>NC_080770.1:2487500-4967500 GCF_020826845.1 Diceros bicornis minor
CTGGGCAGCAGGGACCCCACGCCCTCTCTTGGGGCCTGATCTTCCTCCAGAGAGCCCCTTCCAGCCCCACCCTCCCTCTTTGGGTCTCTGCCTGCCCATTAGATTTCTCCCGTTTCGGCCTGGGGCCTTGGGCCACCCCCAGCCCCTGGGGACGGACGCCCCAGGGTCCTTGAAGGAGCAATGTCTCATGAGTTGGGAAAGCCGGGCTCAAGACTGGCTGCAGGAGCAGAGAAATCACGCCCCATGGGGCCTCAGTCTTCCCATCTGCAGAACGGGTCCATAAATGCCCCAGCTGTCTGAAGGCAGATACTGCAGACCACCCCCTGAGGGCTCGACCTGGGGGCCCAGGAAGGAAGGGGGCCTTGGCGGGAAGGAGGAGATGGGGCTGGCGAACCAGGAAAGAGGACGCTGGCTGGGGTGGACTTGGGGGTCCTCCTTGGGTCCCCTCTCCACCTGGGGTGGAGGAGGGGTGCAGCACAGAGTGGGGGGCATGGCTCGAGGAGCAGAGAGCACTTCTGTACTCACAGGGGGTCCCAGAACCTGGGCCCAGAGTAGTCAGCCAGCCCGAGAGGGGCAGAGGTGTGGGAAAGGCTTCCCAGGATGGACACATGGACGGATGGACACCTGGTCAGGTGTGAAGGTGGAGGCCAGAGGGGGCAGCGCCCACCTCCAAAGGGTGTCCACTGGCTTCCCGCCCTCAGCACTGGCCTGGGTTCCAGCTTGGGGGTCGCCGGGTCCCAGGGAAGAACCGAGAAAGCTTAGCTCCCCCACGGCGTCTGCGCTGGCACGCGCCAGCTCAGGTAAGGAGGGAATTAAAGAACAATATTTGTACCAGTGGAGACATTTCCAAAAGGTTAAATCCACACCCGGGGAGGCCCGCGCTCTCCCGCGTGGTATTCAGCAGCTGTGCTACCTCCCTGCCCCGCGCCCCCTCAGAGCAAGTTGGGGCCTGGAGGCACGTCACTAAGGGGTCCCCAGCAGCCAACCCTGGCAGAGGCGAAGGAAAGCCCTGGGGTCCTCCAGGGCAGTGGGGAGCCTGTCCCGAGCTTCAGCAGGCCTGGGTGCAAGGCGTGGAGGCCGGGCCACCCTCGGGCACCTCGGAAGCTCAGGTGGGTGGGTGCAGCCTGGGCAGTGGGAGCCCACTGGGGTAGAGCCAGCCCCTGCCCACACCGCTGGTCTTTGAACAAGTCCTTTCAGTGCCATTTGGGGCCACATCCCTGTGGAAGTCCTCCTTTGGGCCAGGCCTGGAGCGGAGACCACTGAGACATGTTCTCTGGGAGCCCAGCGTCTAGGAGATGAGGGCCTCGCACAGGGTATCAGGGCACAGCAGTGGGCCAAGTCGGTGGGTTTTCTGCCCTCAGGGAGTTTGCAGAGGAGGAGGAATAAGCCAGGAGGAGAGCAGAGGAAGGAGGTTAATATCAGGAGAAAGAAAGTGTACACACCACAGAGTGAATGCTGGCTGAACTGGCTTTTGTGGGATACATAGGAGCTCACCAGGAGAAGAAGGGGGTGAGGAATGGTATTTCAAACTGGGTATCATGGAGCCCCAAACCCTCCTAGAGCAGGAAGTGGGGATAGTCGGGAGGGAGAAGGGTTGGAGGGAGGGAGGTGCTTTGCTTTGCATTGACTGAGCACTCAGGCTTCTTCTGGAGGCAATGGGGAGCCATAGAGGGTAGTGGAGTGAGGGAATGACATGGTCAGACGACTTTCGGGGAAAGTCAGGAGGAGAGGGGTGTGGCAGCCACTGAGATGAAGAGTGGGTGGTTCCTAGGGGGTCTGAGACATGCCAGGGGTGGACCTGGGGAGGTGGGGAAGGGGCAGTCCAGGGCTTCTGGCTCCTGCTGTGTCCAGTATGTCACTCTGGGCTGCCGGATACCAGAAAGCTGGCCTCCAGTGGCTGCCACAGCAGGCACACTTCCCTCTGGAAGGACTTGGCCGGGCCGCGGGCCTCCCTCCTTCCACACCACCATCCCCTGGGTGGGCTCTGGCCTAGGCTGTCCCAGCTGCCCCCACAGTGCCCAGGGGCACAGGGAGGTGCCCCTTCCAAGAGCATCCTTTTTTGAGAAAGGAAACCTTTCTCCAAAGGGCCCAGGAGCTGCCAGTGGTCTCACCACAGAGCATCCGCACACCTTTGCCCAAACCGTCACTGGTGAGGCAGTGGGTTAGACGTGGGGGGCTCACGCCTGCCGGCCAGCCAGGAAGAGTCCCCTCCCATCCTCTGGCCTCCTGGGGGGGGGCTGGCACCAGAGTGAACATCCTGTTCTCAGCTTACCCGGGAGCCCGACGTCCCAGGGGCCAACTGAAGCAGGGCGTGGGGGCCAACGGCAGCTTTGTGAGGGGGGGGGCGCTCAGGGAGAAGGATGAGTGGCCAGAGGACCATAGGGGGACTGGGGACTAGTGGTGGGCCACGAGGGGGTGGGAGGGAGCACCCACGTGGTGGGTTGCAGTCCAAGGGAGCCAGCCACGTGGAAATGAGTGAGACAATTGTTAGGGGCTTCCCTCTCCTTGGCATCCTGGTCTCCTCCACATTGGACAGGTGGGCCCTTCTGGAACATTCCAGGTTCCGCTGGACGTGCCTAGGGATCTGAGCACAGAGGGCTGGGGCAGGGGGCAGATAGCAGTCCTGCCGAAGGCATCTGATGGAAACAGGCCGTGGGACCCTGTTGGGATATTTGGTGAAGTGAAGAACCTTCTGGAAAAGCAAACTGCCTCCCGACCTCTGAGGTCTGAATCTGATTTCTCCTCTTGGGAGATTCCAGGCCATCTGCCACCAGGGCCCTGGGTTTTGTGTAACGTACACCCATGGGGTGCCAGGAATAGCACTTCCTTGTGTACCCGCCAGTCACCCCTCTTGGGGTGTGGGGCCGTGGGGACCGTCCCCAGCCCCGCAGAACACGCCCGCCAGAGCTGAGATGATTCAGAGCGAGGGCCGGCAGACCCTGCCCGGTGCCTGTGACAGTGGATGCAATTAGATTTAATGGGACAGAGCCTTTCTCCTGCGCTGCCTCCTCCTCGCCCACCCCTCCCTCGGGCAGCAGCAGGCGGGAGAGGGATGCGCGCGAGGTGGGGGGTGTGGGACCCGGAGGGGCTTTGACGTCAGCTCGGTCTATAAGAGGCCGCCCGGCAGAGGGCTGTGGAGAGGAGCCCCGGACCTCGCCGGCACCATGCCCACTCCCAACGCTGCCACGCCGCAGGCCAAGGGCTTCCGCAGGGCTGTCTCCGAGCTGGATGCCAAGCAGGCCGAGGCCATCATGGTAAGAGGGCAGGCTGCTGCCCATGGGCAGAATGGGCCAGAAGCCCAGGGGTGTCCTTTGAAGGCTGGTGGGCGGCCCTAGGTTTAGGGTCCACATGGACGCCTCAGACCCGGGCTTGCCGTGGAGTACTGGCCGTAAGCGCCTCCTCTGCCCGGGCAGCCCCGTGCCTGGGTGTTTGCATCTCTATGAGTGGGTCCTGCTGGCTGCAGCGTGTCTGTGACAGTGTCCTAGAACCTGGCAGCAGCTCATGGTGTGGGGCGGGGGCTGGCAAACGGGAGTGCAGTTCCCAGTCCTGCTGGAGGATGCCCAGCCTGAGCTGGAGGGCGATCTGGGCTCTGGGGCGATTCCCATCCAACATCAGTCCCTCCCTCTGTCCGTCCATCGTCCACCCATCCGCCCGCGATGCATTCCGTGTCCCACGTGTGGTCTCCCACCTAGAATCCCACCTCCCCTGCCCAGCAACCTTGGGCCTCCCTGGCTAGCCGGGACGGTCCCCATGGTGTCACCCACCACCCGGGAGCCCCTGAGTTCAAGAGGGGCTGTGCTGGGCAGACCCACTGGGCCGGCCGCCTCCATGAGACAGGATAATTGGGGGCTTCTTGGCCTGGAAGAGGTGTCTTCAGTTCATCTCCAGGGATGCCCCAGAGTAATCAGCTCCCCGTATATTTAAAATGGGCTTTTGTTTTTAGACCATTAATGAAAACGTGGGTTGAGTTCTAGAAATTTAATGTGCAGGCACCTTCTCAGGGGACCCCCTCTGCCAGGTTCCCAGTGAGGCGCCCTCCCCGCCATGGAAGCCCAGGGCCCACCCAGCCCCACAGGTTCTCCCGGCCTGGGACTTCGGCCCTGGCTCTGTCCACACCCCCCGAGGTACAGTGGGGGCTCCTGGAGGGGAGCCTGACTCCCCCCATGCACATCCCCCCATGTTCCAAGACCAGAGGGCACCAGAACCTTCCAGGAAGTTCAGCTCCAAGGGATGAGCCCTCAACATATGGCTCCTCCTCCACCCAGGCCTGGGGGGGCTCTAGGCCTGGGGGAGTCAGACACATTGACCTCCAGGGCTCACGGTCCTGGGGACAGGCTGTGGACAGGGCACCTGTGTCCAGATGGAGGGAGAGGTGTGGCCACATGTCCCTAGGCTGTGGGGAAGGGCCCCGAGGCCATGAGGAGAGGTCATTCAACGGGGTTGGGGTGGGGGTCACCAGGACCAGGTTGGGGCTCCCTCACAGGGAGCACCAGACACCATGTTCCCTGGCCCACCCTGGGGCTCTGGCCACTGTCCATCTTGGGGGCCGTGGGACAGCAGGTATTGCTCTTGAGTCACTCCTTCCTGTCACCTAATCTAGTTAGGGCCTGGCCTGGGGACAGAGGTGACGCACCATCTTGGTGCTGTGGGCACACCCTCCCACACACACCAGCCCCCCACCCCCGCCCCCATGCTGCGGCTTCTGGCCACCTTCCCAGCCGATGTGCAATGCCGGGAGACATGGTCTTAGGTCCTGCCTGAGCAGGACCAGGTGAGGCCTGGCCAGCTGGGCCCTGCAGAGTACACAGTAGGCGCTTCCTAATGCCATCTGGGCTGGCGGCTCAGAGCCTGAGACTGTGGGGCAGGCAGGCCTGAGGGCAGCTGGGAGCTGGCATGCCCTGTTCCCACAGACCCCGCGCTTCATCGGGCGCCGGCAGAGCCTCATCGAGGATGCACGCAAGGAGCGGGAGAAGGCGGAGGCCGCGGCGGCCGCGGCGGAGCCCGGGGAGCTGGAGGCGGTGGCGTTCGAAGAGAGGGACGGCAAGGCCGTGCTGAACCTGCTCTTCACCCTGCGGGGCACCAAGCCCTCCTCGCTGTCCCGTGCCGTGAAGGCTTTTGAGGTAAGGGGTAGGCGGGAGCACGCACACGCGTGTGCAACTGTGGGCTGGCATGGACACGGCTGTTTCAGGGGGCGAGTTCTCTCTATGGGACTCACGCAGAAGCGTGGCTGCCCAGGCCACTGAGGGACATGAGGGAGAGGGTTCCAGGAGCCCTGGGCCTGGGTCTTGCAACCCCGGGAGCTGTGGGGTCCCCACGACCACTCACCACACCCATCATGTTCTCAGGAACTCCCTGAGCCCGGGAACCTGGGGCTGAAGCCACCAAGCCCTGCCACTCCTGCCCCACTCCCCATGCCCACCACCTCACACATGGGGGTGAGTGGGTGTGGCTCCCAGCAGGGCAGCTTGAGAAGTAGGGATCCCCCACGCCCAACCACCCCTAATGGGGCTCCAGCTAATGTGACAGCTGATGGCACTAGCTGCTCTGGCCACACCCGTCCAGCAGGCAGGAGACTGGCCCCCACCCAGGCGCCCAAATGACATTACAACTGGACTCCTGTCAAGCTCCTGTGATGGCTGTGTGGCCCGAGGGCCCATAGAGACCCATGCACCCTGGTTGCTGGGCGACGGGAGCTGGCGGTGGAGCTGACCTTCCTGCCAGTCCCTGGGGCGCTCGGTGTTGCTCTGCGGGGGTCTGAGCCTCCTGACCGCCAGAGTGGGATCCAGGGTCCACCCCCAGCCCTGGGTGTGGGTGATGGGTCCAGATGAGGCCACTAGGGATGGGGGGACCTTCTGACCAGCGGTAGGGGAGTCAGGCTGTCTGGGTGTGGCTGAGTGACAGACACACAGCACCATCCAGAAAGCCAGTCGAGGGGACCACTGTGACAACTCCTGTTAGACAAACTAGACAAAACTCATTTCCCACCGCCCAGGTGGCGGGGGCTGACCGGTGTCTGGAAACCCGTCTTGTGTGTTGCTGGCTGCAGAAGTCCAGGGCCGGGCAGGGCTGGGCAGGGTGAGCTGACCCAGGGTGTTTCTTTCTTCCCATCACCCTTGTATTCTCCCCTCTCCATCTCTCTGTCCATCTCTGTCCCTCTCCATCTCTCTCTCTCGCCATCTCTCTCCCTCTCTATCTCCATCTCTCTCTCCATCTCTCTCTCTCTCTCCATCTCTCCCACCCTCTCCTTCCCTGCTTTTGCTCCCTAAGACATTTGAAGCCCAAATCCACCACCTGGAGACCCGGCCCGCCCAGAGGCCACGGGCAGGGGGGCCCCACCTGGAGTACTTTGTGCGCTGTGAGGTGCCCACCGCCGACCTGTCTGCCCTGCTCAGCTCCGTGCGCCGGGTGGCGGAGGATGTGCGTGGCGCAGGGGAGAACAAGGGTGAGGCCAGTTCCTCTGTCCTTGAATGCTGCCACATGACCTTGAGACGTTGGGGAACCCTGAAGTGACTGTGTGTGCAGCCTAGGGGGCTTCCTCCCTGCTGGCTCCAGCCCTCCTCCCGGGTACCTCCAGGACCATGCCCCCTGGCTGTCACAGCCCCCAGCTACCTCCCCCCGGGCTGTCACAGCCCCCGGCCACCTCCCCCCTCGCTGTCTGGTGCGGGGGCTGCTTCATGTAGGTCACACTCCCCACACGGGCCTGACACTCACTCGGCTCCCTTTCCTTCTGTCCTCTGAGAAGTCCTCTGGTTCCCAAGGAAAGTTTCCGAGCTGGACAAGTGTCACCACCTGGTCACCAAGTTTGATCCTGACCTGGACTTGGATCATCCGGTGAGCCAGTGCCCACCGAGGTCCCCTGGCCCCGACTGTGCCCACCCAGACTCCTGGCCAGGACGGTGGGTGTGGACCCCGGGCTGACCCTGGACGGGGTGTAGGTCTGCTGCCCGGCTCCCGGCACAGCGGCTGAGGCCTGGCTGGGTGCGGCATCTGGGCTGGCAGGGCGGGAGGGGCAGTGGGACAGCCTCCTGACCAGCGCGTCCACTCTGCCGTCAGGGCTTCTCAGACCAGGTGTACCGCCAGCGCAGGAAGCTGATTGCCGACATAGCCTTCCAGTACAAGCAGTAAGGACCCCCGGGCCCTCGGCCTCCAGACCCAGACCCCATCCTGCAGCCTCACACTGGACCTGGGGGGCAAAGGGGAGGGACGTCTTTGTCACCAACACCATCACCTTCACTGTCACTGTGGCCACCGACTCGGGGTCCCCGAGTCACAGCTGACCACACCGAGGCACAGGGCGGAGCGGTTAATCTTGTGGAGACCACACAGCTGGCCCGGCAGTCAGCCCCGAGCCCCTCCTGCCCTAGGGGCCCTGACTGGCTGCTGACCCCCTCTGCAGCGGTGACCCGATTCCCCGCGTGGAGTACACGGTCGAGGAGATCGCCACCTGGTGAGACCCCGGTGACAGCAGCTGGGGAGGGGTGGGGGGTGGGACGAGGAGGGCCTAAGGAAGACCCCCAGAATCCCCGTGTGCGAGGGCGGTGGCCTCCAGCAGGACAGACTGAGGCTGGGTGGAGGAGGGACTTCCCGAGGCCCCGAACGTCGGCCTGGAAGGAGAGGTGGCCAATGGGTCGGGCCCCCCACGGCTCCCTGTCCCCTGGAATCCCCCAAAGCCACGGGCGAAGGCCCCTCCCAGTGGCCAGGGTCTTCAGGGCCCGCGGAGCCTGCAGGGGGCAGAGCAGAGTGCCCCCGCGGAGGGGCTGCTGCGTGCGGGGAGCCGTCTGGAGCAGGCTGAGGGGATCCGGGCACAGACACCCGGGGACGAGGAACACCCCGGCCGGGCCTGAGACCCTCGCCCACAGGAAGGAGATCTACACCACCCTCAAGGGCCTCTACGCCACCCACGCCTGCCGCGAGCACCTGGAGGCTTTCGAGCTGCTGGAGCGCTTCAGCGGCTACCGGGAGGACAACATCCCCCAGCTGGAGGATGTGTCCCGCTTCCTGAAGGGTGCGCCGGCGGCCGGGAGGGGCCTGGGCAGGGAGGGCTTGGGGTGGCCCCCCCGCCGCCCCCCACCCCGGGCGCCCTGACCACCCGCGGCCCTTGCAGAGCGCTCTGGCTTCCAGCTGCGGCCCGTGGCCGGCCTGCTGTCCGCCCGGGACTTCCTGGCCAGCCTGGCCTTCCGCGTGTTCCAATGCACCCAGTACATCCGCCACGCCTCCTCGCCCATGCACTCCCCCGAGCCGTGAGTGTGCCCCGCGTATGTCGCCCAGCCCCACGATGCACAGCCAGCAGGACGCCACGTACAGGCCCAGGTCACCGGCCAGGCCCTGCTGTCCCTTCACGGAGAACAGAGGGAGGGTGGCAAGGGCAGGCTGCCGGCCCCCCCAGACCCCAGCCTGCCCCCTCTCTCCCCACGCCCAACCCAGGGACTGCTGCCACGAGCTGCTGGGGCACGTGCCCATGCTGGCCGACCGGACCTTCGCCCAGTTCTCCCAGGTGCGTCCTCTGGGCCTCAGGCCAGGACTGGGGCTGGGCCGAGGGTCTGTGGCCCAGGGCTGGGGGCTGGGGGTGGGGTCCGACATGCCAGCGAGGGATGCTATCCCCTGAACTGCCCTCTCCCCAGCACCATGCCTGAGCCCCTCCAAGGGGGCTCACCACGTCCCCACCTCCGGCTGGACAGTGCCCCTTGGGTCCATGAGACTTCAGGGAGACTGCCTCATCCTGGAAGAGAGGGTGGGTGTACTCTGACCCATTTGAGGAAGACGCCTTGTAAAAATGACGAGGAAGAATCCTTTTCCAAGAGTCAGCTCAGGTCTCTGTGCAGAGTGGACAAGCTGGGGGCAGATTCCCACAGCCTCTGCTGCCACCTGCTGGCTCCCCCAGGAACAGAGGAGAGCGGTCCTGGGCCCTTGAGTGATCCCGGGAGGTCCCTGCACCCCTGGCAGTGCCCAGGAGACCCCTGGAGGGGCTGCTGACACCCCCAGTGCCCCCACCTCATGCAGGTGCCCAAGCAGTGGTGGGCTGGGCCTCTACCCCACCCCCAGCCTCCTCCTCGCTCCACAGGACATCGGCCTTGCGTCCCTGGGGGCATCGGATGAGGAAATTGAGAAGCTGTCCACGGTGGGTTCCTTCCCCTGCAGGGCCCTGGGTGGGGGCTCAGGACCCCTGGGTTCAGGCCGGGCCCTCCGGTCCTGGTTGTGGTCTCTGCTTCTGTCCGGGAGTGTGGTCCTCACGCTGTGACCACCCCTGGAGCCTGGCTGGGCTCTACCTGGGTGGGTAGTGCCCTGGGGCCACGGCCGTTGGGGGAAGCCCCTGTCTCTGGATGACCTGCTGGCTGTCCCGCCAGCTGTACTGGTTCACGGTGGAGTTTGGGCTGTGCAAGCAGAACGGAGAGGTGAAGGCCTACGGTGCGGGGCTGCTGTCCTCCTACGGGGAGCTCCTGGTGAGACCCTCCCCCTGCTGCAGCCCCCAGCAGGGGGCCGGAGCCGGGGTCCCAGCAGGGAGGGCCACCTCGGCCATGCCTCCTGGATTTGGGCCTCCTGGGAGGCTGGAGCAAGGGGCCGCCCCACTAGGGGGGCTGAGAAAGCTTGTCCAACCCACACAGTCCCCGGGCCTCGGGAGGACCACCGGGAGAGCAGGGTGTGAGTCCACACCCAGAGCCGACCACGGAGTCAGGCCACAGCCATCCAGTTCCCTCGGGGCCTCGGGGTGCTGCGGGGGGCCTGTGACCTATGACCTCCCGCCAGCACTCCCTGTCGGAGGAGCCTGAGATCCGGGCCTTCGACCCCGAGGCTGCAGCTGTGCAGCCCTACCAGGACCAGACTTACCAGCCTGTCTACTTCGTGTCGGAGAGTTTCAGCGACGCCAAGGAGAAGCTTAGGTGGGCCGGGGTCCCAGGGCCGAGACCCCACAACGTGCCCCAGACGGGGCGAGCCAGCCCGCGGGGCCAGGCCCATGGACCCGCTTCACAGAGGGGAGGACTGTGAACACTTGGTTACAAAGCCCCTCCCACAGCAGGACCCCCAGAAAGTCTGGGGAGGGGGACACCTGCGGGGCTGGTGGCCAGGTCAAGGCCAGGCTTCTGGGAGGCAGAGCTCGACCTTCGTAAGAAGGGCGTGTGGCATCCTTGCCAGCCTCCGGCCCTCTGAGCAGCTGGGGCCATCGGGGGCATGGAGAAGAGGGAGCCTAGAGGGAGCGGGGATGTCCCAGGGCCAGGGGCTGGGGATGCAGCCCAGTAGCCTCCGGGGTTGGGGGGCAGAGCCCCACCTGCTCATCCTCAGAAAGGGCCTTATTTTCCAGCCGGGATCCTGTTGTCACAGGAGAAACTGAGGCCCAGGGGCTGTGTGCCCAGAGTAGAGGGGAGGGGAGGGTTGGATCCCACACACCAGCTTAAGAACAGGGATGTAACTGGGGCTCTCCAGGGCACACAGTCCGGGGAAGGCTTCCTGGAGGAGGAGGCCTGAGCTGGGCCTTGGGGAGGAGCAGGGAGGGATGGGCCTGCAGGCAGAGGCCTGTTTGGGCAAAGCCTGTCCCTCCCCCGCCCTGCCCTTGGAGGAGGCCTCAGTGACCCGTCTTGTCCGGGTGTTTGGACAGAAGGAGCTTTCGGGGCCCAGGTGGCTCAGAAAAGCCCTGGGAGCTCTGAGCTGGCTGTGATGGAGGAGACCCGGCCCCCAGCCCTCCAGCTCTCCTGGAGGCCGCTGACCCTACCCCAAGCTGTCCCAGCTCCCCCTGGTCTCCCCAGTGCCCCCCGAGTCCCCACTGGTGACTGAGGGTCCATGCCGGCTCCCTTCCCAGGAGCTACGCCTCCCGTATCCAACGCCCCTTCTCCGTGAAGTTTGACCCGTACACGCTGGCCATCGACGTGCTGGACAGTCCCCACGCGGTCCGGCGCTCCCTGGAGGGCATCCAGGATGAGTTGCATGCCCTCACCCATGCGCTCAACGCCATCGGCTAGTGCAGCAGGCGCCACCCTGCGGGCCGGCCCTGCGGTCTCCCAGCCCTTCCCCGGCTCCCCCAGCCCCTGCCCATGTGAGGGGCTGGGTCACAGGGCACCCCAGAGACCGTCAGAGGCCCTCCCTGTCGGAGGGCACCCCGTCGACCCCACCCCGCCGCTTCTCAGCTCCGCCTGCAGCTGTCCTCGTCCAGCTGTGCCGCCCGCCGCCCGCCTGTGATGCTGTGCTGCCCGTGCCCGTCTCAATAAAAGAAAGTCCCTCTGCACACCCGCCTGGCGTCCGTGTCTGTGTGCCGGGCTCGGGGGCCACAGAGGCACATCCCCGGGCCCCCCCACCGCCCCCAGTCTTGCTCAGAGGTTTCTGCTCTGCCTGCCTGCTCCTCCGAGACCCCACCAGGCAGCCCAGGCCAGACAGGAGGCCCCTCCAGGCCCGGATGCCCTGCTCACCCCAGAGGACCAGCCTGCGCTGAGCCCCCAGCAGCTCTGGAGGCCTGAGGGGGTCCTGGCGGAGCTGCCCCATCTCTGTGGGGGAGTGGCAGGGAGGTGGGGGCCTGGCTGATGGGAGCCCCCCCTGGGGCTGGGTGATGGGGGCAGGGCTCGCAGCTGTGCCGACTAGGGGGGTGGTCTCCGAGGCAGGGCTGCAGGCCAGGCCCTCCCCGAGCCTGGCATACCCAATGGGAGGAGGACAGGGCTCCAGGGGGCCAGCCCTTAAGAGCAGGTGGGGGGACAGAGGACACAAAGCACAGCTGCTTCCGATCCCTGCACCCTACCCCACCCAGAGCAGGACCTGGGAGTCCCCAAAATGTGTGCTGATGGAGAGTTCTGCTGAGATGGTTCCCAGGCAGCCTCTCTGGGCCTCAGTCTCCCCAGCAAGGCAATGTGGGGCTGGATTCTGGGCTCTGTGAAGTGCCTTTCACTCATTGAAGGGGTCTGGACATGGCCCTCCAGCTAGAGCCCCCACCATCCTCCGGGGCTGGCTCAGGCCAGGGTGCCCCCGTTTCTCACCCTGCCCCTGGCCTTTGGAGAGAGCAGCCTGGGGCTTCCCGTGAGGTGCCTGGGTCCTTACTTCCTGCAGGGTGAGGTGAGACATGAGCCCGTCCTCCAGGCCCTGCTCACTCCCTGCAGCCACCCCCACCACAGAGCCAGGGCCCAGCTGTAAGCTCGTAGGAAGTCAGTCCTGGCAAACTCCTATTCATCTGTCAAGACCCTCCCAGGCAAAGCCTTCTTCCCCAGCCCTTCCTCCCTGGCAGTCTGTCCTTCCATCCTCTGTGCCTTAAGCACCTTGGCTGTGCCCAGCCCTCCCGCACCCATGTCCCTTCATCCCATGAGACCCCAACTGGGGCCGTTTTTGACAGCTGTGAGCCCCATTGAGACCCTGGGGAAGGGCTGATGGTGGGCTTCCTCTCGCCCAGTCCTAGTGGCCCCTGAGCTCTGCCTTGCCACCTGGCTCCTCCCTCATCCAGCCTCTTGCCCTGCACACCCCTCTCAAGAGGCCCCCAGGTCTCCTTGGCTACAGGAGGGCCATGGAGCACCATGGTGTCCTGGGAAAGCAGGGGCAGCCCCTTCCTTAGCTGTGAAGGGTCCACAGACTTTGGTGCCATGAGAGGGTTAGAGGCTGCAGGGGGAGGCAGTGGGGGTCAGGGCCTCCCTTCCGGCGCCTGTCCAGGGGGTCTGGGGGCACCCCAGGGGCTCAGCCCATATGACAGCCAAGGGGGAAACGGGATGGGGCCTGGCCTGAAAGGGACCAGCCTGGGGGAGATGAGCAGGGGCTCCAAGAAGAGCAGTGGGGGCTGCAAGGGTACCTGGGCGGGACGTGGTGGGGCCATCACACAGAGGGGGGTCTACTGCCCCCACAGTGAAGACGAGAAACAGGGCCAGCCTGGGGGGCCTCATGGTTGCTGCTCCCCAAGTTTGCCCCTCTCTGCAGCACCCCAAGGAGCTGAGGGTCTCGGTGGGGGTGCTGTGCTGGGGTGGGGTGGGGATAGGCCTGAGCAGGGAGCATCCATGGGGTCTCGAGGGCAGACTAGGGACTGTGGATGGGGGCGGGGGCAGGCGGGAAGAGCCCCCTCCTCTTGCCCCCAGCTCCCCTGGACTAATGTGGAAAATTCGGCTCAGGCAAGGCCCTGGTGCGGCTCTGCTCCCATGCCAATGTTTGCCCCCAGCTGCGAGCAGGACAGCTCGGGCCATCAGGCCCCTCGTTAAGACTCTAATGACCCTGTGGTCCTGAGAGGTGCTGACGACCAAGGAGATGTTCCCGCAGACCCAGCACCGGGGAAATGATCCAGAAATTGCAGCCTCAGCCCCTGGCCATCTGCCACCCCCCTGGAGGCCCTAATGGACCAGGCGGCCAGGCCGGGGGCTATAAAGCCAACGGGGCCCAGCAGCCCCCAGCCCTCAGGGACCAGCTGCATTCCGAGGCTGTCAGCAAGCAGGTCTGTCCTGGGGGCCTCTGTGTGAGCCTGGGTCTGGGGCTGCCCCCTGGGGGTCTAGGGCGTCCGGGCCCCAGGCCCAAGCTCTGTGAGCGGCGGGATGTAGGCTCCTCTCTTGGAGCATCCGGCTGAGTGAGGGTCCCGGGCAGGACGCGTGCCCCTCGCTGGCCTCAACTCTGTCCATCCCCAGGTCATCGTCCCCTCGCCATGGCCCTGTGGACGCGCCTCCTGCCCCTGCTTGCTCTGCTGGCCCTCTGGTCGCCTGCCCCCACCCGGGCCTTCGTCAACCAGCACCTGTGTGGCTCGCACCTGGTAGAGGCGCTGTACCTGGTGTGCGGGGAGCGCGGCTTCTTCTATACCCCCAAGGCCCGCCGGGAGGCCGAGGATCCCCAGGGTGAGCCACCAATGTGCCCACCCTGGCTTCCAACTGGCACCCAGGGGGATAGCAGGCAAGAATTTAAAAAGGAAAATGATGTGCCCTTGGTCACATCCTAAACGTGACCAGCTCCCTGGTCAGTGTTGGCATAGGGGAGCTGAGCTCAGATGACACCCTGAGGGTGGGCTCGTCCCCTGCCCTGCCTCCCTTCTCACCCCAGCCCCTCCTGCTCAAACAAATGACCTCCCTCCTCTGACAACAGCAGCTTCAGGAGGAATTTTACTAAGTGAATCAAGTCCTGGGCTTTGATTGTCTTGGGGGGACATAGGAATCACGGGGGTGCCCCATCCCCCCCGCCCACGTGCCCGTGGGAAACACCCCATCGCCCTCAGGGGCGGGAACAGGGCAGCCTGAGGGAGTGGAGGGGGCCCTGTCCCGGGGGCTCTGGGTGGGCTGCGGGGAGTCAGGAGGTGGGGGGCAGGCCCGTGAAAGGCACCGAGGGCACTTGTTCACGTTCCCACTGTGGCACTGAACTGGGGCATGGGATGGTGGCAGGATGTGGGGGCCATGCCTGGCAGCATGCACCCCGGCATGGGCAGTCCCTCCTCCATTGGACCTCAGCTCAGCAGGAGACTGGGGTGCAGAGGGCACGGCCCCAGGCCCACTGTCCCCTGGGCTGTGCAGGGGCCGAGGGCAGGCAGGGGGCCGCTGTCTCTCCCTGACTCTCTGTCCCTCTGCCTGTCTTTCTCCCCCTTGCTGCTCCCCGCAGTGGGGGAGGTGGAACTGGGCGGGGGCCCCGGCGCAGGCGGCCTGCAGACCCTGGCCCTGGCAGGGCCCCCGCAGAAGCGCGGCATCGTGGAGCAGTGCTGTACCAGCATCTGCTCCCTCTACCAGCTGGAGAACTACTGCAATTAGCCAGCCCTCCAGGCCCGTGTGTCCGAGCCTTCCGCTCCCACACCCCAGCCACCCAATAAAGCCTTTCGCTGAGCCCTGGTGGTGTCGTCTGTGCCACGTGGGGGTCAGGGTGTCGACTGGGGAGGGCGAGGCAAGGCCAGGCACACGCTGGCCCACCTGCCACGGTGGCCATGGGGGCTGCCCTGAGACTCCTCCTCTGCTCTCTCTGCACTGGCCCCTCCGAGCTCCCTCCATGGCCTGTGGGCGGCCTGGGCCCAGGGCACGTGGCCGTGCCCCCTAAGGTGGCGAGCTCCTGTCCGCTGCTGCTCACCCCTGCCCTGGTCACTGGGAGTTCCCCCAGAGCAGGGCTGGGGGGGGTCTCTGGGAGGCGAGGGACCGGGGTCTGGCTGGGAGCTGACACCCTTAGCTCAGAAGCCCTGAGGTCTCGGGGCCCCCAGAGAACTTTTCGGGGCAAGAGGACGAGATCCCAGTGACTTCCCACCTCTCCCAGCCCGGCTCTCCTTTCAGGGCCGTTTCTGACGGAGGGCCTATGGAAGGAAGAAGCTGGGCAGGGGACAGAGAAGGGCCTGAGAGGCTGCCCATGCAGGGCCTTTCTCAGTGCCCCCCACTGTCCCCAGCTCTGGGCAGGCCTGGGGCAGCCCTAGCCCGAGGAGCCCACTAGAGCCTGGAGGAACCAGGAGGGACAGGTGGCACCCCATGAGCTGGGGGACGGACTGGGGTTGCTGCAGGCACTGGGCAGGGGACCCAGTGCTCAGGGGCATCCTGGCTGTGTCCACCCTGAGAACTGCAGCCCACAGGGCCAGGGCCAGGGCCGGGTCCCCCAGCCGCCCCGCGGCCCTCTCCTCCCACTATGCAGCCACAATCCTTTAGCCTCAGATCTGGTGGTCACCTCCAGGAGTGCCCTTGGGGCGTGAGGACAAGATTGCTGGGGGTCTAGGTCTTCAGAGGTCCTGACACCCCCCCTCCGCAGGGCCCACTGCGGCCCAGGCTCAGGTGGACACCCTGCCTAGGCCACTGCCTGGCACGCCTGGAGGCTGCCTGCTTGGGCTGACCATGACCTGGGAGGTCAGCCAGTGACCTTGGCCACACGAAGGCCTGGCCAGCCTGCCTGCTGCCCAGGCCAAACCAATCTGCACCTTTCCTGAAGGCTCCGCCCGGGCTGGGGCTTGGGATGGCTGGGCCTGGGGCTGGACACCTGGCCTGCTGGCTGCAGACCACTCAGAGGCTGGTTTCAGAGCGGGAACAGACTCTCCCTCCCGGGGCCCGGCCGCCTGGGCTGCCCCCTCCCTGCAGCCCTGAGGCTCCTTCCCGGGTCGCCCCCATCCCATGACCACATCAACACCCCTGGAGGCAATGTCGTGGGCCCCCAGCAAGCCCCGCCCCTGGAGTGGAGTCCAGGGCTGGGCAGGCGGGTGGACAACCGGACACTGGACCCGGAAGAGGAGGGCGAGGAGGTGGCTGGGACCAGCGGCAAATTGTGCATGGGAGCGCCCAGGCGGCCCCGTTTGCGCGGGTAGAGGCAGGGAGGTACTGCAGGAGCTGAGGTAGGTGAGTGCCCGTGGGCTGGGCTGGGCGCAGCTGAGACCGGGAAGTGGGCCGGCCGCGGTCAGGCTGCCCTCAAGGCAGCAGTTGGCCAAACCCGTGTCCTGGCCAAGCCCCTGCCGGCCAGCAAGACCCTGGGGATGATCCAGGCCCTTCCCCTCCCCCTCAGGTGCAAATTCTGTGGAGGGGGAGCGGGAGCCCTTTGGGGTCCAGGGCGCTTGGGGCCATCCCAGTCGGCGGCTGGTCCTGGGTGGTGCCGGGGTCTCAGGAGCATCACTCAAGGACCTCCCTCCTGGGGGCTTTGGAGAGGGGTTGTGCCCACAGGATGGGGAAGGCTGCCCACCCGAGAGACTCTGTCATGGTGTCCTGCTGTCCTCAGGCCCCTGCCCGGGCTGCGGCCTGTCTTCCCTTTCCCCTCCTGCGACCTGCCCCAGCCCTGAGACCCAGGACCCTCCTCCGAGCCTTTCCACCAGCCCCTCGGCCCCCGTGACTGTGTTCTTGAAAAGCTGGAGTGGGGGACTCTCCATGCCCCCCGCACAGATGAGGGCCCGGAGGCAGGGAGAAGTGGCTGCCCAAAGCCACCCAGGGCCCAGGTGGCGGAGGCGAGATCAGACCCAGTCTGCTGCTTCGCACCACCTGGCGCTGAACCCCAGATTCCCCAGCTTCCCAGAGGTCACCCCATGGCCTCCCAGCTTCCCGAGGTCACCCCGTGGAAGCCAGGCCCACAGACCTTGGCTCTCTGTCCCGTCCGGGCCTGTGCTCCGCCCCTTCTGGGAATCGGGAGGACAGTCCTCCTGTGTCCTCAGAGCCTGCCTGTCCCTGGAACCTGGGCTTCACTGCCTGAGGGGCTGGCCATGGCGGTCAGCCGCGTCCAGCCTCGGGCGTCACCCTGGAGTGGGGGTGGGGGTCCAAGGGCCCCCTAGCTGGGGGCAGTGGGAGTTGGAGGAGCAGCTGCTCCCGAAGGCCCCTGACTCTGCTGGGTCTCCTCACTGGACGCCCGGGTCTTCTAGAAGGCATCATTGAGTGCAGTCCACGCACACGTCCCTCTCTCTCGCCCTGTGTCTGTTCCGTGTCCCACTGTCACACGTGCCATGTGGGGTGGGGACCATTGCACTGTGTTCCTATTGGGGAGACTGAGGCCAGGGCTAGTATGCCTGTCCTTCTGGTGCCCACCCACCAATGACATTCTGCCAGTGTGGCCGCCTCCAGGCTGGCTTCCTGGATTGCATCTGCTCCTGGCACAGATGAGCTGGCATTTCCACTTGGCCCCTGGAACAGTATTTGCCTTCTCCTGGTGGCAGTAAACATTTACCTCACTGTCCTCCAGGCCTGAGCAGACTGGAGGGGCACAAGGGGTGGACACAGGATGCCGGGTTGGCCCCTCTGCCACTGAGGGCCCCATGCCTGGTGGGGGTCGGCCCAGGAGAGGGAGTGAGGCCAGGAACCAGTGGCCTGAGCTCCTGGAAAACGCCCCCTGGCAGAGCCTAGGCTGAGCCCTGGCCGGTGTCTGTGTCCAGCTAGGCTGTGAGGGGGACACCTGTGTCCTCACCTTGGGAAGCTGGCCCCAGACCTAGGCAGGGTCGGGCCCCCACTACAGGTGGCTTTGCTGGGCAAGCACCTGTCCACACCTGGCAAGGTGGCCAGAGCAGCCATTCACAGATGTGACCAGCAGAGGGCGCCAAAGTCCCATGTTTGACGCTTGTGCCAGGCTGGCTGTCCAGGGAGGGGGGGGGGCCACTCTGCAGGGGTCTGCTGCCCCCACCGTCCACATTCCTGCCCACCCCGCTCACAGGGGCTGCAGGGGATGCTCACCAGGCTGGACACCCCGGCCTCTGGAGGCCATGAGGTTTAGGAAGGAGAGAGTGTGTCCGAGGTCTCAGCCCCCCAGTGTAGCCCCCACCCAGCCTCTCAAGGTCAAGGTCTCAGGTTTTCCTGGGGGAGCAGGTGGACACATGTACCAGGTCCCCAACATTTCGGGAAAGTCTCCAGTGAAGGCCTGATCCCCCGGCCCCCAGAATCACAGAAACCTGGGCGGGAAGTCCTTAGGAGTAACTTCCTCCACCTCCCCCCACATTATGGCCCAGCAACCAAGGGCGAGGCTGTGCCCAGCTGGGGCCTCTGCTGAGGGTCTCCAGGGCCCTGGGGAAGTGAGGCTGGGGGCTGGGGGTGGTTGTCCCTGTCAGGCCGGGTGGTCCCTCCTTGCCCTACAGGCTCTGCTGTAGCCACCTTGGCCACTGGAGCCAGAGGCTCCCTTGAGGTGCGGGCTTTGGGGACGAGGACCCTGGGGCCCGAGGCCTCAGGCGGGGGTCCAGCTGGGTCAGGGTTAGCTCTTTCCCAGGTCCACCCCCATCTCCCCGCGCTGAGGTGAGAGAGGTCAACTCCGGAAAGAATGCTTGGGGGTCTGGGAACTGCAGAGATAACAAACAAGGTGGGGGCGCGGCCCGCTCCCGCCCTCCCTCCCTCCGGCACTGTTGTTCCTGGCCCCAGCTCAGGACCAGCATGGCAGATTCCTTCGAAAGTGGAGACTGGCGGAGGTGCCTCCCCATCGTCCCCTGTGGCCCGCTGAGGCTGCGCTGGCGCCGAGCACCGCTGGCTCTCGGACCCTTCTGGTCCTCCGCTCACCTCCTGCTCCCAGGAGGCCTGCCAGCCCCAGCCCACCTCAGCTCAGACTCCCCACGTCCTGCCCATCTACTGCTGCCGGGGAACCCTGTCTCCGACCTGCAGACCCTCAAGACAGTCCAGGGCTCCCCCCAGAAGCAGGACTTGGGGCTGTGCTGAAGGGTCACCCCATAATCCCCACCCTCCAAGGCACTGGGCTGAGACACGGGCTCTCGGGTCTTGGGGTAGCCCTGGCGCACAGCTCCATTGCAGTCAGAGTCCCTCAGGCCGAGGCTGGAGGGGGCTGTTTCCTCCTGGCTCCCCTCTCATTCTGAGAGATGCTCAGAATGTCTAGACCCAGGCGGTTGACCCTGGGTCAAGGTCCCAGGGTCGCTGGGGGCTGAACCCGAGCCCCAGCAGCCACGCCCAGGGCTCCTCATCTGTGAGCCCACGAGGATCCTTCCCAGCCATGCCCAGCTCCACGCTTTGCCAGGGACAAAGGTGGGCCTCGAGGCCCAGCCTGGGGGTCCACAGCCTTCAGGCTTCCAGGGTGGCCCTCCCAGCCCATGCGGACCAGGTTGCTGAGCCATCAGAGCCTGGGGTGCACATTCCACAGGCCTCGCTCTGGCCCCCTCCCCGGCCCATCTGTGTTTTTGGAAAACAGATCTGGCGCCCCCGGAGCCCTGCCGGCTTGGGGCCGTTCACACAGCGACCCAGAGAGAGCTCTTTTGTTCTTCAAAGTCCGTCTCACTTCAGAACTGGGCCCCATTCCAGCCCCCCTCCCTCGGGGCCACCTGCCTGCCCCTCCCACACCCAGGGCCCACTTGCTGGGGGACCTCAGAAGACCCCCTCTCTCTCTGGGCCTCAGGTTCTGGGCTGGGGTCAGTCCCACATGGCAGCTCAGTGGGCACAAAGGACAGGCCTGGAGGAGGCGACCTTGGGGGCCCCTGGGGTGAGCCGGCTTCCCTGGCTCTCCATGGCCCTCCTTGCCCACCCCTTCCCTCCATGGCCCTCCATGTCCCTTCCTGGCCTTCCCTGGCCCTCTGTGGCCCTCCATGTGCTTCCCTGGCCCTCCCTGCCCGCCCCCCCGTCCCTCTGTGGCCCTCCATGTCCCCCCCATCCCTCCCTGGCCCTCCCTGGCCCACCCTGGCCACCCCCGTCCCTCCCTGGCCCTCCATGTCCCTCCCTGGCTCTCCATGGCCCTCCATGGCTCTCCCTGGCCCTCCGCAGCCCTCCATGTCCCGCCTCCCGTCCCTCCCTGGTCCCTCCGGCCTTCTGTGGCCCTCCTTGCCCACCCCCGGCCCTCCCTGGCCCTGGAGCCACAGTGGCGGCTGTGTGCATGCAGAGCTGGCATCTCTAGGCCCTTCCCCATGACTGGGCATGGGCTGGCCCTCCCCGAAAGAAGATACAGGCTGAGGACTGGGGGCTACAATGGGCAGAGGCCTGTGGGCACCTCACCTCCCCGCATGCCCTCAGCATGTTGAGGCCAGCTGAGTGTCGAGCCTTGGCCAGTGCAGGGCCGAGAGCGCTTAAGTCCTTGCTCTGCTGCTCATGACTGTGTGACCTTGGGAAAGTTACTTAACATCTCTGGGCCTTGGTTTCCTCATCCGTCAAAAGGGAGCCTCTCCTGCCTTGGTTTCGAGAGGGTCAGTGCAGTGATGTACGCAAGTGGGGGACCGTCCTGCAGCCCGTTGCCGTGGTATTCAGTGGGTTCCACCCCACCGCACTCTCAGATCCTTCTCCAAGAGGACAAGCCCCAGCTGGGCGGTCTCAGACTCCCTCCTGTCCCGGGCACTGGGGGAGGTATTGTGGAAGGTGGAGGGAGGGCTGCAGCCTCCGACGATCTGTCCAGACCCTGCTGCTGTGTGTGTCTCCGGCCAGTGACTTCCTCTCTCTGGGCCTTAGTGCTGTGGGGACAGCACCAGGGGTCTGGTTCTCCTCTGGGCGTCAGAGGCACGAGGAGGCTAGTGTGTCTGCTGTGGCAAAGTAGCAGTCGCCATGGCTACCGGGTGTGGCCTGCGGGTGTGTGGGGGGCCTTGCCTGGAGGGCCCACTCCCCACGGGAGGAGGCCCGGGGCCGCGGGCCCAAGGAATCGCACATCTTGGGATGGATGGAAAGAGAACGAAGCTGGCAGAGAGCAGGACGGGAAAGGAGTGTGCAAGGCCAAAGCACAGCTGGGGGGCCCCATGTGCCCAAGGACCTCACGGGGGAGGGGGCTTTGCAGCCTTTTGAAAGCCAGCCTGCCCACCAAGGAAGCCCAGGGGGTCTTGCTCTCCCCAGACTCGGATCATCTCCGTGGCCCCTCTTACCTGTGGGGAATGAAGGGCCCCTCGCAGGCAGGCGACCCCGGACCAGCCAGGGCCTGTTGCTGAGCTACCAACCATCTAGGCTGCATTTCCGTGTGACCTCAGGAAGGAATGTTCTAGTGCCAGCTGTTAGGGGAGCCAGGGGCAAATACACCTTCATATCAGGAGAATGTAATAGTGAATGTTTATTAGCACTTTCTCTGTGCCAGACCCTGCTCTACGGGCTCCCGTGCATGAGCACACGGACCTGCGAGGTCAGAGGGACATGGAGAACTGGGGTGAAGTGACCTGGGTTCGTCGGCAGAGCTGGGATCGGAGCCGGGTCAGCCTCAGGCCCCTCCTGCCCGCCCTTCCCACCAGTCTGAACACACAGCTGTGTGAGCCATACAGCAGGGCCCCCCGGCCCAGCCTGGCAGGGCCCTCGCGCTCTGGTCTTGTGCTGCTCAGGGCAGCCTCACCCTGGCCGTCAGGGTGCCCGCACAGAGGCGGCTCGGCTGTACGGTACCCCATGTTGCAAGGCTCTCGGGACAAAGCCTGCTGCGTTCAGGGTGGAGGGTCCGTATTCCTTCCTCCTCTTCTCTCAGTGTGAAGGTTGGGTAAAGCGGCCCGGGGGCGATCTATCCCAATGGCAATATTGATTTACGGGAAAGCTGGCACTTTCTGAGGCTGCAGCTGCACTTCTCTGAGGGGCCACGAGGTGTCAGGCTCAGGCCAGATTTGGAAAACCCTGCTGTGGAGCAGGCACCGAAGGCAAGATTTGGCCCGCCCTGTTCATCTCAGGGACCCTTCCTGAGGATGAGGGTCCAAACGTTCTGCCTGGAGCCTCTCAGTAATATATCTGATACAAATATAAGACAGTTCTTTCTAGTTCTCAGAACACACGGATGTGTCAGGAAGGCCTCCCAGGTTTAACCTGTGGCTTGAGGCATCCACTTTGCCACATCCCTGAGGTCGGATAGTCCCCAGAGGGAGGAATTTTCTTAGGCCTCCTTCCACCATTTATTCTGTAATGCCAGGATGGGGGCAGATAAGAGCTTCAGATCCAACTGCAAAGGTGCAGAGCCCACCTGTACCCCAACACCGCAGGGGGCCTCCCCTTGTAGGGAGAAACGTTGTTGCCTTGCCCCCCAGCCCTCTCCCCAGTGTGCCCAGAAACCGCAGCCCCTGAGACCTTTGTGCAGTGTCGTTGTAATTGCAGAAGCGGCCACCAGGTGTCAGCATGAGGCCACTTAAGCAGCCAAGCAGAGGAAACCTGGCGCTGGGGATTTCTGGGGGTACACCAATTCTCTCTTGCACAAATGATGACCCCACCAGAACCCCTAGATGGGACGATCCTCTCCAAGGCCTAAGAGATAGTGGGGTAATGAGATTTTTGTTATGAGGTGCCCCTCACCCCTGCACCCCAATTTTGTCCCTTTTGTGTTTCCTCCTGCTACCCTGTATCCCCTATAGGCTTGTGTCCCCCCCACAGAAAGTAAATGGAATGCAGTGCTGCAGGTCACAGCCCTCTTACCCTCAATGTCTCTATTTCCCCATGGGCCCTCCCCATCCTGACCCCTATTCCCTGCTTCCTTCCCTTGCTTGAACTCTCTGGGTTCCAACATTCTGATGGAATAAAAAACCCTGCATTGGATTGAGCTCCTAATGGGCCAGGCCAGAAATGAGAATCCAGATCAGAGCAGAGCTCAGATTCAAGACACAGTTTTGGGGGTGGGAGGCTCCACATTTCCAGGAATCTGATCTGTGGGTTTGAAAAGCTGCTTCCTTTTCAGCCCCTTAGCTGCCCACCTTCTCGATTTGGGGATTCCCACAATGGGTCACTCGTGGAACCCCCTCATCTGGCCTGGGGTCGGCCCTTCACCCTCCCTAGCTCCACCTGTGGCTTGGGAAGGCCTGGCAGTAGCTCCTGCAACATCCAGGCATCTTGTGGCAGACACCAGGGGGCAGCACAGACCACAAAGCCTCAGAGCCGCAGAGCCAGAGCCAGCATGAGCAAGTGGCTGCTGCACCCCAAAAATTGTGGGCTGCTTCACAATGACTCCCCTTATGTGCCCCAGACCTGACTCAGGGCCTTTAGCATCCCTCCTCACCCAAGAGCCCAGTGAGGGGCCCTACCCTCCTCCCGCAGGATGGTGTAGCTCTGGGGCATCTGCATCCTGTTTGGGACCACCCCCACCAGATTCCAGTCGCCCTCAAGTCTCTCTTCCCCACTGAAAGCCCCGTTCTCCCCACCAGATGCCCTATTCCTCCAGCTAAGGAAGGGAGTTCAGGCAAGGGCTTGAAAGACAAAGGGAGGGGGAGAACTAAATCCCAGCACAGGCTGGTGAGCTGGGTAAGGCAAACCCACAGGGGTGCAGGGGCACAGGGAGGGTGGAGACTGGTGGTCTTCCGGGAAGGGCACGTGTCTGTGCCTCTTAGTGAGTCCTTGTTCTGCCTCCTGCTCTCCCTGCAGGCTCAGGGAAGAGGTTTAAATGCCCTGTTAGACGTAGTCGAATTGGTGGCACTTCTCTCTGGGACCTCCCTCGGCTGCTGACAGCTCTGAGTCTGTGTCTTAACGGGGTTTCAGCCGGGCTCCAAAGGCTGTGAACCGGTCACCCCACTCAGGAGTGCGGGCGAGTAGGATGCTGTCTGCCACACACTGTGCATCCTGTGTGTCTCACACCACATGGTGTGGGGGGTCGTATCAGACGTGTCTGGTGACGGGAGGACTCTCGGATGAGTCCTCTGCCTCTGGAAGAAGGAAGGACAAGGCCGCATTATGCTGCAGCTGCACTGGGAGAACTTGAACAAAGATTTTTTCTGATCACTCTCGAACCCTGCTTCTTCCCCCCATGCCCCCCATTTTACCCGTGCCACGCCCGCCTGCATTCCAGGGTGTCAAGTGACCGCCACGTGTCAATCCAGCGAACCCCTGCCCACGCCCCACCCCCTCCACACAGCCCCACCTCTCAGATAGCAGGGAGTGCTTCCGGCTTATGCCCACGCCCACAAACGCCTTTCGCTGGGTCAGGGGTGGGCCAAATCTCCGCCCCCTAATGCGCCGTGCCCTGGCGTGCGAAGGTGTCACAGCCAGCGGCCCCAGCACCGCTGAGTTGATGCAAAGCTACCCAAATTTGGAGGGGCTTGAGGAAAGGCGTGGAGGGGATGAGGAAGTGAGGGGCAAAGCTATAATCTCAGCTGGCATTTGAGCTGTTGCCGTGCTCAGCAGTGGAGAGGCTCGCCCACTTCTAGGGGCCTTTATCATGCAGACTCTAAAAGTGCCCCTCGCCATCTCTCCAGCCTCAGCCTCGTCCCCCTCCTCCTCCACATCAACCCAGCTGGAGGGTCTGGGCACCACAGCCAGAGCACCCCCGGCTTTGGCGGCGACTGCTAATATTGGAACTACCAGTGGATCATCGGCCGGGCAGTTTCGGCAGAGATCCTTGGGCACCAGTGACTCCCTGGTCCTCTTTATCCACTGCCCAGGGGCTGCGGGGACTGCACAGTGACTAGAGTACAGGTAACTGGGCTTCCCTCTCTCATGCTGCACCCTCCGAGTGTGTGAGAAAAGCTGCATTCTGAGTGTTCAGGTGTGGGTAAGCTGGGGGCTTGGGGCAGTGAACAGGATCCTGGTTTCTGCAGGAGAGGAAGAACCTCTGCCACCCAGGGGCCAGGCACGCTCCTTAAGAGCAGCCTCAGCTTTGGAGGGGGCAGGAAGGGCAGGTGGGGAGGGGATTCCTCAACAGGGCTGCACAGAGCCACAGAGGCTTTTGAAAGGAAAATAGATTTTCCTTCACTAATGCACCAGGCAACATGGGAGAGGCGGGGGTGGAGGGCAGGGCTGTTCTCAGCAGGAGTGCACAGCTGTCTTTGCAAATGCAAAAGGCAGGGATTTTCTCTGTGAGAAGTTTCCTCTTGCTGCATTCCGCCCCCCCCCCCAATCCCAGCCAAAGACAAACAGGAGACTGCAGAAGGGCCAGGGGCCCAATATTTTGGAGCAATGTTTTTTTATACCATTTAAAAAGTAAAGGTTCCCTCTCTCCCCACTCCCTACACTTCCCAACCACCACCAAAGAATCCCACCAAGTAACTGGAAAGGAGAGTGAGGAGAAGGATGACGAAGGGGCAATGCCCCTTGACAACCCACACCAGGATTTAAAGAGAAAAGCTTCTCTCCTCCCGACAGTGGGCCCAGTTCTCCTCATGCCCCTCCCAGCCTCCCCTGCCCACACACCCGGGCTCCAGGGCAAGAACAGTTTCTTCGGGAGTGCGTTATCTCGTGCCTGGCTTCTCTCCCCTCCCCCCGGGGTCCCAGTCTCCTTCATTGCCCAGTAAGTGTGTGGGGAGGGGGTTCACTTCCCCAGAGAAGCCCAGTACCCCACCCCACCCTCAGCTGCCTTCCCAGTGCAGAGCTGTGACTCTGGTTTGTACCTGGCTCTTCCTTGCTTCCATCCAAGGTGGGCATGTTGGGGAGCAGAGGGGAGGATTTGTATATGGTGTGCTGTGGCCCCCAAGGCAGGCCATTTGTGCTCACAGCCACCCACTATGCCCAGGCAGAAGTCCACCCCAGCCAGGAAGGGGATGGCCAGTCCAACAGAGGGTCTCCTGCTTCTTTGTGGGCACCTTTTCAGGCTTGGCTGCTGGCAGCCCAGCTCTGGGTGAGCTGAGGGCCACTTCCTTCCCCTGTGCTTCGAAACAGGGAGAGCTAGGCAGCCAGGGGGACAGACCAGGGAGCTGCTGCCCAACCCTGGCGAGGCGACCCAGAGGCCTCCCCACCGAACAGCCAGGGGAGGGGGAGGTGACCGGGGCTCTGGCTTGGGGGGATTTGCTCTAAGAGATCATCTTAGGAACACCTTTGTCTTCTTCCCCAGGGGCCGAAGAGTCGCCGCTGAGCTGGTGGAGGAGGAGGCGGTGGATCCTAGCCCCCAGCCCCAGGGCCCCAGATCCTGTCCAGCTCAGCCTGCCCCCCAGCCCGAGCAGGAGCAGGCCAGAGTGACCCCAGAGCGACCCTGAGGTGAGCTGCTGTGGCCTGTGGCCCAGCCCACCCCCATGCACTCAGAACTGAGGCCGGCAGCCAGCCCCAGCCCCAGCCCCATAGAGGTGAGTGTCTCTGGGCCCCAGGGCAGGACCGAGGTGTCCACTGGTACAGCTCTCCGTGTATCAGGCTCTGTACAGGGGCCTGATGTCCTTCGGTGCTCGGAGTCCCCCAGGCAGTTTTAGTTCAGTCCTCCTTCTCGGCTCAGAGAGGCTGGGGGTGTATTCAGAGTCACACAGCTGGTATCTGGGATTCGGGTGGTTGGCTCCAGGGGCCTCTCTCCCTGGGGGCTCAGGTGTGGGCAGAGCAGGCCTCCTGCAGTCTGGCCGGCATGGAGGAGGTCCTCCGGAGGGAGCTCCTGGTAGAAGAAGGCCGGAAGTGGGGAAGGGAAGCAGGCCCGGGGAGAAGGCAGGGGGTCAAGGCGAAGGAGGAGGAACGAAAGAGCAGGAGGAAGTGGAAACACTCCTGAGTTGGGGAGACATCAGGAGACCCCAGGAGAGCTGGGCTCAGCTGTGAGGCCTGGTCCTCCCTGCCCTGGGCTGCTGGCTGTGGGGCCTCATATCAGTGGCTTGACTTCTCTGTGTCCCCATTTGTCAAAGGGGGTGACCATCGCAGCCCTCCTGGCTGCTCAGAACCGTGGAGAGCAAGTGCGGTAATGAGCACAGGACGGGAGAGGCTTTCTGTGCATTGTGGAGGGCCTTACAAGTGTCTGTCATGATTCCATTGTGTTCGGAGGCCGGGGGGGCTTCCTGTGTGTGAGTGTTGGGGGACTAGAAAGGCCCCGGGGCCAGAGCCGCCTTGGACACTTCTGTGGGACACTTCTGGAGCACACTCCGTGGTGGTGGCCGCAGGGTTCACTGAGCAGGTACTTGGGTGGGGGCACGGGCTGGGGTGCCCCGGAGGGTGCTCGCTCCAGGGTCTCGGGGAGCTTTGGAGGTGGGGATGGGGCGAGTCTGTGTCCTTGCACCTGATCCCAAAGCAACACAGGCCACCCTTCAGGGCCTGCAGGGAGGGACCCAGCAGGTGACCCCCTTCCAGGCCAGTTTGCCCACCTTAGAGAGAAGCCAAGAACGTCCTTTTCAAGGTGTCTTTAGTTCAGACACTACATAAAATACTAGTAAGGCAGTGGTGTCCCCTCCGTCCTTCCCGTGCACAGGCTCAGACCCCTCTCCTGGCACCCCCAGCAGGACCCCTACATACTTTTGGCTTTTGGTTTTTTCATCAGTGGTTTGTGATGCCTTGTGCCTTGGGTGGACCGTGCCTGGGGTCTTGGCGGTTCCGGTGGGGGCCTCTGTCCCTTGCTTCCCTTGCTTTCAGCCGGGGCTGTCGCCGTGCGGGTGCGTCCCTCCCGGAGCTGAGCGCACGGTCTGCGCCTCCACTTCGGGCGCCCTGCGGGGGGTGAGGGAAGGGCACTCAGGGGACCCTCGGAGAAGGAGCCGGTTTGTGAAATGCTGGGCTTGGTCCCAGAGAGGGGGGAGCGGCCAGCTTGGAGCCAGAGCTGGGGGAGGAAACCGGGGAAGGAGAAAGGCCGACTGCGGGGTGGGCTGGGCGGGAGCGAGGGGAGCCCAGCAAGGCAAGAGAGAGCTCGGAGCCGCAGGCTGGGGCGTGGGGGGCGAGGCTCGCCGGCGTGAGTCCGAATCTTTGGGGGAGTGATTATTCTCTTTGGAATATGGGTTTGTGATCCAGAGGGGAGGCCACACGGCCACCGTGCTGGAGCAGGGCAGGGGGGAGGGCGGCGTGTGGGGCTGAAGCTTCTGCCAGCCAAGCTCTGGGCAGGAGACCCCAGCCCCACAAGATGTTCAGGTTGCTGCAGGTCCTACTGTGGGGGCCAAAAGTCTGGGAACCCAGGCCACTAGTCCCGGCTGGGGGTGGCCAGCGCCCTTTTTGAGCCCCAGGGTGACCTGGATCTGTGCCGCCCCCCAGCCATGCCTGCCCCTTTAGCCACACTTTTGACTAAATAAGGTGAGGGTTCAGCAGCAGCCCCATGGGGGGAGGGGGGATAGAGCATGTGTGGCCCCCTCCCCCTCGCCCTGATGGCTTAGCCTGGTACCCCAAGGTGGCCTCCGCCCTCCTACCTCCAAGGTCCAGGCGCGCACGTCTCCAAGCACCAAGGCAGAGGATTCTCTAGAACAGGCGCCTGTGGGGGCAGAAAGCTGGGGAGGGGTCCCCTAACGTGCCACTGGTGAGATAGCCCCTCAGGCACCCCCAGCACCCCCACTCTGAAATGGGGCTCTCTCCCTGGCGTCCCATCCACCCCCAGCCTGGGAGGCAGGCCTGGAGGAGAGTGGAGGGCCAGAGCAGGGCCACAGGGAGCGGGCGTCTGTCTGTCTGTTCGTCCTTGAGCACAGGCCCTCCTCGAGGATTTGAAATCTGCTCTGGGCTCCCAGGGACCCGGGGTCTGGCAGACAGGCACTTTTCATGCTCCCCACCCCAAAATCTACAAGTCGCTTTGCAGGGAGTGGGGAGCAACTTCAACACACCCGAGGCTTCTCTGCTGGAGGCTCCCTCCTGGCTCTCCCTACCATCAGCACACCCGCAAGGCTTCACACCCGCACGGGCCCCGAGACTGCAGAAGGCTGGTGGAGAGGGGAAGGGGGCAGTGATGGGGGGAAGACAGGCCAGATGTTCTTGGAATGGGACACGGGGTGATTGATGCAGACTGGAATTTGAAAGGGGAACATTCCCCACGTGCCTTGGGCTCTGAGTGGAAATGGGCTGTTTTTCATGGAGGGGGGGCGGGCTCCCTGTCTTGCCAAGCTAGTGTGAAAGGGCTGCCTCAGCCCTGCTGGGTCCCCACACCTGTCCAATGGCATTAACCCCTGCCTTCCCAGAGCACCAGGCTTTGAGCTGCCCCCCCTTCTAGCTGGGATCCCTCTGTGGGGACAAGTAATACCGACTGTACTGGCCCCAGGATCCCCACCATTCCGCTGCCCCCCAGCAGCACCTCTTCTCTGGCAGCCCCTCCCCACCCCACAGATGCCCCTAGGGTGGCTGTCCCTGACCCCGGCCACTGCCCAATTCCGACGGGGTGACCCTGTTCCTGCCAGCAGCACCTTTGTTCTGCATCGGGTCCAATACTCGCTTTTAAAGAACTGGACTTTCCCAGCGGGGTAGGGCTGCTTGGGTGAAAATTCCCTGAGAGAAAATGAAAGGAGACCCCAGGCGCCCCGCCACCGTGCAGTCCTGTCCTCCATCTCTCCCCCCCGTTTTCTCCTCTTCTTCCACATTTCCTCTCCTCTCTCGAATTACCACAAGAAAATTGGTTTCGCCGTGTTTTGCGGGCTGGGTAAGGCCCGAACGACGCTCGCGGAGTGCCCGGGCGCGCGGGGGTGCACGCCGGGGGTGCTCCCGGGCCCCCCAGCCGAGCCGGGGACGAGCCTGCCCGCGGCGGCCGCCCGGTCGCGGCTTCGCCTAGGCTCGCAGCGCGGGAGCGCGTGGGGCGCGGCGGCGGCGGGGAGCCCGCGGGCCTCCTGGGAGGCGGGCGAGCGGGGAGCCGGGAGCCCCGGCAGCGCCCGGGGAGCAGCGCCCTGTCGCTCCCTCGCTGCTCTCGGGTTTCTCCCTTCAACCTCGACGCCCGCTTGGCCGGGCTTCCGCCACAGAAGCGCTCTCTGTGGCGAGAAGGCAAAAGAAAGGGAAGCAATATTCCACCCGGGCGCGCGCCCCAGGGAGCCCTGTGCTACCTGCCCGCGCCCTTGCCCCGCAGCCGCCGCCGCGCGGACCGCACTCGCGTCCCCCGGGGAGGGCGCCACCGCGCCGCTCGAGTCCCCAGACGCGGTGGATCTCCAGCTGCGCGTTGCTTCCCTGGCCAGCCCCGGGAGCTTGGCCTCTCAATGTAGCCCTCCATTTCCAGGGTCCCAACCCACGGAGGCACTTCCTTGCTTCCCGCAAACGCGGAGATTATTTTTTCTGGGATCCTTGCTCCCAGGTCCTCCAAATACATTCTTGCGTTTCTCCAGGTCGCAAGAGTTTTATTGGACATTACTTTCCGGGGACCTCCGAACACATCAAGCCCGCACTGGCTTCCCTAGATTTACATTAGTGCCCTGGGTCCGCACCTGGCATTTTCTCCCAGGCTCTGACAGTTTTACATACCCCTCTCCAGGCCCCACAGATTTACTCACTGCCAAAACAGATCCCCTAAAATTTAAACATTAACTCTGGGTCTTAGTCATGCTGACCAGTTTACCTGGCTCGCCAGAATGTGGAAGGTGTTTTTCTGGCACTTAGGTATCGTTCCCCAAACAAGCGGACGTGAACTATTGTGTCCCCATAACTTTGGACACTAACTACACGGTTTCCCAGGCTTACTGTCCCCGCTCTGGCTCCTCCACACTGCAGCCCCTGTTCCCCTGATGCACCACAATTTGGGACATTATCCGCTGAGTTCCACAAATTTATTAGCCCCCACCCTGGGTTCCCTAAATGTTACACAAAGAATCCCAGGTCCCAACACACTAAGCAATTTCCCCGGAACCCTCAGAGTTTGAACGCTGCTTCCTACGCCTGCACTAACGTTCAGGCTTTACACGCGAAGCACACCAAGCCCTTTTCCAAATGGTTAAGAATCTGCGTTCTGATTTCCTGAGTTCCACAAAATTGAGAGGATGATTCCTGATCCCCGGAATTCATTAAGCAATTCTTTTTGTGGGCTACGAAGACTAGGGGCATTAATTTCTGGGGCTCTCCCAGTTTCCTGGCCACTGATCAGGTTCCTTAACATTTCGACACTGTTCCTCAGGCCCAGAAGCACAGCGAGCAATAGGATGAGTTGCGCTCAGCCGTGACCGGGGGTTGTGCGGGGTCCCCTAAATCATGCACGGTCTCGCACGTCCCCTTGGGTCACACCACACACAAAACAAACCCTTGCTCAGAGCCTGTATCTTGTTATGTCAGGCTCTGTTGACTGTCCCCAGTCCCCAAATATCCTGAACGTTTTCTCTGCATTATAACGTTTTGAACATTAAAAAATTCCCTGGGTCCCACTAGCTTAGCAACAAGAATCCGGGTTTTTTAAAATTCAGACCCTGGTCCCAAATCCCAGGACAACACTGGACTCTAGTCCTGATCCTCTATTACAGGACATGTGAGGCTCTCAAATATTAGGCATTGCCTTCCAGGCCCCCCAAACACATTCAGTATTACCCCTGGGTTACAGAGAGGCACTGATTTCCTGGGCTCCAATCCAAACCATCCTGTGCAGTCACTGAGTCACCTCCAAATTTTAGCAAGATTTCCTGGGTGTCCCACACACTGCAAACGCCCTGCAGATCACAGATTTTGAACACTGATTCTCCAGGCCCCACAACCTAGGAAGTCTTAATCCTTTTCCCCTAAAACTTGTTGACCCTCAACTCTTCCTGAGGACTCTGAGCAACTTCCCTGGAGCCTCAGCTTCAAAAAATTATTTTCCTGGGGCCTCCAAATTGAGGTGCCATCTTCCAGACCTTCAAAACAAATTGAGATTTTTTTCCTCCACAAAACAATTGAGCTTTTTTCGGACACTGATTTACGTATTGCCTGACTTTATGACCCTGGCCCGGAGTCCCTCTAAATGTAGGCAACTTTCCATCGGCCCCCCAAATGAAAAATGTGCAGGGACCGAAAAATATCACTGGGGCCTAGAAGGCCCAGGCATTATAGAACTGTGTCCCACAAGCTTCCTCAATACTAACCAGGGTTCCTGAAATTTAGATATATACCTCCACTGGACAATTTGCTTGGATTCCCCCTAACCTGAGCCATGCTTTACTAGAGCTCCCCGAACGCCGACAGTGCCCAGGAAAACAGGATTTTGTTTTGTTTTCCTGTTCACCAAAAATAAACTAATTGAAATTAGCTGAAAAATTAAGATACAAAAAGACATCGATTTTCTGCATTCCCCAAATGTACTCAACACACTTTGGTTTCCGCCAAATTTAGAGGGTGTTTTTTGAGTCTGTAAAGGACACTGAGAATTTTCGCTGAAGCCGCGACAATCACGGAAGTTACTTTGCTTGGGCGCTGCAAGCGTCCATCCACTCACTTGCATTTCTAAATTGTGGAAATTAATCTCTCCTTTTGTCCACCACATGGAGAATTTGCCTAGATCCTCGAAATGTGCCCGTGGTTTTTCTTCCCCAACTTTTAGACAATGTGCCTCTTGGGTCCCCCCAAGTTTCACGTTGAGAATTTTCCTTGACTCACCCAAAAGCCCACCTCTCCACAAATGCATCTGGGATTTCGCCCATGCTTACTGACCAGGATGCTGGGTTCCCCACTTTTTAGACTCGGATCCCTTGTTCCGCAATTGCACGGAGCAATTTCCCCTGATCCCCCAAACTTGGACTCTCCTTCTGGAGTCTCAAATTTAGTCATTAATCGCAGTTCCCCACATCCATGGAGCCTCCCCTGGGCGCCCTACTTCGGGACACTCGTTTCCTGGGCCTGAGAATCACGCAGAGCTCTGACTTGCGTTCCCCCCTATCTGGGCGTCGTTTCCGGCCCCGCAGGCCGCCCTCTGCAGCGTCCCCAATCCGGCGCACAGCAGTACTAGTTTCGGGCCTCTCTACGTCTCCTACGAAGACCCCGGAGCTCCTTGGATTTGGGAAACTTCTCTCTGTGTTCCCCACACACACTTGGTCCGGCAGCGTGTCCGCCAGGACGTGGGCAGTGCTTCTCCCGCGTCCAGGAAAACAACTGGGCATTGCCCCCAGTTTCCCCCAAATTTGGGCATTGTCCCTGGGTCTTCCAACCGACTGGGCGTTGCCCCGGGACATTGGGGACTGCCCCCGGGGTAGCTCACCTTCAGCAGCGTCCATCTCCCGCTGCAGAGCGCTCCCTCGCTGCTTCAGCTCCTAGTGCGCCCGCGGACGCAGCCTCCAGCCTCCAGCCTTGCGGTGAGCTCCCCGCAGCCTCCGCGGCCCCGGCCCATCTCCCCGCCTGCAGCCGCCGCCGTCCTGCCGGGGCTGGCACTCGCCTCGGGCGGCCGCCGGGGAGCCCGGCGCGGGGCGCGGGAGCCCGCTGAGGGCTTGCCGCTCGGCGGCTGCGCTCGCTGGGGCCGAGCGCCCCGAAACCGGCGCGCTTTCGTTAGCTCTTTGCAAAGATCACAATCGTGGGGAAAGCGCCTTGGCGGCCCCGAAGAGGGGCGGGCAGGGCGCTGGGTCGGAGGGACGCCGAGGAGAGGCGCACTTCGTTCGGGCGGCGCGGCGGAGCGCAGCGCGGAGCCACTAGCCCGCCGGGCAGAGGACTCCGGGAGGCGCGCGCGGAGCGCGGGTGCAGTGATTGATGGCGGAGCGAGGGGGCGAGTCGGGCGCGGGCTTCCGCCGGCGGCGGCCCCTTCCCCTCGGAGAGGTTCTGTGGGGAGGGCGGGGCGCAGGGGCGCAGGGGCGCAGGGGCTTGTGCGTGGTTTTGACTTGGTAAAAATCACTTCTTACATTGTCCAAACTCTCCAGGAGATAGTTTCCCCAGATCCCCAAATTATCGTGGTGGCCCCCGGGGCTGAGTCCAAGTCTACGCAAGTCCAACGCACTGAGGACGGGGTAACCATTATCCGGATATTTTGGGTGGGCACCAAAGGCGAGCTGCTTAGACGCACCCCAGTGAGCTCTGTAATGCAGGTAGGATTTGAGCGATGTTTCCCGCCCTCCTCTTCTCTCCTTGGGCAGGCGCAGCCTAGGCAGGCCCCATGCCTGGCCCAGATTGGGGCCTGGGCCGGCCCCACGTATCACACCTGGCGGCCGCCGCGGCTACTCTTCGGCTCCCGCGCGGCACCGGGGGGCGCTCGGGCTCCGGCTGCAGCTCGAGGCGCTGCGCCTGCTGGGGCAGGTGGCGGCTGCGCGACCTGCCCGCCCGACTTCCCCCTCCCCTGCAGCTCCCAGTGAGATTCGGGGACCCCCAACCCGGCGCCGAGCCACCTGCGCCCGCACTCCAACGGGGCACCCCCGCCTCTTAGCCCGATGGCGGGAAGCGGGGACCCTCGCCACCACTAGGGCCTGGGACACTGACCACCCAGCTGGCCCCGCGCCCCCGCGGAGGAGCGCAGGGATTCCTGGCACCCCGGAACCCAAGAGGGGGCCCCCAAATACTTTAGAACGGCTATTTAGAATTTTTTTCGCATTCTGCCGCTCCCTGCCCCCAATCCAATCTCGCCCCCGCGCACCCCACGGCCCCTCCCCGACCGCCGCCCCCCGGGGCCCCCAAGCCCGCGCCCCCGCTTCGGCTCGAGTTGCGGGGGCGGTCCGGGGGCGGAGCGAGGGCCCCGCGGGCGCCCATTGGCGCGGGCGCACGGCCAGTGGGGCCCGAGCGGGCGCCGCGCCGCGGGGTGGCGCGGCTATAAGAGCCGGGCGTTGGCGCCCGAAGTTCGCCTGCTCTCCGGCGGAGCTGCGTGAGGCCAGGCCGGCCCCAGGCCCCCCCTTCCGGCCGCCCCCGCCTCCTGGCCCACGCCCGCCAGCGCTCGGCCCGCCAGCGCCTCCACCGGGCTGGCGGCCCCGCGTCGACGCCGTCCGCCAAGAAGCTGCTGACTCCCGTCTCGGGCGCCGTCGGCGGGGCCGCGCTCCGCCGGCCTGCGGATCCCCCGCCGCCTCCTCCTTCATCTACCTCAACGCCCGTCCCGCTTCGCCCGAGGAGGCGGTCCCCCCCCGCAGGCAGTCCGGCTCGCAGGCCGCCGGCGTTGTCATCCCCCCCGCGCTCCCCCCCCAGCCCTCCCCGGCGGGCGGCCTGGCCGCTCCCCTCCTCGCTGCGTCCCGAGCGGCCCGGCGCCGCCACCGCTGCCCCCCCGAGGCCCGGGCTCGCGACGGCCGAGGGCTCCGTCGGCCCAAACCGAGCTGGGCGCCCGCGGCCCGGGTGACGCCTCCGCTCCGCCCCCCTCAGCACCTTCCCCGGCCCTCGACGTCGCGCCCTTCCCTCGCTTCTCTTTGCTCCCCTCTCCCCTCTCCGGCCTCTGGTCCCGGCCCCGCTCTTTCTTCCGCAGCCTTCCCTTGGCTCCCTCCCGCCCCCCCCCAGCTCCTTGCCTCCGACTCCCTCCCCCTCCACGCCCGCCCTCTCGCCTTCGCCGTCCCGAAGTGGATTAATTATACGCTTTCTGTTTCTCTCTGCGCTGTTCTCTCCCGCTGTGCGCCTGCCCGCCTCTCGCTGTCCTCTCTCCCTCTCGCCCTCTCTTCGGCCCCCCCTTCTCACGTTCTCTCTGTCTCTCGTACTATCTCTGCCCCCCTCTATCCTCGATACAACAGCTGACCTCATTCCCCGATACCCTTTCCCCCCCTAAAAGTACAACATCTGGCCCGCCCCAGCCCGCAGACAGCCCGTCCTCCCCAGACAATCAGACGAGATTCCCCCCCAAAACAAGCCATCCCCCCGTTCTGCCCCGTCGCGCATTCGGCCCCCGCGACTCGGCCAGAGCGGCGCTGGCAGAGGAGTGTCCGGCAGGAGGGCCAACGCCCGCTGTTCGGTTTGCGATACGCAGCAGGGAGGTGGGCGGCGGCTGCGCCGGCTTCCAGGTAAGCGGCGTGCGGGCGGCCGGGCGGAGGGCGTGGGGGGCTGGGGGTCCGGCTCCCCGATGCGAACCCCGGGGTCTCCCCTGCGCCGCGGAGGGGGATGGGGGCTTCGGAAATGCCGAGGGAGGTGTGAGCTGTCTGCAAAGGCGACTTCCTGGTCGGTTTGTGGATGCAGGGGGGTGCTGCTGAGAGTTTGTGATTTGTGCTGTGCTGGGGGCGGGGGGGGGCTCTCCCCCCGGGAGGTGGGTAATGAAGAGGGCAGCTACTCTCGGAAACCCACCCTGGTATGTTGACTCCGTGCCAGCAAGACTGGGAGAGGAAAACTGGGTGGGCGGGGCCAGGATGGAGCGAGGGGGGCCCAGTTGGCAAGAGAGTCGTGCCAGACGCCACATTTGCAATGCACCCCCCAGGCCCTGTTTCCCGTCCCCAACATTTCCAACTCGGAATCTGGGGAGAGGGGCTGGTCCGAGGCTCAGAAGGGCAGGAGTGTGCAGCCCAGAGAGGACCTGCCCCTGCCCAGTGGGTGGATGGAAGTGTCCAGACAGGGAGGTGGAAGGCAGCCCCCCCTCAACCCCGCCTCAAGGCCCTGTGTCGAGATGGGCTAGGGGTGCAGGATGAGCCCCCCTCATGGTACTGTGCTAAGGGATGGTCCAGGACTAGCGCTTGGGGGTGCAGGAGAGAAGGGACTGGCTGGAAGGAGGGAGGGGGCGGGAGCAAAGGGGGCGGGGGGAGTGGTCAGCAGGGAGAGGGGTGGGGGGTAGGGTGGAGCCGGGGCTGGGAGGAGCCGGCTCAGACATAAAAGCTGAGGCACTGACCAGGCTGCAGACTGGACATTAGCTTCTCCTGTGAGGCGGCTTCTGGTTCTCTCTTCCAACCCAGCGAGACTCCTGTCCAGCTGCAGGTAACCTGGGCTGTTGAGCGAGGACCCCACTGCCCTCCCGCTCCAGCCTGCTCAGCTGCAATGCCTCTGACCCTGGCCCCTCGGTCCCTCCTCTCTGCCTCTGCCTCCTTCTCCCCTGCCCTCCCTCCTTGGCGGGCCTGCTCACCTGCGGGCACCCCAGCGTGCCTCTCATCCAGTCTTCTGCTCTCTGGACGGGACCCCACACCGGAGCGGCGGGAGTTGCAGAAGGATGGGGCTGCGGCTTGGACGGCGCCAAGTTGCTAGCTGGGCAGATTTGTTCCTAGAATTGGAAGTGGGCAGCAGAGGGGCAGCAGGGAGACGCTGGGGTCCAGTGCAGGGCAGGAGGAGGTGAGGAGTGAGGTGGCACTTCGGACCCTCCTGAGGAGCTGGCACGGCTCTTTAGTGAGCTTAACCGAAGTTGTGCCTCCTCTCAGCCCCCGTCTCCTACACGAATTATTGCGTGAAAAATCTCCTGGGCCAAGTGTGCAGCCTCCTGGCTCCAACATGGGAAGGGGCGTGCTGCCTGGTGCACCCGTGCCCACCAGGTGCAGAGCCTGGGAGGGACACATCTGGGCAGCCTGCCCAGCCCCTTGCTCGGGTAGCATCAGGGTGCCAGTGGGCTCAGAGGCACTGGGCTGTGACTGTCCCCCCAGAAGGGGCTTGTACCTGGGCCTGCGGAGGGCGGACTGGGGCTGCCTGCCTGCAGGGCTTCCGCCCTCTGGAGGGGGCAGTGGCGGCTTGCTGCATCTAAAGAGAAGCTGAGGGCCCTCCCAAGCCCCGCACCTCTTAAGGGACCTGGTTAACCCTGGCCCCAGGCCTGCAGCCACATGGCCTCTGCAGGGGATGTGTCCTAGGATGTGCTTCTCCTTCCAGATTGGGCTCTGGACACTAAGGGGCCTGGTGTCCGGCCTCCAGGTGGCCTGACCTGTTCTCTCCAACTCCCAAGGTGGAATTTGGTACCTCAAACAGGAAGAGGTCTGATGGTCCCCAGAGGACTTTGAGGTCTTTGGCCCTGGGTGATGAGATGTGAGGCCTGGAAAGGAGGCTTTTGGCGTTTCTCCATGTTTTGGGGTACCCAGGGCAGACTGGAGTTGGGGACTGGGTGGTTCAGGAGAACAAGGGCTCTGGGGTGTGGCTGACACCGCTGCACTGACCATCGGATCTTTGACCTGAGCTTTGCCTAGCCACAGACTGTGTGGTGGAAAAGGCAGTGCGGGAGCAAGAGAGGATGGGACTAGCCAGCAGGACCCCCCTGCTGCTTTGGGGGGGGCCGGTCCTCCTGGCCCCCCTGCTCAGCTGGTCCTTGGGGGTGCACATGCTCGGTGGTGGGGTGGGGCTCTCTGCCATCTTGGCTGGTGCTAGGAGACCCGAGGAGTGGCCACTGCCCTGTGCTGGCCCTGCCCCATGACATCATAGGATGGAGACCAGGTCCAGTGTCCAGCTCTGGGTGTGGCTGAGCCCCTGAAATGCTGACGGTGGGGCCGGTCACCCCATGTGAAATTCCTGACCGTCACTTAGTGCCGGTTAAAGATGGGCTCCACACGTCCCTTCTCTCTCCGGCTATTCTGCGCCCACCTTGGCGGTGAAAGCCCACGGTATTTCTATAATGAAAGTGATACCATGAAGGGGAAAGCCATACTTTAAAACTGTAGCAGCTTTATGTCCGGAGATGGCTGTGCTCAGTGTCCCCGAGGAGAGCTGGTCCTCGTCCCTTTGCTGGGCCGGGGTCTCGGGGAGACCCTGGCTGGGCGGGCAGCGGGAGAGGCCTCTGGGCCCGGACTTGGCCTGGGGGGGCCGGGCAGGGCGGGTGGGGCTCACGGCCTCCTCTCTCTGCCCACAGATACCAATGGGGATCCCAGTGCGGAAGTCGATGCTCGTGCTGTTCGCCTTCTTGGCTTTCGCCTCGTGCTGCACTGCTGCTTACCGCCCCAGTGAGACTCTGTGTGGCGGGGAGCTGGTGGACACCCTCCAGTTTGTCTGTGGGGACCGCGGCTTTTACTTCAGTAAGTAGCTCCGTGCTCGGCGCGGCAGGGTGCGGGGTGGGTACATAGCAGGTGCTCAATAAATACTGGAGTTCTCCTCATCCCTCCTCAGACACCTATGTAGAGCCTCCAGGACACTTTGAGAGTGCAGTGGGGTCCTGCAGTCCACATTTACGGGGCACCTGTGGTGTACCTGGGGGGTGCTCACAGCCCCTGACTTTCCTGCAGCGTGGCTCAGAGTGGGAGAGGTGGTCCCTACGGGGGGCGAGAGCATAGCAGGCGCCCGGGGGGTGCAGGACAGGGCTTCCAGATGGGGTGACCCAAGCCCCGGCAGAGGCAGTCTGTGCCCTCTTTGCTCCTCCCTGATCTGCCCGCGGGCAGGGCTGTGGGCACCGATTTCCCTGCACATTTGGGTGGTGCCTGATGTCTTGACAGTGGGCACGTCTTCATGGGTTATGGGATTTAGAATTGGGTAAAATGCATTGAAAACCGATAAAAACAAAATGCGTTGTCGCTGGCGGGTGTGAGCGTGCAGGCCCCATGTGCTCGCAGGCACTCAGCTCCTCCTGGGCTACAGGAGAAGAGCTGACCCCTGCCATTGCAGTGTCGTCAGTGTCACTGGGGCTGGGGTCTGTGAGCCCTAGGGCCGAGTGAGGTCCACCCTGCAGGGTGGGCCACGGTGTGGGGCGCTGGCCCTAGCACGCTTTGGCTGGTCCTCACGCTTCTCTCTCGTTTCTATCCTGGGCTGGCCAGCTGAGCGCACTGTCGGGTTTTTCCCGAGACCTCTGCTTCCGCTGCGCCTGTGCCCTGTGTCGCAGGGCAGGACCCCCAGTGGGAGGTGATCTCTCCCGCAGGGGCATGGGCCCTTGCCTCACCTCCCAGCAAGCTGGGCCTCAGTTTGCCTATCTGTAGGATGGGACAGGGCGATCCTGGAGAGCGTCCATCTGGATGATGGGAGGAATTGGGGAGCAGGCCCAGCCTGACCCCGAAGGTGGAGTGTGCGTGCTCCCTCCAGGCTCAGCCACCTCCATTCCATTGCTGGGGCAAGCCGGCAAGAGCCATAAAGGTCAAACCTGGCCCCACACTCCCCACCGGCTTCCTCCTCTGCAGCCTCTACTTGCCCACCTTGTGAAATGGGCCCACAAACGCCAGCCTTGGCATTTCAGAGCTTCTCTTTGAAAAGCATTCCTGCTTCTCCATACTTCTGAAGCCCCTGCCCGCCCTGGCCTCGCCTGTGCCCCCTCTCTCGCCTGCCTCGTTTGGGGGCAGGAAGTGGCACTGCAGGGTGGGGTGCCGGCCAGCCCTTGCCCGGGGAGTGGCTTCCCTGAGAGGAGGGCTGGGCCGGGCCCCACCCTGGGACCCTGTAAGGGAACCCCTTACCAGGGGCTCCTCTCCCCGCCATGGCGCCTGCCCTCGGCCCCTCAGTGAAGCCGGGCGGGTCCCTGCAGCTGAGCCTTGGAGCCTGCAGTGGAGGAGCAGGGGAGGACGGGAGGGGAGGAGGGCGTGGTTTCTTGCAGGTCCTCACTCCTCTCCTCCCGTCTTCTTCTTCTTCCTCTCATTCCTCCTGTCTCGGTGGCTCGAGGGCTGTGGCCGCCCAGGCTCCTGGTTGGTTCAGGGACGGCACTTGTGTCCCCGCCCGGCCTTCAGGACAGGACTCTGTGGTCCCGTAACGTGGGGGCCGGACCCCTCGCAGGGCAGCGTGGCGCTGGGAGGCCGTGCCCATTTCAGATACGAGGAGGGAGGTGCCAGGAGGCCAGGGGGTGGTCCCGGAGCATCCTCACCCCCCATTTTCGCTTCTCTCCTTTCTGGGGCACCCCTACTGCCCGGCTCTCGCTTCCCTCCTGCACTCCACGCCGCGCGGCTAGGTGGCCGAGTGTCCCTCGGGCCTGTCCTCAGGGCGGGCGGCCCTCTGCCTTCCCTGGGCGCCCCCCCCCCCCCCCCCCCCCGGTGCTGACGTGCCGCTCTCCTCCCTCCTGTGGGACTTCCAGGCAGGCCCGCGAGCCGCATGAACCGCCGCAGCCGTGGCATCGTGGAAGAGTGCTGTTTCCGCAGCTGCGACCTGGCCCTCCTGGAGACCTACTGTGCCACCCCCGCCAAGTCCGAGAGGGACGTGTCGACCCCTCCGACCGTGCTTCCGGTAAGAGGCCACCCCGCCTCAGTGGGGCCAGCCCCCAGCTCCGGGCCCAGCGGGATGGCCTGGCCACTGCCAGGGAAACCAAGGTCTCAGGGGACCCTGCCCTCTCTCCGGAGCCCCTCGGGGCTATCACCTCTGAGTCGGGCGACCAGGGCACAGCCGGTGCCTTGGCTTGAAGGGCAGCTAAAGAGTGATTGACGTGTTTGTCACATGTACCCCCACTGTGGGTGCTGGGCAGAGGCTGGGCGAGTTATTGCTCTATTATCCGGCAGCTGGCACCAGCAAAGGTTTAGGAACGAGCCCCCGCCAGGTCACCGAGAGGTCCACGCGGCAGGGTGGGCGGCTTAGGGGCAGGGGCTGGAGAGCCAGGCACCACCTGACGGGCTTTTCCTCTTTCAGGACGACTTCCCCAGATACCCCGTGGTCAAGCTCTTCCAGTACAACGCCTGGAAGCAGTCCACCCAGCGCCTGCGCAGGGGCCTGCCTGCCCTCCTGCGTACCCGTCGGGGTCGCCTGCTCGCCAAGGAGCTCGAGGCGTTCAGAGAGGTCCAGCGCCAACGTCCCCTGATCGCCGTGCCCACCGAGGACCCCGCTCCCCACGGGGCCGCCTTTGTCGAGGTGTCCAGCAATCTGCAGTGAGCCAAATTGTCGTAATTCTGCGAAATGGCACCGTCCACCTTGTGCCCTCCTCTTGACCAGGGCCCTTACCACCGGGCCAGCCTCTGAAATCTCTCTGTACCATCCCCCTGAGCGGGCTTCCCCCCCAGCCCCCCCTGTCCCAACCTCCTCATGTCAGGCTCTTCCCTTCGGCCCCCTCCATCGGGCTGAGGGAATCATAGCACCATCTTCCAAAATGTACAAAACCGATTGGCTTTAAATATCCCCCCAAAATTATCCCCCCAGAATTATCTCCAAATTACACAACAAAAAATTGAAACCATGAGACCCCCTAAATCACATACACACACACACACCAGCCCCCTTAAAACTAATTGGCTTTTTAAAAACACCAAAAAAACTAATTAGCTTAAAAAAAAAAAACTAAAAAAATCAATTGGCTGAAAAAATACTAAAAAGGATTGGAAAAATAAAAGAATTCGGCGCCCCCCCCCTTCCTTCTCTTCCTTTGTAGACCTCGAGTCAAATTGGCCGTGGGCTCGAGTCCTTGACCATCCGAGAGAGCGGAAGGGACCCCAAAATTTGCAGGTAGGCGTGTCTTGCTTCTCAGCCATCTCCCTTCTCTTGCAAAACTCTTGATTGGCACCTTTATTGTGATTGGCAGTGGGAACAGCAGAGACCCAAGCCTGTTCTTCGCTCTATCTCCTGTCACCGAAAGTCACCAGAGGGGAGCGAGCGAGGGGGACCCAATGAGACCAAAGGAAGGGAGCATGGAACATGGAAACCGAAATTCGTGCAAATAGAATTTAATTGGCCCAAACCCCCACACACTCGAACGTCCATCCTCCAAAAACCCACATACCCCAAAATCTTACATCTCAACCCCCATCCTGAAAAGCACACACATCACATGCATCCCTGCACACACACACAGGCACACACACACGCAGATGGATGACAATGAGAGACACTGAAGTCCCTGACGCGCATGCAGATCAGACCGTGCTCCATCCCAAATTCTTTCAGCTGTCCCGCGTGAGGTTTTCATGTCCTGTGCTCCCTTCCCATCCCCTGGGATGCGCCCGAGAGTGGCAGGGGTGTGTCCCAGGCCCAGGCAGGCGGTTCCATGTTTCCGAGATGAGGGAGGTGCCCCCTCTGTCTCGGCGCCTGTCCCCACGGTCCCCCGCAGTGTGAGCCCGTGCCCCCAGACCCCAGCAACATCAGTGCACCCTTCCATCGTGTGGAGCGAGGAACAGGTTTGGCCAGACTGGAGATGGCTGTAGCAAGCAAGGTGTGCCCTCCCAGGTAGCCTGACCCCCTGGGTGTGCTCCTGCGAGAAAGATCTGGGGATCCCCCCCGAGCACACCCAGGGATGGGGAGTGTGGGAAGTCTGGCGGTTTGGAGGGGCGGGTGGGGGGCAGTGGGGGCTGGGTGGGGGGAACGCTCTGGGGGAGCAGTCCAGTGAGGTTTTGGAGAGAAAAATCAGGAGGAGAGAGATTTGCAGAATTACGGGTAGAAATCAGGAATCCAAATTGACGTCAATTGATCTATTACCCCCCTTTAATTGGTTTCTCCTGGGGCTATTTTTCCTTTTTTTTTTTTTTGTTTTTTTTTTTTTGATCCCTCCTTAGCTTTTCATGCGCTCACACAACAAATTAAACTAACTCCCACCCCACGTAACGGGGAGCAGTGACGACACGCGGCCGACCATCCCCCACCTCCGTGGTGGGCGCCGTGCATCCTGCTCTCTGCCATTTATCGTCCTCAATTTGATTTTGGTTTTTATTCTGTCCCTGTTGCTTGGGTTGAGTTGAGAGTGGAGCCTCTGTGGGGGCGCTGGCCACTGCGCCCCACAGAGAAGTCAGAGGGGAATGGAGACGGCCGCTGCCTGGCCTGGCTTCCGGGGACAGTGGCTGGTCCCCGGAGGTCCTGAGGGGCGGAGGAGGGGTGGGGCGGCAGTTCCTCAGGTGTCAGGAAGGTGCTCGGTGGCCACCAGGATGGGGCCCCCGGCTGGCCTGAGGCCGGCCGGGGGGGAAGGGACTGCAGATGTGTGAGTAGAGGGACTCCATCGGGCTGGAGCAGGTGGCCGCCTTCCGCGCACTTGGGGAGCCCTTCCTCACCCCTCGGTGACACCTTGCCCGCCTCCTCAGCACCCCGTCTTGTCCCCAGGAGGCTCGGAGCTCTGTGGGGCCTCCTGGGGGCCAGGCGGGGTGAGGTTGGGCAGTAGGGGAGGTCAGGAGGGTGCGAGCCTTCCAGAGCAAGCGAGCTGCAAGTTAGTCCATCCACTGGGATCGCTTGGGCCCCCAGGCCAGTGGGTCTGGCGATACCGAACCAGCCACACCTCGGTGCCTAGGGCTGCGGCAGGGATCCGGGCGGCTGGGAGGTTTACCTCACCCCCACTTCTGCCCCCAGCGCAGCCCCCCTGCATGGCAGTCCGACTAGCAGTCTAGAGGCCCGAGGCTTGTGGGCCCTGGCGACGGGGCTGGCATGACCCTGGGGGCGGTCCATGCCAGCCCACCCGCGACACAGAGGGTCCCTCGGCAAGCGCCCGGAGAATGGGCCATTCGGACCATTGGACAGAAGCTCAAAGAGCCAAATTGTTGTAATTGGAGAACCACAGATTGGCCTGAGATCCAAAAAGACTTCGAGGCGCCCCAAAGTGTCTGCCCATTCGGCCGGACGCCCATCCCACCAGTGTTATTTTCTGCCTCGCCTGGGATGGGTGCTCCGGGGGCGTCTGCCGATGCTCCTCTGTGTCCCCCAGTGAGCAGCTCTCCGTGAGTCATTGCCATCCTGACCCGGGCCCCCGTCTGACCTCCCGAGCCTTTGATTGTGGCTGTCCATCTTGTCTCTTCCCCGAGTCCCCCCCCCAAACTGTCTTCAGCGGGACCCCCTCTTGGGTCCCTCCCTGTGCCACCACCTGAAGACCCCCACGTGCTGAACACCACATGTCACCTTGCCCGCTGTTCCAGTCCATCTCGCAGCGGCCCGTGTTCGCCTCGGCTCAGCCCCTTTAACATGCTGGTACTTCTGGCAAAGTCCATCGCTTGGGTTTTGTCTTTAACTTTTAACGCTCGCAATCCCAATAAAGCATTCAAATTTATTTTGTTCTGAGTTCTGTGCTCTTTTACTTGGGTACTGGCTGGAAGGAGGGAGGGAGGGAAGGTCTGAACCCTGGGGAAGGGGCTGGGTAGGTAGGAAGGAGGGAGGGAAGACCCTGGGGGTGTGGAGGCCCCCCGGTCCCCCTGACAGTACACATAATGAAATGAGAACAGCCCGAAACCCCACATGCGCTCAGCCCTGACAGTGGCCACTCGTGGGGAGCCAGGGGCCCTGGGACAATCTCAGACACCACATCCTCGAAGAGAGTGCCATGGGGTGGGAGGGGCCCCGTGGGGGTGCTTTTTCAGGGGCCTACTGATGAGGAGTAAAATGCCCTCGCTGCCAACCCCAGGGAACTCTCCCAGCCTCTGGGGGCTCAGGATCCCAGGTTCTGGAATGTTCCAGAAGCTGCAGCTGTTGCTGGAGATGGGGAATCGTCGCCTGCATGCTCCCCTGCACACGCAGTTTCCCTCCCCGCAAGACTGAGGCCTCAGCAGACATCACTGGAAGCCCCCGTCTCCCGCTTAACCCTGCACCACTCGCCCAGACCACTCTGGCCTCTGGCCTTTAGGGTCCCTGAGCTCGTCACAAGGCGGGTAAGGCTGGCATCCAAGATGCTCGAGGTCTGGCCTGGACTTCCCACCTCCACCCTCCCCCAAGCCCTCAGTCAGCAGGTGTGCCCACTGTGGGGAGAGGGGCAGGTGGGGGAAGGGCTGAGGAAGCGGGGCTGCGCCTGGGGTCCAGGCAGCATTCAGTCGGGGCCCAGAGCTCTCAGGCCACTGCCGGGATTGGGGGAAGGCCTTGCACCCCAAGTCCACCCACTCTTTCCATCTCTGGTATTTCTCGCTGGCCTGGTGCTGGGCTTTGACTGTCTCAGAGCCAGTCCTCTGGGGTCTGCAGTGGTGTCCACACAGGTGGTCGCACTGTCCACGCTCACTGAGAACTAATCTAAGCAGGGAGCCCGGGGGCCTGCCTGGAGGAGGTGGGATCAGCCTCCAAAGATGAGAACGGCTGGGAAGGCGAGGAAGAGACTGTTGGGTGGGGGCACTGTGTCCGTCTTGGGACAGCCAGGAGCCTGACAGAAGTGAGGCTAGGGGCAGAGGACCAGGCCCTGGCAGTACTGGATCCCCTGAAATGAGCTGCTGAGACACTTCCAGGGGGTGGGGGTGTGGGCCCAACTCGGGCCCTCTGCCCAGCCCCACCTACCTGAGACCAGGTTGGAGCTTGTCTCCCACCAGCCCCACGCAGGACCTGCCCAGGAAGGCCCACTGCAGCCCTGCCCGGTGTCCCCTCCCCAACCTGAGCCCCTCACTGGGCTCAGAGTCCCTTTCCCAGCTCTGGGCAACCCATGTCCTCTCCAGCCTCAACCCCCTGCCCCACCCAGGGCCTCCCCTCGCAGCCTCCTCACCCACACCCTTGCCTGCACCCTGCCTTCCCCAAGACCCCCACGACCTCCCTGACCACTCAGCAGCCCAGGGCACAGCCAGGCCCCCCAGCTTTCCTGGGTTATCCCCGAACCGTCCTGCTGCCACGCTGCTTGGCCCAGCCATCCAGGAGCTCTGGGACTGCCCAGCCCCACTTTCCTGCCCCTCCCCCTGCTCTGCAAACTCGCAACTCATCCCTGGGGCTCCATCATTCATTCATTCATTCATTCACTCACACAGGTGGATGAGCACACATGCTCAGTGTCATGGAGGGAAATGTTGGGGTGCTCTTTTAAGCAGATGGGCCTCACGGAGAAAGTGGGGTTTGGGTGCAGGACTGAAGGAGGTGAGGGAGGTGTGGGGGTCTCCCGGAAGCAGGGAAGAAGCAGGTCCCTGGAGCTGGGGTGGGGATGGGGAGGGGCTGTAGCAGGGAGGGCGGGGGGCCCATGTGGGAGATGAGGTGAGAGGTGATGGGGGCTACACAGGTCATTGTCATTCATTCAACAAACATTTACAGTGTCCTACAGTAGCGGGCTGAATGGAGACCCCCAAAGACATGTCCATATCCTCACCCCTGGGCCCTGTGAATGTGCCCCTATTTGGAAAAAGTGTCTTTGCAGATGTGATTAAGTGAAGGATCTCGAGATGAGGTCATCTTGGATTTAGGGGGGGCCCAAATCCAGCGACAGGTGTTCCCATAAGAGAAGAGAAGGAGACACCACACGGAGAGGAGGCCGTGGGAAGATGAGGCAGAGATTGGGGGGATGTGGCCCCAGGCCCAAGAATGGGCGGCTGCAGCCCCAGAAGCTGCGAGAGGTGGGCCGGACCCTCCGCTGGAGCCTCCGAGGGAGCGTGGCCCTGCCGCGTTGGACTGGATTTCAGTCCAGTGAAGCTGATTTCAGACTTCCAGCCCCCAGGACTCGGGGAGAATGAATTTCTGCTGTTTGAAGCCACCCAGTTCATGGTCATTTAGGAGACTGACTACATGGGGTTACAGCCGCTCTGCCCCAGCCCTGTTCCCAGTGCTGAGGCTGCTGCAGTGAGCCAAGCAGGTGGCCACGCCCATGCTCGAGGAGCATCCAGTCCACAGTCCGACCACCCCAGGCACACCCCAGCGCCTCCCGTCCACATGCCTCTTGCCTGTCTCCATGCCTGGCCTCCACATGGGGCCCAAGTGGTCTTTTAAAACATCAGACCGGGTCCCATCCCTGTTCTCTACTTCCCTGGAGACAAGCAAAGTCCTCATGATGACCCGTGAGAGCCCTCTGGTCTGCCCCTCCTCTGGGTCTGGACAGACACACCTGCATGTTCTGGCCTCAGGTCCTTTGCACGGGCTGCGCCTGCCCAGACCAATTTTCCTGCAGACATCTTCCTGGGTCGCACCCTTAGCCCCTCAAACTCTTTGCTGAGTTGCCCTCCTTCAGTGAAGGCTGCCCTGAGCCCCCTCTAACCAGGGCAATCCGTGTCCCCTAATGACTCGCTGAACAAGGAGGATGAGGGGAGAGCAGAGGGTGACACTGAGGCTTGGCAGTGAGTGAGTGGAAAGAGAGGCGCTGTTTGTTAAGCTGGAGACACTGGACCAACTGACTGCAGTGGCCTGTTCTGCTCCCTCCAGGTCCTGCAGACCCCTGACCCAGCAGGCTCATGGTCACCCCCTGACACCTGCTCCAGGGTCCTCTGCCCTCCCCCTCCCCTCACATTCCGTCGGTCGACAAGGCCCACAGCTCTGCCCGCTGCTGGCCGCTGGCGCCCGGCCTCCAGTCTCTTCTCCATGTGCGACCAGACGGGCTGGCTCTGCCAGCCGTAGCCTGCCGCTCCCCGGTAAGGAACTTCATGGTTCCTGGGGAGAGCACACACCCAGGCCAGGCTTTCTCGGGCTCTCCAGCACCTGGCACCCCAGCTTCTGGTCGTATGGCAATCCTCCCACCTCACTCCCCTGGCTCCCCCACAACACACCCCCTACCCCCCAGGCTTCACACTCCCTGGTGGCTCTCGCTCCTGGGCTTTCCAGGGTCTGTTCTTTCCCTGGTTACCCCTGCACACCCTCCATCGCTCTGTGCAGTCCTGACACCCCCCATCCCGTCTCTGGTCTCAGGAGCCCCCCTCCGCTGTAGACAGCGGCTGCTTTCAGCCCCTGCCTCTGGCCCTGAGATGTGCCGGTCACCGCAGGCGCACGGTCACACCCGCTGTCAGGTCCTCTCAAGCTCTCCCTCCTCTGTGCAGGCTGGCCAGAGAGCAGACCCTGGAGGATGCTGCGAGGGACCCCATCACACCCGCCCTGGGGGACTCTCGCTGCCCAGCCTGATCTGCTCTCCCACTCCTTCCAGGCCGAACCCCTGCTGCCCTGGAGGCCTCCTCGCCTTGGAGCCCCTACCTGGCCCTGTCCTCAGGCCTTATCCCCAACAATCTGTGTCCACCTGCCCAGCTGGTCCTGGCTCCCAGGGTCCCCACTTGTCCCAGCTGCCTGGGCCTGGCACCCAGCTGGTGCTCCTGCATGTGGGGGGGCACAGACAGACAGGCCCCCCCCCGGGAGGCCCGGCCTCTACCTGCCCAGCCCCCTCTGGCCGGGCGGCGGCGGCGGCCTCAGGCCTCATTAGCGCAGCCTCCAGCCTCTCTCCCCGCTCCCAGCCCCAGCCAGCCCAGGCCTCAGCCAGCCAGAAACCAAAGAGAAAATGCCTGTTTATGCCAGTTACGCCGAAAGCAAAACAGTTTGTGGTTTGTGACCCAAATTTTTTGCCTTTTTTTCAGAACATAACAAAGCTCAAGACAACTCCCCCCCACCCCACCCCCCCCCAGGCAGACAGAAACGATCTGTTTACACTGGCCGCAAAACATTCCGGCCCGTCAGCCCGGCCCTCTCCCCAGGCCGTGCCCTCCACAGGGCGGCCCCGAGGAAGGGGGTGCCGGGGCCTGGCCAGGGGGAGGAAGCGGGGGATGGCAGGCAGTGTGAGGGGGCCTGCTTCCTCCGGGGTATTGGTCGCTGGGAATATTGGGGTGCCTCTCCATCTAGTGGAGTGGGGATTCTGTGCAGTTCAGGGAAGGAGGCGCGGAGACGTCGCCCCAGCTGCTCCCGTCAGCTCCCAGACCCCCCGCACAGACACACGGGGTAACAGGACTCCGGCCTCTCGGCATCACCCACCTGCCCACCTTCCCCATCGTCTGTGCCCCTTCTCCACACTCTTCCCTGTCCTGACACCCAAGGCCCGCAACCCCGAGCTCAGCCCAGCCGTGGAGCCCATGCAGGTGGGGGGGGCACATGCTGTGCCCTGGGGGCTGGCACTCCAGCGGCCGCTGTCAGTGCAGTGGCTGACACAGAGCTCGGTGGTCCCGGGCCAGACCGGGGGAGGGCAAGGAAGGGCTTCTCCTCCGGGATCTGGCGAGGCCAGGCAGTGGTGGGGACAGGTGGGACCTCCAGGTCCCCGGGCCAGGAGGAGGGGCTGGGTCCCTTTCCCATTCAGATGGTCCCCAGGCCTTGGCCCACGCTGCCCTCTGGGGCCCCCACCCTCCCCGCAGCCTCCCTCTTCGCCCCTTCCTCTGCCTCAGCCTGGACTGCCTCCTCCTCCTCTGCTTTCTCCCTGCATGGGCTCCTCTCATCTCTCTTCTGTCCTAGCTCCTTTCTTCCTCCCTGTGCTGGCCTGTGCCCCATGCTGGGTGCTGGGAGCCAGGGCCAAAGAAGAAAGAATTCCTGGGCCATGGGCCCTGGTGTCATGGGGGGCAGATCCACAGACTCACCAGTGGCAGTGAGGCGAAGGCGCCCTGGAAACCCCCTTACCCGAGGAAGACCACCCAGACAGGGAGACTCCCTCTGCATCTGAAGGGTGCAGAGGAGTTAGCCAGACACCGGGGGCTGGAAGAGTGTTCTAGGCAGAGGGAACAGCATGGACGGTTTGGGAACGACCTGTCGTTATGCATGAGCTCAGGTGTGGGTAGGCGGAGAGGGAGACAAAGGTTCCAAGTGGCCAGAATGGAAAGGCCCTGAGTACTGAGCTCAGAAGCTGAACTTGACCTTGAGAGAGCTCTGGGCAGCAGGGAGGGATTTTCAAGGGGAGCGTGAGCCGCTCAGATGTGAGTTCTAGAAAGATGGTCTAAGCGTGGGACGTGGGACGAACTGGAGCCCAAGGGTTAGGGGGTGTGTTGGGGTGGAGGGGCAGAGCAGGGTCAGGGGGCACGCCAGCTGGGAGGAGCTCAGCGTGGCCCAGGGTCCCTGCATGTGTGCGCCTCTCCCCAATCCCGTGGGCAGGTCTCAGCCCCCCAGTGTGTGTGCGTGCGTGTGTGTGCGTGTGTGTGGGGTGGGGGGGGAGCGGAGGCAGGGGCTCGTTGGGCCCCAGGCCCTGGAGACCATCCGATTCTGCTCCTGCCAGGCTGGCAGCCCCCACCCCTTGGCCTGGCCGGAGCATCATTTTGGAAGGTCTGGCCTTGTACCTCTGCTTTCCCTCCCCTCCTTGTCATCCCCAGCCTCCCCTCGATCAGGAACAGATGTGCTTCTTAGCAGGAATTCTAGCTATTTGGTTAACCAGTCACTCGAGGGAGTTTCTGATAAGGCGATTTCGTTCTCAGTGGGGCCGGCGAGGGGGAGGGACAAGGACAAGCGAGTCCCACCCCCACCTTCCTCGCGCTCAGGGGCCTGGGATGCGCCCCAGCCAGGGTCTCACCCCAGCTGGGCAGCTCTGGGAAAGAAAGGTTTTCCAGGCCTCTCGTGGTGCTGGGGTGTCCCTGCAGGTGGGGGTGGGCTGAGGCTGTGGGAGTGTCTCCCACCCCTGGACCTGGGAGCAGAGCTTTGGTGGGAGGGGAGGCGGGAGAGGAAGAAGCCTAGACCGATGACGAAGCTGCACCCTCCGCAGCACTCGCCCGTCCAGTGTGTCCAGGCTCAGCGCAGGAACCTTCTACAACATCTGGTGAGAGCTCGCTGCCTCCCAGTCATGGGTCCCTCCTTCCCTCATCATTTATCCAGTAAACGTTTGTGCCAGCCCCTGAATGAGGACCTGTAGCTACGAGGATGAATAAGGTTCCACGCCTGCCCTCAAGATGATTATAGTGAAGGAGGAGAATGGTACGTCCATTCAAGAGTAACAGAGACAGCAGGACTGAGGAGGTGCCCAGGTGGCACCTCTTCAACGTCCTTCCTGATCCAGGTGGAGGGAGTTACTATCTGGGGGCTTCTTGCCTGGGGCCCTGGTCCCCTCCCCCTCCTGGCTGCCCTCCCCCAGGCAGCAGCTGAGCCTCACTCCCTGCTCAGGTGGGCCCTGTGGTGGATCAGACTGCTTGGAGCTTGGGGGTGGCACAGCCTGGAATTAGTCACTCAGATCTGCCGCTCTGGATCCCTGGTTCCCCAGATCCCAGCACAGCATCTTGTCTTGTTCTGTTCTGTTTATAGTTGTAGTCTGCTGGGGCCATTTTGATCCTTTATTTGGTCTTTTAGCATTTAAGCAGTTGGCTTATATCTCCCAACCATAGACCCCAATACCCAGACCAGTACATGGTGCAGAGTAGAAACTCCACGTGGGCTTCATGAATGGACAGACGGATGGGAGGATGGATGGGTAGATGTGTGTATGAGTATATGTACACACATATGTATGGATGGATAGATGGGTAGATGTGTGTATGTACAGGTGAGTGGGTGGGTGGATGGATGGATGGATAGGTGGTTGTATGGATGGATAGGTGGATGGGTACAAGGCAACTGGAGGTCAACAAATATCTACTTATGCTGTCATTTGAGATAGTGCTAGTGGAGAATGAGGGAGGAAAGCAAAGAGACTGAAATTTATTGAATGTCTATTCTCACAGAAATTCTATGTGCTGATTCAGATTGTAATATATCCTGACTTTAGAGTCTGGGACATAATTGAGTTTGAAAGATATTTGTTGATTAAATGGAATTTAAAGGGCTTGTTTAAGTGAACACATATCTGGAAATTGTCTCAAAAGGACCTGGAAAATCTGAACATGTCGATAAACAGCTTGCTGACTGAAAGTTATAAAATCCTACCCTAGAAAAAGGCACAGGGCCCAGAGAGTTTTATGGGCAGGTTTTTTTTTTTTTTCCCAAATGGTCAAGATCATTCATAAACTATACAAAATGTTTCGAGCACAGAAGATGGACAAAATTCCAATTCATTTTCCATGTTTGCATAACCCTGATACAAAAGCCCAATCATGATAGCACAAAAAAAAAGAAACACCACAGACCAAGGTCACAAGTGAAGATAGATGTGAAAATCGTAAATAAAAGAATTAGCAAATTAAATCCAGCAGTGTGTTGAATTAAAGTAATAATACACCATGACCAAGTAGTGTTTACTTCCAGGAATGCAAGGATGACTCAACATTAAGAAATCCATTAATATCATCATGTTAACAGGCCAAAAGAAGAAAAACCATATGATAATATTGATAGATGCCAACACATATTTAATAAAATCTAACATGCATTCCCCACCATAAAACATGTTTAAAAGGCTAGGAATAAAAAGAAACTTCTTTAACACAAGAGAAGACACTTACTGCTCACCCTGCCACCCTCTATCCCACCCTGCTGTCCCATCACCCTCTGAGATGACCCTCTTCATCAACACCACCAACATTCCTGTGGCCAGATTCACTGGACCCATTTTCTTTATCAGACATGGCTTCTCAGGGGCATCTACTGATGCTGACCCCCACCCCCACCCCATCTGGAAACTTCTCCTGGTTCCACTTCCTGGATGGAGTAGTAAGTTTCTAACAAATTAGTCCTCCTGTAGATAACAACCATAAACCCTGGACCACAAACAAATAAACCAAAAGCTACACAAGGGCTTTAGAGAGTCAGCAAAAGCAGGTCATTTTGGAAGGACAGTCATAGTATGGTGCAGGCACCTGAATCCCAATAGAAACCCTGCCATCTTTCTGGCCAGAGGAACCAGGAGAAGGAGCCTGGGGCAATCAAGTTCACCGGAGAGTGAGATGGGAATCCCAAAAAGAGCCAGAGAATGGGGCATCCCAAATTTTATGTGTAAACTCCACCCAAGTTCCTGGTGTGAGCAATCTGAAAGCAGTCTGAATGGAGATTTGAGCCCCCTCTCACCGTAGGCGAGACAGAGTTTGCAGATAGAGCCTAATGAAGTCAACTGCTTGCTAAAACAAATGCATCAGTGGCCTTCAGGGAAAGACAACACACTCAGAGCCTCCACAACATAACATTCACAAAGTCCAGGATACAGTCCAGAATTACATGACAGACATGAGGGCCATGGACGTGTGCTTTCCTCTCAAAGGAAAAGACAATTAACTGAGACCAACTCTGAGGCAACACAGATGTTGGAATTATCAGACAAAGACTTTAAAGAACTGTGATAACTGTGCCTGTGAAGATAAAGGAAAACATACTTGCAACGAATGAAAAGACAGGATATTTCAGCAAGTAGAAAATATTTAAAATACTTAAATGTTTGGAACGGAAAAATACAATCTCTCATATTAAAAATTACTGGATGATATCAGTAGCAGAATCATGATGACAAGAGAGTCTGTGAACTTGAACAGAGGTCAGTAGAATTTATCCAATGGGAGGAAGAAAGAGAAAAAAGATTAAAAAAAAAAAGAGCAGAGACTCAGGCCATATGGATGGTATTAAAAGATCTAACATCTGGGTAATTGGGGTACTAGAAGGAGAGGAGCAAGAGAACAGAGGAGAAAAATTATTAAACAAATGATGACCAAAACTTCCCAAATTGATTAAAAATATAAACTTACAGACACAAGAAGTTCAGCAAAACTCAAATACAATCAATTTGAAGAAAATCATGCCTAGGCTCATCAATGTCAAGTTGAGGAAAATGATAATTAAAAAAGAAAACCTCGAAAGGAGGAAACAACACATTATTTAACGGGAAACGACGAATTGAATTTCCACAGACTTCTCACCAGAAACCATGGAGGCCAATGGAAAATGGAACATTTTTCAAGGCCTCAAACACGTTTTTCTCTTGGCTGCTGTGGCCACTGGGTCCACTTTCCCTGTCCAGTTTTGGGGATTTTTTTTTTTTTGGTCTGTCTTTCCCTAAGTGTTGGTGTGCCTTGACCTGACATGGGCATCTTCTCTCCTCCCCTTCCTTTGACTTCTCCCCTGGGTGAGGCCTCCACTCCCATAGCTTCAGGGGTTATGTACATTCTGAAGACCCCCAAATGTGAACCCCTGGTTCCACTCACCTGAGGTTGGGATCACGGGTCCAATGTCTGCTCAACTTACCCCCAGCACTTGAAACTCTTCATGCTCCGAACAGAGCCTTCCTCCAGGGTTTCCCATCTCAAGGAATAACCATCCCAGTCACTCAGTTGCCTGAGCCAGAACTCTGGGTGTTGGAAACCCCCATCTCTCCTACCTTGTACATCTGAGCTGCCTGTGGTCTGGCCTGTCTTACTTCTTGCAAGGCAGCCTTCACCCAGAGGTTTCCAGTGGTTGGGGGCCACTCTGCTCCCCATGTACATCTATGCCATCACTTAAGCCTCAAAGGTGGAGCCCGTTCCAGCCATTTTACAGATGGTCAATGGAGAAAGACCGAGACGCGTCAATGGTCATTGGTTGCTCCTGAGTGTCCCACGTCCACCCTGGGCTAGGCATTGCCATGTAGACTGGCAGGCTTCCAGCCCCTTGGAGCTCACTGTCTGGAGGGAGAGACTGACAACTAACAAGGGGTTTAATGAGCCGATTACATAATTACAGGTGTGGAGAATAATAGGGCTCACGGCTCGCTGACTTGACCCTCCCTGGGCTCCTGAGGCTGAGGGGGGGCCCAGGTTCCCTCACCTCCCAAGGCCGAGGAAAGACATGTTTGTGGGCCGGCCTCTTCCAGGCAGCTGCACTCAGCTCCCTCCTACTGGGGGCCGGTGGAGTGAGGCAGCCTCACTCTCTTCCTGCCCCCTGGCTGGGTGGCCTCAGAGGTGCCACTCCAGGGTCAGCAAGAGCCTCCCTTGTGCTGACCCTGGAGTGCTCTTCCCAGGCCAAGGGGCTTCAGGTGCCGCTCTGGACCCCTCTTCGAGTCTCCCTGCACCCCCAGGGCAGGCCTGCAGGCTTGCGTGGTGGGAGGGTGGGTCAGATCTCCATCCCCCACTGGGCCCAGACTCACTTCCAATTTTGAGTGACCTCCCTGCTGTGGATGTGGAGGTGAACAGAACCTGTTGCCACCTCGCCCAGGCCCTCTCAGACCCCTCATATGAAGAATGAAAATTATCATCCTATTTCCCAAGCTCACGGAGGAGAGAGGGCCAGGGCTGCTCCTTGAGCCCCCTGTGCACACCCTCCCAGGTGCTCCCAACACCCGCGGAGACAGCTCTGTGATCACCAGCCCCGTTGCCCAGGTGAGAACAACGAGACTAGAGAGGGGGAGGCTCAAGGTCACTCAAGGTCTCCACCGGGACCCTGCTCTGCCCAGCCCCCGCAACTCTCCTCCAGGCGTCTCCCAGATTCAGGTCCCAGGAAATACTGCCTGGAGCTCAGAGGAGTGGGTGTGGAGGGAGGGAGGCATGTGCCTGCATCCAGGCTCCTTCTCTGTGTCATGGGACAGGCAGGTCTCCTTTACTGGGCCTGCTGTTGGGGCAGAAGGATGGAAGGAGGGGGATGATAAAGAGGTGATGCTGTGCCAGGCGGGTTCCAGGTGTGGGCCGGGTTGGGACCAAGCCTGTTCTCTCAGCTGGACCAAGGCCCTCCTGCCAGGGCCCGGTGCCCTCGCCTGGGTCGGGTACAGGTCAGGTCCTGTGTGCCGGGGTGTCTGGGAGATGCCCTGAGGCTCAGTGACGAGGGGCAGGCTCCACACGTGCTCTTGTCCTGCAGGTGATGGGGCAGGAGCGGGAATGTTGGCGGGGTGCTGCCCTGGTGAGGCCCACTTCCAGGCGCAGCTGGACGCCAGCCCCTGTACAGGGAAGGGGGCTGCTTTCGGGTGGGGCTTGCCCTGAAGCATGCGACCCCTTTCCCGGCCTGGGGTCTCCCCTGTGGAAAGCACCACCTTGGGGCCTCCCAGGAGAGGAATCCCGAGGGGGTGCAGGCCCCTTAATCCTGGTAACTCCTGCCCACGGCGAGTTCCATGGAAACTCCTCATGCCGGGGCGGGGATTTCAGGTCTAATTCCCTGTGACATCCTAGGAAGTTCGTTACCGAGGCTTGCACACGCACGAGGAGGACTTGGGGCAGGGCCTGCGGCAGGGAGGAGCCGCACGCCCCACCACGCTCTGCTTGTAATTAGCAGAGAGGCGAGTGTTCTGCTCTCGGCGGTTCACCAGGGGGTCAGAAGAATTCCCAGAACAGAAGAGGCCCGTGGCTGCCAGGTCTGAAGTAAAGGGGCTCACGGGGCAGCGACGGGCTTGGGGCGAGACCTCAGGAGGCACTTCCAGCCCTGACGATGAGGAGATAAACAGCTGCCAAACACAAGACTGTACCTTGGGGGCATAGGAGGCTGTGCCCCTGAGAAGCTCATACCCAAGTTCGGGGGGAGCCGGGAACGTACTCGGTGGGGGGTGAAGGATGGGCCATGGGAGCTCCAGGAAGCGGGCTCCGCTAGGTGGGGCTGGTCAGGGAGGGCTCCCTGAAGAGGAGAAGACCTTGAAGACCCGGGAGAATTGAATCTGGAGGAGGGTGGGTGGGACAGAGAAGAGGCAGGTCTCCAGGGGGGCTGGGACAGCTCTCTCACCGGGACTCTTTAGAAAAGGGGAGGTTGGCTGGGTTTTGGGGCCGGGAGCGGGGCTGGAGCGGGGGTGTCCCAGCACATGGGGTTCCTCTCCGAGAAGCAGCCGCAGAGCAGGGACCTAGGCCAGCGGCCAGTTTCACTTGAGAACATCCTTGATGAAGCAGCCAGCTTTATTAATTCCGCGAGATCTCGGCACCAGAGCGCGTCCGTCACGTTCTGCGTGGGGAGCGGTGCCACACCCAGAAGGACCACTGTGGCTCCCGGAGGAGCCTTCGCATTTCAGGTCTGAGCTCAAGGCCGTGAGCAGGAGCGGCTGACAGACACATGCTGGTTGTCATCACGGAGAAGAGTGAAACCATCCTGTTTCCACAAGGGAAACAGCCGATGGCTCTTGGTGGTGGTGGTCACACTTGAGCTTCCAGCAAAAAGCCGGACTTGGGGAAGCCTGCACCTGCCCCCTTGAACGGGAGAGCCTTCCAATCCTGAGAGAGCTTCCCGAGGAGCCGGGCGGTGATGCCGGTGAGCGGGCGTTCTCCATCACGATGAGGAAGAGCGTCGACCGTCGGAAGATCTGCACAATCGGTGGGTCGATGTTTTCCAGGGTATTGCCAAGTCCCACACGGGGAAACATCCTCCAAAAGTGCAGCATGGACCAGTGGGTCTTTCCCTCCAGGAAACTTCTTATTTTGGAGTAATTTTAGGTTTACAGGTAAATTTCAAAGATAGGGAGTTCCTGAATCCCCTTACTTGGCTGCCCTCGTTGCTGAGATCTCGCATCGCTGCGGCATGTCTGTGACACCTCAGAGACTGGTGTAGGTCCATGATCCACCTCCAGGCATCATTCGGATTTCACCGGTGTTTCCATTCATGTCCTCCTTCTGTTCCCAATCCAGGGCACCTCGCTGCACTTACTCATCCCGTCTCCTTCGCCTCCTAGACGGATGGATTTTAATATGACAGGGTCTGAGAAGTTCATCCATGTGGATTCACTTTTAAGAAACTACCACTTGTCGAGTTTTGATGTGGTATTCAAAAGAAAATCCACACTCATCTGAGACGGCCCGTTAAAACCATCCTGCTCTTCCGAACTACGTGTATTCCTCATATACATTGCCCAAACAACGCATTGCCACGGGCTGAACACAGACGCTCCCGTGACACCCTGTGTCCTCCAGCCAGCCCCTGAGATCTGCCACGTGTAGAGCAAGACCACTCTTCTCACTAAATATGTTTTGTTTTGAAAAGCATAGCTATTTTTTGTAAAAAAATAATTTATGTTAATATGCAGTGAGTATTTTATTGTCATGACTTTTAATTCGTTATAATATTTTTTAAATGTCTCGAAATTTAAACATTTAAAAAGATTTTAATGTCTTAGTTTTAACATCTAAGATGGTAAATCGCAGCAAGTGCAGCCCTAGGGCAGAAAAGCTCTTCAGGACTCTCAGTGGCGTTCAGGAACGGGAGGGGCCCCTGAGGCGAGAACGATGGAGAACAGAGGCCGCAGAGCTGGGGCTCGGGGGCAGCCAGCACTGGGCTCAAACCCTGGCACACTGCTTAGGCTTTGTGTGCCTCAGTTTTCCTGTGTGTAAGACAGAGACCGTAAGAGCATGAGGCTCACGCAGGGTGGGCCACGTAAACAGTCTGTGCTCCATAAAGGGGGCTGGTGGCAGCGCCATCAAAAACGGTGACGGACAGTCCTTGGACCGGGACAAAACAGATTCAGGTTACAGAAAAATCACACAGAACGTACAGAAAGTTCTGTTGTACACACACACACACACGGTGTCCCCTATTATTGACATCTTGCTCTAGTGTGGTGCCTTTGTCAAAATTAATGAACCAATATCCATACATTATGATTAACTAAATGCACAGTTTACATCAGGATTCACTCTGGGCATTGTACAGTCTATGGGGTTAGACAAAATGTACAATGACACGTATCCACCATCACAGCCTCATACAGAGCAGTTCCACTGCCCTAAAAACCCTCTGTGCTCTGCCCATTCATCCTCCCCACCCCACCCCTGGTGGCCACTGAGCTTGTTACAGTCGCCACAGTTTTGCCTTTCCCAGAAGGTCGCATCGTTGGCACCACATAGTCTGTAGCCTCTTCAGACTGGCTTCCTTCACTTAGTCATAAGGATTTAAGTTTCCTTCAGGCCTTTTCGAGGCTCGATAGCTCATTTCTCTTTATCACTGAGGAATATTCCATCTTCTGGATGGACCACAGTTTATTTATCCACTCACCTACCCAAGGGCATCTCAGTTGTTAAGTTTTGGCGACCAGGGATAAAGCTGCTGTAAACCTCCATGCGCAGGTTTTCATGTGGACATAGGTTTTCTCTTTAAATTTTTTTTTTTTTTTTTTGGTGAGAAAGATTAGCCCTGAGCTAACATCCATTACCAATCCTCCTCTTTTTGCTGAGGAAGACTGGCCCTGGGCTAACATCCGTGCCCAACTTCCTCCACTTTATATGGGACGCCGCCACAGCATGGCCTGACAAGCGGTGCGTTGGTGCGCACCCGGGTTCTGAACCTGCGAACCCTGGGCCACCGCAGTGGAGCGCGCGCACTTAACCCCTACGCCACCGGGCCGTCCCCTGTTTTTAACTTTTTAATTGAGGTATCCAGACAGATGGACACGTGCCTGGCCTCTCACACTCCTGTGGAACCAGCCCCTGACCCAGACTCAGAACCTCTTCCGGAGGCTTCCATCGCTCATCTGTCCAGCTCTCCCAACTCGGGACGAATCAGAACCACCTTGGCCTCCACTTCTGAGCTTCCGCGTGTGCTGTGCGCTGAGCACAGTGTACCTGACAGACTCCGGCACCACCGTCTCCCATGTTCTCCCCACTAAGGGGGACCCCAGCCCGTGTCCCCTCTTCGAGAGGGGCCGTGGGGGACTTACAAGGTGGTCCATGCACAGCCCAGCCTGCCCTGTCCACTCTGCCCGGGGCCTTTCTGTATGAGCCTCTCTTTGCAGGCTCCCATTGACAGCGAACTCACTACTGCCCAAGGCTGACAGTTGCCTGCTACCCCCTGACCCTGGCTCTCCTTCTGGAACCCACTCGTCTCGCCTTCAATTCAGGTGGTTGCCTCTCTGTGGGTTAGCACCCTGCCCGGCTGGGCCGAGCCGACATGCTCCCAACTGAGCACATTTCTGCTGTGAGTTCCCTCCTAGTCCCCCTCCCCCAGCCCCATCCCAGCTTTTCATCTCAGCAGGACCCCACAGAAAGGCCCCAAAGGCAGCCCTGACCCCTGCTGGGACCCCAGGGCTGGGGAGGGTGGAAATCCACCTCTTCCTGGCCCAGAATTCAATGCAACAGTGGAGCTGCAGGCAGGTAGGTGGGGCTGTCAGGGGTGGGGAGTCAGCCTTTCACAGACCCCTGCTGGCTCTGCGTGCCCCAGGAGCCCGGCCGCCGACTTGCAGGAGGCCTGGACCTGCCTAGCCTCCCTGCCACTCCTTGCCCACCCTCTCTTCTGCCCCACATGGAGCCCCTGCTTAAACTCATGTGAGGCCCACTCGGGGTAACTAAACCCCACAGTGGTGGGCAGGCTGTGTGCCGGGAGCCCCATCCTCCTCGGACACACCTGGGTCTCCCTTGGCCAGGCCCGAGCCCGGGAGTCCCTCCTGGTGGTTTCCCTGAGGACCCGGACAGCCCAGCCAGCGGAACGCCTGGCTCCAGCCCCGCCGTCTCTGGAGCCTGTGCCCTAGGGACCCCAGCCCAACCCTCACATTTGGGGAAAACCAGCTGCTCCCTGTTTGTGTCAGTACTTGGGCTGTTTTCCTGCGCGAGGCCGAGCATCGAAGCACCCGGAGAGCCGGGCGCTCCCCGTCTTTGTAGGGCCTGCTGTTCCGAGGAGAAACTTAATCACTTTGTTTTCTTGGTTTAGGTTTTGCTTTTTAATAAAAAAATGACCCCGCTCAGCTCTGGCCCCAGGGCCCTATGACGTTCCTTGCAAAACGGGCATCACTTTTAAACGCTCTGCCGTGCAGGCGGCGCCAGGGCCAGGAGCTCCCAGGGGAGGGCGTGGGGCCGATGGCCAGCTCTGCCCAGGCCCAGGGCTGGCACTGCCCCTCGGGGGAGATGGAGGCAAGGCCAGGGGAAGCCCCTGCTCTATCCTGGCCAGCAGGGCCCCAGTGAGGCTCTGACCCTCCCTGAGCCAAGGGTCAATGCTGGGGAGAAGGGCCCTCAAATTCCAGGGGAGTCGGGGAGGGGATGACTTCCAGGCCCTCAGATCTGGGGGACCACTGGACACCCAGACTTCCAGGCCAGCCTCTCCATGAGTCAGCCTCTCCTCTACTTCCCTCCCTCCTTCCATTTTTCCCTTCCTCCCCCTCCCTCATTCCCTTCCTCTCCCAGGGGCCAGAGCCCGAGAAAGGTGGGCGATGGACCCCCTCACACTCCTGCTCTCCTTCGACACTCCTCTCTCAGAGGCCTCGGCGGTGGGGCTCAGGATCCTGTGGTCTTAGCAGAGGGGTTGCCTCCTGGCCTGGGGGTCAGGGGGGCACAGACAGTGCCATGGTGTGGCCCCGGGGCCTCAGATGCCCTCCTCCACCTTCCTCCAATGCCACAGCCTCCCAGCAGGGCCCTTTTCCATCCCACCCAGAGACCCCCACACTCCCGTCCCCGCCATGGTTGGCGAATTTGCAAAGTGGTGGGGTCAGGGGAGGAGGCATGACAGTTAAGTGGGGACCTCTCCTCCAAGACTGCATTGGAGAGGTTCAGGGTGCAGGGGGCATCCCAGAACACTCACAGCCTCCCTAACAGAGCTCCCAGCATGCCCTGCTCCCAGCACTCAGGGTATGGCCTTACCTCAAGACGGGGGACAGGTGAGCCCCTCTCCAGGATGGAGGCAGAGTGGGAAGGGGCGTCAGTGAAGGGGGGCAGGAGGGAATCCGATAATGGGGGGTGGGATGGGTTAGACTTGTGCAAGAGAGTGAGGGGATCACCCTGGGGGCAGGAAGGGTCAGGAAGGAGGACCTGGAGGGAGATGGGGCTGCTGGGGCAGGAGGGTGGGGAGAGCGGAGGGGTTACCATGTTTCTGGGGGAGTGAGGGAGGAAGGGGGCCGAGGAGTCACGGAGCCCTAGCTGTGGGTGCGGCGAGCTCCCCAGGTGTCGGAGAGCAACAGCAAGAGGATGGTTGACCCGGATGCCTCGCCCACCGCTTGTCTCAACGCTGTTCCATCCTGCACAGAGCCCGCAGGCCTTGTTCTCTCCCAATGCCTCGGTCACGGGGAGACCAGCAGGACCCCATGCTCACAAAGCTCACAGTGTAACTGGTGGGGGGCGGGGAGCGATGCCGAGAGGCAGGAGAGACTGTGGCTAGGACCCGGCCCTGTGACGGGCCAGGCTGCTGCTGGCTTTTTACCTGCGCCAGCAAGGAGATGCAGTGGTGCCCAGGGCAACGTGGGCTGGGACCTGTCAGGGCAGAGGAACAAGCACGTGTGAAGCCCCTGCAGTGGGGCTTGGAGGGCAAGGGGGTCCCATGAGCATGGAGGTGGGCAGGCCTTGTCTCCATGAGGGTCTGGGTCTTTATCTTGGGAGCAGAGTGTGGGGTGCAGGTCAGAGAGAGTGGGAGGGATTGGGAAAAGGCAGGACAGGATGGGTCTGCATCTTTTGAAGAGTTAGGTTTATGGGTGTAGGCGAGGGTGAAGGAGTTAAGGAGAGTGTTCTAAGTGGCCAACCCATGGGCAGCTTCTGGAGATTAAGAAGCCAGGAGTGGATGTGTGCCTGAGGAGAAGGCAGCTGGGGATGATGGAAGTTGGAGGTCAGGGCCAAGAGGCTGGGGCAGGATGCATCCATCCCTCCATCCATCTCTTGATCCATCCATCTATCCATCCATCATCAATCCACCCCTCCCTCCATCCATCTATCCATCCACCTGTCTCTCTATTCATCCACTCATCCATCCATCTATCCATCCGTCTCTCTATCCATCCATCCATCCATCCACCCACCCATCATCCATCCATCCACCCATCCCTAACCAAGTACTGATGTGGACTTGTGGGACAGGGTGCGCAATGGCAGGAGCACCAGGTGCAGAGCTCCACATGGCAGCAGTGTGGTGTCTCTGGGGAGTGGTGAAGAGGGAGTGTGGTGATGCAGCACGAGCAAGGAGGAGCAGCTTGGAGGACCATCAGAGAGGACACGGGAAACTGACCCAGGGAGGGCCCAGGAAGCTCTGAGAAGCCTGTGGCTTTTTCTCTGAGGCGGGGGCAGTGGAGAGTCTGACCTGGGTGTTAAAGGACCCTGTGGATGCTGAGTGAGCAGATGGAAGGTGCCAGAGCCAAAGCCAGAAGAAGTAGGGGCGCCAAGGAGGAGGGGGATGGGGTCAGATCCACGATGGGGGCTGAAGGCAGAGCTGAGAGCATTTGCTGAGTGCCCGGAGGAGTGCGGGACGGCTCCCAGGTCTGTCTGAGTGCCTGGAAAGATGGGGTCGCCCTGATGGAGCGGAGGAGGAGGCAGCAGGCACAGCAGGCTCTGGAGGGCACAAGTGGGGCTCAGGGCTGGACACGGCAAGTCTGCGACGACTGGGGACATCTGTGAAAGGGGACTGTAGGTAGACAGTGCTGCAGGGAGAGCCCCCGGACAGGTGGCCGGGCCCAGCTCCGGGAAGGGGTCAGGCCCTGGCTGCTGTTTCTGCCCCCAGGCCATGGGCACCCCATTCCTCCGGCCGGCCTCTCCATGTTTGCAGGAACTCTTAGAGCCTCCCCCTTGATGGCCCCGAGTCCTGGCTGCCTCCCCAGCAAAGGCTGGCTCCAGGCCCCAGACTCCCGGGCGGGCTGTCTCCTCGCGCTGCCCCTGAGCAGAGGAGGGCAGGAGAGGGGGTGCAGGAAGAGGGGCTTTTAGTGGGCTGGGCCTGGGGAGGGAAGTTCCAAGGTGCGCTTTGGGCCGCAGGATGAATCGGCTCAGATGTTTTCTGCATGAAGGAGAGCGTGGGGAGGGAAAGACAATACTCTACTTTCCCACTCCAGGCACAAAACGATTCGGTCATTCGTTTTCATTCCAGTATCTGGAAACAGCTGATTCTGGAAATCTAAAACTTCCCTGGGCATAGAGCTCTGTGGAGGAGGGCACCCCGCAGGGCTGGGCGTGGGGGCTCAGGCCCAGGGCGGGCGTTGTCCCTGCACCCCCGCCCTTCCCGAGAGGGGCCAGGCTCAGGCCTGGAGGGAAGACCCCACCCAGGAGCCAGCCCTGCCTGCCGGGCACAGCCAGGTTTCTATGGCACCGCACCAGCGAACCCCACTCTCGGGGTTCTGGAAACTTGGTGGGCTAATCCGGGCACTAATCCTAGCAACGGCCTGGGCCTGCAGCCCCACGGCGGCCGGGGGACGTTAAGCAGGCCCCGAGACCCTCCTGTGTGGGACCTGGCCACCACAGTGCCCGCGCTCTCTGAGTCCTGGCTCTAGGTGGAGTCCCCCTGGAGCGAAGCTTGCCTTAGGCCCCCTTCCTGGGCCCCCTCTGGGCTTCCTGGTGTCCCTGGGCTGCCCTTGCCCCGAGGTTGTCAGGATCAGAGGAGATTAGCCGGTGTGGAGGCCATGCGTGTGGGCACTGTGGCTCCCTGCGGTGAGCAGGCGGAAACCCCGTGGCTGTTAGGGCCGGCTCAGGGACCCGGCACGCTCACCCGGGGCCCGGGCCCTGCCTCTGCCCGGTCACTGAAGCCCTGAGGAAGGTCAGAGTTCGGGAGGCCTTGGCCAAGGAGGCCCGCTGTGTGTGTGTGTGAGTGTGTGCACATGTGTGTGCGCGTGTGCATGCGTACACAAGTGTGGGAGGGAAAGATGGAGCCAGGGGTGCTCCTTGGTACCTCTGCCTCTGCGTGTCCAATTGTATGCATGCTTTTTATCTACCCGTCCCTTACCTGCCCATTCATTCACTCATTCGCTCATTCACCCATTCATTCATTCAACAACAGTCAGGAAGCACCACCGTCTGTGCCTGACCCGCACCTGTGGGTCTGCTGCGTTGGCCCGGCAGCATGTGTCTGGGTGGGAGCAGCAGGTTGAAAGGATGCCTCCACTGTGACCCTCGCCCCCTCGGGGCCCACTCTGGGCTGGGCGGGTGATCATGGGGCTGGAGTCCTTGGTCTCTTCAATTTGCAGCTCTCCTGGACCCTGCCAGGCCAGCTGACCTGGCTGATCCCTGGACCCCACCCTGCTGGCGGTTTGGCCTCATCCCAGGTTGGGAAGGGGTCCTGGGTCCCAGATTCCCCGGAGAAGGGCACTGTCTCCTGCGGGTCGTGGGCACAGGCCCCCAGAGGCAGGGCCGCCTGGGCACGGGGGCCTGGGCAACAGTGGTAGGGCTGTCCTGGGGGCCCTGGATCAGCCCCAAGAGATTCCCAGCTGGGTAATTCAACCCTAACAGCCACTGTTGGAAATATCCTTGGACAAGGCGCTGACTCGGTTTCCCCCTCCCCACCCTCCACCCTCCCCTGGCATCTGGGTGGGGCTGGCCTGAAGTTACTCTATTCCTCCGACCAGTCTCCTTTTCTGCCAAGTGGTGGTCTGCAGCAGAAAACACGGTCCAGACTGCCTATGGTGGGGACAGGGAGTGGGTGCTAGGGGGAGGGGGATGACCATAGGACAAAGGAGAGAAAAGCGAGGTGCTGGGTCTTCAAATCATTGACTTGAAGAAGAAAGACAAAGTCATGTCCTGGACAACGTCGGTCGGGGGGGCATCACCTACCCCCCTGCCCGTCCTCCTGCAGAAAAGCCAGTCGTTTCAGGGGGCAGCTTTAGGGCAGCTGGGGCCGAGGCCCCAGGGACGGCACCATTTCCATTGCCGGGCGCTTTGCAGGCTCTGGTCTTTCCTGCCCCCTGTTCTCCCCCCACCGGCTCCCTGGCATCCAGCTCTGAGGGCTCCAGAGCTTCATCGAGGTGGAGGCAGCTTGGGTGGAGCAGGGTGGAGGAGGGCAAGGATCAGGCCAGGCCCATTGTTCAGAACAGAAGGAACTGACTTCACTCCGGGAGCAGCCCTCCCACCCCACCCGGCTTCCTGCTCCCCGTGCTGCCAGAGTGGACTTTGCCCACCTTATTTGGGGATGGAGAAGCCACCCTGCGTGTGTGGCCCTGGGAGTCACCGTGCAGAACTGCAGACTCCGGGGTGGAGGGCAGCTCTGCAGCTGCTCTCCATGACTCAGAGCTACAACCCTTTAGCCCAAGAAAGTGCTGTTCAAAGATCCATTTAATCCTCCATCCAACTGTGCACTACCCTCCCGTGCACCCACCACCCCCTTATCCACCCACCTACCCATTTATACATCTACACCTGTCCTCATATCTACATTCACCCATCCACTCATCTGTCCCTCTCTCTACCCAGCCACTCATCCTTCCACCTATCCGTCTATCTCTACCCTTATCTGTGCACCTATCCCTCTGTCCATCCATCCATCTACCCGCCCATCCATCCATCCAGCCATCCATTCATCCATCCATCCATCTATCCATCCACCCATCCATCTATCCGTCCACCATTCATCCACCATCCATCCATCCATCCATCCATCCATCCAACCCTCCATCCATCCATCTATCCATCCACCCATCCATCTACCCACCCATCCATCCATCCATTCATCCATCCATCCATCTATCCATCCACCCATCCATCTATCCATCCACCATTCATCCACCATCCATCCATCCATCCATCCATCCAACCCTCCATCCATCCACCATTCTTCCACCATCCATCCATCCATTTATCCACCATCCTTTCCATTACAATTTTGTAGCGTCTTAGTTTGATAATTGGAAGCTCATTGTCAAGAAAACCTCTTGAATACATTCCTTGGCCAAGAAACAAAATGCTGCCTTTTTTCGTCCCCCGCATCTGTGGCTTGTAGATTTTGGACCATCAGGAGTCATGTCTGAGACCAGGGCTAGGACATGGAACTGTCCTGTCAAGACTGTCCATTTTCCATGAAGCAGATGACAGAAACACCAGGTGACAGGGAGGCCAAAGGGTCAGGGTCCCAGTGGGGCAGGGTCTCTCCTGGCTCTGCATGACCTTGGAATTGCACCTGACTCCTCTGGTCTCAACCTGCTCCTCTGTACAACGGGTCGCCGAGACTGCTATGAGAGTCAGTGGGAGCAGGAATCTGCCTGATTCAGCATTTTCAATGTGTCCCAAGTGGAATCTGAGATGGCTAGGCCAAGGTTGTCCATGGAGCGTGGCTGAGCCAGGGACTCTGTTTCCCGGGAGCCCAATCCAGGAAAGGAATCTTACAGCCCTGGCCTCCAGTAGCCAGTGACCTGGCCCCTGGAACTATCTGGATGGCGTGAGAGGGAGAAACTGAGCTTCAGATGGTAGCTAGGGGCCACAAGTCCCATTCACGTCTGTTGTCCCAGCATAAGTGTTCATGGGCTCCCTCTTAACACTGAAGAATCTTGGTTTGGACAGTAAAATATATGGTCATGGCACTGAGAGCTCATCCCATTTGAATAGAGTTTTGAAGGATGAATAGGAGTTTGCCATATGGAAATAGGAAGGACATTCCAGGCAGAGGGAACCGAGGTGAGAGAGAGGTGCTGGCACTTTGGGTTTGCAGGGAGTTTGATGTGGCTAGAGCTGGCATGCAGTTTCTGTCCTGGCCTAGCTGGGCTGTAATGGTGGCTGAAGAGGGAGTGGGGGTGGTGAGTGGAGCCTGAGGGTCTTCCAGGTCAGGACAAAAGATTGAACGAGGCTGGGAGCCCACAGGGACGAGGGGTGGGCCGAGACAGGGTTCCTGGAGGGGGGGGCTGTGAGCAGGATGGCTGGCTCAGCCCACAGTGGCTGTCGGAGGAGAGGGTTCCGTGGGGGCCAGCGTGAGTCCAGGAGCCTGCCCCAAGCGCTGCGCATCCCCCTTAGGATGTGGTGCCCGAGGAGGCTCTACTGGGGTAGTGTCTGGAAGGCTCCAGATCCTTCTCCCTGAGCTTGAAGGGAAGGACACTCTCTGCTCTGAGTCTGGCCCATGCCCCTTTCTCGGACCCCAGCCACCCCTGCCAGCCTCTCCGGTCCTCCTGACCCTCCTGCCTGCCCGCACCCCTGAGTCTGCAGGGTCCTCCCCTCTCCCGTGCCCTCCTTCCAGCTCTGTCCTCCGTGCCTTCCTGTGAGCCTGTCAGCTGGAAGGCAGAACTCTAGAAGCCTCTCATCACCGGCCCCCAAGGCCTGTCCGGCCAGTGTCTACTCAGGGGCCATGGGATTCCAGAAGGCCCCTTGACCTGTGACCCAAGGCCAACTGCCCTCCAAAAGCTGGAATCAGGGGGTCAACAGAGCATGTGTGGCCGGCAGCTCTCCTCGAGGCCATGACTTGGGGAGGGGCTGCCTGAGGCTGGCCCACAGGACCAGGAGGGGTGCAGGTGGGCCTGGCTGTGCCATGGCAACTCCCAGGTCCACTGGCTGAGTGGGCTGGGAGATGGGCCTGGCCGAGCCTCCTTCCCTGTGCTGGGCGGGCTTCCTGTCTGGCCCTGGGAATTGACCCCCTGCTGCCCCCAGCAGATGGTGACATCAGTGTCTGAGGTGACAAGTCTCCGTGCTGGCACCTGCCCCTCATATTCACACCATAATCTGTCTGGGCCGCACAGGACTGGAGGCCACCTCAGCTTGGGGATGGCTGCCCTCAGAGGTTTCTGGTTGGGCTGAGAAAACACGTTTGCAGGTGGCTGGGTGGGGTGGGCTCCCATCAGTCCAGGGTACACAGGACCTGGGGTCCAGCAGACAGGAGGTGCCCAATGAATGAATGAATGAATGAATGAAACTGTGAATCCATAAAAGAAGACTGATCAAATTTAGTGAGTCCTAATTTACGGAAAAGCAGGGCGTTTTAGAGGCTGGGAGGGGTAGGAGGGGAATCTGGGTCTGGGCCTCTCTGTGAAGGGCAGGCCCATGACAGGCCACGGCACAGGGTCTGGGAATGAATGCCCAGAGAGGGAGGGCAGGGCTCTATCCTGCACCCCCTGCTCAGCCACTCTGGGGCAGGTCTGCCAGGCGTGGCCAAAGCTGTGGACTGTCTCATGGCCTGGACACCCTTGACCTACGGGCTTAGCCAGTCACTCTTCCCATCACCCACCCTGCGCCCCTGCACTGGCTGGAGGAGGCAGAGGCGAGTGAGCGTCTGCTGGCGCTGTAGCCAAGCAAGCCGCCTGGTACCCGCCTTGGGCAAGATTGGCATGTGGCCTCCAGGTCTGGCGTTCTCCACAGGTGCTGTGGTGAGGGGCGTGGCCGGCAGGTGAGTGGGCAGAGGAACATGCCAGGGATGTGCCCAGCCCAGCAGCCTGGCACCAGAGGGCCCTTTGGCACCCAGAGGCCACGCCCGATGAGGATGCCCTGTGCCAGCTGGCAGGGCAGCGCACGGACGCTTAATTACACTTTGCAGTGAAAGTGGCAGGTGAAGGAGCCATTCCTGGAGGGCCAAGGCTCAGGGAGGGCCCCAGGGCCCACCTGGTGGGGGCCAGGGGTTCCAGGTGGGAGGGCACAAGGCGAGAGGCCCAGGTAATTGTCACAGTGGCCCGTTGGGGGTAGGTTTGGCTCTCTGGAGGGTAGGCCAGGCTCAGCCGAGCTGCTGCCCCAACTCCAGGGCGCTCATAAAGAGCGGGGCTGGTCTAGCATGCCGGGTACCGACCCCAGCAAGGGAAGGGTGACGGCCGGTGGCAGGCACACGGCAAATTGCTGCCCAGGGCTGCTGGGGTGGGCCACCAGGAAGGATGGGGAGCCGGGCAGGGGCTCTGAGCCGATGGGGGAGGGGCACCCTTGGTGCAGGTGAAGCTCGCCAACTCGGGGATGGGAGGAGTCTGTGCCGCCAGCTGGGCCTGGATCCCTGGCTGCATCCACACACCCTGTGGTCCATCTCCCCTCCAGTGCTGCCCAGGCAGTAGGCTCGGATGCCCCATCGTTGGCACCAGCTGTCCTGAAATGAGGTTCACTTGATCCCTGCCCTAAAGATGCTCAGTCTAGAAATAAGACACAGAAATGGACAAGGGCCTGGGTGAACAGGGCACAGCTGGGGGCACAGAGGAGGCAATCCCACCTGGGAGGATGGGGAGCTTCCCAGGGGGACCCCACTGGCTCGTGGAGCCCTACCCAATGCCCACACACACATCACAAAGCAGGGGTGTGGAGGGTAGGAGGCCTGAAGGAGGCGGCCGTGTGGATGGGCAGGACCCTCCCCGGCTGGGCTGCTCGGCTGGGCAGCCCTGCTCCCGTGAGAGTGGGGTGCCCACTGGGGAGGGGTCCCAGGCCCTCTGCCTCCTGTCCTGGTCCTTGGTGCCATGCCCAGAACCCCGGGCTGCCCCCGCTATGGCCCCTGCCCCCGACCCCTGGAGGCCCCACCTCTGTGTCCCTCCAACAACCAGGGAAGGGTCTACTAACCCCCGCCTGGTGGTCAGTGTGTCAGTGTTAAGTTGAGTTTTCCACTTTCAGGTAGGTCAGGAGCCTCCAAGACCATCGAGGGGGCCCCCTGTGCTTCTGGCCTGCAGAGGGCCTGAGGTTCTGCCCACTGATGACCGGGCCCTGTGGGGGCCAGGCTGGCCCCACGCCCAGGAGAGACTCCTCTGGGCCTTCTGGAGCACGTCTGGACCACCATGCCCAGACAGCTGTTGGTTTGGGCCCTCGGTTTTGGAGGTGTGCACAGAGGGCTGGGGGCATCACCAGCCCTTTCTTGGCAGTGTCTCTCTCTCAGCCCCTTGGACCTGCCTGCACTGGCCACTCCTTGGTTTTCAGAGATGCGAGCTGGTCCCTAGCCTTGGGCCCCTGCCATCCACGGGGGCGTGTTTGGATCTCAACCTGATGCCTCCACCAGGGACAGGCCTAGGGCGAGGCCCGCCCTCCCTCTGGTACCTAATGTCCAACAGACACACAAATAACTGGGCTTCCACCGCACAGGGATGCGGGTCCATCCTTCTAAGCACTCTCGTCTGTTAACTCATTTGCTCCCCAACCCAACCCTTCCAGGCAGTGCTGGAGGCGCCCTCACTTCACAGGCGGGGAAACTGAGGTTGAGCAGCTTGCCCAGGGCACCGACACTGGGGTCTGGGGGCTGCTTCCTGACCCTCCACACCGAGGCTGTGTAGGACATATGGTGGGTGAGGGGGTGTCCCCAAGAGAAGGGGGCATTTGAGCTGAGACATGGGGGGCAGACGGGGCTGCCCCTGGGGGGAACGGGGAAGGGGCCTCTGAGGCGGGAGTGTTCCATGTGGTGGAGGACTGGGGTGGGGGGAGCGGGATGCAGCCGGAGCCCCAGAACAAGTGGGCACCTTGGGGGAGGCCCCGGAATGGGGTCTGATTTGACTCTGGTTGAATTTGGGGCGACGGGAGGGTTCTTGGCAGCAGAAGACCCAGTTCACGTTTGGTAATCGTGGTGGCTCCCAGGTGGAGACCTGCCTGGGAGCGGGGAGGTGCGTCCACGGGAGGGTCAGAGCTGGCTCCAGGAGGAGGAGGAGCATCCTGAAGTCTGGGGACCTCGGCAAGGGCGGAGGGACGAGTCACGAGCCGCCACAGAGCTTGGGCGGGCAGGAACGGCGGGAGCTGGCCTGGCTGGAGGAAGGCGGCAGGCGGGGACAGAGGCGAGGCCAGGGCGGGGTGGAAGAAGCAGGAGAGGCCTGTGCTCTCGCTGACACCACCCCCCTTGGCCAACCCTAGAGGACCTGAGTGAATCCACGTGTGGCCCTGCTCGGGGTGTGTGACGTGGGCCATGCTTGTGGTCCAGACGTTTTCCGCGCCTCCGTTTTTCACTTGCAAATGCCTCTCTGAGGATCCAGATGTTCCGTGGGCTCCCCAGGCTGGCCCGCGCCACGTCTGGGCCCCTTGGCGCGTGGAGGCAGCAGCAGGGCCACGGCCAGGGTCCGGGGTTTGGAACGTTTCCGGACATTGTGGTTGCTCTTGGAGCTGCCCCGCAGAGCGGGGAGCCTCGGGCTGTCCGGAGAGCTGGGCTGAGCTGGCTGCTAGGCCAAGAAGAGCAGGAAGCCATGGGGTCAAGGGGAGGAAAGGGGTGTCTGGCAGGGACGCCTGCCAAAAATCCACTGGGCGCTGCTGGGCTGCGGCTGGAAGCCAGCCTCGGGCGGCAGCTCCGGCCCTCGGCCTGCGCCTGGCCGCTGGCACTGGCTCCTTTAGCTCAGCTCCGCTCGACTGGGTTACGGCTGGGCGCAGCCTCCCACAGGCGAGGGCAGAACCCTACATGCCAGCCGGTGCTGCCCCGTCAGCCAGCCCAGCCCGGGCCAGCACCCTGCGTCGGCACAGCTCTTCAGGTCCTTCCTACAGCCCGGTGGATCCAGCGGGCTGATTTCTCCTCAGCATTAAAGGCAAACCAGCCCTGCTTTCCTGAAGCCAGCTCGGAGGGGAGCACAGGACACCTTGGGGGTGCAGGAGGTAGGCGGGGCAGGGTGTGGCAGGGCCTGGTCAGGGAGGAGGCGGGAGGGTGAGGCTGAGGCTACAGAGGAGCTGCCGAGGTGAGCCGCAGCCTGAGATGGAGCAGACAGTCCACTGCTGGCCGAGAGAGGCCACTCCCAGCCGAGTCTCAAACCCCAGGCACCACCCGGCATCTGGCTGGCGTGTGTCTTCGGGAAAGCTGACGCCTCTGCTCTATTCCGGGTCCCCCACAGAGCCTCGAGTCCCCCCAAGCGTCTCTGGGCCTAGAGGGGCCTGGTCAGAAGCCTGCCTTTCTCTGCCTGTCCTTGGTGCCTTCGCCGTGTGGTTCTTCCCTCCACAGCTGGCTGGGTGTGACTGCGGTGGGCAGGCGGGAGGACCAACGTCAGCTGGGTGGCCTTCCCTGTCCACCTGCGGCCAGCAGCGTCCTCTTTGTCCCTGTCTTGCTGTGAACACTCAGGGACCCCCTCCCGCCAGCCCGACGTACCACTTAGGGCTGTGGGGGTAACGTTGAGCCATGCAGCTCCTCCCAGAGCTGTGTGCAGTCTCTGCCCCAGGTTCTGCACCCACAGGGCAAAGCCGAGGGACTCGGATGCCCATGGAGTGCGGGGAGGGTCCCCAGCGGGCCTCGGGCTCCTCAGTGACCTCTCACCTCTCAGGTGTCCACAGTGGGTCAGTGCCGGCCAGCCCTACGGCGGTGAATTGTCTCTGCCCTGGGGGCTCGGAGCTTAGGGGAGAAGAGGCCACAGCTAGGCATGGTGACGCACGGCCGTACAGGGGACAAGTGGACGCTGGGGACCCCAAGACAGGCGAGAGTGAGGAGCCGGCGTGGCAGCGCCTGCGGGGAGGGATAGAGGTGGAAGCAGGGTCCATGGTGAAGTCCTCACAGCAGCCCTGGGGAGCTGGTGGCCCAGGTTGGGGCAGGGACGGACCGTGATCAGCTCAGTTCTTCAGACACATCAGGCCGTGGGACACAGGGGATGGTCTTGGTGAACATGGGGGAGGCTCCTGAGCCAGGGTCAAGGGGCTGGAGAAACAGAACCAGAACTGGCAGGAGGCTGTGTCTCCAGCTGCAGGACTTCGGCAAGTCAATTGTCCCTCTGTGCCTCGGTTTCCCCATCTGCACAGGGGGCATCTCCCCGTCATCCTTTGCAGGGCTGCTGTGAGCAGGTGGAATGTGAACTCCCTGGGCGCTGGGAACGCTGGCTGCCCAAGGATGCAGCCAGGGGCCTGGGGGCAGCCGTCACCAGGGAAGGGCATTTTTGAAGTCTGGAAGAGCGTGCATGCAGGCACGGCGGGCAGGCAGGGGCACGGAAGGGCCAGCGTGTCAGGACGGTGGAAAGCAAGGGTAGAGCTGAGGGCCGACCCTGAATCCTCTGGGCAGCCCTGCCAGGTGGTGAGAGATTATCCCATTTTACAGATGAGCAGCAGATGCGTCCCAGCAGCTGGGACAAGAAGCCGGCTCTCTGACTGCCAGCAGGTAGCAGCTTCTGGGGACGAAAGGGATGCAGTGCTTCCTTTTGGCTCAGGTCCCCTCCTCGGGACCCTCCCTTGCACCCCTGCCCCCATCAGCACTGGTGCCCAGCTCCTGGTCCAGAGTCTGCCCGAACCACTGCAGGAGCCCAGCTGGACTCCCATCCGCCCTGGTCTGGGCCAGCCCAGGCAAGTGTGGGGGGCGCTGGGGACCCCCGGTGTCGCTTGTTCATCCCAGCAGGCGGGTAAGCCACCAGCAGGCTGGCCCATCAGTGCAGCGGCTGCACCACGTCCCCATCCCCCTGGCTCAGTAAAGGCACATTCCTGAGGCCGCAGGTCAGCGGCCCCCCTCGGCAGGGCATTCATGAAGAAACAGAGTCTGGAGTTGTGTAACGGTGACAGCTCGGCGAGGGCCAGGGCCTGGGTGGGTGGGGTGGGGTGCAGCCCTGCCCTTGGTCCCCCGCCTGACCCCCTAGCTCACGGTCTGTGACTGTGGCGGGCCCAAGCCCTCCCTGCCTCCCTCGGCCAGGCAGAGGCTAACCGGGCCTGGACTCAATTTGTCCCGAGTGAGCGTGTGTGTGTTTTTATTCTTCGTCACTGAAGCCCGTGTGTAGTAAATTAATTTCCTGATGTAGTAAACATTTCGGAAGGCCAAGAGCCTCTCCTTCCTGTCTCTGTGCCAGCAAAATTCCCCAAGCCCAGCCCGGCTCTAGCTAAGTGGAGTTGCTCATCATCCCGGAGGTGTGACCTCAGGCTCTGAGACCCTCCCGTCGGCCCCCAAAGTCTCTCGCATGCCTGAAACCTCCCCCCAATCCTGGTACTTGTAGGCTGAGTGCTGCCATCCTAGGGGTGGGGGGCTCCTGGGCCATCCTTTGGTGCATGGAGCTGTGGGAGCTGTTTCTCAGGCCCACAGGGCAGGGATTGAGGGGCTTTTGGTGCAGGAAGCCCTGAGTTCAAATCCCAACTCGGTTTCTTAAAGCTGTGTGTCCTTGGTCAAGAAACTGGACCTCTCTGGGGGAAGACCCCACGCAGCGAAGTCAGTGGGACCAGCCAGCTCCGGGAGACCACCTGACCAGGGCAGCTTCTTGAGGGCCAGGGCGGTTCATGGCGGGATAGAGAAGGCTCGTAGCTGGGGCCTCCTCAGGAGTGCAGGCTCAGGGGTGCAGCAGGGGGGGTGCAGCCCCAGGGGCGTGGGGCCTGGGGTGTGGGGGGGTGCGGCCCCAGGGCGGGTGCAGCCTGAGAGGGGGGTGCGGCCCGGGGGGGAGCGTGGCCCGGGGTGGGGCGCGGCCTGGGGAGGGGGGGGTGCGGCCTGGGGGCGGGGCGCGGCCCAGGGGGCGGTGTGGCTGGGGGTGTGTGGCCCGGTGGGGGGGGACGCAGCCTGAGGGGGTGCACCCCGGGGGGAGTGCAGCCTGAGGCGGTGCAGCTCGGGGGGGTGCAGGCTTGGGGACACAGCCCAGGTGGCTCTAAAGGCCGGTGCTGTGGCCAGTCCTTGGGGTCGTCCCCGTGTCCCCACTCGACACTGTGTCCAGGCTCCTCGAGTCCTAGTGGCTTCTGAGAAGGAGGGTCCTCCATGGTCTGATGGTCAAGGCTTTGTCCAGGGAGTGATTGCTATGGCCCAGGGTGCCCCCTTGCCCTGGAGTGGCCCAGGGCCCCTGGCTCTGAGGACCACTGTGGGACGCAGAGCTGGAGCCCCATATCGCGTGCCTGTACATGCTGACCTGCAGAACCTGCCACCCCCGTCCCACTGGATTCTCTGAAGGACCTTGGGAGGTGTGGGGGGAGGTGAAGGGGAAACTGAGGCAGACAGAGGGCAAATGACTGCTGGCAGGGCCAGGGGTAGGGCTGGACCCAGCAGACTGACCCCCAGCCAGAGCTTTCTCTACTTTGCAGCCAGGACTGGAGAGAGGGTTACCTCCGCAGCAGTGTAAGCACGTGTGTGCGTGCCTGAAGGTGTGCATGATTGTGTGCACGTGGATATGTGTGTTTGTGCGTGTGTATATGTGAATGCATGTGCATATGTATGTGTTTGTATGTGCATGCATGGGAGTGTGTGCTGTGTGCATGGGCCTATGTGTGCATGTACATGTGAGTTTTCTTGCACACGTGCTTGTATGTGTGCACACGGTGCTTATTTATGTGTGCACATGTGTGTGTGCACGTGTGTGTGTGCACGTGCGATTCTGCGCCCCTTGCCCAGCTCCGTTCGCAACTCTGTCTGTTTTCTTATACATGTTTAGCATTTTTTGCTGCTGAGTTGGGGGGCAGTGGTTTGGGGGGAGGCTGGGCAGTGGGGGAGGGGTTGTTTATGCCAGTCGTCCACCCAGGCTACACATTCTTGTGGTTGTGTCTTTAACTTGGTAAAAATTTGGGAAATTTCTAAATAAAACAAAACAAAGGAAAAAACATTTTCAAAGAGATTTCAAAATCAGCGCTGCCGTTTCCCCAAGTAACGGGACCCCTGGGGCCTAGGAGCTGCCCTGAGTGGGGAGCAGGGGGAGGGAGAACTTTCTAACAATCGAAAAGAGTCATGCTGTGAAGGGATGAGCTCCCCGTCAGGAGAAGAATACAAGCTGTTCTGAGACCCCAGCCTTCTTTGTAGCAGGAGTCTAAAATGTCAGGATTTGGGGGACAGGCGTGAAGTCTTCCAGTACGGTTGCCAGGCAGGGCGTCCTGGACCCCAGTCTCTCCGAGGCTGGTGGGGGCAGCAGGGTGGCTGGGCGGGGGGGTGCCCTTCAGGAAGCTTGGCTGCCGGTCGGGGCAGCTGAGAGGGAAGACTGGGAGACAGGAGAGAAGGGAGACGTTGGTGGGGTGAGGACCCCGGGGTGGACGTGCGCTCAGCGAGGGCAGTGGCCAGGGCTGGCCAGAGAAGGGATCTGTTGACTGGGGAGGTACGGGGGGTGTTGGGTGCAGCCCTGTGGGCATGGTGGTGGGCTTCCAGCAAGGGGCCCAGCTGATGACCGCCACTGCTTCCCTCTGGTTGTCAATGGCTGGAGGCTGAGACCATCTTGAGAGGGGGTGATATGGACAGCTGCTGCAGAACCAAGAAGAGTGGGCAATATTGGGGTTCACTGAGCAGTGGGGGGGCAGGTTGGGCACACAGTAGGGGCTTCACAAACCTGAGTAAGTTGGAAGCTGCCAGCAGGGGTGCGTGGGGCTCTGGAGGGCTAGCCCTGGGCTGGGGCCTGTCCGCTGGAGGCAGGGGCAGCCCAGGGGCTAACAGAGGTTGGGGGCAGGGTGGCTGGGGAGCAGAGGCAGAGTTTGGGGGCTGCAGAGGGGGGTCTGGTGCCAGTGGGAAGGTAGGACCCTGCAGGAAGGTGGGTGAGGCCAACGGAGGTCCAGGGCTTTCTGGCAGGGCTAGGGCGAGTGTGGGACCTGGGCAAGAGGCTCCCATGAGAGCGGAAAGCTTGGGCTGCTGGAAGGACCGAGGTGGACAGGGAGGTTGAGGGGAGCTGGGCCTCCCATGGGGGGACACAGCACCCACAATGGGGGCAGAGGGGTCTGAGCCCCTGGGGACTCCCTGCTTGATGATGTGCTCTGGTCTGGCCCCTGCAGTCCCAGGGTGGGCTGGCCTTCTGTTTGGGGACGTCTGCACATGCCAGGGCCCCCAGGGAGCGTGTGGGCCTTAAGTGACATTGACACGGTGCCTCCTGGCTGTATGGACCACCTGATTGCGGGGGCAGCACCCATGATCAGGGCTGGGGCGTGCGTGCGAGGGTCTGATCCCTGCCTCCCGCATCCGGAGCCTTGCCCTTGGCCAGCCCCATAGCCGGGTCAGTCCTGCTGTTCCCGGAGATTCGGGGAAGCCCGTCGAGGGGTTTGAGGGCCCTCCAGGGTTTCAGCTTTCTCTTTCCCAATCAGACCCCCTATTCTGCTTACCAGCGGAGATTTTAGCTTGTGGCGGCTCCCAGCTTTTCTCTGGGATCGACGAGCAAGTGCTCGGTGAGGAGGTGGTCGCCCTGAGGCCTCCGTGCCACCCACCTCGGATCCAGGCTGGCAGCTCAGAGGCCGGGATCCGAGGCTGGGCTACGAAGGGCCACAGGATGCCCCCCTGGCCGCTTGTCTGAAAGCTGTCTGGGCTGCGAGCCACGAGGACTCCACGAGGACTCCACGGGCCTGCGGCCAGCGGCGTCGGGCTGTTTCCATTGTTCTGGTGGCTCTTCCTATCCTGGGCACATGCCCTGCGCATTCCTGTCTCTGCCCTTTGTCCAGGCAGTGCCCTCTCCCCTCGCCGCCTGCCCTCCGGCCTACTCCCACCTCTCGTGTTCAGCCATGGGCCAGCCCGTGGGGTCTGTCATGTTAAGAGGGCGCTACCCATCGCTGTGGTCAGCCGGGAGCTCCTACAGTGAAGTGCCACGTCTCCCGCCGTGGGTGGGACCACAGTGACTGCTTGCTGATGGCTGGTTTGTGGCCAGGCGGGCTCTGCCCTCTAGGCCGAGTAGGCTACTCCCCTCTCTCCAGAGCCCTCTGTGGCTCCCCAGCACCCTCAGTTCTAGACCAAGCCCCCTGGCCTGGTGCTCTGGCATGCACTGCCCCTCCCTCTGACAACCACACACCCTGAGTCCTGCCGTCCCGGGCCTTTGCTTGGCCTCACCCCTCCACTTGGAGCCCCTGGCTCCTTTCCTTCCTGCACGCCTTCCATACCCAGCTCAAATGTCAGCCCCTCTGTGGCACCTTCTGGACGTTCCCAGGCGCGGGTTTTTCCCACCTGGTTGACCCCCACCAGAGGTGGGGCTGTCACGGGTTAGGGGACCCAGCTCACCCAGAGGAGGCCAGCTGTAATAAAATGCCCCTCACCACTGGCCCAGGAGGGCACCAGCCGGGCAGCTGAGAAAGTCCCAACCACAGGCGGTGGGGAGGCTGGCAGCTGCCACCCGTGGGCCCCACGCCACCACCTCCCGGCAAGCTCCTGTCCAGCCTCCTGGGCAGCCCCCTCCTCAGGGACCCAGGTGGGGAGCCCCACTAGCCCGACTCGTCTGGGGAGACTCTGCGCACCCTTCCTGGCCCGCTCTGGGGAGGAACCCATCACCACCTGCGCCAAGCAGCCCGGCCTCCCTCCAGACTCACCGGAAGTTCCTGCATCAGTGGCTGTGGACTCCGTGCTTGCTTGGTGCTGGGCGTCTCGGGGAGGATGTCCAAGGGCAGGACGGACCCTGCCCCGCCCCCTAGGAGCTCCGTGCAGGTGGTGAGGCCTGGAGCAGGCAGGGAAGACCTGCAACAGTGGTTGGGGTGCACTCTTGGCAGAATTGGGAGCACACGAAGGACCTGCTGCTGGAGGACAGACTGTGAAGGGCGGGCAGGGGGACGCCTTGGGAGGTGGGAGGTGTCCCATGCCGGGCACGTCTTGAAGGTGGAGAGGACAGATCTGCTGCTGTGGGACACAGGTGAGGAGAAGCGTCAGGTGGCTCCTGGGATTCTGGTCTGAGCGAGGGACTGGTGAGAATCTGGCCCCGGGGATGCGAGAGGAGCAGGGTTTGGCGGGGAGGAAGCTGGGAGTCTGGCCTTGGACGTGCTAAGTTGGCACCATGTGGTGGAAAGCCGGGAAATGGATGTTCGAGTCCAGAGGCCGGGAGAGGTCCAGGATGTGGCTACGTGTTGGGGTCGTGAGCTGGAGGATGATGCTGAGACCACCAGTTTGACGTGGCTGCAGAGAAAGCAGGGAGGCCGTGCTCAGCATGCTCCACTGTTGGGAGGCCTGGGGGTCAGGAGAGACCGGCAGAAGCCCTGGATGCCTCCCACCCTGTACTGTGCCCACCTGCCCCAGTCCAGGCGTCCAGCATGGGATCTGTGGGTGGGGACCGTGCCCTGCCAACTCCAGCCGTCTCACTGACCACTGCCCTAGCCACATGGTGGTTTGTCCCTCACTTTGAACTCTGAGGAAGAGTCAGGATGCTGGTGTCACAGCAGGAGAGGTACAGGGCCAGCCCGTTACTGGACTTGCCTGGGGTCTTGGCTTGGGTCATCAAGCAGACCCCCAGGGACCCAGGTTGGGGGGGAGGGGTCTCTGTCCGAGGACCCCGGGGTCCAAGAGCCCCATCACCTTCCTCCTGCACCAGGGCGGAGATCATGCCAGCGGGTGGCCCAGGTCCTGAGACTGGGGCAGTGAGGAGCGCAGGACTGGGCCTGGAATGCCCCGGATCACAGCCTGGCACGTGCACCATTGCCCGCTCAGCCTCTGACTCTGCTCCAACCCGGCTGCAGAGGCTCACCCGTGCGGGGGTCTGGTGGGTCTGCCTGAGATTTGGGGTTAGGCCTCCTCCACGCTGTTTGGGCACCCTCTGAGGGGGCAGCCGCCATCAGACATGGGAGCCCCTGGAGGCACGGACCCTGCTGACCCCAGACCTCTGCCTTATCCAGCCTAGATGTCCCCACAGGACCCAGGAAGGCAGGGCCGAGCCTGCACCGTGGCTGTCTTGAGTGGCTCTGGTGTGGCCAGGCCCCAGTGGAGGGGCTGTGGGGCGCCCCCCGCCACAAGGGCCGGGCCGGGCAGAGGGCTCTGGAGCCTGCAACAGCAGGTCCTGTTTTCCCGGCGGGGCCGCACCACACCACAGGGCTCTGTGATTCAGGGCTGGGCCAGCACGCCCCACTTCAGGTCAGGGCGAGCCTGGTGATGACAGCCCGGCGGTCTGCTCCCCAGCCCCCCAGCCCCAGAGGGCTCCCACACAGGCCGTGCAGCCAAGACCTGGCATCCAGGGCTGAAAACAAGTTGAGGGCCCCTGCCTTCAAATTTGTTTTTAATTATTAGTTTTAGGGGTACAACATAATGATTCGAATATGTACATGTTGTGAAATGATCACCATAGTAAGTTTAATTTCCATCACCTCACTCGGGCATAAATTTTTGTTTTCTTTAAAGAGGGCCCCTGCTTTCAATTTCCATCGACACACCAGGCTGGCGGGAGTCTGAGGTGGGGTGAGCACGTGCCCTTGAGGTCTGCTCCAGACTTTTGCTCTGCTCACCTTGCCCTAGCCCTTCAAGGGTCCAGGGGCAGGGGCGGCCGAGGACAGGGCTCAAGACACCCCAAGAGAAAGTCAAACAGGGAGTGTCAGGCTGCCGGGGTGGGGGCAGCTTGAGGTCTTGGGGGGAGACTGTCTGTGAGCTTTGGAGGGTGGGAGGGGCCTTCCTGGTGTGGAAGGACAGAGAGCAAGGTGGGAGGTGGGGCAAGGTGCAAGTGAGGCTCCTGGAGGGTTCTGGCTGCTCGCAGCAGGCCCACCCGGCCCCCCACACCCAGTGGCAGCAGGAAGTAGCCACCTGCATGGTGTCCTGGAGGGGACTGGGCAGATCAGCTGCCGCTCCGAGTCCAGCTCCAGAAGGCTGTGGGTCCTCAAAGCCACTGGGGCCCCCTACCTTCCCCTCTGGCCCTGGAAAGCCAGGCCCCGGGTGTGCACGTGTGTGCGCGCGCACATGGGCTGGTGTGGCTGCGTGCAAACGTGTGTGGGGGTTGGGGGGCAGGGCGAGGGTGGTTTTACATCAGTCCAGATGTTGGGGGCTGTGCAGCCAGACCAGCAGGCCTGCAGAGGGGGTGGGGGGCGGGCAGCAAACTCAGGGAGGTGAGTCGGTGACTTTATGAGGCTGAATGGGGGTGTTGGGGCCAAATGCCTTTTGGAAATGAAGTGCAAAGCCAAGTTAATCCAGCGGCAGGTCGTGGTGGCTCCTGAGCAAGCCAGGAGGGGCGAGGGGGTCTGGAGGGCTGGCCGGGCGACCTGCTGAGCAGACCCATGCGCCCGCTGTTCCTCACTGCTTTTTCAAGGCCTGGAGCGCCCTTTTATCACAGGTGACTGTAGATTGTGTGCCTACCCCGTGCCCAGTGCCACCAGGCGGGAGAGGAGACCTGAGGGGCTAAGCATCCTTAGGACAGGGTCCCCTGGCCTGGCCGGCACCTTGAGGCTCCTCAGCAAAGCTAGGAGGCAGGAGGGCAGCCAGGTGGGCCCCGGGTGTGGCTGCTTCCTATTTATAACTTAACAGCCCCTCGTTCTCCTAATTGAATTATTTTTGGCTTTCCTGGTGGCCTCAGGGCCTTCGCACTGACTTTATGAGCCAGATGGGACTCCATTTCCAAGTAGTCCAAGCAGCAGCCTCTAGGGGAACCAGGGAGCAGGGTGAGGGGTGGGGGCAGCAGGCCGGCCAGTCATCTGGTGGGGGGGCTCAGGGTGGGCTGCTGCCCGGCTCCCAGGACCCAGTCCACCTCTGCCCTGGCAGGCCATAGAGGCCTGAGGCCCGGCACGCGTGCTCTTGCTCACTCACCCGGGTGGCAGCCCCCCTGGGGACCCTGCAGTCAGAAGCCTGCTTGGATTCAAGTCCTGCATCTGGAGGATCTGACCTGTCAGATGGGAAAATGGGGACAATAACAGCACCTTGCTCCAAGGGTGCTGGAGAATCCAGCCCTCGCCGGGTCACACCCTTCCTCGTGATGGGCACAGTGGTCCTGGCCTCCCCACCCCCAGCCTGGGCTTCTGGGGCCGGCTGTCAGCTTGGACCCTGGTGTGTCCGCCCCACTGGCCAAGTGCAGCTGCCCTCCCTCCCCTTGGCCAGTTGTCCTCTGACTGTCCACTCCTTGGGTTCCCGGCCTGGGATGTGGCCAGGATGTGGCCGGCCGATGTCCAGGTTGGCCCCTGGGCTGACAGTTCCGGGGGTGCTGAGTGGCTGGAAGCAGAGGTTGGGAGGTGCTGTCCTGCACGGGCAGGAGGCAGGGAGCCCAGCACGTGACCCTGCAGTCCTCTGGCCCTGGTGGTGCTCACCCGGGCAGACAAGGCTGCTCCAGGGGCCGCAGCCCAGAGCCCCCATCTCTTTCCAGGCTCCTGCCTGGCTGGGTGGCCTGCTGGCTTGTCCTAGCTGGGAGGGGACGCTGGCCCTAAAAGGTCACTCCAGGGTGCCATCCATGTCCCCAAGCAACAGGGCTGCAGGTTGGTGCAAAGCGAATGTCCCCCAGCCTCACCCTTTAGCCTCTGCCGTGGCCCCGGAGGAAGCAAAGGTCTCCACCCGGAGTCCCCCAACCTCTTGTCCACAGGTACCCCCGGACCAGCCTTCCCTTGCCTCTTCATGTTTCTGGTCTCCAAGCCTTTTGCAGGACAGACCCTGCTGACCAGCACCTGCCTGGAGCCATCACGGGAGACCCCCTCCCCAATTTGGCCAAGCCTCGCCCTCCATGCGCCTGCTGCATCGGCCCCACCCCCCACCTGCTCCTGTCTGTGCAGCTCCCTCCCCCAAATCAGTGTCACCCCGCCTCCCGCGTGGCGAGTTAGACCTTCCAAGGAGAAGAGGGTGTGGGGTCCATGGGTGCTGAGGACCTCGGTTCTGTCCTGCCCGAGAGACAGCAGCCAACTCCACCCTTGACCCTCTGCCTGGGTCTCCACTGGGATCAGCTTCCCGGGGCCGCCATAAAACTGGCATAAACTGGGCGCCTCAGACAGCGTGAACTTCTCCCACAGCTCTGGAGGTCAGAGGTCTACCATCAGTATCTCTGGACTAAAATCAAGGTGTCACAGGGCCCAGCTACCCCGAACGTTCTAGGGAACGGTCCTTCCTGCCTCTCCCAGCTTCCGGAGGTGATGGGCATTCCTGGGCACAGGGCCACACCCCAGTCTCTGTCTCTGTGTCCTCTGTAGTCAAATCTCCCTCCTACGAGGACACTTGTGGCATTTAGGGCCACCTGATTATCCTTTCTGCCCAGCCCTGTCTTGGGACCTGGCCTCCTCCTGCCTCCATCTCTGGGCAGCCCCTCTCATAGTAGGGGTGACTCCCAGACTTACCTCCTGGCCCCCACTTGTCTTCTCAGCGCTCTTAGGGATCTCGAAGCATCTCAGACCTGACCCACCGCGAGCTAGGCTCCCGCTTCCCCACCCCACACATGGGTCCCCCAACAGCCTCCCTCTGGAAGACCGCCATGATTATAGTTGCTTAGGCCCAAATCTGGGTCCATTGTGGTTTTTTTTTTTTTTTTTTGGATTAAACATCTGGATCTCTTATTAACTACGTCTTGCTTTGTTACAGTTAGTTTTCGTTGTGGACTGGAGGAAGAATTTATAAAACTCCAAGTGGATAGTTCAGATTATAGTATCCTATGTATTTTAGTCATGTGAAGCAGGTGCTGGTAAACTTTATCTGTAAGAGGACGAGGGCACGTATGTTAAGCTTTGTGGGCCCCACGGTCTCTGGGTCTGTGTTGCAACCCCCCAGTGCTTCTACTGGGGCAGCCATAGCAATCGTGAAGAACGAGGTGGTGGGTGCCGGGAAAGTGTATCACAGAAGCAGACGGTGGGGACGTTCACCACTGGCCGCGGTGCGTCTGCCCCGGGCCGCTGAATCAAATGTTCAGGACTAAAGAGAACCTAAGGAGGCATGTGGTCCGGGCAGTTCCAGTGGCGTAACCTCCACTTTAAACATAATACAATGGAGTTTCAAAGAAACTAAAGGATTTCCCCAGTTTTACAGAATAAACAGCTTTCCCGTTTGTTTAAACAGTGGCGAGCTCTTCCAACTGCCCCAAAGTGAACCTCGTGATCACAGCCGAACCTCCACATACAAATCTACAAATTAAGACAAAGTGGATTTAATTTTCTTTTCATTGTGGTAAAATACACACAATTTGAAGTTACCATCTTAGACATTTTTAAATGTACAGTTCAGGGGCATTAAGCACATTCACGTTGTTGTGCAACCATCACCAACATTCATCTCCAGAACTTTCCATCTTCCCAAACGGAAAATTTGCCCCCATTAAACACTGAACCCCCTCCCCGAGTCCCTGACACCCACCATCCTATTGTCTGTCTCTATGAATTTGATGACCACAGCCCCTGGATGTCACCCCGAGAAGGCCGCCATTGCCCTCCCGGTGGCCACATCCCATGACCCCATTTGTCACACACCCCACCTGACCTCTCCTTGGCATGGGGCTGGCTGACCTCTCTTTCCCCCTGTTCTAATGCTGTGATACTCAACCCATGTCCCTGGCCCTCGTCTCTGCTCATGAATACCCTCTGAGCTCTCTTACCCCCTAGCCGAAATACACACTCCCAGACTCCCACGGCTGCCGTCGGCAGCTCCAACCGGCTCCCCGGATCCACAACCCTGTCGCTGTGCTAAGACTTGGCTGCTTGACGTGCTTGGTTATCCTGCGGGCCCCTCAAGCCCAGAGTGGTGTCTTTCCTGCCCCGCTGATTCCCTGTCTCATTGGAGACACAGCGCCCACTCCAGACTCACCGCTCAGAAACCACAGTGCCTGCTTCGCGCTTCCTCACTGCTCCGCCAGAGGACCAGTCCTCAAGCCCGGCTATCATTCTACAACATGCAATAGCTGTTTCCCACACGCCTGGCCCCAAGTGCCCGTCCCTGCCCACTGCCGTGGCCCCCGCCCGTGGCCAGATCTGCCCATCCCTGGGTCTCCTGGCCACCCTACCCCACCTGCTGTCCATGGTCCACGCTGGGTGGTCCTGTCACTGCCCCAAACCCCTCATGAGCTTTCCAGAGCCCCCACGATGAGATTCAAACGGACATTCCCCATCTTGTTTGGACCAGAGCTCCATAGAGTGGACGTAGCCACACGCTCTGTCCACGGTGGTTGGTGACCCTCGGTCTGGACCCCTCTCCAGTTTCTGACCTTCCCGTGTCTCGGCTCCACTGGTCCCTCTCCCTACACGCACTCACCTCCTGTCGGCCTCCACTCCGGTGGGTCAGACTTCTAAGCCTCTCCCACGAGCCTTCAAGATGCCACCCAGCCCGTTTCTCCAGCTTCAACTCTGGAAAATTCCCAGAGGCGAAGCTCTAGTGGTCATGATGGGAATGCCCCTCCCTGGCGGGCACAAGGGAGTGATTTCTGGGAGGGTTCCTCCCCAGAGCCCAGCCAGCTTCCCTCCCTGGGTCCTGGTCAGCGTGGCTGCAGCAGAGGGCTCCTAGGAAGGTGGCTAAATGGGACCTTGCATGACACTGAGCCCAGAGGGTGGTGTGGGGGTGGACCCAGGGAGCCATTGGCTGGACAGTCCTCGGGACAGGGATGCATGGGCACCACCCTCTCCATGTGGCAGCTTGGGACCTCATGTCTGTCATCCTGCTAACCTACCCAGGGGCCCTCTGCCTCCCTTCCTGAGTGCAGGGTCCTTGGAGCCTGCGACGACCTTCCTCCTGTCCTCTGAAAGGCCGCTCCGGGAGGGCAGGGAGCTTCCTCTGCTGGCCCAGCTTTGTTCCGACCCATAGAACAGTGCCTGGGCGCAGAGCAGACTCGGTGGGAGGGGCGATGGGGCCTGTTGTCCTTGTTATTAGTTTTGGCTGAAAATGCCTCTTAGGAAAGCAATCCAGCTGTACCGACCAATGTGAAAACACACCTCGCCTGGAGCCCGGCAGCCCACTCTGGCCGTCCAGTGTCTGAGAAGGACAGGACGGGACCAGCAGGTGGGGGTTCGAGAGCCAGGAGCTGGTTGGCAAGGGGTCCCCACGTCCACCTCTGCCTGCACGCACCCTCACCGCCCGAGAGAGGCACCCAGGACGGGCTCCAAGGGAAGGAGCAGACGGCAGAAGAGCACGAAGTCACAATTCCACGTTCTGTTTAAGGAAGGAAATGAAAACACCTGTGTATGTCGGTGTGCGGTGCAGAATAAATATGGAATTTCACTCTGGGCACGGGGTTGAGGGAGGCAATGACTTTTCCTTTGTGTTTTCATGTTGTTCGGACTGTAATTCAAAGAAAAGCTTCTCATATTCTTAAAAAAAAAGGTCCATTGGATTTCTTCAAAATAACCTGGGGGGGTGGTGGCGGGGAGGCGGGTGAGGATGTGGACGGAACCAGGGTGTCCAGTGTCGAAGAGCAGCTGGTGGGTACAGGGGAGATCATTATTCTAGTCTCTGTTTGTTAATGTTTGAAATTTCCCATCAAAAAATTGAGGGAAAAGCCCAATATTCACATATCTCTCTAGGGACTGAAAAATGCAAGTTTGGGTATCGACGAGCTAGGCAGAGTGGGGAGTGGGGAAGCGTGTAGGCCCCCAAAGCTGTGACAATGCCTGCCGGGTGACAGTGACAAGGGGGCGTCTATCTGAGTGTGGAGGTGGCCCCAGATGCTGCGCTGTGGCCCCACTCAACCCACAGGAGGCTGTGTGATGCCCCGCCCGGAGGTCCTGCCTCAGAGGGGGCCCCTGGGGCAGGCAGGCCCTGACCACTGAGGGGGCCTGATCCACCCGAGCCAGATGGCATTTCCCCAGGGCTGGGCAACTGATTCAATCTTTCCTGACCTCACATTAGTCCTAATTCAATTGCTCCCCCAAATAAACACGCCGCCTGTCCCTTGAGAGCAGGGCCGCTGTGCTGCGTCCAGACCCGATGGTGGCACGGCCCACCGGGCATGCAGCCTCTGAGGGTACCAGCATTTGCTCTCAGAACAGACCCAGACACTCTCTTCTGAGTTAAAGCCCCCCTCTGTTTTCAGCAACAGCCCCATCCATCGCCATGATGAGAGAAGCGGTCCAGCCTGCAGGCCACACTTGGTGACCGCCCCCTCCAGGCCCTGAGCCGTCAGTTCTGAGTGGGCAGGGGGCCGAGCTGGGAGCAGGTGGGCCGGGCCAGCACCCACGCTGCCCTCATGGAGGAGGAAGGAGGCCGGTCCTTCCTCTTCCTGCCCTGGAGTCCCCGGTGCCGGGCCACCCTGCAGGCCGTGGCCTCTGAACTCTGCCGTCCCGGTTCTTGGGGTGAGGGGCTGGGACATTTGGGGACTGCCTGCTGTGTGCAGGTGGGCGGAGGGCCTGACCTCATTCCCCAGCACGCTGGGAGCCCGGGGCGCCTCCTCAACCCCTGCTGAGCATGCCCCTGCCCCAGACGGGTCCGACCTGGGAGAGGCGAGTTGAAGGAATGGCTTTTTCCCTGCCTCTGCTTGAGGGAGGGAGTGTCTCCGATCCTGGGCCTTCAGGCTGCAGCAGAAGGGGAGTCAAGAGACCGCCCAAATGGCCACATGTTGCAGGCAGCGGGAGAGCCTGGAGCCTCCAGCCCCGGGCCTCAAGTGAGAGCCCAATTCCAGGGAGTGGGAGAGGGCAGCTGGGCGGGAAGGTACCTACAGGGGAGGCTGAGCCGGCGGGAGGCAGGGAGAGCCCGGGAGTCCCACAGCCACAGAGCTAACGGCTCCCAGCTCCTTCCAATCACCGCTTACCAGAGGAGGAGGTCCTCAGCTGCCACCACCCCGGCTGGCCTGTGTCGGAGCCCTGGGGAGGGACAGTCCCTCCAGACAGCCAGCTGTGGCTAGGCGTGCAGGTCCCAGCCTGCTGCGAACCACATCCCTGCTCCCTGGCACAGGCAGGGCCTCTGGCACCTTCTGTAGCTCCCCAGAGCCGGCCTGAAGCTGGGGAGGCTGCAGGGCATCTCCCACAGCCCCTGGAGACTTCTGAGGAAGGGAATGGACACAGTACTGGACGCCCCCAAGTGGATCCCAGGAAGCCGGGGACAGCCTGCACTGTCCTCAACCCCCACCACATCCAGGTCTGAGCATCGGCTGTTACTGCCGGGCTCTGCCCTTGGCCATGGGAGGGACCCGATGGACAGAGCTGGCACCAGCCCTTTCATCTGGCTGCCCAGGGCCACTTCTTAGGGGCCAGGTCCCTGAAGCTGCCTCCCAGAGCACGTACGACGCTGTCCCACTGTTCCTGAAAACTCACCCTCCCTGCAACACTGACTGAAAGGCAGGTGGGGGTCTGGCCTGGAGCAGCAGGGCTGGGCACCCAGGGAAGACCCCCCAACCCCGCCTCCCTGGCGTCCTGTGGATGGGCCCTTCCCTCGCCTCCGCGCTCCCAGCTCCAGCTCCCAGACCCTGGGCGGGAGGTCAAGGCCCAGGTGTGGTGGCCTGACAGCAGAAAGCACTGGAGGGCACGCAGCCCCCCAGGCCCAGGGCCGTCACAGGCTCTGGGGGAGCCCAGGACTCTGGCCCCTGCCACCGCCTCCCATGCCCGCCCGCCCGCCCACCCTCCCGGCCGCCGCCGGCCGCCAGTGTGGAATCAGGCGAGCAGATTAACTAAAGGCATACTGACCCCTGATGGAGAAAAATTTAGAAAGAAAACCCGAACCCTCCGAGGGGGTTCTGCTTTGGGAGAGAAATGAAACCCCAGTGAGACTAGAACCTGGAGCCCTCCTCACTCCAGAGAGGGGAAATGAGGTACCCACGAGTTCCTGGGTCCCGTGCCTCAGGGCTGCCCACAGCCATGGAGCCGAGCGACACCGGGTAGTTGATCATCAAACACCATCCGAGCATGCGGTGCTCAAGGCAGCCTTTTTGGTGGGTGAGGGTGGGGTGGGGCTGAGCAAAGTCACACAAAACAGCTCCTCTGGATTGCAGCTGGATTTCAGGATGACCAGCCATCCAGAAGCAGCCACGCAAGTCCCAGGCTCTCAGGGCCGAGGACATTCCTGGCCCCAGTACTGCAGATGGCATTTGTTCTGCTCCCCAGCGCCCACTGTGGGTGTCCCCACAGCAGCCCTGGCCGGTCTCTGCTTGATTGCTCCCAGCCACAGGGAGCTCACTACTTTTGCTTTCAGCACATTCCTGCATTAAGGAGCCATAGCTCTTGGCCAGTCTTTTCGTTTGTGGAGCTGAAATCTGCTGCCCATGGAGCCTGCCCCGCCCCCTCCTCTCATGAGTCCTACATGCAGACAGATCTGCTGCCTCCCCTTTGTCTGGGCCACCCCCTAATGGCCGGACGTACCGGGCCCCTTAGGTGTCGTCCCTGCTCCAGACTCCAGCTGTAAAACAGGCCAGTGGAGACTGGAGTGCTGGCCGCCCCTGCTCACCCCTTTCTCCCTGCAGTTCAGGGACAGGCCAGAGTCCCGGTGGGGCGATCCTTGTGTTGACCTCTCCCAGAGCCTCCTAGCCTCCCTCCTCACCCCCTCCCTCCCCACCTCCACCCTTGGGGGCTGTCCTTGCCTCTGGCCTGCAGTTGGCGGTCGGGGACCAGCTTGGCCCTGTCAGTGGGACCTGGGAGGCCTGATGGAAGGGCCCGGCCCCTCCGCCCCTCCCAGGTCACTCCTTTCCCAGAGCCTTGTCCAGGGTAGCCAGGACAGATGGCTGCCCCTGTGCATTGGCCAGGGACAAGGAGGACACCAAGCCACAGAGTGAGGCCCTGGGGTGGACCAGCGGCCTGGCTGCGGCCGCCCAGGACCCAACACCCTGCCAAGTCCCCCAGATGGCGCGAAGAGCGGACAGCAGTGGCCCAGGGGTTCACAGGACTAGGTCCTCCATCCAGACTCGCAGAGACAGGGCTGCTGGCCAGAGGGTGGCCCTGGCCAGCCTCGAGGCCCTGTTGATGGGCACTGCCCAGACCCTGCAGAAGGGCTGCCACAGACGAAACCAGGGGCCAGATGTGAGGTGCAGGCGCCCGGGCCCGAGAGGCTGCCGGCCACCCCGTGTCCCTCCGTGGGTGCTGGCTGGCCGCCACCATCAACTCGAAGCCTCCCAAAGAAAACAGACAAACACACAAACACAGGCGGGCAGCACACAGCGCACACTGCGCATCTCAGAGCCAGTTAGGACAATATTTGCTCTGAACCCAGACTCCTGAGGCCACAGCTGGCTGCGTCCCCTGCTGCTGCACATGGGGCAGGGTGGGACAGCCTCCAGAGAGACCCCTCCTTACCCACTGCACGCATAGGCACCCACGAAGACCCAGCACCTGGACCCTCCATGTGCACAGGGTCGGACAGGACCCTGGACCCAGACCCCCCTGCATGTAGTCAGCCCATCTGGGGCACAGGGCAGGACCCCCAGACCTGTGACTGTCTGATGCCTGAAGAGGAGGCGATGGCTCCTTTCTGGAAGGTTCCATCCCCTCTCGGTGCCTGTTGTCCCCCAGGAGAGCACCCACTAGGGAGGAGGCCCGTTTGGTGGTCAGCTGCCCCCTGCCCTCACGGGGAGTCTGAGTGGAGGGGGATTTCTGCCTTGGATGGCTGTCCTGCTTTCATCTAGCTCCAAACCCCCGGCCCGGCCACTGCCGGGTGTGACCTCAGAGGGCCTCACCAGGCCTAAAGGAAGGTTCTGGATCTTCTTGGAGGTCAGAGAGCCCTGGAAGAGCCTTGCTGACTGCACACTGTTGATGCGACAAAGACCCCTTCACCTCCTCCGGTGCACCCCCTGCACCCCACTGCAGAGCCCCCACTCCCTGGCAGGGCCCAGCCCAGCCTGCCCCCTGGAAGAGGCAGAAAAGGCCCAAATCTGCGGATCCCAAATGCCTCTTTCAGGAGGAAAGTGCAACCCGGCCGCGGGTGTTTCAAAGCTGAGCCGTCAGGTCCTCTGGGCGTGTCCCTGTGCAAGCAGCTCACGTGGGTGGGGAGAGAGGCCCAGTGGCCCTGAGGAATGAATGTGCCTGAGCTCAAGGCTCGAGGGACCCTGCTTGGTGCCAACCCAGCCCCAGGCCCAGTCCCTTCCCCAGGCCGGGGCTAGCGCCAAGGGACATGTTCTGCCTGGCGGAGAAGCAGCCCAGGGCTGTCCCGGCATCTTGCAGAGGAGCTGCTGAGCCCACGCTGGTCCTTCGTGCATCCAGACCCAGCTCCGCCACCCTGGACCCCAGGGTGAGGGTGAGGTCCCCAGCCTCTAGGCAGTCCGTCATCCTCCCAGAGGGAATCTCCAAGGCTGGTGGGATGGGAGGGCTCAGCACAAGCCAGGGATGCTGCACAGAGCATCCAGCTGGGAACACTGGCAGCAAGGGGGTGGTCCGGCAAGGGAGGATCCCAGAGCCCCTGGTGGGGCCACAGCGACATGGCAGGCCCAGCACCCAGGAGGACTGGGTGCCCAGGTGGGGTTTGGGGCCGTGGGTTGTGGGAGACTGTCCTCCCACACTATCCCATCTGGTCACTAATGGAAACATGGGGGAGGGGGAGACACAGCCTTGGGGGTGTGGCAGACTCACACATTCATTCACTCACTCATCCATCCATTCACTCACTCATCCATCCATCCACTCACTCATCCATCCATCCATCCATTCGCTCACCCATCCATCCATTCACTCACCCACCCAGTCACTCATCCATTCATTCACTCATCCATCCATTCACTCATCTAGCCATTCATTCACTCATCCATCCATTCACTCACTCATTCATACACTTATTCCCTCACTCATTCATTCACCATTTACTTGGCCTCAGTGGGTGCCAGACATTGTTCTAGATGCTGAGATAGAGCCATGATCAAAACAAATCCCACCTGTGAGGAGCTAGTGTTTCAGGAACGGGACCCTGGGACCCCCACCCACCCCCAAGACGCCTGGATTGTGCCAGGTTTGGCTTCCCCCCATCCTGTGATGGCAGCCCTCCCCCCGGCTGCACCCGAGAAGCAGAGAGAAGGGGTCCTCGCAGGAGAGCCTCCATGGCAGGTGGGCCAGATGCTGACTCTGCACTCTGCTCAGGGCTTCAGTGAGCTGTCCGAGGGTCCCCACTGTGAGTGACACCATTAGAGACGAGGCACTGAGCGCCTCCAGTGAGCCTCTGCCCTTGCCCCTCAACCATGTGGCCCAGCTCCACCTGGGCGAAAGGGGTAGGGAGGCTGGGGAGATAAGCAGCAAGGCCAGGCCCCTGGCCCCGGCCCCTGGCCCTGGCCCTGCAGCTCCGTGCTATCTGGGAGCAGGGGAGGGATGGGGTGACCTCTGGGGCCTCAGCCACAGGCTCCAGCCCCTACAGGACAGGCCTGCACAGGGAGGAGGAGACAGGCTCAGGATGAATGGGGCGGATCAAAGGGACAGATGCTGAGCAGGGTCTGGAAGTGTTTAGGACCTGCAGGAGAGGAGCTGTGGCTGCTGGGAGCTCTACCGTCAGGCTGGGCCTCTGCGGACCACCTCTGCCTCCGGCCACTCACAGGACAGCAGCTCCCACCACTGGTGCACGGAGACCACGCTGGGGTCTGGGCCGTTGTCAGTGGGGTGTGGGGTCCAGGGCCTGACGTCCAGCTTTGGGGCCAAATCAGGTTCCCTCAGCCCTGAGCAAGCTCTGTCCCCCTCAGCCTCAGTTTACCCATCTGTAAACAGGTACCGTACCACCACCTGCCCCCACTGGGGCTCCCGCAGGAGCTTGAGAGAGGGAGTAAGAGGGAAGTGTGAGGCCAGATGCGGTGGGCCCGGGCCAGTGTGTGTGTGTAGGTGTGTGTGTGTGTGTGTCTGTAGGTGTGAGTGTGTCTGTGGGTGTTAGTGTGAGTGTGTTGGGGGCACAGGCTTACCCGATCTCTTTGGCTCCGTCTCTTGGGCGCCTGTCCCACACGCTCTCTGGGCACTGCTGTGCTCCTTGCTGCCTATGGGCCTTCACCTCTCCTGCGGGCGTCCACCCCTCCGGCCACCCCTCCCCAGGCCCAGGCCTCTCCCGAGCTACAGACTCACCTGCGTGTTCGCACAGCATGTCCTGGAGTGCAAACCACTGCCGCCTCCTGGTTCCCAGCCTGGGGCAGCTCCCTGGGGTCACCCTGGCTGGAATCTGGGGCCTCCCTCCATGCCCCTCTCTCCCCGGGGCTCCACGCCATCGGTCTCACATCCTACCCAGTCCCCCTCCTGATGAACTCTCACGTGCATTCTGTATCTCCTCTTCTTGGAAGCCCCTGCCCCACCTACAAGCTGGCCGCTGTGCCATCCTCCCCCCGCCTGCCGGACGCACCGTCAAATAGCAGGGGTCCATCATGGAAACATCTCCTGACCGCGTCCTCTACTCCTCTCCAAGGTTCCCCTGTCCAGCCCCATTTCTCTCACCTGGACCACTGTGCCGGCTCCCGGCAGCCCCCAGCACCATCCCTGCCGCCGCCCCCACCCATCCTCTCCTGGCTCTGACTCCAGGACGCTTCTGGAACGCGAGGGGGTCATTTCCAACCCAACGACCAACCCCGTGGCAGGGTCCGCAGGGCCCTCCAGGATCCACACTCCAGCTCCCCCCCGTAGCTCCGCACGCAGCACAGGCCATCCGCTGCTCCAGAACACCCACACTCACTGTGCCCTTCGCATCTGGCGAACTTCTACTGGCCCTTCAGCCACCCCTGAAACAATAGCTCCTTTCAGGGCCCCCCTTCTGGCCCTCCCCCTGCCCAGCCCCTGCTTTTAAACACTGGGGGCAATGTGAGGCTTCATCGCAGGCCCACTTCCCTCCTCGAAGACTCTGCCCTGAAATGACCACATCCAAGACCCCAAAATGAATCATGATCGACAGAGTGGGGACCCCAGACAGGGATGTGCAGATCCCCCAAACCCCCAAGCCTGGGTTCTCTATCCCAGTGCCTCTCAACTGCTTTCCTCGGAGATCTCAAAGGCAGCTTGGAGTCAAACTGTGAAGAGGCAAACTTCTGACTGGGCCCCAGCCTGACTGCCCTGACTCCGTGAATTCACGTCGTCCGAACCCTGGCAGAGCCCAGGGACTGGGCAGCAGCCTCCAGGCCCTGTGCAGGCCCAGCTAGGCGGCATCACCCCCCACGTACTGTGCCCGTGCGCATCTCGGCGGCCAGCGCCTACTTCAGGCCACCATCATCTTTTTATCCAACAATTCCAGCCACTTCCCAGCCGGTATCCACTCAGCCCCTTCTGGTCTGGTCTTCCCAGACCCACACTCTCAGTGCAGCACCCCTGTTCCTGTCCAGGCGGGGCCCTGCCAGCACCTCCAGGGTGAAGTCATTCACACCCAGGACAACAGGAAGCTGCGGAAAGCTTTCAGGCGTGGTGGAAATGCCATCACCTCTTCCCTGAGGCAGGGTCTGGTGTGTGGGGACACCCAGTAGGCTGGTGGCTGAGCGTGCTGGACCCTCCCTCTGCTCTCGAGTCCCGACTGCCCAGGTCTCAGCCAATCCCTCCATGTGGATTTGTGCCATAACATGTTGCATCCTCTCCACACCTCCCTACACCTGTCACCCTATCGAGCTGCCTCCCCTTTTCCTCCTCTTTCTGGAACATTCTTCTAAATGCACTCTCATGGGTCTCCCTGGACCTGGTGGCCAAAGCCTGTGGCGTCTTCCTATTGTATCTCTCATCGCCTGTCTTCTCGCTGGCCCCTCTCCCAGAATCGTGTCTTCTGAATTTGGACCTTGGTCCTCTTCTCGTCCTCCCTCGGTGGACGTTGCCTGCCCTCAGGGCACAGGGTCTCTCCGACGGGTCAGTTCTCCCATCCAATCTCCTGCCTGAACACAATATGTGACACCGCCAAATGATGTCCCTTGGAACAGCCCGTGAGCACCTCCAATTCCACCCATCAGAACAACACCCTCTTCCTCTTCCACAGGAGGAGGGGGCCTTGGGAGTGCTGGGGCGACAAGCCAGCAGGAACCCGGGTCCCTGAATCGCCCTACGGAGGGCCCCTGCTGGACGCCCAGGCTGAGCTGTCACGAGAGCTGGAGGTACGGCGTGGTATACTGTAATACGGCAGCCCGCTGTCCTAACCGCCTCCCGCCTCCCCAGGCGGCACCCAACGGCTTGGTCGGGGTTAACACGGAGTGCCGAGGCCCCCACAGGCCAGGGTTGCAGATCCACAGGCACTCCGTCTGTCAGGTGCAGGACCTTCTGCAGCCTTCAGGGCTGGGAGGCCATCAACATTGTCACCAGTACGTACTTTAAACAGTTTTTCTTTCTAAAGCTACTTTTTTGTGTATTTTATAAAGAGATCTAGATTTTTTTTCAGATTATAAAAATAATGCAACCTTGCAGAATGAATCTTGGAAGGTGGAGAAGGGAGTTAGACAAAAAGCTAATATCCCTCAAAGTCTTGTAATCTCGAGGGGCCCTTTGTGACTGATGCTGCATTTCCTTCCAGTCTTTTCTCCATCAGTGGGGAATGCCCTGGCTGCAGTGGTGATGCCAGTATTTGAAGTGTTGGGGTGGGGACATGGGGTGATAACGTAAGGATAATGGAACGTAAGGATAATTGTTGGCTGTGACTAAGGTACTCTATGGAAGGATATGGAAGGACCATGAAAAAGCGAGGGTGACTAGTAGGCCATTGAAAACGAAGTGTGAGAACTGGGCTCTTGCAGCCCACAAGTCAGCCTCTATCCCAGGCTGCGGGCGAGCAGAGGAGCAGACGAGAAGCCCGGACATGACAGTCAGGGTCGGAAGCTTTGGCTGTTAGGACAAAGTCATGGCCCTGGTTGGGAAACAGGCAGGTGAAAAGATGCTCAGCATCACGAATGATTAGGGAAATGAAATCAGAACCACACTGAGATATCACCTTACACCTGTCAGAATGGTTCTCATCATAAAGACAAGAAATAACAAGTATGGAAAGGATGTGGAGAAGAGGGAACACTCATACACTGCTGGTGGGAATGCAAACTGGTGCAGCCACTATGGAAAACAGTATGGAGATTTCTCAAAGAACTAAAAATAGAAATACCATATGATCCAGCTATTCCACTGCGGGGTATTTATCTGAAGAAAATGAAAACACTAACTCAAAAAGATATGTGCACTCCTGTGTTCACTGCAGCATTATTCCCAATAACCAAGACATGGAAACAACCCAAGTGTCCATCAATGGATGAATGGATAAAGAAAATGTGATATAGATACAAATGGACTATTATCAAGCCACAAAAAAGAAGGAAATCTTGCCATTTGCAACAACATGGATGGACCTTGAGGGCGCTAGGCTAAATGAAATGTCAGAGAAAGACAAATACTGCATATTCTCACTTATATGTGTAATCTTAAAAAAAAAAAAAACAGAGATACAGACAACAGATTGGTAGTTGCCAGAGGTGTGGGGTGAGAGGGGAAAATGGGTGAAAATGGTCAAAAGGTCAAACTTGTAGTTATAAGATAAGTAAGTTCCAGGTGTAATGCACAGCATGGTGACTGTAGGTAATAATACTGTGTGTATGTTCCAAAGTTGCTGAGAGAGTAGATTTCCCAAGTTCTCATTGTAAGAAATAAAAATTCGTAATTTTATATGGTGATGGATGTTAACTAGACTTGCTGTGGTGATCATTTTGCAATATATACAAACATCGAATCATTACACTGTACACCTGAAACTAATGTAATGTTATATGTCAATTATGCCTCAATAAAAAAAAGAGAGACTGAAAATTCAGGCCATAGACTGGAAGGAAATCTTTGCAAACCATATGTCTGAAAAAAGACTTGTATCTAGAAGATATAAAGAGTTCTCAAAACTCAACAATAAGAAAATAAAGGATTCAATTTAAAAATGGGTAAAGATTTGAAGGGACACTTCACCAAAGAGGATACACAAATGGCAGATAAGCACATGATGACTGGTCATCAGGGAAGTGTTCGGACATCTCCAGGTAGGGTCCCTGAACTACTGGGCATGGCTGTCCCCGGGACCCCTCGGGCTCCTTGTGTCCAAGGACCAGCAAGCAAGAAGAGGGGACGAGTCTTGTTGGGTTACTGGCACTGCTTAGTGGGAGGAGGCAGGGCTGCTGCTGCCAGCGTGGCCCTGGGGGAACAGGTGTGGACCCCAGGTGAGCCGCCTGTGTGCCCGTTGGTACTCCCCGCCCGAGGATAACTGCAGATGGACAGGTTTGGAGGCCCTGGCCTCAGAAGGGCATGTTCTGGGGTTCAGTCCGCCCAGGTGACAGGTGAGGGGAGTTTAAGGTGGGTGGTGGTCTCAGCCCATTTGGGCTGTGACAACAGAATATCACAGACCGGGCAGCTTGAACCGCAGACATTTATTTCTCAGTCTGGAGGCTGGAAGTCCAGGATCAAGGCTCGGGCAGTTGGTGTCTGGTGAGGGCTTCCTGGTTCATAGACCCGTCTTCCCGCTCTGTCTTTACATGGCGGAGGGGCGAGGGGGCTCTCTGGGGTCTCTTTTCTAAGGCCACTGATCACATCATGAGGGCTCCACCCTCAGGACCTGATCCCTTCCCAAAGGTCCCACCTCTGAATACCATCTCACAGGAGGTTAGGATTTCAATGTATGAATTTGGCGGATGCAAATGTTCAGACCACAGCACAAGCGGAGGAGGAGATGGGAATGTCCCTCACAGCCCTGAGACCACAGACAGTGACGGGGGCCGGGGTTTGTCCTCAGAGGGGCTCTCGGAGTGTGTACAGAGAAGCGAATCTAGTGGCATGGAGCATGCACCGGGGCAAGCACAAAGACGTGCCATTCAGAGCCCCTTTCCAGAAAGGACTGGCTGCCAGCTACAAGGACTGTGGGTGACTCATGCCTCCTGCGGTCAGAGACTTCAGGGTCCACCTGAGCTTTCGGGCTGAGGCCAGGTTGTTTCCAGGGCAGCTTCGGCCAAGGACTGAGCCAGGCAGTGGGATGAGGGTCCAGCCACTTCTGCCCAAGGGAGCCTCGTCTGCGCCGCACGCTTGCCCCGGGCTCCTCGGACCCGCAGAGCCTTTGGCAGGTGTGTCGTGTCTGGGCCCCTCGCCCAATCTGCCCCCGCCCCTTTTCCTTCAGGGTGCTGCTCTCCAATAACCTGTGCTCACCTGACCCCATCTCAGCACCTCCTTCCCAGGGGACCCACCTGTGACAGCCAGCTTTGGGGCTTTTTAAACCCTCCTCCAACTGAGAAATGATAAGGGCCCCCAGTGAGATTAGAGTCTTTATTCTCTCACCAAATATCGACTGACTGAAGAGCAGGTGAGGGAGGGAACTGTGTGGAACTCTCAGAGAGAGTGTCCCAGGCGAGGCACCACCAACGGCAAAGGCCATGAGGTGGGCCGTGCATGGCATGTGCAAGGAACAGCAAAGAGAACAGGAGGCTGCAGAGGACAGACAGATGTGCCAACAGGAGGACAGGAGGGGTCAGGGAGATGTCAGGGGTCAGGCGGTGTGGGTCCTTGTCAGCCACTACAAGTCCCTGGGCCTTGACTTTGAGTGAGCAGAGACAGCACAAGTCTGTCTCATGTTGGAATAGGACCCCCAGCTGCTCTGTGAAAATGCAGCTGAAGGGGCGAAGGGGTAAGCAGGAGCAGCATCTAGGAGGTCGGGGTTGAAATCCAGGGAGTGAAGGTGGTGGCCTGGTCCAGGGTGGGAGCGTGGAGATATGAGGTGGCCAGATTCTGGGCACGGAGTGTCAGAGGAAGAGGAGGGCCAAGCATGGTGCTGAGGTGTCTGCCTTGAGCAAGTGGAGGACGGAGGGTAAATCCAGATGGGGACATGCAGTCAGAGGGGGGGAGAAGGGGGCCACTATGGGCCTGGCTCTGATGGAGACACAGGAGGGAGGGTGGGGGTGTCAAGGACACATGTGGATGTCTAGGCCGGGATCGAGGCTGGAGGTGAGAGTCAGGGTACCCTGGAGCAAAGAGGCCACCAGGTGTGCAAGTGTGGGATGGGAAGAGAGCTGAGGCCTGGGCCCTGCAGCATGGAGAGGTGAGGAAGGTGAGGCCACCAGCCAAGGAGGCAAAGAAGGAAATGCCCAGACTGTGGGATAATCCCAGGAGGGTCCCGCGCTCTGGGGCAAAGTGAAAGGGCATTTCAAGGAGGAGAGAGTGACTGATGGTGCCAAATACGGGTGATCAGTCAGGTAAGCGGAGCCTGAGCTGTGACTTGGATGTAGCAGCACGGGGTTACTGCGAGCAGTTTTACTGGTGTGGGAAGAGGGCAGACCTGGTGGGCGTGTGCTCAGGAGAGGATGGGTGGAGGGAACGTGGAGAAGGTAAGTATGCCTGGCTTCTAGGGTTGTTTTAATATGGGAGAAACAACAGCCTATTGGCATGTTAGAAGGATCCCGGTGGAGAAGTGTGGTGATGCCCCAGACTGGGGACGTTGGTGGTTTCCCTGCTGGTGCAGGTGCGAGGGCATGGACTGCTCACTCTTGGGTGGTGGCCTTTGAAGGAGCACAGAGAGTTTACACCCAGCAGTGAAGGAAAGGTGGAGAAATCGTGGAGCAGGCACAGAAGTTGGTGGGAGGGGGGTGAGCAACAGTAACACTGGAGAGCCAGACCGTGGTCAGGATGGGAGGGTGGGAGGTGTTGGAGCCAGAGAGAAAGGAGAAAGAATGGAAGAGCTTTCTAGGAGAGAGGGGCACAGGGGACATGATGGAGTATGGAGTATGAAGAATGGAGAATGGAGTATGGAGAACGGAGTATGAAGTATGGAGAATGGAGTCTAAAGTATGGAGTACAGGAAATAGAGAATGGAGTATGGAGTATGAGAATGGAATATGGAGAATGGAGTATAAAGGATGGAGAATGGAGTATGGAGTATGGAGTACAGAGAATGGAGTATGGAGAATGGAGAATGGAGTATAAAGTATGGAGAATGTAGTATAAAGTATGAAGACTAGAGTATAAAGTATGGAATATAGAGAATGGAGTATGGAGAATAGAGTATAAAGTGTGGAGTATAGAGAATGGAGTATGGAGTATGGAGTGTGGAGAATGGAGAACAGAGTATGGAGAACGGAGTATGGATATGCCTGCCAGGTGGCACAAAGGGCCCCGGGAAGTGATGATCTGCTTTAAACTGAGACTGCCCGTGGGTGGACCTTGAAGGCATTATGCTGGGTGGTGGCAGGACTACAGGGTGGGTCCCAGTGGAGGAGAGGGATGGTTGGCGTCGGGAATCCAAGGCACCTGGGGGGGTGGTCAGTGTGGGGAGCTTCCGGGGAGCTTCCAGAGAGCCGTGGGTCCCGGAGGGAGTCAGCAAGAGACACGCCCTGGCGATGCGGGGCTCAGGGCCCCGGAAGGATCGTGGACGTGCACGAGAATCACCAAGAATCACGGCGGGAAAGGGTCGGCAGGCAGAGGTGAGCAGGAGGGCAATGCCTCAAAAGACAGGGGTGACCTGCGGTTAGGCAGGACCCTGACAAGGACGGGGGTGCCGTAGCTAGTGATGACGTGAGACTCACTCTTAGAGGGGTGAGAAAAAACGGTCGGTAAGTGGCAAGGAGGAGCAAGGAGAATGCCCGCCCACCCTCAGGCGCAGGGTCCAGGCCCGCATCCCCACAGCGTGCTCTCCTGTCTAAATACCTACAACTGCTCAGGCGCCCCCTCAACACGCAAAAGAGTACCCTGGGGCACCCTGACCCCACCGCGCACTGACTGTGTCCTCCATGGACACATCCCGGGCCCGGGAGGCGGGCCTGCCTTCTGGGGTCCCCACACCCCCCAAGCCCCATCACCTCATGCACAGAGCATCCTGGGGGTGGGCTAGGCAGCCCAGACACACCAGCCCCCACACCTGAGGAGGCAGCCAAGAGACCCCACCCCTCTCGGCCTGGCATGTCTCTACTTCTTGAGGCACAGCCTAACCTGGCCTCTCCCTAAAGCCTCCTTGGCTGTCCCTCCCTCCCCCTCCTCCCCATGAGGCTGGAGGAGCGCCAGCACATGCCCCCCTTATCAGACACTCTGCAGGGCCTGTGAGCCAGTGTCTCCACTGTTCCCAGGTGAGCCCCCGCAGGGTCCCCGAGCCTCTGAGCCAGGACACCAGGGCCAGGCTTCATGGTGGGAACTGCAGTGGGCGCCTCCGGGGAAGTGGCTCCAACCTGCTGAGACTTGGCAAGGCCGGGGCTCAAAGGTGAGCAGCTTGCCGAGATGGCTCGGGGCCACAGGCAGCGACAGGGAGCCAGGACCCCCTTAAAACTGTGGCAAACCCAGCTATCCAGCCAGGGACACGGGCCAGGGTCTGGGAGAGATGGAGGAAACCGGGAACCCCTCTGTGCCAGCACACAGTAGGGGCTTTCCGTGCATTACAGAGCCCTACTGTGGACAGACACTGCCAGCACCTCACCTCACCTGTTTGCAGCCTCTCCCCCAGGGCCTCTCCCCCTACCTGGACCTCTCCCCTGCCTGGGCCTCTCTTTTCTTAGTCTCTCCCCCCACCGGGGCGTCTCCCCCCACCTGGGCCTCTCCCCTACCTGGGCCTCTCTCCTATCTCAGCCTCTCCCCGACCTGGGCCTCTCTCCTACCTGGGTATCTCTCCTATCTTATCCTCTCCCCAACCTGGGCCTTTCCCCCACCTGGGCCTTTCCCCCACCTGGGCCTCTCCCCCCACCTGGGACTCTTCCTCACCTGGGCCTTTCTCCTATCTTAGCCTCTCCCCCCACCTGGGCCTCTCCCTGACCTGGGCCTCTTCCCCACCTGGTCCTCTTCCCCACCTGGGCCTCTCCCCTGCCTGGGCCTTTCCCCCACCTGGCCCTCTCCCCCATCTCTGGCCTCCCCATATCTGGCTCCCAGAGCCTCTGGGCCATTTTCACAAGCCAAGTCCTGTCAAGGAGGATGATGATTTGCCGATTTAAGAAGACTCAGGAGGGCCCGCATTAGCAAACAAATGAAGGACCCTCACCAGCCCCTCCTAAAACCGCCCCATACACACCCAGACTTGTGCGCCTCCACCTGGCTCTGACCTCGGGGTGCGCCTCCCCACCCAGCCCTCAAACACGCACCCACCTGCCCGCCCAGTCCTGCCCACAGTCCAGCCTGCAGACACCCCGCGAAGGCCTGCGCCCGCCTGCCCAGGGCTGGGAAGCAGCTGATTGACAGGGCAGGTGGCCCCCGGCCTCCATCCCCCGCAGCCCCCCAGAGGAAGGCCGGGTGCCAGAGGGCACCTGTGAGCTGTCCCCCCCAGGCAGAGGTGAAGGCCGCGAGAGGGGGCTTGTTGCACAAGCCGGAAAGCAAAAGTTAGAAAAAACAAACGTGATAAGGCAGCTTTTGATCCTTTCCATGAAAAGGCCCCCTCCCGGCCCCCTCCTGGCCTCAGCCTCGTGGCCAGCCCGCCAAGGCTGCTCGCGCACGCCCATCAGGCCCCTCCTGTCCCTCAACTGCCCCACCCCTGGGTCTTGGCCCCTTTCCCCTCATCCCAGATCCCAGCCACGCCCCGCAGGACCACCCGCCCCCCTCTCCTGCAGGGAAGGGACTGGGACCCCACAAGTGTCTACTCTCTCTGGGCTGCATGGGACCGGGTCTGAGCCACCTACCTCTCAATGGAGAGTGACACAGAGAGGCTGGGAGGGCGCTGGGGACCCTGAGGGCCCCCCACGTGGAGGGCAGGCCCTTCTCCCCCTTTCCTCCACACCGCTCTCCCTGGGGATGCTCTCTTAGGGGCTTCTCAGTTCCATGCGGTGCCAAGACCACAGACGACACCTCTTGGCTGCCAGGAGCTGAGAGCAGAGTGGGAAACTGAGGCCTGGGAGAGGAAGGGTGTGAGGGGATCTGGGAGCACTCCGTGGCCGGGAAGCAGCCTGGGGGCAACTTGAGGCCCCGGCCAATGATCTGGAGACCTGAGTGCAGGGCCTGGCGCAGCGTTGGCCGCTGGAGCCCTCCAGGCCTCGGTCCCCTCTGCCGTGCCCTCCTCACACGTGGAGAGCGAGGCTGGCAGAGCGTGGGGGAAGCCAGTGTGAGTTCAGGCAGCGTCCACTCAGCCCAAATGTCCTAAGTCTGGCTGCGACAGCTGTGCAACATCAGTTTCAGGGCCGACCCCAGGTTCTTGAAGTTCCTCCGGCTAGCCTCCCTGCCTCTGGTCTTGCCCCTGCCCTTGCTCAGCAACATTCTATGGCTCCCCAGTGCCTGCAGGAGAAGGACCCGTCCCTCATCCTCTTCAAATGCGGAGGGTCATCTGCTCACCTCTTCCCCCAGCACCTTTGCAGCTTTAGCACCAGAGTCCACCACCGCCCCCTGACCCCAGCTGGACTTTCTTTCTGCCCCAAATCCTAGTACCCAGGCTGGAATGGGGAAGGGGCCTGCTGCCCACCCGGTACTGCCCCACCCAAGGAGTGTTTGGCAGCCTCTGGGGAGGCCCCCATAGGAAGGTGGCTCCCGAGGCAGAGCCTGGTCAGTGCTGGGAGGAAGGGAAATGTGCTTAGGAACATGGGAAGTGTCCTGTGGGAAGGCTCTGCAGTGGTCAGCTGAGTCTGACAAGCCCAGGGGTGGTGGGTGAGCTGCCCCCTGGAGAGGCCAGGTGGCTCTGGGAGCCTGCCAAAACCTAGGGTGTGTGCCTTGGGGACTTCTCCCTGGTAGAGCAACCCTCAACCTTCCCATCCAACTTCTGGCAGTGCTGCCCTTGCTCAGCAACCTTCTGTGGCTCCCCAGTACCTGGAGGAGAAGGGCGACATTTGTCCCTGCTTCTCCCACCTGTCAGCCACAGACCCAAGAGAATGTCTCCTCTGATGCTCCCGCCACCCCCTCGGGTGTCCTTCTCTCCAGCTGCTCCTGGACAGCTCTCCTTGGCCTCCTCTGAAGGGCCCTGGACTTGGCAACCCTGCTGAGCACATTGGTACCCTGCTGCCCCTCCCAGGAGCCCCCATGGCTCCTGAACTCACCCCCTACTCCACCCCCTGAATATCCGGAGTCTTCTCGCCCACTTGGCCCCAGGGCCCCCGGGCCTGTCGCTGCCCCCGTTTGCCCCTCCGTTCTGCCATCACCTGTCTTGCCACCCACTCCCCCACTGAGGGCCTCCACCCAGCTGTGGGGCCCTCCCCACCCAGCCTCTCCCCTGGCAGCCTCTCCCAGGCTCCTGGCAGTGGCCACACCCCTTCCCTCCCAGGCTTTTTCCAGAGCTGCCCAGTCCCCTCCTTCCTGCCCCCCAAACTCCACCCCAGGGCACCCCTGGAGCTTCCTCCCTAAACGCACAGACTGGCGGGAGCAGCTTGCCTGGGGTTGGGGGTCTCAGTCCCCAGCTCAGTCTAGGGTGAGGCCTCCCTCATTCGCTGGAGGCCTGGCAGTGGGGAGGGGGAAGGGGCCAGAGGAAGGGGGAGGGGAGGGGACTGGCCAGAGGCCAGCGGCCGCTTATCAGGAAGCCCTGGGTTTGGGGAGCAGCTGGGGGGACGGGCCAGGAGCGGTGGCCAGGGCTCCTCATGTTGGGGAGAGACTTTGGGGCCCCCATTAGCCAGCTCAGCCCATGAGGCTTGGGCCACGAAGCACCTTCCCTTGTGAGTGGCTGAAATTTTGTTGTCTCCTGCGCCCCCGTGAGGTCAGTGGGCATCATGACACCCAATTTGGCCACTCAGGTGGGGCTTTTGGGGGGGTGCAGGTGAGAAGGACCCCAGTCCCCCTCCTGGCCGCCCCTCAGGTCAGGCCCTTCCTTCTGGTCCCTCTGCCCAGGAGCCTGAGAAGAGGGCAGATCTTTCCTGGAGAGACCCTGCCTCCCTTCCCTTCCCTTCCCTGAGACCAGGACCCTGGGCTCCTGGGCCCAGCAGACCTGCCGCACAGGCCCAAACCTCGGCAGGACCTTGACTTCGACCTCAGCCTGGGCCCCAGCAGCCCCCGCCCTGCTGTGGGCTCTCACATTTGCTGAAGGTTTCGGGGTACACAGAGCTACTCGTGGCCTCACTGGAAGCAGAGCCTGGAGTCCTCAGCGCTCAGTGAATGAACCCCTGAGCCAGGGCCTGCGGGAGGGGTCTCCCAGGGGCTGGGCCCTCCCAGGACCCCCACTCAGCGGCAGCAGCCCCCACAGAGTCTAGAGAGCAGACACTGATAAGAGGAGGTGTGGCCGGGAGGCGCAGGCCCCCCCACCTCCCCACAGCCCCCCAGCACTCCTGGCCTCGGGGCAGAGACCACCCAGGAGGGGCTGCCTATCTTGCTGGCCACCCCACCCCAGCTGGCAGGCAGGACTGCACCCTGGAGCGCCTGGGCCCCCGGGAGCTCACTCCCCCAGCCTGGGGCACAGAGTACAGCTCAGACACCTGCAGATCAGGTCCTGGTTCTCTGGGTTCACCGGGGAGAAAGTTGGAGGACAGGTGCCTGATGCCCCGATGAGCTGCTGGACACACCGTAAGAGCTTAGGGGACCGGCACCCCGCAGGCCCAATGGGCAGGGGATCTGCGGAGGAGCCAGAGACCAGAGGTGGGCCTCACAGGATAGCTCGTGGTTCGCTGTGGGGCAGGACGAGCAGCTCAGAGAATGGGCAGAGGGTCTGGCTAGGATGCAGGTCACAGATGTCCACCCCGCCACCAGGCACGAGACAGATGGACACATGGTTTCCCAGTGGCATGAGGGGTGGAAGGCTCTGGGGGTGGGGAGCACAGCCCCTTCCTCTCCTGTGGTCTCCTATCCTCACCAGAAGAGGAGGGGCTTCTGTTGCCCTCCCACCCAGCCCCCTTTCTAGCCCAGGCTGCGTTTGGAGAAGGTGAAGAAGGTTGAATGGTGGCCGGGCTGAGGGAGAGGCCAGGATTCATGGGCGGGTGTGTGAGACTCCCTCGAGGACGGGGTGATGGGAGGCCCAGAGACCCCCCAGCTGACCCTGAGAAGAGAGGACATTGGAAGAGTAGCTCTCTGTCCCCCTCCCCAGGCCTGGCCCTTGAGAGGAGACATGTGCTCAGATCTGGTGGGGCCAGCGTGGGGACGGAGGAGGGGGCGTGCGGGGAGCCCAGCTGGGACAGCAAACAGGCCTGGGGTCTATCCTTTTCCCTGCCTGCCTGCTGTTGGGGGTTGGCCCCCAGCCTGGAATCCAGGGGTTAGGCTGTGGTTTGCCTGTCCCGCTGTGAGCTAGCAGGACACAGGCCCAGCTGGGGGACCGGGACGGGGCACAGAGGTAACGCGGGGTGGGGACGTGGGGGGCAGGCTGGGAGCACCTCTGAGCTGGCCAGGACCCCCTGCTTCCCTGCTGTACCCCTGAGGCCTGGGAACGAGCGTAGGGAACCCGATGGAGGCAGAGGCCATGTTCTCTGAGCAGCTGCAGGGCTAAGGGCTGTGCCAGTGAGCAAGGGAGTGGCTTCCAGAGCTTTCCAGAGGAAGAGAGGCCAGCGAGTCCTGCTCTGCCCTCAGTGCCGGGCAGTGACCAGAGGCCGGCTCTGCTCTAGGGCTGCCACGAGGAGCAAGGTCCCAGGCAAGGCCCCCGACACAGGGGAAGCCCCCATCTGCCACCCAGCGGGCAGAGGGAGTCCCTGGGCCTGGGGACACGCTGGTTCCACGGGGCTGTGTGGCAAAGTGGCAATCTCTGCTGGGCTTCCCTGTCGTCCCATGATGTGGCCAGCCTCTGCCCGGCGGCTGCCCCAAGGAGAGCTGGCCGTGCAGGGGAGACCACCACTGCAACATGCACCCGTGCAGGGGCTAGAATCGGCTTGCCGCCCCATCCTGGGTGCCATGAGGTCCCTGGGGCGTGCGGAGCAAAACCTGAAACTCGTCCTGCTGGAGCCGCCCCCACTCCCAGGGAGCTCACGTGGTCGTCTGTGAAGCCAGCGGCTGGGGTTCCCACCCAGAGGGCCGTCCCCACCTAGGCCCATCCTTGAACCCTCTGGGCCTCAGTTACGCCATGGACCAGCAGGTGGGAACCCCTGCCCCGCTGAGCTCAGGGGCTTGGAAAGGCTTTGAATAAATAAGGCTGCTCCCTCACCCCCCCACCACGTCTCCCCTCACCGGGGGGGAGGGCCAGACCCTGTGCCTTCACCGGAAGGCCCAGGCAGCTTGCCCAGCCCTGGGCAAAGGCCAGGAGTTGTAACACTGGGGGCTCCAGCTTCCTGCTTCCAGACCCTCCTGCCTCCCCTGCAAGGAGATGTTTTGGGGAGGGAGGGAGAGGTGGGACCATGACCCCTAGAGGTGTGAGAGGCAGCTCAGCCTCAGGCAGGACCAGCTCAGGATGGGCACAGGGCGGAGTGAGCGGAGGACGTATTAGGGGACGTGGCCTTCACCGCGCAGGCAGCCCCAACCCCTTCCTCTCCTCTCCTGCAGACTCCAGCTCTGCGCCCGCCCCCTGTCCCTCGCCCAGCTCTTGCTGGCCACTGGTGGCCTCTGGGTCAGGCCAGTGCCGGCTGTGGACACATCGTGTCTTCTTCTCGGCCTCTCCTGCCACCCAAGGAACACTCCTCCTAGGACAGGGGGTGAGGTCTGCTCTGTGTGGGCAGCCTTCTGGGTCCTTCCAAGGCTCCCTCCCCGCATGGCCCCACTCCATGGAAAGGTCCTCCTGGATGAGGGCCCGAGAGGCTCTGTCCGCCTGTATCTGGTGACGGCAGAGTAAGGAGCATGGCTGGAGCAGGTCGCCCAGGTGTGGGCCCTCCCACCACGGCTAGTGTCATGGAGGTGGCACCCTGGCGGGTCATGCACAGCCCCCTTCACAGGCAGGGTGGTGTCCCCCAAGGCCCCGCACTCCCGAAGCACTGAGTGGCCTCCCCAAGGGCTCTGACTTTCCCTGGCCAGACTCAGGAAGCAAGGCTGTGTCCACCTGGGCCGTGTCCACCTGGGCCACAAGGCCATCCTGCCAGTGGCCTACGACCAAGTCGGCAGAACCAGGCTTCCAATGGACAGAGGTCGTGCAGCCCCGAGTGGCCCCGGGGCCTGGGTCAGGGCTTTGCCTCTCCACCCCCAGACCTTGCCACGGTCCGGCCCCTCAATACTCAGGATCTAGTCCCGGGTCTGAGTGGTGGCTTCATCCTGCCCTGGGTCTGGCTGGCCTCAGGGGCAGGGCTGTCCCTCCTCAGACACCTGCTCCCACGGCAGAGCCCTCTGGGAGGGGCAGTGGACACCGCAGGCGAGCCCCTTGGGCCCAGGTTCCTGGCATCGCCCAGGGATCAGCTCCAAATCGCCCAGGGGCGGCTGCCGCCCACCCCTCGGGCAGTCAGCACCCTAGGACCTCGGGATCTGTGGGTCTTGGAGGGGCCCTGAGTACCCCCTCCCAACCACCACCCTGGGGGGCCCCGCCCGCCCACACACCCCTCCAGGGCCACATCTGCCGACTTGCTCAGAGGCAGAGCTGGCGTGGCTCGCGTGTCTGCGGCCTCAGGCTTTACCTGGCCCTCCAGGCTGGGCTCACCCTCCAGGACTCTCCCCCTCCCTCTGGAACCCCAGCGCCTGGCCACTTCCCTAACAGACCTGCCTTTCCATGCTGAGGTCCCTGCTAATTTGGGCTTGAACTGGACAAGAAGCCATTATCTGAGTGTAGACTCAGCCTGCCCCAGGAGCTCCTTGGGTCTCTGCCTGGGGAGGGGGAGTCCTGAGCGGCTGTGGGCTGGTGAGGACCCTCCAGCCCTGAGCTTGAGTTATGGAGAGGAGGGACCCACCTGGGCTGGAGCCAGAGACCCCCAGGCATCTGCCCTGCTCTCCTCCCTCAGCACTGCAGCTCCTCATGCCCCAGACCCTCCCCTTGGCGACCCTGGAAGTCCTGCGCTGGTGAAGGGTCCAGATGCCCTCTGACTAGAGGTGCCTCCCCTGTCAGATGCTATTGCTTTCCTGGGTGGCCCTGAGCAGTGACCAGGGCATCTCTGAATCTGCTCTAATGGGGAACAGTGGGGCCTCCGGGGTGGCATTTGGAAGGAGGGGCCTCCCCACAGTTGCCCCGAGGGGCGCCCTGGATTGGACCCCTGACTAGAGGCCATGAGGGCCCCCAGGCCCCTGCGCCATGTCAGTCCTGCAGGAATTCTGCAGCGCTGAGGTCATGGGGACTGAGCAGGCCCCTGAGGCCTCAGGTGGGACTCAAGCCAGAGTCCCTGACATGCAGGCACCAGGGCTGCCAGCTCGGGACCCGCGGTGACATCACTCCCATCCAAGCCAGGAGCCCCACCACCAAGCTGACCGCCTGCCCACTCAGGCCAAGTCCTCAGCGCCCTGTCCTGGGCTGGCTACTGTCCTTGCCCCTGCACTCTGTCGCAGTCCTGACTCCCTGCTGTGCCCCCACTGTGCCCTCTGGATCTCCCCGGTGCTGCTCAAGCCTCAGTCGCCTCCTCTTGTGGGGGGTCTCCCTGCTGTCTTGCCTTGTCGCTTCCTCATCTCCTGCACATTCAGATCCCTCCTGCCCTCTCAGCCCCTCCCTGAGACCCCCAATGGCCCTGAGGAGTGGACCCGTGCCAGCGGCTCCTTGCCCCCTCCTTCCCCCCGGGGGACCCTCCCTCCCATGGCCCCCGAGGCAGCTTCCTTCTCGGCCCAGCAGGATAAACACAGGAAACAGGATTCATGAGGAAGGGAAGCGGGGCCCCCTGAGAAAGTCTCTCCAGGGCCCGGGTCGGAAATACCTGTCCCTGAGACAGCCATCCGTGCAGCCGGGACCCGTGACACCCTGGGCTCACCCACACTGATGGGAGGGGTGGGGTGACTGGACTCAAGTTGGGGACGCCAGTCAGGAAGGAACGGGGTGCAGGGAGATGGACCCTGGCTCGGCAGGGTGGAGCCCACTGCAAAGCAAGACAGGAGTGAAGCCTGGGGCGTGTGTCCCCGGGATGGGGAGTGGTGACCAAGGGCACGCAGGAGGCAGAGAGGGGTGACCCCCCTCCCCAGTAGGGTGTGGAGGTTGCAATTCTGCACGGAGACAGGGACTGGTCCGGAAGATGGCTGGTGGCTGCAGCAGGAAACTGGAGAGGCCTGGGAGACGGGGAGCTCCCTTCACCACGAGTGGTCCCTGAGGTCCCCGCCCTCTGCCCCCAGCTCCTCTGGAGCCTCTGGGACAGCACGCAGGGCTCCTGGCTCCCCGCAGCCGTGCCCCCCAGCGCTGGCCTCCACTCTGATGTCGCCCAAGGACTGCGGCCCTAAGTCTGGCGGAGCACGCTCAGCCACCCTCCCTCTGCGTGGTGGGTGGGGGACCCTCCGCCAGCCCGCAGCAGCCGCTCCTTCCCTCCCGGGGCTAGTGTGGCCCTCGGCCACCCTGGGCCCAGGACATGGCTCCTTCTATCAGCCCCCACCCCCTGCCTGCAGTTTCTCTTGGGTTCAGCGTCTGGGCCTCAGGAGTCCTCGAGAAGTCGGCCCGGCCTCACCTGAGTCTCAGAGGCCTGGGAGGCCCTGCTGGCTGTCGTACTCCCTAATTGTCCTTCCTGGCAGCCCTCTGGGGCCTGGGCCCAGCCCTGGACTGTCCCTGGGCCCCCCGCCCACCTGCATGGAGTGTATGTGCCCCTCACACCCTGAGAACTCAGTGGGGCCCACCTGCCAGCTGGCCCCCACAGCAGAGACCTCGGTGGCCCTTAGCAGGAGGTAATGGGGCACTGAGGGGCAGCAGTGGGGTCAGGGGAGCTGGATGCCAGTGTGCTGACAGCCCAAGTACAGGTGGGAGAAGGGAGGGGGGAGGCGGGGGTGAGGAGAAGAGGGTGAGGAGGGGTGCTCTGGGCAGCCACTTGGGAAGAGAACCCAGCGTGGTGTCCTGAAGCCCCACACACCCCTTGCCCTGTTGGGATCCTGGGCCAGGTGCACAGGATGCAGATCCCAGATGGGGTGCCTGTCAGCTTTCTGGGGCTCCCAGAGGCTCCAGCCTCAGCCCCTCCTGCTCTGCTTTCCGTGGGGCTTTGCGCAGGCCGCCTGCTCTGGCGAGAAGAGTCCAGGCGCTCCAGGCGGCGTGCTGCGAGCCAGGCTGGGGCGGGGGTGGCTCCTCTCAGACCCACTCGTGGTTTCCACTGGGCCCGCAGGCCAGCCCAACCTCGGGCGGGTAAACACGCGTGTGTGGGCTCCTGTGGACGTGGGCGGGGCGGGCTCTGCTTCCCCGACATAGCTTTTTCCTCCTGCTCTGACCCCGGGGCTGGGCTATTCCAGCCGTGTGGGCCCACTTGGCCTGGGGTGGGGGCAGCAAGAGTGGGGGTGAGGGGGAGAAACTGCAGAAGTGAGGTTTGGGGTGCCATGTTGGGGCGTGGCTCGGGGAGCTCTGGTGCCCAAGTATGGCCAGTGTGGGGTCCCCGGAGAGTCATTTCTGAGGCTGGCCGGAGCTAAAGACATCTCTCCCTCCCCAAAGCCACCTGCTCCCGGCACGGCTGCCCGGAGGAGGCCAGGCCCAATCCTCCCCAGCCTTCTCTCCCTGCAAAAGAGTTTGAGGGATTTCCTAGAAAGAGCAATTAGAGAGAGCGCAGGCCCGTGAGTTCCAGGAGACTCCAAGGTGGGCACAACCTGCTTCCTCTCTGCCAGGAACTCAGGGTCCCAGGGTGCCAAGGACGCAGGCTGCCAGCCTACTCAAACTCCAGCCGTCACCCAGGAGAGAGGAGCTTCCTTCCCCTCCAGCCTTCAAGGGCTCTGCGTGGGGAGACCCAAGGCCGTCCAGCAGAGTCCAAGCTGGGAACCCCTGGTAGACCAGCAAGTCCAGACTAAAGGGGGCTTCACGGCTGGCCCCTGTGTTGGCAGCCCGCATTCTGCACCTCCGGGTCACCAGGTGCCGGTGCGGCTCAGGGCCCGGCCCAGATGATGTTGGCTGGAGGTGGGTTCTCCTCAAGCCAGCGGTTGACTCCAGGAGTGGGAACCCAGGCAGCTGGGGGGTTTGGCTTTTCCTAGATGGCAGAGGCCAGCATGGGGCATACCCCAAAGCTAGAGGGATCAAGAGGGCTTCCTGGAGGAGAGACAAGGAGGAACCTCCACACCAAAGTGCGCTGGGAGAGGTGAAGCCTGCCCCAGAGAGCATGGGTGCGGAGTGAGGGTCTCCCCGCACAGTGGGGTGGGCCTGGCAGGTGGAGGGGCAGAGCCAGGACAGGGCAGCGGGAGTGAGGACCAGTGAGGCTGTGGGGGCCAGGCCACCCCCTAAAGCTTCCCAGGTGTGGGGTTCCCTTGGGGTGGGGCCGGGAGGGGTTGGCAGGAGCTGGCAGGAAGTGCCCGGAGGCAGGGCTGCCACCACACTCTCTGCTCCTACCCGCGCTCCTCCCATCCTCTGGGCTTTGGGGACCCAGCTGGGAGAGGGAGTGTGTCCGATGTGTGACACGGCAGGTCCACAGCCTGACAGGGCTGGGCCACCTGCTTGCACCTCACTTCCACAGGCACCCGAGAAGCCTCACGCGCTCCAGGGCCCACGAGGCAGTGAGTGCTGAGCCAGCAAAGACGACTCCCAGCTCAGACCCGGGGGGCGCCGGACCCCAGGGTCCCAGGCTGCTGCCTTGTGCTGGACAGCTGGGCTTCCCACCTCGGCTGGCACGGCCTCTGGACACCCCTTGTCCCCCGATGCCAGCCCTACATGTAGAACCCCACCTGGAGCAGCACCCCCCGAATCACACCCTGGCCAACAAAGCCGCCCTGTGCGAGGGCCCGGTGGGCCTCAGGGTCAACAAGACGGAATTCAGAGGCCGAGCAGATCCTGGCAGCACCGCCCGAGTCCTGGGGAAGCCGTTTATCACTCGGAGGCTGCAAGGCTGTGGTCAGCGGCCCCTCGGCGGGCGCTCCAGCCACCATCCACCCTCTGCTTTCTGCTGGCCCGGGCTTACTGGCCACAGAAGGATCCTTGGCCCCTCTGTCTGAACCAAAGCCCCAGAAACCACCGTGCTCTCCCTCCCGTTGCATGCCGAGCCTCGTGGGGGAGGCCTCACAGGCCAGGTGGCCGCTTTAAGAAAACCTGACAGATGGATCCCTGTGCCCACAGTGCACAGGGCACCGGAGATGAGTTATTTCTCAGAAGGCACCGGGCTCCCCATGACCGCCCCCCCCCGCCCCCCGCCTCTGGGCATTTCAAACGAGATCTTGTTGACACAGCTTTCCAGGAGTGCACCTCAGGCAGACACGGGGCAGTGTGCCCTGTGTATGGGGCACGCTTGCTGACACAGTGGGCCGTTCAGCAGCCGCCAGGGGAGACGCTCCGGCCCAGGCACCTTTGGCAAGGCGGCCATTTCCTGGTGGGGACGTGTCTGGGCACCACACACTCCTGGGTTCTGGGGGCTGAAGAAGCTCAGGCAGCCAGGTGGCACTGCCTGGGACTGCGGCATCCAGGCGGGGTGTTGGGGACGGACCCCCACCTTCCTCACCTGGCCTCACGTGCCCATTCCGGGAGTGGCCTGGGGCTGACCGTCTGCCCCCACAGACTGAGCAGTGGAGACCCAGATGGAGGGAGAATGGAGCTGGCTCAGCCTGCCATGTTCCCTGGGACCCTCTCTTGGGTAGAGACCCCAGAGGAAGGACTCCTAGAGAGGGACCCGTCCCAGCCCACTCTGCCCGAAAGTCTTCCCCTGGGGCCCCCACCATGCCCTTTCCTGCCCTCTACCCAGCCTGAGTCTCACCTGCTCGGGGCAGGCAGCTGGTGGGGGACAATGAGGGGCTGTGGCTGTGTGCCCACACCTGCCGAAGGCCCCGTGGGACCCTTCACCAACTCCTCACAATAGTCAATGCCCCACAAAGTGGCAGGCTGTGTCGGCTCCAGTGCCCTCCCCACATCCCAGCACTGGCCCTCCATGGGTCCCACATCTGTTCCCGCTGGGCCTGGTACGACAGGAAGGGCAGAGGGGGCACTGGGGGCTGGGGGAGCCCCTGGGAGGATTTGGAAAAGCGAGGAGAGTAAACCCAAACCTCCATCTTGCCCTGAAGAGGAGGGTGAGGTCTGAGAGTACCTCTGCAGCCCCCAGGGCACACCACCTGCGCACGTCCTTCCTAGGGGCGCGGCCAGGGCTGAGCGTGTGCAGCCAGCTCTGCGGCCTCAGCCTGTCCTGTGCTGAGGCCGGGGCTGGAACTTCCGGGCTCACTGGTCACTGGTCTGGGCTCCGCCTGCCCAAGACCCCTGGCTCGTTCTCCTTGCTTTGTCGAGAGAAATGTGAGACCGGTCAGTGAAAGCCCCCAGCCGGGAGGCACTGTGGGACCCCAAACTGGGTCCCTGGGCCCCATGAAGGGCATGCTTCCTGTTTGCTGGCATTGTGCTGCTCGGCCGGATGTCCTTATCCCGCCGGCCTGGTTTCTGCCCAGAGAGACTGCAAGCTCCCTGCAGGCAGAGCTATGGCTGTTCCTAAACCCAAGGCTCCCCAGAGCTCGCTGGTGCTCCCGCCTGGCACCATCTCTGAGCTCACAGGGCCCTGGGAGCCCCCCCGGGTCCAACCTCCCTGGCCCCCACCCCTGCTGAAGCTCCCCCAAGGGCTGCAGGTTGGGGGGCAAGCCTCCTGTCCCGAGCTCCAAGGCGTGTGTCAGAAAGTGCTGAACCCCGAGGGTTGAGCCCAACTTTAGCTCTGCTGTGCTGGCTGCCCTCATAGCCCCCCCGCCCCCGCTGCAGGCTGAGCTGACGGCCCACTGACTCGAGGAGGGCCGCTGGCCTCTGGTCCCCATCACCCAGGGTTGGAGAGCAGTGGGCGGGCATGGCCTGGTGGTGTTGGGTCCAGGGGCTGAGACGGCTCTGGGGCTCCGCCCTGGAGGTGGCGTGCCAGCCCCAGCTCTGTTTTCGGGGGGCTCAAGCCAGGGCCTGGGTAACCTGTATCTAGGCCATCCGTGCTCCCAGCAGCCTGGTAAGTGCCCACGTCAACCCCATGACCCAAAGCACGAGCAGTGTGGCCCCCTCTGCAAACTCTGTGCCCATTTTGCACAGTTTTCTGGAAGGAAATGGGCTGCCTACGAGCGTGTTCTCAGGAGTGCTCAGCCCCAGGAAGCACTGTCCAGGGGGCCTCCCCCAGGGGATGTGAGCCCTCGAAGCGAGCCCCAGACTCTGGAAGCTCACAGGAAGCTGGCCGAGCGGCATCTTCCATGTTGCTGACCCGTCCCTCCACCTCATTTCCCCCACACCCTCCTCGGCCTGGGCGCCGGCTCTGGACGGCAGCCTGGGGGTACATGCTGGCTGCATACTGATGGCCGAGCTCCCTGGGCGCCTGTGGCAGGCTGGTGGCCCTCAGGACAGGCCTGCTTGGGCTCACTCCGGCTTTCCCTGTGCTAATGGTAGATGAAGAGAGTAGACACGTTAGGTGGGGCAGGGACAGTCAGGTTTATTGTCATGGGCCCTTTGGGAGGGCTCTCGGCAGAGCGCTGTGTGGGAGTTGCTGTCACCCTTTGGGACTCCGGGCTGCCTGGTGAGGCCCAGCCCTCCTAAGACGCTCCACAGCTCAGCCTGACCCGTGCCAGCCCGTGGCCCCACCAGCGGGCAGATGAGGCCTGATCTCATTGTCCTCTGCGACCTGGCGAGCCCAGCCCCAAAGCCTGGCTCCGTGATGGGGAACCGAGAGCCAGGTGGGCTGCCAGATGGGGCTGAGGACTGTGGGGGTTGTGGGGGGGCTGAGGTCTGCTGGGCGCTCCGACCCTGGGGCAGGGAGAAGGTGCTGCCCTCTTTGCCCACCACCTTGGCTTTCGTGCCCTCGAGGGGGCCAACTCCCCAAACCTTCCCTGAATGTGGCTTGGGGAGGTGGTGACGCTGGGGGCCTTGAAACCACTAGGGCTGAAGCCCGGGAGCCCAGGAGCAGAAAGGAGAGTGGACGGCGGGCTGACTTCTCTGCCCTGGCCCTCACTGCCCTTCTTGGGGTCTCAGAGCGCCCAGCTGGCGCCTGTTGGGTGGGGTGTCCACATTCTCTTCCTCTTTGGGAAGAGGACAGGGAAACCAACACAAGGCCTGAAATAGACACTGTCCGGTGGCCCGCATGCCTGCATGGACGGCCGCTCTGATTGGCCCCACTCCCCGGTGGGCTTAGGTGCCCCACGGTGGACAGGCCCAAAAAAGGCCGGCAGCCCCTCGGAGCGCCCTGCGCCGGCATGAGCGGGAGGCTGGCGGAGGGCCACGGCCAGGCGGGCTGCAGCAGCTGAGGCTGCCACTTGCTGCCGGTGGAGACGGGAGGGGACAGCTGGCAAGAAGGGGTGAGGACATCCCCTGGTGAAGGCAGGACTTGGGGTTGAGAAGGGAGTGCCAGAGGCTGCACCACTGCTGCCGGCCCCGGCCAGGCCCCCGCCATCAGATGAGAGCTGGGTGGACCTGGCTGCGCTGAGGGGCGAGCCCGGCCTTCTTGGCCTAGCAGAGGGAGGTGCCCCGGGCTCCCTGGCACAGAGCGGGCTGGGGCTCATGAGCAAGGGGCACCCCAGCTCTCCAGCACCCTAGTGACCCGCTGGGACCCACATTCTGTGCCAGCACCACCGTGACAGCCCGTCTGAGTCCCCAGTCCCTTGTCCTCCCAGGCCTGAAAGCTGAGGGCATGGGGCAGGTGCGGAGCAGTGGGGGCACCTAGAGAGCAGGCCCGAGCAAGGGAACCCGGGCAGACCGCCGCCCTTCTGTTTTCTCTTGCTGCCCCATCAGCGTGCCTTTTGGGGTCTCAGAGCACCTGTCCCAGCTGCCCTGGGGGCTCACATTCCCTGTCTTTTTGGGAAGAGGGGATGTGAGCCCAGAGGCTGGAAATAGCTGCACCCTCAAGTGGCCCTCAGGGCCACCTGGGCGGTCGGGGGGCTGGCTGCCCCCACGACGAGGCACTCCAGAATCATCCTCCTGCCCTCTGGCCCCACCTGTCCCTCGGTCCCCTTTTCCCCCTGCCTGGGGTCCTTGGGCAGGCAGAGGCTGGGTCCCTCCCCCAGACCTTGGTTTCCCAGCTGGAACCCTGGGTGGGGGGCCCTGCCTCCTTACTCCGTGCAGACGGGGGGACCTCACAGGTCTCGGGGGCTGCTGCCTGGCCTGGCAAGGCTGGGCCAGAGGCTAGAGGTGGGAGCAAGGTGGGTGGCTGGGAGTGAGCCCAGCGCAGGGGGCCACAAGGAGCAGGTGCGGCCAACGGAAAGAACGTCGCGCGGCAGGAGTCCACGGGCCGGGGTGGCGGCCCCCTGCCATTTTTTGCACGTGATGTCTCTCTCCTGGAGGCCCTTGGCCTCGCACGCTCTCACTTGCTGAAGTTTCTCACTTTCAACTGCTTCCCGTGTTTGCTTTCCTTGGTAGGGGACGAGCGGGCGCCCAGGAGCCCGCTCTGTGCAACTTGGCTCCTTCAGAAAGGCGCTTCCTGGAACACTTGGCAGGTTCATGTCAGGAGCCATCCTGCCCGGCCTCCCCTCTCCCCAGCCTGCTCCTGCCCCAACGCTGGCACCCAAGGGGGCAGCAGCTTGAGGGGTCTCTGACTGTCATGGCTGCGGGGGAAGGGGGCCCTGGAGGCACCTGCCTGTTTTCCTGGAAAAGAAACCAAAAAAGCATCCTCTCCAGGAGAAGGCACAGTCACAAGGTGGTTTCACCGTGGGAGCTTTGCTGCGTACCTGTCCTCATTAGCTCTGTGGCCTCTCCCTCTCCTGGCCTCAGTTTCCCCATCTGTCAAGTAAGAGGCTGGACTGGCCCCCACCTGGCTCAGGAACAGGAGTCTCTGGACCTCCAAGGTGCAGATGCCAGGACTGGTCACCCCTCCTCTTCTCTTGTCCCACCACTGTTTGGGGTCCCCTCCCCCTGAAGCCTCTGCCCATGAGGACCCATCTCCACAGCCGTCCACTTACCGTCCCCTCACTGGCAGGCCCTTCCAGCCTGTGCATGCTCACACCCAGGGCTCAGCTCCCTCGTTCTTTGCTCACCGGCCCCTCGGCCACCCCCTGGGGTGGCACACAGTAGGCATTTGGCAGGGACCTGCTCTGCCCACTGGTGCCAAGTGAACCTGCACCTGGCCCTCAGCTGGTCAGCCCAATGCAGCGGCCATCCTTCATGCCAGGCAAGGGGACCTACCTGAGGCCTCCTGTCCAAAGGCTCCCAGGGCGGAGCGTGGGCTCTGCTGCTGGAGCCCCAGCCTGTGTTTCCCAGGATAGCCCCCCATGAGGAGAGGTCAGGGCCCCCATCAGCCAGCAGCCACCTGGGGACAGGAAGGTGGTCCTCCAGAAGCCAGGGGTCAGGGCATCAGAGTGGGGAGGGGAGACAGGGTGTCAGAGGTTTCCCTGGGGTCTCTCATGGGGCCCAATTGGGTGGTGGGGTCATTTGTGCCCATCCAGGTGGCAGGAGCCATAGGGCAGGGAGGATGGTGAGAAGAGGGGTCACACCCACCCTGAGAGATGATGCTCCACCCCGGGTGCTGCCGGCAGGGGAAGGGCCAGCTCCCCCGCACCTGCATCTGGGCAGCAAGCAGGTGCAGGGGCACCCTTTCTGGCCCAGAGACCAGGTGGGGGAGGAACTCGGGAGGTTCTGAAGACGTCCTGCACAGACGCACAGACGGGGAGTGGGTGAGCGGCAGGCGGGCCGGCACACATGGGGTCGTCTGGACCAGATGTCCACACGAGGGCTGAGGCTTTCTGCCCACACAGCCCACCTGAGCCTCCATCCTGGCGGGCTGCCACTAGGTCCCAGAGCAACCAGCTTTCCCCTGACTCCCTCAGGGGAAGGTGGTCTACAGGGGCCGGGGAAGCAGGCCGATCGTCCCCAGTGGCATGAGCAGAGCAGGCAGGGGCTCCGAGCCCCCAGGACACTGCTGCCCTCCCAGCCGGCCCTCAAAAACATGCCTGTTGGCTAAAGAGGGGGAGGCTAGGGAGACAGAGCTCCTTGGGGCATAATGAGCCTCCGGTGGCCTGCACCCTCACCGCCCGTGCACACCTGGTGCCCGGGGGGACCCCGTATCAGACAACGGGGAGTGGGGCATCAGGGGACTGAGACGATGGAATGATGGAGGGAGGGCGCAGGAATGGGGAGAGGCCACGTGGGGAAGAGCGGGGAGAGGAGGCAGATGGAGGAGGACGGACGCCCCAGGTCTTGAGAGGTGGCAGGAAGGCCATGCCGGTTGTCTGCTGGAGGCGAGCCTGCGGGTGGCATTGGGAAAGTGGCCCCCAATCTGAGTTGAGCACCCTGGGGAGTCCCCTTCCTCCTCCAAGGGGTTCTCGGCCTGGCCTGGCCGCTGACTGGTCGGCCAGCAAGTCCCTCTTCCAGCCCCTCCCCTGACGCTGCTTGTCTACATGTCCCCACCTGTGGGCTCCTGCCCCCAGCCTCCCGGACTCCTGGTCCCTCAGGAGCAGGTCCTGGGGTGCAACCCCAACTCACAGCCCCGGGCTGCCTCGTAGGGACAGGCGGCCACCACAGGTAGGTGGAAGGTTCCTGATGGTGCTGGCAACCCAGCCGGGGGTCCCCAGCCCTGGGAGGGGTCCCTGTCTGGAAGGCACATAAGGAAAAATGGAGCCTGGAAATTTTTCTTCGAAAAAAATAAAAAAGGAAAACTTGTTCTAAAAGGGGAAAGATTGATGTGCTTCTTCTTACCCATACTTGGTCTGGGGCCAGTGAGGTGGTTTCAGAAGAAATTCTCCTCTCCCTGTACTCAACGCAACCAAACACGGGCAGAGTTTGCAAATGACACCAGGCCCTTCAGACAGGAATCCGCCCCCCAGGCCAGAACAGACAGGCCTCTCATCCTCCGGCCAGGGACTGGGGGTTCAGCCTGGGGGGCTGGCAGAGGTGGGCGGGGGTCCTCGAGGGCCCAAGTGTCAAGAGGTGTCCCAGACGAGGGTGGAGGCTGCAGCCTGCAGCCAGGGCCCGGGACCCGCAGGAGCCCAGGGGGAGGATGGCAACTGGGCAGCCACGGTGGGTCAGCTGGCCCTGGCATCGAGTACCACGCCTGCCCCTCTCAGGGGGCCCTCAGCACCCCAAACACTCGATAAGCTGCCCCCCTGCTTGGGAGAGCTGAGAAGCCACGATGGGGCCGTAGGGTGCTGGGGACCGTCACAGCGCCCCCTTGTCCCCGGGCCAGGGTGGGAAGCCCCGGCTGTGTCTTGGTCTCAGCCCCGGCCCTGGCTAGTCTGCCCCAACAGCACGTTCTGACTCCGCAGATGCAGCCCACCATTCTCCGCTGTCCAGGTCCCACAGCATCCCTGCCTCCCTGCACGGAAGGGGAGAAGCTGCCACATCACAGACAGGGGGCAAAGCCAGGCCCTGGACCCGGGGCTGAGGAGCCAGGCCTCTGTGCTCTCACCACGTCTCGGAAGGGTGGCACACGGGGACGGGTGCCGCTCACTGGAGAAGTGGCCCTCGTCCTACCTCCTCCACCGAAGGCCGGCTCTACCTGCTGGGCTTTTAGGCCTCGTCCCTTGCTTCCCTCAGAAAGCACACAAGCTCGTGTGTGCAGCAACGTACCTGCACACAAATGTGCACACACGTGTGCGTATGCACCCACACTCATGCGCACATGCACACGCATGTACACACGTACATGTACATGTACACACAGGTACATACATGTGCACACACAAATGTATGGACACACACACGGCACACCTGCACACACCTGGGGCTCGCTCTTCTTTCCAGAAGCGTAGCCCTGGCGAGCAGTCAGGAGGGAATAAATATTCAGAGCTTGCTGCCCCCTGACCCGCCCTCGTCACTGCTCCACACCCCCGAGGACGGCTCAGACAGAACTGGAGCCTCAGACCGGGTGCAGAGTCCCCCCAGGACAGACCCAGCGGGGAGATGGGACAGAACCAGACTCTGGCCCCATTTAGGGGCTTGCCAGAGCTGCGCCCTGGGCTCTGGAGGCCTGGAGGAGCGGCCCCTCCAGGGGGCCACATGGAGTGGAGGCCAGCGGGACCCCCTCCTGCCTCCAGCCAGCTGTCTGGACACTGAGCAGCGGGCCCAGTGTCCAACGCGGAGGATGGGAAGCAGGTAGCGATGGGGCAGGTGAGGAGGGCAGGACCCAGGAACACTCCGGGGACACGGCGTCGGCCTGAGGCAGTGACACAGGCAGGTCCATGGCCTTCTGAGTGCCTGGCCAAGACTCCATCCATCCTCAAGGGCCACCCGGAGGCCTGATGGTGGCCTCCCCATCCGCTGCTCGACTGCTCATCACGTGATTAGTCTAGACCCAGGCTGTCTGCCTCCTGGAGGACCAACTTGCAACTTGTGCGGCAGCCAGATTAGCCAATGAAAACACAAGACGCCTGGTAACATTTGAATTTCAGATAAAGGACAAATAATTGTTTAGCATATACATATGTCTTCAAGTGTCCCAAATATGGCATGGCACATACTCATACTAAAAAACACTCATTGTTTACCTGAAATTCAGATTTCACCGGGCACCCCACACGCTCTCCAGCAACGTTACACTATGGATCAGACAATGGCCCCCATGCACATATGGCTGCTTCTCCCATGCCACTTCTACTCGAATCTGCCACATTTCAGAGGCGCCGGGCTGGACAGTGCAGATCTAGAACATTCCATCACTGGAAAGTTCTATTGGACGATGCAGGGTTGTGTAGAAGCTTCCGCCTGTGGCCTGAGGGCTGGCCGGGACTGACCAGAAGGTCTGACTTCTCACCAGTCTCGCCTTTCCAACGAAGCTCCTCTTCGAGGACCGTGTGGCACACTCGTCTCCCCTCTCACGGAAGGATGCTCTGCGGCCAGGGTCCCGACCTCATCCAGCTGCCTCCAGGACCCTCAGCTCTGCTCCCTGCGCCCTTCCTGGGGGTGCTGTCCGGCAGGTCCCCCCAGGCCTCCACCGCAGTGGCCTCAAAGCTGAGCCGATGGTTCTGGCCAGTGGCAGGCCCAGCCTGGAGCCGGCAAGGCAGGGCTCAGAAATGCTGCAATGGAGGCGGTCAGCAGAGGTGACCGCTGCTCTCAGGTTCCTGTCTGGCACTGTCCCCTCAGATGGTCTCTCAACACGGCGGGCAGAGGGAGGAGAGCAAGTTCTTGCCGGCACGGGCCATGGAGTGATGGGAGGCAAAGGGATGGTAGGAGGGACCAGTGGGCTGTGCTGGGGCCCACCTCAAGTCCCGGGCCGTGCAGACAGCGCCTACTGTGTGCAGGGCCCAGAGCCAGGCGGCAGGAGGCAGAGCAGCAGCCCAGGTGTGAGATGAGGAAAGCCAGGCGAGGGCGTGGGGAAGGAGGGAGGGGAAGGGACTTGGAGCCTGGTCAGGGTGCTGCCAGCGTGGGTGTCGGCCCTGCTCCTTCCTGCAAGCACCCCAGCCCCTCCCCGGGGCTCCTCCCACCAGAAGGCAGGACATCACTCTTACTTGTGGACAGTGCAGGGTGCTGAGTGGGGAGGCAAAGGTCCAGCTGACCCCAGACCACCCCTTGACCAGAGACACACCCGCTGTTCAGCCAGCAGAGGCCACATAAGGCGAAGGCGGCCTGAGCTGCTAGGGGTCTGTTTGCCCTGCGTCCACCTGGGGTCCCGTCCTCTGCACTTCCCTGAGGTTGGCAGCCGCCTCTCCCAGGTGGGAGTGGGCAGACAGAGAGGCCTGGGGGCGCTCCTTGGCATTGCCCGACTGCACGTGGGAGGCAGTTTTGTTCCAGTTTCCTGATGGGAATCCCTGCGATGGGAGCTGGGCACAGAGCCCACAACCCCAGCTGATTCTTGGGGAGCCCGCAGCCCCGCCAGCTGCCTGGCGGATGCCATAACGGTCCTGCCTCTAGGCCTGGGGTCCTGCGCCCGGATGTCCAGCTGCAGAGGGTACTGAGCATGTCGATCCAGCAGTGACATCCTTTCTCTGTTAGGATTCGTTTACCCAAGAGGGGTTCCTCTCTGTCTCCGGGGGTGTGGGGCAGGGAAAGGTGGCCCAGGTGGGAGGGAGGGGGCTGGGGACAAACCAGAGGGCCCTGGGCGTGGGGAGGGGAGCAGAGGTGAGAGAGAGACCCAGGACAATATTGCCCGGAGAGTTCAGAGCCTGTGAGGTCTCACAGAGAACATTCTCCCCTTTCGATTCACTGGTGAGAGGTGCCGGCCGCTGCCTCGGCTCCCCCTCCTCTGTGCTCAGCGACAGCTGTCAGTGGCTTGAAAGCCGGCATGAGGGCAGTATTTACACTGTGGTGATGGGCAGACACCACAAACCTGGGCCTCCGTCCTCCCACGGAGCCCGGCGCAGAGCCTTCCCAGCACGCCCTCGCTCAAGCCATACTGCAAAGCAGTCAATTTCCGTTTTTACGGAGTGGTTCAGGACCATGCCGTTCCGTGAGAGGGGATGTTCCCCAAAACCAGGAACTGGAAACTCTTCCCAAGAATTTTCTTTTTTTTTTTTTCTGTGGGAAGGACCAGTCCTGAGCTAACATCCAATGCCAATCCTCTTTTTTGCTGAGGAAGACTGGCCCTGGGCTAACATCCATGCCCATCTTCCTCTACTTTATATGGGACACCGCCACAGCATGGCTTAACAAGTGGTGCATCAGTGCGCGCCCGGGATCCGAACCAGCAAACCCCGGGCAGCCACAGCAGAGCGCACGCACTTAACCACTTGTGCCACCGGGCTGGCCCCCCAAGAGTTTTCTTAAGGGGAAAATATTCACTTTGAATTTGACAAGGACAGGAGATCTGGCACATGGCAGGCTGTCTGCCCCTTCATTGATGAGTTAGGAGTTGGAACACTCCATAGCGTTGCCCTGGAGGGGCCGGCCAGGTGGAATAGTGATTATGTTCATGTGCTCCGCTTCGGTGGCCCAAGTTCGTGGGTTTGGATCCCAGGTGAGGACCTACACCACTCGTCAGCCATGCTGTGTCAGCGACCCACATATAAAATAGAGGAAGATTGGCACAGATGTTAGCTCAGGGCTAATCTTCCACAGCAAAAAAAAAAAAAAATCACACTTGAGGCTGCCAACCCCAGGCAGTCCCTTCTACATGTCACTCTCACAGCAAGGCCTGTGCCTGCTGGCCCCACTGGATGGGATTAGGTGACAACCCCACATTCCATGGGGCATTCTCGGAATAGAAGAATCTTAATAGGAAATTCACCTTAAAAGGTGATCGGTGTCATCAGGGCCACCATTGGCAAGATGGAGAAGGTTGGAGCCAAGGGCAGACGAGGCTTAATCCCCAGAGCTTTCCTGTGGGGCTTTGCCAAGGAGGCAGCACAGCTCATGACCCAGCCTAACCGCCCACCTCCCATGCTGTGGCCCCAGGCCTGGCACCGCTCCCCCCCCCCGCCCTGCCCTGGCTTGTCGACCTGTGGGAGGCTCAGGGCCATGGCTGCCTGCAGCCTGGGGGCCAAGTGGAGGACAGGGACACAGGCTGCAGCAAGGGGCTTCCCTTTGGCTCCTACAGGCCTGACATCCCTCCCCACAGCCAGATGCCCAAGAGTGAGATGGAGAAACCAAGTCCTGTGGGTGAGGGGTGCACCACGTAGAGGGGAGAAGCCAAAGGACCGCAGTCCCGCCTCACTTACGCTCAGGAGGCTGGCCGCATGAGCCGTTGGCATCCCGAACCGAGACCTATGTGCCGGAAGGTGTCTGTCTGGGGTGTGCCCTGTGCTCTCCTCTCCCCGGGCCTCTCCTGGGTAGCAGGCCTCGGGGGCTTCCGGTCCAGTCCCCGCTGGTCCTGGAGAGGGTTGAGCTGCGGGGCGGGGGGGGTGCACTGTGCCTGCCCCTCCATCCCTGGATGGGCTGGGCGAGGCCGGTGTCTGGAGCAGTCTCCCTCTCCCTGGCCACCCCCAACCCGAGCACTGAGGGCTACCGCTGCAAATGTCATTATTACAAGGAGCCATTTATAGGGTGCACTTTGTACACGCGCAGGGTTTACAATCCCTTTTATTAGTCATAAAAAGCGAAGGTTGAGAAGGCTCCAGCCGTGTCGGAACTGGAGCTGCAGCTGCCTCCTCGGCCAGCGAGAGTGGATGCTGGCATGACATCCTCCTCTCGGGCCCTGCTCCTGGGGGACGGGGCAGGGGACAGCCCGATTGCAGGCCCCCGAGACTCCTGCCGGGGGGCGGGTGACAAGGGGCTGAAGAGCCCGATGTGTCTGAGCTTCCTGGGGCAGAGGCCGGGGCCCGAGAGTCTGGGCTATGTCTCCGAGGGGTCCCCCTCTTCCGAGCCCCCTTCTGAGAACACAGGACTCTCTGCTGCCAGGCCCCCCATGTCACTGTGTCTCACCTCCCTGCACCAAACCTTGCTGGTGCTCCTCCTGGTCCTCCACCCCCAACCACGGGGACCCCAAGGCCCACATCTGAGAGAGCCAGCCCCATCACCCTCAGGTCTCCTTTGCCCTATCCTGCACCCCAGATCAAAGCTGGGGCTGGGAACTGCCCCCCAAGACCCTCGCCCCAACCCCGTCTGCAGCCCTCAACCTCAGGAGTGGCTGATGGAAATCAGAACTGGAGTCAGACCCCTGGCAGCCCTGGGGCGGGAGGCTCCATCCTGGTTCCCTCCTCACACCTAGAGGAACGCGGCCTTCCCTCTCCTGAGCCTGGCCCGCGGCGAGGGCCGCTGGGGACAGCAGGTCTGGGACTGGGGGCAGGACACACCACCACCATACACCCTCTGGCAGCCCCCGGGCACAGATACCCACGGGGGGACCTCGGAAGGGGGCGGCTGGCCTCTAAGGCCCGAGGCTGACCAGGCCCAGCCCCCACTCCCCCGGCAGCCATTCTCCCCCCAGCTCCCCCGCAGCGAGCCCCAGCTTCTCAACTGCCCAGTGCCCCGGCTTCTCCGGTCGCGGGAGGCTGTGGGGGCTCCGGGAGGCCCCAGTGGGTTGGAGGTACGGGGAGATGGGAGTTTTGTCTTGGCAGCTGGCTGAGGCCTTGACATCCCAGTGGTGGCAGGTGGCCCCTGGTGGGGACTCTGGGTGGCCTGAGGAGGCCCGGCCGATTGGCTCCTGGGGGGTCCGTGATCAAAGTAACCCTGGGTGAGCACTACCTCGGAGTGCTCACCTGCCCTTTCACTGAGGGAGGGACGGAAGAGGCCGGGCCCCTCAGAATAAAAGACTGGGCTCTGGGTGGAGCTCCGGCATGCCAGGCCTCCTGGCCGCAGCGGGCAGCGAGATCTCTGGCACCGGTCTGACGGGTGAAGAGGGGCTGGTGCAGGGGAACCTGGGGGTCGCTGGTCTGGGCCGAGCCCCCCACCCACAGATGTGGAGCACAGATGCCTCCAGGGCTGCACCCCGGGCGTCTTCACAGGCCCCCGCATGTAGAGATGGTGGAATAGGGCACAGGGGTCCAGGCTCTCCCAGGTCCAGCCCCCGTCTTCCCTGCCTGGACCTCCTGCTCGGCGCCAGCCCACAGGCCATGGGCACACCACCGTCTCCCCTGCACACACTGGCTACCCCTCAAAGGCTCAGGGCCTCCAGCTCAGGTCTCCCTGGAGCAGGGCTGCCTCCCCTCCTTATACCGGGGCCTCTCCGGGGCAGGGGGCTGCCTCCCCTTCACAAGGGAGGCTCTGGTGGGCGGGAGGGGCCGAGACCCAGTGTCTGCCCAGAGGCGCCCGGCGGGCGGCCCCCCCAGACCAGAGATTCCTGGAGCGAGGCGCTGCCTCCCCCACCCCACCACTGTGGAAAGTTGGCCTAATCAATAAGGCCGCCCGTTAAATAAATCACTGGAGGGGCTTAGTGCAGTGTTTTTGCAGCGGCTGTAATAATAATATTAATAACAATGCCCCTCAGAAACCTGGCAGAGCCTGGACTCCGGGTGGGGGTGGGCAGGGGCCACGCTAGCGTCCCCGGGCCTGGAACGCCCCAGCCCTGGCCCACCCAGCAGGGCCCTGCCAGCCCTCACCCCAGGGCAGCGCACAGGCACGAGGGGCAGCCCCAGAGGGGCCCTGGCTAGAGCAGGCCAGGAGAAGGTGGGGTAGGGGCATGGGGGCAGCTGGAGGGGGTGAGGGGCAGGCATGGGGCAGGGACGAATGGGGAAGGGGTTTAGGAGCCAGAGAATCCGGGCTGTCTCCAGGTTGGACCCCCTACTTCTGGGGACCCATCCTCCCCAGTCCCAGCCCCAAAGGCTCACCTGGAGGACCCCCTCCACATCCCACCTGGTGGAAGCCACGTGCCTGCTCCCTTCCACTAAGGGCTCCATACGATTCCTGACAACGTGATCGCAGGACGCACATGAGGCAGCCAGGCCCGGGGTGGGTGGGTGACACAGCTCTGTCTCTAGGGTGGGGTCAGATGGGCAGGCAGGAGGCCCCCAGACCCACGACCAAGATGGACACATGGAGGCAGGGGGAGCCGGGCCCTCAGTGTTGGACTGGCCCGTTCTCTGCCCCAGTGGCCCCAGGCCCAGGGGACCGTCCCCACTGGCGTGTTCCATGGGCTCAGGAGCGTGGGGAGAGCTGGGCGTGACCCTCTCCCCGTGTCCAAAGACGGAGGTGGGAGAGCGTCAGTCGGGTCAGCAAGGGTGCACCCAGGGCGGCCACAGTGGCCAGCTGGCCCCGCGGCACACGGCCGTTCGTCCACACTCAGAAGGCCTGAGTCCCACGGCGGCGCTGAGGTGGGGAGCCCTGTGAGGGGTGTCCCAGTTCTGGGCCTGAGTGGCAGGGACGGGCGTGGGCCCTGGGGAGTGCGGGCCCCCGTCGGGAGGGGCAGGAGGGCTGTGAGTGTGTCCCGTCTGGGTGTCTTGCGCTCCGCCTGCCTCTCGAGCTGCAGGATGCTTTCGGGCACTGTCTCAGCCTCTCTCCCCGCAGAGCCCCTCTTCTCGGGGGCTGCCCCTCCCTCTCGCGGGCTGTCTGCCCTCTCTCCACACCTCCTGACCTGACCTTCTTTTCTTTCTCTCTCTCTCTAAGGCCAGAGCCCCTCTGCAGACAGGTCCCCTGCCCCACCCCACCCCATCCCACCTCAGGGTCTCCCATCCTCAACCTGGAGCCCGGACCAGGGGTCCCACCCGTGCTCGGGTCTTGCGGCCACAGATTCAGGCCATGTTCTGAGTCCCGGGGTGGGGCAGGGAGGGTCTCTGCCCACCACACTCCCTAGACCACCAGAGACCGGTGGAACCCACTGCTTGGTTCTGGGGATGGAGAGGGCCTGGTTGGTTAGCCGGGCTGACAAAGCAAGGCTTGCTGGCCCCCACTCTGTTACATGGGGTGTGGAGGAAACCCCGGAGAACATGCCCTGGGCCTGGGTGGTGGGAGCAGGGGCCGGGCTCCCGAGGGACCGGGTGGTCTTTGCTGTAAGAAGTGATGGGAGGAGCCTCAGAAAGGCTGCCCCACGGAGTCCGAGGAGCCTCAGTGTGGGGCTGAGGAGGCCACGGGCTGGCCAGGCTGACGGGTGCCTGGGCCAGGAGGCGCTCTGGCTTCAGGGAGCGGCAGCTGAGGGCAGAGGGGAGCCTGGTGTCCCTTCCGTCATCTGCACGCCCAGCTCAGGATGGCACAAGGGACTGTTCCATGGGGGGCGCCAGGGACAGGCAGGACGGAGCCCTGCCCGGTGGCCACCTCTGCTCCCTGGAGCTGTGGACAAGAAGGCAAGGTGTCCCCTCTCCAGCCCCGACCTCTCCCCAGCTGAAGGGCTTGGCCAAGTCATGTCAGCGGGACCTCCTAGCCAGCCCACCCTGCAGGAGCCCCTTGGCCCACACACCACCCTCTGAAGCCCCCTGTGGGTTCCCATCATGAGGGAGCTCAAGGGGGCAGACTGGGGCAGACAGAGCCGAGAGAAGAAAGGCCACTAGAGCTGCCAGTCCCCTGGAGACAGTCCCAAGAGGAGGCAGGCCCGCAGGCAGAGGAGACTGGACAGGTGGGGTGGGCAGAGGGGACCACTCAAGGATCACGCGTGGGCCCGAGGGACAGTGGGCAGCGGGTCCAGGGGGCAGACAGAGAGGACAGGTGGGCGGTCGAGCTCCCAGCCAAGAGGGGAAGATGGTCCCTGGCTTGGCTTATTTGTGAGGACGGTTTCTGGAGGGGTCCCCAAAGGGCAGCTGCAGAGGGCCCCCTCCTGCCTGCGCCCGGAGACCCCACTCCCGAGGGAGGGGCGTCCGTCTGGTGCCTGCCACTGGCAGCTGCCCCCTGCTTTGGGAGACAGTGACTTGTTGGTTGGGGTAATAGTTAGGATATCAAAGTCTCCCCTGAGTTCAAAGTGTCAGAGGGCAAAGGTCACGGGCCCAGTTGCCCTTTGTTTAACCTCAGCCCCTAAAAGAGTGAAAAGGGAAGTGAAGGGAAAATAAAGACCCCCCGGCCCCTCCTCTGCCCCCGCCGCCCCTCTTCCTCTTACTACTACTGGCCTTCAGTGGGGGGAACCCGGCTCCCCAGTGGAGGCCAGGGGCTCATGTGTCCTGGGAGCACACAGGAGCCTTCCCAGACAGGCTGGGCCTCACGTCTGTCCTGCAGAAACTCTGGCCAAGCTATAGGTTCCCGGGCACAAGTGGGCGGGCCCCCTCAAGGCCCCAGGCCCACGCTTCTCTCCCAAAAGGCCCTCACTGGGAAGAGGTGATGGTGTGAGCACTCAGAGAAGGGGCGGGCGGTGCTGCTGGGAAGGTAGTCACAAAGGCAGCCTGACTTCAGACCCCGCACAGAGCCGGGCGTCCCCGCACAGAGCCAGGCGTCCCCCACGCAAAGCTGGGTGTCCCTCAGCATGGCCACCCACCCCATGCACATGGGTTGTGGGGCCGAGGTGGGCGGGCTAAGCAGACCCTGGAAGCCCGCCCCATGGGAATGGCTGGAGCAGCCAGATTCCAGAGAAAGGCCCAAGGAGAGGGGCCAGGCTGGGAGACGTCAGGGACTCCACAGGTGCTCTCAGTTGGGAAGGCTGGCTTCCACCCCGTCCCCTTGGAGGGCTCTGGGCTGGAGTGCAGGGGCTTTGGGTACCTTGAAGACATGGGGAAGGAGAGGCCCCGGACCCTGGCCTGGCCCCCGTGTGGCCCGAGTCTCCTTTGAGAAGAAAGATGTGCGCCCGCTATCACACACTGGAACAGGCGAGTAACGAATCGGGGGGAAGTGTGGACAGCGGAGGGGGAGCCGGGGCCCTCTGGTGCTTGGGCCGGGCTCAGGCGGGGGGCACCAGGCTGGACGCTGCATGACAGTGGATAGGTCCTGAGGCCATCGTGTGCATCCACCTGCTTATCCCAGTCCAACCCTCCAGCCAGGGTACGGTGGGGACCCCAGGCCCACCGTGGCTGCTGCCTGAGGGGGTCCGGACTGGTCCCTCCAGCAGGAGGAAGAAGAGGGCAGACAGGGAGGGACAAGCGTGGGCAGTGGGGCTTCCTGTGACCGTGAGCCTCCCCCCATGGGCCTCAGGGTCCTCGTCTGATAAACAAAGGGCCTGATCCCTGGAAGTGCCCCAGGCTCCAAATGCAGACCCATCCAGACCCAGCAAGGTGCCAGGCTTGGGGGCCCCCAGGCACCCTGCCCCCCAGAGCAGGGGGAGCTCAGAGGGCAGGACCGTGGGTGCTGCTCCCGGTTGGTCTGGGGGGCTGCCTGGGCATCAGTGTGGAGGGGCCCTAGGAGGCTGAGGGGCACACTTGGACACCCCAGAGCAGGTTCACCAAGAGCCCTTGGAGGGCAGGTCAGTCCTGTGGGGGGCCTTTTCAACTTGCTGGGAAGTGGGGGGCCATGTGCCAAGAAAATTGAGCAGGCAGGCCAAGAGATGGCGGGGAAACTGAGACAGGGCAGGAATGTCTCTGTGTGAGTCAGCTCAGGCTGCTGTAACCAAGTCCCATAGACGGGCGGCTTTAAAACGGACACTCCTGTCCCCCAGTCCTGGAGGCTGGACGTCCGAGGTCCAGGCGTGGGCAGGGCTGGCTCCTCCTGAGGCCTCTCTCCCTGGTGTGTAGATGGCTGTCTCCTCCTTGTGTCCTCACGTGGTCGTCCCTCTGTGTCCTGATCTCCTCTTCTAAGGACCCCAGTCACAATGGACTAGGGCCCACCCTAACAGCCTCATTTTACCTTAATCACCTCTGTAAAGGCCCGGCTCCAAATGAGATCACATTCTGAGGTGCTGGGAGTCAGGACGCCAACACACGAATTTTGGGAGACACAATTCAGCCCGGTCACAGTCACCATTCCAAGAAGTGTCACCACAAAAGATGGGAGAGGCTACCACAGGGACACAGGAAGGGGAGACAGGGGCACGTTTACAGAGTTTTGGGAAGTGCAGGGCTTGGAAGTACGGCAAAGAGAGAAGAGGTAAGAGCTCTCGGCCACAGGGCTGGGGTGGTCACTTGTCCCACTGGCTGGGGAACACGCCCCAAGCTCAGGTGTGCAGGCTGTGAGGAGAGGGGGGCAGTGGGTGTGGGCTCCGTCTCCCCCAGGGGCTCGAGTTGGGGCCATCACCCCAAGAGTGAGGGCCAGGGATGAGGTAGTGGGCCCAGGGGTCTGGGTGGGATGAGAGTCATGAGCATTTCCCCATTCAGGGTGATCGATGGAGCTGGGGGCCGTGGGGGTTGGAGGCGAAGTGTGGGAACCGGCTTAGTCAGAGCCGGATGTGAGAGAGGGCCCTGGGGAGGGGCCTGGGGGGCTGCGGAGCCGGGCTGCACGTGCAGAGACAGCCCCCATCTCCTCGGATCCAGGGGAACCCAGACCCCAGACTCACAGTCATGCCAGCACCCTGGCAGGTGGAGACCAGCCTGGGGTCGGGGCAGGACAGAGTGTGTGGCCAGGCCGAGCCTCTCCCCCACAGCCAGCTCCTTGCCTCGCTGTCTTTCTGCCTCCCCTAATTGTCCCCGCATGAGCTCGGATGAGGGAAGTGAGTTAACGCAGAAGTTTCCTCCAAAATAGCTCATCAACAAAGCCCAGATGGAAAAATCCGCCTCCATGGAGCACTTTGGAACTGGAAATGATTTCTTTCTGGAAATATGTGGTGTGAGAGGTGAGATAAAGGACAGGCCTGCATGTTCCTTAAGACAGAGACTGCCGACTCCGATGCCACCAGCCCCCTCCCCCTCAGGAGGCTCACCTGCACACCTTCCTCCTCGGCCCCTCCTCCTGGCTGCCCTAACTCTCCGTGGCACGGGGCAGAGGCTCCTGGCTGGTCAAGGTCTGAGGTGGGCTTGCTACACCCTAGACCAGCAAAGGGACAGAGGCTGGTGACCTCCAAACCATGGTCCTCTCGCCTCCATGCAATCCAGTCGTGACCATACCAAGTTCACTGCTGATACACGTGCATTTCTGCTGCTGGCATCGCCCAGCGAGGGTGGGGGCTCTGCTCCAGGCGTCTGCAGGACCCAGGATCCTGCCATCTTGTGGCTCTGCGCTCCTGAGGCTGCTGGAAATCTTTCCCTCTACCCTGGGGGTAGAGAGAGTGGAGGGTCCTGGAGATTTTTATGGGCCAGATCGGAAGTAGAACAATCACTTCTGCTCACGTTTCCTGGGCAACTCTGTCTTGTGGCCACATGTACCCTGCACAGGGGCTGGAAGATGAGTCCCCAAGACTGGTCCTCACTGGCCCTGGAGGCAGCTGCTCGTCCCTCTGCTCTCTGACCAGCCCTTCTCCTGGCCCCACGAGGCAGTTCCCTGGTCTTTGCAAGTTGGGCAGATCCCACTCAGGGCTTGTGAATGCACTCGGCCCCCGACCGTGGGGCTCCTGCGGGCTGTGCGTTCCCAGATGGGGCCCGGCTCCCCTGACCGGGAACCTCTTTGGCTGAGTCTGCCCTCAGGGAGCTCGCGGTCTGGGTGGGAGAAAGCATTCAAATGGGGGCAGTTATGTGTCAAGCACAGGTCATATTGAGGACCGAGGAAGAGGAGGAGGGGAGGAAGGAGGCAGCCCCCACCGCAGGAGGCCACTTTGAGGGGGCCTGGGGTTCCAAAGACAGCCTGCGGTGGCCTGCTCAAATCGGGCTCTGAGAGTAGTGGGCATTGGGCAGAGAGGGACCTCGGCAGGGGAAGAGCAGAGCGGGCAGGCCCTGGCATGGATTTCGGGAAGGGAAACAGGACGAGTTCCCCATCTCCTGGGTCAGCCCCAAGGCACAAGGAGGACAGGGAAGGAGAGGCTGGAGTGACGCTCGGCCATGAGCTGACTGTGGACCTTCTCGGCCTTTCCAGCTCCAAACCCCCGACGTATAGCCTCAGCCTTCAGGAATGTCCTGTCCACGGTGGGAGCTGCCAAGGAGAATGGACAAGGCCCAGGAGCGGGGGCCCAGGCAGGTGGCCGGCGGCTCTGACACTTTCCTGGCCGAGGTCTGCGTCCCCCACGGACGCTGCTGTGAGGCTTTGGTGGGCTTACGCATCTAGGGGTGTGGGAGAGTGTCCAGGCCTCTGGCCCATCTGCTTAGGCCCCCACTTGGAGGGCTTGTGTTGAGATGTCTGAAATATTTGTTTTCTAAGGGATTAACTTCCAGATGATTCTAGAAGGGGCCAGGAACAATCGCCGTGGTGGGAGCAGGAAGGCCCTTATTCCCTCTTGGACTCTGAACCAGCATCGTCTGTACCTTGAAAAGATCACGCCACATTCTTTTCCTTTCTTTAAGCATCAGCCCATCCACTCATTTGTTCATTCGTTCATTCATTCAACAAACATCTCTGCAAAGATGAGACCTGTGGCCAGGGGCTAAAGATCTCACTTAGTCAAGGACCCCTTCCTCACCAAGTAGAGAGCAAGGTGGCTACGTCTGAGGGCTCTGTGCTGCCTCGGCCCTGGCATTCATGGCTCTCCACTCTTACTGCGACCTCTCTCAGTACACCCCATGAATCCTGGCACCTGTCCCCACAGAAGTGTTAGCCCAGGCTGAAGTCGAAGCTTTCCCTCCATCTGCCCACTCTTCTGATCGCCCCTTTAGGGATCTGGTGAGAAAGGGGAGAAGCTTGCCACCTCTCCTGCATGAAACTGCTGTGTGGGGAGTTCCCCATCCTTCCTTGGTCTGGCCCACTAGTGTCTGTGGTCACTCGCTGAGATTCAAGATGCGGTGGTCTCTGTGGCTGAAGGACGGGGGTCAAGGAGAAGAAGGCTGCCTGGACGAGCCAGGTGGGGGTCAGTCTGCAAGGGTAGGGGAAGAGGCCCCGAGGATGGCTTGTCTTGGGGGGCGGCCTGGTGGGCTGCGGGTACTGGGGGGTGGTGAGCAGGTGGGGCAGCCCGCAGGAGTCCTGCGGACGAGACTGAGCTGTCTGCGGATTATCTTGCTGGAGTCAGAATGAGCCTGAAGGAGGGCAGCCAGGGGGCCACTTGGGGAAAACCAGGGGCAAGGAGGTTGGGGGACATGGAGGCTCCAGGGTGCAGGAGGAGGAGGGGGTGCCCCCTGCGGGGTCTCTGAGAACAAGAGAGAAACGTCTTGAAGAAAAGGTCAGAAATTGGGGCTGGGAGAGGCAAGAGCCCAGAGATCCTGGTTCCCAGCTTGCAGGCAGGAAGTGGCCACTGTGGGCCACCCCAACAGACACCCCACAAACCAATGAGGACCTGCGCTTGGTCCCTGAGCAAGAATCCAGGGCTCACGGCAGATGTCGACTGTTCTCGGGCCAGAAGTAGTGATTGAGGCCGCAGCATAGGGACGCCCGCTCAGCATAGGGAGGCCGAGCGGGATGAGCAGGGGATGAGGCCTGCAGGAAGGGATGGGGGAAGGGCTGAGGGCCAGGAAGCAAAGGGCGAGTCAGGGGTCAGCAGAGGCTGGGCAGAGGGGTCGCAGGGTGGAGATGAGAGGCTAGGAGCTAGTTGCCTAGTGCGGTGACAGTAAGGTGGACACATGGTGTGTGGGTGTCCTCAAAGGGAGTGACAGCAAACATGGACCTCACGAAACCTCCGGATCCTCGGGAGAAAGGCTGAGGCCCTCAGATGCCCTTGGATCCCTCGAACCCCAGCACCCAGCCATCAGGGGCACAGGTGGACAGAACCATGTGTCTGCTGGCCCTCAGGGAGCAGCTGGTGCTGCCCACGTGGGCTGTGCTTCAGCTGCTGACCTGCCCCTTCCCAACTCTGAACCCCCAGGTGGTGAGCAGGTGGGAGCTGCCCAGGGCAGCAGACCACGCCGGGAACTCAGGCCGGAGGAGCCGTCACACAGGCGGCACCAGGGCCCCATCTCCATCTCCCACTGGCTGCCCAGCAAAGCTCAGACTTCTTCCCTCTGCGCCACCCATGGCTTCCAGTAAGGTTTGAGCAATCCTCGGAGGGTGGTTGGTTTCTCCTTTCTGAGTCTCAGGAGAGCAGAGCCCAAAGACAGGGCTGGAATCCTCCTGGGAGCACGGTCCGCCAGTGGCTATGCTTGGAGGCCCACCATGACTTAATCGACTGCTCCAGGGGACTGCGCCTGTGGCCCCACCTCTTCATTGCACCAGGGAGCCTGTCCCAGGGTCACCTTTAATTTTATGGGGGTGGATCTCCTCTCCCATCTCAGTTCCTGCTAATGCAACTGGAGGGGGTGAAGTGAGCCGATCTCCCAGGACCCCCTCATTCTCGTGACTGACCAGTGAGGCGCCACACACTCAGATTTCCCCAGGAGTTTTGTAAGACTATCCCTCTTTTGTCTCCACCGGATCCTGAGGCCCGGCCCCCAGTGTCTTTGCTTTTGGATCCCAGTCAGCATGTTTGGTTAACACCGGATATTAACCTGGTGCAATCCAAGGGAGACATCCTGGAGAAGGAGGAGGATGTGGCTGGGAGGAACGGAAGCAGGGATGGCCCTGCGGAGCCTGGACACATCAGCTATCCATCACTGCGTGCTGAACCTCCCCAAAACTGTGAGCTGAAAACAAGGACCATTCAGACAGCTCGCGCTTCTGCAGAACTAGGGTGGCACTTGGCTGGAGGATGTCTCTGTCCGTGCGTGCCTGACTGGACTCGGTCACTTGGATGCGTTCTCCTGGCAGCTGGGCTCGGCTGGACGGTCCAGGAAGGCTTGACCCTGCCTCCAGTGCCTTGGTGCTCCCTCTGGGCCTCTCCCTCCACGCAGCCCGCTTGGGCTCCCGCACGGCATGAAGGTCTCATGATGGTGCGATTCTTGCCCCGTGGCTGGCTCCTCGTGGAGACCGAAACTGTGAGGCTGCTTAAAGCTCATCCTTCAAAGTCATGTGGCAACACTTCCAGTGCATTTCATTGGTCAAAACACCCCAGATTCAAGGGGAGGGGACAGGCTCCACCTCCTGATGTGATGAGCCGCAAAGTCATGCTGCGATGGCGCAGGGAGCAGGAAGGGTGTGTTGCAGCCGTCTCTGTAACCGGTGGACCGCACCATCGTAGAGACAGGAGGACTCAGGCCATTAGTTTGCGGTCCGGGGCTGCGCACCAAAGTCAGGGAAATGGACGTAGGAAAGAGTCGTGAGAAAAACCATCAGTCCAGCAACGCGCAAGGTGGTCTTGACTCCGCTTCCTCTTGGGATTGAGTATCTTGTCTCATTTCCATTTTGTGAACCGTGAGATAAAGTGAGGATCTGATCAGAGAAGCAGAACCACCGATCGACAGAGAACAAGGGAATTTTTGAGGGGTTAGGCCTTCGGCAGCAATGGAGCTGGGGGGCTGTCCACGAGAGCTGCTGCCTCTGGTCTGGGTGGGGACTGAGGTCAGCGGGGCAGGCGCTCAGGAAAGAAGACAGACAGGAAGAGGAGAGGTCAAGGGCTACCTGGACGCCGTGAGGACACACCGGGACCCAAGCGGACAATCTGGAGCCTAAGTCTGTCTCTTGCCGCCTTGTCTGGGTTAAAGAGCGTGCCCCCAAATTCATGTCCACTCAGGACCTGTGAGTGTGACTTTATTTGGAAAAAGGGTCTTTGCAGATGTAATAAATAAAGACGAAGTCACACTGGAGTAGGGTGACCCTAAGTCCAATGACTGTGTCCTTATGAGAAGCGGGACATTTGGACACAGAGACACAGACACACAGAGGAGCAGCCTCGTAAAGACAGAGGCAGAGACAGGAGTGATGTGGCCACGAGCCCAGGAATGCAGGGAGCCCCCAGGAGCCAGAAGAGGCAGGAAGGATCCTCCCCTAGAGCCTCTGGAGGGAGCGTGGCCTTGCCGACACCTCGATTTCAGACTACTGGCCTCCACAACTCTAAGAGAATTGATTTCTGTTGGTTTGGCCCACTGTCGTGATAACTTCTCAGAGCAGCCACGGGAAGCAAATACATACCTCAGAGCCGAGGATTCAGGCACACCCAGGAGAAGCTGGTGCCCGCACCAGGGAACTCTGCCCACACCTGGCCCAGGACTCGGGGAGCTGGAGGAGGAGGCCTGGCAGGACCAAGGGGGCCCGGGTGCCAGCACGCTGAGCAGCAGGTGACAACTTGCACGAGCTGGACCTGCCTGCGTCCTCCTTGTGAATGCAACATGACTGCTGCTTCCCTCCCACCATCCAGATCCTCCCTGTCCTGGAGGCTGGACATCCGAGATCCAGGTGTGGGCCGAACTGGTTCCTCCTGAGGCCTCTCTCCTTGGCGTGTAGACGGCCATCTCCTCCCTCTGTCCTCACAGGGTCATCCCTCTGTGTGTGTCCTGATCTCCTCCTACAAGGACACCAGTCATATTTGAATAGCCCATCCTAACCACCTCATTTAACCTTAATCACCTCTTTAAAGGCCTTCTCTCCAAATGCAGTCACATTCTAAGGTCCTGGGGACAGGACTCCAACATGTGAATATTGAGGGGACAGAACTCAGCCCATGACATTAGGCAATGCCCTCCCGTGGCCAATTCAACCCAGATCCAGCCAGGGCAGGGAATTCTGGGGGATGCAGCTCCAGCCTTGGGCGGCAGACCCAATACAAAGCAAACCCACCCCCACCACAGCTACGTGACCCCAAGGCTGTGTCAAAGCTCCCAGGGCCGAACGCCATGAAAAGTGAAGTGAGAAGAGACCTGCGGGAAGGAAGGCTCTGGGCCGTGCTTCAGGGCGTGGCAGGCATCGGCCATTTCCGCGTGCCCCGCGTCCCTCCCCCGGCTCAGGGTACGGGCCTCAGGCTGGGCTGATTCTGCCCACCAGGTCCAGGACTGTGACATACCCTGGTCATGCGAGAACTGGCCCGGTTGACGTAGGCTGGGCCTGTGACCTGAACTAGGCCACGAGATCAGTCTCTGGGACCTTTGCGGGGACCCTTAGGAAACAGGCCATCTTTCACTATGAAGGCTGCACCCATTTCCTGGGGCGGCCGTAATAGCTGGCCACACACCGGGCAGCTTAGACGACAGGAATTTATTCTCACCCCATTCTGGAGGCCAGAAGTCTGAAATCAGGGTGTTGCAGGGCTGCGCTCCCTCCAAAGGCTCTAGGGTAGAATCTTTCCTGCCTCTTCCAGCTTCTGGGTGCTCCTGGGCTTGTGGGGGCATCACTCCAGTCTCTGCCTCTGTTGTCACTGGCATACTCTCCCTGTGTCTCTTCTTGGCTTTTCTCTTATAAGGACACTGGTCACTGGATTTAGGGCCCACCCGGGTAATCCAGGATCCTCTTGTCTCGAGACCCATTATTGAATTATGGCTGTGAAGACGCTTCTCCCAGTAATGTCACATCCACAGGTTTGGGGGATTAGGTTGTGGATACATCTTTTAGGGGGCCACCACCAGCTACAGTTGCTCCACTGGAGAGTTATAAGCCTGGAGCTGCCAGCAGCTGCCAGGCCACGGCCTGGGGACAGACAGCATTCTGAAAACCAGAATAAGTGAGCATCACCACCCAGAGCTGCCAAGGGGCATGTGGGGACACAATTCTGGGATCCAGCCTGTTCGCTGAAGCCAGTTTGAGCTGACACACAGCCACTTGCAGCCGAGTCCTGTTGGGTTGGTCACAGTGGGAGGAAGAAAAGGGTTGGTGGGCCTGGGTGCCTGGAAGAGGGTCCTGGAGAGACTATCCTTCTGCCCCAAGAGGACATGTCCAGCTTCTGACCAGGCCACTCCACCTGCAGGACACCAAGCGTCCGAACAAATGGCTTTTTCTGACTGTCAGACTAGCCCTAGCTTCTAGAACGGACCAGCCTCAGTCGAGCCAGGGGAACAGATTTCAATGTAGCTTCTCCGTTCTTAGTTTGGCCTGCTCTCCTGCTCCCAGCCACAGGAAGGCCCTGCCAGGCACAGAGCCAGTTCCTTCTCCTCAGGGCAGCCCTACTCGGACGTCCTCAGCCCCTCTCGACGGCCCCCAGGGCCCTCACTGTCCTCCAGGTGCCTCTCCCTCCAGGATCCTGCAGCCACATCCCTGCAGCCTCTGTGCCCACAGGGCCCGGTCTGGAGCGGCACCTGTTAGTTCCAGTGGAGGTGCAGCCACCATGACAGGCACACCCCCGGCAGGCCTCGAACAGGCCCAGTCGACGTTTCGCTGCCGTCAAGTCTGAGGGCGAACACCACAGGCCCAGCCTCCTCTGTCTTGCTGCTCTGCCCCTCCACAGAATTTCCATCCTGGGGGTCTGTGATGGGCTGAATTACGTCCCCCAAAATGCATATGTTGGAGTCCCAACCCCCAGGACCTCAGAATGTGACTTTATTTGGAAAGAATGTGACAGAGATAACTGATGAGGTCCTGAAGTAGGGAGGGCCCTTAATCCGCTAGGAGTGGTGTCCTCAGAAGAAGAGGAGCGAGATGCAGAGGGAAGAACGCCACGTGAAGACCCAGAGACACAGGAAGAGCCTCTCGTGGAGACGGAGGCGGAGACTCGAGTGATGCTCCGCAAGCCCAGGAGCATGGAGGACTACGGCCCCCCGCCGAGCCGGAGACAGGCCTCAAACTGATGCTCCCTCAGACCTCGCAGGAGGAACCAACCCTACCCACACCCTGATTTTGGACTCCTGGCCTCCCTAACTGCGAGAATAAATTCCTGCTCTTCTGATCCACCCAGTCTGTGGGACTCAGTCATGGCAGCCCCAGAGAACTGGTACTGGGCCCACGCTGGCTGCCTCAGCTCCTACCATCTGTGCACGTCCCAGCCAGGAGAGAGGGAACAGAGGCTCGCACCCCTGGATGGGTGGCCAGCGGTCACATACAGCACCTGTGCTCGTGCCCCTTTGGTCAGAAATCAGTCACATGGCCACACTTAGCGGCAAGGGCAGCTGGCAAATGTAACGATATAACAATACAGCATCTAGAAGCTTCTAACAGAAGATTCCATCGGTATGTAAGGAGGGGAGAGGAGGGAGGGGACAATTAGCAGTGTCTGGCATAAGGGGCTAGAACAAACATCTGCGGGGTCCACCCACACCACATTTGCCCCTCGGCCCCTGTAATGCTCACCCTTAGACTTTACAGCGGAGAAAAGTCGACTGGGCCTGTTGAAGGCCTGCTGGGGGCGTCCCTGTCGCGACGGCTGCACGTCTGACGGATGCGGCTGCAAGTTGCTCGCACCCGTGCCCTTCGGATGTTCCAGGAGGGCTGCGGCTCTGGGGCGCCTGCTGCTCCATCAGGGAAGGCAGAGGGTGATCTGACGGACCCCGGGCACCGTGTTGTTGAGTGTCAGACAAGAAAGTTGGGTTTGCTTAAAGAAAGCCCGCGACATTTCAGGTGTGAGGTGCGCGTGCTATGGCAGCACCACGAGAGGGAGGTGGGTTCGGTTTACAGCAAGTATGCAGAGGAGGGGCTTCTGTGGATCTAATGGGCAGCGGGGGCCAAGGCCTGTCCAGGTGGCAGCTGAGAAAGAGGAGAGAAGCTTTCTAAGCAGGAGCGGCTGGAGGCAGGAGCCGGGGGTCAAGGAGTCCTTAGAATGGCCCCCAAAGTTGTGCCTGGACACAAGTGGCCCGGTGCCCACATGGACAGTGTGGGTGACAGTGCATGCCGGCCGGGTATGGGGTGAGGCAGCAGCTCCAGGCACCGATGACGAAGAGCGGTCAGCTGGAGGGGACGGGATTGGACCCAGTGCTGGAGAAGTGTCGCGGCTTCCTGGGGAGCCCCGGGGGCTGGGCCCAGAGACGTGTGTGCCCTTGGCTGGGTAGCTCGGCTTCTCGCTGCTGCATTGCCAGCTCCTTCCTGACTATGTTCCAGGCACTTGGGTGTGTTGACCCTTAGGTTCCCAGGAGGAAGATGCTCAGGCTGGCACGGCACGGCCACACAGTGGCAAGTGTGAATACTAGTGCAGCACAGGGGCTGTCTGGGTGCTGAGGAAGCTGGCCGGGTCTCCCCAGGGAGACCTGGGATCTGATGGGAGGAAGCTGGATACATCTGGGGTACAGGGCACGGTCAAGGTCCAGAGGTGAGGGAGGCCAGAGTAGCCGAGGGCAGATCCTGCAAGCCTTGGCCAACCACAGTAAGAAGGGCATGAAGGAACATATTTTTATTTATATATATTTGGGAGGTCAGTACCCGGGGGGAGGTTGGTACCCAGGTGGAGGTTGGTACCTGGGGGGAGGCTAGTCCCTGGGTGGGAGGCTGGTACCCTGGTGAGAGACTGGGACCCAGGTGGGAGGCTGGTACCCAGGTGGAATTTGGTACCTGAGGGGAGGGTGGTCCTCTGGTGGGAAGCTGGTACCCAGGGGGGAGGCTAGTACCCGGGTGGGAGGCTGGTATTCAGCAGGGAGTCTGGTACCTGGGAGGAGGCTGTCACTGAGTCCTGCTGATGGATATGGCCCTGGGGCTGGCAGGATGGAGGAAGAGGGTGGAGAGATGGCCCAGCTCTAGGAGGTAGAAGTGATTATCTTGTTACTGACTGGATTTGGAGGGTGAGGGAGAGCGGGCATCAGGGTGACGAGGCCAGGAGAGCCATTTCTAAGAGAGGAATGCTGAGGGAAGAAAGGCTGGGGGAGCGGCTGGACTTGGGGCTGGTGGAGCCGTGGGCGCACGGAGCTGCCAGCCAGGATGCTGGGCACTAGACAGTGCTTTGCTTTGAGTGTCAAGGTTTTGCTGGGCTGGGAGTCAGGGACACAAGTGCTGGGAGTGGCCGCGTGTGGGCAGAGGGCACAATTGGGTGACGGCAGCCAATCGGTGCCCCCACCACCCAGGGTACCCCACTCTCTGTGGCCCCACGGGGCCTGTGCCAGCTGCACTCTTGAATGTCCCATGGCATGTGACACTAGTTCATTGCCCTGTCTTGCACCCTCCGTTTCTCTCCTCACTATGCCGTGCCTGGCTCTCCTCCGCTGTGCTTCTGCCTCTGCTGCCCATCCTGACTCAGGGATGCTCCTTGAGCTCTGACCATCAACTTCTCCCCTGCCCAGGGCTGGGCCTTCCACATGTTTCCTCCCAGGGTGGTGCGTCCTTGGTGCTCCTGCAGTCTAGGGCAGCTCCTGTGATCGCGGCCTTATTGCTTCCTGAGCCTAAATGGAGCCCCTGACTCCCCCCAGTCCGAGCTCCAAGGGGCATACCCCAGTCTTCAGAGAAGTCTGCAGGACTAGCCAGATTGCCACTCCTGTACCTGCAGGGCATCAGCTTCTGTTCTATAGAGATGCAAATGACCCATTAGGATGCAAATAGCCTGAGGTCCCAGCCCTTGGCAAATACCTCCCAATCCACCCCAGGTGGATCAGTGAATAAAAGAGGTGCCCATCAACCCTGGGGAGTGCCGATCTATATCCTGACTTGACGGCCTCTGCGGGGCTGGCCAACGAGTGCACAGACAACGATTACCAACGGGAGCACCGTAGGTCCGCGCTGGACCCCACATGCTGCTGGGAGTCCAGCCACGGGGATGGCACCACTGACCTGGCTCTTGTGTCACCTGGACCAAAGGGAAGGTGACAGCAGACACTTGGAGGCATGAGGGGTCCCCGTGCCCTGGGGTGCACAAGACTGGGAGCACAGGGGACAGAGTCAGGGACAGGTGCCTAAGTCTAGAGGGAGACCCTTCCCACAGGGCCTCCAGCAGCACCGGGGTCCTGGGGGCTGCCTTGCCAGGCACAGGAGGATCAGGGTCCTTCTCCTTGGATCGGCTGCCAACCCCCACCTGGTCCCACTCCGTGAGCGGTGCTGAGTTGGTTGTGGGTGTAGAGGCAGCAGCGGCCGTGAGCCAGCAGCAGCGCAGATCCACACATCACTGCCTGAAGCGGCGGAGTCTGGGGTCCACTGTCACAACGTCCCTGTCCACCCAGGTCTGGTACCGCCGTGGTCCACGAAGGTCATCAGGGAGATGGGGCACTTGTCTGAGCCACCCCAGGAGCCTGTCAGCCACATGGCAGCCCCACGGCCATGAGTCCCCCTCTGAGGCTGTCAGTGCTGTGCTGTGGGCCTCAGGTCAAGTCCCTCAGGCATGATGACAGCAGCGTGCTGCCGAAACCTGTGACTTTGTGCCTCCAGCCCAGCGCACCGACCCCACCAAAGACAGCTCCCCAAACTCTGGGCTCTTAATTAAACCGGCATCTGCCTCCAAGGGGAACACTCAGAGCTCCTCAGACTCTAAGCAGTTGCATTAACATCTCCATTCAATTCAGGTGTTTGAGATGCTAAAGATGTGGGCGCGCCGCTGCCTCCCATCCTGCTGGAAGGCCCTGCTGGTCGTCTGTCCAAGCGCAGCCACCAGTGTCGGGTGCTGCAGACAGCCCCGTGTCCTGGGGGATTGTTAAAGGATGGGGGTCCCGAGGTGGCAAGCATGCTCTGTGACTGGGGTCTGGTTCCCTGCACCGCACTCTGGGCTCATCACGAGCACGTGGAGGCACATTTCCCTCCCGGAGTGCCCTGGGTCTGCCCTGGAGCCCATGCGCTGCTGGGGGTGGAGTCCCAGCTGCACCCAGGACCACGACCCGTTTCACGCAAGCCAGGCAGGCAAGAGGAGATACTAGGGAATTGAGGGGTCCCATGTCCTGGGGTGACGAGGACAGGATGGGGAGCCTGGGTGATGGAGAGCCAAGCTAGAGGAAACCTACCACCCCAGACCTCTGGCAGGGCCGGGTCCTGGGGCTGCCTTGCCAGGCATAGGAGGATTCCGGGGTCCTCCACGCATTGGGTGCCAACCCCCAAGCTGGTCCCACTGCCTGAGCGGTGCCGAGTTGGTTGTGGGTGTGCAGACAGCAGCGGCCGCGAGGCGGCAGTGCAGATCCACACATCACCGCCCGAGGCGGCCAAGGCCAGATCAGGTCCACCCGCGCAACGTCCCGGGTCCGCCCGGGTCCGGGACCGCAGTGGTCCACGGGGGTCATCAGGGAGATGGAGCGCTGGTCCAAGCCACCCCACCTCAGATGGCCACCCCATCTGAGGCACCCCAGGCCGCACAGTCGAAGCTGGGGAGACGAGAGGGAATACTTGGGGGCAATGAGGGATCCCCAAGCCTCGGATTACCCCGAGTCGGCTTCAGAGGGAGACCCTTCCCACACGGCCTCTGGCAGCGCAGGGTCCTAGGGTTACCTTGCCGAGCACAGGAGGATTTCTGGAGTCTCTTTCTTTGTTTTGGGTCAACGCCTTGTGTGGTGCCGAGTTGGTAGTGGGTGTAGAGACAGGAGCGGCCGGGAGGCAGCAGCGCAGATCCACACATCACCGCCCGAAGCGGCAGAGTCTAGGGTCCGCCCCGCACAGTGTCCCGGGTCTGTCCAGGTCTGGTACCGCCGTGGTCCACGAGGGTCATCAGGGAGACGGAGCACAAGTCGGAGCCACCCCAGGAGCCTGTCGGCGGCATCGCAGCCCCACGGCCATGGGTCCCCCTCTGAGGCTGTCAGTGCTGTGCTGTGGGCCTCAGGTCAAGTCCCTCAGGCATGATGATGGCAGCATGCCACCAAAACCTGGGACTTTGTGCCTCCAGCCCAGTGCACGACCCCACCAAAGACAGCTCCCCAAACTCTGGGCCCTTAATTGAGCCGGTATCTGCCTCCAAGGGGAACACTCAGAGCTCCTCAGACCCTAAGCAGTTGCATTAACATCTCCATTCAACTCAGGTGTTTGAGATGCTAAAGATGTGGGCGTGCCGCTGCCTCCCGTCCTGCTGGAAGGTCCTGCTGGTTGTCCGTCCTGGAAGGTCCTGCTGGTCGTCTGTCCGAGCGCAGCCACCAGTGTGGGGTGCCGCAGACACCACCGTGTCCTGGGGGATTGTTAAAGGATGGGGGTCCCGAGGTGGCGAGCATGCTCTGTGACTGGGGTCCGGTTCCCTGCACAGTACTCTGGGCTCATCACGAGTGCGTGGAGGCGTATTTCCCTCCTGGAGCGCCCTGGGTCTGCCCTGGACCCCACGCGCTTTGGTGGAGTCCCAGCCGCACCACGGCCCATTTCACGCAGGCCAGGGAGACGAGAGGGGATACTAGGGAATTGAGGGGTCCCGCGTCCTGGGGTGACGAGGACAGGACGGGGAGCCTGGGTGATGGAGAGCCAAGCTCGAGAGGAAACCTACCACCCCAGGACTCCACTAGCACTGGGTCCAGGGGGTTGCCTTGTGGGCACAGGATGATTCTGGGGTCCTCCTCGCTTCGGGTGCCAACCCCTGAACTCATCCCACTGCCTGAGTGGTGCCAAGTTGGTTGTGGATGTGCAGACAGCAGCAGCCGCGAGGCAGCAGTGCAGATCCACACATCACCACCCGAGGCAGCTGAAGCCAGGTACGCCCTCGCAACGTCCCGGGTCCGCCCGGGTCCAGGACCGCAGTGGTCCACGAGGGTCATCAGGCAGACAGGGCGCTCGTCCAAGCCACCCCAGGCGACCCCATCTGAGGCACCCTAGGCTGACAGTTGAAGTTGGGGAGATGAGAGGGAATACTTAGGGGCAATGAGGGATCCCCAAGCCTCGGATTACCCCTAGTCGGCTTCAGAGGGAGACCCTTCCCACACGGCCTTCGGTAGCGCAGGGTCCTGGGCTGCCATGCTGAATGCAGAAGGATTTCTGGAGTCTTCTTTCTTTGTGTTGGGTCAACCCCCTGTGTGTGGTGCCCAGTTGGTTGTAGGTGTAGAGATAGCAGCCGCCGCGAGGCGGCAGCACAGGCCCACACATCACCGCCGGAGGCGGCGGAGTCTGGGGTCCGCCCGCACAACGTCCCGGGTCGCCCAGCTCTGGTACCGCCGGGCCACGAGGGTTATCAGGGAGACGGGGTGCTCATCCAAGCCACCCCAGGAGCCTGTCGGCCACATCACAGCCCCACGGCCACGGGTCTCCCTCTGAGGCTGTCAGTGCTGTGCTGTGGGCCTCAGGTCAGTCCCCCAGGCACGATGATGGCAGCGTGCTGCCAAAACCTGGGACTTTGTGCCTCCAGCCCAGCGCACCAACCCCACCAAAGACAGCTCCCCAAACTCTGGGCCCTTATTTGAGCGGGTATCTGCCTCCAAGGGGAATACTCAGAGCTCCTCAGACTCTAAGCAGCTGTATTAACATCTCCATTCAATTCAGGTGTTTGAGATGCTAAAGATGTGGGTGCGCCGCTGCCTCCCGTCCTGCTGGTCGTCCGTCCAAGCGCAGCCACCAGTGTGGGGTGCCGCAGACACCTCCGTGTCCTGGGGGATTGTTAAAGGATGGGGGTCCCCAGGGGGCGAGCATGCTCTGAGTCTGGGGTCCGGTGCCATGCACCGCACTCTGGGCTCATCACAAGTGCGTGGAGGCGCAGTTCCCTCCCGGAGCGCCCTGGGTCTGCCCTGGAGCCCATGCGCTGCTGGGGGTTGAGTCCCAGCTGCACCCACGACCACGACCTGTTTCACGCAAGCCAGGCAGGCGAGAGGAGATACTAGGGAATTGAGAGGTCCCATGTCCTGGGGTGACGAGGACAGGACGGGGAGCCTGGGTGACGGAGAGCCAAGCTCGAGAGTAACCCTACCGCCCCAGACCTCCGGCAGCACCGGGTTCTGGGGCTGCCTTGCTGGGCACAGGAGGATTCCGGGGTCCTCCTCACATCGGGTGCCAACACTCAAGCTTGTCCCACTGCCTGAGCGGTGCCGAGTCGGTTGTGGATGTGTAGACAGCAGCGGCCGCGAGGCGGCAGTGCAGATCCACACGTCACCGCCCGAGGCGGCCGAGGCCAGGTCCGCCTGCACAACGTCCCGGGTCCGCCCGGGTCCGGGACCGCAGTGGTCCACGAGGGTCATCAGGGAGACAGGGAGCTGGTCCGAGCCACCCCACCTCAGATGGCCACCCCATCTGAGGCACCCCAGGCCGCACTGTTGAAGCTGGGGAGACGAGAGGGAATACTTGGGGGCAATGAGGGATCCCCAAGCCTCGGATGACCCCAAGTCGGCTTCAGAGGGAGACCCTTCCCACACAGACTCCGGCAGTGCAGGGTCCTGGGGCTGCCTTGCTGGGCACAGGAGGATTTCTGGAGTCTCTTTCTTTGTCTTGGGTCAACCCGCTGTGTGGTGCTGTCAGTTGGGTGTGTAGAGACAGCAGCCGCCGCGAGGTGGCAGCGCCGACTCATGCGTCTCCGCGTGGAGGCGGCCGAGGTCGGGGTCTGCTTACCACCAAATGTGGGAGTCTGCCCTGTCCTAACTTGAGGGTCCACCTAAGGCCAAGTCTGGGGTTTCCCCACAGTCAATCTGGAGGTTCACCCATGACAGAGGCTGGGGTGTCATATTAGGCAGGAGGGCCCCCAGCACTTGGTGGTGGGGGCCACAGGAGCAGAGGGTCAGCCCAGGGCTCTCCCCAAGGTGCAGTTAGGCCTGGTGTTCTCGGGGTCCCTTGCCTGGGTGGGCCCCCCACCGTGGTGCCAATTCCCTAGATGTGACGGGTGAACCCTACAGACCACAGGGACCCAGTGCCCCGCCGGAAGGCCAAGGTGGTCACCCCAGGGACAGGATGGCCAAGGGTGGCTGGGGACTTGAGGCTCAGGTCTTTGTTCTGTTTTTGTTCCCGAATCAGCGGTGCCCCAGGCGGGTGGGTGCGCGGGGCAGCGGGGACAGGGCTATGAGTCTGTACGGCTGGTCACCAGAGTGCGCCCGTGAGCTGCAGTGCACGGCGGGCTTGCCGCTTCCAGACGACGGGAACGTGGCGGCGAGGGGACCCGGGCGCCCCAACCACAACGGGGAGACTGCCCCGCAGAAGCCTCTGTGGCCACAACAGTCACTGTCAACCAGATGGCCGCCCACCCTGGCCCACAGAGACCCCGGGGTGCTTCCCTTGGCCCAACCTGAGTCCTGACACCCCCATACACACACACCCCACGAGACTGCTCCCCATGGATTCCCGGACCCTCGGGCGGATGTGTGGTCTCAGCCACGCCGGTGGCAGAAAGCAGCTCTGAGTCCCGCCCAAGCCGCCGGGGGCCCCAGCCAGGATCCCCATTAGGGGCGGAGTGCGCACCCAGTGCTAGCTGGGTGGGGAGCAAGGTGCGTGATCTGCCCTGAGGGGACCAGGCTGTGTTGACCCTGGGGGAGGGGGGACGTTTGGGACAATGCCAGGCCCTGTCTACAGGATGCCAAAGGAGGGGAGTGGAGAAGGCCGTCTTTGGAGAATTCCAGACAGGCGGACGAGGAAGTACGAGGGACATTCCCGGTTGGAGGTGGGCCTCGTGGTGCCCCCTCCCCCAGCACGGTCCCCACTCCGATTGGCTGGCAGAACAGGGCGGGAATTCTGGGCGGGGCCACCCCAGTTAGAAAAAGCCCGGGTTAGGGCCGGGAAGCAGGGCGCGGGAGGGGGGAGGTGGGGAGATGGGGGGGTCCGGGGGAAACTGGGGAGGCGGGGGAGCCGAGGGGTAACCAGGGAAGCGTGGGGTACGGGGGCAACCAGGGGAAGATGGGGCTGGGGTACAGGGAAGCTTGCGTGGGCCAAGGGTCACCTTGGAAACCTGGAGTCTGGCAGGAGCGGCAACGGGCTGAGGGGCTGGCTTGGGCAGGGCTGGCAGGCACCTGGGAGCGTGGCGGGAGCATGGCGTGGGCTCTCAGGTGTCCGGGAGGCACGGCGACATCGGTGTGGGTGTGACGGGCCAAGCTGGGTGTGCAGAGGAAAGAAGGGGGAGCCAGACATTCATCCCGGTCAATTTTGGTTTCAGGACGTGGCGGCTGGTGGACGAGGGGGAGCTGGAGAGGGGTTTGCCCCGGGCCTGGGCAGTGGAGGTGTAGCTGCAGCCGTGGGCAGGTGAGTCCCCTTCCCCTCCCTGGGCCTTGCTTCGCTGGCCTTCTCCAAGAAGGAGGTTTTGGGGAGCAAGGACCGGCGAGGAGAAGCGGCTGACCTCCCGACAGAAGGGCAGGACGAAGGCAGGGCGGTCGGCACAGGTGACATCGTCTCGGGGGGAGCTGAGACTGAGCAGGCTGGGGGGCCGTGGGCCTGTCCCAGGTGGAAAGAGCGTTTCAGGAGAGCAGAGCGGAAGATGAGGTGGGGCTGCCAGCAAGGGAGGTGCCAGGGTCACCACCTCCAGGGAGGTGACAGGTGGCTGCGGGGATCCAGCACGTGTGGGAGCATTCCAGGCCCGGGTCAGACAGGACGAGAAGGGGGACTCAGGATTCAGAGGGTCCCCAGCCGCCACCACATCTCACCCACCGCAATTCATTTAGTAGCAGGTACAGGAGCGGCTCTGGCACGGGCCTCCCAGGCCCGTGCCAGAGCCTTGAGGGCCGGAGAACGGGAAAGAAGGTGCAGTGCGCGGGGAGCCGCAGAGGGACGCCACCCGGAGGGAGCCGCGGCCGCAGGTACCGGGCTCCAGAGAGATTTCTGCAGCAAGGAGGCTGCTGCGGGCCCAGCCTGCGGACGCGCCGTTCCCACGCGGCACTGCGGCCCAGGGGCTGGCGCGGAGAGGGCCCACAGTGCACTCGGTGACACTGTATGCCTTCCCCGCTCAGCCCCCGGGACTGGCATGGCAGACAGACAGCACCCAGGGGAGTCAAGGGCGCTGGCGAGACCAGACTAGGCGAGGCGGGCGGGGTGGAGCGAGTGCGAGTTCTTGGGGTAGGGAGGGAGGTCGGGGCACAGGCAGGGGTGAGGCGCGGGGCCTGGCCTCCGGAGCCCATGGCCAAGGCGGGCCTCTGTGGGCGACGACGGAGCAGAGATCGGTGCCCCTGCGCTTGGACTGGAGACGAGGGTGAGTGTCCAGCCCACTGTCCCCGCCTGACCCCCGTCCGCCGCCTCTGCCCACTCAGCCCGCGCCTCGTCCCTTCTTCCCACAGCCAGGTCTCCAGTGGGGGTGGATGTGCCGCCAGCCACCGAAGGCCGGGTGCCAGGAGGTGCTCAGAGGGACATGACATGGTCTGGTGTGACGGCGAGGACAGACGTGACGCTCTCCGGCCTTCCTGGTAAGTGCAGGTACAGGGCGTGGCCCCCCCAGGCCACTGAGCCACCTGGCCTCACTCAAGAGAAGTCTCCTTTCCCATAGAACATTCTCGGCTGGCGCCGGGGGCGCTGGAACGCCCGGCAGGTCTCTGTTCCTTTACTTTCCTGAAGGAGCCAACACACTACTGCTGCTCTCTGGACCCCAAGAACCCTCAAAATGACAAGGTGAGGAGCGCCCCTGCTGCACACAGTGGGCAGGGCCACGGGGCCAGGGAGCCGGGCGCTCACTCTCTCCCCACCCGCAGAAATGGTGCTACCCAGCTCATGCCTGGGCCTTGGAACCGGGACTTCTTCAAGTCCTTCTAGCTCTGACCCGAGAATATGCTGCATTCTGGAACCACTACACTACTTGACTCAGGAATCGGCTCTGGAGGGTGAGCATGGGCATCCCTTCTGGAAGCTTCCCCGGCCTGGCCCGATCTGCCCCCACCCACATGTCCTGTCGCCCTCTGCAGGTTAAGCTAAAGGAACAAGACCGACCTGCCACCAACACCAGCAGAAGCGAGCAGCGCCCACGGCAGCCCCCGCCCCACCTGGGGACACTGTCTTCGTCTTCGTGGCCACCCCTGCACGGCTGGAGACCACCACCGGCCGCCGCGCCCCTCACCACCACTCTGCTTCCTCTCCCTGCTCCTCTTCAACCTTTTCTCTTGTTTTTTCACACCTTTTTTCTCTCTTTCCTTTGCTCAAGAGGCTCAAAGCATCCAGGACTCCGTTTCCCCCGTCCCCCCTGAATTCAATTTGCACTAAGTCATTTGCACTGGTTGGGGTTCTGGAACTGGCCTTGAGTCTCTGAGCGAGTGTGCGAGCGAGCTGCTGAGTGTGCCGGGCCTCCTTCGGCCTGCGCTGCGCCCGCGCCCCCCTGTGGTCCATCTCTCTCTGGGGGTGACAGGGTGCGGCTGAGTGTGTGGGGCCCCGCCCTCCCCTTGCCTAGTCTGGAAGCTCTGACCATCGAGCAAATCTTGAAGCATTCCATTGTCCTTCTCGCTGTGCGCCCCTCCCCACCAGGGCTCCACCAGGGGCCCTGGACTCATCAATAAACTCAGTTACAGCAATTTGTCTCTGGAATGGAGCTGTTTATCTGGGGGAGTGATGGGGGGACATGAAAAAGGCATGTGGGACAGGAGAGGGACATGAAGGATGAGAAGGGGGCTACAGGATGGGAAGGACGTAAGGAATGGGGCGAGGCCCATGAGCTACGACGAGGTTGCAGCCAGGGAGAGATCACGGGTAGGGCTGTGGAAGGACGCATGACAGGGGAAGGCCTGTGGGCGGGTGCAGAGGAAGTGGGGACGTCAGGGTGGATCACAGGCACCATGTGGAGAACAGGAGGGGGCTGTGGGACCCTGGGGTCCCTGCAGGGAGATGTCCCTGATGCGGGTGGCGAAGGGAGCCCTCAGCCACGAGAGCAAGTTAGGGCACCACCGAAATCTCCCTGAGGTCTGTCCTGTCACCGAAAATACCTCCTGGATGACACCCCTAGGCTTCCCTGAGCCCTCGCCCCAGACCCAAAGGCCTCGTAGAACCAGCCTAGGGCATGGGCTTGAAATGTGGGAGGGACTCACAGTCCAGGCCGGGCAGCCATGCCACTGGGAGCCCACGGCCCCGGCCACTGTCATCAACAGTCCTGCTGCTGCTAAGTGCTCCCATGGGCCTCAAGGGGACGCAGAGATGAGATGTCCCCTTCCCACACATGCTGTGCTGTAGTGAGAGCTGGGGGCACAGGGGGCAGCAAGGAAGAGACACAGGAGAGTGCTCGCCTGCGGTGAGGGGCATGGTGGGGGCTGCAGTAGGGGTGAGCTTCCCAACAGGCAGGTGAAAAAGGAGTAGAAAGGGGTGAAGAGGAGGAGTATGGAGACGGAGGAGAGGGAGAAGGGGGAGGGGAGGACGGCGACAGGCAAAGAGGTGAGGGAGGTGGCAAACAAGAAGATAGGTGAAGGGAAAGGTGAGGGAGGGGACGGGGCGGAGGAGGTGAGGGGTACCCGAGAGTGAGAAGGTGAGGGCGTCCAGGGCTGACGCAGGGCCCCGTGGTCAGAGTCTTGCTGCTGAAGCCCCCAGGACCGTGTCCTACTGGTGCCTGGCCTTGAGTTTGCTCCTGGGTAGAAGTGCAGCCCCCATGTGAGTTTGTGGTTGGCGTCCCCACACAAGACAGCGGCTGCATGGGGCCCCCCGCAGGCAGGGTGGCGCCCCTATCTCTGAGCCCCCACCCCCAGGCCCCCCAGCTCCTTGGCGCCTGGCTGTGCAGACGCCGGGAACATGAGGGAACAGCTCTTGGAAATAAGGCTGGGGTCCTGGCCCTTCCCAGTGCTCGGAGCAGCCAGGAAACGCAGGAAATGCCTGGCCTCCTGACAAAGACCAGAGAGCAAGGCCTGAGATTCCCAGCCCTGTGCTCGCTCGGGCCTTCCCTAGTGTCCTGGCCCGCATGGACCCCAGCTGCCCTGACTCTGGGCCCACAGCATGATGCCGTCCCCACGAGCTCAGCTCCCGTGGATTCCCCACTGGTCCCGTGTGTCTGGGCTCCCCTTTGGGCCCTCCGCCCCTCCCGCCCGACGGTACAGGGGACACGGGGCTGGGCCCTCAGGTTTCTGGGGACAAGGGACTTCTGGTGCTACAAGGGGGATAGTCCTGGGCCAGCTGGGCGGGTGGGCACCACGGCATGCAGTTGGGTGAAGGCGTTTTTCAAAGACCTGGCGGATGGCGCCCTTGGGGTCCCCTGAGTGCCTCTGCCATCCCCTGGAGGCTCTCACAGTCGGCGGACAGCGCTCATGGGCAGGCCGCATCCATCTCCAGGCTGCCGGCTGGTTTGACTCACCCAAGTGGGTTTTGCCGGTGGGATGAAGGAACCCATCCATTAGGTGTCAAGAGTCAGGTCTATAAACGGCCTTTATTATAAACATCCGTCTCCGCGGGAGCTTTGCAAAGCTGGGCCTTGGAAGATGAAAGGCCGGCTTCCCGGGTGGTGGCGGGATGGCCATGTGGGCACCGCAGGTGGCCAGAGGGGCACTGAGGGCCGCCAGGGCGTGGGAGTGGGAGGAAGGAGACAAGACTCCAGAAGCCTCTTCTGGGCAACACAGAAGACACCCCCCCCCCCACTTCCACAGGCATCGGGGTCCAGGAAAGGGAGGGCAATCGTTGGGACCCCCCGAGGTCAGGGGGCCAGTTCCTCGGGGTGCTGTGGCCTTCTCCTGGGCCCCCACACTCTCAATCTGGGGCTTCCACCTGGGGGCCTGAGGCCGATTTGGGAAAGCGAGTGCCTCTGGTTTGGAATGCGGGCAGGGTGGGGCTGCTCCTCCGCACCCACCCGGGAGAGAATGGCGGAGGCCCCTAGCGCCCCTGACTCTGTCTCCCTAGGTCTGCCCGTGGAGGTGCCCGCACCCCCGGCGCCTTGGAATGCTCAGGACAGGGTATACGTTGGGGGTGCTCGGCAGCGCACCCAGGAGGGAGTGCCTGGAGGGACCTGGGCCGGAGCAGGCGAGGCCAAGGCCGTGTGGAAGCAGGTGGGGGCAAGAAGCCACAGGCCAGAGCTGGCTCTACCAAGAGGTCGTGAGCCCGGCGCCTCGCCCAGGGCTGGGAGACAGAGGTGGCCCAGCCCTGCCGACAGAGCCCCTCCGTGGAGCTGGGGACCGCCAGGTTGGAATGTGTTTACCTTTGGCCCAACCCGATTTCCTGCTTTTTAGAAAAGAGGCTTAGAGAAGGTTGTTAGACAGGCTCCTGGCGCCCCCGCCCCCAAAGGCACTTTCAAAATGCCCCTGTGCTGGGTTAAGTGTTGGGAAGCAAACAGGGGCTTGAATTTCACTCCCAAACCCCAGGCCGGGGCGAGGGTGGGGGAGGGGGGAGAAGTCTGGGGGAAGACTTTTGAATATTGTGGAGACCCCCACTAGGTACCCAGCACAAAACTGCAGGGTCTTCACACCTGGACCCTCCCACAGCCGTGCTTCTGTGGAGGAGGGTGTAGGCTGAGCAATTGCCAACTCATCCAGTTTGGAGAAAACAGAACTTAACGCGTGTGTGTGTGTGTGTGTGTGTGTGTGTATGCATGTATACCTGTGTGTCCCTGTGTGTGTCCACGTGTGTGTGCATCTCTCAGCATGTCCCCGTGGACCTGTGAGCAGTGGGTCAGCCTTGTAGCTGTGTGCTCGTGGGGTGTGCAGCCCTAAGCGTCCCCCTGTCCTGGCGGTGTGTGTCCACAGTTGTCTGGCTGCAGCTGTGAGTGAGCGTCTCTAACCGTGCTGTGGTGCTGAAGACATGCCCAGGGGGCCCTGTCCTGTTTGGGGTGCTCTTCAGGGCCTGCTGGCTTTCGTGTGGTCTGGCACCTTGTGGGGCCAGTGTCCCCGGGAGGGTGGACATCTGAGCCTGGCTGTGTGTCTTGTGCCTTTCTGTGGGGCCTGGATTGAATGACCCAGGAGCCCACTTTCAGGCAGGGATTATGGACACATCTGGGGCGGGGTGGAGTCAGGACACTTGTTATACCACCCAATGGGGGCAGAAAAATCCAACAATACAAGGGAAGTGAAACCCCTTAAGCAGGCTACCTTGATGTTTGGGGTCTGACCACAGTGCACCCTGGGAAGTCTCAAAAACAGGGCTGGCCTGCTGGCCCCACCCAGGCTCCCAGGAAGACTAAGGGTCTCCCTCCTCCCAGAGCCCGGTGATGTCTGAGCACAGAGTACAGGGGCAGTGGTCCACTTGGCCCTCGACAGCCGGGGGGCAGGAGGCTGAGCTGCTGGTTAGTGCCGAGACCCTACGCCCCACCTAGCTCACAGCGCTCTCCTTTCTCTTCTCCATGTCCCTCTTGTCTTCAGGGTCCACACATGTGTGTTGTACCTGACAAGTCCCAAAGAGCCCAAGCCCCCAGCGGAGATTGTGTGACCCCTACAAGGGAGATGGAAGGTTCTAGAAGGAGCATGGCCAGCAGTGGCCTCCCCTAAGGCTGTGGTGGCCGCTCTAGGCCACGGCCCAGGCCGCCCCTGTGGCTCCTTCCCTGCTCCTCTCCTCTCTCCAACCCCCTTCCAGCACACTCCCCAGCCTGCATCTGGGGACACGGTTGGCCCTTCTCCAGGGGTGAGGGGAACCAAGGGGGCCCCTTCCTGGAAGCCCACCTGCAGGCCGGCTTGCTGGGAAAGGGCCTGCTCCTTGGCGGCCCCCACCCGCCAGAGCTGTTTCCTGGAAGCGGTCACTGTGGATATTCTGTTCCTTGTCAGCACCGTGCTTGCAGAAAGCAGACACTGGGCCCTTGTCCTCTGGGAGCCCGCGCTCCATCACCGAACACCTGGCCGGACACAGGCGGGCAGCCGGGTCCGCGGGGAGCGGCGCGGGCCTGCGGCTGGACCAGTAAACAAACAGGGGCGCCAAGCGCAGGGGCCCCTGGTCCCCACTTCTGCCTCACGCCTCCACGCAATAGCAGGCGCCGAGGCCCAGCGGGGGCCCGGCCTGCAGAGCTGGGAGGCAGCTGTGAGCGCAGAGCTGAGGGCACGATGCAGACCCCCAGGGCCGTCGGGGAGGCAGGCCATGGGCTCCCACGCTTTGCAGAAACCCATCTGCCTGGGTGGAAGACTCCGTGGGAGAGCCCAGGGAGCTGGGGCCAGATGAGGAGGGGCGGTAGGTCAGGGGCCAGAAGCCAGGCAAAAGCTCTTACCCTGAGCAGGGTAGGAAGAGAGGCCCCCAAGGGTTTGGAGGGTGGGGGTGACCTGACCGCTGGTATGCAGCCCAGAGGGTGGGAAGGAGGAAGGAGAGGACACTGAGACGGGAAGACCATTCCTCGGGTTCAAGGCTTTCTGGAACGAGGGGTAGAAGGAGGGAGGACAGATGGTTGGGATGCCTGGAACAGCCTGGCGCCAGCACTGACAGGGACCTGACCCTGGGGGCACTGTGCTGCCCGGGGTGGTCCCTGGCCCAGGCAAGCTGTGCAGTGGAGAGTGTCTGGCAGGATGTGGGCCTCTAGGAGCAGAGCTGAGAAGGGGACAGGGGGCAGGGGGCACAGATGGGGAAGCACTGACCAGGCAGGGGAGCACAGACCGTGCAGACAGCCCAGGGTGCGGCCTTGGGGAGCCATGATCGCCAGGGGGCCGTGGAGGATGGAGGAGTGGCCAATGGGTTAAGGGGTGCTGGGGGACAGGGCCTCGGGGGCCACACGTCAGAGGAAGAGCGCAGGCCTGGGGTACGAGCCCTCCCCCCCGCCCATCCACTACCTCTCACGTGCAGGCAGTGAGGCTGGGGGGGACGTGCAGGAGACGGGCCCAGGGAGAAGCCAGGGGCCCCTTGGGTTTCTTCAGGTGGCTTTCAGATCACTCCCCATGCGTGGCAGGGCCCACGGAATGCAGAGAAGCACACACAGAGCCCCCCAACCCCCGCCCCAAGCTCCCCATTGGTTGGCGGTGATATCACTCCTGTGTCAACACCCTACAGCTTCCCGGCCAGCGAGGTTTATGGAGCGGGACCGGACCCACCCGGGCCTCCGCCCGGGCCCCACCCTGGCCCACACACTGGCCCACTGTTCTGGGGTCTGGAGGGGAGGCCACATCATGGCGTCCTGGTGCTGTCTGCTGCTCCACTCACCCCCAAGTCCCTGGCATCCCTACTAGAGAGCGTGGGGGGCTGCGGGCCCGGCTTCCACTCCTCCTCCCTCTGGAAGAGGCCCGGAGGCCCTGGGGCCCAGGACTGTGGCTTTGGGGGGCACAGAGTGGCCTCTAGGACGGGTCCCAGGCTGAGCGCTGCAGAGGGGGCTCCAGTGGGTCCCTCCAAAAATGCTCCAGCCCTCTGCAGACCTTGGAAAAGGCAGAAAGGGCCTCCCTTCCTCTCCCCAGCTCTGGCTGACAGCAGTCCTGAGACTGTGGGCCTTTGGTCAGAGGGGAGGACAGGAGAGCTGCCATTGTGACACCCCTGCCCACCCAGCCTGGCGACACCCCTGGGAGCAGGGACGTTCATGCCAGGCCTCCCAGGGCCTCCTCTGGGGGCAGATATGCCCCGAAAGCCCCCATCTCCGGGAGGGTGGTGGGAGGTCCCGGCCGGGGCCGGGCAGGCTGGGTGGCCCAAGACCCTTGCTTATCAGAACCTTGCATGTGATGAGGACCCAGGAGGGTTTTCTCCACGACAGAAGGCCCCAATCTCTGCCAGGCTGTAGGGACCCCAGAGAGGCCCAAAGGCTGGAGGCCTGGCGTTGGGAATAGGCACTTCCGGCCGTCAGCGTGTGCTCCTCCCAGAGTCCATCGGCCTGGCTGTGGGGGGCTCTGCTTTTAAGTTTTTGCCGTTGTGAGGGATGGTCTGCCCAGAATAGCAAAGTAGGCCTGAGCAGGAGGGTCTGGGTTCAGGGGGCTCTCCTCTCCTGGGACCTGTACCCTAGTGGGGTGGAGACCCTTAGGACGCCCTGAAAGACAGCAGGTCCCTGTGTGCGGTCTGGGCCAGGCCCGAGAGCCCCTAGCCTACGGGTTGTGGACAGGGTGGGTGGGTGGGGAGAAGAGGGGAGGGAAGGGGCTCGCTGCCCTTTGCCTTGTTTCCATCCTTAGCTCTGTGTTCATCGACCTCTGTCACCAAGGACGGGGTTGATGAAGCAGAGAACAGAGCTCCCCGGGCCTCCAGGAGGGCCCCTGCTGGCCGCCACCAGCCCACGCCAAGCTCCCCTTGGCTGCCTGCGTCATCAACTTCTGTCACCAAGGAGAGGGGTGATGAAGGAGGGAACAGAGCCCCCTGGGCCTCCAGGAGGGCCCCTGCTGGCTGCCACCAGCCCAGGCCAAGTTCCCCTTGGCTGCCTGCGTCATCAACCTCTGTCACCAAGCAGGGGGGTGATGAGGGAGAAGACAGAGCCCCCTGGGCCTCCAGGAGGGCCCCTGCTGGCTGCCACCAGCCCAGGCCAAGCCACCCTTGGCTGCCTGCGTCCTGTCTGCCTTTCTGCTGTGTCCCTTCCCTCCCACAGCCCTATTGGGGCTGTCCCCTGCCCAGGCCTCAGACCCCAACCCCTGCCCATCCCTTTGTCTCATTGTGGCCCCACGGTGGTCTCCACTGGTCAGAGCTGCAGCCCATGTCTGTCCCGCACCCAGTATCCTTCCCATTGCCCAGCGACCCCCGGAAGCAAAGCCCCCCATCCGGAGCTATGAGCCTGGGGCTTTGGGTCCCTGTTGCCCCCCGTCCGAGGGTGAACAACCTCACCCTGGGACTTGGGGCAGAGGGCATGTGTGCCAAGAGTGGCCCCCAAGGGACACGTGGCTGTTTGCAGTTCGGGAAGCAGCCGAGATAAAGCGGCTGTTTTCCCAGTGGGCGCAGAGCCAGAGGGGGCCGGGGGGCAGAGGGGGTCAAGGCCAGGCCGCTGCCTCAGACTCCCTTCCCAGACTGCTTGTCTGCAGCCTGTCCCCTCTTCTGCACGGAGCACGGGGGCCCAGGAGGGGGGGACCATTGCACAACCAGCCCCCTGTGTTTGGTGATCCCGCCAGATCAGCTCAGTGGCGGCACAGGGCTTAGCACCCCGTCGCTCTCTCCCAGATGAGACAGTCGCCCTCCCATCTGCTCCCCAGAGCCCCCAACCCAAGCAGGCGGCCAAGAGGGTCCCAGGGTTGTAGCCTCCCCCATGTGGGACCCCAGCATATGACAACCTAATGAAGGCCAAATGTCATAGGACTGTGATTCGGGTGGGCTCTGCCTCAGCCCAGAGGGGCTGCCAGCCGGAGATGATGCGGGTGGATGTGGCGATGACGCGCAGACAGTGGGAGGGAGGCTGGAACAAGAGGATTAAGGGTTTACATTATCTGCACGTCACCGGGAAATGCTTATGGGGAGAAGGGAAGAGGGCACCAGGGGGCTGGGTGGGAAGGACATTGGGGTGGGATTCTGGGAAATGGAATTTCAGCTGTTCCCTTCCTGCCCAGCCTGGGCCTCTGAGGGCATCACAGGGGGCCCTCCCCCGAGAAGCCACCCAGACTTCCCGCTCAGGGCTGGGTGTTGGGCCCAGCCAAGCAGGCTGGGTGCCGTGCTCAGCCCTGGCCAGGGATCCCAGGGTCGGGTAGGAGGAGGCTAGCCAGAGGGCTGTGGCCACCTAGCCCGGAGCAAGCCCACGGGTCAGGACGGCCCAGACATCCCCTGTCCCCGACCCTCCCTCATGGAGCTGTCACCCAGCAACGTGAACTCTCTCTGGCTGAGGCCCCATGTGGCTCCAGGCTCCCCCTGCCCCCGGCTCTCCTCATGCACCCCCTCAGGTCCCTGAACGCCTGCCATCATCTGGGTGGCCCCAGGTTCCCGCTGCCCTGGGGTGCCCCCCTTTACAGCCGGGGTCTGTTGCCATGCACTGAATGGGGACATGGGCAGTGCACATCTCTTCTGACTTTTCCCCAAAGACCCAACTCAGCTCTGGAGTCCCGGCCTCCCTGGCAGTCCTGTTTGTGCTCACTGGGTGTCTGAGAAAGGGGGTGCCCCACAGACCCAGCCAGCCAGCGCCCCCACCCCTGCCCCAGGAGCCTTGCCCTCGAACAGAAAATGGGGAACGAGTGAGGAGGAATGAGGATGAGGGAAGGAAGGGCCTTTGGGGGGCACTGGAGAAAGTTCCAGAAAGAGAGAATTCCATGGAAAGGCCGGAAGCCTTCCAGCTGACCCTCCGCCCTGAGGACTCATCTCTTGGTGGGCGGCAGCTGCCCACCTGCTGGCCCAGTGGGGACTATCGATCCAGTTTGTTGCTTCCCCAGCTCCGGGTTGGTCCTCACCCCTCTCGTCTCCACACACATATGTCCCCCTTTTTTTTAATTTTAACACTTGAGCTTGATAACTGTCTGGGGAGGGGGAGTGGAGAGCCAGCACTGGCCAGCCTGACGCCCAGCAACTGTCGCCCCCAGCCACCCCCACAGGCGTGGGTATTCGGCCTGGCCTGAGTCCTCTGTCCCTCCCGGGTTCGGGTCATTCCAGACTGGGGGTGCCCAGGTGCCACGGGTGGAGGTGCTGCAGGGTGCCCTCGGGAAGCTTCCTGGGAGAAGGGGCACAAGGCCCCAGACTTGGGGTGCTCTGGCCTCCAGCTGCCAGGAGGAGCTATGTGCTATGTGCTATGGCCTTGGGGTCCCCTCCACCAGAACCGCAGGGGCCTCAGAGGCACCTCTCTACCAAGAGGGACGCTCAAGGAATAACAAGGGGCCCCTCGGCTGCACTCGCTCCTGGGCTCGGGCCTTCCCCGACTTGGCCCTTCCTCCTCACGATGACCCACGATGGGGTTCTACACACCCCCATTCTGCAGATGAGGAAACTGAGGCACAGAGAGGTGGAGGGGTGTCCCTGAGCTCCCACAGCCACTACGGTGACCACCCAGGACTTGGGTCCAGGCAGCCGGCTCAGACCCTGTGGTCGTTTCCACTGACTCTATGTGCACTTGTGCGGGGAGTTGGGGGGGGTGACCAGAGGTCCCTGAGGCAGCACAGCGCACCCTCCGCGGGGGACGTCCACCAGCAAGAAGATAGCCCTACAGAATGAGGGCCGGGCTATGGGGCAGAAGCAAAGAAACAGGAGGAACTTTCTGGAAGGTGAAAGGTTCCTGCGGCTGAAGCTGCAGAGGGCTGGTCTCTTCATCTAATCCCACCCCCACTGCCCACTCCCCAGCCCAGGCAGAGTGGGCAGGACAGAGGGGTGCAGTGTGCATGGGCTCTGGGATGCCCCCCCAGGGCGAAGTCCCAGGGCACTGACCCCAGAGCTCAAACAAGGCCGGGCCAGTGGGGCTGCACCCACCGGGTCAGGGGGGACGGGGGTGGGAGGGATGGGGGGGGGTTGGTGGAGGCAGTGGTCAGGGTCCGCCACACTCAGTGGGGAAAGGGCACTGCGGCTGCTCGGGGGGTGAGCAGGTGGCCGCTTGGCCGGCCTCATGGACTTCCAAGCCTTCATACCACGTCCAGCCTGAGGGTCACCTTGGTGACCGGGGTGGGGGTCTCCTCCTGCTGCCTACACCCCCCATGCCATCTTTACAAGATCATGGTGGAGCAGAGGTTCTACGTGGGGACCGGGTTGGCTGGCCCACGCGACACTTGCCCAGGAAGACCCCTTCTCTCTGAGGGTGACCAGGCCCTTGGAGGGCATTCCTGGGATGAGGCTAGAGTGTCAACCACCCGGGTACACATGTGCAAGCCTGCTCTCCCAGTGTCCCCAGGCTCCTTCTCAGAAGGGAGGGGTGCCTTGCACCCAGACTCCCAGTCCCTGTGCATGGGCAGTGTCCCTGCTGAGCCTGGGGTGCGGGGCAGACAGGGGTGGGGCATAAAGCACTCCTGTCTCCACACAGCACTGGGGGCCACAGAGGCCCCTATACAAGATGCTACCCCAGGCACCTTCCGAGGTGGCGGAGCGCAGGCACAGGCGGGGCGGGGGTTGTGCCCCAAAGCCAGCTCCCTCTTCTCCCACCAACCCCACCATGACCAGGACACGAGAAGGGGGTGCGTGGAGCAGGCGGGGCGATCTCGTCCCTGCTTCTAGGCACTTCTGAGGGCCCCCTCAGAGCTCCAAGCCCTCATGCTGGCTGGGGTCTAGACACCCTCCCAGACTCACAGCCCAGGTACTTGCTCATAGCTGCCTGTGGGACCTTAGGGTACACAAGCTCTGCTAGCAGGGGACAGCGTTCAGGTGGGAAAGAGCTTCCCCACCACCCCCGACACGGACTCCCAGAGGTCATCGTCAGGCCTGGGCTCAGGTGATCCCTGGGAAGGGTGGGGCTGGGTTTTGTTCCAAGAGGAGCAAGTGCCCGTTGCCTTAGCAGGGGCTGCAGGGGGGTGGGAGGACGCGAGGCCGCAGGACCCCCAGGAAGCCCCAGAGCCTTCAGGTTCCAGGGCCTGAGGAGTGAGGCCCGGGGAGGGAGAGGCCCCTCACCGTCGCTGCAGAGACTCGAGGTGGAAGGAGGAGGGACCTCTGCCCCTTGGAGCCCCAGGAGTGTAGGACAGAGGTGGGAGGGCTCAGGCTAGGAATCTCCCCGGACACCCCACGCAGCCCCAGGGCAGCGAGATCCAGCTGGGCCCGGCACTGCCCTAGGAACAGAGTCACCCAGAAGGAAGGCCACCTCTCTGGCCTGATAGCCAGGCCAGGCGGCAAATTCTGGGCCCTGAGTGGCAACAGGGGTGCCAGGCCTCCAGAGCTTTCTGGCCGGGGAAGACCCTGCCCCAGCGGACATGGTGAGGCCTGCTCAGGGAGACCAGAGGTCACTGTGGCCCCGGAAGCCCCCGGCCACCTGGCCCCCAGGCACTACCCGCCCGCCACTCCTTGAGGATCCAGAGCAATCAGAGAAGCGCCAGCAGCAATGTTTATTTTCAAATGACATTTTGTAAGAAAAACAGCCTCCCCAAATGCTTGACCCTGAGTCTGGAATGTGGAGATGCAAACAGCTGACCCCCTCCCCGGGCCCTGCACAGCCCCTGGTTGGGGGTAGGGGGCTGGGGGACATCCTGGGGGACCCTGGCCGCATGTGGTCAGGGCATGGAACCCACTCTGTGCTCTGTTCCACGTCTCACTGTGTCCCCAGCGGGGCGCTGACTCCCCCTGCAGCCCCAGCAGGGACAGCTTGTCTTGGCTTGGTGTTCTCAGACACTTGCTCCCGTGCGGCACACGCCACCCCCCGGGGCAGCCCCATGCTCTGCTCCCGCTGGGCTCCCAGCCTGTGTCTGCCTGGCCTGCAGCCTGCCCCAACTCTCTCTGCTCTCCTCTGAGCCCCAACCTCCGGGAGGCCCTCCAGGGGAGCTCGGTAGAAGCTGCTCCTGGTAGACAGCTGGCAAGCCCCCATCCCCACCCCACCTGCAGCGAGTGTCCACTGCCCTTCTGCCCACAGGCAGAGACTGGATCAGTGGATCCCACTGGCAGGTTCCTTGGGGGCCAGCTGGCTCTGTGGCCCCTGCCCTAGAGGGTTCCTGGGGCTCATCCGCTGCCACATGCCTGCCGGTCTTTGCTCCCCTGGCATCCAGTGGCCCTGTGAGTGACCCCCACTTGCAGCTCTGAGGGCTGGGCAGGAGGCTAACTGGGTGGCAGCGAGTCAGTGAGGGGGCCTGAGGCTGCTCCTGACCTAGCGCTGCCCCTGCCCTGGAACCTGCTGTCTGAATCTTGCCTTGTACTTTCACCAGACTGCCAGGGCCCCTTCTGCCCCCGGGGTGCCCAGCTCTCCCTGGAGGAGGCCCTCGCTTGCCCACTGTCAGGGGAGGTGCAGAGAAACCCCGCCAGTCCCTCTCCCGGCCCGTCAGCTCCCGCGCTGCCCAGGCACCGTGTGCCGGAGGAATGGACATGCCGCCACCAGCCACCAACTTGCCACCTGGCAACAGGCCTTCCCTTCCCCCGCGGAAGGGGCTGGTCCCGGGGTCCCTGACAGCCCACTGCAGAGGGGAGGAGGCGCCGGCTCTGCCCCCAAACCCCCTGGCTTCCTGTTTCACAGCCCACAAAACACTAAAGGCCAGCAGGTCCTGGGACTTCAAAGGCCCTGGGAAGCTCATTGTACTGAATTAAGTGTAAATGAACCGGGGCATGTGGATCGCATTTCCCACAATTACGCCTGCTCTGGGAGGGCTCCTGGGATGAGGATGGACGGAAAGGGAGCCTGGGATGGTGCGACCACCGGAACCGACACCCACCACTGCCCCCGGCCCCTGAGGGAGCAGCGGGAAGCCATAAGGAAGACCCTTAAGGTGGACCCCACTTTGACCCCCAAAGAGAGGGGACCAAGGACCAAGACTTGGATGGGGACTGCCCACAGGCCGGGCTCCCTCTGCCTGCCGGGTGGGCAGCATTAAGTTTCTGCCAGGCCCAGGGCCCTCGGGGCTCCAGGATGGTCTCAGGACCCTGTGTCTGAAAGCAACCCAATACTCAGGGGGCCCCTCGGGGCCGCATAGGGCCCATGGCAGACCAAGGGACAAAGAGCTGGGAGCTCTAGCCTCCTGGGCCCTCAGCCCCTAAAGAGTCCTCCTAGGTGGGGGAGAGGCAGCTATGGGACACCCAGGACCACCAAACAGATCATGCCTGCTCCCCTCCTCAGCGGGGCGGGTGCCGAGAGCTCCTCAGTAGTGGGAAGGCCAGGGCATTGCCTCATTTCCCAGGCACCACCTAGAAGGTTCCAGGAGAGAGTGAGGCAAGAGCATGGAGGGAGCAGGGAGCTGGGCGGGCTGGGAGTGGGCAGAGAGATGAGGCAACTGAGGGGCGCCCAGAAGTCAATGACCCAGGGGATTAACTTCTCGGGTCTCTGCACACAGCGTCTCGTCTGCAAAGTTGGCTGAGCAAATGCTGGGAGCCAAGGGTCGGGAGAGGCGATTGGCGGCCCCCGCTGCGGCCCCCTCTCTGCCCATCTCCACCAAGGCCTGCTTTCCTGGCTGAAATCCAGCTCACAATCTGCCCCCTTTGGAACCTGAAGTTCCAGGAGGCCCAGTGGCCCCAGCACCCCTGTCCCCCGCCCACTGGGGCACTCCAGCCCAGCCAAGGCCCACTCCCTCTCCTGCCGGGGATGGCGACCCTTGCAATGTCCCCTCATTCTGCGGGCACCTCTCTCCCCTGGCTCAGAGCCCTCCCCAGCGTGGGCAGCATGATTTTCTGCTTCTTTGGTGCTACAAACTCACTTGGACCTGGTGCAGGACAGCTGTGGTCCCATCACCCCAATCATGCCTCTGCTGGGCCCAGGGGTGACTTGGTTTACCTAAGGTCACCAAAGCCCTGGGGCCCTGCTCAGTTGACTTTGGTGGGGAGTGCCTTCCTTGGGAAGGCCCTTAGACCCTGGAAAAGGGTAGACTGGGAGGGAGAGTCGGGGCCGGAAAGGGCTGGAAGGAGCCAGTCCAGCCTAGCCGGGCAAAGCCATGCACAGGAGGGAGGGAGCGGCAGCGTGGGGGATGGTGGAGGCACTCCGAGCCCCCATCGGCCCCTCCAAGCAGCTGCTCGGCTTATCCGGGCTCATTCCCCCCGGTGTGAATATCCACCATAATCAATCATGGAGGGTTTAGCCCAGGGGCCAGGGCAAACCTGTCAGCCAGCTCCAGGCGGCAGGGACAGCTGCTGTTCCCGCGGGTTCCCATAGGCCAGACCTGCCAGAGAGCAGCCTTGGGCCCCCTCCCCCGAGGGGCGCCCCCACTGAGCACCCAAACTGGAGTGACTTGTGCCCCAGAGCCCAGGGGCAAGAGAGAAGATGGAGCTGATGCAAGAGGTGGGCAGCAGGTTCCAGCCTTTGGCTTGAGAGGAGCCCCCACCTCGTGAGCTCGTGACATCTCAAACCCCCATCATCTGTCTCAAGGCCCCGTGCGGGCTGTGGGTGCAGGTCAGGGCTAGAATCTAGTTCCCCCACCAGCCCTGGTCGGAGGTCTTTGATGAGATGCTGGAGGAGGGGGCAGGCTGACAGACAGGGACAGCTGCTCCCCCAGCCTCTCCAGCACAGACAGGGCTCCCTTCTCACGCTGCAGCCCCCGGCTGCCCCTCCGTCATGGCCACCCAGGACCGTGCGTCCACGCTCTGTTTCTCGTAATCCCCCTGCCGGCGTTTTCCCAATTCTCTGAGCAGTTGGACACATTTTCCAAATTCTCAGGCCACTGCTGCTTCCTCCTCAAATTCCTCGCCCCCCTTGCCCCAGCCCCGCCATGGGAAAGGGCCACCTCTCCCCCGACACATGCTCCGACTTGGGCTGTGCGGGCAGAGGAGCAGCTGGCTGGGCCCGGCAGCTGTGAGGTGCGGGGGTGCCAAGGAGAAGAGCCCAGATTACAGGGGCGTCATGGGAAAGCTGCGAGGGAATGCTACCCAGAGCCCCTCCTGCTGGTGTGCCCGTTCCGCTCCCCCTCTGCATTTCTGGCCTCCCAGTGGCCCTGGAGGGAGGCAGATGGGGCTCCCAACCGGGACCACTGCGTCCAGCTGGCCACAGGCTCTGCCAGGAATGTCCATCTGCCTGGGCCGAGTACCTGGCTCAGAGCACGGGTACCAGCTCACCCAGCCCTGACGCCTGCTTATTGGGACATAGGACAGGGCCCAGCCAACCCGACAGACCCAGCAGGCAGGCTCTGCAGATGGGGCCTAGGATGTCCTTGGAGAGGGGGGTGCTTCCCACAGTGCACCGCTCCCCCCGGAAGGGGCGAGAGTGAGGGCTGGTGGCAGGAAAGTGGTGTGGGCAGCCCTGGCCAGGCGTGTACAGGTCAGGCGCTGGTAGGAACTGTGACCCCCACGTCCACCTCATCATGTCCAGGAGGCCCAGGGGACAGATTGTCCACGGGTGCAACTCGAAGACTGACAGCAGTAGACAGCGTGACCATGGGGTGACCAGCCCTGCAGACAGAGGACAGGTTGTCTGCTGATAACAGGGGGCTGTCTCTACCCCTGGGGAGTGGCGAGGGTGACCTGACCGTGGACATTCCTCTGCTTGGACATTCCTCTGCTCGGACATTCCTCTGGCCACCCTGGTCTCAACTGGTCCCAAATTGCACAACCAGCACTTTTTCTCTGGATGGTGGCCAGGAGTGGGCTGCACGCATGTTCAGGCCTTCCTGCAGCGGCCAGTGGCCCCCTCGGGCCTCGATCTGGGCCCCCTCCACGCTGGCCGGCCTGCCCCACTCGGCTCCGGCCCTTCCTCCCTGCTCCTCTTACATGCCACTATTCAGAAGTTATTTTCTCTTTCCTTTTTCCCATCCCCTTTCCAGAATAAAAATTAGAATTCTCTCTCCTGCCGGCTGAGATGGAACCCCAAGGCAGCGTGGCCCAAAGTGTCCACCGGAGTTGTCTGTGGCCTCCTTCCTGGGCTGGGCCACCTGAAAACTCACCTCCCGTGATTCTGCCGACCCCTCTCTGTGCCTCGTGCACAGGGTGCCTTCTCCCCTGCCTCTTTGAACTCTCCAGTCTCTAAACGCAGCCTGATTCCTTCTGTCGTCCACCTTCCAGGCCTGCCGGCCACCCAGGCACTCTCCTGGAGCATGCATTCAGTGTGTCCCAGGGGACACACAGATGCCTCCCTCACTCGGGTGCTGTCCCACACTGCGAGCCCCCGCGTCTCACTCACTGGCGGCTACAGCTGGCCTGGGCCGAGGCTTGGCCACTCTGCACGGGGATGGGGGGGCAGGGAAACTGGAGGTCTTGGGCCAGCACAGCGAGAGGTCTGGGATAGGAGGAGAGGGGAGAGTCTCCTGGTGGGGGATGGGGCTGTGCAGGCAGGGGAGGGACCACAGGCAGTTGTGGAGGTCCCGGAGCCCGGCTAGCAGGACACCACCTCACTGCCCAAAGTCTCTGCTGGGGGCCACCGCCCAGGGGGCGGAAGATGGCAAGTGGAGTGTTTTTGTCTTGGCAACTGCAAATGCTTCTGAGCTCATTCTTGCCTTGGCACCTGGAGTGGTTCTGTTTTATTGTGGTAAAATACATGTAACACCGAATCCGCCCCCTTAACCACTTGTGAGAGGACAGTGCAGTGCACCAGTCACATTCCAACTGCTGTGCAGCCATCACCACCTCTCTGGAACTCCTCATCTCCCCAAATGGAGGCTCCTTGCACTTGCCTGGCCTCCTTGGGCCTCACCCCTAGAGGGCAGATGGACAAGGAGACAGCCCCATGTCACAGAGGGGCCATCTGAGGCACAGAAATGTTGACTGGTCTCCCCAAGGGCCCACGAAAAGCACATGACAGCAGGGTGCTGGGGTGACAGACAGGGAACGTGGTGAACAGGCCAATGTCCCCGAGGTAGGCAGCTGAGTGGACCCGTCGGCCGGACGAGGCCCTGGCCCTGCTGCCCACCTGCTGTCCGGAGAGTTGGCCGCACAGCCCTGACAGCAAAGGGGGCTTCACCTTCCAGCCTCTGGTTGTCATTAGCTGCTCCTGGGCGGGAGGTGGGCCCTGCAGCCAGCAAGGATCGAGGCTCGCGCGGGGCCACCTGGACCTGATTATGTTTAAGTGGTCCGGTCTGAGCGTGCCGGGCGAGAGGAGGAAGAACTGCCCGCCCCGCCCCCTCCTCTCCAAGCCAGCACTTTGGGGGCTTCGGCACATAGTGGAGCTAAACCGGCCCACCCCAGAGCCCAGCAGGAGAATAGATGGGAAGGATGGGGGTGGGGGACTGCAGGGTTGAGATGTCAGATCCTGGTCCTTTCCTGTCACCTGGGGGTCCCTCTGTCCTTCCTGAAGGTGACCTTGGGTATTTGCAGTCAAGGCCACCATCAGTGCTCCATTTCTGACAGGTGGGAGGGTCAGAGCACAGTTCCCACCAGCCCCACCCTGGGAAGGACTTTCCTGGGTCTCCCCCGTCTCCCTCCACCCCAAGAAGCCTCTAGGAGGGTGCTAAGGGGAACCTGGACCAACAAGCTATGGACTAGTGTCCCCAAGATGCCCAAGATCCCAGCTCTGCAGCCATAGGAGCTCTGGGGTCCACAAGGACCCCCTCAAGGTGCATTCCAGCAAGCATCCCAGCTTACAGAGGCCGACTGAGCCCCAAGTGGGAAGAGGTCGGGATCTGGGGTCAGGATCTGGGCTCAGGTCCCAGGCATGGGCCAGAGTAAGGCTCGCAGCTCCTGCCCCACGTGGAGCAGAGGCGTTGAAGGAGGACGGTCAGGGCTCGGGGTGGGAGAAAGATGGCCGGGCAGGGCTCTGGGTCTCCAGGGACCCGCTCAGCGTCCATGCTGAGGGTGCTGTGTGCATCCCCACCCGTTCATCCCGGAGCCCCAAGGAGGATCCTGGCGCCCTGCTGGCTGACCACAGGAATGTGCAAGATGGCTTCTGGGGAGAGGCAGGCGGGTTGGGTGGGCGAGACGGCCTCCGTGCAGGCTGACCTGAGTGATGGGCATGCACCCGGTCCTTGGCACCACCACGTCCGTGTTTTTACCCCCTGAGCAAATATACACTAAACGAAGCACAAATGGGCACAGCCAAAGGAGCGGTCAATTCTGTCCTTTCTTCTTAATCCCTTTGGCTTAGGGTTTCCCCGGCCTGGACAGCCTGTCTGAGGGGAAGGCTGCCCAAGGGCACACGGGCATCCGTCCGGGGACATTCAGGCGGTGACCAATCCCCAGCCGCCCTGGCGTGCGCCCTGCACCGCAGGCCTTTTCCCAGCCGGCCCGGGGGGGAGCAGCCACTGTGGGTCCCTGAGTCTTGGTGAGATGGTCAAGGATGGACCGGGATGGAGACCGGCTTGCAGCCGTGTCCATGGGTGAAGGAGGAGCGCAGGCCAGGGCAGAGGATATCTTTGCCGTCCCCTCGGCCGAGGCATGAAAAGCAGGCCTCTCCCCTCAGCCCCCAGCACCGACCCGGAGACCACCCTGGGCCGGAGCCCAGCACAGCCACCATCTCGTCTTGGCTGCCCAGCTCGGGACAGGTCAGTTCCCAGACATCCGGGCTGGAGCGAGTCCTTGAAGAGTCTCAGGGTCCAGCCTGGGCACAGGAGGGCCGAGTGAGGGCCCGCCGTGGGCTCTGAGGATGCGACTCAGTACCGGCCGGGGTGCCTGCCCTGGAGGGGGGAGATACCTCCCCTCAGCAACCATTTGCCAGAGGAGATTCCCAGAGTCCAGCTCTGTGGGCTGTGGGGTACCCAGAGCCCCACCTGGACACGGCCGCCCTTCCTTCCAGCCCCCTCAACCAGGACCCCAGTGCCTGAGTGTCCGGCTGTGGCCCTAGGGAGGAGCTCACCCCCACCCGAAATCAGGACGTGTCCCCAGTCCCCTCTAATTGCAGCCTATTCTCTCCCATCCTGGCTTCCCAGGAGATGAACATCAGAGCCTGGCCCTCCAGGAAGCCCCCTGAGTCCCAGGAGGGTGCCCTTCTGAGCAGATAAGCCCTCTCCCTCCAGCTCCCCCCAGCTCCCTCTGGATGAGTAACCTGCTGCTGTGGGCCCCGCTCGTGGCCTAATTGGCCTTTGCGATAATCGGACCTCATCAAGAAAGAGCCCTTGTGCCCCTAATCCCCTGGCCCCCAACACCATCGGGGTGGGGGTTTTGACTTAAGCAAATAATGAGGGCAGGCTAAGCCAACGCCCCAGGACTCCAGTCCTCGCCTCCCACCTTTATTCTGCCCTCCCCTCACTGAGGTCTTGAGCTCAACAACAATGCCTGGCATTTTTCAGGGGCTTTCTCCAGACACCCTGCAGCCCCAACCCAGCGGAGATGGGGTGATGGGGCAACTATTGCATCACGTGGGAGGATGGAAGCCCAGGGGAGAGAAGGGGCTGTGGCCCAGCGAGTTAGGGTCCACGCTGGACTGGATGGGGTCAGGCCCTCCTGTCTCTGTGGAGTGCTGGACGCCATTCCGGTCGAGTGGAGGGTCCTTGGAATGGAGCAGGGATGGGTGAACGGCCCTGGGTTTCTAGAAGGTTCTTCCATATCATCTGATTGAGTTACTCAATGCCACTTGGCTGGGCAGGGCTTCCTCTTGGGCTCCTTCACCCAGGCACCTACCTGTGGCTGTGGGTAGAGCACTCGCCCCTGAACTCCAATCTCCAGGGCCTTGCCCTCAGCCCGGTAAGGGGGTGCCCGGCCAGCTCTGGAGACCACAGTCTTTCTAGGACCCCTTCTCCCTCCCTGCTCTTCATGTTTCCCAAAGATGCCTCAGCTTCCCAGTGGGGCAGCCATGAGGGAGAATGTGGCCCCAGGACCCCCAGCCCCTCCATATACCTGGCACACTACTCATACCCCCCCAACTTCCAAAACGTAGACATTTGTCTTCTCTAGTTTAGCTTCTGTGCTGGAGGGAGCGCCTGCCTGCCTGTCTGCTCACTGCCCAGCCCAGCCTGCGCTTGGACTGCAGGGTGGCCGAGGGCCCAGGAGCACCTATGGACCTGACAAAATGGCGACCTGTCTTGCTTCCCTCAGCAAGAAAGAGAGAGGGGCTATTTGGCCAATGGATGCCACATCGCGCTCTCTCCAGCCCCCTGTCCAGCTTCTGTGGCTCTCCCTCTCTCCCAAATAGTGGCCATCGAGACTCCCTTCCCGGGCCCAATCCCAGCTCCCAGCCATAGGGCTCCATCCCCAAGCTCTTTCCTTCTTCCTCAGGACCCCGTCCATCATCCTCCTTGCTCCTACCCAGTACCCCGTCTCTTTTTCTAAATGTCTACTCTGTCCCCACTGAAGATCCTCCATCCTTCCCAAGTTCTCTCTCACCTGCTGCCAGCTCTCACCCCATTCCCCCGACAACCTTCTCTCTCTCGCCTGTGTCCCATCCTCCAGGAACCTTCCATCTCCTTCCTAGTCATGTCTCCCACAGCGGTGAGAGGGTCAGCAGGTGAGACCAGGCTCGGAGGGACTTTGGGCCATGGAGGTCGTGGCCTGGGGTTGTTGCTGACCGGCTCCCAAGGAGGACCAGGAGGGGTGGCTGTGCAGGTGCCTGGGGGTCCGGGGAAGCAGAGGGTCTCTGCAGAAACGGCTGGAGGAAGAGCTGCATCCAGGGGGAGCCAGAGGCTGCCCTGGGCCCAAGGAGGTCTCGCCTTCGCAGCCCGACAGGGCCGAGTCTGGCCTGGGCAAGTAAGCGGCTGCCACATCGGTATCTGAGCTTCCTGGTCTGAAACGGAGCAGCTGAGTGCCAGAGTTGCTGCGGGGAGCACAGCCTCGGCCCGGAGTCCGCCGCGTCACAGCAGCGGGGAACGTGTGCTGCTCGCCTTACCGTGTGATGGTGGGGACCACCCTACAGCTTCATCCCAGGCCCTGCGGAACCCCAATAGGACCAGGCTGAGGCCCACAAAAATATGGGGGGCTAGGGATCCAGAAACAACCCGACAACCAGGCGAAGATGGCCAAGGCCTTCCTCGCACAGGGGTACCCCTCGCAAGACGTACTAGTCAGCTGTCTGGACGCAGCCCCCTGCGGCCGTGGCCACCTCGGGGCTCCAGGTGTGTCTGGGTGCCCTCCGCCTGGGGCCGCCCGGCTCTCTCAGCAGCGGGAGTGTGGCCGGCCAGAAGAGGAAGGGAGGCCAGCTGGGCGGGGAGCAGAGGGTGCCCTGGCCACTTTGTTCCCCATGGGGAGTCAGGGAGGGTCTCGGGGCAGGCAGGAAGTGCTGGGGGAGACAAGAGAACAGAGGAGGAGTCTCAAGGAGGGAGGCAGCATGGCGCGGCGCACGCACGAGGGAAAATGGCCGTGCCCCTGGCACGCGGCGGGCCCTGGATGACCGTCCCTCCAGAGGCGGGCCACGCACTGCCTGGCCAGGCTCTGTTTGCTGCATGTGGGGTTTGCAGAAAGTGCTGACCTGCCGAGCCCACAAGACAGCCTCAGAGGGGCCAGGAAGGAGCTTACTGCCCGGCCTTGGGCCCTGCTGACCCATCTCCCATTTCCAGGGCACTCGAGCCACCAAATCTACCGGCTCTGTGCCCGGGAACGGATCGCCTGCACACTCCAGGCTGGGCTGTCGGCTGTCACCAGGGAGAGTTAAACATTCACCCCTCGTCCGGTGCCCCCGTCTGGGTCCATTACTCCCGCCTTCCCATGGCCTCCTCCAAGACCCTGGACGGCGTACCTCTCCCCTGGGAGCAGGGGGAGGAGGAAAGCGGATGGAGCCGCCCGACCCTGCCGGCCCCCAAGGGCACCTTCCCACGCACCCCACCCTGCCCTGCATTTCCTCTGCCCTCCCGTTCTCACGGGGCCCCACTCCTCACGGGGGAAGGTTGACCTCGGGGCTAACCAGCTCCCGCCAGCTCCCAGATGACTGGGGCCACACTGGGCAGTCATTGCCGGCCAGAGGCTGCAGGGAGGGGTCTCTGAGGAGACAGGAGGGCAGCTGAGAAGCAAACCCCAAGGGTCTGCCCAGAAGGAGGAGGGTGGTAGGCAGCAGGGAGAACCAGGTGTGCAGCCAGCTGCCCTCTCTGCTGCCAGCTGGTCACTCTCTGGCGGTTGCAGGCAAGGGTATGAGTGGGCAAGGCCGAGACATGAGACAAAGAAGGAAGACCCAGAGCCACAGGGCCAGGGTCAGCCAGGCCGGGCATGGGGTTCTGTCAGGGATCCCGAGAGAGAGAAGGGGAGGAAGAATTAAGAGGGGAACGGGTCCAGAGGCAGCTGGATTGCTCTGGAATTTGGTATGGAGCAGGGAGCTGGACCCCAGGGGGATTTTTTTGTGTGGTGGCTTTGCTTGGGGCCCTGGGGAGGTCACAAAGGAGAAAGAGGGGTCTCGGGCCTGAGCCTAGTAAATTCCCAAGGAAAGTGTGACAGGAGGCAGAGGGAAGGGCCCAAGAGGGACCCTGGGCTGTGGAGGAAGAGGATGGAGGACACGGTGGAGCCAGGCTGGAGCCCGGGCAGTGTCAAGAAGTCGCTCCATCTCTCCAGGAGGGTCACAGAGAGTTGCTGCAGAGACACGGGGGCTGCATGGGGCTGGAAGGTGGAGAGGCACTGGCTGAGAGGGGCTGAATGGGGCTGGGGGGAGGTTGGCTCCTCACCTGCAGGCAGTGGAGGAGAAGCCGGGTGTGGGCGCAACATTTGGGAGGGGCAGGGGCAGCAGCCCGTGAGAGTGAGGCCATGCGGGCCTGGCCAGCCTTTAGGAGCAGAGTCAGCAGGACCCTGTGCCCGGCTGGATTTGGGGTGTAGGGGCCCAGGCTGGCGTGCTAGGGCAGCCGGGGATGAGAGGGTGGCCAGCTTCGCCCTGAGTGAGGTGGGACTGAGGGGAGCAGAGCCCGCAGCCCCCAGGCCAGCCGCCCCGCCCCCACCTCCGGCCTGCCGCCTGCTTGGGGCCTTCTGGATTGCATCAGGTGTCACAGCAATCTGGCTGTGACATAATGAGGCAGGCCGGGGTCAGCAGAGTGACCTCTGGTGGCCCCGATGTTTGGAAATCCCCAAATCAAAATGACCCAACAGTCTTGAGACTGGATATTCCAAGTGGGACCCTTCAGTGGGCCAGGCCCTTCCGATTACTGCTTCCCAGGGACAGTAACACAGCCCGGACCCGGGACCACCTGAGGGCACGAGTGGTCCCCAGCCCGCAGCTCCTCCCAGCTCACCTCTTCTGGGGGAGGGGGTGGCCAGGACAGCTGGCCGCCTGTGCTGCAGCAGATGTGAGCAGGGCTGCCTGGAGCCGGCCACACGAGACAAAGAACAGCGTATGATGGAGTGCTCAACGCAGTGCGACCCCGTGCCAGTGCTCGGCACCCGCCGGGAGGTTGAGGGGCCGGGGCAGCTGGTAGGACTTGGGCGGCTGGAGGGGGTCTGGCCGGAGCTGAGGCCCCGCAAGGAGGCTCACGTGGCCGGAGTCCATAACTCACGACTCAGGGTCAGGGAGAAGGGAGGCAGCCGCTCAGGGAGCGGGTGCCCCAAGGACGGCACGTCCTTCCCGCCCCCAAGTTCAAAGTCTTATGTGAGCAGACCTAACATTCTTCTCGTCCCTCCCCTCCAGGTGTTATCTGGAAAAAAATACTTTTCAAAGTACATGCTGAAAACTTCAGCATGAAAATTTAATGTCAGAAACCCCGTAATCTGTTTCCCAGAGATAAGACACAGCCCCACGAGGAGGGCGAACCCGATCTGTCTCATCCAGAGAGCAGATGGGGGGCGGGAGGCAGGGGCTGGGGGCCTCCTTGGGCTGGGGAGGGGGCGACTGAGAACAGGCCCCCAGGAGTGACACTGCAGGGTGAATGGGGGTCCAGAGGGGGTGTCCACACTGTGGCACACTTGAACTTTCTGGAATTGCTTGTGGCCCGCCCACCTTTCGGGGTTGACTGGCTTCTCCGGCATAGGGACCAGACATTCTGTTGCCGTGGAGGTCCAGGTGTCCCCATGATGCCTGCGGCCTCTCCTCAGACCCTAATTTAGGCCTTGAGGCTCCTGGCCAGCGTGGAGGGGTCAGGTTGCCGACAGCTGAGCCGGGAAGGACAACTCGGCCATCACCGTGCACGACCTTTCTGAGCAGCGTCCGGCTCCCTCCGGCCCAGCAGCGCCGCCCTTGGGGGACACGATGCATGCACATTCGTGTTTCTAGGCCCACGTCCCATGGGGGACATTGTCCCCGGCCCGAGGCCCTGGTGGTGGGTCCGCAGCTGCTGTCAGCCCCCAGGGGCTGAGTCCAGGTGTGGGTGCTGGGGGCTCTGAACTGCCCTAGTCGGCCCAGGTGCCAGCCTTGGGTGGGCAGGAGGGGAAAAAGGACCCCAAACAATCAGTGCTTGACTCGGTTTCCCCTGGTGATACAGACAAAACTAGGTGGTCCCCAGCGGTCCCCATCTGGAACAAAGACTCCATCTCAGGCCTCAGAGCACGTCCAGACCCCGTGCCTGAGCCACCCCTCCCTGGGCCTCCCCTGCCCGGGCCTCCCCCGCCCGGAGTCACTGCTCGGGTCACTGCTCCGGCAGGGAGGGGACCCCAGGAAGGTGGGCAGGTGCCCCTTGGTGCATGGGTCCCATGGGCCTGGGACCGCATTCCGGGGGAGGGGGTTGTGGGAAGCCACCTTGCGGAACGAATTGGCCTGGCTTGGGGGCAGGGGGCCCCCAGACGGCAGAATTCTGGTGCCTGCCCTCTCACTACGGGACACTACTGCCCCCGTCAGGCGGCTGCCCTCGGGGCCCGTCCTGGTGACCTTCCCTAGCCCTGCCCTAAATGGTCCTGGGACCCTGGCATCCTGAGGGGTGGGGGAGCTGCAGCAGGGTCTCTGGGTCCCCGTTTTAACAGGAGACAGAGCTCTCCCGGAGCAGGGGGTCTCGCTGGTCCTGTGCTCTGATGGCCCGACAGCCCCCTCTCTCGACAAACCCCAACATCCTGGGGGACTTTGAAACTGGGGGGTTCCTGGCCACCCCGCCCCAGCCCCCTGTCCCTGTGCATCTGCCCCTGTGTGGCGTCCCGGCTTGGGGCCGGGAGGGGCAGGGACGGGACAGGGACGCATAGGTACCAGGGCGGGGCTGGAGCAAGGCCAGCCCGCAAGCCCCTTCTCCCAAACTTGGCAGTGTCTCTCCGCGGCTGTCACAGCCCCTGGAGGGACGAGCAGGAGTCAGGGGGCCACTCTGTTGTGGGCTGTTGTCGGCCCCTCCCAGAGTCGCCTTGGTAACAACACGGGGTGGCCAGGAGCCATGCCTCAGAGGTGACTAAGTGGGCCAGCCTGCCCGTGATAGCGCCCGGCACCCCCGGGACTCTCACACCTCTGCCCCCGGCCCCCAGCCCCCGGCAAGAATGTTCCATGAGCCCCATGGGCAAGCATGTGGCCCAGCCTGCCGGGCCCGGTGCGCCGGGCGGTGCCGGCTCCCCCTCCCGCCCCGGGCATCCCGTGGCCACCCTGTCCGTTTCAGGGTCTCTTCCTCATGGCTCTCAGGTCCCTGCTTCCTGGTGTGATAAGCTTCCCGTACTTCCTTCTGGTCCCTGCGACCAGAACACTGGCGACAGGCGCCTTTCCCGTCCTGCATCCCACCCACCCTCACTGCAGCCCCCACTCCGTGGTCACTCCGTGGCCTTGGTCCCCCAGCCGCCCCCGCAGTCCCAACCCCAGGGCTTGGGGAGCAGGGGCGTGACTGACGGCCGCTTCTGCCCAGGACACACGCCTGGCACCCCAGCCTGCAGAAGGGGCCCCAGGGCAGGGAGGAGAATCCAGGAGGAAGTAGGCAAATGTCGGGAACCAGAGGCCAGAGCGGCAGCAAGCGTCTTCAAATGACTAGTGTAGCCCCTTCCCGTCTTTCTCTTGGGGGGTTCTTCGGGGGGCCTTGCAGCCTCCCTGGCGTGGGGTCCTGGGGACCCCTGGTCACAGCCCCTGGAAAAGCAGAGGTCAGGGGAGTTCAGAAACTGCCGTTCTGGCAGGGGTCATCCTGACTGATGTGGACAGCTGTGTCCCACCTCCCGAAGCTATTTCGGTTTCAGCAGGAGTTGGGGAGGGCTGGCACGAGGGCTTCTCGGCATCCAGGCGGGCAATACGATATTTTCAGATAAAGGGCATTCCTGGCGTCCCTCATCACCCTCCTGGGGCAGCTGTCGGCTCCCCTTACCCCTAAGCCCCAAAGGAGGCTCGGAATACATAGTTTTCCCCTTTTGTACCAGCCCGGGGGCCAAGGCGGATTTAGCCGGGGTGAGGCTGGAGGACAGGGTGAGCAGGGGATGTTCTGGGAGGTGAGGACAGGCTGGGACCGGACAGCAGCTGGTCCTAATCCCACTGGGCCTCCTGCAGGACCAGCCTTGCAGGGCCTCATGCCTGGTTTTTATTGTGAGGAGGCACCTTCTAGAACTTGTGCTGCCTCAGTGCAGGGGATAAGCTCAGTGTGGTCACACACTGGTCACCCCAGGATCCAGGGGAGACCTGGGTGGGTCACCCAGCCTGATGACTGGGCTCTGGGGACAAGCGACCCAGAACCTCAGGTGCTGGAGTTCTGAGTGCGTTTGCCCTCGACACCCTTAGCCACTACTGAGCAGGGGCCGGGGGGCCTTTCCCGAAGCCCCTCAGGGCCCAGCCCAGCCAGGCCAGGCGGCTCGCTGCCCCTTTCTGCACATGCCTCTCATCAGAAGCCCCATGAGCACCCCCGGGGGGGCCGCCCGCAGGGCGGTGGGAGGGAGCAATTCAGAGTCCAGACTCTGACAGACACATCCCTGAGTCCCCACTAGCTGGGCCTCCGAGGGTTGAGAGGGGACATGAATTAGGAAGGAATCAAGTGACGGATGGCAGGGCTTGTTTTCTTAAATGGAAAGGAAAACAGCAGCAGGAAGCCCCCGAGGTCAGCCAACCTCCTGAAACCGGACGGGGAACCTGGGCGGTACCCTGAGCCCACGGAGGGGAGCAGGGACAGGGTGCTGAGCATGCAGGGCGCTGCACAGGGACACAGTGGCACTGCCAACACCCAGTGCCTCTTGACCAGGGACCAGCCGGGGAAGCGAGCGGCGGCACGTGGGGCTGGGGCGCAAGGCTGTTGGGTGCATTAGGACGCCCTTTAAGAGTGAGGTTGCCCGGGGCCTGAGCTAGAGCCCACACTCGAGGAGCGGAAGACCCTGGAATTGCCATGTCAATCAGCTGGCTCTGGAGTGACAAGCAGCCTAGTGATAGGGCAGATCAACCTTGCTGCTCCTGACCTCCCCGCTGTCCCCCTGGGGTCGGGGGCCAGCACCAAGGGAAGCTTCCTAGGAACACAGGGCCCGTGGCACTTCCAAGGGTATGTCCTGACTTGGGGCCGCATAGGGCAGCCGCTCCAGGGGTTGCTCCAGGCACCACCTCCTGAGTCCAGACAGTCTCCTACGGGGGTGGACACCCCCAAGCCTTCCACAACACGACTGTTTGACTGGGACTTCCAGAAGCCCCTGCCTCACGAGCTCTGCCAGACTGTGGCTGGGTGAGGGAGCTCATCCTGGACCGGGGTGCCATGCCCAGCAGGGACACAGGATGTGGCAGGTCACATGGGTGGGTGCGGCGTGGTGCTGGACAGCCATGGGAACAGAGACCCAGGCTGGGCAGGAGGGTTCCAGGCCTGGTATGATGCCAAGACACACCTGGGTAGAGACGAGGGCCTGGCATCAGGGGACAGGGGTCCTGGGAGCCGGTCCCAGTGTCAGCCCAGTAGAGAGCATTCAGGGAAACTTCTGCCAGCCTGGACCTCTGTCTCCTCCCTGGCCAGCATTGTCATCCTCACACATTAGACAAAGATGAGGCTGCAGCTAAGGGCCTAATGGTTTCAAGGCCGGCAGCTCAGAGTGGAGACCAGGACATGTAGCCCTGGTGGCCCCACAGCCCTGTCTCCCTTCTGGAAGCCTCCACAGAGCCTGCTCTGGGCCCCTACAGCTCGTCCGTGTGCCCAGAGCAGTGAGAATCCGCCTGCCCGGGTGGCAGCTGTTGTCTGCTTGCCCCTAGGAGCTAGGTGGGGAAGCACGCACCCCTGGCCCCCAGGCAGCCCACCCACGTGCTCCTCTAAACCCTCAGACAGGGCCCTCACATCCAAGGTCCCCATGGCCTGCCGTCATTCAGTGCTCTGGCCTTCTCAGAAGCCGCAGGATGGCCTTGGAAGCCAGAATGGCAGGAATCTGGCAGGCCACCCTGCCACCTTGCCCATCACGGCCCGGGCCCCACGGGTGACTTGTGGCTGGAGCACGAGGCTCCCAGGAGGGATGGGAGCATTAACAGCAGACCCTGCCTATGCGTCCCCGCCCCCTGCTCTGGCCAGCCTCCCTAACAGGCATGTGATCCCAGGGTCCTTTGATCTGGCCTTTAATGATCGCCCCTGCCAAGGAGCCTGTCAGTGGCCCGCCCCCTGCCTGATGCCCTTGGAGCTCACTCAGAGCCTTATGGCGTAGACGCCCCCACTGGCGGCCCTGAGCTGGGCACTGCAGGGCTCTCGTTTCCACTCAGGGGTCCATAGGACACTCTCAGCGGTGGTCTGGGGGGGACGTGGCCAGGTCAGGCTGTCCCAGGGTCACCTGGGCACCTTCCAGGCCCAATGTTGGGGGGAAGGAGCAGCCAGAAGGAAGGAGCCCCCACCATTTCAACACAACGTGGAGACAAGCAGGAGATGTGGTCCTAACTCTGAGGGCGGGGCTGTGCCTGAGCCTGCCCACTTTGCCTGGGGAGTGGGATGCTCTCTGAGCGTGGCTGGGGGCCGCGGGTGGACAGGTGGCTGGGATGCGCCCTCCTCCGGGCACCCTCACCTTCTCTGAGCAGTTACACTCAGCAGCCACACTGGTCAGCAGAGCCTGGTCACCCGGCCTCCAGGTCCGCGCCCCAAGCTTGTCCAGCCGAGGTTCACGAGTCAGGGAGTGGGGCGTCAGGTGGAGGGCGTGCTGCGGGGGCTCAGTGGAGCTGGGGGGCAAGGCGGGAGCCCTCAGAGCTGCAGGAGCCCCGCTGTTTGGGGTCCCCCCTCCCCGCAGAGCACTCCTCACACACGCGTGCAGACGCATGTGCGCGCACACGCACCAGCGGGAAACGAGGCCTCTACAGCACCGGGCTCGCACCACCCCCGCTCTGGCAGCAGGCGCGGGGTTTTATTAGTGCTACAAATCAGATATCACACAGTTTGGGGCTGACATGGTTTTTATAAGAATTATTTAGGGCCCTGGCCGCCGGTGAAGTCCCAGAGAGAACCTGGCAAGAAACATTCAGCTGTTTGGGCCGTCGGAATTCCAAACACTTCGTAAAGTGAAGGTATGAAAGGCCGGCACCTTGTTCTGTTTAAGGGGACGCTTCACCCTTGCCCTGGACCTGCCGCAAAGGCCTCTGGGAGGCACCTCCCCCACCGGTGGGGCGGGGGCCGCCTGCAGCTGCCAGGGGTCCTCTGCTAGCGAGCGTCACCCGGGGGACACTGAGGCCCAGTCCCTCCCGGTGGTCTTCCACACTCCCCCCGGAGTCTCTTCCAGCTTCCCCCACCTGGTGGTCACTGGGCGCACACCCTGCTCCTCCGACGCTTGTCACTCAGTGTATGTGACCGGTCCATTCACCCGGCCACAGTAGCCACTCCACTCCAGGGCCAGTTCACCATCCTTGGGCTGGCCCCTGGCACCATACAGAACGTCACGGGGCTGGAGGAGGACCGTGAGGTGGACAGCCCAGGACCCCCGCCTCCACATCCAGAAAATCTGCTCACATGCATGCGCGTTGGCGAGGGGGCAGCAGGGGGCACAGGTCACGTGCTGGTTCCATCTCACAGACGCCGTGTTGATTCTGGGGATATTCGAGGCCTTCCATTGTTATCCCAACAGCAGCGTCTCCCCATAACATCAGAGTGTGTGCCATCCTCTCACCATCAACATTAGCATGGATGAGGGCTCAGCACAGGACCCCCAGCATTGGGACAAAGGGTCGGGGAAGGGGAGAGCCCCCCGGGACTCCAGCCGGCAGGGCTGAAGCAATGGGGCAGCTGGGGGAGCGGGTCAGAGAACAGAGGCCGACCTCTGCCTGCAGGGCAGCCCGCTGGGCACCCCGACCAGGACTGCCTCGGGGACGCTGTCGGGAAGCCCAGAGAGCTGTGCAAAGATGCGCTCCTAGTTTTGGTGCCTACGTGGAGGTGCAGGGCCCGCGGGAAGGAGAGGAGAATCCGCGGGGAGCTCCTGTTGGAACCAACCAGCCTACCATCACCCAGCCTGGAGCTTCCCAAGGGAGTGAGGGTGGCTCGGCCCAGCCTCTGACCCGCGGACCCCTATCCTTGCAGGGCATGGGCAGACAGGGGACCCTCCTCACTTGACTTCCTCTGACTTCCATGAAGAAGGGCCGGGGAGCTTTGGGAATCTTCCCTGTCTTAGGTTTCTCAGAGAGAGGGGATGGCAAAGATTCTGGAGGGGAGGACGAAATGGCCTGCTCTGTTCTGGGGGTGAGGGACACCAACGGGGCGAAGCACATGCCATGTGCATCTGCCGGGGACCCCAGTGGAGGCTGTGGGAGTGGCAGAGAGGGGGAGAAGGGAGCATTGGGGAGCCCCCCAGGCCCCAACTCTGAAAAGACGGAACTAGGGACCCGCCCTGCAGAGCCAGACCGGCCAGGGAGCGCAGATGTGCAGGGAGAGGGGTGGGGGTCCCCCCACCCCCCGAGGCCTGGCCTCGTGCGGAGGGAGAGCAGGCGGGTCTTTCCTCCCTCCGTCATAACGTCAGGGCTGTAGCATCCATCCGAGGAGGCTGGGGCCAATCGAAGCCAGATGTGGGAGCAACAAAGAAAATGCTGATTATTTTGACTAGGAAAAGCCCTATTTACAGAGAAGTAATGAAGGGATTTGGGGGGATTGGTGCTGGGGGTGACCTCAGTCGGGAAGGAGTAAATGCAGATGCTGAACAGGTTGCCCACGGGCCACGTGGGGAGCGGTCCTGGGCTGGCTGCTTCTGAGGCTGGCGGCCCTGTGTCCCTGCGGGCATCTCAGGGGTCCAGGACTGAGCCCTATGGGGTGCAGCTCCCTCTGGGCTAAGATGGGTGGAAACCTTGAGAGAGGGTCCTGGGAAGGAGACCGAGCCCCTCGAACCCCTTTTCCCTTTCACCCAGGAAGCCTGGGTGTCCCAGGGGCCAGGAGAGGCTGGAGCATGGGCCACTGGCAGGAACGGAGGGGCCTCCCTGCAGTGTGGGCGCCCCGGCGCATGACGTGGAACGCAGAGCACGCTGTGTCTGCCATGGAAAGAGTCCTAGCTCAGCACTACGAGAAGGTGGACACGTGCATAGAGGAGGATTCTTTGCCCTGAGGGACATCAGTCAGTCACAAAGATGGGACAGTCACCCGCATGCACGGTGACTCAGGGATCAGCCTGAGGCCTTCCAACATGTAGGAACAGCACACACTGTGCCTGGTCACACAAGCATCCATCCACAGACAATCAGATGTACAAAATGTGGTCCATACGCATGTGGAATATTACTCAGCCTTAAAAAGGAAGTTCTGACACCCGCCACCACATGAACGACCCTGGAGGGCATGATGCTGAATGAAAGAGGCCATCATGAGAGACCACATGGTGCAGATTCTATTTCTATGAAATGTCTAGAATAGGCAAATCCACAGAGACGGAAAGCAGACTCTGCTGGCGGGAGCTGGGGGCGGGGGATTGGGGAGTGCCCACGAAGGGGAGCTGCGTGCTTTCGGGCATCATGAAAATGTTTTAACGTCGATCACAGGGGTAGATATGCAACTGTGAATAAACTAAAGGACATCGAGTGAGACCCTTTCAATGGGTGGAATGTAGAGTATGTGAACTATATCTCAATAAATCTGCTTGAAAATAAGAAAGAACTTCCCACGCCCAGCCCTTCCTGCCCTGTGCGATGAGAGCGAGGCAAGTGCGTCAGTCCAGCCGGAAGTCAGGAGTGGCAGCCTCCAGCTTCCGTGAAAACAGTGACCGGTGGCAGAGGTGCCCGGCCAGGCACGTCACCCAGGCCTGACCCAACTCTCAGACTCCCAGGACGGCGGGGCTCTCCTGCCTGGCTGAGCCGACTTGATGAATTTATTCACTCATGTACTCACTCACAGACTCATTCATTCATTCATTCACTAACAGAGTTGAGCATCATATGCAAGTCAGAAGGTGGGAGGGGAGCCCCGAGGTCAGGTCACACCACAGCTATCTTCAGGGCCCTGAGTTCTTTAGTTTCCTCTGTGTTTTAAGACCTGGGTGTGGGGAACAAGAGGAACTGCTGTGTCCCTGGGCCTGGGTCCCCTGCTAGGGGCTGGAGGCCCTGTCGGGGCTGGGGAGGGTGCACAGGGACCAGAAGACAGGGAGCCTCTGGTGGGCAGACGCCCTCAAATTTGACTTGGGGCTCCAGGCTGCAAAAGCCATGTGGGCTCTTCTCAGCAGAGGGCCAGGCCAGGAGGGTGGGGTGGGGGCCCCTCCCCAGCTCCTGGGCTGTCACCTGCACTCAGTTACTTAAGCGAAGCCTTTGGAGCTGGGATGACAATGTGATGCAGCCTCAGGGAGGACTCGCCGGCCCTGGAAGAGGAAAACCAGACGCTGATGGAGAGACTGTGGCCAGATGGGTTTCCGTTCCATCCCGGTGGCCCTGGGCAGCTGGGCCTCACCCGGAGCTGCTGGGGGGTCTGAGACCGTCCCCGTGGGCCACTGCGCAGGGCCTGCTGCAGCCATAACTCATCAGCGCAGACCAGGAATGAGGCCGTCCGGCTCCTGCAGAGCCTGGCGCAGCCCCCAGGGGCCGGGCAGGCGGCCCCCGCCCCGCAGCCCCTTCCCTGAAGGCCTCTGCCTGCTGCAACCTCGAGTTGCCTGGGTATCACATTCCCCCTTGCAAAGTAAATAGATCACCCACACACACGGGGACAAAGGAACATCGTAGACGATGGGGGCGCGTGGGGGGCAGCACTGTGGGCTCTTGCTCCCTCCGTCCCTTTACTTGCCCCCAGGAGCTGGCCTGGCGGCTCCCAGCAGTACCATCCGCACAAGACGGGGAGCCCCCAGGGCCCCTCCCGTTCCTGGCCCCTTGTGAGGATGTCCAGCAAAAGTGTGTCTACCCCAGTCCTCTCTGCAGAAGCCGACAGGCTATTTGGGTCACAGGGGGAGTCTTGCCAGGCTAGGGGGCCCGTGGGAGACCCTCCTCCGGTGTCCAGGCCTGGGGAAGCACCCTGGGGTGAGCTGCTGGGACCAGAAGTCTGGACCACCATCTCCTAGTGGTGCAAGAAAAGGGGGAAACTGAGTCATGGAGAAGACAACCGTAGGGCTCCTTGTCTTCGGGACAGAGACGGACCTCCAAAGACACTGGTCCTCTCCCTCCCCAAGCCTCAGGTGAGGGAGCAGCCGGGAGAAGGGGCTCTAGCCAGCCCCCTCTCACTGCTCTATGCCTGGGGGTGGTGTGGGTCTGCCCTCCAGCTGAAGGCCCCCTTCCTGGACTCTGGAGCGTCCTGCAGGGCAGACCCCCACGCAGCACTCGCTGGCCTCCCGGCTCTCCCTCCCCTCACCGCACAGCCCTGTCTCAAAGCGCCTTCCTTTCCACCCTCACGCCCACCGGCGCTGTCGCTGGGCAGGGAAGGGGCTCTGCCGGCCCTGGGGGTGCTGGGAAGACCAGGACACTGCAGCTCACGGCCCCCTCCTCTTCCCTGGTGAGAGCAGCAGCAGCGGATGCCCAGGCCCACGGAGGGACGCTGGGGCCACAGCAAGGACAGAGGAGCCTTGGGTGGGCTGCGGGGAGGGTCTGCGGGCTGAGGCCAGCTGGAGGAGCTGGGGCTGTGTCTGGGGGTGTGCAGGCGGTCAGTACTGGACGTGCAGTGGATGAAGGATGGGATTCCTCTCTGGCCTTGAGTTGGGGTCCTCAGGGCCGCGGGGCCCCATGAATTATTTCTCTAAGGAAAATACCGTTGATTCCGTCCTCCAGTCTCCTTCCGGACCTTCCCCATCACTTTAAATCAACACTGAAGGGTGGCGTTTGCCCGGACCTTCACCCTCCCGGCGGAGAGGAGCTGCGAGGCCTACGTGACGGCTCTGACCCGCTGTCCGGCTGTCCCTTGGGGTGGAGGGGGTGGCTGAGCCAGCTCCCCACTTCCGTCTCTCCCCGCAAGGCCCCCGGAGGCAGCCCCCCGCGGAGGAAAGAGCCAGGGCCTGGCTCAGACCACAGCAGGCAGCACTCCAGCATGGCGTTCCGGGGGCCTGAGGCCTTGTGGCATCTGTGTCCCACCCCAGGCGACGTGGCCCCATTCCCCGGAGCAGGCCGACGATCCTTTCTTGCTCGCTCCCCAAATCTCTAGATCCAACCTCTCTCTCAGCATCAAACCTACAGGCAGATGCACTCACATAGACGGTTCTAGCAAACCACAGGGCTTCCTTCATTCCTTCTACGCACATTCAGGGAGCAGCTGCCGTGTGCCGGCATCTCCGGGGGTGCCCAGTGGGGCTTTTAGTGCAAAGCTCGATTAAAAACAATAGAGCTGCAGACAGATCTTAGGAAGCTGAGACACAGGGAACCAGGCCACCTGGACACAGCCATCTCAAACCCCACCTGCCACGGGTCTCCCGAGGCCCTCTCCCTCCCCACCTCGTCCATCCCGCACGGTGCTGCTCACCACTGATTACGCCCCACTCCCTACATTCGGGGCTTCAGACCCAGCACTTCCCAGATCGGGGCCCCCGGCCTCCAGCCCTCGGCGGCACCGATCACTGCCTCTCTCCTGAACAGCACCTCCTGTGGTTCCCCAGCAGCCCCCTCCCCGCACCACACCAGAACCTCTGCCTGGATGGGCTCCCTCCCTGTGCTGCCCACACTCACCCTACCCACCACCCTGCCCTCTGCCCTCTGCGCTCACGCCGACCTCTCCTCACAACACAGAATTTTAAGTGCAGCTGCTCAGAATTACTTTCTGGGTGCTGTCCACAGGTCTCATCCCCCCTTCAGGAATGTGGTTCCTAGCCTGCCCGTCTGCCCCCAGGGGTCCCGGTCTCGCCTTAGGTCCAGAGTCAGAGCCCAGTGGTCACCAGGGCCCACCCGCTGCCCGTTGGTGCACAGTGGCTTCCAGACAGAGCGCGGCCAGCCTGCCGTGTGCGCTCTGGGGATGTGGGGTGCACCCACGACTCGCAGGCGAGGCCTCAGCCCTGCTGCGGGGAGACGGGGGTCCGAGGGAACAGAAGAAGCAGAGCCGGTGGGCCTTTCTCCACACGCAGGACTTTTATTTGAGCTGTCGGAGCCGGGGCCCATCACAGGCCAAACCAGTTGGGGACGCCACCGCGCCGGGGGTCGCGGCTCTGCCGCTGCCTCTGCTCTTCCAGGAGCCTGTCCTGGATGTCCTCGTCCCCCGTGCTGCCGTCAGGACTCTGCTTCTTCTCAGGAAACAGGTCTGGGAATGTGAAGGTCTGTCCGTGCGCCTAGGGAGAAAAGGCCGACACTCCAGCACGGAGCCCGGCTCCCACACCGCGTGGAGCCCCCCGAGCAGCCGCCACGTGTTCTGAGATGAGGAGGGGTGGGCAGAACCCGCCCCTGTGGCGGGCCTGACCCACGCCTGCGGGACAGACACAGGGCCAGCGTCTCTGGAGCAATGTCCCTGCCTGGAAAATAAACATCTCAGCAGGCCCCCCGGTTCTCCAGCTTTTATCTAGCAGCGGGAAACCATTACTCTGCGACAAGGCCCCTTTTCATCGACATTATCTCCTGGCGGAGTGCAGTCTCCACTGGTCGGGGCCTCATTAACAGCAGCCCAGCAAAGCACCGATCCACCGCGTGGGGCAGCCCGGGCGGGCGGAGGGGTGGAGCAGTGGTGCCACGTCCAGCGCCACGCTGAAACTTTTTCCCTGCACAATACCTAAAGGCCTTTACCCACAGGACAAACTACCCCCTCCTCCCGGCTCGGAGCTTGGCAAATAAAATGCATATAATGTACACAGAAACGTACAGATGCAGAGTCTATGTATCAAGACCGGCTTTGCAAATTAACTAGTTTTACACCTTTCAAAGTTCAGAATGTCAGTGTTGGCCAAGTCTCAACCCAGACCCCCGGACACACGGGCCGGGGTACCAGCCTGGCCCCCCTGCTCGCGTGGAGGAGGCAGGATGGCTCGCTCTCTGGGGACCTAAGCAAGCACGAGGGGTGGTTTCAGCTATTTGCTGACTATCACGGAGCAGCTCTGGAGATAAGGGCGGGGAGGGGAGGGGAGGGCGCCGGATAGCTCTCGGGCCGCACGTCTGTCTCCAGACGCGGGCAAAGGACGGAGGACGGCCTCCGTATCTGGAAAATTTTAATAAGTAAAATCAGCAAAGTGCGCTGGGTTCCTGCAGACCCTTGTTTTGTAAAGAAATTTGGACTTGGGCAGGCGGCCAAGCGTGATCTGAAACAGCCCACGTCCTCCACCCCGAGAACAGGAGGTTTATAAATTCTGATTGCATGGCGCGGAGTGCAGGCCCCGAGTGATGAAAAGCAGCGACGGTGCACGCGCGGTAGCCAGCCTGCAGGGGGATTATCTTACACATTTCAAAACTGCATTTTTTTTTTTCTTTTTTAAAATACCAGAGGGCAATGGTTTACATGCAGGGCAGACTGCCCAGAACAGGGGATTTATGTTTCATATATCGAGGTGATTCTGCTAGTTTTCTGAGGTGGGGGAACCCAAAATGACATTTTAAATATAAATACAAAGAAGCAATTTGCAATAGCTTGGGAAAAAACAGAGGAAGCCAGGGAGAGAAATGCTTCGTGTCTCCCCTGAGACGAGAGCCATTGGTGGGTGCCAGCTGAAGCTTCCCAGGGTGGGGGGGGTCCCCTTTCTAGATAATCCACTTTGTACTCTCAAAAATAAAACCCTCAGCCCTTCCAGAGAGGAGAGCAAGCTGACTGGAAAAGAATAGGAAAGGGGAAAAATATCATGATGAACAGGAAAGGAACTGGCCATGGCGGGGTTCCTGAGAGCCCCTCAGCCACTGTCTGCGCTCGAGGCGATGGGCCACGCGCTGTTTGCCCAGCAGCTCTGTGACACGCATGGGCTCCGCGTGGCACGTCAATGCTCTTTCTGTTGTGTGGGGGACTAGGCGCCTGCAAGGGCCCTGGGACTCAGGGCCAAAGGGGTGTTTATCAGGTTGTTGGGAAAAATGTGGGACTCCCACCATGCAGACGGCTTCTCTGCAGCAGCCAACTCAAAGTAAATTCGGTAATTTAATTTCTCTCTCTGCTTGCCTCTCTGTGTGCTTTACAATTAGCTCTCTTATTAGAGGCCCCGGGCCGGGACCGAAGGGACACACTGGGAGAGGACGGTCTTGGTAGACGGGGGACAGGGAAGGGACCTCTTCAGAGGGGCAGGCACAGATCTGCTGGAGTTGGGGGGGTCCGTTACACATTTAGTTCTGGCCCGGCAGGAATCGTGCCCAGCGGGGACTCTGCTCCCAGTTGCGCTGCCTCGTCTCTCGCGGCCCCGATTTCACGGAGGAAGAAAGGCAGCAGCGGCAGCTGCAGACAGCGGATCTAAGCGCTGCTGAGTTCAGTTTTCAGAGTGAGGTGGGGCCCGGGGAAAAATGCGAGGGCTCGGATGACTCAAAAGCCACTTGTAACCATAGCTCGCCTGCTGAAGGGCCTCGTGGCGAATGCCGCCATATGGGATGTCACCCCGCGTGCCATGACAAAGACAGATGGCCCGGTCCAGCCCAGAGGACACAGGCGTCTTTATAAGGCCAGCGCGGCTCTCTCCACTTGGATTGGCAGATTTTACGCACAGCAAATATCAGGCCAAATAATGACGGGGGCCCCTGTTTGGAACAACTGGGGCTGTTTTTCAGAAAAACTGCCCCACTAACTTGGTCTTTTAACAAACTGCCTCCTGACGCCCAGGAGAGGTTGGCGGCGGAGGCTGTTTCCACAAATAGCGCTACTGCCATCTAGCGGCCGGCCGCCGCTGCCCGGCTCCCACTCAGGCTGTAGACACGGAGACCAAAGAAATCAGAGGAAGACCCCCGCGGTTTCAAACTGTGGGGGGCTGTTAATGGGCCCTGCGGGGCAGGCGGCCGTCCCTGGAAGGTCTCCACAGAGGCCACCCGCCGGGTCAGAGGCCATCTTGCCTGGAGACCACGGGCCTTGACGCCCGCAGTGGCGGCCCATCCGCGGTTGAGAGGGAGTCTGGGGTCGCCTGGCGGGGATTTGCAAATGTGCACCCTACCCTTGGCAGCTCAGGGTTTCGTCAGTGAAGCCTCGGACGGGGTGCCAGCCTCTCTTCCCAGAGCCCCAGCCAGGCACGAAGCAGAGTACAGAGGACCTGGCAGAATGTGCCAGAGCCCCACAATACAGTCCAGAGGGGAAAGGGCTCAGCTAGGACCCTGGGACACACCAAACCGGTCCCCCTGCAGCAACTTCTAACCCATGGCATTAACTGCCTCCTGGCCTGGGCCCGTCCAAGGATAGGCTCTCCAGGGCCAGGCGCCTTCAACGCTTGGCACGTTCGGGTTTCTGTCTGAGCCCAAATCCCCCAGGCCCAGGTGGCCCCGGCCTCTGCCCACAGCACGTCACAGTCCACAGGCACCACAAGGCCGGCCACCCAGAAGTTCCAAAATGCCCCTCGCCCGTCTCCCTCCCCGGGATGAAGTGCACTTTGACCCCCAGCTTCTCTCGGGGTTCACTGTGCACTAGAACCAAGGGCAGGCTCTGCCCCAGCCATGGGCCTTGAGATCCTGCCTCTCGAGGCCTCCCGGGCCCCTGGGCAGCAGCTGCTGCACAAACACGGCCCTCCACCAAGGTCACGGCCCTCCACCAAGGTCTCGGAGTGGTAGCTTAGCCTGGGACCGAGACTCTGCCCCGAGGCTCACTCACCAGTTGCACATAAGCCACCTTGTAGTCTGGCTTTTTGATCCTGATGTTCCTATGATCCCTCTTCCTGTTGGAACCTGTGGGGGGGGGGGTACTTTACTCCCAGCACAAAACTTCTAGTTCAATCAACCCAGGAACCCACTTTCTCGAGAGGGAAACGTGTCGGAACTAGCGGGTCCCCACAGATGACAACGTGTCACACCCTGAATGTGCCTGTCTCAAACGTACACACCACGCTCAGAGAGCGACCGCCACCGCCGCAGACCTCCGCTCTGCTAAAAACCTGCACGTGTCTAAAATAACTCAGGAAACCGATCTCTCCCATTTGCCGGGGCAGCAGCCCTCGCTGGCGCTGGCCATCCTCGCTTCAGACTGAAGGTCGTCAGATTTACAGCGCGGGGGGAACGGGGTCAACAGGAAGGAGCGAGAACGGGCTGGGGGAATGAAGAAAGCACTCTGCTGACCCGACCTCCCTCCGCGGCAGAGGGGAAGCGGCTGTGGGGGCTGGCGGGCTGGGGGGCCAAGGTCCGGCGCCGTGCTCAGAGCAGCCTGTGGGGCCGGCCCACCCGGGTGCTAATCCCAGCTGTGCCCCGGGAAGTGTGACCCCGGGACGTCGCCTCAACCCTTGGGCCTCAGTTTCCTCTCGTGCCAAGAACCAGACCCCATGGAGTGGCTGCAAGGAGGACACGGGGCAGCGATGTGGGGCAGCCTGGGGGAGAGCCCACACGCGCGACAGGGCATAGCCCACCCTGGCAGGCACGCACCGTGCTGCACTCTTGTCCGCACGGCAGCCACGGGCACGTTGTAAATACGCTCTAGATAATTCCTGAGGTCCACCCTGGTCATCCTGCGTAAAGGAAAAGAAAAAGACGTCTGAACCAGGCTGAGACAAAAAGCAGCCTGCCGACGGGGGAGAGGTGCTGGACTGAGGGCTCAGGGTGGGGGCGGTAGGGGCACAGCCTCATCCCTGCACCAAGGGGAAGCCAGGGCTGAGGCCACTGGTCCCCGCCCAGCCCTCTCCCATCCTCGACACATCAGTGTGGGGGTGACGGAGGGACCAGGCCCCCAGTCCCATTCACCCTCCCACTGGTCCATGCTCACAGGGGCTAAGCTCCCGGGCGGAGCTCTCCCGAGGGCAGGGACAGCCTGTGAATGCCCCTGGCTGCCAGGAGCACAGCCTGCTGTGGCCTATCCTGTCTGCAGTGCTGGGGAGGCCCGCTCTGCAGCAACTCGCCTGCCACAAGGTGCTTTCCTACAAATGATGGTCGAGGCATTGGTGGGTTAGGTCCCCGTTCCCTGTGCACCTTAACGGGCATCAGAAATGGGCCCTCGGCCTCTCCTGCCCCCACCTCAGAAGGCTGACAGCAGGGCCCCGGCCTGGGACAGTCACATCCTCAGACTTCAGAGCAGCACCCTGCAGTGTGCATGACAGGGAGGTGCGTCCTTGGGTACCCGGGGGCCTCTGTGAAGGCACCACCTGGAGGACTCAGGTTTTGGAGGTGGGGGTGAGCAACTCTGGAGTCAGGGCCCAGCCTCCCGAGAAGAGCAGTGAGGCTCAGTCAAGAAAAGAAGAGGACTCTCAGGCTCTGACTAGGCTGTCCCAGGTGGAAGGAGCGGGGAGGCGAGGCCAGTGCAGGCTCCCCCCAGGCTCTGCAAACACCAGGCCCTCAGTCAATATTTGCAGAGCCCAGCAGGATTTTCACAGCAGGAAGAAGCCCCACTTGTGAGCCGGTTCCGTGACATGGCCAGGACTGCAGGGCCTCAGGGGCACTCCCCAGCCCAAATTCCTAGGGGGCTTACTCCATGGGGATCCGGAACTGCACAGTATCCTCGGGCTGGGCCGTGCCGGGCCGCACCAGCTGAATGAAGAAGTTGGTGCGGAAGACGCGCAGCTGGGGGTTGCCCAGCTGGTACAGCGGGTATCTGTGAGGGAGACGTGTGTCTACATTACACTCAGAACATGCGACTCTCGAGGACACCCCTGCTGGCCGCCATCTGTTCACCCACGTCAGCAGGGGCAGGGAGCAAAGGGGGGCAGCTCTCCCAGGCCATCGCCCGAGGTCCCTGCAGCCTCCTTCGCTCACCACATGGCTCTACCCTGTGTGGGTGGCCAGTTCCCCCGTCCCCAGCATCAACTCGGGGTAGCATGGGCCGTTGACCCCCAAGGCCTTTTCCAAAGGCCAATGAACGATTCGAAAAATAAACAGAGGCCAGCAGAGCATGTGCCCACCCCACCCCCCCAAACAGCCTGGCGGCGAGGCTCAGAGACATGTTTGTTCAAAGTGACGGACCCGCAGGCACGCGGCCCCCGCATGGCTGTCATTCGTCCCAGGACTGGGCCCCACATGGGCAGGCTGCAGACAGCACGAATCACCACCTTCCCTTCTGCTCAGGTGAGGTGGAATCTCACAGAACCAGCTTGCTTCTGACGCTGGCTTAACCCCGCAGGGACAGGGTCACGCCACTCTCCCTGAGGGTGGGGGAGCGCCCGCCCCTCCATGAAGGGAGAGCGAGGAACGCGGAATCAGCAGCTCAGGAAAACAGCGCTTGCAGTCCCCAACCTCCCCCACCCCGAAAACCCCCCAAGCAAGCAGAGGCAGCAAGAAAGGTGCGGGTGCCCCCATCAACTGGCCCAGTGCTCTGGGTTGAGTTGGGGGGCAGGGAAGACCACTGCCAACTGCACCCAACTGGGCCACAGGGCTGGGGTGAGGGAGGGGCCCCAAGTCTGCAGGGTCTGAGAGGGGGCCGGGGCTCTGCCAAGAGCCCAGGGGGCAGGTCTTGGTGGAGGGTGGGCGCAGGGGCACAGGCTGCCATCGAGGGTCTCGCCTGTACCCCTGGTGACCACCATGTAGCACTGCATGTAGCCCCTGGTCTTGGGGAGCATCCAGCACCATGGAAGGGGTTCACTGAGGCCAAATTCCACGCTGGTCCTCAGCCTCACAAGTCTGGGGAGGACGTGGAGGGCCAAAGATCAGAGCACCTGGGTGGGGAGTCCTGAAAGAAGCAGGGCTGAGCGGGCGCCCGGGGCAGGAGCGGCTGAGGCTCTCCAAAGGCAGGGCTCTGGCCCCCTGGCACAGACTGGGGCGCTGGAAGCACCTTGGGCTGCTGAACTGAACGGCTGGGTAACGTCTACCCGGGGTCTGCGGTGACCAGGGCAGCAGGTGACAGCCGCCCCGGCAGAACTTCTTTGGGCACAGCCTGGCCACAGGGCTTGCCCTCCCAGGGCCCCAGAGGCGAAGGACCTGCCTGGCTTTACCCTCTTGGGAGTCCAGGCCACACAGGCCACCCAAGGGGCTCCCTTATTCCCCTGGAGATCAGCTAGGGCACTGCAGGGGGGCAAAGGCTGAGCCCACTGGGTAACTGTGGAAATGGGGGCGCTGGCTCGGATCCCTCAATCTCTCTTGAGCCACCAGGGTCTGGGGCCTGAAGGGTGCACTCTCTGGGGTGGAGAGAGGCCCAGTGTGCGGGGCTGAGTCTCGCTACTGCTCTCGAGGGCAGGGTCTCCCAAACCTTCCGTCCTCCCCCAACACTGAGCAGCAGCCCAGTCCCAAGGCCTGGCCAGAGGCCTGGGACCCTTGGGCTCTGAACAACCAGCACTGCTGACCGCCCTCCCCCTGGTTCCAGAACACAGCTCTCCCAGGCCTCGGGCCCACATCCCATCCCCGAGGCCAGCACCACGTCAAGCACCTCAACTTCACAGACCTCAAGAGGACTCTGCATTTCTCCTCCCTCCTCCAAACACAGCCACCTGGCTCGCTGCCCCCAGCCCACCTCCCCGTGGCCCTGAGGATGACTCACTGTGATCCCACCCTCTCCCTCCCCCTCACCCCACCCATCTCTCCATCTCTCCATGACATCTCTCCTGCCCGCTCCCCCCTGACCTCCCTGGCCAGTGAGTGCACACGTGGACTGGCGGCCCAGCGCCTGCCCTGGTTTCTCTCCCCGCCCCACGGCCCCTGGCCCCGGGAGAAGAGGCCCTCATTTGGAGCTTAGTTCCTCCGGAACGGTCCCAGTGGAGGCCGAGCCCCACATGCCCCGCACCTCTTTCGGAGCTGATGGGGGCCCTCCCGCTCCCTGAATCCACACCCGGGCCCCCACCCGCTCTCCACGGGCACCTGCACGGGATGCACCGGCTCGACGCGGCCACAACACGTCCCTGCCCGAGACCCCCCGGTGGCCGACGTGCATCCATTCATTCATTCGTTCATGGGGTCCCTCGTGTTCACCGAGGAGCATGAGTGTTTCCTGCCTAAATTCGGGGCAGACAGGGGCGGGGGGAGAACGCAGCGTGGGGCGAGGGGGGACTAGTGGAGACTTCAGCACGGGCCCTTCCCCCCCCCCCCCCCCCGAGAGACACGACGGAGGGTGGCCGTCCTTTTGCGCGAGGACGCCAGGGACGCCTGCGGAAGCGGCCAAATGGGGCGGCGGCGCGGACAGCTGGGACGCCAGGCTCGGACCGCACGCACCCGCTCCCGGGCCCGGGGTCCCTGCGCCCCGCGTGACCGTGACGGTGACCGTGACCGCGCCCCGCACCCCAACTCACAGCACATTCCGCGCCATCACCGCTTCCGGGGCCGCGGGCGGAAGGAGGGGCACGCACGGCCCGCGCGCACCCGGCCACAGCGCCCCCTCGCTCCCGGGAGGGCACGCGCAGGCCATCGCCCTGGCCTGCGCCTGACTGCGCCTGAGCTGCACCTGAGCCGCGCCTGGCTGGCACCTGGCCGGCACCTGACCCCCTCCCCACCCCCACCCCACCCCGCTCACCTGAGCCACACCTGACTGCCACCTGGCCGGCACCTGACCGCCCGCCTCGCCCCGCCCTGCGCACCTGACTGCACCTGAGCCTGAGACCTGACCGCCCACCGCGCCTGCCCCCCCCCCCAACCTGGCCTGTGCACACGACCCCCACCGCGCCTGGCCCCCCAACCTGGCCTGTGCACACGACCCCCGCAGGCCCACACACCAGTCAGCACCTCTGACCCCCACCACCCTGATACCTGACCCGCACCCAACCCGCACACTCCCGGTCCTGCACACACTGGAAGCGCCCAGAACCCCCATGCCCTGCCCATGCCCCTCAGCACCCCCACAGTCCTGCGTGCCTCCCTCGGGCCCAGCACCCCCGCCGGGCAGCCATCGTCCACCCTGGGGTCCAGCCGTCCCTGTCTGTACCCCACGCACTCATCCTGAGTGCCCACACCACTGTAGGTCATGGAGCCGGAGCCCACCACCCTCCCAGCTGCTGGTCCTGAAGGTCCTGAAGATGAGGAGTGGGCACTGGGGACAGGTTAGCTGTGACGGGGGGAGGAGGCGGGAACGGGGGGAAGGGCAGGTGGGGGGCCTATCCTTGGTCTGAGGCCCCTGTCTCCACCTCGGGTTGTTTCTTCCATCCCTGGTCTGGAACCCCACAGCCCCCTCCAAGCCCTTCTGGCCAGACAGGCTGGGTGCCCTGTGCTGGGACACTCTCCCCATCCCCTGCCACCCCTCCCAGGCTACCCCAGCCAGCCTCCTCCAGGGAAGCCACTGGCCTGTCCTGGCCTTGCCACCCCCTACCCCCACCCGGCTCCAGCCTCCCCACAGCCCCCACTCAGGGGACCCCCTCCATAAGGCCAAATTTGGAGCCCCCTGACCCTCCCCCACACACAGCAGGCAGACCTGTGGGAAGGAGAGGGCTGCAGCCTCCCCCCCCCCCGACCCCCCCGGGCCCCACTCTTCCTGGGTTTCCTCTGCCGCCTGGCTTCCGGCTTCTCCTCCATCCTTTAGCTGCCTCTCCCCCACCAGACTGGCTTGTTTCTCTCTGCACCCCACAGCGCCTCAAATGCTCTTCAGAGCAGGAGAGGCATTGAAGGAACATGTGAAGCAAGCTGCAGGGAGAGGAGAACCCCCCCGCCCCACCCCGGGAAACAGGGGAAGGTCTCCCTGCTCCAGAGAGCTGGGGGAGCTGGCCTGTAGCATGGGGTTGGGAGCCCAGGCAGGTTGGCACGGAGGCTGCACCTGGTGGCTGCCCCAGGCGGAGAACAGAGGGAGCGCGGAGGGGCCTGCACTGTGTCCCTCTGAGTGACTGGCATGGGGAGGGGCTGGAGGGCCCTCCTTCTTGGTGTGTTTGATGATGGAAATGACACAAGTGGGTTCACTGAGGATGACGGTCCTGAAGATGAGGAGTGGGCACTGGGGACAGGTTAGCTGTGATGGGGGGGTCAGCCTGCCTGCTGGGGGAGGAGCAGGGGAGGGTAGGACTGTCCCCTGCTGTTCTCCAGGCCCCGTGTGGGATGGAGGGGGTCCAGGCTGGGTGTGGAAGGGGACCTGCTGGAGGGGACAGAGCTGCACAGCACTGTGCCAGGGCCGACTGAGGCTGGAGAGGGCCTGCGGGGTGGTGGGGAGAGAGATGGAGCTGGAGAATGGGGGTCCCCAGGCTGGGAGGCCAGAAGGCTTCCTATTTCCTGAAGGTGTGATGTTGGCTCAGAGATGTGGCTGAAAGTTGGGTCTAAAGTTGTGTGTGGCTGATGGGAGAGGGTGGTTGGTGGGCACTGTGCTGGTTTTGGTGGGCGCTGCCACTCCAAGGGGAGGGGGACAGATCTGAGCAGGGATCTGAGGTCCTCAATGAAGGTGGGGGCAGGGCTGGCGTCTCAACCGTGCAGACCCCCTCAGCATTCAGTCCCCGCCTTGCTGATTATCTGCCAGCTGGATTCCTCCCCATCAGGCCTGGAATTTCTGAGCGCAGAGGTGGCTCACCCCCCAGGCTGTGACGCCTCGCACGTGGCCCTGGGGAACCAGGGAGCCAGGTTGGAAAGCAAAGAGGGAGCTGGGGAGCTGGAGGGTGTGTGGGGCAACTGAGAAGCCCCTCACCCTTATCTTTATTGATACCTGTAAAAGCGAGCACAACCATTGCTCCTGGCCGCCTGTGTTGACTCTAGTTTGCACTGGGCTGCAAAAACCTGCATAACTACGTGTGTGTACCCGCCATGTATACAGTAGGTGTGCCCTATGCACAGGCAGGAGGCGGCAGGGGACACAGACGGAGGCTCAGAGACACTTTTGTTTGCACACACATGTGCCTAGAAACCTATCTCCTCACATTGAAACCCCTGTGAGATGGTAAGAAACAAAGAATATTCTAGAAGGGTCCAGGGAGATTCATGGCCCCTATAAGCGTTCTGATCATTATATTCCAGTACGGGGGGAAGGTTTTCCCACACCAAGCAAGTCCCGGACACCAGCTGGGTGTCCTACCATTCTACTCAGTTCTGACACTATCTACCCGGATAGCGTCGGATCCGGATAGCGTCGGATCCTACAGGTAAAGGGCTCAGTCCCTCAAGCCTGCCCCCCCCCCAGCTTCAGACCCCAGTCACAAGTCCCAGTTGTCACCTGTACTTCTGACCAACCAGCTGTAAATCAGAGGTTCCCATGACCCCTCCTTGGGTTCAATTAGTTTGCTAGAGCGGCACACACAACTTAGGAAAACATTTTACTCACTGGATCACCGGTTTGTTATAAAAGAATGTAACTCGGGAACAGCCAGATGGAAGAGTGCACAGGGCACGTATGGGAAAGGGGGCTGTCGACTGAAATAAAGAGTCTAGGTAAAGGTCAATTAAAGGAGTTTATTCGATACTCAAGGTGAGGAACTTGAGTCTAGGGAAATAACTCAACGGGGTATTCTGAGGAACTGCTCCCAGGCTACAGGGCTGAGCGCAGTTTTTATTGCTTTTAACAAAGTGGTGTCCGTGCAGGAAAGGACTCCCACGTCGAATAGTCATCTACTTCCAGGAGAACAAGACCAGGAGCTTTTGGTTATACGTCAAACAAGGCTTGTGATGTTGGTGTTATCTGTGTGTGAAGGGAGGCAAGGAACAGGGTCCTCATGTTTTCCTTCAGTCTCTAAGAAATGCAGCTGGGAGATGAGGGAGCGAGGTACCCATTATCTCTTCCTGCTGTGGGTCTGTCCAGCTGGCGTCTTCACTCATGAGACCAGGGGTTGCAAGGTCATTTGCACACAGGCTCAGGAGGCCTGCACGACTGCTCCACAGGACAGCATGGTATTCTGGATAGACTTAAGTCTGTGCAACTGGCTTGCTAGACTTGCCTGTTAGATGAGGGAGAGGGGTCCCAGTTTCCTCACAGTGTGGAGCTTCTATGCCCTCTCCCGGCGCCATTCTCCCCAAATGTGCCCTGTTCACCAACCCGGGAGCTCTCCCGGTCTGATCCTCTTGGGTTTTTATGGAGGCTTCATCACACGACCGTGATTGATTAAATCATTGGCCATTGACCATAGATTCAACCTCCAGCCCCTCTCCCCGCCTCAGAGGTGCGGGGTGACTGAAAGTTCCAGCCCTGTAATCAGGGTTGGTTCCCCTGAGCCCCCATCTTTAGGGGGTTTCCAAAAGTCACCTCATTCACATAAACCCAGTTGTGATGGAAAGGGGCTTGTATGACTAACAAGACACCCATGTCACCTTCATGGGTCTGAAGTGATTTCGGCAACTGAGGAGGAGACCAAATGTTGTAAGAAAAGATGTTCCCTTTGCTCTTATCACTCAGGAAATTCCAAGGGTTTTAAGAGCTGTGAGCCAGAAACTATGGACGAAGACCAAATATATATATTTCTTAGAAATTGCAGTATCGCAGGCTGTTTTTGCAACATGGGAGATACCAAACATTTCTCCCGGGCAGGCCCCTGCCGCCGGCCTGCTCCGGCTCCTGCCTGGGGCTCCCTGCTTCTCCCAGAAGGATTGCCTCTGCCTCCCACGGATCCCCAGCCCTCACCACTTCCCCAGGCTGGCGCCCCACTCCCCTGCTTAGAACTCACCCGGCCTTTCCCAGGGGGGGCTGGGGCCCAGGGCAGGCCACCCCCAAATATCCCACAATAGCATACTGCTTATTTTGAATTACAGTCACTTGAGAAGCAGAAAGGGCGTTCTGACCCCCCTCACTCTGTTCCCCCTACGTGCAGGAAATAAATCTCCCATGTGAAAGGTGCTCTCCCTGCATCCTTATCACCAGAGCGAGGAGGAATTCAGGGCTGAGAAGCCTGCATAAACAAACTTTGCTAATTTACTGCCTCAAGCCTCAACTCTGCTTAAATTCCTCCCTAATTACGTGCCTCAAATCTAAGTTTCTTTGTCCTGTCAATTCCCCACAAATTTATTGTTTCTTTGTGTAAAAGATATATATGCCTGCTTTGTTCCCTGTCCCAGCATCATTTCTCTATGATCTCGAATACGTACGTATTCAACTGGGTGTTTCTCCTATTAATCTGGTCTTGCGTCAATTTTATTATTAGTCCGGCTGTAAGAACACGAGAAGGGTAGAAAGGGCATTTTCCTGCTCCCAACAGAGGTCACGTCCTGCACACCCCCTCCCCTTCTGCATCTCTCTTCCTGACTCCACGGGGACTGGTTCCCTCCACCCGCTCTGTGGTTCTCACTGTCTGGGTCACGTATGCCCCTCCTTGGGGTGGGCGCCCTAGGTTTCTTGTTCCAGGGGGCTCAGGCAATAAGCCAGCCAGGAGAGCCCAGGTCCCTGTGACCCTGAGTTTCAAAGGTGGCAGTCCTGCCTTGGTGTCTCCTGCGTGGGTGGGGCTGTTCCCTTCTGAATTGAAGGCTCCATAAATGTCAGGTGAGCCTGCATGTGGCTGGTGGTCAGATTGGGCAGGCTGGCGCTGGAACAGACAGGCCAGCCTAGGCTAGGGTTGCAGGCTGGGAGAGTCTACTCACCCCTTTCAAGCACCTCGCCAGGGCCCCGTCCTGGGGGTCTCCCCACGCTGAGCGCTGAGGTCACCCGGCCAGTACAACAGGACCAGAGTGACTGGACATGCTGAAGGAGTGTCTGCCATCCATGTCCAGACCAAGCCGCCGGGAGATTTGCTTGACCTGGTGGCCTGGCTTGAGGAGGTCGCCCCGTGGGCTCCTCGGTTCCCTCCCCAGGGCCTCCTGGCACCTACTTGATACCCAAGCCTGTCTTCCCCCAGGCACTGCTGGTTCCTGGAGGGTGAGAGGGGTCATCTCCAGCCAGGCTCTGACACTTGATAAACATGGTGTCTCGTTTGTGTTTATACTTATTTGGTTACAAGTGTTTGCACTTGTGCATTTGTTGGTCATTTGTATTTCTGATTCTGTAACTTGTCTATGTCTTTTGCTCAATTTTTTCCTATGAGGGTGTGTGATGGGCTGAACTATGACCCCCAAATTCATATACTGAAGCCCTGACCACCAGCACCTCAGACTGTGACTGTTTTCGGAGTTAGGGCCTTTATAGAGGTGATTAAGGTAAAATGACATCATTAAGGGGCCCTAATCCAATGTGACTGGTGTCCTTAGAAGAGGAGATCAGGTCACAGACACACAGAGGGACGACCATGTGAGGACACAGGGAGAAGACGGCCGTCTACACGCCAAGGAGAGAGGCCTGAGGAGGAACCAGCCCTGCCCACACCATGATTTCAGACGTCCAGCCTCCAGGACCGGGAGACAGTACATTTCTGCTGTTTAAGCTGCCCCAGTCTGTGAGGCTTTCTTATGGCAGCCCTGGCAAACTGATTAGGGGGTTGATGTTTTCCTTATGGATTTCCAAGTGCATTTAATGTATTAATATATTACCCCCTTGTCTATCATATTTGACTCAAAATATTTTCCCAGTTTGTCATTCACCTTTTAATTTTTTAAGAAACAGCTCTATTGATGTATAATTGACACACAATAAATGCTACATGTCTAAGGTAGACAACTGGATAAGTTCTGACATATGTAGACACCGTGAAACCATCACCACTGTGAGAATAGTGAACACCCATCACCCCCAAGAGTGTCTTGGGGCCCTTGTGATCCCTTCTCCCATCCCTCCCTGCCCCCCATTCCTAAGCAACCCATGACCTGCTTCGTTTGTATCTTCTAGAGTTTTCTATACATATACTCAGAGCATATAGTATGTACTCCTTTTTGCCTGTCTTTGTTCTCTGAGCATTGCTATTTTGAGCTTCATCCGTGCTGTTGCGTGCATCAGCCATGCATTCCTCCCGATTGCACGATATGGATACACCGCAATTTGTTTATCCATTCGTCTGTTGTTGGACTTTTGGGTTGTTTCCAGTTTTTGACAATTAAAAATAAAGCTGTTATTTACATTCATGTGAAAGTCTTCGTAAGGACAAACATTTCCTTTTCTCGTGGGGAAATGTCTACAAGGAGAATGGCTAGGTCACATGGCAGGTGCATGTTTAACTTTTTGAAAATCAAGATACTGCCAAACTATCATTTTATATTTCCACCGGCGACGTGGAGTTCCTCCACATTCTGGCCAACATTGGGTCTCGTCAGACCTTCTCATTTTAGCCATTCTTGTAAATTTAGTGGTATCCTGTGATTTTATATTGTGTTTCCCCATGATGAATGGTGTTGTGCATCTTCTTGTGTGCTGACGTGTGTTCATTTATCTTGTTTAGAGAAGATAATCTTTTGTTCTAATCTGTCTGTTCTAATCTTTTGCCCAGTTTTAAAGGTTGGGTTGTTTGTCTTCTTATTATTGAGTTTTGAGAGTTCTTTATACCGTACATTCTGGATCAGACCCTTATGAAATACATGCTTTGCAAAGATTTTCTCCCAGTGCGTGTCTTATCTTTTCATTCTCTTCACAGTGTCTTTTGAAGAGCAAATGTTAAACATTTTTGATGAATTTCAATGCACCAATTTGTTTTTTAGGAATTGTGCTTTTTGTGTTGGGTCTAGGAAATCTTTGCCTAATCCATATTCACAAAGATCTCCCATGTTTTGGTAGTTCTGGTTTTATATTTAGGTCTATGATCCATTTTAAGTTAATTTTTGTATATAGTATGAGGTATGCATCCAAGTTCTTTTTCGCAGGTGGGTATCCAATTGTTCAGCATGATTCATTGGAAAAGCTAGCTTTTCTGCACACTAGTGGGTTTATTTCTGGGCTCTTAATTTTGTTCTTTTGATCTATCTGAACTTCTTTACACCAGGACCACCCCTGTTTTGGTTACTCTAATTTTATACTAATTCTTACAATGTTAGCTCAACTTTATTCTTCTTTGTCAGGGTTGTTTTGGCTTCCTTCGGCCCTTTGCATTTCCATCTGAGTGGTAGAATTGGTGTGTAAATTTCTACATTAAAAACCTGCTGGGATTTTTATTAGGATTGCATTGAATCCGTAGACTAAATTTAGGGAGAATCAACATCTTAACAGCATTGACCAAGTCTTCCAGTCCATGGATACTGTATATCTCTCCATTTATTCAGATCTTCTGTCATTTTTCTCAACAATGTTTTATATTTTTCGATGTGTAGCTCTTTCATGCCCTTTGTCAGATTTATCCCTATTTTTTGATACTGTTAGAAAGTGGTATTTTTTAAGTGTCAACATCTGATCTTTCATTGCTATGTTATAGAAATACAGTTGACTTAGTATATTGATCTTGTATCCTGAAACTTTGCTAAACTCACTTATTAGTTCTTATAGCTTTTCCTGTCGATTCCGTTGGATTGGATGATCAGGTTGTCTGTGAATAAAGGCCCTTTTCCTTCTTTCTCTCCAATCTGTATGATTTTTTTTCTTGCCTAATTGCATTAGCAAGGACCTCAGTACACTGTGGATGGAAGCGGTGAGAGCAGACATCCTTGTCTTTTTCCGGATCTTAGCGAAAAAACTTTGTCTATCACAGTCAGATACCCTTTATTAGGTTGAGGAAGTTCTACTCCTAGTTTGCTGAGAGCATTTATTTTTTTAATCAGGAATGAGTGTTGAATTTTGTCAAATGCTTTTTCTGCACCAATTGAGATGATCATGTGGTTTTTCTTTCTTAGTTTGTTGGTATGGTGAATTACTCTGATTTTTTTGATTTTCCAACATTATACCAACCCTGCAGGCCTGGGATAAACCACACTTGTCATAATGTATTGTACATTTTATATATTGTTGAATCCTATTTGCTAAACTTGTATTTAGAAGTTTTACATCTATGTTTATGACCGAGAGTGATCTGTAGGTTTCTTCTACTGTCTTTGGTTTTGGTATCAGGGTAATACCGGCCTCCTAGATTGAACTGGAAAGTATTCCTTCCTCTTCAAGTTTTTTGAAGAATTTGTGTATAATTGCTATTATTTCTTCTTTAAATGTTTGGTAGAATCCACCAGTGAAGCCATCTGGGAAAGTTTTTCTGTGGGAAAGTTTTAAACTACACTTTCAACCCTTTCATAGATGCAGGGTTACTCAGGTTATCTATTGCTTCTTGAATGGGCTGTGGTATTTTGTGTTTTTCAAGAAATTTGTCCATTTCATCTAACCTGTCATATTTATTGGCATAAAGCTGTTTGTAATATTGCCTTGTTATTCTTTTAATATCTATACAATCTATAGTGATGTCATCTCCCTCATTCCTGATATTGGTAACTTTGTTCTCCAGCTTTTCCTGTTCAAATCGGTTAGAGGTTTATCAGTTTTTATTGATCTTCTCAAAGTTTTGGGTTGATTTTCTTGATTTTTCCATTGTTTTTCTGTTTTCTATTTCATCAACTTCCACTTGATCTTTATTATTTCCTTGCTGGTGCTTACTCTGGGCTTAATTTTTGTTTCTTTTTCTATTTTCCTTAGGGTAGAAGCTGAGAACATCGCTTTGGGCCCTTTCTTATTTTGTAACACAGGCATCTGGTGGCACAGACTTCCCCCTAAACTCACCCAAAGTCCTGCTGTGGCTGCACTCTGTAAGTCTCCATGTGTTGTGTTCTCATTTTCTTTCCATTGAAAAATACCTCCTAATTTCCTTTTGATTTTTCTTTGACTCATGGATTATTTAGAAGCATGTTATTTAGACCCCATATATTTGAGATTTTTCCAAAGATCTTTCTGTTATGATTTATTATTTAATTCCATTTTGGTCAAAGAACATAATTTATGTGACTTGAATCCTTCTTAACTGATTCTCTTGTTTTATGACCCGGAACATGATCTATATCGGTAAATGTTCCATGTGCGCTTGGAAAGAATGTGTATTTGAGTGGAATGTTCTATAAATGTCAATCAAGTTGAGTTGGTTGTCAGTATTGCTCACGTCTCCTATATCCTTGCTGATTTTCTGCCCACTTGTCCAATTCACTATGGAGGGAGGGGTATTGACATCTCTGCCTATAATAGTAGATCTATCTATTTCTCTTTTCAATTCTATCATTTTTTGCTTCATGTATATTTTGAAGCTCTGTTATTCTTTTTAACCTATTTGTGTCTTTATATTTAAAATGTGTTTCTTGTAGGCAGCACCTAGTTGGGTCTTGCTTTTGAAACCAATCTGACCATCTCTGCCTCTTAACCGGGGTGTTTAGACCATTTACGCTTAATGGGCTCATCAGCGTGGTTAGGTGTGGGTCCATCATCTCGTTACTTGCTTTCTTCTTGTGACGTCTGTTCTTTTCCCCTTTTCTCTTCTGCTTCCTTCTTCTGTGCTAATCCAGAGTCTTATTTATTCCATTTTGTCTGCTTTGTTGGTTTCTTAGCTATAACTTGGTTTTGTTGTTTTAGTGGTTGCTTTAAGGGTTTTAGTTTTCAGCATTAACTTATCACAGTTGGTTTTGATTAATTGATTTTTCTCCTCCTTGTGAATCACATTTTCCTGCTCCTTTGCGTGTTTGATATTTTTTGTTCAGATGCCAGACACTGTAAATTTTCCCTTGGTGGGTGCGGGATATTTTTATATTTCTATAAATATTCCATAGCTTTGATCTGGGATGTAGTTAAGCTATCTGGACACAGTTTGACCCTTTCAGGTCTTGTTTTTCTGATTTGTAAGGCAGGTCTGGCACAGCGCTCTGTTCAGGGTTAATTATTCCCACTACCAAGGCAAGACCTTTCTCAGTACCCAATGCCCCATGCAGTATCTGTTTTTCTAGTCTGATGGGTGGCACAGACCCTCTTCCTAGCCCTGTGCAAGCAGCAGGCATTGGTTCCTCCAATCCTTTCCAGTGGTTCTCTTCCAAGCCCTGGACAGTTCCCTCCCCGGCACATGCTTCTCCACTCCCCGCTGAACACTCTGCAGGCCTCCAGGGTTCTCTCCCTGTGCATGCTCTCCTCTCTGGTACTCTGTCCTGTGAAATTTCTTGCCTTGGTCTCCCTAGACCTTCAACTCTCTCTCGTCAACTCAGGGATCCTGTTGGGCTCCCCTCAGTTTCTCCTTCCTGCGCTGAGGCCTGGAAAATCTCTCAAGGAAGCAAGCTGAGCAATTGTAGGACTCCATCTGATTGTTTCCCATCTCCCAGGGACCATTGTTGTTCCCTGCCTGATGTCCACTGTTTTGAGAAATACAGTGTTTCCTGTATTTTTACCTGTTTTTTGTTTGTTTTTCTGTTTTTTTGGTTGTTTCAGGCAGGATGATAAATCTGGTCCCTATTACTCCATCTTGGCCAGAAGTGGATGTCTGCCTTTTAATTTTCATGCATGTTCTTTGATATACAGAAACTTAAAATTTTTAAGGAATGAAATATACTGAGCTTTTCGTTTTCTTCCACGACGCTGCCGTTGTTTGTAAGCTCCGAAAATTGCTCCCTGGCGTGCACGCTGATAAATATGCACCTACTTTTTTCTCTAGTTTTATTTTGAACCGCTTTCTTTTCCACATTGAGCTCTCTCATTCTCCTGGCATGTATTTTGGTCTTTGGCGTGGAGTGAAAAATCTCATTGCCTTTTTCTCCTCCCCTGTTTGTATCTGATTTTCTCACCGTTCTTTATGGAACATCCTACCACCACCACCCTCTCTTGCCTTGACTGAGATGCTTCCAGAGTCTTATGTGTACATGGTATCGTGCTGGTAAATATTGTAGAATTGGAATAAATGCTACAACCTACAAAGCAGCCTGTGAGGAGTTACGAGTCACGGTCTATGGTTGAGCCCGATGCTTAGTAGCTGTAACCTCGAGACTCTGCTCAACTCTGGGCTTCGGTTTGCTTATCTGGAAAATGCAAACGCAGCTGAAGAAGCTTCTCCTGATTGCTGGTCTGTGGGGAGCACTCAACACACATCAGCTACATTACCTTCGCTTTTGAAATCTGCTCTTAATTTTCGAAAATTTCTTAGCTATTCCTATTTTTCCTTCTATATGAATTTTAGATTCATCTTGCCAACTACGTCCCCACCCCAGCCCACCCTTCACCCTCCAATAAATACTATTAGAATTTCAGTTGAAAATCTGGCAAACGTACGCATTAATTTGGGAAGCACTGATTTTTGTAAACTTCCTACCCCAGAACATGATATGTTTTCTCTTTGTTGTTTTTTTTTTTCCTCCAAATTTCGTTTTTATGTTTCTCATTAAAGTTTGTTTTCTTCCTACAGACCCTGAACATTTCTTAAGAGGGTTATGGGGAAGCTCTTTTATGCCTTTGTTTCTTTGTTTTCTTTTGTTTGAGAATGACATTTTTAAAATTCTACTTTATCTTCTAACCAGTCAGTGCTAGAAAATAATAAAAAATGTTGATTTGAAATATGTGTTTTGCATCTGGCTACTTTCCTGAATCCTCTCATTTATTCTGAAAGCCCTTCCGTCGACTCTCTCGGGGCTCCGAGGAATGTGGTATTTTGGTCTCCTCCTTTCCAGAAGTTATACGTCTCATTTCCGTTTAGCATCTTTCTCATTGTCTTCAATTTCCAGCCCAGGGTTGGACATAATGGTAAAAGCAGGCATCCTTGTTTGGTTCCTGTTGGGCTGGAATGTCTTCGTGTCCCATTAGCAAGAGTAGATAAAGGAAGTGCTTATTTATAGTTTTCTATAGTTTCATGAGCTTTGTTTTGTTGTTCTCAGAAATAACGATCAACTTTCAGCAAATGTCCTTCCCCTGATGTTTAACGATTATGAACTATTCAAGATACACCAGAAGGCATAAATAAAAATAGGAAGAACCTGCATCTACCCACCCACCACTTGGCTTAAGAAATCAACCAGGATGACCCCGTCTCGTGCCCTGGGTAACTCTGACCCTGCCAGAGGGGACCATTCACCTGAATGTGTATTCCTCACATCCAGGCGTATATAATTTATTTTCATATATTAAAAAAATTTATGTAAGTAGTATCATGCTGTATTTTTCCTAGTGCAACTTACTCACCCCCGATGCTGTGTTTTCAACACTTTGCCAGTGGTTATGTGTAGCTGGAGGTCATTTGTTTTAACTGTGCAGAATCCATTTATGAATACACCACAATCTGCCAATGTGTTCTCCTCCAGATGAAGGTTTGGAGCTTTTCTAACTTTTTTGTAGTTGCCAACAGTCATCTGTACCCGGAGAGGAGCTGATGTATCTCTTTGAGCTGACCAGATACAGCTGGATTGCTCCCCGAGACAGAATCTCAATGTACCTTCTCCCAAAGACAAGTGCGCAGCTGTCCTTCCGTGCTGGGCACACTTAGACTTCATTTTGCAACATCTGCTTCCCACCTCCCTTCCTTCCTGAGCCCTGAAAGTAAGTTGCAGATAGGAGCGCCTCCTCCATGACCCCCCCATACAAGGTTTCAAAATGTGCCTCATCCCTTTTGTTTCTGATCTGATCTGCAATCAAGGCTGCTGCATTGTATTTAATTGTCATCCCCTGTGGTCTCTTTTAACTTGAAGCAGCCCACCACTGTTTTTTTTGGCTTTTAGGGCAGTGACAGCCTTGAAGAGTCCAGCCAGTTGTCTTGAAGAGGGTCCTGCAATGGGATTTGTTGAATGGTCTCTTCACAATTAGATTCAGGTTGAACTTTTGGACCAGAATATCACTTTGGTGATGCTGTGTCCTCATGAGATTCATGGGCAGGCGCATGGTGTCTGTCATCTTGCTATTGGTGATGCTGAGATTGGTCACTTGGTTAAGGCACTCTCTGTCCACCAGTTTCTCTATTTTCAAAAAACCTTTGCGCTTTGTAAGTAATGGGCCAGGGTTGCTGGGAGACTGAATAGTCAGCCTCCATTAACTTTTCACCCAGTCATTTTAGCAGCCACTGATGCCCCCTGCCTCAGCCCACTGTGACATTAATGCTTGCAAATGGGGCTTGTCTAATTCTATCCTCTCATCTGCATTTATTCGCTGGCATTCTGTAAAGATGAGCCTTTCCTTCCCTAACTAATTTGTGTGAACTGGCGTCTTGGGCTAGTTTAAATCTGACTTCCACTTACACCTCCCGTCCATTTACCAACCCATTCGGGCTCGCTCTCTGCGCACCGCATACTCATTCCCTTGGCCCACTTTTCTGTTCAATTGCTTGTCTTTTTCCTAATGGTATCCTAAAGTTCCTTACACACAGAATACTAATTCTTCATCAGTGATGTGTGTTACAAATATTTCCTCCCAAGAGATGGCCTGCATTTTCACTTGGCTTATGTATGGTGTGTTTTGATGCAGAGAATTTGTGTTTTTTGTTTTGTTTTGTTTTTTTACTTTATTCTTGTTGAATTTATCTATCTTTTGTTTTATGGTTTGTGGGTGCTACACCTTGTTTAAGAAATTTTCCCTGTTGGGAGAGCTTTCTGACACTCTCCTAAGGTTTTCTCCTAAGATTTTGAATGTTTTCTTTTTCATATTTAGTCCTTACATGACTAGGAATTGATTTTTGGTGGCTGGTGTGGAGGAGGACAGTGCTTTCATTTTATTTGTTATCAATGGCCTTGTGGCTGGTTCAGCACCATCTTTTCCCTGTTATTCCTGGCACCACACCTGCCACTTAAGTCCCCCTGGGCGTGTGGGACTGTTTTCTGTGTCTGTCGGGGAGCCAACACCCCAGCGCCGTAGGGAGCTCCCCCGCTCCCGCACTGGCCGGCTGGTAGCACAAATCTTCAGCTGTAGTCTTCTCTTCACACTGTTCTGGTTATTCGGGCCCCATTTCTTTCCATATGAATTTTAGAATCAGTGTCAATTTACACAAGACTCCCTGTTGGGACGGGGTGGAGTTGCCCTGAATTCATAGATTCCTGTAGGGAGAATTAACACTTTAAAGACGTTGCGTCTTCCTCTTGTGGAACACAGTCCCCATCTCCGGTCATGGTGGTCTTCTGCAATACTTTTCAACAAAGTTATTTGACTCTCTCTGTAATTGTCTTGCACATCTTTTGTTAGATTTATTCTTATTGTATGTTTTTTACATTTCTGTTGTAAACGGCATCTTTAAACATTGTCTCCTAACTCTCGATTTTTCTATCTTGTGCTCACGTGCACCCGAACTGAACTCATCTTAATTTTAGTAATTTAGAATTGCAGCTTTTCTTGGGTTTCTTTTTAGACGATTCTTTGGTTGTGAAAAATCGTATTTTTTTAAGAGACTAATAGGCAAGAAAAGATAATTTTTTTCTTGTCTACTAGTCTCCTTTTTAAAAAGTTCCTTTTCCTGTCCTACAGCTCTGGCCCGAACACGTGGACAATGCAGCAGAACCTGGGAGGCTGGCGTTCCTGCTTCGCTCTGGATTTTAGAGGCAGTCTTCCCATGTTTCACTATTAAGGATGATGTTTGCTGTTGGTTTTTGGAAGATGCCTTCCTTGGGTTGAGAAACTTATCTTCTATTCTTAATTCACTACAATTTTCTTCATGAACTGTGTTGTGTTTCATTCAATTTTTTTTTTTTCTAGCCTTTGTTGACCTAGGGAAAAAAATCACTACAATTTAAACAGCAGATATTCATTTGGGCAATTAGCATTGTAATTGGGGAGACTCAAATTCAGGGAGAAACCCAAATAGTGGCCCGCTAGGGAGGAAAAGTCAGAGTTTTAAAGTCAAAGAAGGGAGGTTGTGTCACAAAGAATGTTAATTGGAGTTGAAGGCAGAGAGCTGGTCTTGGCTAAACGTTGATTGACTATTGATTCTATCTTCAGAAAGCCCACAATCCTCTGTCTTCGTGTTCAGGATGTCCGTTCCCCTGCTGATTTCTCAAACAATTGCTTGTAAAACAATTGCCGTTTTGGCCCAGTCCAAGGGTTTGGCCCAGCCGAAGGTTCAAGACAGCAGGGCGGTTTCTCTGGAAAGACAGCTCTGACTTCACTGTAAAATGGCTTCACAATCGTCAATGTTGATGACTTTAAAGTGTTTCTGATGTGTGAATTGCCACGTCACTCAGTTTTCTAATGTAGAACTGTCTTCTCGTTCAAGAGGAGCTCCTTGGTCAGGATGTAATTTTTAAGAATTCTCCATGTTTTTTGGTGGGGAGATATTTAACTCCTGGTTCAACGTCTTTAAAATGAAATCAGTCTGTTCAAGTTTCGTACTTCAACTTGAGTCAATACAGAAAGTCATATTTCCCCTGGAAATTGGCCATTTTATCTAGTTTTCAAATATATTGTCCTAAAGTTGGTTACGGTGTTCTTCTACAGCTGATTTCATCTCTGCAAAGTCTGTCCTGATGTTCCTCTTTCCCTCCTAATGTTGTTTCTTTGCATCTTCTCCTCTTTCTATGTAATTATCATCCCAGCGGTTGGATTGTTTTATTACTCCTTTTGCAGAACTGGTTTTTGACTTTGTGGCTCTTCTCCATTCGTTTTGGTTTTTATTTTATCTTCTCTTTTTTTTTTTGTTATTTCCATGCTTCTCTTTTCCTTGGTTTTAGTTTTTGGTTCATTTTCTAGTTTCTTTAATTCGAACTTTAGCTTATTAAAATGTTAGGTCTTTCCCCTCTTTCCTAACACAAGCCTTCAGGCCCCATATTTCCCTGCAAGTCCGGTCTCAGCCGCACCCAGTTTCCTTAGGGACCCTGGGTTGGCGTTCAGCTCTGAAGCGCTTCCTACTTTCTGTCTGATTTCCTCTCTGATCCATGAACGTCAGCTTGTGATTTCGCGTTTCTAAACGTGTGCCTGTGAGCTCCCTCCCTCAGGTTCTGCCTTGGCTGCAGGGGGCTGACGGTCGGCTGGGACGCTCTTGTTAGAGCTGACAACTTGCTCGTGTCCTAGTCGAGGGTTAGCTTCTGGAAACGTTTCACGCACGCTCTAGTTTAGAGGAACAGCGGTCCATCAACGTCCCTCTGTCAAGCCTAATTGTTTTGTCCGAATCTCACACATCTGCCCTATGGCCCCTGAACCTCCCGACCCTTGGGTGATGAGGAGCTGTGCTCTGCGGTCTCCTTAGGGACCCTGGGTTGGCGTTCAGCTCTGAAGTGCTTCCTACTTTCTGTCCGATTTCCTCTCTGATCCGTGAACGTCAGCTTGTGATTTCACATTTCTAAACGTGCACGTGCGTCTGTGTTTTCCCTGTGCTGTTAAACTCACATCATTCTGAATCTGCACAACTCCTGGTGAACTGCATCTCCCACCTATACGTGCTGACTGTCTCCCTGCCCAGGGCAGCTTCTGCTTTTGTGGACTCTGTGCTGCTCAGTGGCCTTGTGAGAACAAGGTGATGTGGCGGGAAGGTGACACGGGGTCCCTGGGTCCCACCATCTGTTGCATGCAGGTGCTTGTCCTTGCGTTACTGCATTGAAGCTGATGGAGCACAACTGATGTGTCTACACCTACTGCGTACAGGTCTATTGTGTGGGGTGGGGGTGCACGCATGTGGGGGGCACATGTGTGCATGTGGGTGGGGGGACGTGTGTGCTTGTGTATTTATGGATGTATGTTGGGGGTGAGCCCACACACACAGGAAGTTGTATTCATGAGGGGCAGGGACATGTGTGTGTGCATTGGGGTGCGCACATGTGTGCACGTGCTCTCTGGCGCTCGACTTTGTTGTTGGGGTGCTGGTCCCCCACGGCAGACCGAATGGGGATGCTGCCTGTTTTCCTCTGCTCTGTAGAGCCTTCCTGGAGGGGTGGTTCTGGACTCCGAGAGCTTCCTCCCTGAATACTTTGCTGTGCAAGGCTCTATGTCTTGATCCAATTTTTGTGATTTATATTTTCCATAATTCTATTTGGTCAGGATTTTCAAGTTTATTACACAGTTGGGCACTGTTCTCTCATAATATAGAAAGAACTCTGTGTTCGCTGGCTCTGCTCCTGTCGAGATGGGCCCTTCTGCTTCTCCCCTCTGGAGCGTGAGGCCCTCAGGGAGAGCTCAGGCTGTGTGCACCCCTAGACTCTGCTTCGGCCCCCACATTTCTGGGGGGCGTCCATAAAATCTCATGTTGTGCACCGTGCCCCTCCTCCCAGACCCCCTCCAAAGCAGAGCTCTTCTCCCCACGCCAGCGTCAGAGCTGGTCTGGGCGGCAGCACGTCTCTTGAAGAACAGAGGGGTGTGTGGGCTTGTGGGGTGGAGGACAGAGGGGCTTCTAGGGGTGAAAGTCCATGGGCAGAAGTGGAAGCCGCTGACAGAGACGCGGTGGGGGTCCTGGGCCCAGTGCCCATGGATGGCACAGTCGGGCCATAGCCAGGTCGTCTCCCGCGCTGACCCCTAAGATGAACACCCGGTGTCCCTCAGGCCCCAGAGGTGCAGGGCAACCACCCCGATGCTTCAGCCATCCCACCCTGCCCGGCTCAGCCCCCTCCTCCAGTCCTCCCCCAGGGCCCCCATCCATGAGCCAGGCACACCTGGTGGAGGGGAGTCTGCTAGCTTTATTCACAGACCCCAGGGGATGGGGGCAGCGAGGACAGAGATGAGGGGGATGCTGAGGGGGGGGCCCTCCGCCCTCAGGCCTGGGGTCCAGAAGCCACCATGTGGGCTGCACGGGCCGAGGGTCTCTGCCCGGAGAGGCCTCCTGCACTGCTTTACTTCCAGCGCCCGCCGACCTTGCCCTTGGCCGGGGCACCAGCCTTCTTGCTGCTGTAAGTGGGAAGCAAATCGGTCTTGAGTGTCAGGACCCCGATAGAGCCCCTGTCCAACCCCTGGCAGACCCCCAGCCCTAAGAGCTCTGCCCACCCACCCAGAAGCCCCCGGCACACATTCCCAGCTCCAGTCCGATCATGGCCACTCACCTGTACTTAGCCTGACTGGGCCTGGGCGGCCTTATGCCGAGGCAGTTAATGGGGTTAGAGAGGGGCTGACACAGCCAGCCTGGACGCCCTTCCCCTCCCTCCCTTCCCAGCCCGAGGGGCTCTGGGTGCAGGCAGCAGCAGACTGAAGGGACCCATCTTGGGCAGACCCCTAGCCGCCCAGGAAGCTGTCTCTGCAGATGGCTAACATCTTCGCAGTTACTTCGGCCTGGTGAGAGTTTGTGCCCCCCCAGGTCACAGCCTCCTGGGGTGGCAGAGGCCGGGGCCAGTGGGCATTCTGGTCCTTCACTCCAGGCCGGCAGTCCCCACCTGATGGACTCGGGACCTGGGAGGCCTCTGTCTCATTCTGGAGTCTCGGCCTCTTGGCCACTGATTAGAGCTGGACCTGAGGTGGGGAGGTCACTACCCCAAGGGGCGGTGGTCCTCGGGAGCCTGCCCTGTCTGTCTGAGGCCCTTTGCATGCCAATGGGCCAGGAGGGAACTGGGTGCCGGGTTAGGGAGAGGTGGCAGGGAGGACCAGAGCGTGTGAGCCCCGGAGATCGGCCCCTTTTGGACAACTTCTGGCTGGAGAAGGCCATACGGTGCCAAAGCTGGCTTCCGTAGAAGACCTCGTGCTGGCGGCCATTTGTGTGGCCGTGTCCTTCTTCAGGAGCCAGCCTGAGGACCCTGACATGCATGCACATGCACATACACGCATGCACAAGCACACACTCGCACACACGCACACCTTGCCGAATGGCCCACTCTCAAAGGGGCCTGCAGCACCCCCGGCCCTGCACAGCAGAGCCCAGGAGGGAGGGGGCTTCACCCCCACCAGCGCCCCCCCAGGGAGGAGGAGCCTGGGAGCAGCAAGGAGGCAGAGGCCAGTAGAAAAGGGAGAAAAATCCCATTAAACTCCCCAACTGCAAGCGGTCCTGGGGACCCTGTGCTCTTTGGAGTGTGAGCTGGCTCAGCAACCGGCCACGCTGGCAGACAAATCCCAGGGCGGGTGGAGCCGGGCCCACCCTTGGGGCAGCCGAGGCACAGGCTGCTCCACGCCTTTGCCAGCAGCTGCTGCCATGGGTCCCTCGGACCCCGGGGGGTAATCTTACAGACACAGGGATCATCGCCCCGAGGAGCCAGTGATTCTGGCCAGGGTCGCAGAGGGGCTGGTGACAAAGCCCAGGCCTCCTGATTCCCTGTCCCAGATCAGCTTTGTGATGACACACTGCTGGAGATCCAGGAGCCCAGTCTGGCTTTGCCAGGCCTCTCTGAAGGCCGCCCAGAACCACCCACACCCTGGGGCCTCCTGCTGGGCCTCCCCCCAATCTGCCGTCCTCCTGGGCTCTGGCGTGGGGGGAGAAAGGAGTCTGCAGGGCTCGGGGCACAGGGCCCAACATGCTGGCTGGAGTGGCTGGCCCATTAGTCTTGTTACTGCTCTTCTGAGGGCCGGCCGCCACTGGCACTGGCTAGAATTGCCAGGTCCGGGGCCATGTGCCCGGCGCAGAGCGGGGTCGAGCAGGGCTACTCACTGCTTCTGGGCCTGGTCGATGCGACTCCTGAGGTTGATGATCTGTAAACAACACAGACGGCTTACCGCGACGGGTCTGCGCAGGGCCGGGTGGGGCACGGGCTGGCTCGCCCTTCACCGTAGGCTCCTCCGGCGGCCCTCGCAGGCCCCAGTGCCACGCCAGGGCCACTCACTCCCTTACTGTGTCCTGGCTCCTGTGGTGGGAGGACACCGTCCCTTTTGGCTCATGACTCTGACTTACTCTTGGTGGCCTGCACTGGAGACCTGGGCCATGACACACAGCAGCTCCAGAGCCGGCCACTTACCTTCCAGCCCGCAGCAGGATGTGGGCAGGGGGCACGGGGCGGGAGGTGAGGCTGGCAAACAGAGCCCCTGACTGTCTGATGGCCACTGAGCTCAGAGCTATGCGACCTCTTGCTCCTCGGCCCACCTGCTCCCTCCTCCTGACTGCCTGGTGAGGGGAGACGCTCGGGGAAGGCAAGGCCCTTCCCCACCTGCCCACAAGGATGGCAGGTTGGCCTCCGAAGCTGCAGGGCTGCAGGCAGGGGGGAGGCGGTGGGAGGCCCCTGTCATGTCCGTGCCCGCTGCTGCTGACATCCTCGACGGCCCAGGTTTTTGCCATGCGAGAGGCTCACCGTGCATCGCACCCCACGAGCCTGGCCAGGGCTGCCCCTGGCTACTTACAACTTGGCTAGCATCTCCACTCTGGCCCGCATGTTCATGATCTAGAGAGACCAAGATGGTTATGGGGCCGGGCTGTGCACGGGTGTGTCAGGAGACAGTGGGCCCCCGCCTCAGCTCTGTGGACATGAGTGGGGCCAGTCTGGGCTCTGCGTGGGTGAATCCCATTTCTGCAGGCCAGCCCTCCCAGGCGAGCATCGAGAGAGTAGCAGTGGCCCCACGCCTGGACCCTACTGGCCTGCAGGGATGCATGTGCTCCGGGGAGCAGCCCTGGAAGGGGTATGATGGTCTTCTTTCTGTTAGAGATGAGGAAACTGAGGCATGGAGGGACCAGACGACCTGACTAAGGGCATAGGGCTCCTGAAAAGGAGCCAGGATTCCCCCAGGTGTGGGTACTGGTCACCCAGCACCCTCTGTCTCGGTGGCTGGCTGGGACGGCAGTGGGAGAGGCCCTGCGAGTGTGAGCTGTCTTCCCCCGGGGACGCTGGAGGAGAGTGAGGGGTGGGAACCGCGCCTTTGATGGAGAGGCTGGACGTGTCTGCATATGCATGGAGCAGGTTGGTCACCAGGGCTGGCACCCCACGTGGGCCCTGAGGGGACAGGATCTGCACAGGCTGCTGTTTGGAGTTGTGAGTCCCTCTCAGGCAACTCCAGGTGGCACAGTCGCAGACCTGGAAGAGCCCAGCCCCTTTGCCAGCTGCTGGGTGTGAGTGAGGAGGTGAGGCCCAGGGACCCAGGTGTGGGCCCCCAGGGGCTCCAGGGAAGCAGATGTCTTGGGCCGGGATGGCCGGGACGTGGATTTGCAGAGAAGGCTGTGAGGGGAGGACACCTGAGGGCCAGAGGAGCTTAGTGCCACCTGGGGTGAGCTCGTGACACTGGGGACTTTCTACAAACCTCAGGCGATTCAGAAACTGGACCCCACAGCCACTCCACCCTGCTGCTCCCTCTTGCCGGCCCCCAGAGCAGGGGGCTGATGGCTCAGGGGCAGAGGCCGGCCCGGAGGTTCCCAGCAGGAACGTGGCCTCAGCCGGGGGTCGGTGGGGACAGCCTGCGTGGGCTTTCTAGTAGGGGCCAGGTCCGTGGGACTCGGGGAGGCGGCTGCCCCAGCGGGTGGGTGAGCCGTGGGGCCCAAGGCTGGAGGGGTCTCCACTCACGTCATATTTCTGGCGCTTCAGTTTCTCCCCATACTCGAACTTGTCGGTCTCCAGCTGGTACAGAGTCTCCCAGAGCTCCTTGGCCTTGTCCCTGGGAAGGTGGCAAAGATGAGCCATGGCCAGATAAGCCCTGGATGGCAGGGCCCAGGCCACCCGCTCTGCTCCTCCAGCCACCACTGAGACCCGTGAGGCTGGCGGATCCAAGAACGCTCTGGCAGTGCCGTTGGGCCACCCCACCGCCAACCCCTCCTCCAGCGCTGATGCCCTCCCTCACCTCAGCTTGTCGTCGCCGAGATGGTCGATGTTGAGTGGCTTGCGTCTCTCAGCCAGAATCTTCTTCTTCATCTCCCGGGCCGTCTGCTTCTTGCCTCTCTTCTGGTCAGCCTGAGGGGACACAGCAGAGGGGCCTGGCCTCAGGAGGGAGCCATTGCACCGTCCAGCCTGAAGGCGGGTGGCTGGGGGTGCCGACAGAGGCCAGGCTGACCCTGGGCTCTGAGCACCTGCACGCACCTTGGCCAGGTAGCTGCTGTAGTTGGCGCCCATGGAGGACAGAGCCTTCTTCTTCTTCAAGTCATCCTCAGCTCTCCTCTTAGCCTCCTCCTCCTCCCTCCGAGCTTTCTCCTCCTGTGGAGACCCCATCCCCAAGACTTCAGGGATAGGCCAGGGCTGCCCTCTGTGGGCAGGCTTCAAGGACCTGCCCTGGGCTAGGAACTTTCCAGAAGCCCCGGGTCCTGGTCAGGGTCTGCCCTCTTGCAGGGGTTCTGTGGGGCATGGGGAACTCAGTGAGTGGCTCTGGTCACTGGCTAATGTCGGGGGGAAGCTCAGGAGAAGGAAGGTCAGAGACCCTGGCATTTCTCTGGGCCCGTGGTCATCGGCTTAGGGTCCAGAGTGGGGAAGGGGCGCCCGGCCTCACCGCCAGTCTGTTCTGACGCTCCCTCTCCTTCTCGGCCCGGATCCTCTGCTGTTCAGCTCTCTCCGCACGGCGCTTCTCCTGTGGCCAGAGGAGCGGGTCAGCCCAGCCTTGCCAACACCGGCCCCCCCTGAGAGCGACCACTGGCCCCTACTCCCTCCCAGAACTGCCGGGACTCACAATTCTCTCCTTGAGGGCGACCAGCTCCTCTTCCTCCTTTTTCCGGGCTTCAAAGTGGCTGTCGATGAGAGCCTGCAGCTCCAAGAGGTCTTTGTTCTGGCGCTTCTTCTGGATGTCCTGTGGGCGGGGGAGCCGTCAGTTCCCTCTCCTCCTCTTGCACCTCGGCCCTGTCTGGCCCACCTCGTGGCAGCCAGCTCCTTCCTGCGCTCTGGCAGAGAGGCCCTGACTCTTCAGGCCACCATGAAAGCCGAGAGTGGCAGGGACATTTTGTCCTCGCCATGTCCCCATGGCCACTGTCCTTCTGGGGGCCCAGAGGCTGCCTGATCCCTGAGCCACAGGACAGGAATGGTGCCCCCCCTCAACCCCATGGGTGAGTCCAGGCCCTGCTCAGCTTTGAGGTCATCAGCACCCCCGGGATGCACTAGCTCTGACTTGGCCCTGTCATCTCCTCAGAGATGCCCTACATGGGCCAGGCAGACAGGAAACTGGTGAGCGAGATAATTTGTTGGATAGACAGATGGATGGGTGGGTAGATGGATAGATGGATGGGTGGCTGGATAAAAGGATAGATAATGAGAAGGATGGATGGGTGGATGGAAGGATGAGTGGGCAGATGGATGGTTGGTGATGGATGGATGAATGAGTGGGTGGAGGGACAGACAGAGGAAGGGAAATATGATGGATGGAGGAAAGAATGGATGTGTGGATGGGTAGGTGAGTGGGTGGATAGATGAATGGATGGATGGAGAGTGGATGGATATGTGGATAGGAGAGTGAGTGGGTGGATAGATCGATGGAAGGATGAATGAATGGATGGATGGATGATATGGGTGGGTGGAGGACAGGACAGATGGGTGGATGCATGGATGTGTGGATAAGAGGATGGATGGGTGAGTGGGTGAGTTAGATGGGTAGGTGGATGGAAGGATGGATGGAGAGATGGTGTGGGTGGGTGAGTGGATGGACGGATGGGGAGATGGATGTGTGGGTGGATGGATGATGAATGGGTGCAGAAATGGATAGATGGATGAGTGCATGAACTGGTGACTAAATGAATGGAAAGATGATGGATAGAAGGATGGATGTGGGGAGGAAGGAAGAGAGATGTTTATTACTGGAGGAATTTCCTCTGGTCTAAGAATGAATTAAAGGAAAATTGTCTGGAACCAGGAAGCCCTAGCTCTGGCTGCTTGAGAGGAGATGAGCTTCTTAGGCCTGGAGCCTGAAGGTTGGGGGTTGGAAGGCGACTATGTTGGTGGGTCCCATAAACTTACATCAAAGTCTACTTTCTCCCCTTCCGGGATCTTAGGAGCGGTGAGTCTGAAAAAGAGAGAGGGGCTCATGAGCAGGCATAAGTGGAGGCCCTACCAGGAGAGTTGGCCTGACCCAACTTGGCCTGGCCCCAGGCTGGCCCTCCCGCCCTCTCGCCCTGGCACCTGGCTCAGGACACATTGCCCGGCCTTTGTTCCTATCTGATGTATAACCCACTCTCCCCAGAGGGGCTTGACCCCTTTGAGACGGTTTCAACCTCTTAGTGTCCCTCTGTTTTGCCGACTTCTGGAGATTGCAAGGGCTGTTTCACCCCATCTGTCCAGGAAGGGCACCGTCGGTTTCTTTCTCAAACAAATAAGCAACTGCAGCTAGGTGAGACCAGAAGGCAGGGTGGTCACCGCAGACCCTCCTGGGGGGGCATTGACCCTTTGCGTTTCTCTGGCCCCTCTTTAGCCTTTCTTTCTGGGGACCCAAAGGAAGGACGAGGCTGGGCAGAAAGCAGTTTGAAGAAGAAACGTGGTGTCCCCCCCGAATCCAGCTGTAACCAGCCATCAGTCCTGAGCCCTCCCCCCAATACATTCCAGATGGAGCCAGGAGTGAAAACAACAACAACAATTTTTTAAAACAAGCCCGAAAAGAGAGCGGGACTGAATATCAATCAAAATGCTGGAGCAGGGAAGGATTTTCTAAGCTCTGAGGGTCCCGCGAAGGGAAAGATGGCCAGATGACTCCACGCAAATGAAAAACTTATGTATGTGAAGAAAGGCAAAAATTGAAAGGGGGGGTAAAAACCCCGACTAGAAAAATATTTTCAGCAAATACAGAGAAGACTTATATCCTTATGCAAACCGGTGATTAAGAAAACAGAGAGACTCCTCCGTGAGATAAATGGGCAGAGGGCATAAGCTACCAATTCTCCAAGAAGAAAGAGGAGCGGTTCACACACGCGCAGGAAGCTTCCCCTGGAGTAATCGGAGGAATGCAAAGGAAAACAGCCCTAAGAGGCCTTTTCCCATCCATCAGTGGCTGCGATGTGAAAGCCGGTCGCTTGTCCACGGGTAGAGCGGGTGTGGGGCGCGGACCAGCTCACGTCCACGTAGGAGACCGCGCTGGCAGGGCCTGCGCGGAGAGCAATTTGGCAGTGGATGTCAAAAGCCTTCAGAACGTTCATACTCTTTGACCCAGTAATTCCAGTTCTGGGAATGTGGCCTAGGGAAATAACCCCAAAGACAGAAAATGCTTTCCACCCAGCGTTATTTATGATAGTAAAATATTGAGGCAAGCCTTAACGTCCTGCACCAGAGGAATGGTTAGGAAAATGATGGTTTGTCCAATGGATGGAATATTATGTGGCCATTCAAAATATTTAAGAAGACTATGTAAAAACATGGAAAAATACTTACGAATAGTGCTAAATTTTAAAAAAGCAGAATTCAAGGTTGTATAGACAGTATGATGTTTGAAAAACAGCTCGGAGCTTAAATGTGTTTTTCCGAGCCCGATGCATGGAAAATGAGTAGGAAGAAATGAGCCTTTTTATTTCTTTCTCCTCCTCCCCACAGTCTGCCTGGCTTGGGGGGAGAGTTATAGATGATTTTTTTTCTTTATTGGACTTTTACATATTTTCCAAATTTTCTTTAATGAGGTGTTTTATTTTCACAACAAAAACACAAACTTTTTTTTTTTTAACTAGAAAATATCTTGTGCTGGGGTAGCTTTATTTAAAATTGCCTAAATATAAAGTAAACGGATGGAAGTATGCTGGCTGCACCCTTCCACGTTTTCAGGCTCCCTTGGAGAAGCCGGAACAGCTCCCGGAGCAGGAGCGAGGGCTGGGCGAGCGCTCGCACGCACAAGCATTCCAGCCCGCGCAGAGCAAGGCGCAGGTGAGAACACTCAGAGGGATGAGCGGTGAATCACAGGCAGGGGCTTGTGTGTACTTATCAAAAATAGAAAAGTCGGAATACCTGGATTAAAAAAAAAAATCTCTGAAATGCTCACAAGTACGTAAAATGAGAGAAAGACCTTCCTCACAAGGATGCTGGTTCCCCAGAGGGGCTCTGAGGCCCTGGAGCAGTGAAAGGTGTGGATGGTGGATGTTGTTCTGGTGGTGTTCTGAAGTGGATTCTGCCTCCCACCCACGCCACTTGCACGCCTGTTGCATGTGGAGGGCCCTGGGAGACTCCCAGAGCACAGCTGGGCCTGGCGGGGGCCAGAGAGGGCAAGAGGGAGCTCTGTGGTGCCTCCCTCTCTCTGCCATGTCTCCCCAGCTCCCTGTACCCCTTCCTTCCTTGGCTTGTAGCCTCCTCCTGCAGGAAGTCCTCCTTGCCTACACTGGATAACCCGGGGCAGAACCACACCCAACTGGACCTCCAGAGTCCAGCTCTGCCCCTCCCTGTGTGGGAAGGCACTGGCTGCCCCCAGTAATCTCATTCTCCTACTGTGCCCTCATCAGGTATCTAGAACTTCAAAAACCAAAATGGGGAGCAAAGAAGCGGCCAATTTCTCCAGAGCCTGGGTCCCAGGTCATCTCCCACTGAGCCCAAATGCATGTCTTCCTATGGGGACACCAGTCTCAGCCCTTTGGGATGTCGGTTCCCCAGGTGACCTTGGTCCCCATCCAGCCTGTGCACCGTGGCTTTTCCTCCAGGCTCTCCTCACAGCCCGGTGCCCACCACAGCCCACCCTGGCATCCAGCCTGCCCCGGTCCCACACTCACTTGGGTCTTGGCTTCTCCTCTGGTCACCACAGCGCCAGCATGGGGAGGGAGAGAGAAACAGGTGAAGCTGGGTGCCCACTCCTGCTGATGTGTCCCTGGGGGCCACCCAGCTGGGGGCTTCCTGGGCTCCAGCCAGTAGGGCCACCCTCCTCTCCAGCCGAGCCCACCACCCCCCAACCCGACCCTGCAGGGACCAGAGGGTCTTGTCCCCACTCAGGGCCTGAGGAAGTCCCTGTGGAGTCCGAGGAGGAGAGCTTGGGGTGTGGGGACCAGGCCACTGGGAGGGAGAAGGGGTGAAGGGAAGGAGGAAGGAAGGGTGAACTATGCATCCTCAGGGGACAGGGAAGGCGAGAGAGAGAGAGAGAGAGAGAGGTGGGAGAGGATGGAGAGAGCCGAGGGAGGGAGGCAGAGGGTCTGATGGGGGGAGTGGAGGAAGCATCCCCTGCCGGGCTCCTGGTCTGCTGGCCGCCCCCACTGACTGCCCCCTCTCTGTGCCGGCAGAAGCTTGGAGCAGGACGGGCCTGTGAGGCCCCAGAAGCGCACACAGCCGCCACTGCCGTGCGAAGCAGCGAGGCCTGGCCCTCAGAGGCCCTGGTGCCAGGAGAGGAGGAGGAGGACAGACAGACGGACAGGGGGGCTGAGGGAGAGGGATGGAGAGGCAGCAAGGCAGACACCGGGCGGGCGGGTCCTGTCCACCTCAGGGTCACTGCGGCTGGGGGACCCGCGGGCCCTTACCTTCCTCATCCTCCCGCTCTTCCTCTGCGGCGTCTTCGGGGCGTAAGCGCACATGCAAGACAAAAGCCGGCGAGGCTGCAGGCAACGTGCGGGCGCGAGCGGGGGCGCAGGCATGGGGCCGCAGGGGCAGCGCCTGGGGCCCCCTCCCCTGGGCGTGCGTAGGCCTGGACCCCGTTAGTGCCCCGAGCTGGAGGCCGGAGAATTGCTGTCTGAGGAGGGGCTGGAGGAGCTGGTGCAGCCTCGCTGTGGGCAGGAGGGCCTGGGGGATGCCCACCCCACCTGGGAGGCCTGGAGGTGAGTGGAGGGACCTCAGCCAGCCCGTGGATACTGGCGGCTGGCTTCTTAGAGTCTTTCCAATGGGGACTGCCAGGGCCCACCTGGAAAGCCGAGACCCTCCCCAGCATTGGAGCCTTGGAACTGGAGGTAGGCGAGGGAGCCCTCAGGCCGAGCCCCCCGCAGTGCTCCATGGAGCCTAGGCTGGATCACCCCTGGGTGGTGGAGGGGGGGACTCTTGACCTTTCTATAGAGCCTGCCCTCTGACAATTAAGAAGTTTCTCTTTCAGAGGCTGGATGGGCCCCCTCCCACCTTTGCCTCCGCCACCTCTGGGGCCTGCCTTGTGGCAGGTGGCCCATGGTCCAGGCTGGAGTCTCCAGACCCGAGACCAGGCCCCGACCTGCACCAGATGACCTGGCCACCCTCATGCGGGGGCTGCTTCCTCGCACCATCTTACCCCCCAGGCCCTGGGGCCGTACTGGCTGGCCTGGACACAGCCTGGGGTCTGCAGCTGGTCTCGCGGGGCCTTACCCTTCTGTCCCTCAGTCCCTGCTCTGCGTCCTTTGATGACGATGCCAACGCCGTCCACATGTATGGCCCTCAGCCTCTTTGAACCCAAGGGCTACCCAAGGCTGGGGAAATGTCTTTGATGGCCAGGCCCTGGCCGGGGGGCGGGGGTCCGGCCTCGCATTCTCCCCTGCATCCTCTCAGCTTTAGATCCCTCGGTTGCTTAGGAACCCATCACCTCCCGCAGACAGCACCCCCCAGCACTGCTCAACTCTGCGGGTGGGCCCGAGGTCGCACTCTCCCCACGCCCTGGGGTGGGAGCAGTGAGCTTCGGGGACGATGGGGCACTTTGGGGGCAGGAATCTGGCCCAGGGGCAGAAGGAAGGGGTTGGGGGGATAAAAGGAGCTGCTGAGTTGACCTGGCCTTCTTCAGGGGCCTTGTGGGATGAGCATCTGGTGGGGCCACGGGGTCAGGGAGAGCGGAGGGTGAGGGGAAGGCCGAGAGCTGGAGGGGAGTGGGGCCATGCAGGAAAGCCCCCCAGGCAGCCGGCTAGTGGGGGGCGGCCTCGAGTTCCCCACCTCCTGTCTTTCTGTTGGCTGGCCTCAGGGCTGGTTCCAGGGTGACCTGGTGACCTTGTAGCCCCTCCAGACCTGTTCCCTGGATGCCTGCTGCCTGTGCAGCCCAGCATCCACTGCCCAACCCTTGGTCCAGCACGTCTCTCCTCTTACAGAGGCTTCTCCGAGCCAGGGAGGGGGAGACAGCTTCGGGGTCGGCTCAGGGTCCAGGCCCAGCCGCGAGGCCCCCCCTGCAGCCCCACCGAGGCGTCATGTGCGTGGAGGGGCTGAGAGAGCTCCCCACTTGGGCCCCTGACTTGAACCTGGTTCCCTCACCTCCACCCCGGGGGCGGCCGGCCCTGCTGTGGGGAGGTCAGGCCCACCCAGGGGGCCTCCTCACGACCGGGTGTGCCTGGCTCTGGCCCAGGCGATGGGTGGGATGCTGGGACCTGACTGATTGCTCGCTTGCACGCAAGGCCCCTGGCTGCTCTGGGTCCCTGCCGTCCCCATCTCGGGCCTCAGCCTGACTTTCTGCTTCACCCCCCTTGTCCCTCCACCCTCCCTTCAGCCTCACTCCCCCTTACTTCCCCTCTCTGGCTTGCTATCTGGGGCAGGGCAGCTGCCTCTCCTCCTCTGCTCTTCTCTACCCCACCCTGGTGGATCCAGAGGGTCCCCGTCGACCTCAGCACCTCTCAGGCCCTACAGTAGGCTCTGTACTCGGCCTTGGGGCCCTCACCCCCGCCTTCCTGCTGGTGGCCCAGGAAGAGCCTCATCCTCCCACCACTGAATGCTCTCTGTCAGGGGGGCCAGGAGGACGCCTGCACCCCATCAGCCAGTCCTGCTTGAGCCAACACTCTAGGTCTAACCTGTCGCCACAGGTCCCCAGCCCATAGAAATGGAGGCAAGAGTCACTCAGGGAGGGGGAGAGGGAGGAAGAGAGGACAGGAGAAGGAGGCAGGGGGGCTCTGGCCTTGGGGTGGGTGCCAGCATACCTTCTTGGACTTCCTCTGCAGAAGCAGCACCGAGGTGGAGAGAGGGGAGAGAGAGGACAGGTGTGAGTCTCAGAGCCGAGACGGAGGGCAGGGGCGGGAGGGGGCAGGGCAGCAGGCCCAGCAGAACCACACGGTCAGTCGGTTACACAGCCCTCTTGTTCCGTGTCGGCCAGGGCTCCTGCTCACACCCTCACACGGCCACGTGTGCACATGCGCCCACACGGGACTGAAGTCATGGCACATACCTGGTACATGAACTTCATGGACTAAGGATGGCCATGGAACAAGAGGCAATACCACGGGTCAGAGGTCAAAAGAGAAAGGATCCGAGGTTAATGGAAACAGCCAGGTCACCACTCGGGAGGGTCAGTGGCCGAGGCCGAGGGGTGAGGCGTGTGCGGGAAGCGAGCAAGACATGGTCAGTGTTGGCCTGGGGCACTGTCACCCCCCAATCCTGTCCCTGCCTCGCAGATGGGGAAACTGAGGCTCAAGGGTAGAGCTTGCTTTTGTGGTGACATCACTGCTCTGGTCATGGGGACATCGGGGTCCATGCCTTCCTTGCCACCTCCCCTGTTCCTGCCTGTCCTCAGGCCCCCGGAAGGACTTCCATGCAGGGGCTTATGGCCTCTTGCCAGGACCTGGAGGCCCACACACAGGGCTGCGGCCTGGTGGAATGGCACCAGAGGCCCAAATGGGCAGGGCCTGTAGCAGAGGGAAGCACACCCAGAGGACCCCCCACTTCCTACACCCCGAGAACAGGGCACCCACCCCGCTTTGGATCTTTTCCAGCCTTCGAGGGAGTGTGGACAATGGGGGTCAGCCCTCAGTGGCTCTGTGCACTGACCCGAGCACGGGCCTCACCCCTCTGCCATCGACCACCTGGATCCCACCATGGGAGCAGGTTCGAGGGGTGGCCAGGGAGTGCCCAGGGCCTCTGCTGGGGGCTGATGGGCCCAGGCTCGGGGTGCAGGCTGCGGGGGCTCTTCCTCCACCACCTTGTGTTCACCTCAGGCTTGGCCCGGGGCCCTGACCCGACCGAGGGGTCAGATGGCACCACGGGCTCTCAGTGGCTCACCCTGGGGTAGAGGGCTAGTCTCAGGCATGGAGAGGCCGGGCCACGTCACACATCTGCTCCAGCAGCACCCCTCACTGACCTATTCTCCTGCAGGGGGATGACCTCCACCTGCGGCCCAGCCCATGTCGGGGGAGTGCCCAGCCCTCGGGGGCCCCCTGCTCTGGTGAAGCATTGGCCATGGTTAGTGGGTTATGTTGGGGCCACATGTGGCGGTCCTTTGGCTGGCTGGTGCCTCGCTGCCTCCCCGCGCTCTTCCCCACCCCTGCTCAGGCTCCAGCCAGGCCTGGGCCCCACATGGGGACCAGAAGTCCTGTGTCCTCATACCTTCTTCATGGACTTCTGCAGGCGGAGGGGCGACTGGTGTGTGGGTGGCAGGGAGGAGAGAGGAGAGAGTTAGGCCAGGAGCACACTGCACATCCTTAGAGGGGATGGGGGCACTCTGGGGTCACTGTGAGGGTGAAGGTCAGTGGGGGCAGAAGGGCTGGAGGGTGGTTCTGGGGCCGGGGTCCTGGACCCCACTCACCTTCCTCCTGGGCCTCTTCTGTGGTGGGAGCAGGGAGGGAGTGGGAGGGAGAGAGGGAACAAGGAGAGTGGTTAGTGGGGTTCCCTGGGGTGGCAGGGAAAGCAGGTTGACCTCTCGGGAGAAAGGGCAGCGGGGGCTTCAGGCTGGGCCAGGGAGAAGCTCAGTCCTGCATTGCTGGCTGGCAGCGGCCCACCGCCCCTTTCCCAAGTGGCGAGCCTGGGGGACCTCGGGCCTCGGCCCCACCTCTGCAAACCAACTCCTCCCAGGCCCTGGGGGACTCTGAGCCCCTTGGCTCCCCACCAAAGCCTAGACCCAGGTCGGCCTCGGGACCATGCCACCTGCCCCCTACACTGTGCTATCTGCACGGAGGGTCTAGCTAAGTCTTGCTCGGCGGTTGACAGAAGTGAGGACAGGGGACAAAATCCATGTGTCACAACAAAACCCCCAGAAGAGTGTCTGCAGGGACCGGGCAGCTCTGACACCATGAGGATTTTGGAGGAAATGGAGGCAGGGGACCCTGCCCGCCCGCCTGTCGCCTTCCCCAGGGAAGGGGCGGCTCCCCAGGACCTCTGTTCCTGCTCAGAAAGGAGTCTCTCCACCTTTGCAGTAGAAAAAGAACTGTTTTGCTCACGTTGTTAGGGTAGCAAGTGTTTTCAAAATATTTTCAAAACATAGCACCCAGAACGCCCCACAGGAGAGCCCTGCCCGGGGAGGCTGCGGGAAAGCGTTCCCAAAGTTGAGTGGGAGCCAGGGCTCTTGGATGCGCTCCGACGAGAACCCCTCTCCTCACGGCAGCCAGGTGCAGCGACTCCGCCTGCCTCCATGCCTGCCCAGGCACGACCCGGGGGTCCCCACGGACGCCAGGCGGGAGTGAGGGAGGGGTCTCCACGTGACCCCTGAAGGTTACCGTGCCAGGAAGGGCAGGGGGGACTGAGGGATGCTGAGAGGTGCTGAGAGAGACAGAGAGATGACAGAGATAGAGACAGAGAGATGATAGAGATAGAGATAAAGACAAAGATACAGAGACAGAGACAAAGAGACACAGAGACAAAGCGAGAGAGAGACAGAGAGATAGGGAGAGAGAAACAGAGAGACAAGGAGAGACACAGAGAGATAGAGACAGAGAGAGAAAGACAGGGAGAGACAGAGAGAGAGAGAGACAGGGAGAGAGAGAGACGGGCAGGGCCTGCACAACCAGGCCCTTGATATTAATGAGGGTGAGGGTCTTAACGACCAATCCCAGCCAACTTCACACACCACGGATATGATGAGGATGAAGGATTAATGAAGGATGATGAGTGTAATGGAAATGAGTGATTATCATGGTAATCGATTAACGTATATTAATCGATTAAAGAAAAGTTAGCAGTGATGACGACGGTGGAGGTTAATTGACGAGATCACAGAGGCCCTGAGAGGCCCCATGGGGGTGAGGCTGAGAGCATGGAGCCGGAGAAGGGGGTGAGTTAAGAGGGGAGGTCGGGGTGGGGGCAAGGACACTTCAGGGGCTGCCAGAGTTACCTTCCTCCTCGTACTGCTCTGCAAGGGGAGGGAACAAAGGAGAGGAACATGTTAGCAGCCACCTCCAGAGCCAACCTGGAAGGGGAGGAGGACCAGGGCCAGCAGGCCCATCCCCAAACAGTCCAAGATGGGGACCAGGGGTCCCCGGGCCCAAAGGAGGCTGCCGGGTGCTGGGAGAGGAAGAGGCTCTGGCGATGACAGCTGCCTGGGGGAGGGTTCGGGGCCCCAGAAGCCCAGGTCCTACCAAGGGGAGCACGGCAGAGAGTGGCCAGGACCAGGAGACCCCCCCCAACCCTATGGCTCCCCCAGGACCACACTGCCCCAGACAGCTCGGCAGCTCAAGCTGGGCAGGGTCCAGGGAGGTCTGGATGGGACCACGTCTCAGGGACGTGGTCTTTGAGGGACATGGGGCCCGAGCTGCAGGGGCAGGAGTGGGGAGCCCTTTTGCAGAGGGCAGTCACTCTGATGCCCACCACTGAACGTGGAAAATCAAGGGCTTCTGGCCAGGGGCTCGCAAGGAGAGCCGTGCTGTTCATGATCGGATGACCCTTCCCCACGTGTGCGTTCTCTGTCTAGAGGTGTATGCAAGGGGAGAAAACAGCACTGACACTTACCCTCCACGTGTTCACTGTAGGGGAGAGAGAGAGAGAGAGAGAGGAGGGAAACGTGAGGGGGGCTTTCCCCGTTGGGTTTCTAGCAAACACCGGCAGGTCCTCTAGCCTCTAGACACGGCGAGGTCCGGGGATCCCAAGGCGGGGTGGGGGTGGCTAGACTGGTACTCACACTTCCTCATCCGACATGGTGGGTGGGCTGTTTCTGTGGGGTGGGGGGAGACCGAGACAGGAGTTAGGAGTGTTGCCTTTGTCTGGAAGTGCTGGCATTGAGGGGGTGGGCTTTCAGAGCTGGGGGTATGAAGGGACATCACGAACAGGGGTCGAGGGCCAACTCTCTGGCCTTGGGCGGGCCCACTCCTGCACTTGGGGCCTCCTCTGAGGCCCCAGGCCCCCCCAGCCCTCCTGGCCCCAGCCTCGGATCCCACCCGCCCCCCTTCCTGGCCTGGCTCCAGCCTGGAGCTTGGAATCCTGGAGCTGGATGGGATGTTGGAAGCGTGGCGTCCACCCCCACCCAGGGCAGACATCCTCGCTGTAGGATCCCTGAGGAGGGTCATCCAGAATGCACGGTGCTGGTCCAGGCCGGGAGGCCCATCCAGGCTGCTCTGGACAGTGGAGCCGTCCTGCTGATGTTAACTCAAACTTGCCTCCTGGTGGTCTCTGCCCTTGGGTCTGCAGGGCACTCCCTGGGAGCCCCAAGATTATAGAGCCCAGCTCCCCCAGATAAGCACACTGGACCTTCCCTTGTTTTCCTGTCCCACCATCCCCACGAGAGCCCCTCCTCCTGGTGTGAGCCCAAAGCTCCCTTCTCCGACTGATGGTTCCTGCGAGGACCCCATGTTCTCTTCTGGGGGTGCCCCAGGGTCCCCTGAGTGTCCCTCCGCAGACCCCTCTTCCAAAATCACAAGACTGCGTGAACCGTTCTATCTCCTTGTCTCCCCCTTGCCCCACCAGACGGCAGACTGAACCCGAGCTCGTGGGGACAGGGTCTGGGCTGTTCCTCTGTGGCCCCCAGCCCGGAGCCCGTGTCAGGCACACGTACACTGCCAGAACTGGGTGGATGGCCCCTTCCCGCCAGTCCCGTCCTCCACCCTCAGCCTGCTTTCCCAGGGCCTTGGATGCCTTGAATTTGTCAACGTCCGTGGGAAGCTCAGGGCCAGGGCCTGGCTGCACGTGTCCAGGTGCGGCCGGCGCCAGGCCAGCGCGCTGAGGGACTGTCTTTCTGTGAGCTGGCCACCGCACACGCCTGAGGCTGCCGGGGCCTGGGAACGCTCCGAGCAGCTGCATCAGAATGTTGGCCCGGGGTTTTAAAAAACAAAGTTCACGACAACATATTACAGCTTACTTGAAGACAATAGTTATGGCCCCCCCCCCCCCCAGGGAACTTCGTATAAGAAAAACACAAGTTCATCACCTAAAAATGCGTTTACATAGCATGGCTGAGGTGGGAACAGTTTTCCAAAGGCTCTGTCAAGAATGTTAATTTTCCCAGAGCAATTTAAGCTCCGTGCAAAATTAATCAAGACATGTCTGCTAACCCTCCAGGAAGCCAGCCCGCGCTTTCCCATCCTCAAGTCTCTTCCTGGGACTCTGCTGCCCCCTCAAGTTACAGCCTCCGCCTCGTCCACAGCTGGGGTCTCGCTGCCCCTCATTCCGAACCCTGGTGGGCTCTGCCCCTGGCCGCCTGCGCCCATCCCATGGCCTCTGTCTGTAGGGTGGGAGGGTCAGTGAGAGCCCAGGGCCTTGCCCTGCTGTGCCCACCTCTCGCTCTGGGGGGCCAGCACCTGTCAGCTGCCTTGAGAGGGGGCGGTCCTGGCCCTTGCCCAAGGTGGGTTATTTTTAAGGAGCCAGTGGCAGCTGAGGTGTCCAGAAATAGGCACCCAAATTAGCCAAGACATCTCTGCCTAGAAACCCAAGACGGCAGGAGGGGGGCTGTAAGGGCAGCTCACAGCACAGGTCTTGCCAGCCACACCCCCCCGACAGGTCTCCCAGGCCCCCCTGAGCTCCTCCATGCTGCCCTCCTGTCCTCTGGGCCGAAGTCCGACGGGGCCTCCAAGAGGGCTCTCACAGCCCAGGCAGGGTGCCCCGGAGGCCCCTTGCAATGGGAGACAGTCAAGGCCCACTCTCCAAGTGGGGAAACTGAGGCCCCTCCAGGCCCCTGCCCCTCTGTCCAGTGAAGCCCTGAAGGCAACACCTCAGGGCTGCTCCGTGCCCCTTGTCCCCCTATCTGCTGGGAAGGGGCCCAGGGTGGGGTGTGCTTGGGGGCAGGGATGGCATTTCGACAGCTGAAAAGGAGGCCAGTTGTCCACTTCATGTTCTGCCCTCAGAGGGCAAGTGTGAAAATAGCCTCTGAGGTCAGTGCTCCTTGGGGACACGCACCCTCCTTCCCTCCCTCCCAGGTGAGAAGATGGGGACTGGGGGAGGCAGGAGGCTCTGCCACTCACTTGCTATGGGCTCCTGACCACATCCCCCCACTCAGGCTCCCAACCCATCCGGCAGTGGCTCCTTGCCCATCTCCTCCTAGGATGGCCGAGGGGCATTAGGAGGGGCAGCTGAGCCCTGATCCCATGGAGGTGGGAAAGGTGGAGGGGTATCAGGCAAGGACCACAATGGTGTCAGGCCTTTTGGGAGCACGTGGTCCTCCCCGCCGTGGGCAGAGGTGAGACACCTCTTCTGGGCAGGCAGGACAGAGGCCCAGCTCCCCACTCCTCCCTCTGTCCCGTCTCAGCCCAGCCCTGTCCACCCCTGTCCTTGACTTCTGGGAGCTGTCTCCAAGGCTGCTTGGGTCCTAGCCAGCCCTCCCTACGCACCCACTCCTGGGGTCAGCTAGACAAGCGCCCGCCTTGGTTTTTGTCTATGCCAATGGTGGCGTTGGAGACAATGGCCACGTGGGGCCAGGGCCCCCGGGCTTCTGGGAGGAGCTGGTGGCTGCGCCCCTTAATGTAGTGGAGCACCCGTGGAAATGCCAAGGTGGGTGGGGAGGTGAGTAAGCCAGGGAAAGGCAGCCCCCGCAGCAGGCAGCCCTTGGAGCTTGGGTAGCCCCTTCCTGGCCTCCTCATCTCGAAATCTTCACCTCCTTCCGCTCTCTACTTGGGACAGCCCCCTTGCCCTGTGCCTTCAGGGAACCCCCACCTTCCTCCTCTTGGGCCTCCCTTGCCCCCATGTTCTGGTTTAGAATGGCTTCTTCTGCATCGTTCTGAGGTTCAGAGAGCCCCATCCCTCAATGCCAGACCCTTGGGACCCTGTGGGGGGAGCTTCCTGGGCTCTCCAGGCCGCCATGCTTAGAGCTGAGATGTCGGAAGCATGGCATCCTGGAACCTCAGCCCCGAGGACCCCAGGATGAGCCTCAAGTGCTGGCCGGGCCAAGCAGCCAGCACCCAGCAGGCCCCACCAGCCTGGGCCAGCTGCTCCACCATACCGACCTGTGGCTGAGTCTGGAGAGAAGGGCTGGAGCTCCTCGTGGCCAGGACTGGCTCAGGCACTGCCCGCTCTGCCTCACCCCCTCGTGTTATAGTGACACTTGATCTTTCCCAGCAGCCCATTGGCCAAGGGCTGAGGGGCTGGGTGGCTGGGCATGTGGGGCAGGTGGGAAGGGCTGTGCCATGCAGGCCCCTTACCAAGTATAGGAATAGCAGAGGATGAGGCCCAAGGAGGCAAGGGGGGACGTGTCTGGAGGAGGAAGGTCCGCCCTCCTCCCCCACGAAGTGTCAGCCTCTATTTTTACTGCCTCAGCAGCAGGCACATCTTGATGGGCTGAGGAGGGTGAAAGAAGGTATTGGGTGGCCTGGGGTGCAGCCGAGGGCTCTCCTTGGGCCAGGCTGATGTGGGGGTCCCCAGAGCTGGGGCCCCATCTTCCCCAGCTGAGCTGCCCCTTCCCTCTGGGGAGCCTGTGGGAGGGCACACTCCACCCAGGAAAGGTGTCTACGCAGCCAGGTCCAGTTACACATTGCCCCAGTCCTGCCCTGCCTCCCCCGTCAGAGGGAGTGGGCTGAGGTCCCGGAGACCCCGTGGAATGGAGGGCTCTGTGAGTCCTTGGCTGGGCCCCCATCACATCTGAGCCCCATTTAACAGCCGGAGCTGGGTCTCCGGGTGGATGCCATTGGGGCCCACAGAAAACATGGGAAGAGAAGTCATAACCTAAGTTCGACGGCAGGGGGGCTAGCATCTCCCCGAGCTGCTGGTGCCTCCCAGGGCCAGGACCATGCCTCTGCTATCAGCCCAGCAGCTCCCTGGTTGGGAGTCCAGCCCCTGAAGACCTCTGTCTCCCCACCACAGGGCTCAGCGTGCCACCCACAGTGTGCTCTGCTGCGCGCCCGTGAAGCCTGGCCTTTCTTTCCTCAGAACTCCCGGTGGCACCATCCAACTCGCAGGCAGCAATGGTCTCCACGCTTGCCAGTGAGGCCACCAGCTCTGACGGCCCTGCCCCTTGGATTAGGGAAACTGAGGCAGTGAGTAGGGCGAGAGCAGCCCCAGGCTCAGGGCAAGGGGCCGGCCGAGCGTGGATGGCAGTGTCTGTGCAGCTGCTGGTTCAGGGCAACAGCTGGGGGGCCAGTGCCCAAGATGGGGTGAGGTCCCTGCCCTCTGGAGGCTTAGAGTTGGGGCATCAGGATGGCTGGCAGGAGGCCCCCACCCCCAGCCCGAGCTCCACCCTGGCTCTGTGCTGCTCTGGTCCTCAGGGGCTTCTGGAGGCTTCCGTTGGCATCTTGTCCAAACCCTACAGTTTGGGGATAAGGCCACAGGGACCTGAGACAGGCAGGGACCAGCCCACAGTCACACCGCAAGGGGAAGCAGAGCCCCTGCATGCCTCTCCTGGAGCACCCGGCTGTGGGCAGCCCCCCGAGGCCAGAGCCGCTGGGGGTCTCGCTCTCCTGGTCAGATCTCTGAATTTCTCTGGCCTGAAGTCTTTCCCTCCGCCTGTCCAGGTCCTTGGATGGGCAAGGCTTTGCAGGCCACATGCACTCCCTTCCCTTGGCCAACTCTGAACAGCTTTCTGCCAGTGAGGTCATCTGTAGAGCCACTTCCGAAAAAGGCCCCTGAGTGGCTGCGGGGCCACCCGGCCCATGTCCTACACCGTGGTGGGGGCTGACGTCCCTTCTCAGGCTGGCTCCTCTCTCTCTGGCTCTGCTAAGAGACCTGAGGACACCCCCCCGCCACACACACAGATGCAGGTGCACAAGCGGGGACAGGAGCATTGGGCCTCATCTGCAGGCCATGCTGGAGCTTGGCTTGGGAAGCCCCGTGCACACGAGCCCCATGCAGACTGTGGACGCCCTGCCCCCGGGAGCTGCTGGCTGCTTGTTGCTCAAGCCCAGGGTGTTCTTCAGGGCTGCGCCTGCAGGTGGACATGTCAGGGCCCCTGCAGTGGCCCTGCTCGGCCAGCAGAGGAGGGTGGCTGCCCGCTCAGCAGACTCGGCCTCTGGCAGGTGCTCTCCTGTGAGCAGGCTGAGCCAGAGAGCGGGCGCTGAGGTCAGAGGGATGGGGTAGGTTTTATTTTGGGTATCGGCGACCTGCCCCTAGGGACGCCAGGCCCGTAGTGCAGCAGGACAGCATTGAGCAGGCACGGCTGGACGGGCCGCCGGCTGCCGAGGGCCTGCAACAGGTAATCCACACCCCAGTCCACCTGGGCTGGCCAGGCTGGGGTGAGAGGAGAAGGGGCAGGGCAGAGGCCTCCCCTGGGGGCTGGAGGGGGACTGGAGATCTGGAGTAGAGGCAAGGGACAGGGGCGGCCTAGCCCAGGCTGGGTGGGAGCCTGATCTCACCCCCGGGAAGAGTCTGAGAACTGATGGTGCAGGGCCTTGGCCAGGGGACAGTGGCAGGGGTGGGCTTCAGAAGTCGGCAAAGCTGAGCAGAGCCAGGGAGCAAGGAGAAGGCAGTAAGAGGGAGGGGCGCCCCACCCCCACCCCCGTGCCAGTGTCTTGGCTCCAGCTGTCTGCAGGGGTGGCAGGGGAGGGCAGGGGCCCCTCCGTCTGGGTCCTGGCCCCAGTGTGCATGGTTGGGGGTGGCAGGGCCCAAGGGACCTTGAAGCTCTCCTAGGAGACCTGAGCTGACCTGGGCGTCCATGCTGATGCCAGCCTGAGCTCCCAGTCGGCCCAGTTTCTCGGGCTCCGGCTCTGCCAGGCCCCAGATAGAACCTGCTGACACAGCACTGGGAGAGGAGCCTTTCCCAACCTTACACGGCGGCTGCCCCACACGCCTGGGTGCTCCTGTGCGATCTCCAGTCACTGGTCTGCTCTGTCTCTGTGTGGGGGACTGGCATTTGGTGCCTGGAGCAGCGGAGCAAGGGGGTGTTGGGTGAGGCCTCTCACGCAGGCAGGACAGATGGCAGGGGGCGGGGTCTGGGCATCCCCCACCAGGTAACCCTTGGGCAGTCGCCCCTCTGAGCCTCTCAACCTTGTGGTGGGCAGGCTCTGACCCCCAGGTTCTGAAAGGTGAGAGCTCCATGTCACCACGGCACTCAGAGGAGACAGACCCTGGGTCCTCGTCCTCAAAGCCGGACCAGGGTGCCAAGGATCCCAGAGGGGCTGGAGTGGGTCAGGGCAGCGTGCCTGGCTGCCTCCTATCCACCCCAGCCGCCTCTCGCCCCTCGATGCCATCCGCTCTGATCCCAGCTCGCTACCTAACTGTGGGCCTTGCAGCTACCTCTGCCAGCTGCCCTCGGCTAGCACCCTGTCTAGCTGGATGAGAAGTAAGAAAGCACCGTGTCCCCTGGGGGATATTCCCCGGCTGACAGAGCACGGCCCTGGACGCTGTCTCAGAGGTGGGCATGGGCGAGGACAGGTGGCCGTGGCTTTGTTGAGTTTTAACACGTCTGAGCTGTCCATTCTTACTCTGTCCAGTGGGAGACAGGCAGATTGGACTACAAAGACATCAGAAAATGGAGGCTCTGAGTAGAACCAGGCCTAGAATGCCAAAGGTCCAGGGGTCCTGCTCTTCAAAGGCTCCCCAGACACCGAGGGCAGCAGGGCTCAATGTCGGACCTGAGTTTAGGACCAGGGAGCGGGGGAGGGCTTGGGAGGACAGCCCCCACTCTGTCTCCCACTTCACACTCATCCATTCATTTTCATACATCCATTCTCAAATTTACTATCTCCCTCCCTTCGTTGCACCATCCATTCATCCATGCATCCGTCTATCCACTCATGTATCCACCTACCCATCCAGCCACCCACCTGCTGTCCTGTGCAGCACGCATTCATCTGACTCCCTCTACACCTCTTCTCCCGTCCACTCTCTGCACAACTATTTTTCTGCATATCTACCTCTCATTCTGTCTGTAGATCCACCCATCCACCCATTCATCTATTCTTTATCTATCCATCCATCACCCAATGATTCACTCACTTGTCTTTCTATTTATACATCAGTCCATCCATCTACCCAACCATCCATCCATTCATTCATTCACCCATTCATCCATCCCTCCCTCTCTCCATCTATCCATTTATCATCCATTCATCTGTCATTCATCCATCACCCACCCACCTACCCATCCACCCATCCATCCATCCACCCATCTATCATCCACTAAACACCCGTCATTCATCATCTATCTATCCATCATCTATCCATCAACCCATCCATTCATCTATCATTCATCATCCACTCACCTGTCCAACCACTAAACATTCACTGAACCCCTCCTCGGTGCTGCGATGGGGGATGACCCCAAGGTGGGTCTTGTCCTCAGGGGATGCTCAGTCTAGGGGCACAGACCTGAAGTGCACAGTGGTTCAGGTGCTGTAAAGTTTTTATCGGGCCAGTCAAGGGGGGAAGCATCCCAGACGTCCTAGAAGAGGAGGACTGGATCCCACCCATCATGTGCACCCTGACTTAGGCCACCAAACACCTCAGATCCCGGAGTCTAACACTGCAGAAGCCCACAGGACAGAACACAGAGTATCTAGATCCAGAGGCCAGAGGCCTGGGTCCCACCGCTGTGCAGGATGGGATGGCCTTTCCAACCTGCTTCCTTGTCCCTCCCCCAGTTAGTGAGCACCAGAAAGCCAGCACATGGGGACACACCAGGAGCTTTATTGCACAAAGTGGAGGGGTCTGCAAGCAGGGTGCAGGGAGGGATGCAGGGCCTGGGCACCCAGCTCAGGTGTCAGTGGCTCGTGACCTGGAAGTCCCCCACAGGTGCCCTCTCTCCTCAGAGGCTGCAACTGCCTCGGGAGCTCTCAGCCTCTCTGGAGGGGGCCCTTTAAGCCAACCATCAGTCTGGGCTGTAAGAGGCAGAGCCAGGGGGTGGGAGTGGTCAGAGAGTGGGAGGGGAGAGAAGTTGGAGGGTCCAGGAGCAAACAGGTAGTGATGGTGGTGGGTGGTGTGTGGTGGAGGGGCGTGGGCAGGCCAAGCGGGCAATGGGAAGCAGCTTCTTTGGCAGGGCCGTGGCGGGCATCTGGCTGGACTTTCCCCTGGGAGCACAGAGTCTCCAACCTGCACCTGCAGCCTCAGGAAAGCTGAAACACAGACACGGGGTGGGGAGCGTGAGGCTGCAGTCCAAGGAGGGGCCACGGCCCTGCTGCCCTCACGCACCCCTCCCACCACCAGGAGCAGCCTCCCTTCTCCAGCCACCGAAACCCTGTGTCCGCCTCCACTGGGAAGCCTGCTTCCTGCCGCCGAGCTCTGGGGTCCTGGGCCCTGCTTGGAGCTCGAGGAGGAGGGAATGCCGTCCACCCCCTGTTCGCCTGCTAGCCTGGCAGTCCCGCAGAGCTAGACCTGTTGTTCCCTGATTCCTGGGGTCCTGGGCCCCCAGAGGCGGGCAGCAACTGAGTGTGAGCCCCCAGCAGACGCCTGGACCCCCAGGCAGATCTGCTCCTGCCTGACAGAGCCGGCCCCCAGGGGCGGCAGCCCCCAGGCCTCCCTCCTCCCCCAAACCGGCCGGCCTCTGGCTTGGACCAGACGCCATTTGTCAACGTCCTTGCAAGCACGTGGCGCCCAGAAACCAGGGCGGGCGGCTTGGCCAGGACCACCCCAGCCGAGATGTCTGCGGGAACGTCCCATTTAGCGTAGCTCAGCGAAAATTGCTCCCACCTCCCGGCAAACCTACCTCTGATGATGCAGCCTCGGCTTCCCAGAGCCTCTGGCCGCCACCCTCACCGCTGGCTTGCAGCGGACGCGCCTGTGGTCAGGCCGGCGACGGCGTGGCGCGCCTCACGCGTTAGCGGGCAGGCGCTCTTCCTGCCCCCGTGGGCGGCCCGCCCAGCACGTGCCTCCCACTTGGAGCTCGCCTGTGGGTCTCCCGGCCCAGGCTGTGCACACGGGCGGTGCCTGGAGCCAGGTTCCAGCCCTTGTCCATCACCCACCCAGCGACTCGGGCCCTGTGGGCTCATTCCCAAACCAGGGTGATGGCGGAGCCTCCCCAAGGAGATGCTGATGCAGACAGACCTGCCTAGAAGGCACCTGGGAAGCAGAACTTCTGATGGTCAGGCTGTGTCGCCCCTGGGCCTTGGGTCCTCCTGCACCACAGGGGGACTGTGTGTCCCCACAGGGAGGGGGAGGAGACGTGAGGAGGGCTGGCCTGACGGCTATCCCTCCCCACCCCAGGGTGCAGCAATGCTCATCTCAGCTGCCTCGGTGGCCCCTGAGGTGGCTGGCCCGTGCCCCCAGGGGCCCTCCAGACCCCCACCGCCCCTCCTGCCCAAGCCGGGGAAGGACAACCTACGTCTGCAGAAACTTCTGAGGAAGGCAGCCAGGAAGAAGATGACCGGGGGCGGGCCCCCTGGCCCGCCTGGGGCTTTCCGCACCTCCCTATCCCCTGTGAGTGAGGCCAGCCACGACCAGGAGCCCACAGCCCCGCGCCCTGCTGAGGCCCTGCTCCAAGCTGAGGCCCCGCACCCTGCTGGGGCCCTGCGCCCTGCCGAGGCCCCGCGCGTGGTGGCCGCGCTGCCCCGCAGCCCCCACAACCCCGTCATCCACCATGTGGCATCGCCTCCACAGAAATCCATGTTCTCCTTCAGCCTCACCCAGCGCAGGAGCCTGGCTGCTCACTTCAAGGCCACGGGGCCCCAGCTCGTAGCCCCGGCCCCAGAACCCCCCAGGTCCCCCAGTGGCTTTGCCCAAGTCTCGGCACCTGTAGTGGGGGACACCCACATCAGCCAGGTACACATCCGGCTGTCACCGTCCCCGCAGGCTGGGATCCCTGAGCCCCACCGGACGGCCCCGGATGGGGAGCCTGGAAGCCAGGACCAAGATACAGTGTGGTGCCTTCCCAGGGCTCAGCCCCTGATCCCGGTGGCCCACATCCACCCACTGCCCGCTGGGGCCCAGGCTGCCAGTCCCTGGCCTGAGGTGTCCCCCATGCCCAGGCCACCCCCTGGCGTCCAGGCCTCAGTGCCCAGAGAGCCCAGCACCCGGGTTGTGGTGCCCATAGCCCCCACCCACCGCTGGCCGGGACCCTCGCCTTACACGCCGGCCTCTGCGGCCCCTGAAGCTGAGTGCATGGAGGAGCCCCCCACGGCTGGCCCTACTGCTGTGGTTGAGCAGATCTCCAGCCCCCATGGGGCCTTGTCCCCTGCCCCACCAGCAGGTCCCCACCCATGCCCTGTCCCCAAAGTCGCACCCAAGCCCCGGCTCAGCGGCTGGACGCGCCTCAAGAAGCAGCTGATGGAGGAGGATTCCCCGTTCCCGGGGCCAGAGCCAAGCCCAGAGCGTGCAAAGCAGGAGGTGACAGTCCCCACCAGCCCAGCGCCCCGGCCCCCCTCCTCTCGGGCCTCCAGGATGTGGGACGCAGTGCTGTACCGCACGTCAGTGGCCGAGTCTCGTGGCAGCCCGGTGATGCCCAGGGACGGGGCTGGCACCCTGGCTGGCCTCGGCCGCCTGCCCTTCCTATATCGGCCTCGCTTCAACGCCCGGAAGCTGCAGGAGGTGGCCGCCCGGCCCCCTCCCACGATCCACCCTGTCTTGGAGCTGAGCCCCCAGCCCAGGAACTTCAACAGGACGGCGGCCGGCTGGAGGATCCAGTGAAGGGCCAGGATGGCCCCAGGGCCCAGGACCAGGGGGTGAATAGAAGACGGGCTGACGGTCCAGCTGGGAAGCTGTGGCCACTGAGGAGGGCACCAGGGCCGGGTGGGTGCTGAGGGAGCCTGGGGGTGCCTAGTGGTCAGGAAGGGCAGGCTGGGTGGATGGGAGGGTGAAGGACCATGGTGGGAGGTGGGCTGAGGCCAGGAGAAGGTGGGGGGAAGAAGAAGGCAGGTTTCAATGGTGTGGAGGGGTCAGAGAAGGGGTCTGCATTGGGTAGAGTGTGGGAGCTTTCTGGTGAAACTGTGGGTGAGATGGAAAGCACCCGTCTGCTATGAGGCAGGGAATTGGATCATCGACCTCGCACGGCGGGGCTGACCCATGTCTCCACGTGGGGCTTGGGGCAAGGAGGGGCAGGGAGGCGATCAGCAGCAGGCCCTGGCTCCGGCCTGCACGCTGCACAGAGGGCCTGCCTGGGTCTCCAGGGAAGCCCGGATCCCCCGAGGGCTGCTGGCGGGGAGCGGGGAGGGCTGGGCTCAGTCCCTGGTTACTCTGGGTGATGAGCTCAGAGGCTGGGTAGGACGGGGAGGATTCTGGGGCCAGGCTCTGTGGTCCCCATCCCTTTGCTGTGAAAGATTAGGGGCCGGGTTTACGTTTGCTGTCCGCAGTATTAGCTGCGTCAGCGGTCTGCCTGCCATGCTTCCCGACGATGGAGCCCTGGCGGGTGCGGGGAGCCAGGCCTCGGGCCCAGTGCAAGTTGGTCCTGCACCCCTGTCCCTTTAGCTGCCCACCTCTGCTTCCCGCACCTGGGGGCAGAGCTTGAGGGCAGCTCACTGATGGGAGAGAGGGGCAAGGCCTCGGCATCTGTCAGGACCAGGCTTCGATGGCTGGATGGGGTGGTGTCCTCAGTACTGGGGCTCTGAGAACGGCCCAGCCAAGTGGGTGAGGAGGGGTAATGGCCCAGCTAGAGGCAGTGAATGGGACCCCAGGCCTCATGCTGCTTTGGGGGCCCCCAGGCTGCAGTGAGCCGGGGTCTGACTCAGGGCAAGTGCCAGGGCTCTGATGGGGGCCAGCAGCAATGGGAGAGGACATGGAGGGCCTTGGGGAAACCTCAGGCCCCAGCCCCTGAGAGCAGGACTCAGGGGGGGAGCAGCAGTTGGAAAGGGGCCAGGATGTAACGGTGCTAAAAATGGAGCCTGGGACCCAGGCCACTAATAAAAGTGTGTCTAACCACGGCAGCGGGTCCCTGTCTGACTCCTCACCAGGTGAGGGCAGGGCGATGGAAATGGGAGCGGGCCCTCTGGGGCAGGAGGGTGAGACCGAGGTTCTAGTCCCTTTCAGACCCTCAGCTCACCCTGGGGAAGGGACTCAAGCTCCCCGGGCTCCATCCCATCCACTTCCTCCAATGTTAGCCCTGCGGGGGCCAGGACATCCCCACTGCCTAACGAGTCTGGGAAGAAGGGAGGTTTGAGCTTCCCCACAGAGAATGGCTGAGCAGGGTGAAGCCAGGGGAAGGGACAAAGCTTCCACGTCCCCTGTAAGGGGGTGGGGGGCACGAGTCTGCAGGGGCTGGGAGACAGAGTGGAGGCTGGGTTCCGGCTGGCTCCGAGACTGGGCATCTGGCCCTCTCAGGCTGCCCTGGCAGCCTGTGACATGGACAAGTAGGCCCTGTCCACCCCGCCACACTCCCAGAATGGCACATTTCAGGCACAATGCATCATGCTCCACCCACTGCCCTGGACTCACCGAGAAGGGGGCCTAGGGCGCCGAGCCCTCGTCTACGAGCACCTTCTCGTACTTTCCATGTCCGGTGGCCACAAACTTGTATCTCTTCCCAGACGGGGTGCTCTGTCGTGGAAGGAGACCAAGAGTGAAGGTGAGAGCAGCAGTAGGAAGATCATGCTGCCTCTGGGAAGCCCTCCAGATGCTCTGAGGACAGCCCCTCTTGGCTCTCACCTGCTGGACCCGCCCTCCCCGCATCAAGCCTACTTAGACTCTACCTTAATTGTTGATGAGGTCTTGGCACCTCCTTTCTGCTCCCAGAGGCTCTTCTTGCTCATGTCTCCAGCTACAATATCCTGGGGGAAGAAGGAAGGAGGCATCACAGGTGCAGACCTCTGACAAGGGGTCTCAAAACCCTTCTCTCCAGCCTGGCCTCACCTGGCCAGGGGCCCCAGGCCTACCCACCTGCTTCCTTGCATGAGAGCCCAGGGGAAGAGGCAGGAAAGGGAAGGTGGCAGCCTTCTCCACACAGCCTTCCACACCGAAGGCCAGCCTAGTGAACCTCAGCTCCCTCAGATGCCCCAGTGCCGTCCACCCACCCTTCAGCCTGGACAGTCTCCCACTTGCCTTACCAAGCAGGGGATCCTACCTTGCAGGAGGGGGCCTTGGCAGCGGACTGAGCTTGCACCTCTCCCGTCTCCCACCGGCTCTTGGTGCTTGCCACAGCCATGCTGGGCAACTCAATGGAGGGCTGGCGGGCTAGCTTGGGGGTCCGGCCAGTCTGCAGAGGAGACAGAGCCCAGGACTGCTTTAGGGGACAGCCACACGGGACATGTCAGAGAGGTCTGGGGAGACTCTCCAGCATGCAGACAATATCCTCTGGATCTGCACATTTCCCCAGGAGTGCTGTCACAACTCAGGGCTGGAGCAAGGCCCTCTGAAAAGATGTGCATTTCTTGTTTGGTGTACTTGTGAAATACCCCCTTGTTCTGGAGAGCACAGTTGATATGATGGGATATGAGACAGATGTGGGGCTATCCTCATGCTGCCCGTGGCATAGGGCTGTAAGATCATGGGTTGCATGGAAGGGCATTGGCTGGATGGAGGAGTGATGGTTGCATGGAAGGGTATTGGTTAGATGGAAGGGTGTTGGTTGTATGGTGGGGAGTTGTTGAAATGAGGGGATTTGGTTGTATGGAGGAACACTGGTTGAATAGAGGAGTGTTGGTCAAATGGAGGGGTGTTGATTAGATGGAAGGACATTGGTTGAATGAGGGTGCATTGGTGGATAGAGGGTGTTGGTTGGACGGAGGAGTATTGGTTGGATGGAAGAGTGTTGGTTGGAAGGAGAGACATTGATTGGGTGGAGAAGTGTTGGTTTCATAAAGGGGTGTTAGATGGAGGGACTTTGGTTGGACAGAGGAGTGTTGGATGGAGGAGTGTTGGCTGGATGGTGGGATATTGGTTAGATGGAGGTTGTTGGTTGGATAGAGGGGTATTGGTTGGATGAAAAAAGGTTGGTTAGATGGAGGAGGATTGGTTATATGAAAGAGTGTTGGTTGAATGGAGGAATACTGGTTGGATGGAGTGGTGTTGGCTGGATGGATGGGTGTTGGTGGGATGGCGGTGTGTTGATTGCATGGAGGGGTATTTGTTGAATGGAGGAGTGTCGGTTGAATGGAGGGACATTGTTTGGATGGAGTGGTGGTGGTTGGATCAAGTGGTGTTGGTTGGATGTAGGAGTGCAGTTTGGATGGTGGTGTGTTGGTTGGATGGAGGAATGTTGGTTGAATGGAGGGACATCGTTTGGATGGAGTGGTGGTTGAACGGAGAGGTGTTGGTTGGATGGAGTGGTGTTGATTGATGGCGGAGTGATGGTTGGAGAGAGGAGTGTTGGTTGGATAGAGGGGTGTTGATTGGATGGAGGAACACTGGTTGGATGGAGGGACATTGGTTGGATGGAGTGGTATTGGTTGGACGGGGTCGTGTTAATTGGATGGTGGGGTGATGGTTGGATGGAGGAGTGTGGATTAGATGGAGGAATGTGGATTAGATGGAGGAGTATTGGTTGGATGGAAGAGTGTTGGCTGGATCAGGGGCATTGGGTAGATGGAAGGAAGTTGATTGGATGGAAAAATGGGTGCATGAATGAAGGACGGATCCAGCAGAAGAGGAGGAGTCTGATCATACCTCGATGGCCTGAGTGTACTGCTCCAGACGCTCATCAATCTTGGAGATGGGCAGGGCTGGCTGGGACTTCTTCACACTGTTACTGAAGGATAGGAGAAGGGTCACGCCTCATGCCCCCTCTCTCGGCTTCTACATCCCACTCTGAGCACCCCCGCCAGAGCTCTCTCAAGCCCCCATATCTCACTCCTGGGCCCTCTCTTCAACCCCCTCTTGGAGAACCCGTTGTCCTAGCCTGGAAAGCAGTCAGACATACCTCTTCTTGATGGAGCGGTTCAGGGACTCGGTTCTGTCGCTGAGCTGTGGAGGGCGGGCAGAGCAGTGAGCCTTCGAAGCCAGAGCAAGGCCCACTCTCCATCCCCCTAGCTGCTCCCATCCACCAATCCAATCACCCGTTTATTTATTTCTCAAGGGTTTGCTGAGTGGGGGGCATGGGGGAATAGCAGAGAGAGAGCAGGAGCTACATGTGGCTGCCTCTCTGGGGCTGTCGTTTGCTGCTGAGTCCGGGAGAGAAGAAGAGGCGGCAGGCTTGCGGACTTGACCTACTTTGGTGCTGGGGCTCAGGGGAGGTGAGCCCTGTTCCGCACTCCCCTCTAGGACCAAGGGGCTGGGTGTCCTGGGCTGCTGGTGTTTCTCGTGCTGGGAACAGAACATCTGAGGTTATGGGACCTCGATGAGCATCCCCTTTGCTTCCCTCCTGCCCCACCCAGGACCTGTGGGAGCACCTTCCCCTCCCTGGGCCTTAGGTCCTCTCCAGCCCTGACGTGCTCTGATTCTGGAATTGTCTGCAGCAGGCACTGATGGGTCCGGGGAGTCGTCACTCCATCACTCAGGGTCACTGAGCCCCACCACCCTCTGAAAATGTGGGGGCTACAGAGTTTATGGGTAGGGGAGCTGGCTCCCTCTGGGCTGGTCCCACAAGGCCCACAGAGCATGTGGGCAGGAGAGACAGATCCAGCCCAGGGCTTGGAGTGTGCCCCGACACCAAGGGGAGCTCCCGTCACCTGCTCATCTGCTTCCTCAGCCTCTGCCAGCACCTGGCTGCCCTGGACAGTCCCCTCTGGGCCCCTGGGCTCTGTCTCCTCCTGGGGCTCTGAGCTGGGGCTCAGATGCAACTCCTCCAGGCAGACTCCGGCTTGGCTCAGCTCATCACTGTCCTCGTGCCCACGGGCATGCTGGAGGGACCTGTGGGGAGGAAGAGGGAGTCAATCGGATCAAAGGTCATCCAATTGCTTGGTTCGAGTCCCTTCCGGTTTCCAAGCCTCAGTTTCCCCATCTGTAAGAGGGGGGCGATCAGACCCATTGAGTGCCGAGGAAGCCCAAGACCCCAGCTTATTTGGGGAGGCAGGCCCAAGGACTTAGAGCTGGCCTTCTGTGTACAGGGCCCCTTGGAGAACAGCACCCACTGCTCCATCCCCACTGGACAGGCTTCTCTTGACAGAAGGCCACCCTCACGCTGAGGCTAGCCCAGTCTCCAGGCTCTCTGGAGGAGCCCCAGCCTCTCGTGCTGCTGGTCCGTGTCCTCCCTGGGCAGCCTGCTCCGGCCCTGCTCCGTGTAGGGGCAAGCGGGAGTGAGGTGGGGTCTGTGGGGGATTTTGGGGCTGGTCAGTTGGAGGACAGGGAAGGGCAGGGGTCATGGCTAGGACCGCATCCGCAAGAAGAGGGGCTCATGGTGCTGGCACGAGGGAGGGGAGACAGCCCGCTGGCAGCCACACGGCTCTGCACTTGAGCGGGACTGAACCTGGAGAAGATGATGGGAAATTCTCGCATTTTCCATGATTTCAGGCTTCTCGGTGTTCGTGCCAGCCAAGACCCAGACCCACCGCCCAAGGTGGGCCGGGGTCTGAGCCAGCAGCAGACACACAGAAGCCCATTCAGTGGTGAGGGTGTGTAGCCAGGCAGGTGCGGGGGGCGAGGAGGGGGCCTGCTCAGAGCGGGAGGATTCAACCATGGAGCCGAGGTGCCCCCTGCTGTTGGATGGCATGGCCTGCAGCCTGCTGGGGAGAAAGGAGCAGGGGCTGGTGGGGCTGTGCCCACCCCTGCTGACCCCAGCCCCGGCTCAGAAATGCAGAGTGTGCAGCGACTCCCAAAGGCAGATGGGGAAACTGAGTCCTGGAGAGGGTGGTGGGCAGAGGCCAAGCCAGGACCAGGCCCCAGCTAGGCAACTCGATCCGGGGGTGTGGGAGCCTGCTTGTAGGATGGAAAAGAGGTGGTTAAGCCATAGGAGGGGTCTGAGCGAGAGCTCAAGGCTGCTTAGGGACCTCAAAGGGGCCAGGAGGTGGCCCAGAGAGGGGAGAGACCCCAGTCTGGTGGAGCTTGGGGCAAGGAGCTCCAGAGCAGAGCGAGGACCCTGACCACAGTGGGGCCTCAGGCACGGCCTGCAGGGTGCAGAGAGCAACTCGGAGCCCCCGACTTGGGGTGGGGTGAGGCTCCGGGAGCAGCCCCCCATCCCTGGGACCCAGAGGCGCTTCGGCTCCCACCCTACCCGGGTTCAGACCAGCAAACACGTCTGCACATCTGGAAAGCTTGTCCCCCCAAGGCCGGCTCGAAGGCCGCACATCTGGAAATACCTGCTCCCCTCCGTGGGAATGGAGATCAGCCAGCCCCGAGGGAGGAAGGGAGGGCGGGCGGCGGGGGCGCAGAGCCTCCATTACGTAAGTGGGCTGCAGATGTGTGCTGATGTGGCAACACCCCGGCCTGAGGCCACAGCTGGTCTGGATGGGGCCCAGGGGCCCAGGGGAGCCCAGGAATGAGATTTCCTCCCCTCCCTCCCCGCAGCCCCCTTGCCGGCCGCCCTGCAGTCTTGTCCTCTTCCTCCCTTCTCCCCCTCTCACAGCCACGGGGGCATTTGGAGGGGCTGGCTGGGGAGGGGACCCCCACTTGCCTGTCTTCCTCCTGCTCCCCCTCCGGACTCTTGCCCTGAGGGGACTCTCCGCCGTCCGAGGTCTCCCCGGCTCCCAAGTGCTGCTGCCGCTGCTCTGGCTTCTGGGACCAGTCACTGAAACCCTCATCCTCATCCAGTTCAGGGGCCTCTGTGGGCTTCAGGCTGAGGCTGAAAGAGCAGCTCAGGGGGCTCAGGGCTGGGCGCCCTCACACCTCCTCCCCTCTCAGACACTGGGCTTCAAGTGGGAGATCCTGTCTGCCACAGAGGCAGACTCAGCACTGCTGGGCTGAGTCTCCCCATTGTCAGAGAATCTCGAGGACAGGACTGTGTCCCTCTGTAGCCTGGAGCAGCCTGAGTCCAAGGTGGCATCTCACACCATTAAGCGAGGGCTCCCCATCAGTCTAGAGCTCCCCGAGAGCTGGGTGGGCCTCCCCCATCAGTCTAGGGCTCCCTGAGAGCTGGGTGGGCCTCCCCCATCAGTCTAGGGCTCCCCAAGAGCTGGGCTGTGCCTCCCCCATCAGTCCAGGGCTCCCCAAGAGCTGGGCTATGCCTCCTCCATCAGTCTAGGGCTCTGTGAGAGCTGAGTGTGCCTCCTCCATCACTCTAGGGCTCCTCGAGGGCTGGTCTATGCCTCCCCCATCAGTCTAGGGCTCCCCGAGAGCTGGGCTGTGCCTACCCCATCAATCTAGGACTCCCCGAGAGCTGGGTGTGCCTGCTCCATCAGTCTAGGGCTCCCCAAGTGCTCAGCTGTGCCTCTCCCATCAGTCTAGTGCTCTGCAAGAGCTGGGCTATGCCTCCCCCATCAGTCTAGGGCTCCCTAGAGCTGGGTGTGCCTCCCCCTTCAGTCTAGGGCTCCCTGAGAGCTGGGCTGTACCTCCCCCTTTAGTGTGGGCTCCCCGCATGTGGGTGACAAGTCGCCCTCTGCTCTCCCCGCTGAGCCCCCAGGGCCCTGGCCCGCAGGCTCCTTCCCTGGACAGCAGTGTGAGCCTTGCACCCTGTCCCCCATTGCAGGGCTGTGATCCCAGCACCAGTGCACTCCCTGCCTGCTCCCCAGCCCCTGCCCGGTAGGCCAAGGACCTGGCCTGAGGGGCTGTGACCGCTACAGCACCCCACCCCACCCAGAGCTGCTGACTCGGAGAAAATGCAGCAAGACAGGGCCGGAGGAGGGGGCATTATTGGAAAAACAGCCGAGCCCTGCCGGCGGGGCCTCCTGTGCGGGAGGAAACGAGCGGGTCCAAGGCCCGCCAAGTTGGACGTGGCCTCCCTGAGTCACCGGCAGCAAGGAGCTTGGGCGGGGGGCTTGGAGGCCAGGGCCTCGCAGCTGGGGTCAGAGTCGGTCCAAGCAAGGGCTGGGACCATGCAGGGCAGCCAGAGCCTGAGTCAGCACCCCCGGGAGGCTGGCCGGGAGGGGCGGCTGCACATGTCTCGGGCCGGGCAGCCGGCAGACTCCATTGGCCCCGGGCTTCGACCCCCACGCTAAGAACGACTCCCTCTCCTGCCCCTGCTCCAGGGCTGGGCCCCCTCAGTCTCATCCTCTCTGAGACCCCAGCCCAGGGCCTGACCACCAGCGTCTCCTCTACCCAGGGGTGCGGGACCAGGCACTCTGGCCAGGGGCTGCTTACAGCTTCTCCTGCTCCTGCCGCTCGGAGGACTGGCCATCTCCGTCCTCGTCCTGGGCCCGCAGCTGCCTGTCCCTCTCCCGCCGGCGCCGCTCCCGGGCGGCCTCCTCTTCATCCTCCACACTCCACTGGGTGGTGAGCCTGGGGCACATGGAGGGACAGTCACACCACGGCCTGCGCCCCGCCTCTCCCATCCATGCAGGCCTCGATGGAGCCGCGTGGTGAGGGGGCTGGACCAGCCCCTGCCCTCTCTGGGCCTCAGTTTCCTCATCTTTAGAGCAGAGGTCTTGTGAGAATGTCATGAAGGAGCCCGCTGGTGTGGGGAAAGTCCTGTGGCTCTGTAGCCGTCTGGACATCATGTGCCCCCTGTGGGAGGCTCCGCGGAGGGGCTCCCGTGTCCAGACAGGCATGGAGAAAGTAGAAGACAGGATACGACCCTCCGTCCCCTTCCACCAGTCTGGCTCCCGGCACCTAATCAGAGCCAGGACACAGGCTGGCTGGCTGTGGCCTGGGGCAGGGCCTGGGAGGGCACGGGAAGAGGTCCCTGGAGGTGTGCAGAGCGGGCTGTGGCCATACATCCCACACGAGTCAAGAGGCCGCAGCCTTGGCCCATGGGGCACTGCCGGGCCAGGCGGGGGTCATGCCAGGAGCAGACCCAGCTGGGCAGCCACTCTCCTACCCCAACCACCCAGCTGTGGCTCTCCTCCCTGCTCCCTAAGAGCACAGCACGTTGGGAGAAGGTGGCCACGATGGAGGGCCTGAGGCCCAGAGAAGAGGCTGCCTCCAGCCTGGGCTTGAGCCCACCACTGGAGGGCCCTGCAGGGTCGGCTCACCCCACACTGCCGCCCTCCCTCTCAGAGCCCTCGTGGAGTCTCTCTATGTTGTTTCAAGGATGGGGAAACTAAGGCCCACTGCAGGGCCCGGCACAGGAGAGGTTCCTCCTGCAGGGCACGCTGACACCTGTGGCTGCTCAGGATCCCTCACTCCGAGCTGCACAAGGTCGGCCTGGGCCTGGGGTCCAGAGCCTGGCCACTCTGGCCGTGGCCCAGCAGATCTCAGACCACTGGTGTCCAGTGGGCACCACAGGCCTCATCCAGCTAGCATGGCCCTGCATCCCCCAGCCCCCCTGGAGCCCGAGACGGGAGTCCGGGGTCTCTGCTTCTGCGGGGCTCACTGCCCCAAGCCAGGGTCTCAGTCCCTTCCTGCTGGTGTCCGCCGCCTGACCCCGCAGCCCGCTCCTTCTGGGCCTCCATCCCCTGGCCGGGCTGGGCCGGCCCCGTGGTCTCAGCAGCCCTGCCAGCACATGATCTAATCTCTCCGAGGTCTCCTCGGAGCCTCTCAGACAAAAGCCAGGCCCCTCCACAGCCCCCGCGAGAGGCCCGCTCCCCCCGCTGCGGCCACATGGAACTCCAGCCACGCAAACCAGACAGCCTGCTCAGACCTCTGCACCCCCAGTCCGCCCACCCCACTTCTCAGAAGTGCCTTCCACTCCCACCCCCATGGGCCCCAGGGAGCCACTTAATTCCCCACACCTGGCTCCCATCAGGCGGCAGATGAGGCCCAGCCTCTGGCTCCAGGCCTTGGCTGGGGGCTGCGGGGCCGTGTTCTGTCTGGGGAGGTAGAGCCTGGGGTGCTCTGGAGGCTGTGGGGACCCGGGGTCTGGGGTCCCTTCCTGCTCTGCACGCCAGCAGCCCCTCCAAATGGAGGATGGGAGCAGAGCAGGGCATGGCTGGAGCTCAGGGAGACATCCCGGGCTCTGGGGTGGAGAGAAGGTGCCTTCTCCTGGGGCAGCTCCTGGGCACCCCTGAGGGATTCCCTGGAGGGAGAGACTGGCCATTGTGCTACTCTTGCTCCTATGTCCAAGCTGCACGTGCCCGTGGACATGTCTGTGTAGAGGGTTTGAGGGGTTTTAGCCAATGTGTGGTGCATGGGGGTGCGTGCATGGACCTAAACCCCAGCTCCTCCTCGGGCCTGGGCTCGGGAGCCCCTCGTGGGGTCTCTCTTGGACCAGGTGGCCACTCCCGCCCCCCAGACCCCTCCTCAAAGTCCTGGAGACCCGTCACCAGCACAACTGAGTGCAGAGACCACACAGCGTCTGGTCATCCCAGACACAGACGTGTGCGAATCCCTGGGGTCCACACACATGGCACTGTGTCCCATACCAGGCCCCACACGTGAACCCACAGCGCACGGCCGCGTGGCAGGAATGCACATGTGCCCACAAACTTTCTCCATGAGCCCCACACTCAGGCCCACATAGGCGCACACAAACCACACGCCACACGCGGGCCCAACCACCCACACCGTGCACACACACGTGCACACGTGGATGTCCATGTGCAGACTCAGACATAGGAATAAGGTGAGGGTAAAACGGCAGGTCTAGTCCCCCTGGGACCCCGCCGGGGTGCCCCAGCAACTGTTCACTGTCTCCCTTGCCTTCTCCCCAACAACAGCCCTGGAGAGAGGCCAAGGCGTGTTTTCTGAAAACATCATGCCTGAGGAGCTGGCCCCTCCGAGTGTCACCTTCTACCATCTGCGTGTGGCTCCCTAAGCCCTCACAGTCAGGGAGCTTGTGGGGCAGAGTGGGGGTGCAGGGTCTCCCCAAGGCGCTATGCTGGGAGAAGCAGCCAGCCCCTAGCCCCTGACCCAGGGCCCAAGGACAAGGAGCTGGCTCAGCCCCTTCCCTCCTCGCCTCCTCCCTTCCCGCCTGCCCCGGGATGTGAGTAATGCGGCCCCTCCTGGCCCCCTCCCATGACCTCACCCCTCACTGATCCACAGCTGGGCTCCGTTCTGGGAACTGAGAGGGGGGCGGCTCTCCTGGGGTGGGGTGGGGGCCTCTGGCCTGGGAAAGGCGCCCCCCCAGCCAGGCCGGCGGCCCAGACCCCTTGGCACGCTCTGTGGAGCTGTCAGGACGCTGGCGACGGCCGGCCCGCCCGTGGCCCCTGGCCCAGCCCGCGTGCAGCTGCAAGGGATTTGGTGTTCCTGCGCAAATGCAATTAGGCTATTTCCTGTGTCTGTTCTGGCTCTGTGCACGGCCCCCGGCTCAGCCCGAGGGGCTGCCGAGTGGGGCTTCGCCCTTCCTTCCCCAGGGTCAGGCTGCTGCACTGCGGGTCCTTGCCCCACCCAGGCGCACTAGCGTGCACAGACCTCATCGGGCCTGTGCAGGCTCACGTCTCCCGGATCTGAGGAGGGGTCCCCGAGTTCAAGGACTGCCCCTGCTGGCTGTGTCCACCACCTACAGGCCCCAGACTCAATACGCCAGACCCCTCCTCTCCTTCCCCCGCAGCCCCCAGGCCCCACCAAGGGTCCGATGGTGCCAGTCCTGGGCCCGGCCCTCGCAGCTGTCCCTCCTCCTTCCTCCCCTGCCCACTTGGCAGGCTCCAGAAGGGGCATCAGGCCTCGGTCCTGTCTCGATTCTGCCTCCTGCAGGCGGCACACGGGTTGCCCTGCCCGCCTAGGTGCCTAAAGGTCGGCTCAGAGGCCCGGGGAGAGCTTGGGGCTTGGCTGGGAAGCTGGGCTGACGGGAGGACAGCTGGCTGGGCCTGGCCTGTTGTGGAGGAACTTTTCCTTTAGGCCCACAGAGGACCCCCTGACCACAAGTCTTCTGGACACTGCTGGCGGGAGCTGGCCAGGAGGCCTGGGAAGCTGAGCTGGTCACCCCACCTGGAGCAGGGGCACTCTGTAGACCACCAAGGTCCCCTCCTGTGCCTGGCCTCCCCGGGGTCTTATATGTCGTTGACTGGGGTGGACGCTTGCAGAGCGACTGGCCCCATAGAGACCGTAGAGGCCATGAGTGAAGGGACAGAGTGTAGAGGGAAGGGAGCCCACGGAGGGGCCTTCTCAGTTCTGGCTTCCAAGGGTGGTGGGACAGCAGCGCCTCAGACTGCCACCACCAGAGAGCAGCTCCCAAGGGCGGGGTCGGGCCCTGTTGGGGAGCTGGGGAGAGGACGGCGTGGCTGGGCAGCACCCGTGCCTCACAACTCAGGTGCAGGTCGTGGGGAGAGGTCTGCAGTGTAGCCTTGCCAGGGTCAAGCCGGCTGTCACTCATCCTTGCAGAGAGGCAGCTGGGGATGCAGCTGAGAGGGGCGAGCCAGGATCACAGAGCCCCGAGCGAGCAGGCAGGTGGTGGGTGGGGTGGCTGCCGCGGGCGGGGGTGTGGGCGCGGGAGCTGCAGCTGCCAGGAACCTGCCCCACCTCCACCTCCCTGGCGTTGGTCCAGCCCACTCTCCCGGCCCAGCCCTCCCCCAGCAACACCTTTCTGGGTGTGTCCGTGCCCTGCTGGGCATCAGGGGAGGCGACCCCCTTCCAGTGGGCCAGGTAGACACCCCACCAGACAAGCCCCGTTGCCCAGGGATGCCCAGGAGGCGACCCTGAACTTGGGTCTGGGGTTTGTGGGCCAGGGAGGGGGTGAGGCAGGAGCAGGACCTCTCGGTGTGGCCGAGGCCGGGAGGTAGGCTGTGGGGAGGTGGCGGAGGGTCCCTGTGCCCCACCATGGGCCGCCCTGGCGGACCCCACGCCAGCACAGGCGCCAGCAGGTTAGCATCCTGGAAGGAGGCCCGGCCGGGATGCGGAGGGGGAGATGCAGGCGGATTAGGAGGGAAAAGGGCCAGGCTGGGGGTGGTGGAGCAGGCAAAGGGTAGGCAGCCTCCAGAACCCCCCGGGCATCCATCCGGCACCCCAAGAGGGGAGACGGTCAGCAGGAAGGGGCTACAGGTGCGGAGGGGCCCAGGCTAAGCTGGGGAGCGCCCTGGGGAGGAGCAAGCCCTGAGGGGGCCGAGGGGCAGCACCGGAGAGGGCGCCGCAGCTGAGGCACCAGGCGTCCGAGGTGACCGGAGCAGGGCGTGGCCTGGGGCTGAGCGTGAGAGCACAAAGCCCCTCGGGGCTCCAGGCCCAGGCCTCTTCCGCTCTCCCTCCCTCCGGCCAGCGTGGGGCCTCTCTCCCCCCGCAGGGCTCCTCCAGGGCCTGGTCTGCAGGGGTGCACAGGGGTTGGAGCTGAGGCCCCGCCTGGACTGTCACCCCACCACTGGAGGCTCAGTGCCCCCATGTGAAGACGAGCAAGCTGCCCTATGCCGGGTGCTCAGCTCTGCCCTGCGTGCAGGAGGGCCAGCTGTTCCTGACCCCTCCATCACCGTCTCTCCCAGAAGGGGCCGCACCAACGGGGCGGGACCCAGGGGCCTGGGGATGTTAGGTCTTGGGAAGATCCCAGTGCAGAGTGGCCAAGCCGGGCTATGGGGGCCACAGAAGGTTCTGAGCAGGGGGATGCGTGGTGGAAGGCAACTGCGGGGGGCTTGAGGGGGGGGCCTGTTCCATCCTCGGGGTGACAGGATGAGGCCCGCAGGGACAGTGGCCTGGATGGGAGGGAGGGCTGAGTGGGGGGAACTACAGAGCTAGCGTCAGGCGGTCAGTCACCCCAGGAGGAGGGAGCTGCCCAGGAAGGAGCTGGAGGGAGGCCGAAAGGGCAGAACAGGCCTGGGAAGCAGCCCGGCCCCCCCAGGGAGGAGGGAGGCTGAGACCGTGGCAGGGCTGCGGCTTTGGTCTCTCTGACCCCCCTCCCAGGGTGAGACCGTTGGCCCAGCCTCAAGCCCCCCAGCTGTAGAAAGGGGGGCTGCCCCACTCAGCAGGGTGAGAACCCAGACCCCTCCAGGCAGGCCCAGCCCCCGCTGCCCCATGGTGGGGCAGTGGTAGATCTGTGCCCCCAAGCAGGGGGCTGAACAGCACCGGGGGCAAGTCTGGCCCACACCTCGCACATGCATGTCCCTCTTGGCCCTAGTGGGCAGGTCGTATCTGGGAAGGCTCCCTGGAGGAGGGGACGTCTCTCTGTAAAGTTGGCTTACTCCACATCCACAGAGAGGATGGCACCCAAAGGGCACAGGCTGTGGGCACAGGCTTTCCCCAAGGTGTAGGGAGGGAGGGAGGCCCCCAGGGGCCAGGCCCCTGGGTTGGTGCGTCCTCCAGGGCACCCTGCCTGGTGCTAGGGGAGATGGGGGCAGAGCTGCAGCCTCCTGGAGCCCAGAGCTGGCAGGAGAGAGGCCGGCCTGCCGTGTGCTCTAAGAGCCACATGCCCCGAGGCCAGGGCATTGTAGAGGTGGCCCCCCAGAGGAGGCGCCCTGCCCAACCCACGCCTCCAGCTCCCTCCCGGCCCCTAGGGATGAGGAGGGCCCTGACCTGGGCGGGCAGCCTGCCTCTCTGAGCCCTGCCTCCAGGAAAAGCCAGCACAGCTCGTCCATGGGGGCCCTTTACACCGACGGTGACTTTAGCCCAGAGCCCCCAGCCAGGACTGCCTTCTGCCGGGGCATCGCTCCCCCTCAGGGCCAAGGCGGGGCCTCTGGTACCACAGTGTGGTCTCTGCAGCGCCCCAGCTGGGCCTCTCCACCCAACACACCCTCATCTTCCCACGGTGGGGCAGCACTTGGTGCCTCTTATCTGGGGCGACCCGTAGCTGCCCAACTCAAAACCCCCAAAACAAGGAACTGCCCTTCTGCGTGTCTTTCCCCACTGCCCCTAGGAGCAGATCAGGGAGAGGCAGCCTCTGTCCCAGCCCCCCAGTCACCAGGGACCTCTCGGGCCAAGTCCTGGCCCTTGTCTCATCCGATGAGGCCTTCACTCCCACTGGCCCCTGGTGGCCACTTCTGCCAGCTCCAGACCCCACTTAGCCTGGGACAGCCAGCCTTGAGGTGCCACTCGGCTCTCGTGGGACTGGGAGGTGACACGTGCTGGGCCTCAGGTCTCCCACCGGGAAGGGGAGGCGGGGAGGCCACAGTCACCCCTGCCATCGTCCCCAGACTCCCTCCCCAGGCGGGGCTCCCTGGTCCCCTCGATGACAGCCCAATATCGGCCACCTGCTCTCTAAGCTCCTGGCAGCACAGGTTTGAGTTCCAGATCTCCTTCTCAGCCTGCCTGTCCTCCATCCCTCCATCCCCTCAATTCCTCCAACCCCACAGCCTCCCCCAACTCTCCCCCCTCCCTCTCTCTCCTCCCCCCTCCCCACTCCCCCTCCCTTCCCCAGCACTTTCTTTTGCCAGGTGCTAGGGACCCAGAGACGGCTGAGATGTCCTCCCTGCCCTTAACGATCTCAGAGGCTGCCAAGAAAACGAGCGCCAACCCGGTGGGGTGGCTCAGGGGCCACAGAGAAGGCCCCTATTCCAAGCTTTGTTTTGGGGGGCAGTAGCTGGCAGGAAGTCCCTTTGGGGGAAGGGTCTCTGTGCCTGCACCCAGCCCGTAGGGGAGAGGAAGGCGCAGCACATTGACGTGCGGGAATCTCGAGGCATTGCAGGGGGGGACCGCGGCCAAGGGGAGACGGGCAGGACGGGGAGCACAGCAGACAGAGCGGGCACCCCCCACAGCCCTGCCTTTCTCTTTCCAGCCTCCCGGAGTCCAGATGGTAAGCCCACCCCCCTCCTGGGTGACCCACAATCCCAGCGCATCCCACGTGGTGCACATTGTCTCCTGACTCCCCCACCTCGGGGAAGGGCAGTGTGGGGGGCATCTGCTCCTCTGGACTCCCTACACCCCATGCCCTGTTCCAGACCTGCCCCCCAGCTGGGGCCACTCCCCTGCTCCCCTGGCACTGCCCACCCCCGCCCGCCCCAGTGAACGGCCCGCACGGGACAAGCAAGACCCCATCCCAGGCTCTGAGGCGGAAAGGTCCCTCCCGGACAGCCCCACCTCTGTGCAGCGCTGACCTTGGGTTCCTGCCGAAACCTCCACCCCAGACCTGGATGTGACGGCTCCCTCGGGACCGCAGCCCCCGGGGGACCAGGCTCTGAATGCAGTTGGGGCGACCGCAGCCCAGCCCCACCCATCACACCGCCTGGCCCCAAAGGCGTCCAGCCTGGCCAGACAGATCCCCATCGTCAGCCCAAATAGCCCAATGGCAAGGGTGCTGCCACTCAGGTACCCACGCACGGGCAGACGGCTCTGGCCTGAGGGCATCCGTGACCCCGAAACCTTCCTTGTAGGGGCTTCAATCTCCCTTTACAATTTGGCTCCACAGAGCCCTGAGCCTGGGGCCCTTGAAGACCCTGCCAAGACCGGAAAGTGGACACGTGGGCCCCTCTATCCCAGGCTTCCCCTCGAACACAGACACTGGGTCAGGGACCGTCCACCTCCACCCCAGAGTAGGGTCCAGAACCGAGCTTGACATCCCGCTGACCAGCCCATCACCTCCCTCTGGCTGGGTGTCCTACCTCTTGTGATGTGCTCCATGGTCAGGCTCCTCACTCTGGCACCATGGCTCTTCTACGTCTCTGCCCCCATCTGCTCTGACCAGCCTGCCCTTCCAGGCTTAGGGTCAGAGGTCAAGGCCTCACCCTCCTCCAGGTTCATCTAGGCTCTTGGATCTGGCATGGCTGCGGCTGGCGCTGGCCCTCTGCCCTGTGCACTGCGCACTCGGGTCTTTCCGTTCTCCTCCGAGTCACTGACCACAGCGCTGCTGGAACCTGGGCCAAGTCCCGTGGCAGCCCAGGAGCCCGCCCCTCGGCTCTCAGCATCCTCTGCCTCGGCGAGTCGCCCCTGCCCACTGCTACGCCTACATGCTGCTCCACTCCAGCCGACCTCCCGGAAACCGGACAAGGGGGCTGACCACACGGCGCCCCGATTGCCTGGCAGCCCCACCACATCTCTGAGTCCAGCCCAGTCTCGTCTTGGCGCTGGACGGCCCTCCAGGAGAGCCGGCCGCTCCCGAGCGGGCTGGAACTGCCTGGCACAGCTCTTGGAGCACTGAGGAGGCCAGCTCTGGCACGTTCTGTGACACGCGACTTGGGGCTGGCACCGGCTGGAGCCTCTGCCATCCCCTTCCCCTTTCCTCCTGCCCGGTGTGGCCAGATCCAATTCACACCCCCAAAGGCCCCACCACGCTCTGCCCCTGTCATTGCCAAAACGGCTCTTGTCCTCAGTCGAGTCCTGGGGGCTGCACGTCCTTCAAGACTTGGCTGCCCACCTGGGCGGGAGCCACAGCCTGGCGTCCGACCACCTGTCCGTCCGCTCTCGGCTCTGGCCCCCAAGGACACGGGCAGCTGGACCCTCTGCCTGATGCCTCGCACCATTTCTGCTGCTGGGGCCCTGCCTGGCCCTCAGCCCCTCCTCTAAACCGCTTCTTGACCCCCAACTCCCCAGGATCGATTGTTCCGGTAGGCGCAAGGGGGCATAGCGAAACAGAAAGAGCCAGGCGTTGCCCCTGGATTGGCCCTCACTCAGCCTCTGTTGTGCACCCACTGGCTGTGTGTCCTCTGCAGACCCCTGCGCCCCCCCCCAGAGCAGTGGGCTAGACCCCAAGCCTCCCTGGGCCTCAGCTTCCTTACCCACACGGATGGGGACAGGCAGCCTCAGTGCGCCCATGAGACTCACGTGAACTGCTGGGTGTCCCCCCACTGAGGTCAGGCGGGACCTGCCCTGGGCCTCTGGGGGCTCGGCCGGAACAGCTCCCTTTAGAGGGGCGAGTGCCCCGTCCACAGCCAGCATGTGGCTCCTTATGGCCGTCCTCCCCGCCACCCCGTTACGGATGAGGAAACCGAGGCTGAGAGGGGCAGTGTCTCACTGGGGCTCCCCCAGCCCCCAAGGGCGGCCTGGCCGAGGTTGGCGCTCCGCAGCCCCTGAGAGCGGGTGTGGAGACCAGGCAGCTGGGGCCCGTTCGGGGGTCCCAGGTCCCTCCCTCCCTCCCCCCCTTCTCCCCTCCCCCTTGCCGGCCTCACCTGGTCTGCTCTGCTCCGCCCGCCTTTTACCTGCCCACCCGCTCCCATCTGCCCAGAGGGTCAGGAGTGGGCATTAGACGGTGCTGTCCCGTCCCCAGATTCGACACCGCACCCCGGCCCCTCGGTGTCCTCCACTCATCTGCTACACAGGGACCTTGGCGGACAGCGAGCATCCCCATCTCCTCTCCTCTGTCCCTTCTCTTTGTTGCTTTCACTTGGCCCCGCTCTCCGCTGGACCCCCGTCCAGTCCCCACATGCCCTCTGTCTGCCTTCATGGAGGTCCCGCTGCCCCTCACCCTCTCCCCACTCTCCTCTCCTCACCTCCGCTTTCTCTCTCGGTCCTTCACTCCCTCTCACTTTCTCTTCTCTCCTTTCTCCTCCTTCCTCCTGCCACCACCTGGTAGGACACAGCCCGGGGACAGCAGAGGCTCACAGCCCGCAGGGCACACGGTGCCCTGGCCGCCAGCCTCACCCCCACAAGCCTCACCTCAGGCCCGCCTCCAGACCTCCCCCTGCCTGTTCACAGCCGTCCCTCACGGCCACCCTTTCACTTTCAGTGGGGGCCGGGGGCCGATCCTACTCGGTGCCTGGGACTGGGCCTGTATCCTTCTCCCTGACCCCCAGGGGCCACCGAGGAATTGTCATCCCCCAGCTCCCACCCATAGCCGGGTGCCCGCCTGCCCCCTGGACACCTGTGTGTGTCGGCCTGTGGCCACCAACCTGTGCTGAGCCGCTCTGAGCCTGACGAGGTGTTCCCAGGGGTCAGGCCCACTCCAGCCATCCCTCAGAGCCCAGGGGCCCTGGGGTGCCCTCTCGAGGCTCTGGCAGGGGCACGGTGGGCGAGCGCCCAGGTGCCCGGCATGCCCTGGCTCCTGCCTCCTTACCGCTCTGTCCTGCTCTGGTTCTCAGGCTGGGGCTGGAGCCTGGCCTGAACCTCAGCGCTCTGGGCTCTGGCCCTGACACACTGCCCAGGGGGCTGGGCCGCTTGGTCCCTGTACCCCCTGCTGCTGGCTCTCCCAGGCTCCTGGGCAGCAACAGCTCTGGCCGACAGACCACCTGGTCCCACGGTGGAGCCGCCCACCAGACACGGGCCCTGCCAGGGCTGGGGCCACCCCACCCACCGGATCTGGGGCCTTGGGTGGGCCCGAGGCAGCCACGCCCCTTTGGACACTGGTTTGGAGGCCTGGCTTCCGCCAGCACCCCCAGGCCAGCCCAGCAGGCTGCCGGCCCCATCCCTTGCCCTGCTGTCACACCACGGACCCCAGAGGCCGCCTGGGCCTGGCTGCCCAGGGTGGGAGAGCCACCGAGATCGCCGTCCTGTCCAAGGGGACGTGTGCCGAGAGCAGCGGCAGAGGGGCTCTCACCAGGGCTCCTCCAGCTTCCAGAGCCCCCCCCGGGGGACCGGGAGCCCAAATGCTGATAAGGACACCAGCCAGGGTGACCCGGCCAGCCTCCTTGTTCTGTGCCAGGCCAGCCCCCACCTCGCAAAGCCAGGCCCCCAAGGACTGTAGGACCAGGCAGGCGGCCGAGGGTCCAGGTGACCTTCGGAAGTAAGCGGGCCCAAAGTCGCCTCGCTGCCCCCTGACCATCTCTACACTAGCCTTACCCAAGGTGGGCCTGAGGAGAGCCTTGAATCACCCAGTGGGGGCAGGAGATGGCAGGGGAGTGACTCACAGCCTCCTGGGAAGGGGAGGAGCATGGCATGGGGTGGGGGGCACGGCAGGGGGAAGGGTCAGCCCTGGGAAGTCTTAGGAGGATGGGGAGGAACCAGCGTCTGGGTGGCTACACAGCCGTGGTCCCGGAATAAACGAGATTTAGACGAGCAATACGGGCGGGCTAGGGAAGAAGGTTTCCCAGCTGGCCCAGAGGGTCGTTTTTAATCTGCTTAAACTGGATTCAATTTACACCACAGCCACCACTGGCTCCCAGCATGCGTCTCCGGAGCTTGTCACAGAGAGGGGTCGCGTCCCATCTCTGACATCCCCCTCCCTTCCCTGCCCAGGCATCTGTGGTGAAGGCTTGGGATGAACTGGCGGGCTCCCCACTCCCAAGGTGCCTGGGATGAGGCATGGCCTCTCTGCCCTGGTTTTCTGTCTGTCAAACAGGGACAAGGCACCTGCCCACCGGGGCCGCGGGAGGTTAGGTCTGTCAGATGCCGGAGAGATGCTGACGACCATGAGGATGATGGGAATGTCACTGGTCTGGCCAGGCCTCACGTGTCCCTGCGGGTGGGTAGCACCCCGCCCGTCTCTGGGTCAGGGGCCTGGAGGGTGTGCGGGTTGGTGCACATCTGTGAGCATCACCACGTGCCATTTGGTGGACCAGCTCATGTAGCCGGACAGACAGGCCTCTGTTATTCCTCATGAGGGACTCTTCTCCACTCCCTGCCCCACCCTCCCCCTGTGGACGTTTCTAGGGAGTTCAAAGAGACACTTCCTTCTGCCCCTGCCCCACTGGCCAGCCACCCGCAGGCCCACACGACCCCAGCCCATGTTCTTGGGGGGTCGCCCCGAGCCTGCCTCTTGCCTGCCTCTGAGCTGGGGCTGCACCCTCCGCACCCCTTCGGGGTCCCCACTGTGCCCCCTGCTCGCCAGCCAGGTGCTGCGTCTGAGAATGGAGCCAAAGCCACAGCTGGATGGACGCTTGTGGTCCAGGCCCTCCTATGACAGGGGCGTGTGCCCAGCCGGGCCCTGGGGCTCTGCCTGTCATCCTGGGTGGGCTAGGAAGCTCCCCTCTTGTGCCTCGGTTTCCCCACTTGTTAAGTGGTGCTAGCGAGCCCCGGGAACTGACCCCGGGCACTCATGAGTCCCTGGGCCATGGAGCTTCCCAGAGGGGGACAGTGATGACTCGTGGGACGACACATCTCAGCCAGGCAGGGAGGAGGAGTCTTGCCTGAGACAGGTGGCCCTGCGTGAGCGTCTTCTGGCCAGCAGCCTCAGCTGGGATGGGCCAGGGGTCCGGCCCTGCAGCCCGCAGCCTCCTGCTGGGCTTAGACGGACAGGGAGGAATTGGCACCCGGGTGGCCACGCGGCCGTGGCCCCGGAATAAACCAGAAGCCAGGAAGCGGTGGGTGAAGCGCAGGAGGTGACTCGCGGGGGCAGGGGCACCTTCTGAGCAGGCAGAGTGGGCTGCAAGGGAGCATGCCCAGCAGACGCCCCTCGACCCGGTCCCAGTCCGCGACCCTGGACAGGCAGCCCTCAGGCCACGCCAGGGTGAGGCTCGGAGAGGCCCATCATTCCGCGTCTGCAGGGACCTGGCAAGCTGGAGCTGGAGGGACCAGGGCTGCTCTCAGTTCTGCTCAGACGCTGCTGAGCCCACCTGTACACCTCCTTGCCCCTCCTCTCTCCAAAAGGCAGGGCTTGGGAGGACCTGGGGATGCTGAGAGGTGCCTGTCCAGCCATCCAGGAGCTTGCAGTCTGCCCAGCATGCCCTGCCATTGAAGGAGGCAGGGAGCAAGCTCACCAGGCCTGGCAGAGGAGGACAGTCCTCCCCTCTTGGGAGAATCCGAGGCAGACTGCATGGAGGATGCGGGATTTCAGCGGGGCCTTAGATGCCTGGAAGGGTTTAGGAGGAGGAAGAGCACTGCAGGCGGCTCAGAGGGAGGCAGTGAGGGGCCCGTGGCTCAGAGTAGCAGCTCTGAGCCTGCCTACAGCTGAGCCTGTGGATCCTCCTGCCCTGTGCCTCTGCTCTCTCCACGACACTACGAGTCAGGTGCCACCGCACCACTACTTCACAGAGGAGGAAACTGAGGCCCAGAGAGGATAGGGCACTGGCCCAAGGCCTGGGGATGCAGGAGCCAGGATTGCAGCCCAGAAGATCTGACTCTGGGGCCTGAGCACTCACGATGGCCCCTGTGGTGCCTCCACACGGGGCTGGTGCACTAAGGGCAGGGGTGGTGAACGAGGCTGCAAAGTCCAGTTTCGTCGTCTGTGAGGGGTGACTGGATGGTCCCCGAGCGCCAGCAGGACCACGGGTGCGGCCTCGGAAGCGTGCTCCTCACTCTGGGCGCGTGAGCCAGGCCAGAGCCTGTGGGGCAGGGAAGGGTCTTCGAGCAGAGAGCGGCGCTACCTGAGGCCGACGGAGCAGGTGGGAGAGGCGGAGGAGGGTGCACTGCCAGGTACAGGAGGAGGGGACACGGCCCACGTGCACGCACCCACGCACACGTGCACGCAGCCCGGCGGCATGGCACACCCCTCATCCTGCTACAGCACGGGGGCTGGGCCTTCCCTTCTGGGAAGGGCTGGGACGCCCCACTCCCGGGGCCAGCCTGGCCCAGCCACACCAGCCCTGGCTTGGCGGGTGCCAATCGTCCGCAGGTGGGACCGGCGCGGGCACCCCGCCCTGCCCTCCATGCCCCAGCCTGGGCCGGCAGGGACCTACCTCAGGAGGTTCTCCAGGCCCTGTTTGCTAGAATTCCTCCTCAGGAGCGCCGAGCTGCTCATGCTGCTGGCGGCCGCCCGCCTGGCCAGCGACCTGGCCTGACCCCAGCCCTGGGGACGCTGCTGCGCGTTCTTCAAAGGCTCCTGTCCTGCTGGCCCTCCTCCTGCTCCTCCTCCTGTAACTAGGACCCCTCTCTCCCCCTCTCTCTTTCTTTCCTTTCCTCTCTTTTTTTCCCTCCCTTCCCCTCCTCCACCCTCTGTCCTGTCTCTACCTCCGAGCTGTCTCTCCCTCTGTCTGGCCGTCTGGTCTCTCTCTGGCCCTGACACCCCCTCCCCTGTCTCCTCTCTCTGTCTGCTTGTCTGTGGCCTTCCGTCTGTCCGTCCTGGCCCCTTGGCCTCGGGGGTCTCCCGGGCTGCCTCCTGTGGGCTGCCCCGGGTGCCTAAGTGCCCTCTGGCCTGTCTCTGAGCCTCGCGGCCCTGTGGGTCTCTCGGCCCCTCTCCTCCTTCAGGACGCTTAGCAGCTGCTTCCCTTTTGTTCCCCCCAGCCCCTTCTCCGCCCGCCTTGTCTCCCCACCTCCACCTCCCCCTCCTTCTGAGACTAGTAAAAATGTCAGAGAGAAAACCCTCCCAGCCCCACAGCCTGGGGGCTTAGCAGGCCCTCGGAGGCCTGTGATGGGCAGCGTGTTGCTGCCTCCCGCCTCTCTCGCCTCCCCCACCACCACCCAGGCAGCTGCTCCCTGCCTCCCTCACTCTCCTTCATCTCATCTCGCCCCACTCTTGGGGTGCCTGGTCCCCCAAACATGCTTCTCCATCCCTCGTGCCTCGCCCCTTGCCCTGGCCTGGCCCAGCCAGCCCTCTGGCCCTCCTTTTTCTCTCCTTGATCTATCTGTTGGATCTTCTCTCTCCCCCTGCCCTGCCCTGTCATGGGCCCTCTGCTCCTTCCTCTGTGGGCCTGGTCTCCCTGGCCTGCCTCTCTGGTCCCACACTCAGCCCCTCTCTCCCTCTCTTCCCTCTTCGGTCTCTCTCGGTCCCTATCTCTGTCTCCCTCCCTCCTTCTCTCCCCCTCCCTTTGTCTCTCCTCCCTTCCTCTTCTCCCTCCTTCTCCCCTCCCTCCTCTCCCCCTCCCTCCTGGTTCTCCATTTTCCTTTGTTCATTCCCAGCCCTCTGCTCCTGTTATCACCTCAAGGGGGAGGCTGGGGCACCCCGGGAATCCTCTCCACTCCCCAAATGTGGAGACTGTTGCCCCCCCAGTCCCCAGCAGACTGCACTGGAAGGTCAGAGTGGGGAGACTCCGAGAGGCAGAGATGAACACAGCCTCTCCCATTTGGTATCCGCAAGCCATGTTCCCAAGAAGTCGCTGGTGGGCACAAGGTCGGCAGTGCCCTGGCGGCCAGGTCCCTTGCCCCTGTCTTCTGGCCAAGGCCCCAGGAGGAGCAGCCCAGCCCATTGTTTCTCTGGTTGGGCTTAGTCCCCATGACTCACTTGAGCACACTCGTGGCGAGTGACTGGACAAGGGGAGGGACTGGACTGACATTCACGGCAAGTCGCCGAGGGCCAGCACTGTGCCAAGCAGTCTTACGTCCAATAGCTCCCCCAGCTCGCCAATGCTCATGACCGCCCTAAGAGGCAGACGCCACTGTACCCATGTCCCAGCTCGGGAAACGGAGGCTCAGACTGGTATCCAAGGGCACTGAGCCTGGGCCTGGCAGAGCCAGAAGCACAAGCCTAGTCTGCCAACTGCCCAGCACTGGCCTGGAGGCCATCTCCACATGCACTGTGGCCTGCCCTTGCTGCCCTCCGTCCCCACAACTGCAGAGGAACGGCCTCTCTCAATCCCCCAGCTAGTCTGACCTCCAGCTGGGCCAGGTGCTCGGGGCTGGGAGCACCTGGTAGATGTGTGAGTTGACAAAGGGCGAGGTCAGGATCAGACAGGCGAGGGAGCGGATGCACAAATGAATCACTGTGTGAAGGCAGCGTGGGTTGGAGGTGGCAGCGATAGTTGGAAAAATCCCATGTGGGCCCAGAGCTCAGGTCTGCAGTGAGTCAGGTGGTGGTTGGCTGGGGGAGAATTTGTGAGGGTCAGAAGTCTGGTTCAGATCCCCCCACACACACATCAGATGGGTCCCATGGCCAGCTCTGGAGGGGAGCCCACGGCATCTCCCCTCCCCGTGCACAGCCCAGGAGGAGCCGGGGAATGTGGGTGTGCCGCAGAGTCAGCTGTGCCCACTGCCCATCCCCAGCTCCAGCCAAAGCCGTGAAAACCTCAGGATTCTGGTGGAATAAGGAGGAGGGAGGGTGGCAGGGCCGGTCCTCAGGCTGAGCTGCACATTCAGCAGCGGAAGTAAGTTTGGGCTTCGTTTCCATCTCAAACTGCCCCTCTCCTCCTTGCCTCTTGCTTTTAGTTCTGGAATCCCAGTCACAGACAGCCAGGGATGAAATGTGCCAAGGTGTATTTTGGTTCAAAATAAGGACAAATATTTCCACAGGGAAGAGGGCTGCCTTGGGATGGTGGGAGTTCCCTGTCACTAAGAACTTGGAATTGCACAGTTATCTATCAGAAATGCTGATGGGTGGGAGGTGGCAAGAATAGATCTTTATATGCAGTGGCCAGGATTCCTAGTTTTACAACTAAGGCATGTCCTAATAGGGACAATAGGGCAGAGTATTTGACATCAACTCTACCGTTATCTGTCCATCCATCCATCCATCCATCCATCCATCCATCCACCCACACACCCATCCACCCACTCATTCACCCACCCAGCCAGCTATCCATCCTCAAACCATCATCCCTCCATCCATCCTCAATCTATTCGTCCAGCCACCCGCTTTATATAGCTATCTTTATATAGACATAGCTATATATGTCTTTCCATGTATCATTTATCAATCCATCAATTTCTCAATATATATATCCACTCAGTTATCCATGTAACACAATATATCCTCCCATCAATCCATTCAGGCATCCATCAATACATATATATCCATGTCCACTCATCTCTCTTTACATTGCTTCATTGAGCAAGTATCCATCCATCCATCCATCTACCCACCCACTCATCCATCCCTCCATCCATCCATCCATCCATCCATCCATCCATCCATCCATCCATCCATCTATCCATCTAACCATCCATCTAAATGCCTTAATACATATAAAATACTTAGAAGAAGCATGCACTAGCCATGCATCCATTTGGAATATAAAAACCACTCAATATATGTTAATTACATTATCTGTATGCTCAACCATCAATTTATATATCTATTTGCCCAGCTACCCAACCAGTGAAATATCTGTTCATTCTTTAATACATCCTTCTATCTCTCCAGATATTTTTCTGTCCTTACTTTCATTCATCTCTCCAAATATTTTAGTATTATCACCCCATTCATACATCCATTCATGTATCTGTCTGTCCATCCATTTATATGTCCACCCATCTTCCCATCTAGCAAGTCACACATCCAATTGTTCATAAATACACGTTTGTCCTTCCATATACGTATTTGCCCATCATTTTGCCCATTAAGCAATCCAACTGAGTTAAAACAGTTGCTGGAACATAGTAAACCTTCAATAAATATTAGTTACTATTATTTTCATCTATCCATTTACTCATCCATATCTCATCCAACCAATGATCCATTCATTCATCTCTCCATTTGTCTTCATACATTCATCCATCTATCCATATATTTTTCAACAAATTTATTGAATACTTACTGTATTCACTTTTTGGTGCTGAGGATTCAGCATTTACAAAGTCCCTGCTCTCACAAGGCTGACATTTTAGTGGGAACAAAAAAATCCCAAGTAAATGTATACTGTAATAAATCAGATGATGGTAAATGCTATACAAAATGTAATCTTGGTAAGAGGACATAGAGTTCTGGAGGGGACTGATATTTTATATAGTATAGTCAAAGAAAACCTCACAGGAAAGAATAAGCCTTTCCTTGTTTGAAAAGACTCTTGAGAAAAATTACAGATAGCTATATACATCAGTGGGAGAAAGTGTTCTAGGAAGAGAGAACAGTGAGTGCATAGTTCCTGATTTAGGTGTGCTGTTCACCAAGATATGTCTTCAATACTTCATCCAGCATCAAACTATACACCTATTTACTCACTGTCTATCTTTCCATTCATCTGTCTCTTTCTATATTTGTCTATTTGTCCATCTAAAATGCGATCCATTATCCATATCCATCCATGTATACCTGTGTTGATAAACTTCTGAACATCTGTCCAGTTATTTATCCATCTGCATGTCATCCATCTACCCATCGACCCGTCCAACCATACTTTCATTACATGTGTCCATCCACTCATCCATCCATCCACCCATCCACCCACCATCCATCCAAATAGACATACATATGTTCTTCTGTCCATCCATCCATCCATCCACCCACCCATTCATCCATCCAAAGACATAGATGTCTTCTCATGTCCATCTATCCATCCACCCATCCATCCACCCATCATCCACCCATCATCCATCCATCCATCCATCCACCCACCCACCTATCCATCCAAATAGACATACATATGTTCTTCTGTCCACCCATCCATTCACTCATTTATCTATCCATCCATCTACCTATCCACCCACCCATCATCTATCCATCCATTTCTCCATCCATCCATCCACCCACCACTTGTTCATCTATTCACCCACCACTCTACCCATTATCCACCCATTCATCCAACTATCCATCCATCCATCCGTCATTCATCCATCCATCCATCCATCCATCCAAATAGACATATGTTCTTCTGTCCATCCACCCATCCACCTACCAGTTCATCTATTCATCAACCCATGCACCCATTATCCACCCATTCATCCATCCATCCATCCATCCATCCATCCACCCATCTATCCATCCATCCATCTAACCATCTATCTATCCATCCTCCACCCATCATCCATCTATCATCCATCCTCCCATCATCCATCCACCCATCCATCCATCTATCCATCCAAATAGACACACATAATGTTCTTCTGTCCATCCATCCATCTATCATCCATCCTCCCATCATCCATCCACCCATCCATCCATCTATCCAAATAGACATACATATGTTCTTCTGTCCATCCATCCATCCACCCATCCACCCATTCATTCATCCATCCATCCATCTATCTACCCATCATCCATCCATCTTTTATCCATTCATCCATCCATCCACCCACCCATTCATCCAGCCAGCCAGCCATTCACCATCATCCACCCATCACCCATCAGCTATCCATCAATTTCTCCGTCCATCCATCCATCCATCCATCCATCCATCTATCCATCCATCCATCCAAATAAACATATATATGTTCTTCTATCCATCCATCCATCCACCCATCCGCCCATGTTGTATCCACCATCCATCCATCTATTCAGTTGTTCCTACTTCCTACCTTTCTTCACCTACTTTTCCTTGTTTTATTTTTATTTTTTGGGGGGGGGATGGGGGGATGATTGGCCCTGAGCTGACATCTGTTGCCAGTCTTCCTCTTTTTCTTTTTTCTCCCCCAAACCCCAGTACACACTTTCATATCCTAGTTGTAGGTCCTTCTGATTCCTCTATTTGGAACGCCACCTCAGCATGGCTTGATGAGCAGTGAGTAGGTCAGCACCCAGGATCTGAACCGGCTAACCCTGGGCCGCCAAGGTGGAATCGTGAACTTAACCACTACGCCACTGGGCAGGCCCCTACCTTTCCTTTCGTTCATCCATTTCACTCATTCATTCATTTAATTAATTAATTAATTCCGCTCTCCATCATTGAGTTTTTTTATTTTCTTTCTTCTATGACTAACACGTGGTTCATAAGATTGTGGCCCAAGAAGATAAGAGAGCAGATCCTTGTGACCCAGTAGGCTCAGTGCTCTAAGAGAACCTAAATAGGAGCTGGAGAAGTATAGTTCTGTCCTCTTGTTCAAACGTTCTCATCACCACAATAACACACACACACACACACATACACACACACAAATATGTGCTCACAGCAGAATCCAATGAAAGGTGCAATGAGCAGTGAGAGGTCACAGGGGGAGAGGACATCAGGGCTGGTGGCCTCAGTGCCTCTGGGTGACTCCAGGTAGAGAAATGTCTCTGACTTACAGAGGAGGCAGCCTCCAAGTGCTCTGAGCACTCATCTATCTTGCATGTGGCTCAGTCCAGCAAAGAGAGAGGGCCGGGGTGGTGGGGGTAGTGATAAAGCCGGGATTTGGGTTGTGGTGGGGACCAGGAGAAAGACTGAAGGCTTCTTTCTAGATTCCTCTGGAATCAGTGGGCTATATCCTTCTGTCCCAAGTCTCATTTTTTTTTGAGGGGGGGTACCTGGGAGAGGAGGAGGAGGCAGCCTTGAGTTACCTCAGAAGCGAAACCATCGAACAGCAGGTTGCATCTAGGAAGGAGGGGCGCAGACACAGGTGGAGTGAGGGGGGCTGTGTTCTTCCCCGTAGCAGGAAGGAGCAGTGCCTGAGATCCAAACTGCCAAGACTGGAGCAGGGCAGCCACCCTCTCCCTGTCCTCACTCACAGCCCCTGTGGCGGCTGGAGAAGCCAAGGCTCTGGGAGGGGAAGGGGGTGACTGTTACTCTCATCCCCCACCCCCCACTGGCTGTCCCTGCTGCCCTCTGCATGCCCCCCACAGAGCTGCCCTTTCTCCAGGCTCTCGGCCAGAGGCCTGAGGTCCTCCTTCTCCTGCAGGGGGAGGTGAGTGCGTTGGAGGGGGGCACAGACATTCCCTGGGTTTCCAGACAGCCCCTCCCTGCCAGCCAGTGGGACCAGACAGTGCTTCCTCCCCGACCCCACCAACTCCCAATGTGCCAGCTTGCAGGCAGTTAGTGATGGAGTTTGGACAGGACTGGCCTGGCCCCAGGAAAGGGCCGGGGGCTTTCCTCCTCCCGCCTCTTATCTGTCTGTGTCTGGCACCACATGGCTCTGCTGGCCAGGCAGGGTTAGGAGCCTGATTTCCTCAATCCCCTAATCTTCCACGAACCCCACACCTCACACAGGTCCCCCACCCCCTCTCTCCAGGCTCCTGGGTGTTGGGGAAGGCCCGGGGCCTGGGCCGGCTCCTTGCGCCTGGATTCCGCTTTGGCTGGGCTGCCCCTGGCCATGTTCTCCTAGTCTGGGTTTTCACCTCCAAGTCCCGAGTCATCCTGGGCAGAGAGGGCCTGATTCCATCTGCCTCAGGGCACTGAGGGTTAGGAGAGGTCCGGGAACTCCCCTTGCTGGTTGCCTTGTGGCGTGGGCCCCCAGTCTCTAAGAAGGCCATTAGAAGTCCCCAGAAGGGGGATTCCCTGATGCAAAAGGGCTGGGGGCTGGGAATTGGGTGGGGCTGGGCTGAGAGAGAAGCTGAGGGTTCCTTTCTAGACACCTCTGGAAAGAACCAGCTCGTTCTGGAAGGGCCAAGTCCCATTTCCGCTTTTTGGGGAGGTCCCTGGGGTGTCTTCTGAGCTATGCCTTATTCTCTGTGGGCCTCAGGAAGCGCAGCCCTTGCCCCCACAAGAACCTTCGGGTGCAGACCAATTGGCAGCACAGCATGGGGTTATCAAGCGCCTAGGAGGGGCAGCCCAGCCACCCTTGGGTCCCCCCAAGGCCTTGCCAGGACCTCAGCACCCCAAACTTGAACTTGAGTCCACAGGGGGCACGGGCTCCACAAAAAGCGTCTCTGCAGGGAAGCAGTGTTAGGAAGCACACGCTCCAAGCCAGGGCAGCCAGTGCCCCTCCACGCCTGGCTCCAGGCTGCTCCTGACAGCTGCCCTCAGGCAGAACATCCAACTCTTTTAAGCCTCAGTTTCTCCCTGTGAGATGGGAGGTCTCGGAACCCACCTCACTGGGGCAGGTACAACAAGATCCTTGGTGTGAAGGGTTTGGTGAAGGCCCACGTGGTGGAGTGATGTGTAGTCAGAGTAGACATGACTTCAACCGTGCAGATTGGGGAAACTGAGGACTCAAGGGGCAGGACTTACCCCAGAAAGTACTAGCCTGGGTGTCAGCAGCTGATGCCAGACGTGTCCCCCCCAAGGGCTCTGTGCCCAGTTGTCTTCCTCCCCCCACACTCAGAACTCAGAGCCCAGGAGAGCGAAGCGGATGCTCACGGCCCCCCTCCTGCTGACCAGGACTCCAAGGGGCCTCTTCCTGCTGCCAGGACCCTCATCTTCCTGACATTCTGGCACTCTCTGAGGGAAACTGAGGCAGAGACAGGTGGAGGGGTGGTTGTGGAGGGGATGGTAGCCGCTGCAGCAGCCCACGGTGCCACCTGGCAGAGGCCTGCCTTGTTCTGGTCCCCGAGACCCTCCTGGCTCTGCCCCGTGGGGCTCCAGGATTGTTTGGTGAGAAGGCAGATGGGGATTAGGAAGGAAGTGGGGATGAGGGGAAGGATTTCCAGCTTCCCTAATCAGCAGGGGTGGGGGCCCGTGACACCCCGAGTGTATGTGAGGCATCCTCTCTCTCTTCCCCCGACAAGGAGGGACCATGAGAGGGTCCAGATGGAAGGCGGGAGGAAGCAGGCGACCTCAGCCAGCCCCAGCCAAGAGGAAGGCATCCATCATCTGAGCTGAGCTCAGCCTCTCCCTCCCCTGGGACATTTCCTGGCGCCCGAGACCCCTGACCTGGGGGGAGGAGGAGAGGAGGCCCCAGGGGGCTCCTGAGGCCTGACTGAGCTCTGACTGCCGCCTTCAGGTCTGGACCCTGGGCACGTCCCCCTAGTGCCTCCACCCTAGCAGTCTGCTGCCGGCTGCCCCGGCCAGGGCCTGACTCTGCCGGCCCCACCCTCCCTCCTGAGTGGCCTCTGGCATTGCCTGCCGCTCTGGGGCCGAGTGCCCTGGCTGTACCAGGTGGAGTCTGGCTCTGCTGGGGGGGCAAGTGGGCAGGAGGGCCACCCAGGAACCTCGCTGCATGTGGGGTTCCCACCCGGAGGGTCCGCCTCTCCAGGCACACAGGCTCCTCCCACCCTTGCTCCCTCAGGGGCCGCGGCCTGCAGGCTGTCTCAGCCCGTCCTCCAGCTGCCAGCCACCCACAGCCCTGCAGGGACCTGTGGCCTCTGTCCTGAAGACCCTGGAGCCCAGATGGCAAGGCCAAAAGTCTGCAGGGGCAGATGGCCAGAAAGAGACCCTGCCCAGGGTGGTCCCACAGGTGGTCCCTGCCTTTCTCCTCTCTCAACTGGGCACATGGAGAAGCGGTTGAGGCAGTGTCCATTAATCTCCTATGACCAGGGCCATGCCCTGCCTAGCAGGCAACAGCAGGGGTTAGAGGCAGAGGAGGCAGGGAGACCACTGATCACCCTACTCCTGCCCCAGTCATCATCATCCAGGGCCAGAGTAACCAAGCTTGTCCTGGGGGGGAGGGCAGGACCAGGACTCTGGGGCAGGACCAGGGATCCTGGGCAGAACCAGGGCTCTAGGGCAGCCCAGGGATCCTGGGCAGAACCAGGGCTCTAGGGCAGCCCAGGGATCCGGGGCAGGACCAGGGCTCTGGGGCAGACCAGGGATCCGGGCAGGACCAGGGATCTGGGCAGGACCACGGCTCTGGGGCAGAACAGGGATCCGGGCAGGACCAGGGCTCTGAGGCTGGCTCTAACCATGGGCAGCAGCAGGTGCTAAGGAAGCCCAGGTCAGTGGCCATCTTGGGTGGGCTAGATGAGCATTAAGAAGCCTGGAGAGGGGATGGTGCGGCCAGGTAGGGCTGGGAAGGGCGTGTGCAAAGCCTGCAATGATTCTGGCACCTTTTAGAACTGAGAAGAGCTGAGAATGTCAGACCATGGAGGGGAAGTGAGATCAGTGTGGCCGGGGCAGGCCTGGAGTGGATGCTTGGGGGCGTGGACTTTGCCGCCCAGCAGTGAATGGTCTCATGTATGGGAGGACATGGTCCAATGGCTTCATAGAGAGAGAGCATGGCGGGGGCTGGGGCATGGAGACCACGGGGTGAGGTCGTCTTGGTCAACCAGGGGGCGCTGGGCTGCGGCAGGGGCGAGGCCCAAGGGACCGGGCGGGACTGTCTGCAGGTGGAGTGGTGGGACTTCTGTCCGTGGGTGCGGGCACAGGGAGGACCCAGCCTGGTCCTGTCTGGCTCTGGTGAGGGTCGGGGTGCACATGGGCCCTCCAAGGAGTTGTGCTTCCAAGATTTCGACGTGTTGAACCCGGGGTCCCTGAGGGCATCCTCCACCTCCATCCCCTGGATGGGGGCCCTGTCCTCGCCCCCCTTGGAGTCCGAGGTCGGTCGCTCCCCATGGGTGGGAGGCTGGGGCTGGGGGCCATACCTCAACTCTACCAGGAGGTCACGGCCCTGGCCCCACAGGCTGCAGCTGGGCAGCCAGGGCAAGGAGAAAGCACCCTAACCCTGAGTGGAGGGAGGGAGGGTCTGTAGCCCAGCCTGCACGTGGAGCAGAGGGGGCACCAAGGCCCTGTCGGGGGCCCGTTGTTTGGGGACGCCCCTATCCTAGGGCCAAATGTGATGGGGTCAGTCCCATCCTGGAGGAGTCTGAGGGAGGTGGCCCACTTGCCCAGTTGGAGGGGCACGGCCTGCCCTGGGCCCAGCATGGAAGGCGATGTCCTGAGTCACTGCCAGCCCCTCTGTAGGCAGCGTGTGGGGACTAGGGGCAGGTCTCTTCTGCTCTGTTCCAGCCGTAGCAGACTCTGCCCAGCCTGGGCCTTCCCAGGGCTCCTGGGTGGGGGCTTCCCAGCCCACAGGTCTCTCGCCTGGGCGTCGGGGACTTCTCACCCCCCTGGACAGGAAAATCCCCGGTTCCCTTAGTCACCTTGTGAAATGAGAGCCCCACTCCGCCCTGGGTCTCGGTTTCATTCTGAAAGGTCGGTGTCACACACCACATTGGGGGGTGACGTCTGCGGGGGTGCTCAGGATCCAGGGGCCGGGGCTGCTTCCGACCAGCTCTGCTGCCCAATCTCCTGACAGACCCCACACAGGTGCAGCCCGGCCCTGGGACAGGCACCAAGACGCCCAGGGGTCAGCCGAGCGCCAGCCCGCCACCCACCTGCCTGGGCCCCCGTTGCCGTGGCTGTGCCCTGCTCCCCCGCTCTCTCCCTCTCCTCTGCACGCGCGACAGCTGGAAGGCGGGTCAAGGATGAGGCCAAGGAGGGAGGCAGGGGTGCCCTGCCAGGCCGCTAAAGCTGTGCCCTTCTATGGGCATGAGGTGGCCGGAGGAGCACGGGGAGCGTGGGGCTCGGACGGCGCTGACGTGAGGAGTCATTTCTGAGCAGGGACACAGCTGTTCCCCAGTTGCCTGCTGCATACGTGGAGCAATCTCCCTCCCCAAGGACATGGCGATCCCCACGGGGCCCACAGCCCGTACCGTGGCCTCCCACCCCTCCTCGGCCCTCAAGATCCCACACCGGGTGATGGGTCCCATCAAGCCCCTCGAGCGGGCAACGTGGCCCCAACAGTTTGGGCCCGGCACAGGCACCCTGACCCAGACACAGACCCCGGCCTGCCAGGCCGATGCTCAGCCTTCCACCCCACCCTGGCTCTCGTGACTGGGCCCCACAGGGGATTCGGCAAGGAGAAGGCGGTCGTCCACCTCCCTCACACACGCACATATATGCACACACACATGCTCACACATGTGCACACATACACTCACAGCAGACATTTCTATCATTTCTCTCCTTATCGATAAACGCATCATCACAGGATCAGGTTTTGCTGCCACCAGCTCCCAGCAGAAGAGCCAAGGTCAGAATCCACTTTGTAAGTCAGTGAGGCTGTGGGGCCTTGGTGGCCACCACCCCCTCCCCGCCCTGGGCGGCTCCATCTCCATCCGCTTGCTCTGGCCTGGTGCTCCTGGTCCTTCCCTCCCACTGGCCTGGGCAGCAGCCCCACTGTCCTCCTTCTGGGCCAGAGACCTCCATCCCCACATGGCTCCCCATCCTCTGACTGTCAGAGCATCAGTCCGCTCCCCAAAGCCCCACCTGGCCCCCAGACCTGACTACACCCACCTCTTCTGGCCCCGGTGCCCTGGGCAGTCGGAACCACCCCCCCAAGCTCAGCCTGGATGCCGCCTGCTGACAGCCCTTCCCCCAGCCCAGGCCCTTCTTCTGCCTCTGCACAGGCCGGGCGCCCAGCGGCTCCACGGAGCGCAGCTGTCTCCTGAGGAGGCCTAGGCCTGCAGGGTCTCTCTGCCCAGCTCTGGCTGTGGCGGCACAGGTGGTCCTTTTTGCCAGCAACCCACATGCAGCCTCTGCCCATGTGCCCCTCACGTCCCATCCCCAACCAACAGCGCCTGCCGGGCACTCAGAATAGGCACCTGCCCGGCATCCTCAGGTTCCTCCATCACCATGGGAGGGGCAGTCGGGGGGAGGGGGCCTGGCAGGGCCTCAAGCTTGGGCTTTGAGGGTCCTGAGGCCGAGCAGCCCCTCTGGGCCAGGCTTCCTGGGCCAGGGCTGCACCCCCATCTCCTGTCCTCACAGCTTCAGCCCTGCCTGCCCAAGGCCCGGGCTCCCCCTAGCTGTCCAGGCCACGTCCTGGGGCCCTGCAAGGGGCGCCCAGCCCTCCTTGTCCTGGGTTAGCGTCCCACTAGCTGGTGGCGGAACCCGGCCTCTCGCAGTGAGGCCGAGCTGCAGAGGCAGATGGAAGAGGCATCCACCGCCCATTAGGTGACTCGGGGTCCCAGGAAGGGGCCCTGTAGCCTGCGTGCCGCCCAAGTCTCCCATGGCACCGTCGGCTCTGGGTTAGGCGTTACTGCCACATAAACGTAAAGACTCCTGCTCGCAGGAACAGACCACCATGACACACAGGGCCTCCTACCTACCCTGTGCCTTCTTCTACCAGCAGCTCTTCCCGCTCCTCGGATTCGGGGTGGCTCGCAGCCTCCGCCATCGGCCTAGCGTCCGGGCCGATTTCGGCTGTGCGTGTGTGCGGCAGCTGGGTGCTTCCTCGGGTGGCAGCGGCCGGAGCCCCCACCCCCAGCCGGGTTTCACTTCCCCCTTCCGCCTGCAGGTTGAGGTTTGGAACATATTGGGGCTTGGGTTGGGGTGTTGTTTTTTAATCTGTTGCTGCAAGAGAAGAGTGGAAAAAAAAAAAACCAGCCATCAGGAAACGTTAAGCAAGTTGAGTTGCAGGGAGTGGGGTGACAGAGAGGGACTGTGTTAAGGCAGAGGTGGGGTGCCACGTGTGGTCCGGAGTCTGGGCGCCTGCACAGGAGCCCCCCACACTCTGCCTGGGTTCCCCCAGCAGCCCTGGCCTCCAAGTTCGTTTGCACATGCTGCTCTCCGAGTGCCAGGCCATGGTTCAGGTCCCTACGCCTCCAAGTTAAGCATCTTAACCTCTCTGGATGGAAACCTGCGTGTGTCCGGAGCGCGGATTCACTCCTTGGGGCCGTTGCCTGAGCACCCCTGCCTGGTCTGTGCTCTCGGGCAGCTTCTGGGGCCCCTCGTGGACCGCTCCACCTCCTGCAGGCCCCGTGTCGTGTCTTCGTGCTTTCTTTACTCCTGACAACAGTTGGGCTCCCTGGTCTATCTGTGGCTCCTCCCCTTGTCCCCTCGACTCTGCTTCCCTCACCCCCATGCTCGGGGAGCTCGGAACTGACCGCGCCGATGGTGAGTGTCACCAGGCCCTGGGGGTGGGGGCTCAGGGGCTCCCCCAGGAGGCACCAGCAGGACAGAGAGGATGAAAGGAGGCTGTTTCCACCCTTTACGGGCCTTGGCTGCTGGGAATGCCCAGACCAGGGGCTCAGAAATCACTGAGGGGTGACGGGCAGTTATGGGGGCCAGACCCCAAAGCCGGGGGACCTTGGGCTGTGTGCCATGAGGCCATGGAGGTACGGGAGACTTCCCTGGCAAGACCAGGGCTGACCCCTGGACTCACGAGAAGGAAAGGGAGCCCTGGGCCATCTCGCCAAGCCCTGGACAGCTATGGGCCTGAGAAATCCAACCAGAGGGACTTGGAGGGGCCCCGAGGCAAAGAGGGGCACGAGAGAGGCCCAGGGGGTCAGGGAAGGTGGTAGGGCCCTAGAGTGTTCACTCATCAGAGTGGGGCCTGACCCAGGGACAAGCCAGCTTGGGGAGCAGTGTGGACCCCACCCCTGCCTACACCCCAAGGAGGCTTCTCGCTCACCTGGGACAGGAAACTCGGGGAGGGGTCCTGCACCAGCGACCATAGGGCAAGGCCTGAGCAGAGAGGAGGCCACAGGGCCCTGCCCCTGGGGGCTCTCGGCCTGCTGCCTCCTCTGTCCCCTCTGTGGTTACCAGGGGCTGCACGCTGTCCAACATGGACATGGCGGTTGGACGTCCACCTGGGCAGGGCCAGGCCTCAGCATGGCGGCCAGCGTCCCCAGGGCACAGCCCCTCAGCTCGCCCGCCCCATGTGCTGCCTCATCAGTGGACGTGACCCTTGGTCGACCTGCCTTTCAGGTCCTTCCCCTGGCCTGCAGTGAGGTCGGCCCCAACATCACAGCCGGGAAGTTTAAGGGCACTGCCAGGACAGGGGAGGGCAGATGGAGGCTAGGCGTCCTCCACACATGGCTTCCTGGCCCGCCATTCGCTGCCTGAGGCTGGGCCAGCTCCCGCCTTTACGGGGCCCAGTACAAAATGAAAACACGGGGCCTCTGTTCAAAAACCACAGAGAATTTCAAGAGGGAGCCCGTGGAGCTGGCTCTGCTGAAGGTAAACTCGAAGGCACGGCCTGAGCAGCTGACCCACCGTCCCAATCTCCTCTGAGACAGACGCAGCTCGTGACCCTGCAAGCATTTGCCAGACACCGGGGCCCTCCAGAGCGCTCCTCTCTCCCCTCTGCCTGCCCGTCCTCAGAGGCCCAGAGGCAGCTGACCCCTCCTGCGAGGGTTGAGCTGAGTCCCCCCAATACACAGGTTGAAGTCCTGACCCCCAGCGCCTCAGAGTGGGACTTTATTTGGAAAGAGGGTCACTGCAGATGTAGTTAGTTAAGATGAGGTCATCAGGGTGGGTCCTAATCCAACGTGACCGTGTCCTTATACAAAGGGGAAATTGGGAGACAGACTTGCACGCAGGGACGACACCATGTGAACATGGAAGTGGAGGTTGGGGTGATGTGTCTACGAGCCCAGGAACCCCATGGATGGCCAGGAAACCACCAGCAGCTGGAGGAAGGGCCTGGGCCGGAGGCTCCCTCACAGCCTCAGGAGGAACCAGCCCTGCTGACGCCTGGGTCTTGGACCTCTGGCCTCCAGGATGGGAGACGGTAAAGGTCTGCTGTTTAAGCTGCCCCATCTGTGGGACTTTGTTACGGCTGCCCTGGGTCACTGATGCCTCTCCCTCCCGTGCTGTGTCCAGCAAACAGGCCCCAAAGAGCAGGGAGACCCCACTTCCCCAGGAGAGCCCCGGGGGACGCTCTCTCCAGCGCTCAGCTCCTTCTCCCCAGCTCCAGGCCATCCTGCTGCTCATCAGGCCCTCTTCCCATCCCTCCAGCCTCTCCTCCCCTGTTCATCCCATGTTTATGTGCCTGTGCTCAAATCTCTCACATCTTTAAAAAAATTAAAAAGGAAAACGCCCTGGACCTGCCCAGCCTGCCTGCTGGTCCTTCTCAAGCCTCCTTCATGGCCAGCTCTTTGCCTCCATCCCTCGCCTCCACTTGGCCCGGACCAGCAGGTGTGGACAAGGCGGGGCACCCCTGGGGGCAGCCAGTGTCCATTGGGCCGCCTGTGCCCTGTTGGGTGGCAGATTGAACAGAGCAGGGCCCCTCCTTCCAAGAGCTGAGTCTCCCCAAGACACGGGCACGCTATGGTTCGTCCGCTTGGTGTCATTCGCTCAAACTCTAGGGCGGGGGGGGATGGGGAGGGCAGAGACCTCGTCTTGTCTGTCGTCATGCCCCCAAAACCTGGTGCAGTGTCGAGTGACATAGTGAATGACCAAGGGAAGCAACGAGCTAGTCTGAGGCCAGGACGGAGCAACCTCTGCCAGGGGCGGTTCCGGCACAAGAGATGCTGAGCCGGAAACGTACGAGGCGGTTGGGGCAGAGGGACACGGGGGATGCGCTGACTCTGTGCTGCCTGTGGGACATCAAGACAGACCAGGAACAGCTGGGTCTGTGGGCAAAGTGGCTTCAAAGACCCAGGTGGGACGGGTCCCCCAGGGAGGGCAGTGTCAGGACCACACGCTCAAGTGACCTCGGGCGACAAGACGCTGGAGAGGGGACAGGAGAGCGTGGGCAGAGTGAGCGAGGAAGAGAGGAGCGTGGGCAGAGTGAGCGAGGAAGAGAGATCAGGAACCGGGAAGTGGTCCATACACAGAACAGGTCAAGCCAGAAGAGGACAAGGCATGTCTGACAGAGTGACTGGCTAGGGCACTGAGGGTAGAGGAGCAAGTCGCGGGAGGAAGGAGTGTCACCGTGGGTCGGCACGTGGGCCCATCAGCCGTGAGAGTCCCAGGGCCCGAGGGGCTGCAGGGGCTGCACGTGAAGGTGGGGGCTGTGCACAGACCATCAAGGAAGGCTGGGCAGAGTGACTTGGGGGCTATCCAGAAGGCTCTGCAGGTTGTAGGGCAGGACAGTGGGAGAGGAAGATGGACAAGGGGAAGGGTGTTTTGAGGATCGAGGAGAGAGACGCTGAGGATCTGAAGAGAGACGGCATGTGGGCTGGAGAGAGGCGGGCTCAGGAGTGTGATGGGCCGCGGAGAGTCCCCTAAAAATTCCCATGTTCTGGTCCTGACTCTCAGCACCTGTGAGCATGACCTTGTTAGGAAACAGGGTCTTTGCAGATGATAATTAAAATGAGGTCACCAAGGTGGGCCCTAATCCGATGTGATTGGTACCCTTATGAGAAGAGGGGATCAGGACACAGACACACAGAGGGATGACCATGTGAGGACACAGGGAGAAGACGGCCGTCTACACACCAGGGAGAGAGGCCACAGGAGGAACCAGCCCTGCCTACACCTGGATCTTGGAAGTCCAGCCTCCAGGACTGGGAGACAATCAAAGTCTGTGATTTAAGCCCTGGTCTGTGGTCCTTTTGCACTGATACAGGCCTTGTCTTAGTCAGGGAAGGGCGACTAGCTGCTGTAACAAACAGCCCCACACTCAGGGCCTTGGCCCTGTGAGAGCTTAACTCCCACTTCCCTCTAATTCTCAGGCCCGTGTGGGTGGGAAGGGGCTCTGCAGTCGTCCTGGGACCCCAGGCTCCTCCCGCCCAAGATCCTCAGAGTCCTGGCTGGTCCTCTGTATTCAGCTGGCAGAGGAGGGGTGGGGAGACCATGAGGAAGGCCGGGGGGCCCAGGGCCAGGCCTGGACACAAATGCCATCAAGAACTCAGTCTCATGGCCTCACCTGTCCTCAAGGTGTATGCCCGGGAGGAAAAAGGAAGCAGTGTCCTGGGCAGCCAGCCAGCTCCTGCCACAGCGACCTACAGGATTCGGGGGCGAGGGAGCAAGAAACTGGGATGCCCAGGATGCACCGGGGGTTCTGGTAGTTCCAGGCACAAAGCAGGGGTAGGTCGCGGCAGGAGAGGATTCCAGACGCGATGCCCCGGGCTGGAGGTGCCGTGGGAAACCCCGGTGGAGGCGTCCAGGGGCGATTGTGCCGACACAGGCCGATTTCGGACATGCCAGGAGGGAGCCGGTCGGAGTGCGACCACAGGGGGTGATGGATGGGATCTCGGCACGGAGCTTACCTCTCTCTGCTCAAGCTTCGGGGGACGAATCACTCTGAGGGCGCACCCAGGTGTTCTGTGAGTTTTCCCATGGGGAGGAAGGCTGTGGGGTTTGCTGGTGTAACCCCACCCCCCTCCCTGATCATGGGCCTCTGTGAAATGGGTCCTGGTGTGGGCGCACGAGGAGCGTGAGGAGGAGGCCACGGGTGGAGTCTGGGGACGCATGGGGACAGGGAGTCCACAGGGGAGCCAGGGGAGTGGATAATTCAGAGGGACGCCAGGAGAGAGGATGGACAGATGGGCAGGCGGGGAGCAGGCCACACTGAGTGGACACACTGAGAGGTCAGAGAGATGAGAGCCGAGGGGCAGCTGGGCGATTTCAGGGACCACTGGGTACAGGTGACGGGACTGTGGGGCAGATGACGAAGGCGCTGTCGGGAGGAGTCGCTGTACGGTACACATGTCCCCTGGGCTGTGGGCAGTGGGTGGAAGCAATTGTGTTCTGCCCTGTGGCCTCTGATTTGAGGTGCGGGAGACCCAGGTTCTTGGGGGGTGAGAGGTCCTGGAGGGGAACTGGTGGGGCAGAGATCGGGGTCAGGCGGAGGGGTGTGGCTGGTACTGCCTGCACCTGGCCTGGTCTCCTCCCTGGAAAGGGGGCAACCGCAAGGAGCTGAGCCCAGAATTGCCAGAAATTCCCTCTGGAGTGAGGGGCAGGGCACAGGGAGCAGGAGAAGCTGTGAGGAGAGGGGCACAGGGCGGGAGGTCCCCCAGGCTGGTCTGAAGGATTCAGAGGTAGAGGGTTCTGGCTGACTGTGGGGGGCACGGAGGGGAGAAGCTGCCTGGAGGGTCTTCCCTTGGACCAGGCCCCCCCCCAGGATGATGGAGGGATGAGTGCTTGGAGTCCAGCAAGGACTTCGGTGACGGGGGTGGTTAGGAGGTGGGGGACAGAGAAAAGGAGAGGGCGCAGCGGGGGGCCAGAGTGTGGTTGTCAAGGGGCCGGGAGCTTCCAGGGGAGCAGGCAGCCAGGCAAGCCAGGAGGGCTGCCCCGGGGGCCCGGGCATGCACAGCTCCCAGGGTGCTGTGTGTTGGGCCTGTGTGTGAGTGGGACCCTGGAGGCCCAGCTTGGACTGTGAGCACACAAACTTCAGGAGCCCCCTGAGGGCCTACCTCCCATCCGTAGACAGTTATCCACAGATGTGCCAGGCCCTTGGGGCTGAGGGACGAGATGGGTGGCTGAGGGCTCATGGAAGGCTTCTCGGATGAGGTGACCACCACGGAACCTGAAGGAGGGGAGGAGGCAACGGTGGGAGATCCTGAGAGCCACTTGCAGGCCTGGTGCTGAGGCAGGCGCTGTGTGCACGGGAGGGTTGGGGAGGGCCGGCTGACTCCCGGGCAGTGCCAGCGGTGCCTCCTCACCTGTCCATCCTAGGAGGCAGGGCTCTCATCTCCATGCCCACTTTATAGTCTGGTAAACTGAGGCCCAGCAGCTCATCAGGATGCCATAAGGTGGAGTGAGTGGGGGTTGGGGAGCAGAGAAAGGGACAGCAGGGTGACAGGGAGGCCCGTGGATTGTCAGTCATGGCGGGGGGTCTGGGACCAGACAGAGCTGGTGCTTGAAGATCAAACAACGGACAGACTGGACAGGTCACTGAGGGTGAGGCTAGGCTGGAGAGAGGGTGAGGCACTGCCGGATCCCGGGCCCTGTGGGTGGGGGCCCCAGCAGGTGGACTGTCATGGAGGAGCTCTGTGCTCCCCCGGGCCCTCCTCTGGCTTCCCCTAGGCCAGATGGAGGTGGGGGTGAAGCGGGGGGGGGGGGAGGCCCCCTCTGAGTCCTGTCTCATAGACACAGGGAAGGCCCAGAGCCGCACCCCCATCCTAGTCCTCACAGCTCCACCCACTTCCAGATGGACCCTCTGCCGCGGCCCCTTCCTGCTCCCACTGTCCCCAAAGGTGGCACTCGCCCTCACTTTCCCAAGACCCCCGGGAGCCTGGTGCCATGTCCTTCACCCCCTCAGCCCTTGCTGCTCTGTCCTCACCCACCGGCCCTCCCCCGTCTCCCGCCATCGGCTCCTCCCTGTCCACAGCTCGACCTGCGCAGGGCGGTGCCACTCATCTGTGTGCATTTTGCTTCAGCTGTTTTCTTGGTTGCTTAAGAATTTTATTGTTTTGACATTTACAGAAAAGTTTAATTTGGGGGAAAAGATTTCAAACTCACAGAAACATTTCAAGGGTAAGGCAAGGAACACCCATACATCATGCACCCACATCACTGCTGGCCACATTCTGCACATTGCTTCATCATTCGTCCTCTCTCTCCTGTCTTTGTCTCTGTCTCTTTCTCTCTCTGTCTCTCCCCCCCATCTCTCTCTGTCTCTGTCTATCTCTGCTTCTCCCTCTCTGTCTCTGTCTGTCTGTCTGTCTCTCTCTCTCTCTCCTCCCACCCGTCCTCTATTCCTGAAGACCTCATGGTCTATTTCCTAAGAATGGAGATGTTCTCCAACCAACCACAGCACAGACACCAACAAGTCCACTTAACTGAAACACCCCATGTGTCTCGTCTCCGGGTCTGTCCTCGTGACCTGCCCCATCAGTTGTTTTACTCTCTTTCCTTCTGTGTGGCCCACTTCCTTGCTCTCCGGCACACCAGGACATTCGGGCTCATGTGTGCCCTTGCTGCCCATGGCCCCGTGCTCAGCTGTTCCTCCAGGAGCTCGGGTCAGCTCGTGGAGGATGGCATCGGGGGCCAAGGTCTGGGTGCTTGGAAGCTCCTTGCCTCTTGGCCTCACAGTGGGAAGAGTGGGAAGAGCTGGGGGCACAAACCACCCACACGGGCACACCCCCCGACCTGTGTGCAGCCAGCCTCGCACACCAAGCCTCCTTCCTTGGCCTCCAGTGCCCCTTCCGTGCTCCCCGCTTCTCTCCCCACTCCCCCCGCCACCCTGCAGTTTGGCACCTCCCCGGCCCTTCCCAGCCACAGCCCAGCCGAGGTCCCCTGGGGCTTCCCACAGCTACACGCCATCCCTGACCCCAGCATCGTCCCCTGCAACTTTGCTGTCCTCCTCTTCCCTTTGGGGCTCCCTCCTGGGCAGCGTCCAGCTTGGGCTCACAGGAGTTGCCATCTTCTCCCCTGCCCTGCCCACCAGTCACTTCTGAGGACACCCAGACCCCACCCCCAGCCCGGACCCCTGCACCCAGCAGCCTGTGCCTCCCTTCCCTGGGAATCTCCATGGAACCCAAACTCATAGCCCAAAGCCAGCCCCTACCCTGCTCTGGGCTCCCTCCCTGGGGAACGGCCCCCTCATCCCCCACGCTCAGGTCTAGGCGCCCTGGCCACCTTGTCCACCAAGTGCTGGGAGCTCTGCCTCTTAAACGTCTCTCCTCCGCGGCTGCCCTCCCCCCCAGGAGGCGACCGTGGCTCCTACACTCTCGCCCCCCTCCAGCCTTGCCTCCTTGCTGCCTATTCTCCACCCTGCACAGATCTTTCTAGAATGCAGAGCCCTCGCCATGTGCCAGGTGCGGGGCTACACGCTTCCCACAAGCTGCCCCATTCGGCCCTCCCTGTAGCTGTGTGGACACAGGCCCACCCAGTCGGGGACACGAGGGTGGCCCAGCGGCAGAGAGACGAGGATTGGGTGGGGCCGGGCCCAGAGCGGGGTTGGATGTTTGCTTATTGGTTGGGTTTGGTTTACACAGTCCTATTACTTCATTCATTCACTCATTCACTCATTGGAAAATGTAACCAACACCCATAAACACTCTCCCCCACCCAAGAATCACAGCGCTCCCCAAATCTATGCGACTTAGGTGATTTCAACCATCTGCCCCTGCCCAGCCCACCACCCCAGGGAATCACCATCTGGAATTTTGTGTTTGCGATTTTCTTGCTTTTTAGTTAAAAAGGTCATTTCCTCATATAGTGAGTCTGCCCAAACCCGATGGAGCTGAGTGCCGCCAGCGGGAGCCGGGCCCCGGCGTCCTGCCTCGCCACTGCCCCCGGGAGAGATTCACCCTCCTTTCTTGGTGGGCACGGCCCCTAGACAGCGGCCCAGTTCACTTTGCCGCGTCTTCTGCGGGCACCGCGTCTATCGCCAGGCGTTCTGGCCACCAAAACCAGCTCCTTGAATTCACTGTCTGCCCGCTCTGGGCTGCACACGGGAATGTGCCTCGGCCTGGAACGTCCCTGGGTCCCCTGCACCCTGCCTACGGGAGCCGGCAGCCAAGGCCTCGGGTACGGGGCCGGGGGCATTGACAAGACTGGGCCCCGAGCTGCGGGGTCTCCCGCTGAGCTGGAAGGGCCTGCGGGCAGCTGTTCAAGAACAAGCCGGATCCCGGGGCTGGAGCGGGGCCCCCGGGGGCGGTCATGGGGAAGGCCATCAGGGCAGGCTGACGTCGGTCTGTCCCTCGAGGCAGCCCAAGGCTGAGGCAGCTGTCCTTCCTGTCTCCAGCCCCGGCAGATCAATCGCTGGGGCTTCCGGAGGGCAAGAGCAAGCTGGACAGCCCCTCCATCACCGGGCCGCCGCCTGCCCCCCCCCCTCCCCACCACAGATCCGAGCAGAGGGGCCTTGGCAGGCCACTACGTCATCCCTCACCGAGGACGCCGACAGCCTTGGCCCTGCGGTGACTGTCCTTGTCCAGGCCTGAGGGGGACAGCGTCCCATCACGTGCCAGGCGGGCTAGGGCCTTGGGGCTGAGCAGAAGGGACATACAGGCCCTCCTGCTGGGCCGGTGTGGGGTCAGGTTGGCCTATCCTCAGTCCCCTGGTGGGAGCACGGACCCCAGCGCAGGCGTGCCCTGCTCTGTGGGCACAAGCCACCCTGGGAGGGCCGTCTGACCCAGGACTGCCCGCAGGTGCCCCCCATGGGAGGATCTGGGGTCTGAGGAGCAGGCTGGAGGAATGGGGGGTTGCCCACCTTGCACGGGAAGGCGTGCCTGCAACAGCCCCCTCCCGGACTTGTGTCGTGTGGAGAAGGTCTCTGGGCCCTCGGGGTCCCCAAGGATGACTATGCCAATGCACAGATGACCTCATGCTGAGAAGAACTGCTCAGACATGACCAGGCCATCTGTCTCCAAGCCCCGGGGAGCTCGCGGGGCCTGACCACTGACCGCACCAAGCAGCCCAGGGTGCAGGCTGAGGTGGTTCCAGCCCTGGAAGCGGCCCTCTCAGCCCACCCAGCCTGCAATCCCTGAAGCCCACGCATGACGGCCCCTAGCCCCCACCCTGGGCTTCCCGGACGCTGACACGCTGGCACACCACCACCTGACGAGGCCTTCCCAGAGTGTGGCGCAGCACTGGAGGTGGCCCGGCGGCCCGGGCACAGCGAGGCTGGGGCGGGACAGACCAGAGAGTCACGGGGATTGGAATCCTTTATTGACAACTGAGATGAGCCGGGTCCTCCCGCGCGGGGCTCTGTCGGCCTCTCTTCCCGCCCACTCTCCTGGGAGTTGGGAGCTGGGAGCACCAGGCCAGCCGTGGGGGCCGCGGGGGGCCTAGGACTCGGTCTCAAACATCTTCTTCCGACCCTCCATGCCAGACTTCTCCTCGATGTTCTTCCTCCAGTCACCCACGTCGCGAAGGTCCCGCTCCTGGAGGTGGGGCCGGGACAGGACTCAGGCCCACCCACCCCACTGGGAAGCCGGGGATGGCCCTCAGCCTCAGTTTCCCCTCTGCGAATGGGCTCCCAGGGCCGGGGGAGGTGGGGATCCACCCTGTGTGCCCGGAGCCGGCCCGGTGGGAGGCCTCGTACCTTCTCGGTGTCCTCCTTCTTCACCTGCTTCAGGTTGGCCCGCAGGTCCATGCACACCTTGTGCTTCGAGCCCAGCAGCGCCTTGAGCATGGCGTCCGCTGACATGCGCACTCGCCTCAGCGGGGGCCTCTTGAACTTGCCTCTCAGATCGAACAGCTTCTGGTTCATGTCCTCCAGCTGCGGGTGGGCGGGGAGGGCTGGGCGGGAGCCAGGGGGGCCAGGGTCCCCACCCACTTGGGCCCCCTACTCCAAGCCCCCGGCCCCGCCCCCTCGACTCTCACCTCCTTTGTGCTCTTCTGGAGTTTAATCTCCATGTCGTACTTCTCCTCCTCAGCCACGTCGATCTTGGCGTGCAGCTGTTTGCAGAGCTCCTGGGGGTGAGGGCGGTGGGTGGGTGGGCAGGCGGGCGGCCATCCTGACACCTGACCTCCACCTGCCCTGACCAGCCTGCTTGCCCTCTTGACTAATGGGGAAACTGAGGCAGCAGGCGGGAGCGCTGCTCGTGGTGGGAGGGACCTGGGGTACCTGCACCTCGGCCATGGAGCCGGGGACGTGCAGCGGGGGGCAGTGCTCCGACAGGTAGTTCTGCTTTTCCGTCTCACGGACGCTCTTCTCCTTCTCCAGCTCCGTGGCCGCAATCTGGAGCATGACGCTCTGTGGGGTGTGGGGGGCAGGCGGTGAGGGGCGGTGGGCCTGGCCGCAGAGACTCTGGCGGCCCTCCCAGAGGCGGCACCTACCTTCAGGTGCAGTCTCCGGGCCGTGATGGCCCTGTTGCGCTTCTGCGGGACAGAGGGCAGGAGGCAGAGTCAGGGCCAGCCCAGGGCCACATCCCTTCCATGCTCCCCGGCTGGGCCAGGGGGTCCTGCCCAGAGGGTAGCTGAGCCTGGGGGCTCCTGAGGCCCTGGGTGGGGCCAGGCCTGGGACACGGTGCTGTGGGGTGACTCTTTGCCCAGGTGGCATGTCAGGCTCGAAGACTGCACCTCAAAGGCAGTGTGTGGGGGTTCCTTGCAGGGCCCGGGGGCTGGGGGTGCAGAAGTCAGAAAGAAGAAGCAACTTCCCTAGTGACCCGGCCGCAGCATCGCTTCCCCTGCCCTGTGAGGCGCCGGCACCCACTTCCTCTGTTTCGTCAGCGTCTCAGTGGGTGGATGGGGTGTGGCACTTCCGGTGGGGGGATGGCTGGGGCGTCTTCCCCGGGCCTCAGGGCCTTGAAGCTCTGACTTCTGACCTCTCCCGGGGTGGGGGTCCCATCTCCTCCATGTTTCCCCCCCAGCAGGTACTTACCTCCTCACTGTCCCAGGAGTGTGGCGGGGGTTGGGGGAGAGAAGAGAGAGGTTAGAGCCATGCATGGGGGCCTGGGGATGGGGTGGTGGGCATGGAGGTGACCAGGGCAGCAGGGCCTCTGCTGAGGAGAAGCAGAGACCCCCCGCCCTGGGAGGAGGAGGGCGGGGCGGCAGGGGCACGAGCTTGGGGGCTGCACTTACTCCCCCATCCTGAGTCCTGGGCTTAGAGCCTGTGGGAGAGAAAGGCAAGGAGTGTCAGGACCATGGCCCCATCCAGCGTGGACGCCTGCTGCCTATCGGGGGGCAGCCCCTCACGCTCACCCGGCCCCCTGCCGCCCCCCCCAGCTCCCACCTCCTTGGAGGGCGATGTCTTGGGATTCCCTGGGGTGAAAAGTAAGAGGAGAAAGTGTTCCCGAAATGTCCCAGGCAGGGCCTGGAGCTGCTGCAGCTGTCCCCATGGGAGGGGCGGGCGGGCCAGCACAGGTGGCCGCCCAAGACACCCGGTTATTTTTAGCTCTGCTCCTTCGGCTTCGGGCCCAAGTGCGTGTAAGAAACTGCTCTCCAGTTCGGCCTGGGGTCCCTCGACCCATAAAATCCTCTTCCAGGGTCCCAGACGTGAGGCCTGGCCCTGAGGGGGCTGCCCAGGACCCCTGCCCTACACCAGCCCTCCTCCCGATGCGTCTCCCAGTCGCTCCCAGCTCCGTGGAGGCCTCCCAGGGAGGGCTGGTGGCCACGGCACCCAGCCCCCAGATCCCGCCCTGGGAAGTCCTCCTGTAAGCTAGCTCAGCCTCGTCTGGCCTGGCCGGGCGGGCCTCACCTAGCGTCTGGGCAGCAGCGCTGGGAGCAACGTCAGGCAGGCAGCAGCGAGTTGGGCTGGTGGGCCCAGGGGGAGGGGTATAAATGGCCTCCCCCAGCCTGGGCCCCATCTCAGAAAGGGCATGGAGCCCTCCTCAGACCAATGGGGGCACAGGCACCTCCCCACCTGCCCAGGCTGCCTGGCCCAGCCCAGCCGCATGCTGCTGTCCAGGCCAAGAAGTCTTGGGGGGGGGCGGGTGGCGAGGTTGTGTTGCTCTATTTAGGGCTCAGTGACGAGTTCAAGAAGCCTCCCTTGTTCCTGCAAGGAGCCCGAGGACAGCCGGGCACAGCCTCGTGGGCCACGTTGGGGCACACGGCTCAGGGGTCAGCCCCAACAGGCCCTAAGTCAGGGTCCACACTGCAGTTCCCCACTCCACTTCCCTGTGGGGCCCTCGGGTTCCCCGGGCCTCTCACTGCAGCTCAGTGCAGCCCCGGACGGGCATCTCAGGCACGAGCTGGCCAGTCCCTCCCCTTCTCCGAGCCGGCTCCGGGCAAGGCCTGGACACCCAAACATGGCCTCCGGGCCTGCGGCAGAGGCCAGAGGTCTCTGGGGTGGGGGCTGCCTTCCCCTGGGCACGATCCGCCTTCCTGCCTAGGAACAGGAGGTGAGGGGCGCCCTGGATGGGCAGCCCTGCCCGGGACACCCTGCGAGGGCCAGTTTCCTGCGCAACACAGAACGCGTCCTTCAACCTGAGGATGGCGGCGCCACTGGCCAGGAACTTCTCCCTGAACCCAGGGGGCTTGGGGCCTGCCTGGCTGCCCGGGAAGGCCCGACACTGCCCTTCTCACCCTGGCCAGGGCCTGAGCCCCCCGCCCGGGCCCCCTCCCAGCAGAGACATCCAGAGGACCATGACTTGGCATCCTCTGAGCTGGGGGTGCCCGGCCCCAGCTCTGCCGGCTCCACAGGCCATGGGGAGGGTCAGGGAGCGCTAAAGCCCTCCAGATGTTCTAGGATTAGAGCTGCTTTCCGGCCAGGCCTGAGCCCCCAGTGGCCCAGGGCGGCTTCCGAAGGCGTCTGCTGCCCCCTGCTGCTCGCTCAGGGGAGGCCCCGCAGCCACCATCCTGAAGGTTTTGGGGCTCTGCGGGGGGCTGGGGCGGCTCCTGGGTTTGGGGTCCCCTCCCCCGACTGTCACCACCCCTCAGATGCCTCCAGCCCACCTCCCCCCACGACATCCATGACTCTCCAGCCCCCACAGACCAGGAGGTCTCCCCCCCTCTCCCTATCATCACTGTTGGGCCTGGAGGGGACCCCTGCACACTACCCAGGGTCAGGCATCTGTCAGAGGCCTCAGGGCCTGGCAGAGTCTGGAGAGAAGACCCTCTCCCCCACCTTGGGAGGGGGCCGTAGTGATGATGGCTGAGCCCCCGACCCTACTGTGTCCCGGCGGGGCTCAGGAAGGACACACAGCTGTGGCGGGAGAAGGCTTTATTACAGTGGGGCTTCAGGGAGACCTGGACGGGTGCCCACAGCTCAGCTGGGGAGACCAGGCCCGGGGGCCTTTCAGGAGCCAGGCAAGGGCAGACGTAGGCGGGGCTGTAGGTCCAGGGTCCGGTCCACCTCCCTTGCTGGCCGCAGGTGATGCCACTGGGCAATGGGCCGCCGCGGGTGAGCCAGCATGTCCGCCCAGTGCTGCAGGGGCTGACCAGAGGCCCGGGCGCCCAGCAGCACCTTGCCCACGGGCTCGGCCCAGAACTGCGGGCCCCGGGCCCAGACGGCCAGCACCAGATCCACGCTCTGGGCAGAGACAGGCAGAGGTGCAGTGCGGGGAGAGAAAGACAGGGGTCAGTTTGGCCCCCAGTGAGGTCCCGCCCGCCCCTTCCTCCAGGCGGCCCACCTGGACCTGGCTGAAGGGCACAAGGAAGGTGAAAGCCTCGTTGAAGTAGGGGGTGGCCGTGCCCTTCCTGGCGTGGGTGTTCCTTTTCTTCCACTTTCTCTGGTTCAGCATGAGCTGGACCTTCACGTATGGCGAGAGGGGTCGAGGGCGTCCCAGGGCTGAGGGCCGAGCACAGGGCTCCCCCTGACCCCGTGGAGGGGCAGGGATGGCTCTCACCTGCCAGCGCCGGGCACAGACCTCGGGCCTCCAGCACGACCACGGTCAGCCGGCCCGAGCTGGGCACGTACCGCAGGGAGAAGCACAGCTCCCCCGTCTGCTCAGGCTGTGGGCAGCGAGAGGGGTCTTTAGCCGGGCCTCTCGGGCCTCAGTCTCCCTGCCGGCACAACGGGCAGGGCCAGGCTGGAGCCTGGCGGGCAGCAGCCTCACCTCGGCGGCGCCCGGCGGGCCCAGCTGGTGCCACAGTTCCAGGACATGCTGCAGGTCGACGGCGCCCGGCGGCAGGCTGAGCGCGCCCAGCGGCTCGTGCCGGGAGAAGCGCTTGAAGTCCAGCAGCTGCACCTGCAGGCTGGTCCGCGACAGCTCCGCCTGCGGGACCTGAGGGCGGGGGTGTGAGCGCCCCCCGCGGCCCACCCGGGCCCACCCCGGCTCTGCCCCGACTCACGCGGAAGCAGCAGGTCTCGTGGAACACCGGGCAGAGTGTTCCGCGGTGCACCTTCGTCTCGTGCGCGTGCCGGCCTGGGTGGAGAGGCTGACATGGGCGTAGGGGTCCGCAGTGCCGCCCGGGGCCCCCAGCCCTCAGGTCCGCCGCTTGCTTGAGGCCCACCCTGATCTGGGAGCCAGGGACAGCTCAGCCACAGGCCCACTCTGGTCGGTCTGGCACCACCCAGCACCTGGCGTCCACCCCTCTCTCACCCCCCCTCCATAAACACGCAGACCCCCAGCACCTGGTGTGCGCCCTTCACCAACCTCCGCTCCATAAACCCGCAGACCCCCGGCACCCTGCCCGCACCCTTCACCCATCACCCCTCCATAAACCCACAGACCACCTGGACCCACAGAGTGGGGCCCTCACCTCCTGGCTTCCAAAGTCGTACTGCAGGGAGAGCAGCAGACGCCCCCAAGGCTGGGGCTCCCCCTCGTTATCTACATCTGGCTGCACCTAGGGTGTGTAGAGATGGGATGACTGGTGCTTCTGGGACCTTGTCCCCGTCGCAGCCCCGGGCCTCCCAGGCAGCAGTTCCACAAGTCGGGTCAAACCGCACCACCTACCTCCAATTCAGGCACTGGAAGGACTCACACCCTCAACTCAGCTTTATGAGACCAGCCAGGACTGGTGGGTCTGCCCCAAATCCATCTCACACCACTGCCTTCCTCAAGAACCTGCAGTGGCTCCCCATGACCCATGGACCAACCCCTGAGGCTGCCACTCAAGGCTCTTAGAGCCCTGGGCCCTCCTGCATCTTTTGCACTACCTCCCCTTCACCTTTGCTCATCGCCTCCCCTGCCAGGAAGGCCCTCCCTGCCTCTGCCCGGGGCAGATCAGACCATCCCTGGAGGCTGAGTTTGCCCCCGGCCATCCTGGGCCGTCCTGAGCCCCTGAGCCTGGACCTTGAGCTACCCTCTGGGACTGACCCAGCTGGGAACCGGGCCCTGGGGAGCGCTGGTGCCTGCTCCTCACCAGGTGGGTGGTGGTGGTGCCTCGGGGACTCCCCAGGCCTACAGCCTCCTTGTCTCTGGGCTTCTTCCCACGGTGGCGGCAGCGGCGGCAGCAGCAGACGGCCCAGAGGAGGCAGGAAACAATGAGGATGCCAGCAACAACAGCCACAGCGATGGGGGCCCAGCGGAGCCCTTGGCGGGGGGTGGCGCAGAGATAGGCCAAGACCATCTGTGGACAGCCCCACCCACTGGCCCACCACCACACCCCTCCCCGGGGTCCCACGACTCACAGGGGATCCCAGCCACGATGTCCAGAGTAAGTGTGGGTCCCGCTGTGGCGCTCACCGGGGCTGGGGTGCTGTGCGGGTCTGGGGGATGCCCCATCTCCCTGCCCTGCTGGCTTGGAAGAGACGGCCCAGGCGGCTGGGTCACCTGTGGGGACGGCACCAAGGGCCCCTGCCCGCCACCCCAACTGCCCAGCAACAGCCAGCTCTGGGTCTGCCTGGGCCAGGAGGGGGCCTGGGGTGGCCAGGGGCAAGGGTTCTGAGAGGCGCAAAGGGGAAGGATGCTCTGGGCCTTGGCCAAAGTGAGGGCTTAGTTGCCACAGGCCCAGCCTCATGGCTACCTCCCCCAGCCCCCAGCCCCAGCCAAGCAGGCCAGGCCTGGGCGACCCGGGCCCTGCCCTCACTGGTCCTTGTCGCAGAGCCCTCCCTATCCTCACTGCAGAGCTGCCTCCTCCAGGAAGCCCCCCCCGCCCCGCCAGGGCCCTGGGCCCTGCCTGGGGGTCATTGCTGGGGTCCCATCTCATCCCTGCCCCTGACCTGGGGCCCACCATGGTTTGCCAGTCACGTGGGTGGAGCATATTCACACATGTGGGCTTCCAGCCCGGGAGCGACCTGGGAGCATGGGAATGGGGGCTCTGCCAGAGTCATGGGGGGAGCAGGTGGGGTGAGGGGCAGGAGGTGGGGGAGCTCGTCTAAGCAAGCCAGGGCTAAAGGTGTGTTCCTGGCACGGGCTTGCAGCCAGCAGCGCCTGGGGAGGGTGGGGGGGTCAGCAAGGGAGGGTGTAGCTGGGAGCGGCCAGAACATTCCTCACAAACTGACTCAGCAGCCTGCTCGCCCGCCCAGACTTGCTATCTGGGTGCGTGGGTGGGCAGAGGGCGGGGCTGGCACAGCCTACCTGCCTGGGGCTGGGAGGAAGCACACCTGGTGGGGCTGGATCCTCCCACCCACGACAGGGACCCAGCAGGGGGCTGGGTGCCACAATGGGGCGTGCTGTGACCCCAGGCCCACACACCACTCTGGCTCAGCTCTTCCTTAGCCGCCTCCTCCGGGAGTGGTGGCCACCGAAAGTCACAGTTCCTCCAGCCTGGGGCCTGCCATCTTTGACCACAAGAGCCTGCCATCCCTCTTGCCTTAGGGTCTCAGCCCAGGCCACCCCCTCCGGGAATAGCCAGGCACCCAGGCCGGATCTCCTCACCGCTGCACCCCCTGTCCAGCCTGGTGCCGAGCATGGGGAGGGACAGACGGGACCCCACTTTGATTCCGGGGTTGACCCCCCAGCCACATGGCATCAATGCCCCACTCCCCAGTGGGCCGAGCAGGGGCAGCTCCGCTCCCAGAACTGACCCAACCCCCCAATGTTCAGAGAAGGGAGTAGCAGCCCAGAGGGGAGGGTGGGCCCAGGGCCCCCCAGCAGCCCTGCAGACCAGGCCCCAAGGGTCCAGCCTCCTAGGCCCAGTCTGTCCCCCCCCGGGGGGACTTTGCACACATTGTCCCTGCAAGGTCTTTTACAGACAAGTAGACTGAGGCTCAGGCTTGGAGCGGCACGGAGGGCCAGGCCTGGGGAGTTCTAGCACGAAGAAGGGGTGCGGAGGCAGCCTGTGCACTGGGCCCCACACTCAGAGAGAAGGACCCCCCTTGGTGTAATGCCTGCCATCGCTGTCTTGAAACTCGCACCAGTTTTGAACAAGAGGCTGCACGTTTTCCTTCTGCACGGGCCCCACAAATGATGGATCCGGTCCTGGTTGGAGGGCCCCGTGTGTGAGGCCCTGCGATGGAGCACACGGTGCCCCCGGGAAGCTCACAGGCCGCTGCCACCCTCTGTCCACCACCTGCCCTCCTGCCTCCACGTGCCCCTCCAAAGGACATTCCCAGGTCTGTACAGCACCCCCCGTGCGGCTGGTAGAGCTCCCCCCCGGGGCCGCTGTTGCCTGGGCTGGCCCGAGAGTTGCTGAGGGTCCCGCAGGGTCCCTGGAGCAGCGCAAGACCAGGTTCAAAGACGCCCCGATTCCGCGCATGGAACCTGAAGTCGACCTTTACTTTTTGAAATGTCGGAGCCTGTGTGTCTTCTGGAATTAAAATAGCATCATTTGTGATTTTCATGGTTGAGAATTTGAGTTAAGTTGTCAGCACAGGATCTCCATCTGCGTGTGTGCGTGCGTGTGCACGTGCATGTGCATGTGTACACACCTGTATGTGCTTGCAGGTGCATGTGTGTGTATACGTGTGTGTGCGTGTGGGTGCATGTGGCTCTCCCCGTGCCCCTGCTCTGCCGGCGTTCTCCCCTCGGTTAGGGTGGGGGTGGGGGTGGGCACTAAGTCACCGGGACTTGGTGCTGCTGGCCCAGCAGGATTCCTGGCCAGCCCGGTGAAGGTTGTCCCCCCAGGACCACGGCGGGTGCCTGGAGACTGGCCGGAGATGATCCCGGGACTCTGAGGATACGGGCCACAAGCGCTGGTCCCAGTGGTGGTGAAGGGTCAGGCAGGCTCGCGGCCACCAGGTGGCGCCATGCGCTCCACTGACCCCGCCAGCCTGCAGCGGTCCTGCCTCCAGGCCTGGGGCTTCCGGGAAAAGTGGCAGAAGCTTCAGGCAGGTGAGCCCCCAGCCCTGTGAGGATGCCTGCTTCCCCCTCTCGTGCACCAGTGCCTCTCACAGCCCTCCTTCCTGCCCGCAACTCAGAAGGCAGGAAGTCCTTCCTGTGGTCTAGCTCTGGGTGTCTATGTCCTGTGGCCTGGCTGGGGGAACCCTCTCTAGGTGCTAAGGCATCTTTCCCAGGAAAGAGAGACCAGCGTCCTTCCTAAATCCAGCCCCGCACCACAGCCACGCCCCCTGGCTCCCTCCCGGCCACTCTGCAGACCAGCTCTGCTCTCCTCCCCACCTTCCGGCACAGGTGGTCGGTCATTCCTGCCACTGCCAAGCTTTGCTCCCACTGCTCTGTACCTAAAGTGCCGCCCCTTCCTATCCCCATCTCACACCGCCTTCAAGGCCTGTGTGAGCACCCCCTCCTCCAGGAAGCCCTCTCGGTCACTCCTGGCCCTCAGACCTGCCTTGCAGATGAGGCTGGATTCTGCCCTGTGTCCTCCCCAGTCAGGGATCCCAGCTCCCCCAGCCTAGTGGCTCCCCTGTCAGCCTGGGGCTGGGCGCATGAAAGCCATGCTAACTAACCCCTCCACCTTCCGTCTAACTGGGATTTTTCGTGCTTCAGTGGGAGCAGGTTTCTGGGAAAAGAGGAGCCCCCGGATGTTGAGGGTGGCAGCCCCCAGAGGCAGCGAGCTCTCACCTGATGCCTGCACTTCCTGTAGCCAGCCCAGCCTCCAGGCCTGCCTCTCGGACCCAGGCATCTGCAGACAGTGCTTAGAGCCCGCGGCTGGAGCCAGCGTTGGCTCGGCCTCCAGTGACTGAGAAATTCTTCTTGGGGGGGGGGGGTGAGAGGCAGGGCTTCGAGGAGCCCCACCTCAGGGCCGGAACTGCTGGCCTTCAGGAGCCGGGAACTCCCTTAGGAGGAGAGTCCCTCCCGAGACCCAGGCGCCTGGCCAGCCGGGCTCCGGCCCACCTCCAGGGGAGCCCCGGGGCTGAGACAGCTCAGTCCTCCTGGAGGCCTCGCGAGAGAGCTGATGGCCCATTGGGCTGACCTCTGAGCCAGGCAGCAGGAGGGGTGTCAGGCTGGTCTGGGTTTGAGAAGGTTCTGCAGCCAGGGACCTGAGTCACGAGGCCATCTGGGTTTGGAGGAGGATGGCTTTCTGGTGCCACGGAGCCAAGCGCGAGGAGGACTGGTGCCCAGGGGTGAGCTGCCCTACCGTGCTGGGAAGGGCTGGCCGGTGGCGCTCGCACCAGGCGACTATGTGGGCCTGCTTGGCCCTGCAGCTGCCTGGGCTTCTGGAACCCAGAAAACCTTCTGTTGGTCACTACATCCATGCCTTGCATTGGGCTGGGCTGGCCCAAGCCCCAGAGCTCTCCGTGCCCCTTGAGCCAGTGGGCCCGAAGTCCCTGCTCCGCTCCAGCCTAGCACCTCCTGCTTCAGTGGGCCCGGCCCTCTGCTCTGGCCAGTTTATCTGGTCCAGTCCCTCCGGGTCAGGTCCCCCCCTGGGCCCAGCTCTGGGCGGCCCTCTCAGGCCAGGGTGTCTCTCCGAAGCCCTTATCTGGCCGTTGGTCAGACATGGAGCTGATTAATGCTTAACAGGAGAGTCTGTTGCCCCAGAGCCGCCCGCAGGGCCGGTCGGAAAGGACTTCCGGGAGTCTCCGCCCAGGCTCTGAGGCTGCTTTGGGGATACGGCAGGTGGGATGTGTGCACGTGTGTGCCCATGCTGGTCCTGCGTGGCTCTGGGCACTGTTTCCCCTGTACGGGGCACGGGTCTTTCTCCTAGTGATGTGGGTTTGAAAGAAACAGTTAATACCAGAGGGGCCAGGAGGTGCCCCGCGCAGTTCTGGGGCCACAGAAGGAGGCCTGCTGGGTGAGCGGGTACCTGGGCTTTGGGGGAAATGCATGGGTGGGGCACAATGCCAGGTGCACGTGCTTCAGGGGCCCCAGAGTGCAGGTGAGCGCATGTGCCCCCCACAGCCTGCCCCAGCCCCGCTGTGTAGGGCCTTTGTGCCTTTCCCAGGATATGGGTGCCTCCACGGCGAGACAGTGTCTGAGGTTCCGGGGCAGGAAGGGGAAAACCAAACAGAGCTGGCAGCCCCAGGCCAGCCCTGCGGCCCCAGAGACGCGGCTCGGCAGCCAGCAGCCACACGGAGACCCTGGCGGGGCTCCTGGCTGGGGATGCTTCCTTTGAGGCTGCCTGGGGAATGTCTGAGCTTGGAACTCATGGCACATGCTGGCTCAGGGGAGTCGGGGGCTGCTGGCACAGAGCCCTGCGACGTGCCGGGATGGCATGTGTACGCCCTGCCCGTGCTGACCCTGGCTGTCGGCACCACTTTCGGCTGGGGCACCTCGTTCAGCTGGGGCCAAGGCAGCTGAGGACAGGGGCACGCAGCTCACCATACTCCTCTGTGGATTGCAGTACCCTGTGCCCATTCGCTGGGTCTCAGCCTGTGTGCGCCCCAGTCATCCTTGATTCAGGCTATACCCTCTTTATCCAGGGAGCCTGTACTCCATCATCTAAACATCTGGGGAACCTACACCCCATCATCTGAGGGTCTGGAGAGGCTGCAGCCCATCATCTGAGATCTGGGGAGCCTGCACCCCATCATCTGAGGACCTGAGGAGGCTGCACCCCATCATCTGACTACCTGGGGAGGCTGCACCCCATCATCTGACTACCTGGGGATCCTGCACCCCGTCATCTGAGATCTCGGGAGCCTGTACCCCATCATCCGAGCACCTAGAGAGCTCACACCCCATCACCCAAGGTCTGGGGAGCCTGCCCCCCGGTGCCCCACTTCTCTGAATATCGGCATGGTGGCGCTAGGTCTTTGGGCTTCCTTCCCCTCTTTTGAGAGTCTGTGTGCTGTGTCCGTGTATCTGGATTTCTTGGGGATGTGAACCCCATATCTTGGAGTATCTGGGTGCATTATACCCTATTCACTTGGAAATTGAGGTGACACACACCCCCATCGTCTGACTGCGTGAGCAGGGTGTAACTCGCTAATCGAACGGCTGTTGTTCCAGCCCACATGTCAGAGAACTGGGGTTCTCTGTGACCCAGGCATCGGCGGTCCCTCCTGGGGCCACTTGCACCCCTCCCGATTGACTGCTTCTCCCGAGGGCCTTTGGGACCCCGGTGGCCAGGGCCTGGTTCCTCCGCAGCTTTGAGTGGGCCCGCTCCACCTCCTCTCGGGGTCTCTATTCATCCGGGGCAACCCTGGTGTCAGAGCACCTTTTCCCCTCGCCCACGAATACCTGGGGTCATACCTGACCACCTGAGTTCCTGGGCAGCCTTCTCCCCTCCCCAGACCCAGGTCTGGGGCGCATGCTCCCCATTAGTCTGGGCCCAGGGACACTCTGTTCTGTGGTCACCAGGGGGCCTGCACAGCCTGTAGCCACTCGTTGGGCCCCTAGGTGCCTGAGTCCCCCACTGACACATCTCACATAGGCCTGAGTGCCAGGCCCGGCCCGGCAGCCTCATTCCTGCGGTTTGGGCGGCTCTGAGCTGTATCCACCCTCTCTGCCTGTGGGTGTCCCATTCATCCTGGTCTTGGGCTCTCTGTGTGCTATTCATTCGTGGGCTGGGCCGTCTGCCCACCCCGCTGCCCAGGTGTCTGGGGCTTCCTACCTGTGCTTCCCAAGACTTGGGCCCCCAACTCAACATGTCTGGGGTCCTATACCCTATTACTGGGTTTCTGGGTCCCATACCCCCTTAGCCTGAACATCTGGGTCCTATACCCCCTTACTCAGAGTGTCTGTGTTCTGTACCCCTTTGGTCTGAGCATCTGGGCCCTGTACCCCATTAGTCTGAGTGTCTGGGGTTCCTGTACCCCATTAGTCCGAGCATCTGAGTCCTGTACCCCCTTAGTCTGTGCATCTGGGTCCTGTACCTCCTTAGTCTGAGTATCTGGGGTCCTGTACCCTCTTAGTCAGAGTGTCTGGGGTTCCTGCACCCCCTTAGTCTGAGCATCTAGGTCCTGTACCCCATTAGTCAGAGTGTCCAGGGTTCCTGTACCCCCTTAGTCTGAGTGTCTGGGGTCCTGTACCCCCTTAATCGGTGTGCTGGAGTTCCCATGCCCCACTCTGTGAAGAGCTGAATTGCCCATACCACATCGCCTTAGGGTCTACTGGATGCGCATCAGCCATCGAGTACTTGCAGACTCTGTTCTTGGGGCTCTGAGGCCTGTACCCCATTCCCCAGAGAATCAGAGTGGCTTCACTGTCATACAGTCCTCTTGGCTTTTCCGTAGCCCAGATGATGTGTACCCCATTAGAATGAGAACCTAGGGACCTCATGCCCACTTGTCTGGGCATCAGGGCAACGTGGACCCCCGCACTGAGCATCCATCTGGGCGCCTGGGGCCCCACACTTTGGAGCCTCTGGGTTACGAGAGCCCAGTCCTGCGAGGCAGGCTGGCTCCAGGTCCTCCGCCTGAGAGTCTGACTGCCCAGTCTCAGTCATCGCAGCACGGTGCCGCAGGTACCCACCACGCAAATTCTGCATGTGTCCCGAGTCCTCAGAGGGTCCGAGTAACTTTGCCTACGCCTGCAAGCCTGACGTCAACGGATCCAACCTCGGCTCCCTGAGCAGATGGGCCGAGTGCCTGTCACCCTGGATGTCAGGATTCCACTGCCTTCCTCTGAACATGCCTCTGGACCACCCGTCCCCCACCCTCAAGGTCCAGCTGCAGCCTGCACCCTCTTCATGTGAAGCCTCTGGCCCACGGTTTTCTGAGTATCTGGGCAGCCTGTACCCCACTCCTCAGAATATCTCAGTAACAAGGACTTCAACCATCAACCTGACATGTATTCTGCCCCCCCATTTCCAGGGCCTCTGGGCAGCCCACCCCCCGATCATCCGGACATTGGTGTACCCCACCCATCAGGGTGTTAGGCGATGCCCTTATTCAAGTCCCACGTTCTCCTCTCTAGTTACCTGAATCCCCCATTCATCAGGGTCCTGGGCAGCCTAGCTCCCCACTGCCTGCCTCTCACACAGGCCAGGTCTCAGTGCCAGGTCTCAGGCCCCGGTGGCCAGTTCCAAGTTCCACAGCATCTTTGGACACCCGGTGCCCATTCATGGGTGTCTCGGGCTATGTGAGCCCATTCATCCTTCTCCCAGCATCTCTGTGCCCTATTTATGCGAGGCTCAGGGCAGGCTGCACCCCGTCCACCCTCGTCTCAAAGACAGTCTGTGCTTTGCCGCCGCTGTTCCAGGAACAGCCAGCAGGCACATTCCGGGGTCTGGCTGAAAGCCAACACAAACCCCGTTATGCTGGCACCAGCAGCAAAGGGGGTGGGGCGGGGAAAGACCGTGGGGAGGGGGCAGACGTGGAGAGGAGAGTGGGGACCCTCCGTGTGGGGGCATGCAATCAAAGCCTTCCCCACAAGGTGCCTGTCTTGGACAGGCTGCCAGCAGGAGCCTGTGTGCACCTTCCAGACCCCTCCAACGCGCCCGCCATTTCCTGCCCAGGCTGCCCCAGCCTCCCACCCTCTGGCCTCCTGCCCGGGAAGGGTGAAAACAACCTGCTATAAGACCTGTCCACGTCACACTTTGGGCAGGGTCCCAGGTCCCAGACCCGGGGTCAGGGACAGAGGCGGGCAGTGGGGGATACCACCTCTAGGGTCCACAGACCTCTGCTCTCCTGCAGTGACCCTGGCGGGGGGTTGGCCAGCCACCTCCCCATCTCAGTGCTGTGAGGGCCCCAGAGAGGTGGGCCCCTGGCTCCAGTGCCTCTTCCCCATCGAGCTCTCTTTGGGGCTGGACTGGCTCTGCCTTCATTGTCCCCCTGGCTCGTGTTGGAAGTGTGAAGGGGGTCAGCATGTCACCTCTTCCTGCCCAGGGGAGTCCTGGGTGTCAGGGAGCTGTCCCAGGTTTCCAGAAGTCCCTGTGTGAGCCAGGACCGGGCCCACCCTCCAGGGCCCCTGTATGAGAGGGACCTGGTTCAGGCTCTCTGGGGAGGCTGCTTTGATCCTCTGGGGTGTCTCCGTGTTGACCCCCTGGGGGTCCAGGTGTGCCCCCCAGATTGGAGAGACCCTGGCTCCCTCCCTGCCCCACACAACGCCGTCCTCACCTCCTATTGCGCTCTCTGTGGGCCTGGAATTGCCTGTGTCCTGGTCCTGCCTCTTCCTGCTCACTTGGAGCTCAGGGCCTGGCTGCCAGCCCCGTTGCGACCACCACTGGTGGCCCCCATCCCCGGCTCCCGGGTCTGTGGCCAGCCCGCTGGGTTCCTGGTGAGATGCACGGGAGTCCCTTGAAGCAGGTACAGGGGTCGGTGGGGTGGCCGAGACTGTCCTGGCCCTTGGCTGGCCGGTGGCCTGTGCTGAACCAAGACTGGAGGGCACTGCGAGCCCCGGCCACCGGGCTGGGGGCAGTGGGAGGTGTGTGGAAGGGTCACTCCCAGGGCTGGCTCTGCGGCTGGCGGCCCCCCTTCTTGGTCGCCTCGCAGGTTCCTGGGCTGCGGGGAGGCAGCTGTCAGGTGGGGATACCACCCAGCCAGCAGTGACCAGACATCTCACCATTTGCAAGGACTCTGCCACATGCAGGCCCTGTGCAAAGGTAGTGGTGACACAGCAGAGAATGGGGAATAAGTGGGGCACCCCCGGGTCCCCACCCCCCTCCCTGCAGCTCCAGACAGGGTGTCTCCTTCCAGGCCTGTCGTCTGCCTCCCGGAAGCCTGCAGCTCTCCAGCCCGTCCCTCACTCGGGTTTGGGGTGTCCATGAGGCTAGCTGGGGGCTCCCTGGCCTCCCTCCCAGCATGAGCTGGGCCCTGACTGGCCCCCTACTGTCGTGCTGGTGGTCCGCAGCTGATTGAGCTGAGTGCTGGGTGGCCCAGGCTCTGTCCCCACAGGTGCCCTCTCATAGTCCCCTCCCAGCCTCCCCAGGCAGCGAGTGGCCCGGGATAACTGACCAGCCCATCAGTGCACCTTTGCCTAGGAGGCCAGAGCGGCGGGGCGGGGGCCAAGGCGGCTGGGTGGCCGGGGTAGGGTCCAGATCAGCCAGGTTCCAAGCTCCCCCTGCTGTCCGCTGGCTGCTCCTGGAGGCGCCTGACCTCCCGCTCACCGGACCCCGGGATCCCTCCCCGCCAGCCCAGCCTGGCTCCGCCTGCGCCTGCCCAGCCCTGGCCCAGCTCTGGCAGGCTTTGGGGCGCCCCCTTCTGTATACAGGCCTCTCGCTGGGCCCTCTTCTGTGCAGCCCACAGCCTGACCCTCCTCCTCCCAAAGGGCCCATCCTGGGACCCCTGACTGTTCAAAACTCTCCACAGAACTGCTATGCTATGACCCTGTTCCTGGATGACAGTCCCCCTCCTGGGGGCCTGATCTGTGCAGAAGCCTCTGCACTGAGGCCCTTTATGGGCAGCCCTCCACCTGGGACCCCTCTGGGTGGGCTCACTGGAATCCTGGGGGATTGGAGACCATCTTGAAAAGAGCTGTAGCTTCCTGATCTCAGATCTTTCCCCAGACCCCAACCCAGAGGGTCGCCTTACATCCTTGGCATCAAAGCATCAGAGGCCACTGAGGGAGTCACCTGTGTGGCTGAGAGAGCAACTCCGGAAAGGCAGGGCGGGGTCCTGTGATGGAGTGATGGGGGGGAAGGGAGCGTCGTGGTGGGAGGGGAGACTGCAGAGACGTGAGCTGAGAGGGGCAGCTGGAGGGCATGAGGAGCAGGGAAGGAGCTCAGGCCTTAGGCCACCGCCACAAACCAGGACTGGAGGGCACCAAGCAGGCCTCCCTCCCCTTGGTCGTGAGGCACCTGCCATGCAGCCGCCAGGGCCTCGGAGCCTGTGGGTTCCTCCTGGGAAGTACAGGTGGCTCCCCTCACCTGTGCGCGCGGGCACATGCACACACAGGCACACCTACACATGTGCACACACGCATGCACACACATGTGCATGCACACTGTCTCTCGAGGGGAGCCCCTCAGGTGACCCCGCATTCCTGGGGCAGCATGTCTTTCTGTCCTCGCACTGTCTCGCCTACGCAAACCTGCCGTGGGAGGAAGGAGTCTTGCTCCCACAACAGCCCCCGGCTCCTGCGCACCCCCGCTGGCCAGCTGGACAGTCACACGCGGACCACTGCGAGTGCTGCCCCGCCCCACGAGGCTTCCAGGCTAGTGCGCAAGTGGGCGCTGGCCAGGCTGCCCGCATTTCGTTTTCCAGCAGGGCTAAGGTGGGAGCCCAGGGTCTGGCTGCCTCCACCCCTGCTGCTAACTGCTGGGCCACCACCCTGGGCCCTAAGTGGGGCGTGTGGGGTCCAACGTGGCTGGCACCTGGTCCAGAACTAGCCTTGTCCAGCAGGATGGGGGGGGAGGCCTGGCATGCTCCTCCTCCGGGCATCCAGACCCACCCAGCTCGGACCCCAACTCTGCCTTTTTCTCCTCCAGGCACCACCGGGTGTCCAAGTCACAACCACAGGCTGAGGGCCCGGAGCTCACCCCAGCCCTGCGGCCCTGCGGTGTGCTGCTTACCCTCATATCTGCCTCCCCTCCCGGCCCCCGGCCTCCAGCAGCCACTCGGCCTCTCTGTCCTTGCTGCCCTCTCCTGAACTGGACACAGCCAGGGGCAAGAGACCCCCACGCTGACCCTGACTTTAGGGAAGGGGCCTCCCAGGGTCCGAGTGAGCCTACCCTACAATGCAGCCCGTCACATTTCGGGGTGCAGATAGAGATGGGGTTCAAGGGTGCTGGGCCCAGGCGCCCACTGCAGCAGAGCAGGGACACACACTGCCCACGAGCGGTGGTCCTTGCTCTCAGGAGAGGCCTGCCCTGCGCTAGGCAGGACCTCAAATGACTAGTGGGCAAGGAGATGGGGAGGAGGAGGGTAGGCACTCCGGGGAGGGAGAGGGTGGGCAGTCCAGGCAGGAGGAGCAGTGTGTGCCCAGCACGGGGCAGGAAGAGCGAATCCAGTGGGGCTGCATGTGGCCATGTGAGCGGTGCTGTGGGGGAAGAGGGAGCCCCCGGGCTCCCGCCGGCACAGAGACCCCGACAGGCGCCCAGCTGCCCTCCCAGTCCATCCCACTGCTCGTCTCCGGCCACAGTGCAGGGGGTGATGGCACAGGATTAGCTAACAGCAGGCGAAAAGGGAGATGGTTCCTGATGAGGCCGCGGGTTTGGGAGGCAGTGTCTCCAAATATAGGGACCCCCGGAGGGCTCAGGCTCGGCCCTGGGAGAGGGGTCAGGCCGACCTCAGATCCCTGTCTTCCCTGCAGGGTGCCCGGGTCTGTGGCTCCCAGGCCTGAGGGGGATGGAGTGGGCTCTGTCTGTGGCTGGCTTCAGAGGCTTCTCCATCTCCTATAGTCACCCCACAGTGACACCCATCACCTGCTGCTGGTCAGCTCGGCGGCCTGTTGGTGGCCAGAAGCGGGCCCTGCCCTGGTCATTCTCAGTCACCTCCCAGTGGCCTAGGTGTTGGCAGAGCTGGACAGCATGGGGTTGGGGTCACTAGAGGGTTCCCCACCAAACACATGCCCCAACCCACTCAGTCACTGCCCTGGAATCCCGGGAAAAGACCAGTCTGGGGTCTGTGAATCTGCGCACGTGGGTCCCGCAAGGTGGGCCCCTCATGGTCTGAGAACCTTCCTCTGTGGGTCTGCCGGGCCCCTGGGCTCGCCGGGCTGCTCCTGTGTGCTGGTCTCCTGTGTACATGTGGGTGTGGCCCAGGCCAACCTCATCCCATTGTCTGTGGGTCCATCCTGCCTCCCGGGGCCTGTGGGACTTTTGCATTTCTATGGGTCTCAGCTCAGAGCCTGGAGACACTTGGTGCGCGTCCCTCCCCCTCACAGCCGTGTCATACTGAGCAAGCTGGGTAACCAATCCGAACTTCACTTTCCTCCTCTGTAACTGGGACTAACAGCAATGCCCACTTCCGAGGGCTGCTGGAAATTAAATGGGAAGTACTGAGAATGGTGATGGGAGTGTTAACAGTTATTTCCTTCAGTGCCTATTCATTCCCATGCCCAGGGGGCTCTGTGTCTGCCTGTGTATTCATGTCTGTCACTTCCTTCACCCTCTGTGAGCTCCTGTCAATCGATTTATCCTCTCTCTCTCCCTGTATGCATGCATATATCCATCCCTCCATCCACCTATGCATCCATCCACTCATCCATCCATCCACCCATCCACCCATCCATCCCTCCATCCACCCATCCATCCATCCCTCCATCTATCCATCTACCCATCAATCCATCCACTCACCTACCCATCCATCCATCCACTCACCCATCCATCCACCCGCCCATCCATCCCTCCATCCACCCACCCACCCATCCATCCACCATCCACCCACCCATCCATCCCTCCATCCATCATCCATCCATCCATTATCCATCCATCCTCCATCCCTCCATCCACCCATCCATCCATCCACTCATCCACTCACCCATCCATCCCTCCATCCATCCACACATCCATCCATCCACCCACCCACCCGTCCATCCCTCCATCCATCCACACATCCATCCATCCACCCACCCACCCATTCCTCCCACTATCCATCCCTCCGTCATCCATCCCTCCATCCATCCTTCCATCCATCCACTCATCCATCCATTCACCCATCCATTGCTCCACCTACCCATCCATTCAGCATCCGTCCATCATATATCCCTCCATCCATCCATCTGTCATCCATCTCTCCATCCATCCATCATCCATCCGTCATCCATCCCTCCATCCATCCATCATCCATCCACACAACTATCCATCTATTTTGTCATCCTTCCCTTTTTCCCTCCTTCCCTCCTCCCTCCTTCTCTCTCTTCCTGCCTCCTTCCCTTCTCTGACTCCATGTAGGCCTGACTCAGGGGCTCGTGATGGCTCACCTCCTTGGGCCGGGGCAGTTGTTGGAGACATTAGGCCCAAAGGATGAGCCAGGTGGACTTGCCTGAGGCCAGCTTGGGAGTGAGGCAAGGGGTCTCATGCACAAGGACTCTGCTGGTCTGGGGGCTCCCTGTGGAAATGACTACTGCCCAGCGGTTCTCCCAGGAGCCTTCTATCACCTGAAATGAAAATCCCTGAAGCCTCAGTTCCCTGACAAATTTGTTGGGTAAGGATACCGAGGCCTCATTAGCTGAAGAGGCCAAGGGCATCGTGGTGGCCAGACACTGGGGAACACACGAGGTCAGCCTCATCAGATGCAGGGCTCACCAAGAACCTATAGAGCACTGAGGCCAGAGTAGGCAGAGCCCCTGGAGGTCTCTCTGCCCCTAGAGGCAGAATGGGATGGGGTGAGGGTATAGGGCGAGGGGGCCTGAGGGCCAGGTAGGAAATTTGGGATCACTGCTAACCAGCCTGACACTCTGGCCTGCTCAACAAGAGACAAAGCAGAGGAGGTACCAAGCTCCCGTCCCTGCAGGGGACAGCATGGGACAGGGGACAAGGACCTGATGTCTTCAGGCCATGGCTGCTCTGCCTACAGGTCAGGCTGTAAACCCAAGCTGGGCCAGGGCTCTGCACCGAAGGGGCCCCAGGTGGAAGGTGACAAGATCTCGCGAGTGTCTGGGCCAGTCCCTGGGAGAGTAGAGGGTGCCGGAGCCACCTAGGACCCAGGATGTAGCCGGTGACTGACCCCAACTCTGACCCCACGTGGCAGAGGCAGCTCCCACCACAGGGAGCTCACAGGCCAGCAAGGGAGGCAGACGCCCACCACACAGGTCCCCAGCGGTGAGGGACAGTCACTGACTTTCCTTACTTGCTGACTCTGCCGCTGTCCCTGTGAGCTGCCCCCAGTGTAGGTGCAGGGTGTGCTCTCCCCTTCTCTGGGGCCCTGAGTCCCGGGCTGTCTGCAGCTAGCTGCAGGATCCATCGGGTATCCCTGGGAAAGTGAACAGGGCCCCTTGGGGCCACGTGAAGGGGAGGGATCCCGCGATTGCAACGGTTCCTGAGATACACAGGCCCCGTTTCACAAACACTCTGCTGAACGCTTGAGGGGGTCTCGGGGTAGGAGGAGTTCCTGGCCGCCCTGCCCAGCGCCTGGCCTCCACAGCGAGTCCTTGCTGGAGTTCCCTGACGAGAGGGGCCCGACCCACCCACCACTCCGAGGGGCCTTCCGCCAACCCCCAGCCTATCCGTTGGAAACTTTGCGTTGCCATGGAAGGCAGACACTTTCTAACCTTTTACTGGGAGAATTTCACACACACACAAACACACAGAGGGCATTATAATTCTTACCCAGACTCCACAGTCATCACCACATGGCGAGTCTAGTGTCTTCTACGCCAGCCTCAACTCACTTTCTAGACGACTTTTAAGCAAACCCCGGACACTGTACTATTCCACGCTCACATACTTCATCCCTCATCATCTGTGGGCCCGTCTCTTCTCACATGTCTAAAAGATAAGAATTCTTTAAAAAAACAAAAAGACACCATACCATCATCACCCTTAAAAAACGCATCAATAATTCTTTAATATCACCAAGTCTGTGGGCAGGGTCCAAATTTTCCCGACTGTTTCATAAATGGATTTTATAGGTGATTTCTTCAAGTCAAAATCCACCCAGAACTCACACAGGGATTGCTGTTACACCTCTGAAGCCACCCTTTTATTGATAAGTACCCCCCCCTTCTAATTCTTGCCATTTATTTGTTGAAGGAAAGACGTCATTTGTCTTAGGGAATTTCCAGCATTCTGGATTTCACGGATTGTGCTGTAAAGTGTTTTTCCACACTCTGTATTTCTTGTTAGACCAGATCGGTTTGAGGTCAGGTCTTTCGGCAAGACTGCTTCGGAGGTGGAAATGGTGCTTCCTGTTGCCCCAGGGTGGAAGGCACATGATGGCTGCCGTGTCTCCTTATGTGAAATTGATCAGTGGGCGGGCTGGGGTCAGCTAGGGCCATCTGCTATCAAGTTCTCCCTCAGCTGTTCTCATGGTTTTAGCTGCCACTGGTGACATTTCCTAGACCAGGGGTCGGCAAAGTACAATAGCCACAGGTCAAGTCCAGCCCAACATTTATCTTTGTAAATAAAGTTTTACTGGAACACGGCCCCGCTCCTTTGTTTACAGACACCCTGGCTTCTTTCCTGTTACAATGGCAGTGGTAGGCTGGATTCTGAGATTCCCCCTCACCACCAGATTTCCTGCCCAAGTCCCCAGAACTGAGAATACCATAAGATATCACTCCTGTGCTTGTGTTATGTTACTTGGCAAAACGGATTTTGATTCTGTAATTAAGGCTGCCAGTCAGTTGACTTTAAAATAGGGAGATCATCTGGGTGGGCCTAATCTAAACACATGAGCCCTTTAAAAGCAGAGTTTTTTCCTCAGTTGGTGTCAGAAGAGGAAGTTAGAGAGATTCAAAGTGAGAGACATTTGACATGAGGGAGCTTTCTCCTTGGCTGGGGTGAGGGGACCAGGTGGAAGGAGCTGAGAGAGGCCCCTGCTGACAGCCAGCCAGCAAATGGGATCCTTGGTCCTACAACCACAAGGAACTGAATTTTGCCAACCACCTGAACGGGCTCACAGGTGGATTCTTCCCCAGGGCCTGGTGAGGAGGAGCCCACCTTGATTTCAGCCTGTGAGGCCCTCAGCAGAGAACCTGGAAGAACCCACTAGACTTCTGTCCTTCAGAACTGTGAGCCAATAAGTGGGTGTTGTTTCAGCTGCTAAGTTTGTGCTCATTTGTTACACAATAATAGAAAATGAAGGCAATGTTGGAATTCAGTGGTTGCAACAGAGATCATATGGCCTGCAAAGCCAAAAGTATTTACCATCTGGCTCTTTACAGGAAAAACAAAAAAGCCTCAGATCATGGTTTCTCCACCTTGGCACCATTGGCATTTGGAGGCAGTGTATTCATCTTCTATCCTGTGTAACAAATTACCACAAACTTCGTGGCTTAGAACAGCACACATGTATTAGTATCTCACAGATTTTGTGGTTCAGCAGCCCCAGCATGACCTAGTTGGGTTCTCTGCAATCAGGGCTGTGTTCTCATCTGAAGATTCGACTGGGGAAGGGTCTACTTTTGGTTGTGGGCAGAATTCAGTTCCTCATGGTCATAGAACCAAGGTCCTCACCTTCTGCAGGCCACCCACAGTTCCCTGTTATATGGGCCTCTTCATGGGCAGTTCACACAAGATGGCTTGCTTCTTCAAGGCCAGCAGGGGAGAGAGTGACTCTAGCATCTTCTGTGATGTAACTTAATCACAGGGGTGACATCTACCCCCTTTGCCACACTCTCCTGGTTAGAAGGAAGGCACAGGTCCCATTCACACTTGGGGGGGTAGGATTATATGAAGGCATGAACAGGAGATCACCGGGGATCACCTTACGGTCAGCCCACCACAGCCAGATAATTTTTGTTGTGGGGACCCATCAGATGTGATCATCGGAAATGTCTCCACCGTAGGGGAGGAAGACAATTCCTCTACCCTCTAGGTCCTTCTGGCCGGTCTAAGAGTTAAATTGACATGGGTGAGAATAACAGGAGAAAATCAAACAAAGTTTAATAACATGTATACATGGGAGTAACCCAGGAAAACTGAGTAACTCACCAAAATGGGCAAAGCCACCACCTTAAATATTGTCTTCTGCTAAAGACAAAGGAGGATGTTGGGGGTAGTGGTTTGAGACTTTAAAGGGGAGGAAGGCAATCTACATGCAGATGGAAAAGCAAATGTTCAATAAGCAAATGTTTGCTGCACCGTCTATAGACAATGTGAGCCGAAAGAGAGAACTTCAGTAAAAAGGGCTTAGCAAGGATTCTCCCAGTCTGTGTACCTGTTACCCAACACAAACACAGGTTTGTTTACACGCCACATAGTAGGGCCTAAAACGGAACCATCAGGCGTGTGGCAAGGGAAGAAGTTTACTGTGGAAAGGCAGCCAGACAAGGAGACAGGAGTTAGAACTCAGATCCAGCTCCTCAAGGGAAACAGATAGGGGTTCTTTATTTGGGGCTTTAGGTAGGGGAGGGGAGCGTGTGCTGGGGTTTAGGTAGGGTAGGGGGAGCATGTGCTAGGTTTTAGGTAGGGGAGGGGGAGCGTGTGCTGGGGTTTAGGTAGGAGAGGGGGAGCATGTGCTAGGTTTTAAGTAGGGGAGGGGGAGCGTGTGCTGGAGTTTAGGTAGGAGAGGGGGAGCATGTGCCGGGGTTTTAGGTGGGTGAGAGGGAGATTGTGCCTAGGGTTTAGGTAGGGGAGGGGGAGTGCGTGCTGGGGTTTAGGTAGAGGAGGAGAGTGCGTGCTGGGGTTTAGGTAGGGGAGGGGGAGTGCGTGCTGGGGTTTAGGTAGGGGAGGGGGAGTGTGTGCTGGGGTTTAGGTAGGGGAGGGGCAGCGTGTGCTGGGTTTTAGGTATGGGAGGGGGAGCGTGTGCTGGGGTTTAGGAAGGAGAGGGGGAGCGTGTGCTGGGGTTTAGGTAGGGGAGGGGGAGCGTGTGCTGGGGTTTTGGTAGGGGAGGGGGAGCATGTGCTAGGTTTTAGGTAGGGGAGGGGGAGCGTGTGCTGGGGTTTAGGTAGGAGAGGGGAGCGTGTGCTGGGGTTTAGGTAGGGGAGGGGGAGCATGTGCTGGGGTTTTGGTAGGGGAGGGGGAGCATGTGCTAGGTTTTAGGTAGGGGAGGGGGAGTGTGTCCTGGGGTTTAGGTAGGGGAGGGGGAGCGTGTGCTGGGGTTTAGGTAGGGGAGGTGGAGCGTGTGCTGGGGTTTAGGTAGGGGAGGGGGAGCGTGTGCTGGTGTTTAGGTAGGGGAGGGGGAGCGTGTGCTGGGGTTTAGGTAGGGGAGGGGGAGCGTGTGCTGGTGTTTAGGTAGGGGAGGGGGAGCGTGTGCTGGGGTTTAGGTAGGGGAGGGGGAGCGTGTGCTGGGGTTTAGGTAGGGGAGGGGGAGCGTGTGCTGGTGTTTAGGTAGGGGAGGGGGAGCGTGTGCTGGGGTTTAGGTAGGGGAGGGGGAGCGTGTGCTGGGGTTTAGGTAGGGGAGGGGGAGCGTGTGCCGGGGTTTTAGGTGGGTGAGGGGGAGAGTGTGCCTAGGTTTTAGGTAGGGGAGGGGGAGCGCGTGCTGGGGTTTAGGTAGTGGAGGCGGAGTGTGTGCTGGGGGTTTAGGTGGAGGGGGAGTGTGTGGTGGGTTTAGGTAGGGGCAGGGGGGCGTGTGCTGGGGTGTTAGGTAGGGGAAGGGGAGCATGTGTCCAGGCTGGTTGGCACCTTCCCACCAGCCTGTATTTGGCCTTGAGGACTGAATTTCTTTCCTTTGATTGTCTGGACTTTTCTGGTTAGTTTTCACCTTCAGCCTGCCTTTGGCCTGTGAGGCTGAATCTTGAAGTCTGGACCTGACTTCCTGGGACAGACAGCTCACTCATGTGCTAAGGAGGGACAGACAGCTCACTCGTGTGCTAAGGAGGGACAGAAAGACCTGGTGAGTTTTAAACAACAGTTGATTTGCTGAATATGCCCAGCTGCAGTTAGCAAAGCTTACCTCAAAGCTGTTTCGCTCTAGGGAAGATTTTGTAACCTCTTAGTTCTGGGTTTCATACCAGAGATAGCTATGGAAATGGCCCGTCCTGGGGACAGGCCTCTATCGTAAATTCTCCTAGGCAGTTAGAGAGAAGGTCAGAGTTACCTTCAGAGTCTTTTGTCCTTAAAAATAATCAAGCCAAAGAGACACATTTTGGGGTGGCCAATTCTGATCCCCCACACCAGACGTTGCCAACTGTCCTCTGGGTGACAAAATCACCCCAGGTTGAGGTACCACTGCCCTAGATCTGTTATTTCATCAGGGGCTGCAGAATGGCAGTTTTCTGAGTCTAGTATCTCTTCAGCATTTGTTTGTCAGAATTCTTTTATAAAGATGCACTTGCCCACATCGCATGTTTGGAACAGGGAAGGCAGGAAACATGCCAATTATTTCAAATATATATATTGTTGATGCAAAATAACCAAAATAACCATTCTATAGATAAGAGAGATAAGGTGAGTTTTACTTGAGCTAAACTGAAGATTATAACCCAGGAAGGGCTTTTCCAGAAAGGAAAAAGTGTTCTGGAGAAGCATGGTTTTCAACACAGTTCTATATCTTTGTAGAACAAAGAACATACATTAAACACCCCCAGGATACATATTCATCAAAGAGGTATTCAGTTGCAAGTTAGCAGGTCAACATGATGACCCTGATATTGGGGAAGGGACTAACACAGGGGTTACCAACAGGGCGTAGGAGGAGAAGTATGCATCCTTATCTTGAGAGAGTGCATTCTCTACTTTAATGGTTAAAGCTTGTGTACAATGTATGTTTGATAGGCCATATGTCAGGCCTCTTTAGTTCAAGTCAAATGCGTTTTGAAACTGAATAGTTACCCCATATACCTCAATATGTGAAAATCTCTCATCAATATCATTATTAACTCATGAATTTAAACATATTATTGAAACATATTTCATGTGTGTAGTAGTTTTCTATTGTTATGTAACACTTTCCACAAGTTTAAAGATTGAAAATCACATGCATTTATTGTCTTGCGTTTCTGTGGTCAGAAGTCCTGGCATAGCTCAGCCGGGTCCTCTACCCAGGGCCTCACGAGGCTGAGATCAAGCATGTGCTGGGCTGTGTTCCCATCTGGAGGGCCCCCTGGGAAGGAGCCCTATCAGTTTTTGGAAGAACTCATTTCCATGCACTTGTAGAATTCATGGTGGCCTGCATCCTCCACGCCAACAGAGAGAGAATCTCTGCTTCTTCGAGCCTCTAACTTCAGGAGAGGCCTGGATCCTCTTATGAAGGGCTTGCTTGTCTAGGTCAAGCAGGAAAATCTCCCCTTGATTAACTCAGCTGATCAGGGACCTAACTCATCCCTGCAGAATCCCTTCACCTTTGCCCTGTTCTATTGTTTAGAATAGTGTGTGCCACAGGCCCCACACCCAAGGGGAGGGCATTATTTGTCTAACAGCATGAGTCACTGGAGGTCACACTAGGGTGTGTCTGCCACAAGACATTTCAATTCACTGTATTTATCATCTTGACTGGTGACCATATTGTCGCATCTTTGACCAATGGGAACGCTTTCAAGTCGACTATTGTGTCATTTTGAAAGGATCCCCGCGTCTTTGCTGGTTTCTGTGCTTTCAGATAGAACCAGAGGTTCTAGCTTCATCTTGATAAGTCACGTCCTAGTTCTGGAACCAACCAAAAATCCAAAAATTCTGGGTTCCTTTTAGAGGGACTTTAGTGGGGTCTTGCAGATCCTGCTTTAGATGCCAGGGTGCTCATTGCTGCTGGTTTGGTCATTGTTTCCAGGAGTTTTTAGTGGACAGAATTAGGAAATTCATTTTTTTGTCAATTTTTTTTATTGTGGTAAAATACACACAACACAAAATTTACCATCCTAACCATTTCTAAGTGCACAGTTCTGTGGCTACAGTACCTTCACACTGTTGTGCAACCATCACTTCCATCCATCTCCAGAACTTCTTCATCCTCCCAAACTGAAACTCTGTACCCACTAAGCACTGACTCCCCATCCCCTCCCCCAGCCCCTGGCGCCCACCATCTGCTTTCTGTCTCTGTGAATTTGACTCCTCTAGGGACCTCCTATGAGTGGAATCATGCAGTGTCTTTCTGTAACTGGCTTAAGAAATATATATTTTTAAAAACAAAAGATATCCTGGAGTCATATTGATATTTCCAATTCAAATGCAGGATTTCAAATTTTTTTCTTGATTTCTTGGATTGTATATTTGTATCTGTCTTGAATGGAAAATATTGTTTCCTAACGGCATTTAATACAATTACACACACACACACACACACACACACACTCAGTCACACAATACATATAAACACACAATCTACCACATTGGACAGCTGTCCTCAGATTATTGTGTATCAGTGACTTGAAATAAACTCTTTCTGGGTGGTTAAGCCACCAACTTGAGGTACAGTCAGGTTCTCTTTTTTCATTTCCTCTCATTGGGGGGCTTTATTTCATCGTGTTTTACACTGTGTCACTCATCCCTGTGACTTTGAAGTCGCAACTGTGACACGCAGGAAGGCCACCCTCCGTCCGCAGCTCTTTGGGGCTGTTTCCTCTCTTGCCCCTAGGTAACCGCCTCTGTTAGCTGTGAATGACACTCCACCTGCTTAAATGTCTGTATTCACATCCCAGGCTCTTTCTTAAACGACCCCTTGTCCCCACCCCAGTCGGCTCCCCCCTTGCATTGGGAGGGACACCGGGTTTTGGAGACCAGCTGAGCCATGCATTGGGGGTCTGTCGCTCCTCTCACAGCTGCACAGGACTCCAGTATGTGGATGCCCTGTGGTTTATTCAACCAGGCCCCACTTCCCACTTAGGGACATGTGGGTCACTTCCAATTCTGCGCTCTTACAGAGAGTGCCGCCATGTGTGGGCTAATGCGGGCGCCATCTTGTATGCGTGGAGGCAGTTTGGAGTTGTCCTCAGCTGCCGTCGACCTGTCCTGGACAACACCTGTGACCTGGGGTGTCCTGAAACGCTTGTCTGGGCAGCGCTCTGTCCCAGGAGTGCCCACATGGCTCCAAGGTTGCTCTCCTCCGGTGGATTATCCAGAGAGCAGCAGTTGGTCTACACTTTTGGGCCCTACCCAGTGGAGGCAAAACCCACATTCCCTGATCACGTCATGAACCAGTAACGCTCTAACATGTTTGGCGGCTCCGTCATCTCAGATGACATCATCCTGGATTGTTCTCTGGAAGGCCTGGGTCATCAGTTCACCCAGATGGTGCCCACCTTGTACACAACTTGTACCCCATTGGTGGACGGAGATCCCGAGGATGCCCGCAGGGCCCTTCCCCAGAGTAGGCCACAAATGGGTGGTGTCTGTCCCGGCTTTGGCCTCTCTCCTGGGAGCCGTCACCACACAGCCCCGAGAAGGAAGGCTGTCCTGTGCTGCCCACAGCGCTGGACAGCCTGGAGGCAACAGGGCTCCGTCCGGCTAGGGCCATGGCTGCCTGTGCCTCCCAGGTCCCCAGCACCTCCCTGCCCACCACCATCAGGACATCCCAGCATCATCATCAAAGGCCCCGGGGCCTCGGGTCAGGCTCTGCGAGTAACAGACCAGCACTGGCCGACTTGAGCCAGAGGAAAGCAGGCATTTACTGGAGGAGGGGCAGCGGTCAGACTGAAGAAGGAGCTGAGAGCAGGCGGGACCGAGCCACCAGGCGTTCCTGGTTTGGGGACGAATGGACAGTCCCTTCAGGTCCTGCCTTCCTTCAAGACCCACAGTCCCCGGGGAGCAGGACCAGTGCAGTGAGTGGCAGGCCCACAGAGATGGCCACAGTGGAGGAGGGGCTGTTTCTTGAAGGGAAAGGAGGTCTCTGTCCCAGCAGCTGGTGGGGGGTGGAGGCACACACAGAGCCCACCCCTCACCCTGAGGGTCCTCTGGCCCCAGGACCCTCTGGCCACGGGGAGACTCAACATTGTCCTCACGTGGTTGCCACCCTGGGGTCCCCCGTCCACACCATCCCTGGTCCCGCTCAACACCAACAGGCTTTCTCCTCTTCCTGGGGTGGGGCCAGTGCTGGGGGGCCGGGAGCAGGGAAGCTGCCCAAGAGCTTGAGCTCCGACCACTCCCTGTCCTTCCCCCGTGTTTTGAGAGGTTCGGGGGATTCGATCAGAGATGTAAAAGAAACTTTCCACTCCAAACAAATGCACTGAAGGTGTATTTTATTATACAGAGGATAGTAAAAGCGATAGTCTGCAAACAGATCTGAACAGGTCAAATAATAAGAGGGAAAAACATCAGCTCGACTGGAAAGGGAAAACATCCACATTGACTGAAGGGAAATGACACAAATCAACCAGAAAGAGAAACACCAGGTTGACAGAAAAGAGAACACATCAGATCAGTTACTCACAACATCCACGCCCCACTGCCGGGGAGAGTCCCTTCAACTGGCACAGCTGGGCAGGAATCCGATCATCAGAGGTCCTGGGCAAGGCGTCCCCTCCACAGGTGAGACTCTCACCAGGCCTCAGTTTCCAGCAGTTTTTATAGCATTGATAATTCCCAGAGTAAGCAGTTACAGAGCTTGCAGAGCAAGCATTTAGTGTTCCCATGCACAAATGGTTATCAGTGGTGTACGTGCACTGAGCCCCCTGGCTATCGTCGCAGCCCAGCAGTTGTGTACGTGCATTGTTCTCCCTGGTTATCATCCCAGTCCGGCACAGATGGCCAGTCCGTCCCATGCTATGACGCCCAAAGAGCCTTGAAATGTTACAACTTGCAACTCTGTCCATGGGAGAAGGGCCAGTTCCCGGGAGAAAGGCCAGTTCCTGCCACACAGAAAGCAGCTTTATATTTCTTTGTGTGCTGGTGGCTATAGGTCAATGGAACAGCCAAACATGGCTGTACTCATGGTAAGACACCCTGGAGTCTGCAGCCCTGCAGGAGGCCAACCTGGGCAAGTTTTGCATGTGCCCTGGGCCATAGAGGGTGTGGTCAACGTGGGCCCTGATTTGGGGGCACAGGAATCCCCTCACCTCTGCAGACCCCTGAATTTGTGTTGAGCAGCCATGTTATGGGCTGAATTGGTTCCCTCAAATTCATGTGTTGGAGTCCTAGCCTCCAGGGCCTCAGAATGTGACCATATTTGGAGACAGGGTCTTTAAAGAGATATTAAATTAAAATGAGTTCACTAGGGTGGACCCTGATCCAATGTGACCAGTGTCTTTATAAGAAGAGGAGATCAAGACACAAACATGCACAGAGGGAAAACCATGTGAGGGCACAGGGAGAAGACGGTCGTCTACATGCCAAGGAGAGAGGCCTCAGGAGGAACCAGCCATGCCCACACCTTGGTCTTGGACGACTAGTCTCCAGGATTGAGAGACAATACATTTCTGCTGTTTAGGCCACCCAGTCTATGGGACTTTGTTAGAGCGGCCTGAGCTGACTAACGCAAGCTGAAAAAGCATTTGGGCTGGCCTGCAGGGCTTCACTGGCTCTGGGCTGTTGGTGTTCCGGGGTGCAGGGACTGGGTCACGTTCAGATGTGAGTGGCGGCATTAGAAGAGAATTTCTCTTCAAGACACAGCAGCTCTGCTCCTCAACATCCAGCCAACTCCCCACACCTTCATCCCCAGTTGCGGTCAAGGATGGCTGTTTCCATGCTCTAAGCATCAGGGTGAAGGAAGGGATGAAGATGAAGGCAAAGGGCCAAACCACTGCCATCTCTCAAGGAAGGTTCTAGAAGCCACTAGACATGGATTTGTAACCATTGACTGGAACCTGGTCATCTAACCACATCCACCTGCAGAGGGTGGGAGGTGAGGCTGGATGTTGCAGGCATTACAGGAAGGTCACACATCCAGCTGGGCGTTCTATTATCATATCCCCAGGAGGCAGTGTGCCTAGTTTGGGGACCAGAACCTCCATCTCTGCATAGCCCAGAGTGGTAGGACCAGGAGGCATGAGTCCACCAGTGGGTCTTGACGCATGGATCTGATCCCTCTTTGTGACGGTTGATTTTATGTGTCAACTTGACTGGCTGACAGCTGCCCAGGTAGTTGGTAAAACATTGTTTCTAGGGGTGTCTGTGAGGGTGCTTCTGGAAGAGATTAGCATTCAACTCGGTGGACTCAGGAAAGCAGATGGCCCGCCCCAGTATGGGTGGGCATCATCTAGTCCACTGAGGGCCTCGAAAGAACAAAAAGACAGAGAAAAGGTGAATTTGCTCTTTACTTGAGCCGGGACATCCATCTTCTGCTACCCTTGGACATGGGTACTCCTGGTTCTCCGGCCTTCAGACTCAAATCAGGACTCACACTATTGGCCCCTCATTCTCAGGCCTGTGGACTGGGACTGAATCACACTCGGCATTCCTGGGTCCCCAGCTTGCAGATGGCAGATTGTGGGACTTCCCAGCCTCCGTAATCGCGTGAGCCAATTCCTATAATCAGTCTCCTCTCATCTATATCTCTATATACTCTATTTGTTCTGTTTATCTGGAGAACCCTGGCTAACACACGCCTCCACCTCCTTTTTCCTGGACCCATGTATTCTTCTTCTGGGGGGCAATCTTGAGGGGTCTGACTCGGTGCGTATAATAATCCTAGAGGATGGCACCCCTTTCTTTCCCTGTCTCCAAGTGTGCTTCAGTGATGCCTTTAGAAATCTGTCCCAGTGCTCTGTGAGGCCAGGGCTTCTGGACGGTGTGGTATGTGACATGCCCAGTGGATCCCACGTTCATGGACCCACTCCCCCACATCCTCGTCTGCGGGATCCCTGCTGGAGGCTTTGTTCTGTGGGATCCCGTGCCCACGGATCAGGCGTGCCACAAGCCCATGGCCGTGGTGCTGGCAGGGGCTCTGTGGACAGGAAAGGCCCTCCCTCAGGATGGGTATCTATCCTTATGAGAAAGAACTGCTGGCCCTCCCAGGATGGAAGGAGTCTAGTGTAGCCAACTTACCACCGAGTGGCCGGTTGGTCTCCTAGAGGAACAGTGCCATACTGGGGGCCCAGCATTGTCCTTTGTTGCTGGAAAGTGGGACTTCAGAGGCAGCAGTAGCTGGATTGGCCTTGGCAGATGGGAGTCCATCTCTTGGGGCCATATGCAATCTCTGTCCATGACACCGTGGTGTGAAAGATGACGTGAGTGGAGCCATATTAAAATAGCGCTGGAGCAGCCATTTCAGAGGAACTGCCTTGCACGTCTTGTCTTCTTTAGCTCCCAAACTGGACCGGACCACCAACATTCCAAGAAGTCAGTAAGGTCAAGAATCTCCTGCCTCGAAGGACTGATGGAACTGACTCTGCTGATGGCCAGATTGCTATCCAGGCAGTGAGGTACAAGTCTGGTCTTGCCTGATGACCGAATCTCAAGCCAGTCTATGAAGCACAAACCTAGCCTACCTCACCTAGCCCAAAATGAACTCCTCCGTAATACAATTTACCTCTTCTTCCTCCCTTTTTCTCCTAAAAACTCTGCGCCCCTCTCCTGTAATTGGGACACTATTTGGGTTTCTACCTGAATCTGTGCTCCCCAAATTGCAGTTCAAGCCCACTCCTATTTGGCCATCCACATGCCTCTCCCCAAACTTTCTTGTCTCCGACCTTCCAGTCCTTTCCTTCCAGGCTCCTGACCAGACAGCCAGGCCACTGGTCGCTGCCCAGGCGTCTGTGTATAGTCTCGGCTTGGGCCACTTCTCCTTCCACACAGGTGGACGCTCAGGTGTGTGCTCTCAGCCCCACCCACTGGGGACACTGTCCTTCTCCAATGCCTTTCAAGGCCGCCTGTGACCACGGACGTGATGCAGCTGCCAGCCCTATATATGGAACCGATCCCTCAGGGAGCTAAGCTCAGGCTTCTCCGTTCTCTTTCACTTGGTCAAAGGGGACACTCCTGTGGCCATAGGCGTGAGCTGGGGAGGGCGCTGTGGCGGGAGACACGGCAGTCTGGGCCAGCTGATTGTGTAGCTTACTTGTGCACTCTGCTCCTACGTAGGCTTGATCTAGGAACACCATTTCCAAGTTCCCGTGGACCGCTGCTGGGCCTATGACTTGATGGGTCCAACAGAGCTCAGCTTGTAATGGGCAGCTCTGTCTCCATCAGGGCCCAGTAACGTTGCTCAAAAGGTAGATAACTCTCGGCTGCAGAGGGCACGGCCTCCTCCCTAACCCAGGAATCTGCATTGTGTTTCACCACGGACGCTTCCCACGAGCTCCATGCTGCAGACACTTCAACGCCACGGGGTCTGCGGGGCTGTGTGCGTCAGCTGTCAGGCTTCCTGCTCCACAGCCTGGACCTGCTGCAGAGCCCTCCCTGCTCCACGTGCCACTCCAAGCTGGACAGCTCCTTGTCACTGAGTTTAGGGGCTAGGGAAGAATTCTCAAGGGTGGAATATGTTGCCTCCAGAGACCAATGGAAAAGGCAGAACTCTGTTCCTATTCAGTCAGGTCAAGATGAAAATAGAGAACTTTACTTTTAGCAGCTCTGGGGGCCCGTGGTCCAGGCGCTGACCCATCACCAAGACTGACACGCGCACCCCAGGAAAACACCTCTCTGTGACTGTGCTTTTCCCGAAAGTATCCGGCACCGTGTAAACATCTTTTCTACATTCCTCTGGGACGCAACTAGGAGTGTAAGCAGAGTCCTATAATTCATAGCCATCTGGAGAGCCAGAAAGCTTCAACGCCTCCCATCCAAGGCGCGCAGACATGGTAAACAATGATCCTGTAACAGGTATACCGAGCTTCCCAGAAAACAATAGTAGCTCCCAGAGGACAGGAAGGGAGGAGGAATTCGGCTTCTGGGAAAGGCTGACTACAGTGTTGTGACCAAGCCTTGCCGAGAAAAACCGAGAACCACTAGAAGAACCGAGACACGCACATGGAGACTTTTCAAAGACACTGGGGGGCTTGTCGTGGCTGCGAGGGTTTATTCTTCCAAGATACAGCAGAGGAGGGAAGGCAAGGGAGGTGAGGTCAGTGAGGTCATCCTGGGCCACTTGGCCTTCAGGAGATCACTCATCCTAAAGCAAGCTGTGTAGCTGAAAGTTGGGGAAGTTGAGCTGAGGAGAGTTTTGTGTCTCCCACAGCTGGAGCGACAGAGTATATCTCAGAGGCGCGGGGGAAACCACGGGTTTGGTGAGGACTCTGGAGATCTACACTCCAGGAGGAAGGGTGAGCTGAAAGCAGACCTGCTCTTGCAAGGACAGAAATCCTGCTCTGAATCAACCGAGTTCCTGATTGAATTAAATGATCCTCTTGAGTGGGGTCGCCTGATCATTGCAGAACTGAATCCTCTCTGGAGGGTGATAATGTCATCGAGAGCGTCTCATCATCCCTTGGATTTTTTTAATGCAACAGGCCTGGCACTCGGTCAGAAGTGAGCAAGCCTAGAAAAACGTGAGAACTAACCAAAAACAGAGAAAAAAATAAACAATGAGGATAGACCAACAAAACATTCAGATACTGGAATAGTCAGACGTCTCTTAACTATAAATATAATTATGATGTCCAAGGGATTAAATAATCAGATGGATAAATTTAGCAGAAGACTAGAAATTGTGAAAAAGAATTGAATGGAAATTCTAGAATTAAAAAAGGCAAACACCACCAAGGTGGTGAGATGGACTTCACAGCACATTGGGCACGGCTGAAGGGAGGGTTAGCAAATGGGAGGAAAGACAAGAGGATAAGAAACACAGAAAGGAGCCTGAGAGACCTGGGGCATAATGAGAACGGCTGAAATGTACCAGAGCCTTTGAAGGAAACGGTGAGTGGCACCCAGCTACACTTGGAGGAGATAAGGCGGAGAGTTCTGTGAAACTGACTTGGGCACCGAGCCACAGGTTAAAGAAGGACTACATAATGAAACAAAGTTGAAGAACCAGTGGCTAGACATGTTATAGTAATAGATGGCAAAGAGGAAATCTTAAAAGGAGTCAAGCAAAAAGACAAATGGAAGCAACCACCAAGCCGTCAGCCGACTTCTGAACAGAAATAATGGACCCTCCAAGAGAACGGGATGACACCAGCAAAGGCTGGAAGCAAAATCCACTGACCTAGAATTCTATGCTCATACACGCACTGGGTTTGCATCCCCCCTGAGGACCCTCAAGTTTAGGGCAACCCAGTATTTTATAAGGGGCTGCTAGCCAACTCGCCCCCCCTGCCCCGTCCATGGTCTGGAGGGGGACATGACCGGCGTCCTTCTGGACAGTCTGCCTTCTGCCCCACGGGGAGGCTCTCCATCTTCTAAGGCTGTTTGCTCGACAAACTTTGTTGGTAAGAGTCTGGGATAGAAGTGTGCCAGCATGCAAGAGCCCAGGCAGGCTGGCCCCCCAACATCCCCTCTTAAATTCCAGCTGTTTGTCAGGTGTATTTTCTCTCCCTCTCTCTTTTTTTCTTAATTAATTTAGCTAGGCATTTATCAATTTTAAAATCATTCTATATTATTTTTCTGCTTTTTATTTTATCGATTTCTGCTCAATTTTAGTTCTTCTACTAAAGTTGGTTTAACTCGCTCTTCCTTGTTTCAGCTTTGTTAGGTGAAAGCTTAGATTACTAATTTTAAGCCTTTCTTCTTTACTCATATAATCATTTTAAGCTATATCTTTCCTTCCAAGCACAGCATTCACTGCATCCCACAAATTGTGGTGTTGCATTTTTATTTTATTTGGATCAAGTGTTTTCTAGAAATTTCCCTTCTGATGTTTTTCTTTTTTGGCCAAATATTTGGGGGCTTTTCTAGATATCTTTTTAAAACTGATTTCTAATCTCCATTGGGTTCAGACAATATTCTCTATAAGACTGAAATCTTTGGAAAGTTTTGAGACTTATTTGCACTGTCTTTGGTTTTGGTATCAGAGTAATACAAGCTTAACAAAATGAGTTGGGAAGTGTCTCCGTCTCTTTAATTTTCTGGAAGAGATCGTGTAAAATTGGTGCTAATTCTTCTGGGCCTGGAGATTTCTTTTGGGGAGGCTTTTAAATTGCAAATTCAATTTATTTAATAGTTATAGGGATATTCAGATTATCTATTCCATCTTAGCTGAGTTTGAGTAGTCAATGGGTTTTTAAGAGTTGGTTCATTTCTTCTAATTTGTCAAATTTATGTCTCAAGTTGCTTTTAGTATTCCAGCATTAACCTACTTACTAGTTAATCGTCTTGAACTTGTAGCAGCTTCGCCTCACACTTTGTTAGAACCATTCATTTCATCCCAAAGCTTAATCTTAGGGCAAATCCTTATTCTTGGGGCACAGTCTGTGCTCTGAAGCCATGGCCCTTCTGGGGTTTTGATGGGAGCCCTAGGTGTTTACTAAACTCTACTTTGGGGAGATTCAAGCTCTAAGCTCTGTTATCCCTTTGGTGGCATCCTTTGAAAGCTCTGCTCAATTTCAGCTTTCCAGCGGCCTCTTTTGACCAGGGTCCTGGATTTCCTTCTGCACACGCTTGGTTTAGGGGTCAGGGTCCTGGATTTGGAGTGTGTTTTATGCAGATTTAGGGTCCTCTCTCTGTGGGGAGATAATACAAAGTGAACCAGTAGGTATGGTATTAAGATATCAGCTGTGGGTAGTGTGTGCTTTGAATAAAAATAAAGCAGAGCTACATGGTTACACAGTATCTACCTCTGTCAGGGCCACAGGTTCTTAACAATGGTTTCAGAGTAACACGTGCTATCTGGTGGGAGGAAGCCCTGGTCTGTTTCTCTCTCTCTCTCTCTCTCTCTCACTCACTCTCGCGCTCTCGCTCTCTCGCTCTCTCGCTCTCTCTGTTTCTCTCTCTCTCTCTCTGTGTCTCTCCACTATCCCCAACTCCTCCTTCTTCTCTCTCCCCATCTCGGTCTCTGTCTCTCTCCCTCTCTTTCCATTTACATCAGAGTAGATATAAGACACATATTAACGAAATGTAAGATTGTTGACAATATTGCTCTTTTATATGAATTTTAGAATCAGCTTGTCTATTTTCATGCAAAACACTGTCATGATGTTGATTAGAATTAGACTGAAGTTATAGATGAGTTTGGAGAGAATTAACCTCTTCTCAGTGCTGAGTCCTCGTGTTCACGAATATGGTATATCTCTCCACTTATTTAGATATCCTTTAAATCTTTTCAACACATTTTTTATAATTATCTCCACAAATGTCATAAACATGTTTGTTAGGTACTTTTTTTCATTACTATTGTAAATAACATATATTTTAAAAAGTATATTGTCTGCTGCTCCTGGTATGTAGAAACGCTTTTTTTTTTAGTTTTTTTTTATTGAGGTCATATTGGCTTATAACATTGTGTGAATTTCAGGTGTATATTGTTATATTTCAGTTTCCATATAGACTGCCTCCTGTTCACCACCAATAGTCTAGTTTTAATTTGTCACCATACATATGTGCCCCTTTACCCCTTTCACCCTCCTCCCACCCTCTCTTCCCTTCTGATAGCTGCTAATCTGTTCTCCTTATTTATGTTTGTTTATCTTCCACATACGAGTGAAATCATACAGTGTTTGTCTTTTTCTGTCTGGATTATTTCACCTAGCATAATACCCTTGAGGGCCATCCATGTTGTTGCAAATGGCATGATTTTGTCGTTTTTATGGCTGAGTAGTATTCCATTGTATATATACACCACATCTTCTTTATCCATTCATCCGTTGATGGGCACTTGAGTTGCTTCCAAATCTTAGCTATTGTGAATAAGGCTGTGATGAACATACAGGTGCATAAATCTCTTTGAATTGTTGATTTCATATTCTTTTGATAAATACCCAGTAGTGGAATAGCTGGATCATATGGTACTTCTCTAATTTTTTGAGGAATCTCCATGCTGTTTTCCATAGTGGCTGCACCAGTTTACATTCCCACCAGCAGTGTGTGAGGGCTCCCTTCTCTCCACGTCCTCTCCAACATTTGTTATTTCTTGCCTTGTTGATTATAGCCATTCTGATGGGTGCAAAGTGATATCTCATTGTAGTTTTGATTTAATGCATTTGATTTTGATGTTGTTTTTGTTGTTTTGATGTTGTTGATCTTTTATCCAGGAGCCTTGCTAAATTCTCTTATTATTTTTTTCTGTAGATTCTCTGGGTTTTCATGTCATATCACCTGAGTATGATAAGAATTTTCTTCCTTCCTTTCACGTTCTTGTACTTTTTTCTCCCTTATTTATTGATTTATTTAGTCTCTAAACTGGCTAAGCTTTCTGCCGACATTGGAGAAAAAAACGGTGACAGTATATTCTTGTTATAAATTACAAGATTGATTTGAAAGGGATGCTTTTAATATTTCACCATTAAATATAGTGTTTGCCACAGATTTTTGGTAGCTAGCTGTCATCAAGTTAAATAAATTCCTTTCAATTTCCACTTGGCTATGATATTCATGTGTGGGTATGTCTGCCACAAAATCCTAGAATCAGAACCGCTGCATCAAAGGTTATGTACACCTGGGGGCTGGCCCGGTGGTGCAAGCAGTTAAGTGCGTGTGCTCCGCTGCGGTGGCCCGGGGTTCGCCGGTTCGGATCATGGTGTACTGCTTGGCAAGCCATGGCTGTGGCGGCGTCCTATGTAAAGTGGAGGAAGATGGGCATGGGTGTTAGCCCAGGGCCAGTCTTCCTCAGCAAAAAGAGGAGGATTGACAGATGTTAGCTCAGGGCCGATCTTCCTCACACACATAAAAAAAACAAGGTTATGTACACCTGAAATCCAGTTCATCGTATCAAATTCTCCCCACTGAGGTTGTTTCCATTTATATCCCCTCCAGCAACGCATCCAGGACTTCCTTCCCACACGCTTGTTTAACCCACTTGCTAAGGCTTTGCTTAGGTTTTGCTTATCCAATAGGTGACCAATGGCACCCGTGCTCTCACCTGCATTTCCTTTATTGTAAGGGAGCTTGACCCTGTCATCTGATGGTCAGCCCAGTTGTATTTCCTCTGGATTTTTGCTTATCTCAGCTGCCAGTGTTTCCATTGTGTTCTTTTAAAAAATCATTTATAGGATTAGGGAAATGAAACTTTTTCTGTGATTGCTGCTCATTCAGAGTTTGTCAGGGGCCTTTCAACTTTGCCTATTAGGGTTTTACCTAATTAAACATTTAAAAAATTTTTTTTTAATTTTTTTACTTAAACACTTTTGAAAATTTCATGTAACCCTGGGGCCGGCCGGGTGGTGCAGCGGTTAAGTGCGAGCTCCGCTGCGGCGGCCCGGGGTTTGCAGGTTCGGATCCCAGGCGCACACAGACTCACCGCTTGTCAAGCCATGCTGTGGAGGCATCCCATATAAAGTTGAGGAAGATGGGCACGGATGTTAGCCCAGGGCCAGTCTTCCTCAAGAAAAAAGGGGAGGATTGGCATCAGATGTTGGCTCAGGGCTAGTCCTCCTCACAAAAAAAAAAAAAAAATTCATGTAACCAAATTCATCATCTTTCAGGTTTTTGGCTTCTGGGTTTAGTGTCATACTTAGAAAGGCCTCCCCCACTCTGAGACGGTAAAACAACAGTAACAATAGCAGTGACAATGATGACAACGACGGCCACCTCACGGCCGGTGAGTCACAAGTGCCGGGCCTTGTCAATGTTTAACACTTCTTAGCTCATTTATTCTACAAGGTGGTCCTGCCGTGATTCCATCATACGGATGAGGAACGGGAGGCACAGAGGTTAAGTGACCTTCGCAAGGTCACAGAGGTCACCTTGGCCCAGCCGGGCTTGGAACCTGGACACTCCATTCTCCCCTACTCTGCTCTACTGTCGCCAGCGTCTCTGTGTTCTTCCTATAGTCCCACTTTTCATTGTTAAATCATTGATACACCCAGAATTTATTTCTGTGGAGGGCGAGACGCACACTCATTTTCCCTCCAGCTGTGAAATAACGGTCTCCTTGCTGCTTTTTTCAGCACTCCACCGTTCTCGCGATTTGAAATGCCACATTGACGTTGCCTCCATCCACTCTCTGGGCACACTGGGTCCCCAGGGAGCTAATTTATTCCCGTGGCTTTAAATTCTGTGTATACACTGACCCCTCAATTTTTCAGTCCAGCCCAGACCTCTTTCCTGAACTCGATTCATGAATCCAATTCTGTGTGCAACGTCACCGTTTGGGTGTCCCGCTCTCAAACCTAATGTGCTCCCAACCACCAGACCTGCTCTCTCCTCGGATGCTCTGCAAATGGAGCTCAGCCCATACCCCTTGACCCCTCTCCTTCCGCCACCCGCGCCTAATCCATCAGCAAATCCTGTTAGTTCTCACGCAAAACACTCGAAATACACCCAGAGTCTGACCACTTCCATCAGCAGCTGTTCCTTCCGTGACTTCCCTCCCCGTCTCTACAGGGGAGCTGGTAGAGGTTCTTATCACCAGCGCACTGCAGGCCAGGCTCGGCTGGGCGCCCGTGCTCTGCATTTGCCAGCGAGCCTGGTGTCCACGGTGAACAATTACCGGAGACAGCAGGGTCTCTTTGACCATGGTAGGTGTGCTTACGTCAACCAGTGCCACCTGGGTTGGGAGCAGACCACAGCCATCCAATTGCTGCCGTGACAGGAGTCGTCGAAGTCCTGCTCCGGTTCTGGAGATTTCAAACTAATTCAGACCTACTGCTCGAAGACAGGAATGTGACTCCCCGACACTCTTCTCATCGGCTCCAGGGTGTCCTGGGTGTATGTTGGGCACGTGTCAGGAGGTGAACTCAGAGCTTTGAGACACATCACATGCATCCAGGGCTGAGCACTGCAGGCTGCAACCCTCCCTGAACCCCAAAGGGAGGTGTGGATTACCTCTCTGCTGCTTCTCGGAGACACGCTGTCTGTCTGCTGGAACCAGTTCCTTCTAGTCAATCTATAAAAACTCATCTCTCTGTGTTCTTTTGCTATAAACCTCAAGGAGATCCTGAGATGAAACCACCCCAAAACCGGCTTCCTGTTGTCAAAAGTGTGGTGGCCTAAACTCTAAAAGCTTGTGAGGAAATAAAAAATGGGAGAAAAACAGAACAATCTTCCATCCGGGGGACCCCTGCTTTCTGCCAAGGTGGAGGAGCAGGGACCAGATTTACCCTCCATTCTGAAACAGACGAACGAACATTAAAAAAACATACATAAAAATGTTTTTCAGACATTGGCCCTCTGGCAGTGCGAGGCAGGGGTCCTTGGGAGGGGAAGTAAACGGTGTGAGAAGGAGAGCTGCCTCAGCCACCTGCCTGGAGAGTTTCCAGGCCACAGAGGTGGGTGGGCCCCCGGTGGAGTCCCCCTGAGTTGAGAGGATGGATGTGGGGGTCGAGGGAGGTCAAGGTAGCGGGAGTTCACACAACAAAGAGCCGGAGAGGAGAGAGAACCCGAGACCTGTGAGGATCCCTCCTAAGTGTCCAGCTCTGATCGGGGCATGTGTTTGGGGAAACAACCCCCAAATGGGGAAAGCACCCCCAGGAGGAGATGAGGGAACAATCTCAGAGCCTGCAGCGTGCAAGCAATGGTTGGTGCTCTTCACCACAGCCAGAGTGGACACCCTCAGGATTCACAGGGAACTGGGGGGACCTCCCAGAGGGTCCTGCCTCAATAGGGGGGCAAAATTAGCTCAAGACTGAAGGCTGCTGTGGCTCTGCCTAACCAGGCTTTAAACGAAGACCCAGGAGGATCAAACACCACTGCATCTCAGAATAAAGCTGCAGAATATTTCTAGGAATACAAAAGTATCCAGTTCCCAACAAGGCACAATTCACGATGCCCGGCATCCAATCGGCAAGGACCAGGAACGCAGATAAGCAGGAAAATATGATCCATAATGAGGAGAGAAGTCAATCCATAGAAACAGGCTCATAAATGACAAAATGAAAGAATCTGTAGATAGGGTAGGAAAACGGTTATCATAATCGTATTCCATTGGTTCAAGAGGGTACAGGAAAGCACGAGCTCATTAAAGAGACTCAGGGAGGGCATGGAAAGAGCCAGACGCCTCTAGGGATGAAAACCGCAGTGACTGAGACAAAAATTACACTAAATGGGATTAACAGCAGATTAGTGAACTAACAATCCAAATGAAAGTCAAAGAGAAGAAGACTAAAAACAGCAAACAAACCAGGAAAGCAGAGCATCAGTGAGCTGAGGCAGCTCCCAGCAGGACCACATGCATGTAATTGGCGTCGCCAAAGGAGGGGGACAAAAAATTTATTTGAAGAAATACTGATAGCACTTTTCCAAATCTCATAAAATCCATAAATCACAGATTCAAAAATGTTAATGAACCCCAAGCATAATAAACATGAATAAACTACACCAATAATTAAATTGCTTACAGCCAGCAATCGGCGACAAAGGGAAAAATCTCAAAAGCATCTGCAGAGAAACGACATGTTTCCTACAGAGGAATAAAAGAAGAATGGCAGTGGACGTTGTCGGAGACCACGCAATAGAATACAGCAGCCAACATCTGCAGGGCTCGGGGAGAGAAAGTCTGCAAGCCTGAATTTCTGTATTCAGCAAGAATTCCTTCAAAAACAAAGGCAAAGAAAAGACTTTTTTTCAGACATAAAAGAACTGAAGGGGTTAACATCCAGCAGACTTGCATCACAGGAGATTCTTGAAGGAAATCCTCCCAGCAGAAGGAAAATGACGCCGGGTGGAAATCTGGATCTATATGAAGCAATGAAGAGTGCTGAAAATGGTATATGTGGAGGTAAAAAAATTATCCTATTAAAAATGCCTTAAAAGATCATTGAATGTTTACAGTAAAAATTGTAACAGTGTATTGTGAGGTTTATAAGATGAAAAGAGTCAAAGTGACCCAGAAAAAAATGAGAGAAGACAGAAGTGATCAATATCAGGAACGAGATGGTGGTGTTCATGACAGAGCCTACAAAAATGAAAAGAATAATAAGGAGATATAACGCACTACTTTACGCCAATAAATTCCACCGCCAAGATGCAATGAACGAACCATCAAAGCTGAAGGAAAAAGATAAGCCAAATAGTCTTCTATCTACTAAAGAAATTGAAACTGTCATTTAAAACCTTCCCTCAAAGAAAATTCCAGGACCAGATGTCTTCACTGGCGGAGGCGCCAAACATTTAAAGAAGAAGTAATACTACTTCTACACAAACTATACCAGAAAATTGCAGAGAAGGAAACTCTCCCCAGCTCGTTCCCTGAGGCTGGCGGGGTTCCCTGATACCAGAACCAGGCAGAGCTGTTAGAAGAAGAGAAAACTACAGACTGTGAACATAAAGGCAAAAATTCTTAACAAAAGCTTAGCGAATCAAATCCCAAGATATACAAAAAAGACAGCACGTCATAACCAAGTGGAGTTTCTCCCAGGAACACCAGGTAGTTTTAACATTTGAAAATCAATGAATTTAATTCATCATGTTAACAGACAAAAAAAGACGAAGCGTATGATCCTCTCCAAACGTGCAGAAAAGTCATTTCACGAAATCCAACAACCATTCCTGATTAAAGCTCCCGGAAAACAGAGTGAACGGGACTTTCCACAACTTGATAAAAGGCATCTATGAAAATCCCACAGCAAACGTCATCCTCGGTGGTGGAAGACTGGATGCTTTTCTCCTATAATCAGGAGGAAGGCGAGGAGGCTGCCCTCATCACTTCTCTTCAGCATGGAACTGGAGATTTTAGCCAGTGCAATCAGGGAAAGGAAAAAAACGCATCCAGATTGGAAAGGAAATAAAACTGGCTTCATTTGAGGAAGACATGATCATCTTTCTAGAAATCCTACAAAATCTATGAACGAGTTACTAGAACCAATATGTGAGTTTAGCAGGGCTGTAGGATAGAAGGTCAATACACAAAAGTCAATCGTATTCCTATACTAGGAATGAACACCTGGAAATTGAAGTTTAAAAATACCACTTACAAGAGAATAAAAAATAGGAAATATTTAGAGATAAATTTGACAGAAGATGTCCAAGACTTGTACTCTGAAAACTATAAAATATTACTAACAGAAAATAAAAAAACTAAACAAATGGAGAGACAGACAGTGCTCATGGATAGGAAAAACCAGTGTTGTTGAGATAGCAATTGTTCTCGAACTGATCTGTAGAGTCAACCCAATCTGATTCAGAATTTCTTATAGAAATTGACAAAATTTCTGATTCCAAAATTTATATGAAAATGCAAAGGACCTAAGATAACTAAAATAACTTTGAAAAAGAGGAATAACACTGCACGATTTACCCTACCTGACTTCAAGACTAGTTATAAATCTACAGAAAAAGCCAAGATCGTGGGGTATTGGTGTAAAGACAGTGTCCAGAAATGGACCCCACACATCTGGGCAACTAATTTTCAACCAAGTTGCCAAGGCAATTCAAGGAGAAAGGATTATCTTGTAAACAAAAGGTGCTGGAACAATTGGATAACCATAAAAATGAACATGAACCCTTAGCTTACGTCATAAACAAAAATTAATCCTAAACGGATCATAGGCATAACATAGGAGATAAAACTATAAAATTCCTAGAAGAAAGCATAGGTGAAAATATTAGTGATCTTGAGTTTAGCAAAGATTTATTAAATACAATATTAAAGAATAGAGTATAAGAGAAAAAATCAATAAATTTGAATTCATCAATCAAACTTTTTTAAAACTTCATCATTTCTTAAAAAACTTTGAAAGACACCATGAAAAGAATGAAAAGACAAACCACAGACTGGCAGAAAATATTTGCAAAACATACATTTTATGCAAAAAACAAAAGATTTGTATCTAGAATATATAAAGAATTCTTTCCACTTGATAATAAGAAAAACAATCCAATAAAGAAGTGAGGGAAGGATTCGAATGAGTACTTCACAAAGAAGATATACAAATGGTCCATGAGCACACGAAAGATGTCCAGGCTCACAAGTCATTAGGGAAATGCAAATTAAAGCCACAGTGAGATATTGAAACACCTGTTAGAATGGTGAAAACTAAATGTAACGACCATACCAAGTGTTGGTGAGAGCGCAGATCGACACTGCTGGTGGGACTGGGAGATGGTACAGGCACTTTGCAAACACCGTTGGATACGTCTTTAAAAACTACCCACAGCTCCACTGTCGGACCCAGCAATCCCACTCCTAGATATTCACACAGGACAATCAGAAGCATGTGTCCACACAGAGACTTGTATGTGCATCTTCTAGTAGCTTTATTTGGAACAGCCAAAAGCTGGGATCTATGCGAATGTCCATCAACGCTTAAGTGGGTAAAGAAATTGTGACTCATGCCTATCATGGAACAGTATTCATCAATAATAATGACGAGATCTTGATTGCGGTGCAGCAGATGTTCCCCTAAAGATGTCCACGTCCTCATCCCAGAACCTGTGACCAGATTTGGTTACACGGCAAAGGGGGAGTGAGGGTGCAGACGGAATTAAGGTTGCTAGGCAGCTGACCTTAAAATAAGAAGATTATCCTGGATTATCTCAGTGAGCGAGGTAATCACAAGGGGTGTTTAAAAGCGGAAGAGGGAGGCCCAAGAGAAGAATCAGAGGGACGTGTGACTGCCGAGGAAGGGGGGACGGATGCGGGGCGAGGAGGCTCTACCACCAGTGTTGGCTTTGACCATGGAAGTGGAGTGATCGGCCTGGTGGTGTAGTGGTTAAGCTCATGCACTCCGCTTCAGCAGCCTGGGTTGGCAGTTTCGGATCCTGGGTGTGGACCTACGTACCGCTTATCAAGCCATTATGTGACAGGCGTCCCACATATAAAGTAGAGGAAGATGGGCACGGATGTTAGCCCAGGGCCAATCTTCCTCAGCAAAAAGAGGAAGATTGGCAATAGATGTGAGCTCAGGGCTAATCTTCCTCACCAAAAAAAATTAAAAAATAAAAAGAAAGAAAGAACATGGAAGTGGGAATGAGCCAGGGACTGCGGGGCTCTAGCACCTGGGAAAGGCAAGGAACCAAGTGAGCCACCCTGTGACACCTGGATTTTAGCCCACTGAAACCCATTTCATGCTTCTGAGCTTCAGAATTTTAAATTAACATAGTCATCTTGTTTCCAGCCACAAGTGTGTGGTTCTCTGTTACAGCAGCAACAGGAAACTAATACATCAATATAGGCAGTGGCATAGCTAAAATCCCAAAATAATTATGCCGAGCAAAAGAGGCCAGATGAAGACGAGCATGTGCTGATTCCACCCACGCACAATTCTAGAGATGGCAAACTCCTCTGCGGTGCATGAGAGCACGGGCTGGGGACAAGCAGGCAGGGGCGGGGAGGAGGGGAGGGGAAGGAGGAAGTGATGATGAGGGGTCACGTGGAACCGTCGGGGGCCGTGGTATGCTCATCGTCTCCACCTGGGAGGGGTGTTTGTCAGTGCAGCCATATATAGAATCTCATTTATTGCGGGTCAATTTTATATCCAACAAAATGGTGAAATGTCACAACCGTGTGAATGTTCCTGAGCAGGCACAGTGAGGTGCTGTCAGGTGGCTCAAGAGAAATGTGGGTGCTGATTTGGGCTGGGGATAGATCATCCTCATCAGGCGGTGAGGAGGCTTCTCACGGGGCAGCATTGGGGGCAGGACCTGAGGACAGAAGGAGACAGCCGGGGGGCACAGAGAGCAGGCTAGGCAGAGGGTCAGCACCCTCGGGCCCGAGGGGAAGGGGCACGCATGGGGTGAACGGGGGCTGCTGGGGTGGACCTCGGGGCCTGGGGAGGAGCAAATAGGACCTGGTCCTATTTCCAGTGCACCCGGAACCACTGGCGAGTTTCTGGACGAGAGGAACCGGACCAGATGTGCCTTGACAAGACCCCTGAGGACTGTGCTACCATGAGCGGAGGAGTCTGGGGGCTTCCGGGGCACAGGAGAGGGGACTGGGGCACCCAGGGTGGGCCTGCGAGAAGGGGTTAGGAACATTGGGGTGATGGGAGAGCACTCAGTGTCTGAGCGCTCCACGGTGGAGAGTCAGCAACGACTGAGACCAAAACAGCATGGAACAACGACTGAAGGCTGTTACTTAGAAATGTGGAGGTGAGCACAGAGAGAATCCACTGAAAGAGCTGGGTGCCTGGGGTGGGGAAATGGGGGGAGGGATGGGGGTGCTGCCTGTGACGGGCTGAGTTGTGTCCCCCCAAATTCCCATGTTGGAGTCCTGACCCCAGGACCTCAGACTGTAGCTGCTCTTGGAGAGAGGGTCTTTAAGGAGGCGGTTAAGGTAAAACGAGGTCACGAGGGTGGCCCTAATCCAGTGTGACTGGTGTCCTTATGAGAAGAGGAGATCAGGACACAGACAAGCACAGAGGACGACCACATGAGGACACGGGAGGAGACAGCCGTCTACACGCCAGGAGAGAGGCCTCAGGAGGAACCAGCCCTGTGACACCTGGATCTCCGCCATGCAGCCTCCAGGACCGGGAGGCAGTAAGTGTCTGTTGTTCCAGCCACCCCGTCTGTGGGACTTTGTTACGGCCGCCCTAGGAGACTATACGCTGCTTTTCTGAACAAGCTTCTGAGAACTATTTGCCTCCATCACAAAGATGGTGTAAACCAATAAAACAAAAGCAATGGGTCCATCAGAGTTAGGGGCGGGAAGGACTCGCTGACCTTGGGAGGCTGCTTCTGATGCGGTGACGGTGGCAGGAGGTAGACAGTGCCCTGCCCTCTGTCCCTGGCCTGCAGGAAATTAGGGAGGGCAGGGGCAGGGCCGGGCAGACTGTTGCCACCACCCTGCCTGCATCCCTCGGGTGCTGGTGGGGGCTCAGGAGCCAGAGTCCAGGGCTAAAGTCCTGACTCTGCTTTTTAACGGCTGCTGCACCTGTCCATGCCTGGGAAGCGGGATGACGGCTCGGTCTCTCTCGGACGGATGCCCCCTCCTGAGCATTCTCCACGTGACATTCCACGCTGACATGGCAAACACACGGGGAATATGGTGACTTGGCCTGTGACAGCAAGTCAGGGGTTAGCACATGACAGGGCGAGGGTGAGAGGTTCCCTCACGCAGGACTTTCACTCTGAAAGCAGGGAAGGCCCTGGGCCGACCCGGTGGTTGGTCACTCTCCACGAGGAACGCATCACTTTCCTTCTGCACCCGGAGCAAATCGCCACCGACGCAGGGACTTAAGACGACACAAATTTATCCTCTCACAGTGTGGGAGTTGGGAGTCCAACATGGCCTCACTGGGCTAAAACCAAGGTGTCCTTGGGCTGATTCCTTCTGGAAGCTCCGGGGGACAGTCTGTTCCTCCTTTCCCAGCTTCTGGAGGTGCCCGCACCCTCAGCTCATGGCCCCTCTCTCCTCCATCTTCAAAGGCAGCAGAGCAGTGTCTTCCAAGCTCTCTCTCTGACTCTGACCCTCCTGTCTCCCTCTCGTCAGGACCCTGTGATTACATTTAGGGCCCATCCCCATATCCACCCCAGGATATTCTCTCTACATCGAGACTCTTCACTTAACTACATCTGCAGAGTCCCTTTGCCATGTGAGGCCACCAGTTCTGGGATTAGGATGTGGTATTAGTCAGGGTTCTCCAGAGAAATAGAGCCAATAGGATGTCTATCTATCTATCCATCTCTCTAGCCATCTATCTTATAAGGAATTGGATCTCATGATTACAGAGGCTGACAAGTCCCGACATCTGCCGCCTGCGAGCTGGAGACCCAGGGAGCGGTGGTCTAGTTCCAGTCCAAAGACCAGCAGGCCTGAGACCCAGGAGAGCCAAGGTCTCTTTCAAGTCCAAAGGCAGGAAAAGACCGACGTCCCAGTCTGAAAGCTGTCGGGCAGGAGAAGTTCCCTCTTACTCAGAGAAGGTCAGCCTTTTGTTCTATCCAGGTCTTCAACTGATTAGAGGAGGCCCACCCACACCGGGGAGGGCAATCTGCTTGACTCAGTCCACCATTCAGATGTTAATCTGGCCCAGAAACACCCTCCCAGACATGCCCAGAATATTGTTTGACCAAATGTCTGGGCCCCCGTGGTCAAGTTGACACAAAATTAACCCTTACAGATGTGGATATCTCTTGGGGGGACGTTATTCCACCCAGCACAAGGACAAAGGGATTAAGTGGCAGGAAGGGACAGAGGAGGGTGGGCAGACTGAAAGGTCAGAGGGAGCCCACCCAGCCCCGGGGACAGGGCCTGGACTCCTCTTGCTGCCAGCCGGGGGCCTGAGAGCTGCCCTGGGCTTCCAGGCAAGTGCTTCTTTTCTTCTGGGGTGGGGGGTCAGTAGCATGTATCTGAGGGCTCCGTGGTGTGCCGGTGTCTGCAGCTGAGGACCTGGAAGCTCGGGGAGGGGTCTTCCCTGCTCAGATGTGAGCTGTTGGGGCAGACTCTGGCTAGGAGGGCATCCTGCCCATGGGGGAGCTCGGAGTGGGCACTTGAGCCCTCTGCCCGTCAGGGACTCTGCCCAGGCCACAGAGGAGGGGCCCCTTTGCCTGTGGACACAGCAAGGGGGGCCCACGACTTCTGTGGGGGAGGCAGTGGGGACCCTGACAGTCACCCCGACAGGGACGGTAGCTTCTGCAAAAGCTGGATCAGGGGTACTGTGTGTGTCCTTGAGCAATCGCCCCATGGGCACCGTCACTTGTGACATGGGACAAGGCCCCGTCTTCTCCCTGGGGTCAGGGGTCATGAGACAGGACACGGGCTAAGAAAGGGCTTGGGGGTGAGGCAGACTGCATGGATGTGAAGGAGGTGCTGGTGACCCCATCTGCAGGGGCTCTTCTGAGACCACCGCCCCTCTGGTATCTTCTCCCCTTTCTGCTGGGACCTCATTCTGACCCCACTTTGGTCCCCTGACCGCCCAGCCAACCCCAAGCCCCCTTGCTCTCTGCTCCAGTCCCCAGCTGAGTCCCAGGCCCTGGGAACCCCTGGCTGCTGGAGCTGCCCTGGGAGTCGCCTGTTCAGCCCGCAGCACTCCCAACCCCATGCCGAGTAACGGCTCCCGGTGGTGAGTCCCAGAGCCGTGTTTTGGCTTCCACGTGTCATCTGCACCCCAGGAGGCAGAGATCCGTCAGGTTGAGGTGGGTGCCCCGTCAGGTCTCAGCAGGTGGGCAGAGGGCAGGGCCGGGCCAGGCCGCAGCAGCAGGACCGTGAGCTGTGGCCGCTTTGGAAGGGCCTTCAGGAGCCTCCGCCCCACTGAGAGGCACAGGCCCGCGTGCACGGAGGGCACCGTGGCCCAGAAGAGGGGCTGCCTCGCCCAGGGTGGGGGCTGCAGGGGGCTGAAGAGCTGGGGACAGCACAGGGCGGAACCTCGAGGCCAAGGCCAGCGCACATGACAACCCCGACACACAGACAGCAGGAGCCACCACCCCCAGAAAGGCAGGAAGTTGCTGGCCGGGCCCGCGGGAAGGGCCTCTTGTCATGTGCTCAGAAGTCAGCAGGGCCTGGTGCCCGGCGGTCACTTGGTGCAGGACACTGGGGGAGGAGTCGCCTTTCCAGCTGCTCCATGGCAGAGCCAGCGCCCGGCTCCCTCCAGTGCCAGGCGCCCAGGGACCCCGCTGACACCCCGGTGGTCTCCTCTGCCTCTGTTCTGCCCTCCCTCTCTCGGACCCGTCCTCCTCTGCAGGCCCCTCCCCGGGGACACCTCTCCATGGTCACGAGCTGCGACCCTCTCCCCGGCATTGCTCGTTTCCCTCTTGGCTCCCTCTTCCTTCTCTCTTCCCGTCTCTGCTGAACCACACGGAGCTCCTGGCAAAGTCCCCAGGGCCACACCGCAGAGGCCGGCAGCAGCTCCCAGTCTCGGCCCGTCTGAGGCGTCAGAGCGTTGACCAGTCCAGTGGCTGGCTCTCGCAGCGGCCACTTCCTGTTCTTGGCTACCAGAACCCTCTCTCCTCCTGTTCTTTCCTCCCTGGCCACTCTATCTCCAGCTCCTCTTCCAGCTCCTCCTTGGCCCTCTGTCCACACTCACCCTGGAGAGGTCCTGCCCCCCCAAGTGCACAGCATGGCCCTCAGATCCTGTGTCCAGCCGCCCGTTGGCTCCCCACTGGGGCTCTAGCAGTTTCTCAAACTTACCCTCAGACAGTCTCCTCCCGTGGCCTCCTTGCCCTGGAGGCCTCCTTGCCCCTTCTCTCTCTCCCCTCGTCCGTCCATCAGCGAATCCTGCCCCTGCTCCCTGCCAGGTCAGCCAGCACCTCCACTGCCTCCCTGCCCCACACCAGCCACCTCCCTCCTCTGGCCCCATCTCCTGACCAGGCTCCCCATTTCCCCTCCACCCTGTTGGGGTGCATCCTGTCCCCTCTGCTTCTCAGCACTGCAAAGTCCCCACGACACTCGGAGTCAAGCCCTGGAGTCTGGCCCCTTTCCACCCTCTGCCCTGCCCCTTTGCCTGGCTGCTTGCCCTGGACAGTCAGGAGATTCGCTTCTCCCCTGCATCACATCCTGGCCTCCCGTGTAAGTTGCCATGTGCCCTCAGCCAGCGCCTTGTGCCCCCCTCCCTCATCTGTTCCTAAAGTCCCCGGCCCCCCCCGCCCACCGCACTTCTGTCTGCTCCTGGAGCACAGGGGTTTGTGTCTGTTCTGTTCGTCACAGCACCCCAGTGGCCCTGGGGGTGGGGGGTGGGTGCACAAATACCTCCCTGCTACAGCTGCTCCATCCCTGGTGGGGGCGGGGGCAGGCGCTCTGACTCCGACTTGAGGACCAGGACCCTGCTGGGCAGACACCTTGGAGACTTGGGGCCGCGGGTGCAGAGCTCACTCTCTGACTGGCACCAGGTCCTCCCAAGGGCACTCCTGAGGGGAGACCCCCAGGACCCAGCCTATGTGGAGGAAGAGCAGGTGGTCCCATGGGGCCCAGGGAGCCGTCCCCGGCCCCCAACCCAGGGCCTGAGCCTCCTCCTGGGGGTTAAGCTCTGCCCTCCTCCAGGTCCTCCTTTGAAAAGCACCCCGGGGTCACCGTCCTGGAAACTCAGTGCAGACCAGTGAGTGATGGGCTGGGGCCAAGAGACGGGGCCTGCTTCCTAACAGTTAATGCCCCCACCTGCATGGCCTTACCTCGGCATTCGAGGCTCGTCACAATCTTCCTCGACCTACGCATCCAGCCTCCAGATCCGTGGCCCCCCACTCCATCTGTGCACCCTCAGTTCTAGCCGAGCCAGCAGGAGCCACATGCAGAATTCACCTGCCTGCCTGTGCTGAGGGTCCCTGCCCAGGCACACTTGCTTCATGGCCTCCACCTCTACCAGCAAAACCCCTCTCATCTTCGCTGGCCTCCTCTTGGAAGCCAGCCCCCCTGGCCTCAGAGCTCCTGAGCACTCTAACCGCCCCCCGACGCCTCTCCCTCCCTCGGCGGCTCCTCCGCAAGTCCTCTCTTCAGCCTGTGGCCGGAGGAGGCAAAGGCCCTCAGCATCCTGGGGTGGCCGCGAGCACATGCCCCTGTGCTCCCTCCCTGCTGGAGAGATTCTGTATCACGATCCATCCCATTTTACAGACAAGAGACTGAGGCCTGGAGAGGCCTCGAACTTGGGGAGAAGTCTGTCTCCAAAGCCACGCTTCCCGCTGGCAGTGAAGCGGGGAAGTGCAGGGGACAACCTCCGGTCACTCACAGAACGGGGGTCCGCAACCACAGCTCCCACTGCCCGGCACAGGGTCCCTCCACGATTGAAAGTAGAGGCCTCAGTATTCGCCTCCGGGCAGGCGGAGGCCCATCCTCCCTGCCCCTCAGCTCACAGACTAGCTGTGCCAGAATCACCTCGAACACCCCCCCCGAGATCCAGGGGCTGACGGAGCCGGGTCTGGGAAGAATGGGGGCATTGTTCACGGACACAGGGGCCAGCTGCCCCCGCCCACGCTCCCTGCCCTTCTGAGTCACTGCTCCAAAGAGAGGGGGCGTTGTGGACCCAGACCCGTCTGTCCAGCTGCCTGGGAGGGGCCGGGTGCCGCAGAGGAGCTGGCATCCCCGACGGCAGGCGGGTATTGACCGCCAGCCACGGGCCCACCCCTGGGAACAGGCCCCGCATGGCCCTTGTGGCCGTGGGTGGAGGGTAGGTGAGGGCTGTGGGAAGAGCAATGAGATCTGTTCCGGGAATGGGACGGATCGGCCGAGGCAGAGCAGGTTCTCCCAGGAGTGGAGGGCGAGCCCGCGCCTGGCTCCACTGTGATGGGGCTTCCACCCCGCTGTGTACCCACCACTGCGAGGCTGTGATGTGGTCACCACAGCCCTGCCCTCTGGGGGACAGCAACGCGGGCACCCTTCCCCGCTGCTCTGCTGCAAGACATCTCTGGGTGGACCGAGGGGCACCGAAGCAAGAGGGCCTGGGCCCCTTTCTTGGCGGGAAGTTCAGTCCCCCCAAGAGCAGCTGGCCCAGTGTGTGGCTGTGGAGCGAGGTCAGCTATGGCCAACTTCCCGGTGGGTGGTCACTGGCCACATCTGGGGGCAGAGGTGAATGCAGATGTTTGGGCATGCCCCTCTGCTCTGTCGGCCTCCAGCTGCCAAGGCACAAGTCACACCTTTGTTCTGGGACACTTGGAGGGCCCGACAGGACTTAGGGGAAGCCACCGACATTGCTCAATTCTTGCTGACACTCATGAAGCCAGCCCGCAAACAAGCAACCAAGGCCAGCCCAGCCCAGCAGACTCAGGCGGAACAACTGAACTGCTGCGACCATCCCAGCTGAGCCAACCCACCCAGCCCACGGTCCCAGCCCACACAACCCAGCCCCATGGTCCCAGCCCAGACAACACAGCCCACGGTCCCGGCCCACACAACCCAGCCCCATGGTCCCAGCCCACCTAACCCAGCTCCATGGTCCCAGCTCACGTAATCCAGCTCACGTAATCCAGCCCATGGTCCCAGCCTGCCCAATCCAGCCCCATGGTCCCAGCCCACCAACCTAGTCCCATGGTCCCAGCCCAGCAACCCAGCTCATGGTCCCAGCTCACCCAACCCACCTCATGGTCTCAGCCCACAAACCCAGCCCCATGGTCCCAGCCCACTAACCTAGTCCCATGATCCCAGCGCACTAACCTAGTCCCATGATCCCAGCCCACCTAACCCAGCTCCCTGGTCCCAGCTCACCCAATCTAGGCCATGGTCCCAACCTGCCCAACCCAGCCCCATGGTCCCAGGCCACCAACCTAGTCCCATGGTCCCAGCCCGCCTAACCCAGCTCCGTGGTCCCAGCCCGCCCAACCCAGCCCCATGGTCCCAGCCCGTCTAACCTAGCCCCATGGTCCCAGTTTGCCTAACGCAGCCCACGGTCCCAGCTCACCTAACCCAGCCCATGGTTCCAGCCCACCCAACCCAACCCCATGGTCCCAGCCCACCAACCCAGCCCACGGTGCCAGCTCACTCAACCCAGCACATGGTCCCAGCTCACTCAACCCAGCCCACGGTCCCAGCCCTCCCAACCCAGCCCCATGATTCTAGCTCACCAACCTAGTCCCACGGTCCCAGCCCACCAACCCAGCCCCAATGGTCCCATCCTCCCATAACCCTGCAACCCTCCCCAAGTCTAGCCAACCCCCCAGCTCCTCAACTCAGCCTCCCTGAGGTATCCATCATCTGTCCTGTGCGTCTGGCCCCCTCCCTCCAGCTCCAGGCTCCATCATACATCAGGGGCCACTCAAAGGCTGAGGGCTCCAGCATGGAGGTCCCATGCCTCCTCTTCTTACCCTGCCCACTTGCCCTCCATTTCATGCACATGCCTTGGCCAGCCCCCAGTCAGCCAACGCCCACATCTCTGTCCCTCCCTGACCTTGCTCTGACTTTGCTCCACGTCTCCAAGTGCCTCTGCCTCAGGAACACCTCTCTCCGCAAGTCCAGCCCACCTGCACTGCACACTCAGGTGCCAGGCACAGCAGACTCTGCCCCGGGCTACTGAGGCAGGTCCCAGATCTGTGGGCTCCTAGGGTTCCCCAATGTGGCTGCCAGCCACTGCCCTACCTCCCCAGGGAAGCCATGATGGAGGAAGGCCATGGCTCAGGGCTCAAGCCTTGGGGCTGGAGTGCCTACTCCAGAGGGCTTGTGACTCACCGGGACCCTGGCCTCCTTTTCATCAGTACCTGGACTGAGGCCCTGAGGTACCTTTGTGTTCTCAAAGCCTCTGGGTCTTGTCTCCATCTCAAAATCTGGGAGTCTGAGAAGCTCAGCACAGTTAAGTGAGGCGGATGTGTGTGTGTGTGTGAGTGTGTTGGGGCATGGTGGCTTAAAAGGTCATCTGGTCTGTCCACCAGACTGAAGAAGGCGACTCTCCTCTGTAGCACCTGGACTCACCCAGACAACCCAGAGGCACATCTCCCCAAGCAGCCAGGCCCCCACCCCACAGCTCCTAGCTGGTCCAGAACCCAGCCAGATGCTCATGGCTGGGGCCTAGGGCAGAAGCAAAGGTCCACTGGGAAAGGATGCACAGGGTGGGCTTCTAGCCATTGTGGGCCCTGGAAGCTGTTTCTCCCTGTCATGCAGAAAGCTGGACACAAGGCAGTGGTCAGTGGTCAAGGTGGGAGGTCCTGAACGACCCTGTCCTACGGTGAGGGTGGGGCAACTAAAAGGGTGGCTGACTCTGGTGTGAGGAGCATAAGGGCAGGAGGCACCTTCAGCCAAGCCAGGTCTCTGCTCTGCAGGGCACACAGGATCGCCATGCCCTAGACCAGGAGTAAATCTGAATACCGGTGCCCAAGCATGCACCTCCCCGGCTCCTTTCACCTGTACCTGGGCACCCCTCCCTGCCCCCTCCACCTGTGCCCGGAGCACCGCCCGCCAGCCATAACTGTGCCAGCCACTCATAGCTCCCACCTTTCCCCCACCAGGCCCGGCTCTGTCCAAGGTTGGCTGATCCCCAGCTAATTCCCTCATGTGGCCTCTCCACAGCCCTTGCGGATCTAATAGCCTGAGCCTGCGGCTGGGGCCCCAGGGAGCTGTGCCCCCCTTCCTCCTGAGAGGCTGAGAGGGGGTGACTCAGGCCCCAGAGGAGGGCGGGCAGGAGGACGGCCCAGCAGGATGACTCAGCATCTTAGCTGCTCCCCACCCACCTCACGGGAGAGTCTGGTGAGAAACCACTTCCTGCCCCCATCCAGAGCAGCCCCCCACCCCAGTTCTGCCCTTTGGCCTGTCCCCCTCAGCTCTAGGGCTGCACAAAGGACCTGGACCCTTCCTTTCCCTCCAGGGCACCAGGAGGCCGCAGGTTCAGAAGCTGAGCAGAAGGGAGTGACCAGGACAGTTTCCTCCTGGGTTTTGCACTGGGGGCCACTAATGGCTCAGGGCCTCCAGGTGTGACCCAGGTCTGGGGCAGGGGGACCAGGCAGAGAGGCAAGCACCAGCCAGTTAGCAGCCCCCAACCCTCCTCAGTCCTTAACTGAGGGGATGGAGGGGAGGAGGAGAAGAGGCCCACGGGGCCTGGCCACCGGCCCCAGCACCACATCCACAGGATTTGTTACGTTGTGTGTGGGAGTTTGCTCATTCTCAAGGCTTGTAGCCTCCCATTGTGTGCATTTGCCACAAATTATTCACCCCTTCTACAGTCCTAGAGGCAAAGCTTCTATAGGCTTTGGGAGCTCTCTGTCTGGGACTGCTGTCAACGGTGCTGCGTCCACATTCTGGTACCTGACTGGTGACCAGGTGCATTTCTGTGGGACGTGCACCTAGAAGGGGTGTCACTGGCCCAGGACGACTCAGGACCAGCTTCAGTGGACGGGGCCCCACGGTTTTCCTAAGTGCGCGTTCCACTCCGCCACCCCCGCCAGCTGGCTCGGTCCAGCTGCTCCACGTTCCAACCACTCGCGGTGTTTTCCAGCGTGTCCACTGCAGCCATTCAGGCAGGGCTCAGGATATCGACCCAGGCGTTAACTAGCATCTGCATTCTCCTCAAGAGGAGTGAAGATAAGCACCTTCTCCTGTGTTTACCGGACCTCTGGGTTTCCTTTTTGTGCGTGTGAAGGGCTGTCAAGTCATTTGCCTATTTTTTCTTTTTCTATTGGTTTGTCTATCTTTTTCTTGGTTTGTTGTTTTTATATGCCGGGTACTAGTTGCTTGTCAGATACGTATAATGAAAATACATTTTCCCTCACTTGGCTTGCCCTTTCACCCTCTTAATACGGTGTATTTTGAGGAACAGAAGTTATTCATCTTATTATAATCTAACTTATCATTTTTTCCCTAAAAGAGGTTAATGCTCCTTTTTTTCTACTAATAGATTTTATTTTTTAGAACAGTTTTGCATATACAGAAAGATCGATAGTACAGAGTCCCCATAAACCCACCCCTCACACATACACACAGCCTCCCCGATTGTTAACACCTTTCGTTAGTGGGGTACACTTGTTACAATTGATGAGCCAATGTTGATACATTCTTATTCACCCAAGCCCCCGATTCACATTAAGGTTCACTGCTTGCGTTGTACACTCTGTGGGTTGTGAGACACCTGTAATAGCCTGGATCCACCCTTGAACATCATACAGAATAGGTCACTGCCCTAACAGTGCCCTGTGCTGGGTCTGCTCATCCTTCCCTCCCACCCCCCACAGCCCCTGGCAACCACTGACCCTCACTGACTCCACAGTTTTGCCTTTTCTAGAACGCCATACAGTTAGAATCATACAGTCTGTGGCCTTTTCAGATTGGCTTCTTTCACTTAACAATATGCATTTAGGTCCCTCCACGTCTTTTCCTGGCTTGACGGCTCATTTCTTTTTCAGCACTGAGTAATAGTCCATTGTCTGGATGTAGCGCACTTTATTTATCCATTCATCTGCTGAAGGGCGTCTTGATTGCTTCCAGATTTGGCAATTATGAATAAAGCTGCTGTAAACATCCGTGTGCAGGTTTTTGTGTGGACGTAAGTTTCTAACTCATTTGGGTCAATACTAAGCAGCATGATTACTGTGTTGCATGGTAGGAGGATGTTTAGTTTTGTAAGAAACCACCAACCTGTCTTCCACAGTGTCTGTACCATTTTGCGTTCCCACCAGAATGATGAGGGTTTCTGTTGCTCCGCACCCTCGCAGGATTTGGTGGTGTCAGTGTTCTGGATCTTAGCCATTCCAATAGGTGTGTAGTGGTATTTCATTGTTGTTTTAATTTGCATTTCCCTGATGACATGAGTGTCTTTTTGTGTGCTTTTTTGCCCTCTGTATTTCTTCTTTGGTGACGTGTCTGTTCAGATCTTTTGCCTACTTTTTATTTGGGTTGTTCATTTTCTTATTGTTGAGTTTTAAGAGTTCTTTGCATATTTTGGTATAATAATAGTGTCCTCTGTCAGAGATGCGTTTTCTAGTCTGGGGCCTGTCTTCTCATTCTCTGAACAGTGTCTTTCTGTCTTTTTCTCAGGTTTGGTGTTTTTGTGTTTCCTATTTAAACAACAAATCTTTGTGGGTTCCGAGACTGTGAAGATGGTCTCCTTTGTCTTTTTTCCCCCGTAAAGGGTTTACCACTGACATTTGTCTCTCTTATCCGCCTGGAATGATAGCTGTGTACGGTGTGAGGGAGGGATCCAGGGATCCATCACTGAGAATGTCACCCTTCCCTCCATTGCCCTTCCGTGTGGGACTCCCATCTGTTCTATCTGTCTCCTTTGCATCAATACCACACCGTCTTGATTCCTGGATCTTTATAAAAGCCATTCTTCCCTAAACTCCAGCCCTGCCACTTCACCAAAACTGCTCCGCTCAAGGTCAAATTGCTAAGTCGAGTGGTCAGTGCGGAGTTCCCCCTCCCACCTGGTCTATCAGCCGGGGCATCCGACACAGCAGGCTCCTCCCTCCTTGAATGGCTCTCTGCACTTGGCTTCCAGGCCCTCCTCTCTGGGACTCTCCTGCCCCCACCTGCTCCTTCTCAGTCTCTTTTGCTGGTTCCCCCTTGATTCTCCAGCCTCTCGAAGTTGGGAGGCCCAGGGGCCTCTTCTCGTCTCTGTCTGCACTCAGCCCTTGATTGCAGCCACTCATTATTTAAATACCGTTGAATGTTGATGACTCTCAGCTTTCTATCTCAGCTTGATCTCTCCCTCAACTCCCAACTCCAACAGCTGCTGCCACTCAACAGTGCCACTGCGTGTCCGTGGGCATCATCTCGACATGGAACGTCCAGAACTGAGCCCCGGTCTTCCTCCCCAGCCCCCTCCTTCTGCATCCATTCCCATCTCAGCCAATAACATGCCACCCTCCTCACTACTCTGGACAAACCTTGAGCCAGTATCCCCTCCATCGCACACCTGACCCATCAGGACATCCTACTGGCCTTGCCTCAAAGGTGCGTCCCAAATCTGACTGCTTCTCATCTTTCCTCAGCCACTGCCCCCATCTAGGCCACCACAGCCTCCCAGCTGGTCTCCTACATTCACCCCGTTCCCTCCCAGCTCTCGCAGGGCAGTCAGAGTGATGCTGATCAGAGTCCTCCAGTTCATCCCCCTCAGAGACAAACCAGGGTCCTCCTGGGGGCTGGACATCTCAACGACCTGGCAGGGTAGCCCTCTCTGACCCCTGACCCCTGACCTTGTCCTCTCCCTCCACCTGTGCTCTGCTCAGCTGGCTCCCAGGCCTCTGCTCCTGCCCAGTTTGCTGAGCCATCACCTCCTTAGGGTCTGCAGACACAGGCCTCTCCGATTGCAACACCCTCCTTCCTGTCACTCCCTGTGCCCCTGCACTGTCCCATTGTGCATCATGTCCCCAGTGTCCTGTGTACGCTGCCTGTTTTGGTCTATGTCTGTCTCCCCTGTCTAGAGTATGAACCCACATGGCAGGAATTCCTGCATGGTTCCCGTGATTTCCCAGCAACCAGAGCAGCGTCCGGCCAGTGGTGGGTGCTTGATGATTACGTGCAGGAGGGATAAACGGATGCACGAGTGGCTTCTAATTTCTTCTCATCCCCGACTCCCCCAGGCAGACCCTCCCCATCTGGGCCTCGACTCTCCCTCCTGGAGAGCCAAGGGCTGGGCCAGACAGTCTGTAGACCACGGCCTCCACCCACAAGGAGCCAGAGACTCAGGAGCTGTGCCCTGGGCTCCTTCCCAGGCTAAGACCTCTGGGACTTGAGCTGACCTGGGAGCCCTGTTCCCACCAGACCTGCCTTCCGGGCCCCTCGGCCAGTGGAGGGCTAAGCGTGTCCAGGCCCTGCGGTTCTGGGCTGGGCCCACTGCCTCTGGCCCCGAGGGTACCTATTCCTGGCCTTGCCCCACATCTGGCAGGGTGCAAGGGACAGGGCCCTCTTCGGGACCCTTGCACTAACCATACCATGGGTGGACTCTGATGAAGTTACTGACTTGGAGGGGACCTTTGGCGTGCGACAGAGCAGAGACCCCGAGGTGCCTGGCTGAAGCCATAGGGTTTCTCAAGAAATACAAGGGCCCCAGGCTCCATCTGGTGCCAGTGGAGGCCCAGCCCAGCCTGGGTCCCAGCCTCTGCAGTCATGGCCTGTGGCACTACCCACTTGGGAGGGACCCACGAGCTGCTCTCTCGGGAGCCAGCCGCAAGGCCCAGGGGGTGGCCTCTGCCCCTTCCTTTCCATCCCAAGCCTCTCCTGGCTGTCAGAGAGACAGAGAATCTGGGCATCTAGGAGAGCTTGAGAAAGAAGGAGGAGAGAAGGGAGCCAGACACTTCTGAGCCCCTGCTCAGCTCCAGCAGCTCCTGGAGGGTGGGGGCTGCGGGCCATAGGCTGTCTGGCCCAGCCCTTGGCTCTCCAGGAGGAAGAGTGGAGGCCCAGACGGGGAGGGCCTGCCCGGGTGAGTCAGGAGATGAGAGGGGATGAGAAGCCACTCCCCGTGACCTCCACTCGGATGCTGGCCCGTGGGTCAGTGTCTCCGGGACCCCGTGCATCTGTTTATCCATCCCACACATAATCGAACACAGAGAGAATGTCTCCCCTCTGGACTGAATGACCTGACAGGGGCCTCTGCAGGGGGAGGGACCTCTCCACCCTTTGGGCCACCAGAGGGTCCCTTCTCAGCAGTTCCATGTCGTCCTCAGGGGAAAGGCTAAGGATCTCTGCCCCGCACCAGCCCCGGCACCGCCCCCCCCCCCCCGGGCTCTGGGCCAGACACAGCTGGTGGCCATGTCAGGCCTCTGACTCCATCCGACCATCTACACTGCCTCCTGCCCACACCCTCCTGGTCTTGTCGACCCCGTCAATGCCCCTGTGGAAGCAGCAGGGGGACACCCTGAAAAGGTGTTTTCTCATAGGTCTGTCTGCTGGGATACCTGCCACTGTGTGCGGAGTCCAGCCCACCCAGGGCCCAGCTGACCTCTCCGAGATACCAGCCTGCCAGGAGGAGGTGAAAACGCCAGGGAGTGGGTTCCTCTTCTGGGCCTGCACTGAGTCAGGCCTTGGAGCCCAAGGAGCCGGGGCAGAATTCCAAGGGCAAGGCAGTCTGTCTGCTTCGCTCCGCACTCTAGTCCTCATCTCTAGATGTGCGTCAGATGAACCCAGCAAACATTTGTGGAACAGTTGGGTACGGAGGCAGGGTGAGGCGGTGGGCGCCCATCTGTGGCCATCAGGCTCACCAGCGTTAGGGCAGGGGTCTGGGGGGGTCTGGCCCAGGTCAAGGTCGTGATTTATTCGGTGGTTACAGAAAAGATGGGAATTCCACTCCTGCCTGCTGTGAGCCACAGAACCTCGGTTGGCCTTCCTGTAAAGTGGGGGAGCCGGGGGGACCACTCAAGAAAAAGTGCCCTGGGTGAGCCCCCTTGGGAGGATTCCTCACTGTTCATGTCCTACTCAAGCATCACCTGCCCAGAGAAGCCTCCCCCGGCAGGGGTCACTTTCTAGCACACTCCCCCTGCTTAATTCCCTTTTTGACACGAACCTTCTCTGAGCAAACTCCTTTCCTCCGTAACTAACGCCTGCCCCTCCTCGGGCTGGGACTAGGGGTGGGGGACAGACCTGGCCCTCTCCCTGGCCAGCTCCTCACAGCATGAGAGGGAATGCGGAGTCCTGGAGGGCAGCTGTGGGTCACTGTGGCCTGGGCAGGGCTGAGCACTGTTCTGAGCAAGAGATTCGCACTCCCATCCCCTCCAAGAGGCTGATAAAAGTGATGAAAAGGCTCGAGCTGGGAGGCCTGGTTCCTCATCTGATCCCACAGCAGACGGGCGGGTGGGGGCCCCAGGGTTAGGAGGGCCCAGGGTGGCGGGGCAGGGCCAGGCCAGGTGCTGTTCTGGGGGGGTGGGGGCTGTGGACACTTGGTGGAGGACGATGAGGTCCGTCCGGGTGGCTGGAGATTCCCAGGGTGAAGGAAGAGTGGGAGGGGAAGAGGCTTGGGGGAACGGGGCGCCCGGGGGTAAGGGGAGCAGGAGGGGAACAGTAGGCGCAATGGGGCGAGGATGGAGCGCTGGGAAAGCCTGCCGGGCCTAGGCGGGGGCGTACTCCGCGCGCTTGGGCGGGGAAGGAGCCGCAGCTCCGGGGGACGCGCCCGGCTGGAGGCGTCCAGGGGGCCCCGGATGCGGTCCCCTTGGGCTCAGACACGGTGGCCGGCCGCGCCCGCGCCGCACACTAAGCACCCACGCCGGGCCCCACCATTCTCGGGTCACGCGCGGGTCCACCGCGGGAAAGGCGGTGGCACTCCCCCCGAAGGCTGTGAGGGTCGGAGCAGGGCGCGTCTGCGCGGGGCCGGCTGGGGGGCGGGGTCGTGGTCGCCCCGCCCTGTCCCCGCCCCCGCGCACGCCGCCGCGGCTCACGTGACCGGCCCCGGTGCAAACAAGCGTGTCAGCTGATTCGAGCCGAGTGCGCCGTCATCCCGGCTATAAGCGCGCGACCTCCCGGGCCTCCGCTGTGACCGGGCCGCCGCCGCCGCCGCCGCCATCATGCAGGTCCCCAGCCTGTTGCTGCTCGCCCTCGGCCTGCTGGCCGCGCCCGCCGCCGCGCTCGTCAGGTGAGGCCCGCCGTCCCGCGCCCGGTGACCCCGTGCACCCTGGTGCACCCGCGCCCCCGTGCGCCCCATTGCGGGGACGCCGCGGTGCCGCCCCGCGCGCCGCCTGCAGGGCCCACCCTCGGGCACGGCGGGGGAGCTCTGCAGCTGCAGGGTTCGCCCAGGGACCCCGCCAGCCCGGCGAGCCCCCCACTCCCACTATCGCGGGGTCGGCCTTGGAGGGAGGGGAGGAGGGGGTGTGGCTGTGAATCGGGCTGACTCAGCCTCCCCAGGATAGGTGGGGTGGGGTGCCTGCACTCAGGGCCCACGTGTGGAAGTCGGGAGACACAGGTCTAGGCCCCTGAACCTATGCAAGTCATTTTCCCGCTTGGGGCCCCCCTTTGCCAGCTGTGAGCTGGGCGGAGACTCGCCTGGTTTGTCCCATGGGGTCTTACTACCGGCCCTGGGCCAGGAGAGCCCCACAAGTCTGAGAGGCAGATGGGAGTTAGCCTAAGAAGGGGGTCTGGGTGAGGGGCCCAGCCGATCCGGGTTGGCTTCCCCACCAGCACTGCCTGCCCCAGTGAGGGCCACACCCTCCTCAGGCCTAGGGGCCTGACCCTCTGTGCCAGATGAGGCCACCGACTGCCAGGCCTGGACCAGGGCTGTGCCAGCTGGACCTGAGGACTGGTGCCTCCACCCCCACCCTCCCACCTTGCAAGGCAGCCAGCTCTCCTGGCAGTAGGCCGACCCCTTTGTGTCCCTGCTCCCACCCTGGCTCCGGGGCCCTTGTGCCAGCCCTGAGCAAGCGTTCTTCCACCTCTGCTGTGGGCCTTTTGCCCATGGGCAGCTGGATGAGGTCATAGGACTGCAGGAGCTGGCTGTCGCCAAGTGAAACTGAGTCCTGCAAAGGGCTGTCCTACGTGGGCTTCCCCGTGGGCCGGGGCCTCCGGGGAGTAGCCCATCTGGAGCCATATGGGTAGCAACCTGGGCCTGCTGGGCCCCACCCACAGGCCTTCCCCCCCGGGGACAGATGGCAGTGGGGAAGGGACCTGGGGCTTCTTGGGCGGTGCCGCTCCTCCGTGCGTGCTCCTGTGGGACTGATGGCACCTGTTTCTTTGGTTACTGGAGGGCGTGTCCATCCTCTCCTGGGAATGACCTCGGGGTCTCTAGCCTGCCAGCTCTTAGGCGAGAGTCCTGTTTTCCTGGAGCATGCTCTTGGCTTGCCTAGAAAAGCCAGCCGTGACCTTGAACTCTGATCCCCAGGGCTGGGAAGACATTTCATCCAAGTGGTTGAGTTTGCTCAGATGTGTTCTCCTGTCCCTCCTGCCTCCTGGACCATGGGAGCAGGGCGCAGCTCAGACACAGGGGGCCCCTCGCTCAGTCCGCTTTCTGATGGTGGACCCTGTGCCCAACAGAACCAGGACCCTTGACCCCAGGCCCGTGCTCTCTCCCGCCAGCTCAGACCACGAGGGCCACCCAGGTTGGGTGTGTGTGCTGGAGGCAGCGGCTCCTGTGAAGTGTGCCCTGAGCAGGGGCACCGTGGGGCACGCTTTGGGGGAGGCAGGCCTGAAAGCAGACCCCCGGCACTCCTCCGGCTGCAGCCCTTGCCCTCCCCAGGTCTGTGTCAGCGTGGGGAGAGGGACAGATGAGCAGGAAATGACGCAGTTCACAGCAGTGGGGGTGAGGGCCCTGGAAGGAAACCAGGTCGTGTAAAGGGCAAGCAGAGGTGGTCAGGGAGGGCTTCTCAGAGGGGATGACATTGCAATCCCATCTGATGACCAGGAGGTGGCCACCGGGGAGGTCAGACAGGGGAGGTGGGGACTGTCTCTGCGTGGGGTCTGGGTGACAGCAGCAGATGTGGCCAGAGGGCCAGGTGAAGGGGACGGCTCGGAGGGCTTTGGACAGGGGTGGCAGGTGCCTCTAACAGACCCCACCGGCCACCATCACAGAAGAGAGTAGAGCGGGCCCAGAGTGGGGCCAGGAGACCCCTGGTGGCTGAGGAGGGGGAGGGGCCGGCTTGGATGTGGGGACGTGGGTGCGGGTCCAGGTAGGAGGTGGATTTGAGCCCCCCTAACAAGCCCTGGTCCCTCCTTGACAGAATCCCACTGCACAAGTTCAAGTCCATCCGCCGGACCATTTCAGAGGCCGGAGGCCCCGTGGAAGGCCTGATCGCGAAGGGTCCCATGTCAAAATACTCGCAGGGGGCACCTGCTGTGACCGGCGGGCCCATTCCAGAGTTGCTCAAGAACTACATGGACGTGAGTGTGGGGGTCAGCTTGGGGGGACTGGGTTGGCCGCGAGCACTGCTGTAGATGGGCTGGCCTTTGAGAAAAGTTCTGGGTGGGCCGGCAGGTGATGTAGTGAAGTTCTGTTGTTCTCAGCAGCCAGTGGTTTTGAGTGCCTCACCTGTGGGGGGCGGGTCTTCTGCTCAGCCACGCCCCCCGGGGCCCCTGCCGGGCCCAAGTCCCAGATGGAGGACTCAGACCTCCTGCTGGGTTTGCACACCAGGCTCCCCTGCTGGTGCTGGTCCTGGTCCTTCTGGGGTTGTGAGAGGGAGGGTTGGGGTGTCCTTGGCATGTCTGTGACATCTCTCGCTGCATGTCACTGTTGGCTCAGAGCTGGGCAGGTGTCTCGTCCTCAGGCCAGCCTGGGGAGTGGGGGACAGTGTCACTCTCTACAGATGAGGGAGCTGGGCCCAGGACCATCAGCTGGGTGTGGAGGAGCCTGGAATCAGGCCTAGGCCCACCCTGAAAGGCTGTGGGGTGGGGGACCCTTAGGGGTCCTTCTGGGCCTGCCTGCCCGGTCGTGACTAATCTCCCTGGAGTTTCTGTGTCCTTGCCCGTCCTACCCGAAGGCCTGGGGCAACCCGTAACACTCCCTGCCCCCGTTCACTTTCTTCCTCTTGGGTCAGCAGCCAGGTCTGATCACGCATGCTGCTCCTTGAGTGGGAAACAGGCTCAGAGGTGGAACATTCTAAAAGCCACACAGCAAGCTGGGGACAGGTTTGGGCCCCAGCCTGGCACCTCTGGGGATACCCAGGGGACGTCCTCTCTGCGTCTCCTGCCCCCGAATCGCAGGGAGCCAGCCCCTGCCTGCCATCCAGCTTCTGGTCTACCTGAGGTTGGGACAGGTGCCTGTGCCCTCTGTCCTGCCTGGCCAGAGCCCCAGCCGTTTCAGGAAGCTGTGGCCTCACAGGCATGTGACCAGCCTGGTGGAGGGGGGCTGTCTGCCCTTGGCTTGACTGATCAGTTCTCTCTCTCACACACAAACACACACACATGCGCGCATGTGTGCGCGCACGGAGATTTGCTGAGTCATCCCCCCCGCCCCCAACCTGGACACTGTTGGGTCATGAGTCAGCAGCTGCTGGTGTTTCCTGGAGCCAGGTGGCCAGAGAGAAATGACCAGAGGGATTGGAGCCAGAACCCTGTGGTGACCAGTGGCCCAAGTTCCCTCCTAGAGCAAGAGGGTGTCCCATCAGGCAAGGCCCAGATGGCCCCAAACTCAAGAACGCCACACCCTCTGACCCATGAGAGGGCCAAGGGTGGGGTTTTGCTTTGAGGCTCAGAGGGGCACGTGCCCCTCAGGCTTACCTGAGCACCTGGCTTCCCCCAGATTACCCCTGCTGCCCTTGTTTACGGGTGGGGAAACTGAGGCCCAGAGCACAGATGGCAGAGTGGCTGGGCCCTGAGGGTCTCTGAGCCAGCACCGTCAGCCTCCCCTGGGCCGCCTGGACCCCCTCTACTTGGGAGCCCCCAAGACTTGACCCTGAGGGGCAGGCACAGGGTAGGAACTGAGGCCCCAGAGTCAGGCCCTGACTTGGCCCCCGTCCTGGGGAGGGAGTCTCTCCCCTTCCGGGGCCCTGGACCCCTGCACTGCAGAGGGTCTTCCCGGCGGGCACTTCCCACACCTGAAGCTCAGACCAAGGGCGGAGCCTGTCCCGACACTGACTCCACTACTGTTGTCATCTTTGAGATGGGAGCCCAGTGTCACCATGGTCAGGCAGGGCTGGGCTGTGCCCAAGGGCCCGGGGACCCGAAGTGCCCGTGGGTCTGAGGATCGATGGCAGGTGAAGGTGGATGCCGTGACAGCAGGTCTAGACTCTGGTGCCCCTCCTCTGGCCTCAAAGACCTGGCTCCCAGGACAGCGGTGGCCTTCTCTCAGGCCCAGTGGGGAGGTGGGCCCCCTTCCCCGACCCTGACAGCCCCTGTTCCCCACCAGGCCCAGTACTATGGGGAAATCGGCATCGGGACGCCCCCACAGTGCTTCACGGTGGTCTTCGACACCGGCTCCTCCAACCTGTGGGTCCCCTCGATCCACTGCAAACTGCTGGACATCGCCTGCTGTAAGTCACAGCCCTGTCTGTCCTGCCCAGTGCACCCCTCTCCCATGTGGTGGAAAGAGAGCGAGGGGGCCGGCCCCGCCCTTGCCTGCCCGCTGACGTGGGAGGGGGCAGAGGGGACACGGGCCCTGGAGTGGGGCGCACAGCCCTCCGTCCACCCCACATGCACGCACGTGCTCTCCCTGTGGGCACTGGGGGCCTGCCGCCAGCCTCGGCCCCTGTTCTCCGTTCTGGGCTGTAGCTGTGGGCTGGCCACCACCAAGGAGAGCAGGCTGCCACCTTCCGCGGCCCTGCCTGCTCAGCTCTTGGGCAATGCGCTGCTCCCATCTCTCGGCCACACCAGAGGGCCCAGCTCCTCCGCCCTGCCCCAGAGCACCCTGTTTTCTGGGCAGACCTGTTCCTGCCAGCCTTGCCCTCATCTGGGCTGGGACTGTGGTGGCCGAGGATGGAGCAAGCCATGGGCCAGACCGCCCACTGGGCCGACACCAAGGGTGGGGGTCACGGGCGATCCCGACCCTGGGAGGGCAGCTTGGTGGGCGGGCTCTGCAGTAGGTGGCTGGGGGCCTGGCGTGGGGTGGGGGGTCAGAGGTCAGAGGCCGCAGTGGGGCGGCAGGCTGACGGGTCCCCTGCTGGCACAGGGATCCACCACAAGTACAATAGCGACAAGTCCAGCACCTACGTGAAGAACGGCACCTCCTTCAACATCCACTATGGCTCGGGCAGCCTCTCCGGGTACCTGAGCCAGGACACCGTGTCGGTGAGTCTGTCGTGGGGCTGCTCCCGGGGCCGGGGCGCTTATCGTGGTAGGAGATTCTCCCCCACATGTGATGGGACGAGAGGGCTCAGTGACCCCCAGCCCCACCCCAGGGTAGGGAAGGGTCTGGGCCAGCTCCCCGGAGGTGCTGTTTGGCAGTCAGCTGAGTGAGGCGCACGGGCTGGCTTGCTGGGCGGGTGCACAGGTTGAGCAGAGACCGGGAGGCGAAGAGCCCAGTGTGCGGGGCAGTGCAGAAACGGAGTGGGAAGGAGACGGGGTAGGGGGCAGCCCTGGCCATGTGTGCAAGCTGGGGACAGCCAGGAGGGTTGGAAGGGGACAGCGGGGCAGGGAGCAGCCAGTGCAGTGAGGATTTGAACACCCGCATAGTCCCTGAGGCATGGGTGCAGAGCGACGGCGCAGGTCTGGGACCAGGACCTGGCGAGCGATGACTGGGGAGGCTGCCTCCCAGGCTCCTGGCGGAAGAGCGGTGGGAGGATTGGGTTCCGTTCTGACACGTTGGGTTTGAGTTGCCAGCTCGGTGCTCAGGGCCAGGCCTGAGGACGGGGGCCTGGGTTGGGGACCGGGCCTGGACCAGTCAGGGAGGGCAGAGATGTGCCCCTGGGGCTGCTGGCAGAGGGGCACCTGCAGGGGACACCAGGAAGGGGAGGGAGCAGCCGGGGACGGCAGTCCAGGGCCGTGCCTGTGGTGGAACATCTCTGGGGCCGCATGCAGGACGAGCTGTCCTCCCCCAGGCGGGCTGAGCAGGCCCTTGACGGTTCTGCCCACGATCACGTGGCCGGAAGCTGCTTGGTGCCAGGCCACAGCAGAGGCCTGGGCTGAGAGTTTTGGGGGGACGTGGTGCAAAGTGGAAGATGGTCCTCTCCCAGCCCCAGGCGAGACAGGAAGGCAGCAAAACCTCCCGCAGGGCCAGGGGTCTGGGAGGAAAGACCCTTCCTCCAGTGGGGACCATTTCTGACCGTCCCGGTGGGTCAGGAGACGGGGCGCTGTAGCTGCCTGCAGCCACTGCCCCGCCCCCCCCCATCTTCCTGCCAGGTTTTTCTGGGGGGCTCCGCCTCCGGGCTGTCTCTGGGCCTGAGACAGGATGTTGCCCAACATGCCCCCTCCTCCTGGTGTCAGCCCCAAAGAGCCACTTTTTCCCCACATCCTGCTGGTGGTCTTGGTCTGTCTGCAGCCTCAGCCGCCCGAGTTGGGGGAGGGGGCTGTGTGGCCTCCAGCCTGAGCTGGATTGGGTCACAAGGTTCCTCGCTCTCCCCAGCCCAGCCCAAGGGCAGGAGCAGGCCTGGGTGGGGAGGGCGCTGGGGTGAGAGGGCCGGAGCTTGGCAAGGAGCCAGCCCTCTGCGCTCGCTCCTCTGTTTCTGTCTCTTGTTAAAACAGTCCTGACAAAGAGTACAGACCTCCGAAGCCCCATCCCCACAGCCCCAACCCCAGCCATCCCCAGCTGTGTTTCGGTCCAGTGTCACCAGCCCTTTGCCCTGGGCCCTCTGCCCACACATCGAGCCCCTGTGTGCGAAGTGATGGGCGAAGCCCGAGCTGGGTTTTGCACTGTGGCCGCCCACACGGAGACGGCAGGCGACGGCCCGCGTGGGACCCAGGTGTGGAGCTTGGTGGTCCACGTGGCCCACTGACCCCCTCGGCCCGCAGGTGCCCTGTGGTGCGGCGTTGTCGACGCTGGGCGGCGTCAGGGTGGAGCGGCAGACGTTCGGGGAGGCCATCAAGCAGCCAGGCATCACCTTCATTGCAGCCAAGTTCGACGGCATCCTGGGCATGGCCTACCCCCGCATCTCCGTGAACAGCGTGCTGCCCGTCTTCGATAACCTGATGCAGCAGAAGCTGGTGGAGAAGAACGTCTTCTCCTTCTACCTGAACAGGTGGGCGGGAGGCGTCTGGTCCCCTCCTCCGGGCTTTCTGGGCTCAGCCACGCTGAAATGCAGGGTGGGGGGCTCGGGCTGCAGCTGCCTGGTCACAGTCCTGCTGCGGCCTCCCTGTGTCCATCGGCCGGGCACGAGGCTCGGTTCCTGCCCGCTGCCCTCTGCCGTTGTACAGGTGAGCAGGCGGCCTCCTAGAGGAGGCTGTGTCTTGCTGGGGTCTCCCAGCGGGAGGCGCTCGGGCTGAGGGTCCGGGATCTTGGTTGCTGGGCCTGCGTCATACGAGAACCAGAGCTGGGTCAGGGGTCCTGGCGGTTCCTCCTCCTGCATCTCTGCCCGATGTCCCCAGTCTGGTGATGGGCAGATGTGGTCCTGGCCCCAGGGGACAAGGTCGTGAGCCCAGATTTGTGACAGGAGCTTTGGAGGCCAGGGGCGGGGCCCTCCCCAGGGGAGGTGACCCCAGGCTCGAGCGCCCCGTGTTGGATGAGGAAGGCACAGGACGATGCTGCTTGAGGAGGCCGGGGTCCGGTCACCAAGTAGAGAGCAGCCTCCACCAGCCTCCCCGGTAGGTGCTGGCTGCCCCTTGCTGCCAGGGAGAGGCCACTGCCCTGTTGTGGAAGGGTAGGTGACCCGTGGCCGGGTGACCATGGGCAGGGGCCTCAGTCTCAGGACGGTGCTGCAGGTCCCCAGAGGGAGCCGTAGACGGGAGAGGTGGTGCGCTGTGCCGAGGGGCGGGGCTGTGGGCAGAGTGTGAGCCAGGTGGTGCGCTGCCCCGAGCCGCTCCTGGTCACTGCGCCCCACACACCCCCTCTCCTTGAAGGCCTGCTTGGCACTTGGGGTCCCACCTAGGCCCCTTGGGCAGAATTCCAGTCCAGAGCCCTCCCCTCTTGCTCCGCCCCTGCCCTTAGCCCGGCCTCTGCATGGATGCTGCCCTCTGTCCCTTTGCTTGGTCAGTGGTGAACACACCCCAGCAGCTGTTGGGGCCAAAGCCAGCTGCTAGATGCAGGCACGCAGATGAACGGCTCGTTTCCCCATGAGCCTACGGGCCCTGGGGAGGCAGACGAGGTGAAGAGGACCCAGGAGGTCGGCCGGGCCTGGGGTTGGGGACGGACAGCCCAGCGCTGTGACTCCCTGGAGCACGGGCTCAGGCAGGAGGTGGAGGTGAGGGTGAGAGGTGAGGGCAGACGGACTCACAGGGGCGGGTTTGGGGGGCAGGGCTGTGGGTAGGGAGTGGAACTGGATGCAAGATCTGGTTTCCATATGTGGATTTCAGGGGTAGCGAGAGGCAGAGATGGAGACGGCGGAGGCCACAGTGGTGGCAGGAGGGCAGGGTTCGGCCTTGGTACTTCTGAGTGCAGGCACAGCCAGGAAGATGATAGTGAGCTGAAAAGATAAGTCTAGATGAGAGTGTCAAGGTGGGGAGTTTCACGTGCTGAGGTTGAAGGGGGAGTGAGTCAGTCTTGCAAGAATTTGGTTGTAGGGCATCCTCAGGAGCATCAAGGGCAAAGGCCCTGGAGCAGGAACCACCCTGCTCCACTTCTCAAGTTTGCCTGATGCCTCCTCCTGGAAGCCCTCAGTTATTCTTCCAGGCAGACAAGGTTCTCTCTTCTTGGGCCCCTAGCACTCGCTTCCCTGTCTGCCCGCTGGCCTAACCCTGGCAGTGTTCAGCTGGCAGACCAGGAGGTCGGAGCAGGATTTCTTCTGCTGGGATGGGGCTTGGCCTGCAGTCCACACAGAGTGTAGGATCGGAGCCCGTCCCCTGGGGGAGAAGAAAGTCCCATCCCTTCCTCTGCCCCTGCCGGATCCTTCCTCCCTGTGGGCCCAGGAAGGTCCCTGCTCTGGGAGGCCTTCCGAGATTGCCCCCTCACCCTTACTTCTGATCTCCTGGCCCCAGCCTGTGCCTATCCCACCCAGTCCCGAGGCTGGATGCATGGTGCGGGAGTGGGCAGGGGGCTCTCGTGCTTGCCCTGACTCCCCCCTTCCCTTTCCTCCCAGGGATCCAAACGCGCAACCGGGGGGTGAGCTGATGCTGGGCGGCATAGATTCCAAGTACTACAAGGGGTCCCTGTCCTATCATAACGTCACCCGCATGGCCTACTGGCAGATCCACATGGAGCAGTGAGTACTGGACGCGGGGCCCTCACTTGGCTCTGCGGTGGGGTGGGGGTGGGTGGCGGCACATGAGGGCGGCAGCCGGCCCATGGGCCTGCGGGGGTTGAGGTGGGGGGAGGCGGTGGTCGGGGGGGGGCGGGCCTGGACCCCATGGCCCTCTGGCCCTACCTGCCTCTTGCCACCTCCTGACGCCCAGCCCAGCTCTTGGCGCCCAGGCTCTGGCCAGCGCCCTCCTCTCTGCATGGCTAGTCAGGTGGCTGTGCCCCTGTTCTTGGCCTCTCAAGCCCCTTCGCCCAGCTCTGCTCGTGGCTGAGTGCTGAGGAAGAACAGGAGACAGCATCCTTCAGGGCCTGTGGGTGGGGTAGGCCTGCCCCCCAAGGCCCACCGGAGCCCAGGTAGGGGGACTCACAGCCCCTCCCCTGCAGGGTGGACGTGGGCAATAGCCTGACGCTGTGCAAGGGGGGCTGCGAGGCCATCGTGGACACCGGCACCTCCCTCATAGTGGGCCCCGTGGAGGAGGTGCGCGAGCTACAGAAGGCCATCGGGGCCATCCCGCTGATCCAGGGCGAGGTGAGCGGGCTGGGGGGCGCCGAGCGGGCGGGCGGGCTGCCCCCAGGCTGCTGTCCCCCACGCACACACTGCTCTCTCCTCCCTTCTTCAGTACATGATCCCCTGTGAGAAGGTGTCCAGCCTCCCCGAGGTCACCCTGAAGCTGGAAGGCAGAAGCTACAAGCTGTCCTCGGAGGACTACACGCTCAAGGTGAGGGGGCGGGGGGTCCCTGGACGCCGGGGGGCAGTGGCCTGGGTGGTGCAGCGGGGCTGAGTGGTGACCACCATGGCCGTCCCAGGTGTCGCAGGCCGGGAGGACCATCTGCCTGAGCGGGTTCATGGGCATGGACATCCCCCCGCCTGGCGGGCCGCTGTGGATCCTGGGCGACGTTTTCATCGGCCGCTACTACGCCGTGTTCGACCGTGAGGAGAACCGGGTGGGCCTGGCCGAGGCTACCAGGCTCTAGCCGGCCCCTGCCCGCTGGCAGAGAGAGGACGAGAGTCCAGTAGGAGGAGGCCAGCCACCCCCCCCCCCCCGGCCCGCCTCACCACACGCACTTGCACACTCACACTCGCCTGCTCACCGCCCGGTGCTCTGGAGGCCACTAGCCCAAAGGGCTGCTGTTTTGTTTTGTGGTTTTCCCTTCTCTGGTTTCAGAAATGCCGCCTGCCTGCCTGCCTGTCTGTCTGTCTGTCTGTCTGTCTGATGGCGGGCCGGGGCCCCCGGGCAGAGCCAGTGGGCTGCTCCAGTGTACCAAGCCGTTTCACTAACTTGAAAGACACGGCCTGGTGTGGCAGCCAATCAGTTCGTTGTGCATGCCTGGACCCCCGCCCCCAGGGAGTTCCCGCCCCAGCCTGCGCCCCGGGGCACTGGCTGCCTAGGCGGGGCCTCTGGGCTGGGCCGTCCTCTTGGCTCCTCTGCCCAGCTTGGGGCCCAGGGCTGGCGCTGCTGTGCCCGCACGTCTGTTTATCCTGGTCCCATCAAGGAGAGGGCCAGCTGAGACCTGAGGATGAGCAGGAAGGAACTGAAAGGAGGGGAGGGGACAAAAGCCAGCCTTGTAGGCCTGTGGGGTCATCCTGGGGCTTGACCGTGTACATGAGGGCATTCACTGGCCCAGGGGTTTGGGGGAGGGGAGGGGGCTGGCGCCGGTCTTCTCTACGGCTCCTCCCCCTCCTGAGGGTCCAGGAGCCCAAGTTGACACGAAAATACAGTTGTTTGAGCCTCTGTTTCTGTGTTGGTGTGTTTTGTGCCTGGTGGGGAGGGTAATTCTAAATCTGGATATGAGGAAGAGGCTGGTGTGGCTGGTGCGATGCTGTCATTCTGGAGGGCTGACTCTCAGCCAGGTGGCAGGGGGAGCCTTTGGGGGCGCCCCGGGCTGGCTCATAGACGAGGCCCCCTGCCCTGTGCATGGGACCCCGCAGGCTGTAGCTTGCTGCCCTGCCTCGTGGCTGAGACGCTGCTGGCGGGGGCCTGGCTTGTATGGAGACCTGGAGCAGTGAGCAGTAGGATGTGGCCTCAGCCAGAGGCGGAAGGGTGGGGCCCGGCACCAAGGCACAATTTCCAGGGGGTGGTCCAGGCAAGCACCCACCGCACTTTCCTGGAGAATGTTCCAGCAGGAGCAGGGCCCTGGCGTTCCCCTATCCCCCTTGTGCACCCCACTTGTGTCTGGGAAAGGAGCCCACACAGGGCTGGTGGTGAACGAGCAGCCTGCCTCCTGTATGGGCCCCCCTGTCAGCCCCTGGAAGCAGTCTCTCCTTGTGCAAGCCTGGCTGATGCTGGGGTGTCCGCCCGGGGTCACAGGACTCAGGGATCCGAGTTAAGACTCCCCTCGGGTCATGATGACCTCCCGGCTGGGCTGGCCTGTTGAGGGGGGACCAGGAGCATTTGCCCAGATGCTGCCACACAGCCTGGAGGTTTTAAGGGATGAATGGGAGTTTGTGAGCACTTGGTGGGGGGGCAGGATTCCCTCTGGGTGGGTAGCTCTGGGCTCCTGCTTGGAGCCCACCCCCTGCAGGTGTCGGGGGATGGCGCACGTGACATTTGTCACCGTCCTGGTGCCTTCTCAGCCTGCAGGGCTGTGACGGTCTTTGGCCTGGCCCTAGGGGATCTGGGAACTTGACCCCAGTGCTGAGCTCCATCGGGCACCTTCCCAGAGAACGTTTATCCAGAACTGCAAGGAGGCTCATGAACATGTGCCCAGTGTTCTCTGTCCCTGAAATACGAGCAGGGAGTGGGCAGAGCTCTGCAGGGCCTGGCAGGGTTTCTGGGCAGAGTGTCATCAAAGCCTTTGTGCCCAAGAGGCCCTGAGGGCAGAGCTGGCCGGCCAGGAAGGAGGCAGTATCTCCCTCCCCTGCGGGCCTGTTGACTGCCTGGCTCTGTCCTCCCTCAGTCTCCCACCCACCAGAGGGAGGCTGGCCTGTCACGGGGCCATGCGCCCCCTGAGGTCTCAGCGCTCAGGCTCCATGTCCTCGGTTCTGTTCCCTGTGCACACTGATCCTCTGTCAGCTGGGAGGCTCTGTCAGGTCTCCCAGAGGGCACCTCTGTCCGCTCTTCTGGAACATGGGGACAAGCACGGCGGGACACCCCAGGCACTATGTGGATTAGCACAGGCCGAGCCCCAGCCCCTATTCCAGGCCATCAGGACATTGATGCTCCTGCTCAGAGCCCGGGGCCACTGTGGCTCCCCTGGGCTGCCCCCAGGAGGGCTCCGTCGAACTGGTCGGGATTCTCTGGACCCTGAAGTTGGACTCTAGGCTCAGATCCAGCCTCCTACCCCGACCCTGCGCCTAGCATCTCTGTCTCCAGAGGTGGGTCACAACAGGGGCCTCCTGGCCGTGGAACCAGGCACAGCACTGGCATGTGACAGCTCCAAATGCTGGCTTCTGTCCTGGCTGGCTCGGCCCTGCTCTGCACCAGCCCAGCAGCCCAGTGGGCGTTCCCTGCCCCATGCGCCTGCCTGGAGGACACTGGTCTCAGGCTGAGTCCAGGGTGGAGGCCAGGGGGAGCTGAAGCACCTCTCCACGCGGGCTCTGGGGGCCTTGGAGAGAGGCAGCCCCATGGTGGTCTGTAGGAGAGGGGCCTGACTCCACTCTGTGACCTGGAGCAGCCCCTGTGGGCCAGGCCCCCTCTCCTGCTATCTGAGGACCAGTTGGACCCGCATGCAGACTAGCCCCATTGGCCACCCCCTGCAGCCTCCTGCCCAGAGCAGCCGGGGCCCCAGCCAGTGGCAGGCGAGAGAGTGCTGGGCCCAGGAAGCCCAGCTCAGACGCCTGGGATGGCGTGGCTCAAAGGCCACACACAGGCTGGGAGGACACCTTAGGTCAGGCTCAGCCCAAGGACGAGGGTCCTTGTGCCTCTAAGCCAGGCCCTTGGGAAGCAGACAGTGGGTGTCGGGTGAGGGAGAACGGAACCCTGGCTTGCCTCCCGCTGGTCCCCACCCGCCCTCAAGCCTGTGGGCCTGGGCTCTGCCGAGGGCGTGGTCAAGACATGAGGCAGGGCTTGTGCTGGGGAAGCCCTCCTACTCAACAGAGGGTTTTATCAACATCCTTTAATGCCAACTTTGTGCTGCGGGTTCCTGACAGCCATGGATGAGGCTGTGCCAGGGTCGGCCAGGGGGTGAGGGTTGGGGTGGGGGCTGGGCCGGGAAGGGGCGTGGCTCGGAGAGGGGGGGGGGCTGTCCAGGGACAGGGGTTCAGGAAGGGCTCAGGCTCAGAGCACACCGAGGTTCTGGAGAGAAGGGGGTTCAGAGGACTGGGCATGGACAGACAAGGACTCTGAGAGAAGGGGTCCCTGAGAAGGAGCAGGAGGAGCAGGCTGGGAGGAGAGAGGGTGGTGGAGAGAGGGGAGGCAGGTTGGGAGGCTCAGAGGGAAAGGGGCTTCCTGGGAGGAAGGGCTCAGAGCAGGGACAGGGCCTCTGAGGAGGACGGGGGCTTGGCAGGGGACGTGGGAGGAAACGGGGGCTGCCGTACTTCAGGGCAGCTTCTGGGGGCTTCGGAGGGTCTGGGCTTGGTGGGGGCTGGCGGATTGGTGAAGAGGACCCAGCTCAGAAAGGGCACCTGCATGGCGAAGTGGGGAGCTCAGAGTCCCGAGGAGGGGACACGTTGGGACTTTCACAGGAAGCGGAGATCAGTTGGGGGCAAGTATGAGAGAGAAACGAGAGCCAGGTGGGGTAGATGGAGGCCAGAGGGGCTGAGGCTGGCAGGGCGGGCGCTGGTTAGGGGAAGAAACTTAGGGGGCAGAGCAGGGGGCCCAGGTGGGCCATGCAGAGCTCCTGGAGAGGCATGGGTAGGTGAGTGCACAGAGCTCCAAGGAGATGAGTGTCATCAGGGCATCAGGGGCTTGGAGAAGGACATCTGGCCCCACAGGCAGAGGGGACCAACCCATGAGAGGTCATGGCCTCAGAGACTGGACTTTGTGAGGGAACTGGATTATCGAGGGTGGGGCTCACTGTCTCCAGGCTGGGGGAGTGTGGGGGTCAGATTTGGGGAAGGGGGGACAGGAGCTCTGATGGGAGTGGGCTCGGAAAGAGTAAGGCCACGTGGGGGCCACTGAGGCACAGTGAAGGCCTGGACTTGGTGGGCTTAGGAGGATCCGGCTGGGAGGGCAGCCTAGGGGGCTGGGGCCTTGGGGAGGGACAGGACTGTGCAGAGGTGGGCGCTCGGGTGGGGGCCTGCTGAGGTGCACCCTGCTCTGAGAGGGGCTGTATTTGGGGAGCTGGGGGCTATGAGAGACTAGAGAAGGAAGTGGGCCTGCAAGGGGGCTTGGTTAGGGGCCAGGGTGTGCAGGGGCAGGAGAGTAGACAGGGGCTGGGCTAGGCCGGAGGATGGGTTCGGTGAGGGGGACAGGCTGGGGGCTCCGGGGCTTTGCGGGCGGTGGGGCTTGGTGAGGTTCAGACACCCACCTGTACTGGAACTTCGTGGAGAGGCGCAAGGACTGAGATGCTACAGAGCGGGTGGGGGGGGGGGAGTCTCAACAGGCGGGGAAGGGGCAGCGCCGAGGGGAAGGAGCTCGGACAGCAGTCCTGGGAGCTGGGGTGGCGTGGAGGGGGACCGCGGAAGGAGGAAGGGTCTCTCTCGGGTAGACGGAAGGGAGGGCTCAGCCAGGGGATGGTTCCGTCAGGGCCTAGGGGCTCAGCATGAGGGAGGGGTCAGGGAGTGGCGTGGGGTCCCTGCAGACGGGGGTGGCGCGGGCACCGGGGTCGGGCGCTGTAGGGGGACCCATCGCTGGCCGGCCCTGCAATTCCCGAGGGTCGCGGCTTCCGGCCGGCGCCCGCGGCCCCCACCGTGCCGGCCAGAGGAGGCGGGGTGGTGGCTGCGCCTGCCGCCGCCGTGAGTCAGGCTTGGGCTGCAGCCGAGCGGCCGGCCTGGCGCTGCGGAGGGAGCGCAGGCAGCAGGGGAGGCAGCGGCGCCGCCAGCCCCGCGCCCCTCCCTGCCCGCCGCCCCGCGCGCTCCCCACATCGAGGTTGAGCTGCTGGGACGCGCAGCGGCGGGACAGACAGCGACCCGCGGGACGGCGGAAGGACGCGCGGACCGAGGCGCAGGGTCTGGCCCGCCCGCCGAGGAGTCACCAGTAGGTGAGAGCGCGCCGTCCGAGCGGCTGCAGCAGACCCGGACCGGGAAGGAGCCGCGGGGCTCGGCCGGAGACCCCTGGCGTGGCGCAGCGCGCGGGCGCCTTGGTGCCTCTTGGAGGAGAGTTCGTTTCGCAGAGCGTCATTGTGCGTCCGTGTGGGGCACGGGGTGGGTGGCTCCCTGCAAGTGCGCGCGCTTGGGGTCCCAGCAACGCTTCGGGCCGGGTTGGGGGCGGGGGCGATGCGCGTGAGTTCGGAGGCCCTGCAGCCACCGTGTTCGTTCTCCGGCGATTGTGTCCGAGCCTGTGTGGCTGTGTGCGTACACGCTGCGTGTCACAGTGCGGGGTTGTTTACCTGGAAGCATCTCTGAGCGCACGGGGTGTGCCCGGGGTCTGGAGAGCCAGGTGGTCGTGTCAGCGGGTGTCGGAGTGCAGGTGCTCCCCAGAGCTCTGCTCGTTCTGACTGCTGAGGCAGTGTCATTGGGGGTCTGTGTGCCCCGTGTGTGCTGGGAGTTTGGGGTGCTGGTGTGCTCTGTTTAGTGTAACAGAGTGTCGGTTGAGGCATTGTTGCGGGAGTGGGGGGTGTTGCTGTTGTGTGTTAGTGGGTGGATGTTTGTGCGCAGATGGCAAAGTGATGAAAAGCCCCCGTTGCTCCTGCCAAGGCTGCTGTGAAGGGCTTTGGCACTGGTGGTGGCTGGGGCTGGCGGGGGAGGCAGGTGGCAGGCTGGCAGCTGGCTGCCTTGTGGGGATTTCCGTCTCCATTGGGGCTGTTTATGGGTCTGCAGGGGAGATGATGCAGGGCACCAAGATGGACCCTGCAGGGTGGGCAGGACCCAGCTCTTTCTTCCTCTCCCCCTCCATCCAGGCCCAGGGCCCCCGCCAGTGCCCAGCTCCGCTGGGAGCCCCAGCCAGCACCACGGACGGCACCCAGGAAGCCCGAGTCCCCCTGGACGGGGCCTTCTGGATTCCGAGGCCCCCGGCAGGTTCGCCCAAGGGCTGCTTTGCCTGTGTGTCCAAACCCCCTGCCCTGCAGGCTCCAGCGGTCCCCGCCCCTGAGCCCTCGGCCTCGCCCCCCATGGCGCCCACTCTGTTCCCCATGGAGTCCAAGAGCAGCAAGACGGACAGCGTGCGGGCCGCCGGCGCCCCCCAGGCCTGCAAGCACCTAGCGGAGAAGAAGACGATGACGAACCCCACGACGGTCATCGAGGTCTACCCAGACACCACCGAGGTGAACGACTACTACCTGTGGTCCATCTTCAACTTCGTCTACCTCAACTTCTGCTGCCTGGGCTTCATCGCCCTGGCCTACTCCCTCAAAGTGAGCAGGGGGCAGGGGGCAGGAGGAGTGGGAGGGCAGGAGGGGTGAGGAGCGTGGGATGGGTGGCAGGAGTAGCAGGGGGCAGGAGGATCGGGGGCTGGCAGGTGGGAGACCTGCTCACGGGATCCAGAGAGACAGGGAGGTTGGCTAGCTCTGGGCTGGCAAGGAGTGGCTGCCCTTCTCCATCCTGAGTTGAGGAAGCTTCCAGGGTATCTTGATAGGGCTCGGGGCCCTCAGGGCCGGGTTCTCTGCACAGCAGGCTTAGTCCGTGGGGTGGGGACACAGGACTCAGTGTCCTGTCCTCTGGCAGGAGACGTGGGAGTTAGGCCTGGACGCAGCTCCTCTGGGGGTACAGGGATGGAGCCAGCCCAGAGATGCAGGGGTCTTGGAGTCCTTCCCCTGCTGACAGAAGGAAGGGTGAAGTCAGGGACCCATGGAGACCTTCTCATCCAAGCCCCTCACAGGGAGCCTGATGCCAGGCAGGCACTCAGAGGGAGGCCACAGCCGACAGGCTCTCTGGTCACCAGGCACTACTCCCTGCCTTCCGTCTCACACGCGGCTTCTAGACAGTCCGTCCCCTGGGGGCTGAGGAGCCCAGGGAGAGAGGTGTAAGCATGTCCTGTAAATCCCTGACCTCACACCCTGAGTGGGTACAACTTCCAAAAGCCCCTCACGGCCAAGAGAGGAGCTGGCCAGGAGCAGAGCAGGGCGCCATCCCCCACGGGCAAAGTGGAGAGAAATGGACGGAGACGGCAGGAGGGAGGCTGTGATCCACTCACATTTGGGGTTGGGAGATCCATGCAAATGTAAGTGTAAGGACCGAAGAGCCCTGGGCTGTGGGAGCCCCAGCAGCAGGAAGAGGGGAGCAGACTCAAGGCCCTGCCCACCGCCTCCCTGACACCCCGGGAAGGCTTGGCTCACCTCTGCCAGATCATCACTGTCCCCAGATTTGAGTGTCCAAGGCCAGGCGCATCTCACTGATAGCAGCTGCCCAGCAAGGTGGGGGCAGAACATAGGGCTGGAGGGAGAGGAGGGGCTGAGCCAGAGAGGCTGGCCCAGGAGGAAAGATGCTTGGACAGCTCTGCTTCTGTGCATCTTTGTGCACGGAGCCCCCCGCCCTGGCATCCACGCCCTGGCCCCCTGGCTTTTCTGTCCTCCTGACTCAGTGTCAGCATCAGCATCACCGAGCGCCATCGGCACCTTCATCTTCAGGCCTGTGTACCAGGGACTGCGCTACCCCATGAGGGAACTGTGTTGTGTGAGTGCGAGTATGCATGTGTGCATGAGTGTGTGCGTGCATATAGTTGTGAGTGTGCATGGGTATGAGTGTGTACATGAATGTGTGCATGCATATAGGTGTGTGTGCATGGGTATGAGTGTGTGCATGCATATAGGGGTGAATGTGCATGGGTATGAGTGTGTACATGAATGTGTGCATGCATATAGGTGTGTGTGCATGGGTATGAGTGTGTGCATGCATATAGGGGTTAATGTGCATGGGTATGAGTGTGTACATGAATGTGTGCATGCATATAGGTGTGAGTGTGCATGGGTATGAGTGTGTGCATATACTTGTGAGTGTGCATGGGTATGAGTGTGTACATGAATGTGTGCATGCGTATAGGTGTGAGTGTGCATGGGTATGAGTGTGTACATGAATGTGTGTATGCGTATAGGTGTGAGTGTGCATGGGTATGGGTGTGTACATGTGTGTGTGCATGAGTGTGTGCATATGTGTGAGTGTATTCTGTGTATAAGTGTGATGTGTGCACAAATGTGTGCATGAGTGTATATAGGTGTGTGTGTAATTGCATGTGTGCATGTGTGGGGGTGTGAGTGTGTGTGTGTGCATGTGAGTGTATTGCATGCGTGCATGAGTGTGTGCATTCATATAGTTGTGAGTTGCATGTTTACAAGTGCACACGTGTGTACATGAGTGTATGTAGGTGTTAGTGTGCACATGAATGTAATTGCATCTGTGTGTGTGCGTGAGTGTGCGTGCATGTAATTGCATGTGTGCATATATGTGTGAGTGGTGTGTGTGTGTGCATGTGTGCCTGTACGTGCATGAGTATGTGTGCATGTGTGTGCTGCAGAGGCAGAAAAGGCAAGGGGTCCCTGGGAATTGGGGAGTGAAGGTCTCCAGGCCAACCACAGCTATGGCTCCACGGGGCCAGTGCCGAGCAGAGAGCACAGTTGCCAAGGCAGCTGGCGGGGCTCTGCCTCCCCTGGTGCCCTCTTGCTGTGTCCTGCCAATGGCCTGTGGACACGGGTCCGGCTGCATGGGCTCCTGGCCGGAAGCTGTCCCCTCCTCCCCTTGGCTTGGCTGTGGGCGGCTGGCTGGCTCGGGGCAGGCCCATCTGGTGCGGGTTGTAGGTAGGTCACGGGTTTCTGAATGGTGCAGGATTTGCGCTGGGGTGGGAGGTGGGTAGGAGTTGGTGCTTCTGAGGGGCAGAAGGGCACTCACTATGTCTCCACCCTGGGGCGGCTCCCCCCTGTCCTCCCCGGGAGGCAGCTGAGGGCAGAAATGCTCGGGGCTTACCTGGGAGGGACATACAAGGTGAGCTGCCTCTGTCCTGGGCAGAGAGGAGGACAGATCGGGCTGGGTCGGGCTCCCGCACCTGGGAATTCATCCATCTGTCCACCCGGCTGCACATCTCCTGGCCGACTGTCCCCCGCACCGTTTGAAGCCAGTCATGAGCACTTCCAAGGGCACCTGATGGACTTGGGCTCAGAAGGTCTTGGCTAAATTCCCAGCTGGGTCCCTTAAGAACAGTGAGCTCTTGACAAGCCACCTCGCTTCACTGAGCCCATTCCTTCATCCGTTCACAAAACAAATGGAAACAAAACAACGTTCAAGTGAGCACACATGAGCAGGGCAGAGGCTGGCATCCAGTGGGTGTGGCCCTGCCTGCCCCCACCTGTCCATCCGCCTCCTCCGCCCACACAGGCGAGTTCAGTTCAGTGCAGGCTGGGTCTGCAGGGCGCAGATGGAAGCCTCATTGGCTCAGTCTAGCGTCTGGGGAAGGAAGGCGCAGACACAGAACACCAATTCTGCATTCATGCAGTCTGAGCCAGCTGCTCATAATGACCACTGGCTCCTCAGTGTTAGCTGGATGAAGACCAGACTCCTCATCTTGGCATTCAAGGCCCGTCGAGATCCATTTTCAACCCCGTTCCTGGCCTCACCAAATGGCCCTGCCCCAGCCACTCTGAGCACATCTAGGTGTGCAACGTGCTGCTACCTCCCTCAGCCTGAGGACTTTTGTAAGATCCCAGTGTCTCTCCTGAGAAGGCTCCACTGACTCCCTCTGGCTGAGCCCCTGTCCCCATCACAGACCTCTCCCCCCGCCCCAGGCACAGCTGCCCACCCCACCAGACCCATCCCTTCATCGTGCTGTCTCAGTGCCCACGGCGGGCTGACCAGCCTAGAGGTCAGAGAACGGTGGGGGAATGGGTGGATGAACAGAGGACACGTGGCAAGATGGAATAAGCACCACAGTGTTTCAGAAAAAGAATGCTTCACTCCCAGTTTGGGGTGAGCTTGGGGTCAGGCGCGGGAGGCTTCTGGGGGAACACAGCATTTTCACTGGGCTTTGAAGGATGGGTGAAGGGACAGGTTGGAGAAAAGAACGTAAACTAGGACATGAAGGTGGGGCTATTTGGGAGGAATAGCGAGGCCCCCATCTTCCTTGGGGAGCAAAAGGTCGTCTTGAAAAGGCAGACTGAGGCCATGCAGTGAAGGATTTGGAAAACCATGTGAGAGGTTTGAATTTCATCATGTGAAAGACATGGAAGGGAAAGATGGGACCAGAGCTATAAAATCTGCAGCCAGTGTGGAGGAAAGGGACAAGAGAAGCCGAGAGGCAGAGAGGAGGTAGGGTCTCGGTGTGGTGGTCCAGGCGAGAGAGCATGAAGCTTGAACTAGGGCAGGGGTGGTGGGCAGGAGAGGAGGTGCAGATGTAATGAGGACATGGCAGCTGCTCGATCTGAGCCCAGAAGGCTGTGAGATCCATCCATCCATCCATCCATCCATCCATCCATCCATCATCCATCATCTACACATCCATCCATCCATCCATCCATCCATCCATCATCCATCATCTACACATCCACCCACCCATTCACCCACCCACACGTTTATCCATCCATCATCCATCCATCCATTCATTCACCATCTATCCATCATCCATCCATCCACCCACCATTCCATCCATTCATCCATCATCCGTCCACCTTCCACCCACCCATCCATCCATCCTCTCTTATCCGTCAATCCATCCTCCTTTATTCCCTTCAGCCCATCCAGATAGCCACCCAATCCTCCTTTCATCTGTGTTTATATCTGTTCATTATGCTGCCTCCTCCCTTTCTCCTCATCCCATCCCCACCTATCTTATACATCAATTCGCTTAACTATTCATCTAACCTCGTTTTCTCAGTAACTTTCTCCATTTTACTCACCAACTCTACCTGTCAATCATCCATCCATCCTCTGACCCAATGAGGCAATACATCTATTCATCCTGCAAGCCATCCACCATCCCTTCTTTTCGCTGTTCCTCCAGCTGAACCGCATTCATCCATTCATCACGTATCTTTATTCACACTCATCTTTACCCTTTTCCACCCTGTTACCCCTCAACTCATCCCATCCATCCATGTAATCTATCCACTATCATTTTTTCTATTTTCTCTCCCTTTTCATCCAGCTGTGTATCCAACTACTCATGTATCCATTTATCCACATTCTTCCCTTCCCTTCCCTTTTTCCTTTCCCTCCCTTCCTTCCACCCCACAGGCTGAATTCATTAATTTACTCATCCATCCATCCATCCATCCATCCATCCATCCATCCATCCTTCTATCCATCAATCCATCCTTTCATCTCTCCATCTGTGCTCACTAAATCCATGGATTTCATTCATCCATAACCTACCTGCCCACACAGTCATCCATTTTTTTCATCTTGAATCTATTCATACTTTCACCTATCTTTTCATCTGTCTATCCACTTTCCTTTCCTCCCACCTTCCCTCCTAATCCCCTTTGCCTTTTAAGCTCATCACAGAATATCATCCATCAACACACCAAGTCATTCATCCATACCCGACACATCAACCACATACCCATTCATCTTTCCACCCTTCTATAGGTCTTTTTATACATCTCTCCTTCCTTCCTTCTTCTTATTTTTCCCTTCTTCCCATAATTTCCCCCCCCAATGATTCATCCACCCAACTACTCACCTACTAAGTATTCCTCCATTCTTCTATCTTCCCTCCCTCCTTCTATCTGTCCCTTCCACCTTCTGTGTATCCCACTTAGCCATTTACACCCAATTGTTCGTGGTGGCTCTGGTTCACAGCATGGGTTTGAGTCCTGAGACTTTAATTGGGTAACTACATCTATCTGTGCCTAATTTTCCTCCTTGTAAAGATGGAGATGTACCTACCTCAAAGTGTTGTTGAGAGGATTAACTGAGTTAATACCTGTTAGCACAGTACCATGCCCATAGTCATTTCTTTTATTATTATTTCATAATCCATTCTCATTCTCCCTTCTTACCTCCATCACCTCTACCCATTCACCTGCCCTGTGTATGATTTTACCCAGTCATCCGTCCATTGATCCATGTACCCATCAACTTCATTCACACATTCATCCTTTTCCCAGCTATATGTCTCTTTAACCATCTTCCCACCTTCTATTTCCTCTTCCCTCTCTTCTTTCCTCCCTTACTCACTTTTACTTTCTCATCCATCAATTTATTAATCCACATATTGATGAAAATAAATCTATCTACCCTTTCTTCTTCCCAACTTTCCCATTGTTTTTCCCATTTACCCAACTGTCTGTCTCCTATTCCTTGTACCCCATTTCCTCCTCATATCCATTGATTATTCTTTCTTCCATAACTTTTACCCATCAATATACTCTACTTATTAGTTTATCCAGTCATCCATTCATCCATCCATAATACACCCACCTTCTGACCTTTCCTTTTTCTTTTCTTCTATCCGTTTATCCACCCCATACACTCTTCTAGCCTCCTATTAATCCCTCTATGCACACACTGTCACCCTATTCCTTCAGCTATCCCCCCACCTGTCCACCTGATCCATCCACCATCTCTTTCTATCTAGTTTACCCACATGCCCATCGTGGATTTGTTTAATCTCCTCTTTTCTTCTCTCCTGTCTCTCTTCACCCACCTCCAACCATCAATTCACCCTCTATCTATATATTCATCCATCTTCCCTCACTTTGATTATCATGCGTGTCTTCCCTCTTTCTCTTCCTCCCTACTAACACATTTGTAACCATCATATGCATTCATTAATCTGTTTAGTCAGTCACCTAATCATTGATTCATTCATATTTCCCAGTGTCCTTCCATTATCCATCCACTTATTACACATGCAATAAATAATTGTCCAATGCCTGAGTGACAAGCAACACACAGTCCCTGCCCCTAAGGGGCTTACATTCTGATAGGGTGTCATATAGTAATAAAACTCACAGTTATGCATGTCAGTTATGAAGAATAAAGGAGGCATCATCAAGGAGATGTGGGGGTGCTGTTTTATATAGGGTGATCGAGGAAGGCCTCTTTGATGAGATGATATTTGAGTGTAAGCCTGAATTAATTCATGCAATAGCCATAAGTACATCTGGGGAAGTTTATTCCAGGAAGAGGGAGCAGGCATTGCAAAATCCCTGAGGCAAAGTCAGGTTCAGGGGGGCTGGTATGGCTGGAAAAGGCTGGGTAGGGGCATAGGAGATTGGGCCAGAGAGGTACCTAAGGGGCCAGGCCATGTACATCTTGTAAGCCACAGTGAGGATGTTGTTTTAAGTGAAATGGGACATCTTTGAAGAATTTTAAACAGGGTCAATATTATGTGGCTTACATTTAAAAGGATTACCCTTACTGTGTGGAGAATAGACTATAAGGATGCAAAGTGATGGAGGACTGGGGCTGGGAGACCAAATCGAAGGTTGTTGTGTTTGGTAAGTCTTGGATCAGAGTGACAGGAGTGGAGAGCTAAAAGCTGGTCATATCTTTTGAAGGAAAAATCAATTATTCTGATGGATTGGACATAGGGTGTGGGAAAATAGGGAAGATCCAAAGATAAGTCCGAGGATTTCATCTTATTAATCGAAAGCATGGAGGTGCCCCTTAGAGATGAGCAAGACTGTGGGAGGAACAGATTTGTGAGGAAAATACCTTCTCTCACCTAGTCTACCCACCAATGCATGCACGTGGGCTGCCACCTTTTCAACTATGTACCCATCCATTTTCTCTCCATCAGATCATGTATTTGTCTTGTTTCCTTCTGCCATTTCACTTCTATACTCAACCATCCCTATATTCATTCATCCTTTTGTTGACCAAATTCATATTTCTACACATTCATCATCTGTCTTTTCTTTCTTCTTGCTTTCCTTCCACTATCTACCCACAACCTCATCCATTAGTCTGTTCATCTCTCCATCCACCCAACTGTCCATCTAATCTTCTTTTCTTCCCTGACTTCATCCATTTCTCCCCTTATTCATTAATAGTAATAGTACTAGTAACAACAAGCCAGCAAATAACAATAACCACAAACCAATAACAAATATTTATTGAGCTCTTTGTATATTCTAGATCTGTTCTAAACACTCCCTGTTATTTAATTTAATTTAATATTTTATTTAATAACCAAAACTCTATGAAATACATGCAGTTAATATCCTTGTTTACAGATGAGGGAACCGAGGTACAGAGCTACAAAGTAACTTCCCTATAAGGTCACCATCAAGTTTGTTTCTCCAGCCCTTGGTTCTAATTGCTGCACTCTTCGTCCTCCTTCTATCTGTTCATCCACTCGTCGTCTCTTCCTCTCTTCTTCCATTTTCCTGCACCTTCTATCTGTCTCTCAGTTCATTCATTTATCCATCCAAGTGTACATCTTTCCTCTCTACCTGCTCCATTCTTTCTGTCTATCTTCCTACCCCTTCTATCAATAGTCTTATCATTCATCCATTGAAACTTCTATTCATCCACCCTTCTTCTCTCTCTCTTTTTTCCTTCTCACAACCATGAATCCACCCGCCCCACCATCCATCCCATCGTCCATCTGACCATCAATCCATTTCCATCTCTCCATCTCTTCCTTTCATTTATTCATGCTTCCTATTCATTCACCTCCAAGTTGAGTTGCCCATTCATCCATTTATGTATTATCTCTCCCTTTTCTTTATATCTCTTTCTTCCAATAATGTATTATATCCATCCATGTAGTCAGCCATTGAACCAGTATCAATTCATCTATCCACCCATCTACCCATCCTCCCTCCCTTTCTTTCACGCACTGTCAATCTACCCATCCCATGAATTTACACATTCATAAAAGAACTGTCCATCCATTTATCCATCTGCAAATCCTCCCATTTTCCTCCCTTTCCTTGCTTCCATTGACTTACCCAATCATCTGACCATCAGTCTGTCCACCCGCCTGCCCTCCTCCCCTCCTTTTTGCCCACCCGACATCATCCACCACCTCTCCACGCACACTGCCATGCATCCATTTATCCACTCCATTCCTCCATGTTCTACTTTGTTCCTCCTACCTTTCAGCCTGTTTCACCCACACACCATTCTTCCCCTCCTTTTGTCTTCCTTCACTTTTCTCAGGCTCTTTCCCAAGTTGCATCTTGCTTCTCTGATCTTTTAACATTTTACGATTAGCTGAGCTCCGGGACTCAGTCCTTGGTCCTCTTCTTTTTTTTGTCTACACTCACTCCTCGGTGTTCCCATCCAGTCTCGTGGCTTTAAGTACCATCTTTATGCTGATGCCTCCGAAGTTGATATCCCTGTCCTATACCTTGTCCCTGAACTCCAGACTCATATAAAACCCACCTACTCAAAATGTCTAGCTATATGTCTAGAAGACATTTCTGGCTTAACATGTCAGAAATTAGCCTACTGAACCACCACCAAACATACTCCTTCTGGAGTCCTCTACAACTCCCTTGTTTCAGTTGATCAAACCAGAAAGCCTTGAAATCATCTCAAATTCCACTCTTTTTTTTGTTTCACTCAACATCTGATCTAAGCAAATGCCGTCAGCTCTATCTTCCAAATATATCCACAAACGGATCAGATCTTACTACCATCGCTGCTACCGCCCTGGTCCAAACCACCCCATCGCTCACCCGGACTATTCAACCCCTTCAACCTATTCTTTACAGCAGCCAGAATTACCATGTTAAAATATGTCAGATCATGTCATCTTCTTTCTGCTGCAAAGCCCTACACGATCTGCTCCTTGACAATTTCCTCCCTGACCTTAAGCCCCCTTCCCCTTCAGATTCCTGCTCCCCCAACACTGGTCCCTAGTTGGTTATTCCCCAGAACACCAGCACATCCCCACCTCAGAACTTTGTGCTCCGCAACGTGCTTTCCCCAGAGAGAAACATATGATGGAATCTCACATATTTCTGGGCTTTACTCAAATATCCCCCAATCACTGGGTTCTTTCCTGAGCTTTACTCCAGCTAAGACTACACTTCCTGCAATGATCTCCAGTCCCTTATCCCCTTCAGTTTTCCTCTTAGCACATTTAACACATTATATATGTTACAGATTAATCGTGTTTATTTTTTGTATCTTCTCCCTACAATGTCAGCTCCATGAGGACAAGGACTTTGACGTGTTCCCTGCTATAGGACCTAGAACAGACACTACGCAGAGCAGGCACTGAATAAAGATTGATTGATTGGTTGAGTTCATGAATCTCTCCACCTACCATGCATTGGTCTACACTACAATCTGTCCAATAACTCTCCCTCCTTTCCATTTGTCTACCTGTCCCACTCACCTAACATAATTCATATATCCATCTATCCAACCTGTTCCTTCCATTTGACGCACATCTATATGTCCATCTATGCACCTTTCCCACCAACCCAGCATATATTCACATATCCATTATCTGCGTATCCCAATAATCCAGCCTATATTTCTAAATCCATCTACCCACCCGTCCCACCCACCCAACGTACACTTATGTATTCACCTGTCCAAACTATCCAGCATATGTTCATAAATTCATCTGTCTGCCTATCCCACCCATCCAACATACATCCCTATAGCCCCCTATGTACCTGTTCCAACTGTGCAACATACTTTCATGTATCCATCTATCCACCTGTCCACCTATCCAGCATACATTCATATATCCATCAATCCACCTGTCCCACCCATCTAGTGTACATTTATATATCCATCTAACTACCTGTTCCACCCATTCAGCATCCATTCTCAGATATCCATCTGTTTGTCTGTCCTGTCTGTCGAGCATGCTGAAAGTGTATGCATAGATATGAAACATACCATCTATGCACCTGTCCCACCCATCCAGCGTACATTCCTGTATCCATCCAGCTTTCCCTCCCATCCGGCACAAATTCCTATGCCCATTTCTCTGTCTGTCCCATGCATCCAGTGTACATCCATATATCCTTCCTTCTCACCAGCCGTCCACCTTCACAGTCATCCAGTCGCCTCTTCATTTCTCCTCTCCCCTTATCTCCTCTACAACCAGCCACTGTTCCCCATCCATTCAGTAACCCATCTGCCTGCCAGCTTTCCTCCCTCCACTCATCCGTACACTTGAAACACCCCACTGCTCTATCATTCCTTTCCTCATTCCAAGGATCCAACAAAGAAATCATGACAGAGGGTTTATTTTAGGAATTCAGGATTGTTTTAACTTGAGAAAATCAATGAGGACAATTCACTACATTAATGACTTAGTGGAGAAATATGTTTGTCTCATGGGAACTTTTAAATACAATAATGTACCTCTGATAGTAAAGTGAACATCATCCTTAGTAGTGGATTTTGAGATCAAGACTGAGACCAGGCTGCCTCTACCATCACAGCTGTTAGCATTGTTCTGGAAGTCTTTGCCTCCATTATGTAAGAGCTTACTTTGGACCAAATGCTATGCTAATGCTTTATGTCCACCAACTCATTAATTCCCTTCAACACCCCTCTGAGGTAGGCGGTATTGTCATCTTCATGTTACAGAGGAGAATACTTGCCTAAGGTCATGCAACTGGTAATGGGCAAAATTTGGATTCAGTTCCAGGCAGTGTGTCTCCAGCATCTGTTCCCATAACCACTGTGCTGGGAATAAGGACTGGATGCAAGAGAGAGAACTGTTATCATTGCAGCAGATGTGATTTATCACAGGGAAGATGTGGTCAGTTATCACAGTTGATTAATACAGTAGTTTAGCTGGGTACAAAATAAATCTACAAAAGTCAGTTGAATTTTTCTACACTAGCAAAAATCAATTAGAAATGTAGTTTTAGACATCACTTACACTACAGTAATAACCATATAGACTGAAACTAAATCTAACGAAAGATATAATAGCTCTTTCTGGAGAAAATTGTAATACTTTATTTTAATAAAGACATCAAATAAGACCTTAAATAAGTGGATGATACATCATGTGCTCAGAAAGGAAGATAAAATTCAGTGAAGACGTCAGTTCTTTCCAAAATCACTAGAATACAAATTTCACAAGGGCGTGGGCTCTCTCCTTCCCTCCTTCCCGTCCCTGGTTCCTCAACTCCTGCTTCTTTCCTCTCCTATCCGGTTTACCCATTCTGTACGGTCCGCCTTCCAAGTCAGCCACCTTTTCCCTCCCTTTCCCAATCCCTTCTGCTTGTCTTCCCACTCCCCTCCCCTCAATCCCCTCCCCATGCCTCCCCTCCCCTCCACTGCGTTCCATTCCACTCCACTTTATTCCCCTCTACTCCAATCCACTCCACTCTCCTCCCCTCCCCATACCTCCCCTCCCCTCACTCCCCTCCCCTCACTCCCCTCCCCATGCCTCCCTTCCCCTCCACTGTACTCCACTCCCCTCCCCTCCACTGCGTTGCATTCCACTCCACTTTGTTCCCCTCTACTCCAATCCACTCCACTCCCCTCCCCTCCCCATACCTCTCCTCCCCTCACTCCCCTCCCCTCACTCCCCTCCCCATGCCTCCCCTCCTCTCCACTGTACTCCCTTCCCCTCCCGTCCACTGCGTTCCATTCCACTCCACTTTATTCCCCTCTACTCCAATCCACTCCACTCCCCTCCCCTCCCCATACCTCCCCTCCCCTCACTCCCCTCCCCTCACTCCCCTCCCCATGCCTCCCCTCCCCTCCACTGTACTCCACTCCCCTCCCCTCCCCATACCTCCCCTCACTCCCCTCCCCTCCACTGTACTCCACTCCCCTCCCCTCCGCTGCATTCCATTCCACTCCACTTTATTCCCCTCTACTCCCATCCCCTCCATTCCACTCCACTTCCCTCCCTTCCCCATCCCTCCCCTCCCCTCACTCCCCTCCCTCCTTCCCTTCCTCACTCCCTCCGTCCACTGCTGCATGTCCACCTCTTCATCTTCTTTCTTCTCTCCCTTCCCTTTATTCCTTCCACATTCTGCCTCCTCCATCCATCCACCCACAGGAAATCCATCCACCCAGTCACATTCCCGTCCTTCTGCCCACCTATGTACCCCCTACATAGCTACCCATCTGTTCTCCCGGTCATCCGTTCTTCCTCTTCTGGCCTCCCGTCCATCTGCCTAACCCACCCACTGGGCAAGCCAGACATCAGCGAATCCAAACATCTGTGTTCACCTTTCTTCCTTCAGCCCAGCCCCCTGCCTTTGTTCATTCGTCCACCACCTTCTACTAAGGCAAAGACTTTCTCTTCCTCTCTCTCTTCGTCTCTCTCCTTTCTCCTTCTCTTCCTCCCCCTAGGCTTTGCTCTCTGCTTGTAGCATGCTCAGACCTGCACTTCTTTGGACTCTGAGGAGAGAGTGCTGAGGAGAGGGAAATCCTAAGACTTACCCTGGGTGACGGTGGCATGCTCCTCAGAGACATGTCTTCACAACTGGAGAATCTTGGAAATGGGTCCACCTCTGTCCACTGTCTCCCCAGGACTTCCTTGACTCCAACCATCTCCCTTCATCTTAATATCTCTTCCCAGAGACCGCGGGACTGCCACCTGTCCTGTCTAGGCATGCCGTCCATCTGAGGGAATCCAGTTAAACTTAATTAGGTGAGACCAATCAAATTAGGACACACTTGTGTTGCTCTGTCATCACATCCTATAACTCTCTCTGAGACCAACTTCCTCTTTTATTTGATCTATGGTTTTTCTAGCTTTATTGAGATATAATTGACATATAACATTGTATAAGTTTAAGGGGTACAAAGTGATGATTTAATATACATATATGTTGTGAAATTATTTCCACAATAGGGTTAGTTAACACCTCCATCACCTCACATAATTATCTTTTTTTTTTTTTGGTGGTAAGAATACTTAAGATCTGTCTTAACAACTTTCAAGTATACAATGCAGTATTATTAACAATCTGTTTTATTTTAAATAATTTCAGACACAGAAAAGTTGCAAAAAAAAAGAAAACACAAAGAATTCCTGAACACTCTTCCCCTAGATGTCCCAGATATTATAATTTTACCACGTTCGCCGTTTCCTTCCCTCTCTCTATACATAACATATTTACTTAATAAACTGTTTGAGAGTAAGTTTCAGACGTGATGTCCCCATGCCCCTCGGCCGTTCAGTGTGTTCCCCCACGGCAAGGACATTCTCTTACAGAACCACAGTACGGTTGTCAGGGTTGGGCACTGATGTGGGCTTGGTGCTGTTCTCTGACATGCTGTTCCCTCGCGCCGTCCCACCTGGCCCCTCGGCTCTGGCCGCTGGTCTCACCTCCTCTTTCTGGCTTCAGGTTCGGGACAAGAAGCTTCTCAATGACCTGAACGGAGCGGTGGAAGATGCCAAGACAGCCCGGCTATTCAACATCACCAGCTCCGCCCTGGCGGCCTCCTGCCTCATCCTAGTCTTCATCTTCCTGCGGTACCCGCTGACCGACTACTGAGGCCCCGACACGCACCGCCGGCTGTGGAGACACAGAGCTGAGACCGGTTCATTTTCATAATGGACACGAGGCTGGATGCTGCGCGGTTGGGGGAGAGCAGGGCATCTGCCCTGGGGGCCCCCTGAGGCTGTGAACTGGGCACAAGGCCATCAGAAGCTCCGTACAGTAAGAGGGCAGTGAGCTTCGTGCTGGCCCACCCCTCTGCCTCCTGGCCCTCTGCCTGGCCTGTTTCTGGGGTGCATGGGTTTCTTCCTGTGCTGCTGCACCCCAGCTTCCAGTAGCTGCCCTCCCTACCCTCCTGTGCCCCCGCCCACGCTCCTGGCGCCCCTCAGACCTCACCCCCAGCAAGAAGGGCTTCTGTGGGAGCTTCCCAGGATGGGCCGGCTGCCAGCATCTGGGGACTCACTCTGTCCTTCCCAACCCTGCCTCCTCCATGCTGTGACCCTGCTCAGAGCTCTTGTATCTGTGAACTTTCAATAAAATACCTGTCTAGCTCTGGCCCAGCCTTCTATCCCCTGCCTGCACAGGACACAGGGAATCTGGAGGTTTGGGGAATCCCATTCAGGCACTGTCTCGCGGTCCAGGGCCCCCCGTGCTCATTCCAGCTGACTTCGCCAGGGAAAGTTTGCTCTGTAACCCAGGCGGTCTTCTGCCCGCGGTGCAAGGCGGGACTGAGGGGGGCTTTTGGCAGAGGGTACCCCAAACACGAGTCCCCTTGAGGATCGGGCACCTCCTTGGAGAGGAAGGAAGGGAGTGGATGCCACATGAGCACAGCTGCCCACGGCCGCGAGTTAGAGCCAGGAAAGCCACCGCATTCCCCAGAAAGGAGTGTTGGGGGGAGACGCAGCGCCCTGGCCAATCCCTGTCCATCTCAGGGGGCCTGGGGCCTGGGAAGCTTCTTCAGCCTCACTGCTGCCCGATTTCTCGTCTGTGAAATAGGCAAACGGACTTCCCATTTCTCAGAATTGCCGTGAAGATCAATGGAGGGCAAAACATGGCAGCAGCTGAAGCTTGCCGCTGCAGAGTCAGGATCAGACCCGCGGGCTGGGGGCATGTGCCGGGGACCGGGGCTGAGGCACTAGCAGAGACCAGCTCAGCTGTGGAGCTCGTGGCCCAGCGGGGGACGGTCAGTCTCTGAAAACGAGTCTGATGAGCGTTAATATAGGAAAAGTGCAGGGCTTCCTGGGACGGAGGGGGGCAGAGTGGGGACGTTAAGCTGAAGGAGGGGCAGGGGAGCTGCCGAGAAGGCACAGGCGGTGGGGCCTGTGTGCAGAGCCTGCAGTGGAAGGGCCGTGGCTGGTCGGGGAAACCGAGGGAAGTTCTGTGCAGCTCAGGTGCAGAGGGAAGGACTTTGTGTCCCATCGGAAGGGCCTCAGACTGTACCCCAGGGCCTAGGAATGTGCTTAGCGGGGGAGAGGCCTGGTGTGCTTTGTGGATTTGGAAGATGGTGTTGCCCGGAGCATCAGGGCCAGCTTGGAGGGGACAAGAGTGGACAGAGGCTGTTGCCAGCAGCGGGAACGGTGGAGTGTGGGCTGGAGGCTGGTGGGAGGAGGTGCAGAGGGAGGGTGCAGAGGAGGGCATCTGGCGGATTCTCAGGCGTAAAGCTTGATAGAATTTGATGACGGACTGGAGGCGAGTGAGGAGGAGCTGGGAAGGACTCCTGTATCTCTGACTTGGATGGCTGGGTAGGCAGTTAGGGCCGTGGATTAAGACTGAAACTGGGGCAGGGGACCGTGGGGACTCTGAGATGCCCAGTGGAGAAGAGGACAGAAGAGCACCTGGGAGACTCTGCAGGGAGCCTGGGTGGCCCGAGCAGTGCTGATCCTGGACCAGAGGAACACCACCACTCACAGGGGCTGGCGGGAAGGAGGGGCGTCCAAATGGGAAAGTGCATGGGCCACGGAGGAGCCTGTGGGCCACGGAGGAGCCTGTGGGGCGTGGGGGAGAGCGTGGCGCGTGGCAGAGCCTGTGGGGCGTGGGGGAGAGCGTGGTGCATGAGGGAGAGCGTGGCGCGTGGGGGAGAGCGTGGCGCGTGGGGGAGAGCGTGGCGCGTGGGGGAGAGCGTGGCGCCTGGGGGAGCTGTGGCCATGGAGGAGACCATGGGGCATGGAGGAGCGTGCTGAGGAGGGAGTGGCCAGAAGACCCCAGTGGATTTAGTAGTGGTAGGGAGGAAGCAAGGAAGGGGCAGAAAGTTGTGCTTGGAGGGACTGTTGGAGGAATAAGAGGTGGTGACAGAGGGGTGGGGACATGGCAGCAAGTGGTCAACCCTTTCCAAAAGCTGGTCGTGAAGGCAGAAGGAGGTGGGGATGTCGTCAGAGCAGAGTGGGTCCCGGGGTTTGGGGTCCATGTCAGTGGAGATGGAGAGGAGCAGAGGAGAGGGAGAGGTGACAGAGGCGAACTATTATGGCGTGGTGTTTGGAGAAGAGTGGAGGGCACAGATGGAGCGCGGGGCCGCATCCTCACAGCCGGAGAGACCTCTTCCAGCGCCAGGGGTGGGAGGTAGAGGGCGGGGAGATGGTGGTGGGTGTGTGGATGTGGGGCCAGGAACTGGGGGTTCCCCTCTGACCCCCTTGGGAGAGAGGGGCAAGCAGGGGGCTCAGTGGAGGAGTAAGGGGTTTGGAGTCTGTGGGGAAGCGTGAATTTGTTGAGGAAGCAAGTGGGCCGGCGGGGCTGCGTGGTTGGTCTCTGGAGGGGCGCGCTGAGCTGAGCTGAGTGGTCAGGACTTTCCAGGGGAACAAGTCCTGTGGCTCCATGGCTTTCTCCAGCTGTGCTCAGCTGCCCTCAGACCAACAGGGAAGGAGATAATTGAGAAAGGGGCTGGGCGAAGGGTCTCAAGGAGGCTGGTGAGCTGGGGTGGGTATTGGAACCGGACACGTAGGCTGCTTGTCTGGTGAGGACAGGGGGAGGCTCAGCCATCTGAGGAAGGCCAGCTGAGGGATTCAGGAAACAGAACCCCAGTGGGTCCCTGGGCGCTGCCTGTGAGTAACCAGGGTGAGCTGAAAGGGCAGGGGTCTCTGTGAGAGACGGGGAGGTTGAGGCAGGGACTTGACAGGGGGAAGCAGTTCTGGGTGATTACCAACCCCCAGGTCTGCAAAAGTGCTTCCCAGATGAGGATGTCAAGAAACCGGGTGTTGGAAGCCACTAACATGGATGGGCCACCCCCGTGGATACAAGCCCACCACGTGGAGTGGAGAGGTCTTGAACTGGGTGTGGAAGCTTCAAGCCAACTCGAGGCCTGGGTGGTCGGGAGACAGAGAGGGGCTGAGTGAGCAGGACTCTAGGGGCAGGCCTGAGCCAGAAACCTACAAAGGAGAGGCTCGAGGGCTGGGGGGCCAGGAGGAAGGAGAGGAGGCATGGAACACGGGCAGACCCCTGACCCTGGGCAGTGCTAATGGGAGGGGTGGGGGGTGGTGAGTTGGGGGACCCTGCAGGATTGCACGGAGTTAAATCCTCGCCAGCTCTTGGAGGGGAACAGCGAGCCTTCCAGGTGGCCCCCAGGAGGGCTGGAGCTGGCAGGGGCTTGTGGTGGGGCTGGAGGGGCAGAGAGTACCTGGACGCCTTGCCAAGGCCTCTGGCCAGCTCAGTTGCAGTCACTTCTGACGCTTCCACAGTCAGGCCCAGGTGGGCTCCCCCCACAGCCCGGAGGCTGCTTGGAGGAGAGAGGGTTGGAATATGATGGGAGAGGCCGCAGGGCTTCGGGAGAGGGTCCCAGCTTTCAGCTCCCCAGGCCCCTGGGGGAGATGGGGGCCATGGATCACGAGGTCAGTTCAGGCCCCCCCTGGTGTCCAAGTGGCTTTATTACGCCTGGAAGGGCAGGGAGAGTAGAAGGGAATGTTTTTTTTTGCTCATTTTCCTTAAACCCTTGATGCCAGCAGCTGGCTGCCTGCGGAACAGGCCCAGGGATGAAATGCATTTGAGTTAAGGAGGCCTCAGCGTTTTGCATGGGGCGTGCCCCACCCCGCTGAGGCTTCTGGGCTCCTACGGGAGAAACAGTGCAGTCGCCTTGCAGCCAGCAAAGGCACCCTCAGCTCGGGATGATTGTATCCACTCCCGGGCAGCGTGGGGAGCGCAGCCACACCCCAGAGGCGCTGGCTGCTGCACCATCGGGCTCAGGAGGGGCGGGCACTGCTCTGGCAGGGTGACCATGGCGGGGTCACATGCACCCCTCGCTCCAGCAGGCGGGCGGGCACGGGCTCCTGCGTGGGTCTCTGGCTTCCAGGTCTGTGTCTTGGCCTCTCTGAGCTCATCTCTGACCTTCTGGTCTTCCCTGTCCCCCACACACACTTCCCCTCCTCACTTTCATTTGATTTGCACAGTGCCGGGCAAGCATGTGGCATTCAATAAATTCGTGTGTGAATGAATGAATGCATGGCCCTCACTCACTCTCTCCCTGTCCTCCCCTCTACGTGCCTCCAGAGTTTTCTGCAGCTTTGGGAGCATCAGGTGACTCCCCTTCGCTCCCCCTCCCCCACGCTGCCCTGGCTGGCCCTGGCCACTGCCCTTATGACCTCCGGCCCACAGTCCAGTTTAAAAGGATCAGGACCAAGTGGCTGAATGGGGAGTGGGTCTAAAGGCCGACACTGGCCGTGTGTGTTGGGGGGTGCTGTGCAGCCGGTCCCGGCCTCTCACCCCTTGACTCCAGTAGCCCAGAGCTCCCCAGGCCCCCACCCACTAGCCAAACCCACAGCCCACTCCACCCTCTCTCCTCTTTCTCGACACTGGAAACCCACAGAATATTCTTTCTTAACCGACTGCTCTCAGCTTCCCTACAGGGTGCAGAGATCCGGATATCTCCTGGAGTCCTGGCCCTCCCACAGAGCACAGACGACCAGCTCAAACGGGTGGGGGCCCAAGGGGGTGGGCAAGTCCCTGACCGCAGTGAGCCACAGGCCACTAAGATGTGCCTGACTGCACGCTGCCTGAGGACGAGAGGAGCCGCCTTGGCAGGTGCGGGGTCGGGGGGCTGCTCTGCAGCAGAAAAGGGACACTATCTCCCCCGACCCTGTATCCTCCTGCTGAGCGAGAGCCCCCAAGGGGTGGCTCAGGGGTGGCTTCTAGGACAGAGACGACGCCCTCCAGGGAGGTCAGCCAGCGGGGACGTGGAGAGCGGAGGAGGCAGAGGCAGCCGCCGCAGAGAGAACGTCTGGACACGTCCCTCCAGGACGGAATCCACGAATCCACAAGTTCCAGGCCAGTGAAGCCCAAACAGCAGAAAGAACCACAAATCACCTTTGCTACACATCACGGTGAAGTGGAGAACGCCAAAGACAAGGAGGGAAAAAAAGCCACGTAAAGCAGCCGGAGGAAAAGACAGATCACCTTCAAAGCAGCAACAGTCAGGCTGGCAGACGACATTTCACCCAAAATAACGGGAGGTCCTCACGACCTGTGGGAAAGAAAATACTTCTTTAATAAAAACCTCTTAGGGCCAGCCCCATGGCTTAGCGGTTAAGTGCACGCACTCCGCTGCTGGGGGCCCGGGTTCGGATCCCGGGTGCGCACCGACGCACCGCTTCTCCGGCCATGCTGAGGCCGCGTCCCACGTACAGCAACTAGAAGGGTGTGCAGCTATGACACACAACTATCTACTGGGGCTTTGGGGAAAATAAATAAATAAATAAATAAAAACCTCTTAAATGTGGAATACAACACACGGGAAAGTGCACTAAACCAAAAAACTGTACAGCTGGATGAATTCTTACAAAGCAGGCACCCATGAAACATCAAGAAGGAGCACGTTGCCAAGACCCCTGAAGCCCCTGTGGCCCCTCCCCACGACCCTTCCTTCCCAAATGGTACTCCCCACCCTGACCGATCGACACTCTGCAGTAGCTTCTGTGTTTTTATGAATGTTTTTATGACCTGAGCCTGCACGCCATAGCACCATCGTTTGTGAAATTAGTTCCTGCTTGGGGAATTTTTTCTAGATGGAATCAAACAGCACATAACCCCCTGTGCCTGGCCTCTTCCCCGACGGGGGGGATCCTCCACGCTGTGAGTGCAGCTGTGTCCTCATCACTGACTACTGCTCTGTTGTACGAATATGCCATGGTTTATATATTCATGTCACGGTCAACAGACATTCAGGGTGTTTCCCGTCTGGGCATTTATGGACAACACTCTGGAAGCGTTCTTGTGTGTGTCCCCTGGGGGGCATGGGCACCCGTTTCTCTTGGGCATTTACTTAGGAGTGCAATTGCTGGGTTAGAAGGTTCGCAGATCTTCCACCTCTAGGTAATGCCAAACAGGTTTCCAAAGCGGTTGTACCTCCACCCCATGAGCGGAGCACACGTGCCCGCTGCTTCGCACCCTCCCAGTGCCTCTCTCGTCCGTCTCTTGTAGCCATCCTGGAGAACGTGTAGCGGTGTCTCATTGGGGTTCTCGCCTGTGCTTCCTTGAGGAGGTGTGAAGCTGCCTCGTGTGTTCAATGCCACGTGGATGTTCTCTTTTGCGAAATGCCTGTTATCACCTTGACTACTTCTTTTCTACCGGGCTGTCGATTTCTTAGTGATTCGTAGGAGCTCTTCTATCTCATGCCCACCCGTTGGCGGTTCCCTGCATTGTAGACGACTTCCCCCACGCTGAGGTTCTGAACGTCCCTCTCTTAGTGGCGTCTTTATAAACAGAAGTTTCCGATTTCAATATGGTCACGATTACCAACATCTTCCAGTTGGTTAGGGCTTTTCTCCGCAGGACACAAACGGAAGTCAACATAAAGAGACGCGTTGATGCATTTGCCAAATCAGGGCGCACGTGGGTGCCTCTGGGTGCTGAGAAGCCCCTATTTCTCGACATCTGTGGTGGTTCCACGAGTATTTGCTTTAGTAAAGTCATTCAGTTGTTCAGTGACGCCTTATGTGGTTTTCTGTCTGATATATATGTATTTATACAAATAAACATGTATATTTATAGCAGTATCATTCATGAATGCCATCAATGGAGAATAACAAATGTCTATTAACATATATTTTCATATACATATGAAAATAAAATGGATAAATGCACATGACTTTGTTTGGATTCAAGCAATTTCCCTGGGGAAATTATCCTTATATTTATTCATAAATAACCACAACGCATAGAATAGAACATCTCTGGGGAGGGAACCAGGTGAAGAGGAGGTTATTCATTTCCCTGTGAACTAAAGTGCACACAGAACAGAGCAGGATGGGCATCCACACGCGGGCGTGGCCGCAGGGAGGAGAGCCGAGCCGTGGTGGGTGAGCAGGGGACCACGGCGGGCTTGGAGCCGAGTGTGGTGTGGAGGGCGACCGCAGGGGCAAGGACGGTCATGATGAGGGGGGCTGGTTACAAGCGAACTGGGCAAACAACTAAATGTATTAAAGCCAATGGGAGTCAGTGACAAAAATGGACGAGGATAAACACGGATGCAGTGCGGTGCTGGATGGAGTTGGAGGAGCACACATCGCCTCTGGCTCTCTGCACTGCACTCTCACAGCCCACAAGCTGCAGCACCCCAGGAGCACCCAGCTCCCCCGGCACCCAGATATCCGCTCCTAAATGTCGTTCACACTCCCAGGAACCGGGCTCCCTGGGGAAATGGCAGATTCCGGGGAACGTCCAGGGCTGGGACCTCAAAGTACAAGACGGCCTGGACCATCTTGTACCAGGAACCAAAGAAGTAGTGAAGGAATGAGAACACGTCCCAAAGATGCGGGAGCCCCCTCCGCTGACCGAACGCGGGACAATTGGAGCATCGAAGTAAATAATGTTGGTAAAGACTCCAGCCCACTGAGTAAAAGAGGAAACTGCGAGTCCACGCTGAGATTAATGGATCAATAACCTGGAGGTTTAATGAACACAGAGATCTTTAGTTTCAAAGAACTATCCTGAAGAATAATTATAATTACAAAGGGAAAATTGAGTAACCTTACAGATGGAGAACCCAGCAGGCCCACGGCGATCTAATGATCAAAGTCAACATCCTCGGGAGGGGGATAAACTGGAATTATTCGCCTCCTGATAGGATGCCCTGAGAAGAACACAGCGTCACTTCTGTGATTGTGCTGCCTGCTGCAGACTGAACATCTGTGTTCCCCAAAATTCGTCTGCTGAAGCCCTTGCCTCCAGTGGGATGGCGTTTGGAGATGGGGTAATTAGGGTTAGATGAGGTCATGAGGGTGGGATCATTGTTCTTATGAGAAGAGGAAGAGACCCCAGAGCTTGCTCTCTCTGCCATGGGAGGACCCAGCGAGAAGGTGGCCGTCCGTGAATCAGGAAGCGGGCTCCCACCAGGAACCAAATCTGCCGGAACCTTGATCTGGGACATCCAGCCTCCCGAACTGTGAGAATAAATTTCTGTGGTTTCAGCTGCCCTGCCTGTGGTATTTTGTTATGGTGGACTGAAAAGAAAACCTACACTCCTCCTGTGTGTCTCCTTCACTCGCACACGACTACCACCTGTTCACCAACCCGGAAGCTCTCCAAACCTGATGCTTTGGGGATTTTTATGGAGGCTTCCTCACGTAGACACAATTGATCACTAACTCAGTTTGCAGCACCCTCCCCCTCCGGAGAATGAGGGGCAGGAATGAAAGTTCCAAGCTTCTAATCAGGGCTTGATCTTTCTGGTGACCAGCACCCATCCAGGAGCCCACCCAGAGTCCCCTCATTAGAACGAAAGATGCTCCTATCACCCAGGAAATTCCAAAGGATTCAAGAGCCCCATGTCAGGAACCGGGTCAAAGACCGAATACTAGAACGGAAGATGTCCCCGAGCCCTGATCACTTAGGAGGCGGTGACGAGTTTTCCGGAGCCCTGTGCCGGGCCGTGCTGCCTGAGACGCTGCCAGAAATGCATCACCAAGCGCCAGACAGACTCGAATTGAGAGACAATAAAGATATAACTGTCCTGTAACCTTCAGAAGTGTCAAGGTCATGAGGTCAAGGGAGATTGAGAAACCGTCCCAGAGGGAAGAGCCGTGGCAACTGAAGAAAATGTATCTACTCCCACTTTACAGCTGCCTTTTCTCTCTCTTCACGTCATCTTCTGATGAACCTATTACTTTTCCTTAAGTCCATTTATAATTTTTCTTGTATCATTAAAGTTTTTGTTAGTAGGACCAGTGGCCTGCTAATTTTCCATTTTCTATTTTTTCCTGACGCCAAGGTCCTGGCATTTACTCCTCACTTTGCTGTGACAGCTCTGTGGTTCTTCTCCTGCCTTTAGGTCTGTGATCTGTCCTGAATTAATCCTTGTGGACGGTGGGAGGCCGGGGTTGTCGGGCACCCTGGAGGTCCCCCCACCCTGATCCCCTTGCATTGCCCCCTCCATTTCTTTGTGCTCCTCCCTGAGCTTCAAAAGAGCTCACAGCTGAGACACTTCCGTGGGGGCTGCCCTCGGGCCCCAGAGCTGCGGTGCACACACAAAGAGCCCGATGTTTCTAGAATTTACCTCCCATCCCATAAGGTGGGCCCTTAGCCCACCACCCTTCCTCCCTGGAGCTCCAAAGCCACTCCCGGGTCTGAATGAAGACAAAGGCACAACTGATGATCCAGAGCTCCCACCGGGAGGCCTGGGGTGGGCCTTCCTGAGACCACAGCCCCTCGCTTCTCCCCCTTCCAGGCTCCCGCACTCCCTTCCACATTTTCCTGGGAGCAGTTCCCAATGAGTTACATGCACACGGGTCTTCCCACCTCAGGATCTGCTTCTGCAGAAGCAGCACCAACACAGGGATCAAAGTGAACATATTTTCCCTTACGGAAATAATGCCTTTTTTCTGGCTCCTTTAAGGTTTTCTCTCTGTCTGTGGTTTTCAGGTGTTTGGCTCTGATGTGTCCTCGTGGTCACTGGGGTTGCCATGGGACTTTAAATTCATGCCCCTTGGTTCTTCCTTAGATTCTCAAAACTGTGGTTTGCTGTCTTCCATCTGTTTTGGAAAATACACGGCTGTTGCCTCGCAATCTTACTGCTGCCCCATGCTCACGCCTCTCTTCGCAGGGACTTTAATTGTGTGGGTTGAACATTTTGACTTCTTTCCCCTTCTATGCTATGCTCTGTTCTGCATTTTGCATTATTTTCCCTCTGTGCTTTGGTTTTGATACTTCCTCTTCACTTTTCTTCAAGTTCACTAGCTCCGTCTCCTATTATGTTCAGGCTGCTGTTGAACCCACCCAATGCATTTTTAATTTCAGTCCAAGAGTGTTTATTTGATCGTGATAGAGATTCCAGTTTTCAGGTGAAATTCTTTATCTGCTCATCCATTTGGTTAATCTTTTCCTTTATTTTCTCTAACATTTTTAATAGTGATTTTTATATATGTCTGCTAACTCCAACACGTACATCATCAGTGGATTGGCTTTTAGTGTCTGGCCAATTGTCTCTTGATTATTGGGTACACCATCTACTTCTTTTCAACTCTCTTTATCTTTTATTGCATTCCATACATTGTGCATAAAAGAACTATAGAAGCTGAAGATGATACAGTTTTCTCTTTGCTAGGGTTTCCTCTTTCTTCTGTTGGGTGGATAGTATGAGGGGGCTGATAACTTCAATCACGTTCATTTGTTTGAGGAATTAGTTTGAGTTTATTTAGGATAGAGTTTCACTTCTTGCAAGACTCAGTGGACACTCAGTTTGTCCCTGATTTGGGGCAGGACCCTCCTGAGCCTGCACCTGGTGATCTGACAGGTCTTTTCTCCTAAGCCCTGAAAGAGCGTAGGAGGTTCAGTTTTTCCCTTCGGAGATTTTGAACTTAGTGTTTTAGCTTCTCTCTCCATACAGCTGGAAGTTCTTGGTAGAAGACCCACAGGGTGGGCCACTCACATGTTTGAGGCAGGCCCACTCTATCTTTGGGACTTTGTGTCTTACACATTGTGAGATTGTGAGAGATTTTATTCAGCCTCTTAGGAGTTCCCATCCCAATGCCACCCCAGGACCCGGCAGGTGTCCCGCACCAGCTCTGCACTTGACCTTCTCCACACTCCACCCATCACCTAGCCCATGAGACCAGAAAAATCCCCATGGTTTCTCTTTCCCCAGGACAATCCCAAGACCCAGGCCCCATCCTTGGCCCTCTCCCAGAAGTGGCCCCAAGAGAAACTTGGCCACTTGTATCAAGTGCCTAGAAAAGCATTATTCTTCTTTGGGATGTGAGTTCCTCTTGTCTGCCTTGCTTTTATGGCTCTCCAATGTCATCTGTATGTTTGTAATCTATGTTTTTCCTACTGGTGGTGGCACGTTTACCTCACATGACACTACATCTCAATGAATGTGTCTTCGGGGGTGCCTTTTTCTTTATCAATGGTTACTAATTTACCAATTTCTAAAATATATTATCCTTTATTACCTTCTACAATCTTTATCATTTTGCCCTTCAAATTTCGATATATAATCCACCTGTGTGTGGAGAAAGATGGAGGTAAGTCTCATCTCTTCCTCTAATTTTTGAAAAGCTGTGCTTTATCACTTCACGGTGCCATCTCTGTCATGTATCAAGTGTCCATTTGTGGAGGATCTGTTTCTAGGCTCTGTATTTGGTCTGTTTGTCTATCTTGCACCAACACCACATAATCTTAACTTCTTAATTAATCTTAATCTTAATCTTAATCATAATCTTAATCTTAATTTCTGTAATACCTACCAGTCATCTCTTGTTCTTCTTCTTCAAGAATTTCTTGACTATTCTACTTTTGATATTCATTTAATTTTAGAAACAACTGGTCAAGTAGAGAAAAAAAACTGTTGAGATTTTGATTAAATCTATAGATACATTTGGGAAGAATTTACATTTTTATAATATTGAGTTTTCCGAATCTCTAAGCATGCTACATCCTTCCATTTATTTAAGCCTTCTTTAAGTTCTCCAAAAAATGCTCTATAGTTTTCTGTGTAGAGGTCTTACCCAGAACTTGTTAGATTTATTTCTAGATATTTGATTTCTATGCTATTGTAAATGTGGTAGCTTGAAATATTTTCTTTCGTAAGTGTTTGTTGCTGATGTAAATAAACGCAGTTGACTTTTAAGGACTGATCATGTGCTCAGCATCCTTACTGAAAGTGTTTTTATTTTTACGACATTTTCTGTAACTTCTGGATTTTCTGCATGTACAATCGTAGCGTATGATCGTAAGAATCACTACAGTTTTGTTTCTTCCTTTCTAACACACATACATTGTACTTGTTTTTCTTGACTTACTGCATTTTCTAGAACCTCAATTACAATGTGAAATAAGGTGATGTTCTCAGGATTTGCTTTTATAATCCTTATCTCAAATATAAATCTTTCCAAGCTTCGGTGATATTTGCTCTGGGTATTTGTAGACGTCCTTTATTAGTTTCAGGAACTTCTCTATTATTCATCATATGCTAATATTGACATTTTTGCTATAATACCATAAATATGAAAAATTTCGCATTCTGCAAAAGCACGGACTAAAAATAACAGAGCTAACAGGAAAATAGATTTGGGGGCAGACTACTCAAAACTGTGGAACTTTGTGCCCGGAGCAAAGAACGAACAACAGCAAAGTGCAGGCCCACCATCGCTTTCAGCTAGCGCCGCAGTCAACCGGCCGCTCGGGGTCTTCAGCCTGGCCCGAGATTCTTGTTTTGACAACTCCGTCCTTAAAGGCATTCACTCCAATTTCACCAAATTTAAACGGATGATCCAGAGTGTAGACATTTTTAGCACTTTTTTAACACAGGAGAGGGTGCCTTCCCAACATTTTTATTTCTGCATTTGCTTCTCTAGACAGCTTGCCATGGTGGGTGTTGAGCTGCTCCTTGGAGGCGACAACCAGCTAGGAGCCGTGTTACCAGGAGTATCCTCCGGAGGGTTTTCTGCCTTTTCCTTAAGGTCTTCATATTCCCAAGACTTTCTCTTTCATTGAGAAAATGATCACCTCAATCATTTTAAATCACTAATATGCTTGGGGAAAATGTGTCTAAATAAGCATAATTCTTTTGCCATACTGATATTCTCTCTCTCTCTCTTTTTTTTACCAATTGCTTTTGAGCTAATTTGCATTCTATGAGCATGCATTGTAGCAGAATTGGCTCAATTTTATTAAATTAATATTGAATATTATTGAATAGTGTTTCTGCATCTTCTGATTTATGTGATTTTCCACCTTTAATAAGTTAACATTGCAAGTTACATTATTTTATTTTTTCCCCCTTAATATTAAAACCACTTTGCATACCTGGACTAAATCTAAAGTGTTCATTTTGTACTATTATTTTAAAACACTGCTATGTTTGTTGTGATTTTTTTTGTTTGTTTGTTTGCCTCTGTGTTCAGAAATGTGACAGACTTGCAAGTTTCCTTTCTCACATCATTCCTGTTAGGTTTTGCTGTCAAGGCTATGTTAGTCTTGAATTATTTCGAAGGGGTTTTATTTGTGCTTTATATCTGGTGAAGCCATGTGGCCCTAGAGTTTTCTTTGTAGGAAGGTTTTAATTTTAGTTTCAATTCCTTTAACAGTTATTGTTTTATTTGTTGTCCTATGTATTTGTTCCCATCTCCATTGTCTCACACTAAATACGTAACTCATTAACTTTTATCTTTTCTCACTATTAAGTACAGACATAACCACTGTTCAGTTTAGGACTCTTCACCATAAAGGTACTGGAAATCTGTCTGACTTTCGGTACAACCATTTCTTTTTATTCAGTATAGTGACACCTTCATCCTCGAATACATTAAATAAATAAACATAAGAAATGATATTACGCCATTATGGCTTCAGGCAGAGATGCATTTTTTTTCTCTCACAACAACGTTTAGTCAGAGAGTACTATACTATACAGTCTGAATTGTGGGCCACATTTGGGTGCACACACACAGGCAAGAGGGGTGGAGAGGAGCATTTTTAACAGCCTGTCCATCTATCTTGTATGTGTTGAAAACTGCTTTCACGTTCAGCTTCTATTTCGCCCTTCAGCTGTTTTTTCGTGCTATCATTTTATTTTGAAGTGCGGCTTGAGTGCAAGATAACTGTGACAGATTGGTTGGGTGACAAATTGGTAAGAGAAATGGTGCAGAAAAATGAAGGGGTGAAATGAGCCTTCTCGACGTTACATTTTATGCACAAACTGTATTCATTTCTAATTGTTCTCATTGTTGATTAAACTATGTTTCTTTTTGTTAAAGTTTTGATATCTTGGGTTGAGATGGAGCCCAGCATAATTTTTCACATTAAAGTTAACGGAAATAGGGGGCTGGCCCTGCGGCGGAGCAGTTAAGTTCTCACTTTCCACTTTGGAAGCCCAGGGTTCACCAGTTCGGATCCTAGGCACAGACCTACGCACCGCTCATCAAGCCATGCTGAGGTGGCATCCCACATAGAAGAGCTACAACTCTACAGCTATGATACACAACTATGTACTAGAGCTCTGGGGAGAAAAAGAAAAAGAGCAAGATTGGCAACAAATGTTAGCACAGGGCCAATCTTCCTCTAAAAAAAAATAGTTAAGGGAAATATTATTCTGTTTACTGGTTTTCTACTAGTGGCAGGGTTTTCAGGAAAAATCAGATTATCATGGGGTCAGATATACTTGCATTTAAACCATACTTTTTTTTCTTTCAATACTTCATTAAAGTCATTCTCTTAGTTTTGACATGTTTTCATTATATCTGAACCATTTGAAATTGCTACTTTCATAGGTAAAAACATTCAAATATTAGCAACTTCATACTTTCAGCCTAAGAATATATTAGTGACATTACTAGTTTCAGTTAAAACTGCTTTTCATATTACATTGTATTTTTTTCAACCATAGTATATTTATAAGGACAGTTTTTAATACCCAAACCAATGTGAATTTTCTAGTTAAGTTTTTTTCACGGAGTTGTAGCATAATTGCACCATGAGCAGAGAATATTCTCTGCATGATTTCAATCTTTTGAAATGTTTCAATACTTACTTTATGGCTAATCTTTTGTTAACATATCATATGCCCTCGAAAAAAAATATTTATTTTAGTGTCAGTGTCGGGTTCTTTATATGACTTAAGGTAAAGTTTATTCGTCGTGATGTCAAATCTTCTGTATACTCTTTGGTTTTGCTGTGGGGAGAGTAATTGATCAAAGGCCTCAGCAGCTGCACTGTGAAATCTAACATCACATCTGCACCCAAGCCGCCGATGACCAGGGTACCAAGGCAGGCTCCATCCTCTGAGGGAAGACGGCGGCTTAAGGATTTCCCGAAGGCCTTGCCCAGCGTAATTCAGTCAGAAATGTGTGGGGCCTGATAAGGCAGGAAAGACACCACACACCTACAGAATCACAAGACCCCGCTGGCATGTCTTGGCAGGAACCAGGGGACTACTCTTGGGATTGGACTTTCTTTTCCCATTAAAAAAAATTAGGGTATAATTTATATATGGTAAAATTCATAGTTCTTTGAATTTTGACAAATATATAGTCACGTAACCCCCCGCAAAATCAAGATATAGAACAGTCCCACCATCACAAAAAATTCCCCCGTGCCATTTTGTGGTCAAACCCTCTCCCCACCCCCAGGCCCTGGAAATCACTGACCTTTCTTCTGTTCCTGTAGTATCGCTTTTTCCAGAATGCCGTATAAATGGAATCACACAACACGTGACCTTTCAAGTCTGTTCCCTTTCCTGGTGATAACGCATTTGAGATTCGTGCGCATTGTCCCATGCATCAGAGTTGGTTTCTTCCAACCGCTAAGTGGGGTTCCAGTGTGTGGATGTGCCGTGGTTTATCCATTCCCAAGGGCACGGGCAGTCTCGGGCTTTTGGCGACCACAGATAAACGTTTGCGTGCAGGTTTTTGTGTGAACATACACCTTTATTCCACTTGCATCAATGGCTTTCAGTAGGACTGCTGAGTCTCGTGATAAGTGCACGCTTACTTTTATAAGAAACTTCCAAATGCACACAGCCCCAAGCGGCCGTCCCATTTTGCATTACTACCAGTGGTGCGTGAAATCCCAGTTGCTCCCATCCTTCCAGCACTTGATATGGTCCGTTTTTTAATTCTAGAAGGTACGTGGTATTACCTCACTGTGGTTTTATTTACATTTCCCCAATTACTGATTAGGTTACTCATCTTTTCGTGTGCTTTCTGCCATCTGTATATCTCCTTTAGTGACGTCTGTTGAAATCTTTTGCCCATTTTTGATGTTTAGTTGTTTTCTTTTTATCGACTTTTGAGAATTCTTGATCTATTCTAAATAAAATTGTACTTGTTTTCAAATGTTTTCTTTCCGTCTGTGGCTTGTGTCTTCATTCTCTTAACAGTGCCTTTCTAAATATATAATTTCTTAATTTTGATGAAGTCTGATTTATCAAAGATTTTCTTTTGTTGATATCACATCTAAGACATTTTTGCGCAACCCAAAGTCACAGAGATTTTCTCCTCTGTGTTACATTTAGATCTATGATTCATTGGGAAGTAATTTTTGTACATGGAGGGAAGGATGAATCGAAGTTCACCGTTCCTATGAGGACACCCAACCGTTCCATCTGTTGAGAACATGATTAGCTCTCCATTTATATCTGGGTCTATTTCTGGCCTCTACTTTGTTTCTCTGGATTTATTTATCTAGCCCATGGTGTCTCAAGCTTGACGCTCACTATTAACATTTTGGGCAGACAGTTCAGTGCCGCAGAGGCTGCCCTGTGCACTATAAGTGTTCAGCAGCCTCCTGGGCCTCCACCCACGAGATGCCGGGAGCAGCTCCCCCTGCAGCCCCACCCCCAGTGCAACAGCAAAAATCTCCTGAGGCATTGCTATCTTCATTGCCAGGGCTGCCATAACAAAGTCCCACAGACTGGGTAGTTTAAACAACAGAAATTTATTTTCTCCTGGCCTGAAGGCTGGATGTCCGAGATCCAGGTGTGGGCAAGGCTGGTTCCTCCAGAGGCCTCTCTCCTGGGCGTGTAGATGGCCGTCTGTTTTGAGAGGTTCGGGGCATTCGATTGGAGACGTAAAAGAAACTTTCCACTCCAAACAAATGGACTGAAGGTATATTTTATTATATAGAGAATAGTAAAGGCGATAGTCAGCAAACAGATCCAAATAGGCCAATAATAAGAGGGAAAAACACCAGCTCGATCAGAAAGGGAAACACCAGATCGACTGAGATAGCAGCAGATTGGAATAGGTCATATAACCAGAGGGAAAAACATCAGATCGATAGGAAAGGGGAACACCAAATCGACTGAAGGGAAATGACACAAATCAACCGGAAAGAGAAACACCAGGTTGACTGAAAAGAGAAGACATCAGATCGGTTACTCACAACATCCACGCCCCAATGCTGGGGAGAGTCCCTTCAATTGACACGGCTGGGCAGGAATCCGATCATCAGAGGTCCTGGGCAAGGTGTCCCTTCCACAGGTGAGACTCTCACCGGGCCTCAGTTTCCAGCAGTTTATATAGCATCAGTAATTTCCAGAGTAAGCAGTTACAGAGTTTGCAGAGCAAGCATTTAGTGTTCCCATGCACAAATGGTTATCAGTGGGGTACGTGCACCGAGCCCCCTGGCTATCGCCCCAGCCCAGCACAGATGGCCAGCCAGTCCCGAGCTACGACGCCCAAAGAGCCTTGAAATGTTACAACTTGCAACTCTCTCCGTGGGAGAAGGGCCAGTTCCCACCACAGAGAAAGCAGCTTTATATTTCTTTGTGTGCTGGTGGCTACAGGTCAATGTAATGGCCAAATGTGGCTGTACTCACGTCAAGACACCATCTTGTGGTGTGGACACACCTGTGTCCTCACGTGGTCGTCCCTCTGTGTGTTTCTGTGTCCTGATCTCCTCTTATAAGGACACCAGTCACATTGGATTAGGGACCCCTAATGACCTCATTTTACCTTAACCACCTCTTTAAAGGCCCTCTCTCCAACTACATTCACATTCTGAGGTGGTGGGGGTTAGGACTGCAACTTATGAATTTTGGGGGGGACACAGTTCAGCCCATAAAAATTACCAAATGCAAATGTCTCCCATGGAACAATGTCATCCCAGCCAAGAACCACTGGTCTGTCTCGAGTTCTGTAGATTTATAATAAGCCTTGAAATCAAGTGGTGTAAGTCCTCTTCTTTTCCAAAACTGTTTGGCTATTCTCGGTCTTTTCCATTTCTGTGTATATTTTAGAATGATTTGGAAGTATCCTTTCCTCTTCAATTTTCTGGAAGCATTTGTACAGAATTGATATGATTTCTTCTTTGCGTGTTTGAGAGAATCGCCCATGAAGCCATCTGAGCCTGGAGTTTTCTTTGTGGGAAGTTTTTTTTGAGCCAAAATTTAACTTCTTCAATAAATATGAGGTTGTTCTGGTGCTGCGTTTCTTCTTGAGCGGACTTTGGAAAGCTGTGTCTTTCACGCATTCTGTCCATTATACCTGATTCACCGACATAAAGTTATTCATATTATTCCCTCTCGATCCTTTTCCCATCTGCAGAATCTGTAGTGATTATGCTTCTGTCCCTCCTGACCTGGTAATTCGTGTCTTCTCTCTTTTTCTCAATCAGTTTACTGAGAGTTTATCAATTTCATTGATCTTCTCAAAGAACCATCTTTTGGTTTCATTGATTTTCTCTGTTTTTTTCTGTTTTCTATGTCACTGATTTTCACTCTGATCTTTTAAATTTACTTTCTTCTGTTTTCTTTAAGTTTAATTTGCTTCTCTCTCTCTAGATCCTTCAGGTGGAAACTGAGGTCATTTATTTGAGAACTTCTTTTCTCATGTGGACATTTAGTGCTGTATACATTTGAGAAAACACAAATTCAGAAAGGATGTGTTTCACTTTCTTTCATTTTGAAATAATTTCTAACTTACCTTCTGATCTCCTCTTCCATCGGTGGATCACTTAGCAACATGTCATTGCATTTCCAAATACAGGGGTATTTTTAAGAGATCTTTCTGTTATTCATATCTAATTTAATTCCATGTGGTGAGATAACATACTTTGTATGACTTGAAACTCTTTTGTTGAGACTTCTTTTCTGGCCCAGAATATGGTTTGTCGTGGTAAACGTTCCATGTGCAGTTGAAAATAATGAACATTCTGCTGTTGGTGGGCAGAGTGAGCTGTAAATGGGGATCAGATCCTGTTGGTTGATAGTGTTGTTCAAGTCATCTATATCCTCGTTTAGTTTCTGTCTGCTGTTCCATCAAGCATGGAGGGATGTGGCTTAGTGTAGGACTAATTATTCTCCACTACTGAGACAAGCGTTTGAGATTTGTCTTGATCCACGAAGGCTCTTTCCAGCTGTCTCTTTCTCTGATTCTCTCCAGCAAACCAGCCAGTCCAGAGTTTACCCTATCTCTAATGAACCCATCAGTCTCCTCCCAGTGGCTGCCACTGTTCTCTCGAGCACCCTTAGGCTTCAACTTTTCCACACTCTGTGCAAATGAATTCAGTTCCTTTGCAGAGGGATTTGGAGCTCTGTCTCATACAGCCTGCCTCTCCCCCAGGAAAAATCTCCAAGACACAGCTCTGATGCTGGGGGCAGGAAGCATGGCTCACCAAGTGACACCTCCACTTTAAAAGGCAATAAGGAAATCAGTATTCTCAGCTCTCTGAGCCCAAGTGAGAGCCTCTGTCCCATGAGTGGGGTCTGAGCAGGAGAAGGGGGTCCCCATCTCTCAGCCACTCTCACTCAGGATTTAGCCTCAGAAACAGGTAGCTGGGGGTGGATGAGAAATGCTGACATGCTGCACCCCCAGAAAGGCAACCCACAGCTGGAGGCTGGGAGGAGAGGGAGCCCCGTGTTCTTGGCTGACCAGTCTACGGTGGACTTTCTGTCTTGCTGAGCTGGGAGGGGCAGAGAGGGCACACATCTTGTTCAAATACCACAGACTCACACAGTTTTTATCAAGTTCTAGTAGAATTTTATTGGGTAAACATTTCTTCATTTAAATGCTTCTAGGACCATTTCCAGAGACTAAATGGTTATTTGTATTTTCTTTTATATGATTTTCTCCAGTGTTTCATGGGAGTGGGTCTGTGGAGCACCCTACGCTGTCATGCCAAAAGAAGAATTCCCCTGTGACTTCATTATTAAGTGAAATTTGAATATGAGATAATCATGAGCTCCCCAAAGGCTAAATATTTGGTAAAGAAAATGGTGCAGAAAAAAATATCCTTCCAAAGGGACCCTTCACTTGATCCCCTCCACCAACCTCTACCCACTGTCAAATTATCCCTTTTTCCTCTGGCGATACAACAGGGTCTTATTACTCTACTCTTTATATTCAAAATGTGATAAATTCCACTCATGTTATTGTTTATTTCTTACATACACTTGTTTTTATTACTCCAGGTCACAAAGATTTTCTCCTATGTTTTATTCTTTATGTTTGCTAGTTTTATATTTTACATTTAGATCTCGGATTGATTTAGAGTTAATTTTGTAAAAAGTGAAAGGTTTAGGTCAAGGCCCTTTCTTTTTTATTTTTAATATGGCTCTTCAATTGTTCCAACATCACGTGTTGAAAAAGACTCCCTTCCCCATTTGGTTGTCTTTGCACCTTTGTCAGAAATGGGTTGGTCTTGTTTTTTGTCCATCTGTGTCTAGACTTAATTCTCTCCCACTGGTCTGTGTGTCCACCCCTTTGCCAACACCACGCCGTCTAGATTCTTGTCGCTGTGCGATGTCTTAAAGCCAGGGAATGACATTTCTCCAACTTTATTCCTTTTTTTTCAAAATTGTTTTGGCGATTCTAATTTTTTTGCCTTTCCACATAAATTTCACTCAGCAGCCACAGCATGACAAGTCTACTGAGAAATAGACTTTATTTATTTATTTTAAAATAGACTTTATTTTTTAGAGCAGTTTCAGGTTCACAGCAAAACCGGGTGGAAAGTCGAGAGAGTTCCTACATACCGCTCACCCCACACGTGCGCAGGCTCCCCCACTGTCGACATCCTCACCAGATGGGACATTTGTTACAATTGATGGACCTGCGTTGACACATCATTATCACCCAAAGTCCATAGTTTACATTAGGGTTCACTCTTGGTTTTATACTTTTTTTTTTTTTTTGCTGAAAAAAAGGTCAACTTTTCATTGTAACTGACCACACTGTGTCCAGGAATGTCCCCAAACCACCAAACCGAAGAAGCAAGTAGGTTTCTCCTTCCTCTTGAAGAAACCAAGTTTCTGCCAGCCCCAGTGCTTCTGAGGGTTGGCCCAAGAATAGCCCATTCCCGAGGCTGGTTCTGTCCCCCACACAAGTTTCTCAGCCCAAGAGGAGGGTTAGGGACAGGCAAAGCACCTGTCTCCTCCTTCCGTCATGCTGGGAACTCTTAGAAAGTCACTGGTGGGGTGCGCCTTTCCTCTCGCCCCACTCCTGTCCTGAGGGAAGTGAGGCTCCTCTGGGCATCACTCCGAAGCCAGGGAACAAGGGAGGTGGCCCCGTGCCCTCCTGAACTTCCCGCCAAAGCTTCACTACAGTCTGCTCAGCGGGTGTTCCCAGTGCCCCGGGTGGGGATTAAATAAAATGTGCGCTAGAGAAAAACTCAACTGCCCCACCCTCTCCACAATGCAGTCACGTAGCAGAAGAAAAATTAAAACAGCCCTAATGAGAATCAACAGTGTCCAGCCTTCAGAAGACGCGCTCCAACCCCATCTGGTTGCTGGTGGTGGGAGTGAGGCTCTGCTGGGTGGACTCGGGGAGAGCCAGCTGCCCCCTCCCACCCGCCCCCCCCGCCGGTGGGAGCACCAGGTGCTCCCAGGTGGGAGATGGGTGGATAAAGAGAGAGAGGGAGAGAGAGAATATAAAGTGTACCTTTTATATATTAGTATATAATTATATGTTATATTTCTAAGTATTTTCACTCTATATAAAACAGCTGGATCTGAGGAGTTCTGTATTCATGTTCATGATGAACACAGGTCTCTAGTTCTCTTCTTGAAACATCTTGATCTGGTTTTGGTATCAGGATTATGCTGGTCCCCCCAAAAAGAGTCAAGAGGTGCTCCTTCCTTTTCTGGTTTTTGGAAACGATTGTGTACAGTTTGCATTATTTCTTCCTTAAAGTTTTTCTATCGTTCACCAGTGACGCCATCTAGACGTGGAGTTGTTTTGTGTGTGAGAGAAAGTTTGTGTTTTTTTTTTTTTACTATGATTTCAGTTTGTCTGATAAATACAAGAATATTCAGGCTATCTGGTTCCTCCTGAGTGAGCTCGGCGGCTCCCCTCTCGGGAGAGTGGTCCCTTTCATCCCAGCGGTCAGATGCGTGTGGGAAGAGGGTCCGCAGGGCCTGACGTGAGGCCCCTCCCCTCGCTCCCGACGTCCCCGCTGTCTGCTCTCTCTTTCTCATCCCATCAGTCTTGCTAGAATTTTATCACATTTTTGGATCTTTTCATGGACAATATTCTTTGTATGTGTGTTTTCAGTGGTTGTGCTGACCACTGTGGTCCCTCCACTCACTTCTTCACTGTCGAGTTAGAATCAACGTCTTACCGCTTCAAGCGGAACGTAGAACTCGCACCAGCTATGCCCTCCTCCACCCTTCATGTTGCAGCTGCCTCGTAAGTTACACACAGACGCTGAAAGCCCCACCAGACAACGGGATGGTTTTTGTTCACAGCCGTCACCCGTGTTTTCCAGAACTCAGGAGACTCGCCCGTTATATTCACCCATGTGTTTGCCTAAAGCTCTGAGGGAGGTGCGTCCTCTCTGATGAGAAGATCTGTGGTCCCAGGACTGCTGGCAAGCCCCGTTGTGTAAAGCATGTGACTGAACTTTCCTCTGGGAACCTGCACTTTGAAGTCCCCGAGCCCACGCCTCTCCTGGGCGAGTCCGCTGGCGCTCGCTCTGGGAGGCTCCCTCCCTCGAGTGTGTGGTGTCCTGCGGGGGCTCGTGTGCACCAGACCCCGGTTGGAACCCCAGAGGCCCAGGTGGGGCACAGCCGTCCTCTGAAGCCCCGCTTCGCCTCTGCCGGGCTGCCTGGCTCCTTACGCTCTGAGATCCCTCGACGTGACTCTCGCAGCTCTGGGTCTGCTGGACCACAGAGTTGGTGTAAAATCGGGCCTCAAACTGTGTAAGGGTTGCCGCTTCTCGGGAGGACATTCTATTACCTGTATCTCAGACTCAGAGGAGAGAGATTTCCCGGCTCTCTCCTTTAGATGGTGGGTGGGTCTTCTCCAGCCCCTCACTGATGGTGTGGCGCCCTTAGGGGTCTCGGCCTCATGCAGGAGCCCTCAGTGCCAACGGCCCACCGTGCGGGCCCTGGACACCGCCTCTGCCCTCCCCACCCTAGGCTCGTAACACCGAAGTCTCAGCACGCATGAGGGTTGCGGTCTGTCTACACAAGAGAACACAGTCCAGCGAAAGCAAGGAGTGAAGCACGTACATGTAACAGCCAGATGAAGCTCACCCACATGCCAGGAGCGCAAAGACTCGGAGGACGCATCTGTGCGACTGCGTTCACAGGAACTTCAATCGCAAGCAGGACGCACATCCCTTTAGAGAATTCAGGAGAGCAGTTACTCTTGGGGACGAGAGACAGCTCTATTTCTTGATCTGAGGGCTGGTTATAGGAACGGTCAGCTTGTGAAGACTTACTGAGGCCTACGTGCATAACTTGTCCACGTTTCTGTGGTTTCATTTCAATGCAACGTGCAGCGACAACAAGAGGCAAACCGCCTTCGGGAGCCTGTGATGGCAATATCGGGAGGGCAGCCCCGACCAGCGACCTGCACACGTGTTTCCAGTTCCCTCTTCACTCGTTCCGTGATGATCGTCCTTGTTTTTATGAGCCCAGTTGAGGATTTAAAAGGATTTTTCTTTCTATCCAACAATTATGTCTATGTTTTTTAAGCCAGAGGGATTTTCCAGGTTGTGCATCTTCTCGTGTTTCTAGGACTAGAAGGCCTCCGATGAGGAATTCAACGTTGGAAATGCCCCATCTTCTCAGGTGAGGGCCGGTAGGAGTCCTCTCCCTCAGACTTCACAGAACTGGCTCCAGCCGGGGGACAGGGCCAGGGAGACAGAGGTCTGGGATGTGGGGGAGACGGGACTCCTGGGGACAGGGAGACTCACCTTCTCCCACGTCCCACCCACAGTCCTGCGCCTTTGAAGCTGAGGTTGCCTGCCTTTCCTGTGGGCTTTGGTTGTTTAATAGCATCTATTACCTCCCCCAGCAGGCCCGGCACCTGCTTCCCACAGGAGGAGGCCGACGTGCACAGCCACAGGCTCGGCTTGGCCCAGACCCCAGCGTCGGCCCCAGGGCGTGTGTGGACTCATTAGGTTAAATGCTGGAGGCTTTCCGAGGAGGAGGCTCTTTCCCAAGACTAGTGAGCCCAGGTCTTTGCTGAACCCTGGCCTCCATTGTCCTAAGATGGTACCCTGCTAAAGAGGCTGGGGGCGGGGGGGGGGAACCACTGGACGTGGACCAGACGTGACTGTGGCCAGCGTCCCTGCAGCCATTGGTCACTGTCGTAGTCAGGGTTCTCCAGAGCAACAGAACTGGCAGGATGTGTTTGTAGAGAAAGAGATTTATTTAAGGAATTGTCATGCCATTGTGGAGGCTGGCTGAGTCCAAAATCTGATGGAGGAGGCCAGCAGGCTGGAGGCTCAAGACAGAGTTGCAGTTTGGGTCCGAAGGCCGTCTGCTGGAGATCCAGGAAGGGCTGGTGCTGTGGATGAAGTCCAAAGGCCATCTGCTGGCAGAATTCCCTCTTGCGTGGGGGAGGTCAGTCTCTTGTTCTACTCAGGCCTTCAACTGATTGGATGAGGCCCACCACCTTATGGAGGACCATCTGCTCTACTCAACAGCAACCAATTTAAATGTTAATCTTATTCAAAAACATCCTCACAGAAACATCCAGAATAAAGGTTGACCAAATATCTGGGTGCCGTGGTCCAGCCAAGTTGACACATACAATTAACCCTCACAGTCAGGAATGCAGTGTCACATCCCTGCTCCGTGCTGGCCCAGTCATACTTTCTCTGAGCATTAACTTCAAATCCATTGTCAGTACACAAATTAATCAGGCTCTTAGACTTGGCTGCGGAACGTCCAAATCAGGCCTGAGAAATGGTCCCTTGAGTCTCACAGAGGCAGCAGTGGGGACCCTCTACCCTGGAAGGTATCCTCTATCCTGGGGCCCATCACCCCACATGACTCTTCACTTTGAAATGGAACAGAGGTCCTTCTTCTGTAAATCACTCTGCTCCCCCCCCCCCAGGTGATAAGGCTTATGTGGCTTCTGTTTCTCTTTTTGCTTTGGCTGCTAGGGAGCTCACAGCAAAAGCTGGGCTCTCTGGCTGTCATTTGCCTGGCCCCGGATGCCATGATGTCCTTGTCTCTTATACTCTTTCTTTCCTTTTTGGAGGGTCATATTCTTGCTAAACTTTTGCTTTAAGGTCATCTACACCTTCTGGGTGAGTCAACGGGCATTCAAGTCAGGGCAGCATCAAAGTGGCATTGGTTTAGATCCTGGGTCTCGACTTACTGGCTCTGTGGCTTGCAGCAAATTCCTTTACCTCTTGGTCCCCTGTTTTTTAATTATGTATTTAGAATACAGTATATAAAACATTTAACTCAGGGCCTGTCACATGATAAATACTCTATAAAAGTGAGCTCTCATTATAATTACTTTTACATCATAATATTTTCATGTTAAGGGAAACACTAAATTCGCTCCAAGAGGAGTGAGCCCCTTCAGCCAGCAGGGAGCACTCCTGGCAGAGCAGAACCAGGCAGAAAGATGCAAGGCTGTTCTGGGGTCCCCGGCTGGTCCCCGAGAGGCAGAGGTGCTGGCAGCCTGGGCTCAGAGGGCCGAGGGCAGAGGCCTGTCATGGACGGCTGGGGAGAAGGTGCCACTGCCTGGCCAAGGTCCTCTCTGGGTTTCCTGCAGGCACTGCCCCAGCCCCGCTGGCCCTTTGCTGGCTCTGGGGTCTGAGGGAAGAAGCCGCGATGGGCAGGGGTCTAGGATAACGCACGTCTTTGTCCTGGTGACCCCAGAACTGAGCTGGGCTCCTGAGATGAGAGTGGAGGCTCTGGGCAGGCGTGAGTGGCAGGCAGCCTTGGGGAAGGAAGGTGGGGTTTGGGGAGATGGGCTCACAGCCCTCTGACTCCCTCTGGCACCGCTTCAAGGTGGGGGGGCTTAGATGGGCAGTGGCCTTGGCAGGGCTGAAGTCATAGCCCAGGGCCTTCCACAAGCCACTGGTGTCGGCACGGTGAGGGGCCAAGGAGGCCTGCAGCACGGGGACACCAAGCCTTTCTTGCCACATGGCACCTATGCAGTCTCCCGGCAGGGAGGAGCCTACGGCCAGCCCAAGGGAGGCATGGGGCATCTTGGGCCCGGCGCCAATGGCCACCAGGGATCTGACCTTCCCCAGACCTGGCAGGCCTTGGGGCCCCAGGAAGGAAGCTGAACTCCCTACCCACCCACCCCCCCGATGCTGTACCTCCCGGCAAGCCCAGAGTTCGCCCCCACAGAGCCTGTGTGCCCTGTGGGCCAGGGGGCACGTGAGCCTCAGGCAGGCACCCAGCACAGCCTCCTGCCCGGCCATCAGGTCCCCAAGTGGAGAGGCGCCACGGTGTGTGCGCGCATGTGCGGGGCTGCCGCCACTCCGGAGAGCGTGCTCTTTCCCGGCCTCTGCTTCTCCTGCCCTCTCCTGGCATCTTTTCCAAATCGAGGCCCTCAGTGCTGGCACGAGCAGGATTTGCTCAGACGGAGGGGTTAGAATTCCACCTGTGCCTCCTGCCCCTGGGACCCTGCCCAAGGGTGAGCCCACTGGGTGCCCGGGGCTCAGCCACAGGAAATGCAGGAAACAATAGGAGTGACCTCACGGGGTCACTGGAGGAGCCCACCACCCAGACCGAGAGCCTGGCAAGGGTCTGTGATTTCCTTCCTGCTGAGTCTCCGGGGGGAGCAGAGAGTCTGAACCACTGTCGATGCTTGGTAAAGAGGAATGAAGACGACGGACGAGCTGGGTCTAAGCACACAGACCACTGGGGAAGAGCCAGAGTGTGCCCAGGCATGTGGGCACAGACACGTTTATTTAAAGGGATCCCAGGTCCAGCTGGACCTTGGGAGTCTCAGCTGTTGCCCTGTCCCACCCCCTCCTGTTCTGATCCCGGCTGCAGGGCTGGCCCAGGTGGGGATGGAGGGAAAGGGGGAGAGGGAAGCTCAGTAGGAGCTCACAGACAGGGAGGGACCTGGTGAAGGGCTGGTTGGAGAAGATTCCAGGGCTCTGGAATATCCAGGGGGAAAAGGAGACTCCTTGGTGTCAGCCACTGGAAAGGGGGTCACAGGACAGGCCAAGGACTGTGACAGGGTCGTTTTCCTCTTCGGGACTCAGGGAACACTACTCCTGGGTCTGGAAGACAGCCCAGAACCGGGATGGGGCTCTGGTCACTTCCCGGGGAGCCTGGACTCACCCGAGGTCTGAGGTCAGAGCCTCAGATCTTGCGCTGGCAGCACACGGGGACACAGCAGCTGGACTGGGAGCGCCCACAGGAGCCGCAGCCCCCTTTGCCACAACTGGAGCAGGAACAGGCTGGCACACAGCAGCACACGGGCACACAGCAGCTGGAGCCACAGCCCCCACATGAGCCACAGCCCCCCTTGGAGACCCCACAGGAGCCACAGCCCCCCTTGGAGACCCCACAGGAGCCACAGCCCCCCTTGGAGACCCCACAGGAGCCACAGCCCCCCTTGGAGACCCCACAGGAGCCACAGGCCCCCTTGGAGACCCCACAGGAGCCACAGCCCCCCTTGGAGACCCCACAGGAGCCACAGGCCCCCTTGGAGACCCCACAGGAGCCACAGCCCCCTTTGCCACAGCTGGAGCAGGAACAGGCTGGCACACAGCAGCACGCGGGCACACAGCAGCTGGAGCCACAGCCCCCACAGCTGGAGCCACAGCCCGCACAGCTGGAGCCACAGCCTCCAGAACAGCCACAGCAGCCCATGGTTCTGGTGGTGAAGGCTGCAGCAGGTCAGAGGAGCAGGTGGAGAGGGGAGGGGTCAGGTGTGGGGCCTCCTGGGCCAGGGGCCCTTATATCCCTGCAGGGTCACTGTGACGCTGGGCACACGGTCACTTCCTGGTTCCTGTTTGTGCCGTTTCCCAAGGGAATTTGTATTTTTTTGTTTGTTTAATCTTAAAATAACCTCAGTGGTGTCATAGTTTTGCATTTTTACTTTAGTTCATGATTTTCCCTCACATGTTCCCAGAAAAACAGCAAAGCCCTCCGTGTCTGTGTCAGTTGCAGGGATGGGAACAGGGTGCTTGATTGTGATGCCGTGTTCTTCTCTGCTACCTATACTAGTTTTCTGTGGCTGCTGGAACAGATGACCACAAACTGGGGGGTTTACAACGACAGAAATGTGTTGTCCCACAGCTCCAGAGGCCAGAAGTCGAAAATCAAGGTGTGGGCAGGGCTGCGCTCCCTCTGAAAGCTTTGGGGGAGGAACCTCATTGCCTCTTCCAGCTCCCAGTGGCCGCGGGCATTCGTGGTGCTCCCTGGCTCCAGCAGATCTCTGAATCGGTCTTCACACGGCCTTCCTCACCTGCGTGTCTGTTTCTCAAATCTTCTCCTCTTTTCTCTTACAAGGACACCCATCATAGAATGAGTGCCCACTCAAATCCAGTACAGCCTCATCTTGACTTGATTACATCTACAAAGACCAGATCTCCTAATAAGGGCTTATTCTGAGGTTCCAAGTGGACATGACTTTGGGGAGGACACTATTCAACCCAGTCCACAGCCTCATCATATTCTTGATGTTGCTCCTGATGCTGCCCTGGTTCTAAAAGATCCAAGAAGATGTTTATAGGAGACACAAGGAGGTGGAGTGATGGAGACACTCTGGAACAGGCAACCTCATTCTGCCCATCATCTCTAGGAAGAACAGGACCCAGGATCAGGACAGAACTCAGAATCAAGATATGATTCAGGATGAGGACATGGCCCAGCATCAGAATAGAAATCAGAATCAGGAAAGGACTCAGGACCAAGTGAGGACTCAGGATCAGGACAGGGCCCAGGATCAGGACAGGAGTCAGGATCAGAACAGGACCCTAGATCAGGACAAGAATCAGGATCAGAAAAGGACCCAAGGTCAGGACAGGAGTCAGGATCAGGATAGAATGCAGGATCAAGATATGACTCAGGATCAGGACAGGGCCCAGGATCAGAATAGGATGCAGAATCAGGAAAGGACTCAGGATCAAGATAGGACTCAGGATCAGGACAGGGCCCAGGATCAGGACAGGAGTCAGGATCAGAACAGGACCCTAGATCAGGACAGGCCCCAAGGTCGCAACAGGACTCAAGGTCAGGACAGGGCCCAGGATCAGGATAAGACTCAGGATCAGGATAGGACTCAGTGTCAGGACAGGGCCCAGGATCAGGACAGGACTCAGCATCAGAACAAGACCCTAGATCAAGACAGGACCCAAGTCAGGACAGGATCCAGGATCAGGCCAGGACTCAGGATCAGGTCAGACTCAGGATCAGGCCAGGACTCAGGATCAGGACAGGACTCAGGGTCAATATAGGACTCAGGGTCAGGACAGGGCCCAGGATCAGGACAAGACTCAGGATCACGACAGGGCTCAGGATCAGGACAGGACTCAGGGTCAGAATAGGACTCAGGGTTAAGACAGGGCCCAGGATCAGGGCAGGACTCAGAGTCAGGATAGGACTCAGGGTCAGGACAGGGCCGAGGATCAAGACAGGACTCAGGATCAGGCCAGGACTCAGATCAGGACAGGATCCAGGATCAGAACAGGCCTCAGGATCAGGACAAGACTCAGGATCAGGCCAGGACTCAAGATCAAGATAGGACTCAAGATCAGGACAGGACTCAGGATCAGAACAGGACCCTAGATCAGGACAGGACCCAAAGTCGGGACAGGATCCAGGGTCAGGACAGGACCCAGGATCAGGCCAGGACTCAGGATCAGGACAGGATCCAGGATCAGAACAGGGCTCAGGACTCAGGATCAGGGCAAGACTCAGGATCAGGCCAGGACTCAGGATCAGGGGAGGGCTCAGGATCAGAACAGGACTCAGGATCAGAATAGGACCCAGGATATGAGCTAGGGTTCCCCTCTGCACTCCTGGGATCCTGGCGTGTCTTAGCCGGAAAGAAGGAGCCTGACTCCAGGTCCAGGACCCGTGGCCCACAGGGCAGTTTCCCAGGCCTGGTTGACTCAGGGCCTGCTGGTTTAGGGTTTTGAGGTGTATGTTGGTTAGTCCCTTGCAAGACCCAGATGGCACCCTCCACCTGGGATGGCAGAGTTGGAGAAACAGCTCCCAGTAGCTGGGAGGGTCCACTGCTACCCATGGGCTGGACCAGCAACGGGAGAGCCCAGGGACTGAAACTCAGGGAGCCAAGCTGTGGCCCAGGCCACGTACCCACCCACACGCAGCACCATGGCTTCCGTACAGGAACACCACCCCGGTCAGACCAGGAGGCTGCTGGGAAGAAAGCGAGGGGAGACGTGCCATTGCTGGTGGCTCCCCTCTGTCGTCCCCTCGGAAGCCTGGGGCCAGGGCCCTGAATGATGTGTCCTCAGAGGTCAGCCGCGGGGGAGAAGGGCAGAGTGGTCCTGGGGGGCCACATGGCAGCACCCAGCACCGATGGCGGCACAGGCTTGGGACCGGCTCCTGAATCTGCACGGCCAGTGCACAGGGGAATGTGGACCCCTGTCTGTGTGGGTGAGGAATTCAAGATGAGAGGTCACCTCACGCCTGTCAGGGTGACCGTCATCAAAAAGACAAAAGACAAGTGCTGGCGGGGACACGGAGAAAGGGAGCCCTGGGCACTGTTGGTGGGAACGTAAGCTGGTGCAGCCACGATGGAAAACAGTGTGCAGGTTCCTCAAGAAGCTAAAAATAGAACCACCGTAGGATCCAGCAATCCCACTCCTGGGTATATAGCCAGGGGAAACGAAAACACTATCTAGAAGAGATATCTGCACCCCGTGTTCACTGCAGCATTGTTCACAGCAGCCAAGACGTGGAAACAACCCAAGCGTCTATCGACAGAGGAATGGATAAAGAAGACGTGGCACAGGTACAATGGAGTATTATTCAGCCTAAACAAAAGGAAATCCTGCCAATTGGGACAACACAGATGGACCTGGAGGACATTATGCCGGGTGAAATAAGCCAGACAGAGAAAGACAAATACTGCATGGGGATCACTTATATGTCAAATTTAAAAAATAAAAAGGTTGAACTCATAGAATTAGAGAGTAGAAAAGTGGTTGCCGGAGGCTGGGGTGTGGAGGAAATAGGGAGAGGCTGGAACAGAAGGAAAGAAAGAAGGAAGGAAGGAAGGGAGGGAGGAAGGAAGGAAGGGAAGGAGGGAGGGAGGGAGGAGGGAAGGGAAAGTAGGAAGGAAGGAGGAAGGAAAAAAGGAAGGTAGGAAGGAAGAAAGGAAGGAGAGAGGGAAGGAAGGAAGGAGGGAGGGAGAAAGGAAGGAGGGAGGGAGAGAGGAAGGAAGGAGGCAAGGGAGGAAGGAAAGAAGGAAGGTAGGGAGGAATTTCAGCTGGGGGCAGCAGAGCCCCCTTCCCTGGACCTTCTCCTGCATCTACAGTCCACGTCCTCTCTCCCCTCCAGGCCGTGGTGAACCGCTCTGTGTGCATGGACGTCTGTGGGCATCCCTGAGTTCTTGTGGAATTTATAGTTATAGGTGCATTTTTAATCCCACAGATGGGAGAGTCTGAACGGCAGCCCACATCGCCGCATCTGCATTGCCTTTGAGCAGTGAACACAACCTGTCTCCTCACAGGCACCAGCCCCCACCCCCCGACCCCCAGTGAGGGCCGCCTGCAGCCCCTGTCCCTGGGCAAAGCTGCAGGGAGCGCCCCGTCCACAGCATCTGAGGATGGGCTGGGGCTGCAGGACGTGCCCGTGGGGGTGACAGGCCACATGAAGATGAAGTCCAGGCTCTTGCAGAACCACTGCCTGGGGGCAAACCCCACCTCTCCTCCCTGCCATCATGTGAACTTAGTCAATCATGTAAGCTCTCTGGTCCCCAGTCTCTTCATCTATAAAAGGGGGTTAGCAGTGACTGCTCTGAAGGATCGCTTTAAAGGAGAGAGTTAATGAAAACTAAGTTGCCGGCCCTTCGCAGGTTCCCAAGGAGAGCACAGTCGTCATTTCCCTCTTGCAGTCTGTGTCTCTGGACCTGGAGCTCTCGGCGTGCACAGGCCAGGAAGGGTCTTGGGAGTGAGCAGAAAGCACTGTGGAGTCCGTGGGCGCCCTCTGGTGACAGTGATCTCCGAGTCTGTGGACGGTCAGGGGAAAGGAACCCAGCTTCCCAGGGCTCAGAGGCAGGGACCCAGGGCTGTCATCCACTCCCCAGGGGACCACGGCACAGACTGGCGCAGAGAGAGTGGCCCCCTTGGTCCTTGCCTGCCTGGGGAGCGGAGCCCGGGGACTGAGGCGACCTTCTCCTCTGCCCCTCTCTCCTCTGCACTGAGCTGTCCTGGAGCTGCCCCAGTTCCCACGGGAAGGGACTGGGCAGGGGAGTGTGACAAGAGTGAGGACCTCACGTCAGGTCCGACAGCCAGCAGGGTCCTTCTCGCCGTGTGCCCGGGGCGGTCGGGGCCGGTCTGCGCCCTCAGAGCCCAGCGCCCACCTGTCCCCTCCGTGGCTCCGGGCCTGGCTCCCGGGCACTGGCCTGCAGGTCCACCATGCTCAGCTCCTGCCTTGCTGGCTCCGGGTGGCCTCCCTGTCCCTGTCCCCTCACTGGCACCTGTGTTCTTCCAGGTCCCTGCACCCAAGCCCCCGTCCCCATCACTCAGGGGTTGTCTGTGTCCTGGGGAGACCCTGGTCCTCACCAAGCCTGTCATCAAGGTGCTGACACTCTCTGTGCCTCCTTTTCTCAACTCTAGAATCGCAGTAATAGTAGCAGGGCGCGCCCCCATTAGAGAAAATTAAGTGGGAAGATGCAGGTGTGAGGCTCCTCCGTGGGACGGACTGAGAGGGCGCCACCTGGTGGCAGAATGTGCACACAGCGGAGGACCAGTGAGTGGAAGGAAGGCCCTTTCCCCAGACATCTCCGTGTCCAGGGAGAGTGACCAGCTGACCTCCGATGTTTAGGGTCTGCAGGAGTCCACCAGGCTCTCAAGGGGCCGTGCATCCAGCTGGTCATGCGCCCAGGGGTCCACTGAAACCCCTGGAGGCTCCGAAGAGATTAGGGCCCCCTCTCCCAGGAGATCCAGATAATCCAACATGGAACCGAGCTAAGCTGATGCCTCATTGAAGTTCTGTTCTTCCCAATCATGATGCCTTTGGCACTTTTTAAAAAATAAAACCACGTATCCTGAAAATGTCCTTTCTGCGGGCGCCTGTCCCAGGACCCAGAGCAGGTGTTCAGGTTGGACACCAGCAGAGCCGACGAAGCCGGGGTCCGGCCAGCTCAGCCAGGATTTCTATGGGAAAGCGCCTGCGGTCCCACCCTGAGTGATGACCGTGGGTTATATTTTGTCATTTGTGCTGGTATCCGTTTGGGATGGCTCCAACCTTTCACTCTCTTCCATGGCCAGCTAGCCAGCTCACAGCCCGCTGCTAACAGGGTAGAGGCCTGTGCGCATCTCCTCCCCAGCCAACAGCCTGGAGAGCAGAGCGAGGGGGCGTGGGGAAGGCCGTAGGCGGGATGCTTGGCGCTGGGAGCGCTATGACCCCGGGGGAGGCGGGACAGGGTGTCAGCGGCCACCTGGGGGTGGATGTAGTGTGGAGCTGGCTAAAACCTCAAGCTTGGCCATCGCTCCAGGCCCTGACCCTGCCTGGGGCGGGGTCTTCTGCCTCCTACCTGCCATGGGGCTTCCCCTGCATGGGCCCTGTGGCTTTGACGGCTCCTTCCAACTTAGCACCGCAGGGAATTGTCCTCTGACTCCATCTGAACACGTGGGTGCATGCTATCCTTCCCTCTGACACACCCTGTACCCTCATCTTAGGGGGGCCACAGCAGAATCTAGGAAAGCCCCTGGGGAGTGAGATGAGGGACGCCACCTCCCTGAACCTCTCTGTTCAGAATTTTTCAACACATTGCAGACTTGATTCTTCCTGCTGTTTAATGACCATTGACTTAGTCCCCTTGGAAGGTTCTGGAAGCACCTGGGGGTTGAGAAGGGTGTATTTCCCAACTGGGTGAGCTAAGGAGGCTGCCTGAGCCCCTAGGCCTTGGTTTCTGATGGATGAAATATCGCTGTGAGAATTCACCATCGTGAAAGCAAACGCCTGCTGCCCGCTGGTCCTCTGCGGCTCCCACGGGAGGGTCACAGCATCACGCCGTTGCTTCTGTGGCCTGTCTCCCCACCAGGCTCCCTCTGCTGCCCTCGATCTGGGCCGGGGTTCCAACTACATCCTCCCTGAGCGCTCGCTTGGAGCATCCCAGCTGGAGGCAGAAGTAAACCAGCAGAAGCCTGTGTTGCTCAGCTCGGGCTGCTGTAACAAAACATCACAGACATTTATTCCTCACAGTCCCAGGGGTTGGAAGCCCAAGATCAGGGAGGCGGCATGGTGGGCTCTCTTCTTGGTTTGCAGACAGCCACCTTCTCGCTGTGTCCTCACATGGAGGAGAGAGAGTGAGCTCTGGTCTCCTCCTCTTCTATGAGGACGTGAATCCCGTCCTGGGGGTCCCACCCTCATGACCTCATCTAACCCTCATTAACTCTAAAGGCCCCACCTCCAAATGCTGTTACTTGGGTGATCAGGGCTTCAACATATCAATTTGGGGGACACCACTCAGTCCATAGCAAACCACCAGTCCACTCAAGCAGCGTGACCACCACCTGGTGTGGCCTGGGTGTACCCTGCCTTGGTGTTCCCAGTCTGGCTGCAGAGCCTCTCCCAGGAGCAGAGCTAGCTGGGAGCCTGGGGGGTCGATAACTCTGGCTCCCACCTCCTCAGGCGTCCCCTTCCCAGGCCCCACCCCACCCCCTGGGGCCCAGTGTGCACACTGGTTGCAGAGGCTTCAGGGGCCCCAGACTCCAGCAGTGAAACAGGCCCTCGGGCTCAGGGCCCCGGGCGGTGGCGTCGCTCAGGTGTTCAGGGCAGACACCTCCGGCCCTGGCCTTGGCAGCAGAGATGGTCTCCTCCACTCTGCGTCCCTCTGCTAGTCATCCCCTCCTTGCACCAACCATTTGTGGGGCACCAGCTGTGTGCAGCCTGAGAGACACAGAGAGAACAGAGGCTCTGTGCCAGCGAGGGGCCGCAGAACACGAGGAGAGTGTGGGGCTGGCCCCAGCGCACGGTGTGCGTAGCGGGGCCGTGTTAGACGGCAGGACTAAGGCCCACGGGAACAGGCCAACGAGCTGACTTTGTCCTGGAAATTGGAAGTTGATCATTTGCTTGTTCCTTTCATCTATGTTTTATTATAGGAATTAATCCTTAAATCCATCCCTGTCTAATCAACAGACAAGTTACAGATACAGAGAAAGAGCCCTGACCCGCCCCCCCCCAAATGCCGCACTCCCTTAGTAGTTTGGGGAGCACCTCAGGGGGATTTTGGAAATGGGCCATGATCAGAGGCGGGCTTGGGAGGATGTGTTCCGGCAGCGAACACGGGCCCTGGGATCCGCAGAGGCGTTGGGGGCTGGTTCATAGACTGGTCGGAGCTGGCCTCTGTGAAGCCTGGGGGCAGATGCTGGGGGGAGAGTCCATTAGGATGTGGCATCCAGGGCTCTGAGCAGCCAGTGCTGCAGGACCTACGCCTCTGAGCAGCTGCTGGGCTGCTGAGGACTGCGGGAGAACCCCCTGGACCAGCTCAGAGCTGAGGACGAGGAGGGGCGCCCACCTTCCCGAGCCCCACAGGCTGATCTGCAGGAGCCCAACTGGAGCCCCAGCTGTCTCAGACCTGGGATCCCCTGCAGGAGCCACAGCCTGCCCCAGAGCCCCAGCAGCCACACTGGATGCTCACCACGCTGCCTCCTCTGGTGGCAAGTATAACCCACGCGGCTGCTGCTTCCCTCAAAAGGACATTGCTCCAAGCCAGGACTCCATCCCATTGTGGGTCAGGGACAAAGGATATTGTAACTCCCGGCACAGCAAGCGTATGGTCATCAGTACATTTGCATCAGTTTCCTTTGCTCCCAAGTCCCACAGCAAGAGATGGGGGGACACAAGGACAATGGGCCCAGATGGCATGTGCACAGCCAGCAACATTGTAGCAAACAGCAAACAGTGTAGCAAATAGCAACCTTGTAGAAAACAGGAAACATTGCAGCAAGTGGCGAGCCCTGGCACCAGCAGCAGGTGTGCAGTGAGCAGCCAGCAAGCTCCGCCCCTCCCCTGGAGCCACAGCTGCAGGGCGCTCACCCTCTGGTGGCCTTCACCCACTCCGTTGCCTGTGAGCAGCTCCAGAAAGGGCTCAGCGCCAGGGGATGGGGGGGTGCAGTCCAAGCACACGCGTGGAAGCTCGGGGCCCACGCTGACGGCCTCCGCCACACTAACAAGGCTGCCGAACCAGAACACAGAACAAGCTGAGTAGGAAGAACCCGTGTCGTCAACGTGCGGGTCTCAGGCCTTCGCTGAAGGCCGAAGGTTTGCGAGGACACTGCTGCCCTGCAGGTGGCAGGTGTGGGCACTGGCCTGGCGTCACCACCGCTCTAGTGCGAGGCTGGCTGGGGCCCTGGGAGAAGGGAATGAGCGGGCTTCCAACCTAGTCTGTGGCTCTCTTCTCCTACAGAATCTAAGATCGCACCCGTCTCACCATCCTGAAGATTAGTTTTCTTCTTAAAACCTTCATGTGGGGTAAAGCCTTTCATTCTTGGCACCAACACCCGGGCATCACAATAGCCGTGGGTGACAGGCCAGGCACTTCCTTGTTCTCTTACACGCCAGTCTATCTCAGCTCAAATGAAAGGCTCTGTGAGCCAATTTGTTTTCTGTAACGCTGCAGCAGTCTCTATCTCACCCCTGACAAGCAGGGAAGGGGGTAATTACATCACTAAGCAGCGACGTCAATAGCATGGCCCTGTCTTTCCCTCAGTATCAGCGACGAGTAAGTGTGTGTCGGCCACAATCAATCCACACTTCAGGTGAGAAAAGACCCTGACCTTCCACTTCCTACTTTACACACTGAAGCTGTTTGCCTTTGTGGTCCAGGGCATGTCTCCCTTTCTCATTAAGAAAAACAAATACAGGTATTTTTAAATAACCCAAATTAAATTAATAGACAAATGAATTCAAAGTGTGGTAAAACACCTGTTCAATATAATGACAAAGGTTGTTACCATTCACATCTAGAGGACTTAAAAATTTAACAAAACCCCAAAACTCAAATAAAATGGACAAAATAAAATGTTAACCAGATGGAGGAAAAATATTCAGCCCAATAGCTAAAAAGGAAGAAGCACAGATGAGGCGCCCTTCATCCGTCAGGGTGGCGCTGCACGCAGATGTTACCACACTCAGTGCCCGGCTGCAGACTGCCGAGCCAGGCTGCCACGGAGGACGCGGGGACATTCCTGGGAGCACCTGGCAAATGCGCCCCGAGCCTTAACCTACTCCTGGGCCTGGAAACAGCAATCTCCCTGCCGCGAGTCTACCTACAGACGCACTAGCAGCGTGATTTACAACAGTGGTGCTGGTTAGAGATTTCTAGCATTGTCATGGAAAAGGTACAGCCTCATTTGGAATGCTTTTAAGCCATTAAAATCCTGGATGTAAAAAGGATTAACGTCATGAGAAATACACAAATACACCACTATTTGCATAATCACACAATTTTACAAGAAGTCAGGGTCTGTAGGAAAAACTGGAGGGCTATCAAGAAAGTACTAACCATGGGCACCTCAGGTGGTGAGATTAGGGTCAACTTTAATTTATGTCTCATTTTATTCTACAATGAAAAAGTATTATTCTAAGTTTTTCAAAATCTAGTAATTATCTGGAAAGAGGCAGTATATGACAGACAACCCTCAGTAACAATGGCTTAAACAAAGCAGAATTTTAATTCTCAATCACATTTTAAAGAGTCTAGATGTAGAGTCCACTGAGGCTCGTTGTGAAGAGGCACCAATTATAATCAGGTGTCCCAGCTCCTCCTGTCGTTCTGCTCTGCCGTCCTAACATGAGGAATCCGTCCATTATGGTTTAAGATGGCTGCTGGAGCACCTACCATTTCATCAGCATTCTAGAAAGCAGATAGGAGCACAGAGGAAAAGACAAAGGAGTGCTCTAAGAAGCTGACTGTGTTCCTTTTAAGAAAGAGAGTTAAACATTGAATTTCCATACAACCCAGCAGCCCCACTCCTAGGTATCTCCCCAGAGAAGTGAAAGCAGGGACTTGAACAGATGCTTGTGCATCCACATTGATAGCAGCCTGACTCACAAGAGCCGAAAGGGGGAAACAACCCAGGTCTCTATCAATAGACGAATGGATACACAAGATGTACACTATCCATACAATGGAATGTTATGCAGCCATAAAAAGGAAAGAAATCTAGACACCTGGACCACATGGATGCACCTTGAGGACAAGATGCTGAGATAAGCCAGACACAAAAGGACAAATCCTGTGTGATTCCACTCATATGTCATCAAATTCATAGAGGCAGAAAGTAGGAAGGTGGGGGCCAGAGGCTGGGGGAGGGGATGGGGAGTCAGCGTTGAGTGGGGACAGAGTTTCAGTTTGGGAAGATGGAAAGTTCTGGAGATGGATGGTGGAGATGGTTGCACAACAATGTGATTGTGCTTCACGCCACTGAACTGTACACCTAAAAATGACTAGATTGGCAAATGTTTTGTTATATATATATTTTTACCACAATAAAAAAATAGAAAAATAAGGACCAGAGGAGAGGAAGTGCCTTCGTGCTGGCATGTTTGACAAAAGTTACCGACCCTTTCTCCGGGGCCAGCACACGGCCGCGTGGCCACAGCTGGTGTGAGCGCTCAGGGAAGCACACGTTGACCAGGGCCGGGCTCCCGGGTCCTGTTCATAAGGAAGGGGAAGGACAGCGCAGCCTCGCCTTCTCCGGCCCGGGATCCCCTGAGAGAAGGCAGTGAGGTGCAGTGGGTGGTGCGAGGGCCCCAAGGGCTCTGTCTGGGCCGGAAGGACAGATTCAGGAGCCACTTCACGTCTGCTGTCGCCTGCTGGGCTGAGGAGCTGATGTTCCCTGGAAGCAGCGGGGGCTAGTGAGGAGATGCAATGAGGGCACAGAGGATTGAATTGCATCTCGGGGTTCAGGGTGAGGGGAGAGTTGTGGACCCAGCACAGGTGCAGTGGGGGCTGGGATGGCCCCGGAAGAGGGGTGAGAGGTGGCATTACAGGTGGGGGTGTGGATGCCAAATGTGAGAGACGTGGATGACATGGGCCTGCCTGATGCGCTGCTCTGAGCTGAGGCCTGGGGGGCCCAAGAGAGGACGGGGCCCAGATGCCCACGGGGTCTCTAACCATGATGCTCTTGTGGGGACGGACGCCATTCACCAAATAGATCACGCGGGGGGACTCAGGCTCAGACAAGCTCTGTGGGGAGGGCGGTGACAACCGTCCAGCAACATCTGGCCCAAGGCTGGTGCTCAGGAGAGGCTGTGGGTCTGCAGCAGAGCTGTCACCATCGCCGCGTGCATGAGGCGCCTGCGGGTGGCCGAGAATCAGACACGGAGACCCAAGGAGGTCGTGTTGGGCATTCTGGCTTGGGAGGGCCAAGCGGAGGAGTAGGGACCATGCAGGGAGACTGGGCGGGCAGGGGTGGCCGGATTGGAGGTAACAGCTGCAGCCACAGCCCCCACAGCTGCAGCCACAGCCCCCACAGCTGCAGCCACAGCCCCCACAGCCGCAGCCACAGCCCCCACAGCAGGAGCCGCAGCCCCCATAGCAGGGCCGCAGCCTCCGGAACAGCAACAGCAGCCCATGGTTCTGGTGGTGGGGGTGGAGCAGGTCAGAGGAGCAGGTGGAGAGGGGAGGGGTCCGGGCCCAGACCCCTGGTACCAGGGTACCAGGAGCCCTGTCATCCCTACTGTGGCTTTGACACTCCAGCCCCTGTCTGTGACCCCCACCCTCACTTGTGCTGGTACTGCCCCCTCCCCGGGCCCTGTGACAGCTAGAGTCTGGGCACTCGGTCCCCTGTGAAGTGGGGCTTCTCAGCGTCTGTGGACAATCACATATCCCAGTGCCCACCCTCAGCCTCTGCTTCCAGAACACTCCAGAAGGTTCCAGCTCTTGTTCTCTGGGTCTGCAACCATTTGGGGGATGGAGAAGGCCCCTGCCCTCCACCTAAGGAGCTCTTCCCCAGGCTGAAGGCCATTTGTCCATACCCAGGGGTCCCCAGACTTCCTCCCCCGCATCTGCACTGCCAGCCTAGACTCAGGCTGACCACCGGGTGGCCAGGCCATGAGCTGATGCGTCCCCCAGGTAGGCCGTCCGCAGATGGTGTGACTCGCATCATGTGGCAGATGATCCCATAGGGACCTGAGAGAGACCTGCAGAGCATTAGAGCCAAACGAAGGAGAAGGAGGGGAGACAGATGCGGTCCTGTAAACAGTCTGATTTCTCAACGTAAACCAGACCCTGGCCCCGCACGTCAGGTAAACATCTGTGTCGGAGCCGGGCCCCCACCTCCGGGGAGGCCCAGGGGTCTGCATCGCCTACTCTGGGACGCGTCAGAGGGACCGCCGAGACATTTTGTAATTAGGCAAAATTGGTCTTGCATTCCTCCACTAAATCCCCAAGATCTCTGCAATTTTAGGTCTTCTCAAAAATGAAAACATTTGGTAATTAAATGACACAAGTGAACAAAGCATAGAATGCTCTCTCAACTGGAAAACACCAATTAAGGAAGGAATTCTGATTTCCGCCCACCTCGGGCTGAGCCCGGAGCTTATCTTTGTCGCCAGGAATCTGCTGGGGACAAGGCCCCGGGAAGGGCGGAGGCGAGGGGCTGCTCCCCGGAGCTCCTCTGGGAGCCGATGGACCGTGGCCTGGCTCCGAGGGGCCTGGGCTTCTGCAGGGTGGCAGGGAGGGGCCGAGCTGAGCCTGGCTTCTGACAGTGGGTTTGGGGACGGGAGGCCCCGAGATTGCGTCCAGCTGTGTGGGCAGCACCAAGGACAGTGGCCTTGAGAGCAGATGTCAGTGGTGACTTCAGCCTCCCTGCCAGCTGGTTGGGTCCCCCACCCTGGTCCTTCACTCCTGCGTGGACCTCCGCCCGTATGTAGTGGGAGGGGGCTTCTCGTCCACTCAGCTTGGCCTTGCCCCACTTTCTGGCCTGGAGAGCTTCCTCCCCACCCCCACCTCGCCCAGCTCAGCCTTGGTCCTGTTGGCACCAGCCTGGCCTCACGTCTCTAAGGTGTGGAGGTTGTTAAGCCCAGTGTTTGCTCACGTCAGATTTTCCCCTCCCGTCTCAGTGCCGAGGAGCTGTGGATCCTTGACATCCTCTCAGGCTTGGTAGCTCTCGCTCGTCCTGGAGACTGTCTGTAGGAAAGGTGTCACTCCCTGCAGCGGGCCTGACCCTGAGCTCCAGGGCTGGGTTTGAGACCACGTCCCGCTCACCCCCGCTTCTATGGAGCCCACAAGCTAAGAATCGTTTTTATATTTTTGTGTTTAATTAAAAATCAAAAGAGGAATAGTAGTTTGTGATGCATGAAAATTCATGAAGTTCGAACGTCAGTGCCCATAAATACCACTTTGCTGGCGCACGTCAGCCCATCCTTTCCCAGACCGTCCGGGGCTTTCTCCCGACGACGCAGAGCTCAGCTGTTGCAGCTGAGACTGGATGGCAGGAAAAGCCTACAGTATATATTATCTGGCTCTTGGCAGAAAAGATTTGTCTGGGCCCTGAGCTAAGCCCTTGCACAGAAGTGTCCTCAGGTCCACCACAGAGTGGGTGTCAGCCTCTGGTCTCCGTCTCTAGCATCTGCCGTCTGCCTCTGAATGGAGCTGAAGGCGCCTTTAGAAAGTGTGCGCTCCAACCAAAGTGCTCGAGTACCACCTCCAGATCCTTGGGTTTCCAGAAACTCTAGCCGATACATCTGCGTCCTTCTAGAACACAAGCTGACGATGAGTTACTGGGGGGGAAACCACGCTGACTGAGACTCGGTCCCCGTCTTCAGGGTGTCCTGATCAATCTGTAAAGATACAGAAGTCACATCACATGGCGCCATGACTACAAGCCTGGACGTGGGCTGGATGCCCGGGTGGGTCTACCGCCCCAGCCCAAGCAGAGGATTAGTCCTGAACACGCTTCTGAACCTCTCTGAGCATCGGGTCCCATCTCCCAAATGACATGATTATAAACCAGCGGGCACATGTCACACGTCTGCTTTGCTTTTGAGAGCATAATTGCCGGTTTAATGCAATGATTATTGCATGCACACGACTGCACACACAGGTCTGTACGCGCAAGCAAGTCTGCAACGGGATTGATGGCCTGGTTTCTGTGTGAGTGTGGCTGGGCCAGAAAGGGGGTGTGTTGTGGTCACTCTGAAGAAAGAGAATTAACTCCCGCCCAAAATTTGGTTCTAATGTCAAAACTGGTGATGGCACACACACCCCAAAAAAGTGTGAAAAGTTTCGTCACTTACACAATATGGCTTTCTGGGGAAAGCAGGCTGGCTCCGGGAAAGGGACTGGCGTGGGGCGTTTATTAAGGAGTGGGACTCCCTTGCCTGGGCAGGAGGTCATGGGGTTTGAATTTCTGACTAGCACCAAAGAAGGAAGCACACCACACCCTTACCAGCGTGCCCAGATGTGGGGCACGAGGGGAGAAGGGAGGGATGTGGCTTAACACAGCAGCCAAACATCATAAAAATTCTTTATTAAAGAGTCAGGGAGAATTAATTCACATCCTCCAGGGCATGAGGAGGACGTCGGGAAGGTGACAGAGAACAAGGGCTTTGAGCTGGGCTTTGCCGGGTGAGTCAGTGCGTTGGATTATCCCACGCACAGCACAGCACAGCACACTTCCCATGCTGCCCTTGGGAGAATTATTTCCTAGGGACCTCCAGCACTGAGATGCTAAAATAGCAATTTTTATAGTTTGGTGGTAGAACAGTAATTTTAGGAGGACAGATGGCCTGGCTGCTTTTCCTGATAAGGCAGCAGCCCGTTACCCTCCGTTAAGCATGGATTGTTAACTCACAGGAGATTGGGGGCCGTAGCCCCGGACGTGGAGCCACAGGAACAAGGCACAGCCTCCCCTGGGGGCCTTGTCATTACGTGACCGGATGCTCCAGCACCATGCCGGGGCTGCCTGCTAATTCGTCCTGTCCCCGTTGAACCCGTGCTTGCCCTGAGCAGACCCTTGACAAGCCATGCTTGGGAGACGGCCTCACCGTTGGCCTTGATGCTTAGTTTGGGGAAGAAAGGGAGGAGGGAGAAAGGAAGGGAAGGGTGCGTGGAAAGTGATAATTTATCTGGCGCCTGGGTGCCAGGCACTCTTCACGACAAGTGTGAGGCCAGCAGTGTCATCTCTTCCCAGGCCATGTCTGAGGAAACCGAGGCTCAGGGAAGGAAGCAGCTTGCCAAGGTCACACACGCGGAGGGGCAGAGCCAGGGCCCGGAGGGCTCGATTGCATCAGCCGTGTCTGAACATCGGTGAAGAAGCTCGGTGATGTCATCCTCCTTCCGAGCCAAAAACACTCTTTTGGCAGCAGGAAAGGCACAAGGAGGTCGCGGCGACTCAGTCGAGGTGACTCTCTCGTTTGTCCTCATTCTGAGGGGGACCCTCCCGGCCTCAGCCAACAGCCTGGGGGCCCCTCATCAGCTGCCTCGCACCCCAGTCGTTTCTCCCCAACACCGTGAGGCTGCTGACGCCTTTGCCTGGCAGTCTGGCCTCCAAGAAGCTGTTTCCTGCCTGGTTTCCCACTGTGCACACGCGCAGTTTAGGAGTCAGAAACGCCCCCAGGGAAAGCCACACGCTGATTGTCACTTCTCTGTGGTTCTCTCTTCCTGGGGATCATGGACATCCCTCAAGGACGTCCCTCAAGTCCTGCCTTCCTTGGTGGTTGTGTTAGTCAGGGTTTTCCAGAGAGACAGAACCAACACATACACAGCTACACGTGAATATGAATATATGTGTGTATATGAAGAGATTTATGGTAAGGAATTGGCTCATGTGACTTTGGAGGCTGGTAAATCCAAAATCTGCAGTGTGGGCCAGCAGGCTGGAGACCCAGGAGAGCTGAATGGTGCAGATGACGTCCAAAGGCATCTGTTGGAGAATTCCCTCCTGCTCCGGGAGGCCCGCCTGTTTGTTCTAGTCACGCCTTCAACTGATTGGGTGAGGCCCACCCACATCATGGAGGGCCATCTGCTTTACTCAGTCCACCAGTTTAAATGTTCGTCTCCTCCCCAAACACCCTCCACACTGACACATAAAATTAACCACCACAAGAGTTAACATTCGTGTTGTGATATTCAAAATATGATTGTTCAACAAGACGTTTGGCTTGAAAGTCAGGCTTGGTGAAAGAGAGGGACAGAGAGAGGAAAAAAAAAATCTCAATGAACATCAGAACCAAACTGGGAGACTTAAATCATAGATTTTTGTACTCCAGGGTAGACAGGCCTGAGTACAGCTTAGGAAAAGAGGAGAACGTAGCTTTGAAGACTGAAAAGAACAGCCTCCCTTCTGGGCTGGGGAGATGCGGGAAGAAGAGAGAGCATGAGAATTATTAAAATTTACAAGATGGAAAGAGTTATGGGCAGGGGTGGTGATGGCTGCACAACACTGCAAATGTGCTTATTACACTGAGCTGTGCACTTAAAAAGGGTTAAGGTCGGGGCTGGCCAGGTGGGGCAGCAGTTAGGTTTTTGCACTCCTCTTCTGCCCAGGGTTCACAGGTTCAGATCCCAGGCGTGGACCTACGCACCACTCATCAAGCCACGTGGTGGCGGCGTCCCACGTATGAAATAGAGGAAGAGGGGCACAGATGTGAGCTCGGGGCGTATCTTCCTCACCAAAAAAAAAAAAAAAAGAGAGAGAGAAGCAGCAGTTTAAGATAGTTAACATAACATAAAAAAATAAGACATAAATGTTATGCTATGTGAATTTTAACACAATAAAATTTGTATGAATTATAAAAAGCTATACTGAAGTATAATTGGGTACAATAAACTGCACACATTTAAAGTGTATAATCTGATGAATGTTGACCTGTATTCGCCCATGAGGCTGTCACCACGGTCAGGATAGTGAATACATCTGTTGCCCCCAAAGTGCCCCAGGTTGCTGTAATTCCTCCCTCCTTCCACCGCCTGACCCACCTCGACCCACAGCTGTGGATCCTTCCGTCACTGTGTATTAATCTGAATTTTTCGGAGAGGTGGGACCCTAGAATACGTACTCATTTTGGTCTGGCTTTTTGCTCAGCACAATCATCCTGAGACCATCTATGGTGTTGCTGTATCGAGACTTCATTCCTCGTTGCTGCTGAGTCAGATCCCACTGCACAGAGCGAGCTCTGTCTGCTCATCCTTCCACCTGCTGGTGGACGTCTGGGCTGTTTCCAGTTTGGGGCTGTTACAAATGGAGCCGCGTGAACACGTGTGTGTGGGTCTTCATGTGGTCGCATACTTTCATTTCTCGTAGATAAATACCTAGGAGTGTCTGGATCAGATGCAAGGGGTGTGTTGAACCGTTTAAGAAACCACCCATCTGTTCTCCAAAGTGATCAAAGCATCTTGGATTCCCATCAGCTGCATAGGAGAGTTCCGGTTTTTCCGCGTACGCGCCAGCCTTTGCCATAGCCGGTCTTTTTATTCACAGCGTTCTAAGCGATGTGTGATGCCATCTCACTGTGGGTTTGATTCCCATTCTCTGGTGACTAGTCACGTCGAGCATTTTCTCGGGTGCTTATCTTCCGTCTGCATACTTCAGTGAGGTGACTGTTCATTTGTTGCCCGTTTTTAAATTGGGTTGTTTGTTTTCTTATGGTTGAGAGTTGAGAGGTATTTATACGTCCTGGATACAAGTCCTCTATCAGACGTGTGATTTGCAAACATCTTCTCCCGATCTGTACTTGTTTTGTCCTTCTCTGAATTGTGACTTTTGAAGAACGGAAGCTGCGGTGTTCAATTCTGACAAAGTCTAATTCATCAATTTGCTCCTTTACGAATCATGCTTTTGGTGTTGCATCTAACAAGTCTTTGGCTAATCCAGTACACAAAGGTTTTCTCCTATATTTTCTTCCAGAGGTTTTACGCTTTCATGCTGGACATTTAGACCAACGACACATTTTAATTTAATTTCTGTACATGGTGCCAAGCACGAATTGAATTTCATTTTTTGACGTATGGCCATTGGCTATTCGGTGTTGAAAATATTATCCTTTCTCCACTGGACTGACTTTACACCATTCCTGAAAATCAGTTGTCCACAAGTGTGTGGGTCTACTTCTGGACTCAGTATTCTGTTCTGCTGAAGTATTTTTCAGTCTTTACGTCAACACCACACTGTCTGGATTACTGTTGCTTTGCAGTGAATCTACAAATTGCATATGTTGGTCCTTCAACTCTTTTCTTCTTTTCAGAGTTCTTTTGCTTTTTCTAGGTCCTTTGCATTTCCATACGAACTTTATAACCACCATGGCAATTTCTATTAAGAAAAAGAGCTCTGGGATTTTGGTTGCAATTGCATTGAATCTATAGATCAGTTTAGGAGGAATTGTCATCTTATCAACATCGAGATTTTGACCTGTTAGCAAGATATGTGTCCTAATTTATATGATTCACTTTTACTTTCTCTCAGCAACATTTTGTGCTTCTTACTGTAGAGGTCTTGCACCCCTTTTGTCTGATTTATTCCAAAGATTTCATATTTTTATATAATTTTACGTTTTTTCCAATTTTTCCATTATTTATTGCTAGAATATAGAAACACAATTGATTTTTAACAGCTTTATTGAGATACAATTCACACATCACACAATTCCCCCACTGAACATGTACAATTCAGTGGTTTTCAGTATATTCACAGAAACGTACAGTATCACCATGATCTAACCATCGTCACAGGGTAACTTTAGAACATTTCCATCTCCTCAACAAGACACTCCACACCCATTAGTGTCACTCCCTGTTCCTCCCACCAACTACTCCACTGGCCTAGGCAACCACTAATTTGATTTCTGTCTGCACGGATTTGCCTCTTCTGGATGCTCAATATAAATAGAATCTTACACCATGCAGTCTTTAGTGCCTGGATTCGTTCCCTTCTCCTGGTGTTTTCAAGGTTTTAGCCATGTGGTAGCATGTGTCACTGCTTCATTCTTTTTTATTGCTGAATAATATTCCATTGTGTGGATGGGCCACATTTTGCTAATGCATTTGTCAGCGGATGGACATTTGGGTTGTTTCCCCTTTTTGTTGTTACGAATAATGCCGCTATAAACACTTGTGTACAAGCTTCTGTGTGGACATGTGTTTTCATTTCTCTCGGATGTCTACTAAGAGTGGAATTGCTGGGTTATGTGATAAACTTCTGTTTAACATTTTGGGGAACTGCCAAACTGTTTTCCAAAGTGGTTGTATCATTTCATATTCCCCACAACAATATATGAGGGTTTCAATGTCTTTAAATCCTTGACAATACTTATTGGATCCAATCTGATAAATTTTTTGCATCTGTATTTATGAGGGATAATGGTCTGTGGTTTTCTTTGTCTGGTTTTGGTATTGGGGTACTCCCGCCCTCATAGAATGAGTGGGGAAATGCTCTCTGCCCTTGAATTTCCCGGAAGAGATTGTACAGAGGCTACCTTCTTTCTTTGTTAAATGCTTGGTGGAATTCACCAGTGAAGCACTGTGGCCTATAGTCTTCTTTGTCAGAAGATTTTTAACTACAAATTTAATTTCCTTAACAGATATCAGGCTATTCAGTTTATCCATCTCTTCTGTAGGGAGTTCTGATAGTTTGTGTCTTTCAAGAAATTTGTCCATGACACCTACCTTGTCAAATTTATTGACACAAAGTTGTTCCTAACATTCACTTTCTATCCTTTTGAATATCTATAGGATCTGTGGTGCTGTCATCTCTCATTACCGATACTGTCTCTCTTTTTCTCTTTATCGATTAGACTGGGTAGAGAGTCACCAGTTTTTTTGGTTTTCTCCAATCACGTGTGACGAGGAATGACAACAGAGTGCACAGCAGGACCGGCTCAGCCCTACCCAGACCCCAGAGGAGAGACCGCAATGGGCCGATGGGGCTGCTGCTGCCCATACATGGTGTTACGTGACCCTGAAGGCACAGAGGCCCTCAAGTGCCCCTCACGTTCTGGGGTAATGGCCCCGCGGAGGACATCTCCACATCAGTCATCCCGGGACGAGGCCGATCCTCAGGGAGGAAGTGAGGACTAAGCGAAAGATCTCAGTCGGGAGGGAGGAGCAGTGTTCTTGACACCCAGCCCCAAAGGCTTTGGGCATGGACCCCTGCGCGTCCTGTCCCCAGCACACCGCGAGTTGATTAGGGATGGAGGCGAGGGCAGGGGGAGCTCGCGCACACAGAGAAATTGGCGTTACCGGACCAAACACGACTTTCTTGTTCTGGAACATCTGGATCCAGAAGTGTGGACATGTCCTCCCTGGCTGTGTGACTGCAGGCTCCGTGAGCTGATTCTCCCAGCGAGACACAGGCTTCTCCCAAGTCGACTCAGACCACCACCGCTCAGGAGGCAGAAAACCACTTGTTTTTTTCCCAGTTGAGCTGCTGGTTTTTCCAGGTTTTTTCCTCAAAGAGGTTCAACAATACTTAGGCACGGAGTCAACCAGGCTCCCACTGCACCGGCCCCAGGTCCCTGATGAGCCGCCAGCACGCACTCGAGTGTCTCCTCGTGGCCAGAGCGGGCTCCGGGCACCTCTGCTGGTGATGCCTCCTTGGGGCAACGCAGGTCTTCATCTGGTCACTCCTCAAATGAGCAGCTGGGGACGCGAAGCGGCTCCCCATGGAAGCCACCAGCGGTGGACACCCATGAAGAGACGCTGGGCTGGCGCTGGCCCGTGGGGGTGTCTGCAGCTTCTCTGCGGGAGAAGGTCGAAAGCCGGCCAAGGCCTGCTGCGCAGTCAGTGCACGCTGTTAGGCAATTTGAGGCTAATTAATTCGATGCAACTCCCAGGCTTCAAATGCCGGGGAGACGGAACAGAGGCCGGTACGGAGCGTCTGCTGACGCCCAGCATGTGTGGGCAGAGCCCTTTTTTCTGAAGTCTCAGCCTCCTTGGACCATCGTTCCGACCTCACAGCCCTGCAGGGAACTGATTCCTTGATTTATGTGTCCCGGTGAGAGTTTCAGGAGACAATTATGCAGATCGTTATAAAATGATGACTCAGACGCCAGTTTCCAATATATGACACTATGGATTTCTCATTTATTCATCGGCTGTGTGCTGAAGCCTCCTCTGCTTCTAGAGGTTCAATAAGGGAGGGCTTGGCTCCAGCACGACAGGCAGCCGGCTCTGTATGGGGAAGGGCATCAGGTCCTTGCCCTGCCCACCCCATGGGGGCCGGCCGACCCTTCGTACCAGGTATCTGCCATACTAGGGCCCCTAAGAGAGGCTGGTGCTGCCCCGAGGCTAGTTTGGTACCAACGAGCACAGGACTACTTTGTCCAATCCCAGCCTCGTTCTGCTTCTCACATCCTCCCAACCCCGGAGGCCCTGCAGGCAGGACTGAAGATCCAGGTCCCCAGGACTAGGATTCCGCCGCAGGCTCCAGCCTGTGGCCCACAAGCCTGAGAGCTGATCCCCGCCCTCGCCGCCCTCCTGCCACAGGAGCAGAACGGAGCCGTGCAATTCCCCCCACACAGGTGCTTCCGGCCTCAGATGCAGAGCCACCTTCCCACCACCCGGCGTCCCTTTTCTACAGAGTCGCCCGTTCATGGCTGGGGGCCAGGCAGGGGCAGAGGCCATGGAGAGAGAGCTCTGAGGAAGCCAGGGCTGAGCTCCGCAAACCAGAGGGTCCCCAAGGCCTGTGTCCTCTGCCATAAAATGGAGGTGACACGGACCACGTTACTCCCCGGGTTCACTTTTAGTAAAATGTAAAAAGGTAAATGTGTAAAGTGTGACCTAATTATAGTGAGTTATGTCATTATTTTAAGATTTAAATAAACAAACGAGTTTCTCTGGGTCATGGTATAAACACCCACAAGGGAGTGACCATGTGTCCAGCGTCACGCTGACCCTGGCGGGGATATAAGGGCTCCTGGCCCGGGAGGCCCCACACCTGAACACCTCCCCTCTCCACCTGCTCCTCTGACCTGCTCCACCAGAACCATGGGCTGCTGTGGCTGTTCCGGAGGCTGTGGCTCCAGCTGTGGGGGCTGTGGCTCCAGCTGTGGGGGCTGTGGCTCCTGTGGCTGCTCCCAGTGGAGCTGCTGTGTCTCCGTTTGCTGCCAGTGCAAGATCTGAGATGCTGACCTCAGACTCCTGTGCCTGTGAAGCTGGAAGCCCCTCTACCTGCCATGTCCAGCAGTTTCCCCCTTTCTCCTTCTTCTACCAATTTGCCCCACTCTTGTGTTTAAAACCAAATGGCAAAGCATCTCTAAATAAAGTCTTTCTCTAAACCCAGAGGCCCGTCTTCTCCCTGTTATTTTCTCCCATCTTAGTCTGTTGGTTCTTCTTCAGTGTTTCCCGGGGGTGTTGCATCTGGTGCCTCTTGGGTGAACATTCGGGTACTGCAGCTGCCAAATAAACACACGGGGTGGACGATCACCTGGAGGGACTTTTCCAAAAACAAGTAGGAAAGGGCTGAGAGGTAAAAATATAAGAGGAAAACTAAGAGATATGGACGATAAAAGCAAAAGAGCCAACACGTAAATAATGAATTTGAGATGGAGAGAAAATGACTCTGGAGGAAAAGAAATATTTATTTGCAGAAATAATTGAGAAAATTGTTCCCAGAATTAAAGAAAAACTTTTTAAAAAGCTTATATTAAAAGAGTTTGAGGAGAAAAACACTCTCCACCATATGCATATTATAGTACAAATGATAAAGAGACAATTCTAAAATTTTCCAGAGAGAAAGAACTTACTTTCAAAAGCATCATTGTCAGATTGACACCACATTTCACAGAAGCAACGCGGAGCAAGAAGGCATGGAGTGATATTTTTTACATACAGAAGGAAAGAAGAGTTGACAGAAAATTTTATATCTGGCCAAAAATACTTTTTTCTTTTTATTTTTATTTTTTTAATTTTATTTATTTATTTATTTTTCCCCAAAGCCCCAGTAGATAGTTGTATGTCATAGCTGCACATCCTTCTAGTTGCTGTATGTGGGACGCGGCCTCAGCGTGGTCGGAGAAGCGGTGCATCGGTGCGCGCCCGGGATCCGAACCCGGGCCGCCAGCAGTGGAGCTCGTGCACTTAACCGCTAAGCCACGGGGCCGGCCCATGGCCAAAAATACTTTTAAATGTGGGGATAATATGAAAATATAATAGAAATATTCTTAGGCAAACCAGGACTCAGAAGAATTATCCCACAAAATCCCATGCTGAAGACAATTTTTGAGGAAACATTAAAATGATTTTAAAAAATTGAAAAAAAAAAGAAAAATATCCAGTAGGTACTTGAAAAGATATGAGAAAACAGGGTGATCAAATATTTGCTAAATTTATTACTATCTTTTTAAAAGGCAAGAACAAAATAAGAAAAATTCTATCCACAGCAATTCAGAACCAGATTTCCACACAATAGTAATATACAGTGGGTGAACAGAGAAAAAGAATAGGAGAGTAGGCAAAAGCATGTATTTTGTTAACAAGAAAATATAGATATAGTTTAGGAAACAGAGTAAATAAACTTAAGTGTAATTACCGTAAGAATAAAAATAGAACTTATAATTTTTAAATCAGTGGAAGGAAACTTGATTTATCCAACAGCAGTGGTAGTGAAAAAAATAAGAAACAAAAGAAAATATAGGAAAATAGAAAACATGATTTAAAGTGGCAGCAAAGCCCTAGTACAGCAGGGATTATCAGAAGAGTGAATGAATTAAATTTACCAACTAAAAGACAGAAGGTGTGGAAATTAATAAATGAAACCTTAACTAAGTTGGAGTCAGGAAGGCCTGCAGGGGGAGCTCTCACACACCATCTTTTACACCAACCAGGAGGAGACAGACTTGCATCTCCAACAGGAAGTACAACTACTTTCCTACTGAAGGAAGATTTCTCTCTCCACCTGGCAACAGCCCAGCCGATCAGAAATGCTGCAGCTCAGCCAATGAGAAACCCCACAGCTCAGCCAATCAGAAGCCCCACAGCTCAGCCAATCAGAAGCCATTGCTGCCCTGAACTGTCACTTTCCTCCAATGGACTTTCATTTAGAACAGCCCCTCCCTCTCCCCCTTTTTTCTCTATAAAAGCAGCCCCCCTGCTCTGTTTTCTGGACTTGCCTATGGTTTGCCATAGCATGCACGTCCTGAATTGCAATTCTTTTGGCTATTCCTGAATAAACCGGTTTTGAGACTTTTCAAGTTCACAAAGGTTATGGATTAAATTGAAAGTAAAAGACTCAGAATCGTTGACAATAAAAGGCTGGGAAAACTTATGCCAAATGTATCTGGACCTAAAGAAAGTTGAGGCAGCAATCTCGATATGAAGCCATAACTGGAGCCTCCAATATTCAAAGAATCAACATAAAGAACAGATATTCTCCAACCACAAGGCAAAGATACTAGAAATTAAGTCACAAAAGGGATAGTTAAAATACTATATGGTTGGAAACCAAATAACATAGTGCTGTAAATTTTGGGTTAAAGAGGGAATCATAAGTGAAAATATAAAATAATTAAAAGCAATGTTAATAAAAACAGTGCTTGTTAGAATGACTGGGATACAGCTAGGCTGTCCCGCTGAGAAATATATAGTGTTCAATAAATTTATCAAAAATTGTGAAATTGGTGAAATTTCTATTGAAATATTTTGTCCACTTATAATTGGGTTGTTTGTCTTGTTATTGTAAGAGTTCTTTTTATATTTTGGACACAATCCTTTATTGGTTATGTGATTTGCAAATACTTACTGCCAATCTGTGGCTTGTCTTTTTATGCTCTTAATGGTGGATTTTGAAGCCTAAAAAATTTTTAATTTTGAGGAAGTTCAATTTGTGAATGTTTTCCTTTACAGATCATGTTTTTGATGTCAGATCTAAGGAATCAGGCCACAGATATTTTTTTCTGTGTTTTCTTCTAACAATTTTACTTTTAGCTCTTACATTTAGGTCCACCTTGTATTAATTTTTGTGACTTGCATGAGGTAGGGGTCCAGATTTATTCTTTTGCATGTGGATATCCAGATGTCCTGCACCATTGTTGAAAAAAACTACTCTTTCTCCATTGATTTGCCTTTGCACCTTTGTCAAAAATTAATTGACAGTAAATATAAAGGTTTATTTCTGGATTCCCAAGCCCATTTCGTTCATCTATGTGTGTACACTGATGCCAGTACAGTACATCTTGATTACTGTAATTTACAGTCAGTTTTGAGATTGGGAAGTGAAAGACCTTCCACTTGGTTCTTTTTCAAAATTATTTTGTCTGTACTGAGCCCTTTGTATTTCCGTATACATACTAGGGTCAATTTATCAATTTTTGCACAAAAGCCTGCTGGAATTTTCATAGAGACTTTATTGAATTTGCAAATTATCTTGGGGCCCAATGGCCATCGTAACAGTATTGAGTCTTCTACTGCATGTACGTGGAACGTCTCCCCATTTGCTTAGATCATCTTTAAATCTTCCCAGCAGTGTTTCAGAGGCTTTAGCTCACAAGTCTTGCACTTGTTTTGTTGAACTTGCTCTTAAGTATTTTACTCTTTTTGATGCTATTATGAATGGAATTGTTTCTTAATTTCATTTTCAGATTGTTCATTACTAACATATAGAAATTTAGTTGATTTTTGTATATTTGTATTGTATTCTGCAACTTCAATGACCTCATTTATTAGTTCTAATAGGCGCGCGCGTGTGTGTGTATGTGTGTGTGTGTGAGTGTGTGTGTGTGTTTATCCTGCTTAGGGTTTGCTGAAATTCTTGAACCTCAGAATTCTCAGTGATTTGTTATCTTTCACTAATTTGGGGGAAATCTCTGCCATTATCTCTTCAAATAGTTTTCCTGACACATTTCCTCTCTTTTCTTTCTGGGACCCTAATTACGCATATGCCAGAGCATTTTGAAACATCTCACAGCCCTTGGATGCTTAGTTCAGGCTTTTTCTCTCTCTTTTTTTCTCTTTGTGTTTCATTTTTGGATCATTTCTATTCACTTGTCTTCTAGGTCACTGATCCTTTCCTTAGTTCTGTCCTTTCTGCTAATAAGCCCATCCAAAATTCTTCATCTCTGGTACATGTGTGTGTATGTGGGGGATTATTTCCATGACTTCCACTTGGCAATCTTTTTATAGTTTTCATTTCCCTGCTGAAATTCCTCACTTGTTGATGCATGTTGTTCAACTCTTCCCACTAGATCTTTTAACATCTCGTAGTTATTTTAAAGTCCCTGTGTGATAGTTTCGACATTTGATCATCTCTGAGGATACTTCCATTAATTGCTTTATCACCTGAAAAATGGTTCCTCTTACCTTCCTTTTTTGTCATCTCATAAAATTTTATTGAATGCCAGACGTTGTGTGTAAGTAATGGTAGAGACTGGGGTAAATACTATTTACGTCCAGAGTGGGCTTGTGCCTTCTTCTGTCAGGCCATTAGTGTGGGATTTGTCCACCTGGTCAGTAGGCAAGCTGAGTTGGGTTCTATTTTTGGCTGCTATTACCCAGAGCACCATAGGCTGTCCATCCTGCGAGTGTGGCTCTCACTGCCTTGTGCTTCAGCGTGTGGTCGGGTGCCAGGGGGTCTTCTCAGGTCCCCACTCCTCCCTCCAATGGCAGCCGACCCTTCGTGCCTGAACCACAGATGGGGGCTTTCCCCACATCCTTTCCCCTCCACCCACTCGTTTATGCGACAGATATTTACTGAGCTTCTGTTATGTACCAGGTACTAAACCAAGTGTGGATTATTCCAGAAAGATAGGGATAGGAGACAATCTGTTTATGTAATCCTGACACTTCACAGACGATAAAATCTACGACTATCTCAAGTAGAAGCTGCACTGGCTTATACGCTCAACAAAGTTTGAAGTTTTAAAGCGTAAAGCTCAACGTTCATATTTTAGAAAAAGAGGAAAAACTTGAAGAGCTGACACTATCTTTAACTTGTGAAAGATAGCCATCGGAAATCGATATGAAACTTCATATAAAGGTGAAACATTAGAAGAAACCAGGTACCACCTATTTTCTGTAACATTGTTTTAGATGACAGCACTGTAACAAAATAAAAAGTAAATACAATTAAAAATATCTAAAAGGATGAGATAAACCTGCTAGAACAAATAAAAGCTCCCTGCAAGAGAAAACACCAGAGAGCAACAGAGTTTCCACACACACGGTTATAGAAAATCTCCTGTGACAACACTTCCATTCATAATGTAAAAATCACAGACTACTCTAGGAAACTCTTTGGAGAAAAACTAAAATAAATGAAGAAAATTTAATTTAAAAAAATGTCTTATAAGCCTATTGTTTCAAAGAAAAGATTTAAATAAATGGAGAGAAATAACACTGGGGAGACTCAATTTATCACTTTAGTCCTCTAAAAGTGAATCTATAAATTTAATGCCATTCCAAGTAAAATAAAGGACTATTTTTATCCTACCAAGTTTTCTCTGAAATTCTCATCAAAGAGTATATGTGCAGACTAGCTAATAAATTGTTGAATACAAAATATAAGGAAGAGGAATGAGCAGAGATTTCCCAGGCAGGTACCAGAACAAACCACGAAGGGCCAGGACCCGACACAGCGGTGTGTAGGTTCAGGACCAGACGAAGACAACGTGGACACATTGGATGCTCCAGCCAGCCCCCCCACCCCCTCCCCAACTGAGGATAAGACAGCCGTCATCTTGAGTCAACAGGAAAAGGATGGATGGCTGCTGACATGGCATCAGGACCATTGCTGATCCATCTGGAGCAGAACAGTGAGACCCTAACTTAGACATGGCAGTAAATTAAAGAGGAATCCAAATCTAAACAGAAAAATTAAAATATGAGATTTCTAAAAGGAAGTGTAGGGGAACGTTAACATTCCTGAGGCAGGAAGGCTTTCAACAGGGTAGGAAATGCAGAAATAATATGAGAACGTCTGAGAGATGTGACTGTCAAAATTAAACACCTCTCTTGGAAGTCAGAGTAAGAAGGAAGTATTACAGATCAGAGAGAACATGTTTCTAACAAATATAACAAGAAAAATATTAATATCCAAATTGATTACACAAATCAATAAGTAAAAGACTCAGTGGAAGAATGGACTGGACCTGTGAGCACACCGTCCACAGAGGTGCTCAGGTCTAGGGGATCATTTTGCAGGTCATCTATATAGTTCTCCTCATTAAATATATTAATGTAGTAAATTAGGTTGGTTGATTTTATATTTTACTTTAATTTTTCCTAAATTGATCTACATAGATTTAACACAATTCCTATCAAAACACCGGAAAACTTTTTTTGTAGAAATAGACAAACTGATTCTAAAATTTACATGAAAGGGCAAAAGTACTGGAATAGCTCAACTTAAAAAAGAAGAAGAAGAAGAATCAAGTTGGAGGAATCCTACAGCTCGGTTTCAAGCCTTACTATAAAGCTGTAGTGATCCAGAGGGCACTGGAAGGGAGGGAGACTCGAGGCAAAGGGAACAGAAGGGAGCCCGTGCGTTGACCACATGCGTACGGCCGACGGCTATCTTACACAGGTGCACAAGCAATCAGTGGAGGAAGGACGGTCTTCTCAACAAATGGGGCCGAAGCGATGGACGTCCATTGGGGGCGGGCAGAGGGGAGCCCGTGACACCACCTTGTAAAAAACAAACTCAAATTGGATCATAGATTTAAGCACAAAATATAAAACTTAAAACTTTCAAAAGAAAACATAGGAGAAAATCTTCAGGGTCTGGGGCTTGCCAGAGTTCTTGATAGATCATCGAAAACAGGATCCATAAATTTTTTAAAAAATCGATTGATTAGACTTCATGGAAATTAAAAAATTTGCCCTACCAGATCCCCTGTTAGGAGGATGAAAAGATAAGCTCCAGATTGGGAGAAAATATTGGCAAACCACATATCTGACAAAGGACTCATGTTTAGAATATATGAGGAACTCTCAGCAGTAAAGAGACAAACAAAGTGGTGAAGAAATGTGAAGAAACATGTCACAGGAGAGGATGTGCGGATGGCCAGTGAGCACACAAAGAGATGTGCAACATCGTTAGCCATCCAGAAAAAGGAATAAGACCACAATGAGATATCACTGCACACCTTTTAGAACAGCGAAAATAAAAAATAATGACAATGCCAAATGCTCAAAACTGGAGATCTAATACACAGCTGGTGGGAGCATAAAATAGTCCACTCAGGAAAATAGTTTGACAATTTCCTTAAAAACTAAGCATACACTTACCATATGGCCCAGCAATTACACTCCCGGGCACTTATCCAAGAGAAATGAGATCTTATTCATACACAAAAGATGTACACAGTTGTTCATAGAAGCTTTATTTGTAACAGCGAAAAACTGGAAATAACTAAAATATTCTTCAGTATGTGAATGGACGAACCAACAGTTGTACATTGATACCTTGGGATGTTACTTCTCAGTAAAAAGAAATAAACCACGGATACACACAACTACTTAGGTGGATCTCCAGGGCATTATGCTGAGTGGAAAAAAAGCCGATCTCAAATGGTCACATACTGTATGATTCCACTTACACAGCAATTTCAAAATGGCAAGAGTATAGCCAGAGAAGACAGATGAGTGGTCGTTAACAGTTGGAGATGGTGATGTGGGGTCTGTGACTGTGAAGGGGACAGATCGTTCTGGGGGTGGACAGTCCTGTCACAAGAGCTGACACATGTGATACAATGGCCTGGAAGTAGACACACTGTAGCAACCCCCGTGCCTGTCTCTGACGCTGCACTGCGCTGAGCAGCATGTGACTATCAGGTACACAGGCTGAAGGATACAGGGGAGTGCTCTGACTATTTTTTAAACTTCCTGTGAATCTCTAACACTTTTAAAATAAAAAAGTTTTTTTAAAAAAATATGAGCTTTCAAAAAGAGCATATATTGCATGTTACCTCTGGTGTAAGAAAGAAAAGGAAATAAGAAAATATACATGTATCTATTTATTCTTGCAAAAAAAAAGCCCAGGAAAGGTAAACCAGAAACTAATGAAATGATGGGTAAGAATAGGAAGTTTTAATTTCCGGAGCCATTTTAATGTTTTAAATTATCAGAAAGGTAAAATTAAATAAGATTAACAAGGATGGAGAACAATTGAAAAGGAATAAAACCAGAATCTATGAGCATTTTAAATGAATTACATGTTGGCAAGTGCAGACTGGACGAGAAGCTCCCTCCCACCACACACGGGCCGAGGTCCACGCAGGAGTGAAGGACCAGGGTGGGGGACCCAACCAGCTGGCAGGGAGGCTGAAATCACCACTGACATCTGCTCTCAAGGCCACTGTCCTTGGTGCTGCCCACACAGCTGGACGCAATCTCGGGGCCTCCCGTCCCCAAACCCACTGTCAGAAGCCAGGCTCAGCTCGGCCCCTCCCTGCCACCCTGCAGAAGCCCAGGCCCCTCGGAGCCAGGCCACGGTCCATCGGCTCCCAGAGGAGCTCCGGGGAGCAGCCCCTCGCCTCCGCCCTTCCCGGGGCCTTGTCCCCAGCAGATTCCTGGCGACAAAGATAAGCTCCGGGCTCAGCCCGAGGTGGGCGGAAATCAGAATTCCTTCCTTAATTGGTGTTTTCCAGTTGAGAGAGCATTCTATGCTTTGTTCACTTGTGTCATTTAATTACCAAATGTTTTCATTTTTGAGAAGACCTAAAATTGCAGAGATCTTGGGGATTTAGTGGAGGAATGCAAGACCAATTTTGCCTAATTACAAAATGTCTCGGCGGTCCCTCTGACGCGTCCCAGAGTAGGCGATGCAGACCCCTGGGCCTCCCCGGAGGTGGGGGCCCGGCTCCGACACAGATGTTTACCTGACGTGCGGGGCCAGGGTCTGGTTTACGTTGAGAAATCAGACTGTTTACAGGACCGCATCTGTCTCCCCTCCTTCTCCTTCGTTTGGCTCTAATGCTCTGCAGGTCTCTCTCAGGTCCCTGTGGGATCGTCTGCCACATGATGCCAGTCACACCATCCTGAGATGGCCCCACCTGGGGGACGCATCAGCTCATGGCCTGGCCAGCCGGTGGTCAGCCTGAGTCTAGGCTGGCAGTGCAGATGCGGGGGAGGAGGTCTGGGGACCCCTGGGTATGGACAAATGGCCTTCAGCCTGGGGAAGAGCTCCTTAGGTGGAGGGCAGGGGCCTTCTCCATCCCCCACATGGTTGCAGACCCAGAGCACAGGAGCCGGAACCTTCTGGAGTGTTCTGGAAGCAGAGGCTGAGAGTGGGCACTGGGATATGTGATTGTCCACAGACGCTGAGAAGCCCCACTTCACAGGGGACCGAGTGCCCAGACTCTAGCTGTCACAGGGCCCGGGGAGGGGGCAGTACCAGCACAAGTGAGGGGGTGGGGTCACAGACAGGGGCTGGAGTGTCAAAGCCACAGCAGGGACGACAGGGCTCCTGGTACCCCTGTACCAGGGGTCTGGGCCCGGACCCCTCCCCTCTCCACCTGATCCTCTGACCTGCTCCACCCCCACCACCAGAACCATGGGCTGCTGTGGCTGTTCTGGAGGCTGTGGCCCTGCTATGGGGGCTGCAGCTCCTGCTGTGGGGGCCGTGGCTACAGCTGTGGGGGCCGTGGCAGCAGCTGTGGGGGCCGTGGCAGCAGCTGTGGGGGCTGTGGCTCCGGCTGTGGGGGCTGCGGCTCCAGCTCTGGGGGCTGTGGCTCCGGCTCAGGGGGCTGTGGCTGCAGCTGTTACCTCCAATCCGGCCACCCCTGCCCGCCCAGTCTCCCTGCATGGTCCCTACTCCTTCGCTTGGCCCTCCCAAGCCAGAATGCCCAACACGACCTCCTTGGGTCTCCGTGTCTGATTCTCGGCCACCCGCAGGCGCCTCATGCACGCGGCGATGGTGACAGCTCTGCTGCAGACCCACAGCCTCTCCTGAGCACCAGCCTTGGGCCAGATGTTGCTGGACGGACGTCACCGCCCTCCCCACAGAGCTTGTCTGAGCCTGAGTCCCCCCGCGTGATCTGTTTGGTGAATGGCATCCGCCCCCACAAGAGCATCCTGGTTAGAGACCCTGTGGGCTTCTGGGCCCTGTCCTCTCTCAGGCTCCCCAGGCCCCAGCTCAAAGCAGCGCATCAGGCAGGCCCGTGTCATCCACGTCTCTCACATTTGGCATCCACACCCCCACCTGTAATGCCACCTCTCACCCCTCTTCCGGGGCCATCCCAGCCCCCACTGCACCTGTGCTGGGTCCACAACTCTCCCCTCACCCTGAACCCCGAGACGCAATTCAATCCTCTGTGCCCTCATTGCATCTCCTCACTAGCCCCCGCTGCTTCCAGGGAACATCAGCTCCTCAGCCCAGCAGGCGACAGCAGACGTGAAGTGGCTCCTGAATCTGTCCTTCCGGCCCAGACAGAGCCCTCGGGGCCCTTGCACCACCCACTGCACCTCACTGCCTTCTCCCGGGGGATCCCGGGCCGGAGACAGCGAGGCTGCGCTGTCCTTCCCCTTCCTTATGAACAGGACCCGGGAGCCCGGCCCTGGTCAACGTGTGCTTCTCTGAGCGCTCACACCAGCTGTGGCCATGCGGCCGCGTGCTGGCCCCGGAGAAAGGGTTGGTAACTCTGTCAAACATGCCAGCACGAAGGCACTTCCTCTCCTCTGGTCCTTATTTTTCTTTTTCTTTCTTTTTTTTTCTTTTGGTAAGGAAGATTAGCCCTGAGCTAACATCTGTGCCAATTTTCCTCTATTTTGTATATGGGACGACACCACATGGCTTGATGGGATGTGTGTAGGTCCGTGCCCGGGATTCGAACCTGTGAACCCCGGGCTGCCAAAGCAGAGTGCACAAACTTAACCACTACGCCACCGGGCCGACCCCTCTATGTTTTTTCTTGTGTGTTTGTGTATATATATATAAATATATATAAAACAAACATTTCCCAATTTAGTCTTTTTTTTTTTTTCTGTGAGAAAGATCAGCCCTGTGCTAACATCTGCCAATCCTCCTCTTTTTTTGCTGAGGAAGACTGGCCCTGGGCTAACATCCGTGCCCATCTTCCTCCACTTTATATGGGACCCCCAACAGCATGGCTTGACAAGTGGTGCATTGGTATACACCCAGGATCTGAACCGGTGAATCCCGGGCCGCCACAGTGGAGTGCGTGCACTTAACCACTTGTGCCACTGGGCCAGACCCCAATTTAGTCATTTTTAAGTGTACAGTTTGGGGACATTAAGTACATTCACACTGTTGTGCAATCATCACCACCATCCATCTTCAGAACTTTCCATCTTCCCAAACTGAAACTCTGTCCTCACTCAACGCTGACTCCCCATCCCCTCCCCCAGCCTCTGGCCCCCACCTTCCTACTTTCTGCCTCTATGAATTTGATGACATATGAGTGGAATCACACAGGATTTGTCCTTTTGTGTCTGGCTTATCTCAGCATCTTGTCCTCAAGGTGCATCCATGTGGTCCAGGTGTCTAGATTTCTTTCCTTTTTATGGCTGCATAACATTCCATTGTATGGATAGTGTACATCTTTTGTATCCATTCGTCTATTGATAGAGACCTGGGTTGTTTCCCCCTTGTGGCTCTTGTGAGTCAGGCTGCTATCAATGTGGATGCACAAGCATCTGTTCAAGTCCCTGCTTTCACTTCTCTGGGGAGATACCTAGGAGTGGGGCTGCTGGGTTGTATGGAAATTCAATGTTTAACTCTCTTTCTTAAAAGGAACACAGTCAACTTCTTAGAGCACTCCTTTGTCTTTTCCTCTGTGCTCCTATCTGCTTTCTAGAATGCTGATGAAATGGTAGGTGCTCCAGCAGCCATCTTAAACCATAATGGACGGATTCCTCATGTTAGGACGGCAGAGCAGAACGACAGGAGGAGCTGGGACACCTGATTATAATTGGTGCCTCTTCACAACGAGCCTCAGTGGACTCTACATCTAGACTCTGTAAAATGTGATTGAGAATTAAAATTCTGCTTTGTTTAAGCCATTGTTACTGAGGGTTTTCTGTCATATACTGCCTCTTTCCAGATAATTACTAGATTTTGAAAAACTTAGAATAATACTTTTTCATTGTAGAATAAAATGAGACATAAATTAAAGTTGACCCTAATCTCACCACCTGAGGTGCCCATGGTTAGTACTTTCTTGATAGCCCTCCAGTTTTTCCTACAGACCCTGACTTCTTGTAAAATTGTGTGATTATGCAAATAGAGTGGTGTATTTGTGTATTTCTCATGACGTTAATCCTTTTTACATCCAGGATTTTAATGGCTTAAAAGCATTCCAAATGAGGCTGTACCTTTTCCATGACAATGCTAGAAATCTCTAACCAGCACCACTGTTGTAAATCACGCTGCTAGTGCGTCTGTAGGTAGACTCGCGGCAGGGAGATTGCTGTTTCCAGGCCCAGGAGTAGGTTAAGGCTCGGGGCGCATTTGCCAGGTGCTCCCAGGAATGTCCCCGCGTCCTCCGTGGCAGCCTGGCTCGGCAGTCTGCAGCCGGGCACTGAGTGTGGTAACATCTGCGTGCAGCGCCACCCTGACGGATGAAGGGCGCCTCATCTGTGCTTCTTCCTTTTTAGCTATTGGGCTGAATATTTTTCCTCCATCTGGTTAACATTTTATTTTGTCCATTTTATTTGAGTTTTGGGGTTTTGTTAAATTTTTAAGTCCTCTAGATGTGAATGGTAACAACCTTTGTCATTATATTGAACAGGTGTTTTACCACACTTTGAATTCATTTGTCTATTAATTTAATTTGGGTTATTTAAAAATACCTGTATTTGTTTTTCTTAATGAGAAAGGGAGACATGCCCTGGACCACAAAGGCAAACAGCTTCAGTGTGTAAAGTAGGAAGTGGAAGGTCAGGGTCTTTTCTCACCTGAAGTGTGGATTGATTGTGGCCGACACACACTTACTCGTCGCTGATACTGAGGGAAAGACAGGGCCATGCTATTGACGTCGCTGCTTAGTGATGTAATTACCCCCTTCCCTGCTTGTCAGGGGTGAGATAGAGACTGCTGCAGCGTTACAGAAAACAAATTGGCTCACGGAGCCTTTCATTTGAGCTGAGATAGACTGGCGTGTAAGAGAACAAGGAAGTGCCTGGCCTGTCACCCACGGCTATTGTGATGCCCGGGTGTTGGTGCCAAGAATGAAAGGCTTTACCCCACATGAAGGTTTTAAGAAGAAAACTAATCTTCAGGATGGTGAGACGGGTGCGATCTTAGATTCTGTAGGAGAAGAGAGCCACAGACTAGGTTGGAAGCCCGCTCATTCCCTTCTCCCAGGGCCCCAGCCAGCCTCGCACTAGAGCGGTGGTGACGCCAGGCCAGTGCCCACACCTGCCACCTGCAGGGCAGCAGTGTCCTCGCAAACCTTCGGCCTTCAGCGAAGGCCTGAGACCCGCACGTTGACGACACGGGTTCTTCCTACTCAGCTTGTTCTGTGTTCTGGTTCGGCAGCCTTGTTAGTGTGGCGGAGGCCGTCAGCGTGGGCCCCGAGCTTCCACGCGTGTGCTTGGACTGCACCCCCCCATCCCCTGGCGCTGAGCCCTTTCTGGAGCTGCTCACAGGCAACGGAGTGGGTGAAGGCCACCAGAGGGTGAGCGCCCTGCAGCTGTGGCTCCAGGGGAGGGGCGGAGCTTGCTGGCTGCTCACTGCACACCTGCTGCTCATCGCAGGGCTCGCCACTTGCAACAATGTTTCCTGTTTGCTACAATGTTTCCTGTTTGCTACAATAGTTGCTGTTTGCTGGAGTGTTGCTGGCTGTGCAAGTGTCATCTGGGCCCACCATCATTGTGTCTCCCATCCCTTCTAGGTCCTCAGGGGCAAAGAGAACCCGTGCAAATATGCTGATGCTCCTGTTCCTTGCTGTGAGTAATAAGGTCCTTTGTCTCAGAACCACGAGTGGATAGAGCCCTGGCTTGGAGTGAAGTCCTTTTAGGAGGAAGCAGCAGCTGCCTGGGTTATACTTGCAGCTCAAGAATGTGGGGAGGATGTGGGCAGTGGTGAGCGTGGTTATTTGCATCCGTGAAACAGAAACAGGCGGATTGGTTAGCTCCTAAGCAGGGTGTGATCTCTCACTCAGCATATCTCCGTGATCAGCATCTTCCAACCACTAACAGATACTTTTCTGTGCTCATCTTCCTCCACGCCCACAGCAATCCTCATAGCTCACCCCTCCTCCTTCTAGCGGACTCCCCACCCCAGTTTCCAAGATCCTCCCTGGCTTCCCTCCTAGCCCTCTGGTTGCTCCTTGGGCAGGGTCTCCTCATCTATTAGAAGTTGAAGTTCCTCCGGGTCTTCTCTCTTCTCTCCTCCTCCTCCCCTCTTCTTTCTCTCTCTCCCTCTCCCTCCCTCCTTCCCCTCTTTATATGACATCTGAAAGCAAGAAATTCCAAATATGACCCTACAGCCCCTAGCTGTGCTCCTGACGGCCCACATTTGTAATTGACCATCTACTCACAGGAGCCGTACCAGCACACATCTAATGCAACGACTGACTGACCACCCGCTTCCCGGGTATAGGATCTGGTGCCTGTGAGACCTGTGAGAAACCTGACAGTCACGCTGGGGACTAGCTGCTCCTCCAAGTCCACATCCCACCCTCATTGTGTCCTGTCGTTTCCACTTTAAAATGCGCTTCACATTCGTCCATGTCTCAAAAATCATGGCTGACGACCCCCCTCTGGCCCCAGTCTTAGCTGCCATCATTTGTAATGTGCCCAGAGCTTTATTCTCATAACTTGGCCGGTCACTTCCGTGACCGGAAGTGGTCAGAGCTGACAGAGCAGCGACAGTGGTCTCCACAAAGCATGGAGAATCCCTCATCACTCACCTCTTCAAAGCCTGAATGGCTTCCCCCTGTGCTAAGGATAGAAGCTGAGAGCCTCCGCAGAGTCAGGTACTGGTGGGTGGAATATGGGTGCGTTCAGTGGGACCACGGGAATATGCGCACTCGGGTGTGGGGTGGGTTTATGGCGGGTCTTTCCATTCTCTCACATATTTCATTATTAAATAAAATTAGTTAATTCAGTTTTATAGTTTATGGCCTGTGGATCTAAACCCTTTTTGTTTAATTTATTTCTAGTCATTCCATACTCTAGCCACGTGTGTCATTGATAATATCAAGTGAAGCTATGAGTTTTGGGTTTTCTGTGTATTTACCTTGCACTGCTGCCACTCCGCATGTAAACGACGTCTTGATCCAGTTGGGAAAGGGCCTTTTCAGACGAGGGACACACGGGCGTCCACCCTGCAGACAAGGCTGCTCTTTCTCGATCAGAGTCGCTGAGATCTCATCAAAGACCACACACCAGGTTTCAGTTCTGTTTTTTCTGTTTTTTTCTTTGTTTTCTATTTCTTTAATTTACCTTTATTCATCTACTTCTTTTGCTTTCTTTTATAAAATTTATTGTTGGAAACTTTGTCTCTAATTCCTCTAAAAACTGTTTTAAATTAAAGTAAAGGATTACCACAGGGATGTTGTTCTGTATCCTGACCAGTTGTCTTTAATTTGTTAATTGCTTTAATTATCAGAGGAATATCTGATCACTGTCACTAGACAAACAATATAGCCTTAAATAAGTTAAAGGTGAAAATGTCCCCTACCTTCCCCTGATGCCAGTCCTCGAGTTATCAATATTAGCGCATTTTTTGGTATAAACTCTCACCCAGCTTTCTGTGCTGATGTGGATATAGATACAGATATCTTTTATAGTCCTAAAATAGGAAGATTTTAAGGTCACATATGGAGACGTCACTTTCAATAGTTGCGTAATATTCCGTAGTTTAGTTGTGTCATCACAGAGCAAACAGTTACCGTGATGGTGGAAAATCATCTTATCGCCAGGGCGTTTGCTTGGTGTCATCTTGCTGTCTCCAGGACACATCACACAGCAGAAAACGTCCTCGTTTATGAATATCTTTACAATGACGTGTTTCAATTAAGACAAAGATCCAAAATGAGCTTGACAAGCCAAAGGATATTTTCAATTCAAATTAAAAAGGCTAAAACAAAAAGACTAGTAGAAATGCGGGCAAATAATTAAATGGGAATTCATACGTAAGAGGACATATTGATGGCCAGTGCACGTAGGAGAAACTCGGTAGCAGTCACACGAATGCCAAGGAAAACAACAGAGGGGGTCATCCACCCCGGGCTGGAGAGGAGGCAGGGAGGGCCCGTCGGTCACGGCCAAGAGGGCAACCAGCTCGCCCCCGAGGGCCCAGGACTTCTCCAGGTGTCTCACGGAAAGTCCTGCATCTCGGGAAACCCCTGGGACCCGGGCAGACAGGGCAACCCGAATGCTTGGCGTGAGTTCCGTCTCTCTTTCCGGTAACTTGTCAACAGCAACGAGAAGTTCAACAGCGCTTGCCCTCCCACCTGGCTGCCCCAGCTCAGGCAGACTGCGTTCTTCCTCCACAGCCTAGCCCGCCTTCTATTCCTGCTGCAGTGGCCAGCGCCACCAGCACAGTTGGTGACAACGGGAATCTCTAACCTAGTCTTCATTTTAATGACAATGGTGTTGGGTTTCAGATTTTAAAATTATCTTCCCAGTGGCTTTTCAAAAATAATATTTTTCATATGTAAGCAGCTTCTTTCTCTCTTTGTTTGTTTACCAAGCGCTTCCTGAGCATGCGTAGAGAATCTTTGTTATTTCACTTGGTTTTCCAGCCGCCGACTGTCTTTCCTATCAGCACTGCCTTTCTTTGGGGGGCAGCCCCCATGTGCATGGTTTCTGGGGGATGCAGAGGCAAAGAAGCCAGATCCTTCCGGTCTCTGGGCAGCTGAAGACAGGCGAGCGCAGCAGACCAACCCCTCGCCCAATGCCCACCCTTCTCGGCACCGTGACTGTAGGAGGCTGCATTTCCTGAACGAGGACCCGCCAGGATGCCCTTCAAGGAGGTGCCACACATCTTCTTCCCGACTTCCCCAGACAGCGGTGGACTTCCACTGCAATAACTGGACTTGAGTGGTTCAAGGACTGTTGATGTTGGATTCACGGGGACAAAGAGCACTGTGGCCACACACAGGTCAGAATCAGGGTGTACAGGAAACAGATGAATAATGGAATTTCAAACCAAACCCACCTCAGGGAAGGCCTCGGGTGGATTTTGCATCCATCCTCAATTATCCCCTCAGTCACTGAGCCAAATGTTGGAATGAAGATCCTGAGTGACCAGCAAAACCACCACACGGGCTTCCTGGGTCTCGAGCAACAGATTGACAGAGGGCGCCCGCAGCACCTCGTCCCCCTGAGAAGCTCATGGAAGGCAGTGCCTCCTGCTGGGTGACCGCAGGAATTGGTCCACTGCCAGGGACCGAAGGGCCCAGAGGCTGCTATCCCGTTCCATTAGACCCTCCAGTCTGACAGCGGTGCCCCAGCTGGGGTTTAGAGAATGGCAACCAGTTCAGTCATTTTGGGATCTAACAGCAGCCGCTGTCCCAGGGCCGTCTCCTTTCTGGAGCAAGTCACTGCGGCCTCTGGCATCCTCAGTGGGGCTGGGATCTGGCCAGCGCCTGTCTCTGTCCACACAGACGGACAGGAGAACCAGCTGGTCTTCACACGAACACCACCAGGGACTCCAGCTCTGCCACTAGTCTGCAGGGACCTTGCTCGCCCCGTGGTGTGGGCACCACGCGGGGCCCGCACTTGGAAGACATCACGCCAACGGGGCCTGCAGAGAGAATGCAGCACACAGCGGGGTTCTTAATCAGACGTGCACCTTCCAGAAAGCGGGAGATAAATTCGGTGAAACCTATGGGTGTGCCACCTCTGGGCATGTCTGGCCTTCTCCAAAATGTAGAAGAAGTGGCCAAACCTTATGCCCATGGCTACCAAGAAAGATGCCAATGATTGGTGGGCCTGCCTGACTACTGGGGGACCCCAAACGACATTTCACTGTGCGGCTCTGACCCATTTTCCAGGAGACCCAAGAGGCTCAGCCCTGAGTGAGACCTGAGGCGGGGAAGTCTCTCCAGCAGGCCCAGCAGCACTGCCCCTGGAGGATTGTGTGCTCAAGAGGCCTCGGGCAGGTTGAGGATCCACATGGGGTCTCCAGAAAGCCCCCGGAGGGGAGGTGTCGTGGAGGGCAGAGGGTCTTGGAGCAAGGCCATCCCTTCTTCAAGTAACTATTCTCTTTTTGATTAAAAAAAAATCCCTGCTTTCTCCTGTATTTGACATTGTGACACTGAGTGGCCATGGGACTCCACGTACTCACCCGGACCCGGTCCGATCCGACACACCTAATTTTGACGGGCAGCGGACTCGGTGGTCACACCTAATCAGGCGAGAATGTGCACAGGGCTGGCTTGAGCATGTCCTGAGGGCAGAGCAAGTTACAGGACAGACACACCTGGCACCTCCATGGACCCTCAGCCTGGTGCATGGGGCTCTGCAGACACTGCCTTAGTCAGGACAACCCAGGCTCCGTCCTGGTCACAAGTGTGCCCTGAGTCACAGGGCATCTCCTAGACAGGGCTTCCTCCAAACAGACTTGGAGACACGGCTTGAGGGTAAGCAGATCCGAGTGGGAAGGCTCCGGGGGGCTCACGGGGACGGAGGCAAGGAGACACAGAGACCTCCGAGAACTGTCCTGAGAGCTGTCTCCCTGAGCTGTGGCTCTGACTCCGTCCTCCATCAGCACAGGTGGCCCCTGGAAGGGCATCAGCTCCCCAGACCCCCCAGGCCCCCACCCCGGGGCTGCAGGGGCCTCCTGGGGGCCAAGGCTGTGCAGGTGGGAGCTAACGGCACGTGCTTCCCTCTGCTTGTTCACATCACAAACTGACGGCTTATAAAGCTCTCGGGAGGACGCCTCCGAGACAGGCTCAAGACTTGGCTCCTTCCTCCACGCATCTTGGCTGCGTGGGGTCTTTCATCCAATCGTATGGCAGAGAGAGACAGAGAGAGGAGTGGGTTGGGGCAGGGCCTGGAGATGCCTGTATCCCTCCTGTTTCTTTGGCCTGAGACCATCACACAGGCCCCTCCTCGCTTCCCTGCTGGGAAGGGCAGTGTCCCTGAGAGCTGGTGGAGGAAATGGGATGGTGGGGATCCAGTGGGTCTCCCCCAGCTGTGCGGGGAGGATGAAAATGCACCCAAAGTGCGGGTGGCTCCGCTCAGCATGCTGGGACAGGCGACCTGGACTGCGGTCACATATGCACTCAGAGTCAGTGCCACCGTGGAGACCATCAGGGAGGCAAACCTCCCCAGGGAGACTTCAGGGAACACAACTTGTCGTCCAGTTTCCTGGGGGGAGAAAGGGGGGGGACAGAGACAGAGAGAGAAAAAGAGAAAGACAGAGACAGACAGCACCAGAGAGCAAGCGAGGAAGGGATTCCCACCAGGTAACAGCCTTGAGGGGAGGTTTCGCAGAGTATGTAAACCAGACAGGTTCTAAATGCGTAAAAATCTGCTTGTGTGGGCTATTTTTAAAATAATCGGATGTATAAAAATTCGAGTTTGGTGCCGCTGGGCTCTTGAGCAAAGGCTCTCAGCCTGAAGTGAGAAGTGACAACCCAGTGCCGTCACCAGGGGCGGCTTCGGCTCATTTCCGTGCAGTCAGCACAGTCCCTCCCCGTGAGTCTGGTCCACGCTGGGTGAGAGGTTCGGGCCGAGGGAGGGTCCGCCAGAACGGACGGGAGTGGCCTTGTGTGATCAGAAGCTACAATCCTCACGTGGCCATGTGGGGTCCCCAGGCTGTTGGACGCATGACAAAATGGGAGTTCTGGTGTCGGCCAGGGCGAGGGGCCCGGGGTCAGAGTCCTGTGTGCAATGGAGGCACAGAGAAGGGTTCCCTTTATTGGGTTTTCATGCATTAACTTCTCCAATGTCTTGGGAAAGGACAGAAGACCTGAACTTGTTTGGTTTTCTTGGCAGAACAGGAAGCCCAAATTGAAGCTGTGAGTTACACAGGGTCCCGATTCCCCCGTTTGTGGCTTCCGGGCCATCTGACCATCTGACTCAAGACAAAGCAAAGAGGGGCAGAGGAAGGGCCATCTCAGCCCCTGGGGATGGCTCGCCTGATGCCTGCACATCTGCCCTCCAGGGGACAGGTTGGGGCATGCAGAACAGGGTACGCTCAGCATGTCTGATCCTGCTCAGCGTGTTCAGTCCAAGCCCGCTGACCGCTGTGTCCACAGTCAGACATGTCCTGCCAAAGTGCCCAGTGCCTCCAATCCAGGGCTCCAAGGTCAAAGTTCATGACGAGGGGGCCTTGCTGAACATCAGAGCCTGAGGGCGGGGAGAGCAGGTGAAGGGGATGGTCACTGAGACCCGCTGACACTACAGGCTGCACGGCTGCAATGTGGACAACGTGTGCATCTCAGGGGGCAGGGAGGTTTGGGGCGGCGGTTTCTGAGATGGGGCTGTCACCTCCTGCAAGCAGAATGCCACGATGAACTGGAGGAAAAGAGCTGGGTCTTCTCTGGTCTCCCTGGCCTTAGGCGGCCGCCCACACACAGCCAAATGCAGCGTTATCCCTCAAGGAAAAACCGAATTGCCGCTCCCTGAGAGCACGCTGCTCAGTGTCCGTGGCTCTCTCTCCCAGAACTGCCCTCCCAGGACGCGGACTGGGGTCTGCCCCCCGCGGGCACCCACCGCACGGTCCCTGCACCTGCTCCGCGTCTTCGCCTCGCGCCGCTTTCCTTTTGCTGTGCAACAGCGCCACCTGGTGGCCAGACCTGCACCCTACAGCCGGCCCACCTCCCTGGTCTGAAAAGAACAGTTCAGAACACAAGACCCCAAACAAAGGGATGGTTTTTCAATCGCTGAGCCAGATACAGGCGCCTACGCGGACTGCAACGCTGAAGAGGTGGAGTTCTAGAAGCGCTCTGTGGGAAGCAGCTAGGGCGTGCCTACGCGCCCACAAGAGCGCGCGCACGCTCGGATGATTGAGCGGAAGAGGGCAAACATCAGGCGCACGCTGAGTGCAGGTTTGCAAGCGTGGGACCGTGAAGACGCGCGGGAGCTGAAGCCCCTTTAGATCCCAGCTGGTCATCACGGCTTTTCTTTCGAGTGTCTTGCACGTACACAGTTTGTAAAACAGCCAGTAGGGTGTGCGCTCCGGGCGACGACTCTCCTGGCTTCTGCCGGCGCGCGGGCACGGGGAGGCCTCTGCCTCGCGGCCCCTCCCTGTCCAGGTCAGGGGCATTCCGCCCCGCGCGCGGGGGGTCCAGACGCCCCTGCCGCTTCTCAGTGGACGTCAGCTCCTCTTGGTGTCCGGCTTGGCGGGGGAGGGTGAGGGGGTCACGCAGACCGGGCTGCCCCGCGTCCCTTCTGCCCGGGGTGCTTGCAGAGTGCCCCCCTCTGGCTTCAGCCTGACGCGGCGCGGGCCGGGGAGTCCAGGCGCACTTTCCCACCGAGGCGGAGGAAAGCGGCATCCGCCGCGCCGGGGCCCGTGGGCAGGCGCAGCCAGTCACTCTGGGCCCACCAGGAGGGCTGGGGACCAGGCTGTGCTGTCTCCTCAGTCTGGGGGAGCCCACACCCCAAGATGGCTCCAGGGAGGTGCTCAGAGGGGCGGCAATGACCTAGCGCTCGTGCGCAGCCCTGGAGAGGAGGCCAGCATGCGGAAGATCTGGAAAAAAGGCCGATTCAGGACAGCTTCTCCAGGAGCCAGAGCACGGGCAGAGGAGGGCTTGTGGGGGGCAGAAGACGTCTCAGTGACCAGGGTCCCAGCAGGAGCCTCTGCTGTGGGTGCTCTGTTTGATCTGGTGGCCCTGGGCCCCTCACAGCACGTCAGCCTTGTCCAGAACATCCGTCTGGGGTGGATGAACTTGACCTCGGCGCGCCAGTCCAGGACTGCTCTGGGGATGCCCACAGAAGTCTGCTCCTGCACCTTCTGACTGCTTCCCACTGTGGAAACAGTGGGCCCTTTACGGTGAGATTTGCAAACCAGCCCTCGCAGCCACCCGTCCCCTTCGTTAGAGGGGTCACATGATATCAAAGTTACTGGAACGGTTAAGACAGCTCTCCAATATTTAGGAGAAGCAAGCAGGCAATTTCAATAGTATCTTGTATGTATATTATGATGGTTAATTTTGTGTGTCAACTTGTCCAGGCCGTGGTGCCCAATTGTTTGGTCAAACACCAGTATAGATGTTGCTGTGAAGGTATTTTTTAATGAGATTAACATTGAAATCAGTGGACTTTTGAGTAAAGCAGATCACCCTCCATAATGTGGGTGGGCCTTATCCAATCAGTTGAAGGCCTCAAGAGCAAAGACTGGGTAACTGGTTGAATGAGTCCATGGACTAAGGAGTTTTTCCAAGGCCCACGTCCCTTCTAGCCACCACCAGACCAAGGCTGGGGATGGATGGAGCATGAGAGAGGACAGGTCGTCAGATAGGAAATGGGGCAGGGTATCTATGCTATAGTCTTGGGGTTGAATTCCTTCTCTTGGAAATGCTCCTTAATCCATGGATTCATTCAATTGGCTACCCATCAATCTGTCAACACACATTTATTGCGTGCCGCTGAATGCCTCAGCCTGACCCCGTGCAGACAACCCGAGGGACAATGGTGGCTCTATAATGTTTTAACTCTGTGACTTGGGTGACTTTTCTGACCTACGAGTTCTCTGCTGGGAAAACCAGAAAGACAGAGTGTTGTTTTCCACGATTCAGTGTCACTCAGGGGATCCTGAGTGACCTGGCTTGATAATGCCTCGACTGTCACCAGGAACCCGAAGGCAGGATGAGTCTGGGGCCCCAGGTCTTAGGCCGCTGACTGCACACCCGCCGTGAGCAGCAGAGGAGAGCTCCAGCCCCGGGAGAGGTGCGCCTTCAGTCCCCTTTCCTCGCCCAGATGTGCAGGTGCTGGGAGGCTGGCGAGGGGCACAGAGGATGAGAGGGAATGAGTGCGGGATGAGGTGCCTCCCTGGAGCGAGAGGAGCAGCTCAGGGCCTGCCCACAGCTGTGGCACCGTCCTGGGGACAGGAAACGTGGCACTGATGGGTTTGGTCACGACGGTGAACCACGGGCACCCTCCGGTGGGCAGGAAACTGCACCCTTTCTCCCATCGTGCAGACAGCCACCCACCACGGCCCAGGGCTCTGGCTGCAGCTGTGAGCTGAGGTGCTGCTGTTTCCCCTCAAAATGAAGTTTCTCCAGGCCAGGGCCTGGTCCACAATCAGACGCCAGAGGCTGTGACCACAATGGACTTCCCATCTGCCAGGGGGCACAGCGTCTGCGTGGGCAGCCTGGTCCCCGTTACAAACGCGGGCGGCTGTGTGTCCAGACCCACCCTGTGATCCGGCCCGGGGGGCTACGGGTGGCAGACATCCGGAAGCAGCATGACTGCAGGAGGACGCAGGCTCCAGCCTGCTCCCCGGACTCTGCGAGGTTGAGCGAGGCGCTGGTTTCTCCCACCTGCCTGGGTTTACCCTCATTTCCCACGTTTCTGCATTAAACGGGATGGGAAAAGTCAAATGACATATATTTTTTATATCACTTTAAAGGCAACCAAAGTCTCAAGCTAAAAGATGATAGTTTGTGACGCTTTTACTTTCAAATGTTACCTACTCCTACCAGAAACGGCGCCTCCCGCCATACCTGCTTCTCTGTGCACGGGGAGAACACCTGTCCACGCCCGCCTTAGCACGCGGCTGCCTCCGCGTCCTAGAAAGTGCACGAGAGCCTCCCTTTCACAGCCCACAGACGAGCTCCTCTCTGGATGGTGGGTCTCATCTACAAGTGGCAGCTGTGGGGGTGACTGGTTCTTAGGACTATCTGGGTTTTAAATATTTTCACTTAAGACAGCAATGCTTGAAGATACAAAGTTTCAAATATACTGTAATAGGAAGTTCCCGAAGTCGCTTTATTGACAGGTATCTGGGCCTTCACAGCTCAGAGCAGATGGGGGTGAGATGCGTCAGCTCCCGAACGTCCCTCCAAGCTTCCTACAGCAGCTGTGCAGACCCTGGGCCACTGCGGGTCACGGAACGGTTTTCAGGAGGAGAACGAGTCTGTTGTCTTTCCAGTCGCTGCTCTGACCACACGGTGGGAAAGGGGTGGGAGGGAAGCCAGAGCCACAGCGTATCGTGAAATCTATTCCCTGCCTTTAAGAAAATTATACGAAATGGTGATTCTTTTGTACGTGGGAGATGTCACCATCAACACACTCATGGAATTTCCGTTCCATACACACACACGTGCACATGCACACCGCTATTTCAGGCTGTCGTTTGCCACCACTGGAATATAGAATATTTCCTCGAAATCCATTTTGTGATTTAGGACAAATATCTACTGTCTTATACTGTGGCTTGACTGATTGTCCATTTTCCTCCGTATCAAATCAACCACATTTTAATCTTTTAAGTTCTAAGAGTTCACAAACCGTCATTTTGATGTGATGAATAGGTGTGCGATGTTTAAAACTCCCCGTGGAATCTATGAAACGCAAACTCTTAAGGGGAGATGGACTGGGGAAAAAGCCGTTTAGAGAGAGAGTGAACACTCGCAGTTCACTCTCTCAAAAGATGCCACTGGACTTCCGCTTCCCGTCACGATGGAGGGACAGGGAGGGGACAAAACCTCCCACCCCAAACAGCTCAGCCACGGCACAGGCAGTGCAGGGGGGCTGGAGGGCAGCCCTGTGTCATCCCAGCCTTCTTCCTGGGGCCAGAGAAGTGGGGGTGCCAGAGGGAACCTCAAAAGAGCCCCCAGGCCCCCTGAGATGTGGGGATAGAGCTCAGTTCAGGGGGTCAGTGGTGAGGCCGAGTCCTGGAGCAGAAGCAGCTGCAGGAAAAGGGAGCCTGCAGACACCCGCAGCGCGCACCACCGAGTCCTCCCTCGGTGTAGACCACGCCTGCCACGAGGGAGACTCCACACACAGGCAAACCTGGGCAGGACTGTGAGGCTGTGAGTTGAAGAAGCCCAGACTCAGCCAGGACAGAGAGCCATTCGAGACTGACCAGCACGAGCGGGGACCTGGTGACGGGTCTGGGCACCCAGTGGAGACCCGGAGGTAACACTCCATTAGTAGGGCTGAATTATCCCGAGGTGAAGGCACCTCCAGACTCCCCTATCGAGGATGAGAAAACAAGCTGTAAAAAGTCCCAATGATTGGCAAGAATTACCTGCCACAGAGACAAATTTCAAGGCTCTTTAAAGAAAGACAACAACGTACCGAAACTGAACAACGTTGTCTAATTTCTAAGGGGCGCAGAGTTGTTCGTAATGTCTCCTTACTCTCCTTCTACTGTTTGTGGGATCAGCATCAATGTCCCCCATTTCATTCCGGGTCCTGGTCATCTGTGTCATCTCTCCGTTTCTCTCAGTCAGCCTGGCAACACGTCTGCCAGCTGCAGCTGGTTTCATAGAACCAGCTTTGGGCTTCATGGATAGTCTCTATTTTTCTGTTTTCAATGTTATCGGTTTCTGATCGAATCTTCATTATTTCCTTCCTCCTGCTTGCATTTGCTTTAATCAAATGCTCTTCTTCCTCTGGTTTCCTGCGGCAGAAGTTCACTTGTTGATCAGAAGTCTTTCTTCTCTGACACATGTGTTCAGTGCTGTCAGTGTCCCACCAGCACTCCCTTCAGTGCATCCACAGAGGCTGATATGTTGCATTTTCATTTTCACTTAGTTCAAAATATTTTAGATTTTCCGTTGAGACTCCCTCTGACATATGGGCTATTTAGAGTTGTGTCATTTGATTTCCGAATAGGTCAGGATATCTTCATGTTATTGATTTCAAGTCTAATTCTGCTAAGGTTTGAGAACCCCCCCTCAACCATGTGAGGATGGGCCATGGGCCTGGAGCACTTCCTCCCTGAGGACGAGGGGCCTGACAGCTGTGCTGGACTTGTCACCCTGGGTGGGCATGTCTTTCCTGTTTCAGACGCCACGACTGCTCCTCTGTTCTGTTACAGCAGGAGCGGCACATGGCACCCGGCCCACCCCACTGCTGTCTGTCCCTGCGGGGCAGATGAGAGAACATACGGGTCCTCTTGTGGCACGAGAGGGGTGCATGCGGGCCAGTGCCCCCGCATTGGCTGCCGGGAGGAACCTGCTGGCCTTGAGGACTGACGCCACTGCGGAGGCTGGTCTTGCTCTGTCTCTTCTCTGAGTGAGGAAAGCTGTTCCATCCAGCACGTGGCTGCCTTGCGTTTTCCCGGGCGACTCCCATACTGAGAGGCAGTGGCAGAAGTGGTCAGCCGTCTACTGGTGACGGCCACAGCTGTCTTTGCTGGACACAGACTTCATAGGGTTTCTATGCTTTTAAATTTGTTAAAGTTTGTTTCTGGCCCAGAATATGACCCATCCTTGTAAATGGTCCATGTGCACTTGGAAAGAAAGAGTTTTCTCTGTTGTTGGGTGGAATATTCTGTAAACTTCAATTAGGTCAAGTTGCTTGGTAGTGCCGTCCAGATTTTCCACATTCCTGCTGATTTCTGCCTCCGTGTTCCATCCGGAATTGAGAGGGGAGTGTTGAAGCCTCCACTAGAATCGTGTATCTGCCTCTCACCCCTCTCAGGTCCAGTGTGTGTCTCTTGTATTTTGAAGCTCTGTTGTTATGTGCATAGATGTTCACGGTCGTCTTGTCTCATCACCATGGAACATCCCCCTTAGTGTCCTCACGGCATATGTTTCTCCATCCCTTTACCTCTGACCTAGCTAAGTTGTAATATTACGAGGGCTCCTTACAGACAGCATATAGTGGGTATCTCTTCTTCATCCAGTCTGACAATCTGTCTTCAACTGTTGTGTTTACAACATTCACATTGAAAGTGATGATCGAAATAGATTAAAACCTGTTACCTTTGTAGCTGCTTTATTTCTGTTACATTTGTTCTTTTTTTCTTTTTCCTTTTTCTGCCTTCTTTGGGTTAACTCAGCATTTTTTATTATTCCATTTTCTCTCTTCTATTGACTTATTATTTACATATTTTTTAAAAACCTTTTTTAGTGGTTGCCCTAGAGTTTCAATATACACATTAAAGTAATCTGAGTCCACCAGGAAATATGATTATACTGCTTCATGTGTGAGGTGTTAAAATACACATTCAGCTGAGTAAATTTGGAGACCTACTTGGCGCTGCTGAAGGATTCCTGACCCGGGCAGCATCAGAGCTGTTCCAGGGCTACGCCAGCCGGGGAGGCTTTGACAGTGCGGAGGGCGGGAGAGGGGAGGAGTCGCCAGCAGGGAGAAACGGAAGCTCATTGGAGGAGAGGAAAAGCTCAGGGGATGGCGGCTCCTCATTTGCTGAGCTGTGGCGTTTCCCATTGGCTGAGCTGTGGCGTTTCCTCATTGGCTGAGCTGTGGCATTTCCTCATTGGCTGAGCTGTGGCGTTTCCTCATTGGCTGAGCTGTGGCGTTTCCCATTGGCTGAGCTGTGGCGTTTCCCGTTGGCTGAGCTGTGGCGTTTCCCGTTGGCTGAGCTGTGGCGTTTTCCGTTGGCTGAGCTGGTTGCTGGGCAAGAAGGAAGTCTTCCTTCTTACTGCTGGAGCAGAAATGTAGATGCACTTCCTGTTTGGGAGGTGAGGTATGTCTCTCCCTGTTGGGGTCAGTAACTGACCTCTCCCTGTTGGGGTCAGTAGCCGACCTCTTCCCGTTGGGGTCAGTAGCCGACCTCTTCCCATTGGGGTCAGTAACCGACCTCTCCCTGTTGGGGTCAGTAGCCGACCGCTCCCTGTTGGGGTCAGTAGCCGACCTCTCCCTGTTGGGATCTGTAACGGACCTCTCCCTGTTGGGGTCAGTAGCCGACCTCTCCCTGTTGGGATCTGTAGCCGACCTCTCCCTGTTGGGGTCAGTAGCCGACCTCTCCCTGTTGGGGTCAGTAACTGACCTCTTCCTGTTGGGATCTGTAACCGACCTCTCCCTGTTGGGGTCAGTAACTGACCTCTTCCTGTTGGGATCTGTAACCGACCTCTTCCTGTTGGGGTCAGTAGCTGACAGCTTCTTCTTTGGGGTGACTGATGATGAGTGGCGGGCGTGAGAGCCCCTCCACAGGCCTTCCTGCCTCCAGTCTTAGTTTCGGTTTCCCGCGTTAATTTTCGTGGTTGCCCTGAGGTTCCCAATACACACTTTAAAATCTGAGCTCACCAACAGATAATCCCACACTGCTTCATGTGTAAGGATCTCGTACTCCCCATCCCTCCCTCCTGTGCCTGCTGCATGGTTGTCACACATTCCACATTTGCATATGCTGTCATCACCCACATCAGCGTTGCTATCGTTGTTTTAAACAGTTATCTTTTAGAACAATTAAAAATAAGGAAAGTATATTTTACCTTCATTTTTTCAGTTCCAACACTCTTTCTTCTTTTCTAGATTCAAGTTTCTGGTCTCTATCACATTTCTTCTGCCTGAAGCACTTCCTTAAACATTACTTAGAAGGTAGGTCTGCTGGAAATAAATTCTCTCTGTTTCCGTTTACTTAGGAAAGTCTGTATTTCTCCTCTACATTTGGAAGATATTTTTAGTGGATACAGAATTCTGGACTGACTGTTGTTTTAACCCTTTAGAGATGTCGCTCTGTGATCTTACTTGCATGGTTTCTGATGAGAAATCTGCTGTAATTCTTATCTGTGTTGCTCTGTAGGCGACACGTGTTTTATACTCTGGCTGCCTTCAAGATTTTCATCATTTTAAATATGATTTGCCCAGGGGTGTGTGTGTGTGTTTGTGTGTGTATGTGGGGCGGGGGGTGTTTGGGTGTTTATCCCAGTTAGTATTCTCTGAGTTTCTTGGATTGGTGGTTTGTGGTTTATCACTAACTTTGGAAAATGCTCAGCCGTTATTTCCTCAAGTATTTCTTCTGCCCTCTTCTCTTTTTCTTTTCTTTTTTTTTCTAGGATTCTAATTACACATATATCGTACCATTTGATACTGTCACACAGCTCTTGGATGCACTGTCTTTTTTTTTTTTTTTGCTCTTTCTCTCTTTGCATTTCAGTTTGTGTTATTTCCACTGCCCAGTTTTTAAGTTCAGATTGTTTCCTCAGCTTGTCGAGTCTACGGATGAGCCCTTTTGGAGGCATTTTTATTTCTTACTGTGTTTTCAATTCCTAGTATTTCAATTTTATTCTTACGGTTGTCATCTCTCTGCTGAATTACCTATGTGATTAAAGGGCTCCCACATGTCTCCTCCCGTATAAGCCTTCAGACCTAACCACTATTTCCACTGAGTCGCCATAGACTAATGTTGCTTTTTTTTTCATCGTAAGAATGGACGTACTCTTTTGTGGCTGGCTAATCTGTTCAACATTTAGGTCTCCGAAATTTGTCCATGTTGTCATATGTAGCAGTTCGTTCTTTTCCGTGTCCTGTAGTCCTCCATCGTACAAACACCTCCATTTACTTATCTGCTCTGTAGTTTACGGACATCTGAAATGTTTCTAGTTCTGGGCTATTAGGAATCAAGTGGCTTTGAACCTTTTTGCATGTGAGTTTTGGTTGACATTACTATTCTTTTCTGTTGGGTATATAAGCAGAGTAGATTTGCTGGACCATAAAGAAGTAGTTTTCAAAAATGATTGTGCCAAGTTTTGCTTCTTGCAACAATGTATGAGGATTCCAGCTGATCCACATCCTTACCCAGATTTAGTGTTTTGTCGTTTTCATTTTAGCTATTCTTACACGTGTAGTGGTACCACATTGTGACTATAATTCTGTGTTTTTCTGATGATGAATGAGTCCGAGTAGCTTTCACTATGTTTATTAGCCCTTTGGCTATCATCTTTGTGAAATCTCTGTTCAAATCTTTTCCTATTTTTCTATTGAAATACCTTTCTTTTTAAAATTATTCATAGAAGCCATTATTATCATTATTATTACCATATTTAAATTATTCACAGTATCCTGACACTAGTTCTTTGTCAGACATATGCCTTTTCAATATCTTCTCCAGCTCTTCTGGTTGCCTTTTCATTTTCTTAAAAGTTTCCTTTTAATGACAGATTTTTTAAATTTTAAATATCCCAAATTGTCATATTTTACCTTTTAAGAAACATGGAACATCATAATGTTGTTCTCTTAGGTTTCCTATAAAAGTTTTATTATTTTTAACCTTTCACATTTAGGAATGCACTGCATGTGGAATTGACTTTTGTGTGTGGTGTGAGGTGAGGGTCAAGCTGCCTTTTCCCCACATGACAAGTCTGTTTATCTCACACCATTTATTGAAAAGACCGTCCTCTCCACACTGCACTGAAGCATCACCTTGGTCGTAAATAAGGTTGTCATATAACGTGGGGCTATTTCAGGACTCTCCGTCAGTGTGCCCTCCAGTACAGGAGCCGTTAGCCACATGTGGCTATTAAATTAATTCTAAATAAATAAAATTTAAAATTCATTTCTTCGGTCACATTAGTCACATTTCAAATGCCCAGTAGCCATATGTGGCCCGGGTCTACCGCACTGGACAGCACAGGTATGGAAAATGCCCAACATCACAGAGGCTTCTACTGGACAGGACCGGGTACCACCCGACAACCGCTTTGTCTCCCTGCCATCACCACCACTTGCCCCCAGACGCTCCACCTGCGTCCTGGGCTTCGATTTCTGGGACAGCGAAGCCTCCAGCTTGTTCTTCGCGATCACCTGGGCTCTTCCGGGTCTTTTGAATCTCCATATAAATTTTAGAATCAGCTTCTCAATTCAAACAAAGTTAACCTTCCAGGAGTTTGATATGGATGACATTGATTCTATGGGTAAGTTTTAGAAGAATTGATATCTTTCTAATATTGGCTTTTCAAATCCATAAGCAATGTTTGGCTTTATTTTCCTGGATCTTCTTTAATTTCCCTCAAAAATATGTTGCAATTTGCATTAGTTTTCTCTGGTTTTATATCTAGGGAAGTGATCTTTTTTCTTCCCTTATTAGGGGTATGTTTTAAATTTCATCTTTTATGTGATTGCTACTTGTTATCAAAACATGATCGATTTTTATATTGATCTTGTATTCATCTACCTTATTAATGATAATAGGTTTATTTGAACTTCATGTATTAAAAAAATCATGTTATTTGTGAATTATAGCAATTTTAGTGTCTCCTTTCCAGTATTATTTCTTTTTCTTGTCTTATTGAACTGACTGGGTTCTCCAAGTCAATGTTTAATTGACCTGGTGATCAAGTGTGTCCAGGTCTTGTTCATGATTTGGGAATATATTTTTTTGGAGGTATAGTTAACACATAACACTATATGAGTTTCAAGTGTACCATATAATGATTTGATATTTGTATATGTTGTGAAGTGATCACCACAATAAGTCTAGTTAACATCCATCACCTCACATACTTACAATTTTTTTCCTTGTGATGAGAACTTTTAAGATCTACTCTCTTAGTAACTTGCAAATACACACACAGTATCACTAACGATAGTCACCATGCTGTACCTTACATCCCAGGACTTATTTGTTTTATATCTAGAATTTTGTACCTTTTGACTCCCTTCACCCACCCCTCACCCCCCACCTTTGGCAACCACCAATCTGTTCTCTGTATCTATGACTTCTGTTTTGCTTTTTATTTATATTCCACATATAAGTGAGATTATATGGTATTGGACTTTCTCTGTCTGACTTATTTCACTTAACTTAATGCCCTCGAGGTCCATCCATGTTGTTACAAATGGCAAGATTTCATTCTTTTTTATGGCTGAATAGTATTCCATTGTATATAATATACCACATTCTCTTTATTCATTCATCTCTTGACAGACACTTAGCTTGTTTCCATGTCTTGCTATTGTAAATAATGATGCAATGAATATGGGAGAGCAGATATCTTTTTGAGTTGGTGTTTTCATTTCCTTCGGATAAATGCCTAGAAGTGGGATTCCTGGATCATCTGTTATTTTTATTTTTATGTTTTTGAGCAACCTCCGTGCTGTTTTCCATAGTGGCTGCACCCATTCACATCCCCATCAACAGTGCACAAGGGTTCCCTTTTCTCCACATCCTCGCCAACACTTATCTCTTCTCTTTTTAATAATTGACATTCTGACAGATGTGAGGTGATATCTCGTTGTGGTTTTGATTTGCATTTCTCTGGTTATTAGTGATGTTGGACACTTTTTCATGTACTCAATGGACATCTGTACGTCTTCTTTGGAAAAATGTCTATGGAGATCCTCTGCCCAATTTTCAATTGGATTGTTTGTTAGTTTGCTGTTGAGTTGTAAGAGTTCTTTATATATTTTGGATATTAACCCCTTATCAGATATATAATTTGCAAATATTTTCTTCCATTTAGTAGGTTGTCTTTTCATTTTACTGATAGTTTCCTTTGCTGTGCAGAAGCTTTTTAGTTTGATGTAGTCCCACTGGTTTTTTTAATTTTTTTTTTATGTGGGACACCTGCCACAGCATGGCTTGATAAGTGGTGCATAGGTCTGCGCCCAGGATCCAAACCTGCGAACCCCACCAAAGTGGAATGCGCGAACTGAACCACCACTCCACAGGGCTGCTGGTTTATTTTTGCCTTTGTTGCCTTTTCTTTTGGTGTCAAATCCAAAACTGTCATTGCCAAGACTGATGTCAAAGAGTGTATACTGCCTATGTTTTCTTCTAGGAGTTTTATGGCTTCAGGTCTCACATTCAAATCTTTAATCTATTCTGAGTTAATTTTGGGGTATGGTGTAAGATAGTGGTCCAGTTTAATTCTTTGGCATGTGGCTGTCCAGTTTTCCCAGCACCATTTATTGGAGAGATTTTCCTTTCTCCATTGCAATATTTTTGGCTCCTTTGTTGTTAAGTTAATTGACCGTATACGCGTGGATTTATTTCTGTGCCCTCTATTCCGTTCCACTGATCTGTGTCTGTTTTTATGCCAATACCATAATGTTTTGGTTACAATAGCTTTGTAAAATAGCTTGAAATCAGAAAGCCTGATGCCCTCAGCTTTGTTCTTATTTCTCAAGATTTCTTAGGCTGTTTGGGGTCTTTTGTGGCTCATATAAATTTCAGAATTTAAATAAAATTTTAAATCTTTTAAAATTTGGTTTAATGTTTGCTATAACTTTTTTAGATTTTTAAAAATCAGATAGGAATGTCTACTTGTAGTCACAGTTTAAATAAAATTTTTATTGTGCTGTGGTTCTCAGCTGGGCGCAATTTTGCCCCCAGGGGACATTTGGCAATATCTAGAGACGTGTGGGGTTGTCAAGCCTTGGGGGGTGTGGTGTTCCTGGCATCTAGTGGGTGGAAGCCAAGGATGCTTCTAAACATCCCCAAATGCACAGGACAGCCTCCCACAGCAGAGGATTATCAACCCAGGATGCCTATAGTCTGAGGTTGAGAAACCTGTAATTGTGAATTAGTGTGGAATTGTGTCAGATAATTTTCTGCATCAAATGAGAAATCATATGAATCTTTCTCTTTTTTATGTTGTGTAATGAATTATACTGATTGCTTTTTGAACGTTAAACCACCTATACAAACCTGGAATCAATTCCACTTGATCATAATATATTATCTTTTACTGTTTGATTTAATTAGCTAATATTTCATTAAGTATTTTTGCACCTATCTTCATTACAGAGATTGGTTTTAAGTTTTTCTTCTTGGTAGTGTCCTTAAAGGTTTTGGGGTCAAAGTTATGCTAATGTCATAAAATACTCAGAAATCTTTCCCTTTGTCTATTTTCCAGAAGACTGTATGTAAAATTAGCACTCAATTTTTATTGTGTTTTTAGAATTCACTAGTGAAGTCATCCGAGCCTGGGGTTTTCTTCGTGGGACGGGTTTAATAAAAGACTCAATTTACTTAATAGATACGGAATTATTCAGATTTTCTATTTCTTTTTTGTTGACTCATATAAATTGTAATTTTCAAAGAGTTTATCCACTTATTGAATTGCCAAATCCTTTTATAGTCTTTCTGATGTTTGTAGACTCTTTAGTGGTGGTGTTATTGGACCCAAACACAGGTTCGTTTACCTGCTGCACAGGAGGGCCAAAAACTGGCTTGTGGGAAGGAAAGAAGTTTATTACAGAAAGGCAGCCGGGTGAGGAGACGGGAGTTAGAACTCAGATCCAGCTCCTCGAAGGGAAAAAAGCAGGAATTTTTATCTGGGGTTTTAGGTACGGGAGGGGGAGTGTGTGCTGGGTTTAGGTAGGGGAGGGGGAGCGTGTGCTGGGGTTTAGGTAGCGGAGGGGGAGCATGTGCTGGGTTTAGGTAGGGGAAGGGGAGTGTGTGCTGGGGTTTAGGTGGGGGAGGGGGAGCGTGTGCTGGGGTTTAGGTGGGGGAGGGGGAGCGTGTGCTGGGGTCTAGGTAGGGGAGAGGGAGCGTGTGCTGGGGATTAGGTAGGGGAGGGGGAGTGTGTGCTGGGTTTAGGTAGGGGAGGGGGAGCGTGTGCTGGGTTTAGGTAGGGGAGGGGGAGTGTGTGCTGGGGTTTAGGTAGGGGAGGGGGAGCGTGTGCTGGGGTTTAGGTAGGGGAGGGGGAGCGTGTGCTGGGGTTTAGGTAGGGGAGGGGGAGTGTGTGGTGGGTTTAGGTAGGGGAGGGGGAGCGTGTGCTGGGGTTTAGGTAGCGGAGGGGGAGCATGTGCTGGGTTTAGGTAGGGGAGAGGGAGCGTGTGCTGGGGATTAGGTAGGGGAGGGGGAGTGTGTGCTGGGTTTAGGTAGGGGAGGGGGAGTGTGTGCTGGGGATTAGGTAGGGGAGGGGGAGTGTGTGCTGGGTTTAGGTAGGGGAGGGGGAGTGTGTGCTGGGGTTTAGGTAGAGGCATGGGAGCGTGTGCTGGGGTGTGCTGGGGTGTTAGGTAGGGGACGGGGAGCTTGTATCCAGGCTGGTTGGCACCTTCCCACCAGCCTGTGTTTGGCCTTGAGGACTGAATTTCTTTCCCTTCATTGTCTGGATTTTTCTGGTTAGTTTTCATCTTCAGCCTGCGTTTGGCCTGTGAGGCTGAATCTTGAAGTCTGGGCCTGACTTCCAGGAAAAGACAGCTCACTCGTGTGCTAAGGAGGGACAGAAAGACCTGGTGAGTTTTAAACAACAGTTGATTATGTGGAATACGCACAGCTGCCGTTAGCAAAGCTTATCTCAGAGTTGTTTGCTCTGGGGAAGATGTTTTTAACTTCATGCTGGGTTTCAGAATTGGCGTTTCCCCGGGGTTGTCTTCCGATCCATGAACACGAGTGTCTCTCTGTGTATTTCGGTCTTCTGTGATTTCTTTATCAGCGTTTTCTAACCTTCAGCATGCAGTCTACACAGTTTTTGTTAAGTTTCTCCTTAAGTGTCTTATTTCCTGGGGAGCGATGGTGGCCGGTAGTGTGTTTAATCTCGGTTTCCACGTGTTCTTGTTCGTGTGCAGAAGCCCAGTGTTTCCACGCGCTGCCCTCGTGTTCCGCGACCTCGCTGAGCTCCCATCGTCGTTCTAGGCCTGTTCCGTTGATTCCTCAAGATGTCTGTGTAGATGATCACGTCCTGTGCAAGGAGGGGGTTCATCCCCCCCCCCCACCCCGGTCTGCCTGGTTTTCTCGCCATGTGGAGGCGGCTGGAACCGGCAGGCTGGACTGAGGGAGAGCGGGGAGCAGAGTCTCCCGGCGCAGAGGACAGCGCCCAGCGCGTCGCGGCTCAGTGTGACGCCAGCCGGGAGTGTGTGTGGACGCTGCTGTGCGGTGGAGCAGGCTCCCCTGCTGTGGTTCTGCTAGGACTTTGTCACGAGTGGATGTGGAGGGGCTGGGTTTAAGGACGACCAGGAGTTTGCGAACTGCAGGGGCGGGTCAATCCGGGCGGCGTCTTTCAGTTCTGGCCTTTGGGGCCTCGTGAAAATCACCTTCTTCACTGACCTCGGGCCGGGTTTCTCTGGAAAATCGGGCAGGTGGCACTTCCTGTAATCTCTGAGCTCAGGAGGAGGGGCGGGAGATCGTGCTCATTTCTCTCTCCCTCTCCTCAGGGCCTGACCTAATGGAGCCGTGGGGGGCTCCAGGAGCCAGAGCCGGCTTCACCGTGAGTGGGCGCCGTCCCAGGGGACACGGACGCCCCGTCACAGCCCCCTCGAGTGCCAGGCTGCCGTGCTGGACCTGGGGCCGCGTGTCCTCGGAGGCCAAGGTTCTCAGGAGCAAGTGGCCGGGATGACGCGCAATTTTTCGCCCCCTCTCCCCAGGCCCTGCCTGGACCCTGACGTCCCCCGGCGGATCTCGCAGCCCTGAGGAGGAGCAGGAAGGCGGATGGACCGCTCCCCTTTTTTGTGTGTGTGTGTGAGGAGGCTCCGCCCTGAGCTAACATCTGCCAATCCTCTTTTTGCTGAGGAAGACTGGCCCTGTGCTAACATCCATGCCCATCTTCCTCCACTTTATATGGGACGCTGCCACAGCATGGCTTGCCAAGCAGTGCGTCAGTGCGCGCCCAGGATCCAAACCGGCGAACCCTGGTCCACCACAACAGAGCACGCGCACTTAACCGCTTGCGCCACCAGGCTGGCCCGGCCGGCTCCCCTTTGAAAGGAGAGCCAAGGTTCCAGAGTGAGCACCGCCCGCCCGAGAGGCTGGGACCCCACTGCGCGGGCGGAGGTGACAATGTCGTCTCCAAAGAGGGTTTGGGAAGAAAGTGAGGTCCACGCGCTGCCAGGTGGAGGCTCAGAGCACGGCACCGAGCGTGGGTCACGGTACAGTGTTAGTCGTGATGTGTGGTAACGATGTGGTGGGGCTCCACAGACTCGGAGTGGACGGTGAGGGTGGACATAAGCAACAGGATCAGGTGACACGGGCCTTGAAGGCCAGAGTGAGGGATTTGAACATAATCTAGTAGCTAGTGGAGTAAAGACAGACAGAGACAGAGACAGAAGGAGAGACAGACAGAGAGGCAGAGTGAGAGAGACAGGTAGAGACGGAGAGAGAGAGGGAGCGGGTGTGACCTGGGGAGGGAATCCTGCTGACCGCTGCACTGACCCTCTGCACACGGGGAGCCAGTGCCCGCCGCCCGGGACGCCCGTCCAGCTGGGCCTCGAGCACGTCCCGAGAGACAGGGCTCTCCCGGCGGTGGTCCCGGACCCTCTGTGTCTCTCCCCAGAGGCCACGTGAGGGCCACACGGCTCCGTGGGCAGGGACGAGGACCCCCTCGTGGCTCTGAGGACAGGGCAGGGCGTTCTGTTGGTTTCTTGGCACTGTCGACTGTTCCAGTGGCAGAAACCCTGCAGTCGTGGGCGAGGTCGCGGCCTCTGCGCAGGGGCCTCTGGTGGCGTCCCAGCTCCTGCCGGGCTTGGTGTCGGGGTGGAGACGCAGCAGCGTCTCCTGGGGACCCGCGTCCTGGGCTGTAGTGTTGCCCCAAGCCGGGAGCAGCGTGGAGACGGCGGCCGGCGGCCGGGAAATCGCCACCCAGGAGTCAGGCCGGCCTCCCTGTGCTGGTCCTCAGGAGCGGACGCCCCTGAGGGTGTGCACATGCCGCCACGTGTGCAAACACACGCGTGGGTGTGCATTCCCGTGCGTAGAACATCTCTGGAAACTTCCGGCCCCTCTGGGGAGGGGGCTGGGCCGAAAGGGGCTTCCAGTGAGTAGCCTCAGCACCTCTGGATTTTCCCCTGTTGGGAGGGCCCCCCCCCCCCGCCGGCTTGCACCCCTCTCCTCACCACGCCCCCACCCTGAGTCCCCTCCTCCTCTCGGCCGCCTGGCCTGCGGCCCTTCGAGTCCTGGCTTGTAGTTTAAACATCACCCACATCGCAAAGCCTCCCAAAACCGTCTCTCCCACCTCGCTCTCCCCAGGATCCCGGTGTCCAGCTGCCTGGTGGGCGTCACACTCGAGCAACCACATGGCCGGGAGCCAGCAACCATGGCTGACTTTGTGCACGTGACGAGATGCCCTCACTCTCCACGGAAGGTCGGCGGAGACCAGCACCGCGCGGGCTGTCGTCTTCCTGCCAGGTCAATGGAGCGGGGGGTGCGAGGACCCGCTGTTGGGGCAGCGGCGAGGGGCGCTGTGGACTGGGTGTCGGCCAGACGGCGCATGCACGGGTTCCATTGTCCCGTCACGCGGTTGTCCCACTGCCCGGGCGGGTCCTGCAGACACGTGTGCTCACGCGTGTGCAAAGGGACCCGTGTGCGAGGACAGCAGGACCCCTAGTGGCGGAGCCTCTCAGCGTCTCAGGGAGCCGGCCTACCCAGAGGCCCGTGTCGTCTGCCTGTGTGCGGATGCGCTCACGTGCTCTCTTGTGAGCCGAAGCGTTGTCTGCTCACAGCCTTTTGGAAGCACGGCCCAGCCCTGCCACCCCCGTGTCCCCTGCGCTCTCCTCTCCGCCGCAGCCTACCCTCCGCTCTGCGATCTGCCCCCCGTGTGACCTCCCACGTGACGCCCGCTCACGGAGGTGTCATGTCTCTGTCACTCGGTTGCAGCGTGAGACTCCACGTCCTCCTGGAACGCACTCTAGCTGCACCCCGAGGGCTGGTGAGTGTCGTCACTTCTGAGTATTTCTAGTTCCCATTGTGGTTCTTACTAGACCCCTGAACTATTTGGAGGTGGGTTTTTTCAATCATCAACAAGGATTTATTGAGGGCTTCTCATAGCCAGTCCCTGTTCTGGGTGCTGCTGACACCCACAAGAGCACTCCCCATTAAATATATATATTTTTGGCTACAAGTACATTTTTGAAAAGTTTTGCAAATATTTAAAGTTTTGATTCCTCAATTTTCTTTACAAATATCAGAAAATACATTCTCGTAGCCCTTTGCTAAGATCACAGGCCCATGCAGAGGGTGCCTCATGGCTACAACAGCCCTGCCACCCAGCACCATGAGGCCCTCTCCTCCAGGAAGCCCTCTGGAGTTTCTTCAGACTACGTGGTGCTGGACGAGGATGCCAGCCACCCCACCCCTACCAGGGAAGGGTCCACACAGGCGGGTGCCTTCCCCCACCCGGGCCAGCTGCTTCCTGGCTTGGGCTGGCCGTGGGCTGGGACACCCTGGGAGAACCGCCTCCCAGTAAGCTGGGATAACAGCACTGAGCCCCTGGCTCCCACCTCTCAGAGGGCTCCATGGGGTTCCTGGAGGAGGAGCCGCTCCCTGTCCCTGGGCAGCCTGGCAGCCCAGCCACAAGGCCACACGCGTCTCCGGGCTTCAGAGGCCTCAAGCGGAGCCCAGCAGGAGGTCTTGGCTGCAGGCCTGAGTGGCCGGCCTCTGTGTCACGTGCAGCAGGACAAGGGGCGCAGCTGAGTGCAGGTGCCGCCCTGGACAGGCCCTGCCCTCCTGGCCCTGGAGCACCGGTGTCGGCAGGACGGGACCGAGACGCAGGCTGGGCTCAGCTGAGCCCTGTCCACCCCAGACGTCCAGCTGACCCCAGTGCAGACCCCCATGCCCTGAGCCCACAAAGCCTGCGCCCTCTCCTCACACCCTCCCAGGCTCCTGAGGCCCCTGCAGGGAGAGGCTGGCGTGGGCTTCTGGGTCAATCCCTGGATGAGGCCAGTGCGGTAGGGTGGGAGAACTCTGGGTTTTTAGTTATCTTTTCACAGATGGCTCTTCTCTCAATGGCACTGTGCTCAAGGGGTGTCCAGATGGTCCTGATTCTCCAGTGTTTGCTGAGATGGCTTCTTCCCTGGTGTCTGATCAGTTTCCGTGACGGTCGCACGCATACGTGAAATGCACAGGCAGCCTCTAACGTGGGGGCGGTGTTCTGTGTGTGTCACCCGGCTGAGCGAGTCCCGTGATGTTCACGCCGTCCGTGGCTCCACCCAGTTCTGTGTGACTCACTGCCCACGACGTGCAGGACATCCCCCAGCCTCTCCTGTCGTCAGACACTCGCCCCTCGGTTGTTGGTGTGCGTGTGTGCTGAGGCTGTGGATGCACACGGTGTGGGGCCCTTGCCTCCCGGGGAAGCGCATCTCCAGACAGCGCGTGTCCCCGACGCCGGCTCTGCCGCCAGGTCCGCTCGGGCTCTCCTTGCCAGCACGTCCTCCTCCACGGCCACCGTCCCCCGGGTCCCACGTTCAGGTGTGCTCGTCACAAACAGCTTCAGGTGGAACTTACTTCATCTCGCCCTGCGTAAAATCCCCGCTCTCAGCCAGGGCGTCGGTCCCCACACAGCTACTGTGATCGCTCGTGTGTCGGGGTCGTTTTCACTGTCCTGCTCTGTGCGTCCTGTCACCTTGCCTTTTCTCTCTCTTCCTTGTTTCATTGTGATGAGAACACCTGAGATCTCCCCTCTTAATGCGTTTTACGTGCACGATACAGAGTTGTGAACCTCAGACAGGATGGTGGGCAGCACGTCTCCTGAGCGTGCTCGTCCTGCATGGCCGAGACCCTGTGCCTGCTGGACGACCCCCGCCCTCCCCAGCCCCCGGCTCCCACTGCCCACCCTCTGCTCCTGTGATGGTGACAACCCCATGTACCTTCGGGAGTGGAACGGCAGAGTCCTGTCCTTCTGTGACGGGCTCACTTCACTCAGCACCGTGTCCTCGAGGGGCATCCATGTGTCGCACACGGCAGCACCTCCTTCCTGCTCAAGGCTGACGACGTTCTGCTGTGTGTAAGACCTCGTTTTCTGTGTCCATTCCTCTGTCAATGGGCGTCGGCTTCTGTGAGCCACGCTGCAGTGAACGTGGAGGGAGACGCCTGGTCGAGACCCTCCTCCACTCTTTCGGGTGAATTCCCAGAAGTGGGATTTCCAGTTCCCGTGGTCATTGCACTTTCAATTTTTTGAGGAACCTGCATACTGTTTCCCAGAGTGGCTGCACTGACTCACCTTCCCACCAGCGGTGCACGCAGGCTCCCTTTCTCCACGTCCTCGCCAGCACTTGTTGTTTTCTGTTTTTGATAACAGCCACTCTGATGGGTGTGAGGTGACATCTCAGTGTGGTTTTGGTCTGCATGTCCCCGATGATTAGTGATTCTGAGCATCTTTTCATGTACCTGCTGGCCATCTGTATGTCTTTTTGGAAGACTATTCCAAAGAATAGTCTATTCAGGTCCTTTGCCCATTTTTAAATTGGGTTATTGGTGAGTTTTTTGCTATTGAGTTGTAGGAGTTCCCCATATATTTTGGATGTGACCCACTTCTCAGTTCTACGGTTTGCAAATATTTGCTCTCTTTCTGTAGGTTGCCTTTTCACTCTGTTGATGGTTTCCTTTGTATGCAGAACCTTTTTAGTTTGATGTAGACCCCCTTGTCTATTTTTGCTTTTGTTGCCTCTGCTCTTGGTGTCAAATCCAAAAGTCGTTGCCAAGACTGATGTCATGAAGGCAAGGATGCCCACTCTCTCCACTCCTATTCAGCTTGGTACTGAAAGACCCAGCCAGAGCAATTAGGCAAGAAAAAGAAATAAAAGGCATCCAAATTGGAAAGAAAGAAGTGAAATTATCTCTGTTTGCAGAGGACATGATCCTATAAGTAGAAAACCCTAAAGACTCCACAAAACCTGTTAGTAGGACTAAAGGAATAAACAAATTCAGTAAAGTAGCAGGATACAAAATCAACGTAGAAAAATCTGGTGCCTTTCTGCACATCAGCAGCGAACTATCCAAAAAGGAAATTAAGAAAATAATCCCATTTACAACAGCATCAAAAAGAATAAAATGCTTAGGAATAAACTTAATCAAGAAAATGAAATACCTGTGGGCTGAAAACTTCAAGACACTGATGAAAGAAATTGAGGAAGACACAAATAAATGGAAAGACGTCCTGTGCTAATGGATTGGAAGACTTAATATTGTCCATACTACCCAAGGCGATCTACAGATTCAAAGCAATCACTATCAAAATCACAATGGCATTTTACAGAAATAGAAAAAACAATTCCTAAATTAGTATGGAGCCACAAAGGACCCCAAACAGCCAAAGCCATCTTGAGAAGGAAGAACACAGCTGGAGGCATCCACTGCCTGGTTTCAAACTCTCCTACCAAGCTACAGCCATTAAAACAGTGTGGCGCTGGCGTAGAGACAGACACAGGCCAGTGGAGCAGAATCGAGGGCCCAGGAGGAAACCCACACGTATGCGATCAACTGATCTTCGAAGTATGTGATCAATTGATCTTCGACGAGGGAGCCGAGACCAGCCAGCGGGGAAAGGAGGGTCTCTCAACAACGGTGCTGGAAACTGGATGTGCGCATGTGGGAGAACGAATGCGGACCCTCATCTCACACCGTTCACACCACGAACCAGCGCGGACTCACTCAGGGCTTCAGCGCGAGACCCAGACGCGTGCACTCCTAGAAGAAAACACAGGGAGCTCCGCCCTGCCTCGTCCGTGCTCGAGTTCCTCCCCTCCCAGCCTCTTCTCATCGAGCAGCTTGGTCCCAAGCTTCCCGGCGTCCTGGTCTGAAGGTGGACGTCCGTCCACGTTGTTTGTGGTCGCCCTGAAACCTGCACCTGCACCATCGGCTTCTAAAGCATCTGCCTGCACACGGCTCCTGCCCTGTTTTGGACAGTCTCCTCAGCGGGGTCCTGGGCGTCAGATTGCTGGGTCAAAGCTGCCACGCGGCCCCTCCTCCCCTCTGCTCAGCGCCACCCTCTGGAGCTCCCAGACTTCTCTTCGGGGTCATCTGGCCCCACAGGCAGCCCTGCACGTAGAGCTGGGGGACGCCTCCCCTGGAACTCGAGGCCCTGAGGTCAGTCCTGAGAGGCGGCTTCTCAGCGGAGCCCGGGCAGTGGCCGGAGCCTGGAGGCCACGGGGCTGGGGCTCCTCTGGGCCCGGGTCGGAGGAGGCCCCCGCCGTGCAGCCTCCACCTTCATTTCTGGACTGAGGGTCAGATGCCCGACCACGGGGCCCAGGGAGCCCCTCCATCAACCAACAAGGGTCCCAGGGAGAGGCCGGTCCAGTGACGGTTCTCCATTGTCCGGCAGAAGCAAAGTCACAGGCAGAGTCATGAGGCATGAGGTGGGGTCAGTGGGAGGGCCAGCTCCGTCTGCCCGTGAGGGTCCCGTGTGTGCCCAGTGGGTCACAGGGGCCGCTCCGGGCCCCTCTGCCCAGCTTCTTCTCAGCGTGGTCCCAGGCTGCGGCTTTGTGCCGTCTGCTGGATGCAGGACACTGTGCAGCCAGGTGGGCAGGGCAGAGTCGGGGGGACAGGCGAGCCCCGCTCTGGTCTCGGGGCCACTGTCCTGTGGGCCTCGGTGGCCGGCTCGACTCAGAGGGTCCTGGGGGTTGTCATGGATGCCGCCTTCCCTGCTCCTGATGGGACGGGCTCCCCAGGTCCCCAGCATTGGAGGGGCTCGCAGATCCCAGGTCCGACTGGCGGCCTGCGTGGTTGAAGTGCCTCGGGCAGGGCAGCCCGTGCCTGAGACCACAGGTCTTTATTCCCCCAAAGGCCGGCATCAGAATGCCCTGGAGTCAGACGTTTCTAAACTGACTTTTATTTGGGGGCTTCTGCTGTGTGTCCAGGAGCCCTCCAGGGTGTGGAGACCAGAAGAGTCACCACCTTGCCCACAGGAACTTCGGGAAACAGTGAACACCGGCGCAATAAATGGTCACTGCGCGGTGTTAAGTGCTCAAGAGAAAACCAGAGCAGGGGACGTGGGGGCTTGCAGCTTTAGGGGGCAGCCGGGAGGGCCTGGTCGAGACCACAGGTGGGCGGGGATCCCCATCGTCCCCTGGGGGGACAGGGCAGGGGCTTCTCTGCCACCTGAGGGTCTTGTCTGGATGGGGAAGCTGATGGCCATCCTGAGCAGGGACGTGACATGATGGACACATGGCCGGGGGCTCTCCTGGTCACAGTGGCTGCTGTGGTGGGGCCAGGCTAAAGGTTAAAGGGCGAGAAGGAGGGACGAGGGGGGCGGCTGGCCGAGGAGGATCTGGTGCTGGGGCAGCCCTGGGGGAGGCCTGAGCAGGGCCGCCCCTCGTCCCTGAGGGACCGCGTGCCTGGGCCCAGGACAGTGAGGACCTGGGGCCGTCACCACCCCACCAGTCCCTGCGGATCGGGGCTGTGCAGAGGGAGGGCCGTGGGCTGGCAGGACCGGCCGCAGCCACCAGTTCATCCCGCTGCTCCTCTGTTTCCTTTCCAGTGGCCGCGTGTCTGCAGAGGGGAGATGGCGGGCCCACCTGACACCCTGAGGGCAGGAGCCAAAGGCTGACTGGTGCGTTCTCACCCCGCCCCCTCACCACCTCCTACACCCCTGGGGCCTGGTCAGCCGGCCCTGGCCCCGACTGTCCCCCACGCCACCTGGCTCACGCCTGGCTCCTGCACTTCCCATCGTGTGGCCTCGGGCAGGGTTCATCCTCTGAGTCTCAGAGCCCCCCGCCTATGAGGAGGGTCAGGCAGGAAGTGAGTGATGAGGAGGTGTCTTGTTTCCTGCCCTGCCAGGCGAAGCTGACACCGCACACACTGCCTGCCTCACTCCTGGCCAGTGGGTGAGGTTCAGGACGGGGCCTGTGCCCTCCAGACCCTCCATCTGCACCCCCAGCACATCCCGAGAGGGGCACTGTGATGAGATGCTGTGTGCTCACGGGCGGGTCAGCCGAGTCCAGAGGAAGAGCTGGACACACACAGGACATGCACACGCGTACACATTTGCACGGACAGCATGCACCTGCTCACACACACACATGCACACATTCGCAAGGCACATTTGCACTCACACAGCACATACCTCCTGACACATGCACACGTGCACATTCACGCACACAGAACACACCTGCTCACACACACGTGCACACATCACACCTGCACATTAGGACACTCGCAGCATGCACCTGCTCACACATGCACACATTCACACGTGCACATTTGCACACACAGCGCACACCTCCTCGCATACACACATGTGCATACACATGCATACACGAGCACACACACTCAAGCAGCACTCACACGTGGGCACACGCAGGCACATGCACTGGGGAGCGGCTCAGCCTCTCTGTGAGGCGGGAGGGTGCTGGCTCTGGTTGCCTCCGTGGGAGCTGGAGCTGGAGGGCGACGCCGTGTGGGTGACGTCGGCATCAGGAGGCCACCAGCTCTCGGACCTCACCTGGCGCCTGTGCGGTTGTTGTTCCCGTTGCTGTCACTGTGAGGAGGTTCTTGGTGTCGTAGACGTCACAGAGACCCCTCTCCCCTCCCTGCAGAAGAGTGTCCTTGTGCCCAGGCGGCCGACCCCTTCTCTGTCCCAGCAGAGGTCGTCGAGCCCAGCACCGTCACGTCCAGTACCGGGAGCGGGTTATGGACGGCTGTCCCTGCCCTGGACTGGAGGCCCCGGGAAGATGTGCAGCTCCCTGAGTCAACACAGATGAGCCCAGGAAAATGTCACTCGGGGGCTTGGGGACCTAGACAAGCTGATTCTAAGTTCACGTGGAGAAGTCACTCAGCAGGAATATCCGGGAAAACCCGTGGAAGTGTCACAAGAGGGACGAGCCCGACCAGCTGTGACAACACAGAGACAGCTCACTGTGATGCTGCCAAGACGGAGAAAAGCCTTTCCAAGTGTGACACGCGTCCCAGGAGCCACCACAACAAGTGACATGTCCAACCCCACGGAAGCCACGTGTCTCCACGGGGACATCCATAATCAGATTCGGAGATAATCAGGAAACGGGGAAATATCTGCTGTTCTGATTTCCTGAGTCGGGGGGTGGGGGTCGTTTCCACAAACCCGTTCTTTAAAGGACCAGAGAGACACGGGAAGTGTGTGGACGGTTCACAGGCAGAGGGAGTGAAGTGGCTCCTGATGGCGAAACGCGCTGTCGCCTCGCTGCCGAGAGATGCGCAGATGACACTGAGAAGCCCTCAGGCTGCACCTGTCACCCCAGCAGAGACCCTCAGTCACACCGCGGGGAAGGGGAGCCTCGGGCCATCTCAAGAGTTCTGGACGGGCCGTGACGGGGACGACGGACACTCTCCATTAAAGATAGAATGTGCACAGAATGGACCAGACGAGCATCCCGCACGTGTGGGGACGGCCTGCATTCAAGTCCCTCCTTTGGGCGTGCTGTGTAATTGCCAGTGAGAAACAGCCCCAGTGCCACCACAGAGGGTTCAGAGAGAAATCACGGGGATCCAGAAGGGGCGTATTATACACCCAATAGAGAGACGAGGCACCTCTGCAGATAATAGTGAAGATTTCTAAACCATGGTGATGTGAAAAACCACACTGTGAACCTAGGAGGGGGAGGGGTGATGTGTGAGCACAGTCCCCTGCAGGGCGGGAGGCCGGGGGCCTGGGTGATGTGTGAGCACAGTCCCCTGCAGGGCGGGAGGCCGGGGGCCTGGGTGATGTGTGAGCACAGTCCCCTGCAGGGCGGGAGGCCGGGGGCCTGGGTGATGTGTGAGCACAGTCCCCTGCAGGGCGGGAGGCCGGGGGCCTGGGTGATGTGTGAGCACAGTCCCCTGCAGGGTGGGAGGCCGGGGGCCTGGGTGATGTGTGAGCACAGTCCCCTGCAGGGTGGGAGGCCGGGGGCCTGGGTGATGTGTGAGCACAGTCCCCTGCAGGGCGGGAGTCGGGGGCCTGGGTGATGTGTGATCACAGTACACTGCAAGGGCAGGAGGCTGGGGGCCTGGGGACTGGGGTGAAGAGGGTGGGATTATGCCAAGCCTCTGCTTTGTCCCCTCCGTGGTGACGGGACCCTCCACTGGGGCCCCTGACCTTCGGGAGTTAAGAGCTAAGTCAGGCCGGGTTCTGCTGACCTGCACGCTGATCCGGGGGCCCCGTTGTCGGGTGGAATGGCAGCGCCCCCAGGTTCCGCCCGCTGCCCGGCACCCTGTCCACTCTTGTCCGTAGTAGGTGGAGGCACTCGTGCCCTCCGGACCAGCTCTGCCGTCGCACACTGCCCACCTCGACCCGAGTGTCGTGTTCCCACAAGAGGTGCAGCTCGCACAGCGACTGTCAGTCAGATGAGCGTGCCCTGTTCCCTCCTCCCTTCGGGCCATTTCGGGGACAGGGGCCACTGGGTGGGCCGTGCTGGTCACTCTGGGCTGCGGCCGAGGTGACACTGACCCTTAATCCCGATGGTGAGCCAGGCTCCGGCAGGCATCCCACGGCTCCGTGGGGTGAGGGTGCTGCCCATGGTGCCCGTGTCCACGGAAGGAGGCCGAGGTCAGATGGACACCTGGCCGAGGGCCTGGCCGCTCCCTCGGATGCCCCTCTGTGTGGTGCTGGACTGAGGGCTTCACCGCTCCTGCCTGTGGAGACTCCGGGACATGCAGCCGGGTGACGATCGTCCGTCCTGAGGGCCAGGGCAGGGGCGCAGGGCCTCCCCCAAAGTAGCCCTGTCCCTGCTTCTCGAGAGGCGGCGCCACCCCGGGCCCCAGTTCTGGACACTCTCCAGGACCTCAGGTCCCAGCAGCCAACGTGCTCCTTCCCTGTGAGGGGAAATGTGGCCCCCTTCCTGATGCCCGGCTCAGATCTGTGAAACCTGGTTCCTCCCCCGAGACACGGTCTCACAGCACAGAGGCTGCTCGAGGTCACACATGTAGTCCTCTCCCCAAACCCACCCACCCTGGTGGTGTTGTCTATGCTGATTCACCAGCCAGAACCAGTGAGGTTTTGTAGGATGGGGTCCCTGTGGGAGTTGGGTCTCCTCTGAGGGACCGGGCGTAACCTGGTCTGTGGAAGCTCCCGGAGGCTCGTGCCAGGGGTCTCTGGTCTCCAGACCCCTGCAGTGGGGACATCCTGGGTTAGTGCAGCTCAGGGAGGAACTCAGAGGGCAGGAGCAAAGGGGTGTCTGTGGGGGAGCGCCCCGAACGTTCTCTTAATCTACGGGCGGTTTCCCAGCTCCCACCGTCAGGGTCCCGGGGCTGAGACGTGGGAAGCGGCTCTGAGAGCACATTTTCTTAACATCCCGAATCCTCAAACTCAGCTGTGAAAGTACACACTTCAGTGGGTTTTAGAGTGTTTACGAGTTGTGCAACCATCACCACTGTTTCCACGACATTTCACCGCCCTGAACAGAAATCTCTGGCCCATCAGCAGATTCCCGCATTCTCCCTCCCCCGGCCCCTGGTGACCACCGACCCACTTTCTGTGTCTGTGGATCTGACTATTCTGGACATTTCAGACACGTGGAATCCTGCAATACGGGTCTTTTGCGACCGGCTTCTTTCCCTCAGCAGCATGTCCATCCTGGTTGTAGCACGGATCAGGATTTCACTCCTCTCTCTGGTTGGATAATAGTCCATTGCGTGTATGAACCACATTTTGTTTATCTGTTCCTCTGTCCATGGACACTTAGACTGTTTCCACCTTTTTGCTCCTGTGAGTGGTTCTTCTATGAAGACACATCTGCAAATATTTGCTTGAGACCCTGTTTTCACTTCCCTTGGGCGTATACCTGGGAGTGGAATTGCTGGGCACGTGGTACCTCGATGTTTAACTATGGAACTCGCAAACTCTTCTCCACTATGGCTGCACCTTTTGACATTGCTGCTGGCAGCCCAGGAGGCTCCCGTTCCCCCACATCCTCGCCCACCTCATTCTTTCCCCTTCCTGTAGTGGCCAGTCCAGGGGTGGGAAGTGGTGTCTCGCTGTGGTTTCTGTCTGCATTCCCTGGTGGCTGCTGCTGCTGCTGTTGAGCATCTTCTCAGGTGCTTGCTGGCCGTTTGTACATCACGTTGGAGAAATGTCCATCTGAGTCCTGTGTCCACTTTCTAATGGGGTGATTTGTCTCTTTGTTGTGGAGTTTTGAGTTTTTGTATGTTGTGTACACTGGATCCCTCATCAGATCGGTGACTCGCACACACTTTCATTCCTTGTGGGTGGTGTTTTCACTTTCTTGATGGTGTCATTGGAAGCACAGAAGTTTTCAATTTTGATAAAGTCCAGTTTAGTGATTTCTTTTGTTGCTCGTGCTTTGGTGTCTAAGAGCAGAACTGGGTTCCCAGTGCGCCGGCAGGAAGCCCCTCCTCAGCCGGCAGCCACACGCGCCTTTGCTTGGTGCAGCTCTGGGCCAGGAGTGTGCACACTGCGCTGCCAGTCAGCAGCTCATCTGAGCCCCGGATCCGCCTTCTGGCTCCTCGTAAAGCTTCTGAAGAGAACTGTAACCTCATGAGGACAGAGGTCCCAGGGGCTGGCAAGGTAGCCTGTAAGCAGGACTGTTAGAAAGTGTGAGTGGGAACCTATGATCCGCCAAGCCGGATGCCACCCGCCCTGGCTACGGGTCTTCACCACTCTCTCATCAGATGGACTGGGGAGCTGCCAGCAGGGAGCAGGCGGGTGTGTTCTCTGAAGCTTTGGTTGGTGGAGTGTAATATTTGGATTTTTTTGTCTTGCATATTAGACATGCAGGAAGACCTGGAGACCCTGCTGGCCTTGGAAAGAGCAAAAATGATTGCCCAATACGATCAGGTAAGGCCCAGGAGGAGATCCTAGCTCTAGGAGCAGGTGAGGCCCAGGCGGGGACCACAGTCAGCAGGAGCAGGTGACGCTCAGGTGGGATCATAGGCAGGAGCAGGCGAGGCTCAGGTGGGGAGCATAGGCAGGAGCAGGCGAAGCTCAGGTGGGATTATAGGCAGGAACAGGCGAGGCTGAGGTGGGGTCACAGGCAGGAGCAGGCGAGACTCAGGTGGGGTCACAGGCAGGAGCAGGCGAGGCTCAGGTGGGGTCACAGGCAGGAGCAGGCGAGGCTGAGGTGGGGTCACAGGCAGGAGCAGGCGAGGCTCAGGTGGGGTCACAGGCAGGAGCAGGCGAGGCTCAGGTGGGGTCACAGGCAGGAGCAGGCGAGGCTCAGGTGGGGTCATAGGCAGGAGCAGGCGAGGCTCAGGTGGGGTCATAGGCAGGAGCAGGGACGTCCCAGGGTGGGTCATAGCCAGGTGTGAGCAGGTACAGCCCAGCGGGAATCACAGGCAGCAAGAGCAGTTATGGCCCAGGTGGGGGTGGAGCTCCAGGAACAGGGGGGGCCCAGGGGGATCTCACAGCAGGAGCAGGTGAGGCTGTCAGGCTGCTCCCGTTCGGGCAGGCGGGTCCTTCCCCTCAGGCAGTGCCCGTGGCCACAGGTTCCAGGGCTCCCTCAGGACGCAGGGGAGGGAGGACCACCCTGCTCCCTCCTTGCCCCCAGGTCCCCGGCTCTGGGTTCCTCACCCCTGTGCCCCCTCTGGGTTGCAGGGACGCCAAGCAGGGGCTCCAGCGGCTCCTCAGGAAGACCCTGACCTCGCCCTGTACAAGGTCACAGACTGCCTCGGGTTTATGCGGTGAGTCATCTGGACATCCCTCCTGAGAAGGGGTGTCCATCTCTGGGATGGTTTCTGTTTGTGGAAACACCTCTCTGGAGGCAGGACCCGTCTCCCCAGCTCAGAAGCTTGTCCCCCGGTGCCCACCACAGTCCAGGGTTTGGAGTCAGCTCGAATTGAGACCCAGAAGGCAACTTGGGGAAGTGGTGACGACGGGAGAGGGGTGAAGTCAGGGACAGGAGGGTGGGCGGCCGGGGCAGAGGGAGGCGGTCTGGATGCTGGACAGTCAGAGCCTGTGTGGGGCATGGAGACCTCGGCAGGATGGTCACAGGGTGCATCCCAGGGCCGTGGACAGTTCTCAGGCCGGCTCAACCCCAGGACAGTGGCAGGTCACCTCCTGAGGGCTGCTGTCGGGGCACAGTCCACCCCCGTGCCAGCACCGACCCTTCTCGGGCCCCCGTGGAGGACGCCTCCTCCAGCCACAGGCAACTGGTCGCCCTGCCCTCCCTCTGCCCCCTGTCCTTTCTTCCTCCAGAGAATCCTGGGCCCAGACTTGGGGGCTCTGGGCGGCGGGCCTGGTCCCTCCCTGGCCCCGGCCTGGTGCAGGTCCTCAGGGCTCTGCTTCTCTTGCCTTCCAGTGAGAAGGAGCTGCCCGTCCTCACCACCCAGGAGGCGAAGGTAAGAGCCCCTCCTTGCTGCACAGGCGGGAGGCGGCCGTGGGCATGGGGCCGCGGTCCTGCCACCCCCAGCCCCAGAGCTGTCCTGAGTTGGGGGAGATTACCAAACCCACACGCAGCTCAGAGGTCACTGCCTGCTGGCCGCCAGGACCCCACCTCGAGGCTGGGACCCGGTGGAGGCCAGCGGATCTGTGGGAGAGGGTCTCGCCTTTTCTGGCCCCTTTGAGTTTGCTCACGTCAGGGCTCCCAATGGGACTGGACACTGCACTCAGAGCCCCTCTAGGAAAGCTGGCAGCTGGGCTCACACCATCACTTCTCATCTTCCAGCAAAAACGCCAAGACATCAGGTGAGCCAACAAGTGGCTGAAGATGCTGAGGGACTGGAATCGGTGCCAGGACAGCAAAAAGGTCGAGACCTGAGCGCTGGGCAGGTGGCACGCTGTCCTGACCCCGAAGGATGACAGGCCTGGGTCCCCAGGGCAACCCGCAGCCACCCGCCCACCCCACGAGGGTCACCTCACCTGGAGAGGATCTGAGGCCAGAGCCAGGGCCACCCCAGGCCCAGGGCCCCGTAGGGAAGGATAAGCGGGGACCATTGTCCACAACGTCCCTTGTGGCCTTGTCCACTCCTAGTTGTGGTAGACAGGCGAGTTCTAGCTAGCCCTGCCGTCTCCCGAGAAACTGTAACCGAACTCAGTCGGTCCATCTCTTGGTGAGTGCGGAGGGGAAAAGCACAACCAAGGCAGAAGTAGGTGAAGAAAGGTTTATTGCTTGCACCAGCGATGGGGAACACCGGGGATAACTCCCATAGCAGTGTCTCCCCGAGCTCAGTGCCGGTGGGGACTTTATACACAAGAGAGCAGAGGATAACAGCTTTATTTGTAACAACTGTGTAACAACTGTGTACCAACTGTGTAACAACTGTGCTCACTGAGGGCGCATGCCCAGCAGGTACACAGGCTCTTGCATACATCGCCTGCTCTAAACATGGCTGCTTGGGCCCTCCCAGAGGAGGAGAATTTAAGATGTCAATGAGTTGAGGTGACTTAGGACGCTTGGTGCTGGAATGTTCCGCAGGGTCTTGCTGCAAATATGTGAGTTTCTCTGCACGACAGTAACATCTGCAGAACAGGGACACCGACCTCTGCAGAACAGGACACACCGTTCCTTCTCGTCTGAAAAACGATTGACAAGCGTGTTAGTTGCTGACCAGACCCTCAGTCACCCTTCCTTTGCCCGGTTCCCCGGTCACAAAGCCATGGAGCCCAGGGCCAGAATCTTTCAGATGCCACACAGTCCCTCTCCTCCACAGAGTTGCCCTGCGGCCTGTCTCACCACTCACAGGTGGGTCTTTAAAGGGGTCCCCCCGCAGGTGCGGGGTCAGGTGTGGTCACACCTGTTGGACCTTGAGAAGGTGAAGGAGGAGAACAAAGGGAAACATGAGGTATGGCCCTTCCACACTCGGCAGAGGCAGCGCCTACAGGCCAGGCCTTTCAGGGCTGGGGGGCCAGGGGGTAGGTCGTGCGCCACGGGGACCCCTCGCCAGACCTCAGTGCTGTCCCGGCCCCTCCCGGAATCACGGGCCCTGGACACTCCTGCCCGTCCCCCTTGCTGCCCGGGTCTTCAGCTTGGCCCAGTGCAGACGCTGGACCCAGAGATGGACAGACGCCCCCTGAATCCAACTAAACCCCCATCTGAGCAGGGGACAGTCACACAGCAGAGGACAGAAACCTGGGGAAAGGGCAAGGAAGCACACCCACAGAAACCACAAAGTGGAAAAGCAACCACACACATGGGAACCACAGACAGGAGTGGAGTGGGTAGAAAGAGAAGACTTAATGGGACGAGCAACGGGTCTTCTCCTGTCCCCCCAGCGAAGACCCTGCACCCAGCTGGTTCCCAGGGCTCAGCCCCATCTCCACCCGAGGGTCCCCCAGGTCACATGGCCCAGGGAGGGTGCTCTGTGCATTCTTGAAGATAAACGGCAGTGATGTGCCCAGACAGAGCGGGACCAGCCCAGTGAAGCCTGGACACAGGGAAATGCCACCTGAGGGGGTGTGATGGGGTCACGCTTCAACAAGCAGCCAGGAATCATGTGGTAAAAACGTACACACGTGTCCGTCCATCCACTATGATTGTGGAACCACAGCCAGCATCGTGCTTAATCGTGAAACCCTCAAAGGGCCCCATAAAACCGGGACGAGAGAGGCTCCAGTGACCAGCCGCGCAGCATCCCCGTGGTCCCGCAGACGTGGCTCAGGGCGCTGAGACGGGGAAGGAAGGCATTTAGAGGAGAGGCGGGAGGAGCTGGCCTGTGGAGTGCTGTCCCGGCGGGAGGGTGAGCCAGACCCTCCTGCAGCCCCGCTGTAGGGCCCAGCGAGGCCAGCTCCTTCCCAGGAAGGAAGGGGCAGCACTGGACGTCTGCACCCCGCCTGGTCCCCAGTCTGGGCCTCCAGGCTCCCTGCACAGCCACCCACAAACCCCCCTGAGCTTCTGAGCGCCGGAGTCTGTTCTGAACTTGTGACCAGGAACCCAGCCAGATGCACCCAGATTCGGGTGAAAACATAGAGACACTGCCCAGAGCTGCCGCTGACACGTATGAAGGACTCAAGGGACTTGGCCAGAGCCCATCGGCCACAAGAGAGTGGACCGGGGAGCGGGGTCTCTCCTTACAGCACACACAGGTATGACTGACATCACACGGGGGGGCCTCACAAATCAGGAAAACCATCGTCTTATTGACCAGTCACCTGGTAAATATTATAAGAAAAGCGTCCTATTCACCACAGCAGCAAAACTTTAGAGCCATTGATACCAAAACTGAAACGACAAATTATGTAACAATTCACGAAAAGCCCCCCAAAACAGGTGTTTTATTTTCTAAAGACTGACATTAAAGAATTATGTCTTCAACTTTAAAGTTAGAAAAAAATTAGAAAAAGAATAAGGAAGAGGAAGTTTAAAAATGCAAAATGAAGTAGAAACCCGAACGACGTAGAGAAGATAAGGAAAACCAAGAACTGGTTATTTGAAGAACGAGTTTTACAGCTAAACTGCTCCCAAGCTTGACGAAAGGGAGAGAGAGGATAAAATGTGGGGCGTTCAGAGGAGCGGGGCCCCGGCCCCGGGCAGCACGGGCTCAGAGAGTGACAAGGGAGGCTGTGTGCAGCTCGTGGGCGGACACTGGAAAACGGAGGAAACAGCTGATTTCCAAGCAGAATCGCCCGTGTGGACGAAAAGAGAAGCCCGCAGTGAAGGAGAACCAGAGACGAGATGAGGCGCCGTCGGTGGAGGCGCCTGCTCCTGGCTGTGGTGGATGCGGCTCCCCAGCCCGGGCTCAGGTCGGGGGAAGGGAAGCTCCATTTTCGTGAGGCTTCGGCCCCACTTCCAAAACCTCGTAAAGGGCGCCAGAGGAAACCTGCCAGTCCATTTCACAGTCACTGTGGACGCACACGTCTAGATGTGATCCTAGCAGGTGTGATGAAGTGCGGCATTAGAGGAATGACCCTCACACCCGGACGGTGTCTTCCGGAACCAGACTGAGGGGACCAAATAGCACGCGGACACATGAAAAGGGAAACGTTATTTCGTGACATCAGCGCATTCAGAAAGCTGGTGAACACGGTTCACGAGCCATTTCTAAATCGTAAAAAATCATAAGTAATATAAGAGGAGAAATAAACTATTTCTAAATCTATTGAACAAAAACCAACGGTGAGTATTATGGGGGCCGTGAAATGCTGAAGCCGTTTCCATCAACCTCAGAAGGACACACAGAGACGGCTGCTGTCACCACTGTACTCAGAATTGTTCTGGCAGTTTTAACTCCTACAATCAGACAAGAAAATGGAAGAAATTGTCACTCAGATAAAAAGAAGACACAAAATTATCTGCACTTGCAGGTGAAATGATAACAGCCTTAGAAAATCAAGACGTTCTGCAAACACCTGCCAGTCAGGACAAGTAAAGTGACGGGAAGGGTGGCTGGGTCCGGAGAACACGCAGAGGTCGAGTGTTCCTCCATGTGAGCCAGAGCTTTAAAGTGGGGACGTGCGCATCAGTGCCGCTGTGTGGAACCCCAAGGAGGCTTCTCTGCCTGCATAACCAGGGGCCGAAAGTGGGGTGTCAGGGCCGTGGGGCCCCGCTCCCCCCGGGTGGTTTAGCATCAGGGTGATGGGAGCCCGTGCCGCAGATGGGCCTGGAACCCCCGCAGCCCTCCCATCCTCAGGGCCCTGGGTGGGGACAGCGGGTGGGCTGCTGCCAGATTCCCGTGCGGTGAACAGAATGAGCGGGTGGGTGAAGATGGAGGGCGCAGAGAGAGCGGCCTCGCCTTGTGTCTGGTTCTAGGACTTAGGCAAGCGTCGGGGAGCAGAGGCCGAGCTGCCCTCCTGCCTCCCCCAGGGCCCTGAGAGGGGCCGGGGCCCCAGGAGCAGGTTCCAGGGAGCAGCCTCGGGGGCAAGCTCAGAGCCCCGGCAGGCGCTGTCACTCTGGACAGGCCCCGTGCAGGGCGGGGAGCAGTGGTCAGGTGGCCTGGACCTGCCTATTTAACTGGTGGGGGTCTGGGCCTTGGAGGAGCCCACGGGTTGACCATCGGCAGTCCCCTCCCCAGGGCTGCTGGGCAGGACGTGGGCCCCGCGGGCATGGTGGGCAGTTAGGACCCACCCTGGCTTCAGACACAAGCAGAAGAATGAGGTTCCCGCAGGAAACTCACATTCCAGCCAGAGAGCTCACTCTGTCCAGGATGACGTTGGTGGCAGGTCCTGTTCTGTGTTTCTGATGCTGGCTCCTCCTCCCGGTTCCGCCCACAGAGGCTGACGGAGCAGGCCAGGCTCTTCCCTCAGGACCTCAAACAGATTGACCTGGATGTGAACCGCACCTTCAGAAGCCACATCATGTTCCAGGATCGCTATGGCATCAAGTGAGGCCACTGGGCAAGCGGGGTCCCTGGGGGTCTCGGGGGACACAGGGGTCCCGGGGGTACACAGGGCTCATGTATGACAGGGGAGGTGACAACAGCAAACAGAATAATGTTGCATGGTGAAAGACTGATCTTTGATGTATGCAAACTAAAACACGAGGGTGAAGATGAAAACTCATCAAACTGTACAACTGAGATATCTGCATTTCCTCGTATGTAGACTGTACCCCAAAATATTGTTAAACCCTGAGGTGCCCTGAAGAGGTCACGGCTTCTTGGCTGACTTCTTAACCACAACTGTTCTGTCGTCAGCGTTTGTCAGACAAAACGAGACCCACAGCATCAGCACAGCCCCCTGTCGTCCTTTCCTAGGCAGCAAGCCCTGTTCCACGTCCTCGCGGCCTATTCCGTGTACAACCCCGTGAGTATCCTGCCCCAGGCCTGGGGTCCCTCGCCGTCCTTGCCTTTAAATCGAGTACCCGTGACCAGACAGGATGCAGGGGTCAGGCCCCAGCTCACAGGGTCACAGAGATGCAGCGAGGGGGCGGCTCATCTAAACTGAGTCGGAGAGGGCTGGGCGCAGACTCCACTGTTAGAACTGGAAAGGGGACCTCACCCCCGGGGTTGCCCCAGCCCAGGAGCTTGGCGAGGATGCCAGCCGCTCGTCTCAGCGGGCATGTGTTACCAGTCAGTGTGGGGCCTCGTGAGCGTCACTATTGTTATCAGACTGCAGTTGGATCCTGAAGATGCCATGTTATTCATCAGAAACTCAGCAGAGATGAAGGTTCCCCCAAGGAACACCCGCTGAGCGACCCCATGGGCTGCCCACAGCGGGGTCTGGCCCAGCCGTCCTCCTGCGCCCCGTCAGGCTCCCGGCCCGTGTCTTGGTGGGGTCTCCAGACCTCGGGAGTCCCCGTTGCCCTGGCACCTCTCAGAGGCGCCTCTCCCTCGTCTGAGAAGGGGACTCCAGAGCTCGGGCACCGGGCTGCCGTGGTGCTGGTGCCTGAGCTGGTCAGCGGCTCTCCCTGTGGCCTAGAATCTCAGTGGTCCCCGCCGTCCTCACCTCCACCCTATGGGCCCAGAGAGCCTGGGCCGGGCAGGGGTCTGTCTGGAGCTCGTGGAGCTGAGACGCGAGTGCAGGGGAGGGCACAGAGGCGGGCTCTGGGTCGTCCTTCCACGCATGTCTGGCCCTTGTAGGAGGCGGGCTACTGCCAGGGCATGAGCAAGGTCGCGGCCATCCTGCTCGTGTTCCTGAGTGAGGAGGACGCCTTCTGGGCGCTGGCCCAACTGATGACCGGGGAGAGGCACGCCATGCACGGTAGGTGGCCTCTGTGGGCCGCTGGACGTGACAGAGCCCAGGAGAGCCTCCCTGCAGAGCTCTCCCAGCGGTGGGGTTTCCTGGGGACCCCACCCAGTCCATCTCCCCATCAGAGAAGGGCCCCGCCTCCCCAGGCTGCCCTCAGGGTCCTGTAGCCACTGCCTGGGCCTGTCCTCATCCAGAGGATTCTTACATCTCTGCTGGTCCTGCCTCACATCCTGCCGCCTGCCCGGCCACCCTCCAGGCCCATGGCCAGACGAAGCCCAGATGGCAGCATCGCCCCTCCTGCGTGCCCCCAGCCTCACTCCGAGCCCAGGAGGTGGCTGCGCACACTCCCGTCACCCACCCCGTGGCCGCATGCCCTGCTCCTCAGTGCTGGGACCCCCATGCTCCCGCTGTGGCCACTGTGGAGAGCGGGAATGGGGGTGGTGCCAGGCTGTCTGCCTGACCCTCAGCACAGGGCACCAGCAGAGCTGAGCCTCTGTGAGGCGGTCCTCTGCCCCTGGCCACCCCGGGCCCCAAAAGCAGTCCTGCTCTCTGGGAAGAGGGTGTCCAGCAAGGGTGTGGGAGGCCGTGGATGCAGGGTGGGGTCACTGGCGGGGAGGAGGCCTTCGGTCCAGCGGGGGGCACCTGCCAGTGCCCCACCCCCACCTCGCTGGGAGCAGGTTCTGATTGGCTGGGGCCTGGGGGCTTCTCAGGTTTCTTCATTCCGGGGTTCCCAAAACTGGTACGGTTCCAGGCCCATCATGACCATATTCTCAGCAAAGCTCTCCCAAAACTGAAGAAGCACACGGTGAGTAGCAGCATCCCTGCCTCGTCCCCAGGCGCTGTCCCAGGGGTGGGGACAGGGGAGGTGGGCCTGGCCCTCCTGCTGCTGAGAGAGTTCAGTTCCATTTTCCTGGTCCTGTGGGGCCAGGGACCAGGTGGGCCAGAGCTGGGCTTCGGGAAGTGTGTCTACCCGGCCCCAGGGAGCGGCTGCAGAGGGCCCTGTAATGGGGGGGATTGCGCCGGGGCGGTGGGCCCTGAGCATGCTCTGGCCTTCCGTGAGGACGAGGAACAGATGTCCACCGGCATTTACACCGCCAGGTGGTTCCTGCAGTGCATCTCTGACCGGGTGAGGCTGCCAGGGAGACCCCGGCCTGAGACGCTCCCTGCCCCCGGTGTCTGGGAGGGCGGAGCTCAGCCCCACCCCAGGCAAGCCAGGCGCTGCTCGAGGGGCAGATGGGGCCAGGACCGCTCCTGGGGAAGCCCAGAGCCCTCCTCCAGGAGGATGGACCCCCAGGCCCCGGGGACGGGCTGTTTCCACCTCGGCTCCCGGAGGGAAGGCCGGGTCAGCCTGGGGTGTGGACGAGCCCTTGGCTCACTCTGCAGCCAGCATCTTGCTCCTTCGGGTTCTTCCTGCCAGGTGGGGGGCAGTCCCTGTTGCCCCCAGGTCAGCAGTCGTGTGGGCCAGCCCCTTAGGTCCCTGAGTGTCCTGACGGGGAGCACTTTCGTCCAGTAGCCGTGACCCCACTGGGATGAATCCACCCAGATGAGGAGCTCCGGGACTTGTCAGCTGCAGGCACCAGGGGCAGATGGGGGTTCTCACCCCATGCTGGGCCCTGCTCAGCTGCCCCTCCCCTGCCTGCTGTCCCCACAGACCCCCTTCTCACTCACCCTGAGGCTCTGGGACACCTGCATCCTGGAGGGTGAGCGCGTGCTCACTGCCACGGCCTCACCATCCTCAAGGTGCAGAGAAGTGAGTGAGCCCGTGGGAGCCCGAGTGTGGCTGGGGTGCGTGGCCCACTGCTCCGGCCCCACCTGGGCAGGGCACCCTCTGGAGAAGCGGCAGCAAGGGGGCGGGCACTGCCCGGGGCCCTCCTGGGCACAGCAGAACCCAGCAGCCGTCCACACAAGGGACCCTGGATGTTGGGGGCCCCCGGCCCGATGCGCACCCCTCTCCTAGAACGCCTCCTGCAGCTGCCCCTGGAAGGCCTGCGGGAGTTCCTACAGGACAGGCTGTCCCAGCCCGGGACCTGGAGGATGACGCCGTGCTCAGGCACCTGCAGGCCTCGATGCTGGAGCTTCGGAGGATGAAGTGGGACCTGACCCCCCCAGGAGGCCTCAAGGGCACGGTCCCCTTCCGATTCACCCTCTTGGGGCAGTGCGTAGTGGGGAGCCCCCAGGGCCTTCCCCTCTTCCATCCTCTCTTCTGCTCTAAGAAGCTTCGGCAAACCAGGCCAGGGCTGGGTGTCAGGGCTGACCCTGTTGACACGGGATCAGCAGCCTGGAGGGTTGTGCTCTGTGTCAGGCCAGGGCGGCCACGCAGGAGCCACGAGGACACCACGGGCCCCACCCTGCGCGGGCCCAACGGCCTGGTGGAGAAGTTAACCCAGTCTGCTTACTTTCAGCACAACCGGAGGAGTTCCCCACGGTGCCCCTGGGCCCGGAGCGAGTGTCCCCAGAGCCCAGGCCCCTCCTCACCTCGCCAGGGTGTGAGCAGATCCCCACAGGGGACGGGCAGGCCCTCCCCCTCCTACCCGCCCAGCGTGAGCAGCTAGGACCCTCGCCCACCCAGGCTGTCCCCAAGGCCGAGGAGCAGCAGCGTGAGAGGACCTCCCCAGGGCCCATGGCTGCACAGGCCTCTCTGGGGGCCTCAGAGGCTCCGAGTCTGGCCTGCCTGCCCCCGGCCCAGGACAGCTCTCGGGACTGGCTGCAGCCGCAGAGGTTCTGTTCCCTCCCAAACCTGCCAGGGAGTCAGGAATCCGCGGGCAGGTGGCGCCCAGACATGGGCTCTGAGCTGGAACGCTGGGTCTCTCTCGCTGCATCACCTGCCTGGGCCACCCCCAGGGCCACCGGACAGGCCCAGCCCTGCCACCCCCCTGGAGCCCCAGTGACGGGTCCCGTCCAGGTGGAGGAAGACGAAGTCGTCGTGCCCAGGACACCCCTCCTGCCCTGTGGAGCCTGCAGCCCACACCCCTCTCAGGACAGTGACCAGCACGACGGAGATGAAGCCCCTTATATTCTGTCATCGCTCCTCAAGAGGCTGCAGCAGGAGGCACTGCAGTGATCTCCTGTCCGCCCTGCCGAGGAGTCCACATCAGCCATGCCCAGGGCCCACGGGGCAGGCCCACTGAGCTCCCTGGGCTGCCCGGCCCAGGCCTGGCCTGACCTCTGCGCCTGGACGTCTAGGTAACAGGGATGGCAGCCAGAACGGTGGCCCAGCCACTCAGCTGTGGCACCTCCAGCCCAGGGATGGGAGAGGGGCCCCGCCTCCAGCTGCACTTCATGACCGTGTGGAAGAGGCAGGGAGCTGACCCCCAAAGGTAGGGTGACAGCCGAGAGCATCTCCCAACCACGCACCCAAATTAGAAGCTGCTGGGTAGGCAGAAAGCCTGAGTGGAGGCGCCCGCGGTTGAGGTTACCAGTCCCCCTCCCTACTAGAACAGGTTTTGTCACCGTGGAGCGCACAGCAGCGTGCCCAGGCAGGCCAGTGCCAGCCGACACCCGGCTCCAGGCCCCACTGGGCATGCTGGTGCACTCCACAAGTATTCACTGGGCACCTACTGCATGTCAGGTGCTGTTCCAGGCACGAGGTGACAGGCAGACAGAAGGAGCCCCTGCCCTCCTGGGCTCAACCTCCACTCCAAGGAGGAGGAGACCCACAGACGTTAAAATGAGGGGGACCTCAGGGTGTCCTGTGGCCATAGAACTTTGGAGAAAATAAGGCAGCAGAGGAGGCCGGGTGGGGCCAGCGTTCCTGTAAGCAGAAGCTGACCAACAGGAAAGACCCACAGCAGGTGTGGGAGCCGGGGAACAGGTGAGGAGGAAGAAGGGCCTGGGGCCTTGGACTCAATCAGCCCCTTTCACTCCAGCGTCTCCTCCACCTGCTCCCCTCTGGCAAGCGCGCAGGGCGGCCGGGGCGTCTCCTGGCATCTGGCCGTGGAAGATCCGAGGTAGGAATCTGCCGTCCTAACGGCATTTGCACAGAGGTTCTGTGACATTCCAATGTAGAAAGAAATGATCCCTTCCAGAATTGGACAAATAGGAAGGGTACCATCTTTTGCCACCTTTAAATTTATTTGTTAAAGTTCTGAGAGACGTTTTAGATAATGAAACAGGAAACAAAAGTACTAGAGATGAACACTGAAATCAATAGACATTATTCAGACATCGAGACACAAAACGTAACAGCAAATTTTCCAGATCGCACTGTTCATGAAGAGGAAGAGACCACTGTCAACAGAAGTAACGAGCAGGCTCTTGAGTTGTTGGATAACTCACTTAAGGGAGAGAAGAGAGTGAAATGAGCATGTGGGGAAGAGACGTGTTTCTTCCCGATGTGACACTTCACACTGACCACGAGCTCGAGTGACCTCATCACACACACTGCAGGACCTGGGCCACACGCTGGCTGAGTGGCAGCGCTTCAGAGATCTTTGAGGATCTTCAAGGCTTCATCACTTCACAGGAAAATGGAAGCTTGTGCATGGAAGGGACTCGATAGTGCATTTCCCAAGTTTACAGTGACTTAAAAATGTACATGACATAACCAGCGATACGTTGTGAATACCAGTGAGATCAGAAATTTTAAAAATTCAATCAATCTTGCTAGAAGACATACCGGAGTATCTTCCTGTTGTCTGTGGATGAAATATGATGGAATTGTCGCCTGAAGAAGTGCTCAAGGAGGACACAGCAGATCATTCAGGGGAAACGGTATCACAGGGGCATTTCAGGCAGTTAATACAAATGTTATGTTGATTTTCTGGATTTATACCACAAACATCTCAATGTCTAGAAAAATCACAACATTTGACGTTTGTGGTGTTAATCAGCCTTTTAGATGTGTTAACTGTGATTTTCTCTAAATAAATGCTCATTTTTGAACCTAATTTGGTATGCATAATTTTTTGTACTCTTTTTCGTAGAGTGCTCCCCAGCGTAGACAGGCTTCAGACCACCGCCGTGTGGGGTCACGGAACCAGGAAGGAAGACTGGGGAGATGGGGGTGGAGAGCCAGCTGTGCTGTGTGCTGTGTGGAGACTGAGGCAGAGGAGAGGCTAGAAAGCATCTGAAGTCTGACCATCGCCTGGAATACGCTCCGGTTGCTGTGGAAACGGGAACGAGTGGGAAAGCCCTGCAGGTGTTCCTATTGCCGTCAGGAACGTAACGAGGGGCCTGATGCTGCTGTTCAACAGTGTTGAAGACCCTGCAATGCGAAAGCATGAGAATAAAGAAATGACATCTGTCTATTAAAAAAGAGAAGACCCAACTCTAGTTATTTGCCCACGATATTGCAAATGAAATGAGCACCTATTTAGAACATCCATAGAACTGATTAGAACTAGAGAACTGAGGAATGAGGCTAGACACAAGACCGAGGTGTGTGCGAACGTCACAGACTGACTTACACCACCCTGCATGGTGTAGCCTGCGGCACACCTGGGCTGTGTGGGCTAGCCTGTCCCTCCCAGACTACAACCCTGTACAGCATGTTGCTGAACTGAATATTGTAGGAAACTGTAACACATGGTTCTCATGTATCTAAACCTATCTAAACATAGAAAAGATACAGTAAAATAGAATAGAAAAGACAAAAGTGCCACCTGCGGAGGGCACTGCCGTGAACGGAGCCTGCAGGACTGGCAGCTGCTCCGGAGCTCAGTGAGTGAGTGTGAGTGAGCGCGCAGGCCGAGGACACGACTGCGCACTGCTGTAGACTTGATAAACTCTGTACACTTGGGCTGCACGAAATTTATTTTAAAAATTTTCCTTCTTCAATAGTAAATTAACCTTAGCTTACTGTAACATTTTACTTTACAATCGTTTAATTTTTTTAACTTTTTGACTCTTTTGTAATAATACTTTGCTTAAAACACGTTGTACAGCTGTACAAAAATATTTTCTTTCTTTATATCCGTATTCCGTAAGCTTTTTTCTATTTTCAAATGTTTTATTATGTTTTCAGCTTTTTCGTTAAAAACTAAGGCACACACACACACATTGGCCTAGGCCTACGCAGGCGGGACCATCAGCATCACTGTCTCCACGTCCACGTCTCGTCCACCAGGAGGCCTTCGGGGCACTGACACACGGGGAGCTCTCCTCTCCTAGGGCAGCAATGCTTCCTCCGGAGTAGCTGCTGAAGGACCCGCCCGAGGCTCTTCCTGAGGAGTGCCACTCTTTTCAGAAATATGTCCATGGTGGTTTGCCTGGTTCCTTTGTTTTTTCCATCATGGATTTGCTTATGAGCCATGAACATTCCTCTCTACAGATGAAAACCTTTTGGTGCTGTGGTCCATGCTTTAAACACTTTAAGGAGCTCGTTGAGGTCTGCAGAAGCTTCTGCTAAACCCTTCACGGTGAATCTTCTTGGGGTTCTTTTTCTTGTCCCGTGGTTTCCTTTCCTCTTACCTCTTCATCAGCTATGTGTTCGTGTCCCAGGTCCGACAACTCCTCATCAGTCAATTCCTCAGGAACCAGCTCTGGGAGCTCCTCATGACGTCCTCATCCACACCCAGGTTAAAGTTATTTGCCATTTTATCCACAGCCTTGTTGATTTTTGCAACTTCCTCGTCCGTGGCAAATCCTTTGACGTCGTGGGAAAACCTCTTCAGTGACTTCTTCTGGATGTCATTCACGCACTGCTTGGTGACATCACCAAGCAAGCTTCTTGATGTCATCATCGATGTTGTAATCCTTCCAGAACTGCATCAATGTCTTCCTAGCGCCTTCCTTAGTTTCAGATATAGCCTGGGCAGAGGTCCTTCTCAGGTGGCAGGTCTTAAAGGCTGCTATAACACCTTAATCCGCTGATTAGATGCAAGAGGTGGTGTTTTGGGGGTAGAAACACCACTTTGATATTGGGATGAAGATCACCAACAAAAGGAGGATGTCTGGGAGCATCAGCAACAATAAGCAAAATCTTGAATGGTATTTTATTCTCTAAAGAGCACTTCTCCATTTCACCGGCACAGCAAATCAGGAGGGCATCTTGGAAGAGGAGCTGGTCACCCACGGCTTCTCATTGCTCCTGCGGTGCTCCGGCAGTGCATGCTTATTGATATGCTTGAAGGCCCTGGAATTCTCACTGTGCCAGACCACAAAGGGTTTCAATTTGTAGCCTGCAACACTGCCCCCAAGCAAGATTGCCATCATGTCCTTAAGAGTCTTGAAACCTGGCATTGACTTGGCCTCCTCATGGAGGAAAGTCCTTTCAGGCATCCGTTTCCGGAGTAAGGAGGTTTCATCCATATTGAATATTTGCTCTGGCAAGTAATTTCCCTCCTCAATCAACTTATCTGGAGTTTCCAAAAATTCTTCAGCTGCCTTCACATCAGCACTCAGACTCACCACTCACTTTCACATTCTGTAATAAATAACGACTCTTAATCGTTTAAACTACCCAGAGCTGGCGGTACACTCAACAGCGGAGTTGGGTGCTCCCTTTCCTTTCAACATCACAAGCAGACTTGCTTTGTCTGTGATCATCATGGTGCTGAGAGGGATATGCTTTTGTGTCTGGTCTTCAATCCAGGTCATTAGACATTCCTCCATGTCTGATACAGGCGCTTCTCAATTTTTGTTAGTCTCGTTGCCTTCAAGGAAGTGGATCCTTGAACAGCTTCCATTACTTTGTTCTTCTTCCTCAGAATCTACCTGTGGTGGAACGGGACAGGCCTGACTGGTGAGCAACAACCATCACTGGTTTCCCCTTCATAGTCCTTAATCACTTATCATTTTATTTCCAGGTCCATCACTCAACGTGACTTCTTACTGGCAACATTAGCAGTGAATTTTGAATACTTAAGGGCCACGACGAACAAAACACCACCAAATTAATTCAAGCACAAGAGAAAATGATGCAGTCAAGAGACGCAGTAAACACAAGATGCAGGAGGCCGCTGCCAGCGTAACAGCATATTGTTTCACAGTAAACTTTTTAATAAGCGGAAAGAGTACACTTTAACATGACCATAAAAGGATAGTATAGTAAATACATAAGCTATAAAATAGTCGTTTATTATCATTACCAAGTACTATGTACTGTACGTGATTGTGTGTGCTGTGCTTTTATACGACTGGCAGCAGAGTAGGTTTCTCAACCAGCTTCACCACAAACACACGAGTAATGCACTGCGTACAACATCACAACGGCTACTGTGTCACCGGGTGATAGGAACTTTTCAGCTCTGTTATAATCCTATGAGACCCCTGTTGTGTGTGCAGTCCATCAGTGACCATACATCTTCATGCAGCATGTGACTGTGTCTGTGAACTGTCAGTGGTTGAGTTCTTCCAGGTTGAGGTACCTGGTTCAATGGCTGCCACCCACTGATGGCGTGACTTACTCCTCTAATACAACAGGAACTCAAAGGGGAGCAAAGTGTCACTTTAATGTCACTTTAGTGGCCATCTTTCCACATGGGAATACGAAAAAGAGGAAATTAGCATATCTAATTTTCTTCATGGAGCATTTGCATGGGTCTGGGGCTCTTCACTGAGCTGGAGAGTTAGAGGAAAAGCTTCTAACAGGAAGAGGACAGTGTCCTGCAGTCTCGTGGGGTGTGGAAAACAAAGACCAGCTGGGGAGGGAGCGGGCTCCAAGCAGACAGCTGGTTCTCCAAAGTGGTGGTGCCGATTTCTCTCTCCCTCACCGGCAGCTGTGTGGGGAGGTCCAGCTGCTCCACGTTCTCGACATCACGTGCTCTGTCCGGATCCTCCACTGAACCAGCCCTGCCAGCACATGGGCATCACGTTAAGGTTTCGATTTGCATCACGCTGATGACGATGGGAGTTCAGTCCCTGTTATCTGCTTATTGGCCATTTGCATTTTCCTCTGGTGTCATGTCTAGTCAGGTTTCCCCTCTTTCTGGTTGGCTGTCTGCTGTTCTTATTGATGGTCAGGACTCTTTACATATGCTGCACTCGGCCCTTTAGTGGGTGTTGTGTGTGAACATCTTCTGCTCTGTGGGTCACTTTCCTTTCCCTTCATGAATCCGTGATGAAGACAAGTTTGCAATTTTCATTACAAGAGTCTACTTTATTCAACACAACTAGCCGGCGACTGCCTGCATAGGGGAATGCTCTTGGTGAAGGATTGTTGATTCAGCCTCAGGCCTCAGGGCCGGAGGCGGGCATTGCAATTCTCCCACCACAGGCCCTCGCCCCTCCCTGGGGATTGCACTGCATCCTCCTCCTTCATTCTGTTTCCTTCCAGTCAGGAAGACGTTCTCAACCGGAGGATCTTGGGAACATAATCAGATCATGGCCTGACTTGCTTTAAACCCCATCACCACGTTACATCATTCCTAGAACAAACCCCCCAGACTCTAGAGTTCTGTCCTGGTCAGAACAGACCTGTACTCTGCGCTGACCCCTTGTGGTCAACTCTCTCTCCTTTAGTCACAGCCTCGTCCTTAAGACACACTGGTCACCTCAGATAGGAATTCTTCTCACACCAGGTGATGTTCAATGGCTGATCCTGCGTCTGCAGCACAGGCTGGCACTGCTGGTCCAGGAACCACACTTTGAGCACCGCTGCTCTGGACTCGTCCCCAGGGTCAGGTCTCAGCCCGAGAGGGGAAGGAAAGTCCCCTTCACGGGAGCAAGTCCCTGATCCATCAAACACCCCGCAGGAGCTGGCTGTGTGGGCGAGACAGACGCACGTCTGAGAGGAGAGCATCCAAGGTGCTGGACCAGGGGGAGGCCTGTGTGGCTGGAGAAGGAGGGACCATCCATATGGCGAAGTGCCGAGGAAAGGGTCTGAAGGCTCGGAGGGTGGGCATGTTAGAAATGGCGTGTTAGGAAACCAGAGAGGCCACCAGCTGCCTCTGCTCCCCGGAAGAGGACAGAGGGGACTCCCTTCATTAACACAGGCAGGCATGCGCTGGGGGCCCCACCGGCATTGAGTGAGTCCTCTTTGGGGCTCCCTCGGTGGGCCCCGGTGTCCAGGGGTAGATTCTGCCATAGAACCGGGATCCTGGTGTAAATGGGCATGACAGAATTCCAGAACAGCGTGTGAAGGGGTTAGGAGACAAGGCGCACGCAATGGCTGACATTAACAAGGCCAGGGCCCACTCCCCTGTGTCTACAGCCCCCAGGGATTCCAAACTGTCCCACCAGCCCCGTCTGCCTTCAAAAGTTGTTAACATTTCAGGGCTGTCTCCTCCCCACTTCTGCCGCTGCCCCGCTTTGCCAGAGATCACAGAGCTTGTCTTGGGGCAGGTCCACTGGTGCGCTGTCATCTCTGCTGAGCTACAGAAGCTGGGATTTTGTAGATGACCCAGCTCTGTTTTAGTGCTGGGGTGGGAGTGATACGTTCTATGTCTTTCTGCGTCCTCGGTGAAAGCAGCACTGTGTATCTGTATATGGACGCATGTATATAAATTAATACACATATACATTTAAATCTCTCGGAAACCTTTGGCTATCTAAGATAAAAATAATAACCATGCACTGTGGGGGTTTTAGTGAATGTAGAAATAAAATATATGACAAGTAGATAACGGGTGGTGCTGGGCACCTGGCGGGGTCGGAAGGCTCCTGCACTGAACTTACAGGGGCAGACTGTCCCCAACCTCAGACTGACCAGGGGAGACGCACACGGCGCTGCTCTGCGCAGGCGCGGAGGGTATGGTCCAGTGCCCGCCAGCATCCTGGGTCCCAGCGAGGCCTCTCCCGGGGGGGGGGCCTCAGGTGTCACTGGGGGCGGTTTGCCAGTTAGATTTTTAGGAAGGGTTTCCTGAGAGTGAGGAATCTGGACTAATAAGTGAGGTAATGGAGAGGCCATCAAGAGTTTTTAAGTGACAAGAAACCCAATATTAGATGACTCGACGATAGAAAATGCTATTAGGGTGGAGACTGCTGTGCTGTTCCAGAACTCAGAAATTTGAAGGAAATATAGAGACACTTTGCCAATTTCTAGATTTCTTTGGCAGATTTAAGGAAACAAATGAGGAAAATGAGTAATAGTATAGCATAATTTAAGAAAATAAATTCAATGATTGGCTAAAAGTTGAAGAGAATTCAATCAGTTCTGTGAGGTACAGGTTTGAAGATTCCTTTAAGAATATAGGGGAAAAGAAAAATGCATAATAATATTGATATTAAACATCACAGATAATAAATATAAAGCATAAAAGATAGATATAACATGTAGACCATGGATGCTAAGAAAAAAGATAACAGAAAGGTAAAAACAATGTCTGTCCCTCTGTCTCTGTCTCTGTGTCTGCCTCTCTGTCTCTCTCTGTACGCACACACACACACCATTTTCCTTTGGAACAATGAAATATTTGAATTATTATATTTAAAAATTAAAATAATAGAAACATCTAAAAATTAAAAGTAAATAAAACAATGAATCTGACACTACATCCATTTGGTGACATAACCATAAAAAGGGAAATTATTTCAAGTGATTCTAAATACAATAGCTTGAACTTCATTCCTTACTAGAGTATAAGTGTGGATAGAAAGAACCACAAAACTACTAAACTCCTTCATCAATCATTTTTGGTGTGACAGGCGTGTGTTGTGCTGACACGTTGTGAGTGTGAAGCAGAATAAAATCAGCATCTAGGGGATAGTCTCCTTCTGTCGTCCAGTGTTGAGATCTGGTGTTCTTAGTGTCAGAGCTGGGAGATGGGAATGAAACACGCCCGTCATAACGTAGATGAAGACAGACTCTGTCATCAATTTTGGTTTCTAGCCAAGATGGGGCAGTGGGTGTCGGACTAACTATAAATAATTATAAATTGGACAATATTTATGAAACAATCATTTTCAGGCATTTTCACCAGACTTCAAAGGCCTGTGTTTCTCTACAGAAGAAAAACACAGAGTGAGCTTTGCAGCCACAGTGGCTTCTGCATATGAGGCTGGAAGACACGGAAATGTTGAGAAGCTAGAGCTGTGAGATCTCGGTCTTTATAAACCATCAGACCTCCAGCTGTGACGTCACACAGACCTCGTGTCATCCAAACAGGCTGCCGTAGCAGGAGGTGCCCTAGACCTGTCCCCAGAGCCTGGGACGCCTTCACAGAGTGAACCTGACCTCCTGCCAGAACAGGACACACACCCTCTACCTCTGGTCTTCCAATTGTGTGCACGTTGCACCTTTGGAGATTATCCCACAGTTCTGGAATATTCTGGCTTTTTCCTTTCTGAATATTTTTCTGACTATTCTGTTCATTCCCTTTTCTCTTTGCATTTCAGTGTGGGAAGTTTCTAGTGATCTGTCCTCCAGCTCACTGCCTCTTTCCCTGCTCTCCCCCGTCCACTGACGAGCCGTGCAGGCATTCCTCATTTCTGTCACAGTGCTTTTAATCTCCAGTGTTTCCTTTTGATTCTTTCTTAGAGTTTCCATCTCTCTGCTTACATTTCACACCTGTTCTTCTCAGGTGTTTCTTGGTATTATTTTCTTTTAGCGTCCTTAGCATATTAGTAATAGCTATTTTAATTCCAGTCTGATAATTCCAAAACCTGAGCATATGTGAGTCAGGTTCTGATGCTCACGTTGTCTCTAGAGACGGTTTCTCCTGCCTTTGAGTACGTCTTGTAATTTTGTGTTCACAGCAGTCATCTGTGGGATAACTGGAACTGAGATGAGTGGACCGTCAGTGAGAGATGTGACGCTCTTCTGGCCGTGAGTCTGGCTATGTCTAGTGTTTGCTGCAGCTGTAGGTGCCAGAGGCTTCACATTTCTCCGTGCCCTTGCTGTCGTCTCTCCTGTTGGCTCTGGGCTTCCCCGTGTACTGCTCCTCGGGAGAGTCTGCACGTCACGGCTCTGCCAGCTACACTGCACTGCTATAGTACTGGAGCCCTTGTGTGTGGTGGCGCTGCCTGCAGGGGGACGCTGTCTGTAACTCTGAGTGAATTTCAGTCACTAGTGGGCCTGTGCCCCTGGGCTGTGACCTTCTCAGTGTTTCTTAGCTTCCCCCTCAGGTGAGATAGGAGGGCTGGAGGGGCTGCCGTGGGAGAAACGCCCTTCCCCCAGTGGATGAGGCTCTGGCAAAGTCTTCCCCCTGAGAGGGGGCCTGGGTTAAGGGGAAGGCTCTGGGGGTATTCCACAGGGATTACTCTTCCCTGTCCCCTTTCAGAGCCGCATGGGGGTCTTCCCTGATCTTCACAGTGAGAGCCTGGCGGGGATGCTGGAGGTGAAGCCCGTGGAAGTGTGGGGGCCCCAGCCTGTGTCTCCCAGGACTTTCTTACGCTCAGCTGGTCCACACTCAGCCTGCAGAGAGCCGTCCGCGTCAGCACTCGAGCGCTCCTGTCAGTTTACGGCTGCGGCAGCTTCTTGTCCAGGGAGAGATCAGGGTAAGTGACTCTGGGGTTCCCTGTCTCTCCAGATTTTGGCGCGACAGTTTGCTCTGTGATTTCAGTTTTCTGATGGGTCCAAGAAAAGGCCTTGATTTTCAGTTTGTCTGGCTTTTTCTTCTTGTAAAGACAAGAGGGACAACCTCCAAACTCTTTACACGTAGGAACTGAAGCTGGAAATCAATACAGCACCTTTTAAAGGAATGAAATAAAACGCAGATAATATCACATCAATTATATTCAGAAGAAAATTAAAAAGTTACTGGACATAGGAAGAGCAGACAACTCTGTGCAACAACCAAGAGGAGAAAAGTCCAGTAGAAAGAGAACATGAGATGACACAGGTATCGAGGATCAGAAAAGGGCCACAAAACAGCTACTGAAAATGTGTTCAATGTCTTAAAGAGAAGGTTGCATAAAGAGTGAACACAGAAAATCTCAGCAGAAAAGTGGTAATCATAAAAAAGGAGAACTAAAGAGTGTGGATTTGGAAATATCATTTCTGAAATTAAAATTTCCCAGATGGATTTAAAAGCAGAATGGATACCACAGGATAAAAGATCAGAAAACTTGCAAACAGGCTAATAAGACCTGCACAAACTAAAGAGAGAAATGAATGTAAAAAGTAAACAAAGGCTTAGGGAATTGTGGAACATCATGAAACATTGAACATTATTTACATAATTGTAGTCCCCAGGAGAAGAGAAACAAAAGGAGGGAAGAAAGAAGAGACCAAGAGAGAGACATGGGGATAAGGAAGCAAAGGAAAGAACCTAGATTTGAGGACTTTTTCTCTTTCTAGGAAATAATTTTGATGTGGGTACTGGCATATTGAACAGACATGAAATAAATTGATCCAAAGTATCATAAAATTTTGTGAGAATTTCTGGGCAAACCATGAGCATGAATTTAAAAAATTCCTTTGGCTTTTTGAGGCTTAAAGTAAACTTTGGTCCTTAAAAGACACTCAGGAAGAATGCTGTGAAGACCGTGATCCTGAGTAGAGCATCCATCCCAACACCCAGGACAGCTTTGGGGTGATTGTTAGTTATAACAATTGGGATCATTATTAGGAGTGACTCTCAGTAAGTGGTCCAAGGATCATGGGGTGTGTGGTGGGGAGTAGACAAGGGAGTTGTTTCCAAATCACAAAATCAGAGTCAGTTTAAGATCTTCCTTCTCCCTGGGCAGGAGCCTCCCGTGACGTCGTGATTGCTATGGATCTGTGATCGCGGCTGTCTCCATCAGTCTCTTTTCTGCAGGGGAGATTTCACTGCAGTTACAGTGTTGCTGCTTCAAAAGTTTGAGTGTGGAAGGGTTGGACAACTTAATTTTTTATTTTGGTTTGTGTCTCGCCAGGTGAGGATCTGTATCTGGACCTGATGAGAGAAGGTGCATCACCCAGAAATCCAGGACCTAGATCTGGATGAAATGACATCAGATGGAACTTGGGTTGTCTTTGTTCTTGGAGAGGAAAAGATGATGATATAGATAAGATGATGATGATGTTGATGATGATGATGATGATATAGATATATGACAATACATACACATATGCAGACTCTCACAGAGGCTTCTTCTGTAGCCTGGAGTGCCCTGTCCTCCTGGGTCACAGAGACACTGCACAGGGGAGAGACATCCTGGGTGCCTGTTCACCTGCCTGGTGCTCCTGCGTGATCATAAAATAAACCTCTGCTGTTGGGGAAGCATTATGACTTTGGGGGTTATTTGTTACAGCAGCTACTATTATACTAACTAGTTGTCGTAGCCTTTTCCCATTCTGTACATTCTGGTGATAGAATACTTATATGTCACCAGTGTCTTAAAGTTATCACATTTAACTTTATCCCAGCTCCCTGCATGTTCTCTTAACACCCTATTCTGCTGACTTCGGGGAATCCCACATTGGTGTATCAATGGGGTAGGCGAAGGAAATCCCACACTGGTACCTAAAACCATACACACACATTCAAAAAGAAATTGTTAAATCTCTGCCTAACAAATGAATCATGTCCAGTGTTCTACTCTCAGTAATGGCTCCACAATTCACCTTTGTTCTCAAGCCAGAGAGAAGGGATGCGACCTCATATGGAATCCATCTCTTTTTATGTTAATATCCCAACTGGCCCCAAATCCCACAACTTCTCCACGTCGCTACGTCATTGCTTCCACTTCTCAAGCACAACACTCTAAAGTTGTCTCTTAATTCTCTCCGAGAATGTACTCCACCCCTAGTCAATCCATTCTTGGCATTATAGTTTGAAAGGGCTATTAATTAAACTCTTTTCCCTCTGTAGCTCAGAACCAATCTGTGTGCAGAAACCAGAGCCAGGCAGGTAGGTGACGAGTGTTTTCTTCGTTATTGACAAATGGGGTGAAGGATGCGATGTAGTGTGAGGGCGGGTGGTCTTAGGAGTACTTCCCACCCTCAGCCGCACCGAGAAACGTGTGTGCGGAGCAGGGGTCACACCCAGGATGGCCGCCTCACTCTGGAATTCAATATTAGGAACTTTAATGGTCTTCTCTTCCCCAGTGAGGTGCAGTGCAATGGTTATCACTGCCCAGTGACCCAACTCACTCCCCCACCCTGGGGAGTCAGGAGGGGGGCAGGACCCCAGGGGTTACTGTAGTGGGGTTGCTTCTACATGGGGGTAGGAGAAGGAAAAAATAAGCCTGTCCCCTGGTTTTCCAAGGACTTTGCTTCCATGACCAGTTTGGGCTAAACTTGAACCCGTGGTAATCAAAAATAAAGCTCTTCCTCTTGTAGGAGGGGGCGACAGGAAATGGGGTCTCCTGCTTCCAAATTCCGGGGGCCGCTCGTCCAATACCAAATGCTGCTCTTCTGTGGTGCGTCCGAGGAAAATCTCTAGGCAGAGACCATCATAGCCCCGGATTTTCTGAAATCAGTCAGGACAGTCAATGATTCAATGAAAGTTTAAATGTGGTAACCGGGTCTCCCCACAAATGACTTCCCATTATGCACTATGCGTATGCCTCTGCCTGACGGGGGTTAGCAGGGTTTTCAGGAGCTTAGAGAACATTCTAGGACTTTTAGGCAGGAGGCTCTCAGCAGGCAAGCCTCCTGTTTCAACACTGGAAAAAGCCCAATAATCAGGTATCCCACTGACAAATCCCCAGAGGAAGAGGAAAGACAGAGAGCTCGGTGAACTAAATTCAAGACAGAGGAGAACTCTTCTGAGGGGACCTTCAGATGACAGCTTGATTCCTCTGGGGACATCTGTAGATTCTGGATGAGAAATAAAGACCAGGCTGGATTCAGGACGAGAACTCTGCTGAGAGGAGGAAACACCAGTGCAGCTTTGAGCAGCCACCGGGAGTTGAAGTGACAAGTCGGGCACGTGGGGCGGTGAGCACAGAGCCAGATCCCCTCGAGGAGCAGCTGCTGAGTCCTGGGGCTGCTGAGTCCCCACAGAGGCAGGGAAAGCAGAGCAAAGGCTCCTGACAGGGGGTGTGACAGACTCTGCCGTCTCACGGACCTTAGGACAGAAGAGCAGGCTGGGGAGGGATCAGGCACACCACAGCCGGACCCCATCCAGATTTTGCCAGAATGTGAAGCTGTGTGGGGTGAGAGGACACAAATCTGTGCCGGGAACCCTGAGGGGAAACGCCAGGACCCCAGGACTGAGGACTGAGGGGATGCCTGCCAGCCTCTGGCACAAACCCGGGGAGGGCCACTCCCGAAGAGTGGGGGCGGACCGAGGGAGAAGGGGTCTTCCTCAAACTGCCCCAGCCCGATCCAACTCAACCACTCGTCTCCGCACACGGCCTGCGGGTGCCAGTCTTGACCACAGGTTGACATGTAGGTCAGTCACCGCGTGAAGCCAAGCTCTCCGTAGTGTCAGCCTGTACGGGGTCTCATTCTGGAACACTGTGAGATAAGGGCTCTGAGCCACCAGGAAGAAGATCCAGGCTGTGAGGCCGAGACACTGGCTTTAGAACATCCCTCATGGCTCAGCGATCTGATCTCTTCCAGGAATAAGCGAAGGGGCCTCCCTTCCAGCCCCATGCTCGCGGGGCCTCTCTGGTAACTGGAGCCCGGGGCGCGCATCCAGACGCCGCCTCTCAGCCGCATCCTGACTCCGCTGTGTCACTCAACTCCCTGCACTCCAGGCTCAGGTCGCTGCCCCTCCTGCTTCCGTTCTTAACACGCAGCCTCTATCCCCGCCAGCCAGGCTGGCCAGGTCGCCAACACCTGTGCTCCAGCCCAGGCCACACACCACCAGGACGCAGCTTTCACGGAGGTGATTAGAAAGAACAGGTGTCAAACGGGGCCAATTTAAAGAAAGTGACTTCATGTTGAGGGCCAGCAGAACAACAGGAAATAGCACCTTTCACCAAACATCACTACCATATGGACTAATGGGGTTCATGCAACATGAATGAACCCCGAGTGGACAGATAATAAAGAAGCAGCCTCTCTGAGTCTTAAGTACATCAGCAGTGCGCTCCCCTGCGTGCATTTTATGGCAGAAAATACTCTGAGTGTCTTCATATCACCTCTCGGGAAGTGCCCTTCTTCCGCACTTCACCCCAATAGGAGTGTTCACTGAGGGCGAGCCGTGTGATAAAAGGGAGGGAATGCCTCCGCCCGGTGCTCCTGGGACCCTTCTGGAACTTTGCTCTCAGGACAGTCGTCAGGAATTAGCCCAGCCAGCCCGGGTGGCAATATGGTTTGAAGCGTCACAGCATAAAGATCCTGGACCATATTTTCCAGGGATTTCTGGAGGCTCCAAGAGGCCGGCACAGTCTGTCCAGGAGGCGGGAAGGTGGGCAGGTAAGGACTCAGGTTTTGTTCTCTCTGTGCTTTGCTCTTCTCCTGTTCGTGCTGGGCGTCTCCTTACTAACTGTAGAGATGGGACTCACTTCCCAGGGGCTCCCTCGCCTGAACCAACACCTTCCCTTCTCAGGATCGCCAAGACTTAGTGGAAGATAAACTTCCCAGGTGGAGGGCTGTACACAGAACAAGGCAGGCCCTGAAAACCAAACCATGTCCAGTTCTCCAAGGTTATCTGCTAATAGATCATTCCATACAGGTGCTCCTGAAATAGAGATTGAGTCCTCACTGATTTGCAGAATAAAGGACTCAAGGCTCAGACAGATGTGCCAAACCCAACTCTCAAATCTGAAGGATTCCTTTGGTTGTTCTTATGCGTCCCCCAGACCTACATTAATTTAAGTGTCTGATGCTTCCTTCCTTTTCACCCTCAAATGTGACTGGTTCCCTACACACTCCCTCGGGAAAATGATCGCTGTGTAGACGAGGTTATTCATCACCATTGTTACTTGTCGTCCACAAATTCCACTGTTTGATTCTCATCATATATGCATTCATAATTTCTGTTTCAGTATTTTTATAACAGCAAAAATGAAATAATGTAAACATCCATTAATGAGAGAATGCCTCATATTTTCTGACAAGTCATTCCAACAGTGTATTTTACACCCATAAAATGAATATATTTGTATAAATCAGGTAGCAGTGTGGATAAAGGCTTGTAACTATATCGAGAATGATAATTAATAAATATGTTATTAGAAGTATATCATCAATGGTTTCTTAAAAATAAAATGATCACAATAACATGGATTGATTATGAGCCATTTAGTAACATGGAGACAAAAATTGAATAATGCGACATTATTTCTTCTTTCAAAAGTATCTGTGCATTTGGAAAAGACTACGAAAAAATCAGGAAAACTGGGAACAGAGAGTGAGAAATAGAAATAAATCTCAGTCTGTTCACTTTACCTCTGTCTCAGGCCCTGAACCAAGGATTCAGTCAGTACCTATTTTTAATAAACGAATAACATTTTCTGATCTGACCGTTAGGAAACAGCAGGATTTTCACTCGCCAGCGCTGATGCGGGTGGAAGGAAATACAGCCTCAGACGTGGGGACACAGGCGATGGCATCGCCACTTCCCCCATAGCAGGCCCCCCAGCTCTCCCTCAAGACTGCGCCTGGATTTCCCTCCTTCATCCTGTCCTTCCAGTTTATTCACTTGGTTTACCGTCCGCATCGTCCTCTAGAACGTGTGGTATGTGACGGTGCCAGACGTGTGGCCTTGTCTTCTGTGCTCGTTTAACACAATTCCTGTCACGTACAATGTCCTCAGTACACATTCCTTGAAAGAACGAATGAAGGAAGGACGTGTCTAGACACATACTCCCGTCTTCCCACAGGTCTTGTGTGGTTACGTTCTTTTCTTCGCAGGGAGTCCCTGCTCTGCAGACGTCCCCTGAGCTCAGCCTCGACCACGACCACAATGAGCGATTCTTCCACATCAGCTTCCGAGTTCGAACCAAGCCTCAACTTCAGTGGCGATCCTGAGACAACCCGGGCTCGGATGATGGTCTGTCTTCATCTCCTCTCTCAGTCTCCTCGCCCTCTGGGGGCTGGTGGGGAGCGGTCTGGCTCTTGGCCTCCTCGTGCTCTCTGTCAAGTGGGACCACTTCTCTGTCTTTATTTTCCATTTGTCATTGGCGGACTTTAGCTACCTTTCCCGTCAGACAGTGTCGCTCATGCATGTGGTATTATTTATTTTTCGCGACATTCGGTTTGATGTCCAGTACCCAGTAATGTTCACATACTCGTCCTACACAAGGGGCCTCTGTCTCCTGGGTGCCGTCAGCATGGGACGCTGCCTGGCTGTCCTCTTCCCCATCTGGTACAGATTTCACGAGCCCAAGCACACAGCCACCGTCGTGTGCATCCTGATCTGGGTTTTGCCCGTTGTAGCAAGCACAGTGGGGTTCCTCAACTGTCATGGTTCCTATGAGTTCATGTCTTGCAGTTTGTAGAGAAAAATCTTTGGTGTGTTTATTTGTGTTCTCCTTTCCGTAACGATAATGTGCATTCTGATTATGCTGTTCAAGGTCAGGTACGGATCCCGGCTTCGTCCGCCCCTCAGGCTGTACATCATCCTCTTGCTCACGGCCCTGTCCCTTTTAAGCCTGTGCCCTGCTCTTACTGAAATCTTCTTGGGTCCCTATTATACCAAAATCTGTTCCACTAACCCTGTGATCCTGGGCTCCTATGTGAACAGTACTGCCAACCCTCTCATTTATTACTTTGTAGGGACAATCGGGAGGCAAAGTCGTCGGGAACGGCTGAGGGAGATTTTCCAGAGGATTCTGGGGCAAGAGGTGGATCTGAGAGGAGACACAACAAGTGGAGCAGGTCATAGTTCAATTTGAGTAACTAGAAGGGACATAGTCAGGGCGCCTTTGAGATTACGGGACTCTACCCGACGTGAGTTTCTGATCGACTCGGCCCCAATCCCATATCACTTCCTCCTCCGATTTGTCCTTTTGGGGTCCTACTTCTGCCTTCGGCTCCTCCTCCCGCTTATGGGGGCACCTCCATCATGCTGTTATGGGGGCAGGACGGGGTGGGGGAGGGGAAAACCGGGGGGCACCCACCAGGCTGCGCCACAGAAGAGGAAGGGGGTAGGGGACATCCCCCCACCATAGAATCAAGCGTTCAGTCCTCCGCGGCCCTCATTTTAGAATTCCCGCAGGCGGGTGGGTGCTCCTTAAGCACTTGCTCTGAGACAGGCAGGAATCTACACGCCTTGTATCGTGTAGGAGCTCGCAGCTCTCACTCAGCGGATATTTATCCTCCCTACTATGTGTCCTGCTCTTTTCTAGCAGTTTGAGTAACTGGAAGGGACATAGTCAGGGCTCTACCCGACGTGAGTTTCTGATCCACTTGGCCCCAATCCCGTATCACTTCCTCCTCCTCTTCTCTCACAGCCAGCAAACCCCCGGCACTCGCCCGTCTGCCCTGGGATGTCAGGAGCTCGTGGGTATGGGGGGAGCCCGTCTCATTCGGGGTGATCCTGCTCTTTCTGCTTCATCCCTTGGGTGTTTTCTTCTTTACACCATGCGAGCTAAGTCTTACCAAACTCGTGGTTGGTCCGCGGGGTCCAGAGTCCTGGGGGTGGGAAGGGCGCGGGAGAAGCAGCAGCTATTTGAATCCTGCTTTGGTGAAACTGTTCCTCTAAACTCGCACGAGCCACAGCGCCATTCTGAGGCTCAGCCTTCCAAATCAAGAACTTTTACAGAGGCTCCCGTCTCCCTTTTTTGGAATAAAATATGGGACGACGTGTGGGAGGGAAGAGGATCATCGCTTTAAATGAAGAAGTACTGAACGCTGGGGTCAGAACGCCTTTTCCCTCTCCCAGTTCATCTCCTACTGCTTTGAGAGACCTGCTGTCTGCCTCCTGTCTTCCCTTTGTGTTATTCACCACCAGTTCAAGTACCCACTTTGAGTTCACCGACATGTTTACTAATTGTCAATGTAAAAGGACACCCGACTGTACAGCGGGAAAATGACTTCTGAGATTCCAGGGTTTGACTGATGTTCGGGAACACCATGACCCTCACCTTCATTGAAACATCAAATAAACTTGTTTTCATCTGGTCGGTTTGTCTCTATTCTCAAACATTTGACATGGCTATGTCCTCAAGTTGGTCATTAGAGAAGTTGGTGGGAGAGAAGATTTTTGTACTATTTCAAATTCGTAAATATTTTGAATTTAAAGCCTCTCTATCTAACTTGATAGAGATTTACCTGATGTCTCTGGCTCTTTGGAACCCCTTTACGAATAAAATCTAGTAAGAATCATTCTTAAAAAAATATTTCTGGGGACCATCCCAGTGGTGTAGTGGTTGAGTTCATGTGCTCCGCTTTGGCGGCCCAGGGTTCAGATCCCAGGCATGGACCTACGCATCGCTAATCAAGCCATGCTGTAGAGGGCGTCCCACATAAAATGGAGGAAGATGGACACAGATGTTAGCTCAGGGCCAATCTTCCTCAGCAAAAAGAGAAGGATTGGCAACAGATGTTAGCTCAGAGCTAATCTTCCTCACAAAAATATATATATATATTTCTGCCATCTCTATGTTATTTGCTTTGGCCAGGACCCCATCATATTTATGAACACGGAGGATGGGTGATGAAGGGGTTGGTCCTGGGAGGTGTAGAAGAATCGGTTCTATTTAAGGTGGTGGACATTAAGGGTCTATAGAAGGACCATTATCACATAGACCATCAAAGACTTGCACACACATGACATGTGCCCATCTCAGAAGTCAGGGTTCTTTCTGTGGAGCTCAGTGTAATGACCCTCTGTGTGAGTCTGCTGGGGCTGCCATGATAAAATCCCACAGACCACGTGGCTTAAACAACAGAAATTTATTTTTTAGTTTTGAAGGATGGAAGTCCTAGATCAGGGTGTCACCAGGATTCGTTCCTCCCAAGGCCTCTCTCCTGGTGTGTAGACGGTCATCTTCTCCCTGTGTCCTCACATAATCCTCCCTCTGCTCCTGTCTGAATCCAATTCCTCTCTTCTTATAAGGACACCAGTCATCTCAGATTAGGACCCCACCCTTCTGACCTCCCTTAACCTTAGTCACCTCTTTAAAATTCCTGTCTCCAAATACAATCACATAAGGGGGTTAGGACTTCAACATATGAATTTGGGGTGGGGGACACGATTCATTCCATAACATCATCTCTTGGGAAATCTACTGCAATTGGGGTGGTTGGTATTTGAGTTGGTGTCAACTTTCATGTCTGATCTCAGGTGGTTGTCTGAAACATGGCCCTGGCACCTCCCCTGTGTCTTCCATGCCCACCGTGAATCTCCTGTTCCAGGAAAAGCTCATTTCTTCAAAAGATGAACAAACACACAGCATGCCAGCCAGGTTCTATCCCAAAAAGCTACAAAAACAATGAAGAAGGAAACAGCGAAAAAGATGGTTGACAGAGATCTCTCAACAGTAATATTCCTTCCAAGGAGGAAATGGAACTTGTGACAAGTTATTTCCAATTTGAAATTGAAATAGGTAATGAAGAAACGACCACCAATCACCAAGAATGCGTATCAGAGATACAAGAGCTGCACGTGGAAAAGATTTTGAGACAGCAACACGGCCAAGATCCCGACTCGCTAAACAAACAAATAAACAAAAAAGAGGAAGGAACATCACACAAAAAAGGTGAAATTAGAACAAATCAAAATAAGGATTTATAGGAGATTGAGTGAGACAAAATAAACACAACAGACACAAAAGGTTTAAAAGAATTTTTGCTAGTATGTGGAAATATACCTAAATTTTGTACATTGACTTTTTCTGGGGACACAAAATTCACTTACTAACTCTAATGACTCGTCTATAGATTCTTTTGGATTTTCTGTTTCTACTTTCTTGATAATCCTAATTTATTGAATGTCCATATCACATCCCAGGAAATATTGACTCAGAATAGTAAAATATCTAGACAGCAGCAAAGGGAAAACATCAAGTTATTTAGAAATAGGATGATCATGTGACAGGTGAAGAAACAGAGAAACTCTGGAAATGACATGGGACTATTAATAATTATGCGAGGACAACAGGCAATAAGTGGACTGTCCCGGGAATATGTGGTGAAATGAATACCCATTTCTTTTTCTGAACTGTTTGAGTAAAGCTGAAATCTCGGGTAGACACTGAAGTCTCTGATTTGAGCCCTTCTTCTTTTCTCACATCGGCATTTGGTGCTATAAACTTCTAAGTTTTCCTTTAGCGCCATCCCACCAGTATTGTTGTTTTGTTTCATTTTCATCAGTTTCATTTTCATTCAGTTCAAAATACTTTTTAAATTCTCTTTTGGCTTCTTCTTTGGCACATATATTGTTTAGATGTGTGCTATTTAATTTTGAAATATTTGTGGATTTTCCCTGGCTTCTTCGATCTGTGGGTTTATACTTTTCATCCAGCTTGGAAAAATTTTGGCCATTATTTCCTCAAATACTTTTTCTCTCCCCTCCTTCATTCAGGGACTTCAATTATGTGTCCGTGAGGCCACCTGTTTCCTTCAGCTCATTGATGCCCTTTTCGTTTCTCAAAAATCCTTCCTCTGGGTTTTGTGGCAGATGGTTCCCTTTGCTGTTCCCTCCAATTCACTAACGCCTCCTTCTGCAGCGTCTAATCTGCTGTTAATCCCGTCGTGGGAATTGTCACCTCATGAGTTGTAATTTCCAGATGTAGAATTCTTCTTTGCGTCTTTAGTTTTTTCCTCAAGTTTTGACCATGTGGAGTATTGTTCTGATAAATCTTAGTGTGCTTATGTGGTAATTCTAACATCTGCATCAATTCTGATTTGTTTGGATTGATTGAATTTTCTCCTCATTATGGGTGTGTTTTCCTGCTTTTTAAATGCTTGTTGATGATAATGCCAGATATTGTGAATTTTATATTGTTGGGTACTGGATAATTTTAAGTTTCTCTACATGTTCTTGTTCTTGGAGGCTGCTAAGCTACCTGTAAACAGTTTGAACCTTCTGGTTCTTGCTTTTCAGTTTCATTACGTGGGACCAGAGCAGTGTTTAGGTTAGGGCAAATTATTCCCCTTGCTGAGGAAAGATCCTCTGAGTGCTCTTCCCAGGGCCCCTGGACTTAGGAGGGTTTCTACTCTGGCTGGCGGGAACAGACACTATTTCTGACCCTACAGACTTGTAGGAAGCCAGTTGGGCATACGTGTGGGTCTTTGTCACATCTTTCTATCGGGCTCCTTTCTCTGACTCTGGCCAGAGTTCTGTCCTGTGCTGCTGAGGCCCACTACCCTAGAGACAGGGAACACAGCCTTGGAGCGTGCGGACAACGTGGAGGCTGGATGTGCTCACTCAGTTTCATGATGTTGCTCTTGATCTGCAAGGGACTGAGATTAAAGCAGGAGAAGCCTTTGGAAAAATAGCTTTCATCGCATCTCACTCTCACAGCAGGAAGTCCCCGAGGAGCGCTCCAGTATAATTCGTGCACAGAGAGGCCAGTGACGTGGTCCTCCCCTCCCCTCCTCTGACAGCACCTGGCCCTGTGAGGCCTCAGTCCTGGTCCGCTCACTGCGCTGTAAGGAAATACCACAGATGGGCAGCTTGAACAGCAGACCTTGAATACTCGCCATTGGGAGGCTGGAGGTCTGAGATCAGGGGTCAGCACAGCCAGGGGCTTGGTAAGGGCTCTCGTTTTGGTTTACAGATGGCCGCCTTCTCACTGTGTCATAACAGGGCAGGGAGACAGAGAGGGCAGCTCCCTTCCTCTTCCTGTAAGGACACTAATCCTGTCATGGAGACTCCGCTCTGATGACCTCATCATCCCCAAAGCCCCCACCATCTAATGCCCTCACATTAGGGCTTCCACAGATGAATTTGGGGGGACACAAACATTGAGTCCGCAGCACTCTCCAAAAAGAGTGTCTCCCTGCTCCAGGCAAGGCGCTGTAGTGGGGTTTCTGTGTCCCACACTTTCAGCTGCACTGTCACCTCTCAGGAACACAGTCTGTGAGATCTGCCCATCCACCTGGAACGCACCATGCTCCTCCCTCCGATGTGGATGCCGGCTCTGTGTGTGCAATGATGTCTCAGGACTCAGATGTGGGGTTCCATCAGCTCTCGGAAGACTCCTTTCTGACCTGTGGATTATGTAGAAGTGGATTGTTTAGTTTCCAGTGTTTGCAGCCTTTCTTTACTCCAACGTTCATTAGAGAGATTGGTCTGCAGGTTTCCTGTCTGTGGGGTCATCGCCAGGTTTGAGCATCAAGCCAAATCTGGGCTTAGAAAATACATTTGGATGAATTCCTTCTTTTTCTGATCCCTGGAAGATTTTGTACCATTGGTATTATTTCTTCCCAAAAGGATTGGAAGACATCAACAGTGAAAGTATTTGGGCTTTTTAGTGAGACTTTAAATAACATATTCAATTTTAAAATTGATATAGGAATAGTCACATTTTCTATTTTTCATCTTGTCAGTTTTGATGAATTTTATATTTCTAAATGCCTGAACAATTATCTTACTTGTTATTGACTGACTTAAGTAACAAATTTCTAGGTTTTTGAAATCTTATTATCTTAGCTTAATAGCCTTTTGTTGGTTACATGCATCGCCAAATATTCTCCCAATATTCTGAGGCTTGACTTTTTTCTGTTTTATTTTATAAGTATAGAATTTCTTAATTCCAATATAGCCTAATTTATCAATTTCTACCTCTATTCTCTGTGCTTTTTGTTTAAGAATAGTTCTGTGGCACAATCATAAAGATTTTCTTTCACAGCATATTCTATTGTTTCATCTTCACTTTCAAACCTTCAACTCCTCTAGAAATGCCAACTGTTCAGCAAGTCCTCTTTGAGAGTATGGCCTTCCAGATTTCTCTGCAGTGCTGCCTTTAGGATAAATGAAGTGTGCTCATGTGAGTGATTCACTAACTGTTTTGGGCAGAATGAATATATTATACTCAGTTCATTGTCTGTCTTTGGACCAATAAAATACTGTCAAAATCATGTAGCTCTATGAGAATCTTAGATCTAGTGGAGTGTCTTCCCAATTTTTCCTAAGCGTTCTATGGCTTTTCTGGTTTAGGATTCAGGAAGGGCAAACCAGGACATAATTATATGACAGCAATGTCAGCATCGTATGTGGTCCTGGGAGTGATGATGAGCACATCAGTTGTGAGACGTGAGGACAAAATGCACAAACAAGGAGACTGTGGTGCGGGTTCAGACCTAAGAGCCGGCTCTTTGCTCGAAGGAGTTTATACATTTCTTTTCCCCCATGTCTCCCCTCTTGTTGATTTGTATTTTCATCCCATAAATATAAACCAGTTACATTCCCTGTGTTCCTGGAAACATGCTCACCTCTCCCATCATAAGCATCTGGGCGCATGTACTCGGGGAGCAGAACTGACGGGTGAATCACGCCTTATTCCCTGCATCCTCCTCCTTGTCCATTCCCAGTCATCACAGGCCGTCTGCAGACGTTTTAATCGCCTCTCTGGTCTACTTGATAACACCCTGATTTTATGCACGATGGAAACATAAACCTTATTCCTTCCAGGAGTGCTGCACTCCCCTGAAATATCCAAGACAGGCCTAAGGTTTGGGGGGGGGTACTGGAAGCACGGGAGAGCCTTGGCATGGGCGCCCAAAAGATGACCTCCTTCCCTGTGCTTATGTGCATAAGTTGATGGTGGGCCCATTCTGGAACTTTCCACACATCTAGAGTAGTTTCTCTTTCTGTGATAGTGTTCCTTCTGACAAATGATGTTTTTTCTTAACTTTGGAAATGCCATATGTCGTCAGTCTCATCCCCTCTTCGTTCTATTTGTCAGTACAAGTGATGGGGCCCACGTGTGCTGACAGAGCGGAGGACCGCTCACCTGCAGGACCCACAACTGATTTCTGATCGCTGGTTCTCGCAGAACCCCACATTCACTCAGCGTCGGTGCCCGTGTGAGGGAGGGTCAGGCTGAGGTTCACATGGCCTCCGAGGTTTGGGACCAGGGAGCAGCTGGGAAGAGTCTGTGCCGCCTTCCCGCCCCCATCATTTGCTCACAGTTCCCTCCAACAGCTCCGCCCTCAGGGGCTCCCTGTCAGGCCCTCGGGTACACGCAGGGGAATCCATCCTCCCAGGGATCATGGGGCTAAAAATAGGGTCCAGTGAGAATTAATTAATTCTAGTCCACTCTTTTATTTATTGTATATTTAATACACTTCTGCTGTTGGACCCGGCCTCAGGGACACCAGCGATCTCCCTGTAGCATTCATGCGTAGACTCACTTCTCATCAACTGTGACAAAGATGACAGAATTGTGATCACCACCAGCAAAAACATTTCACGCCATTTACAAAGTTTTATGTGTTTTAAGGGGGTTGATGCCTTTAATACTCAGAGCAACTCTGTGGGGCAGTGACTCTTATTCAGAGCACTTTATTGATGTGGAATTTTAAGAATTAGAGAGATTACGTATGTCCTCCAAGTCACCACCTAACACAGGTGTCTGCTGTTTGAAGGGAACACAGGCAGTCTGACTGCAGTCCTCATATCACCTTTACACTTAGTACCGTAAGTTAGAAACAAACACACAGAGACAGAGATTGGATAGGTGGTTACCAGAGGGAAAGAGGGAGGAAGGAGAGTGAAAGGAGTGGTTAGGCACACGTGTGTGGTGATGGATTGTAATTAGTATTTGGGTGGTGAACATGATGTAATCTATGCAGAGATAGAAGTATAATGGTGCACACCTGAAATTTATACAATGTTATAAACCAATGTTATCGCAATCAAAAATTAAAAAAGAAACAACACCAAGAGTGATGATGTATCAGTGTAGAATCATCAATTGTAGTGAATGTACCACTCTGATGGGGGATGTTGATAGTGAGGGAGGCTGTGCCTGTGTGAGGACAGAGGGTATGTGGAAACTCTCTGTATTTTCTGCTCAATTTTTCTGTGAAGCTACAATTGCTCTAAAAAATACAGTCTATTCAGGGCTGGCCCCGTGGCTTAGCGGTTAACTGCTTGCACTCCGATACTGGCAGCCCGGGTTCGGATCCCGGGCGCGCACCGACGCACCGCTTGTCCGGCCATGCTGAGGTGGCATCCCACATAGAGCAACTAGAAGGATGTGCAACTATGCCATGCAACTATCTACTGGGGCTTTGGGGAAAAAAAGGAGGAGGATTGGCAATAGATGTTAGCTCAGAGCCGGTCTTCCTCAGCAGAAAGAGGAGGATTGGCATGGGTGTTAGCTCAGGGCTGATATTCCTCACAAAAAAAAAAGTAAATAAAAGTCTATTCAAAAGAAAAGAAAAAGAGAGGCCGGCCCAGTGGTGCAATCGGTTAAGTGCGTGCGCTCCGCTGCGGCGGCCCAAGGTTCGCCAGTTCGGATCCCGGGCACGTATCAATGCACTGCTTGTCAAGCCATGCTGTGGTGGGATCCCATATAAAGTAGAGGAAGATGGGCATGGATGTTAGCCCAGGGCCAGTCTTCCTCAGCAAAAAAAAGAGGAGGATTGGCAGATGTTAGCACAGGGCCGATTCTCCTCATGAAAAACAAAAAAGGAAAAAAACAAGAAAATGATACCTTTCCTACTCTGTGTATGTACACATACACACACACACACACACACACCCCCCACAGGGAGAGATGTTACTTTCTTCCTGGAGCAGGTAAATGAAATACTCCATTCTTATGATGAAATAAAAGCGGTTATTGAAGGATAAGTAGGAATTTTACCTTTTAAAAATACAGCCATAAGGAGGAGGATGATGAAATCAGAAGAAAGTTAGAAATAAAGGCCGGACTGTAAGGAGACGCTCCGTGTAAAGGAAACAGCCCCGGGCGCCACTTGGTCAGTGTTTGCACGCTTGGAACACACGTAGGAAATCAGGACAAAGGGGCAGGTTGGTGAGACGTGGGTCTCAGGACCTTGAGCACCAGGCCCCTCAAACAGGTGACGGTTACCGCAAAGGACACCGAGGCTGCACTGTCCAGGCGGGCGCCGGGGGAGGGGCTGGGCAGCGCGCCCTGTAGGCCACGCTCCAGGGGCGAGACTCACAGGAGGGCAGATCAGAGACGCGGGGATGGTCGGGCTCAGCCAAAGGAACAGCCAGAGGGGTTCCTGCCGGGCAAGGACATCCTTGCCTATGGGCCTCGCGCCCAAGCTCTCCTAGGGGCAGAGGCCCATAGAAAGTCTGGATAAGCAAAACTAGGAGAGCAAGGCTTCCAGGAGGAACGTACAAGGTGGAAAAAATAGACCCAATCTCAGTGCCCAGTTTGGAGCCCTTTCAACCCAAACACGTTTATTTCTCATAATGAATTTGTGCAAGAGATGGGGTGGCTATGCCGGCGTTTAAAAGCTGTAGATCCGGGGTGGTGGCCCTCTGTGCAGAGTCAGATCTTGAGGTCTGAGCAGAGCTGCCCGCTCCCGGGGCGCAGGTGGACATCAAGTTTGGTCCGGGGGCAGCGACTCTCCTCTGCTCAGCTCCGTATCCTCCGTGAGCGCGCTCTGGAGCACCTGTCTGAGCGGTTTCCGGCCCTGCTGTTGCCTCTGGCTTCCAATGAAGAAGTAAAGGAGGGGGTTGACCCCGCTGTTCAGGGCGGAGAGGAGGTGGAAGACGGGCAGCAGGAGGTGGGAAGGGAGGAAGGACGGTGAGAGCCTGTGGACCAGTAAGCCCACACCGAGAGGCAGACCGAGCACCAGGAAGGCCAGCACGGTGAGAAGGATGACCCTGGAGAGCTTGGCGGGCGGTCTCTGCCAGGAGCAGCACTGCACCCGGATGAGCAGAGTCAGGCTGGACACACAGAGCACCAGAAACGTGAGGACGACCATCCCGTAATAGACCAGGTGTATCACGTCACACGAGAAGTCCGCAGAGTGGTCACACAAGAGAGCCAAGATCCCCGGACACAATGACAGTCCCCAAATCAGAGCGCACGCGATGGCCGAGAGCTGCGCCGGGCGGCGGCATTTGTACCAGATGGGGAAGAGCACGGACAGACAGCGCTCGGTGCTGACGGCCATCAGCAGACTCGGCCCCACCAGGTAAGAAGAGAAGGCGGCCGCTTTTAGGAGCACATAGAGTGCACCCATGAAGCTCTTTAACAGAACCAAGAGGAACCTGACGCTTTTGCAGAGGAGTAAGGTGAAGTCGGCACCTGCCAAGTGGAGGATGTAGACAGAGAAGGGGTTCCTCCTGATGCGGAACCCGAGCAGCCAGACGACCACCCCGTTCCCCACCAGCCCACAGAGGCTCACTAACACAGTCGCAAGGAAGACGGTGTTTTTGTAACTGAAAAAGACCTGGTCACTGTCCGCGCTTCTGCTGTTCGTTGTTGCGTTTGCTGCCGTCGGTAACTCAGACCCGTCATTCAGGTCTGATGGCCAGGGCTGCGGTCTGGGAGAGAAGCCCAGGGGGTCATTTCTGGGCTCATGAGCCATCCGCTGGGCCCTGCTGCAGGGGTCACCCCTGTGAGGATGGAGATGTGGGAAGGGCCTGGACCCTGAGGTTGGGGATGATCCCGTCACTCCTCCAGACTCCGGCTCCAGACCCTCCCCAGAGACAGGGAGCAAGCACACGGCGTGTGAGCCGCGGAAGTATCCCCCAGAGCTCTGCTCTCAGCAGCCGCGATGCTGGCACACGCACACGACCACCGTCCTTGAGCCCAGGTCCAGTCTCTCCCTGGAGGCTCCTGAAGAAACACTAGACTCGCACGTCCCCAGAGCCCAGGACAGAGAGGGCCAGAGATCCGGCCTCTAACTGGCTGGAGGGACCTCGCTGGGGCAACTGGTCTCACCTTGAATTTTAAATCTTCAACTCGTCTCTCTTTTCATCATTGACTTCTTTTCTTGAATACATTCTGAAACTTTGTGAATCAATAGAAATCATCAGAAAAGAGAAGAATGTTCAAATAAAAATGAATATTAATAAAATTGTATGAACAGAACACATCAGTAATATACAACAATGTATTTGTCCCTTTGCTTTCAGTTGTTATCACGCACAAAATACACAACGGTACTGTTGGCTCATAGTCAATGGTGTTTTCCAACATAGCTCATGCACAACCACCCACCCACACACACGCACACACACACACACAGAATGATGACTATTGAATGCAGGAAAAAATGCTGTAAGCGTGTCATAGAAAAGTGTGCGGTGTCACTGTTTTACTTATACTTTAGAATTAGTATAAAGGCAGGAACCATTTCTTTATGACCCCATTTTTACCATGGTAAAACCATTTTACCATACGTATTACCATTTATTTGTTACATCCTCTTCATTCCATTGAACCGATGATACGTTGTTATTTAAGAATTCCACATGTAATTGACATGTAATTTGATTTCCCGTTTTACCAAATGAAAACCTCTTGCAGATGGCCTCGTGCTTAGAGACGGTTTTGTGTTGACTGGCGTCCCTACGGGGTGGCCGTGTGTGAGCATCTGGGCTTCTGCTCGTCCTCTGTTGCTGACAATCGCAGACCCACATTTGAGGCCGTGTTCCCAGCACTCGGCTCAGGCTGGGCTTGCGTGAGGCCAGCACTGGGTGCTCTGGCATCTGCACAGAAAACCGTCTGAGCACCGCTGTGGAGCCCAGCCTGCCCAGCTCCTATCTGTGCACCTGGCGTCCCCTCTAGGGGGTGACAGCTTAGGGGATGTACTTGGCCCTGCGGTCTACACAGCACCTGGTGCCCTGACAGCAAACTGTAGTTATGGGGTTTTCTCTGCTCCATCCTAGTCTCTGCAGCGGCAGCACTGAATGAACCAGGACTCATTTATCAACAAATCTTTACCACGGAATTATTGTCTTAAGTCAATTCTGTCCGTTTTCATTGGAATTTTGATTATGATCTCATTCTGTGAATGTTGATAATCCACATAACGAAGAATTACAATTTCTAGTAAATTTAAAATGATAAGCTTCAACTCTTAGGCTGCTATTCTGTACCATATCTGATAAGTAGTCTAGTTGATTGTTTAATACACTGAATACTCATTAATCAAATTTACTAATTAATTTCCAAAGTTATCTCAAAAGGGAGACTGGTTAAAGATTGAAATTCACACCCATATTTGTTCTCTTATGATTTATCAATATCTAAAATTAGAAGAAGACACGAACGCCATTCACGACCAGCGTAGAGAGAGCAGTGTTGGAAACGAGAAGAAACAGCTGCTTAGAGTGAACGGGAAGGGCCACCTCACCCCAAACCAGACCGAGCAAATATCAGGCTCAAGGAGCCTTCCAGGGATTCGCCCTGGAGAAGATGTCTGATCAGGCAAGGGGGACATACTTCACCTTCCTGACAGTTTCTCCACTGAGACCACTTTAAACTCTAAAGTAAAAAACTTATTTATCTTTTTTACAAGACAGTGATTGGCATTTTGATGATTCGTGAATATTTGTTGACCAGATGAAAAAATTAACATCACTTATTAGTTTCTGAGAGAGACATCCTTTTCTCCACGCCTGGGCTGGGAAGTACACTGTCCCCCCCTCCTGCCCACTTCTTTCTTCTGCTCTGTCTCATCACCTGATTAATTTTTTTTAACTGCACAGGTTATATAAATCCAAGGAAACAATTAGTCTCAGGATGACCCCAGTGGTTTGATTGTCGCATCAGCCTTACAAGAGTTAGAGATCTTGCCCTGTGTCAAGTTCTCCTAATAACTCAAAGGTACAGGTGGCGGGGTGCACAGGTGCAGCGAGGAGAAGTCGGAGACCCCAGTGCAGCTCCTCAGGGTCTTCCTCACGACCTTAGGGCACGCACTGGCCCAGATTAACACGTAAGGTCTCTAAGGAATGGAAGGTGGGTGCGGCACGTCACTCACTGAAACAGAGCGATTCAGTCACGCGCCATCTCCGTTTTCTGCTTCAGTAACCATGGAGCTGACAGCGAGATGTCCTATGCCCTTAAGTCCATAAATTCCAGGCTGGTTTGCCTTAACCGTCTAGACACGACCATGATACCCCACCGAGAACGTCGCATATACAGGGGCACTTCTTTATCGTTACTCCAGGAGACACCATCAGGACACCATGACATTGCCACCCTGGCGTGCTGACAAAGACATCTGCCTGGATTCTTCCTCCCTCCCTCCCTTCCTCGTATTCTCTCTCTTTTTTTTCTCTTTCACCAGGTGTTCCCAGGTTGGGGATGGCGGGTTACAGACCTACTGTCAACCCTTGTCTCTCGTGGGCAACACACGTGTGTGTTTGGCGGGTATGGAGTAGAAGGGTGCCCAGGGTCTTCTGGGAGGTGAGCTGTTAAGGAATGAGTATCTGAATTGTAACAGAAAACAACAAGGCGGAAGACACCAAATGCGTGCTGTAGAGTGACGTGCTCAACGGGAAGACTCGGGGCCAGACCTCCTGGGCTCTCCTCCTGGATCTGCCTCTTCCTGGCTGTGTGATGATGGAGAAGTCACTTAAGACACAATGCTTCAGCGCACTCGCCTTTCAAATACGTGAATACTGCTACACACCAACAGATTACGGCTTCTGTGAGAATTACATGAGCATGTACATAGGAAGAACTTAGAACCCTGCCCACCCAATGTAGGGACTTAAAACATACAGTTCTTCCTTGCCTTTTAAGATCACTATTACTATCATCACCATCATCATCATCATCATCATCATCATCACCACCATCATCTCTATGAAACTTTCCAAATTCCTCAACTCTGCCATTTCTCCACAACTCAGATGCTGCAAATTCCATACATGAATGTTCTGGGTTGAATCGTGTCCCCCAAAATGCATATATTGAAGTCCTAACCTCCAGGACTTCAGAATGTGACCTTATTTGGGGATAAGGTCTTTACACAGTTAATCAAGTTTAAAGGAAGTCGTTAGGGTGGGCCCTAATCCAACGTGACCGGTGTCCTTATACAAAGGAGACATTTGGACACAGAGACAGACACGCACAGAGGAAGGCCACATGAATATGAAAGCAGACACGGAGCTGATGCATCTACAAGCCAAGGAACGCCAAAGGTCGCCAGCAAACCCCCGACAGCTGGAGGGGAGGCCTGGACCAGATTCTCCCTCACGGCCTCGGAAGGAGCCAACCTGCTGACACCTTGATCTCGGACTCCCGGCCTCCAGAACTGGGAGACAAGCAATTTCTGTGGTTTAAGCCACTCCCTCTGCGGTACTTTGTTACGGCAGAAGTTAGAAAACTAATACAATAAACTAGAAATCAAATAGGCCATACTGGACCACGGACCACTGCACTCAGGACGCATTCCTGTAAGCCTGTTAGGGGATAAGGTGTCTGATAAGAAGACATCTGGCACAAAACAGAAGCAAAAATGCATCCAGAGAATGCAAATGTTTCACCGAACAAGAGAGAAAGAGACTGTGGGAGTGAAATCAGACTCAAATGACCCCAAAGCTATATTTCACTGACGTCTACTTGGAACTAGATATTAGACAGGAAGACGTGTCCATCTACCTGCGTTCCCGGCGAGATTTGTCGGCTGTGAGAGTTAAGAAGTCTCCAGCTCTGTGGTGGAGCCAGCCCCAAAACATCTAGGCTAAAACACGGTGGAAGTCTTCACACTCAGCCCACAGAAAGTCCAAGCCTGGGGTTCCTCATCACAGGTCGTCCTTCCTCTAGTGTATTAGGGACTGAAAGTCTGTCTGTCTTTTGTCCAGGAACTCCCTTGTGGCTCCCGAGACAGCTCTAGACATCAGTGAACTCGCAGGTGGAGGGGGTGATGGGAGAGGGCACGCGGACGCCACAGCGACTCACCTCACTCTGCCTCGTTACCCCACACGGAGCCGGGTGGGATCCAGTCCAGGGGCTGCGTCTCGCTGCAAGGGAGGCTGTTCCTGCAGAGCCCAAGAGGATGAAATGCACTTTGTGACAGGCCGCCTTTCTCCGTCCTTCTGTCTGGTTACTAAGCGCCTAGTCGTGCTTCCCGCAGGCATGCAGGCATCCTCAGAAGGTGGAAGACTAGCCTCCACTCACGGCGTCTAACTCGGAGCCCGAGATGCAGGTCGCGCTCGGTCCAGCCCTCTCTGTTGGGTTCCCATGTGAGTCCTCATGTGGTGGCATCGTAAACTCTTACAAGACAAGGACCAGCTGTGTGACCCCCGACAAAACAAACACACAGTGGAGAAGCAGGAATGGAACGACCGCGACAACCCTCTCCCTTCCCAGCAGCGCAGGAGGACAGGGAGACCCATCGCAGTCACGGGTCAGCGGCTATAGACGCCTGCGCGGGTGCAGGGGGCTCCGGCCTAGACCCTATCTCTGCTCTAGAGTGGACCCTGGTATCCATCGCCCTCCGCGGCTCCTGGGTCCACGCTGTCAGAGGGTCTTTCTTGTCCGTGTGTCATGACGGCCATTTCCAGAGGGGTGTCGGTCATATACTGTCCTTGGAAGCTGTATATTATTCATAGGTCACTTCATTCTAGTGAAATACGGGGCCGGAGGGCAGTTTGCAATGTTGAGTTGTTGTTAGCCTGGGATCCTGATTTCTTTGGCAACGCGATTCCCTTAAACTCAACAGAATTCATTCTGTTCGCCTCCAGTCTGTTCCGTAGGCTGGGAAACACACGCATTCCTAATTCCCACACATGGTTCTCAAACCTCCTCCTTCCTTTCTTTCTCTCTCCTTATACCCCTCCCTCCTCTCTCTCTCCTTCTCTCTCTCCTTCAATATGAGGGAAGACTCTCTCAAGCATCTTGTATGGACTTGGTTTGGAAAGCCACAGCCTTATTCTGTTCCTTGTGAGCAGACCAAGTCTTAATAGGTGTTTGTTCCACAAAATCATTCCCACCATATTGCTTGTTATTTGGGGTCTAGAAAAAAATTCCTTATCCAACGCTCTTTGGACTTAAATTTGTGGATACATGCTATTCAATTTCATTTCTGTGTGCAAACTAGACTATTATTTTAACGAGCTCATCTCTTCTCTGTAACATCTTAGAAGGAGAGAAGAAAACCCAACACACCTAATACCATGCTTCCTTCCTCGTTCCCCCTATTTCCCCGTCAGGCTCAGGCTCAGTCAGAATGGTGTCCGCCTTCTAAGTGTTAGGAGGCAACAGCTTTATCAAATATTTTACAACCGCACAGCGTGAGTCTCTGTATGCACCACCTCGCATGTGAGTCTCTTCACCACGTGGCACTGGAGCCCTCAGTAAATGCTGGTGATTACCATTTTTGTTATCACAGTACCCACCCCACAGCTATAAAAAATGTAAAAGGGTTCAAGAGTGATAGAAGGTTATTCACCACTCACCTGTGCTCCACACTACCGCTCCTGATGAGCAAGGGGCAGGCGTGGGCCCCTCTCCTCCATGCAGAGCTCAGGAACACGGGCTCTGACCATTTTCTGGCTCCACTGTCTTCAACAGGAGTCCTCCAGGCTTCTCTGGACACACTCACTCACCAGGAAGACGGATACACAACACGTGTGAGCACGTGCACGTAAGAACCTCGCAGGCGAGGCGTAGAGGTGGCTCACGACACTTCTCCTCCTGTTCAACCAGCCAGAATTCCGTCACATGGGTACTACTGACTAGAAGGGGGTCTGGTAAATGACATCCAAACTGGGAACAAAGGGATGGTATGAAAAACAGGCAGTCAACCCTAGAGGGTTCAGGAAAAAGCAGAAGAAAAAACATACAATATATATTTATATAATGTTATATTATTATATATTATATGTATTATACTATACATAACTTTCTTGAAAACAAATGACTGTTTACTTCACCAGATTAAAATAAAGCAAATTAGAAGAAATGGACGGAAATCAATGTAACTCATCATATTAACAGACTGAATAAGAAAAAGCACGTGATTATGTCACTAGATGCAGAAAAGCATTTCACAACATTCAACATCCATTCATAATAAAATCTCCCAAAATATTAACAATAGGAGGGAACTCCCTTAGCCTAATAAAGGGTGTATAGGAAAAACCTACGGCTAACGTTACACTTGACAGTGAGAGGCTAAAGCCTTCCCCTCCCTGAGCGGGAAAAGGCAAGGGCGTCCTCTCTCACACTCATCTTCTGTCCTGAGTGGTGCCATTAGATCAGAAAAAGAAAGAAACTGCACGTGATTGGAAAGGAAGAAATAAAGCTGTCCTTACTCTCAGACGACCCCCAGGAGGGGTTGTGTGTGTACAGAGAGATTTACTTTAAGGATTGACTCGTGCGATTGTGGAGGCTTGTCCAGTCCAAATCCGCAGGGTGGGTGGGCGAACTGGAGACCCGGGGAAGAGGTGATGGCACAGTCTGGAGTCCCGAGGCCGTCTGGAGGAGAAATCCTTCTTGCTTGGGCTGGTCAGTCTTTTTCCATTAAGGTCTTCACCTGACTGGATGAGGCCCACCCATTCAGTAACCTGACTATAGAGGGTGATCTGCTTTACTCAAAGTCCACTGACTTAAATGTTAATCTCACCTAAAAAATACCTTCACAGAAAAGGGAACCCTTGTGCATTGTTGATGGGAATCTAAATTGCTATAGCCGTTACGGAAAATAGTTTAGAGATGACTCAAAAAATTAAAAATAGAACTACCATATGATCCAGCAACTCCACTTCTGGGTGTATATCCAAAGGAAATGAAAACACTATCTCAAAGAGACACCCCATGTTCATGGCAGCATTATTCACAGCAGCCAAGACATGGAAACAGCCTAAATGTCCATCACCAGATGAATGTGCGCACACACACACACACATCACATTTTATTAATTTTTCAACTAAAAAAAGAAGGAAATCCTGCCATTGGCAGCAACATGGATGGACCTGGAGGACATTACGCTGAGTGAAACAAGTCAGACACAGACAGACAGACACCCATCATCTCTCTTACGTGTGGATCTGAAAAGATAGAACCAGAGAGCAGACGGTGGTTGTCAGGGGCTGGGGGAGGGCATGGGGGGTGCTGGTCAAGGGGACAAACTCGCAGTGATGAGATGAGGAAGTTCGGGGGATCTAACACGCAACAGTGTGACTAGAGTTAACAACAGTATACTGTATACTTGAAACTTGCTAAGAGGGTACATCTTAAATGTTCTCACCACACACACAAAAAAGAAAAGAAAAGAAAAAGCAGCGGTAACCCTGTGAGGTGACGGCTATGTTAATTAGCTTGATTGTGGCGATTACCTTACAGTGCATAACTACATAAAACATCACGTTGTATGCCTGAAAGATATACAATTTTTAATTGTCAGTAACACTTCGATAAAGCTGGAAGAAGAGAGAAATGTAACAAAAATACCTTCACAGAAACATCTAGAACAGTGTTTAACACTATCTGGGTACCACGGCCTAGCCAAGTTGACACACAGACTTGACCATCACGCGGACTTCTGGGATTATACAATCAGTGAATACCGATTGGGGCAGAGAAGTGGAATCCCCCTTTTTTACTCTCTCTATTCCTAGTTCTAAAGTCAGGACACCACGAAGGGACAGACAGGACGAGGGCAGCCACAGAGCAGCCTCGTGGCTTTGCTGAGTCCAGGGAACCACAGAGAAGACGGCTCAACAACTCACTGGCCCACGATTGCTCACTGTTCCGGTGAGAATGGATGGACTCTTGAGGCTGGAACGAGATTCGTGTGTGAACAGAAAATGCACGTGAGTTCACACGAGGCCTCCGGGGGAAGCAGTGTGGAGTCCACGAGAGATAAAGAACTAATGTGTCAACACAGCAGGTCTGGAACCAGACGTGGGCTCCTGGTGAATCTCCCTCCTTAGTGTCTAGTGATGGGAAGCAGAGTTACCTGTCTTGTGACGACGGGAGATTTCTCAGCGTTTTCAGTGTTTGTCCTGCCTTTGTATCGTCAGTAGTTTGAGCTGCAGTCAGAGCAAGTGGATTCAGCTGTGTGACGAAGCTGCTTCCAACATCAGACTAACGCTCCTGAGCTGCACACGTGCACAGCCGGCCGCGTTCTGCCCCTGGGGCGGACACTCTCGCCTTCTGCCCAGGGAGGGTCTCGCGGGAAGCCCAAAGCTAAAAGGCGCCAGAGCTGGCTCTGCATCGCCTCTCTCAGCGGGACACCCTCGGGATGACAGGGTTTAATCCGGGGCAGTTACACACGGAGCCTGGTGGCTGCTGGTCCTGGCAGGTGTGGACCCCCCACCCTCTCCCGGCTCACCCTTCTCTCCCGTGACGACCTACGTGGGCTGGTTTCAGGGTGTGACTCTCAGAGATCAGGGTCATTTTCTCAAGCCCCAAGAACTGGGCTTTTATCTTCCCTTTGGGGAATCTGCCCCGAGGAGGCCCACACGTTTCAAGCCTTTCCACACTGACTGGGCGTTTCAGCATCGTTTGCTCGCAGGAGGTGGAGAAGCAATGAAGGAAGAAAGAGCTGGAGTGAAGTGCTCAGGGCTGGGTCCCGCAGAGGTTCTTGGGGCCCCTGCCTCTGTCTCCTGAACCCCCGCCCCCCTCTCCAGGGGCACAAGCAGAACCCGCCCAGCCTGCCCCGGGGGCTGGAGGCAGCCAGAGCAGAGGGCGAGCCGAGGGAAAGCGCACCCCGGCCCCCAGACAGAGCCTGGCAGAGTAAGCACGGAGATGCCGGGGGTCCAGGAGGAGAGAGCGGGTCCAGGCCAGAGAGTGGAGAACAGACATCTCTTCTCACCTGCACCTTCCCGCAGAGGCTGGGGCGTCCTGACGCTTGGGGAGCCGCTGGAGCACCATCTCGGTGGCGAGCGGAGGCCTGAGCTCGTCTCCACAGCGCGGGCTCAAAGCGACCTCCCTCAGGTGCCCTGTGGTCAGACGCTGGCGCAGGCTGAGGATCAGGGTCTGCGGCGGGTCCAGGGACGCCCTCCTGCACCTTACCCTCCTGCCGTCACGTGGGTTCACTCGGACGACACCCTCAGAGCCTACGGGTGCTGGCAGGCGTCATCATTGCCGCTTCTCTAGAAGCAATCTGAGTAGAGAGTGCTCATTCCACTCACCGTAATGGCCAATACCACAGAACACAGCTCACGTACTCCAGGAAGATGAGTCTCCGTTTATTTCTAAACACCCATTTCAATATATGATGAAGAAAAAGTATTGAGTCAGCCACAGACTTGCTGAAATACCTGGCCATCTCCATTCTTTTCTTTATCGATGGGGGTTAACAGTTAATTCTGATTATCAAGGTAGAAGCCAGTGACCTCAGGATGACTAGGGTCCCACAGAAGCAGCCCCGACTGCCCACTGTTCTCCTGTTCCTCTGCTTGGGCCACAGTGGCCCCCAGAGCTCCCGCCTCTACCTGCCTCAGGGCCTTTGCACTTGCTGTTCCTTCTGCCTGGTATGTTCCTGTGGCCTTTCACGTCTCGGGCTTTCTCACCCCCTCCTAGTCTCAATCACAGATCAGCCTTTCAGGGAAGATTCTGAGATTTCTCCGTATCTTTCTCCTTCTGCTGCTTTACTTCCTCATCAGAAGTTTTCTCCATCTACCTTCACGAACTTTGTTGGGAAATTATACAGCACAGTTCTAAATAATCCACGGATCAAAGAAGAAATCGAAAGATAAATTAGAAAAATTTTGAACAGAACAGTAATAAATATTTACTGCTAAGTGCTTTATGCATTTTGAGGCTATTGCAAATTGAATTTGTAAATTCATTTCATTTTCCAATGGATTGCTGCTCTCGTATAAAAATTCAACTCATTTTTGCGTATTAACCTTGTACCCTGCAAAATTGTTAAATTGACTTATTAGTTCTATTAGCTTTTTTGTAAATTACTCTAGATTTTCTGTATAAACAGTCATGTCATCTGCAAATAGAGTGTTTTTCTTCCTTTTTGACTGTTCTGGCTTCTATTTTTTTCCCGGCCTTATTGCAATGGTGAGATCCAATCTGACTTCGCGTGGCAAGTTCGGGCATCCTTGCCTTGGTCCTCAGCTGGGACATCCAGTTAACCCAGCGCCTTCGTCAAGAATCAATTGGCTGCCTTGGTTTGGGTCTATTTCTGGGCTCTCTGGACCCGTCCGTTGACTCTTGTGTCAGTGCCACGCTCCCCTGATCACAGCAGCTTCGCGGGAAGGACTGAAGTCGGCTCACACCACTCCTTCAGCTCCGCTTCTCTTTTGAAGATGGCTTTGGACACTCAGGTCCTTTGTGTGTTCACATACACTGTAGAGTCACCTTGTCCATTTTTACAGAAACGTCTTCAGAGATTTTGATTGAGACTGTGCGAATCTACCGAGAAACTCAGGGAAAGTTGACCTCTTGACAACATTTAGTCTTTCCAACTGTGAATGTGATCTATGTCTATTTATTTAGATCTTTACTCTCAGCAATCTTGTGTAGCTATTGTGTTGAGCTCTTACACAAGGATTTTATATTACATTTATTCTGAGAGGAGGGGATGTTCAATATTTCATCACTAATATGATGGAGCCTTTCTCATTGATACTCTTTAGCATACTGAGAAAATTCTCTTCTACTCCTAGTTTGCTGAATGCTTTATTTAATGAATAAGTATTGAATTTTGTCAAATGCTTTTTCTGCATCCTAAGATGATCAAGTGGTTTTTCTCCTTTATTCTATTTAAATGGGAAAACAAAAACGTGTATAAGAATAACCATAGCAGTTTTATTCATAATAGCCCCAGACTGGAAAGGGCCCAGGTGTCCATCAACAGGAGAATGATCAATAAAGTGAGGTTTACCCATAAAATGAAACCCATGGAGATTCTCAAAACCTTTATGTTAGCGAAGGTCACCAGATACAAAGTAGTGATTGCTGTGTCAGTCTATGTATTTGAAATTCTAAATTATATGCTGGAAAAAAAATCAGAACTGTGGCGGCCTCTGGCAGAGGAGGGGTCGGGGATCAACTGTGAGAGACACAGGGAATTTTCGGGCCATGAGATGTTCCGTATCTTGGTAAAGGACTGGCACACAGCTGCATGGGCTTGTCAAAACTCTACAAATGTGCAGCTCATTGTTGATAAGTTTTACATTCAAAGGAAAAAAATTTTAAACAAATATTAAACTCTAGTTAATAATATTCATGCTGAAGTGTTCAGAGGGAAATATACTGATATCTGCAATTTACTTTAAGATGCATCAAAAATTTAAATGGTTTGATGCATGGAAAGAGGATTGTCTAGGTCTGTTGTAAAGTAAGTATAGCAAAATGTGGAGTCTGGGTGGTGGTTACATGCATGTTCACTGCAAAGTTTTTTCAACTTTGCTGTATGTTTGATTTTGTGTGTGTGTGAGGAAGATCAGCCCTGAGCTAACATCCATGTCAATCCTCCTCTTTTTGCTGAGGAAGACTGGCCCTGAGCTAACATCCATGCTCATCTTCCTCCACTTTATGTGGGACACCGCCACAGCATGGCTTGACAAGCGGTGTGTCGGTGTGCGCCGGGGATCCGCACCCGGGCGCCAGCAGCGGAGTGCGCACTTAACTGCTACACCACGGGGCCGGCCCCGATTTTTTTTAATAATAAGATGTTGAGGGAAGAAAAATAATAATCTCGGTACTGGTTATATGAATGCATGCACTGTGCAATAATTCATAGAACCTATAATTTGTGAACTTTTTGATATATCATAATTTCAATTAAAAATTTAAGGAATACGTGTAGCAGAAAAATTTAAATCAAATGTTATGTGTGGGCACAAGAATACTAGAGTAAAAATAACTCAAGATGAAAAACTTTTAAATGAATGATGAATAGTTTAATAAAATACTTAAGAAATAAATAGCTCACCAAAGATATGCGTCCTGAAAATAGAAATCTTAGAAGCACAGCTCCACATCCTCTGACAAAATAAAAGTATAAAAGGAGTTTGCGTATCCAAATTTATAATTAGGTACCATCTCTTGTCCCAGCTTTACTGAGGTACTATCAACACACAACATACGTGAGATTAAGCTGGACAATGTGATGATCTGACTCGTATATAATGCAAATGATTACACCAGAGCCTTAACTAACACCTCCACTGTGTCACATAATTATAATTTCTTTTTTGTGGTGAGGACATTTAAGATTTACCCTCTTAACAATTTTCAAGTATACGATATGGTATTGTTAGTTATAGTCACCGTGCTGTACATTAGATCTCAAACTTACTCATCTTACAGCTGAGAGTTTGTACCCTTTGACCCACATCTCCCCATTTCCCCTCCCCCAGCCCCTGGCAACCACCGTTCTATTCTTTGTTTCTATGAAATTGGCTTTTTTAGATTCCATATGTTAGTTAGATCATACAGTATTTGTCTTTCTCTGTCTGACTTATTTCACTCAGCATAATGCCCTCAAGGTCCATCCGTGTTATCACAAACGGCAGGGTTTCCTTCTTTCTTGTGGCTGAATACTATGCCATTGCATATGTATATACCACATCTTCTTTATCCAGTCATCCACTGGTGGACACTTAGGTTGTCTCCGTGTCTTGGCTGTTGTGAATAATCTGCAATGAACATGGGGGTGCAGATATATCTTCAAGACAGTGTTGTCTTTTGGTGAAGTTCTTTAAATTATCCCTCTGAGAAGTGAACACATCAATAGCCAAAAGTTAAATTAGGGCATATGTACTTGAGTAACGCCATTACCAGCGCCCTTTTATTACACATTTGGAATTTTGTACTCAAATATGATATACAGTTTGCCAGTATAGATAGGCCAATTGTAGACTTTAACCATATATTAGAACACAAAGGACATCTCGATAAATTTCTATATTAAAAATATTAGGCTTAGTAATTTATAGTATACAATGAAAATAGATGTTAACACTAAAAAGATCAAATACAACTGGAAATTATTTTTTTTACAAAATTAATTAGCTTTCAGTTTGACAAGAATAATTTTAAAAATGGAAATTATCATATTTTTTGGAGTAAGTGAAAATAAATGCACCACATACAGACACCCGTGAGATGTGGACACGAACGTCCCCCAAAAGGCCTACATTTAAAACGAATAGCTAGCAGGCGAAAAGTATTTCGTATAATCGAAGTAACCTTTTAAGCTTACCTAAAGAAACTAAATACTTAACTACCAAACAAAAGTTGAAACTGAAATTGCTACAGACAGGCCTTCACGAAAGACCACATACCAGAAGCAGCCGAAAGAGACTGAAAAACAATCTCAACCACAGGGAGTTCAAAGGCGCAGTTTGTGAATAATATTTCCAGTAAATTTCTCCCAACCTGGAAAGAGGAGTCAGTTCCACCCAGGACTGTGCCCATTTACTGCCCATCCCAGGCCAAGGCGGAGCAGGGGAGGCGTCCTGAGGGGTTAGTGACGTGGCAGCCGAGAAAACGGGCCTGACTATTAGCTGGGAGACGACGTGCTCGCTGTGCCCCAAGCGCGTCATCGTCACCCTCCGGGAGCAGATGTTACAGACGGAGGGAGAGAAAGTGCCCCTTGCTGCTGTGCTCCACTGTTAAAATCGCTGCTTCACCACTTACGGGTGTTGCCGGCTCAGCTGAGGCCACATCGTTGATGGGATGAAAGGATGTGAAGGGCGCAGAAGGGGTGATCCTGCTCCCACCCCTGAGCCCAAGGCCCCAGAACTTGTTCCCATCAGACCTTGGAAGAGTCGAGATTCAGGAAGACAATGGCCACACCCAACTACAACCTCACGTTTTTCTATAACAGAAGTTTCACTGACGTGATCCGTAAACATAAAACATGAACGGGGACATTTGTCCTCCCCGTGCTTTATCCTGGGAGAGCTCAGGGAGCATTTCCTCTTGATCATCTACATTTAACAGAGGGGAAAGTTCCCAAACTCCATCTTGACTAGAAAGGGAGAGTTCCAGAAAGCAAGGACAGCTGGTCTACCAGTCCCTGCGTGACAAAGCAGCCATGAATGTGGCCAAGGGAGTGAGAACAAGAAGCCAAGTGGGGCCTCCCTGCACCCTGATCCATCTGGGAAGTGCTCTCATCACCAAGGCAACACGGGGCTGACGTCCAGTGCAGAGGATCTCCAAACTGCTCACAACAACACTTGTATCGTGTGGATCTAACACTGCACAGGCAGAGATTTTAACATTCTCTTTCAGCATCCTCTGTCCAGATGGTTTTGTGAAGCCATCTCTACGTTAATTTTCCCTCAACGAAAATCCCCAATTCATCCAGATAGGTAGATAGATATGAATAGGTATGGATTATTTTTTGAAAAATAGAACTTATACAAAGGGCTAACTTCAGGGGAAATGATGAGATCAAGACGAAATCACTTAATCATTTATTCATTTATTCATTCAGCAATGATTGAGCACCGAGTGTCTTCTCTGTGCCCGGCCACCTTCTTTGGGCATACAGTAGCAAACACAGCAGAGGAAAACCCCTGCCTTTTTGTGGCTTACATTCTAGCTGGTGTGTTTTATAGAGAAAGATTTATCCGGGAAGGAGGAAAAGCAGTGTCAGGAAGGAGGGCTTCGTTAGGGGAGGGCATTGGATCCAGACCAGGCAGTGCTGGGAGCTGCCCTGAGGGGTCACTAGGAACAGAACCAACCAGGCAAAAGCCCAGAGGGAGGAGGATTTCTGGAGTATTTGGGGACCAAGTCTGGAGCCAATGGAGCAAAGACAGGAGAGGGAGGAGAGAGAAAGAGGGGATTCAGGGGAATGGGGGCAGATTCTTTGGACTATGAAGGGCAAGACACAACTAGTATATATTATAATAGAGCAAATAATAGAGATTGTCCAAAGTTTCGTGTTTTTTTTCCTTTGATACTGAATCCAGTCTGCACTAGAAAGGAATGAGGAATCTTCTTCACCCTAAGTACCTCATCACCTCTCTCCTGTACAGTCAATGACTCAGCAGAGGAGAAGAAGACTCAGAGATCGCCTCTTGGGGAAGGAAAAACAATTTCTCCATCAGCACTTACAGCAACTGAGAGTTTCCGTCCAGCCAAATCCTGGAAATGGAAGGAGAGGAAGTGAATTAGAACACTCATAAATGTTCACACTTTATCTGATCCCTGAGCTTGTTGTCAAATACTGTCCACACCAGAACTTGGGGCACCCCAGCAATGGAAGACCCCAGTCAGCTTCGCCTACTGAGGTTCTCCAGCTGCCGTCAAGCTGTGGAATGCCCTTCCATCATGGACTCAAGAGGAGTTGTGGGTGGGAGGATATGTCTATCCATTCTGTCCTTTCTCTCCCTGATGTTTCTCTTTGGGTAATCTTGCTTTTCTCTTTTTTAACTCTGCAACCCTTCATCTGAAGGGCAAGCTATCTTTTCCATCTCCCTGCCTCCCTGAGTGGCATTCTCCTAAGCCAAGGGAAGCAAGTGAAGTGGGTCTTGTTGGTCCCTCTGGCGAATGCGATGGGAAATGTCCAGGAGAAGCAGGCAGTGTGACTCCTTTGCTTGAAGACTCAAGTACTTTGCTCTATGGCTCTCTTTCTTAATTTGCCCCTGAAACCACCCTGGGAGTCAGCATTCAGGAAATACTATAGATTCTAGGAAAAAGGAATTGAGACATAAAACAGAGGGGAAGACAAGAAAAGATGTTATTATTTGGGCACTATCATGAGGCAGCACCCCCCAAAACAAGAATAAAATAAGAAAACTTTTCAATGAAGGAATTTGGAATTAACCTCCAAAGTCAACTTTTAAACGCAGCATATCATGGATGAGAGCACGGAACTAAGCAAAGCTGTACAGGATAAGAGTAAGGATTCTAGAACCTCGGGTGTCTCCAGACTTGGTGTGTCACTTCACCTAATAACATAGCGTCCAGAAGGGGAGGTCACAGAGAGAGTTGGAGTGTCCACTAGGGAATTCCATAGCCTTCAGCTTTAGAGATTAAATGGTGCCCTGGCTGAAGTCAGGCAGGGTGGGTCTCAAAGGCAATCCTAACACTTCCAAGGCATGTACTCTTCAGGCTGTGATCCCCTGCTGTATTTCAATGCTCGCACCACAAAACAGAATCTCCTTTTTCTGATTCCATGCTCCAATTAAGGCAGAAAATGGAGTAATTTTTGAAAGATATTGACATATCTCAAGAAACTATGGGAAGACACTTGAAATGTGTAGATACAGTAGGAAAATGAAAATGAAGTGCCTCTAGATTGTGGCATAGGTTCTGCATATCTCTACATGTCAAATATAGTCTCTCACACTCTAAACTGGTCCACATTGGTCATGATTATCCCAAATTGATTCTTTGGTTTTATAGGAATCTCATCTAAGCCATAAATGATTGAGCCACTATTACTGAATACAAATGATTATGATTTAGCAACTTTATGAGCCACAGTTTTCTTGGTTGCCATCAGCGAAGTCCCAAGGGTGATATGACACCAAACTCCATATTTGAATTTGGGTATTTATTTTGAGTATATATTTTCCTGATTGAATTTCTACATTGGGTGTCCCTGACTTTAGAACTGGTAAAATAAAGAAAATTGAACAAGTATTTCCTTTTCCCCTTCTCTAATTAACTTATTAATTTAAAACCTCCAGAGACCCCAAAAATAATTTATATAAGCAATCTTTAAATGCTTAAGTGCAGATTGCAGATAGTATATAAATCCCTGTTTCATAACAGAGATGAAACACTCTGTTGAAATACTTATTCTGTACACACGCCACAGGAAGTCGTCTTGGAAGGTGTTAGAAGAAATATGCTATTATTCCTAGAAAATATGGTTAGGGTAGAGCAGGTAAACCATGGGTTTTTTAACCTCCATGTATACCTTTATTTAGAGAAATAGCTATCCAATGTTAAACAAAAAATTTGTAAATGTGTCTTTTCACTGAAGAGAGAAATATTTAGTCCATTGCTATCAAAGTGGTCAGCTAATATCACATGTAAAATATTATATAACAGAGACTTCTACTGCTGGCAAGAATGGAGTAGTATTTTTAAAGGTGTCTGGGATCTATTGACGAAAAGCAGAAGAGAACCTTTCACATGTGAGCTGGGTAAACACGGCAGCCTTTGTCTACTGGGTATTGGCTTATTCTGGATATGGCTAGTGACCGGAACTCTGGACATGTCAAGACAGAGGGTAACCACTGCAGGAAAAAGAAGCCTGTAGGGGTGTTCAAGTGGGCATGGAATGACTATGTTGAAAACTTGCGTGACCTCAAACACGTGGCCAGTTTCCCTTTCAAGACAGTAGCCAAATTCTGAAGTTATACTTAGATAGGAGTCAAAAGATGAAAGCCAGAAAAACGAGCTTGCCAAAATCTTCAAGAAAGTACACTGCGATCATGGTTGTGATTGCATTCGATTCATAGATCAATTTGAGGAGAACTGAGGTCTTAACAATATAACAATATTCAACAGGTGTATGCTTCTCTCTCTATTTAGATCTTCTTCATTTTCTATTTAAAATATTCCATAGGTGTGGTATTCAGTGTCGAGAACTTGAGTACAACTTATGCTAAATTTATTCTTATTTCATATTTTGATGCTACTGTAAACGGAGGTTTAAAGTTCATTTGTCAAGTGCTTGCTGATAACATATAGACATAGAATTGATTTTGGCTATTAAACTTGTATCTTACAACCCTGATCAATTCATTTATTAGTGCCAGTAGATTGTTTACACTTTATTTTAGATTTTATTGTGAACAATCACGTAGTCTCTGAATATGGAAAACTTCAATTCTTCTTTTCCAATATTTATGCTATTTATTTATTTTTCATGCCTCATTGCACAGGTTAATACGTCCAGTGAAATTTTAAATTGAAGTGGTGAGCACAGATAGCCTTGTCTGGTTTGTGACCTTAAGGGAAAGAGTTAAATATTGACACATTAAGTATGAATGAGCTGGACTCTCTTCATAGATGCCCCATATCAGACTGAGGATGCTCCCTTATATTGCCAGTTTACTGAGAGATTTTATGATAAATAGGGTTACTTTGTCATATTTTTTTCTACATTCACTACATTCTACATTCAACAGTTATTTCCTCTTTATTTTGTTTAATATGGACAATTATATTGACTTCTTTTAAAATGTTAAACGAATCTTGTGTTCTTTGATAAAGCCCTTTTGGGCATTGTTACACTATAAAAATAAAAGAATAAATAAAATATCCTAGCAATGAGAGAGAAGCAGAGCCAGAGAAGTGATTAACTCACAGGAGAAATAATACCAACAGGTGAATTCTCAACAGAAAGGAGAGAAGCCAAATGACTTTAAAGAAATGCCATCTTTAAAGCACTAAAAAATTCATGCTCATATATTGCTTTGTACCCAGTACTCTCTCCTTCTGTAACAAAAGTAAAATAAAGATGTTCAAGGAAATTAGAATTGCATTAAAGGAAAGATTAGAGAGACTCCTTTAGAGAGAGAGAGCATGACCTCAGAGACAAAGAAACACACGTAGGAATGTAGAGACCAGATATGGAAAATATGAGGGTAATTAATAATTAATATTGACTGTACAAAACACTTTAATGTGGAATATAAAAGACGCTGTGGCAGTATCCCATATAAAGTGGAGGAAGATGGGCACGTATGTTAGCCCAGGGCCAATCTTCCTCCGCAAAAAGAGGAGGATTGGCATCAGATGTTAGCTCAGGGCTAATCTTCCTCACGAAAAAAAAAAAAGAGAGAGAGAGAGAAAAGAAAACCTGTTAATCTTTAGGGAAATCACTAAATGAATCAAAAATAATATATAAACAACACTTTAAAAAGGGAAAGTATAAGTCATAATAATACATTTTCTTAATGAAAAAGAAGGCAAGAAATAAGACCAAAAAAAGGAGGATACTACTGGTGCATCAAATAGAATACAGAGAGTTATCATTATGTGAGAAATCGCATTAAATATAAGTTTACTGAACATTTTACATAATACAGAAAGTGTCTCAGGTTCTAACTCTATTGCTTCTTAAAACAAATACTAAATAGACAGACATGGAAATGTTGAAAGTGAAAGGACTTCCCCTAAAATATGTACTATTCAAATTTATGGAAAAAAAGAAAGCTTGCACAGCTATACTAATTTGAGACAAATTGCATGTTAAGCAAAGAAACATTATTGTATATAAAAATATATATTTATTAATGATAAATCATTCATTCAATAAGTTATCAATATATTAAATCTATAACACGGTGTTGAAATGAATAGAGCTGGCATTTCCCAGAAGTAAAAGGAGGAATACTTACATCCATAACCAAAAAGGCAGTTTTGACGCATTTCTCTCAATAGCCGATAAACAATAAGAGAAAAAAAATTCGTTAAGATAAACTATCTGAAAATCATAATTAATGATAATGACCTAATTAACATATATGAAACCCTATGTACACCAAAATAACAGAATTTACTTCCTTTTCAAGTGCATATGGCTCATGTACTGAAATTGATGAAATACTGGGATACAGATAAAGCCTAAACAAATTCAAAGGGTTTAAAACTTTAAGAGCAAATTATCTGGAGCATATTGAAATTAAACTAGAAATCAACAGCAAAAGCATAAATAGGAAATCTATGATTGCCTACCTAGGAATTTAAAAAATACATTTCTACATGATGCATGAGTCAAAGAAAAATCACAATAGAAATTAAAAAGTAGAAAGTATTTTAAGCTAAATGTTAGTGAAGATATGACATATTAAGCTGGTATCTAAATGCATCAATTGAAAAGAAGAAATACACCAAATCAATTATTTATGATTCCATCAAAAGAAGATAGAAAAAGAAGGACAAATAAAACCTAGAGAAAGCAGAAAAGAAGACATAATAAAAAGCAGAACTCCATGACATAAAAATCAGGAACGCACCTAGTGCTCAGCTCTTGGTTTCTAATTCAATTCTTCAACAAAAGGAACCAGGGCCCCTTGGAGAAATAGCTGATTCTAGGACTGGGGTAAGAAATATACAAGATGAGCCTGGAACACGTTATAGAGCCAGAAAGTGAGCAATTGTGCAAAACAAACAACAACAACAAGACAACTCTACAGTGATGGGGTGTGTTGAAGAGATACAGGAGCCAGCTGGAGGAGCTCCCAGCGGACAAGCTGTAACAATCTGACCAAAAATAAGTAAAGTAATATCGGAATCGGCCCTAAAGTATAAACCAAATACCCAGGAGTCCATACCGATATAAATAAATGATTGACTAAATAAACGAATGGGGGAGAAAACCCAAATCTCCCATGTGGAAGAATTCCAAATAACGTACGTAGATACTCCAGGAGGGGAGCATCACTCCCCAGTCCTTAGGTATGGGTGGCACATAGGGGTGTCCTTCCTAAGGACACAGTGTACAAAGTGGAAAAAAGAGTAACTTTACATGGGGAGTCTGACACACACTATCTCAACCCAGGTGATCAAGGTCATCGACCACGATAAGTCATGCTGACAGCATGTACCCTTGATGTGATGTGATGAGAAGGGCGCTTTCCCTCTGGAAATGGTCCAAGAAGTCTTTCTCCCAAAAACCCATACCTCTACTCCAATCATGAGGAAAGTATCAGACAAATCCTAATTGAGGCACATTCTACAGAATGCCTGAGCAGAACTCTTAAAAACTGTCAAGGTCATCGAAAACAAAGGAAGTCTGATGTAAATTATAAAGCAACACATGATTTCACTCGTATGTGGAAGATAAACGAGTGGATAAGGAGAACAGATTGGTGGTTACCAGAGGGGAAGGGGATGGGCGGGAGGGAGAAAGGGATAAAGGGGCACATATGTAAGGTGACAGATGAAAACTAGGCTATTGGTGATGAGCACGATGCAGTCTATACAGAAACTGGAATATAATAATGTACACCTGAAATTTACACAATGCTGTAAGCCAATATGACCTCAGTAAAATAATTAAATAAAAAAAGCAACAAAAACGTACAACTGGAATATACAGCCATGCACTGGGGCTTTGGGGAGAGAAAAAAAAAAAGCAACAAAAATGAGAAAATATGGGTAAACCTAAATGAAGATTCACTCTCTAAAAGAGGAAGAAGAATGTCTGTGGGTAACGAAATATTTATAGTTTTATAGATTGAATACATATTTGGAAGGTGCTAAATTGGGTTAAAATCATCTAAAGCAGCTTCTGGAATGAGAGTAATAATGGAAAGAGTGACATCAGACTTTGATAAGTGAGGGACAAAGATTTTTTTCTTGTGACATCACCAAAAGGCGTAAACCAAGAAGAGGAGAACTTTCCAAACGGCAAAAGAAAGAAAAAGGACAATGTATTCAAAATACTTTCTAAAAGGGCATTGAGTGAGAGTTGGAAGTCACATCCCTTGGTGTGCAAATTGAGCCCGGGAGGGTAGTCTAACCTCACCTGCCTCCAGTGTCAGCCCACCTGTCGCCTCCTCCGGGAAGCCTTCTCTGATACCAAGTAGATGAAAGTCCCTCCTCTGGGCTCCCTTGGCTTGTTTCCAGCACCTCGTCATCACCCCCCTCCTACGTTGTCTGTTTACTTATCTGTACCTCCACGGAGCCCACAGCATCTTTGTGGCAGGGACCGGTTTTGCTGCCCTTTGTTTTTTTGTCTCTACAACCTCAGAGTCTGGCTGGACCTGGTTCTTGACAGGTGTTCAGAAGCATGAATGTGTGTGGAGTGTAAGCGAAGTCCAGCCCAAACAGGCCAATGAAATCCAAGTAGAAGGATCCTTTGGAGTTGGAGTAAAGACCACGGCTGTTAAACCGCGGAGTAAAAACAATGTGCTAATTACAGCGAGTCCCAGGAACATAGGCAGAGCAGGGGAGGACCACGGGGCTTCCCAGGGATGCCGGACCCTCTCCAGAGCACTTCCTGCTGCTGAGGGAGACGGGCGGGCTTGGGCGTTCCTACAACATGGAGGTACCTGCTGGACTTCTCTGGCTTCACAGAGAGTATCGACTGCAGCACGCCCACCCCCTGAGCCTCTTCCTGTCTTCCACAAGCCTCTCTCACGGTGAGCCTTCCCACATTCCTTCCTCCTCACAGCCTGTTTGTACCAACTCCTGGGGTCCCTGCCAGGGAGTTGTTCCTGCATCCTGGAGAATGCTCCCAAGTCGAAGATAAACCCTCTCTTATCTAACCTTAGGATCCATCCCTGGATCTATAGCCCTCAACGTCCAGCTCCATGATCTCTCCGGACTTCTGCCGGAGTACGTGGGCTCCATCCTGGGGCTCTTCCTTATTAGGTCAGAAGGTCCCGGGCTGCGTTATGTTGGGATGAACCTCGTCATCAGCCCAGTGGCCAGGAGAGGAGGCGTGGGCAGACCCTGGGGGATCAGGGTCACCTGCTGTCTTGTAGGTGTCCAAGCAAGGGGACAGTGCCCCCTACAGGGAGGACTGGGCACTCTGCATGCTCAGAGGGTGCAGGGAATCTGGGGTTCAAGATTTGGGGTGCATCACCCTGATATCCCCATCCACGTCAGTGTCCCACCTGGTCCCTGATCCCGGCGTGGCTGAGCGGCCCAGGTGGGAGTTTATTCTCTGGAGCTCAGCCGGCCTTTAGGCCCCGGGCTGGACCCCAGCTCCTCCCTCCCGGGCTGCAGGAGGGGAGGCCCTCCATCCGCCAAGTAGCCCTCGGCTTCCACACCTCCTTCCAATTGTCCACTCATCCCGCGGCCTCTGGTCACATTTGACTGGATGCAAAGAGCCACCCAACCCCACTGTGTAGAGTCGACCCCCACATGTCTCTCAGACGCCTGTTACGCTGCCCCAACAGGACCCCACCCACCACCAGGGGAGGTTTGCCCGTCGCTCGGCAGCCTGGCCAGCGCCCTGTGTGCTCTGTGTCTCCTGCAGGCGGTGGGTGATCCTGGTCCAAATCCCACGTCAGCATTTGCTCTTTGCCACCACTCCTGGTGTCAGCGGAGGCAGATCGGGGTCTCTGGAAGGAGGCTCTGTGAGGAGGGGCTCAGAGAAGCCTGGGGAGGAGGGAAAGGGGAAATCCCACATTCCCACCACCAGTGCAGAGCACCGAGGTGCCATCAGGCTGCGCCACCGCTCTCTGTCGGCCACACTCTCCGTCGGCCCACCACACGCCAGAGCGCTGAGCAGGGCTGGGCTGGACTTCCCTCACCCTGGAGGAATAGGCCCCCAAGCCAGGAACCTTCTGCTGGTTTCCTTTCCGATCTGAATACAGAGATATACTGATCCTTGGCACCTAACTCATGGGATCCTTGTCCCCAGTTCCCAGTGTCAGGAGTATAGAAAGAAGCAGTGATGGCAGGATAGAGGTGCCAGGAGAGGTACCAGCTCCCCAGAACCTGGAGACCAGACCCTGGCTTCCTAGAAGTGTCTTCTGCGGACCCAGAGAAGTTTGGGAGCTCCGAAGTGCCTGAAAACACTCTCCTGTGAGGGAGATGCCCCAAACAGCCAAAGGAGCCACCAGCAGTGGCCGACAGCAGGAGAGCCAAGTGGCCTAGACCTGGGCTTGGCCGGGTGTGTAGGAGTGGGCGAGTTTGGGGAAGGGCCGGGGGCTCATTGAGCCTTAAGCGTGAACCAAACGTCACAGCTACAACAAGCTGGAAAACCGTCATCTAAGGCTCCATACACTTGAGTGAGCCCCTCCCATATCTGGGTTCTGTTACACAAGAAAGGAGTAATCGTATCCCTCAGAGGAAATAATGGTCTCTCGGGGGGCGAGTCGGCAGGATGAGCGGAGGAAGGAGGTCCACCTGGAGCACTCCCTCCCGCAGGGTGCACAGGACGCGCTCACGCCCCGAGGCCGGCAGGGGCCCCGGGCCCTGGGAGTCGGGGCTCAGGGCAAGAAGCAGAGCCGGAATGCAGGGAGGCCGGAGCACGCAGCAGACATCCTTGGGGCCCCATTAAGAGTTCTGTACTTGACATGAAGGCCCGTGGAAGCCACAAAGGGTTTTTAAAGGGAGAGGGGGAGGTGACACCATCATCGTGCATTTGTAAAAGATGGCTCCAGTGTGAAGACCAAACTGAGTGACCGTGGCTGTGGGTGGATGCAGAGGGAACCTCGGCAGGCTCCAGACGGCACCTCATGACGCAGGATGGCTCAAAGACAAGGGTGGGCTGGTTTGAAAGGTGGGAGTTGGAGGGGACCAAGGCAGGGTGAGAAGGAGCTTACAGTGGGCACTCAGCTATACGGAGCTGGAAATCAGGTCCCCGTTAAACAGGTAAGGAGTCCGAGACCGGGGGCTTCGGACAACTCGTCTCATCGCTGGGCTTGAAGAAAGTGGTGCCTGCCCTCAAGCCCAGCCAAGTGATTTCAGAGCCGCTTCTGGCTCTTCTCACGGGTGCTGGTTCCACTTAGGTCCAGCTATTCAGAGCTAGAAGTGGGAAAAAGGAAGCACTCACCACTTTGCAAATCCTCCCCCGTGAGAGCAGCTGGTACCACTTCCTGTGTCACAGCAAATGCTGGTTTCAGAAGACGGAGTTTCGGAGTTTCGGGGTCTGAAAGCAGAAGGGAATGTGCTCTGGCAGGACCAGCCAGGGAGGGGTTCCTGTGAGGCGCCAGCCTGGCCCGGGGGAGGAGCCCCCCACCCACCCGCCGACTTGCAGCTCAGCAGAAGCCACGGCGGACCCAGGGGCAGGTAGGCATCCAGGGGGGTCTTCCCGGGCCCCGAGCCCCTCACATTCTGGAAAGGGCACTGGGGAGGGGGTGGAGGGACTCGGTTCCCTCGTCTCTAAGTCTGAGGAGCTTCAGGACACGGGGAGGCTCTCCCTGCCTGTCAAGGGGGCTCCTCACAGCACGGGGGGTCCGAGGTCTTGGTGCATGGTCTCCGCCTCCAGAACACACCGCAGTATTCAACCCACACTCCATTTGGTTGATTTCCCAGTAATTCAACTCAATCATGCCTCTGGCCTTGTTCTAGAAACAGAATTGCCACAGGTAGACCTGTGAAGTGCAGGTCATCTTGGTACCCAAGACAGAGATCTCCATGCTCCCTGCCAGTTAGGGCAGAGCGGGGTGGACACGGGCCTGTGAAGCCTAGACAACCCCTTGAAGAAAGACCGCCGGGCCCACGTGTAGATCTCCACCGGCGGGGAGGGGCCCGCGGTGGTGCCAGCATCTCTCCTGCAATCCAGCGCTGTCTTCGCCACTGTCACATGCACCCCGCAGCCCTGTTCCTGCGGCCCAGTGCTGTTTCCACTGGACTCCACCAGGCGCCTAATTTGGGGTGTGGTTCCTAGCTGTATATTACCCACTCCAGCCTGGAGGCCGGGGGCATCTGAAAGCTCTGAGACAACCGGACATAGGGCCAGGGAGCAGAATCATCGCCTCTTCAGACAGCCTCAGGCCCTATTCTAACTGGGCCGTCCTTGAGGGGCCGGGTGTGCAGTGAACAGGGCTCCGGGGCAGGCAGAAAGACCACGTGCCCTTGAGGGGACATACCCCGGCCTGCTTGCCTGTGGCATTCCCAAGAGAGAAACCAGGCCAAACGGAAGTTTTCCCGAGTCCAATTCCACTGCATACAGCCACATTTCAAAGCTGTAAGAAAACTGCAGCCATGGGACTTAGCATGAGAATTCGACCTGATAACACTCGCAACTGCTACTATTTATTACACGTAATTATTACATGTAAATTACATTTATGACATAATTGCTAACATTTGTTACATATTTATTACTGCCATGTGCTGCGCCAAGCACCTATGTGCTAAGAGTGTATTATTAATTTAGAACCAACAACTTAAACTCTCGATTGTGGGTATTACCATGTATTAGCCTTAGCATCAGCGCGGCATAGAGCCTTGCACATTGTAGGGGCTTGGAAAACTCCGACAGTAGTCAATAGCAAGTGTTACTAATAAGACTCACTATTATCACTGGGCCACAGAGGCAGGCAGAGCTGACTGGATGTCCTGAAGGGGACAGGCCTTGCCAGAGGAAGAGAAGGAGACCAGAACGTGGGAGGCATTGGATCTCACTCCTGGGTGAGGCCAAGTTGAGGTGAGGACATTCTTGTCCTATTAGCGGAGGTGGGGGCTGGGGAGGACTAGGGAAAGTGGAGAGAGTGGGAGATGGAGGGAGCGGCTGGCAGGCAGGCTGTGTCTGGAACCTTTGCCTCTGAGGTTCCTCTGGGTCGGGCTCTGCCGTTCAGGGAACTCTGACTACCCAGAGGCGTCGATGATGCTGAGTCCCCCGCGAGAATCCTCACTATCCCCGGATGTGAGGTGCCCGCTGTTCCCAGTTCCCTTCCCAAAACCCAGATCACCACCAGATTAACGGGGGATTCAGGTTCACTATCAGGGAGATCTGAAATATCTGAGGTTTGCAATTTTAAGACCCAGTTGGAGCCAGATCGAGTCCCTGCGTCTTCTGGAGCTGCAGCATGCTATCCTACGCCGTGCCGGGTGAGGACTTTGTGGTCCTTCCACCAAGTGCCTTCCTCGTGCCCCACGCGGAGGAACGGGAGCCTCCCAACCAGGACCACAGGAAGAAAGGCCTGCAGAGTGAGACCAAAGTGCTTGGGGTGAGTGCAGCTGCACAGAGGGGACAGGTTGAGGGGGGAGGGAGGAGGACTTGTCCACTGTGGGGGCGGAGCCTTCTGTGTCACTCGAGGGGCTCCAGGCTGCTCTGGAGGCTGGGGAGGGGCCTCTGAGACCACTTGGGCCTTTTCCATGGGAAAGCAAGAGATTTCCCAATTTGTCTTCACAGGGAGTGTCCACCTGAGCTTCTATTACAAACTTTTGCTTTTGTAACTCATTTTAAATGAATGACGATGGACGATAGTATATTTGTATGCACTTTATTTTGGGGTGCTAGAAATCTGTTAAACTCTTCTAGATTTTACTTCCCAGGAACTTTTATTTCTGTAAATTATAAAACTTCATCCCCCTCCCTACCCCATGTGGAAACATTAACCATTTTGAAAACAAAGAGGACATTTGCCCTTCGTCTGCCTTCTGACAACATCTCTCTTATAATCCATGATTCCTTAACAAAACGCCACTGCATTGAATGACAGAAGGGAGGCAACAAGGGAAGGGAGAAAGGAGACCGGCGGCCACAAGGACCAGAAGGAGGGGTCCTGATGCCTGGTACCCCCTCAGTGCCTCCCTGCCCATGCAGGCTGCTGCAGTTCCCTCAATCTCACCACATATCCGTCTCACCTTGAGTTGAAAAATGCTTGCTTGCTGAGTTGGTCTCGTGGGCCTTTGAGAGACTCATTTATCACAACAGATGAGAAATTGCTTGGTAAACTTACACGAGCTTGAAAACTTGCGGTGGAATTATTTTGGGTCTGATTCAGAAAGTCCGCTTGACACCCCTGTCATCGCTTTTGGGGTCCCTCTCGCCTAGGGAGCCATGCCCTGAATAGAAGTCTATGTGTCCATTCGTCTGGCAGAAGGTGGGGACCAGCTCCCACACCACCAGCTGTCTTTGTGGTGCATTTGTGTGCACAGAAGGGAGGAGGGGAGAGCCCAGAAGCACAGAGCTTGGGGGAGCCCACAGGCTGGGACCACGGCCCTCACCAGGAACCCAGAAACCTCCGCCAGGGCCGCGAGGCAGAAACAGCACGCATTTCACTGCGCCCTCATCTGGGGCAGCGACGGGCAGAGCTGAGCAGCATCCGCTCCACCCCGGCTTTCCAAACCCCCAGAACGACTTTCCGGTGCTACGAGGCCCACTTGGGTTACACGGAGAGCTCTGACGAGGTCCTGCCCTTAATTGGGTCACCCAGTGTGTCAGTTTCCCTGGGCCACCATGACAAATTACCCTAAACTGGGTGGCTTAAAGACAATAGAAACCTAACATCTCCTGGTCCTGGAGGCTACACGTCCAGAGTCAGGGTGTCTCAGGGCCGTGCTCTCTCCTCGTCCTGGAGCTGCAGGGGGGCTCCTCGGCTTGCAGCTGCACAACCCCAGTCTCCACCTCCCTCGTTGCACGACGCCCTTCCCTCTGTGTCTGTCTGTCTCCGTGTCTCTCCTCTTCCTATAACCACGTCAGTCATGTTGGATTAAGGGCCCATCCCATTCCACTGGGACCTCATCCTAAGTGACATCTCAGTTACATCTGCAAAAACTCTGTTTCCAAACAAGGTCACGTTCCCCAGTTCCAGGGGTGAGGGCTTGGACATAGATTTGGAGGGACACATTCAACCCGCATCACCAGGTAACCCTTCTGTCTCCCCTAACAGACCATCCAGATCGTCTCCGGCACCATGATTATGAGCCTGGGGATAATTTTGGTGTGGGCTTCCTTCCTCCATCACTTCAGCCCCACTGTTTTAACCTTGATTTCGTCTGGATACCCGTTCGTTGGTGCCAAGTGTGTGAGTCCCACGGGCACTCGTGGGAGGGTGGGTCTCTGGGAGGGGGTGTGGCCTCAGCCTGCTCACCTGTTACCTGGCGGTGTCCATCGTTTGTAAAGATGCAGGCGTGGAATTTGTTTTAGGAGGGACCAGCCAGAAGTGGGAGGAGGCCAGGGAGGGCAGAAATGGCTCTGCTAGTGGGAACAGTATTGACTTGCTGGCTCAGGGATCAGTTCTTCCGAAAATCCCCGTTTTGTCGTCCTCTAGGGCTCTGGGAGTTCAGCAGCTTCTCTCTGGGGTGACCACGTATCTGTCGCCCCAAGAGGGACACTTGTAAACGTAAAAGGAGGTGCTATTGATAACAATGCCGCGACAACAGGAATACCTGGACGGTCCCTGGCATCCAGGCCATAGGGTCACGCTGCTTCTTTCCAAGTTCAGGAGAAGCTGGGGTGGGAGCGAGGTAGGAAGGCCCCCCTAGATGTGTAAGTGAGGAGCAGTGAGACCCACTCACACTTGCCGAGTGACCTGGATGTGGGCAGCGCACATCGGCCGAGTGGCCAGGTGGGCGGTCTGCGTCCGTGGGGCCAGTGGACCCTTCTCTAAACGTGAAGAGATGGCGCTGAGGGCTCAGAAGCTCTGCCTGCTGCTGTCCATCTCCTGGTGCCTGGAATGCCTTCTGGAAAGTTCTGCTTCAGACCCACCTGGGAGTCCTGAGTCATCCTGATGCCCCTGGGGTCAAGGAGCTTCAGGGGAAGGTCTCCTGAGAAGTGAACGACCCTTTCCCAGTCTAGAACCTTCCCACTCCCTCGCTCCACCTCTCGAGCTCGGAGGTGACTTTGCGCCCTCCCTCTGCCCGCTGCCCCACGTGCCAGCCCAGCTCTCCGGTGGCTCGTTCTGCTAGGAGCTCAGGGACAACTTTTTGCTTTCGTCTTGCCGCATAATTATGCCACATAATTTTGCTGCGTTACAGCTCCTTAGAAATTTTCCCATTCCCTTAAATCTATTTTTTTCTCTAATAAGCCAAAATCAAACACTTTTAATGAGCTTTTCACTAGGCCCTGCAGCTCCCCTCCCCAGCACCCATTTTCCTTCAGTTCTTGATTCTCATCTGCCAGAGCCCACAGAGCCACATGCCTGCCCCTCCTTCCCCATAGAGGTCCCGTAATGCTCCCTGGAAAACCACTGCTCCCAAAGAAAGCCCTGGACCGCAAGCCCCCTTTGCCCTAGAGGCACTCTCTCGCTGAGGAGTTTCAGGTTCTCATGAGGTTTTCCCTGTGTTCTTTTGTCCTCCTACGTCACCTGCCTTCCCCTCCGTGTTAGCTGTAAGCCCCTATGGACTGGGCTGTGACCCTGCACCCAATGTCCCCGATGCCTTCAGTCCTACAGGAATGCTCCCAGAGGGTGACCAAGGATGTGACAACTTGGTGGCAGGGACAGCGGGGTGCATCTTTGCATAGAAACTGATCTGTCCGTTTTCCTCTTTTCTGAGTAGTTTATCATCTCTGGATCGCTGTGTGTCATCTTGGAAAAAATATCAAATAAGCGTTTGGTGAGTATGGGGCCAGCGGCACCTCACTTCCTCATAGGGACTTCGGGGGCACTCATCCCGGTGGTTCTCCCGCACTTTCACATGAAGGAGTGGACCTCCAGGTCGGCTACAGGCTCCTCGGTCAGCGCCTGGTCACCACCGCTGATTTCGGGGGCTCCTCTCGTGATCCTGTTCTGTAACCAGCACTGAGCCCTCCCCAGGCTCTATGGGCTTCATGCAGAAATCCTGCCCGGTCAGGATCCCCTTTGGTGCCAGCTGGCAGCCTGGATCCGGGTCCTTGGTGACCACAGGGGACAGGGCAGGGAGGGATGATGGGGTATTTGCTGTGTGCCACCCATTGGACAAGAGAGTCAGAGACCACAAGAAACACGCCTCCCTGGAGATGAACCCAGAGCAGGGTCAGTGTTTGGGCTGGAGGAGATGTTCAGGCCAAGACCGGCCCTTGGTCACTGGTGGTGGCCAGAGGCGTGGTTACCTGCATCCTGGTGTTGCCAGGTCAGACAAGAATGGAGGGGAGGGTGGCGAGGGGGGAGGCTTGGTGACAGGGGACACGTGATCTGCAGAGGTTTCTCTTTTCCTCAAGAGGCTGTGGGGGGCAGAGAGCTGGGCGCATCAGAGGGCTTCTTGGGAAACTGAATCTGAACGACTCGAGACTAGGACGCAGGCTTCCTGCACCTGCCCTGAGAGCAGCTGTGGTCTCTGCCCTCCTCTGGGCCCATGCCGGGGGCCTGGCTACAAACGTCCAGGTGGGGCCCCAGAGTCCCCCTCCCACGCTGCTCCTGGCTCCCAAGCCTGCCTGCAGAGGCCTGTCCCTCACGCACTCCTGGTGTGTGTGCGGGAAGGGATGGAAAGATCTGGGTAAGTCTCAGTTCCGCTGGATCCCCATGTGGCTGATGCTGCTTTGGGGTGTCTGTTGGGGGACCCTCTGCCTCTAGCCCTGAGTGGGGGGACCCTGCAGGCCAAGCTGCAGTGACGTTACAGAGTGTGTCGAGGTACGCACCTGACACCAGCCCAGCCCCAGAACAGGGTCAAAGGCCTCCTGCTGGGCTCAGGGGAGATGCGGGAGGAGGGGGCCTCTTCAGGGCGCCTGGGTGGGTCAGGGAAAAGCCAGAGGGGGGTCTGGGGGACTAGGGCAGCAGTGATACGGGCATTTCAGTATTTTAACTACTCTGTCGGTGTGGCCCACCTCGACGTCAGTCTTGTCTGTGTCTTTGTCTGGTCCTGCCCAGCCCTGTCGGTCCCATCCAGAAGCATATGCTTCATTCTTGAATTCACCCATCCTGCGAGCATTTCCCCACTGGGCTCGGGAGCTCTGCCAGAGGGTGGAAGGCGACCAGAAACAGATTCTATCGCACAGACTCGTCCTGCAGGAGCCCGATGTGAACCCACCTTTGCCATCCCTCAGGAATGCGGTATACCAGGGGTGCGTGCCTTGCGGGGGCAGAGACCCTGACCCAGAATTCCCCCGCAGGCCTGGATCAGCTTGGTCAGCAGCCTCCTGAGTCTCTTCATCACTTTTACGGGCCTCATCCTCCTCCTCGTCAACCTGGCTGAGGTGCTCGCCGCCTGGGGACGGTGCGAACTGGCCGTGGCGTCCAGGCAGAGGTCCGAGGACAACTACTTCTCTTCGAGAGATGTGGCCTCTGGCTGCTTCTTCCTCGCGTCCAGTCTGCTGGTGAGCACGTTTAGATGGAATGTTTCAGACTGGCAGAATCCGGGAGGTTCTCGGCTTCCTGTCAGCTGTGCTCTCTTCTGATGGGAACTCCGGGGGGAAGTCCGGGAAGAGGCAGAGGAAAGGAGCCCGTGCGCTGAGGAAGAGCAGGCATTCAGCGGACTGTGCTCTTTGAGGAGTTTAATACCAAACAGGCCAAAGTCGCGAATAGATCCTCGTCGGCTCAGTTCGGGCTTGAGCACCTCGGCTCATAAGCACACCAGTCTAGCTGTGTGAGTCTCGAGGGATGGCTAGATCTGAACAAGAACCGGGGGTCTGGGGCAGTGAATTGCTCAAGAAAGGCCCGGGGCTCAGGGAGACGTTAGGGACCCTCCTGGGAGAGGTGGCTGTGGGCCCACTGTGACCAGGCTTAGCAGGACAAGAGCCAGAGGCTGGGGCACAGAGGCAACAAACCCTAATTCCTCCACATGCAGGGGGGTGCATGGCGACGGTCAAAAACAAAGTGTCAAAAATCTAGAAATAGCAAAATTAAAACCACCAAATCCATAAAGAGTGTTGAGTAAGAGTTTATTCTGCAGATGAGAACAGTTCGAACACTGGGAGCTTCCAAAAATAGAAACCGACACCAAGCTCAGGGTTGTGACATTACAGGATGGCTTATAAAGTGAAACTGAGGACGTTGTTAACCTTTACAAGGACTGGCTCTTACAATGGGAGTTTCCAGTTGGCTGGGAAGTGATTCGCATTTTTAGGAAGATGACTTAAGTTTCTTGTACGGTTGGCAGAGGCATTTACAAGAAATAACCCAAGTTAAGTTCCACTTATGTTCATGAAATAAGCTAGACTTAGTTTTTCTTATGCGGCTTCAATGGTTTTGTCTGCTCAAGAAATTCTCAGGGCCAGTGTCCGTTTTGTATTTGATTGTAACAATCCCCCCCTTTGGGTCATCTCAACAAGCTGAGAGTGTGACCACCTACTAGTGTTAGTTTTGGTTACCATTGTTGATGTAGCCAGGCTGAAGAATCACAGACGTGCTGTTTCCAATAGTAGAGTCGTCAGGATAGAGGGTCGTGCAACCAGTAGTCGCATGGTCATCATGGACTTGGGCAGTCAGATCCTTGAGTTCCTCAAGTTGTCTGGTCCAGTGGATGTCATTTGATGTGTGAGCGGCTGCTGAAAGGCATTTAAAACCCTTGAGAGGATCCAAGGCACTAGAGAGTTTAATGCGATGACTATAGGGAGAATAATAGCCAAGGATTGAAGAGCTCCCCAGAGCAGAACTTACCAGGAGCCAAGATTTAACCAACCAAACAACTCAAATTGGTTATAATCAGATTCAGGCTTTACTTTTTTAAGTCAGTCTACATTTTTTTGAGTTATTTACAGAGGCATAACATGATGTATGAGCAATCACAGATCCCCATGATTACTTAGGAGAGGATGAACGTGAGGATGTTTTATCTCAGAAGGTGGTGTTGCAGGTGGGATTCCGTCTAAATTAGGTCTCTATATGCTGTGAGCAATCAGGTAATTCAATAAGAGGCATTTCGACGGAAATAGAAAAACAAAAGTTAATAGTTTGAGCAAATTATAAATTCAGTTTCTGAGTTTGGAGAGCAACTAGTTGAGAAAATTTCTAAATTTGAGTTTGAAGCATCTTTAGATGATGGAATGATGGTGATTTCAGTCTGATGGATTTTCCTGGTTTGCAGTTTGACTGTCTCTGATGATGTCATCGAGTGTTCGGTGGAACTTTCTTGAGTAGCCCGTACAGCAACAGGCATGAAGTTTGTCCATACGTGATCTATTGTGGTGATTTCTCTGAAGTTTATGAGTAGATTTTATTAGTAGTAGGTTTTATAAGTAGATAATAAAACCTCAAAGACAATGAACGAGACTAGGAACTGAAAATAGGTACACTGTAGCCTTCTATCAAAATATAATTTTTCATAGCCATCCCATTTTTATCAAAGATATTTTCAATCTTTGTAAAATACGTCTGGTCTTATTAAACTTGGATTGATTATTTACATAAATGTACTAAGAATAGTAATGCAATGCATATTCTGAAATATGACATTTTAGTCAAAGCTTTGGTAATATCCAGGGGGCTTTAATGGTTCTGTAAAGTCAACCTCAGTTCTTTAAAATTGTCTGGTAATAAGGAATCTCAGATTAGACCTTTAAAAGTCTCTTTAGGTTGAAAAGCCAAGCTAAGGACTTGTCCAGTTGTGTCCTGTTACAAGGAAAACAGAGTCTTATTGAACTTATGTAAATACGTATATTTCCACAAAAAAATAAGAATATTTAATAACAGTTTCTGAATCTGGGAGAGATCAGATAGGGAGAAAAAGATAAAAGTTTCAACTTCTGTTTGTAAAAGTATACTTTATCAAATTGCTATCAGATATAGACAGCTTAAAAGAGAGGAGAAAAAGAGGTTCCTTAAATCTGGAAAATAAAACATTAAAGAACAAGCAATGTTTTCAATGAAGTCATAGAAATTATAATCATCTTCTTCGGTCCATTCAGTCTCCTGTAATTAATTCTTGTTTTGCTCGATCTCGGGTTAGCAGCTTTATGAATCAATCAGTTTCCCATTAGAGTTTTAGAAATTCTCAACCAGTTCAGTGTTATGATCTTAAAGTTATCAGAAACCTGCGTTCTAGAGTACCTGTCAGGGTCTTTTCCATAAATCTCCTTAGAGATGAAGCATTTTTGCCTGTAGTTGATTGTAAATGCTTTCAGAGAAGAATTGAGAGTAAAACAAGGACTGTCTGTAAGTGACAGAAACTCAAAAATAGCCACAGTTAGAGCCAGCCTGATGGCTAAGTGGTTCAAGTTCAGCGCTCTCACTGTTTCTGTGGCCCGGGGCTTGTTTCCTGGTCGCAGAACCACACCACACCTATCAGTTGCCATGCTGTGGCAGTGCTCACCCAGAGGAACTAGAAGGACTTACAACTAGCATATACAACCATGCACTGGGGGTTTGGGGAGGAAAAAGAAAAAGAGGAAGATTGGCAACAGATGTTAGCTCAGGGCAAATCTTTCCTGGGGAAAAAAAAAAAAAAGCATCTTTAAGACAAAAATAGCCACAGTTAAAGATCTGGGGAGAGTTCACCGAAGAAAACGATACAATTGAGGTGCAAACAGACACAAACAAAGATCTTATAGCTTTCATTTTAAAATTTTAGCCATGTTTCAGGTACAATAATGAAACTCAAAGGAATAGCTGGATGCAAACTGTGTTTCTGGCAGATGGACTGAGTTAAGATTACCTGCTGAGATGCCCAAAGTTTGTTCCTAAAGATTTTTTAATGTGTGCACTGTAAGGATTCTTTGGGAGAAGCTATTTTTGCAGTCATTCTGTCTTTTAGAAGCTTCTGCACCCCAATCGAGATAATGCATCCCATTGTCTCCAAGAGATTTTGGATCCTTTCTTTACAAGGGTGCCCCCTAAAGTGCACTCTCTTATGAAAGTTAAAGCCTCCCCAAAGTGGCCACTACAATTCCAAATTATCCTTTGTAAAGTCCACCATTTTCCAAAAAGTCACAACGTCCTGGTCTGCGGTGAGTATGCGCATCGGAAGCAAGAGTTTCTCAGGAAGGCGGATAGAGTTTTAAGACCAGGTGGAACCCATCTTTGCGTTTAGATTCCCTAAGACATCTTAACTATGAGGGGCCCTGTTTCTCAGCAGCTGATCCAAAACACAGGCAATCATATGTTTTCTCTCCTTTTGAACAGAATAGGGTAACTTACCAAGAAGCTTCAACAAACAAAATAGAGGCATGCGCAATAGAATTGGAGAGCTCAAAACGCAAAGAAAGCAGAAATCAGTGGCAGGGGGCGGGGGGTGGGGAGAGGGGCGGGTAGAATATGGAGATGGGCTTTTATATTTTTATTAGCAAGCGGAATTTTACAAAAATGATGGAATGCAGAGCGGCATTCCCGACTGTATCATATCAGAGAAAGGCTTCCAGTCAGTAAAGCAGGAGAACAGGTACAGGTCCACAGAACGTTGAGAAAAGGACAGCAGATTAGGAGGAAAACCAAGGTTTCCGTCCTGCAGCCATAGAGAGAGGGGAAGCCCCAGGAGGCAGCAAGCAGGGCCAGAGGAGCACAGAGACTTTTACCCGCCTCATGCCCTGGCTCAGACCATCCTCCAGCAGATGAAGGCAGCGATAACAGGACCTGGTCGGGGTTGGATCTGCAGAGGGGTTTGGGTGAGGTTTATGTAGTGGACCAAAGATGAGCTTGTGAGGGATCGGGCTGAGCTCACTTGCTGAGAGTTTTCCCAGGGGCAGCAGACCAGCAACGTCCCCTTCCCACTTGGTCCTTGAATTCATTCCCTGGGGCCGCCATAACAAATGACCACACACTGGGCAGCTGAAACCACAGAAATGCATTCTTTCACGGTTCTGGAGACCAGAAGTCTGAAATCAAGGTGTCGGCAGGGCTGTGCTCCCTCTGAAGGCTCTAGAGGAGGATCCTTCCTGCCTCTTCCAGCTTCTGGGGGCCCCGGGCTTTCCTGGGCTTATGGCCACATCCCTCCAACCTCTGCCTCCATCTTCATGTGGCTTCTCCTCTTCGTGTCTCTGTGTCCTCCTCTTCTTGTAAGAACACTTGTCATTGTATTTACAGCTCCCTAAATCCAGGATGATCTCATCTCGGGATCCTTAACTAATTAACTCTACAAAGAACCCTATTTCCAAATAAGGTCACATTCTGAGCTTCCCAGTGGACATATATTTGGGGGACACTATGTAACCCACTACAGTCATGGTCAGCATAAATAAATTTGATGTTCCGCACACCTATGGCCTCACCTGTTCTACCTGGCGGCCCTTGCTCGGAGGAATGTGACGCAAGGCAGTGGAGCTGTCTGGTTCATCCTCCTCGGGAGTATGCCCTGGCGGTCGGGGTGGGTGTTGGCAGCTATGCCAGCCGATCACTTTGAGTGGTCGCTGTGCCCCTTGCTGCCCGAGAGGTGAGGGCGGGTAGAGGGTGCTGGCACCGGTTTACGAAGGTCTCCTGTACTCTCCACCTCTGTGGACCTGAGGGACGAGCATCAGTGTCCCCATTTCACAGAACAGCAAACTGAAGCCTGGACAGGTAAAGAGTCTCACCCGGGGAGGCTCTGCTCAACCTTGGGTGCCGTCTGCCACCCACACTGGAAACCAGGGCTTGACCCTCTCTCCCAGGGGTCGTGAACAGGCGGGGTCAAGTGTACAGAGAGCAGACTAGACGATGCCAACCCCCAGGCATGAGCGGGCAGTTGTCTTTGCTGGGCAGTGTTGTGAGGCTCTCCGAGGTTCCAGGCGGCCTGCAGCCCTCTGGCCACCGCAGGAAGAGAGGGTCAATTGGTCCGAGCACCCACCCTGTGTGTCCTGCCTTCCAGGGGGTGCTGTCCATCATGCTTCTCTTTACGCTGTTGGAGCTCAGCATTGCTATCCCGTCTTCCATCCTCTGGTGGAAACAGACCCGTTCAAGCACCCCCGGGGTGAGTCTGGTGGGGCTCGGGGACTCGGGGCTCAGGTGGCAGTGCAAGGAGTGGTCACGGGCCCACCGCGGCAGGTGGCACTGAGGTGGACCCGTGAGCGTGGTCCCAGTTGAGAGTGAGGCAGCTGCTGGAGGGCAGGACAGCAAGAGGGTGGGGTCGTGGGGGACTGCCAATGAGGACCTGGTGGGACCTAGAAAGCAGTTGTGCAACCCACTCACTTAGCAGAAGGGGAAACTGAGGCTCCTGAGGCCAGACGACTTACCAGACACCCAAGACGCCTGAGCCGAGACGAGGGTCCAGGCCCCTCTCCCAGACGAGGCGCTGTGTCCCCCACCCCAGCCAACCCCAGGGCCAAGGGCAGGTGGACCGGCTTCGTGAGGATTTCCTCCTCCTGGGATCTTCCCTCCTCCCACTTCACACTTGTTACACATACTTTAACACCCCTCCTTTACACATGAGAGCAAAACATACTCAGACCGGATTCCACAACTCAAACACGGATTGATTTATTGGAGATTTTATTAAAGGACAACATGCCCAACAGCGGGCTGGGGGAAACACCTCGAGAGCCAACTGTGGCCTCGTGAGGGGCGATGACGCGGGCAGCCCGGCTGAGGGTCATATGTGTGACGTCAGGAGGTTGAGAAAGGGACAGGGCGAAAGCTCAGAACTCAGTGCCTGTTCACATCCTCTGTCTTCTCCAGGTCATGCGCTTTCTGGCTCAGAGTGACACGGTCGTCACCAGCGCACCCCCAAAAGTATCTGCTGATCCTGATCCTCATCCTGGATTTGATGAACTGGCGGCCTCTTAGGAGAGAGAGCGTGAATGAGATGGAATGAGACAATGAGAGACAGAGAGAGAGAGAAGGAGACAGAGAGAGTTATGGTGACCTGGGAGAACCGACGTTCCTTGAGAGGGAGAGTAGACCTCGCTGAAAACTTTGGCCCCGGATCCCCTAAGGAATTTATAAAGAGGCTTCTCTTCTTCTAAGGGAATGTTTGTTCAGCATGGCTGCCCTGGTTGCCTCACGATGATTCAAATAAGGCAGAGGTGTGACCAACCTCTCAGGGTGGCCCCCAGGGAGCCAGGGTGAGTGTCATCACATGGACCGTGAATCAGTCCTGAGGCTGGGGCTGGGGTCCCTGCCTGCGCGGTCGGTTGTCTGCAGGGCTTAGCTGAACGAGCACCAGACCCCGCCCGGTGGGCCCTCACCTTTTATCTCAATAATTTCTCCTGGTCGTGTGCATGGGGAAGAACTCTCGGATTACATTTAGGAACGCAGATTAGATGTTAGGATACTGAGGGACTCCTGCTAGGTGCCGCACAGCGGACAAAATGCCGGGTTTTCAAAGTCAAGCCCTGCCCGAAATGAGCCTAGTGGGGGCCAATGCAATTTTAATACTATATGAGGGTGTTTCCCAAACAGCAGGTTATAGCCCATTAGGGGATCATGAAATCAATATACTGGATTAAGAAAAGCATTAAAAAGATAATCAGAAACAAGACAAGGGCCGGCCCTGTGGTGCAAGCGGTTAAGTGCGCGCGCTTCACTGCGGCAGCCCGGGGTTTGCGGGTTCGGATCCCAGGCACGCACTGACGCACGGCTTGTCAAGCCATGCTGTGGCGGCGTCCCATATAAAGTGGAGGAAGATGGGCACGGATGTTAGCCCAGGGCCAGTCTTCCTCAGCAAAAAGAGGAGGATTGGCATCAGATGTTAGCTCAGGGCTAATCTTCCTCACCAAAACAAAAAAGAATAACAAGATAAAATGACTGACTGTGATACAGTGAGTACAAGTATCTGAGTGTAATGAGGCAATGTAGGAAGGACAGGACGGGCGCAAGTGAGACAGAATGTGTCTTTGAATTGGTGGGTTGAGATGCACACCATTTAAAGTGGTTTGGTGGTCAGATTTGAGGATTCAGTTCATTAAGGCAAACCCCGTAGTGTACGCAACACGGCACCACCCAGCTCCCTCTCCAGGATGAAGGAATTTTTCTCTCACTTGCAGGGAGCACCGCCTGCTAAAAGGCCTCACTATCAGCCCATTTTAGACAGCCACAGTCAGAGAGAGTGCCAACCCCAGGGTCACGTCCCCTCTCCAGGCAGCCTACATGCCACCCTGGGATGGAGGGTCCGGTCCTCTTGCTCTAACTCAAGACACCTTGGAAGGATCACCCCAGCTTCAGAGCTGTCCGGCTGTGGGCTTCATTGAGACTGCAGGACACTCCATCTCTCCTGCTGCCCAAACCTGCTCCCTCCTCTCTCGCTCTCTCTCCTCCCCTTCCCTTCCCCAGGGGTCACCCCAGGAGCACCCCCTATGAACTTCCTGCTTCCCCGGGGACCGCAATCTGCCTCCGCTGACACCAGGAGTGGTGGCAAAGAGCAAATGCTGACGTGGGATTTGGACCAGGATCACCCACCGCCTGCAGGAGACACAGAGCACACAGGGCGCTGGCCAGGCTGCCGAGCGACGGGCAAACCTCCCCTGGTGGTGGGTGGGGTCCTGTTGGGGCAGCGTAACAGGTGTCTGAGAGACATGTGGGGGTCGACTCTACACAGTGGGGTTGGGTGGCTCTTTGCATCCAGTCAAATGTGACCAGAGGCCGCGGGATGAGTGGACAATTGGAAGGAGGTGTGGAAGCCGAGGGCTACTTGGCGGATGGAGGGCCTCCCCTCCTGCAGCCCGGGAGGGAGGAGCTGGGGTCCAGCCCGGGGCCTAAAGGCCGGCTGAGCTCCAGAGAATAAACTCCCACCTGGGCCGCTCAGCCACGCCGGGATCAGGGACCAGGTGGGACCCTGACGTGGATGGGGATATCAGGGTGATGCACCCCAAATCTTGAACCCCAGATTCCCTGCCCCCTCTGAGCATGCAGAGTGCCCAGTCCTCCCTATGGGGGTGGGCACAGTCCCCTCGCTTGGAGACAATGCAGGGACCTCCATCCGACAAGACAGCGTGTGTCCCCGACCCCCCGTGATCTGCCCACACCTCCTCTCCTGGCCACTGGGCTGATGACGAGGTTCATCCCAACATAACCTAGCCGGGACCTTCTGACCTAATAAGGAAGAGCCCCAGGATGGAGCCTGCATATTTCGGCAGAAGTCTGTGGCTGCCTTCTGCTACAATGGCGGAGTCGAGTAGTTCAACAGAGACTGTTGCAGCCTGTGGAGCCTAAAATATTTATTATCTGCCTCTTTACAGAAAAATTTTGCCAATCTCTGCTATAGATGAAGAAATTGAGACACCGAAAGATCAAGCGTGTTGCACAAAGGCCCTCGCTAGTTAGCGGGAAGGGACAGAGTCCAACAGTCTGGCCCAAGTCCCCCTGGTGCCCTCCAGTGATTTCCACAGTTCAGACCCAATGGACTGGATTTCGTGTGGTCATGTCATTTGCGGAAATAAGAAGCATGCCGTGAAGAGCACAAGTTTAGGGGATGGTGTCATACTTGGCGTTATCAGAAGGCAGTTCGATAAGCAAGTCTGGGGCTAAAGAGAGAAGGAGGCTGAAGATAGGTGTTCAGGAATTGAGTGATCCACAGGAAGCTATGGGAATGGAGGAGATCAGAATTCAAGGACACGGTTTAAATAGCAAAGAGCAGAAGGCCGAGAAAAGTGGCCTGGAAAACATCAGCGTTTTGGGGAGGACAAAGGGAGGAGAGCTGGAGAAGTCTGAGTAAAAAGTAAGGAAAAGCTGGAAATCAAGGAGGGAAAGTTAAGAGGTATGATGCCCAGAGGATGGAAAGGGCCTTCTCAGAACCTGGTCCAGCAAGGGAAGGGGCTACTGTGAGAGCTTTCTACTGCTGTTGTAGCAAATTACCACAAACCCAGTTGCTCAAAACAGTACAAATCTATTCCCTTACAGTTCTGGAGGTCCAAAATCCAAAAACAGTGTCACTGGGCTACCATCAAGGGTCAACAGGGTTACATTCCTTCCAGAGGCTCCAGGCGAGAACACGTTCCCGTGTCTCTTTTCAGCTTCTAGAGGCCGCCTGCATTCCTTGGCTCATGGCCCCTTCCAGTATCTTCAAAACCAACAATCACATCGCTCCTACCTCTGCTTCCAGCATCCTGTCTCCTTCTCGGACCCTTGTGATTACATATAGGGCCCACCTGGGTAATCCAGGATACTCTCCCTATTTTAAGAACAGCTGATTAGCAACCTTAATTCCATGTGCAACCCTAATTCCCTCTTGCCAATTTAACAAATTCATGGGTTCTGGGGGTTAGGACATGGGCATCGTTGGGAGGAGACATTCTTCTGTCTACTACAGCTACTGGGATACGAGAACTCACAGCCCTCAGAGCCCCAGAGCACATTTGGGTGGCTGACTTTCTTTTCTGAGTCATGAGCGCGTGGATGGCATTAAAGCAGCTGGAGTGGCTGAGATCCTCTGGGACTCGGGCACGGCTCGTGCTGCAGACATAGTACATCTGGGTTGCCACTGAGCTCACTGAACTCTCCACCGGGACCTGGGTAAGGAGGTAGACCAGATGCCTCCACCCACCTTTACCCTGTCCACTGTCCTCTCTCTGATCCCAAATTGCTCTTCACGTGCTAGCCATCCTAAGAGCTCTACCCTTGAGTGCACGTGCTCCCCAGGCCTCTGGCCCTTCCTCCAGGGTTTCTCTGCATTGTGCATCACCCCTCTTGATGACTTCTATTACGCCTTCAAGGGTCAGCTCAGGGAGTTGCTCCTTCTTTCTCCCCTGGATATTAGAGATTAGAGTTCTTATCACACTGTCCTGTAAATGGTTGTTATCTCGGGGTCCTCAAAGGCAGAGACTAGGTCTCCCCAACTCCCCCCACCTTCTGCATTCTGTTGGAGCCTGACCTGGAGGGGACATCCAGCAAATCAGTTTGTTGAATGCAGAAATGAATGAGTGAGGCAGACTGATGCTTAAGGGGCCCAGCCTGTGACGGTGAAGCCGAGAGCTCATCTCATCCTCTGGGGGAGCCAAGAACAGCAGGAAGGCCTTTTACTCAGGACACTTGTGCCAGGCCTGGGGGTAGGAAATAGAGGAAAGGGGAAGAGAGAGAGAGAGACAACAGGAGAGAAGAAGGGAGGGAGGGAAGGGAGGAGGGAGGAGGAGAAAGAGAGAGGAGAGAGACAGAGAGAGGAGGGAGAAGCAAGTGACCTCCTTACTCACCCGAGGTTCTGCATGTCCGTCTTTGCCTTCTCAAGAGTGCCGAGTACCCACCCATCCGAAGAACCCAGCAGAATTTTCCTGAGCTCAGATCTCTTCACCACGGACCAGTTTTGCAAGCCAACCAATCATTCCAGCATTGACACCACAGGCCTATCTCTGAGAATGGGGACTAGTGGCCAGGCGATCTTCTGGTCCATCACGGTGGCTGCGGCCCTCTGTGGGTTGGTGGGAAGTGGAATCATAACTGGCTTGTCCACTTGTCCATCAAGAAAAACTCGCTTCTGTCCTTAGCCTCAATCTCACCATTGCAAATATCATGCACCTTTGCTTCCAGATTGTGTTCACTATCTAAATCCTAAAGTCTGTCCTTTCCTTTTCCATTATTACCTTCCTCTTCCTGGTATCTTCATGGTCCTAAAGTTCTCCTATTTCACTGGCCTGGGTATCACGACCGCCCTCAGCTTCCGGCGTTGTCTCTCCGCCCTCTTCTCTATTTGGTATCGGTGTCATTGCCCCCAGCACCTGTCAGCACCGTGAGCGCCCTTCTCCGGATTCTGACCTCTTTGATGAATGTACTGAGATGCCACGCCTGTGGTCAGTTACTCATCCCAAAACTAAGTTCCGCCCCGCACATGTAACCGCCACCAGCGCCTGGATTTTCCTCCTGTTCTCCATCATGGGTACATCTGGCCTGCAGTTACCCACCCGAGTCCAGGAGAGCGCCCAGCACCAGCCGCCCAAAGAGCCTCCACGTGGTCGTTCTGCTCACCGTTCTGGCCTTCTTTCTCTGTGGTCAGCCCCTCCGCATCGTCAGGTTCCTCATATTTGAAATGGAAGACCAGTCTCCGCATCCTCCTGTCTTCCAACGACAGAGCTGCTAACTCTGCCGTCTGTTTCTTCACCGAGGGCCCTAAGAGGCAGCAGCCAAGGGAGACCCTCCAGGTGGTTCCTCAAAGAGCCCTAGGCAAGGAGACAGAGGGTGGCGAGGGCGGGAAGACACCGCCCACGGGCAGAACAGAGAGGGCGGACCCCCGACGGATGGGGAGCTCCTTGATGGATCCATGTCTCCGGGACATGGCCCAACCACCCCGTAGCAGTAATCTCTTCTCATCTTCAGCGTGAAAGAGCTCCTCCAAGTCGAGCACCCAAATAATTCCCTTCACGACCTCCCCTTTGTATAAAAACTGAGCACAGATTGCTAGAAGGAGATTTCTGTGTGTGAAATGAAATGCACATCCTTGAGCCCTTTGGAACCTATCATCAAATTATCCTTTAGAAAGTTTGTCAAGGAGCTTTATAAAGTCACGCTTGCCAGCTATGGAGAGTGGATGGTTTTCACCTTAGCCTTACTATTCAAATTCTGCTAACTTTTAGTTTTACGGAACTAGCTGCTAAATGCCTTTTGGGTGTAGGTGGGTCCCTTGGAAATGGCGTGTCTTTGCCTTTTGATTATTTTTCCAGCATGTTCTGGGGTCTTACTACAGTTTTTTTTTTTTTCTTGACTTCTAATGATTGACCTTGTGGGACCTGATGTCTCTCTCAAAACTCTCTCTTTTTGTCTTTAGAATTCTAGTGAAATAAAATTTTGTTGACCAAGTACTGTCCGAAGGACAACATAAGGCTGGTCGTGGGTTTGGCTGCTTCAGTAAACCCTGGTGCAATGCGTCCTCGTGTGGTCCCCATGTTCTCTCATCACTGAGTGAAGTGTTTTAGCCAAAGTTTGTGGGACCTTCCGGGGTGAGGAGAACAGGTCTAGCGGATCTTAGCTCTCAGGAGTGGCCAGAGATTCTGACTCAGCTCTGCATTTGACATGCCCTCTCCAGGAAGCAGGCTGGGTGCTGTCTGTGTCTGGGTCTCAGGAGAGAGCCAGGATCCCTCAGCCACGTGCTTCTGGCTGCAGACAGGAACTGACAGCTTCTCATTGGCTGAGCTCTGGTGACCATCCTGTAACTGGAAGGACACTACTCTATAGCTGGAGGGAACACTACCCTATAACTACAGGATCACCATTCTGTAACGGGGAGACACTACCCCATAACTGGGAGGACACTACCCTATGACTGGAGGAGCACTATCCTATAGCTGGGGGACACTGTCTAGAACAGGAGAGACATTGCCCTGTAACTGAGGTCACCACCCTATAACTGGCTGGCAGGGGGCCAGGGTCCCGGGGCCCCTGAGCTCAGGCAGCTCCTGCAGGTGGGTGTTTCAGGACAGGGATCCTGACTCCATCCGACGAGGCCGTCCTCAGGGTCCCACGCTCACACCATCTCCCTTCCCTGGGACAGAGGCTCCTCACCCCGTTACCAACACACGCGGGTGTGGGAGCAAGCAGGCCTCACTCTCAGGCCTGGAGTGCTCCTGCTGAGTGCTCCCTCAGACTCAGGAGCACCCAGCCCACGCCTCCAAAAAGTGGGTGGGGTTTTGGGTGGGTGGGGGCCTGCAGACAGAAGTTGTCACACCAGGTGCCCGCCTCCTCTCCAGGGAGTCCGCAAGCTGCCCGTCCTGCCCTGGGGACACCGTGGGGTGATAAGGCCTGTACTGAGGGGGCCTGGCCATCACCCTGGGTGAAGTCATCTCAGAAGGTGACGATGTAATGTGAGCTTCCCACCTCCTCAGCTGGTGAACCCCACGGTCACATCTCCTGGAACACTGTGTTACCACCCTCATCAGCCCAAAGCTTGGAAGAGATCAGCAGGGTTGGAGAGAGCTGCCTGCAGGATATGCACCCCTCCGCCCGCCAGCCAGGCTGAGAACCATCCTCGAATGAGGAACACACCCATCGGCGGGCGTGCCTGGCCACGTCAGCTCAAAGAGTAGCTTTGACCGCTGGTGTATTATTCCATTTCTGGACTCTCCCGAGGTGGAGGATTGAATTCTCCTCAAAGAGTGAACTTCTCCTTTGTTTTAGAAAAAACACCTTAACGGGTGTCTTAGTTCAAGGCTGCTGTAACAAAATAGCACAGACGGGGTGGCTTATAAGCAACAGAAACTTACATGCACAGCTCTGGAGCCGGGAAGACTGAGACCAGGCGCCAGCGTGGGCAGGCAAGGGCCCTCTTCCAGGCTGCAGACCTCGCCATGCCCTCACACGGAGGGGGCGAGGGAGCTCTCCAGGGCCTCTTTTATGAGGGCACCACCCCATTCACAGGGACTACACCTTCACGAACTAATCACCTTCCGAAAGTCCCACCTCCTAACACCATGGCACGGTGGGTTAGGGTTTCCACATGTGAACTTGTGGGGGGGTCACAAATATTCAGACATAGCAATGGGCTTTTGGTTCTCCAAGGCCAGGACTCTTCTGGAATGGAGGTTGGAGATAATGAGCAGTAAATGGCTTTGCATCCTTGTACACACATTGTCATTATGTGGCTGACTTTACCTCACACAAGAGTGGGCCTTCAGCGGGGTGGGGGAAAGTGGTTATTTCACTCCTGGGCCTGCAGCAGGGTTCCAGGATTCCAGGAATGGACGACACGCAAACGGACACCTGTCTTATGGTGGCAGCCTTGGGGGAAGGAGGAAAATGTGTCATTCCCCTCCCGTCAGCCCAAGCCTCCAGTGGAGCCTCATTCACATTTGCCCGGGTCTTGCTGTCACTGCGGGAGGCTGAGCGAAAGGTCTGGGCACAGTTCATGGGCCCAGAGCCCACAGTGGCACCACTGGGAAAGGCGGTCTGAGAGAGCTAGAGGCGAGGAGGGCGCCATCGTCCAGAGCAGGGCCGGGACCAGAGCCTGTCTGAGGGCGTGTGCAGCGGGCCTTCCTGTTTGCAGACGCACCATCCCTTCTCCCTACTTCTGGCAACACCCCTGATCCTCTTTGGGGAACCCGTGGGCTGTAGCTAATTGGTTCCGGGATGGGCCTACGACTCAGGGGAGTAAACCCAGGGCTTTTGCTGCAGAAACGGGGAAGATAAATGGACTCATTTCCTGCTGGATTCGAACCTAGGAGTTCACGAGGCTGGAGCCACAGCGCCCTGATGCAGAGAGCACAAAGGAAGCCGGCAGAGAGACGAGCTAAGCAGGGTCAGGAAGAAGAGAAACCAAGTCCTAGTGATGCCGGCCCCAACACCAGTTCCTCTAGGTTAAACCCAGCACATATGGGGTTAAAACCAAAAGCAGCGGCCCCTTTCCCTGCTTCTCTAAGTTACATTCATATGTAAATGTTGGTTTTTCTAAACCATTGTATCTCTGAACTTTACAAGGCAAATACATTACAAATTGTTGGAGCCCAGGCGGCCTCATGCTAACATTTTGGCTAGTTACAGGTCCTCTGAAGTTTTATAACAAGGAAACTGGTGTCCAGAGAATATCAAGAGCTGAAGCTTCCCACACGCCAACTCCTAGGCTTCCCAGCACCAGAATCGACCACCCATTACAGAGGCAGACAGCCAAGGACACCCACCTGCGGATTGCCTTATCTGGCCCTCCTCCTCCCTGTAAGCAGCCTCAGAAGGCCAAACGGGTGGGAAAGCACCAAACGGCAAGGCCACAGGCTCCCCCTCCCTACAAGCAGCTGCATTCCTCGCAAGCTTTAAAACCCCCTGCCTCCCATCTTTCAAGGAGATGAATTTGAGGGCTGACTCTTGTCTCCCAGCTGATGTCATATAATAATAACCCTTTCCTTGCCATAAGCCTGGCCTTCCAGTTTTTTTTTGGTCTCTCTCTTGTGTGGCAGGTAAAAGAACCTGTGTTTGTGTCTGGTAACACTAATGACATGGCACATACCCTGGATCCAGCCAGACCTGAAGTTGTCATTACCCCTGGACTGCTCAGCATGCCAATCAATAAATTACTTTTCTTGCTTACAAGTTTCTTTCCTTGGGTAAGGCTTTTGGTAACCTGCACACACAAAAAAAGTCCAGGCGGACGCAGTTTGCAAACATTTCTGGGAATTCCCGGGGGTCCAGCAGAATCAGGGCCAAGCTGTGTCGCTGGACCCAAGGCTGAGCCTTCAGCAAGGGCTGCAACCAGAGCCCAGCTCTCCTCCTGGCGCACATTGGCTGGCAACAGAACAGCAGACGCGGGCAATGCCCATCCTCAAGCCGTGCTAGTTCTAGTTAACCGACCACCATCAGATCTCAACCTTCTGCGTGTTTCTCCCCAACATCTGCCTGTGTCCCCCAGTCCTGCCAAGACGCAGGCCAGCCCAGCTAACACTATGCCTGCAGACCCCGCCAGGCAGCAGGGTCACGCCACCATGTGACGTGGAGGACAGACTCCTCGAGGCAACGACATAGATGTTACAGAGATGACAGCTACACAACACAGACAACACCTTGCTACGTGCTCCCCTACTTTTCTGGCACCACCCACTTAACACTGGTACCCACCCAGAGAGGATGAGCCTGAGATGGACCAAAGAGGCTGGCAAGGAGGCCAGGCAGTCTGTCACCCAGGGGGATCTCTCCTTAAGGCAGGACATCAGCGGGGTCACGGACTGATGTAGGACCACTGTGTGTTTGGAAGCCTTTCCTAGTGGCATGGGATGGAGGCAAATCTACATCCCTGTGGGTTCAGGTTCTCAGAATGACAATGACGATAACCATGAAATGGAAATCAGAGAAACGGGCTGGTTTAGAGAAAGACGGACAGCGAGAAGAATTGTAAGCGAGCACAGAGGAAGATTGCAAAGGCGAGTGCATGGGCGAGGGAGAGTTATTCTAGAACCCTCCCCTCCAGGTCCTCCTCCAACCCTTCCTGAAGAATTCTCCCTTGGCCGTGGTGTCGTGGGGGCTCTGGTGAGATCTGGGAGCAGCTGCACGATGGAGGGAGGCCAGGGAAAGCAAGCGCTCGCGTCAAGAGGAGAGTTAAAAATCACACCCTCTTTATTTCAGACTTTTTTAAAGGAACTAGACTGAAGAGATTGCTCTCCCTTGAAATGTAGAATAAGACTTGTTGACGCGCCGTCTGGGCAGGAAATGGCTCATGCTCGTGGTCACCAGCGGTGCCACGTAACACGTGGATCCTCGCGGGAGAGGAGGCCTCCACGCAGGACCTGCTGTCAGTCCACGCCGTCCAGGTCCTGCGGCTCCGTCCTCTCCAGCTGGAGAACCTAGAAAGTTTCGTGAAAACAGGGTGTCCACATGCAGATTTCAACAATCGCACTGTCGAAATACACGGATTCATACCCAAAGAGGGTCGTGGTCATGGACCTAAGACAGCAGATTATCAGACAACACCCACAATGCACTAAGATGTGGGCAGAATACAGAGCAAGTGCACGGAACACTCTGGAAGGACGTGCCTCAGCACATTCACGGTGGTCGCTGCTGGACCCTGAGACTGCAGGGGACTTCCGCCCCTGCCTATGTGTCTCTTCCAAGGTTCCTACACTTGTCCGTCTTTTGGCTGCACAACCTCTGTACTCCGCTCCTGATGTGGGGGAATCCCTCACTCGGTGCCTCTTGGTGGGAACCGAGCCCCCACCTCTCATTAACTCTTTGTTGGGAGGGTGGGCTGTCTCACCCTTTTGGTCTCTTTCTCCAGCACTGACTGGTCAACATGAAGGTGGCATTTGGAAAACATGATGAAGAACCACACACGTGGTTTTGAGAACTGGGATGGACTCCACTGTGGCCTCCACAAGAGGCACGGCAGGATATTTAGCGGCACGCCTGGCCTCTACCCACTGGACGCCAGTAGCACAGACCCCACCCCAGTCGTGACAACCAAGAAAATGTCTCTAGACGTTGCCTAATGTCCCTAGGGGGCGAACCATCCCTGCATGAGAACCACGGCCACGGATGCGCAGTATTACTTGGGTTCCATCCTGAGTTTAAACATCACCTCCTCAGAGACGCCTCCTGCGACCACCAGATCTAAAGTGGGCCCTTCCGCCTCCCAGGACTCTCTAGCTCAGCGTCTCACTTCTCACAACGTATCCTTCTCAGTGTTTCCCTGGGCGCACTAAGTGGCCGTCCTTCTCCTCCCATCAGATTCTCGCCTGCTCCAGCAGGGCCCCGTCTAACTTGCTCTCTATCGTGGTCCCAGCGCTCTGCTTGGAAAATGGAAGGAGGGAAGGACCTATACTTGCTTTTTAAATTGATTTTATTAATCCTTACTTTATTCTATTAATTAATTAGAAAAAGAAGGGAAAAACAGGGTGGTTTACAAGATCTGAAGCCATCTGGCCACCCAGGTTGTCTAGAAATGACAGAAACGGGCACCACATTTATAAAGTGATGGATGGCTAGTGATTTTCATATGCGCAGCACCACTAAATACAGCCCAGCCAAAACAGCACATGCCAAACCCTGATGGACTTAAACACACTGGTCCCTTTGCAGAAATAAGGATGGGAAAAGCTAACACTGTGTATATAAAAAAGCTTTGACAGAAATGAACCAAAGTTTCCACGACAGATATTTAACATAGAGAAAACTCATTTTTGCCTGATTTACCTGATTGTCTATGCACCGAAACTGCCAAGGCCAGCCGGTGTTGTACAGAAACGGCCGCAGATCAAACCTGTTGTCGTCCGGGCTGTAGTTCTCCGCGTGATACGCGGGGGTGAGCGTGGTCATCTTGTGCCTGTTCAAGGAATACTTGGAGAAGAAGCGCTTCACTTTGTCGGCCACCTGGGAGGCGAGTCACACGCAGACAGGGCTTCGAGTTGGCAAGGCAGGAAGATCCGAGGCCGGAGTTCTGACTCGTACCACCCCGGGCTATGCAAGCTAGCGGGTTCTCCCTCCGCACTGGAACTTCCCTGAAGGCAGGAGCGGACAGAGGCCGTGCTCGGGCTGGGGCGGCCGGCTGAGCTATAAAAATGTGGGTTCCCCACTCTAACGCCCCAGGATACTGCCTCAGGAGACCTGAGCAGGGGTCCCAGGAAGATACATTTCATGAGGCTTCCAGGCGGTTCTGTGGGGACCACCATGTTTGTGGGCTTCAGCCTGACCATTAGCAGAAAAGCAGCGATATTCGGACCTCAAAATTTACCCTCTGTCCCCCTAAAAAGGGGAGCAGCTTGTGTGGTCTGGTGTGGTCGAGCTTGGATGAGAGGAACTTAGCCAGGGCCTGAGCTGGTGGGAACTGAGAGCTGGGCAGCAGCTCCGCGAGACAGAGCATTACCGCTTTAGGGTCACACGCTATTTACTCGCTCGTGTGAGTCACATCCACCACGGCAGGGTGACGCCACCTGCCGGCTCCCGCTGTGGGCCGTGACGCGTCTTACCTGTCGTGGGGTCCAGGTGTCTCCCCACGTGTTGAGGAGTCTGCAGAACATGCTGTAGGGCCCGGTCTTGGCCATCTTCCTGAGTCTCCCGTAGACCGAGAGCTCTGCGTACGTCATCCCCATGTCCTCCTGGGCAGGAAAGACAGACACTTCGTGGAGGGACAGCGAGTCAGCGCTGGAAGAGAGCTTACAACTTCTTTTGGGGATGGGAACCGGAGACCCAGGGGAGGGGAGACGGCCGCAAAGGGCCAGGAGCAGAGCTGAGGTCTCTTTCCCCAACACTGACTGGTCAATATGAAGGTGGCATTCGGAAAAAATGACAAAGAACTAGACACTTGGTTTTGAGAACTTGGATGGATTGAACTGTGGCCTCCACAAAAGATATGTCCATGTCCTAAGCCCCAGAACACAGAAATTGTGAAGTTATTTCGAAAAAGGATCTTTGCAGATGTGATTAAGTTAAGGATCTCGAGATGAGATGACCCTGGATTTGGGGTGGGCCCTAAATCCAGTGACAGGTGACCTTATAAGAGACAGAAGGGAAGACACAGAGAGAAGGCCACGTGAAGACAGAGGCAGACTGGAGTGATGAGGACACAAGCCCAGGAAAGCCTAGAGCCCCCAGAAGCTGGAAGAGGCAGGAAGGACCCTCCCCTAGAACCTTCAGAGGCAGCATGGCCCTGCAGACCTTGATTCCAGACTCTGGTCTCCTGAACTGGGGGAGAATGCAGTTCGGATGTTTAAGCAGCCCGGCCTGTGGTCATTTGTTACAGCAGCCCCAGGAAACCAGTACAGGGACCATTCCATGTCAGGCACAGTGACGGAGCAGCCTGGCCCTGTGCCCTGCCCCTGTGAGCCCACTTTCCATAAGAGTGGAGGACTCAGAGAAGATGAACGGGCTCACGGAAACCTGGGCCATGTCAGAGGCTGCGGGATGCCCCACAGCCGGCTCAAAAGTCAGCCTCACACTAAGGCTTACACGAGCTGGACCCCTTCTCCATGTCTCAATATTTGCTCCAGCTCCCTCTCGATTCTTGCCACGCCCCAGAATACACAGCCAGAGCCCTATCTGAGACGCAGACGGTGACGCTGGCATTTGTGACAGAGCAGGACAGCCCTCACCTTCCACCAGGGTCTGCAGGAGCCCCAGCGACTGGGTCCTGCCTCCTGCTCCCCATTGCCCACCCTGGTCTTGCCTCCGGCCTCAGCTCCAACATCACCTCCTTGGGGAGGCCTGTCCTGAGCCCTATCTAAGGGACACTGCCACCAATGGGTCACCCAGATTGATTTTGTGGGCAGCACTCATAGCCACCAGGGGCCACCATGGTGACTTCCTGCTTGTCTGTCCCCTCCAGCAGACTATGAGCATTTTAGGGAAAGTGACCATGTCTACCCTGTTCACCCCCGAGCCCCCAGCACCTGACTAGTCCTGGCACCTGACCTCCTGTACCTCCTTCCTTTTTACGAAGTGAGTATCTTCTAGTGTGACATTTTAATTCCTTACATTCGACAACAATAGTTGGAGACTTCAATTCTCCACTTTCGATAATAGATAGAACTAGACAAAAAACCAACGGACAGCTGGAAGACTCAAATACCATAAACCAGGTAGATCCACTGATACCCTCAGACCTCTCCAGCCAACGCCTGCAGAGTACACGTGCTTCTCCAGTACACGTGAAACATTCTCCAGGACAGACCACACGCTAGGCCACAACACAGCCTCAACAAATGTTAAACCCTGAAATCACACAGAGTGTCCTCTCCGACTATAATGGAATAGAATTACAAATTCAGTACCAGAAAGAAATTTCAGAAACTCACCATTACGTGGAAACTAAACAGCACACTCCTAAATAACCACTGGGTCAAAGAAGAAATCACACGAAACTCGGAAAACACTTTGAGATGAATGAAAATGAAGACACAGCATATCAAAACTCATGGGCTGCAGTGAAATCAGGGCAAGGAGAGAAATTTATATTTTTAAACACCTATATTGAAAAAGAACAAGAGGGGCCAGCCTGGTGACATGCTCCACTTCAGTAGCCCAAGGTTCTCGGGTTCAGATCCCGGGCGCAGACCTACACACCACTCATCAAGCCATGCTGTGGAGGCATCCCACATACAAAATACAGGAAGACTGGCACAGATGTTGGCTCAGGGCTAATCTTCCTCAGCAAAAAGAGGAAGATTAGCAACAAATGTTAGCTTAGGGCCAATCTACCCCCCTAGAATAAAAAAGAAAGAAACAGATGTTAAAGCAAAAACTTAACCTACCTTACAACACGGGGGAAAAGCAAACTAACCTCACACATGTAGACGGAAGGAAATAATAAAGACTGGAAGGGAGAGGCCGGCCTCATGGCTTAGCGGTTAAGTGTGCGCGCTCCACTACGGCAGCCCGGGTTCGGATCCCGGGCACGCACCGACGCACCGCTTCTCCGGCCATGCTGAGGCCGCATCCCACATACAGCAACTAGAAGGACGTGCAACTATGACATACAACTATCTACTGGGGCTTTGGGGAGAAAAAGGGGAAAAAAAGGAGAAAGATTGGCAATAGATGTTAGCTCAGGGCCGGTCTTCCTCAGCAAATAGAGGAGGATTGGCATGGATGTTAGCTCAGGGCTGATCTTCCTCACAAAAAAAAAAAAAAAAAGACTGGAAAGGAAATGAATGAAATTGAGAGTGAAAAACTATAGAGAATATCAACTGTGTTTCTGCACACTGGCAATGAGCCATCCAAAAATGAAATCAGGAAAACAATTTCATTGACAATAGCACCAAAAAGAATAAAATACTTAGAAGTAAATTTAACCCAAGAAGTGCATACTTATACTCTGAAAACTACAAACGTTGAAAGGCATTAAAGACGACCTAAGTAAATGGGAAGATACCCATGTTCAAGCATCAGAAGACTTAATACGTTTAAGATGGCATTACCCACCAACTTGATCTACAGATTCAATGCAATCGCTATGAAAATCCAAGCAGTCTTTTTTTTGGGGGCAGAAAATGACAAGCTAATCTCAAAATTCATACGGAAATTCAAGCAACCCAGAAGAGACAAAATTATCCTTGAAAAAGAAGAACAAAGTAGGGCTGACACTTTCCAACTTCAAAACTTTCCACGAAGCTACAGCAATCAAGACAGTGTGGTACATGCATATGGACAGACATACAATGGAATAGAACCCAGAAATAAACCCTCATATTTACAGTCAACTGGTTTTCAACAAAGGCGCCAGGACAATTCAACAGGAGAAAGAAGAGTCTTCTCAACAAACGGCGCTGGGACACTTGGATGTCCAGCTGTCAAAGGCTGAAGCTGGATCCCTTCCTCACACCATTCACACACATTAACTCAACCAGATCAAAGACCTCAATGTAAGGGTTAAGACTAGAAAACTCTCAGAAGAAAATACAGAGGTAAATCTTTGTGACCAAAGGAGCTGGTGGCAGGAAAGTCAGTTGTCACGGATCTTACGACAGTCCACAGCCACTTCCACGGTGTCCACTAATGCTGCAAACAGCCTATGACGCCAACCAGCCCCGAGTGTTAAAAGGCCAGCACAGGATGGAGGACTCAAGAGCGATTCTTCTCTGAGGTCGCCCTATAGCACATGGAGACACTCCCCTCGTCCACACTCTCCCTCCCCACTCACCTCATCCCCCTCCTCCCAGGACCCAACCTCAAGAAGGCTGAATTATTAAAATGTCAAAGAGCCAGTAATGGACTGAGCTGAGGCTCCCAGGCCAGGAACCCAGAGATGGAGCATGGTTCCTCAGGGCAGAAAGGAGGCCATGAAGGAACCCCCCACAGACACGCCGGGAGCAGGGAGACAGAGAAGAAGTATGGTGACAAGGCCACCACCATTACCTCGTCAGTCTGGGACACTTGTCCGTTGGCCAAGGGCTCCAGCTCTGCGGTAGCCGGCGCTGCCAGGATGCTGCAGCCGAGACACACAGAGGGCAGTCACGACGGCTGCCAAAGCGCTCATGAGTTTTGGGAGGAAATCCCCAAACCAACCACCCCCGGCACGCTGGCCAGTCTCCAGCCATGCCACCATCCACCCATTCATGTTGGCAAGAGCTGGGGTTGGCGGTGCTGGGCTTTCCAAAGGAGGGTCCCTGGGAAGAGGAGCGTGGACGCCAGCGTGGCTTCATAACCTGGAGGACGGAAGGCTGACGGTGGGGAACTACAGCACGGGGCTGTTCCACCACAGCACCACTGACATTCGGGGCCCAGTCATGCCCTGTTATGGGGCCGTCTTGGGCACTGTAGGATGTTTAGGAGCCTCTAACCACTAGATGCCAGGAGCACACCCCACAGTGATACCAAAAAAAAGTCTCCAGACGTTGCCCAGTGCCCCCTGGGGGCTGGGTGAGCACCGACAGGAAGGAAGGGGGCGGCCTGATCATGGGACCCCAGGAGCCCACTGAAGGGCAGGACTGTTGCCATCAGGTGATAGGGAGCTCGGAAGGTGGCTGGGTGGGGCGAAGGTGGCCCGGGTCTCTGCTGGGATGTGCACCTGGTGGCTCAGGGGCCGCAGCCACAGTCTCGTGGGCACACACTAACCTCTGCAGGGCGGAAAGCTGGAAGCGCTCGACACAGAACTGGACGAAGGTTCTCAGGTCCGACTTGCTGATCCCGCCTATGGGGTTGATGTCCGCGCTGGAACAGTCGTACTTGGTCAGGTAGCCGAGGAGACTGTAGCACAAGAGAGAACACACGGTTTCCATGTGGCAGACCTGAGGGGCTGCAGATTCCACCAACTAGGGGGCCTGGCAGTCCAGTCCCCAGTCATCCGAGGACTTGTGTTCTCCAGGGGCCCAGGAGCCAGAAGCTTGGCAAACTGAAGGGTCGTGGAGAAGTCTGGCTAGGGCAGACTGAGAAGGCGCAAAGGCTGCAGGTGACTGAGGAGAGGTATTCGGCATCCCAGGGAAGACGTTGGGGCCGGGGAAGAGATCTGGGAATGATCAGCTAGGAGCAGCATGTCCCAGGAGGAAGGTCAGGACCTCAGCGCACAAGGATGCTGAGCTGACAGCAGCACGGTCACCTCTCCAGGCCTATCAACTCCCAACTCCTAGATGCCTCCTGGGTGGGCAGAAGAGTGGCCCCCAAAGATGCCCACACCTATGCCTGGAACCTGTGAATACGTGACCTTACAGAGCAAAACGGCCTTTGTAGATGTGATTAAGTTGAGGACCTCGAGATGGGGTGATTATCCTGGATTATAGGGTGGGCCCTAAATGCAGTCACAAGGGGAAGGGGAAGAGGGAGGCAGAGGGAGCTGTGACTACAGAGGAAAGGCACAGAGGTGCTACGCTGCTGGCTTTGCACTGAGGAAGGGGCCACGAGCCAAGGAACGTGGACGACCTCCAGAGGCTGGAAAAGGCCAGGAATGGAGCCCCCAGGAGGAAGCAGCCCTGTGATACCTTGATTTCAGCCTCCTGAGACTCATGTTAAACTTCTATCCCATGGAACTGTAAGAGAATACCTCATGTTGTTGAAGCCACTGACTCTGTGGTCACAGCAGCCACAGGACACTCGTCCACCTCTTCAGTGGCTCCATCCCCTCCACCCCACCAACCACCATGCAGGCCGCCATGTTCTCTCACTGGACCACTGGATTACCACAGGTCCCCACCCCCATCCCAAGCCCACCCTCCTCCAAGGCAATTCCCGACCACGCCCACTGGGCTGGGTGAGTCTCCACAGTGGTGTCCTTGCCTCAGGAGGCCTTCCAGGGTCTGGCCACTGCCTGTCTCCCCAGGTGCATTTCTGGGTTTTTTTTTGTTTTTTTTGGTGAAGAAGATTGGCCCTGAGCTAACATCCATACCCGTCTTCCTCTATTGTGTATATGGGATGCCACCGCAGCATGGCTTGATGAGCGGTGCGCCCAGGATCTGAACGTGCAAACCCCAGGCCGCCAAAACAGAGTGCGTGAACTTACACCACTACGCCACTGGGCCGGCCCCCATTGCCAGGTGCATTTCTCAACACTCCAAAGCTCACACTTCAACGCTAGCCTTGCTAAAAGCACAGTTCATCAAAAACAGCTGCTTCTCTCCACCCGGTTTTCCTACACCTGATCAACAAGCATCTGAAAATGCACCTGTGCTGCCAGCACGTGGCTCTCGGCCCACCTCCACTCACATGAAAGACCCACCTCTCCCCCCTCCTGACTCCTACTAGGGTGCAATGCCTGGGGCGTGAGACCCCCAGAGTGGCCAACAGAGGGACAGTCAAAACCCTGGTGCCTTGAGTGGGGGCTCCCTCAACCAGTGCCGAGCTGGGCATTCCGTTGACCATTTTCATCTTACCACGGTGCCTCTTCCAACCCTCAACTACTCCCAAAGATGTACCAGGAGCAACGCAGACAGTGTGGGGCAGACCCTGCAGGTATGGCGCCTCGGGCCAACCAGGAGACCCAGTCAGGGTGAGGCTCCTGCCGTGTCTCTGTCTTAGAGTGAAAATCTAGAAGGAAGGTGGTTACCACGGGGAAGGGAGCTGGTACATTTATATGTTAAAAATTAAGACAGACTTTTTCTGCCTGAAATTGAGACTGATTCGGTGGATCGGTTGGACTCGAAGGACAGCTTTGCTGAAGAAGTCATTGTTCCGGACTAAAGGTTCGTGTCCCCCCAAAATTCATATGTTGATGACCCGACCCCCAGTGTGACTGTATTTGGAAATGGGGTCTTTAGGAGCTCATTAAGGTCAAATGAGGTGATAAGAGTGGGTCCTAATCCAACAGGACGGGTGTCCTTATAAGAAGAGGAACAGAACTCTCTCACTCCCTGCCATGTGAGGACAGAGTGAGAAGGCAGCCGTCTGCAAGTCAGGAAGACAGTCCTCACCAGGAACCCATCAGCCAGCACCTGGATCTCGGACTTCCAGCCTCCAGAACCGTGAGCTATAAACGTGTTGTTTCAGCCGCCCAGTGTGTGCTGTTTGTGTCGGGACCCGAGCTGACTGCAAGTCACGTAACAGGGATTTTCATCAATTTCCACAAGTGGGCCGGGCTGCCCTCTTGCACACGCATCATTGATTCTCCCTCTCCATTTCCGCTTTCACCAGCATAAGGAATGCTCTAAGGCCTCCCATCTTCAAATCCTCTCTTAGCCCCACACTCTTGTGCGGGAATCCGTCAGGATTGTCTCCACTCCCCCTCCTGTTCTCTCAAGAGCCTTCTCCCGCCAGGTTCCTGCCGTGGCCCGTCCAGTAAAACTGTCCGTGCAAGGTGCCCCCCCAATCTTCAGTCTGCAAAACCCCATGGCCAACCCCCCATCCTCCCCACACCTGATCAATAACCACCATGAGCGCCCCTCCTCCTGGAAGGAGCCTCTCTGCTCGACTCGGGCGCGCCACTTGCTCCTGGTGTCACTCCACCTGGCTGGCTGCTTCTCCTCCTGTCTGGAAGCTCCCTACCCGGCCCCCAGCTTCCTAGGACGGGGGTGTCTCAGGGCACAGTCCTTGGAGCCCCCCTTTCCCTGTGGACAGTCCCACGGTGACCCCAGCCGGTCTCGCAGCTTTGAATGGCATTTCACTATGCTGAGGGCTCCCTGATGTGTTTCATCCCTGAACTCCAGAACCCTCGAGCAACTGCCTACCTCACGTCTCCACTTCATCTTCTGGAAAGTGCCTCAAACTCAGCATTCCCCAAACCGAGCTCCTGATCTCCCCAGCTCTTCCTGCCGTCCCCCACATCTGGTCACAGGCAAGTCCATCCTTTCAGTGGCTCTGGCCCCAAACTCACTCCACATCTGGTCCATCAGCAGCTCCTGCTGATTCTCTCTTTCATGCCCAAGAATGACAGAAGCCACCCACTCCTTGCCACCCCCCATCCCCCCCAGGCCGCCCTCTGTAGGCTATGTGAACAGGATGGACAGGAGGTGGGGCCTGGGGTGAACAGATAAAGTTTTTGAAATTTCTCAGCTAACAAGGAGCAACTTTTTTTTTTTTTGGTGAGGAAGATCAGCCCTGGGCTAACATCCAATGCCGGTCCTCCTCTTTTTGCTGAGGAAGATTGGCGCTGGGCTAACATCCATGCCCATCTTCCTCTACTTCATATGGGACGCTGCCACAGCATGGCTTGACAAGCGGTGCGTCGGTGCGCGCCCGGGATCCGAACCTGCGAACCCCAGGCCACCAAAGTGGAGCGCGCACACTTAACCGCTGTGCCACCCGGCCGGCCCCGGAACCATTTTTTTAACAAGGGAGCAATATGAGAAAAGGTATTTCCAGCCCACATCAAAAATGAACTCTCTGGTTTGGAGATGAAAACTGGATAGAGATGAATGAGCTCAGATGCAGTGGAATCACCAGGAGAAAGAGACGAGCCTGAACATGCGGGGCGGGGGTGGAAGGCGGATTTGTGGAGAGGCCCCATAAAGCAAGACCTAAGAGCGAGGAGCCGCTGGGCAGGGCTGGGGGCGGGGGAGCCGGTGGGAAACAGTCCTGACCATCTCCACACTCGGTCACGGTGAAATTCTGGAGAAACGACGTTGCCATGGGAGCCAAATGTGCCCTAAGAGGCGGGATGACGTGACTCCCCACCACGTCTCTGACAGGCTGCGACAATCAGGGAGACGCCGTGGAATCACTGCCCCCGGGAGTGCTCGCCCACAGAGATTCGGGGTGTTCAGGAGCCCCCCGCCGGGCCAGACTCACCTCTCATCCACGTTGGCGGATCCGAGCACCAGCAGGCCACCTTGAGCTCCCCGGGACCAGAGACTCAGCTGAGCGAAAAGATAGGCGACGACCATCCTAATTCGAGCCTGGACGACAGGAGGGGACACGTTACCCTGTGCGGGGCACAAGTGTGGGGGACACGCATACCAGCACCACGTACCCGTCCATCACAGCTAAAAGAGAGGATTCTCCCCAAGCAAGCTCTGGAAAAGAGGCAGGTTACAGTAATTTAGGAGCTTTCTAGTGTCCAGAGAGAGTCCAGGAGTCCTGTGCCCCTCTCGGGTTGGCCCCGTCTCCCTGGCACTCGTGTGTGCTCAGTGGCGGCCATGGCAGAGATGGAAGGACGGGAGCCAGGAGGCCCAGAGAGCCTGGACTGGGCTGCAAAGGCAGTCGGGGCGGAATCTTGGCCACCTCGCTCCGTTCCCTGCACCACAGGCGCATCTGGAGGAGGGAAGGCCACCCACGCCGAGCAGAAAAGAGACAGAGATGCAGAGCCGAGCCGCTGGGGCCCAGGGCCCCACTGTCCCTGCACCAGCTGCCCAGCGTCCAGCTCCCCTGCTGCAGCCCAGGAGCTGGGGCAGTGTCTGAGCCCTCCCCGAAGATGCGGAAACCCACACAGTCGCACACACGCACACTTGTGCACACTCATGCCTCACTCTCACAAACTCTCACACTAATGCACACACTCTCACCCATGCGTACAAACTCATAGACACTCACTAATACACATGCATGCACGCACACTCCTTTACATGCTCATCTCACACCTACACACGCACTCTTACACGCATACACTTGTGCACACTCATTCACACTCCCATCTTACTCTCATAAACTTTCACACTCACACACATATAAACTGTCATGCTCACACATACTTTCACCTGCACTCATGCACACTCTCAGACACCCTCTTATTCTCGCACACTTACACATTCACGTGCACACACTATCACACTTTTACACACACACACTTGTACACTCTCTCACACACTCACTTAGACCCCTAGTCTTGTCCACAGGCTGCATGATAAGTGTCTCTAGTGAGGCACACAGGCTGCTGCCCCAGCACTGGCCATCCCCAGGGTCCCCTGCAGCCCCCCACATGGTGACAATGGCCAGGTTGGGAGGCACACCTGTACGTTCTGCAGTGCCAGGTTTTCCCTGCTGCTTCCTCCATGGACGGCAAACAGAGGGCGCTTCCCTGTCACCAGGCTGAAGATGCCCACGACGGCCTTCACGGCTGGATCAATGTTGAGACCAATGTGGTGGCTGGAAGGAGAAGGGGTGTGCGTGGAGAGGCAGCGTGTGTGTGCGTGTGTGTTACGTAAAACACATATAACACACAATTTACCATTTTTTTGTGTGTGTGTGAGGAAGATCAGCCCTGAGCTAACATCCATGCTAATCCTCCTCTTTTTGCTGAGGAAGACCAGCTCTGAGCTAACATCTATTGCCAATCCTCCTTTTTGTTTCCCCCCCGCAAAGCCCCAGTAGATAGTTGTATGTCATAGTTGCACATCCTTCTAGTTGCTGTATGTGGGACGTGGCCTCAGCATGGCCAGAGAAGCGGTGCGTCAGTGTGTGCCCGGGATCCGAACCCCGGGCTGCCAGTAGTGGAGCGCGCGCACTTAACCGCTAAGCCACGGGGCCGGCCCACAATTCACCATTTTAAAGTGCACAGTTCAGTGGCATTTAGTGCATTCATAGCGTTATGCAACCATCACCTCTATCTAGTTCCAGAACATTCTCATCCCCCAAAAGGAAATTCTGTACCCATTAGCAGCCACTCCCCATTCTCTCCTCCCCCAGCCCATAACAACCACTAATCCACTTTCTGTTTGGATTTGCCTATTCTGGACATTTTATAGAACTGGAATTATATAATATGTGCTCCCTTTGCGTCCAGCTTCTTTCACGGAGCGTCGTGCTCTCGAGGTTTATCCGTGTCGTAGCCTGTGTCAGTGCTTCACCTCTTATGGCTGCTACATGCACAGACCACATTCTGTGGATCCATTCATCTGCTGATGGACGTGTGGGTTGTCTCCACCTTCTGGCTATTGTGAATAATGCTGCTGTGAACCTGGGTGTGTACAAATCTCTGCTTGAGTCCCTGCGTTCAATGCCTTTGGATCTATACCTAGGAGCAGAATTGCTGGGGGTGGGCAGCTGAGCTCAGCACACAAGATGGGCAGCTCCTCGTGTTTTCCTAAGCGGCAGAATAAACGGAACACTCTGAACGGACCTATGTCTCCCCTCTCTGGAGAGATCCCCTCTCTCCAGCTTCCTCAGGTACAGAGAACCGACCGGGTGGAAGAGGGCAGTGGGGTAGGTCACACCACAAGCCCCCTCCCAAGACCTGCTGAGTGGCCTCCGTGTGATCCCACAGGGGAGCAGGAAGGAGAGGTGGAAACCTCAGACACAGCTGGGTTTTGGGGTGGAATTGATAGTTTCCCTACAATCTGGCTCAAACCAAGAGAGAGCAGAAACCTGCTCGATTCCTGGATGCACATTTAACCACAAATGCCGTCCCAGGTGGAATTTCCGGTGGCTCTGATCCCTGTCACAGCTGCCCGCCCAGGCCCAACACCAGCGCCCAACTTTACCTCCCAACCTGCTGGGCCAGCTCTTTGGCCCTGTCGCATGTCTCCCGGGAGGAGTTCTCGCTGGCCATGTAGCAGGTGGTTAGGACGCGTCCGCAGAGCTCTCGGGGGTCCTGGGGGGTGTAGCTTGTTTGGTTCACGATGGCCCGGACGTCAGCCAGCACTTCCTGATCTGAAAACCACCGGGACAGACGGGCATCGGCCGCTGGCTGTGCGCGAGGTACCTGGATAACTTAATCCCTCTCCATCGCCTGCTGTCTTGTCAGATAAGCATCATCATCCTCGTGTTCTGGTTGTATACGCTACAGGAATGTTCACCGTCAGAGCACACGGTGGCAGGATCTGAACCTGGGTTTGCCTGACCCCAAAGCCCGTGTTCTTTCCTTTGGGCCACGCTGCCGACAGGGAGCAGCAGGCACCTGTGGCTCGAGGGACATGGCCACATTGGCCCCAAGTCCTGGGAAGGGACTTGAATGACCTTGCTGCCCCCAGGCCCCAGGACTTGGTCATGACGTTATGACATCCGAGCAGGTCCGCAACGCCCCCTTCACCCCTGGTGCCCATGATCTGGAATTTTCCTCCACCCCTCCCGCAGGCAGCCCAGTGGCTGACCCCCTCGGGCCGATGGCTGTCACCTACTTCCGTTCTTCACAGCCTCGCAGACCTGGCGGCACATGGAGTAGACAAGACAGGCAGTGGCTGCGCTATCCACCCCGCCACTGAGGGGCAGGAAAAACCCCGCCTGAAACGGGCCAACCAAACACGGGGTGAGCGGCGCCTCGGAGAAGCAACGTGCCCAACGATGAACCCAGGTCCACCCGCAGACCTTAATGACGCTCCACAAAAATGCTCGTGGGCGTCCAAGCTCTCACCGGGGGAGGGAAAGAATGGCCTGCACATTCCAAAATGGATTTTCTAGAGGGAAAGACGACCTTTCACTGCGGAGACTATCTAAGGCACGTGAATTACAGACGTGCACGGTCACAAAACCAGCAGCAGGTGGTGGGTCTGGAACTCTGAAGGTCACCGGACAGGGGTCCCAGCAGGACTCCAAGGATGGAGCCAGCCTCGGTGCGCCCTTTGGCTTCTAAGCTCTCGTTCCATTCACACATGTTTTTTGTTGGTTGCATTAAAAAAACAATCACTCGCCTGCCATAGAAGCAAATGCAAACCAACCGGCAGAACGAGCAGAGTGAGCTGGCGAGACCAGGGGAATCTTACCTGTCGGCTACGTCTTAAAAAATCCCAGAGCCAGCAGGCAGGTCCAAGGCTGGGGAACAACGGGAAGCGTGAGGTTAGGGACCAGCTCACCTGGGGCAGGTGCAAGGGGGAAGCAGCGGCAGGAGAACCACCCGCCACGGCTGGGCGCTCACGATCCACCATCTCTGTTTTAAGCACCTCATGTGAATTAGTGCATCTTAAGTCTGAAAGCAGCCCTGGCAGGTGGGCACTATCGTTGGCCCCGTTTTGAAATGGGAAAACTGAGACATAGAAAGGATGAGACAGGGCCTTTGTGCCAGAGGTCCCTGCACAAGGAATGGCAGAGCTGGGAGGGGATGCCAGGCGGTCTGGCTGCAGTGCTCACACCCTCAACCCTGGCCAAGTGCAGGCTCCTGCTGCTCAGCGGCTACTGCAGCAGCTTCTGACAACCGGCCACCAGCGCTGGCTCCGGGCTGCCACCCAGCGCGGCCGCTGCAGACTGACATGGCAGCGGGGACGAGGGAGTGGCTCACAGAGCGACAGGACCCCTCCCTGCCTACGAGGGGCTGCCCACCTGATCTCCTCAGCAGGACTGTGGTATTTCCACTCGACGGGCTCAGACAGCGGCAATAGCACGTCCTCGCGGCACGAGAGGGCGAAGTCCACCTTCACTCGGGGGTAGGGGCTCACCCTGCTGGCCTGTGATGGAGATTTAGGACGGGAGGACATCCCTCAGTACCAGAACCCTTGCAGGCTCCTGAGACCCACAGAGGAGCAGGACTGTGCCAGCCAGCAGGAGACGCACATTGAAACCACAGTGGGATCCCCCACACCCACCAGGACGGCTAGAATCAGAAGGACAGACGGTAACTAGTGCTGGTGGGATGTGGAGAAATCAGAACCCTCGGATGTACGTCACTGGTGGGATAAGATGTAAGACGGTGCAGCTGCTGTGGAAAAGTCTGGCAGTTCCTCCAAAGATTAAAACATAGCATAACCATATGACACAGCAATTCCATTCCCAGCTGTGCACCCAAGAGAAATGGAAACGTATGTCCACACGAACACCTGTGCGTATGTTCACGGCAGCATTATTCGTCACAGGCAAAAAGTGGAAACATTCTAAACATCCATCAACAGACGAACGGATAAATAAAACGCAGTCTATCCATTCAGTGGAATATTATTTGACAATAAAAATGAAGGACTGACACAGGCTACAACGTGGATGACCCTGGAGGACACGATGCTCAGCGAAAGAGGCCAGACACAGAGGACCCCATACTGTATGATTCCATTTAAATGAAATGTCCCAGAACAGGCAAATCCATAGAGTCAGAAAGCAGATTAGTGCTTGCCAGGGCCTGGGGGAGGGGAATGGGGCGTGACGGCTAAAGGGCACACGTTTCTTTTTGGGGTGATGCAAATGTTCTAACCTGGATTGTGGTGAGGGCTGCATAACTCCATGAATGTGCTAAAAACCACCGAATCATGGGCTTAAATCAGCGAACTGTGTGGTATGAGAATGATGTCTCAATAGAGCCTGTTATTAAAAAAAAAAGTTTCCAGGTCTCTGATGAGCATCCTACAGGGTGTCAACTAGGGCACTTACCGCCAGGTTTCGAGACGAAATCTCCGCCCTGTAGCTTCTGACATCCTCCAAATCCAAGGTGGCGGTGAGGACTTCCTGCAGAAGGGGGTGTCAAAGAGACAGTGTGATTTTCTTTTTTCACTCACACGTGTAATCTGACCACTTTAAAAGCTGTGCCAAATTGCACGCGGATGAGTCCCGCCTTCTAAGGCAGGGACTGGGGACCCGTGGATTCCTAGGGGCCCAGGGAGAGGGGCAGCTGGTGGGGTTGCAGTTCAACACCCTTCCTCCTTGTTGCTGCCACCATAATCTCTGCTGAATTAAGACACTTGCCAGTGATCTGTTAATCACAGCACAGGACCCAATCTTGTCAACAAATGTCAGCTGGGGGCTTCTGAGAAAGCTGCTCTCTTCTTAGACAGCTGGGGATCAAGGGCCCCTTTTCTGCCTTTGAATGTGGCTGTGTGGAGATGGGATTGCTGGAGCTGGTGCAGCCATCCTGTGACCAGGAGGAGAGGCAACTTGAGAATGTAGCCAATGCAAAGGAAGGCCGAGCTGGAGACTGGCAGAGAGGTGGAGCCAGAGCTCTGGCAATCCATGCCAGGGTACTGGCTGGACATGCTGCCTATGCTACAGGAGGTGACCTTCCCTGCCTTTGACCCCAGCGGAGGTGGGGGTTCTGCCACTTGCAACATACAGAAAAGAAAAACATTTTAACTCATACATGCCATTCCTTTCTTTATGAAATAAAATTCCTAATCAAACTACGTTACTAGAATATTGTCTCACACGTGCAAGTGTGGGATAGCAAGAACTGCTTCTGCACACCACGGGGGACACAGGACGGCCGGGCTCGTGGACAGCTGCCTTTGTCAACGCGGGGCCTAACTCACGCTGGAAACGTCTGAAGAGAGAGGGAACAGGGAGCTCATGCGTCCTCTGCTTCTCCTGTCATTTCCCGAAGTGAGGGGCCGCCAAAGCTGCCACGCTTCTGGTGTGACAAAGCCCACAAAGTGAGAAGCCATGAGAAATGAAAGGCCCCTGGAGGGTGTGAGTCTTGTCATGAGAAGACGGCCCGTTCCACTTCTCCCCAAACCAGGTGAGCTTCAACACCCACGCCGACTGAGGCCCCCGACGCGCCAGGAAGCCCGTGAGATCAAGAAGACCCGAAGGAGCGTGTGCCCGAGGAAAGGGTGACGGGTCTGTCCCCAGAACAGAGGGGAACAGAAGGGGCGACTCAGTGAAATGAGTTCGTGCGCCATAAAATTCCTTCTGGTTGTTTTGGGCAAATCACGGAGGAAGGGGCAGAACGGCACGGCCCTCGGCCTGGGGACAGTGATGCCCTCTCTACCCCTGACACTCAGACAAAATCAGGGAATTCTCACTGGGAAGCCGCCTCTGGGGAAGGTGGGCAACGGTCCTCAGATTTCAATATGACAGAGATTCACCGGGTGTGGATCCCTGGAAGTCCGTTTCAGGGGGCCTGGGGGGCCGGGAACCTGCAGGGACCTGCACACCTGCCCTTCCTGGTGCAGGTGGCCCCCCACCCACCTGCCAGTCAACGCTACCCCCAAGGTGCCTGCAGCTTTGACGTCCAGCCATTGCCTCAACCAGAGCAACCGGGACGGAAAGACAACTGAGCACTCTCTCGGAACAGAGGAATACACCTGCATGAACCTGATCTTTCCCTGCAACCGCCTTCCGTCTCTATGATGGTTAATACTGGACAACTGGGGGTCTCGGGGGACACTGTCACTCGGAAAGCAGAGCCTGGGAGACAACAGCAGGACTTTCACAGGCAGACAGAGTGTCCCTGCTGCTGGAGGCAAGACTGCAGACCCTCGCCTTCCCTCCAGGCAAGAAAACACGGTGGAATTCTTTGCGAGGTTCCTTGCACTCAGCCGTGTTGAAACCGATGTTTGGTTTCAGAACTACTTCCTTGCCGACAACGTGGCTGCGGAAGGTATCAACCGAAACCTCACTGCTGTGGATGAGAGGAAACGAAGCAACAGAGATGACGACAGAGGGCCTGGGCGAGTTCACTGTTCTGTGACGCAGGCTGCCCCGCTCCAGCACGGCCTGCAAACTCGTCTCTTCTGCTACCACCTGCCTCTGCGAACCGGCATTTCCAACCCTCGTGCCCTGAAGAACAAGAGCTGAGGCGGCTGCATCCAAGACAAGCTGGGCTGTTCCAGGTGAGGGAGCTCCGTGACCCTGGACTGACTACGTGAGCCACGGAACAGTGATTCGCGCTCATGCCGACTTCCAGGCACAACTAAAAGCTACTTTTTGTTATATTTGCACAACTGGAATTTATTCCCATTTTTGGCAAGAACAGCTATTTTCTTTCTTTTTGGCTTAAAAAGAAACAAAAGTGAGAGCGACGTAATTCTCTACCACGACTTTTCACCTGTTGTCTATTTTCTGTGAAGGAAACTACTGTCTAGCAGGATAAAATTCATTACAAGGAAACACTGTGCACCTAGGTTAACACAGATCTGCAGGAGAACCTGTGTAGCTCTCACCAGCTTCTAAAGGAACGTGTGGCCCCAGTGAGGTTGTGACCCCCTTCCCGGGGGACTCAGCCTGCCAGCGAGGCTGCAGGTTTGACTCTCAGCCTGCCCTTGCTGTCCTCTCCCTCTGCCCCCTCTTACATCCCTGCGTGCCCTCAGGACACAGTGACCCTTCTTCCGGAATGCACTTCACACCTCTCCTGGACAGAGGTGGCCCGGCCCCCACGCGGCCGGCCATCAACGTGCTTGGTGAGACCAGAGAGACCCCCAGAATGGGGCCTTCCCACTGGAGAAGTATGGGGGTCTCCATCCTGCTTCCCAGCATTCAGGGGCAGGGTGGTGTAAGGCCTACAGTGAACGTGCGCTACCTTGACATCTGGGGAAGACCAGGAGGGTCCAAAGGGCCTCAGGGCACGCTCCCCGCCTCTCTCTGCTCCCGTGGGTAAGGTCCCCTGGCCTAACCACCCTCCTCATCGCGGGGACCAGGCACGGTGCCTCCTTACTTCCGAGTGGTGGCTTCAGGTCCCTGCCAGCCGTGGAATTATTCAAACAAGCCCATCATCCTCCTGGTGGCAGGGGGTCACCCCATCTCCTCCTGCCACAGCCCCTGCTTGTTCACTCCGCTCCCAGCTGCAACCTCAGGCTGACCCCGCCATGGCCTGGTGTCCTCCTCCCCAAGGCGGTGCGTGTGTGACTGATAAACTGCTGTGGGTCTCATCCCCCCAGGGTCGGGTGCCGCGTGTCGTGTGTGGGCCATCTCCGTAAACGCGGGGTGGGGATTCCTCCCTCACCAACGAGGCGAAGAGAAAATGCTCAAAATAGGCCGGACACCCCACGGGCCCCGAGACAACCCGGTTATTGGGGAGACACGCATTACCACGTCGTCCAGAGAGAACTGGGACCCCTGAGCAAACACGCTGCCGTTCATGGCGATCATGGCACAGCCATCGTAGTACAGCCGGTCCCCGTCACAGCCCTTCTGATTGGCCAGCAGGTAAATCCCACCGTTCTGGAAAAGGCAGAGCCACGCACAGCGCTGTCAGCTGTGGTCCGTCCCCTCCGCCTTCCACCCGCCCAAACACAGGCAGCTCGGCTGAGCCGGCTCACGCGGTCTTCACACCCCCCATCCATGGGGTCATAATCAGCGCCCCCTACATGGACAGTGCCGGCGGACGGGGAATGCCATGCAGCAGGACTTCCTTGGCCTTCCGAGGCACCAGGCATCACCTGAAACGTCTGATTTTGCCTCGTGACAACTCTACGGGGCAGGCGCTGTTGTCTCCATCGGACAGGAGGAGAGATGGGGTTCAGAGAGGACGAAACCCCCAGTGACGAAGCCGAGATGCACACCCAGCTCAGCTGAATGCGCACCCGTCCCATGAACGACTGAGCACCACGACCCTCGCCGTGTCACACGCCCAACGAGAGTGACAAACTCATGGCGATCCTTCCGTTCCGCCATGATGCCAATGGGCAAACGGCACGTCCTGGTGCCCAGTCATCGTGTCCCTTGTCCCAAAACGCAGTGGAAAGCCCGGGAGCCGGACGGCTGGGGTGTGAGCCCAGCAGCCACTTGACTGCCACGTGCCCAGTGTCCTGCTCTAGAGGGCGGAGATGACACCAGCACCTGCATCTTAGGGTGGTTTCGAGGGTTAATGATGTTGGGCAAGTGCAGCCCCAGAAGAGGGGTCGTGCATGCTTGTCAAGCGCTGGCCGTTAACTACCAGCGGTGAATGTCCACAGTGCTCAGGCCACGTCCCACACTCAGCACTGGGGACCCAGGAAAAGGTAAGACAGACAGAGAGCCCAGTCCGGGGCGCAGGCTCTAGCATCCCAGCCCGACGCCTACCTTGGTGGTGGCCATGGTCACCAGATCCACCCTGGCGTGGGCTTTGCGCAGCACGTGGTGGCTGCCCGAGGCATTGGTGAAGATCTCCACGCCGTCCAGGCCCATGTCCACGTGCGGGCTGCAGGCAGAGGCGGGTGGAGAGAAGTGACCGGCTGTGCTCCCCACCTGCCCTCCCGGCCCGCGAGATCCCCGGGCATCTCCACGGTCCGAGGCCACGACTCCAGGACGCCTGCAATCCCCACCCTGCCGGCTGGCCGTGCGAGGACGGGGTCTGACGGCACGAGGGGCGGGGCTGACCTGTGGGGCGTCCAGAGCTCCTCGCAGATCTCGCTCCCGATGCAGGTGTCCCAGGTCGCCAGCACTGCATCCCCAAAAGGCACGGTTTCCTGCAGTCGGAGGAAGAGAGCACATGACACTCTCTCCTGGCCATCCCCCGTCTGGGCTGCGTTCTGACCCAGGACCCCCGACGTGACCAGGAAGACTTCCATGAAGGTTCCCGTTCTGTCTCAAGCCCTACATGAGTCCTTCCTCAGCGTGGAGCATGCCCAGCCCAGGTGGCCCGGTGCCAGCTGGCATCTCCTCTGCCGACCCTGAAGGGCCTCCGGTCAACACTCATTAGCCCGGAGCCACACCTCTGAGCCACCAGGAAGCTGACTGGCTGCCCCAAACCGTCACTCAGCTCTCAAAGTTTCCACTGGCACAAATCACCATCATCGTCCTAGGTATTAATGGTGACAGCTCTCACTTATCCAGGGTCACCCTGCCAGGCACAGCAGGTGCTAAGCACTTGTACACCGTCTACACTCCTGATGGTTTCACCACGGAGCATTCCCAGCCCTACGTCAGAAATGACCTAACTCAGCCTTACAATAAGTTCAAGAAACCTGACAAACACCACCCTGCTCCTGAGTGGCAGGGCCAGAAGCAGAATGCAAGTCCTCCTCTGAGAGCCACACTCATAAACCCCGGGTGCTGGGAGCTCTTGGCAGGGACAGAGCGTCCCGGGGGCTGCTGACAGGTCTAATGTGGCACCGAGAACAATGTGTGCTGACGGGGTAAGGCAGGCACGGACGGGCTGACTTCCACCAAGACATCTCCGGTATGTGCTGGCTCGCCAAGCCTCGCCGCCTCTGCGCGCCAAAGTTACATTGTGGCATTGCTGTGCTCGGCCTAGAAATCATCCCGGGGGGCCACGACGCGTCCCCGAGTTCCTGCTCGGGTTCCCTGATGCTCGTGTGTGTGAGTTCAACTCCCTGTATCACCAAGGGCAAGAACTAAGGTGCATGCCCACGCCTTTCTTCCTCGATGCCTCCTGCCACAGACAAAGTCATTGTCCACCTGTGGCATCATGCACAGCCCTGAGCACAGGCCCCTGCACTGGCCATGATGGGACCACCGCGCCCCCTGCTGCCTGGCGCCTCGCAAACCTGACCCCACAGGCAGGTCGGGAAGCCTGACCACATTTCGCTGTGAGAAGACCAGGGCTCAGCGCACAGGAGGGTAAAGAAAGGGTCTAGAACGGTGCTCCGGGACTGACCCTGGGCCTGGATTGTCCGGATGTAGTAGTTACCGGGCTGTCGACGCTTGAAACGTCTTGAAAACGTCCCTGAACTTTCACCCACATTCACCCAGGGGGCCAATTTGTGCAACCTGGCCCCCACCCCGAACCCCGATCAACTAGACCAAGCAGAATCCTTCACACTGCAGACTGCACCCCGACATCGGGTCAGTGGACCACCACTGGCATGGTTTTTAGGCTATGACAGGATTGGTAAGGAGAGAGGAGAACGAAAATGGGGTGCACCTCCCGGTAGGAGGATTGCCTGACGTGTTTGTCTCTCACACACACACACACATACAGGCTGTGTTCTGGGTCATGACGATTTTAAAATGTGCTCACTGCTGCAGTTCATGGTCAGAAAGGTTTCCAGGTCACGTGGGAGGTGACCAGACCTGGCTGAGAGTCCCCTCCCAGATCTCAGCCTGCCAGTCCCTGACTGCCAACGCGGAAGGCAGCGAGCCCACGGAGGCCCCTCGGAGGGCTTCCCCCAGAATCAGAACCAGCAGCAGCGACTTCATCTGGTGCCTGGACGGAGACGACCTCAGCCCAAGGTCCCAGGGCAGCCACTGTCCGCCAGGGAAGTGAGGGGCAGAGAGAGACCCACAATGGCAAAGAGGAAAATGATGGCAAAGAGCTGGGGCCTGGTGGGAATCAGGGAAGGGGCGGACCCCACCCCCCCTCCCCCCGCTCAGGGTTATCCCAGGTCCAGCTGCGTCCCCGCCGACCCACTCTATTGGAGAGATTCAGTATATCCTACGAGCTGCCCTGAGTCAATAACTAGGGGTGCAGAGAATTTGGTGTGACGGACTGAACTGCGTTCTACTCAAATTCACATGTTAAAGACCTGACTCCACACATCTCAGAATGTGACCTTATGTGGAGTCGGGGCCTTCAAAGAGGTGATTAAGGTAAAATGAGGTCACTAGGGTGGGACCTGATCCAATCTGACTGGTGGCCTTATAAGAAGAGATCAGGACACACACACACACAGAGGGACGACCATGTGAGGACACAGGGAGAAGACGGCCGTCTACACGCCAAGGAGAGAGGCTGCAGGAGGAACCAGCCCTTCCCACACCTGGATCTCGGACGTCCAGCGTCAGGACTGGGAGACAATAAATCCGGTGGTTTAAGCGACCCCACCTGTGGTGTTTGTTACAGCATTCTGAGCAAATTAATACACATGGCAACCAAGACGAGAATTGAGGCAGGAGCCAGAGAAGTCAGAGGTCCCCCAAATACCCGCTTTGTGCCCCCAGCTCCCAACCACCCACAGGAAGTGGACTGAGTGGGATTCCAGCTACCCCACCCCAGCAGCTCCCAGGAGGAGGAGGATGGACGAGGCCCCGAGTGAAGGCTGCAAGATCAAAGGCCCACAGGCCTGTCCAGCCAGGTTCAGATGACATGACGAGGCAGATTTCTGACGCTGGGTTTTCACAGAACAAACAGGAGCCACATGAAGTCTCCCATGAGTTTTATAATTAGAAAAACCCCAAACTCGGCTTCCTGGGCAGTCCCTAGGCCCCAGTCCCTGCAGAAAACAGCCCGCTGAGGGGGCAGGAGGCCCCTCAACCATGCTCCCCACACACACTCCCCACCAGCGTGAGCTGGAGGGCAGGAGGCGGGAACACGAAGAACATCAGGGATGCACGAGGAAGGACGTGCTCACAGAGGTCCAGTGCCCGAGACGCCCCCACTTGTCACAGAAATCCCTGTTTTCCACGTACACCAGCTGAGGCGGTTTCTGTCACTGTGAACCGAAGGGCCCCCCCACACGGTCCGCCATTAGCCTAGAATACTGACATTTGGCTGAAAAATGAATTTTATTCCGAGTCTCACCTGCTTTGTCAGGTCCTGGATCATCCGGGGGAGAAAATATTCCTCTGTTTGCCTGGAAAGGAAAACACGACAGATCTGAGAAGGACCATCTCAGAAAAAAATGAAGAACAGCACCCAAGTTTAAACAAAACTCAAACCGAGAGCTCTGAACTGTCTAGTACTGACACGTGCTATAAACTCTCAGTTTAACCTAAAAAGAAGAGCATAAGGTGAACTGATGAAGCGGCTGTGCATTCTACCATGGGACACCACGGCGCTCTGGGCTCTCCTGTCATCCATCGGCTTCTGCTCGCAGCGAGGGACAGCGTTTCCGAGAGGCGCGTCACGGCGATTATCCGAAAAGAAGTCACGTTTCCCCATGGGGAAATCCAGGTGGAATTCCTGATCAAAATTTCTGAATCAGGGGCCGGCCCGGTGGCGCAAGCGGTTAAGTGCGCGCGCTCCGCTGCGGCGGCCCGGGGTTCGCTGGTTCGGATCCTGGGCGCGCACCGACGCACTGCTTGGCAAGCCATGCTGTGGCGGCGTCCCATATAAAGTGGAGGAAGATGGGCACGGATGTGAGCCCAGGGCCGTCTTCCTCAGCAAAAAAAAGAGGAGGATTGGTGGATGTTAGCACAGGGCTGATCTCCTCAAAAAAAAAAAAAAAAAATTTCTGAATCAGAAAGATCACCCTGCATTAACCCAACACACAATTACAAACCCATATCGTCACCAACATAAGAAAATCACGTTCCGACATAATAAAATCACGTTCCAAATCTTATAAGATGATGGAAGAATTTAATACGCAACTTCAGTACAAAGCATCTCAAGGTGCCACACTAAAAGGCAGAATTTAAAAAACAGATGGTTCACAAATTTGACCTCAAATAGGCTGTTAGAAGACGCACCATTAAGACATTTAATTAACTTATTTCTTTTTGCTTTCTTGGAATTCACAAGAGCCTTCCAGCATGATTTTAGTTGGTCTCTTACTGAAGTCAATTTTAAAAGCTGAGACGTTAAGAGGATGCCTTCTCTCCTCGCTAAGGTAGGGACCAGGGACACACAGACACCGCGCCGACGCCAGAGCTGCCTTGCCGTCCCACACTGAGCGTTCAATTCACCATCTGTAGGTTTGCTGATGGCAACGTTGCTGCATCAAAATTCATTTCAAAGGTAAGAGCCGTCCAAAGTGTTTCTTCCTTCATTCTCTCCTTCCCCCTCAACTCACCCAAAGATCCATTTGGCCCCAGACCACCTGGACACAGTGTATGTTCAATGTCGCCCTTTCTCACTCTCTGCTTCAAAGCCAGCTACACCTTGTGGGTGGCTAGTGCAGCTCGTCACATGGCACCGGAGAGCCAGAATATCATGAGTAGAAGTCACTACTCTAAAGCTTGTCATTCAAGCTTGCCTCGGGCTGGCCAGACCCATCTCTCCAGCTGTCTCTACACCTGTACCTTTCCTGCTCTGCACAGCTCGTGGTATTCTCTGATTGGGAGTCCCTCCTCGCAGCAAACACCCTCTGGACAAATCCAAGCAGCGTATTCCTGCCAAGAAACCATTTTGGGGCCATGCCAACTACAAGTCTTCTCTGCCCTCCCTGGGAGCTACAAGAGCCCCTGTGACCTGCTTTGCTGTGCTTAGATTTGGGGGTCCATCTAAGAACATAATGAAAATGAGCAGGTTCTCAGATTCAGTCAAGAACTGGGTCTTATTTCTATTTTCCTAAGAGGACCCGCAACAGCGCCTTAAACCTGTGATGTTCTCCTTACTCAAGTGGAGACACCCCTGCACTGTCACCACTTTGGCACAGCTCTCAGAGGGTGAAAATCTCTGTCTGTTTAACTGTTCCAAAATATAAGCGTCTGGTTCCTGAAGCTCAATGTGCCACCCCTCCCACAGGCACAACTACATGGGTAACAGTTGGAAAGGCTTCAACGTGAGACCTACACACACACATTACAAACGGAGAAAGAAGTGAACTAGGTATACAAATACTCTCAAAGACAGTAGAGACAACATAAGCCAATCAAAAATCTCAAAGATGACTGAACAACAGAAGATAAAAAGTGAGCTTGCAAACTATGAAAAGAATTTGAAATATTTGCAGATACCAAAACACATCAGAAGCATCAAAGAGCAGAACAGATGCGACCACAGACCCCGCCTAGAGGACAAACATGGGGAATGAACCCACAAATGAGATCTACACAGATGAAGAGACAGCAGTGGTCAGAGAGAGGATGGAAAATACGGAAGACAGACATGGAGATGGAAGACAGGGCGGGAGCTTGAGGCTGAAGACGGGCTTAGGGAAAGGTCACTGAGCTCAGCGTGGGCCACACAGCCTAGAAGATCAAAGATTTTTTTTCTGGATGAATTATAAAAGGCCCCAGAGAAAAGACATCCAAAGAGAAACTCTGAAGGTGCCATGGTAGAAAGCTCGGCTCCCCAACTGCTCAGCAGAGAGGCTAGGAGGGGCCACGCTGTCCAGTCAGCACACACTTCAGCTGATTTTTCAGAGCTTTATTCCTGAATGTGCACGAAGAGCCAAGAGTCTTCCAGAGATCTGCAGAGCGCCCCATCATCACAGAGACCCAGCCGAACAGAGAAACTAAAGGAATTCAGAAAAAAATGTAGACAATGCAGGGAAAAACCCCAAAAACCTGGTTAATATACTCAGAGGTAAAAGAGGGTACTAAAAAAAGACACTTTATGAAAGAAAACATGAGAAAACAAGGTGTTCTTAGAAATTAAAAATAAGATAGCTAACTTTAAACGTCAGTAGAGAGAGAAAATAAGGTGATGGAATCTTCTAGAAAATGAGAATGAAAAGATAAGAAAATTAGAGAAGATAATTCAGGAAGTCCCATTTCCAATCAAGAGATGTTGCAGAAATAAAAACAGGAGAAAACCACCCAAGAAAGGACACAGAAACACTTCCCCAAACAAACGACCTGAGTCTCCAGGTTCAGGGCTTATGGAGGGCTAACCCGAGAATCAAGAGACCCAGACAAGGTCCGTCAGGATAAACACGTAACACAGCAAAGACAAGGAGAAGCTTCCCCAAGGGCCCAGAGAGAAGAGATCACAGAGAAAGACGAAGACTCCGAATAGTATCAGACTTCTCCCCAACAAGAGAAGCCAAAGGCAATCTTTCCAAAACTGCATTCAAAATGACGAAGAAAAATTATTTTAACCTAGAATTTTTTTTTTTAATTCTGCGAAAGTATTTATCACATGCGAGAGTCAAACAGAGACATCCGCAGGCAGGCAAGGTCTCAAAACTTCACCTTCCTCGAATCGTTGCTTGGAAAGTGTGATATTATTACTGCCCAACGTGGGGCCTTCTGCTCGCCACAAGACATGCCAATAGTCAAGAGGCAAGGCGGCAGGAGAAAAAGGACTTTTTATTACATCTTGCTAGCAAGAGGGAAGATGGCCAACTCATGTCTAAAAGAACCATCTTAAGGGGGCATGAAATCTTACAGCAGTTATATAGGCCCTTGCATTATTGGGGAGGGGGATAGGAATGTTGACCTTCTGGTGTTACAGACTGGGAGTGCCACACCAGATCTTTCAGTTTTCGCTGATGATGGCTATCAGCATAGGTGCTCTGTTCAGGGGTCATCACACTCTTAAGGAACTCAAAAGAACAAAGTTATCATCTTATCCCAGCTGGGAGGCATATGTACAACCAGGGGTCCTAAAATCTACAGAGCAGTTAGATCTCCCACAGGGTGCAGATCCAGCTGGGTTAGTTTGTCAGAGGTCATTCAGAGTTACAATAGAGTTTTTCTTTTCTACAATATGGCTTCCCTTATGTCAACCTTGTCTTGAGCTGGTATCAATATTGTGATTTATAATAAGAAATATATATTTGGTTTTCCTCCCTTTCCTCCCATTCCTGGCACTGAGCTCCGAAAACCTCTGGAATTTCCTGTGAAGAGAGCAATCAAGGTGTCTTTTGTTATGTTAATGAGGTGACTTTTGGAAAGGCCCCTGGGGTCACCTAAGGGGGGTGGGCGGGGGGGGGGGGGGGGCGCATGTCTGAGGAACCAACCAGTGATGAGAGGGTTGGAACTTTCAGTCCACCCTACCCCCCCACTCCAGGGAGGAGAGAGGACTGGAGGTTGAATTAATCACTAACAGACAATGCTTTAGTCAGTCACGGCTATGTAACGAAGCCTCCATAAAAACCCAAAAGGACGAGGTCCAGAGAGCCTCAAGGTTGGTGAACTCGTGGAGATTAGGCGAGGGTGCGCTCAGAAAGCACGGAAGCTCCACATCCCTTCCCCACACCTTGCCCTGGGTGCCTCTTGCATCTGGCTGCTCCTGAGTTACACTATTTTATAATAAACTAGTAATCCAGTGAGTAAAATGTTTCTCTGAGCTCCGTGAGCTGCTCTAGTAAATTAATGGAACTCAAGGTGGGGGTCGTGGTAACCTCCGATCTATAACCAGTCGGTCAGAATTACAAGTTGATAAATAAGTGACAAGCAATAGGATATACTGGAGTGTACAAGGAAGCCATTTGGGTTAAAACTAATTCAGCCTGACCTTGTTTTTCCAAAAGTTCCTGATGTGGCGTGTTGAGTATGCATTGCACATCTGCTTTAAACATTCACTGTGTCCCAAAGACAAGAATGATGCCCTTAAAGATAGGGATGCAGCTTCCCCCCATATCAGTATTTCTTTAAGGATAAGCATCTCTTCCAGGGAACTAAGGATTAATTACCAACCTGCTGTGCTCACCTTGTGACCACTGACCTGCTAACCACTGATCTGCTGACAGCTAAGCATCTCATGACGACTGTAAAAGGGACATTCCTATCATATGTGAAGTACGCTCTTTGTTCCAAGACGGCGTATAACCGCTCTGTACACCCCACTTCTTCAGTGCCCTTCTTTCCAAAGGCCCCAGGCTAGTTCTCAGATCTGGCTCATCATACACTCACCTCAATTTTGATTTATAGATTGATTATGGATTATTTGTGTCAACAAGGTGACAGCCTGGATGCAACTGGCGTCTGAAGTGGGCAGAGGGGTTGTCTTGTAGGACTGAGCCTTAACCTGTGGGACCCTCTTAACCTGTGGGATCTGACGCTCTCTCCAGGACAACAGTGTCAGAACTGAGTTAATTGCTTGGTGGTGGAGAACGGTAGAAAGGTACTGGAAGCTGTGTTCCAGCAAATGAGTGACTGACAAAGAAAGACAGTCAATCCCGGAGGCTGATCAAACCCAGGGGAGAGGGCAGAGGAGTCCTAGGGAACTGGGACGGGAAGGGGATGACAGCTGCTCGGCAGGCCCGGGGACAGACTGGGGCAGGAGGGCGGGACTGACCGTCTGCCCTGTGGGATGGGAGGAGTGTCAGTGAGTCAGTGTAGACACCAGAGACAGAGGGCAAGGAGAACGTGAAGTGTCGTTGACTCTGGCAGGAGGAAGGGCAAACTTCGCAGACTCAGAAAACAGCCTGAGGTGTGATGTAACCAGAAAACCTAGCATGTCCATATTAGGAAGGGGCAGTGGACAGAGACTGGAGGTGGGGGCTGTGTGTGCTCAATCCTGTTCTTCCAGAGAAGGAAGCCACAATATGGCAACAGATGCATGTTATTTAGAAATATGGAAGCAAAACTCAGAAGTTAGGGGAGAAGGGCGAAAAATGGAGAACGGCGGCTCCAGGGGAGCAGGGCTCGGAGACGGGTAGGGGGCACAGTGGGGGGGGGGGTTGTTTTGTTAGCAAGCTTATGGAATTATCTAGGACTTTTAAAACCGCATTATTATATAAAAGAGCAAACTATTTGTACCATACAAAGGACAAACTACTGGGTGAATTTCAAAAGCCTCACATTAAGCAAAAGAAACCAGTTAAGAAAGAATGTACACATATGACTCCATTTGTATAAAATCTAAGAAAAGACAAAACTAATCCTGGGGGAGGGGATCCACTGGCAAGGGGCAGAGAGGACTTTGGGGTGATGGAAATGTCTCTTCTTCAGGGTGGTGATCGCACAAAGGCACACGTTTGTCAAAAACAAAACACTAAAATCTGCATATTTTATTGCATGTTATTTATACCTCAATAAAAATTTAAAAGTATTTGATACATCATTCCTAAGTTTTAAAGAGAATTGTAGCCATATTGTTATTTGATACATCATCCCTACAATAAAGTGTTCAGAGCACAGGAAAATTTTTTTAATTTTTTTTTTAAAAACTAGCATAATACTGGAACCTAAATCTGGAAAAGAGAGGAAAATTCTGAATAGATATTAGCAAACTGAAACAAAGTGTAAGGTACTGCATCCATCTGGAGTTTATTCTAGACACACAGAGATTTACTCTATATTCATCTCAACGTTGCTAAGATATTTGACAAATTCAACATCCATTCTCAATTAATTTTAAAACCCCAAAGTAAAAATACTTAGAGATGGATATAAATCTGAAACCAAACGCAAAAACAGGAAAAGGTTTCCAGGTAAAGTCAGGAAAAAGACAAAAACGCCGATTATCAGAGACGTTTGTTCTAGAAATTATCTAGAATGTTGCTCTAGAAATGCTGGCCAACAAAAGTTGTTAGGAAAATGAACTGAGATGTCAATATCGAAAAGGGGAAGTAAAATTAGTGGTATCTTATATAATTTCTACTTGGGAAAAAAAACGAAGAAAATCAATAGAATAACTCCCAGAGAGAGAATACGGTAAGGGAATACAGTAAGGCGGTCCATTTCAAAAGCAACAAGCAAAAATGTAAAGCTTTCCAACACAAAACGATTAACCATTTAAAAACATAACGTGAAAGATTCCATTCACAATAGCAGCAACAATGAACAGGAACAACTGTCACAAGAATACAGGGCAGGGCTTCTCACCCAGGGATGATGTTGCCCCCAGGGGACATTTCGAGAAGCCTGGAGACATTTTTGGTTGTCACGGATCTCACTGGGGAGGCCAGGGGTGCTGCTCCACACCCTTCCATGCACAGGACAGCCCCCTACAAGGATGATCCAGCCCCAAAGCAGCTGGGCTGGAGCTAAGAAACCCTGATACACAGGATCACACAAGATGTAAGTGATACTGCACTTAAAATGACTGGTGATGGGTGACTGACGAGTGAGAGTTTTATGTGATCTGTGATACACTGGCTATAATTTAACTGGCAGCATCAAAATAGCCCTATCCAAATGACAGGTACCAGGAGGCAGGGACTATGCCTTGAATTCTTGTGTACCCCCCACCATCTGCACCAAGGTGACATACAGCAAAGATGCTTCATAAACACTCAAGGAGTGGTCACACCTCATGACCGTGACTCACCGAGTCCTGGACCACGGGGTGAACCAGCGCAGCTCTCGGTAGTTGCCTTCATTTGCCAAGGCCATTTTGGGTCTGATGAGCAGGATCCTCCTACAGGTAGGGGAACAAGACTGCTTCTGAGACAAACGGGCCCGGGAACAAGGAGCAGCCCGCGGGGCCGTCCAGCGCTGACGGTCGACGATGCTAGAGTGGCTCAGACCCAGCAGGTGTGCACTGTGTGGTCAGCTGATGTCCAGGGTCTGCGAGGGGACATTACAAGCCCACCCTCCCTCGACTGACCTCTTGGCAACAGGACCGTGTGTCCCCAACCCCCCAGCCCCTTTCTAAGACCTGAAGGTGTCAGTGGTGGCAGGGACCAGGAGCAGTGCCACTTGAGTCGCATCGGCCCTCTCTAAGGACCTGGTATTTCTGGAAGAGACCTCCCAGCACACGGCTCCCAGGGACCATGTCCCAGGACACGAGCACAAGTGTCCACGGTCCCCCAGAGCCTGGCACACTGGTCACTCTGCTCCTGGAGGCCACCTACCTGTTGAGAAATATCACCCTGCAATTGTAGCGGACGTTCCGGTGCATCACGGGCCTGCAGAGAGAGGGACACACACACTTGTCTGCAAACAGCACAATCGTGCCTCTATTTCAGTGCCTCCTCGGGTCCTTTAAGAGGATCAGAGGGCTCCTCTGTAGCTTCCTCAAATCAAAGTTAACAACAAGCCGAAACGTTCCATTTCTGCCACGGCATAGACTCTAAAACGGGACAGAATCTCCTAAAATGAGCACAAAGTCATTCCCTGCTCAGCGTTCTTCCCTCTCCTCCCGGAATGTTCTCAGACCTTCCAGTGGCTGCCTTCCTCCTTTGCTCACGTCCTGCCACCGTGTCATCTCTCCATCCCCTACTGGCCCCCTACACTAGCCCCTGCGCCTTCCCAGTCCTCCTTCAGAGCACCCCTCCTGACCTGAGCCCCTTCTAGAATGCAGGCTGCGGGGCAGCAGCAATTGGCCTGGGCACTGCTGGTTCCACAGGCCCAGGCGCTAACGGATCCGCTCACCGCTCTGTTAAAAGTGTGGGCTTTCAAGTCAGGTGGCCGGGGGTCCAATCCCAGCTTTGCACTGGCCAAGTCACGCTGACCTTGGTTCTTCCTCCCAATGGGGATGAAAGGGCAGGACGCAACGGGGCCACCACCCCCCTCAGACACAGAAAGCCACATGAACCACTCACATCATTACAGTTTCTATTCCTCACCGGAGCCAAACCAAAACACGCTGTGTTCACATCATACGAAACGTGTACAGAGCAGGAGGTAAACATGTATTTTAAATAAAACAGAGACTCACAGTGAATATCTGATCTCTAACTGGAGTCAGCCTCTCTAACAAGTAAAAAGCACTACAAAAATTTAAAGCTTAAAACATAACCAAAATGAAATAGCAAACGACGTACAAGGAAAAGTATTTTTACCCTATGTGGGAACAGGCTGACATCTGTGGGAGGAGGTCACGGAGAGAACGTGACCACCAGCTGACCCTCCAGCTGGGTCCCAGGCAACCGGAGGCTCCTCACCCCCGCCCCTGTCCTTGGAATGTGTGTTCTGCTTGTCTTCCCCGTGCTAGAAGATGCCCAAAGGGCACAGCCTTGAGATAGTGATGTGTTGTTGAGACTATCTGGACAGTAGACGTGACTGTACCCAGGTAAGGCCTTTCTGTCAACTTTTAGGATGCTGGCACGCAGATGCAGAGACCTACTCATCTTGCATTCGCCCAAGACAAGCCTCCTACGTAAGTCCCCTGCCTTATTAAACCTGCCACCTGCCAATCTGGGGTGGCCTGCCTCTTTCTGTAACAGCTAGACCTTAAGTTAGCATGAGGGAAGCCATCTTGGGGAAAGAAAGCAATATTGTAACTATGACCCTGACTCACTAGTTTCTAAGAAGGCACTCTGGCCTGCATGCAGCCTCAATGCTTAAGCACCTCTTGCTTTTGCAAAATACATGCTCTGCTAGTTCTGTGACTCTTGCTTACGTATATCTCCCAGCTGTGATAAGACGATAACCTTGCTCTCTGAGTCCAGGAACACGACGACCTCCAGAAAGAAAAACTCTGCATTGGTACCCGTCACGGATGACAGAAGAAAGAGAGAATGAGGTGCCTTGAAGTTCGTCACACTGGATGATCCATATCCCTAAACCCCCTCCTTCCCTATCCATTTCCCCTATATGAATGCCTCAAGATTCTGTATCGTTTTAAGACGGTTTTTTAGGACACTTGTCTGTCATCTTCCGATTACGCTAGCTGATCGTATAAACTTTCCTTTCTCAACCACTGGCTTGTTTGCAATTAATTGGGACTGGATTGCAGCAAGCAGAACGAGCCCCTTTTTGCTCGGTTACTATTTCTTCCATCGCTCTTTGCCTTCCATCTATGGGAGCCAGTTGGCAAACCAACAGTATCTTTCATAGTTAAAGAACTCTTAAATTAGACACAAACACTTCAATTATAGGCAAAAGAACAAGGCAACAGTGCCACAAATGACCAACAAACAGAAAAAGTGTTCAACTCCGTAAGTAATGAAAGCAAATAAATAAGATAGTTTTTTTTTTTTTTTTTAACTATCCATCACTCTAAGATTTTCTTTACTTTGTTTGTAAGAGCTAGCCCTCGTGATCAGAGCTAAGGGTAACGTGCCTCCAACCACAGAGGCCTGGAACGTGACTGGGTGCCTTTTTCCTGGAGGATAACTTGGAAAGACAATTCCAGGTGGCAGATATCAATGACATCACGATATAATTGTTGTTTTGTTCAATGGAAATTACAGATCCAGATAAACGCTACATTTCAGAAGAAAAATATCTTCAAATATGATTGCTAACACTTTAAGGGTGAAAACTAGAAAAATAAAAATGGGATTATAAATTCAAAGCCAGCAGAGAAAAGTGGAGCAAAGAAAACAAAACAAAACAAAAAAAGACAATAAAAGAAAGAAAACCGGATGACTAGGAAACTTAATAAAGTGATCAGAATCAGTTCATCTGGTGGGCTGAATAATGGCCCCCCAGTGCTGTCCACGTCCTAATTCCTGGAACTTTACATGGCAAAAGGGACTTTGTAGATGTGATAACTAAGTTACAGATCTCACGATGGGAAGAGTATCCTGGACTATCCGGGGCCGCCCAATATAATCATAAGGGTCCTTATACGAAGAAAGAGGGGGAGTCAGAGAAGGAGATGTGCCGATGGAAGCAGGGGTGGAGTGACGCGTTGCTGGCTTTGAACGTGGAGGAAGGGGCCACAAGCCAAGGAATGCAGCAGCCTCCAGAAGCTGGGAAAAGCAGGAAACAGATTCTCCTCCAAGAGCCTCCAGAGGGAACCAGCCTTGCTGACTCATTTTAGACAGTGACCTCTGGAAACAAAAGACAAACGACGTGTGTTTTGTATTTGTGGTAATTTGTCACAGTAGCGACAGGAAATGAACACAGTCTGCATATCATGAATCATCATAAATGGGAACAAGTTGGATGAAAAAGCCCATCAACGGGCTGCTGAAGAGAGACGCTACCAAGCAGGCGTCACAGCGAGGCTGAAAACGAAGTGGGAGAACACGCGAGAGGCAGATGCTGAGAAAAAGACGGCAACGGTGGCAGTATTCACATCAGACACGACAGAACTCAAGAAGTAAACAGAAACAACACACGAGTCCATCAGTGGGCTTTGGTTTTGCCCAGTATGGATCAGACACACACTAGAATAGCACCGGGCTAGAGTCCTACCCATATGACCTGCACCTATGCAACCTACACGACACGGACCTTCACCACACGAACCTACACCACATGGAACCTATTATCTATGGAACCTATACCATATACACCTACACCTATGTACCTATACCTATGCAACCTACACATGGACCTACACCATATATACCCACACTTACGTGCTTACACCTACAGAACCTACACCATATGGACCTTTACCATATGGAACTTCACCACCTGAACCTACACCATATGGAACCCACACGTATGGAACCTACACCATATGCACCTACACCTATGTGCTTATACCTATAGAACCTACACCATATGGACCTATACCATATATACCTACACCTGTGTGCTTAGACCGATAGAACCTACACCATATGGACCCACACCACATGGACCTTCACCACATGAACCTACACCATATGGAACCCACACCTATAGGAACCTATACCATATATACCTACACCTATGGAACCTACACCATATGGATCTACACCTATGGACCTACACCACATGGACCTTCACCACATGAACCTACACCACATGGACCTTCACCACATGAACCTACACCATATGGAACCTACACCTATGGAACCTATACCATATATACCTACATCTATGTACCTACACCACATGGACCTACACCATATGGAACCTACATCTATGGAACCTATACCATATATACGTACACCTATGTACCTACACCTACGGAACCTACACCTACACCGTATGGACCTTTACCTATAGAACCTACACCATATGGACCTACGTCTATATACCTACACCTATGGAACCTACACCATATGGACCTACACCTATAAAACCTACACCATATGGATCTACACCTATGGAACCTACATCATATGGACTTACAGCTATATACCTATACCCATGGAACCTATACCATATGGACCTACACCCATGAAACCTACACCATATGGATCTACGTCTATGAAACCTACACCATAAAGATCTACACCTATGGAACCTACACTATATGGACCTACACCATATGGATCTACACCTATGGAACCTACATCATATGGATCTATACCTATATACCTACATCTATGAAATCTATACCATATGGACCTATACCTATGGATCATACATCTGTGGAACCTACACTATATACTCCTACACCTACAGAACCTAGACCTATGGATCTACACCTATAGAACCTACACCAAATGGACCTACACCTAAGGAACCTATACCTATAGATCTATATCTATGGAGCCTACACCATATGGACCTACACCTATGGATCTATACCTATGGAACCTACACCATATGGACCTACACCTACGGAACCTACACCTATGGATCTATACCTATGGAACCTACACCATATGGACCTACACCTACGGAACCTACACCTATGGATCTATACCTATGGAACCTACACCATATGGACCTACACCTACGGAACCTACACCTATGGATCTATACCTACGGAACCTACACCATATGGTCCTACACGTACGGAACCTACACCTATGGAACATACACGATATGGAACCTGCACCATCTGGAACCATATGATCAGCATGTCAATATACAGTGACATGGAACCAACCCAAGACTTTGCATTAAGTGAAGAAAGTGCTATACACATGACAGAGTGAACACTATGCTCCCACTTGCGCAAAGTGTGTTCACACGTGCACAGGAGCTTCTGGAAGAACAGACAAAAACTGCTTCCCAGAGCTGCCTCCACTGGCGGGATTAGGCGTGTGTGGGGCTGGGGAAGGAACAAAACCCACTTCTCAACATAAGGCCTTTGGTAGCTTTTGAGACGTGCAGATGCCACATCCCTGAAGCGAGGAGCTTGCCTTGTCACATGCTCATGTGGCCACTTACATTCCCACGTCACAGATGATATCCTGAGTGACTGGAGATTCCAACAGGGCAGCCAGGACTTGGAGCGAATGCAAGAGAGTGTCCGACTCGTAATAATGATCCCAACATCCGTAGCCACTGCGGAGGGGAGAGAGCAGGCAGGTGAGGCCCAGAACCTACCAGGTGAGCCCGGGCCAGGGTGGGGGCGGGGGCCTACGGGTCACTCGAGTTAGAGCATGCAGGGGTGCAACCCAGGCATTGCTATCTTTTTAAAGCCTCTAGCGTGATCCTACTGTGCAGCCAGAGTTACAACCACAGCTACAAAAAGCCATGCATTTTATTGGAAATTAAGAAGCACTGGGCCCCTGTCCATTTCTCTTAGTTTTAAGTTACTGGGAGAAATCCTCTCTCTTGTCAAGAAGTGTCTGCTCTTAGACTTTTTCTTTTTTATAACCTTTAACGTGGCCAAAACCACACTGATCTAACAGAAAAGGATGTGAAAGAAACAAAGCTAGACCCACAGGAAAACATTCTTCAGGCAAGGAATGTCATTAACAACCATTCAAAACACCACTTGCACAGCCGCCCCTGAGCTTCCTCCTCTGGATGTTTGCAGGGGGCTGAATGGCATCCCCCAAAAAGGGATGTCTATGTCCTAACCTCCAGAACTGGTCAATGTGACCTCATGCGGAAAGAAGTTCCTCACAGACGTAATTAAATTAAGGATCTCGAGATGAGATGATCCTGGGCTATCTGGGTGGGCCCTAAGTCCAGTGACAAGCGTCCTTATCAGAGACAGAAGGAGGCGAAGACACGGAGAAGAGGGACGGCCTTGTGAAGAGGGAGGCAGTGACTGGAGGGAGGCGGCCACAAGCCCAGGGACTGGGAGCTGGAAGCAGGAAGAGGCAGGAAGCATCTCCCCCAGAGCCTTCGGAGGAAGCAGGGCCCTGTCGACACCCTGATTTTGGACTTCTGGCCTCCTGAACTGTGACAGAGTAAATTCCCGCTGTTTTAAACCACCCAGCTTGTGGGACTTTGTCACAGCAGCCCCAGAAAACTCACACAACGCTCAGGGATGTCATAAAATGTGAACACTGGGTTGAGAGCAATCTCTTAGGATGGAGGTTCCCATAATAAAACGCAGAGCACTTGTAAACCACTTTCAAATCTTTCACAAGTCTTCCTTCCTACAGCGCAGCAGCCGAGAAGTGACGTTTCAAATGCTGAACAAACTTTGCCCACACAAACAGAAACCCCCAAACTGACATTTGCCATTCTTCATGCCTGGAAAGCATTCCTCTCGGCCTGTGGCTCTGGTTCTCATATGAAAATGGGGTCAAGGAGATGCCCCGTGAGGGATGGAGACCTGGAGGTCCTCTCCTCTCCAGCAGACAGACTCCTGTTTCACGAGTTTTCACTCCCTGGCAGCGCCCAGGCCGCATGTGACACCAAACAGCATTGCAACGCCAGACCCCTTGCTGCCTGATGCCCAGCCATCCACCGAGCTCTCACCCCTGCAGCTGCCCAGCAAGCGCAAGGGCATTTTACAACCAGGGCTGATCAGGAAGTGCCGGGGCCCATTTTGGGTGGCAGCCCTCCATCTACAAAGCCTACAAAACTGGCTCAAATAAAACAGCTGGCCTCTCCAGGGGAGGACCTGTGGATCCATGAGCCAGCCGCTCTAGGGGCAGTGGCCCCTCATTCTCCTCCCAGGTGCCCCTTCTGGGGTGGGAGCTGGACTTGCACCGGCAGGGACAGGAAGAGGGTGTGCTCAGCGAAGGACGTGGCTCCTCTCCCGCCTCAGTTTCCTCTCTGTAAACTGCTGCAGATGGCAAATGAGAGCCTGCTCAGCACACCCTAAACCATCTGGAGCCCAGCTCAGCTGGGCCCTCACTCCTGCTTCACACAGATATACCATCCCGGGATCGGCGGGCTGGCGGGGTGAAGAAGAGGGCAAAGAAAGGAATGAGGCCCTACCCTGGAAGTGTCTGGACAGCGATTATGCCAGGAGGACTGGGCTGGTGACTGCAGCCCCTCCAGAGTGGGGGACAGAACAGAGAGACCAAGCAGGAAGTCAGGAGCAAAGGTCACTAAAGCTGCCCGATCTTGGGCACCCAGGCTCCCAGGGTCCTGGCAGTTAGGCGGGGAACTTCTTAAGGAACAAACTAACGGAGGGGTGTCGATGCTCTTGGATACTATGGGAGACACAGCCCAAGATGAAGTCAGGATTCCAGGAAGAGAAATCAACCTACCGAGGAAAATGAACTGGAAAGGACAGAGAAAGCTGCTCCAACGACTAATACAAAAACGCCCGAGAGAAGGCCGTGTGTGCAAACACTAAGTGCAGAAACAAGAATGAACCGAGGCAGGGGGCACGGACGGAGGAGAGACTTCAGATTCCACGACTGGGCAGGAGCCACAAAGAGAAACAGGAATAGAAGCCCACAGGGCAGCTGACCCGAAGTCAGAACAGGACCATAGCTCGTACGAGACTCACAGCGCGGCAACAAACTGATTGTTTTTGAATAAGAGACAAGAGGAGAATCAAGGAATCAGCTTTCCCGATTATTGCAAAAAGGCAGAGCGGAAGGGATCACCTACACTCGCTTATGGAAAGATGCTGAGACAGACAGTTCACGGCCAGATGTGAACCTGATGACCTGGGAAGGGTGGTGGTAAAACAGAAGCAGCCCAGCTTTGAAATCAGCCGTGGCCCGGTAGAACTCAGCTCCCCTGGTTACTCGGCACAGGGATCTAGGATCACCCAGCCTTGCTGGGCCTGCTCTTGTCTGATGGTGCGAAGCAGGCCCACACACCGATGGTTTCCTAAATGGACCCGCATATCCGGAGTGCTCAGTATCAGCCCCCGCCTTCCTTGCCCCTTAGGCCGAGGGGAGCTGACACAGACACCTCTACCTGCCCACCCTGGGGTGTTTGTGCGTTCTGCTCTCACCATATCTCCAGTTCGGGTCCAAGCCTGTATCTCGCTCCTTTGTGTTTGGCAATTTCAATACCTACACACACAGAGAAAGAAAAGGTCAATTTCAGCACCTACAACTTGGTCAAAGGCTGCGGTAGGTATGATAAAAAACCAAACAAGAAAAGAAAGCGCTCCGTGATCTCCAGACCCTGCTTACACCTGCAAGAAACGAGAAGCAGGCAAGGCCCTTAGCACCCCAGAGGAGGAGAAAGAAGTCACAGCCTGGCAGTTTATTAACAAGCAGACATGGAAGACCCCGTGCAGGGAGAAGGCGGGACTTGCAGTGGCAGCAGCCCCAGGCACCATCCACCTCCGGGTTTGGGCAGCAGCTTCCAAGCGGACTCTGGGGAGGACAGGCCAGCGGAGGGGAGGCTCAGCTGGGGCCACCCGAGACCACCTCTCTTCACCCCAACTAGATTTGCTCTGAGCTCTGACGAAAGGAAAGCAGGTTGATATGAAAAAAATAAAAAGGATGAAAGTCCAAGGCACATGGCAGATAAGATGCCCTCACTTGAATCATCCTGTTTTTCCATTCCTGCTCTTGGAAAACCCTCTTGCAGGAAGCTGCTCGTGACAAGACAACGTGGGGTGGCCACACTTGCAGGGCTGCCCAGGGGGGCCCCACTTGAGGGGTAAATAGGAATAGTGCAAATGAATAGTGCAAACTTTCACTCTCGAAAGTGAGCCAGTGCAAGCGATAACTATATGGGGAGCCCACACCACCACTCCCTAGTCTCTAAGCTCACGGGCTTACCCCTTATTCCACTTCCCTCTTTGGGTGGAATTCTCCAAATGTCCACCAACCACGAAGGTCTTCAGGCCCCAGAGACCAGCACTGTAGGACACTTCTTCACAACCTCCTTCCCAGGGGCTGGCCATTCTCTCCCCTTAAACACTTCCGAGGATGGGCAGCTCAGCTCTAAATATGCCACTGGGGACCCCAGAAATATTCAGGGACAGGTAGGCCCCAGCCCTCCCCTCTCCACCTCCACCGGCCAGGCTTTTCTAAAATACTACGTGCACATACCACGTGTCCCCAGGCACTGTAAACCCCGCCCCCCTTTCGAGAGGAGGACCTGGGCACTCACACAGGCGTGTCATTATCCTATTGTCTTACCTGTCCCCAGGCCCCCGCTGCGAGAGTTTCTGCACAGCAAGGCTGCGTGTGCGTCACGAGCAAGAGTGGACCTCCGCCCCTCCTCCTGTCCGTCCCCGGCCGCCCCCAGACTCACTCTTTAAAATCCTTTGCAAATTGCCCTCGAAGTCCAGGGCCCACTGGTTCAGTGCGCAAGTGGCCACTGTCACCTTCCGGCCCATGCTGGCCGCAGTCGCCTGGGGAGGATGCCAGCCGGACAGCGAGTTCTCCTGTCCTGGGGAGACAGGCGGCCCTGCAGCGAGCCCTTCCGGGTCGCCCTGCCCCCTCCGGCCGCGCCTGGCGGACACTGGAGCGCAGAGCCGCGGCGTCAGGCCCCGCCCCGCCTGGCCTCGCCCCGCCCCGCCCGCGGAGCTCTCGGCCGCGCCTGCGCAGCAGGGAGGGCCGCCGACGCGCGCGTCCCCGCCGAGCGCCCCGCCCCCGCCCACTGCGCCGGCGCCGCCTGGACGCTGACCCTGGCAGGTGGGAGAGTCGCCAGGTCCTGGAGCGCAGGTGGACGGGCGGGCCCGCCAAACTGTCCCCACCCTTCTATTTTATTCCACATCTCCCCATAAACTGCACCTTAATGTGCTTCTGCAACTCGATTTTTCCCTGTAATATTAGATACATCCTTTTCCTTGTTTTTCTTCAGTTTCGTGCTCCGTTGTAGGAATAAAGCACACTTTACCCATTCAGTAACCGACGGCCATTTAAGTTATTAGCAGCATTGTGCCAACACGCACGCGCTTGCGCACACACGCACTGCTGCTCTCGTTCCCATAGGTGTCTCCTTCGGGGCCACCTATGGTTTCTCCGCACCCGTAGCTGCCAGTTTCTGCAGGGTTTGCACCACCTGCAGCGTGCCTGAGTAGCAGGGTGTGCACATGTTCCACTTTACTAAATATTGCCAAATTTCTTCTCCCAAGTGTTTGTACCTATTCACTACCAGCAGTTTAACAGCTTTTCTTTTTCACATTGCCCCCCCTAGTCCACTTAGGGTAGGAATCCAATTTTTTTTCCATATGAATAACCAGCTCACCATCATTGATGGCATAGTCCAACCTTTTCTCCTGGTTTGCAATGCTACCTCTGCCATACATATATAGGTTTTCACATTGTCAACTTAAAAAGCAAATTTGCCTGTTATTTTATTTCAAAACGAGTTTATTCGGGAATAGCCCAAAGAATTGCAATTCGAGATGTGCATGCTACGGCAAACCATAGGCAGATTCAGATAAGAAAGAACGGAAGCGGCTTTATAGAGAAAAAGCAGGAGTAGAGAGGGGCTGTTCTAAAGGAAAGTCCATTAGGGGAAAGGAGCAGTTCAGGGTGGCAACGGCTTCTCCTTGGCTGGGCTGTTGCTGGATGGGGAGATAAATCTTCCTTCTTAGTGTAGTTGTATTTCCGTCCAGAAGGACAGCTGAGCCTCTTCCTGGTTTGTGTAATTGACCATGTGTGACAGGGTGTGAGGGCTCCCCCTACAGGCCTTCCCGACTCCAATTTGGTTAAGGTTTCTTTTATTAATTTCCACAAGGTACAGGATGGTAACGTAACAGCTAGATCTTAAGTTAGCATGAGGGAAGCCATCTTAAGGAAAGGAAGCAATATTGTAACTATGATCCTGACTCACTAGTTTCTAAGAATGTAATCCTGCCTGCACGTAGCCTCGATGATTAAGCACCTCTCACTTTTGCAAAATACATGCTCTGCTAGTTCTGTGACTCTTGCTTACGTATAACTCCCAGCTGTGATAAGATGATAACCTTATTCTCTGAGTTCCCCAGGAACATGACGACCTCCAGAAAGAAAAACTCTGCATTGGTACCCATCAAGAATGACAGAAGAAAGAGATAATGTGGCACCTTGAAGTTCGTCACAACAGATGGTCAACATCCCTAAACCCCCTCCTTCCCTGCCCATTTCCCCTATACAACTGCCTTAAATTCTGTATAATTTTAAGATGGTTCTTTAGGACACTAGTCCGCCATCTTCCAATTATGCTAGCTAGTCGTATAAACTTTCCTTTTGCAACCACTGGCTTGTTTGCAATTGATTGGCACTGGATTACGGCAAGCAGAATAAGCCCCTTTTCCCTTGGTTACAATAACTCAATGAATAAAAAAAAACATTAGTCCATACTGACAAAAAATTAAATTAAACAAGAGAGGGAAGTTCTTCACAGAAAAACGCCAACTAATAAATGCTGAAAGGATAATGAAATTAGAAAATCACTCCATTTGCACCAAGAAGTAAGTGATTCAGGCAAGAGTCATTATTAAATTCTCAATGACTGGGTGAAAGGTTCTTTGGGAACAGCATATTTACACAGTCTCAGAGCATCCACAGGTTACTCATTCACAAGAGGAAAAAGGGAGACTTCTGGCAGAAATCACCTGAACCACACAATCAAACTTACCAGACAATGGGACAAGAGACACTGTGTTGACTCCCGATATAACGCAAGAAGGCATGTGTCGACACAAATAATCAACCCATCTACAGATAAGAGAGATATTTAATGGGCTAATGTTGAGGGCAAGCCCAGATGTGTTCTCTTCCCCAGGGAAGAAAGCACTCCGGGGAAGTGTGGTTTACAGCGCGATTATATACCATTTCAGAACAAAGAACATACATTAAGCATAATAGGAATACAATTTTTTTTCCCCCAAAGTCACAAGGAGATGTTTTGCTGCAGTTTAGCACATACACAGCAGGTCCACTTGACCTCGGTTCTCTGGGAAGAAAAGCTTATCATCAAAGAAGTACTGGTATTGGCATCAGAGAGAAAGAGAAAGAGAGACATCTGTCTCTATCTTTTTTTTTTGGTGAGGAAGAGTGTCCCTGAGCTAACATCTGTTGCCAATCCTTCTCTTTTTGCTTGAGGAAGATTGTCCCTGAGCTAACATCTGTGGCAATCTTCCTCTATTTTGTATGTGGGATGCCACCACAGCGTGACTTGATGACTGGTGTGTAGGTCCGAGCCCGGACTCCAGGCCCACTGACCCCAGGCCACTGAAGCAAAGCACGTGAACTTAACCACTACGCCCCCCCGGCCGGCCCCCCATCCCTATCTTTAAAGGGCGCATTCTTTGCTTTGGGAAAATGTTTGAAGCAGATGTACAACGCATGTGTGGCGGGCCATAAATCAGGCTGCTCTGGGAAAAATAAGTTGTAGGCCGAATCAGGGTTAAACCAGAATGGCTTCCCCGTATACCTCAATATGTGAAAACACTATTTTCATCACATCACGTCATCTGTGTAGTATAATATCCTGCTTAAAAATGCAGAATTAAACGCAAAGAGGAAAACGGCCAAATCCAAATCAAGAGACATGCTGAAAAAGCCAGCCTTGACTCTTCAAAGTTGTCACAGCATGAAAGACCAAAAAGATACAATAAAACAAAATATAAAGACCGGGGCAGCGCTCTAGATTAAGGAAGGCTAAGGAGCCATGACCACCTAAATGCACAGTGTGGTTTCCCAATTAGATCCTGGGTTTTTAAAAAAAGCTGGAAAGGACATTATTGGGACAACCGGGGAAACTGAATATGGACAATATATTAGATAATAGCATTGGTGTCAAATTTTCAGTGTGGTCATTTTATTTTGGTAACATAGGAGAATGTCCTTGTTTTTAGGAGACAGATATTGAAGTATTTAGGAGGAAGGTATCATCTGAGGCTAACAAATGGTTGAGGGAAAAAAGGAGGTGGATACACATACACACACACACATACACACAAAGTAAATGTGGCAAACTGTTGACAGCCGCTGAATCCCAGTATGCGGGTGTTCATTTTACTATATATTCAACTGGTTTGTATATTTGACATTTTTCAAAATAAAAAACTGCCAGAAAGATGTATAAATGTCTCTGCGAGAGACACAGAGACATGTCAACCAGATCCCTCTGCCAGTAAGACCGGTTCCCCAGGTGTTGGGAGTGGGGTCAGCAGACACCTCTGGCTGCCCACCCCTCCAGGGGCTGCCTGGGGCGTACAGCTGCCCTGCCCAAGGTCATGCCCTGGCAAGTGTGGCTCGGGTCCAGTGACTGATGGAGGCAGGGGCATATGGTTTGGCCATTCCTGCCGGGGCACACCTCTGAGGGGCTCCCTGGTCACCAGAGCTTCCGCATGTGGCTGACCCCAGCGAGGGGCATGCATGGAGACTTCTCCCTCTGCCCCACCCTGCTGCCTCCTCCCCTTCCATCTCTGCACAGGCGTGATCCCTACCCTAAACGCCATCTCCAGGTCACTTCCTAGGAGGCAGCCCTCCCAGACACCCCACAATAACACTGCTACCCACACACCCAATCTCTTACTCTGCTTTAATCTTCTCCATCCCACTTTTCACCATCTGACACCCTATATACTCACTCGATCGTTTATTGACTACTGCCGCCCCTTCCCCAATGTGAGCCCTAAGAGAGGGGATCTTGTCTGTTTTGTGCGTTGCTGTGGACCCAGCACCTGGACACTAGACGCTTTGTGTTTGCCGCGCGCCTGTAAAGCTTCCTTGGCACAAGAGGAAACTGAGGCACGGGGAGTTAAGCAGCCGGCACACGACCACAGGCGGACGAGCGGAGCACTGTAGGGACTGGGTGGGGCTCACGTGGCCGCCCCGGGCCAGACCCCGCCCCCGCCGGGCCTGATCCGGGGGGCGGGCCCTGGGCCGTCCATCTCCAGCGCCGCCGCCGCGGAGTGGCGCGCGCGGTGGCTCTGGGTCAGCTCAGGGGGTGGGGCGAGGCGCCACAGCCAATCGCGGGGCGCAGGACCCCCGGCCGGGCAGGGCCCGCCTCTGATTGGTCGTCTACAGCAACACCTCAGCCTGGGGGCGGGGCCGCGGGGCGGCAAGAGGCCTGGACTGTGGAGGCGAGGTGGGTGCGGAGAGGGGCGCGCAGGTGAGCGGGCGCGGGGCGCAGGTGAGGGGCGCTCAGATGAAGCTGGCGGGGGTGCGCAGGTTGAGGCGGCGCGCGCAGGTCCGGGGAGATGTGCGGACGGGGGCGAGGGCGTGCTCAGGTCAGGGGGATGTGCTCGCAGGTGGGAGAGCGCACCCAGGTCTGGTGGGATGTGCGCGCAGGTGTGGGGGGCCGTGCGTGGGCAGGGAGGAGATGCGTGCTCAGGTTAGCAGGGGGCGCGTGCGCGCAGGTGAGATTGGGGAGGGGGCGCGTGTGTTCAGGTGAGGAGAGGCCGGAGGTGTAGGGGCGCCCGTTGGCCCACCCGAGACGACCCGACGGGGACGCTCTGTCCCCCAGGTGGTCCGGGGCGAGGCGGAGCCGGGGGCGCGCTTCCTGGGCCGGGGTGCCCCGCGCGGGCGGATGCATTTTTCGGGTTGAGGAAATGACGGAGCCGCGTCTTTGCTGCTCGGGTGGCTGAGAAGGTGGGAGCAGGTGGAAGGAGATGCTGAGCTGCTTTACTAGGGATGGATTAATGAGGGCAGGGGGTTGATGCGCAGGGAGCGCCCACAGAAGGTCGAGTCCTCTTTCCTTTTCCAACCATCCCTCCTTTCCAACTCTTAAAATAATGATATATTGCCTCTTTCCTGGACATTTTCTGGTTTTATTAAAAAGGTTTCTAAGGGTAGGAATTGTTCTGGTAAGCTCTCTGACAAAAGGCAAAGAAAGGAAAGAGGAAAACTGGAAATGGGGAAGTGTTTTTATGGAGAGGAGTGTGTGAGACCTTCTGCTGTTTTCTGCTGGGCGTTCTTGTGTGTCAGGCACTGTGCTTATCTGGCATCACCCCCACTTTACAGACGAGGAGACAGAGGGTCCCGAGAGGTGAGGTGACCTGTAGAGAGTCATGTACTCAGAGAGGGGCCAGAGCCGGGGTTCAAACCCGCAGACACCAGTGACGTTGCTTTGGTTTCGGGGGAACAGCTCCATCTGCAATGCCTGCATTTAGGGGGCTCGGAGTGGGGCCAGAACACCATCCTGGCCATTCTCACCCTCCCAAACCCCCGTGCTAATGGTCAGGGTTGACCAGAGAGCAAGGATTCCCCGCTGACTGCCAGGTTTCTTTTGCCTTGAAGTTTGCACTTCTCAACCGTGACTCTCTGCCTGAGGAAGGGGCTGGGTGGTCTGCCCTCAGAAGCGCCTGGCACCCAGCGCCCGGGTCTTAGGATGGGATGTTCTCCCCGTGCCCACCTGAGCTCTTCCTGCAGCTATTTAGGTAAAGAAACAGGACACCGGCTCCACAGCGCACCACGTTGGGTGCCCAGATTTAAGACACAACCTCCAGACACTGCACAGTGAAGTGAAAAAATGCTCTTGTACACTCTAGGTGGGAGCAGATGACGTGCTCTTTCTGAGTGCAGTTTGACAGATCTCTTTTTAGTAGAAGTTTGAATAGCCCTGCTGCAGTGGGTTGCACCAACTAAGGGACTTAAGCATCTGGGATTTTGGTATCAGAGGCAGGTCCTGGAACCAATCCCCACACCCGGATACTGAGGGATGACTGTAGTACTTCTACGTAGTAGGAAGCCACATGCCAAGATAGGACAGAGTGAAGATGCAAAGTTGCAAAAGAATTTGGATACGAACCAATTTTGGGAATCAAAGACAGAAGGAAGGAGAGTGGGTGTGTGTAAGTAACTTATGGAACAGTCTGCACCAATACTCACCAAAGTTTAATGACTCCTGGGGATGGGTTGGAGGGACTTGTACATTGGCTTTTAAACTTGTGTTGCAATGAGCATGTGTTTTGTAACTCTTCGGAGGCAGAGGCCCCATACCCAAAGGCAGAACTGCAGTTTACCCTTCAGAATCAGGGGTCAGAGTCTCTGGGTATTTCCTTCCATCTAGGGCAAATATCCACGCATATTTCTGGAGGCCTCAGACACTGCCCAGGAGTGGCTCAGCTGTGCCCCAGCGGGGACCTCAGCCCTCTCGAGGTCAGCCAGACCGGAGCTGTCCAGATGCAGGAGCTCGGAGGGGCCACTCATCTCGGGAGTAGCCCCTGCATTTGGCAAGTGAGGCTTGTGAATTGCAGGTACAAGTTGAGAGGGTGACCACACAGCCTGCAGAGGGCCAAGGGGGATGTAGAAAAGCTGTGGGTAAACCCAAGAACCACCCCAAAATTCAGCCTCACCATGCCTTGGGAACAGAGGGCCTCCTTGACCCCAGTTAGAGCCACACATGTTCCCAGAATTATGGATTTTGACTCCAAGAGCTGTTAAAAAAACTCTTTTCCTTGTTGTTAAATTATCATATGAGTACACGTCTACTAGAAAAATTAGGAAAAAAACCCTTATATTTCCAACACCATTTAAGGTTTTGGTGTACAGTGTTTTAAATAGCCTTTAGTAATAGACCATCTTGCAACCTGACCTTGTGCTGTAACGCACCAGGGAACTTTTTTCCATGCTAAGCTCATTTTTTTTTTTTTTTGTGAGGAAGATCAGCCCTGAGCTAACATCCGTGCTAATCCTCCTCTTTTTGCTGAGGAAGACCGGCTCTGAGCTAACATCCATTGCCTAATCCTCCTCCTTTTTTTCTTCCCCAAAGCCCCAGTAGATAGTTGTATGTCATAGCTGCACACCCTTCTAGTTGCTGTATGTGGGACAGGGCCTCAGCATGGCCGGACAAGCGATATGTCGGTGCACGCCCAGGATCCGAACCCGGGCTGCCAGTAGCGGAGCACGCGCACTTAACTGCCAAGCCACGGGGCCGGCCCCAAGCTCATTTTTTTTTTAACAGTTGCAGAGTATTTGTCTGATCTTTTTATTGAGAGCCACTTAGGTGTTTGCGGTATTTTGCAACTGTATACAGCAAACTACAATGGAAATTCTTGCATCTGCATGTTTACGTAGCCATCTGTATACGTCCTGGGATAAATTCTTACAAGTAGATGCTGGGTCAACATGTAGGTCTGCCTGGCCTCTAGAACCATCCTCACACCAAGAGAGCAGCTGCCCCTGCCCCCCCGCCACTGATTCTGAGTTTTATCATTCTTTTTCATCCGAAGTCCAACTGGGGGCATGTCCGTGTATTTCAGTGTCTACCACTCCTTAGAAGAACGAATTTCCACAACAGACCCCCGCTCTTCTGATAAAGTTCCAACTCCATGTTTCTACGTGTATATTAGAATGGTACCTGGCACAGCCCTCGGGAAGATTAGCTGTCACCATCATCATCTTCTGAATTTTACTCCAGAGCCCGCCTCGTGTGGAGTTACCGCAGACACCTCTCTGTCCGTCCCCGTAGGTCTGTGTTAGCAGAGAACAGCTTGATCCACCTTCCTTATCTTGTCAACCTCCTCATCTGTGACTTGGGCATGATAATGCCAACTCTCCAGGGTCGGAGTGAGAATTCAGTAAGATAATGGGCGCTTGGAAATTGGCAGGATGCTCGGTACATAGTCTGTCTGTGACACATTGCATCATCCAATGATGGCCTCAACAATATCTCACGTTCTAACATCTTGCCTCTTCTCCCCCATCGAGAGGTGGAGCCTGACTCCCCTCCCCTTGAAAGGCAGTGGGCTTGTGACCCACTGTAACCAGTAGAATGCACTGGGAGTGAAGTTGCGTGCCTTCCCAGGCAGGGTTGGAAAAGGCAGTACCACCTCTGCTTTGTTTGCTGGACCCCTGGTGCCCTGTACCTCCTCTGGCTGCCCCGAGGCCACCGTACTGTGAGGAAGCCCAGGCTGGCCCGCCAGCCGCTCCAGCACACCCACAAGCCATAGCTACCTCGCCCAGCTCTCCCCAAATTCCTGACCTACAGCAACAGAGATGGTGGAAAGACTGTTGTTATTTTCAGCCACTAAGTTGAGGGGTGATCAGTTACACAGCAAACAGCCAGAGCACTCTGGTTGGATGCTGTCGGTGCATCGGTGCATCTCCATAGACCTCTGCTGGTCTGAACCTTACCATGATGCCCTGCGTGAGCCCGACGGGGCCCTCCTGAGGCCTGGATGGTGCTGCTGGTAGTATTGGCAATAGCTGACTCTCTTAGGTGAACCATGATGAGGGGCAGGTGGGGATCTGAGCACTCGGCCCCGTGACCTCATTTACTCGACAAAGTGAGTGACGCGGTTATTTTGCAGATGAAGACACGGAGGCCTAGCAAGTGTCAATAGCTGCTCAAGGTCACACAGTTTTTTTGGTTTTTGGTTTTTTTGTGTGTGAGGAAGATCAGCCCTGAGCTAACATCTATTGCCAATGCTCCTCCTTTTTTTTTTTACCTTTTTCTCCCCAAGGCCCCAGTAGATGGTTGTATGTCATAGTTGCACATCCTGCTAGTTGCTGTATGTGGGACGCCGCCTCAGTGTGGCCGGACAAGTGGTGGGTCGGTGCGTGCCTGGGATCCGAACCTGGGCTGCCAATAGCGGAGCGTATGCACTTAACCGCTAAGCCACGGGGCCGGCCCCAAGGTCACACAGTTTGAATTCCAAATGGGGACATGTTGGCCACTTGTCCTGCTCAGAACTTGCAGCCTTGATGGTGACCATTGGGCCTCCTGGGCATTCACCGTGCCAGCCCCCCACCCTCCCTGCCACGGTCCTGGGTCTCTAGTGCATCCCCACCTTACTGAACCCTCAAGATACCAGAAAGCTGCCACGGGGCTGAAATCATCTGTTGTGTCGGTCCCAGCCTGTCGATAGTGAGTGTCTCAGCTAGGAATGCCCGAGGCACTCATCCCGGCCTGTATTACTGTAGGGAGTCCCCACAGACTTCCCCCACAGGGGCCAGTGTGGTGGCTGGACCAATCCCTGTGGTTCTTATGATCTCAGGATGCACTTCAGTGAAAACCATCAGGGAACTTTGAGGAACAAAGTTTATTACTCAGATCCTCAAGGGTGTGGGGCAGGCCTGGGGCCATACCGCGAGGTCATGGGTGGAGAAGGAAGGAGGGGAGGAAGCAGTGCAGACCTGGGGCTCTGCCTTCCTTAGGATGTGAGAGTGGGGTGTCTGGGGTTTCACGGTTCCACTCTTTATTGGTGAAGTTAAAGCATAAGAACGGGAATTAGGAAACAGCAAGGGCGAAGTAGGGTCACTCAGAGGTCGGTTATCTAAGTCAGAGCTTTCTGAATGAGAGCCCTTCCTGGACAGGGGCCACCTAATTCCTTCCCTGGTTGTTTGGCTGGTAGCTGTGTCACACGGCTGGCTGCCAGTATGTTTATTCAAAATGAACGTCTCCTGAAGTGTATGCTTAATGTCAGGCCCTTACACTACATCAAACCCTCAGGAGCAACGTCTCTTTAGCTTTGGCTGCGAAACTCGAAAACCAGTCCAGGGAGCTACCCAGGGTGCCAGAAAGCCCCACCCATCTCCCTGGCTTTTCTTCCCCGGGTGTGGGACACTAAACCTCCTTTTTCCGGCTTTAACAACAACTGCAAAACCTCACGTGCATAAGCTTTCATGGCCCAGGACACTCAGGAAGGTCCCTGAGTCCAGCGAGTCTGCAGAGAGCCAGGCTCTGAGCCCAGATGACTCTCAATGCGGCTCTGTGTTCCTAGGGTGTCACTGGCTCTTAGAATGTGCCCATGGGAAGGTACAAACCCCACAGGGGCCTGATTCGGGCAGATGGCACAAAGAAGCTTCTGGAAATGTTTGGGGTGCATATGCAGCTGCTGGGTGTAAGTCTACAAGGAAAACACGTTTTGGTTCATTGCTGCGTACGAGGTCTGTACCTGTCTGTGTTTAGGCTCACGTCCAAGTCGACACCTCCATGAACTCCATCCCAGTCCGCCTGTTGTCATTAAGTACTTACTGTTTGCCAGACATTGTATGTGCCAGGCAAAGAGGCTGGGGGATGAGGTTGCCTCACCCACCCCCAACAGGGCCACTTTCGATTTTGAACCCCTGAGCACCGACCTTGCACCCCTCACTTGGCTCTGACACTGGGCCTTGAATAAATACCATTTGAGTCCTTTTCTCCCTTTGATCCTGAAATATCAGCCCCCTGAGTGTCTTCGTCATCTTTGTGTCCCCTGCAGAACTTTGTTCAGTGGGTTGAGAAGGATCAAGCAGGCCTTTTGGATCATAAGCGTCTAGAGATTTTAAAGGGGTCAGTTCAAGACGGAAAACTTCTACTCCACTGTGAAACCCCTTGACAAGAGATTGGAGGTAAGCGTGTCTCCGCACCATTGTTCATGGGCGTGGGCAGCGACCTTTCAGCTTTGAAAAAGTAAAGACAATGAGTACATCAGCTCTCAGTGTCGGCTCCTGTCTGTAAGTCTTAGGAAAAAAAATAAAATACACCCAGAACACCTCCTTCTCCCCCATTTCCAGCCATCTATTGCCAAGGATGTTACTTACACCTTTATGACAAAATTCAGTGCTTATGACAGAGAGGTGACTCCTGGATGAACAAACTCTTAATAAGCTCAAGATATTTGTTTGGGTTTGTTGTAATCCCTAGAAAATATGCATTTTCCTTTCAGCAGCATTCTTTGTTTGGCTTTTCCATGCTTAGTTCTGAGCCTATGCATTTCTGGCCCTTTTGTAATTTTCCAGCATGTTAGATCAGAGTGCCTGCCATGCAAGAGGCTCTGTATTCTGCATTTGGGGCTATAGAGATGGATGGTCCCTCCCCATAAAGAACTCTTCATCCTGCCTTGTAAATCATAGGTACTCCATAAACTAACCTCTGTAAATTAAATTAAGTGATGTGGCTATAGTTCCCACACTGCACATGAAAATGTTCTTCGTCATTGATATTTTTAAATGAATGTGCATTGCTTTTAAAGCAATTCATGTTCACATATTTTTTTAAATCAGTGTTAAAACGCTTATGTGTAAAATAGACTTTTCCCTGCCTCATGCCATAGTCTCACTTCCCAGAAGCAAATACTTTTGATTCTCTTACCTGCTTTTGTGTTGTTGTTTTTACTAGCTTATTTCTAAATAATTTGCTTTTACCACTTCCAACTTTACACATTTCCTTCTATACATCCAGTAGTCAGTCAATAACCAGAGTTTACATTGTTCTGGCAAAGTTACTCTTATTTACTGTTAAGCCAAGTAATGTATTGTAATTATGGTTTGGTTTTTTTTCCCCCTTGTATGACTTTTATTTTTCCTGGAGTTGATGGTTGCCTCACTTTTTCCATTTGCTAAGGTTTCTATGCATCTCTCACTAATTTTTCTTTTTTTGCGTGTTCTACCAGAGCTGTCATGCATATCAATAATTTTTCTAACGCAACAAAATTTATCATTTCCAATCCTCCCTCCCCCCATAGCCATTCATCCCGTACCAATGTGGATGGGTTACTGTCTAGACCACTGCACAGCTGTCATCCTGGGACTTCCCCGGTCCTTTCACTGGACATTCCTTTAGCAGCGCTCTTGGATCCCGTGTCTTCTCCTCTGAATAGTAGATAACCTGGAAATAGAATTCTCGGTTGGAAAAAAGTTTCCCTCCGAATTTTTAAATTTAATTTTTCCCATCGTCGTCGTCTAGAATCCAACTTGCTGCTAGCATGCTTCTTAATCCTAGATTTTCTCCAAAAGCTTTTAAGATCATCTTTTTTTATCCCTGATGTTTTGAGACTTCACAATTCGGAAAGTGGGGGTGTCACTACTTCCCCCATATCATGACCATTTAGAGCAGCTGCAGGTACTTAGACAAGTATAGTTTCTCTCCTTTTTCTTCTTGTCGAGTGATGATCTATTGAACGGCCTGTATGTAATACCAGACGCTGTTCTAGGCCCTAGTTGTAGAGGAATGAATAGGACACGCCCTTACTGCCCCTGGGAGCTTACATTCTAATGGCGAGAGACAGACAATAAACATGCATTCAGATAAATAAACAAAAGAATTCTACAGAGTGAGAAGAGTTATTAAGAAAAGAAAGTAGGGGCCGGCCCGGTGGCACAAGCGGTTAAGTGCATGCGCTCCGCTGTGGCGGCCTGGGTTCGCCGGTTTGGATCCCGGGCACGCACCGACGCACTGCTTGGCAAGCCATGCTGTGGCGGCATCCCATGTAAAGTAGAGGAAAATGGGCACAGATATTAGCCCAGGGCCAGTCTTCCTCAGCAAAAAAGGAGGAGGATTGGCAGATGTTAACACAGGGCTGATCTCCTCACAAAAAAATTAAAATAAAAAAAAAGAAAAGAAAGCATGGGGCCGGCCTCATGGCTTAGCGGTTAAGAACGCGCGCTCCGCTGCTGGCGGCCCGGGTTCGGATCCCAGGTGCGCACCAACGCACCGCTTCTCCAGCCATGCTGAGGCCACGTCCCACATACAGCAACTAGAAGGATGTGCAACTATGACATACAACTATCTACTGGGGCTTTGGGGGAAAAATAAATAAATAAATATAATTATAAAAATAAAAAATAAAAAAATAAAGTAACAGGTAGAGAGCCTGGGCAGGGAACCTGGGGTGCAGGCGGTGTAGACTGGCTGGTCGCCCTGTACACTGGTACAAGATGAGTGACTCTGGAGGGAGGGAGAATGCCAATGATAAATTTTGTTATGTTAGAGCGTGTGGAAAAATTATTGACATGTACGACAGCTCTGTTAGAGCGTTCAGAAAAAGAAAATAGCGATAGATGCATAGAAACCTTAGCAAATGGATAAAGTGAGGCAAGCACTAGCTCCAGGAAAAACAAAAAGTCAGATAGTGAGGAGGGGACATTCTACATGAGACCTGAATGAGGAGACCTGCAAGACGTGTTCTAGGCAGAGAAGTGGCAGGTGCTATGAACGAGATAAACTATTTTCGAGGATCAGTAAAGACCTTCGTGTGCCTGGAGCAGAGGGTACAGGTGGGAGAGTGGAGAGGAAGGGACCCAGGGAGGCAGGAGCAGATCGTGAGAGGGTTCCAAGCCGTGGATGGGCAGGTTCACGTGGTGAGAGGGACATTCTGCAGCCATTTAGAGAGCGAATGGAGACGAGCAAGAAGAAAAGCAGGAAGGCCAGGTGGGAGGTTGTTGCAGTTTCCAGGAGAGACCCTAAGGTGCAGTGACCTCTTCCTGCCTGGCGTCTGCTGTCCAGGACAAGATAAAGGGAAGTGAGTGAGAGGCCGGCCAGCGGGGCCCATGAGCAGTGGTGGATGTGGCCGGGAGATGCTGTGTTTTTCACGGGACAATCTGAGCAGGGTGTCTCTGCTTCCCTCAGGGCCCAATGGCTGCAAAATCCCAGCCCAACGCTCTCAAGAGTCCAGATGGCGTCGCCAAGGGCAGGGCTGCCCCTCACGGGCAGTGGGGTCGTGCCTGGTAAGGATCTCCCCCATCTTCCCAGCTAGAAAATAGAGTGGACTCTCAGCCAGAGGTGCCAGCCTTTGGGATTTTATGGACCTATTAAAAAAAATTTCTTTTATCGTGAAGACTGTGAAAGGTAAGCAGTTTCCCATTTTATAAAGTAAGGAATTAAAAAAAGAAGAAACTAAACACTAAAGGGCAGTTGGCACCCTAGCTGTAGAGCACATTGCTGTCACGATTCTCCTTGGGCTGTAGAGTGACGGGGACGTGGTGTGGATGAACATCCCCCATGGCCCAGAACAGGGAAGCCTCTGGCCTTGTTGGTCACAAATGGCCTTGCTGAATTCATATGTTGGGCCCTGGGCTCTCTATGGGCACCCACAGATCAATCAACCTCCTGATTGATCGCGGTCAAGCAAGCCTGTTGAGTGGCCCCGGGGAGGCCTTTACACTGAGAGCTGGCAGCCTTCTCTCATGAGGTGCTGTCTGCTTTGAACAAGGGGACCTGTACACACAAGCGAAGCATTCTGTTTGGGAGGTCAGAGGGCGGGCAGGCCCCCCGTGACCATCTGCCATCTTGCACAGGGAGGTGGACTGGTTCTCCTTGGTGAGTGTCGTCTTCCTGCTGCTGTTCGCGCCCTTCATCGTGTATTACTTCGTCATGGTGTGTGACCAGTACAGCTGCTCTCTGACCGCCCCCGTGCTGGACCTCGCCACCGGGCGTGCTAGTCTCTCAGACATCTGGGCCAAGACGCCACCTGTGACGAAGAAAGCGGCCCAGCTCTATGCCCTGTGGGTCACGTTCCAGGTCAGCCCTCCCGGCCACCGTGGTCGGGGCACAGCGTGGGCAGAGCATCCCCTGTTTCCCCAGGGAAATAGAATCCTGGCTCAGATTGGCATTCTTACTTCCAGGACCCAGCAGGGCGTGACCCCAAGCCCGATGTACTTAGCTTCACCTTCAGATAGAGGGCACCCGATGGCGTCGTGGTATCCAACACGCCTTCGGTGTGACCCTCTGCACAGTTCAGGAGCGTGCCCCACCCTGCCGGGACAGGCCGAGTAGGAGGGACCAAGACCCCATAGGAGGGCGTGAGGGCATGGCTGGCCCAGGGAAGCCCCGTACACAGCAGGGGTCTTGCCTTATGGTATCCCCTGAGAAAGAGCATTCCACCCCCAGAGGGACGCTCGGTTACACGAGACACCACTCAGCAAAGGCAAGGCCTGTGTTCCCAGCAGCTGGTCGCACAGTCCTGGTCAAGAACGTCCTGAGCTCTGTTGTGACCCCACTGGCCTCCCAGACCAGAGGGAGTTCACCAGGCAGGGGCTGTTTGCACGGTGAACCTGGTGAACAGGTGTTTATCATCTGAACCCAGGATTTTTCCAGGGAAACAGGGGTTTCCTGTCCTGGAGGAAGGCTTCGACCATTTTTAGCTTTTTCTCCCCAGGGTCCCAGCTTTTGGGCTTCAGATTCCCTCTCGTTTCAGATCTCTTGGTCCCTTTGGGTAAAAAGTAGAGAGTAGGAGCAGCACGAGTCACAATAGCCTGAAAGTGGAAACAACCCATATGTCCATCGACAGACAGATGGATACACAAAATGTGGTCCATCCGTGCAGGGGAATATTATTTGGCCGTAAAAAGGGATGAAATTCTGACATAAGCTGCCACGTGGATGAACCTTGAGAACATGCTGCTAAATGAAAGAAATCAGTTGCACAAGGACAAATCCTGTAGGATTCCATTCATGTTGAGTCCAGAATAGGCAAATCCGTGCAGACAGAAAGTGGGTTAGTGGTTGTCGGGCTAGTGGGGAGGGGGTTGGGGAGTTGATGTTTAAGGGGGGCAGAGTTTCAGTTTGGGAGGTGGAAAGTTCTGGAGATGGGTGGTGGTGATGGTTGCACAACATTGTGAATGTGCTTAATGCCACAGAACTGTACACTTCCTCCTGGAGGAATAACCGACCACAGCCAGGATTTCTCGAATACGTACAGTGCCTTCCCATCTGTCATCTCGGTTAATAAAAGCCAGGCTGTGTCAACACAGCCAGGCCCTCCAGGACGCGGGGAATTTACTCGCAGTCTCTGTGTTTCAGGTGCTTTTGTACATGGCGCTTCCTGACTTCTGCCATAAGTTTCTGCCGGGCTACGTGGGCGGCGTTCAGGAGGGCGCCGTGACTCCCGCAGGTGACCTGGAGCCCGGCCGCGGCCTCCCCTTTGCTTCAGGGGGCCTGCGCTCCCCCGCGCTGCTTCCGTCCCGAAGACCTCTCCCTGACAAAGTTAAAAGTTTGCTTGGAAATTTCCACAATACCTGGCCTTGAGACGATCCAGGGCAGCCCAGGACTGTCCCGGATGCGAGGCTGGAGATCAGGTTCTTCAGTAAAGAGGGAACTGAATGGCCCCCGGCCCCTCGACTGGTTGTTGTAACTGGGCTAATGGAGCATCTCCCCACCAAGACTGCTTTGCATCCACCGGTGACATCCTGGGCTGGCAGGGGGAGCTTTTGTTTAGGGGGCCTCCATGCTGCCTGGTCCATTCGTTCCCCACAGTCACCGAGACCCCATGAGGAGCCCTCCCACTCCGTCCCTGCCCACACTGAGCTCCCAGTCCGGTGGGGAGGCTGCAGTCTCCCCGACAGGAGCCACGGGGGCATCCTCCCTCCGCTTCTGCTGGAGCTCGGCCCAGACTCTAACAAACTGCAGGCCGGTTACTCAGCCTCTGGTCCGTTGAGGAGAATCAGAGCCAAAGGGATAATCTGTACCCTTTCCCTCTTCCAAGGGCTCAGCCAGCAGGAGCATAGTCCCTGGACTAACAGCGTGAGGTGTGCTACTGGCCATTTGACCTGGGGCCCCGAATTGCAGCAGAAGCTGACCGGCTTTCAGGGCTGCAGTCTGGGTGCCCTGGACAGGGGCCTGAGCAGCTGAGGCTCAGAAAGCATGCAGGGCCTGAGCCACGTGCTGCTACGTGGCGCGGGTCGGGAAAACGCTTCGAGTTCTCCATCTTGCTTCCGCAGGAGTTGTCAACAAGTACCAAGTCAACGGCCTGCAGGCGTGGCTCATCACACATCTGCTCTGGTTTGCAAACTCGCACCTCCTCTCCTGGTTCTCTCCCACCATCATCTTCGACAACTGGATCCCGCTGCTCTGGTGCGCCAACATCCTCGGCTATGCCGTGTCCACTTTCGTCATGGTCAAGGCCTACCTCTTCCCCACCAGTGCTGAAGACTGGTACGTGCTGTGGCAGCCGGTCAAGCCTCAGGGGGAAGGAGGACGCTCTCACTCCTTGCCTTTTTCTATGACCTTGGGATGGGAGGTTGTGAAGCCCTCAGGATTGAGAATCCTTGAAGGAGGAGCTTAATGGAACTTGTTTGACTCTGGGGAACATCCTGCCTTAGGAAGAATACAGCTGAAGATGGCCACGTCCATCTTTGGTGGCCGAGTTATCCCTGTAGGGCTGTCAGAGGAGCAGGGAGGCGGGACAGGCAACTTCTGGCCGGGGGCAAAGGCAGCCCATTGCCTCTTTTTCTGGAGCATCGGTGTGGCCTGACACAGTCTTAGTGAGGAATTTTGTATCTCAGTGGCTTTAATGTAACAGCGTCCCAGGGAGAGCCCTACTGGTTGGTGCCCATTCTCATGGAAGCCTTAAGTTGAACAGTTGTGAGCCATCCATCCATACATCAACTCACCCATGCACTCATCTATCCATCCACCCAGCCATCCACCTACCCATCTACCCACCCATCCATCCACCCCCCAACCCATCCATCCATCTGCCCATCCATCCATCTATCCACCCACCCATGTGCTCACCCATCCAATCCGTCCATCCATCTATCCATCCACCCATCCATCCATCCATCCATGCGTTCACCCACCAATCCATCCATCCACCTACCCACCCACCCACCTACCCATTCATCCATCCACCAATCCATGTATCCATCCACCCATCTATCTATTCATCCATTTACCATCCCCCATCCTTCATCCCTCCCTCCATCCATCCATTCATCAACAGACATTTGTTGGTTTCCTCCTGTAGACAGGTGTAGGCAGTGGGGCTTTAGGTAAGAACAAGTTTCTTGTTCTTGGGGTGCTTACATTTTAGTGTGAACACCCAAATAAAAACAAAGTGTGTTTCCTTTCACTGTCACACCGAGGCTCTTGGGAAGTGTCTTTGGATGATGGTGCTCTGGGCTTGTGTGATTATCACATCACGAAGCTGGTCTTCTATGGCTCGTGGGAATCATTCTCACTGTTTTATAATCACTTCACCTATTGTAGACTTCGGATATTTTGGTTCTATGTATCCTAACCGAGGGAAATGGACCAAAAGATATGTTTTTCTAATCACACAGAAATCCCTATGCATATACAACAGCAAGTTACACCTAACAAGGGTCTCCAGTGGGTTATCCTGGCTGATTCTCCGGTCACCCCTGGAGGGGGCTGTGGGGTCAGGTGACCAACCGGGCAGCGAATGGTTCACGAACTTGTCCAGCAAGCGGTGGACGTGGGCCCTGGAGCCAGGCACCTGGTGCTTTTTTTCACTCTCTACCTTGGCACCATTTATAACTTCACACGCCCACGGGAGGCTCAAACGCCCTAGGACTCCACCTCAGGGTAAAAATCTTCGTGCAGTCGAGCCAGTTTCGCGGTCACCTGTACCTGTCTCAAGGGAACCTGGACGAGGCTGGGGAGAAACCTGGGTGTCGGCCAAGGAACTCGTAAGCACGGCTACAGTCTCCCCACCTTCCCAGGAGCAGAGCGAGCAGCCCACATACTTCCTTCTAAGGGTGTCTCTGCTGAGCCGCAGCTGAACACAGAGCGAAAGTCCATGAGGCTGCGGAGAAGCGGGGAGGACGGACGCGTCCTGCTTGCTCGGTTCTCTGCAGCTGGGTCACCTCATTTGAGCCTGCAGCACCCTGGGCTGGGCTGAGCGCCTGGATCCATGCCAGCAAAACAGGCCGCGTGTTGTGAGCTGCACTCACTCGCTAAACGCATCTTTTATTTCTATTTTTAAGCAAATTCACAGGCAATTTCTTCTACAACTACATGATGGGCGTGGAGTTTAACCCCCGAATTGGAAAGTGGTTTGACTTCAAGCTGTTCTTTAATGGACGCCCTGGAATCGTCGCCTGGACCCTCATCAACCTGTCCTTTGCAGCCAAGCAGCAGGAGCTCTACGGCCAAGTGACCAACTCCATGGTCTTGGTCAACGTCCTGCAGGTAGCCCGTCGGTGGCCAAAGCGGGTGGAAGCTCTGACACCTGCTGGGCGCTGGGAAAACCCGAAAGCCGGATAGTTTTTGAAAGACCGTAATCCACCTCTTTTGGAAGGCAGTGGGCCCCCTCCCTCGGGTTTCTGGGGATGGGCCAGCGAGCACACAGTGAGAGTTCTGTCCTTGAGTGCAGGCGCTGCGCTGGCCCTGGGGACTCGTGTGGCCCACGGCCTCTTTCCCAGGGAACGCCTGTTAATGGCTCAAGCATGTCTCTGGTCCTGGCAACAGCGTTCTGATGGCTCTGGAAGGACCTTGACTCACGGTCCTGGCCACGTTCCCAGTTTATGGCCTCCGAAGCGTTTTCCCTACATGGTCCCCGTGGGTGTCAGGCAACCCCCTCGGGGCGGGGAATGAGGAGCAGCGATTCATTTTCACCTTTGGCCCATTTCTGTAAATGGACATCAGTCTCCTCCACCCCCACAAGGCCCAGCAGTCGCTCAGCTGTGCAGGGCACACACGCGCTGGGACACTCACCCCCTGGGCAAAGGGCTTCCGTGCTGGCGTGGACCTTGGCCCACGATGCCTCATCCCCCATGGGCCGTCCTGAGCCCTTCTACCCCGAGCGATCTCTCTCTCCTCCGAGCTCCGCAGCCTGGGGTGTGACCTCCCAGCAGTGCCCCCTTTCGGTCATCATTTGTGGGCTGCCCTTGTTGTCTCAGAGCAGACTCTCTGAGGACAAGGATTCTTTGTCCCCACTCCGTCCGCCATGTCCCAGGCATGGCAGGAAGCACAGGACCAGCCCAATGGTGCATGTCACCAAAGGAGCTCTGTGGCACGCAGGTGCCACCTCCTCGTCGAAAGTGTGGCTTTCCCAAGGGCCCCATCAGTGCCCCGTGGTCGGTACACGCTGCTCCTGTTTTGCAGGCCATCTACGTGCTGGACTTCTTCTGGAACGAAACCTGGTACCTGAAAACCATTGACATCTGCCATGACCACTTCGGGTGGTACTTGGGCTGGGGGGACTGCGTCTGGCTGCCATACCTGTACACACTGCAGGTAAGGAGCAGGGACGGTGAGCCCCTCCGGGACGCGGGGCCCGGCTCAGCAGTGGTCCCCAGGCACGCCCCAGGCTGCCTGCCAAGCAGACACAGCTGAGCACGTGCTAAGCTTTGCTCCTTGCGCAACTGTCTGTCCTTGGGGGACACCAGACGCTGGAGAAGGGAGACTGCCCCTGTGTCCAGGAAGAAGGGAAGGCTCAGTGTATCCATCATCTTGTGCTGCCATAACAAAGTCCTATAGACTGGCGGCTCAAGTAACAGGACTTAATTGTCCCCCAGTCCTGGAGGCTGGACGTCCGAGATCCAGGTGTGGGCAGGGCTGGTTCCTCCTGAGACCTCTCTCCCTGGTGTGTAGACGGCCATCTCCTCCCTGTGTCCTCACATGGTCGTCCCTCTGTGTGTCTGTCCCGATCTCCTCATAAGGACACCGGTCATGTTGGATTAGGGCCCACCCTAGTAACCTCATTTTACCTTAATTACCTCTTTAAAGGCCTTATTTCCAAATGTAGTCAAATTATAAGGTGCTGGGGGTTAGGATTTCAGCATATAAATTTGGGAGACACAATTCAGCCCATAACACTTAAAGAAGAAGATGATACAGAGTAGACTTTGGGTAAAAAGGAATGATTTGGTGGAGGGGGTATTTATATTCATGTTTATCCAAATCTTAATGTTTAAAGGATAAGAGGCCTTCTTTCTTACGTTTATTTCTTCCTTCAGTACTTTGCGGGGGTCTGTGCGGCACTAGGCACATGCTGAGAGGCAAGAGAAGGAGACGCGGGTGGGCCCTGCCCTCAGAGCTCCCGGCCGGTGGGAAAGGCTGTGAAACAGGCAGCCCAGTGCCGGGAGGCGGTGCTTAACAGGAAGTGGGGGTGCTGACCCCTGAGAGAGGGCTGAAGAGGAGCCACCAACCTGTAGCTTGGGGTCAGTAAAAGCATCCAGAGGCAACCACAGCCACGCCTAGGGCAGAATGATGAGGCTGGGGGTAAGAACATTCCAGCAAGGTAGAATGGCATGTGCAAAGTCTTCTTGGTGAGAGAACATTTCAGGGCAGGGGGGCTTTTAAGGCACAAAACAGTCCCGTATGGCTGGGACACAAGACGTGAGGGACGGCAGGAAGAATTGTCAGACTGGAGAATCCAGCAGAGCTTAGCACCAGTTGAGCAGGACTTGATGGACAAGGTATCCGGGGGGATGGGAGGCCTGGAGAGCAGAGCGTTCTGGGTGAGGGGAGGACAGGGGCAGGGCTCCAAGGGAGAAGTCGTTGAGCCATGAGTAACGAAACAGGCTGACCCAGGCTGGAGTCCTCCAGAGAGCCTTGGCACACGGAGTTGAGGTGTGGAAACGCTGGCCTGGGGAGCCTGAGGGACCTGGGTTTGCATCTCTGTAGGGCCACCAGCCAGGGGAGGGGGCCTTGAGCAGGTCCCCGAGCACCTCTGACAAATGAGGGCAGACACTGCTGCAGTTGGGCTGGGCAAAGCCATGGAGGTGCGCATGCCCAGTGATTGGCAGCTGGCACCCTGCCACGGGCTACGCGGCACACACAGCTGCCTCGGGGTTTCTGAGGCAGTTGGGGGAAGGGAGAGGCCTCATCATCAGGCCTCCCAGGCCCTCCCAGCTCTCACGAGAGCGGCCCTGCTTTCACCTGTGTGTGGGGGCTGCCCGAAAGGCCTGGCCACATGCCGCCTGCTCATTGCATAGGTGAGTGACAAGGTCTGGGGACAGAGGAAGAACTTGTTCTCCGGCACCCTGTGTAGTTAGCAGTGAGCTGGGGCGCCTGCCTTATCAGGTCATGCAAGAATGGAGAGGACAAGAGTGGGGGGACTTCGTAGGCTGTACAGGACACGCCCTGGTGAGGCGGGAACGAGCTACAGCTGGTCCTGCGGGTGATGAGGACGAGGCTGATGTTAGCTGGCTGGTCCGTGCGGCATCCCGAAGCAAGGGCCCTAGGAAAGCGGGAAAGTCACAGCAGAGCGAGCGTGGTTGAAGGAAAGAGCTCTGCACCGGAGGCCAGAAGTTCTGAACTCCAGTCCACACATGGGAGGATCCTCTGGACCCATTTCTCCACCTAGCTGGTTGCAGGCTCACTGATTCTGTGAAATCCATTTTCCAGGCATGCAAACAGCAGCAACAGATTAGATTAGATAGATAGATAGATAGATAGATAGATAGATAGATAGATAGATAGATAGATAATCTCTTACTATGTACCAGGCCTTGCCTTGTTTTGGCCTCTGAGTATATGTTAAGTATAAATATATATATATTTCATATTATATTTTTATTAGGGTTCTCCAGAGACAGAATCAGTAGGATGTATGAATTTTATATATACTCACACACACACGCATACATATACATGCCTATACAGTCGTGCACCGTGTAGCAATGCTTCAGTCAGCGACAGACTGCATACAGCAGCGGTCCCCTAAGATTAGTACCATACAGCCTAGGTGTGTAGTAGGACATACCATCTAGGTTTGTGTAAGTGCACTCTAGGATGTTCCCACAGCGACAAAAATCACCTAATGTCGCACGTCTCAGAATGTATCCCCGTCGTTAAGCGACGCATGACTATGTATGTATGTATGTGTGTGTGTATGTGTGATTGTGGTCCTGGCAAGTCCAAAATCTTCAAGGCAAGCCAGCAGGCTGGAGGTCTAGGGAAGAGTTGATGTTGCAGCTGGGTCTGAAGGCCGTCTGCTGGTGGAATCCACTCTTGTTCCAGAGAGATGTGCCTATTTTCAACTGATTAGATGAGGCCCACCTACATTATGCAGGGTGATCTGCTTTGCTCAGTCTACTGATTGGAAATGTGAATCACATCTAAAAAATACCTTCGTAACAACTAGACTCGTGTTTGACCGAATATCTGGGTACCGTGGCCTAGCCAAGGTGACATAAAATTACCATCACAATATTATATTCAAACGATACCTTTTATATTGTTATATGTTTTATATTTATAGTATATATGATATGTATGTATGTAGATAGATAGGAAGGTGGGTAGGTAGGTAGATACACAAATTTGTATATTTACTCATTTGATTCCCACAACAAGCCTCTGAAGCAAGTGCTTTTATTTACAGAAGAGGAAACCGAGGCACGACGCGGGTAGGCAGCTAGTCAGAGGCAGAGCCAGGGTTTGAACCCAGGCCACGCTCCCGAGCCCACATTCGCGCCTGCTCCCTGGACGAGGCTGCGCTTGACCTCTTCCCTCTCGCCCTCAGGGTCTGTACCTGGTCTACCACCCCGTGCAGCTGTCCACCCCCCACGCCGTGGGCGTCCTGCTGCTGGGCCTGCTGGGTTACTACATCTTCCGGATGGCCAACCATCAGAAGGACCTGTTCCGCCGCACGGACGGGCGCTGCCTGATCTGGGGCAGGAAGCCCAGGGTCATCGAGTGTTCGTACACGTCGGCGGACGGGCAGAAACACCACAGCAAGCTGCTAGTGTCTGGCTTCTGGGGCGTGGCCCGCCACTTCAACTACACGGGGGACCTGATGGGCAGCCTGGCCTACTGCCTGGCCTGCGGCGGGGGCCACCTCCTGCCCTACTTCTACGTCATCTACATGACCATCCTGCTGACCCACCGCTGCCTCCGCGACGAGCACCGCTGCGCCAGCAAGTACGGCAGCGACTGGGAGCGCTACACCGCCGCCGTGCCTTACCGCCTGCTGCCGGGAATCTTCTAGGGGACCTGCCCGGGAGAAACCCCCTGAGGGGCTGTGAAGAGCACTTGGAGCCAGGTCTATAGGGGCTGACGTCCCAGCCCCACCTTCTAGGAGCCTCAGTTTCCTCATCTGTAAAATGGAGAGAGCCTGGCGCTTGGCGGGCATCTCGTAAATGGGAGCGTGCTCTCCTTTCCCCTCCTTCTGAGGGGAATTCTGAGGGTTTACACCAACTGCCTTCTCACCAGCAGAAATGACCCGTTTCTCTATTCAGTGATCCAAGAGCAGGAGGGTGACCTGGTCACCTGTGATAACCCCCCGACGGCGGTTCTCTGTGTTGGGAGACCGAGCGGCTTCGCTGCCTAGAGAGACCGGCATCTCACGCTGAGCGTCTGCCAGCTCCCCTGATCAGGACGGCGCTTCTTCTTGCTGGATAAAATGGAAGGGGATATGTAAGGTGTGCCAGGTATCAATTTATTGCCTTTCAGCCCCAGATCCACCCTTCATGACCGCGATAGTGAGCCGGGCTCCTGGAACAGTTCTCCTTTGCAGCATGCACAGTGTTCAATTTGTCGGTAGAGGGCGCTGAGGGACGCTGTACGAGGAAGGGGCTTTAGTTCTGGTACATCCACAAACTCTGGCTCAGGTGACCCAGAGGACTTGTCCACCGTCCCGGGAGCCTCACCCTGTCTTCTCCAATGAGATCTGAATCCCAGCCTTGGGGAGGGTACCCCCTTACCTTAGGCACTCTCCCTCAACCCTAGGATATTCCTGAAATCTCTCTTTAGACGTTTCTGCCCTAGTAGGGTTAATAATTCTTTATAATAAACTTTGCCTCTTCAAACTTCTGTGTGGTTTCTATCTCCGGATTGGGCCTGACCATACATATAAGGGCTCAATTTCTGGATATAGAAGGGCTGCCCGGGAAACATTGGGCCGGATGCTCGGGGGCTGCCTCAGAGCCTTGGGTACCCGCCAGAGGGATTCAGGGGGTGGCGCCGCCTCCCCCAGTGTCGGCCCTTTGTTGGGGCTCTTCTTGTGCTGGGTGTGGGAGTCTATTCCATTTGCCAAAGGAAGAATCCCAGCTTGGCCGCCTGCCCCCCAGCAGGCAGACAGAGATGCCAGAAAGCTGGTGCCAGTGTTGCCTGATGCCTGGAGAAACCGAAGCTGTGAACAAGCTGTGAGCCTGGTGGGCAGGGAGGGGAGGTGCAGGGCGGCACCTCCTCTGCTCCAAGTCAGAACCGGTTGAACAAAGACAGACAGCCTCCTACACGGCCTGGAGGGGTCAGAGCTGGGGCCCCACACGGGCTGACTTTACAGCATAGCTTCCCAGTGTCGGTGCCCCACCCTGCCCTTTCCAGCTCATTTGCCTGAAGGAGTCCCAGGCATCTGTATGTCTCACAAGCCACAGGAACGATTAGAATGCCAGCCAGACTAGTGAACCGCCACCCTGGATGGCCTGGAGTGAAGTGGACCCCTTCCTTTCCTCCCAGGCAGAATTCATCTTGAGGCTGATGTGCGGTGGCTGTGAGCTCGGATCCTGGGTCCACCGCGTAACAGCTGTGTGATCTGGAGCAGGTGCGTTACCCTCTCTGCACCTCAGCTTCCCGGTTTGAAAAATAAGAGTAATTATTATTTTCCTGCCTTGCTGTGAGAAGGGCTTCTCACGCTGACTTTTCAGGAGAGCTCTAGGTTCAAATCTTGGACCTGCCTCTGGCAGCTAGCCGAGTTTTGTTTGTGTTAGTTTCTCTGAGCTGGGCTGTAGTTTGATCTCTCATGCAGTGTGCTCAGCAAACACAAGCCCAGTCTCTGCCCTCCCTGGCTCACTCCCCTTTGCATGTGGATGAAGCCCAGCCCCTCCTCTGCAGACAAGGACAGGGCCAGCCCAGGAGCCCCACCTTCGTGCACCAGACAGGCCTCTGTCAGTCACTGGTTACAAAGTACACTGAGTTCTCAGTGAAGCCACAGGCCCTGGACCTCTGGGAAGACGGCCAGGCCTTCCGCCTCCTCCCTAAGGAAAGGGCTGCTCGGGCCCTCACAGCCAGGGCAGGCTGGACCGTGCTCCGGGGGCCTGGCACCGAGAGACAGCAGAGACTCTGTGGGGGCAGAGAGGTGGGGATGGCGTCTGCTCTGGAAACGGCTCTGTAGTGTAAACCCTGTTTCCAACACTGCTGCAAAGCCTTTCATGTGGCCCGCCCTGGCTCCATGGCACAACCTCTCTAGTTATTAAACAAGTGTTTGCACAGCACCCGTGAGACCGAGCTCCAGAGAGAGGACGTTCAGGGCACTGACTCTGGCACCAGATAGAATTGAATCCCAGCTCTGCAGTTCATTAGCCTGTGTCGACTTAAAAGCACATTCACCTGTTATTTTATCCTCAAAATGACTTTATTCGGGACTAGCCAAAAGAATTGCAATTCAGGATGTGCATGCTATGGCAAACCATAGGCAAATCCACAGAACGAAGGAGGGAGCTGCTCTTATAGAGCAAAAGGGGGAGAGGGAGGGGCTGTTCTAAATGAAAGTCCATTGGAGGAAAGTGAGAGTTCAGGGCAGCAATGGCTTCTCATTGGCTGAGCTGCAGCATTTCTCATTGGCTGAGCTGTGGGGCTTCTCATTGGCTGAGCTGTGGGGCTTCTCATTGGCCAAGCTGCGGCATTTCTCATTGGCTGAGCTGTGGCATTTCTCATTGGCTGAGCTGTGGGGCTTCTCATTGGCTGAGCTGTGGCATTTCTCATTGGCTGAGCTGTTGCTGGGCGGAAGGAGAAATCTTCCTTCAGCCATAAAGTAGTTGTACTCCCATCCAGGATGCAAACCTCTGTCTCTTCCTGTTTGGTGTAATTAATGATGTGTGGTGTAGGTGAGAGCTCCCCCTGCAGGCCTTCCGGATCCCAGTTTAATTAAGGTTTCTTTTATTAATTTCCACATCTGTAACCTTGGGCAAGTCCCACTATCAATCTCCACCTATAAAATGGGGGTGATAATAAAAGTACTTACGACTCGGGGTTATTGTGAGGATATATAGTATATGGAAAGTTCTTACAACAGCACCCGGCACACAGCAGGAGCTGTATGAGTCAGCAGCTGACATATGACAGTGTTCTGGGGTTTGGGGATACATCAGGGGGCAAAATAATTAGAAATTTACCCTTACTGAGCTGGTATTCTAGTGGGAGAGACATAAACAAAATAAGGTGGTAATTTATATTCTGTGTCTGGAGTGTAAGTACTATGAAGAAAAAGAAGGCAGGGAGTCCTGGGATGAGCGTGTCGGGAAGCCCTCACTGCAAAGGTGACATTTCAGCAAAGTCTTGAAGGTCTCTGAGGGAGCCACACAGATGTCAGGGAGAAGAGGGCTCCAGGCAGAGGATACATCCCATGCAAAGGCCCTGAGGTGGGAGAGTGCCTGGGGCCTTGGAGGACCAGCGAGACAGCCAGCATGACTATTGCTGAGTAAAAATGGGAGAAAGTGGCGAGAGAGGGCAGGGCAAACCTTAAGCCCTTGAAACGACATTGGCTTTTATTCTGAGGGCACTGAGAAGCCCTGGGAAAGTACTGAGCAGAGCAGTGACGTGATCTGACTTATGTGTTAACAAGACAAGTCTGGTGGTTGTGCTAAGACCAGGCTGGGGGGGTGAGGCAAGAGGCAGGAGACCAGTGCTGGGACTATATTTGCAATAATCCTGCAGTTGAGAGGGTGAAGGCTGGGACTGGAAGTGGTGGGAAGGGGTAGGTCCAGGATGGATTCTGCAGGGAGAGCCCGCAGTACTTCCCTCCCATCGGATGTCGGGTGAGAGAGAAGGGAGTCAGGGATGGTTCCATGTTTGGGTCTGAGCAACTGCAAGTATGAACGTGCCATCACCTGAGAGCAGATTCTGAGGGGGACATCAGGAGCTGCTGACATGTGAAGTTTAAGACATCTTTCAGACACCCAAGTGAGATGCAGAGGAGACCTCCTCCTGCGGAGGAGGATGTTTGGACGGCTTTCAGGCCAGACAGGTGTCAGAGATGGGCTTGTGGAATTACCAGTGTTTGTGGAGGATTTAAGGCCCTGAGACAGGTGAGGTTACCTTCAGAACCGTGAAGAATAAATTTCTGTTGTGTAAGCCATGCAGTCTATGGTATTTTTGTTATAGCAGCCCAAACTGACTAAGACAAATGGAATGCCACTCAGCAATAAAAAGGAATAACCATGGATCCATGTGACAACTTGGATGAATCTTGAGGGAATTCTGTTGAGTGAGAAAACAAATTCCAAAAGGTTACATACTGTGTCGTAACCTAGGAAAAAGGGGCTCGTTCTGCTTGCCACAATCTAGTGCCAATCAATTTGAAATAAGCTGGTGGTTGAAAAAGGAAAGTTTATACGATTAGCTAGCATAATCAGAAGATGGCAGACTAGTATCATAGAGAGCCATATTAAAATCGTACAGAATCTTGAGGCATTCAAGGGATGTTGACCATCTGGTGTAAGGAACTTCAAGGCACCACATTATCTCTTTCTTCTGACATTTGTGATGGGTACCAACACAGAATTTTTCTTTCTGGAGGTCATCAGGTTCCTGGGTAATTCAGAGAACAAAGTTATCATCTTATCACAGCTGAGAGATATACGTAAGCAAGAGTCACAGAACTAGCAGAGCATGTATTTTTCAAAAGTGAGAGGTGCTTAATCATCTAGGCTACGTGCAGGCAGGATTACATTCTTAGAAACTGGTGAGTCAGGATCATAGTTACAATATTGCTTCCTTTTCCCAAATGGCTTCCCTCAGGCTAACCTAAGATCTAGCTATTACAGTATGATTCCACCTCTATAGAATTCTTGAAATAAAATTATGGAACTGCAGAACCGATTAGCGGTTACCAGGAGTTGGGACGGGGCAGGGGTGATTCTAAAATAGCAAGATGATGGATCCTTGCAGTGAGGGAATGTTCTGTAGCATGGTGGTGGCGGATACACAAACCTGCACATGACAAAATCACATAGAATTACATGCACACACTCACACACGTGTACAAGTAAAATTGGAGAAATCTGAACCAGAGTGTCTCCATGTCAACATTCTGGTTGTGAGATTGTCCTACAGTCTGCAAGGTGTTACCATTGGGGAAACCATGTAAAGGTGGGTGGGACCCCTCTTTATGTATTCTTTGTTACAACCATATGTGGTCATTAAATTATCTCAAAATAAAAAGCTAGTTGAAAAAATAGGTAACATGTCCCATGGCCTCCCCCTGGCCCCAGCCACCCAGTGCCCCTCCCCAGTGGCAAGCTCTGTCACCAGTGTCCTGTGTCCCGTTCCAGAAATATTCTGGGTGTGTTCAAGCTCACGAGTGGATCAACTTTTTGGAAACACGAATAGTAGCTTACCAGACACACGGCCCCTTCCTTTGCTCTCTTAAACAAATGCCTTTATCATTCCCCATCAGTTAACTGCCTTATTCTTTTTGAGAGCTTCATAATATTCCATTATATGGATGCGCTTAACTAACCAGTGCCCTATGGATTGATGTTAAGTTGTTCCCAGTCTTTTGCACAGTCTTTCGCACCCAGTGCTGCAATGCACAGCCTTGAACTTGCAACCATTTGCACATGGCAGGGTATAGATGTGAGGCTGTTCCAATCACTGGTCCTGGGCTCTACCACATGCTGGGCGTCTCGGTGTATTCTGAGTCACAGAGGGTTGTGGCCACCAGTGCAGCTCACTGCCCCTGGGCAGGGAGGAAATAGCACAGGGGTCCTTCGACCACCTTGTGGCCCTCCCTCCAAGTGTCACCAGCCCCCTGCCCTGAGTTGATTCAAGACTGACTTAGCCTTAAAGAGTTGCTTATTGCTTAGTAGCTTAAAGAGCTGCTTCACAAGGGCCATCAGCAGTCAATAGTTCCTCAAAGTTGTTTTTCAGGAGGATGAGCAGCTGTCCACTGGCTTGAACCGGCTCGGACCAGTACAAACCACACTGCAGCAATAATGCCTGCGCAGAAGCATGGGAAAGTGTACAAAAGTAACCTTTACATCGTTCTAACACTAGAAACGCTGCCCCGGGAGGGGCTGAAGTCCTGTTAACATAACACACGGTGCATGTGGAGGCGTGTGTCTGAACTGCGCATGTGCCAGCTGTGCCCGCCTCTGCACGGAATGACAAAACTTCCCTCGTGCCTATTCGTTCTCTACCCCAAGTCAAAGGCACCCGCTCTCCTCGTTCGGGGAGCCGTAGCTTTGTGACATCCTTCCCTATGCTCTCCATTTTATTTGCTGCGTGCCGAATATAAAATTCTGCTGTGTGACAACTATTTCTGGTAGTTGGATTAACTCGCCAAGGAGTGGGCTCACTTTGGTCTAGTGACAATTTGGCAACCCAGATGGAACTCCTGACCCACTGAGGTTCTATTCTTTCAACCATCTGGTTTCCATGGACGGAGCAGTGGGCAGGCAGCTCGTCCTAGGCTCACACGTTCATGCTACCAGAGGTTGAGGCGTGGGCCTCATGGGAGGGACTTCCTTCTTGGTGTCGGTGCTGCCTTCTGGACATCGTTTCCCCATTGGGAGACCCAGGCGCCCCACTGAGCATTGTACTCAGAGGATCTCTTGGTGGAAGCAAGTAACGCCAACCCCCATGGCACTGCTATAAAAGTCATTTCTCTCACCTGTCTCACAAAGTCAGCCTGCCTGAAGCTTGGGTTGAAGGCTGCCCCAGCCTCGGGTCTGAGTCCTAGGGTTCGCTTGTTGGAGCCTGCCTTCGGTGTTCGAGTTCCCCATCTGGAGACAGCCTGGCTCAGGGGACAATCCCCTTTGGCCATGATTGCACAGCCTGACCATTTGGGAAGTACCGATGCCCAGCTCTGGCAGGCGGGAGCAATCTCTGTTGACTAGTCATTGGGCAGTGAGGGCTTGAGACACATTTGAGTTGTCACTGCAGGGGCTTGAAGCCCTTCTGAGGGCCCTTCTGTGTTTTGTGTTGTGTCTGTAACAGAAGGAGAAATTTCCTCTGGAGTTAAAGAGTCTGAGTCTTGCCTTGGAACAGTGACCAGGGACACCTGGCAGATACTTTTCTAGCGTCTTCCTCTTTCTCTCATCCTGGTATTTTCCTTGTTCTTCCTAAACTAATGATCTGGCTCCTGGACCTCATAAAACTCTCTCTGCTCCTCAGGTCCTTTCCCAGCAGTATCTGGGAAGCCCCACTGACCACTTACTCTGCTCTCTCAGGAGTTTACTGCAAAAGAGATTCCCACACCAGAATTGCTGAGAAATTTGGTGGTCTCCCCACAGACTCTCTTCCTGAGGATCATCTTCTTAGATCCCATTGGGGGGATCTCGTACTTCTAGTTCTTTTGGAGCCCTTTTACAGGTATGAGGATCGACGATACCAAACCACTAAGGAGCCCCTTGTTTACCAGAGAGTCCTCCTTATCAAAGAGCTCATTTCAATATGGTGATCAGAGACTCAGCAGGAGCTTGTATTCTTACAAGGGAAAAATCCAGAACCTCTGCTGAATAGCACGTTGTGGCAATGCCTGGTGGTTACAGGTCTAATGGAAGCTGCTATAAGATTCATTACTCCTAACCTGGGCATCAGGGCTGGTGCCCCAGAGATCAGTTGAGAGTAGACCCTTCTAGAATAGACCCATTGACTGCTTGGACTTTGCAGCAGACCACTAAGGTTTCCAGTCTCAACTGGGCAAAGTCTTGTCACTACCAACCATCATAGGCTGCCCTTGGGAGGGTGGAAACAGACCTTGAATAAGGACTCTAGAATGGGGAGTGCAAGCTCCATCCCAGAGGAGAGCCTGCTGGGCTGCCTTTGGGTACTCCCCATTGACACGAAAACAGATGCTTTTTTTGTGTGACACAGCCTGGCCACAGTATTGCTTAGAGGATGGGGAAAAGTGGCCAGAAAATGGGCCTCTAAATGTCAACACTATATTCCAATTGGCTCTGCTTTGCAAAAGAACCAAGAAGAGGGAAGAGGTCCCTGACGTCCAGTGCTTCATGGCACGGTACCAAAATGAAGAGTTACCAAAGAAAAGGAAAATCTACAAATTAAAAGTAGAACCCAAATCTTCAAGATGCTCCCACATCACAGGACCCTTTGAGTGAGGAGGATTTACTCCTCCAGGTCAGGAAGCCTGGGGCTAAGGAAACATCGTCTCCCCTAACCAGACTCTTGGACTCCAGCGTCAGCCTCACCATCAAACCAGTCAGGGAGTCTAGAGAGACCCTCACCTGGTTCTCCTGACACGCAGACCTCAGCACCCCCCAAACCTCAGGCTGTGACTCCAATGTCCCTTGCCCTTGCGGATTTGAGACCCAATCCATGGCTGTCCCTACCGAGTAGTCCTCCCACGAGGAAGATGACTCTCCAGCAGCCAAAGACCCTTTACCCTCCTCTTCCAGACAGCACCGCCAGATTGAGAGCTAGCTACCAGCCTGGGGGGTCTGACGGGGAAGGAGACATTAATGTGCATGTTCCCTTCTCCACCTCAGGCCTGTATGCTTGGAGAGCAAGCAGTAAAGCATCGATAGCTGACCCAGAGGAGTTTATAAACCTGAAGAAGGGAATTTTCTCTACTTGCAACCCAAGCTGGGCAGGTATTCCAAGCCTGTTGACGACTCTTCTCACCGCTGATGAGAAGTCCACTGTTCTATTAAAACCCGGGGAACAGGCTGGTCCAGAGTGTGACCAGGTTCAGAGATCCACAGGCCTGGGGAACAGGCAGAGCCAGGACCTGGCCCTGACTGGGATCCCGATGACTCTGATGATAGAGAAAAGCTAGGGCACTTTCGGGGCATGCTTTTAAGGGCAGCAGGGAGGGTGAGTCAGCCACCAGTTAACCATCAAAGCTGAGAGAAATCCGGCAGATTTCTCCCCAGAGAAATCCCTGGGGAGAACCAGTCTGCCTTTCTACAAGGGCTATGGGTCGGCCTCTGGTTGATATACAAATTGGGATCTGGAGGCACAAGGCGGTGTGGTGGTTCTTAATACCTATTTCACAGCTCAAAGTGCTCCACTTATCCATAGGAAGCTCCAAAAGTGGGCCATAGGTCCTGATACCAGTTCTGCAGAGTTAGTAGAGGCTGCCTTCAGGGTGTTCAACAACCGGGACGAGGCAGAAGAGAAGGAGGATGATAAAAAGATGCAGAGACAAGCAGCTCTGCTCACACTGGCCCTCCAGTCTGCTCAAGAAAACCCGGGGCAGAGGAAGAAGATGCCGCGGGTGAGTGACCCCGGCCCCCACCGTGGAACCAGAAGGCCACCGGTGGAACAGGGGCCTGATCAGTGTGCATACTGCAGATGGGAAGGACATTGGATGTGGAATTGTCCAGACCAACCCCAGAGAGGGAAGGGATCGGACAAGACCGAGCCACGGCAACTTCCCGTGACTGCAGATGACATGTGATGGAGCCCTGGGGCTCCCCGGTTGGCCCAGGCAACCAGATCCTCATCTCCCCAGAGCAGCCCCAGGTAACCTTAGCAGTGGGAGGACAGCATGTTGAAATTTTGCTCACTACTGGAGCCACATTCTCAGTGTTAAATACCCAAAAAGGAAACCTTTCAAAAAGAAAATGTGATATAAAAGAGATAAGCTAGAGGAGAGACCAAAAGATTTCTGCGTCCTTTGACCTGTGATGTAGGATCAAAAATGTGAAGACATTCTTTCTATACGTGCCAGAGTGCCCTGTTCCTCTCCTCGGGCGGGCCCTATTATCAAAACTGGGGGCCTCAGATAAGATAGAAGTCCAAGTTCCCTGAGATCAGGGAGTTGAGCTCACGGCCTTATTAAAAGACATACCATTCCCTGAAAAGGAAGACATTTCCCAAAATGTTCTAAGCCTTAACAGATCGACCACTTGCCTCAAGTAAAACAATACCTGCTAAAGCCAGAAGCCATAAAAGGAATCCTTCCTGTAATTAAGAATCTTTTAGAATCAGGATTGATCAGACCATGTAGATCCCCATGGAACACTCCCAGTTTACTCATTAAAAAGCCGGCAACAGGGGAGTACAGATTTGTCCAAGACCTTAGGTCTGTCAACGAAGCCGTCCAAAACACATATCCTGTAGCACCTAATCCTTACACTCTGCTGACTGATCTTCCTGGGGACAGCAAGTTTTATGCAATACTAGATTTAAAAAATACTTTCTTTTGCATCCCACTGGACCCCGAGTCTCAGGAGATTTTTGCCTTTGAATGGAAGGACCCAGACTCCCACCGGAAACAACAATACTGCTGGACTCTCCTACCCCAAGGTTTTAAGAACTCTCCTACAATTTTCAGGGAAATTCTGGCCTGAGATTTAAGGGAATTAAAATTAAAACAGAGCACTGTGTGACAGTATAAGGATGACATCCTAACAACCAGTCCTTCTGAGGAAATCTCTGGTGAGAACACTGTCACTGTGTCATAATTCTACCCACTAAAGAAAAGAAACCTTATACTTGTGGCTAACAAAAGTCATGAGCACCCCAGGGATGAAAGAACACATTGACTAAATTACTCAACAATGTGTTCATTGCCAGAGAAACAACATACAAACCAGACCTCCAGTACCCTCCTTGGCTAGGACAACTCAAATTCGAGGAAGCCCAGCAGGGGAATACTAGCAAGTTGATTTTACCCTAATGCCACGGCCCCTGGGGGATACAATACCTCTTGGCATTCATAGACACATTTACTGGATGGGCTGAAGCCTTTCCTTGCAGATCAGGAAAAGCACATGAGGTAGCAAAAATGTTGTTAAAAGAAATAATACCCCACTTTGGGTTGCCCAGATCGATTCAGAGTGACAAGGGTCAGCCTTTATATCAAAAATGACCTCTGAAGTCGCCAGAGGCTTCAGGATTAGCTGGAGGCCACGTGGTGCCCAGAGACCACAGTCGTCTGGAGAAACTGAGCCAGCCAGTCAAACTTGAGCTCAGCTGTGTCGGGAGACGCAGGAAAATCAGCTCCAATTTCTCTCATGAGGATAAGGGCAGCGCCAAAGGGCCAAGTGAAGCTCAGGCCCTTTGAAATGACATGTGGAAGGCCGCCCCCTGAAGACTCAGTCACTCACAAACCCAGACCCAGGGGTTTCCACGGCAATCGAACACAGAATCAACCTAAGTCAGGTAATAAATGCACTCAATAGATCTGGATAATTCTGTCTCCTCTGGCCGACAGAGGTCAAGCTCCACCCATAGGAACCTGGTGACAGGGACTATCCGAAAACCTGGAAAAGCAGTTCACCTCAAGGTCAACTAAATCCTATTTGCATGGGACCTCGTCTGGTATTACTAACTACACACTCTTCCCTGAAAATCGAAGGAGTCACCCCTTAGATCCTCCAACCATGGGTCAAAAGGGCACCTGCACCTGAACTCCACGAATGATCATCCCAGACAGTGGATGACGCCAAGTATTCCTGTCAACCATTCTCTGATTGCAGACTCTGGTTTCAGCGACATCAAAAGGGTCCGTAAATCCCAATATCCTGCCTTCGTAACCTGGCCGAAGTATTGGGAATTGCATTGGCTGTATTTTTAATGAAAGCCTTAACCCTCACACTCCTTGGCACTCCCCCTGGACACCCATCATCAAGGGTGTCACTCATGTCACTCGGTCCTACCCCAGTAGGAGCCTTGACATCAAAATGGTGAGTTTCTTGTGGAATGGTGTAGGTATCTCTGTATCCATAGAGCTTTGTGTTCTGCTGTCAGATCATGGCAAACCAACTTCCTTTGTCATCTGACCCAAAACGTTCAAAAGGGGTGAGACTTCACTGACTGTTGGCTATGTCACCAGCAACCCAAATTATTAGACAAGAGAACTATCACATATCTGCTGGGGACCCCCCTAAATGCAGAAAAAGTGATTAAGAATTGCACTGCCCACTGAGGGAACCCTAACACCGATAACCTACTCTGAGCCATACAAGTGGAACCCACCACAAATAAAAGAAGGAAATCTTCCCCTTGGTGCTTCCATGCCCTAGATCTGTCCTGGTGTACAAATGTGGACCTTGCCTTCAATGACCTTACTAGAAATTTCCCGTGTTCTTCCTCCCCTATGTAACAGACTGCAAGAAGCCTACAAACAGTACAGGAAATTGCCGACCATTAGGGCAAGGTTATTATCGCAAGGCAACCACTGGAACAGACTGGACTCAATTCAATAAGGATTTTAAATATTGGGAAAGCCGGGTCAAACAAGATGCTAGAAAAGATCACATCAAAAGTCAGTACCCAGGGTGGAAATTCTCTCAACTATCGGATGACTGACTATGCACCCCAGGCTCTACCCTAGACCCTGACCAACCCTATAAGCAACTCAGATGTGGTGTGCTTACAGGGAGGATGTATGTTACTGGGCAGCAAAGCTGGGTCCAGCAGAGAAGGATGGGCAACCCAGTGTTTGGATTATAAAAGAGCTGATGGAGTCTGGACTGTAGGACGAGTGTTTCCAGATCCTAAATGCATACAGATTTATAACCGTAGCTCCTCAGTGCCTCAACACATCAGGAAAGAAAGACAAAGGAGGGCAGCAGGGCTCCTGATTGCTGGGAGAATTGCCCTGATTGGGTCATTAGTGGCACCAGCAGGAGGGATCATTTGGAAAACCGTTACTATCAAAGAAATCACTGTCACAGTGGCCATGGTAGCTGATGAGTCAGGCTTGGACTTGAAGGTGGTGCAGAAATCTATCGATTCCCTAGCCCAAATGGTACCCGATAATAGAGTTGCTTTAGATGATGTTTTGGCAGATCAGGGCGGGGTCTGTCCCTTGGCAAATACATCTTGCTGTTTCCCTGGTAAAGCTAGTGGCGCTATAGAAGAAAGTGCAACCAGATTACTGGACAGAGCCTTGGCTAACAGAAAAGAGTCAACCAGACCTTACAGAACAAACCTGTAATACGTCAACTTGCTCCACCAAGAACACGTAGGCAGCTATGAAGATTCTTGGGGATGGCTGGCTTCTGCCACATGTGGTTCCCTAATTTGGGGCTGACTACTGAGCTCCTCTATGACAAGTTACAGGGGCCAAAAACAGACTCCTTTGTATGGGACAAGCTGTGTGACCAAGCTTTTAATAAGCTTAAAAACTTGTTAATGGAGGCGTCCGCACTGGTCTTACCAGACCTGAAGCAACCATTTGACTACACATTCATGAAAGGAAAGGAATAGCTCTAGGAGTGTTAACCCAAATGTTGGGACCCTTAGAGAGAATGGGAGCCTATTTCTCAAAGCAGCTAGACACCATGGCAAAAGGATGGCCCCCATGCTTGAGAGCTGTAGCTGCCACCTGCCTATTAACCAAGGAGGCAGAAAAATTGACTATGGGCCAACCTATGACGGTGTGGACACCTCATCAAGACCCTAGCCTACTAGACACTAAGGGAGATCTCCGGCTATCCCAGGCTAGAGTCCTACAGTATCAAGCTGTGCTGCTGGGTTCCCCTCAGGTCTCTCTAAATCCCCGCCCTACCTTGACCCCAGCCACCCTGCACTCTGAGTCTGCCGGGCCTATTACCCATACTTCTCCGGAAATGATCGACCAGGTTTACTCCAGCCACAAGGATCTCCAGAGTGAACCGCTGTCTACTGCTGAGGAAGGATGGTTTGTGGATGGGAGCAGCTCATGCGTAATGGACGAAGAAGAGCAGGTTATGCGTTGGCATCCCTGCGTGCAACCATAGAAGCCAAGGGGCTGACGCCAGGCACCTCAGCTCAAAAAGCAGAAATAATTGCATTAACAAGAGCTTTGGAATTGGGAAAGAGAAAATACCAACAACATATACTGACTCTGAGGACGCTTTCTCTGTAATTCACGCTTATGGGGCCGTTGGAGAGAGAGGGGACATCTTAGGAGCAGCAATAAAGAAATTCAATATGGCCAGAGATCCCTAGAAGCTGGAGGCAGTACAGGGCCCCAGGGAGGTAGCTGGGCCCATCGTGGAGGCCATCAGAGGCCACAAAAGAAATCACTGGGCAGATGCAGCGGCAGAAAGGGCTGCTAGGTCAGGAGAGCTCCTTCAACTCCCATTGATTCTCTCGCCGCCTTTCTAGGAGTTTACTCCAGAATATTCCCCCAGTGAAGGAAAAGAGGTCACATGAAAGGTTACCAATGGTCCCCAAAGGTCAGGGGCTGGGTGATAAACCAACGAGGGAGGATATGGGTTCCCAAGCAAACAGCCCGGGACTTCTCAATAGTGCTCATAATTCTGCCCATTGCGGAAAAGAAACCTTATACTGTGGCTAACAAGTCATGAGCACCCCAGGCATGAAAGAGCTTCTTGACAAAATAACTGAACAACGTGTTCATCTCCAGAGAAACAACATACAAACCAGACCTCCCGTAGCCCCCTTTGGCTAGGGCAACTCAAACTCGGGGAAGCCCAGCAGGGGAAGAGCGGCCAGTGGATTTTACCCTAACGCCCACAGCCCCTGGGGATACGAATAGCTCTTGGTGTTCATGGATGCATTTACTGGCTACAAGACTACGGGAAAACAGCTGCTCCCGCCTCGGCTCACGCTGCGCAGCAGCACCGCCACACCCCGAAGTCGAGTCTGGGACCTAAGGATTCTTTCTCAGGGCAGCGTGGAGGAGTTCGCACAGGGTTAAAGAACAAAAAAGGAAAATACAACTCAAATGCCTCCCCCGCCCCCCCCCCAATCGAAGTCTAAGGGGAAGGCCACGTGAGCGTGAAGGGCAGCGAGGCACGCAGCTCGGACCATTTCCAGATCCGAGCTTCTGCCGTGGCTGCAGGTCGTGCATGACCGTGATGGAAACCCCGGCCGGCAAAGCTTGGGGGTCAAGGTCCTGACGATCCTGGCTTTGGAGATGCTCCATGTCAGGAACTCTGACTGGGCTTCAGCTGACACAGCTGCGCCTGGGTGCGGGAGGTCGGCGGCATTCCGGGCCATTTGCACGCAGTGGAGGGTGCCTAGAGCAGGAAGTTTGGGGTAAGGGCCCCAGGGAGAGGGAGGAGAGATGCAGGGCACTCCTCCTTGTCTGGTCCCAGCCACCACAGGGCAGAGGTGTCAGACCCCGGGGAGAGGAGGCAACGGTGCTACCGGATACATACCCAGGTTCTTCACCCGCCACACGAGAGGAGCCAAATAAAACTGGAACGCCAGGCTTATAGCAAGGAAAGAGTTTTTGTTTCGGGTGACGTCAGCCGGGAGACAGAGAGTCCCAGAGTAGACGGACAAAAGAGGAGACACTAAGGCTGTGCTCTGAATGGTGACCAACATTTATCATGCACAGACTGTGGGACAGGCCCTCTTCTAGTCCTTTCCGTGCGGTCACTCACTCACTCCTCACCCAGACCCTAGGAGACAGGTCTGACGCCTGATGCCGCTCCCACTTACATGGGAGGAAACAGAAGCTCCGAGTCCGGGTCATTTTCTCCAGATCACGAAGCTGTGACTTCTCTCTCGTCCCAGGCTCTTGGTTATAGCCTCCTGTCTCTTTTTACATGTGGAATTCCAGCAGTTTCCCAGCCCTCAGCACTTAGAGCAGCAAATTTGGAGAAAAAGGAGGATTTCTCCAGTCGGGTCCCAGTCCCCAGTGATGAGAGTCAGCGTCCAGGTGGCCATACCGAGGAGTCCATGGAGATGGCAGTAGGAACTGGGTCCTGACATATGGAAGCAAGGCTGTTAAAGTCAACTACCCCACTGTGGCCCCATGGCCACCTCCCGACAGGCAGAAGCAATGCCACGGTGCCTCTGAGTAAACCCAGGGTCCAGAAATCCAATGGCCTTCTATTACTGCAACCCCCCTTCCGGGATGGGATGAATGCACATCCTTGCTGAGCCGCCCTGCTCCCTTCCACACCTGATATGTGCCCTCCTTCCAGGAGAACTGCAGCCTCTTCCGTCCTTGCCTTGTCCAGGCCAGCACACCGGGGCCCTCCCCCGGCGTATCCCCCTCCCCTGCCCGGGGCTGAGGGCAACTCTGCCCAGCAGTCAAGCTCCCTCTCCAGCACCCAGGATTCTCCATCCAGGCGAAGGCCTCAGGGAGGTCCGGCCGGGGGCTGGGGTCCCTGTTCTCTTGCAGCAGAACAGATGCTCAGAAGGCCCAAAATAACCATAAGGGAGGACATAGAAAAAGTAGAAAGGCAAACATACAAACTAAAGATGACACGCCAGGACCATTTCAGGCTGGGACTGGTGTCCCAGTGCAAGGCTCCTGAGGTCACTGCTGTATTACAGCACAGTGCGATTGTTGTGCATAGTGGTGGCCCCAAGCCACTGAGGAAAGGTTACCTAACACCCAGCATCCTTGTTTAAGAAGGAAGAGAGGTCTGTAATTTCCTTTAGGATGCTTCTGTGTTTAAAAACGTTGTGTTCTATGAAGTTTCCGTTAACCGGACCACTCAGTTGTACAGAGAGTCTGTTCCCTGATGGGGAGGGAGGGAGAGGTGGCTAGTGGCTTGCATGGTAGATGGTTTTCACACAGTTCTTTGTTTCAGCAGCTCTGGTTTGGCCCAGATGCTTTCACTGCTTAATTAGAGTCTTTTGGAACCTTCTTCCTTTTTTTAAATAGGAAGAGGAAATGTCTCTGAGCAAGACCTACAATTGCTGAATAGACACAAACCCCCTTGAGAACCAGGCCCTCCGATGCCACATCTCTTCCAAGGACGCAAAGGTGAGAGAGAGGACGGTTGGAGAATCGTGAGCAAGGTGTGCTTTGAGAGTTTTAAGTTTATTATGTAGGAAAATTAATGGTTTCACCCAAAGCTGAAATTCTACTTAAACCATTCCTTGAAAACTCTCACCTGAACAGTGAAACACTGTTATCATGTGCTGTGTTTTCTCTTGATGCTTCTTTTTCCCTTCTTCCTCCAGCTATTAAAAAAGACCTTTCTAGGTGGGGATGGAACCAAATTACTCCTGTGGTCCCACAGAAGTCAATTCTAAAAGCATCTGGAATTCTGTACGTTCTGTGTGTGTGTGTGCACATCTGCAGGTTCCTAGGTCCCAGCACTGGGGGCTCCTGGCAGAAACAGGAACGTGGCGTGGGTCTCTGTTAGCATGTCTAAACACAGACCAGTAAGTCCATGTCGAAACTAAGGCTTCATCAAAACTAAGGCTCTGAGGAGAAGGCTCCACCTTGCGCTGCTGATAGCCGCTGGTAAATGAAAATGTGTGGGAATTTTCTTCCAAGTATGCATTTGAAATTCACAAGCATTTGCATTTCTCACCAGCGACAGAGCCAGGGTGACACTTCTGAAAATGGGGAAGTCCCTACTGGCGGTCTAAGCCTCAGTGGAGCAGAGTCTGGATTACACAACAACCGGAGTGTAATTGGACCCAGATCTTGTCAATGTGCTTGTTCCTCCTCCTCCTACGGGGACTGTCCAGGCCTGAATTGACACCTCACCGTTGACATGCTCTGTGGAAGATGAACTTGGCTCCAACATTATCAGGAGATACAGGTGAAGGTGGAGATGTGGCCCAGGACAGATTTCAGTCCAGCAGAGAAGGGGCGTCTGTGCCGAAATGGTGAACCCTTGGTCTGGATGGTGGACTCGGTGGGAGAAGCCAAAGAATGTGCATGAAAAGCTGTTTTGGGTGGAAAATGCTAGGAACTGGAACAACATTGCCCAAATTGACTATACTAGAGCTCTTCAAGTTTGAAAATGTCAGGAATCTTTTCTGGCCAGACACAATGTCTGCCACATACTAGGTCTGCAACAGTTTTTTGAATGAACGAATTGATGGAAAATGAGATCCACGTGGGAAGCTTCTTTCCAAGCTGACAACAGCTCAATGTCATAGGTCTCTCTGTGGACCCACTTAACCAGGGGTGGGCACGCTTTTTCTGAAAAGGGTCAGCTAGCAAATACTTTAGCCCTTGTGGCCCGTAGGGTCTCAGTCGTAGCCCCACGACTCCGCCGTTGTAATGAGAAAGCAGCCACAGGCCATATGCAAACAAATGGGCGTGGCTGTGTTCCAATAAAACTTTATTTACCAAAACAGATGGCAGGCCAGATTTGGACCCTGGGGCCATAGTCTGCGGACCCCTGCACTCGATGGACTCATTGCTTCTACAGGACAGAAATTGCATATTCCTATTCTCTCAGGACCCAGAAGTGGACGTTTAAGTACGAATGTTTTGAAACTGCCTCTCCCTTTTACTATTGCACTTGAAAAACTTTCTCTTCTAATGTTGTTAAATTGCTGTGTATTGTGTTAGGGTAAGTTTGCTGCAGAAGGGATAGTAAGTGAAACTATGTGCTTTCTGGAACCTGGATTTGAGAGCGAGATCCATAAGAATTGTGTTCTAGTGAAGGGCCACCAGGGGACACCCAGGGCACACAGGAAGTTAAGCTACCCGTATGAAAAATCAAAGAGTACAATCTAGCGTCTGGAAGGCGGGCACTGTCCCGCGCTGCGCCGTTGGCTGCACTCTTGGGTGCGGGACCTGGGGTCCTGGCAGGAAGAGACTGAGCCAGAAGCTCTCTTCTGATGCTATACTCTTTGGAAAGTCTTGCGTTATTGACATGTATTACTCATGCAAATAAATACTTAATTTTAAATACGTAAGTCTGGTGTCTTCTGGACTAGACCAAGAAGGGTGGCTTCCTAGGAGAACAAGGTGACGTCCCTTTGGGCCACATTGTTTAAATAATTGACCAGAGTTTGTTTAGGGAGAGGCCGAGTGCTGTGAGGGAGAAAAGGGGAGTACAGCTCATGGCAGGGCTGAGCCTCACCTGGATCACCCCCAAATTCAGCTCTGGCCTCAACCTGCACACCTCATCAAGTCCTCAAGATAAAGGGGGGCATCCTCCTCATGGGACAGTTTGTCAGCCATCTGTTCTTATTCAAACACATCTGTTGGCTCAAATTAACATACATCTATACAGTGGAATATGGAATACTATACAGTGGTGAAGAATGAACCACAGTCATGTGCATCAACATGGGAAGTCTCCTAAGGTCGAATGAAATAAACAAGCCATAGAAGAAACGTCTGGGTGATTATTCCATTCACATAATGTTCAAGAGCAGGCAAACCAAACAATATCTTCTTAGGGCTAAATCCAGGTGTGAGAAAACTGTAAAGGAAAGCAAGAGAATTAACACAAACTTCAGGGTGATGTTAGCTCTGGGAGGGAGGGAGGGAGATACAACGGGGAGGGGTGCACAGAGGTGTGGATGGCACTCTCTTCACATCAGGTGGTGGGTATTAACTTATTTATTAAAACAAGTAGTCATCTCTAAAATGTACATGTCTCTTGTTGTACAATACATCTTCATAAAATAGCACAAAAAAGAAAAACAATGATAATCGCTTTCCCTGTTTGGATCTCAGGGTGCAGCACTCTGGCAAAGGGAAAACAGCGTAGATCTGAGGAATCTCTATTTCTGACCATTGGGGTTGGTAGTGGGGTTTGCTGGAAGCTGTGGGGGGATGAACTGCAAACGCTCGTCGCAGCCTGAAGAACTGCACCTCGTGTGGAAATCGGGCTTCGTGGTTGAGTGGGAGAAGTGACAGCTGATCACCTCAGTGCTGGAGACCCTGGTCCAGGAACACAGTGGCCTACAGCAGAAGACTCTCTTGGGATTCTTGATTCGACGTGATGCCCATGCCCTGGCTGGCTCAGACGGCCCTGTGGGTCCCTGAGTCTCCCGGGGCCCCCAGTCTACTGGGAACCCCACTTGAGACTCCCCACCCTGGGTGGTGACTGCCTTTGTACTAATCTGACCGATAACCTCGGGCCCCACCTTTCGGCTCTGCACCTCAGCGTCCGCAAATGCTCATTGACGAGACTGGCCACTGTATCCCCTGCGCGTGCTGGCCTTGCTTCAGGGAAGCCTGGCCTTTTATTTTATTTTATTTTTTCTTTTTTCGTGAGGAAGATCAGCCCTGAGCTAACATCTGTTGCCAATCCTCCTCTTTCTGCTGAGGAAGACCGGCCCTGGGCTAACATCCGTGCCCATCTTCCTCCACTTTATGTGGGACGCCGCCACAGCATGGCTTGACAAGCAGTGCGTTGGTGCGCACCAGTATCCGAACCTCTGAACCCCAGGCCGCCAAAGCGGAGTGCCCGCACTTAACCCGCTGCACCACCAGGCCGGCTCCAAGCCTGGCCTTTTAAATCCCAGACACAGGGGGACAACTGTCCCAGCTTGCCCAGGACCAAGGGGTTTCCAGGGAACATGATTCTTTCCACATTAAAACGAGGAAAATCGAGACAAATCAAGATGAGCTGGTTATTCACTCAGGCTTTGTTACTTAAACGTAAGGGCTTGGTGTTGTTCTGACTGGTTTTGCACCATAAAAACACTCCAAACACCTGTACGCCTTTGCAAATGCTTAATTTATTTTGGAGGGGCACGGGAGGAAGGTTTGACTCCATTCTCCGAAGCCACAGAACAGCCCCTCACACACCTTCTCAGCCACAGCTCTCGGGGGACCGCAGATGTTTTGTTGAGTGACTCTGAGCTGGTCTCGAATCTTGTTGAAGGCTGATTAAACTAGTAAAATAAGGCTTCCAGGCAATTTTTGCTCCCCAAAAGGCTGGGAGTGAGGATAAAAGAAGATGCTTTTCAAATTTGGAGATGAACTGTCACCTGTAATCAAAGATTCCTGTAATCAAAGGTGGTTGTGTTTTGTTGTCTTATCACCTGGGGGGCTTCCTAAAACAAGATTGCTGGACCCCACCTCCAGCATTTCTGACCCCATAGATCTGGAGTGAGGACCAAGGATGGCATTTCTAACAAGTGAAGTTAATTCTGCTCCTCCGGGGGCCACACTTGGAGAACTATTGTCATAGCGTTGAGGGTATTAAGTCTAGACCAGGGGTTGTAAACTTTTTCTGTGAGGGGTAACACAGTAAATATTTTAGGCTCTGGGGCCACATCACCTCAGCTCCTCAGCTCTGCCACGGTAGCCCCAAAGCAGCCATAGATAATATGTGAATGAGTGAGTGTGGCTGTGTTCCGATAAAACTTTATTTACAAAAACAGTCAGTGGGCCAGATTTAGCTCATGGGCTGTAGTTTGCCAACCCCTGGTTTAGACTATTACTGTGTGACTTTCAATAATATCCTTAGCTTCTCTGTGTTCTCCATGTCCTATGTATTGGTGAGCAGGTGACAGATGACTCGGAGCCAGTTGACAGCAGGTGGTGGAGGTCATGGGAAGAGCCATTTATTTAGAATACAGAGGCAGTGTAGCAGAGTGCATCAGTCAGCTTTTGCTGCATAACAACCACGCCAAGACTTAGTGGCTTACAAGCGGTTGGCTGGGTGTTTATTCTGGTCTGAGCTGGTTTGGTCTCTGCTGGGCTCTCTCATGTATCTGGGGTCACCTGACAGATCACCCAGTGCTGGATGATTGAAGATGGCCTCCATCACAGGTCTAGTGGGTGCTTGGTTGGTGGCTGGGGCCTCAGTTCTCTTCCACATGGCCTCTCCTTCTCCAAGAGGAGAAGAGCTCCAAGAGCTCAGCCTCTTTCACGCAGTGGTCTTAGCGTAGCAAGAGGGGGGTCATAGTTCCTCTCGATGACTTCGTGTGGAGCTCGCACAGTGTCACCTCCATCGCAAGTTATCAGTCACAGGGGTCACCAGTCCCACCAGATTTGAGAGTGGGAAAACAGGCTGCCCATTGTAGTAGGAGAAGCTGCAAAGAATTTATGGCTGTTTGCAGTTTACCGCTCAGACTGGGAGATGGATGAGGAGTCAAGCTGCCCAGGACTGAGTTTTGGCTCCAGCTCTCACCAGCTGGAGGTCTTCCTTTACCCCCTCTGCCCGTCTCCTCATCAGAAAGTTGAGACTGATGATGCCCAGCCCTACAGGGCTGCTGCGAGGCTTCCATGAGTTAACCTAGAACAGTGTCTGGTCTGAGAAAGTCCTCTCCACGTGGTGGCTGTTATGAATGTCTCAAGGAACCCCCACAGATATAGCAGCAGCAGGGTGAAAACACTCAAGGCGGTTTGGAATGCGCCTTTCCTGTACTTCTCCAAGGACTGCCCCACCCACCCCTGACTCCCGGCTATTGCTTGTCCGCTTCCCTCTCTGGAATCTGTCCAAGTCTTCCAAGGCCAACTCCCATTGTCACCTCCTTTTCGTAGCCCTTATCACACTGAATTAAAATGATTTTTTTTTTTAAATCACAAATGTCTTTCTTCTGTGAGCTGGGAACTCCTTGAGGGCAGAACCAGCGTCTCGCTTAGAACCTGCTGTAGTGTCTTGGAGAACACCCGATCACAACCCCTTTAAAACGTTTCAGGCACGTTTCTGCCCATTTTCTGTTAGAAGCATTGAAAACCAGCCAGTATAATTTTCCACTAAAGGAAAGACTTTTAGTAGGAAGTACGGCCGGTTCTGTCCCTTACAGCTGTGTGTGGTCTCTCTTCCGGGACGTTGCCTCATGGCGCTTAGTATAATTTTCTTAAGAAAAACAAACAGTAGCCACCTTCTATCAATCCTGTCTGTTCACCATGACAACAAATCCCGTCCTGAGGGTATCGGGGGTGATCTGGCTTGATGGGGGGTGAGGAGGAGGGAGGGCTCCCCAGGAGTTTCTCCCTGCACTTAGAGAGATCCAGAAGCTGGCTAAAGTAATATAAAGAGTCAGTATTCCTTACGCATGTGTGGGATTGAATTATGTTTTATTACAAAAAGGAGCCAAGATTGTAGAATTTTGCAGAGGCAGCAGACAGATACATCATTTCTATTCCTGTAAGGACCACTTTGAGATGGATTCCTTTCTAACAAATGGACTAGGTGAACTTTGAGAGGTGTAAGGGATGCAAGGATAGAAATGATTGTGTGTGTGTCTATCTATTTATCTTTCTGTCTGTCCATCTATCTATCCACCCATCCATCCTGGGCCTCACACAATTCTTTTTTTTTTTTTTTTTTCTGTGAGGAAGGTCAGCCCTGAGCTAACAACCATGCCAATCCTCCTCTTTTTGCTGAGGAAGACTGGCCCTGAGCTAACATCCATGCCCATCTTCCTCCACTACATGTGGGATGCTGCCACAGCATGGCCTGACAAGCGGTGCTTCGGGATCCGAACCCGGGCCGCCAGCAGCGGAGCACGCGCACTTAATCGCCACGCCACAGGGCCGGCCCATCACACAACTCTTTATAAATACTTCAGCCTACTGACTTATCTTCCAATTCTATGTCCTTCCAGTATCCCCTTCACACACACACACTCGTGTGCAGGTATGCACATGTACACCCATCCATCCCAACATCTCCCATTTGGGAAATTCAAATTACTCAAAATATCATAGGGATAAATCCTTGATGATATAATCATGATCACTCCTTAGGTATGTATGGCACTTCACAGTTTACAAAACCTGAGCCTTTACATTAACGCTCTGCTCTGTAGCCGCATCACTCAAGCAGACACAGGACTCACCATGCACACCAAGGTCACAGGTGGGAAGAACCTCTCCTCTTATAGCCACGGGGGTGGGGGCGGTTGGGGAGTTGTGCCCGATGATGCAATAGAACAGACGGTGTCTGAGGATGGCCTGCACATGTAAGCCCTTCTGACTTTTGCCTTCCTCCTTGTGGTGCAGTTGGTTTGGAAGAAATCATTTTGCACAAAAAGAGAGTGAAACAATAATAGTATCAGATCTGTTGTGATGGTTTCCCTGGTGAGGAAATTATTTCAGAGACCTGGGAAATCTGGTTCTAACTGCTTCAGTCCTTGGAATTGTCTTCCCACCAGCTTTGACAGGTCCAGGTCATGAAGGCCCTTGCCTCCTCACCGGTGGTTCTCAGCTGGAACTATTTTGTACACCTCCCTCCCCTCAGGAACATCCGGCATCGTCTGGAGAAATTTTTGGTTGTCACAACTGGGAGGATGCTACCGGCATCTAGAGGGTTGAAGCCAGGATGCCACTAAACATCCTACAATGCACAGGACAATCCTCTACAGCAAAGAATCACCCAGACCAAAATGTCAGTCATGCTAAGGTTGAGAGAATCTCCTCTACAAGTTCACCAAACAGAGCTGACGGGCCCACCTGACTCACTTTGGCCCAGAAGAGTTTCCAGCACACTCCCTCTGTCTGCGTGACAATGTTGTTCTGCGATGCTTTCACACTACAGTCATAGCTCAATGCCCCAGGCAGGGCAAATGACTGTCCCCAGATGGTCACAGGCAGCCCAGCTCAGTTCTGCTGCAGACCTACTATGTGAGAGGTGCTGAAGAAAACGCAATGTTGATTCCAACAAGGGCCCTGGCCACGACGAACTCACACTCGGGAGCGGGTGCAGGTAAAGCATTTAAAAAGAGAAGATGTAAGGACCAAAGGTAGGGATGAGGGACAATGGGCGGCATCAAGGAGGAGGGCCCACTCCGAAGAAGCTATTTTGCACTAATTCTGGACAGACTCCACGACAAATATGCAGGCTGGGCTTAGGCTCCGACCACTAATGTGAGATGCTGACTTTTCCTTGTCAGTGTCAGGCTCCAGTGGGGAAATCCACAGCATTATTTCTGAAGTGGTACTGTTATTTGATCTTCCAGTGGGCACTGTTGGCTGGGGGTGTTCACAGCTGTGCATTGTACTTGGAAATGCAGGCTATGGAAGCAACGGTCTTTTCATGAGAGAATATACATAAATAAATGTATGTAAATAAATGATCCAGGGCTGCCTCATCAACCAGCCTTGCACATTTTTATGTACAGTGTTTTCATTCCACGTGGCACAGTAAAGAAAAACGTTCTGTCAGGTTGAGAGGTGGGGGGTAGTAGGCGTGTGGGTACAACTTTCCCAGAGTCAACAACTCCACTCTTGACTCAAATAATCAGGTTGGATCCACCCAGTGGAGACCTCTCTACACTCACACCAGGGAGATGGAGAGGACTGTTCAACTCAGCATCTTATAAAGAGGACAGACGATGAGAGAGGTGATGGCTGAGTTCCATATTTCATTTACTCTCCAGCCTAATATGCAGCAAACTGTAAGACTGCCCATCCTTCCCCATTTTCTCATTATTGAATAACTGGTGATGGTTCCTAAGATCAGAGGATCTCAAACTCAAAGCTCTGCAGGGGCCATGCAGGCAACATACACGAACAAAATGGCGGGCAGCCAACTGGAGAACTAATGGGCTGCGTAGTGGGGGCAGCTTCTACACAGCTCCAGCCAATGGCTGCCAAGGGGCAATGAAGTCCTTTGTTGCCACTCCTAAATTAAGCCAGAGATCTGTTTCTTTCCTCTTTTATTATCTTTTTTAAAAAGTATTTGCAAATTAAAACTGAAATTGTAGAGATGACTGAAGATTAACATATATCTCCTTGGCATGATTATTGCTAAGTATACAGATGACCAGGTAACAAATGATATTCAAACGAGGTGCAGAGTTAACTGTATATAGATGCAGACTTATTTAATTAGAATAAATATGTTAAACTGAGAGACAGCACGGGCTAGTCACAACAGCACAGGGCTTCCAGTCAGACAGGTTTGGGTTAAATTCCCAGGCAGGTTATGCAACCTCGGTAAGTCTCAGTTTTCTCTTGTGTAACGTATAAAGAACTCTTACAACTCAAAAATAAAAAGACAAACAACCCAATCAAAAATGGGCAAAGTATTTGCAGAGACATTTCTCCAAAGAAGATAAACGAACGGAAGATTTACAAATAAGCACACAAAAAGATGCTCAACATGTTTAGCCATCAGGGAAACACAAATTAACCCCGCAGGGAGATGCCTCTTCCTACCCACTAGGATGGCTACAATCAAAAAGACAGATAGTAACAGGTGTTGGCAAGGATGGGGAGAAACTGGAGCCCTCGTATGATGCTGGTGGGGATGAAAAGGGTGCAGCTGCTGTGGAAGCCAGTCTGGCAGAGCCTCAAAAATCGTGAACACCGAGCTACGAGATGACTCAGCAATTCTACTCCTACGTATAGACCCAAGAGAAAGGAAAACATGTCCACACAAAAACTTATACATGAATGTTCACAGCAGTACTATTCACAATAGCCAAAAAAGTGGAAACAGCTTAAATGTCCATCCATTGATTAATGGATAAACAAAGTGCGGTCCATCCGTGCATGGAATGTTATTCATCTATAAAAAGAAATGAACCACTGACATACACTACAATGTGGATGAACTTTGAAAACATGATGCTAAATGAAAGAAGCCAGACGCAAAAGACCACACATTATATGATTCCATGTATACGAGATGATCGGAATAGGCAAATCCATAGAGACAGGAAGCAGATTAATGGTTGTCTGGGCTTGGTGAGGGGATGGGGACTGCCTGCTGATGGGCATGGGATTCTTGTGGGATGATGAATGTTCTGTAACTGAGTAGTGGTGATGGTCACACAGCTTTGTGAATGTGCTAAAAACCCTAGAACTGTGTACTTTAAAAGGATGAATTTTATGGTATGTGAATTATATCTCAGTGTTTTAAATGGTGGATCGATCTCACCAGGCAGGATGCGCAGAGACCCTGAAATGAGGGTCAGTTTGGTGGGGTCAAGGAGGGCAGTGTGCCTGGACAGCGGTGAGTGGGGGAGGGGTGGCAGCAAATGAGGGGCTTCAAAGGGACTGGTAACGTTGTGTTTCCCGGGCTGTCGTGGTTGATGAGTGTTCAATTTATCGTTATATTCTGTAAACTGGAAGTATGCATCAGTCACGGAAAAGTAGTGTGGTTGACATATTTGTTTGCTCAGCGTCCCTCCATTTGGAGAACTGTCCCCCTCCACTGCATGTGACACCACCCCTCTAACCACAGGGATAAACACATTACCCAAACTAGAATAAGCAGAATCTCCAAAATGTGAAGGCTGAAGGGAGGCACGAACAGACAGGAAAAGATCAGAATGGAGCCGTTTGATTGTAAAGACCAGAGAGATGAACCCTGAAATCCTCAGAAGAACCCTGGGTCCTGTCCTCGCCGGTGTCTGCTGTTTACTTCTTCCTTCAATCCTGCGGGTTCTCTTATATCCCTCCTTTGCATATGTTACCTACAAGTGGTTTGTACTGCCTGCAACCAAGGAACCCCAAATGATATCCTGCTTGTACCAGAAGTAGAGTGCTCTTCGGGGGATCCATACAGGGTTCTGAACTTATTTTCAGACTGTGATGGGGTAAAAGGAAGAGAGACTTCCATTTACACTCAAGAATGCTACACTCTGGCCAACAGCTAATCGTGTGCTCACCTGTGATTCCCCTAAGGTCATGAACTCACTGAAGGATTCTGGGGGACTGCTGTCTGCTGCCGTAGACGAAGGGGACAAGGAATGCTGATGTAATGGGTAGGATGGTTGCTTCTGACAGCTGTGAACAGCTTAGAAGAAGGGAACATTAAGCTTAAATTTTAAAATGTTGACTCAATACATGGAACGAAACTGAGGGCCTTTCTACGACCGTCCTACGGACTGTATCTATACAGTGTCCTGATGTGGGCAAGTCCCACATCAGGGAGTGGCAGTTAGCCACCGACGCAAACTGCAGACATGGTTATCATGATAGGCAAGAGGGCAGACATGACCATCACAGCTTCACAGTCGGTCTGACCCACTGAGATTTCTGGCTGTGGTTATCAAGGGTCCCAGGAATGATATCAAGAATCGCTCCTCTGATGTCTTACCTTATTTATACAACAAAGAATAATTCACGTCCGGTGAAGAGAGACTAGCTCATGCACTTTTGAGGCCAGAGTCCTTGAGTGAAGGGAAGCCAGGTCTACGTGAAGATGACAACACGCTTGTGTCCTGTGAGTCTTCCTCTAGCTTTCCCCAGAAGGACTGGCAGCCATTCATCTGAGTAACTGGTCTCGGGAAAGAAAAATTCTAACACCTTTTCAGGAGGTGCTGATTGGACTATTAATTCTTCGGGACCCAGCAAACCCCTGGAGTCCATTTGTCAGGGTCGGGGGCGAATGAGAGAAAAGTGACAATGAAATTTTGACCAGAATCAAAATGTTGAATGGGATATATTTCCCCAGTTCCTACCTGTATTTCATGTAAGCTAAAGTCTTCCAGGGCACAAGGTAGACACTTCCGTCTCCTGCCTTGACCGGTCGAGGCCCTCCAATAACTATCCATAACACACATTTCCTTGATAGCACTTATCACAACCGAAAAATCGTTAACTACTTTTAATTAAAAAATAATAATCTGCTATAATATCTGGCTCCCCAGGTGTACCAGAAGGCCCATGAGGGAAGAAACTTGTCTGATGGTCCCTTACTGTTCCCAGATCTAGAACAGTGCCTGACCCCTAGGAGGCTCTTGATCAATATTTGCTGAGTGAATAGTGATTACCCCATGTCAGCATTAAATGTCCCTGATCTAGTCCACCTTCAGCTGACTCTATGAGAGCATTTTCAGAGACTAATCATATTTCTGTAATTTTCAATGATTTTCTCGGCACCGAGCCAACCAAATTCTAATGGCCAAGAACCAATTGCCGTACATCAGTCAGGACTCTCTTGGTTGCAAGTGACAGAAGCCCCAACTCAGACCTGTTCAGGTGGGAAGGGATTTTGTTGGTTCACTGGACTGAATAGTGCAGAGTGGGTTGACATACACACTCAACCACGTTGTAAAGCTTCCATTCTCCGTGGCTTGTCTCTGCTTCCTCTGGGCTGGCTTCCTCCTTAGGTAAACTCTGGCCGTATGTTGACTCACAGAGTTCTCCCAGCTCGTGACTCAAGCGGAACAGAGTATCCTCCCTGATAGCTCTGGCCAGGGTCCCAGGAAGGGACCTTGGCTTGCATCACATGCCCACTTCTTGACCGAGGGTCAAGGGTAGCCGTAAAAAATTACCACAAACTCAGTGACTTCCAACAATGCAATTTTATTATCTTTCAGTTCTGGAGGTCAAAAGCCTGAAACGGATTTCACTGGGCCAAAATCAAAGTGCCGGCACGGCCACACTCCCTCTGGAGGCTCTAGGGGAGAATCCATTTCCTTTCCTTTTCCAGGTTCTAGAGGCCGCCCGCATTCCTTGGCTTGTGGCCCTTCCTATCAAGGCCAGCAGGGTAGCATCTGCCAATCTCTCTCTGACTCTGACCCTCCGCTTCTGACATCACGTCTCTTTTCCCTGACTGTCACCCTCCTGCCTCTCTCTTCCCCATATAAGGACGCTTGTGATTCATTGGGCCCACCAGATAATCCAGGCTAATCTCCTCATCTCATAATTCTTAACTTAATCACACCTGCAAAGTCCCTTCTGCCACATAAGGTCATATGTTCCCAGGTTCTGGGCATCAAGACATGGCGTTCGGATAGGGCCATTATTCACCTGACCACAGTAGCCAGGTGGGGAATACTATCATTGGTTGGCATGAGTCTTGCGGCATCTCTGGGGCTCAGAGCTTAGAGTCCAGCTTGTCCAAATCCCGGGAACAGAGGGCGATGACGGGAAGACAGAATCAAAGGCTCTAAGAGGCTGACGGGCTAACTTGGAGAAGCCCCAGCTGGGTCAAGAAGACACCGCCTCTGCTAATCACATCACAGCGGCTTCGTGCAAAGCGATGACATGGAAGGACGCCACCTGGGTTACAGGCAGCCTCCACCTTTTACTTCTCTAGATTTTTTCGTCACCCGTCTCACTGGCACTAGTTTTTTTGTGCTTAGCACAGTTCCTGAAATTTGGGAGCAGCTCAATCCTTCTCTTCCTTTTGTGTGTCAGTCACGTGGGTAACAACGTCTTAACCAGCTGAACATCTCCCTTCCCATTTCCTTCACGCCTTTCCCTAGATTTTTATTTCTGTGTGTTGATACCGGATGTTCAGGTTCACAGGTGAGTTCCAGATCAACAAGGATTCGGAGGAGAGGAGGAAAGTGGCCCTTCGTCGAGTGGGCCATCCTGGGTGCGGCAGCCCTGCCCTTCCCCCTGGTGCCCAACAGGCCCAGTGAGTCAGCCCATCGAGGCGATGCCCTCCCTGCCCTGAACCAGTTTTTATGCCACTCCAGACGTCCCAGACGAGCATGTTCTGGCTCAGGATTTAAAACAAAACACAAGAAAAATCATGTTTTTGTCACTCTGAGCTCAGATGCTCTTGTGCCAAAGGAAGTATGAGGATGCTTGCCCAGCCCCAGAGTTAGTTCATTTCTGCTCCAGACACGCTGAGCAGTGGTAGAAAGAGCAGGGCGTTTGGATCCTCCTCCCAGGTCTGCTGTTGGCTGTTTGGGAGACTTGGGGCAAATCCCTTGCATATCAAGAGGATCTATAATAATGACGACATTAAGAAGAATAGTGATAATACTTGCCACCCCATCTCACCTCAGCAAGAACCAGGTAAGCAAGTTCATACATGTGCTTCCTGCACCGTAAAGGGCCCCATCAAGCTCAGACTTGATGGCAGCACGCCCAGCGCCCTCCAGCCAAGGCCCTGTCTTTAAGAAGCTACATGCAGCTGCAGGTTTGCAACTGGCACACAGGAAGATGGGACGCCCACGGAAATTCCAAAGCGGGAGATTATGAAGTCCCCCCAAAGGACAGACCAGAATTCCAGAGCAATTCGGCCAACGTTAGCAGAGCATCTGGTGGTGGCAACGGGGCGCTTGGAGGGATGTGGGCTGTGTCTGGAGAAGGTCATGGCCTCTTGGGGAGACCGGGGCTTATGGAGCACAGTGTGCGAAGTGCCTTGTCACAGCAGTGGTGAATTGACCGACATTTCTGGACAGCAATTTGGCAAAATGTTTACGGAGGCTTTACAAATTCTAGTCTTCCAACTAGTCATCCTAAGAATGTATAAACTAAAGAGCTGATCCAGAGTCAGGAGAAAGAATGATGAGTAAGGAGGGTCATTGCAAGGTTATTTACAAAAACCAAAAGATTGGATCTAAATGTCCGACAGTAGGGGATGGCTGACAGAATCCTAGTGGATGGATGTGGTGAGACCCTGCAAAAACAGAAAATGTTTCTGTGATGCTTGATGACTCGGGGGTGTTTATAGCACTCAGAAAAATGTCTAATACAAACCTATATATGTGTGTATAATGTTTTTTTTTTAAAGATTTTATTTATTTATTTTTTCCCCCAAAGCCCCAGCAGATAGTTGTATGTCATAGCTGCACATCCCTCTAGTTGCTGTATGCGGGACGCGGCCTCAGCATGGCCGGAGAAGCGGTGCATCGGTGCACGCCCGGGATCCGAACCCTGGCCGCCAGCAGCGGAGCGCGCGCACTCAACCGCCAAGCCACCGGGCCGGCCCTGTATAATGTTTTATATGTAATGTTATACACAATAAACACATAGCCAGGCTACACTCCACTGCCCCCTAGAAATGTACACACACAGCTGCTCACAGATGCCAGATAGAGAATGACCCCTATGTCATACGTAAAGACTGGAAGGGTAACTCCGCAATATTAACGAAGTCCGTCTACGATTAGTAGGGTTTGGGGAGGGTTTTATTTTTCCTCATAGTTTCCTTTCTTTGCTATAATAAACATGTAGTCTTTATCTGAAAAAAAATTAAAATCGCTTTTAAAGTGAAGAAAACATTTGTAGTGGTGAAGATTCAGTCAAAGTGCAATATTCTAAATGGATTCATTGTTTTGAGGGTAAAATTTGTAAAAATCATACATGGAAATAGATTTGAAACAAATATCAAAATAGCACAGGTTGAGTGGTAGGATGATGGGTGTTTATGATTTTCTTCTTTGTGTTTGCTCTTGTTTTGCAAACTTGCGAAAACATGGGACGAGTTGTCTAGCAATCAAGTGGAAGGAGGGATTGGTTTTGACCCGGGGCCAGGAGGCCAGTGAAGTCTCCCAGGAGAGGCAGTTTCTGTGCTGGGGATAAGGGGGCCTGGCTGTGACCATCATGCAGACCACCAGGGCCACCGGCTCCTCCTTGGGTCTCCTACAGGCCCCCACCCAAAGCCTTCCTCAGTGAATGGGAAAGGGGCTGCTTCAGATGACACCTTGCGCCAGTGAAGCAAGTCACGGACATGGCAGAAACCAATAGAGGCCGTGTCACAGCAAAGTGTTAGCCTGGCAGCTGGCCCCATGGCCTCCCTTCTCCAGGCAGCCACGTGTAAACGGTCATCTGGGAGCCCACTGTTCCAGCAAACGGCCCACAGCGTCCAGACAGTGGCTCGCACGCCAGGCAGGGCCTAGCTCTGGTGTGAGGAGGACACACCGTGAGCTTTGTGAGTGCGGAGCCCGAGTCCACGGCTGGCACAGAGCCTGCCCCGCGATGAGCGTCTTGCAAGCAACACAAATAACCGTGATGTCTCCCCCGCAGCCCCATCCAGGTCACGAACAGCACGATGAATGTGCCCCTTGTCTGCGACTATGGCTCCGGCTTCAGCAAGGTGGGCTTTTCAGGAACAGCAGCGCCCCTGGCCATATTCCCAACCATCCTCGGGAAACTTCGGCACGACGTGAGTGATGGGGTATCCTTCCTGGGGTGCTGGTCAGCCCAAAGGTGGCTGCCCGGCCTGACAGCCACCCCACACCCAACACAGGGCTGGCCAAGTCACATCCTTAGGGCAGGGGTCGGCCAAGGGGAGCGTGTGTAAGACTCATCACGGGCCCTGGCTTGAAAAAATCAGACGGCCGAGCCCACCCCTGAGCGTCTGCTTCTGCAGGTCTGGGACGGGGCTCGGGGTTTGTCTTTTGAAACCACTTCTCAGGGGATGCTGGTGCTGCTGCCCTGGGGCCACACTTTGAGAACCACTGACCTAGATGGAGGAGGCCAGTTATATGAGTTAAAAAAGCAGACAGTTGTACAAAATAAATCAGGGTGCCCATCTATTTACTTGGTGAATTTCCCACTGTTAAGAGTGGTGTGGAGACTGGGAAGCAGTTCTCTACCTTTAAGGTAAACAGTAGTCCACTAGCGCTAAGTGGCAACTGACGCTCACCTCTGTGACAGGAAGACAATAGGGAGGGGTGGAGACTGAGGCAAGTTCCATGCCTAAGAGGGCGTCCTCTGCTGCCTGTCGACGTGTAAGAAAGGGGGCCCAGTGTTGCCAGATCTTCCTGCTTTTCAAGAGAATTTAGAAATTCAGATTATTTTTAATTGTGGTAAAATATACACAGCATAAAACTTACCATTTTAACCATTTTTAGGTGTACAGTTCAATGGCATTGCACATTCACCTTGCTGTGCAACAATCACCACCATCCATCTTCAGAAATTATTCACCTTCCCAAACTGAAACTCTGTCCCCCTGAAATACTAATCCCCCTCCCCCTCCCTCAGCCCCTGGCACCCACCATCCTACTTTCTATCTCTGCAAATTTGATGACTCTGGGGACCTCCCATAAGTAGAATCGTATAGTATTTGTCCTTTTGTGACTGGCTTATTTCACTCAGCATAATGTCCTCAAGGTCCATCCACATTGTAGCAGATACCAGAATTTTCTTCCTTTTTAAGGCTGTGTAATATTCCATTGTATGGATAGATTACATTTTGTTTATTCATTCAGCCTTTGAGTTGCTTCCTCCTTGTCTCTATTGTCAAGAATGCTGCTGTGGACATGGGAGTACAAATAGTATCTGTTTGAGGCTCTGCTTTTAGTTCTTTGGGGTATATACCCCGAGGTGGGATTGCTAGATCAGGTGGAATTCTATGTTTAAGAAGTTCAGATTTTTGTGTCAAGTTTTTAAGTATTAACTCACTTTTCCACAAACCCCATGCAGACTAAACAAAACGTATCTGCAGGCTAGATGTCACGACTCTCCCTCTGGGCCTTACCCAGGGTGCTGTGCGGGGGGCTTGACCCAGCTCTACAGTCAGACCCCATGTCCTTTGCAAGATGCTCGCCCACCTCCCCTGTGAGTCCCCTGGGACATCCAGGGGCTCTTCCAACTGAAGCAGCCGTGAGGCCCTTAGCCCCACGTTCCCATCATAACCGTTACTGATTACATTGATCTGAGCCCGGCAGCCCTGCCAGGTAGGCACCAGGGTGGCCCTTCTCCCTGAAAAGGGACGGGCAGCTCGGAGAGGTGACTCACCCATATCCACATGGTGAGTAAAGTGGGCCTAGTTCAAGCCCCTGCTCTGAGTCACCGTGCTCCTCGGAGGGAAGTTGAATCATCCAAGACAGGGAGCAGCTGGGTGACAAATCCCAAATGTCAGGGGTCCCATGGTGATGACTCCTGGGCTCTGTAGCTCTTGAAGCAAATTATTAGCAGTGTTTCTCATTATCCAGCTCAGGCTGAAGCTGACGTGCATATCTGTGGCCGAGTGTGAACACCCTGGCCCCTCACTAAGCAGGAAACTGCCCCGGGACCTGGAGACAGCTGATTGCTGCTCGCTGTCCGATGGCGGGGATACAGTCGCGACGGCCTAGTAATCAGCAGGTTCCTGCACCCCCCACCTACCCCCAGATGATCAGCTTGTTACTTCCAGATTGTAGAGCTTAGTGGAGAAGAGTGGGGGCCACTGCGTCAGGGAGACCCAGGCTCAACCACAGTGCTGCCCCCCAGCACTTGTGTGACTTTGGGCAAGTGTCCCTTTGCTGCCCAGATTTCTCTTTTGCGTAACGGGGTTAAGAAAAATACATGTTTATATCTATGTCGTTTGGCCCGGAGGTTAAATGAGGTGGTGAATGTGTCCTTAGCACAGTGTCCGGCCTATAGGTAGTGTTTAATAACGATGAAGATGATGGTGGCGATGATGCCAATGATGAATGTGTGAGTGTCCTGGGCCGGCCATAACAAATGACCACAACCCGGGGGGCATAAAACAACAGAAATTCCTTCTCTCCCAGTTCTGGAGGCCAGAGTCTGAAATCAAGGTGTGGCAGGTCCACGCTCCCTCCAAAGGCTCTAGGGGAGGGTCCTCCCCGCCTCTTCCAGCTTCTGGGGGATCCAGGCACCCCTGGGCTCGAGGGCGCCTCACTCCAGCCTCCGCCTCCGTCGTCGCGTGGCCTGTTCCCCTTTCTCTTCTCTGTCTCCAGTCTCCCTCTGCTTTCTCTTATAAATGTCCTTATGAGGCACTTTGGATTTCAGCCCCACCTGGGTAATTGCGATGATCTCATCTCAAGATCCTTAACTTAATTACATCTGCAAAAGCTCTTTCTAAATCAGATCACACACAGGTGGACACATCTTTAGGGGGCCCCATCCAGGCCACTAGAGCGACAACGAGACATCTCAGCTCCGCTCGCAGCCCCTCCTCCAGGGCTTGTCTCTGCCCAGAGTATAGGGTAACTTAGAGGGCGAGTAGGGGGAGCGTTTGAGCGGGGGGTGAGGGTCTCCCCTCACGGGAGTTCACCCCGGCCGGGCCGGAGGCAGCCTCAGCTCAGGCTCAGCCAGCCCAGAGGGCTGTACTGTGGCCAAGGTCATTCTCTAGAAGGACGGCCAGTGTTTCCTTGAGGAGCAGAGCCTTGGGCACCGATTAAGCCGAGTCTAGAGTTGGAGACAAAGGACTCCAAGACATGCAGAGCGTCAGGATCACTGGGAGCTTCACACAGCCAGGCGGCCTGGACCCACCTCCGTCTCCTAAGTTGGAATCTCAGGGGCAGGGCGGCGGGTGGCCAACTGTAGTTGCATAAGCTTTCCAGGTAATCCTGATGTGATCAGTGCAGGCGGTCTGTGGACCAGCCTTTGTGACCCATGGCTTTAAGGCCCACACATAAGGCCCATTTGCAGGTGAGGAAGGGAAACTGAGGCACAGAGAAGGCAGGACCCTTGCAGAGGGCTCAGCTAGTGAGGCCAGTGATCAAACGTGGGCCTGATGTCTCTCCCAGCCCCATCCATCTGCCTCCCCGTTTTCTCTCACACAGGCATATCCCATAAGAAAATCTTCGCACCTTTAGTCCCGTCTTGTTGTCTGCTCCTTGGGGGACCCAGACTAACACATGAACCAACTGTCAAATCCCCTTCTGAACGACAGAACGAGTGGTTTAATCTGCCAGGAAAGTAGCTGGGTTCATCTTCCTGAAAAATGATAGAAAGTAAATTAAACTGCAGACCCTTTCCCGCCAGCTCTCCAAAGCAGATTGGAAGCTGGCGCCTCTCTCCACCCCGTTCCTTCCTCCACCTCCCCTCTCTTCCCCGTGCTCAGGGTCCACATCTGCAAAGCAGGCAAGATGAGGGTCCAGGCAGTGGGTCCTCGGGAGCAGGGGTCCTCGGGAGCACTATACCTCGAGGGTCACTTGCTAAAACCTCTTGGTGGCATTTTGAACCAGTGTGCGGGTTTGGGAAGGCCACAGGTGCCAGCGCTGTGACCTGGAGCCGTCCCTCCCAGGTCATCACCCAGGTCATCACGGCGCCCACTCGTTGCTCGTTGTGCACCGGTGTGAAAGCTGAGTGGAGGCGAGTCAGTCTGGAAAGGGGACCTGTCCTGGCCCGTGTTTTTCAGAATCCGTTGGTGGGAATGGAAGAGAAAGACTGGTTCATCGGAGCTGAGGTTCAGAATAAAAGGGGGCAACTCAACCTGCAGTACCCCGTCTCCCGGGCGACCATCGCCGACTGGGACAACATGGAAAAGGTGGGCCGCAGCTTCTGTCGGGGCGGGACCTGTTCACAGACAGGACCCCCACCGATGCCAAGGGGTGACCCTTCTCTGCTGCCTGAGCATCTGGGAAGGGATCTAAGCCGGCATCCAGGGCTCCCTCTGCATCTCTTAGGTCCCTGTAAACTCTGCATCATGGTGCAAACCACATAGGTTCTGGAGTCAGAGACCTGGGTCTGAATCCCGTCTCCACTCCTTATGATCTACATCAGTTTGGAAAAGTAACTTGGCCTCTCTGGCCCTCAGTTTCCTTATCTGTCAGAAAGGGTATAATTTTTCCTACCATACAGTGCTGTTGTGAGGATTAAAGGGGATGATGGATAAAAAGTCCTTAATCCACTTCACGCCCATTAGGATGGCTATTATAAAAAAAAAAAAAAAAAAAAAAAACAGAAAATGACAAATGTTGGCAAGGATGTGGAGCAATTGGAACCCTTGTGCACTGTTGGTGGGAATGTACAATGGTGCAGCCACTGTGGAAAACAGTATGGTGGTTCCTCAAAAAATTAAGCTAGAATTACCATGTGATCCAGGAAGCCCCCTTCTGGGTATGGACCCAAAGAATTGAAAGCAAGGACAGGAAGAGATATTTGCATACACGTGTTCATGGTAGCACCATTCACAACAGCTAACAGCTGGAAGCAACCCAAGTGTCCATCAATGGGTGAATAGATAAGCAAAATGTAGTATGTACACACAATGGAATATTATTCAGCCTTGAAAAGGAAGGAAATCCTGACACGTGCTTCATCATTGAGGACACTGTGCTGAGTGAAATAAGCCAGACACAAAAAGACAGATATTGTATGATTCCACTTGTATTAGGTCCCCAGAGGAGTCAAATTCACAGAGACAGAAAGTAGGATGGTAGGTGCCAGGGGCTGGGGGAGGCGGATGAGGGGCTAGTGTTTAATGGGGACAGAGTTTTAGTTTGAGAAGATGGAAAATTTCTGAAGATAGATGGTGGTGATGGTTGCATAACAATGTGAATGTGCTTAATGCCACTGACTGCACACTTACAAAAGGTCAAAATGCAGGGCTGGCCCAGTGGCACAGCGGTTAAGTGCATGCGCTCTGCTTGGGCGGCCCGGGGTTCGCAGGTTCAGATCCTGCGAACTGATGCACCGATGCACTGCTTGTCAAGCCATGCTGTGGTGGCTTCCCGTATAAAGTAGAGGAAGATGGGCACGGATGTTAGCCCAGGGCCAGTCTTCCTCAGCAAAAAGAGGAGGATTGGCATCAGATGTTAACTCAGGGCTAATCTTCCTCACACACACACAAAAAAATTCAAAATGGTAAATTTTATGCTGCGTATGTTTTACCAAAATAAAAAATAATTCCTTAGTCCAGCATAGTAAGGATGTAATAAATATGGCTGATTTGAACCACTCTCTTTTAGTAACTGAGGTTCTGATTGAGACCTCCATGTATGGTTGAACAGGTTGCACACTGCCTTAGAAGACATGTTAATTATCCAAGCTGCATAATGAATCACCCCAAAACTTAGAGGCTTAAAACAATTATGGCCACCTATCACCTCTCTCAGTTTCTGTGGGTCAGGGATTTGGGAGCAGTTAGCTGAGTGGTTCTGGCCTGGGGTCTCTCATGAGGAGGCAGTCAGATATCCATTGGGGCTGCGTCATCTGAAGGCTTGACTGGGGCTGGAGGACCCACTTCCAAAGTGGCCTCTCATGTGCCTGGGGGGATGGTCCCTCCTCACATGGGCCCCTCTGCAGGACATTCAATGTCCTCACAGCCTGGTGGTTGGCTCCCTCCAGAGCGAACGATCGAAGAAGCCAAGGCAGAGGCTGCAATGCCTTTATTATGTAGCCTCAGGAGTCACAGACTGTCACGTTGGCCCTATTCTGTAGGTCGCACAAGCCAATCCTGTTTCAATGTGGGAAAGTCTGCACAGGCCTGAGTGCCAGGAGGTGTGGGTCATTGGGGGCCCTCTCAGAGGGTCACTGTGGGGGCATCATTCGCAGATATTTTTCTATCTCCACAGCTGAGGTGTCAGCCCTGGTTCTGGCTGTAGCTCCTAGTTAGTGTGTGGGAGGGAATGCAGAGACTGAAGCAGTGTAGACAGGTGTCTGGAGGGCGCTGCTCACCAGTTTGCGGGACCCGTGTTACCTGGTCACAGCTCCCACCTTCCTCTCCAATCTCTTTGTGGGGGGATGGCAAATGCCACCTGACTGAGAGCTAATGGAGCTGGTTTCTGTGTGTCTTTAGGTGATTCCAGCTCTTGGTTTCAAGTTTTTACCCGAATATCAGGGTCATTGCAATTATCCTCCTCTATGGCCCCCCACTCTCCATCTCATCCCCCTAATTCACCCCACACTGCCTGCCAAGTCTCTTCTACTGCTCACGTCGTGTTCCTGCTACAGGCCCTCAGTGGCTGGCCATCCAGGTGTCAGCCCACCCACCTGGCTTTTGCTGTTTCACAGGCACTGTGTTGCTTTGTGCTTCCGTGCCCTTGCACACGCTGTTCCCCCTTCCCGAGGCCCTTCCTGCACTGACTTTCCCCAGGGAGCACTTCCTTCATTTCTGTTTTCTGTTCTCCATGGAGCCTCCCTCCCAGAGGCAGGCAGGTGCTTCATCCGTAGTGATTAGCTATTCCTATTGAGGACCTACTGTGCGCCAAGCACTGTACCAGGTGCTATGACCCAAACTGTGTCCCCCAAGTTCATATGTTGGAGTCCTGACCCCCAGTATCTCAGAACATGACCTTGTTTGGAGATGGGGCCTTTGAAGAGGTGATCAAGGTCAGATGAGGTCACTAGGCTGTGCCCTAATCCAACATAACTGGTGTCGTTATAAGAGGAGGAGATCAGGGCACACACACAGAGGGAAGACCATGTGAGGACACAGGGAGGAGACGGCCGTCCACACGCCAAGGAGAGAGGCCTCAGGAGGAACCAGCCCTGTGACACCTTGGTCTCAGATGTCCAGCCTCCAGGACTGGAGACAGTAAATGTCTGTTGTTTAAGCCGCCCCATCTGTGGTGTTTGTTATGGCAGGAAACTCACAGGAAACTCATACACTAGCCTTCTACCAACGTCACATCACCGAATCCTCAGAGTCCTCCATGAGTGGGGCACATTTTCTGTCTTATGGATGAGGAAACAAGCTCACGATGGTCGGGTGGCTTGTCCGTGCACACACCTGGTGCACGTGGGACTGGGACTAATGGTGTGTCTGCACCCCGCACCCTCTCCCATGCCACACTCCCTCCCACTGTGTAATGGGGCTCCCTCCTGTGGTGTGGGACTTGTATCTGTCCCCCCATCAGACTATGAGGTCCTCTAGACGGGGACCGTGCCTCATGCATCTTTGCTCCCTTCCCACCTCAAGGCCTGGCACATGAATGGAGGTCCCGTGTCTCGTCCAAGGCCACACTCCGTCTTTCCTGCTGTGAATCAGCATCGCATGTGCTACCGAAGAAGCCACTGTGTGGTGTAGACGGGTTCCCCCCGCCTCACTGTGTCGCCCCCTCTCTCCCCAGATCTGGCATCACTCCTTCTACCAGGTCCTCCACATCGCCCCGGAGCAGCATCCCCTGATGGTGACAGAACCACCTTTAAACACAATGTCCAACAAAGAGAAAGTGTCGCAGGTAAGAGGCCAGGTGGGCGGGGAGGTCAGGGAGCAGGCGGGGGGTCAGGGAGCAGGCCGCGGTGGGGCAGCTCCGGCCTCCTCCGGAGCCTCGAGCCTCAGGGATCCCTCAGAACGTCACCTTCTCTTCGCTCAGTGAGGTAGAGACGCCGGCGAGCTGTCCCCTTTGACGTTAGCGGCAGGAATGACGGCCGCCCCTGGAGAGCTGGCCTAGGGGTCCGGCGTGGGCTGGGTGTTTAACCTAAATGATCACGGCCACTCTGGGAGGCGGGGCGATCATCAGCCCATTGCACAGATGAAGAAATTAGAGCATCCGGGAGCAGAAGTCATTGGCACAGGTCGCAGGGCGAGTGGCTGTGGACCCACCTGGACCCGCGTGCTCTGACTCCGCAGCCCGCTCCCAGCACTGCTGTGTGGTGCAGCCCACCTGGAGGTCTAACCCTGACTTAACAGCTCCCGGACCTCCGCCTTCTCTGAGCCTCATAAGGCATGGGGGGTGTGCACCAATTGGACTGACCGCATTGAACTGGGTTGAACAGGATCTTGGAGCACGTCAAGGATGCAGGCTGGTGAAGAAAGAAGGGTGCCCTCCCACCCAGTACAGATTGCAGAGTCCTCCTGAGGGCTGGAGTGGGGTCCAGGTGGGGTGGGGGCTTCAGGGGCTGCCGCTGGCCGCCCGGGTTCCAGTTACATCATTAGGCTTCCCCTAATGAGGACATCGGTGAGCTAATTAAGCAAGCAGCAAGGTTCCACCACCTGGCCCATTGTCCCTGGAGCCCAGTGGTGTCTCCCGCAGTGAGCAGTGACCTGAACGGCAGGCCCAGCGGCCAACAGCGCCACTTGCACATGGAGGAGGCTTGCGCTGTGGCCCAGAAACAGCGCGTAATCCATCACAGGGCAGGTGTGAGCTGCCACCTCATTTAACACGAGCCCTGAGGGGGCCGAGGAATCCTCTGCACGTGGATAGGCAGATCACAGAAATGGGCCACTGTGGGCTCCACGTGGACCAGGCACAGAGCCTACGGCCTTGAAACAGCAGGTACCCGCTTTGAGAATGCTAAGTACCCATCGGTGCCCCAGGGAGCTGCAGAGAGAAGAGAGAGGTGGACTGTCCCTCACCCCGAGGGAACATGCCGCTCTCGAACCATCTTAGCCTGAGTTCTCCAGAGAAACAGAACTGCGGCAGATAGGTAGAGAGAAAGAGATCCATTATAAGGAATTGGCTCATGTGAGTATGGGGGCTAGTAAGTCCCGGGATCTGCATGGTGGGTCAGCAGGCTGGAGCCCCAGCAGAGCTGATGGTGGAAGTTCTGGTCCAAAGGCAGGAATAACTGATGTCCTGGTTCAAAGGCCATCAGGCAAGAAGAATTCCCTCTTATTCAGGGAAGCTCAGGCCTTTTGGTCTATTCAGACCTTCAATTGATTGGCTGAGGCCCACCCACTTCTGGCAGGGCAATCTGCTTTACGCAGTCTATCAACTTAAATGTTAATCTCTTCCAGAAACACCCTCACAGACACGCCCAGAATAATGATTGACCACATGTCTGTGCCGCTTGTGGCCTGGTCAAATTGACACATAAAATTCACCTCATGCAACCACAGTGCTGGCCACACAGCCTGTCTCCAGCCCTTCCCCACCTCCCCGGGTTTGCTGCCTGCCTTTCTGCCCTGGCTGTCTCCAAATTCACCCCCTAGTGTATCAGGGTCCCAGGAGGAAACCACAGGTACACTCGCATGGGGTAATTTGGGGAGTTTATTGGAGAGATTACATAGGAAGGCGAACAAAAGTTTTAGAAAAGCAACATGAAATGGTGCAGAGGTCTGGGTAGTAACAGGGAGCCATTCCCCCCTAAATCTGAAACAGCAACGGGTGGTGTCCAGCACTGAGAGAGGGCCGTGGCCAGGAGCTGTGGCCTTCAAGGAGGGACCAGCAGGGAGGGAACGGGGACATCAGTCTGCCACCTCCCTCTCACCTCCCTCGGATCTCCTTCTGGGCCCCTGTGGGCAGAACCCACTGGGTTGCCCAGGGAAAGGGAACCTGTGACTACAGCCGGGGCAGAGTGGCGAGGCAGATGGAAGCTTCTGCAGGCAACGGAAGGCAGCCAGCCATGGTGGCCCGCACTGGGGCACCAGGAATGCCACCTCGCCATGGAAAAATGGACTTTTCCACATCTGTATGCTGTGCCGGGGGCTCTCCATCACACTCTGCCCTCCCTGCAGGGGCCCCTCCCTGCCCAAGGCTCCTCCCTGAGACTGGAACAGACAGAAGTTCAGGGCCGATTTTCCTCCTGGAATAAACCCTGTATCTTAAGAGGATTTCTGGCAGCCATGGCCCAGAAGAGAAGCTGATGGGGGAGCAGACTGGTGTACGGGGAAGGGCCCGGCCTGGCAGCAAGACCCCTGGGTTCTGGCCCCGGCTCTCCCAGCACATGTGACCTCGGGTGGATTCCTGGTCCTCACAGGGTCTCGGTTTCCTCATCAGAAGGATGGTGACAGTATCACCCTGGGGGTTGTCATGGAAACGAAATGAGTTAATGCCAGAAAGCACTTGTCACAGAGCTTAGCACCTGTCGAGCCTTCAGTCAGTGCTGCGTCTTGTTGCTCCCGGGCCTCAGTTTCCTCATCTGTGAGAAGACGGTTTCTCGCAAGAACCCTAAAGACCCTTCTAAGCTCTATGGCCTCTGGCCTCACGCAGGCCGGGGGAGCTGAGGCTGGTTTTGGTCTTTGTGGTTTTTAGGGGGAGGGGTCTCTAGGTGGATCACAGAAGCTGCCCTCCTTCCTCCACCAGGATCCAAATTCCAGGGGCGCCTGAGGGTGGCACAAACTCACAGGATGCAGGACACACCTGCTTCCAGATACCAGCCCTCCACACATCACCTTGCCTGTCCCTTCCCCTGGGAATGCACGTCAGGTAGAGTCCAGTCTGGGACTATGGTGCGTGACGCTGCTGTGTGCAGTCGTGAACCCATCTTTGTATGGACACGAGTTCTCATTTCTCTTGGGTAAATCCTGAACCCCCGCAGACGGCTGTCCCGTAATAACACTTAGTGAGGAACTCGCCCAGTGGTGTATCCCGGCTGTGTGTGATATCGTTTTTTAAAAATGCTGCCTTGACCCGGTTTTGAGGTCTTTCTAGAGGCCGGTCAGTCCCCTTCCTGGGCAGCTGATGAAATCCACACCCTAACCACTTCCTTGTTGTCCCGTCACACTCCACGGCCACTATACACCTGTCCTAGTCACCCCAGAGCCAGGGACCAGACAACCTGGGCCAGCCTCTATGCCCAGGAGCCCACGAAGTTATTCAGATGAGCCAATCCACAGGGATCCCTCTAAAGCTAGCTGACCCCACCCCACTGGCCCTCCGGAAGCTGCCCCCGACAGCTCCAGCTGGCTGTCACCCTGTCCCCAGGTGCAAGCCCCCATGGCCCTGCCTGGCAGCCTGCTCTGGTTTGGGGCTGCACCTAACACAGGCTGCATTTCATCTACCCAAGTGACACAATGTTGGGGCCCACCATCCAAAGAACCTTTAAATCTTAGAGACCCCAGTGTCACCATCTTGCAGGAGAATCATTCGCTTTCCCAGCCAACCTCACGGAGCCAGCGCCCTGCTGGGTCCAGCTCCCGTGCTCATGTCCCACCTCTGCCACCTGCTGCCTCCCATTCTCTCCACTGGTCTCTAACGTGGAGCAGGGGGTCTAATGTCACTTGCCTTGGGGGGAGTCACCATGGGCGGTAGAAGCAAAGCTGTGTCTCTCCACCCTATATCAGTCAGCACCCAGGTCTCCTGCTTACGCCTCTACCCTGTATGCAGTCAGCACCAGGAGGTACTTCTTGAACAGGCATGACTGCACTAAGTGTCAGGCATGCAGTTAACACACAGTGACTGTTAGCCTCCATTGTTTTCATTATTATAAAACAACTAGATCATCTCCAGTCGAAGTGTCGGAATTTCTGTAAAGTCTGCTCCCCTCCGAGAGTAGAAAGAAGGGCCGGTCTTCAGTGGAGGGAGCAGCAGTGGCTTCTCAGAGGCATTTGGGAATTCAGCGGCTCCCCCATCGTGATAAAACGGTGGTTCACACGATGATGAGAAGCTCCCTAATCAGTCTCGCGACAGTCTGGTAAGGGACCTGGGAAGGATGCGAGCCCGTTTCACAGACTGGGAAACTGAGTCACAGAGCTCGTCAGGGCAGAGCTGGGAGAAAGAGTGGTTGCTTCTTGACCCCGTTGTCGGGATCTCTGGGGGAGCCAAGGGCCTCCTGCCAGCCGGACTCACGTTGTGCCCTCGGAATTAAGGGAAGACCCACCCCTCCTCTGTCCGCTTCCCAATGCTTCTCCTCAGATCCTGTTTGAGACCTTCAACGTGCCTGCCCTGTACTTAGCCAACCAAGGAGTCTTTTCTCTGTACGCCTCCGGCCAAACCTCTGGTGAGTGGCCTTTAGAAGCCTGGCCCCCATGAGCCCACCCTCACCCGTCCCTCAGGCTGCCCACCCCCCGCCCCCACAAATAACAAAAGAGAGGAAAAATCCACAAAATGCACACTTGCCAGCCCTTTTCTGAACTCCTTCCCTTGCCATCCCTCCTGGTTAAACAGTTTGCCCCCACTCGATTCACTTTTTTTTCTTAACGGCTTTTTTGAGGTGTAATTGATGTACAATAAATTGCACGTGGTTAAGGCATACAATTTGATCAGTTTTGACACGTGGATACACTCATGGAACCATCAGCACAGTCAGGATAAGGAACACAGCCACCACCTGTAAACGTTTCCCTCCCGTACTGCTCCCTCCAGTCTGTCCTCAGATGAGTTTGCCTTTTCTGGAATTTTGTCTAAATGTCATCATGTGGTATGTGCTCTTTTTGAATGGCTTTTTTCACTCAGCATAATTATTTGGAGGATCATTAGCGTTGCTGTTTGTGTCAATATTTCATTCCTTGTTATTGCTGCGTAGTATTCCATTGTACGAATGCACAATACTGTATCTACTCATCTATGAATGGACGCTTGGGTTGTTTCCAGTTTGGGGCTATCATAAATAAAGCTGCTATGAACATTTGTGGACAAGGCTTTGCATGGACATATGCTTCCATTTCATTTGAGTAAATATCTAGAAGTGATATGGCTGGGTCATATAGCAAGCGTATGCTTAACTTGAAAAAAAATCTGCCAAACTAGAGCCAAAGTGGTTGCATGCACCATTTTGCATTCCACCAGCCGTGTGTGAGAGCTTCAGTTCCTCCAGATCCTCACCAACATGGTGCATCTTCTTAATTTTAGCCGTTCTAATGGGTGGGCAGTGGTATCTCATTGTGATTTTGATTCTTATTTCCCTAACAACCGTTGATGTGGAGCATCCTTTCACGTGTGTTTTTTACCATCCGTACATCTACTTCAGTGAAGTGTCTGTTCAAATGTTTTGCCCAATTTTTCATTGAGGCGTTCGTCTTTGAGTTTTGAGAATTCTTTTTGTATCCTGGGTGCAAGTCTTTTATCAACTATATGTTTTGCAAATATTTGCTCCCAGTCTACGGCTTGACTTTTCATTCTCTTCATTGTGTCTTTGAAGAGCAGAAGTTTTTAGTTTCAGTGAACTCCAGTTGATCAATTTGGTTTTTTTTGTGGCTCTTGCTTTTGGTGTCATATCTAAGAAATATAGGCTGAACTCAAAGGTTTTCCGCTGTGTTTTCTTCTAGAAGTTTTATAATTTTTAGTTTTACATTAAGTTCTATGATCCATTTTGAATATATATATGTTTATATATGGTATAAGGTATGAGCGAAGTTTTGTGTGTGTGTATGAAGATGTCCAATTGTTCCCACACTCTTTGTTGAAAAAACTATGCTTTCTTCATTGAGTTGCCTTTGCACATTTTTTTTTTGCAAATCAGTCATCCGTATATGTCTGGGTCTATTTCTGTACTCTCTATTCTGTTCCTTGAACTTATTTGTCTAACTGTAGGTTAACGCCACATTGCCCTGGTATCTGCAGCTTTATAATAGGTCTTGAAATAAGAGAATGTTAGTGCTACAACTTTGGTCTCTTGTTTTTAAAAATATTTGGCCACTCTACGTTCTTTGCATTTCCATATGAATTTTAGAATAAGTTAGTCAATTTCTACCAAAAAAGGCTCTCCGGGTTTTGATTGGAATTGTATTGAATCTACAGATGAATTTGGGAAGAACATCTTAACAATACTGAGTCTTCCAACTAATGAATATGGTATATCTCCTAAGTTTTCTTTAATTTCTCTTGGCAATCTTTTGTGGTTTACAGTGTATAAATCATGCATAACTTTGTCAGACTTATCTCTGTTTCATATATTTTGATGCTATTGTGCATGATATCTTTATTTAAATTTCTGATTGTTTGGTTGCTGGTATGTGGAAATACAATTGATATTTTTGTATCAATATTGTATCATGGTACCCTAACTGAACTCATTTATCAGTGCTGGTAGCATTTTTGTAGGTTTCGTAAGATTTCTCTACACAGGCAATGTTGTCTATAGATAGGCAGTTTCGCTTCTTTATTTCCAAACTCTATGCTTTTCATCGTTTTTCTTGCCTGATTGCTCCAGCTGGAACCTCCCACACAAAACTGGTCTTGCTGCTGATCTTAGAGAGAAATCATTCAGTCTTACACCGTAAGTACAACATTTGCTGTAGGTTTCTCATAAGCATCCTTTATCTCTTGTATTCTTAGTCTGCTGAGAGTTTTCTTTTAAATTATGAATGGATGTTGGATTTTGTCAAATGCATTTTCTGCATCTATTGATATGATCATGTGGATTTTCTCTTTTAGTTCTTTAATACGGTGAATAACATTGATTGGTTTTTGAATGTTAAAACAACCTTGCATTCTTGAGATCCCATTTGGTCATGACATATTATCCTTTTATATATTATTGGATTCGACTTGCTAAAATTTTGTGTCTGTGCTCATGAGGGATGGCGGTCTGCCGTTCTCTGTCTTGTGATGTCCTGTCTCTCTGGGACATCTCTTCTTTGTTGCCTGATGCCCAATATCTTGAAAACTGTTGTTTCCTGTATGTCACCCTCTTTTTTAAGTGTTTCAGGTTGGGCGGGAGAATCCACTTTTTGTTCCCCATCTTAGTTGGATGTGGAGGTCTTCCTGACTCACTTTGCTTCATTTAAACTTGAAGTTCTTGGTTACCAGATTCAACAGGTGAAAGAAGCCAACCATCCAGACCCCTAATCAGCTCTGGATGGTTCCAGAATCCACCATTTCACACAAATGTGGGCCATGTGTTCCCATTACCACATCACATCCTTTCGGACTATTGCAGAGGGAGCAGTTTGCCTTGCTAACCAAAATGTACGCCTCTTCTGCTGCATTCTGACTCTTCTGACATTCCAGCATCTCCCAGGGATCCCCACTGCCCGCATCAAGGCACAGACAGTTCTTTCGAGACAAAGGTGTTAAGAGCACAGTATTCATCTTCTTCTTTTACCTCTTTGGCAACTGCTGCTAATACCTGCATGTCTAGTTTAATGAGAAAATCTGCAGGATTCCTGTCCAAAATAGTCAGCCCTTGGTCTGACTCAGTTAGGCTTCATCCTGGCACACTCCCCTAAGGGCAAGAAAGTCTGCTTCTCAGACTCTTTGCCTTCCCCTCCAGTTACATCCCCCTCTACCATCTCTTCTGCAGTCTTGACATTCAGTAAGGGATACCGTGTACCCCACACTCTGATGCCCGTGTTCTCTTGTCTAGGAACAACCATTGAATCTGGAGAAGGAATGACATACTTCGTGCCCATCGTTGAGGGCTGTCCTTTGCATCAGTCGACCATCCAGATGGACGTGGCAGGCCAAGACCTAACCTTGTACCTCCTGCAACTATTGACAGACAGTGGGCACTCATTGGTGGGCACAGGTAGGAAACTGCTATTCTTGGCCAGGTAAACCAATCCATGGGGTGTAGTTTCCTTCTTGGCTTGCTCAACCTGCAGCCCTCAATTTGTAAAGCTAACGTGACCATCATCCAAGTTCTAAAAACAACTCTATCTACATTTACGGACATTTAGTGGATTGATGATGACAACGAGGATGTTGGTGATGATGATGATGATGATTATGATGGTGATGATGGTGGTAATGGTCATGATGATGATGATTATGATGGTGATGATGGGGGTGATGGTCATGATGATGATGATTATGATGGTGATGATGGGGGTGATGGTCATGATGATGATGATTATGATGGTGATGATGGGGGTGATGGTCATGATGATTATGATGGTGATGATGAGGGTGATGGTCATGATGATGATGATGGTGGTGGTAATGGTCATGATGATGCTGATGGTGGTGGTGATGGTGAAGGTGATGATGGTAGTAATGATGGTGATGATGGTGTGATGATGATGGTGGTGATGATGACGATGGTGGCAATGGTGATGGTGATGATAATGATGGGTGTGATGATGATGATAAGATGATGCCAATGATGATGAGCTAAGCTTTACAGAGTACTTGCCCTGTGCAAGCTACTGGGCTAAGTAAACATTTCACATACATTCTTTCATTGCTGCATGCTACAACACCAAGAGGGGGAACAATTATCTCCATTGCAAGAGGAAGAGGCTTAGGAGGCTCAGGTAACTTCAACATCCCTTGACTAGTAGGTGTAGCAGCTGGGATGTGAACCTAAGGACTCCAGATGAGGATGTGCCTGTCCCACTTTTCACCCAGTTCCTGGACTAGATTCCCAGCCTGTATAACCTGCATGACACCCATTCCCAACAAGCCTACAACCTGCATTATACTTTCCGGTCTCCCCAGGCAGGAGGTCTGTGTGCAAAGCCAGCAAAGTATGGACCCTAAAGAATAGCAGCAATTAGAGGCAAGGATTGGTCAGGACGAAGGGAGACATTTTATTGACATCTCACACTTAGCACAATCTTTATGTGCATTATTTCATCTCATCCTTACAACAATTCTCTGAGTGGTACTTCATCTCATTCTTGAAGATGAGAGAAAGGAAAGTTTAAGAGGAGAATGAACTTGCCTAACGCCGTGCGTTTGGTGAACAGCAGAGGTGGAACTTGAACCTAGAATTGTCTCACTAACACCCAAACTGGGCAAGGAAGGGAAAAAACCAGGAGTGTGTAGTGTCCCAGAAGCCAAGGACAGAGACCATGTTGGCCACACATCAGTGGCTAGAGGGAATGAAGTCAAGAATGAAGTGAAGAGCGTGGCGGGGTTTTGAAACCAGTTGGACATGATAGACGTAGCAAGACCAGCTCAGGTGGAGCGGGCGAAGGTGGGAGTCAGAGGTCGGGGGCTGAAGAATCAGCGGGATTCCCAGGCGAGCTGGTGCGGGGAATTCCCTCCGCTCCAAACTCAAAATCAGTGATAGACAAACTATAAAACCATAACACCAAGAGACACAGCTGGATCTAGAACCTGTTGTCAGCCACCCAGAAATGGGAGGGGTGTGACCTTCCAGATATTTCCAGGCGAGGGGGCTTCCATCAGCTCAGGCAGTTCTCCAGAGGAGGGGGCAGCTGTGAGCTGTTCGTAGCCAACACTCACGGCAGGTGGGGATGGGGCACCAACGACACCTCCTACTTTAATAGGTAATGAAATTGAATTTGATCTTCCACCTGCCCCCAAACACACGCCGTATACAGTAGGGTATCAACCTGTAAAATGTGGACATTTTCCAACGCTTGCGTGTCAGCTCAGGACATCCCTATTCTACCTTCTCTCCCACAAGCCCAGGCCCCCTACACACGTTGCAGATCAAGAGGTACCAGAATAGGAGAAGAAAACAGAAATAGCAGCTACGCTTGAGCTGTCTCGTCCCCACCACAAGGAGCTGAATCTTCAGAAAGATGCTCCCCCGGGGGAAAAAATGCTTTTGTGGACTCGTCTCACGTTCATACCGTTTTCTATTTCCCACAGCCGACAGGGAGTACATCCGGGACGTGAAAGAGAAATGTTGCCATGTGGCTTTGGACTTCAACAAGGGAAAAATGAAAGCCAGCTCGCCTTCCAATGCACAGAAATATCAGCTGCCTGACGGCCGAGAGATCAACATTGGGCGGGAGAGGTTTTCCTGCCCCGAAGCGCTCTTCCAGACAAACCTCATAGGTGAGCTGGTGGGAAGGGGACGGGATGAGCCCAGACATGGACAGCGGGCACGCTGTAAGGACAAAGGGGCTGAGGTGACCAGGAGAGGACTCTATTTTGGATAGCAAATAGTCACAAGTCAGCATTCCATTTCAAAAGCTCCTCTGATATCAGCTCTCATGTATTGAGCACCTGCTGTCTGCATGTCACTTTGCAGACCATCGTACGTGGGTTATATCCTTTAATCCCCCCAATATCACGTGATCCCATGTACAGATGAGGAACCCCACTGGAGCATCTTCAGTATTTGCCAAACATGATGAAATCCTACGCCGGGTGGCACGTCTTCTCTTGTATTATTTATACTCCACCTACTTACAAAATAATTTGAAATATGAGAATTAAGACAGTTAAAGCAGAAAAACCAAAACCATAGATTTAAGGGGAACTTCAAAAATTTGGCTGGTCTAGAGATTTTAGACGAGCCTTGAGCTGACTAGGCTCCCTGGCAGCTATGGCAGAACAGGAAAAAATGATGGATTATAAAATCCCATTGATTGGGAAGATGAAGTCTGCAGTCACAGAAAACCAACTATTTCCTGGAATCAAATTTTAAAAATACGAGGTGACACTCATAAAGGACAGAGGGAACTCAAAGGGACCCCCCACTTCCCCAGGATCAGCACCGGAGAAGGACGTGGCGTTTCTAATCCAGCTTGAATTAGCTGTGTTCGTCTCCATTTTCCCTGTTAGCTATGCGGGGGATGACGGCTTCAAACACGGCACATGCCCCCTAAATATTCACTGCATAAGTGAAGAAGCCATCGGATGAATCTCTTCACCCACAATGTGACATTTCTCTCCGGGTCCGGGTGGGTCACAGCGAGTGTGAACACACCGCAATCACGGTGAGCACAGACAGTCACAGCACTTGCTTGCTGGGCCGGGCGCCCCACACGATTCCCGGGAATCAGCCTTTTCTGTCCTCTTCCAAGGTTCTGCTCTAGGTACCCTCACAGATGAGGAAAACGAGGAGCCAACAGCACCACCCTCTCTTCCCAGAAGCTCACCATATTGAACAGAAGGGAGTGCACTGCACACACTTTTTAAGGGCTGCTCTCATCGTATTTGAGTCTATTTATATGGACACACAATGAGTCAAGAAAGGAATAATCAGTATAATTTTTCAAAGACTACCTGAGCAAGGACACTGCCTCCACAGAAATCCTTTCATAAAGTAGTGGATACCGTAATAATTGTCAATAACACTTGAATACAAATTCTCTCGGATGAGAGAGGAGAATTAATATTTATTTATTCAGTCACTAGCAGTCAAGTCCCATGATTGTACTGGGCAATTCACATACATTCACCTGTTGAAACCCACAAGGGCCTTGTGGTCGGTGGCACTAATGCCCGCCCATGGCACGTGGAGCTGTCTGAGATGAGGGGTCCCCACCCCCCAGTGCCTGCAGCTGGAAGGGAGGAGCCCACGTGTGCAGCCAGCCGAGCCTCTGCGGAGCCAACCCCCAAGATTCTTTCTTCCCCCGCCCATCCTGACAGGGAGGAACAACCTAGGTATCCACATGATGGCCTTCCGGAGCATCAGCTCCTGCAATCCCACCCTCTGGAGGGTTCTCTTTGGCCACGTCGTATTGTCCGGAGGTACTGGCTCCTGTTCTGGCTTGCAGCTCCGGATGCAGAAAGAAATATCCGCCCTGGTTACCCCCACAATCAACGTAAAGGTACGGTCCTCCCCATCCACCCTTTGGGGGCTTCCGCCTTTCATCCCACAGGTGTTTCCGGAATGCCTCTGATGTGCCAGACATGGTGCCAGGTGCTTAGGGATGCACCAGTAAACAAAAGTGACCCAAGTCCTTGGAGCTTACCTTCTAGTTGGGGGAGGAAGCTATAAACAATACAAATCAACACAATACGGAAGCAAATATGCAATAATATGTAAGCCACGGGGGAAAGTGGCAAGGGACGGAGGCAGGGTGAGTGATCGGGAGGGGTCTGCTCAGGAAGGTGGCAATTGAGTAAATACTTGAAGGAGGTGAGGGGGAGCCATGTGGATATCTGGGGAAGAGCTTTCAAGCAGAGGGAACAGCCCATGCAGCAGCCCAGAGGCTTGCTTCCTGGAGGAAGGGCTGGAAGGGTTGGCTGGGGTTGAAAGAGCGAGAAGGGTAAACGAGGTCAGAGAAGCTGTGTAAAGCTCTTACCCCCAGAGAAACTGGAAACTGCCAGAAGCTTTGAGCAGAGGAATGACACGATCCAGCCAGGCTCTGGGGGACGGCTCTGGCTGCCGTGTGGAGGGCGGACTGTCGGGAGGGGGAGGGCAGACCGTCGGGATGCAGGTGGAAAGTGATGCTGTGATTCAAGTGAGAGACGCTGGTGGCTCAGAGCAGGCCGTGCAGGGGTGGGAGGTGGCCAAACCCCAAATGCACACAGACGGCAAAGGTGACAGGATTTGCAGAGATTTGACGAAGCTGTGAGGGAGGGGCAGGCGGAGGAGGGCAGCCGTACTGGAGGGTGTAGACCCACCTTTAATCATCCACAGAGCTCATTAAATTGTTCCCCTAAAGAAGAGAAGAATTCTCTCCCTAAAACGAACTCACCCCCCTTCAGAAAACACGAGTTCCCATGGGACCACCTGTTAAAATAACGGTTTCTCCCAACAACCCCAAATCCCGCTATTATAATGTTTTTGGGTTAAAATTTTGCATGATTCCCTCTTATTTCTTTAGAATAGTTTTCCCCCCTTAGAATCCATTTCCAGTTGTGGATTTCCTGATTCAGAAATGTGTGCGCAGGTTAAGGCTTTTTGAACACATGGCCAAATTGCCTGTGGAAGCATCCACCTCTGATCCTGTCGGTGCAGAGGCAGCTTCTTACTCCCATCTGTTCATTCCAGCACGGGGACCATCGTCCTAAAAACTCTCTTCCCGACGGAATAGATGGAAAACAAATGATTGTTCTAATTTGTATTCCTTTAATTACTGATGACGGTGAAGAGTCTGCATATGTTTCCTAGCTGCCTGTGGTTTTTCTCTTCTTCTTTTTTGTTTTTTTTTTAAACATATTTTTGTAATTGCTTATTCCAACCCTTTGGTCATTTTTTCTGATGGCAGTTTTGCTCTCTTCTGAATGCATGAATCCTCCCAGTTTGGTGCATGCTTTTGTTTGATTTTGTGTGTTTGTTTAGATCAGGCACAGGTGGGGTAGATGATTCGTCCAATGTGACACCCTACTGATGGAAGAAAGGACAGAATGGAGGATCCCGGGAGCCTGGTACCAGCTCTTTTCTCTGCCTGATGCCCGACCCTGAACGTGCTTTTTCCCTCCCTTATTTCTGACTCTTTTCCTTTTTTTCCCTTAAAATTTCAGCAGTATTTCTTGTCTTAACCCATACCAGCAAATGGTTTCCAAGCCAAGCACAGGTGTGACCAAGCCAGCGAGCATCGGTAACTGGACCTGACAACGCAACATCCCTTATTCCCGCCTCCGCCTGGGCCTTGCTTTTCCAAATCCTTGTCCCAAATCCCTTTTCCCTGCTGATCCCTGCAGCCATGCGTTACCTTCCTGTCCTAGAATAATAAACATGTCCTCTCACGATCTGCCCAAGCGCCTTAAGGAAAATCAGTGAGTACGTGGGGGGACGGCTGTCTGACCTGGAGCAGGTGGATTTAACCTTCCAGGGCCTCAGTGGCCCCGCCTGGCAAATGGATATGATGTTCCCCTCCTCCAGGCCAGAGGAGACTGAGTTGGATAAGAAGCTACTGGAACTGAAAGGGAAGGAAATACACACGTGACAGGAGTCAGTGTGAGGGTGAGAAAGTCTAGACAGCGAGGCACGAAACGGAGAAGGAATCTCTCCAGGTTGATTACCTGTGGGGTTTTTTGCTTATTTGTGTTTTCTAATTTTTCTAGAAAATATGTAAGCCTTGTGCATAGACAATGCATAGTATAAAACGTGTCATGTGTTTTAGAGTGAATCGTTAAATATCTTTAAAGGTTAGAAGAAATCGTGTTTGCCGGGGGAAGAAATGCCCGCCCGTGAAGTCCGTTCAGGGATTGGTATTTTGTGTCCCCAATGTAGAGCAGTATTTTAATTCTGGTTTCTCCCTCTCTCCCCTCTGACCCCTCCCTCCCTTCCCTGCCCTCCCGCCTCTACTCCCCTCTCTCTGCCTCCTCGCCTCCATCCAGGTGTCCACCTCTCCGTATTCCAGATACGGCGCCTGGGTGGGTGGCTCCATCCTGTGCTCACTCTCTACCTTCAAGGACATGTGGGTCACCAGCGATGAGTACAAGGACATCGGTTCCTCTATGGTCAGTAGGAGAAGCTTCTGATTGTGGCTCTCTGGACCCCATCCCGTCTCCCATCAGTGCCAACGCCAGGCTGAACCACAGCTTGGCTGAACTGACCAGAGCTCAGAACCAGCTCAAACTAGAGGGTGGCCTTCCTCCCCCAGACTTCAATAAAAAGGGCCAACAAAGGACAGACAGCTTCTTTGTCTGGGTAAGGCTTGCACCCCTTGGGAAATGCTCACAGGGCACTCACTATATTAACACAGAGCACTGAAGGGAAGGGAATTTCTGCTGACCCTGTGTATCAGTCAGCATGGCTAAGCTGTGCTGCAGTAACAAACATCCCCAAAATCTCAGTGCCATGGAACAAAGGTCTATTTCTCACTCATGCTGCATGTCCACTGAAGGTCAGCAGGGCTCTCTCCTGTATCGCCTTCACTCCAGAATCTGGCTTACAGAGCAGACACCATCTGGAACATTGTCCTTCATTGTGGGTAAGCATAAGAGTGCCCTGGTGGGTCTTTCACTGGCAATGAAATGCTCCGGCCCAGAAGGGACACGCTGAACATCTGCTCACAGTTAATTGACCAGAACAAGTCATGTGGCCCTAAACCACCGCAGGGACCAGGAAGTGCCATCCTGCCATGGACTCGATATCCCATATGGGAAGTTCCGTGAGAGCACAGTCAGGGCGGGATCCACAGCACACACAATGCAAGGAGTCTTACGTCCTTAAGCAAATTTAATCCTCATGATGTTGCTGCGAGATTGGCTTTATTAAAGCCGATTTCACGATGCAGGAACTGAAGCTAAGAGAGGTTAATTAACTTGATCTTGCCATTCACACAGTGACAGGGAGTTTAAATCCATGGATAACACCTAGTAGGAGAGCCAGAGGGTGAGAGCAGAGAGAACAAAGGAGACAAAGTAAACACAAACGATAGAGGAACATCTCCCCAAACTGAAGACACCAGTTTTGCAGGCAGAAGGACCACCGAGGACGGACAGAGTGAAGGGCGATTCCACCAGCAGGCGCTGCCCAAGGGAATCTCAGAATATTGAGGTAAAGAATAAATTCTAGGGCGGTGAGAGAAAACAACTGCCACAAAACCCAGGTTATCTATAAAGTAGTGTTACCAGAATAAATCCAGATGCCCATTTAATTTGAATTTCAGAAATACAATCAATAACTTTTTAGAATAAGCATGTCCCAAATATTGCATGTGTTTTTGTTTGCTAAATCTGGCAACCCTCTGTGAAAGAAAGAGGCTCCCATTTGCATCCAAATTCTTACCTACAAAAGTAGTGCTGGAGGATACGGGAATGAAACCACTGAGACGGGAGGGAGGATTCTTTTGAACCTAAAATTCTATACCTCGTCCAAGTGGGGTTGAAATGGTGGAAAAAATAATTTGGTGACAGGCAAAAACTCAGAAAATTTACAGCCCATAACCCTCTGTAAAAAAATGAATCAAAGATTATCTGAGATGAATAAACAGACAGGCCAAGAAAAAGAAACAGTGGAGAGTAAAGAAGCTAGACTAAACTTACAGTTAAAGCTAAATCATTGTTAATACAGAATTTTTAAAAATTAATACCTATATGGAACAAAAAATCTCAGATGATTTCAAAATGGGGAGGAGGTTAGAGGCGGGAATGAAGAAGAAAGTGAAATTGTGGAAAATATGGACGTCAATTAACTCTAGATGTTGACAGGAAAGAATGAGTTTAGATGTGTGTGCTTCTAATTTAAGGGAACAGGCCGCTGCACCCTACAGCCCCAGCCTGAACCTTTGAGGGTCTGCTTATTTTCCTCAGCATGAAATACTGGCTGTGCGATCTGGCCGAAACTCTCCACCAGTCCCAGATAATTCAGGTGAGGAGAGGCACCATCCGAGTAGCTGCTGATATATTTCAAAGTCATATTCTCATCGACAGAATACCATGGCAGATGTCAAACATTGGTTTGTTTTTCAATCATCAAATGTTTCTGTTTTTTCTCTGACCTCAAAACAAGTATCCTTATTTCTATAAATTTGGAAATGGTAGCAAAAGTTGCTGCCATTGTCTTTCTATTAGCTACTTACCCGATACAGTGTAGCTGAGAAAGCTGATCTGTAGGCTGAAAACCACACCAGCATCCCTCCTCTTGATAATAAGTTTCACTTTGGGCAGTGGTGACTGAATGTATAAATCAGGATACTTTTTTTTTTAATATAATTTTATTTATTTATTTTTTCCCCCAAAGCCCCAGTAGATAGTTGTGTGTCATAGCTGCACATCCTTCTAGTTGCTGTATGTGGGACGCGGCCTCAGCATGGCCGGAGAAGCGATGCATCGGTGCGCGCCCGGGATCCGAACCCCGGGCCGCCAGTAGCGGAGCGCACGCACTTAACCATCAAGCCACGGGGCCGGCCCATAAATCAGGATACTTTTAAGGTAGTAAACCTTTATGTGATGCTTTTGTTACGTTGTGAGTGGACAATGGACTCTAAAGGAAGCTAAAGCAGAAGAGCTGTGCCATTTTTAATGTTGTGAATTGTGTTCTATATGCATCTAACTCTAAGAAATTGTTTTACATAACTTAAGGGTAACCAATGGGAAAATAGCAATAAATGAGACATATGTAGCATGCAATTACAAAGGAAAGTTGAAAATAAGGCAATGGAAAAGGATATGCCAGAAAAATGAGAACAAAAGGAGCAGATGACAAATCAATCAAATTCAAGCAAAATCATCAGAAGCATCGAGGAGATGCTTCATTTATAAAGGGTGAGGGGCAGCCTCTTAGGAGACATGAGTCTTTTCACCTTTTTAGGTGCACACAGCTTCGAAGTGCATCAAGCAAAGGGAGTAAGACCTAGAACATGCTGAGAACTCCTTCCAATGAGGATTCACACACCCCAAATCAAACTCTTCAGCTCTGTCCCAGTGAGTGTCAATGCTGTGAAAGTAATTCTTGACTTTTCTCTTTCGTAGCCTACATAAAGTATTGGCAAATCTTATTGATTCTACTTTCAAATAATATCTAGACTCCAAGCCGTCTCCCCAGGGTACTGCTCTCCCTGAGGCAGCCCCACCATTCCTCTCTCCTGGGTTTGCAGCAGCCCCCTACCTCGTGTTCTTGCTTCCACCGAGCGGCCAGAGTGACCTTTGAAACACAGGTGCCATCACTACGCTCCTCGGCTTAAAACCCTCAGTGGAACAGCAATGAGACACCACCTCACACCCATCAGGATGATTATTATCAAAAAAACAGAGAACAATAACTGTTGGTAAGAATGTGGAAAAATTAGAACCCATGTGCATTGTTGGTGGGAATGTAAAATGGTGCAGTCACCATGGAAAACAGTTTGGAGGTTCCTCAAAAAGCTTAACGTGGAATCACCATGTGATCCAGCAATTCTACTTCTGCATCTAGACCCCAAAGAAGTAAACGCAGGGACTTGAAGAGATCTTTGCACACCCGTGTTCACAGCAGCACTATTCACAGCAGCCAAAGGTGGAAACAACACAGTGTCCATTGATGGATGAATGGATAAACAAAATGTGGTCTGTCCATACAACGGAATATTATACAGCCTTAAAAAGGAAGGAAATTCTGACACATCCTACAACGTGGATGAACCTTGAAAGTATGCTAAGTGCAAAAAGCGAGTCCCAAAATGACAAATACTGTATGATTCCACATATATGGGGTCCCTAGAGGAGTGAGATTCACAGAGACAGAACGGATGGTGGGCACCAGGGGCTGGGGATGGGGGATGGGGAGTTAGTGTTTAATGGGGACAGAGTTTCAGTTTGGGAAGATGAAAAATTTCTGAAGATGGATGGTGGTGACGCTGCACAGCAAGCTGAATGTACTTAATGCCATCGAACTGTACACCTAAAAATGGTTAAAATGGTAAGTTTTATGCTGTGTGTATTTTACCACAATAAAAAAAGTAACCCTCAGTGGCCTCTCATCCCAGAAGGAAACGTAGAGGCTTTACTGAGTCTTTGCTGCATGACCTGCTCTGCTGCCATCTCTGTAATGTCATCCCACCCCTATCATCCCCCTCATCACCCCACTCTGGTCACACTGGTCTACATGCTGTTTTGAGAGCACACAGACTCCCCCCCCACACAGGGACTTTGCACGTGCCAATCCTGCTGCCCAGGACACAGCTCCTTGCGTGACTTGCTCCCTCACTGCATTCAGGTCTTTGCTGCAACTCTCATTAGTAGAGAGACCTTCCCTGACCGTGTAATCCTACCCCACATCACTCTGTCCCCGCCCCACTCTAGCTGTTTCTCATAGCTCTCATCACCCCCAACATCGTTTCTTTATGTATCTGTGGATCGTCTGCCCCCAGCTGGAATGCAGCTCCACGAAAGCAGGGACTCTGTGTGTGGTTTACTGCTGAATCCTAGCACGCTGGTCCACCATGATGCTCGATATGCACTTGTTGAACAAATGAATGAGTGAATGAAGGAAAGAAATGAACTGGAAAATATGAGAAGCTTAATGGAAAGTTGGCAAAGGGTGGGAATCGGCAATCCACAGAAGAGAAAAATCCAGGTAGATGACAAAATATGGATCAATGCTCACACCAGCTGATGGACTTCCCTGGACTTGGTAGAACTGTGGATGCTACAAGCTAAGAAATACACACTAACAGGAGCGCGAGTCTGCTTGACACCTCCTAAGTGGGCAGGCACCTGAACGGTAGAAAACCCCAGGTGTATAGGGCAGCTTGTGGGGAGATGGGAGCCGACAGTCCCATTGGAGGAGTGTTCCCAGGCACTCTGGGGAGCTCAGGGGGAGCCCTCACCCTCGCCTCAGTGGCCCTCTCACCCCATCCGTGAGAGGACAGTCCTGCTATCCTCGCTGCAATATCGCACACAGCGACGGAGCCTTTGAGCGTTCTAGATGGATGTGCAAACAGACCAGGGAAATCGATAAATAAAACATGGTCGATACAACCCTTCTAATTCCATGCAAAGGTTAAAAGCAGTGAAGTAGCTATACAGTCATGTGTCACTTAACGATGGGGACACTTTCTGACAAGTGTGTCGTTAGGCAATTTCATCGTTGTGTGAACATCGTAGAGTGACTTACACAACCCAGATGGTAGAGCCTGCTACACACCTAGGCTGTGCGGTACTGATCTCAGGGCACCACCGTCGTATACACGGTCCGTCGCTGAAGGAAATGCACGCAGAGCACGACTGTACACAGACGAGTTGATAGACCTTAAAAGTCTATGTTGTTTTTAAAAGTAAAAACAGAAAGGAATCTACAGCACACTACCATTCTTTACTTTCTATTTGTATCCAAGTTATACACACACATGGTTTAAAGAGTCATATTGTTCTAGAACAGAGGTCAGCAAACTTTCTGGAAAGGGCCTGATGGTAAACATTTTCAGCTTTGTGGGTCACCTGGTCTCGTCGCAAACACTCAATTCTGCCTTTGTGGGGAGACAGGTGTCACAGACAAAACTCAAATCCATCTGTTTACGTGAATTAGGACGATGGATCTATTTGGACTTACTTCTAATTTAATCTCTTGTGTTCTATTGACACTGCTTTTCTGATGCTTTGCTTTTTCTTTACCTGCCTTCTATTGGATTGAATTTTCTTTATTCCTCCACTGATTTCAAAGTAGATATGTTATTTCTTGTCTTTTGTGGTTACCATAAAATCTCAATAGGCTTGCTAAATGTAACACAGTCTGAGATTAACTAACACCCCTACCTCTGCAGAGCTGCAGAACACTTTCATTCCAGCCTCTCCTCCCATATTACATTTTGGTCCAGTGTTTTAGTTTGACTTGGTTTTGTTCCTTTAGAAGCCCTTTAAGCAAAGGTGTGCTGGTGATAAACTCATGTCTATCTGAGAATGTCCATATTTTACCCACACTTAAAAAAATTGTTTATTGAGATATAATTCACATACCATAAAATTCACCCACTTAAAGTATGTAATTCAGTGTTTTTAGTATATTCACAGAGTTGTGCAACTATCACCACACTCTGAGTTTAGAACATTTTCGTCTCTCCAAAAAGAAACCCCATACCCATTAGTGGTCACACCCCAATTTCATCTCCCCCTTCTCTCTGGAAACCCCTAATCTGCTTTCTTTCTCTATGGATTGCCCTATTGTGGACATTTCATATAAATAGAATCACACAAAGTGTGGTCTTTTGTATCTGGCTTCCTCCACGCATTATAATGTTTTCAGGGTGCATCCATGTTGGAGCGTGTATCAGTAAGTCATTCCTTTGTATTGCTTAATAATATTCCACTGTATATGGATATACCACAGGTGTTTTTCATTCACCCTTCAATGCTCACCACTTCCAGTGTAGACCCACAAGCCCCACCCACCCGTGATCCTCCGTTAGTGCTTCTCTCTCCCTGCCAGCTAGATTGGAGTCGACCTTCAGCTGACCTTGAGTGCTGTGGACTGAAGATGGAGGCTGGGTCCTAGGATCCTCGCTCAGAGAAGAGACACTGGGACCGTTAGATGCTCAATAATCAGACTCATGTTGGGTTAAGCCGCTGAGATTGGGGGCCGTCTGTTCAAGCAGCTGGTGTCTCCTGAACTGCTACATGTGGAGGGAGCAAGTGGAGGGAAAAGGGTAAACTGATGCTGGTTTCATCCTTCGATCCCTGAAGCCAGCCAGACCTCGATTTTTCAGGTTAACAAGATAGTAAATCACACATCCCTTTTTTTGTTGTTATAGATAAGTTTTAATTACGTTTCTCTTTATCACTTGGAACTCAGAATAACCATATGTGATACAATCTGCAATAACCAATTAGAAAATAAAATTGGGAAAAGATCGCAAGTTCTGTAAAATACCTAGAGAGGAAGAGTAAACTAACAAGAAATGCACGAGACTCACGCTAAGGAAATCGTGACCTTCTACTGACGTGCTGTAGAAGACTCCAGTGCAGGGAGGAATAACGCGCTCAAGGATGTGAAGACAGTATGTAAAGATGTCAGTTCTCCCAGGGGTCACCTGCAAACCCAGGGCAACCTCGTCAAATCCCAGTGAGATTTTCTGGATGGAAGTTGACAAGATGATTCAAGGTTCGTCTAGAAGAGAAAGTACACAAAATACTAAGGAACCACCCCAACGAGCTCTCCCATGAAGTGTCCTTTCTTGACAGCCAGCAGCGCACCCAGGACACCACCCAACCACACCCCTTGTCGGGTGCCCCTCAGGGTGATGGTTCTGGGAGGTCAAAGGCCTTAGGATCCGGGTTCAGCATGTCTAGATGGAGCAATGCTTCACGACCCAGCACTCTCTCTCCCTTCCGGATCTTCCTTTGGGTATGGTTGGATGAGGCTTATACCCACCCACTCCTTCAGGTGTGGACAAATGACCAAAGCCTGACTGAGAAGTCCCCATGGAAGGTCAAGCAAGCGAGACCAGTGAGACTAAATTCCAGGACGTCAGCTTTTAGGTAGCAGCTCCTTCCTTGAGGGAGCCAACCTCTTAGACAAAAGTCTGGAGCTGCTGGCAATAATCAAGCCACCATGAAGAGGAGGGCTGCTGGAGAATGAAGCCAGCACAGAAGAACCCAGGGGTGGGGAGAGGAGAAAGAGAGATTGAGAATCCTCACAGCACAGCTTGAACCAACCAAGCCTGAACCCCATCCATGGACTCATTAGTTGGGGAGCCAATAAATCCCACTGTTTTTTAATCTAGTTTGTAATTAAAGATGAGTCTTTAAGGCAGACAAGGTCTGGGACAAAATCTGAAGGCTTGTTGGGGATATTTAACCTCTTCCTTATATTTGAACCCTAATTTTGCATTTAGACTGAGCCTCAGATTCTTCCAGATACCTGGCTTTGGAACATGCATCCTCCTGAGGATTGAATTCATTCATTCATTCGCTCCCTCATTCTCTCCTTCGTCCAAAAGCCCCATTCTATGAGAGGTTCACAGGGTGGGGAGGGTTGAAGTCAGGAGGACGTACATTTGAGTCCTGACTCGGGCACACTATAGTCATGAGGACTTGAACAACTCATGTCCCTTCTTGAAGTCTCTGTTCTACCATCTGTGATAGAGTGTCCTGCAGCTAGCAGGTTTTGCAAGTTTTTTTTTAACGACAAGCCCCGCGTGAGACCCCGGCCTGTGCCTGGAGTGTGGTAGCACCTGTTATCCTCCCGTCTTCACCATCAGCACCCTGAGCCCCTGCTGGCTCTCCAGAGTTGAAACCACCCTGGCAGCAGAGCGTCCAGCTGGCTTTTCCTAGCAGTGGCACGGCTTTCTTCCCAGTCCCCACAGCTCGGGCGCCAGAACAAGCTACAGGCTGTGGACGAAAGGAGCACTGTCCATTCCCTGGTCTCTTTCCTCCTCCTGTTCTCCCGATCTTCCAGCAAGCGTTGGCAGACATCCACTTGTAGCAGGCGCCATGCTGGGTGCTCGGGATAAAGAAATGAAAAAGCGTTGACCGTGCCTCCCAAGACCTCGCCAGTCTAAGGAAGCCTTCGTGGAGGGGGTGCTGGTGTGAGGTTCGGCGAGGTGAGTAGATTTCCATCTTGTTTCCCACGTGGCAAAAAAGAAATGAATCAGTGCAAATGCATCAGACCACAGGGGGCGTGTCCTACAAGAGGGGTGGAAAGCCCACCCAGGAGAGGGTGATCCAAGGGGAATTTAAAACAGGAACAGAGTCCTTCCAGAATTCAAGGAGAATCAGAATCACCGGGCTTCCAGAAGGGCGAGCGAGGGCCATGCACATTCAGGAGTCAGGACAGCGAGAGGGGCTCCTAAACCTTCTCTGTGGTCTTCGCCATTTACGCTTGTTCCTCGGAAAGGCGGGATCTGTTGGGTGCCTCGTCAGCCAGCGACAGCCTTCTCCAGGCAGATGGATGTCCCCCTCGACCCCAACAAGGCAGCCGGGCCCGGCAGGTGGCCGGAGGCGGCTGCAGACACGGGCTCTCCGAGGAGGGTGAGCGTCTGTCCAGTGCGGGCAGCACCACCCTGTCTTCATCTGTCTCTGATTCTGCTCTGCTCCAGTCAGGAGCCTCATCCTTGCTGGAGCCCCCCAGCCACTCTTAGTGTCCTGTGACAGCCCCCAGGCTCCTCCCCAAAGCCTGCACAGAGGCTGCTTTCCGGGTGGCCGCCCCCAGGACGGAACGTGCCGACAGGCTACAAAGGGAGGTGTGGACAGAGCGTGAAATCACCCGTGGCAGCCCCAGAAGCCCTGCTCAACAAGCTCCCAGCTGGGCCTGCCCGGAGAGACTGTCCCAATCCACCCTGGTGCTCTAAAGAGCTCTCCCTGCAGAATTCAAGGTGGCAGCGCTACTGGAGTCTCCTAGGGGGTCCAGCAGGGTGATGGAAGGTTTTGTTCCAGAAGCAGTGTCCAAACAATGGCTCCTATGCATGTAGCAGGCTGGAGTTAAGGGCCTCGGGCCTGAACTGGGGTGGCCGAGAAGGAAAGCAGCCAAGTTCTCTGGGTGCAGAGGACTCCAGTCTCCTGGGCCACCACGGAGACAGGGCTCGGGGAAAGAGTAAGACTACCCCCACCCCACCCCACCCTCCCCACCCCAGCCAAGCATGGAGGCTGGGACGCAGTTGGGGTCACCTGTCAGGAGCGCCGTGTGGATGAGGAGAAGCCATGTCCCCTTCTCGGCAACCGTGGGCAGGGGCGCTTCCCCTCCCTGAGGCCAGGGACCCTGGCACCCAAAACCCATCCAGTTGGGTGTTGCTCAGCCCCCCGCCTGCTGCTGTGCCCAGGGCTGTCAGGCATGGACCACCCTGGGTGCCCTGAATGGTACAGAGGACGGGGCGTGCCTAAGCCTGGGGGCCCAGGCTTCCAGAGGACCCCGCAGCAGGAGAGGGCAGGGAGGCACTCACGGCACGGGAATGAGGGTTGATGAGATGCGTAGTCTCACTAGGGGCCTCCTTTCCCAGAGGAGCTGCCTGGCAGGGAGCCCTGGGGGGTGGGCAAGGGGGTGGGAGCTCATGGAAGTCACACTGCCCACAGCCAGGCCCAGACACAGCAGCAACACTGACCAAGGATAGGATGGCATCCTCACCCTGGACAGTCAGGTAAGGGCCATCTCTTCTCCCTCCCTCCTCCCCACCCACACTGGAGCACACTATGCAGCAAAGAGGGTGGGGCATGAGATAAACAGATCTTTCAAATCTTTTCACTCAGCCGCTCCTGGAAGAAGTCAGGGTTGAGGCAGTGGGAGGGGTACATAGAGGGAGAAAGATCTTGAATCAAATATGACATTCATCTATTCATTCACATACCCATCCATCCATCCACCCATCCATCCATCCATCCATCCACCCACCCATCCATCCATCCACCCATCCATCCATCCACCCATCCATCCATCCATCCATCCACCCACCCATCCATTCATCTACCCATCCACCATCCATCCATCCATCCACCCATCCACCATCCATCCATCCATCCACCCATCCACCATCCATCCATCCATCCACCCATCCACCATCCATCCACTCATCCCTTTCTCCTTCCAACCTTCTATCCATCCATCTCTCCTTCCAGCCATCCATCCGTCCATCCACCCATCCACCCATCCACCCATCCATCCATTCCTCACTTGGCCAGAGCAGAAGACAGGGCTAGGGCTTTGGGAGGGGGATATTGAAGGAGAAAGCCCTTGAATCAAATATGACATTAACATTTTAAAACAAACAGGACCAAGCTGTAGAAAAAATAATGAGGCTGCCTCAGCCCTAATAAAAGCGTAACTTGCTTTACGCCAGCCTTGTCCTAACACCTCCGTGTGTTACCTCCCTCATCTGCACTGCAGTCGTCGAGAAGGAGGTGCTATGATTATCCCCATTTTAGAGAACATAGATGGGAGCACCAGAGGTCACACAGCTAAGGCTCAACCCCAGGCAGCTGACCGCCTGGTCTGCCTCTCCATAGCAACCAGAAGTATCTAAACACCAATAGAATCAGGGTGAGCTATCACTCATGTGACCTGCTGCTCAGTGGGAAAGAGCAGGGGTGAGATAGGGTCTGACAGAACAGTCGGAAGCAATTACTGGAAAAAAGATCCGTATTTATATCCCAATGAGTCAAGAGCCCTCAATAATTGGTTCCAAACACACGGACCCAGAAATGTCCCCTGCCTGGGTTCCCCAAAGCAGTGTAATTATCAGCATTCAGCAAGTGAGTTACATTAACTACTCAAGAATGAGTTTCTTCTATTAAATAATTAGCAATCTTAATAGTCCATTACAACTTAATTGGATGCTGAAAATTGCTTTGTTAAAAGCCAATTGAGAGATTGGGGTAAATAACTGTAAACTCAGCCCCCAGATGACTTTCCTGTTCCTGGAGAGTTGGTCCTCATCCCTGGCTGGGTTCCCACTCCCAGCCCGAGGTGTAACATGCCATGGGAAGCTCAGACCCCATGGACAATCATTCTCCAGGAGGTCAGCTTGACTTCAGGTCCCAGATTATGGGACTCGTTATGCTCCAGCCTGAGTAACAGCAGTGAGGGGGGGTGGCAGGAATGCTCAACCGGGACCATTCTGTCGCTCCCAGGGCTTCCTGATCCTATGGTAGTTTTAACTGCACCACCCCTCCCCAACTCACACAGGATGCCACTGCAGCTCTGGGTGCGGCCCCCGGTCCCAGCTCAGCCTGTATGTGGGCACTTCAGTGCTGGCTGCTCAAGAATATAGAGGCCAGGCTAGAGATCATCCAAGGGTACTGCTCTCTATTCCTTATTTTCATTCATCCATTCATCCATCCACCCATCCATCCCTCTAACTATCCATCCATCCCTCCAACCATCCACCCATCCACCCAATCATCCATCCATTCACCCATCCACCCAATCATCCATCCATCCACCCATCCACCATTCATCCATCCATTCATCCATCCCTCTATCCATCCTTCATTCATTCATTACATACTCAGGTCATAGTGCACAAGTGTACAGGTTTGCAGTCAAACCACCTGTATTTGAATTCAAATGAGCTATGTGACCTTAAGCAAGTTACTTAACTTTCTACATAGCACAGTTTCCTCATCTATAACATGGGGAAAATAATATAATTGCACTGGATTCAAAGAGACAATCCATATAAGGGGCTTAAAAAGTGCCTTGTGGATAATAAGCGCTCAATAAATATTAGCTATTGTTATTATTATCATTATTATTAAATATTCACCAAGACTTAGGTAAGCCAGATGCTGTGGTCTTAAAGAGAGGTCCAGAGAAAGTTCTAGAGTTCAGAGAAGTTGTTGGGGCAGGCCTCATGGAGCTGGTAGCACACTCAAGGATCATATAAGACTCATTTGTTCAGACTTCAAGGGAAAAGGAGCTTAACTGGGGAACCTGGTAATTAAACATTTCCAAAGGAACCTTTTATGCTACTTTGAAATAAGAACAATACTCTGTCTTATTCATATGTTTCATTTCTTTTAAAGTCACTGCTAAGACAGTAACTTTTTTAAACAAAGCATGACACCTTGTTAAGCTAAAGAGATCCTAGCTAGATAAGAAGACTGGTTAACGTACTGAAAGTGATTTTTAAATACCAAAACCAATTAATTTCCTGAATTTTAGTGAACAAAGCGACTCCCACTTTCTGTGTCTCCAAAAAGAGCCAGACTCAGCTGATCTTCAGGATGAATTCAACTCCAGCCAAAGTCAGTGTGTATGCACGTCTTTCCAACACCAAAGCTTGCTTATCTATAGAAGATGCTGGAATCTGTGACTGTGTGTGCCCTTGAGGAAAGGGGCATAACTTAAGAGGAAAATGGATAATTTAAAAGTAAAAACTGGGGCTGGCCCAGTGGTGTAGCAGTTATGTTTGCTTGCTCCACTTCAGTGGCCCTGGGTTCCCCAGTTCGGATCCTGGGCACAGACCTACTCACCGCTCATCAAGCCATGCAGAGGCAGCATCCCACATAGAAGAGCTACAACACTACAACTATGATACACAACTGTGTCCTGGGGCTTTGGGGAGAAAAAAAGAGGAAGATTGGCAACAGATGTTAGCTCAGGGCCAATCTTCCTCGAAAAAAAAATACTGTAAAACTTTTAAAAAAATAGTAATAAAATAAATAAAAATAAAAACTATGCAATTAGTGGCCAAACTGACTTTGCAAGCATTACTGAAGCCTTCAAGTTTGCTGTCTGACTGCTCCAGTGGTGGACAGGCGAGCAGGCTCAGCAATCAGGAGATGGGAGGAAGCAAAGTGCTGGTCTACCCCAAGAAAAAGGCAGGCACAAGGGGGAAGCGGGTTGTCGCAGTCAGGGACGATGTTGTGATCGCAGGCTCATGGCAGCCAGTTTGCCACCCTCTAGGTGGGGTGGAAGCCTGAACTTGAAGGAAAAAATCTGCACAGAGAAGGTCATCGGCTTCTCCTCCTTTCAAACAACCTCCTCCTTTCTGAAGGAGGATAGAATGATGGAGAAAAGGACCTTGGCAGTCCTGGCTCAGCTGTGTGACCTGTGACCTCAGTAGGTCACATGACCTCTCTGAGCCTCCTTCTGCTCATCAGTCATCCATTCTCTCTGCTCTGTCTCTGTCCTTACGTCTGTCACTATCTCTCTATCCCTCTGTCTCAATCTCTATCTCTATCCTTATCTCTGTCTCTACCGGCAGGGCTGCTATGAGTATGAAGCAGCATGTGGAAGACATTCTGTAAAGGGTCAAGCTCTGTGCAAGCACACGGGACTGGCATAAACCAGCAGTTCTCAGACTTAACGTGCATGGGAATCCCCTGCAGGGCTTCTTAAAACAGATCGCTGCCCCCTCCCCCGCCCAGCCTTTCTGAATCAGCAAGAATTCCATTCCTAGCTAAAGGTCCTGAGGAGATGCTGATGGGGGTGGTCCAGGGACCACACCCTGGGGATCACTGGCATAGACATAGCTTGTCCATTTCTCTCTTGGTCTTCACAGATTATACTCAGCGAGGCAAACACTTCCTGTTCATCTCCGCCACAAAGTAGGACATATTTCGCACAGATTGAGAGATTTTTTAAGCGTGTTTATGCATCATGATTATGCGATGAAAAAAAAAGTATTGTATTTATTTAACAGAGAGACTTCATAAGTATAATAAAAGTACTTTGAAGGTGCTCAGAGACAGAGTGAAAAGTTCTTGAACTGCAACCCAGAGGTTGCAGTTCTTCCCAAGAACTGGCCCAGATCAGGGTCCCATCCCTGTTTGGACCCCAGCAAGAATCCTTGTCCCCAGCCAGCTGTGAGCCTTAGCAAGTTCCCCTTTGCAAAAGCCCTGTGTCTGTGCCCTCGTTATTATCACTGACTCATTGTCTGAAAACAGGTCGTAGTCTTCTCTTCCTCCCTTTTCCCCCCTCCCTCCTCCCGGGTAAATTCAGACAAAAGCTCCCATCCACTCCAGTCGACCGACCTCGTATGCAGCATTCTCCCAAGGCTGCGAGCAGGAGGCTGGGCGTTGATGGGAAGATGGGTAAACATAACTCGTTGCTCAAAAGACAAAAAATTATAACCCTGCCTCCACTCTCTCTAATGGACTACAAAATTCAGAAGTTCAGACCCAATTACCGTATCCTCGCCGTACTGCCTGCTTTGCCCTAAGGAAAGATTTCACTCCGATTTTTACCTCCTAAGAACTATTGCATCTTAGAGTTATCGACTCGGGGTTCACCTGCTGTGGTAGATCCACGAGGAGCTGACACTGTTTGGAAATGAAGAGAGAGAGAGAAGCGGGTGGGGAGTGAGAGAGGATGGCAGGGCCCATCCTCCATTCTAACCTGCTCTGGTGTCTTCTAGTCTGCATTTCCCAGAATCCCTTGCAGTGAGCAGTCCAGTTGTGATTCGGGTGCTACTAACAGATACACTTGCATCTAATTGAAAGTTTGTATAAGGCAGAGGCTCTACCACTCCTGCTTGATGTTCCTGCAGGCAAGCACCCAAGCAGAGTTGTCTGCTTTTCCTACTGCAGCTTCCTGATCTGGGTGGCTTCTGGAAATGACTGTCACCCAATTCTCTGATGGGGGCAGCGGTGGCCTGGCTCTGGAGCTGGAGGTGGTAACAGCGGCTTCCCAGTTGCAGGAGGCTCCTGGTTAGCAAGGAGCAAAGGGCTCCTCTGTTGGCTCAGTTTTGCTTTCAAAGTCCGTCCTGAATCTGCAGCTCAGCGTCTATTTCTTCAGCCTGCCCAACGATTCCATTTGCCCCGTCACGTCCCAGGATGAATTCCCTTCTACTGAAACTCCCTGGAGTGGGTCCTGTTCTCTGCAACTGAGCCCTGACATCTACCTTGCAGGTGTGCATCTTCAGGGGAGAAGGTCCATCATTTTCATCATCTTCTCAAGGGGGCTGTGACCCAAGCGAGGCTAGGGACCTCGCCCTTTTGTGACCCACAGGGAGTTCTGCTGGGTCCCAGAACGTTTGAAGGGAATCAAGTCACTTTGAACTTGTGGTTTAAGGGACTGCCTCTAAAAATCTCTACTAGTTTGTACTCTGCCCATCTGGAGCTTCAGATCCTGAGACTAATTAACGCATTGTTCACCTGTGGCCATTTTCCCTGTCAAGTCCATTCAACGAATTCAATGACTTGTTCAGTAAACACTCGCTGACTAAGCATTCACCAGACCCTAGGCTAGGGGCTGGGGAAACTGATACACTCACCCTAATTCCTGCCTGTGGGAGCCCAGCCACTGCACAAGGAGGAGAAACCCAGAAAACAAACCATTGCCATATGGGGTCATTGTAGCCGGAGAGACGTACGCACCAGCTGGGGAGAGGATGAGGGGATGCGGCACAAATACCCTGGAATTGCAGCGGCCACCTCCGTGCAGACTGGTGGACGCACCTGGGATGATGGGGGACACGCGGTCCAGTAGCCCCGTTAACTCCAGCTGACACCAGCTCGCCAGCAGCCACCTGTCGAGCATGTGAATGAACCTGCCTACCACAGGCAGTGAGGGACCCCGGCCACGCCTGCAGAAGGACGCCCGGCGGGTCCCAGCCCAAGCGGGCACTTAATCGTGAGCTAATGCCTGGTGGTTATTTTAGGCCACCAGATTGTGGGGCAGCCACGCCTACCCTGTGCCCGGATTCCTGCTGCAATAAGAGTTTCACAAGAAACAGAAGGAATATTCCCTGCTTTCAGGTAACTAAAACATCACGTCCCAGATTTGCCTTAGGAGGAGGTGCCTGACTACTTGCGAGATATTAGTCTTCCGGAACCTTCTTCTCAGTCTAAAAGAAGCCAATATTGTTGATAGCCCACAAGCCGTGCAGATTTGGTCCCTTGGTGTGAAAAGCCACACTCCAAGGCAGGTTGAGAGGCAGCTTGTCTGACAGACGTGTCCATCTAGGCCAAGGACTGGGGGCTGGTGAGGAGGCAGGGTGTTTGTGGCAAGGACCCCCCACCATCCCTCCGGCCGGTGTAGCCCCGAGGCTGGTGGAGCTGAAAGGATGCTGACTCTTCATTGGGCAGACCCGGGTTTGAATTCCAGCCCTGGAACTCAGTGTGGACGTGACCCTGGGCGAGCCACATCACGTTGCAGGGCCTCCGTGTCCTCACTGGCTACACGGGCTGATAACACCAGCCCCCAGGTTATCGGGAGGTGTGGGCGAAGGGCTCGGTACACACGTGCCAGCGTCCTCCGCTCACAGGCTGGCTCTGTCTGAGAGAGGTCACTGGAAAGCGAGCCGAGGAGAGACCCCGATCCTTGGTAATGACGACGGTCATCCATGCCTCAGACAGCCTGGGGGACACCACGGGTGGACCTGGAGGACACCGTGCTCAGTGAACTGAGCCAGACACAGAAAGACAAATACTATGCAATTTCCCTCACATGCGGAATCTGAAAAAGTCGAACTCATGGAAGCAGAGAGTTGATGGTGGTTACCAGGGTCCGGGGGAGGGGAAATGGGGAGACGCTAATCAATGGCACAGCGTTTCAGATCTGCAGGATCTGATGGACAGCATGGTGACTACAGCTAACAACAACGTACTGCATGCCTGGGATTCGCTAAGAGAGTAAATGTGGAGTGTTCTGACCACATGCACACAAGTGGTACCTACGTGAGGGGATGGATGTGTTAATTAACTCGACTGTGGTAACCATTTCACAGTGGATGGACATATTAAATCATCACGTTGTATACCTTAACAAATCCGACCTGGACGACTGGAAGGTTCTGATAGGGTGGACCGTTTGGCACCTGGAGGCCTCGCTCAACCCCATCGGGCTCAGCTCCACCTCACTCTCGCTTGACTGCTGGGGACCTGCCCGTGGACCACTTTCCTCTCCTCCATTATGTCCACAGTGCCACATCCTGCTGGCCTGGGACCTGGGTCTCCTCACCCATGTCACACCCTCAGCCCAGCCCCCATCGACTCTAGCAGGGACCCTCTGGCCAGGTTGGGACAGAAGTGCCCAGATGAGGGCAGAGAAGCCTGAGCCCTTGGGACCAGTGGCTTGGCTCTCATACAGGGTGATGGATGCAGGACGGGCTCATCCCAAGGAAGCAGCCAGCTCTCCCCTGGGTGGAGGGGTCCCTGCAAGCCCACCCCAAGTGAGGCCAGCAGGGCGGAGCTGAGAAAAGAACAGGGGACTGAGAGCCAGGAGGCCTGAGTTCTGTACCCAGCCACACCACTCAGCCGTTCTGAGACCCACATGTGCTCTGGGGCCACAGCTCCCTCTGTTCAATGAGCCCCCCAATGGGGTCGAGACACACAAAAGGCAGAGGAACAAACCTGTCCCCCCAGGGGTCTGAGAGCAGAGCACAAGACAGCTGCTACAACATAGAAGCATCTTTAAAACCCGTGTCTTCTCTTTGAAATGTGTGCAGATCAGCACGTCTCTCCATAATACAGCTGTTTGTTTTAAAGTAAAATGTTTGAAATTGCTTACTAATTCAATGACCTAGCTCTTCCTCAAAAGAAGAGTTGGAAGAAAATGGACATTCCAGGAAGCTGTGCCCCGTCGTCCTGTGAGTTCAGGCCCCCTGGCTGCTGCCTGGTCCCCCCAGGGCCAAAGTGCCACCATCTGAGCACAGCAATGACACGGCGTCTCTGAATGGCCAACCCTGGCATGCTATTACTGCTGTGTAATTGATGCTTATAGAACGCTTTTCAAACCCCAAATCAGGCAGAGATGTTGAATTGGTGCAGGTGCCAGAGGGAGATTGGGCAATGCCGTCTGGAATTACAGGGACTCTTTGTTTGAGGGTTTAGGGGGACAATGGGATGGCCTGGAATGCTAAGATCACTGTATTTCTTCTCACATCTCTTCTGGTCTCAGAACTTGACTGGCTTCAGAGGCCGGCCTGTTCCCTGCCCACATTGTTGGAGAAAGTGTGGACAGTGGTGCCTCCTCGAAGTCACGTTTCCACAGACCTGCGATTGCTCTGATTGGATGGCAGCTCCTGGCGGAAAGACAGAGGCCTGTGTGCAGCACTACTGTGAGCACCAGCTGGTGCCCATGAGGGGCCAAGCGCCGGTGGCGGGCCCAGTGGAAGCCGGTTCCTCTGGCCGGGGGCTAATGAGGCCCAGAACGAGGCTGCAGCAGGAGAGGCTGATTCGCAGTTGAATTAATTGCAGGCCACCAGCTCATTGCCCTCCCTGGCACATTCCACAGCTTTCTGCGAGATGGGAACTTCTTCCTCCCCATGGCGGTGTGGAAGGAGGCAGGAATGCTGGGCAGTGCTGCTCTCGCAGAACCTTGAGTGGACTTGGAGCGCAGTGAGGAGGATGGCAAGGCAGGGAGCACCGAGCAGGGAGCACTGAGCTGGGGGTCCCCAGGCCAGGTAGCGTCAGGCTGGAGGCCATCAACACAGGGAGCACAAGGCGGGGAGCACTGCACGCTGAGCCCTGCACAAGGAGCATCAGGCTGGAGAGCATCAGGCCAGGGAGCATCACACAGGAAGCAGTGTTTCAGGGAGCACCAGACAGCAAGTATTGAGCTCGGGAGCACTACCTTGGGGAGCAGCGAGCGGCGAGCACTGAGCTGGGAACCCTGAGCTGGGGAGCACCTAGGCCGGGAGCACCAGGCTGGGAACACCAAGCTGGGAACATTGAGCTGGGAGCACTGAGCTGGGAGCACCCAGGCTGGGAGCCCTGAGCTGGGAGCACTGAGCTGGGGGGCACTTGGGCTGGGAACCCTGAGCTGGGAGCTCTGAGCTGGGAGCACTGAGCTGGGAGTCCTGAGCTGAGAGCATTGAGCTGGGAGCATTGAGCTAGGGAGCACTGGGCTCAGGAGCACCAGGCTGGAGAGCTGCGAGCTGGGAGCCAGGAGGGCTCATCTGCAAGGCCAGGGCCCTTCCCCCTCATGGAAATTGTGGTCTTCATGAGGCCAGGCCTGCCGCCCCACCTGGCGGCCCTGTTCTGGGTTTCACTGAATGTGCTTGGGCCTGAGCCCCTCCTCAGGGTGGGGAGGGAGCTGGCCCAGTGGGAGGCCCTGGCCCTGCCAAAGCAGCAGACTCCAGCTGAGACAGGTGGGCCCCACTCCAAGCTGGTCCACGATGGGGGGGATGAAACTAGTGTTTCCAGCCCCTGCTTTGCTCAGCCTTGGCTGACGCAAGCACAGGGTGCGACGGGGCTCCTGTGGGTTGTACTGCTCTTCTTCTCCATTTTTGCAGCATTAGGGCACAGAGAGTGGAGCCAGACAGAGTGCTGGGTCCTGATCCCACCAACCCCTGGTCACAGGAGCTAGTGCTGTGTAACAAATGATCCCAAAACTTAGAAGCTTCAAACAACAAGTATTTATTAGCCCACTGTGATGGACGGAATGCTTGCGTCCTCCCGAATTTCGTACATTGAAGCCCGAATCCCCAGTGTGACGGCATATGGAGACGGGCCTTTACTGACGTGATTAGGGTTAGATGAGGTCATGAGGGTGGACCCTCGTGATGGGATTAGTGTCCTTACTAGAAGTGACACTGGTGCTCGCGGTCTCTCTCTCTCCTCCACGTGAGGACACAGGGAGAAGGCGGCCGTCTACGAGCCAGGAAGCGGGCTCCCACCAGAAACACACCGGGCGCCTTGGTCTTGGACTTGCAGTCTCCAGAACCGTGAGGAATAAGTGTCCACTTTTAAGCCGCCCACTCTGTGGCATTGGTTACGGCACCCAAGCTGAGACCTGTGCAGTTCCCATGGATCAGGTATCGGGGAAGAGTTTACCTGGCGGTTCTGGCCCAGGTTCTCTCGTGAGGAGGATCCTGTGATCCTAGAGTTTGGAGAGAACAGGAGATGGGAAGAGCCCTGAGTCACCACATTGTCACCCAACTGGAGAGGAGACAAACGCGTCTGAGATGTGAGATGTGGGGCTGCTTGTTCCAGCGTCAACCTGCCTGCCTGGTACACCTTTCTGCAGGGGGCCTCGGGGCTTCCTTGCTTGGTGGGCAGGGGCGGAGCCTCCCTGTCTTTTGTCTTCTGCGAGCACGGGAGGCACCGGCTGGTCACTGCCCAGCTGTGGCCTCTGGTGGCTCTGACATCATCCAGGTGTGTTTCCCGGCACCTGCGCCCTGCAGGGGATCACGGCAATGAGCCTCCTACTGGGGTCCGCTTTTAAAGTGGGCCCCTCTTCCTTGAGCAAAGATGCATGAGGGGCCTGGCTGTCAATTCTTTCATCTCGGCAGGGCCCAGACCCCTCCCCCTGCTCAATCATCTGGGGACACTGGCTGATCCATCAGAGCATCCACACTGCTTGGTTGGGGGACCCCCCCGCCTCCAGGACCTCAAGTATTTCAACTCCCCTTCTGAAAATGCCTGCTTACCCGAAGCCCTCCTTGAACCTTGACAGTGAGCCACAGAGGAGCAGCTGCCCTGGGGGTCCCCGAGGAGCCGTGCAGGCACCAAGGATCCGGCTGCCCTGCCATGCCTCATTCACAACGATCTGTTGAGTGACCGTCATGAGCCACAGGGGTCCGCAGGGCCTCACACTCCACACAGTCTCCCAGCCCTTGGCCCCGGGAGGCCGTTAGGGCAGGTCTATGCAGCACGAGCTTTGGCACCAGCGGTTCTGAATTCCTCCCAGTGGGATCAAGACGAGGATGTGCTCCGCTTCTCCCAAGCTACATCCAAATAGCAAAACAACACTATGATGCTCTGAGTTGCTGTGAAGAGTGAATGAGGTGATGCCGCCTCCAGTGTGTAGTGAGGCTTCAACCGCTGTGGCCCCCGCAGCGCTCACACCCACCCTCATTCCCAGCGGCCTGTCCATCAGCTGCACGGACTCTGCTTCATTCACCGCTGTGCCCCTGGCTCCCGGGGCTGTCTCTCGGTGGATTCTTGTTGCTGGTTGGATTTCCGTCTAGCTCAGCGCCCCTCCAATGTGGTCCCCAGAGCAGCAGCACTGCAGACTTCTTAGAAATGCAGATTCTCGAATTCTCAGGATAGGTGGGTAGGGGCCAGGATCTGTGAGTTAGCAGCCTCCAGGGTCTCTGCCCAGGTGAGGCCCCGACCGGTATCCCCAGGACACCAGTTAGGGCGGCGTCCCTGCAGTCCGGAGCCCACCAGCAGGTGTCGCCCTGACACCGGATTGGCAGGAGGGCCCTCCAGCCTGACTTGGCAAAGTCGGGTGAAGGTCGATGGTGCTGTTTTCTACCAGCAGGAGCGGCAAGGGACAAGGAGAAAGGAGAGGGAGAAGGGACGACCATGTGCTGAGTGTGGCCTGCCCCTCGGAGTTAGCCTGACCCCGGGAGGAGGAGGGGTGCATGTGTGAGTGTGTGTCTGTGTGTCTGTGCATTTAAGGAGGGAGGGGCTATGCACACACAGCCCCACAAGCCTCCCAAGGTCAGAGCACCGAGTCGGGGTCAGAGCTCGGCCAGCACACTCATGGCGCCCACCCCAGCCTGAGAGCCCTTTGCCCTGGGGAGGCAGCCTTGCCGGGACTCAGTTTCCCCAGCTATCACAGAGGGCGGTGGCAGCCCCATCACAACGCAAGACGAGGACTGGCCGAGAAGGGTGTGGGAGAGCCTGTGGCCTCGCCCCTCGGTGAACGCCAGTCATGGTACTCGGTGGTGATGGTGTGGTCATCTTTCATCGCGCAAACTTTTCAAGCAGCCATCAAGCGCCAGGCACCGTGCTCAGCCCAGAGCTGGAGAGACGCTGCCGTCTTGGGCAGCTGGAGTCCCCCAGGAGGACGGTTGGGTGTGGTGGGGCAGGCGGGCGCTGGCTGGCCCTGGGAGGGAGCTCTTCTGCGCTTCTGAGGCCCAGATTCCACCAGACGCTCCCCAGCATGGTGACAGCATCCCCGTTGGCAGGCTGGTCTCTCTCAGCCCCTGTTCCCTTCGCCCTGCCCAGACTTCTATACCCCACACTTTCATTAAAGTCTCGGCACTCAAACCATTTCAGGGTAAAATCCTTTGTGGACCCTGATGGACAGGGCAAGTGAAACTGGTCAAATTTGCATTTCAGAACCACTTCCCAGGCAGCGGCCGTAGGAAGATGGACTGGGGGCAAGGCAGAGGCAGGAGGCAGCATCCGGAGAGGACCTGCCAGAGCAGCGGGCGGCCAGGGCGTGCACCATCAGGTGTGCTGTCCTGCGTGGTGGGCCCGGTAGGCATTTTAAGAATACGGGAAGGATACGAAGCAGCAATGCTGCCCAGAATATTCCTGTGGCTTGGGATCCTCCTCTAAGACAAACGCTCAGAGTAGCAATGCTTATTTCACTGAACGCTTGACCTGATTCATTTTCTGGCAGGAAATTCCAGAGGATGGGATGTGAGCCCACATCAAGGCATCTTCGTGCTTTGCCCCGACCCTGCTGGTAGCCGGACCCTGTGGCCGGCCCGTCACCCGCCGCATGGAAGCCGTCCCAGCCTTGGCGGGCTAGTTGATGAGCATGGTCGGCAAGAAGCCAGGGCACCGTGGGTGAGAGACCTCACCCCTGCCCAGAAAGGCAACATGTGAGCCATTTGTGGCAGTCCAAGTGCCAATGTCTGGTGGGTAGACAGGCAGGTAGGTAGATGATGGATAGATTAAATAACAGCCAGACCAGAGGAGGATGCAGACAGGTGGATGGATGCTGCGAAGGAGACCATTCCAGCCCCCTCGATGCAGGCGCCACCAGCCACTCCCGGCCCCAAGGCCCTCCTCACTGCCGTTTCTGCAGACTCAGGGTGTTCTCGCCCTGTTTCCCCAGTGAGAGGCTCCTCCTCATGAATGTGATGACGAGGCCCGTGGGGACACTAATAACAGGGCAATTGTGCTCTCTAATGACACCCTTCCTCACGCTCCGGCTGGGAGCTCACGATAAGCAGAGCGAAGCAGGCGGGTGCCGCTGCTGTGCAGTCTCTGCAGCCACCGCCCCGCCCAGAGTCCAGGCTGACCAGGGCTGGGATCAGAGACAAGCTGCAACTGGACAGCACCAACCCCTCTGGTCCTGGCTCTGCTGCTGACAGGTCTGTGCCCTCAGGCCAGTGGCCCAACCTCTCTGAGCCTTAGTCTTCTCATCCTAATGTTGGGCAACACCCGCTGTGCTCCCCCAGTGTGTTGTCAGGAACAAAAGGAACTAAATGCTCTGTAAATTGTAGTGTTTAGCAAATTAAGAGATATTGGTTGTTATTACTCTGCTCTCATATTCAGTGATGGTCCCAAGACCATTATAAGAACAGTGACAACAATGATGGTGGTGATGATGATGGTGATGGTGATGATGATGGTGGTGGTGATGATGGTGGTGGTGATGATGATGGTGGTGGTGGTGGTGATGATGATGATGGTGGTGATGGTGATGATGATGATGATGGCGATGGTGGTGATGATGGTGATGGTGGTGATGGTGATGGTGATGATGATAATGATGACAATGATTATGATGGTGGTGTTGGTGACAATGGTAATATCCACAACAATTGTATTATCTCCCATTTATTGATAGCACCATACTGGGGAGGTGCTCAGCTGAGTACTTGCTGTGCATGATTTCATTTTGTTCCCACATATCCTCATGGGGAGTTACTAATATTATCCCATAATGCAGGTGGAGAAAGCAGGCCTACCAGAGGTGAATTTGTGGATGACTGGTGGTCTCCAGACCCTGGTGCCTGATCACTGCACCTGTCTATCTCCCTGTCCCAATGATCCTAAGTCCCCAAAGCATCCTGAGGTAGGCCACAGGATTTCCAGCCCTGGGGAAGATCCCTCCCCTTCCAGCCAAGCCTGGAGGGCCCTGCCATCCCATCCCACCCCTGGGACCCACTGCTTTTCCCTGGAGAAGCAGGGCACAGGCCGCAGGTGGGGAACCCACTACATCCTGGGTGGACTATGGAGCTTTTCCCTCTAGCGTCTCAGGGGCTGTGGGTTACGGTGCTGCCTTTGCCCTGTCTCCCAACCCAACTCATTAAGAAGGGGTTGGCCCATCTCTCAGGGCTGACTCCCCCTCCCAGACGTGGGAGGGCCTAAAGCTCTGCCTAGACAGGGTGGCCAAGCCTGAGATGGGAATGGCCCCACCTGGATGGGACAGATGTAGGGCCACAGAGAGCAGACATGGGGCCAGCTCAGGAACCAGACAGACCAGTGGGGCTGGTGGGCTGGGAGGCAAAGGAGAGTCCCCTAGGGATGCTGGGGAAGGGGACTATTCATAGCCAGCCTGGCCTTGCCAGAGGGTGAGCAGGGACACACCGGCCAGCCAGCACACTGGCCTCTGGCAAACCCTGGCCCCTGAGCTGCTACAGTGGATGCCCACTTAGAGTCAGTAGCTCGGGAACTAAGACCAGCCAAGGGCCATTTTGAGAAGGAGAGGTGAGTGCAGATGCCCAAAGCAGTAGGCCACGGTGCAGGTGGTCATCCTGGCACTGACCCTGGTAGCCCTCCAATTAGCTTCCCACTCTGTGCAGCCTCAGCATTGTGACCCAGACTATGCCTCCCCCAGGGTAGGCACCTCTGAGCATCTCTTGACCAAGTCAACCTCAGCCGTGAACCCCAGCCCTCTTGCTTTGGCTGTCTCTCTGTGTCCTTCCACGGTCCAGCTCCAGAAGATGCAGCCCCTGGACAGTCTAGGGACAGTCTGGGGACAGCCTGGGGACAGTCTGGCTCTCCTGGGTCAGTCCCTCATTTTGATCCCCAAAGACCAGTGGTTACTAGGAGAGAATCCTCGTCCATCCCATTCCCAGTCTTAGGACCTGCCTTGAGAGGGAAGCAGAAACAACTGGCCTGAAGTGTCTGAGGCCCAGTTCTGGCCCAGTTCAGCCTGGAGTCACCCCCAGAGGATGAATCCCCCCACTAGGTGAAGCCGTCAATCACAAGCCCAGAAGACTCCCAGCCTCACAGGTCCATTGTGACCTGGCGCCTCCTCTATTCCAAGGCGGAGGAAGGTGAGGTGCTGAGCAAGGCCACCACGATTAATTGGTGAGCCCAGCTTGTCCTAGAATTGGAGAGGAAATGGGTCACTCTCAGAGGACCTGGATGAGAGTGTGCACATGTCCATTCTGAGTCTGCACATGGGGAAACACTTCAGGAAGACTTGTTACTTTGAGCAAGAGTCGGCCTAAAACCACAGGATGGGGGTGGATGGCAGGCTAAACCACCAGGTGTGATTACAGCTGGCATGAGAGACAAAGCTAGAATATTTTCTTTTGTCTACTCTGTCCACAGGCACCCACACCTTAAACAAGATTTAGGTTAGCCTAAATCTGTTTGTAGATTCAACATATAAAGAGAGCGATTCACATAGACATGTAAATTCAAAAAACATTTTCGATAAACACTTGCAGACACTTGAGTTGATGCCACAATGACATAAAAGAGAGCCCAGACTTCGGGTTTTCTGCTTGAAAGGGATATAAACCCAAGCAAACCAGGCCAAAGCAAAAAAAACAGATTTCTTTGTCTTGTGTAACTGAGAAGTCCAGACATTGATCTTGTGTATAAGTTAGATTTTGCTGTGTAACAAACCATCCCAAAACTTAGTGGATTAAAACAACCACCATTGTATTGTTGCTCGTGAGGCTGTGAGTCAACCGGGCAGTGTGCCAGTAGCCGGGGCTATTAGACCAGTGGTGCAGGATGTCCTGAGTCACAGGATGGTCAGTTGGCTCTGGCTGTCAGTTGGTACTGGAAGTCAGGGGGGTGATGGGGGCAATGGGCCATGTGTATCCCACCCTCCAGCAGGCTGGCCCGAGAGCGGCAAGAGAGAGCAGCCCTACACACATGCACTTTTCCAGCCTCTGCTTGTGCCACATTTGCTACTATTGGATGGACCAAAGCAAGCAATGTGGCCAAGCCCGGATTCAGGCAAGTAGAGAAATAGACTCAATCCTTTGATTGGGAGGACTCTGAAGTCACAATACAAAGAGGTGTGCTTACAGAGATAGGAAGAATGTGTGGCCATTTTTGCAATCTTTCACATTGGGCTTCAGGCTAGGCTGGATCCAGGGATTCAACCAACATCCTTGGGATTTGGTTTTGCTCCCTGTCTTGGCTCTGCTTCTTTTTTTGTCAGATCTCTCTCAGGCTGGCTCTCCCCGTGGCATAACAAGCTGGATGCCAGTAGCTCTGGGACTATAGCTTCCCTGCTCAGGTCCGGTGGGATGAAAGACTTTCTCTCCCAAGGTTCTGAAGAATCCTGGAATTGCCTCTCCCTAGCTCTTACTGGGCCATGTTCCCATCTCTGAGCAGACTTTGTGTTAGAGGAACGTCATGTTCTGAGGGCCTCCTTCAGGGACCATAAGGGAGACTGAGCTCCACTCAACTACATAGACAGAGGAGGAGAGCAGAGTGGCTGGCCAGGCAAACCAGGTCCAACACCAGAAGCCAGAGGATGCTCTGTAGGCAACGGAAACACCCCCGGAGTGCCAGATGGCCCATGTGAAGTTCTGTTCATACATTTTGCCCATTTTTATTTGGGTTGTTTGTCTTCTTATTATTGAGTTGTAGGAGTTCTTTATATAGGCTGGATACAAGTCCATTGTCAGATATATTTTTTGTGAATATTTTTTCGAGTCTGTGGTTTTCCTTTCATTTTCTTAATGGCATCTTTTGATTTGATGATCAGCGTTTTCAATTTTGATAAATTCTAATAATTTCATGGTTTTTTTTTATTATCACTTTATATGTCCTGCCCAAGAAATGTTTTGCCTATCTCAAAGTCATAAAGATATTCTCCTGATGCTTCTTCTAGATGATTTATGATTTTTGTTTGTACACTTAGATCTATGATTTATCTTGAATTAATTTTTGGTTATGATGTGAGGTAAAGGTTGAGTTTCATTTCTTCCAAATAGATACCCAGTGGTTCCAGCACACCCAATCTACCTTCTGTGGCCACAGCGGGATTAAATTAGAGCTCAAGAGACATCTAGAAAAACCCAAGTATTTGCAAGTTGAGCAACACATTTCTAAAGAACCCATGAGTCAAAGAAGAAATGACAAGGGGAAAGATTGGTCTCCGTCCCTCCATCCACACCCTCCATGAACTCCCGGAGTCACCTTGACAAAGAGGTAAGCTACATGCCTTCCAGAAAGCAAGGCAAGATTCAAATAAATGGCACTGTAATGGATTGGCTGATATTTTAGAGAAGCATCTGCAGTTAAATTTCATTTTCTCTTAAAGTTCTTTATTTTTGTTTTAATTCCAATCACACATCCACCTATCTGTTCAATAAATACATGTTGAGAACTTGCCTCAGTCACTGAGAAAACAAAGCCACCACAGTCCTTATTCACATGGAGCTTCTAAGTGAGGGACACAGACAAAAATAAATCACCAGACAAATAAAATAGTTACAAATGTGCTGCGTTCTGTAAAGGAAACAAGGACCCCCTAAGACGGCGGGGGAACAAGGGAGGAGGGGCTGGCAAATATCCCTTCAGCATTTGGTTGATCTTGTAAAAATACTTGCTCCTCTCTCTACCTAATACTTAAGAGAACTTTCTGTCTCTCTGCGAACACTGACAACTCCTGGAAGATATGGATTGTTTTGAAACCTCCACAAGAGCGACCCCCCGACCCCTTCCCAAGCCCGGGGTTGGTTCAGGGCCCCCTCAGGGCCTCCTGTCCATCCTATTTCTGCTTTAGATTATAAATATGTCCCTTGCAGAAGGCCTGGTTCTGGGTAGATGCTCAGAACCAGGCCTTGGTTCTACTATCATTGAATCGCATCCCCCAGCCCTGGGTCCCTGTCACTTGAAGAAGGAGTGTAGGGGCAGAGTGGGAGGCAGCACGAAGTACCCACCCTTATTGCCCCGCTGTGGGGATTAGGGAGTCGGGGCACGGACTGGGGGTGACTGAGGTTGAATAAACTTTGCTCTTGATCCCTTCAGCCTTCCGCAGAGCAAGGGCCTCCAGGACTGGAAGGGAATTGAGGGGCCACTCAATCTGAGCGCTCAGCCAAAGCTTGGGACCCCTTTCTCACACCCCCAGGTGGCTACCCACGCTCCACTGGATTACCTCTGTCAACAGGCCACTCTCTAATTCCCAAGGCAGCCACGCCATCTTGGGACAGACGGCAGGAAGCCTCAAGTGAAGGAAACAAAATGACCTGGGCGGGGGGGGGTAGAGGTTCCTCCTTATACATGCAACCCCAGGAAGAACACACTTTCTATTTCTCTGAGCATGCCTAAAAATTTATCAAAAATTCTGCATTTTCTGTGTCATTCAATGGACTACTCAGAAAAGCCAAGTATCTTTCTTCTAAGGTCCTGAGATGAGTCTTTACCTTGAGTCTGGCCCCCTGGGGTCTGGTAGATGTGGGGGGCATCCTGGGGCCTGTGCATGGACTTGGCCAAAGTATTGAATTGAGTTGAAAGTCATGGCAGGTACTGTCTCTGACCCAAGGGCCCAGGTGGGCAATCTGGGCCAGCAAGTCTGCTCCCACACCACCTATTTTGAGAAATGGGGACATCAAAAATAGAAAGGCCCTAATTCCATAGCCTGAAACTCTCATCTAGAGAGCTGGTAATAAACTAAGACAATAACTCCCGATCTTGTGACATTTTCACAATGGAATCTTTTTTTAAGTACTTCAAAATCTTTGAGGAAAAAAATTCGCTAAATTGTCTTTAAAGACAGAGCAGAAGTTACCAGCAGCTTTGGGGCAGAATACTCTGGCAAAGTCATGAAGGATGGCCCTGTTGACACTTCCACTGCAGGGCCGGCATTTATCGGTCCAAGGGAGCCTGGTGCCCTGACATGACACGGCAGCCTATAAAATTGTTAGCAGGCAAGGGAGGCTGTTTGGGGAAATTCTGGTAGAAACAACTGAAATTAAATAGGTTTCTACTAGTGCTTGGTCAATAATGCCCCAAACCCAGACAGAGTCTCTTGCTTAAGACAAGTAATAAATACCCCCAAAAAATATAGAAGTTTACCAGTTCTAGAATTCAGGATGTTTTAGTCATTGTTTTTCCTCATCCCAGACATTTCCTGGGAGATTTGGTTTTGGCCAGGCACAGAGTTAACATCAAATGAAAGATGTTTGCCAAACTCTATGAGACTAGGAGCCTCCTTTTTCTTTTTTCCCTTGATTTCTAAGAGCGCTGTCTGGGTGGAGATTGGTTCTGAAGATCCCTCACCGTGACACACTAGAAGATATCAATCATTATTCATGAAATATTTATCAAATAGGGGCTTTGGGCAAAGAGCTGTGGTGGATGCTGCCTGGGTTTTTGATAGCTCACATTCCAGGGGAGGGAAGCTTGTATGCAAGTACAACTCTAGAAAGCAGTGTGCAGTGGTGGGACAAACAGCAAGGGAGGGGGTAGCTCAAAGAAAGAGCCAGTCTTGAAACAGAAAAGAGGCAGAGGCTGACCTCCACAGTGAGGGGACTTAAGATTTCAGTGGCAGGGGCGGGATGGAAGGGCCGTCCACACAGGGGTGCAGCATGAGCAGAGGAGAGACGGGAAGGTGACAAGTGTGTGTGGCAAGAGGTGAGAAGTGGTCAGGAGCAGTGGTCATAGGAAGCGTGCCATTCCCTGGAGTTACTCAGAAAGACTCTCAATTGTGCCAGAGTTGAGCTTGGCCTGTGGATTAAAAAAACTGCAAAAGTGAAAAAACGTGGCAGGGGTAAGGTGATGCCACAAAAGTAGTGCCTGTAGGGTCTGCAACCGAAAGGGGACCCCCTCCCCACCAGACCTCCAGCCCTGCCCAGTCCACAGGCCTAGTTCTCAGGCCTGGAGAGCATAGATCCAGATCAAAGCACATGGGTAGAGGGCTCCTGGAAGAAAGGCTGCAGGGAAAAGGGAACTAGGGGTAACCTGACAGGCTGGACCCTGGGGGAAAATCGTATGGAGAGGCTGCTAGAGGTGTGGGAAGACTTAGCCACAGGTAGATATGATAAAAAAAACTAAGCAACTTAGAAAAAAAAAGGCAAGTATTAATTCCAGGAAAAACAAAAAGTTGTATAAGAAAAAAGAAAAAAAACTTAATCACACGTGACTCAAAAGCAAACAATATTTACCTGGTTGCAATAACGCAAATCCTGAATGATAATTTGTCCAAAATTTGGGATAAGACTACTTTGAGATGATGGGAGAGGAATTGCTGACTTAGAGGTGAATACTTAACCATTCTCTAGATATTGCCTAAAATTGGTGAATCAAGAGACTGCAATAAAAGCAATATTTGTTTAAAAGAATAGATGACATAAATACTTAAGGACTTAACTAAAAGAGTTGAAAGTAAATGCCTTTGAGGAGTTGGTGTGGGGGAGGAGTGAGAATTGTTGTTTATCTTTGTAAGTCCTTTAGCACTATTTGACATATATATGTTCTTATATGTATATATATAAACACATATATTCTTACACGTATGTATGTATACGCACACACACACATATATGCATGTCCTACTTTGATTGATAAAAAGACTGAAAGGAAGAAAGAAAAAGAACAAGTCCTTGCCTTCTACAAGGGGCCTGTGATAACAGATGACCGAGTGTGACAAGGAGATAAGATCTGGGCACGCAGGGCTTCAGACCCAGGAGCCGCTGGAGGTTTGGGCTTCCATTTTTGTCCCTGTGTTGCCATCTTAGCTGGAAAGCCAGGGTGCAGACCCTTTGTCTATGGACACTCCCCTGCCACCGATGGCCACCAGGGGCTGGTCAGCAGGGTCACGGCAGGTGAAGGGGCTGTATTTGACCATTTGGGCTGTGCAGGCATAAGGGCCCTCCAACCCCACCCTAAAGCTCACCCCTGGGGGGAACAAGCCTCACTCGGCCTCCCTGGCTTCTGACTCTCATCTCCATTTCCTCCAGCATCAGCAACTCTTCATCGGCTACTATGAGCTGCAGTGACTTGCAGCCACCCTCTCATGTCACACAGGGGTGACTCTGTGGGTCCCTGTTCAGGAGAAAGAGGGAGGTCATGGCAATGCATTCCCTTTTTGCAACCACCTCTTCTGTACTCCGGGCATCTGGCTCCTTCCCAACCCAAGGCGGGGCTCCCCACTCCCCCTCGTCGCCTCTCGGGCCCCGTCATCCTGAGAGTACAGGGTCTCGCTTGGATGGAGTCTGCTGGCAGGAACACTTCTGAGCGCGGGCCTTGTTTCCACTCAGCCCCACAGTCCCCTCCTCCCTGTTCATGGCTGGGAGAGAGCAGGGGTGTCTCTGGCAGGCTGAGCGCTGCTGGGACTCGCTGTGGCAGGAACCGGGGACTGCGAGCCCCATGTGGATTTGAGGCTGGATAGGGGGACCACAACCTCCTCTGTGGGTGGCTGCACCCTGTGCATTGTCCCTGCTCAAACACAGGCTACGACCTGGAGCCCCCACCGCAGGATATTTACCGGGGTCACAGCCCCTGGTCGACGTTGTTCATTCTTTTCAAACAAAAATAACACTTTTACTTGCCACCTGCCTCTAGTTTCACTTTTCCTAAAAATCCAACCCTGCTGCAGGTTCAAAGGCAACACCGCCAGATTCACAAGATTCACGACTCTCTCGGGAGGCGGGAGAGGACGAGAGCGTGGGGGCAGTGCTGTCACCCAGGCACGGTCCGATTCCCGGCTCCGGATCTTACCAAACTCCCAGGGCCAGCGGTGCCTCTGCGAAGTGGGAAGAACATCCAGCTCCCCAGGATTTTGTGGTGAGAAGGCCTAGAAGCGAGAGGGTCTGCAAAGCACGCGTGCTGGGATGACGGGGCTCCAGAGGAAGCCCCCTCGCTGCACCCCCACCCAGCCACCCAGCTGGGCTCTCGGCGGCTGCCTTGTCACTTTCTCCTCCTCTCGCACTTTCTCTTGGCCTCTTTTCTCCCCCCTAAGGTAACCCTCGTTGTGACAGCCAGTTCTCGGAGGTAAATGTGCAAACAGAATCACACGTTTACACAGCACCGGGTTTCACTGGGCGGGAAGCATGACGGCGTTTTCTAACACGTTCTTCTCTTGGCAGAAGGATGGTGGCAGGAGGCAGCAAAAAGAGCCAAGCCTTTGCAGAGCGCGGGGTATGCTTCCTGCGGCGCCTCTTAATAGCTGTGAGCCCTGGGGCCCCTTGTTCTGAGCCAGCGCTGGGCTGTGACTCAACAGCTCTGGGGAGGGGTAGAAGTGGGGGGCAGGGAGGGAAGGAGACGTGGGATCCAGAAGGTGGGGTGGGGGATGAGAGAGGAGATATGCTAGCTTGGGGCCTAGAAAGCCGACGCAGCCTTTTGGAGTGGGAACCACTAGCCCAGGTCCAGAAGATGCAGGGTTGGGAGGCATGACGGTATGACGCTATTTGCACAGTCTGAAGTTAGCTCTCCCCTGATGACTAGGGCTTTTGTTTTAATGCTAGTCTCTCTCTCAGGGGACAGGTGGCTTATGCCTGCTTGGATCAGAGTTTTCCGAGGGAAGGAGCAAGTCCCTGGAGGTGGCCTCTGGGGCTGTGATAAGAACCACCAATAGGAGCTACAGCCCTGAGAGCTGTTCCTTCTGAGCCCGCCTCTGCTCCAGCCTCAGAGGATTCTGTGAATCCGGGGAGAACAGCTCCCCGAAGGTGTCTGTTCTCGCTGACTCCACTATTGCACCTCCCACCATCTCTCGAACCCCCTCCAAGCTGACTTTCTTCCCAACCGATGCACCGAAACCACCCTGGTTAATGTCACCAACCACTGCCGTCTTGGCAAATCCAGTGGCCAATTCTCATCTGATCTTCTCTACTGCACTTGACACGGCCGATCGCTCCTCCTTCTGGAAAAGCTTGATTCACGCAGCTTCTAAGACACCACTGTCTTTTGTGTCAGGAAAAAATGGGAAAGACTTTAAAATGGGCAAAACAAAGCAACAAAAACCCACAATATTCCTGCATGTCCTGCCTGGTGCACCTGCCCAGGTTCTCTCTACCCTTCCATTGAGCTGCTTTGTAAGTTGCTGGAAACTGTTGCAGAAAACTGTTTTGGAAAACTGAGAATAACACAGATGATCCTTGTCCATGGAAATGAAAACTAATTGTGTCTGCTGGAGTGCAATTGGTTATTGTCCTGTGAACAGAACTGTCACAAATGTATGTAAATTCGTTTCTGGATTCCTTCCTGCCTTTGCAATGTTCTCTGATTTCTCCTTTGAACTGGCTGTAACACCTGATTGGTTCCCTCATTAATGAATGAGTTAAACAGAATCTTAGGTGCTGATTTTACATTCACATGAGAGTCATGATTCTGTGTGTTTAAAAGGTTATTCTTCAGCACCCCTCTCTGCTCCCCGTTTTCTGGCCGTTCCTTCATGTTCTCTGCTGAGTTTTCCTCTTCTGCCCAGTTTTCAGTATGGCCCTAGTCTTGCCCTCAGATCTCTGCTAATCTACTCCCAGCCTCCGCAGGCGATCGAGTCCAGCTCACTGGCTTAACCACCACCAAGATGTTCAAGACTCTCAAACGCACACCTCCAGCCCACCCTCTACACGGACCCCAGATAGTAAATCCAGTCTCCTGACATGGCCATTGGCTGTCTATCAGGCATCTCAAATGGGACATGTCCGAAACAGAGCGTGTGGTTCACACTCTGTGCTCTCAGACCAGTTCTTCCTCCACACACCCGAGCTTGGTTCAGGTCTAAACCATAAATCGTAGAGTCATCCTTAATCCCTCTTTTTCTCTCACACCCCACATTTTAGCCATATGTCAAGTCATCCTGTTGGATCTACCTTTAAATATACTCCAAGGACGACCTCTTAGCAGCATCATCGCTGCCCCACCCTGGTCCCAGCCGCCACCAACTCTCACTGGGATGCCAGACAGCTTCCTGATCAGTCTCCCGATATCCACCATCACCCGACCCCCTAACCTACTCTATTCCTCAGCCATCGCCCAGAGGGAGCTTTCTGAAGCATGAGTTGGATCTCATCACTGTCCTGCTTAAAACCATCCTGGCTTCCCATTGATCTCACAACAAGTCTCAAACTGCTTAGCCCTGTTTGAAGACCCTGAGAGATCAGGACCCCCACCTCACCCCCCTCATTCTCCCTCACTCCCCACTCTCCAGGCACACCGGCCTGCTGGTTCCTTCCCACCTGAGGACTTCGCACCTGCCGTTCCTTCTGCTGGACACCGTCCTCCTGCTGATATCTGCGTGGCGAAATTCTCCCTTTCTTCGAGTGTTAGCTCAAATGTCACCTACTCAAAGAGGTTTTTCTTCCCCTTCTTTTAAACACAGCAGCCCCCTCACCCTCTAGTTCTTTCCCTGCTCAACTGTTCTCCATAGCATTTGGCACCATCTCACAGCATATGACATCTTAATGTGCTTTTTATTGCCATCCTGTCTACTGGAATGCAAATGCTTTTGTCTATTTTGCTCATCACTGTGTATCCAGAATCTAGAAAAGTCCTTGGCACACAGTAGGTTCTCCATAAATATTTTTGGATGATTGACTACTTTCCCCACAAGAGACAGCTCTCTTACGGGGGATATAAGCACGATAGGCGTAGATATGGACTCAAAAGATGAGACAGAACACTGCAAGCAGAGGGAGAGGCACAAGCAAGGTCACGGGGGCGAGAAAAGTCCGTCTGGTGTGTCCCCGCTGGAGTTCAACTCCACAAATCTCTCCTGAAGGCCTACTATGTGCCAGGCACTGTTCCGGAGCTAAGATGGAGAGACGAATGAGACCTAGTCCCAGCCCTTGAGAAACTAAGTGTAGCGAGAGGAGCTTGGTAAGCAGACAATTGACACCAAGGAGCCGTTGCTCTGACCAAGGCACCATGCTCGGAAGAGTGGAGACGTAAGATCAGCCCAACCTGGGAAGGTCAGGATAGGTTCCCAGGGGAGGAGCAACTTGAGTTTTGAAGGATGGACAAGAGTCTGATAGGCAGATTATGAACAGGAAATAGTTTGTAAAAACAACAAAAAGAAGTTGTTTTATGGGACTGTAATATTTGTTGAGAAGAATTGTATCAGTCAGGATAATGGAGGTTATGCTGACGTAACAAACATCCCCCTGATCCCAGTGGTTTTAAACAATGCCAGGTTATTTCTAGCTTAGGTTTCATATCCGCCACATGTCAGTGGGGATCAGGACAATGAGAAGGGAGGCTCTGCTCAGTGTAATCACTCAGGCCACAGGATCAGGGAGCAGCTGTGCTCTCAAGCACTCTGATTGCCATGTGAAGGGAAAGAGAGCTCTGGAGAGTAGCCCGCCAGCTCTCCAAATGCTTGACCTACTTCTCCACACGAGTCATTGGTCAGACTTGTACCAGGCTCCCCCCTCCCCACAAGGAGCAATCTCGTCACGTTCAAGGAGCGGAAAGAGCACTGAGGGATATGATCCTCATGGGTCTACCCGGGGGCATGGCAGACTCCAAAGGTGGCCTGCCCCGTACCCATTCTCTCCTCCTCCCTTCTACAACAGAAACCCAGTGGGGCTGGGGTTGGCCTTCAGCCCAGCTAAAAAGCTACGTTTCCCCGCTTCCGGCCCTGCTAGATACAACCATGTGACAGAACAATGAGCTGTGAGTGGATGTGCCACATGGAGCTTCTGGGAAAGTGGTAATGAGGGACGGCCCAGCTGGCGTCTCTTCCCCTCCCTCCAGCCTGAAACGCGTGTCAGGGCTGGAAGGGGCACAGTCACCGTGCGAACATACGGGGGCCAGCGTGATAGCAAAATCTGCACACTCCAACGGCTGAGTAGGTTGCTAGAAAGCGTCACGGACTGCCACACCTCCCCGAACTGTCTGCCTTGCACTTCTTGTTATGTGAGGAGAATAGATCCCTCCCTCACCTAAGCCAGCACTTCGTGAACTTCAGCATCCTTAAGAACCACCAGGAAAGCTTCTTAAGATCCAGATTCCTGGACGTGACACACAGAGATCCTCATTCGTGGACCTGGGGGTGGGTTTGTGAATTTTCCTTCCTGATAATCTCCCAGGTGACACTGCTGCCCACGGGCCGCACTCTGAATAGAAAACTAACTGATGGGGGAAGGGAGCTGGAGACAAAACTGAGGGCAGGAGAGGGAGGCTCAGGCTGGTCCCAGAAAATCGTGTAAGTGGTGGATATAAACCAATTAACTCGTGAGCCCTCCGGGGGTGGGGGCCGTGTTTTATTCAGTAACATGCTCACCATATTAATCTTTTCTCTCTTGATCCCCCATATCCACCCCCTGTTCTAGTTGATCTGAATACTTGCTGTTCGCTGAACAGAATGGCGTCATTCAGTCGGCTGGTCATTTCTGAATGCCACGTTGGCCGGGCACTGTGTGCTGTGCCCAGGTGGAGCCTGGCATTCGGTCTTTCCAACCAGCTCCCAGGTAATGCTGAGCTGCTGGTCCACAGACCACACCTGGGGGAGCAGGGGAAGGGGTCCCCTCCCCACCTTTCAATATGCAAGTCGGGGCTGAGACCAGCGTGCACCCATCTCGGGTGCTGACAGGAGGGAGCACAGTGCCTCTCACGCACCTCTGCAGGCCACAAGTGTCCCTACCACAGCCTCCGTCCAAGCAGGACAGCACGTTCAGGATGCCGGGGCCCAGGCCCGAGAGGGCCTCCCAGGCCACATCTGAATGACTGACCACATATCCTAGCCCCGTCCATACTGGTCATCTTTCCGTTTTTGTAATGTCCCAAGTTATTTCCCTCACCAGCGATTTGGCAAATGCGGTCACTTCCTCCCAGACTGAACCCGCAGCTCCTCTCTTGGCCAACTCCTCCCCACCTGCAGGTGCCGGCCTAGAGGCCACTTCCCCCAAATGCTTCCCTGTTCCCTCATCCAGTCACCATGCAAACCTAGCTAAGGAGCTCCTGCTGTGTGCCCGGCAGTGTCCAGGGGCCGGATTACAGCTTGCACTAGCGGGGCAGGGTGAATAACAAACGGGTACATAAACTAAACACACCAAAGTCAGGTCGTGCTATGTAGAGCGAGGCCCACTGCTGGAGGAAGTGGTCTTTAAGCTGAGACCTACATGACAAGGAGCCAGGCCGGGAAAGAGCACCCCAGGTGGAGGTGACAGTCGTGCAAAGGTCCTGAGGTAGGCATGAGCGTGGTTTGTTTGCAGAACAGAAGAAAGTTGCAATTGGCCGGAGCTGATGGAGTAGGGGCAAGGCCAGTGCCTCTGGGGGTGGGAGGGGAGGCGGGCTGAAGCCTGTAGGGTTTGCAAGCCCAGGCAAGGAGTCAGCATTTTATCCTGCATGATATGGGACATTCCTGGAGAGTTTTAAGTAGAGACAGGCCATGACCCAGTTTATATCATTAAAAGACCCTCCGGCCATCCTAAGGAGAAAGAATCTACTGAGAGGGGCAGACGGGGGACCGGGCAGGAGGTTGTGCGGACGCCCCGCAGAGAGCTGACAGTGACCAGGATGAAGCTGACTAAAGAAGCAGAAACATGGACAGACTAAGTGCACGTTTTAAAAAGAGATTTAAGAGAACTTGCTTAGGTTGAATAAAGGTGGCGAGGGGAGAGGACGCAGGAGAACTCTGGGGTTTGGACCTGAGCCCCTGGCTGGACTCTTTCCTGCGAGGAGGATGGAGACTGGGGGCGGGTCAGGGCCCAGGACTGGGGCAGGGGTGGGAAGATGAGCGCTCTTCCGTGGAAGACAAGGTGGGGTGGCCTCTCAGGGCCCCATCGCAGACGTCTCTGTGCTTCTCGTTCATGGCACATGGTGATCATTTCTATCACGTGTAGCTTAGAATTTCCTGTCTGACATCACCCCTGCCCCAGGCTGTCACCTGCACGACGTGAGCCCCTCTCTACCCCATTTTCAACGGCCGCAGCAGCCCTGCCACTCTGCACAGAAGGCTCCGTGCGTGGTGGGGGCGTAACACATGTTCCCTGAGTGGGTTAGCGGAAGAATGGAAGCACAGAAGCATAAAGGACCTCTGCGACCGGCTTCACATTGGAAAGTCAGCAGCTCTTTTGGCAACTTTAAAATCGGCTACAGCGGGGACTCATTTTTGGAATGACCATCTGCATATTTTATGACTTAGTCTTAGAAACCAGCATCACGGAGCCGAATGCACAATTACAGTAATTAACCTGAATCACGCCCCAGACAACCGAGGTCCCTGCCAGGCCTTCCCTTTCAACATTGCTACATTCCCTACGATGCAGACGAGATGCTTCCCCAGAGATCCCGAGGAAGAGGACATGGACCCCCTTAAGCTCCCGATATATGCTCCACGAGCGTCTGGAGTCACAGGTCAGAATCCTCATTTGAGTCTCCGGCTCTGTGGCCTCAGGAGAGAGCACACAGGCGGGGGTCGTGTCTGACGCACAGACATCTCGGCCCTGGTTCTCCGCTTGACTACAGGTTACCCGCGTGGCAGCCACCAGGTGACACATTTCGGAGGTAGAGTCTGCTCCAGGTGGCACAATTTGGGGAATGGTCTCCCTTGGCCCTCTCCGGTGATGCATTAGAACCAAGAAGCAGCTTCCCTGTCTGTCTGAGGGGGACACCAGGACGTCGAGACTTGTCAGGCAAATGCGTTGCGTCTTTGGAAAATGACTGCTCCCAGCTTGGACAGAGTAGAGCGTAATGGGCTGGGCCGAGCGGGGGTGTAACAAAGCTGGGTGATCAGAGGCACCGAGAAACACAGTCTTTGGAAGGTGAAAATGAACCATAATCACCTAGAATGATGTTTATGCTTCATATGGACTCCTAATGGTGGAGTACGTGAGAGCGCTTGCAATTTTGTTATCGAGACACCGTTGATTCTGGAAGATGGCTGTGTGCAGGCGTGCTCTTCACCGCTGTAAAATGCCTTGTCTTAATAAGCCCTGGAGCAAATGCAACAGGCTTTCAGGGGTGCACCGCATAAAAGCCATTTGGCTGTCTGCAGAGCTCCCCAAAGGGAAGCTAGTGCAGGATACGGGGATCCAGGAGACGGATTCCCAGAGGAGGTCCCGGCGCCAGGCGGCAAACAAGAGTACAGGACACCCAGGTACATTGGAACCTCAGATAAACAGCCAATTATTTTTTAGCATTAAGTATGTCCCAAATATTACATGAGATATACTTGTATTTTAAACAACGGCTGTTTAGCTGGGATTCTAACATAATTGGGTGTCCTGTATTTTACCTGGCCACCCTACCTGGGGAGCAAAGCTCTTCATAGGGGATCTTAAATGGCTTTGACATACTGCTTCCGAAGATTGATTTTTTGTTTCTGAAAATGATAACCTCTTCACAGAAAGGTGGAGGCTAGTTTAATAAGCCATCCAACAAGCTACTGTTTAGCGCGGTAGCATCCGCTCTCTGCGCTTCTGTTTCTGCTGCACTCACAGCTTCTCCAGGACCGCGTGGACGGGACGGTGCTACTCGTAAACCATACGTCCTGACCAAACCCTGCAGGGTCGGGATTCTTGTCCCATTTTAAAGATGACGGAGCAAGGCTCAGAGAACGACAAGAATTACCCAAGCTCACACAGCATGTCAGTCAGGGTCTTTAGCTGTAAGGTAGAAAAAAAGGGGATTCGGACTATGTACGCAGAATAGAAATTTATTAGAAACATGAAGGGCAGCACACAACATTGCCAGAAGGAAGGGGAAACGCTGCTCCACAGCTGTGCAGCCCGAGCTGCAGAACTGGTCAGGTGAGGGGGTTGACCAGGACCCCTGAGCGCCAGATGTCCCAGCCAGGACACCTGCAGGCTGGCTCAGATCTGGACGGTCACATTTGATTGGCCAAGTAATTCAGGGCAGTCACAACTGATTGGCTGGGAAGTTCGGGCGGGGTGGGGGGAGGCGCATTAGATTGGCTAAAAATGTTCAGGACAGTCAGTCACCCCTGAAGGGCCGAGTAATTCAGGGCAAGAACACCTGATGGGCTGGGTCAGGCCACATTCTCATGCCAGGCTCCCAGGAAGGCTGGGACGCCCAGGGTCCCGTGAGTTTTTGTTTTTGTTTTTGTTGTTGTTTTTTCCTGTAGTGGAAGGGGCAGTTCTCCTCACCAAGACCCCGGAGGGCAGGAGGGGAGAAAAATACCACCACCCACGAATGTCCTCTCTGCTCGGCTCGCGAGCCGTGGGGTGGGGAACTGCAGGGAGCCCGGGCTGGCCCAAGTCTGAAGCCTCTTTCTCTCTGTTTACCTGCGGCTCCTCTGCACACTGGGCTCCCGGGTGGGCGCTCGAGCGCAGGTTCTCCTCCCCCCATAACTACCCCCAGGGGCACACCGCCAGAGCTCAAATTGCACAGTGTGTCTCCAGGGGGCGCTGCCTGAGGGAGGAACAAATCAGCCACAAAGATGGCATCACCCCCCCCGTGACGTCGTAAGTCTTGCCTGGTGGTGCTTCTCCAAGAAACAGCACCTTCTCGTCTAGTATCTGATCATCCCTGCACGTCGGTCCATTGCCCAGATAACCCCGGCAGCCACATGCTCCAGTCTGCCGGCACAGTCCCCGCTCCACACCTGCTGCCCTGCGTAAGCGTTGACAGCAACACCCTCGTTCTCAAAACCGTCCAGCGTGGATGACAAATGGTCGCCCCACAGATGAGGAAAGTCCTCGGAGGGACCCTAAGGAAGGGGATGTCACACCGAGATGCTAGTTCACCACTGAGTCCCTGGATGCGTATCTTGATCATAATCATTTTTCCCACTTGTATAGCCAGTATTTCTTTTGTTATTTTTCCCGGAAACATAAATCCAGAGTAATGACAAAGACGCTTTGGCCTCTGGCTCACGTTGTCCCCTCTCCTTGGCTCTTCTCGTAACTCAGCACACTTTCAGGATCTCTCGGCAGGATTCTGCGGGCAGCAACGCCTTTCTGTCCCCTGCATTTGGTGAATGCACAGGATGCAGCTAGACCTTTAGAAGGGCTGATGGCGGTGTTTTCCCCAGAGCCGTCCTCTGGCTGCCTGGGGTGGCCCCAGAGCAGGAGGTTCCGGGCCTATCCTCCAATTTCCGGATCTGTTTAGAGTCTGGCACAGCGGGCTTTGTAGTGTCTACTCCGTTAAAATCACAGAGTCCCTGCCTCCCGGAGCTGGACTTGCAGCTTAGCAGACGAACAGCCGCCCTGCTCACCGTGCCCGCTCCCGGAGGGCAGCCATCATGCCACAGGCATCCTCACCCTACCTCATCTCCCCCTCATTCCCACCCAGGCCAGAAGCCCCTGCTCAGCCTGAGCTCTGCCCAAGCCAAGCAGGAGAGCCAGCTGACCAGAGACCCTCAGCTCGGAAGGACCAAAGTGGGGGCATTGTAGCTGCACACCCCAGAGGACAGCTAGCAGAAGCCAGCGCCGGCAGAGTGACCCTGCACCCATCCTGCTGTAGAGGCCCAGTCCTTACCTCCCTGTGTGTGGTTGACTGCAAGCACTGAGCCGCCAACCACAGCACGAGGTTGCCCCAAACCAGGGCTGCATTAACAGGAGTATTATGTCCAGGACAAGGGAGGTGAGAGCCCAGCTGGGCTCAGGGCTTAGAGTCCCAAACTCTGTGGAGTATAGCGTTCGCTTCCCAGCACCAAACTCTGGAAGGGAGGCAGAGTGTTAGGAATGGATCTAGGAAAAGTGGCCCAGGGTCAAGGAAAGGCAGGGACCCCCGAGTGTGGAGAAGAGTCTCTTCAGGGAAGCGTGAGAGCTGCATTCTCTGATGGAAAGCGGTCCTGTCACGGAGGAGTGAATGGGCCTGCCCCACGCACCCCAGAAGGGCCAAGCTATAGGCTGGACGTTCGTTTTAGGATACCAACAACTCAACCAGACTGAGCACTTTCTAGAAGCCCGGCTCCAGGGGGACCACTGTGTGCACGTCATCCTTTGGAGGCAGGAAACCTCCCTGCACTGGTGGTCCTGTCTTTCCCGGGAGCAGAGAGCTTCTGTAGCTGGCCTGCATCGTGCAGCCGGCACCTGTAGCAGGACCTGGCTCAGGCTCCGCCCCCGCTCTGAACCCCAGTGCCTCTCCGTGTGAAGAACCTTCTAGTACTGAAGCGGCCTTGACTCCGCTCACCCGCCATGTGTCCACAGTTCTGGTCCCTGGGGTGACCAAGGAGATGGCCGAGGAGAACAAGACCAGCCCTGTCCCTGCTCCATGGAGCTTCCAGGTTGGCCACACAATGGGGGTTCTGGAGAAGCAGCGAGTCCCCCGGGGGTTCCCGCCCCCACAGGTGATGGGGGCTGGGCTCGGGGATTGGTGCGCCCTCCTGGGCCTTGGCGCAGGTGGCTTCTCGGAGCCACTTCCACGCAGAGACCCTCTGCGAAGCTCCTGGAGAGCTGCAGAGCCCCTGACCCCCCACTAGGGACAGGCCCCCAGGTGCGCGCGCAGAGGTGCTGGCCCTCTGAGACCTCCCCCGCAGCTTTCCTCCTGGGCAGTGACGGCGAGGTGGAGAGGGAGACGGGACCGCGAGAGAGGGCTGGCTCATGGACACGGCTCAGAGACCAGCGGCCAGCAGGGCCAGGAGGGGACTCCTGGGGCCCACGGCCCAGCCTGGCCGGCAGGAGGTAATGAGTTTCTGGGCCCAGGTCAACGTGCAAGGCCCACCTGGGGCTGGAAGTGGCATCCCCCCCACTCAGATCAGCCTGGCAGGGGTGGATGAGGCGAGCCTGGTGCCCAGCCTGAGCTCTCCACCCCTCAGCCGGGGGGGTGGAGGGGGTGCCAGGGGGTCCTGCTGGGAGAGCTTTTAGCCATTGGATCCAAAGGCTGTTTCACAGACGGGGAAGAAACTTCTGTCAGGACAACTCCGAAAAGGCCAAACCCCAGGCCTCCTGGTTCTCCTCCGTCCAGCCGCACGCTGACCCTCCGTCCACCATGGCTAGCATTTACCAAGCTTTCACGGCGTGCCAGGCACTGCGCGAGGGGCCCTAAGCAGCGTCTTCTCTAGTTCTCCCAATAGCCCTCTACAGAGACATTCTTAACCCCAGCCCATCAGAGCGGAGGGTCTGAGGTCTGGAGAATTCCTTAACCTACACCAGGCAGCAGAGCCAGGGAAGGTGAGGTCAAACGTGAGCCCAGGTGTGATTGCGGAGCCCGGCTGCCCACTCCCCCTGCACTGGGTTACTCCCGTATCTGAGAGCAGTCGTGCTGCAAGGACGCGCCATCTGTTCGAAGCACAAAGATCTAGAGGGTGTGGAATTGCATCAGCCCTTCATGGGTCTGGCAGTGCCCCACTCACCAGGTGTGGTTGGCCTGGTGAACAGGCACTCGGCCATTCCAGCTGTCTTCTGGGGAGGCTTCCTGCATGTTTGTATTGAGGCCGGAAAACTATAAAAACTACATTTCCCAGGCAGCCTTGCAGCTGGGGTTCTGAATGCCAAGTGGCACTGTATGCAAATTAGGAGCTGTATGCAAATGAGTGCTCTCCAATTATACACTTGTGTGAGCTGTGGGCGGCCGGTGTTTCTGCTGATGGGCACAGCCATGGGGTTGTGGGGTTCTGCAGTCTGGCCACTGGCTTCCTTGGTGTTGAGGGGTGGCTGTGCAGGTGGTGGCAGCTGACCCCTGCATCCCAGCCCTGAGGAACATTCTAGAAGTCAGCACTTCCAAGGGCAACCTCCTGATTGGCCATCTTTCTGGCTTTGGGCTCCTCCAGACAGGCTTTCTCAGAGGCAACCCTAACTGGTCTAGAATCACTTGTTTTAAAACCTAAATCTACAGTGGTATTTGTTTCCTGCAACTAAAACTTGACTGATGACCCTGGTAATTTTCATAGCAACCCGAGAGGCAGAAAGGAGGCAAATGTTGAAATTGTGCCCATTTCACAGATTAGAGTGTGGAGGCACCAAGCCCGGCTCTTAACTCTGGGTATGCAAGAGGTGTGGTGCAGACCAGAGTAAAATGTACTGTGTTAGCATTTGGACCCCTGCCTGCCTTGAATCCCACAGTATTTCCTTCCCAAAGGAGCTTGCTGCCTAGTTGTGGGTGTAATCCCATTGTAGAGTTACCAGATAATGGGATTCACGTCATTTGTAGGAAACAAATAAAAAATACAGTAAGACAAAAATCGATTGTTTTGAGTTGATTATGCAACTTATGATCCATTGTAATAGATGCATATGAGATGCAGATTTATGCACAGGCTTCCAAATGTGAAATTGCATTATCTCTGGCCTTGCCCTTCTAAATCTCTTTGGCAAATCACAGTGTTTGCATCGGGGTGTGTTTGGACACCAAGTTGAGCTTGAATAAGGAGATTAGGGAAAATAGAAGTGCTGGCCCATCTCTTTCCATCTCATTTCAGCTGCAATTTTGTGGATCTATCTTCAGGATCGAGCCGCAATGCTTTTATAAGGTCCTCATGCAGGCTGAGAGTCTGGAGAAGAGCTGGAGGGTCCCATCTGCGGCTGTGGCCACAGCTGTGACTGCAGCGACCAACGATCTGGGTGCCCATCAGGCCTGACTCCTGCAGGGCACCACAGGGCAGCAAGCCCCTGGAAAGGGGGAAGCCCCTTTTGCCCCATTGCTGCAGCGGATTTTCAGTTTGGGGAGCAAGAAGCTAGACAGAGGATGTCTGGCATTGTGGCTGCAGGGGAGCCCCAGGATTTACACTGAATCCAGTGCCTGCCCAGTCCTCCCAGGTCCTCAGGCGGAGCCTAAACCAGTGGCAGGAGAGAACTGGGATCTGTCCTTCTGTGATCTGCCCTGCTGCCCACAGGGCAGGGCACCCTGGAGAGAACAGCCCTGGAGCTCTTTTCATGAAAGGACTTCCCAGAGAGGCCCAAGGACTCCTTTCAAGACTCAGAATGGGTGAGCGAGCCCGGCTCCTCTTATATAGGCAGGAACCAAGGTGTGCAGAGCCGGCCTGATGCTGGTCCCTGACTCCGGGGCCCGCGCCCCGTTGCCTCTGGCACCCCGCCTGCTCCTTCCCAGAGACTGGTTCTCCCCTCACCCCGTCCCCCTCCTCCACCTCTGGTGCTGCAGCATCGAGCTCCCACCCACCTTCCCTGCAGTCCTGGTGGTGGTCCTGCCCACTTGCTCTTTCTGAGGGAGAACGTCCACAGGGAGCCCCTGGGACTGGGGAACCCATCTGAGCCCCGGGGCTGAGACCTCTCTTTAGCCATCCCAGCCTGCTGGTCCCGGGTCCCCTGAGCAACTACAGGCCTCAGTCTCCTCATTTTAACACTGAGAGATTAATCCCTAGACAAGAGATGACATTCGAGGGCAAATGAGAAGGAATTAGTCCAAAGACACAAAGTTTCAGTTACACATGACCAAGTCCTGGAGATCTGCTGCCCCTCACAGTGCCTGGAATTAATACTGTACGTATACTTCAAAGAGTGCCCAGAGGGTAGCTCTCATGTTGAGGGTTCTTATCACAAAATAATAATAATAATAATTAAGAGGGCAGGAGGAACCTCTTGGAGGCGATGGATAGGTTTATGCCATCGATTGTGGTCATGGTTTCACAGGTGTGTATTTATCTCCAAACTCATCAAGTTGTAGACATTCAACAGGTACAGTTTTTTGTAGGTCAAAAAACTTTTTTAATTAAAAATTTAAAAAAAGAGACGCTATTAGAGAAATCTCGTAGTTCCCACCTGACATAGAGCAGATGCTCGTGAAATGCTGGGAGCAGCTTGTCTCTTCAATTATATCAGTGGTTTGAATCTTTTAGGGGTTATGAAACCCTTGAGGCGCTGATGAAGGAAACTGACCCTCTTCCCAGTAAAAAAAGTGTGCATTAGTACAAAAATTAGATCGCATGTCAAGGGGTCCATCAGTCTTTGCTCAGGGAGTGAGAGCCCAGATGGCCCCCCAGCGGACCGTCCAGGCCATCCTGTGTGCAGCCCAGAGGCTGTGACCCCACGTGGGAGGAAGCAGAAGCTGGCTCAGGAGTGAGCAGCACAGGAGGAAGCAACTCCAGAGAGCAGAGGGCTCGGCAAGAGTCCATCAATCCGACTCACCTGCCCTGGCTCCCTCCCAGGTGAGAATCCACCTAGCTAGCAGCGGGACGTCACCAGGTGCTTCTGGGTAACTGCAGGGAGGGCGGTCCGTGGAGGAGGGCGCTGCGCAGTGGGCGAGATAACCAGCAGCGGCTCTGCAGAAGTTCTGTCCACGCTCTGCATCCCTCTGCGCGCGGCCCGCTTCTCCCAGCGCCACCGTTGAAATGTCCAGACCTGGATGTGGTCTGACTTCCCGGGAAGCAACTACTGGAAGGAAAACCACCCCACCCTTGCATACTCAATTATTTTCAGTGCTGTGGTACTCAGCCTCACAATCAAAAATTCCATTTTGTTCACAAATCGAATATTCCTTTGGCCATTTGTGGCTGTTTTGGAAATTAGATTTCTCATTAGCGTTGTCACGATTTAGAAAACATTTCATTATGTAGTAAAGTCTGCGTGGAGTCTGAACGTGTCTGCGTCACGATGAGGCATCAGTGTCACTGATTCGTCCTTTTGGGGTCCTACTTCCGCCTTCGCCCCCTCCTCCCGCTTATGGGGGCACCTCGATCATGCTGCTTATGGGGACAGGACAGGGGTGGGGGAGGGGAAAGCCGGGGGGCACCCACCAGGCTGCACCACAGAAGAGGAAGGGGGTGGGGGACATCCCCCCACCATAGAATCAAGCGCTCAGTCCTCCGCGGCCCTCATTTTAGAATTCCCGCAGGTGGGTGGGTGCTCCTTAAGCACTTGCTCTGAGACAGGCAGGAATCTACACGCCTTATCGTGTATGAGCTCGCGGCTCTCACTCAGCGGATATTTATCCTCCCTACTATGTGTCCTGCTCTTTTCTAGCAGTTGGGGTACATCAGTGTTCAAAGGGACTAAGACCACTTTCCTAACAGTAAACCTGATGGATAGGTTAATTATCTAATCAATAGGGGAAGTGTCAAAGAGGGATAATCATGGAAAAGAAAGGTGCTGTGGACTGGATGTTGGTGTCCCCTCCAAATTCATAGGTTGGAGCCTTATCTCCCACGTGACGGTGTGTGGAGGTGGGGCCCTCGGGAGGTGATTAGGGTTAGATGAGGCCTTGGTGGGATTAGTGCCCTTGTAAGAGCCACAGGAGAGCCTGCTTTCCCCTCTCTGCTCTCTGCGTGTGGGGACTCAGCCAGAAGTCTGCCACCCAGAAGAGAGCTCTCCCCAGAACTGCCCACGCTGGCACCCTGATCTCGGACTTCCAGCCTCCGGAATTGTGAGCAATAAATTTCTCTTGTTTGTAAGCTTCCTGTCCGTGGTACTTTGTCACAGCAGCTCGAACAGATTAAGATAAAAGGAGAGCAGAATCAGGGGGACCTGGAGCGTGTGGTGAGGTGCAGGTGGCTTGTGTAAATGGAGTAGTCAGGGAAGGCTTCATGGAGAAGGGGACGTGTGAGCACAGGCTGTGAGGCAGTGTGGGGTAGAGCATTCCAGGCAGAAGGAACAGCCCATGCAAATACTATAAGGCTGATGCACGCTTGGGAAGCTTGGGGAAGGGTGAGAAAGTGGGGCTGGGGCTGAGGGAGCCAGGGGGCAGAAGGAGACGAGGCCAGGGAGAGAATACGTGGGGTGGGGGCTCTGTAGATCGAGTCAGACCCAGTGGGCCTTTGTAAGCACGTTGGTTTTCACTCGGAGAGAAATGGGGAACCCTACCAGGTTTTCAGCTGAGTCACATGATGTGACCTATACGTTAAAAGATCATACTAGAAGCTGTGTCACCAAGAGCCTCTAAGGGTGCAGGAGTGGAGGCAGCAAGATGGTGAGGAGACTACTGCAACAATCCAAGCAAGACATAACAGCAGCTCAGCCCAGGGAGGAGACTACTGCAATGATCCTAGCAAGAGGTAACGAACGGCAGCACAGCCCAAGGAGGTGGCAGTGGGGGGCTGAGAAGTGCTCCGATTGGGGATTTATCTTAAAGGCAGAATTAACAGAACTCATGGACAAATTTGATGTGGGGTATGAGAATAAGAGAGGCTAGTTTCAACCTGAGCAACTGAAAGTTTGGAGGTGCCACGGCCTAGGACAGAGAGGGCTTGGAGGGGACAGCCAGGAGCTGAGCGGGGGTCCTGCCGAGCTGGTGCACATCCACACGGAGGTGGGCAGGTGGGTCTACAAGTCTAGAGGTTGGGAGGGAAGTCTGGGCTGGAGACAACGTCGGGCGATGTTGACACACTGATGGTGTTGAAAGCCGAGGCCTGCATGGAGGTACCATGAAGTGGATGTGGACAGAGGAAAGGACACGGCCAGGCTGGATGGTTCCAGGTTTAAGAGGAAGGAAAGGAGAGGAGGCCTTGGAAACGGAGGCCGAAGGCTGGTGCAGTAGGACAGAAACAGGACAGGTGGCGTCCTGGCAGCCCGGTGAAGGAGGGAGGCAGGATCAGCTGACCACAGGCTACGGGGGCTACTGCGATGGGGGCTGAGAGCTGACCTGGCAATGCGGGGGTCGCTCCATGACCTTAAAATCTCTTTCAATGGGCTCCTTACAACTGAGAAACAGAGAGAGGCTCAGAAACGTGATAAAGGTCCCACCAGGGATCCAGGCAGGTGGGGTCTGTGGGGTCTGCCCCTAGACAAGGCCAGGGCCTGTGGTCCAGGTCACCAGGTCCCAGGGCCTGGACAGCCAGTGGGGCAGGGAAGGGTCCCAGGCTGAACCCTGGAGAGCAGGGGCGGGGCTGGGTCCTTGGCAGTTCCTGGGTGGTCGGGATGGACAGCCGGGTCCCACCAGGGCGCCGACCTCACGGTGAGGAGACAGAGTTCACCGGGCAGATCCAAAGTCAGGAGAGGGCTGAAGACAGGGGCACTGCCAAGTGCTAGGAGCCAGGAGGGGCTGGACCAGACCAGAAGTCAGAACCAGCTGGATGGGTAAAAATTGCAGCAAAAGGAAGGCAGTGGAAGGACTCTCAGCTGATGCCTCCTGGGCATGTGCTTCTCGGTGCACGGGCGGGAGAGTTTGGCTAAAACTACAGAGTCAGGGCATGCAGAGCCCGTTCTGTTAAGTGGGGTGCAGAAACGGCCTGGCGGTGGGGACTTGGGGGCATCCGTGCAGTCCTGTGAGGCACCACCTGCACCAGGTGGAAAGGAAGGGGTCTCAGAGGCGCTGTGGGCTTCCCGCCTGCACCTGCTTCTGTCTGGGAGCTGGGGCCCGCCGAGCCGCCCAAAGGCAGGGGACCAGGGGCCTGAGGTGCTAAGCTTGGGAGTCAGAGGCCGGAAAAGCAGACCAAACCGATTTTGCTGATGGATCCTCAGCTGTTTTTTGTGTTTCTCTACGTCACACAGACCAGCAGCAGAAATAAGGGGTTTGGAGGCAGAAGATCTGTTCCTGCCCTCGGGCCCCCACCCTGAAAGTAGACCTCCCACCCCACCCCGAAGTGCCCGAGCTTGAATGAGGAAAGCAGCTTGCCATCCTCCTGTGTGTCCAGGTCCACCCGTGGACTCCTGGAGTTTCACGGAACCAAGAGGTCAGCACACACGCAACCCAGTTTTCCAAGCCTCCAGGCTTGCACACCTCCCCTGCCAGGAAGCTCACTACTTAAATAAGGGCATCATTGATGTCACTGGGCTGTAAGCAGCAGAGGCTCAGAGCAGGTCTCCACTGGGGATGGAGATGGAGAGAAAGGCTGGACAAAAGAGCAGCAGTGTCTGCCTGGCATCCCAGGAGGAGGACACGTGTGGCCTTTAATACCCCAAACAAGCGAGTCACCAGTAAGTCACAGCCCATCCCTCTCTGCAGTCCTCTGAGTCACGGCTCATCCAGGAACCGGTCGTGCTGTTGACACGTCCACAGGCTCCCCTCAGGCCGTTGCCGCAGAATTGTAATTTGATGGTGCTGAAACTCAGAACATCCTCGCACTCAGCAGGTAAATGGGCTCCTTCCTGGCCCTTCCCAGCGCTGTGAACGGCATTCGCGAAGCCGCCTGTGCTTTTCCCTGGAGCAGCTAGAGTGGCTTCCTGGGGGAGCTGGACTCCGGGGTAAACCCATGGGATATGGGACGGCTCTGAAAGACGAGGTCTCTGGGCTTGTTTTGGGGAAGGATGGGGAGGTGCCTGACCCTGAAGGACTGGAAACTCCCCAACAGTCTGGTGCTCCATGTGCCCGAGCCCAGAGTGCCCATCCCAGTCCCACGGGGTCCTGGCTCAGGTGCCTGGGGAAACGGGTGCAGAACTGCAGCACCATCCGTGTGCGTGTCCAGGGGCAGCCGTGACAAAGCACCACAGACGGGGCGGCTCACACACAGGAGTTGATTCTCTCACACTCTGGAGACCGGAAGTCTGAAATCAAGGTGTCTCAGGGCCCTGCTCCCTCCAGAAGCTCTGGGGGAGGATCCTTCCTGCATCTTCCAGCTTCCTGGGCTCGTGGCCACATCACTCCAACCTCTGCCTCCGTCTTCACATGGCCTCCTCCTCTGTGTCTGTGTCTCAAATCTCTATCTCCTGTCTCTTATAAGGACACTAGTCATTGGGTAACCCGGGATGATCTCCTCTCAATATCCTCAGTTTAATCACACCTGCAAAGACCCTTTTTCCAAATGAGGTCACATCCCCGGGTTCTGGAGATCAGCACATGGACGCATCTCAGGGCCCCCACTCAGTCCACCACGGTGCCCTCTCGGCCTCCTCCCCGGCCCCTCCTTCATCGTCCTCTAAACGCTGCTGCTGCCCGCAGTGAGTCCTGGATCCTCGCTCTTTTCTCTCTGGTTGGTGAGGCCACCAGGTCTCGCGCTTATAAAGGAGCCGAATGCTGGCGCCTCTCACAGTTCTCTCTTCGCCCTAAAGCCTGCCACGCTGTTTCCGCATCTTTCTACTTGACGTCTCCATGTGGCGGTCTTCCGGGGATCTCTACCCCGCTATTCCACAAGTGGAGCCCTGGACTTGCCCTTCCTCCTGCCCCACGCTTTTCTCTCCCAAACGGGCTCAGCCTGTGGCCTCACCGCCCGCGTTGGCCGCGCTCTTCCGTTCTTCCTTCTTCCCTCTTCCTTACTCTCCACCAAATAAATCCCAAACCAGTCCATTGAGGGACCTTCCTCTCCCTCTCCTCGGCCACCACCGTCTGCCCCCTGGACTTCCACCGCAGCCCCCAGCAGACCTCCCTGCCTCACTCTGCCCCTGCAGTCCATCCTCCACGGAACAGCTGCTGTAATCTGTGTAACATACAAATTAGATGAACGTCATTCCCATCTTAAAATCTTCAAGAAGCTTCTTGCTGCTCTTGGAATGTAGTCTAAATTCCTTGCTATGCCTGTTGGGCCCTGTGGGACAGCCCCTCCCCGCCTATTTAATCTTCTGGTCCCCCCAACACTGATGCTTCTGCCTCTGTGGCTTCCTGGCAGCACCTCACACCGGCCAACCTCAGGGCCTTTGCACAGATGTTCTGCCTGAAATACTGCTCTCTTCACTATCTCCATGCAGACTCCTTGCTATTCAGGCCCCCATTTAAAGGCACCTCACCAAAGAGTACTCCCCACACTAGAGGCTAGATGGGAGGTGTGGCTGACCCCCAGGGGGGATAGTTGGGGGAAACCATGTCCTCAAGGGACATGTGACTCCTAAGGAGCATTATTCAAGCCAAAATCCTGGACCATAACATCATCAGCCACAGACTTTGGCATTCAAAGCCAGAGGTGTGCCTGGAGACCATGGACTGGGGGCCAGAGGACCCAGCCAATACCCACCCAAGGGCCACAAGGGGCCGGGAGGCTCTGTCCTCCCCTCTCTCCCAACTCTACTCAGACACAACAGCCATGGCACGCCCTGTCCTTTGCACAGGGGACCCCATCTTGGGGAAAGAGGTGGGGTGAGATCACCCCGCACTCACAAGATGCTGCTGTTCTTACCCAGGAGAGCCTGAGGGCACCTCAGTCAGGCTTGAGGGAGACAGGGTTAGTGTTTCCTGCCACCACAGACAGAGCATGGACAAAGGGCAGACTGGTGGTAGACGAGAAAAGTACCCCTTGCCTGCTCATGTGCAGGGGGGTGGGGACTGTGTGTAACGTACGGTTAAAAGTGGGCGGAGAAGTAAGGGCAGTGGGAGAAGGCCCCGAGCCAGAATGCAGGCTCCGGTCCTCACACATCTGCCTGCAGCCCTGCACCCAAGTCCTTGTCTCCCCTCTCACCGCCCCCTGCTCTTTCCCCAAATACCCAAAGGGGCCACACGTCACTGCCCCCAGAAGCCACCCCACATCCCCATCTGATTTCATCTCCCCTCCTCTCTGTCTCTGCAGCCCTTCCCTCATCCCTGAGTCTGGTCTGGGACGGATGCTCTGAATGGATGGCATCCACTTGGCCAATGTCACTTTTGCCCACAACATGGCAGCCTCTCGTCACCTTCGCTTCGTTTTTTCTCCACTCTCCAAGTCCCCATCAAGCTCTTCCTCTGCAGGAGGCACGCCCTCACCCTTGGTCTCCTTGGTCCAAACTCTATGTGTTATGGGTTGAATGGTGTCCCCAAAATATGTGTCCACATCCTCCCCTCTGGAACCTGTGAACATGACCTTATTTGGGAAAGGGTCTTTGCAGACGGGACAAAGTGTATCAGTCCACTCAGGCTGCCATAATGAAGTACAACGGATGAGGGGCTTAAACAACAGACTTGATTTTCTTACAGTTCTGGAGACTGGATGTCCAAGAGCAAGGTGCTCACAGGCTGGTTTCTGGTGAGGCCTCTCTTCCTGACTTGCGGACGGCCACCTTCTCACTGTGTCCACGCATGGCCTTTCCTCTGTGTGTGCACAGAGAGATCTCTGGCGTCTCTCCTTATAAGGACACCAGTCCCATCAAATCAGGGCCCCACCCTCATCACCTGACTTAACTTTAATTACCTCCTAAAGGCCCATCTCCAAATACAGTCACAATGGGGGGTAGGGTCTCAACATGAGAATTTTGGAGGGACACAATTCAGTCTATAACATTAAGTTAAGATGAGGTTGTTAGGATGGGTCCTATTCTAACTGGTGTCCTCATAAGAAGAGAAAACAAAGACACTGAGAGGAACTGTAGGAGAGGAAGATTATCCTCTACCCTCTGGGTCCTTTCTGGCTGGGGTACAAATTAAATTGACATGAGACAGAATAGCAGGAGAAAATCAGACAAAGCTGTATAACACGTATATGTGGGAGAGACTCGGAAAAACTAGGTAACTCACCAAGATGGCGGAGGTTCTCATCTTAAATACTATCTTCAGGTAAAGACAAAGGAGGATGTTGGGGGTGGGGAGAGTCAGTTATGGGAGATTACCAGAAAAGCACAGTAAACAACAGTAAGGTTATTATGCAGATTTAAGGCCTCGCCTTCTGCATTGATAAGAGTTTCTAGAGATAAGGTCATCCCCCCTTCTTCCCAGAACAGAGAGGGAGATACCTTTACAAATGGAGGTTTCCCTTACAAATGTAAACGTCTCATACAAAGGGCAACTTCTACTTTTCAGAGCTTCTCCCAGGTCTGCAGTCTTTAAAAATAACCAGCCCAAAATATTCCTCATGCCAAAGAGATACACTTTGGGGTGGCCAATGCTGATCCCCACAGAACACCGTGTGAAGACCCAGAGGCACACACAGAGGCCATGTTACAATAGAGGCAGAGGCTGGACTGATGCTCCCACAAGCCCAGGAACACCTGGAGCCCCCTGAAGCTGGAAGAGGCAGGAAGGACCCTTAGAGTCTCTGGAGGGAGCGCGGCCCTGCTGAGACCTTGATTTCAGACTCTCTCCTCCAGAACCATGAGAGGATAATTCCTGTTGCTGTTTGTGGTCATTTGCTACAGCCGCCCCAGGACACTCACACAGTCCATTGTCCCCACCTGTGCCTCTCTTGCTCAGCACACAGCAGACCCCCAGCAAAGGTGGGCTAGGTGGACACGGGTGCCCTGCGCCCCTGCACTCAGGCTGGGAGTTGGATGGTGGCAGCTCCGAGCACCATCTCATGCTCCCGTCTCTGATGCACAGGAAGGAGCCTGGCTCTGCCCAGCGTCTATAGGCCGTGTGGGGAAGAACACAGCACAAGGGGTACCTTCTGGAAGGTGAGCTGTGTGTCGTCCGGTTGACTCCCCGGCGATGGCCGGCCCGGGAGCCCAGGGCAGGGCGCACACCAAGTCACAGGCCGCGTGGGGCAGCAGCGGCCGGTGTGGGTACGCAGAGGGGCAGCCTCAGACCTGGGGGCCGTACAGCAGTCGTGACGGGGCTACTTCCCATCAGTGGTCGGCACACCCGTGCACGGCGTGTTCGCACTTGGCTTCTGCAAATCCCTCCCTGCGGGGTCACTCGGGGCTCACAGAGATCGACCCCCCGTTCCAGCTGAGCAGCCTTCCTCCCGGCTTCTTGGACCGCCACCCCCGCCCGCAGCCCCCTGCTCCCTCGGGCTGCATCTGCCCGAAGTCGGTGGATGGGGCAGTGGACAGGGCCCCGGGCCTCCTGTCGCAGCCGGCAGCCCTGGCCTTGGCCCGTCAGGTGCAGCCTCCTCGCTGGAGGTCACCGCTCGGCAAGCACAGCCCCCGTGTCCTCCCCAGACTGGCCTCTCACTGGCTCCCTGGCCTTGACCTCAGCGCTGGCATCCCCAGTGTCCACTTCCCTCAGCCTGGACTCGGGCCACACACATTGGTCGAGCGAGAGCAGCCACCTCCTATTGACGGCTTTCGTGGACGCCTAAGGCACAGGGTCTGAGAATGGGCGGGCTGACCGTCCTCCGGAACATCACGGGCCGCTCCCAGCGGAAGGACGGGCAGGCGCTGGACAGCAGAGAAGCAGCAATGTGCACATGGTATCCTGTGCAACGTGTGATCTGATTCTCTCCATTTATTCATGTCTAGCTGCCCTCCACTCCCCTCCCCTCTGCCCAGACCTGCCCAGACCCTTCTCATCCCCAAGGCCAGGGCAGGAATCAGAAACCACTGGGTGTCAATGGGAAGCTGTCTCTGAGATAATGAGATAAGGCAAGCTGCCCATGCAGGGCATGGGGGGAGGGGGGCACAGCTCCCCAGGTTGGGAAGATGCAGGGGTCGGGGGGGTTGGATGTTCATTCTGGGGCTCCCCAAAGCCCTGCCATGAGCACCTCAAGAGCAGCGAAGGGGACCACAGCACCCCCAGACCTCAGGTGGTGGGGGCAGAGGAGGCGGAGGGCAAGGAGGTGTCTCACCAGTGACAGAGACTACTCTGCCCACCAGCACCCCAGACAGGAGGTCAGGCTTGAGTTGGGGTCAATTTAAAGTAAATGAAGACGTGGGCTTTCCATCATGCTCTGGGCACAATTCAGATCTGCTGTAAATGGGGGAGAGACAGGTCAAAACAAGGGATATAATTCTGCTCCTCAACCACCCACACAGCGTCTGAAGGAAGCAGATCCAGCCCCTGACGTAGGAGGTCCTTGAAAACACCCGACAGAAGAATCCACAGTTATGCTCTGTTCTTGGACCCCTGGCCTGGGGTCCTTTCCCAGGAGACAGTGGCTTTGGAGGGTTCTGCCGCCTGGAGATACTGTGTTGGGGAACCAGGAACAGGCTCCTTCCTCTTGGGTGGGGACCCGGGCCTCTGGGCATTGAGGCCTCTGTGTGGGGCCCACTGGGAATGGGCCAAGGAGGTGGGGCAGAGACAGAGCTCCAAGCACGGGCCCAGCCATCAGCCTTCCCAGCCCGGGCAAGCTGAGCACCAAGCAAGCTGAGCAAAGCAGCTAACACGTCCAGAAGCAAACACATCGTCCCAAATCGATCGCTCCAGAGCCTAATTCCACAGCAGCCACCAATGTCACACGTGTCCACTCTGTGTGGCCTGGCTCACATGACAGCCAATTAAAAGCTTAGTGACCTTGAGGTCTCTGCGTTGCCTCCAGCCCTGTCGCCGTGATGGATTTGTGCATTAGATTCGTAATTTCTTGCAGGGTGGCTACAATTTGCTACAGCCATTGGTACACAGATGAGAAGGGGAGAAATTACCTTCCACAGGGCCAAAGGCCGGAAGATGGCCCAGGTCACCCCACCAGTGTTCCCACTGGACGACCAAAGTCAGAGCCACCAGGTCCTGTGCACCCCTATGCACCCCATCGCCCCACGTCCAACATTATCCCTGTCCTCAGGGTGACCCGCGATGTGGGTGCTGGTGAAGCACGCTCAGCACACAGCCTGGCCCCTGGAGGGCCCGGAACCAGAAGACAGTATGACTCTGCTTTGAAGGTAGAGAGACTGAGGCGGAGAGGTTAAATCAGGTGCAGTGTGGAGGATTCTGACTTCAAAACCCATTGTCTTCGTGTCACCCCGCACTGCAGCCTCTGTAGAGACAAGACCCTCCTGCCCACCGACCTGCCTGTGATCAATGCAGGAGAGCCACTGTGGCACGCTGCCTATTAGGTGTTACAGAGAGAACGCCTGTGTGCCCCAGAATTCAGATGTTGAAGCCCTAACCCCCAGTGTGGCTATTTTTGTGGTGAGGAAGTAAATAAGGTTAAATAAGATTGTAAGGTTGGGGCCCTGATCTGGTAGGATGAGTGTCCTTATACGGAGAGACACCAGAGATCCCACTCTCTCTGTCTCTGTCTCTGTGTCTGCCTGTCTCTGTCTCTCTGTCTCTTTCTCTCTGCATGCTCAGAGGAAAGGCCACGTAAGGACATAGTAAGAAGGTGACCATCTGCAAGTCAGGAAGAGATCCCTTACCAGAAACCAAATCACCTGACACTTTGATCTGGGACTTGACTCTCCAGGACTGTGGGAATAAATGCTGTATAAGCCCCCAGACTGTGTATTTTGTTATGGCAGCCCGAGCCGACCAAGACATTAGGCTTTTGCATAATAATCTCATTTAAGTCACCTTATATGCAAAGGGTCACCGAGCCTAAGCAAGGCTACGAAGTTTGCTGCCATTGGGGTGCCTTGGGTTGGGAGGAGGAAGGTGCAGGCACCAAAAACCCCACGCTCCCCAAATCCTGGCTTCTGTTATTATTTTCCCAGCATGATTATTCACAAAAGCAGGTCTAAGGATACCTGATGACTTCGTGGCTCTCCTCCTGTATTTTGCTTTGTGATCACTTGTCATAGGATGATTCCTCTCCAGTGGTGCTGGAGAGACAGCAGTGAACAGAAGCATGGACCACCCCGCCCTCGTGGGACTCAGGGCCCAGGTGGAGAGAGGGCTCAGATACCAGGGCAGGGTGCGCCATGGTTAATGCCGTGGCTGGCTAGTCCTGACGACCTGTCTTCTTATCATCAACAGGAGTATCATGAACACTTATTGCGTACTTCTTAACACATGTCAAGGCACAGATTTTAATACTAATATTTATCAAACACTTACACGCACAGGCATGGGGAGTTTGGTAGAAAGATCGTTTCTTCCTGCAGCCCCTGTCCCGGGCTGAGAGAGCAGCTGCAGGTGGGTTGTGATTTCAGGTTGTTAGAGACCCACTGGGTTCCTCATTCAACAGCCAGAGCTGTGATAAAGCATGAGACAAGGGGGAGGCGAGGGCTCAGGGGGCCCCAGGCCTCTGCCCGGCCCAGAGCTGGATGAAGCCCCAGCTTCCCTTCCCTTCCTCCTAGCAGGGAAGGGTGCAGGGCTCTGGAATGAAGCCCAACTCACCACGCACTGTGGGACTTGAGCAAGTTACTTAAGGTGACCCGTGCTCGTGCTTCAGTTTTGGGGAAAGGGGACAATGATCGCACCAGCTTCCCGTGATTCCTGTGAGGAGTAAACAACACAATGCAGCAGCCTGGCCCACCGTTAGCACTTCCCGCACATTTGCATGCCGACTCTGATTCCCCTTGAATCAGCTGGAGACAAGGGAAGTGACATCAAACTCATTCTCTTTAAAGCAGAAAGGGCAGGAGTTTTTTATTTGTTTGTATGTTTTCAGATTGACTAGAAAAGAAAACAAAATAAGCCATGTCAGCACCGTGTTGGGTCAGGGATCTGCATTCCCAGGATGCAGGCAGAAGGTGTCCGGCAGGTGTGAGCCAGTAAACCAGATCTCTCAAAGAAAAGAGCAGAGTCGTAGCATTAGCCAAAGGGCAAGAGAAAACACAGCCTGAAAAGAGAAAGCAGTCGTCAGAACAAGACTCAGATCCGCCACAGGTGTTAGACTTATCAGACAGGGAATTTGAAATAACTCTGATTGGTATATTAAGAGCTCTAATGGAAAAAATAGACAACATGCAAAAACAGATGGGTAATGGCAGCAGAGAGATGGAAACTCTAAGAACTAATCAAAAGGAAATGCTGGAAATAAAAAACACAGTAAGGGAAATGAGGAATGCCTTCAATGGGCACACCAGTAGACGCAACACAGCCGAGGAAAGAATCTGAATGTGAAGATAGGGCAAGAGAAACTCCCCAAAATGAAATTCAAAGAGAAAGAAGAATTGCAAAAAGAACAAACCATATAAGAACTGTCTAACTGGAATACTAGAAGAAGAAGAGAGAACAGAGCAGAGAAACATTTGAAATAATAATGGCAAAGAACTTTCCAAAATAAATGAAAGACATTACGCACATATGCACAAAGCTCAGGGAACACCAAACAGGATACATACCAAACACACACACACACTCACATACACACACACACACTCACACACCCTTAGGCACGTCATATTCAAACTGCAGGAAACCAAATGCATAGAAAAATTCTTGAAAGAAGCCAGAGGAATAAAGCATCTTATCTGTGGAGGAACGAGGATAAAAATTGAAGTGAACTTCTCACCAGAAACCACGCAAACAAGAAGAGAGTGTAGTGAAATACTTAACTTGTTGAAATTTAAAAAAAAAAAAAAGAATTCTAGCAATAAATTATCCAACAAAATTATGCTTTAAAAGTGAGGAGAGAAAATCCAAAAGAATGGACCAAAAAAAAAAAAAAAAAAAACCCTTGAAACGAATAAGTGATTATAGCAAGGATGCAGGATACAAGGTTGATATACAAAAGTCAATTGCTTTCCTATATACCAGCAATGAACAAGTGGAATTTGAAATTAAAAACACAATACCATTTAAGTTAGTGTCCAGAAAAAAGGGAATACTTAGGTATAAGTCTAACAAAATATATACAAGAGCTATACAAGGGAAACCACAAAACTCTGACTAATAAAATCAAAGAACTAAATAAATGGAGAGATACTCCATGTTCATGGATAGGAAGACTCAATATTTTCAAGATGTCAGTCCTTCCCAACTTGATCTATAGATCCAATGCGATCCCAATCAAGTCCCAGCAAGTTATTTTGTGGATATCAACAAACTGATTCTAAAGTTTACATGGAGAGGCAAAAGACCCAGAATAGCCAACACAATAGTGAAGAAGAACATAGTCGGAGGACTGATGCTACCTGACTTCGAGACTTACTATAAAGCTACAGTAATCAAGACAGTATGGCACTGGCAGAAGAAAGGACAAATAGATCAAGGGAACAGAATGCAGAGCCCAGAAACAGACCCACATAAATACAGCCCACTGATCTTGAGAAAGGAGCAAAGGCAACACAACGGAGAAAAGATGGTCTTTTCAACAAATGGTGCTGAAACAAGTGGACATCCAAGTGCAAAAAAATGAACCTAGACATAGACCTTACACTCTTCACAAAAAGTGACTCAACATGGATCAGAGACCTAAATGTAAAATGCAAAACTCCTAGAAGGTAACAAAGGAGAAAATCTAGATGACCTTGGGTGGTGAGGCCATTTTAGATACAACACCAAAGGTATGATCCAAGAAAGAAATAATTGATAAAATGACTTATTAAAATTAAAAATTTCTGCTCTGTGAAAGACAATATCAAGAGAATGAGAAGAAATATTTGCAAAAGACATCTGAGAAAAGACTGTTATCCAAAATATACAAGGATCTCTCAAAAGTCAACGATAAGAAAACAAGCAACCTGATTTAAAAATGGACCAAATATCTTAACAGACACCTCACCAAAGAAGATATACGGATGGCAAATAAGTATATGAAAAGATGCTCCACATCGTATGTCATCAGGGAAACGCAACTTAAAATAACGAGATACCACTACACACCTATTAGAACAGCCAAAATCCAGACCACTGACAACACCAAATGTTGGCGAGGATGTGGAGCCATAGGAATTCTCTTTCATTGCTGGTGGGAATACGAAAAGTGCCACTTTGGGAGAGAGTTTGGCAGTTTCTTGCAAGACTAAACATCTTCTTACCATATGACCCAGCAATCAGGTTCCTTGGTATCTACCCCAAGGAGTTAAAAACTATGTCCACACAAAAACCTGCACATGGATGTTTACAGTAGCCTTATCCATAATTGCCAAATCTAGAAGCAATCAAGGTGTCCTTCAGTAGGTGAGGAGATAGATAAAGTGTGGTCCTTCCAGACAATGGAGTGCTATTCGGTACTAAGGAGAAGTGACCTATCAGCCATGAAAAGACCTGAAGGAACCTTAAATGCATATTATTAAGTGAAAGAAGTGACTCTGAAAAGGCCATGTACTGTATGATTCTGGCAAAAATATCAGTGGTTGCCAGGGGTGGGCGTGGGGAGGAGAGATGAATACGAGGAGAACAGAGGACATTTAGGGCAGTGAAAATACTCTGTATAATATTATAATGATGGACATATGTCATTAGACTTTTGTCCAAACTCACAGAACGTACAACAGCAAGAGTGAACCCCAAAGTAAACTGTGGACTTTTCTAATGACATGTCTATGTAGCTTCATCCTGGGTAAGAAATGTACCAGTCTGGTGAGTGATGTTGGTGATAGAGGAGGTTATGCATGTATGGGGGCAGGGGATATATGGGAAATCTCTGTACTTTCCTCTAAATTTTCTTATATACTAAAACTGCTCTAAAAAATAAAAATAGAAAAAAGAATAATAAAAATTGCTTACTAGGAAAAAAGTGAAGGAGAAATAAAGATTTTCTCAGGAAAAAAAAAAAGCTGAGGGAATTCAGGAATTCATCAGCAGCAGATCCATCCTGTAAGAAATGTTTCAAGAAGTTCTTTAGGCAGAAAGAAAACAGTATAGGTCAGAAAGGTGGATTTACGTAAAGAAAGGCAGAGCATTGAAGAAGGAATACGTGAAAGTAAAAAAAATCTTTTCCTGATTCTTACTTGCCGGGAAAGTTAACTGTTTGTTTAAAACAATAATAGTAACACTTATGGGGTGATTGCGGCACACAGATAAGTGAATGAATACTAGCAGTGTCACAGGAGATGGAGACAGGAATCAAGAACACTCTTTCATACGGCACCTCCACTGCGCAGGAAGCACAGAGGGTACTGGAAGGTGAACTTAGATTACTTTGAAATGAATATTATAGACTCTAGGGCAACCACCAAAAAGTTATAAAAGAAGTATAGTTGAAAACCCAGAAAATGCAGAAAGGGGAGGGGAGAAACAAAAAACACGTGGGACAAATTGAAAACAAGTACACATGTGGTAGATATTAATCCGAATATATCAACAATCACTTAAATGTGAATGGGCTAAATACACCAATTAAAAGACAGAGATTGTCAGAGTAGATTAAAAAGCAAGACAAAACCACACGTTGCGCACAAGAAATCCACTTTAAATGTAAAGAATCACATAGGAAAAAAGTAAAGGGATAGCAGGAGAGATACCTCGCTGACACCAATGGCAAGAAAGCTGGGATAGCTGTATTAATTTCAGACACAGCAGACTTCAGAACAGGGACATTGATCAGGGATGAAGAGGGGCGTTACGTAGTGATAAGGGGAGCAACTTTCCAAGAACACGTGACAGTCCTAGGTGTGTATCTACCTAACAAAAGAGCTTAAAAAATAAGGCAAAGGGGCTGGCCCGGTGGCGTGGTGGTGAAGTTGGCGCGCTCTGCTTTGGCAGCCCAGGGTTCACAGGTTCAGATCCTGAGCGTGGACCTATGCACCCCTTATCAAGCCATGCTGTGGCAGGCATGCCACATATAAAGTAGAGGAAGGTGGGCACGGATGTTAGCCCAGGGCCAACCTTCCTCAGCAAAAAGAGGAGGATTGGCAATGGATGTTAGCTCAGGGCTGATCTTCCTCACGAAAAAAAAAAAATAAGGCGAAAACTGATAGTACTGAAAGAGAAAACAGACAAATCTACTCTTACAGCTGGAGAATTCAACACGCCTCTGTCGGTAATTGATAGATCAAGTAGGTGGGAAATCAGTAAGGATATTGCTGATCTGAACAGCACTATCAATCAACTTGATTTAATTGAAACTTATGGAACATTCTATCCAGCAACAGCAGAATACACATTCTTCTCAAGCTCACATGGAACATTCACCAAGATAGACCACATTCTGGTCTATAAAACACACCTTAACACATTTAAAATAATAGAAATCATAGAAAGTATGCTTTCAGACTACAGTGGAATTAATCTAGCTACCAATAACAAAAGCATTGGCAAGGATGTGGAGAAACGGAAACCCTTGTGCACTATTGGTGGGAATGTATAGTGCAACTTTTGTGGCAAACAGGATGGAGTTTCCTCAAAAAATTAAAAATAAAATTACTATATGATCCAGCAATCCCACCTCTGGGTATTTATCCCAAAGATTTAAAATCAGGATCTTGAAGAGATGTCTGTACCCCCACGTTCATAGCAGCATTATTCACAACAGCCAAGAAACAACCTAAAGGTCCATCAACAAATGAATGGATAAGGAAAATGTGGTTTAGACACACAATGGAATATTACTCGGCCATGAAAAAGAAGGAAATTCTGCCATAGGTGACAACATGGATGAACCTTGAGAACATTACGCTAAGTGAAATAAGTTAGTCACAGGGTAAAGACTGCGTGATTCCACTTATATGAGGTGTCTAAAATAGTCAAACTCACAGACACAGAGAGCAGACTAGTGTTAGCAGGGGCTGGAGGGAGGGACAACTGGGGAGTTGTTGTTCAACTGGTATAAAGTTTCAGTTCAACAAGGTGAATAAGTTCCAGAGGTCGGCTGTACAACATCGTGCCGATAGTTAGCAATACTATATAGTGCACTTAACATTCTGCTAAGAGAGTAGATCTCATGCTATCTGTTCAAGCTAAAAAAGGAAGGAGATACCAGTCACATCTCAATGCAGTGGATTTTTTGAAGGAACCCTTAAATCTTCTACAATTTTATCTCCTTTTTGACTCAGCAACAGAGTGAGTAACTGAAGACGCAGATCCACAGTTCCTGGAGAGGCGTGAGGATATTTAAGATGCGTGTGGCTCCAGTCCAGCATCATCCTGAATGGCCTGGTCAGAGGGCTTCTGCCTGTCTCGAGTGCCGGTTGGGTAGAGGCCGGTTCCCAGGACGACTCTGGTTATTTACGCTGAGGAGAGTGGCTTCCAGCCAGCCTGCAACATTCCAGAAACATCTTCTCAAAATGCAAATTGAAAGCAAGTTTGGGGAGGGGCCCTCAGGCAGCCTAAGGATTGGAGGTTAACTCCAGCCCCCTCAGGGGGTTCTCAGCTTCCTCTCCAGCCCCTCTCACGGCCCACGGCAGCGTGGAGAAAGGGACACCATAAATCTCAATGCTGGGGCCAAGGGGGCCAGGCCTCCAGAGGGCTGGGACCGGCGAGTCCGGCTGTCTCTCGACAAGATGATCATGAATACAGGGTGATAGTCCCAGTGAACACCTTCTGTGTGCCTGGCACTGTGCGATGTGTAGGGTGCCCTGGGGATGGGGCACAGGGCCTGGCGCTGTGTCAGGGGTAGGTACATGAAGCCAGCAGACACGTAGCCTACTTTGGAAAATACACAACATCAAAACTTGGAATGCATTTGTTGACTACCTACTTTCTTTGTGACAGCCTATTTACACTCAGTGCCTGTTATTATCACAATAAACCTATTGACTATTCATATCCCCGTTAGAGAAACCCAAGGCTCAGAACACTCTGGAACATGCACACGGTCCTATGGCTGGGCAGTGCAGGTCCCTCCTTCAGACTCCGGGATGTCAGGCTGTTTCCACCATTCCTTGTACAGCCAGTAGTTCTCAACGGGCGTGGGGGGGGGATCCTGCCCCCCAGGAGACCTTCAGCAATATCTGGAGACATTTTTGATTGTCACTATTAGGGGGTGCCCTGGCATCTCGTGGGTCAAGGCCAGGGAGGCTGTTGAACATCCTACAAGGCACAGGACAGTCCCCACCACAGAGAAGGATCAGCCCCAAATGCCAGCAGTGCCGAGTGGAGAAACCAATTTGCAGCTTCGCCTCTGCTTAGCAGCCATCCCTAAAAGCTGAGGACTGACGAGCAGCATTTAAAAAGGAAAAAGGCAAAAAAGCCTTTCTAAGAGCCGGCAGCAATTCTCGGGAAGCCCTGTAGCGGCGGCGTTACCCAGCAACATCCAGCACAGCTGTTTCTGCACTGCCTGAGAGGCCTCGCATTGTGGCTGTAAGTGCCCAGCACGGCTTGGCCAAGACCAGCTGCTGGGCCGGAGTGGATCCGGGGATTGGAGATGAGTCCTCCTTATAGGGCTTCTGGGAGCGTCCACCAGCGAGTGCCTGTTGTGGTGGTTGAATGGTGACCACCAAAAAGATGTCCCAACCCTTGGAACCTGTGAACGTGACCTTATTTGGGGAAGGGTCTTTGGAGATGGGATTAAGCTAAGGATCTTGAGATGAGATCATCCTGGATCACCTGGGTGGGCTCTAAATCCAGTGACCAGTGTCCTTATAAGAGGCAGAGAGGAAAACACTGACACAGAGGGCAGACCTGGTGAGGATGGAGGCAGTGGCTGGAGGGACGCAGCCACAGCCTGGGGACGTCTGGAGCCCCCAGGAGCTATAAGAGGCAGGAAGGACACTTCCCTGGAGCCTTTGGAGAAAGCATGGCCCTATGACACCTCAATTTCAGACTTCCAGCCTCCAGAACCAGGAGGGAATAAATTCCTGTCGTTTTAAGCACCCAGTTTGTGGTAAGTTGTTACTACTGCCCCAGAGAACTGATAAATGGTCTTTGCCTTTGGGCGTCAGGTCCTTAAAAAGAAACTGCCCAGGGTAGCATGAATTCAGAAACACGAATGAGAACTTGAATTTAAGATCTCAGGTCCTGAACCCCTGGGCATTCTCAAGCACCTTGCTGGTGGTCTGAGCATTTCCCCCGAATGATCACCGGACAGTGGCTGGAAGAAACCGGGCTCTTACTCATACACACGAGAAGGGCGATCAATGTTCAGTATAGGAACACCTACCTGTGGAGTTGAAACAGACTGTCACAGTATGAAAAAAAGGGTTGCTTTGTGAAGTGTCCTTCCCTGCTCATTTAGATAATGGTCGTGGTGATGACCTGATCAAGTATATACGTCCTGCACTTTATATTTGTGCACAATGATTCCTGCCATCTTTGCCACATTCTGGCTTTCCCAATGTGTCAGGCAGGGCAGGGACCCGGCATCCCCACTCCACAGATGGGGAGATTGAGGCCTGGGCACCAGGTCAGCCCTTTGGGACTCTTCATGCTGCGAGAAGCAGGAGGCCCAACTCCAACTACTTCAGGGAAAGTGGCTCTGGTGGCCGGAAGCACAGAGCAGAGCGCTTGAGGGTGCTCACTCTGTGCTCCATCTCTGTTTCCTCATGGTTCCCCCGGCTCTGCCCTGCCCCGCTTCTCAGCCTTGCCCGGAAGCTGAGACTTCCCTCCCTGGGCACAAGAGGGCATTCAGGTCCCCGTGCTTCTGTTCTTCCGCAAGCCTTCAGGGCGTGCAACCCACATGGTCACACAGGGCCCCTGCCTAGAAAGCCCCAGCCTGGGTTTAATGCTGTGTTCTCACCGTCTTGAAATACTTAGTGATTGGTCTTTGAACTTGTGTCTGTAACTAAAGTCCAACGTGACAGTGAAACTCATGTGTGACAAAGGAGATGCGAGCAATATGCACGTCCAGCATCCCGTGTTGTCCCATTCTCCTATAGCGATTGTGATGTCCCACGAGCACAGAATTCTGGCAGACCCATGATGATGAGTGGGTGCGAAGCAAGACTCAGTGAGAGTGCAGGCTAAGTGCGTTACGTCTGCAGACAAGTAAGTGAGGCACAGCCCCAGAGGCCATGCTCTCCATCTAAGCCAGAACTTGCTTCAAATGCAGAAAGCAGACAATGGCGTTCTAAGAATATGAAAAAAGGGAACCTGTAAGAGTCTACCCAGGGCTTCCATAACAAAACACCACAGCCCAGGGGGCTTAAACCACAGAAATGTATTCTTTCCCAGTCCTGGGGCCTGGACGTCCGAGATCCAGGTGTGAGCAGGGCTGGTTCCTCCTGAGGCCTCTCACCGTGGCGTGTAGACGGCCCTCTTCGCCCTCTGTCCTCACGTGGTCGTCCCTCTGTGCGTGTCGGTGTCCTGATCTCCTCTTATAAGGACCCCAGTCCTATATATATGGGTCCACCTTAGTGACCTCATCTTACCTTGATCACCTCTTTAAAGACCCCATCTCCAAATATAGTCACATTGGGGGTTAGGCTTCAACATATGAATTTTGGGGGACACAATTCAGTGCATGACAGAATCCTATCACATCTTTCTTACTCATGTGACTTCCCGGTCTTAGCTAACCATTTATGCTGAGAATTATGATACAGAAGGAAAAGGAGACAGCGGTGAACCCATAGTTTTTTCTCCCAATCCTTCTTTACCCACCAGGAAGCTGGAGATACATGTTGGTAGAATGTACAGAGATCAAGGAGTAAAATAAAAACGTTGAGTTAGTTTTGTTTTGTAAGAAGAAAATACACATGCAGGTGTGAACTACAAATTGTGTGATTTCTGTGATTCCACACACAAGTTAAATGGTCCTATATTTACATTTAAAACTGGCATCATGCAGTACAAGGGTAAACAGCAAAATTAATGCTAATAATTTAAATTCAAATTTTTTCTTTGCTTAGAATGACATTAAATTGCAAGTAAAAAACTACCATAAGTCAAGAGAGAGACCATGGAAATAAGGGAAAAGCTTTATATTTTAGTACCTTTAATGACACTTTGTTCTTGCTTTTTTTTTTTGTTGAGGTAACATTGGTTTATAACAGTGTAGAAATTCTTCTTGCTTTTGAACAAGGGACCCTGCGTTTTCATTTATTACTGGGCAAAATTATGTAGCTGATATTTCGGTGTACAAAGGATGTCTCTTCCCATACGTTGAACAAAATTCCTGTCTCCACCCTGATTGGATCATCTCCAGACCAATTGCTACAGCAGAAGGGATGCCTCAGTGCTGATTATCACACGCCCATCACTGGCCAATCACGGTGGTGGCTAATTATCACACACCCATCACTGACCAATCACAGTGGTGGCTGATTATCACATGACCATCACTGGTCAATCACAGTGGTGGCTGAATATCACTCGCCCATCATTGACTAATCACAGTGACAGTCCCCATCAGATGCCATCTCGAGCTGGGGCAGAGTCTCTTCCACCCAACTCCAGTCTGCCCCATAGAGGGGTGCTCCCCGAAGAAAGTCTGGTTGCAGTTAGGAAGAGGGAATAGATGCTGGGTGGGCAGCCAATGAATGTCCACTGTGTAAGCTTTCCTAAGACCTTTGGGTTGCCTTGGAGAAACTACCACAACTTTAATTAGCTACACATCCAATCATTTGGTTAATATCCATCTCCCCAGAGAGACTGTGAGTTCAGTGAGGGCAGGAACTTGCTCGTCTGGGTCACTGCTGTGTCCACAGGGCGGGGAGTGGTACCTGGTGAACAGGAAGCGTTCCATCACGGCTTCCAGAAGGTGGAACGAATGACAAAGGTTAAGACACTCATTCAAGGTCACACCGAGGGCTAAAACCCAGGTCTCCTGACCAGCAGTCTTGCATGTTTTCTTTCTGACCACCCTCCCCGCATGGGTCAAAGTTCAGGAGAGGAGCTGTAAGGAGCCCCAACACCGCCTGTCCATTGGCCTCGCTCTGTTGACTCACCATAAGGGACTAGTGGCACCTCTCTGTAAAACTTGACTCAATGATGCTTTTCCTTCTAGATGATTCTACCAGTCAGTCTTATTCTCATTCCAAATAAGCGTGTCAGTCCTCCATAGTGGTGGTATCAACTTCTCTGACTTGGCGGGGAGGGGGGGCATATACACAGAGGCTGGGTTATGACTCCCCTGGCAGGTGCTTTGAAGGCCTACTAAAGTTGACTTTGTAGCAGAAGTTCCTCCAGAGCTGCTGTGGAATAACCGGCTGATATATTGGATAAGCACGGAATAATTAAGCCCTCGATTAATGCTGCCTCTGAAATTAGTCAATAATGATCAAAAATTACTCATTTGCCAGCTAATGGGCCAACGCAAAGGGGAAAGGAGCTGATTTCCAGCAAATTGCTCATTAACCAGCATGAAAGGTGGGGGTGTGTGGTCCCCCTTGATTCCCGGCCAGGATTACCATCTGCAGGTGCACGGAGGTGCGGGGAGGGTCTGCTCCCCACGCTGCCCCCGCTCTGGTTCCCAGCATCCTCTGGTCACCTCGAGGGGCTGTCAGTGAGCAGCTGCTGCTGGCCAGGGTGGGCACATGGCGCTCCATGTATGGGCTGCTTGGGGACGTTCCTGCTGGGTTGTGTAACCCAGACCCTGGAGAGGAAAGGCTGGCCCTCACTCTGCTCCTCAGCGCCCAACACAGAGCCCTGCAAAGAGGCTGGAAACAGGGTAAAGATGTCTTCTGGCCATTCTGCGGGCAGAGCAGATAACCAAGAGCTTGGTTTGGTTAAATAAAAATCTAAGCATGAGTGAAACTCTCAGGTATGTATGTCTAAACCTCTAGGAACACGGGGCCATCATGAAGGTCTGGAAGATTCTGGTGGTGTTGTGGCATGGGTACCACTGTGCACTTGGGGCGGAGAGAACCAGGGTTGAATCCAGGACTACTGTTTGTCAGATGGGGAAACTGAGACTTGGGCACCAGGTCACAGGACAACATCTCACTGACTTGTGGCCTCTCCACTTGCATGAGGCTGCTTTCGGAATACTGCCTGCGATCTCCAAGGATTGCAAAGCCAGAGCCCACCCACCTCACTTCCTTCCGCCACTTCCAGAAGGAAAGGGCGGTGGCTTCAAAACACTGCAAAGTCTTCAACACTCCGCCATCAAGAGTTGGAGCCTAGTTCCCATTCCCTTGAATGGTGGTCGTCTTAGTGACTTGCTTTTAATGAACAGAATGTGGCAAATGTGATGCCATCTGACTTCCAGGCCCAGAGGCCTTGATGATAAGCGGCGACTAGGCTTCTGCCGGCTTGCTCTCTCACTCCCTCTTGGAATCCAATCGCCATGCTGTGGGGAAGCCCAGGCCACATGGAGAAGATGTAGGTTGGAGTTCTAGCCAATAGCCAGCGTCAGACGCCAGCCATGTGAGGGAGGAAGCCCCAAAACACCCAGCAGAACCACCAGCTGCCTGCAGCCACATGAGGGACCCCCTGGCTGAGCCCAGGCACCCCCAGTCACACATGAAAGAAAATAAATGGTGGTGTTCTAAGACACTACGTCCTGAGGTGGTTGCTTACCCAGTAACAGATTACTAGAACACAGAACAAGGTTCTATCGTGAGGTTCAAGATCCTGCAGCCCTTGGAGATGGAGGCAGACACGTAAAAAGGCGGCTCCCATTTGCTCGTCTTCTCCGTGGCTCTCATGGTGTGACCCCTGATTGAATCAAGTATCGAATGGCTGCCCTTTGCTTTCCCTTTTACTCCTATAACAGCTTTCCATGGCGCCATGTCAACACGCAACCCAAAAGTTTTGGTGAAAAAGTTGTCACGTTAAAAACATGTGTTTGGGGCCGGCCCCGTGGCTTAGTGGTTAAGTGCGTGCACTCCGCTACTGACGGCCCGGGTTCGGATCCCGGGCGCACACCAACGCACTGCTTCTCCGGCCATACTGAGGCCGCGTCCCACATACAGCAACTAGAAGGATGTGCAGCTATGACATACAACTATCTACTGGGGCTTTGGGGGGAAAAAAGGAGGAGGATTGGCAATAGATGTTAGCTCAGAGCCGGTCTTCCTCAGCAAAAAGAGGAGGATTAGCATGGATGTTAGCTCAGGGCTGATCTTCCTCACACACAAAAAAAATGTGTTTGCCCCCCATCCTGCGTGTGGGCAGGGGCTGCCCAGGGGTGGTTCCAGGCAGAACAGACCACCTTTCCAGCACATTATCCACTACTTTTCATATTCACATCAGGAAGCCAAGGCAAAGTGTTTTTTTCAAGCTTCAGTTCATAATGTCGCCCAGATGCCTCACAGAAGTTCAAATTCTGTAATTGCCGCCCCACTCCCCGCTTCCAGGAGAATCGTGCATCTGCAGACAGAGGCTATTAAGTTGTCTCCTTAGAATTCATCCTCCACGAACACAGCCCAACTTCCATTCTCCGCGGGGTGGCCCCAGATTGCTCACGGAAGCGCTGGCCATTGTTTCAAGTCAATGGGAACCTGAGACGGGAACGTTTCCGCAAGAACCCTTCTATCCCCCACCCGCCATTGGTGTCACTTTCTTTGTCTTGTGGTTTCCTGATCCCTCCTCGTTCCTTCATCAAAGAAAACATTCTGGATGATTCCTGGCGCTGCTCTCCTGCATTTGGAGCTGTGGGTGTGTTCATTCTGGCGTCCACCCTGGTGGGAGAACAACTGAGTTTTCTCCACTGTCCGGCAAGCCCTAAGCGACTGGATCATATAGGCTGTGAACATGAGTGTTCCCCACCCGTATCCCCACCTTTGCCTGCTGAATTAGCCTGAAAATCCTTCCTCTCAGAGGCGGGCATCCATTTGACCAGGGGTTCCTCCATGCACCCCACTTACAGGTACAGAGTTTCTCAGCCCAAACTGGGGCCAACGCAGACCCGGGCTTTCTGGAGCTGGGTCTACCTTGGCTCTTGTGACTGGCCCAGTGAGCCCCACCCAGGACAACTGCCTGCACGCAATAGTGAAGGGTGGGTATATCCCAGGGGCACCCACACCGCTTTTTACTGTGTCTTCCTGAGCCCCTCTCTCCCCACACCTCCCTCTGCTATCTGATGGCCCCCAGAAGGGTCCTTCATTGTGCCATTTCATCTGAAGGCCCACTAGGCACGTGTATTCGTTTTCTGTGGCTGCTGTAACAAAGAACCACAAACTGGGTGGCTTAACAACATCAGAAATTTGTACTCTCACAATTCTGGCCAGAAGTCCAAAATTCTCCCCAGAGATGCCAGAACTCTGGCGGCTCTAGGGAGAATCCCTCCTCGCCTCCTCCAGCTTCTGGCAGTCACCAGCCATCCTTGGTGTTCCCTGGCTTGTAGAGAGATCTCTCCAGTCTCTGCCTCTGTCTTCACATCGCCTTCCCCTCTGTGTCTCTGTGTCTTACTCCATCTTATAAGGATATCCATCATTGGATTTAGGGCCCACCCTAAATCCAGGATGATCCCATCTTGAGATCCTGAACTTAATGTCATCCACAAAAATCCTATTTCCAAATAAGGTCACATTCACAGGTACGGGGGTGAGGACTTAGACGTATTTGGGGCAGGGGCCACCATTTAATCCACTACAACATGCTTTGTGTTTTTACACCCTCCTTCCTTCTTTTCTCATTCTACTTTTTGATAGAGAATTTAGGAACTAATTTATATGAGGGTATGAATTCTTGATCATTGCTTAGCAGAAGGAATGTTAACATGCTGACTGCTTTATCAAAGAAATTTAATCCAATTGAAAAACACGTATTAATCTTCGATATGCTGGTTTCGGGCACGTAGATCCAATCATGCCTGGATTTGATCAAGGCAGCCCTGTAGGTGATGTAGACACAGGCTGGTCCTCTGGTGCTTATAATCATCTGGAAGAGAGGGCCCCGCACACAGCTGCATTTATAAGAATCCATTGCCTTGTATTTACTGAGCCTCCTGCTGTGTCAGACTTTGGAAAGACATTGGGATTCAGAAAAGAAGAGTGGAGAGAAAGATGCCACATTTCTGGCTTTAAAGATGGAGGAAGAGCCCATGAGCCAACAAATGGGGTAGCCTCTAGAAGCTGGAAAAGGCCAGAAATACATTTTCCCCTACATCCTGCAGGGAGCACAGTCCTGCCAATTTAAGCCCAGCGAGACCCTGGTCAGACTTCTGAGCTGCTCCAGAACTGCTGGATATAAATCTGTGTTGTCTGAAACCAATGAGACTGGGGCAATTTGTGACGGCAGCCGTAGGGAACCAGCGCAGACTGTGGCTGGGTTTCAGAAGTATTGGGTGTAGCCCAGAGGTCTGGTGTGATACCTCCCAAAGATGGACGGAAGGCTGGTGGGCTTGGTAGCTGCTCGCTTGGGGGAGAGGGGGAGAAAATCTTCATTTGTAAGAAGGATATCAGCTGTATGAAGCTTGTTAGGCAGATGCAAAGTCGTTGCTGTTTTTGCAGGGAAGTTCAGATCCGAGTCAAAGGTGCGTATGGAGGCTGAGACGCCAAAGCAGAGGACCGTGCCTGTTACAAAACTGTGGGCTCCCAGCTCCAAACCCCTCTTCCACACCCCTTGTGAGGCAGGGGCTGGGACTCTGCAGACCAGCCAGCTACTGGGGCTCTGCCTGTGGTGGATGCCGCAGGAGGCTGCAGGGCTGGAGGCGGGAGGGGCGCGTCCTTCCTGTCTGCTTTCTGCTTCTGGGAGCATCTCCCAGCAACACCTCTTCGATCTGGCGGTGGCAATCCCTTTCCATAGTGCAGTTGGTACAGTCTGCACGTTTCCCATCACTCGCAGAACCAGTGACACTGTCCCCCCTCAGAGACACCCATCCCACCGGCCTGCCAGTGCTTCCTCCTCGGAGGTCAGACGTGGAGCACTGTGGAGCCGTCCCTTCCTGGGTTCCACGTTGTCATCACTCCAATCTCTTCTCTTTAGTAGCTGCTCCCTGCAGCTGCTGCCTCCATGACACCTTGGGGTTCTCACAGGGCCTTCGTAAACAAGGTACAAATAACTTTATATCCAGGTAGCAATCCTTCTACATTCTCCTATATTAAATTCTCTCTGCAAAAACAGCCGCTTGGTTTCTGTCTCCTGACCAGATCCCTAGCTGTGCACTAAGTGTTGTAACAGGGTCACAATCACGTGTTCAGGGAAGAACCACGGAGGAAGCAACTCATTCTCCTGGGATCCCTAGGGGAGGAGGTTTCAGGACACATGGCAGAAGGGAGGGCAGTGTGAGGTGGGCAGGTCTTCTGGCATCCCTTGATGCCTAACATGTAGGTCATCCATTAGACCAGCGTTGCCCTCCTCTATCAAGGTGGCCCTGGACGTGTCCCAGTTGGGCTCGCTGTAGAGATAATTCTGTCCTACAGCTGATGGAGCAGTGCAGGAGGGCCAACGGATGAAGGAGACAACAGCCCAGACCCAAGTGTCCAGGGCATGGAGGGCCGTCAGTCATTCCCAGTGTCCCCAGACACCACTGTGGCCCTATGATCTCAGACTCCCTCCCTCCCCTGCCCTGGGGACACCACCGGACACTGACTGGCAGAGGTGGGCGAGGTGCAAACCTTGGCAAATGGAGTCATTCTGAAAGGCTGAGAACGGAGGCCTAACACACCCTTAGAAGTATTTATGTTCCTTATGAACACGCACAGTTTCCAAGAAGGCTTTTCTCCAGGAAAGACCACTGATGCTGATAAATTCTAAGTCTTGGCTCAAGCCTCCTGCCTGCATTTTCTCTAGACTAGTTGTTGAACTGGCACCATCAGGAGCTGTGCTGGCTCCTCCAGGCCCCCACCTCCCTCCTGGGCGGGGTGGACATCAGATCGTCTCTAGGGCTTCGCTGATGCCGTTTGGGGAGCTGGGGCCACTCGCTTAGCTGACTGGGGAGAGCTTGAGATGGTGTTTTCTGCCTTCCTCTGGTTCCTAGAAACCTGAGCTTATGCAACACGTTCTTTCGGGGTGGAAAAAAGAAAGATCTTCATCGATCACTGAGTCTGGGTGGCAGAACTGATAAAATTGTGAAATACAGCATTTTTCATATTTTTATCTGTGCCATGTGGCCTCTTGTCCCTTCTTCTCCTTTAGTTTTCCTGTTGTGAGAAACAGCACACACATTTTCTTCCCTGGTCCACCCCTAGAAATGGTTTCGGGTTTGTCACAAGTGGGCCAGCTTACACGGAGAGCCTCGGCTGTACCTTGACCTCCATGTCTGTCTCCGTTTCCTCACGGCCTGTTTTAGCTCCCTGGGGCGGCCGTAACAAATGACCACAAACTGAGTGACTTAAACTACAGAAATTGATCCAGAATTCTGAAATCAATGTGTCAGGAGAGTTGGTTCCTTCTGGAGGCTGAGGGAGAACCCGTTCCAGGGTTCCCTAGGTTCTGGTGACAGCCAGCGATCCTTGGCATTCTTTGGCTTGTAGACGCATCCCTCCGATCCCTGCCTCCATCTTCTCTGCCTTCTCCTCTGTGTTGTCCCCTCCTCTCTCCTCTCATAACGACACTCATCACTAGATTTAGGGCCGACGCTCATCCAGATGGATACAGGCCATTATACATCTGCCCGTACCCACAGAATGGACAACACTAGGATTGAGCCCTGACGTCAGCTGTGGACACTGGGTGATGATGACTGTCACCGCAGGTTCATGGACTGTAACAAATGCAGCACTCCAGTGGGGATGTGGATAGTGGGAGAAGCTGGGGGTCGGGGGGACAGAGGGTATATGGGATGTGACAATTCTCTGTACTTTCTGCTCATTTTTGCTGTGAACCTACAACTGCTTTTAGAAAAGGATGACAGATAAAATTCTTTAAAATATAGGACGGACAGTCAAATTCAAATTTCAGAAAAGCAATAAATGACGTTTTGGTATAAGTATATCACCTGCCATATAGGGGACACGCTTAGACTAAACATTTATTTGCCTGCAAGCTCACTTTGGAGAGAGATGTGAGAGAGGCAGCCGACTCAGAGGAGGGGCATTGTTTGCTGTTGGACTAGAGGCTGGAGGGGTGGGACCAATGGCTTCCCCTCCCCAGGGAGGGATGTTACCTCCCGCCTTGCCACTGCTTCTCCTCCCAGACCAACTCACAAGTCTCTGTCCCTCAAAGGATGAGACCAGAGCCCTGGGCCTTGGTTTCCCACAGTCTCAGGGACGGGTGGGCGGATCTGCTGTTTCCCACTCCGGGGACCCCGTCACGTCCCCAGTGGATGTGGACAGGGTCCCCTGGCCTTGTGCAGGCATCACCCGCCTCGCTGCAGGGGACGGCCTCGAGGGACAGGTTTCCCGGAACGACTGACCTAGACTGCAGCATTTCCTCAGCCCTGCTGGCACCTGCCCAGGGTCTCGGGGGCTCCTGTCCTGGCACGGGGGTGCTGGCCTTGGGCTTTGTGCTCACAATTTAAAACAGATGTTTTTAGAATCCCATGATCTAGTTGCTTTCAGAGCCAGCCTTTAAAAATCCTGTGTAGTATGCCCAGGGTTGCGTTCCGACTCTGAGTACCACAGGGGCCTGGCTACTGTGACGGTGGCTGGCTGGCCCGCTGAGTGACTGCACCCTCCTGCTTGGCATTGCTTGAAGGAGCAACTGGACTGACCACCGAGTGAGTGGAAAGAGCACGTCAAGTCTCCGGCTTGCTGCTCTACCAGAGCAGTAAAGACGGCTGCATCACCCACCCCCTGCACCCCCAGCCTCCCAGCCCCTTCCTCTGCTGCATTCTGAAGGCCACATGCCGAGTTCGCCACGCTACATGGCAGTGACAGGAAAGAGAGTGCCTGGAAAGACTGTGGTCGGCTGGACCTGACCTTTGCACGCACATGGCATGCTCCTGCTGTCAAAAGCCGGCTTTTAGTTAAAAGTAACCGGTTTTCCTCCTGTTTCAAAGACAGATGGCAGGAATGGTGCTTTAAGGCAAAAAAGTAACCCAAATAAGCAATTCACAGAAGGGCAGATGCACACGATGCACACACCGACGAAGAGCTCCTCAGATCCACCAGTGATCAGAGAAACGCAAATTAAAACACGAGAATTCCCCTTACACAGGGCACAGTTGTAGAAGTCAGAGGGTTTGGCAAACGCCAAGGGCTGGTGAGACGGTGAGCAGACAGGAGCCCCCCAGACCACTGTGGGGGGCGGATCCGGAATGCACCAGTCTGGAAAGGGCAGACCCGTGTGGGTCTGCGATCCAGCAATCAGGCTCATGCAGGCTGCCCAAGAGAGACTCCCCCTGCGTCCTCCCCAGCAGGGCACGTGCCCAGGATCCATCGGGCACCATTTGTGGAAGCGAGGGCGTGGGGCAGCCCGGCGTCCAGCCGTTGGCCACTGGGTTAGTGACACAGCAGATGGGACTGCGCGAGACTCTCACTCCATGGATTACGTGTGCACACAGCAACGTGGGGACATCTCAGAACAACAGTGCATGCCACCTCATGCCGATTAGGATGGCCACTATCAAAAAAGACCAGAAATCCAAGGGTTGATCAGTGAAGAAATTGGAACCTTGTGCGCTGTTGGTGGGAATGTAAAATGGTCAGCCACTAAGGAAAACAGTATGGAGGTTCCTCAAAAAATTAAAAATAGAACTACCATATGATCCAGCAATTCCACCTCTGGGTGTACACTCGTGTTTATAGCAGCATTATTCATAATAGCTAAGACATGGAAACAACTCAAGTGTCCATCAACTGATGAACGGATAAACAAAACGTGGTCTATGTACACAATGCAATGTTACTCAGCCTTAAAAAGGGAAGGAAATTCTGACATGTGCTACAACATGGATGGACCTTCAGGACACTATACTGAGTGAAATTAGCCAGACACAAAAGGACAAATACTGTGTCATTCCACTTATACGAGGTCCCTAGAGTCGTCAAATTCATAGACGACTTCCCGTCGTCTTCTGCCCGATTTCCTGGGCAGAAGCACTCCATCCCACACTGTGGCTGACTCTGTCCTTGACATTGGGGACAGAGTGAGGATAAGACGTGGTCATGCACTTAGACCTCACGGTGCAGTGGGGACCAGACGAGAAGCCAGCACGGATGGAGCAGAGAGGAAAATGAGAGTGGACGCAGGTGATGGGCACACCTTTGCTCAGAGGAAGCGATATCTCCCCACCTGTGCAGCGTGGCTCCAGGTGACGGCTGAGGTCCATTTCAGCTCAATCGTGGGTGGAGCCTAGAGAGGAGAACGTCGCCTTGGCTGGCCTGAGAAAGTATTCAGGTGGCAGAGATGCTCCTTGGGCTGTGACGGGTTGCTGGTAAATGGGCCTGGGGTTGGGGAGGAGTTGGGGGACTGAATCATAGCACTTGCTGCTGCTCGTAGCGTAAATGCCCCGACCACGGGCACCTTCAGGTACCACTGCGTATGAGTCAGGGCTCTCCAGAGAAACAAAACCAAGAGGGTGTATATATTTACAAGGGGATTAATTATAAGGAACTGGCTCACACAACTAAGGACACTGAGAAGTCCAGATCCCGGAGAAGCAATGGTGCAAGTTCTAGTCCTAGTCCAAGTTCAAAGGCAGAAGACCAATGTCCCAACTCAAAGACAATCAGGAGGACAGAGAGAATTCCCCTTACTCAGCCTTTTGCTCTAGTCTAGGTTGGACTAGAACAACTGATTGGACGAAGCCCACCCACTTTGGGGAGAACCATCTGCTTGACCAGTCTACTGATTCAAACGTAATCTCATCCAGCAACACCCTCACAGACACGTCCAGGATCACGTTCGATCAAATATCTGGGCCCCCCATGGCCCCATCAAGTTGACACAAGAAGTTGACTACACACATAGTGACCGCAGAGCTGGGAAGAAATGCACACAATCGACGCTCTGGAGCCAGCGCTGCAGCCCAGGCCCCATCCCTGTGTTCTCACACCAGCTTCCAGCCCTCTCCGTGTTTCCCAGGCTCCATGCATTCCTGAACAGACCTCTCGCTCCACTGGGGGCTCTCCCAAGGATGCCTTCCAGCGTCTCTGAACAATCCTGCCCTGTTTTATTGTTTGTTGGATAAACAAGCTGGATTACGAAGAAGAACCTCCTTCTTCCTGATTCTTGCCCCACACAACCTACTCAACCAGCCCGGCCTGTTCTGAGGCAGGCAGCTGGCACCCAGTCAGCGTCAGCGGTCCCTCTTGTCCAAAATGATCCTCGAAACCCTAAGGGCTGAGTGGGGCCATGAGAAGCCAGAGTCTCCCCTCTCCACAAGTGGCTGACCGTCTGGCAGCTGCCCCCTCTTTCTGCTTGATATCTGAGATCATAAAATCCCTTAAGAAAGTCAGTTTCATCCAACCCTTGCCGAGCACGGTGATTCAACACACAGTAATTGAGGAGCTCTCTGTGCCGGGCACTGGACCTGGTATGGAGGGTTCAGAAGTGATCAAGATACGGCTCCTGTCTCAGTCCAGTTGGAGAGGGACCCCTGCCAGATAGGGCCAGCCCCCGTAGTCACTGCTATGGTGGGAAGAATGGGGGATGCGTGGTCCCAGGGATGTCACCCAGCCTCAGAACATCGAGGCAGTCTGCCCATTGCAGAGAAAACGCCATCGCAGACACGGGATGCTCCAGGGCATGTTCGGTTCCCCTGGAGCATGGAGGGCAAGCCTGAAGGGTCGTGAGCACCAAGTGAACCCCAGAGGTAGTGCCAGGCTGACAGTCTTCTCTACCATTCTGGGGGTGCCTCATTCTGCAGACAGCAAAGGCTCCATGATAGGGACCGGGCAGGGTCAGAAGTGAGAGCTGCTCTCATCATCCCAATGGACTGGAAATGGTCCATGTTCCCAGAGGAGCGCAGTTCAGGGGGGAAATCCTGGAGTTCTCTGGGATCCACTCCCATCCCTGCTGCCTTCTTTGAGATGCGCTCAGACGTGGCTGCATCGTGCAGAGAAAAGCTAGTGCGTCAGGGAGACCAGCCTGTGCTTCTCCCTCCCGGCTTCACCCACTGTCTCCAGAGGGCAGACAGCTCTTCACTCACTCTGGGACTGAAGGGTGTTGAACGTGTGATGGGTTGTTATAGTGGCCTCCCCAACCACTGGATTCTGAAAGGTCCCGGAACGGTATATAGGACAAAGGTGTTATGTTCAGGAGCCAGCGTCATTCTCCCTGTCTGCGCAGACTTCCAGGAGAACAAAGAGCTAATTGAGGCTCTCCGTTCCTGTTTCCTAAGCTGCCCTCCTCCATACCTTCCTCAAGGTGCCATTGAGTGGAAGTGGGAGGTGGGGGGAGGGCCCAGCAGGGGTAATGCCATGATTACTGGGTCTCCAGCTAAACTGCAAAAATGTGCACCATTAGTAATCCTCAGACGGCTTCGCCGGCACAGAGCCCAGCGTCGAGGGTGGCCTGGGAGAGGTGGGCTTTGCTTTAAGACCTTCAAGCCTCTTCAATTTTCTTGAGTGTTTTTGTGGCTGAAGCCCAGTGAATGTTAACTTTGGCCAAAAAAAAAAAAATTATGTATTTTTACATAAATCATATCAGAGTCATATTTCCTGTTGAGGTCAGACTGACAGTCAGATCTCAAGGTCATCCCAAGGTCCTTGGTACCTACAGGTGAGGTGACTGCCAGTCTCTGTCCAGTGTTCCATCTCCCCCGGCCCACAGGCCTGGGACCATTACCTAAAAATTCCGAGGTCGTTTTCCACTTGGTCCATTGGTTTCTAGAAGGATTTGAGCCCAGTTTTAATGTCTTTTCCATGGATGATTTATCAAGTTCCTCACCTGATAGCTGAAGTCAGCTCCCTGTGCTGAAGGCATGGAACAGCTCCCATTTCAGGGTCTCATTTCACGCCACACAGCACGGGGAAATAAATGTTATCATCCCCCATATTTTCAGAGTGGAAACAGGCTCAGAGAGGTGAAGTGAAATAGCCAACGTCACATAGTTAGCAAGTGGCAAGGCTGGGATTGTATTATTTTTCAACTTTATTGAGGTGTAATTGATGTGCAATAAACTACCCACATTTAAAGAGTACGATCTGGTAAGTTTTGACATATCTACACACCAAGGTTTCAGCCTCAGTACTATCCACCTCTTGGGCTGGAGAATTCTTTGTTATAGGGGGGCTGTCTTGTGCATTATAAGATGTTTAGCGGCATCCCTGGTGGCCTCTGCCCGCTAGATACCAGTAGCAACCCCCCAGCTATGACAACAAAAAGGTCTCCACACATTGTCATATGAGGGGCAAAATTACTCCTACCTGAGAACCACACATGTCATCCATGAAACCATCAGCACAATCAAGAGGGTGAATACCTCCATCACCCCTCAGATTCTCTCATGCCCCCTGGTGGTCCCTCCTTCCCACACAACTCTGACCCCAGGCAACTGCCTATTTTCTGCGCTATAGATTTTGCTGGTATTTTCTAGACATTTATGTAAGTGGAATCATACAATTTTGACTTTTTTTTTTGATCCGGCTTTCACTAAGCATCGTTTATTTGAAATTGACTCAGATTGCCATGTGTATCAACAACAGCTCACTGCTCTATATTCCGGAATCGTCTCTGTGGTGTGGATACACCACACTTTGCTTATCCATTCACCTGATAATGGATATTTGGGTTGTTTCCAGGTTTGGGCTGTTACAAATCAAGCTGTTATAAACATCCATTCACAAGTCTTTGTGCGGACGTGTGTTTTCATTTCTCCTGGGTGAGGACTAGCAGTGGAATGGTTGGGTCAGACTGTAGGGGTGTGTTTCGATTTTTAAGAACCTGCCACGTTGTTTCCCATAGTGGCCACAGCTCTGACTCCAAATTCCCCATCATTGTTGTCTTTGTTCCCCACCCATTGTTTTCCCAAATCCAGGAGAAGGCAGAGCCGGGTGGGTGGGATTCCTCAGCACGGGGGGGCCAGCAGGAGATTATGGGTCATCTAGAAAAGTGCCAAGGACAGGAGACTGAAAGGCAAAACGTAAGGGACCAAGGACTTTCCCTACTCGACAGGGGCCAGTGCAGACCCTAACCAGGACGTGGCTGCCCCAGCTAGACACCCACACTTTATTCCTCGGGTCTCACCTTCTACATCCTGGATGGTAACACTGCCTTCCTGGGAGCCTGGGCCTCCCCTGACCCCAGGACCAGTCAGATTCCATGGACAAATTGCCAATTTCAATGACTTAACTCTTCAAACCAGGAGAGATGTCCCACTAGAAAAAGAACTCATATCTTCTTGGGAACCCACCTCTCCCGTGTCAATTTTCACATGGCTGTTTCATATATTGATTTAGTGTCACATCCTATTTAACATTTTTTCCCTTGGTTGCATCTATGATTTGGATCATAGAAATGGACACACAGTAAACTTCCAGGGAACCTATGTTGATTTGTTTTCTTTCCATTCACATGGCTTCAGACCTTAACTGCAAATTCTACTAAAATGGAAAAATTTTTAATCTACAGGGTAGGTCTAGAGCTGCTGAGGGGCTGACGAGATCTTTATGAAATTTTTTCCTTTCTTTAAAATCCTTTAATAAAGATTTAAAAATTGGCCTAATGACATAATAGATAATCCTGAATTCTTATATTCAATGAGCTCTCTTTTTTCAAAGCTTTAGACTAAGTAAACAAATAAGGGTACAAAGACTTTATTTTTCTTATTTCTAGAAATATGGGGATTAAAATTTAATCCATAATTTTAATGAGAAACAGATTAGTTCAGCATAGTACATTAAGAATTAGTCCTGAATATAATATTATTTTAGATTCTTATGTCTGTTCACTCAGAGACTGGTTAAACTTTAGTTTTTTGGCTAGTTGGTGAATTGGAGTCATTGAGGAACATTTCTAGAATGACATCAAGAAACTATTACTTCCAATAAGTGAGACAGGGAGTCAGAAGAGGAGAAAGACTTACTTTTTTTCATTGGATATCCCTCTTATAATGTTTGGATTTTTTTTTTTTTTTACCATCTGTGTAATAATTTTAAAATTTAAAAACAATGCAAAACATGATTTGTGAACAATCACCTATAAGACCAAGTATTAAGAAACAAATAGCGTTAACCTTTTAGTAAGTATTTTCACAGGTGAGTTCTTCTGTATTTACACACGTATGTATGCACGTGAAGCTATGAATAAATATATAATAGCAACCATATTTTCAAACAAGCCATTCTTAAACCTACAACATCCTGGAGACATCATTCTGCATTAACAAATATACCTCATTTGAAGCTAAAGTTGAATGTAAGTCTGGCATCAGACCAAGGGCTCAAGGCCTTTTCACATTCTAAGTGTGTTAGTCAGCTTTTGCTGTGGTTACAAACAACCCCAAAATCTTAGTGGCTTTCCAACCCAGAGTGTGTATTTCCTACTCCCTGGGCTGCGGGTTGGCTGTGGCTCTGCGGGGCCCCCCTGGGCTCCACTGGGCTGGATTCCGGGCTGTGGGTCAGAAGAACTTCAGGTCAGTTCCACTCTGCATGTCTCGCGTTCTGGGGCTGACGCTCAAGGAGCAGCTGTATCTGGGGTCTGTTCTTCTCGTGGTGGACATCAGGGGCATGTGAGGGCGGCGGCACTACAGCCAGCTCAGCACGATCAGTCCCATCCATCCATTGAACAAAGCATCTGGTGCACTCTGTGGAAGGAAATAGAAAAGGAAGCTGGGGTTCCACTGAGCAATGACTAACTGGAACACCAGAAACCAAGTGCTTGAATTGATATTTTGTTGTTGGTACAAGTTCTTCAAATCTTGTTCCATACCATTTTTCAGACTCGAATTGTGTGTGTTAGTGAGTAGAATGCAATTTATGCTACTAATAACAGCAACAGCTATTTATTAGCTATTAATAGCTAGTAAAAACTCTTTGGAGCACTTATTATGAGGATTTTACTTAAAGTATCTTATTTAATTCTCACCACAACCAGATAAGATTGTTGTCATCATTGTCCCCATTGGGTAGATGAGAGAAACGACGTCTAGAAGGTAAATTTCTTGTCCAAAGTCACACAACTGGCAGGTAACAGACAAGACTCAAATTCAGGTCTGTTTGACTCCAAGACCAAGCTCTTCAACATTGTAAACTCTCGTGCCACTATTTTCGGTGTGTGTGCACGTGTGTGTGTGTGTGTGTATGTGTGTGTGTGTGCATGCATGTGACTTTAACATTCTCCTTCTTATTGATACAGGAGGAGAAATGATTGTGTGCTCCTGGGGAGAGGAAATTATCAGAATAATCCATCTGATGGGGGGAACCACAAATGAAGGCTGGTCCCTAGGAAAGTTGCCCCTGCATTTCTACATAAGACACGGCCTCACCGCAAACATTACTGAGGCCTGTCAATCCTATTTCTGGTTCTCCTGCCCTTCCTGAACACAGGAGGAATATTACCTTTCTCGCCCCTTTGAGGTGAGGCGTGGCCACGTCACGTCCCTTGGACAATGAGGCGTGAGTGGAAGCAGAATTGGAGGAATTTAAAGAGCTGGGTGGGGGGGTTCTCCTTGCTCTCTCTCCCTTTGCTGTGATAATTCTGGAGGCACGTGGAGGTCAGCTGATCTGGAGAGTCACCCAGACCCACAGTGGTGAGTGAGAAACAGACCATTATTGGGTTATGTCAACCAGAATTGGGGGATGTTTGTTACCACAGTGTAACTCGGCCCACACTGGCTGATACAGGTTCTGTCCAGCTGCCTCCAGCACCACACCTCTCTCCCTTTGAAGGTTTGCTCTCCATCCAGGTCTTTTAAAGGAAAATCATTTCTTCATCTATTATGTTAAGAAAGAAAATATGAGCCTCGCCTGCAATGTTCTTCACTGTCTGATCTAAGACCAGTGCAGCTCCCTGTTGACTGCCCAGGTATCCTTCTCGGGGGCAAGATGGGGTCTGAGAAGGACAGTGGGACCCCTTGATAACACTGCTGTCTCCAGACTGCGCTAGTAGCCAGGCAGGGCTCTTCGTGCCCCTAACATGTTACGGCTCACGGTTCTACCACATACAGACGTGGTATAACGATGGCCTGGCTTTAACGCACCTCCATCAGATGCTTCTGTCAAGCCACCGCAATCCAATTAGCTCCCAGCCCACCCCGTGCAATTATCGTCAGCACTTCTATCACAATTTGCTTGGCAGGCTGTTTTTACAGCAGTTTTAGTAGTTGTTAATCCCAAGGCTCTGAGAGACAGGTCACGTTAAAAATAAAGCAACCAAAGCGCTGAAATTAAGTCTTTTGGAGCAAGTTGGAGTTCCAAGTGGGACAATATTTCAGTCCTGACCTCATGTTGTCACCAGCAGGCACACACACGCCTCTCTTTTGCACACACACAGCATGATCCAACTCAAACCACGACGCACCCACCTCCCTTCTTCCCTGAGGCTGGGCGTGAAGATCCTTAAGCCAGACAACAAGCCAACCCCATCGAGCTGCGTTTATTTTCTTAACCATGCCTTCCGTTTAACTTGCTATTTTTAACAGCATGTGTGACAACAGAGACTCATGCTCGCACACGCGCATGAAGCTATCCAAGCTCTCACTGCAGAATCGAAAATAAACTAATTCAGGTATGGAAGCAATCTATATTTAGCTGTTATTAAAATAATCCATTGCACATTCCACAATTGTCTTTGCATCTTTATTCCACCTTTATGAAGGCTCACTTCTCCTTTTTCCTTTGCATCTTTTACATCAGCAAAATACGGTCCTCTCTTGGCTGCACCGTTCTTAATGCAAACTCTCTGCGGCTTTTGAGTTAAAAGGCACTTAGGGAATCCGTGGAGAGAAGCTGAGAGGGAATCACTACTGGTGATAACGCTTTGTAATGTGCATTCCTTGATTAAGTTATTACGGGGCCAATTAACCTTTAATGCCAGAGCCTATAACACAAAGCCTTGTTTAGTGAGAGTGTTAATCATTACTAATGAAGGAGAGTTGGGAGGACCTCCAGGTGGGCCAAGGGTGGAGCGGAAACCCCTCTTTTGTTCTCAGGTGTCCCCCTCGGAGGGTTAGGAAGACCATTCGCTCCTCTCACTCACCCCTCCAGCCAACACTGGGGTCCCCACTTTGGTCTCCACCTCACCTGTCCCATTTCACCTCTACCTGAACATGTCCTGCGGCACAGCGCCCTCCCCGTGAGACGGCCCAGTGCGTTCCTGCGTGAGTCTGACTTGGGCCCCCAAGGGGTGTGCCCAGGTGGCCACAGGCAGGCCACACACGTCCACAGAGGCACCACCGGTGACTTTTTCTTTTGTCCAGTAAAGAGCGAAATGAACGTTTGCTACAATGGTGGGCACCGCGATGGCACTGTCTTTCAGACCGAATCTTAGTTCAAATGGGTCATACCTGTGGACGACAGGTACAACTTGCCGCAGATGAGAAGGGAGCGGACGCCATATCCCCAAGCAGCATCAAGCAAGAGCACAGTCCTGGAACATGAGAATGGTGGTTTCCCGAGTGTATCAGGACATCTGGTCAAGGCAGAAACAGTCCACCTGGCAGAGACACCAGCAAGAATTGTAGGGAGAGATTTTGCCATTGTAAAAAAAATCAATTTTAATTGAAAACTCAATTTAGACATCAATTAATTTTACTACTATAAAAATAATCTGTACTCTCAGAATTCTGAAACTTGCTTTAAAATCAGTCCTCAACACTTTCGTACGTGCCACCCCAAACTCTGGAATTTGAAAGTGTGCTCTGAATTCAAGGCACTTGGGGGCCATTGACCTAATGCCATTGAAAGTTCTTAGTATTGACCCCGAATCACAGGAGCTGGGCAAAGTCTAACTCAACTTCTATGTAGCATTTCTTCAGAGGTTTGATGGCAGCCCTAGGCCAACTCAAGCCTTCTATTTCTAGATTAAACATCTCCGACTCTCTCAACCAGTCCCAATGATGACAACAGCCAACATTTACCAAGCATTTACCACGCGGCAGGCTCTGTGCTAAGCTGCTTTCTATGCGTGATTTCATTTACCCTCATAAAACACGACAGAATACACACTGTTATCGCCCCAATTTGACAAACAAGGAATCTGGGGCTCAGCGTGCCTAAGCCAGCCCCCCATCATGGAGGTGGTACAGATGGAGCCAGGATTCATGGGCCAGATCACAAGGCAGGTGCAGCTCCAATCTCCACCCACCCACCAGGCTGGCCAGCCTCTCTTAAGGGCAGTTTCCATCCTCCATGTTCCAGACTTTTGACATGCATCTTTCCACTGGCCTGTCTTGCCAAATATACAACAACACAATTCCACGTTTGTTTGGTTGAGGGGGTGTGGGCGGGGTGGTTTTGAGGTCCAAAAAGTCACAGGGGCTCAATTAGAGTCAGCTGACATTGCCCATAACACAAATCGGAGAAATTCTGGAATCAAGAAAACTTGGCTCAGTCCCCTCTCTCCCTCCTTCCTCCACCTCCTCCTCCTCCCACACTCAGGCCTCTGCCACCTCAGAGATGTGCCTGGAATAAAGGTGGACCTGGAGGGTGGGGAGCGCATACTGACAAGGGACAGGTGGATGCTTGTACTTCTTATCTTTAGTGTCTGCCTTGGCAAAAATTTGTTATCCTGTTACTCTATTATTTTAATAATAATGATAATGATAATAATAATGTAACAATGTTAACAACAACGTAACAATAATGTAACTGTTAATCATAAATAATCATGTAATTATAATCATATTTACATGATTATTTAATTATAATTATATAAATATAGAGACATTGGCAAGAAGTGTAGGGATTATTGATGAAAACATGATTATTAATGAAAACAAAAGTCTGACTGTATAGCATCATATTCACAGTCCATAACATTTCCAGCATTTCCACTTTCCCCGTGGAACACGGGGTCGATGTTGGAACAGTGTAGTGGGATAACGCGGGGTCACATGGTAATGGGGGTGCCTGTCCTTTCATGATCCTTCCAATCCGCAAGCTCCTGCCGCCATGGAAACGACTCATGGCCCGTTCTCATCTCAGAGGTCAATTTGTTGGAGGGATTTGACAAATGAAGAAAGGGGGTCTCAGAGTCGTAGAGCAGCGTTTCCCAGAGAGTGGCTCCCCTGGAGTGCACAAGCTGGTTCTCAGGGGAGCTCAGACCACCTAGACAGGGTGGTAGACGGACCACCACATGATGGCAAGGGTCAGGCGGAGAGGGAAGAATTGGACAGCGATGTGACACTGCCTGGCCGTCTGCAGCTGCCTGTCTAGCTGGCCCCCAACTCCCAAACTGTGAGCACTGCGGTGGCCCTGGTTTACCCATTACAGCGGGCCTCTAGGGCAGGGGCCTGCCCTGGGTGGAGGGCGGGTCTACAGTCCCCCTGGGCAGGCAAACCAGACCCCTCGGCTGGGATTCTGGGGCTTCCCCTGACTCCAGCCTGCGCAGCCCCTGACCTGGCCTCCTGTCTTAGACCCCCGACACCCCACCCCAGCCCGAGGAGGTGAGATGGGGGCTCAGTAGCAGCGGCATCCTGTTTTCTTAGAATACGGTGGATCCTGATCCACACCCTGTAGTTACGTGCATGCTGCTGTCAAAAGAAGTGACAGTTGAATCGCCTTTGACAAAATGTTCCACTCTTAGGTTTCACATGTGTCCTATGGGGAGGTTCTCGTTTGGAACAGAACCCTAGGAACCCTCTACTCCAGGCTCAGTGGAAAAGGCATTGAGGCTTTTGTCATAGAAAGTCAAATAATTCACCATTTGACATTTTCTTTTGACTTTTATATCATCTATTCCATCTAGAATTAATTTCCTTAACTCTGATCCAGACAAGGGCAAAGGAAGAAGACTTTTTTAAAAGTGGGAAACCTACCAAATGGCTCCATCCACTTCCCAGACAGTGGCAATCGACCAGATGCATGGCTGGATCGATCATTTACTTTAAAATTAAAACATTTTACTCATTTAAAAAATATTGCCTTCAGAGCAGTGGATGCCTAGAAGCTGATTGTTCTAACAAAAATCGACTCTATATATTTGGATAACTTAAATTGCTAGAAGATTTTTTCCTGGTGCATCATAGCCCCGGATACGCATTGTCAGCGAGAATCTCTCCCTCTTGGGCCCCCCACTTGTGTCTCATGTGCATAGTTAGCCTTGTCTTCCTTGTATGGGAATTCACAGATGCACCTCCTTTCTGTGCTTGATTCTGAGCTATTCACGCCACAACGTGTGTCCTCCACAGTGCCCGGCACACTGCAACCCCTCGGAGCAGCTCAACCACTTTTCTTACATTAAATTAATTCAGAGACCTGGTGTTGGAGGAGGTCATGGAGAGGACACGACTGCGGTTGACCAGAGAGCTGGACCCGGGCAATCGGAGGCTCCCACCACCTCCCCTGTCCTTGGAATGTACGTCCCATCCACCATTCCCAGTGGCAGCCGTTTTCCCGAGGACGCAGCCTTGAGAGAGCAATGTGCACTTGAGACCATCTGGACGGTAGACGTGACTGAGCCCTGTTGAGGCCTCTATATAAACTTGTAAGATTCTAATAGGCAGGTGTGGAGATCTACTCATCTTGCAGAGCCCAAGACAAGCCTCACAATTAAGTCCCCTTGCTTATTAAACCTGCCACCTACCCATCTGGAGGGGCCCGCCTCTTTCTTCGGTCTCCCCCTGCCCTCTGTGTATGGGACCAGTTTGGGAACCAACAATGGACCCCGGGCTCCAACGTTCATTGACCACACTGCAAACATGAAATTGTGTGCTGGGGACAGGAAACACCAAGTCCCCCCTCCCAGGGATTTCCAGCCCAGGGGAGGGAGAGCAAGGATCTGAGTACGGATCGGAGCGGCCGCCCTGCCTGGTGGGGTAAGTGCGGAGGCAGGAGCAGGCGCAGAACTGGAAGGTTCTCTGAAGGGGGGGGATGTATGAGCCACTCGAGAGAGAGGAAGAGGATGGAGGGGGTGCTGAGAAGGCAGGGACCTCTGAGGACCTCAGGAGGAGTTTGGATCTGCCCCAGGAGGGATGGGAGCCAGCAAGGGTACAAGCAGCAGGGGAATTCTATTTGGGATTCGCCAGGTCATCTGAAGGTGTGAACGAGGCAGTTGAGGGACAGAGCTGGAGGACATTCAAAACCCGCGGCAGATGGATGAAGGACAGGATTCCTGCACCAGCTAGGGATAGAGAGACATGTCGGGTGCAAGACAGGCGAGGGGGTGTGTGAGGGACTTGGAGATATGAGGGGCTGGCGCGGGGCACGGACAGGGGTCCTGGACGCCTCCAGAGCGCTGAAGCTGCTACGAACATTTATACAGGTTTTAGCGTGAACATAAGTTTTTCATTTCTTTTGGATAAACACCTGGATTGAGCATATTAAGCACAGGCTTTAATTTCATGAGAAATTGTCAAACTATTTTCCAAAGTGTCTATGCCCTTTTCCATTGCCATCAACGATGTGTGGGAGTTCTAGTTACTCCAAATCTTCGCCACCACTTGTTTCTTTTTCAGTCATTCTAACAGGTGTGCAGTTTTAATTTGCATTTCGCTAATGACCAATGATGTGGAGCATCTTTTCAGTGCTGATTTGCCGTCTGCACATCTTTTCTGGTGAAGAGGCTGTCCACATCTCTTGCCCACGTACCCACTGGGCTGCTTGTTTCATTGCCGTGGAGTTTTGAGAACCCACATTTTGAGTACTCTGGATCCAAGTCCTTTGCCAGCTCTGTGATTTGCGAGAATTTTCTCCCAGTCCGTGTTGTCTTCCATTCCCTTTGTAGTGAGTCTTTCAAAGAACAAGAGTTTTAAACTTTGATGAGGTCCAATTTATCCATTTTCTTTTCTTTTATGAATCATGCTTTTGTTGTCATAACGAAGAACTCTTTGTCTAACCCAAGACCAAAAGGATTTTCTCCTATGTTTCCCTCTAAAAGTTGTACAGTTTTATCTTTTACATTGATCTACGATCCACTTTGAGGTAATTTTTTATAAGGTGTGAGGTTCATTTTATTTTCCATATGGATGTTCAAATATTCCAGCACCATTTGTTGAAAAGACTTGCCACTTTTTAATATTTAAAAACAACTTTCCCTTTTTTGTCATTTATCCATTTTTTGGTTAGGGTTTTTGGTGATTTCTAGAACTTTCTAAATAGATATTTACTTTGTAAAAATCCTTTCTATATTTAGAATGTGTATTAACTTTTTAATACATAGATTTAAATATGTTCTCTGGCCTCTCACCCCTTCATTTTGCTTGATTTCATTTTTTTGGTTGTTGTCACATAAGAGGTCCTAATTCCCATGTGGTCAAACTTCGACTTGTCCTTTAGAATATCTGAGATGTTCAGAAAGGCCTTCCAGCCTTTTCCATCCCGAGAGTATAAGGATAATCATCTGTAGCTTTTCTCTAATGTTTTATCATTTTGCATTTAATGGTTAAATCTTTAATCCATACGTAATTATTTTGCAATGAGGAGCAGGTTAGAGATTTAGCTATATTTTTCAAAAATTGCTAAGCCGGTGTTATGATACCATTTATTGAATAGTCCTTCTCTTTTTTATACATTTTAAAAAGCATATTTATGATCGACTAAATTCCCTCCCAGGCTCCCTCCCTCCCTTCCTTCATTCACTGAAAGCACATCCAGTACATACCACATGCCAGGTTCCCCGTAAGAGCTGCAGATCCAGGTGAGCAGGGAGAACGTTACAATTTAGTCACCGGGGGGGAGGCCCAAGACCCTCTGGAAGCACACAGCTCTGGCGTACAGATCCTAGTTTAGCTTCGATGTAAACGATGAATAACAGCTACTCAAAGAGGCGTGGTGGGAATGCAAAATATGGAGGAAAGAGAAAACTTTCAAGTTAAAGACTCGAAAGAAGGTCATTGTGGTTAGAGTCCATATGGGGCCATTGTTAGGTTCGTTTTATTTCTGTATTGGTCGATTGCTCTATTTGTCTGTTTCCATGCCCATTACACACCTGTAATTATCGGGTATATTTAATTTCAAGTCTCCCTCACTTGTCTTCTTTCTGAAGGTTTTCCTCACTATTCTAAAGTCTATATTTATTGAAGATCATGTATAAGACTATATCTATATGGGGCCGGCCCCGTGGCTTGGCGGTTAGGTGCGCGCGCTCCGCTGTTGGTGGCCGGGGTTTGGATCCTGGACGCGCACTGAGGCACTGCTTCTCCGGCCATGCTGAGGCCGCGACCCACATACGGCAACTAGAAGGATGTGCAACTATGACATACAACTATCTACTGGGGCTTTGGGGGGGAAAAAAAAAAGGGAGGAGGATTGGCAATAGATGTTAGCTCAGAGCTGGTCTTTCTCAGCAAAAAGAGGTGGATTAGCATGGATGTTAGCTCAGGGCTGATCTTCCTCACACACACACAAAAAAAGACTATATCTATAGAAAATGCATAAATGACAAGTGTACTGCTCAATGAATTTTCCCAAAGTAAACACACCTATGTAAGCAGTACTCAGGTCAAGAACAGGATGTTCCCAGCACCCAGAAGTTTCCCTCGTGCTCCCTCCAGGTCCGAACTTCCAACCACAGATAATTTTTGCCTGTGTTTCAACCTTATATAAGTGGAACTATACAGTATGTGCTTCTTTTACCTAACATGGTAATTGTGAGGTTAGTTCATGCCTTTGTCTGCAGCAAGAGTTCATTCATTTTTATTGCTGATGGTTTTTCCATTGCATGAACCCGGCACGATTTATTCATTCCTATCACTGTTGAGTGCTGTGAGCATTCTTGCACACATCTTTTGGGGCACATGTACACTCATTCCTCTTGAGTGTGCACCTCAGAATAGAGTGGTGGGTCATAGCAGATACTGCCGAGCACTTTTCCAAAGTGGTTCTCTCAATTTACACTCCCGGTGTATGAGTGTGCTGATGGCCCTACGTCGTCTCTGGCACTTGGTATCATCTGATTTTTTCATTTTAGCCAATCAGGTGTGATCTCATTGTGGGTTTATTTTGCATGTCTCTGTTGACTAATAAAATTGGGCACCTTTTCATATGCTTCCAGGCCATTTTTGTTCATCCTTTTATTGGTTTGTTTATTTTTGGTCTTTTATATATTCTAGGTATATCTTTACTACTTTTTTGCATGTTTATTCCTTTTGATAAACTGTATGCCAAGTTTGAAAAAAACCCTGTCCTGATTTTATTTGGGATTGCATTGAATTTTATCTTTTGTGGGAGAATTGCATCTCAAGAGTACTGCAAGTCTCTGTCTGAGAACAACAAAGGCAACAGTACTCGTGAAAGTAAGCTGTGCTTATGGGTTGCAAGGTGTGCTTCTGGGAGATTATATAGGTTCACCCATTTAACCCTCTCAGCAACACTGCTCGGCTTCTATTCCCATTTTACAGGCATGGAAATTGAGGAAGAGAGAGGATGGGAAGTTCACCAAGTTAGTAAGTGGTGGAGCTGGGATTTGAAAGCAGGCAATCCCCATTCTTAACCACAACCCTAAAACTGTGCTGTCTTTATTCTGCATTTTTCTTTCTCTCAATAGAATAGAGTTGTTTTTTTCCCCTTCTAAGTTTAGCAAAGTTTTCATTATATTTGTCTTGGCACTTTTATCCTTTTGTTCTGTTGATACCAGGAAAGTCACTGTTTTCTTTTATATTTCCAACTGGTTATTGTTCATAAATAGAAAAGCTATTGGTTTTGTATAATCCCCTTACTAAACTCTTTCATGAGGTCTTAGTGTATTTCTTTTGATTTTTCATCTAGAAAATCACAGAACCTCCCCAAATGGTAATTTTGCCTCCTCTTTTCGAATACTTACATTTCTTATTGAATTTTCTTATTTGATTGCATTGGCCAGCACATCCAGAGAGATATTAAGTATTACAATGTTAGCAGGCTTCCACACCCTATTCCTGAACTGAATGACGGTGATTTAGTGTTTCATAGTAAACCTAATGCTGGCTTTGATTTGATATTTAAAGCTGAATACTATTAAAATATTTTCAAACAATCCCTTTTTTTTACTAAGGAAGTTTCATTTGGTCAAACATATCTCCTAACAGATTTGCTAACATTGAAACATTCTAGCATTCTTGGAATAAACCTCACTGAGTCACGGTGGGTTGTTTTTTCAAAGCCCTGAAGAATTCTATCTGTTGATAATTTTAAAGGTTTTGCTTATTTGTTTGCTTGCCAAATAAGCCCCAAGAGTCTCTGAGTTGGTTATAATGGGATCTTCTGATATGGTTCATTTTCCAATAATAGCATCAAGTTTCTGGTGATGTTTCACATCAGCTAACCTTCTTCCTTCGTATCACGACTTCACTCCGGCCTCAGTTCACGTCATCTCCAGGACAATCTGTCCCCATTCGGGGCTTCATCCTCATTGACATTGTGCAGAATCACAAGACAACGTTTACTTGATTTTGCATTTCTCTGGAGAGCTTTGCCTGAAACAAGTGCTAGGATGCAGGGTACTGTACTTGAGAGTGGACCCCTGGAGGCAAGAGTGAGGGAGCAGGAAAAGAGAGACACAGAGGTGAAAACCCCCAAATAAAGGTGTTTTGTCAACATCTCTGCTGTAAGCAAGGGAGGCGCCAAGGGCACTTCTTAGAAGCCAGGGAACTCTTCTCATCAGGACTGATCGCCTGCTGAGTGGAGGCTGAGCGTCTCCCCCACAACCTCCCAGCTCTGTTTCCACAAGCACTGAGTGCTGCCCCTGGGGCGTTAACTCCTCCATTCTTCAGGCTGCTCTTGCATAGAGCAGAAGGTCTGGGAGAAGTCTCTGAAGAGAAAGCAGAAGACACGCTTGTCTGGAGACCGGTATCAAGGGAAAAGCCTGCAGCCCCTCTGTCCTGCTCGCTGCCCCTCCATCCTTCCGTCCAGCGGGAAACGCTTCTGACCAGCCCCTCTTATCATCTCAGAGTCCAGCAGGAGCAAACACTCCCTCCACTCTCCCGCCTCTCATGTTCAGACATAAGTCCCAGGAGGCTTTCCAAAACAAATCCACGGAAAAGAAATTCAAGGAATATTAATGGAGAGTAATAAAACTCCTTGTTAAGATACAGAGGGGCGACAGGGAAGGCACATCTGCAGAGGAGCTGAGGGATTTGTAAGATCTGGGAATATCTATAGTATCAGGTTATGTGACTGAGCTAGAACTTGTTATGAAATTATGGAGAAATGAGTGAATTGTCCAATATTTGACATGTGGGGGAATATAAGAGAACTCTTGCTATAGTGGAAAACACGTGGAAAAAAATTGCAAAAGCATAGGGGATCTAGCAGGGACGAGAGAATTGGGCAAACTTGCTGGCTGGAGCACCTGCCTTAATCTGGCTTGACCCGTGCACACTTGCCTTTACCTGGTTGGACCAGTGCACACCTGCCTTTACCTGGCTTCACCTATACACACCTACCTTTATCTGGCTTGACCTGTGCACACTTACCTTTACCTGGCTTGACCTATGTGCATCTGCCTTTATCTGGCTTCATCTCTGTCAACCTGCCTTTATCTGGCTTGACCTGTGCACACCTGCCTTTACCTGGCTCTGACCTCATGTCCTTGGGCACGTTCCATCCCTCCTTGCACCTCAGTTTCCCCCCAGTAAGCTGAAGGACTGGGTTAGGTCACTCCCACTTGGGCAGCCTGAGAACCCTTCTCTGAAGAAGGACTGGCCTCCAAGGTCCCAAACCTGGAGCTTCTGAAGGCAAGGACTGCTGCTGAATGCAATGAGCATCTGGCTTAATCAAAGCCACAAAATATTTATAAGGTTTTTCCCAGGACAGAGAAGTTGGTTATGTTTCTCATCTCTTAATGGTACCATGTCCCAGTTTCTAGTTCTCTGTGGAATAGTTACTCTTTCTGGGAAGTCCTGGGATGCTCTGTGCTCAGGGGGCAACCCACAAATATTGCAACTGGTGGCTGGATGTTTCAGGTTTTACAGGAAAAAAAGAAAAGCTCATCAGATGGAAAACGTTATATCTTTCTGCAAGCTCATTCAAACATCACCCGACATGTTAGGGGGATGCAGGAAAAGGCAGCTGACAGAAACAAAAACAGGGGTTTCTGAAATCAAGAAGCAAAAAGGATTATTTCCCTTTTCCTAAACTGAAACTAAACTAACAAGGTGCTGGGTGACAGGTACGGCTCTGGGTCCACCAGAAATAAGACAACTGAAAGAAGTCCTGCTTCAAATGAGCATGCCTCCGTGACACTGGAAGGCCCAAACCACCAGCAGGGACCCGATGTCGGGGGTGAAGGTGTGCCCCCACCCTGAAATCCCTCCTCAGGGCATTAGGGGGTGAGGGAAGACGCCGCTGCTGTGGTTTCAGATGCCGAGCCTTTTCATGAAAGGTTTTTAAAACTTGAAGGATGTTGCCTGATCCCTACAAGACTGAACTGGATATCTCTAACCGGACATGGAGAAACTGGGACGCGAGCAGGACACCGTCCTTAAAATGCCAAAAGCTGGGGCTCTCACAGAGCGCTGTTGTCGGCGACAAACAGATGAGAGGGACTGGAGGGGGTGGCCGAGGGGCGTCCACTTGGGTGGACAGGCTGTTGGAGGCCTGGGTCCCTAGGGAAGTATTTCTTGAAGGCAGCAGAATGGCTTTGGCGCTCGAGCCCTCTGTGGGGACAGCAGAAACAGGTCCACGGCTGAATTCTGGCCAGCTGCCTCCTTTGCTATCCACAGGGCGGATCTAGAAATCTGGGAAGGAGCATTTGAGGGGTGGGAATCTGGTTGGAGGAGGGTGGTATCCTGCACTTATCTTCGAGTTAGGCTTGTAGGGCAAACACACCACTTTAGTCGAGATGACATTCTTTATTTGGGGTCGTGGGGGGCTGATGTCAGTTACAGGAAGATAAAGCCCTCCCCCCACCCCCCAATTCCCTGTAAGCCACATCTTGGATTTGACACTGACAAACCCAAAGAACATCAGAACATTCTGCTGGAACCCCCATCCCCACCCCAGGATTCCCTGGTTCCGTGTCAAAGAAATTATGCCTGCAAGATCCTGCCAGGGCTTCATTCTTCCTATTTATTCCTATCTGATGGATTGCCTCCTTTATTCATTCAGCAAATATTTTATTAGGTCTCATGGTTAAGGAAGCAGAAGAGAGAAAGAAGTTTGCATGCGGCAGCTGCCCTCAAGGAGTTACAGTATTTGTGCCACGTGTGTCCTGAAATATTCAGGCCCCCAATACAACGTTTTTTTTTTTTTTCTTTTTAACGTAAGTACTTTTCAAGACTTCTTTGATATGTGGGACAATTATGCAAGCAGGAAGAAAAGTATCTAGAGCAAATATTTAACTTTGCCTTTGGTATGTTGAAGTCACCGCCCCTTGCAAATCTCTCAGGCATGACCTCCAAGATTAACTTAAGAAATATGTTTATAAAATATGCATTAAAATTACGTATAAAATATTATATAAAATATATATGTATATTTTCTCTTCCTGGGGTGACACAGATGGGGGTTTTGTATAATGGAAGGCTGCTATACTGGAAGCCTGTTGTTCTATGTCACAGCCTGGACGCTGCTGTTTGTCCACCCGCCCCCGCCCCAGACTGCAGATCTTGGTGGCAAGAAATGCTCTCCCCTTCCAGAATATTGGAAAACCCAGGACACAGAAATCTCCCTAGCTTACTCAGAGACACACAGCTTGTCCTGGGAGGAATTACCAGTGAATTATTAGGGGCTCGAGAAAAGTTATTAGCCGATTGGTCACGCATCAGGTTGGGGGGAGTAAATCAATCGTGTCACAGCTCAGAGCTGGGGGCCAGGGGCTCAGGACAAGCCCCTTTGGGTGTTGGCAAACCTAGTGACCCCGGAGCCCTGGATAATAAATAGTAGGATCCCCGGGCGTTTGGAGCCCTGGATAATAAATAGTAGGATCCCGGGCGTCTCCGGAGGGTGCCTTTGCGCCTCTTCGATTCATCTGAGCGGTTGGCTTTCATCTCCCTCCCCCCCCTTTTCCTGGCTGGGAGGGCAGTTGGCCGAGACGCTGTTCTGCGAGCCCTGGACGGAAGGCACCCAGGTGAAAGGTGGCCTGGGAGGCAGATGGCGGCCTGTCACCCAGGCGCAAAGTTTTATTCGCTCTGCAAACGTTCTGATGTTCAGTCTGCCTGTGTATTTCCGAACCCTATTAACATGAAACACTCCGGGGTTGGAGCCACTGCACTGGGATAACCGCGCAGAGTGAACGGGCTTTACCAAACTAAGGGACTTTCTGGTCCGCTGGGTTTCGCCGGGAAGGGGGCGGGGGGCCACGCAGCCCGGGGCGGGGCGGCGGCGGAGGCGGCCCTGGGCGCCCGCCGTCCTCGGGGTTGCCACAACAGACCCCGCACGCGCGCGCGAGTCGCCGCCGCGGGCCGGAGCGGGCCCGGGGCAGGTGGGGCGGGGTCGAGCGACCTCCGCGGGGGCAGGGATCCGGGGCCGGTCGCGCACGCGGGGCCTGGGCTGCGCGCGCCCTGTGGCGGCGAGAGGACCCCTCCCCCACCCTCACCAGTCCCAACCGCCCGCGCCCGGTCGAGGGGAGGGACAGTCGCGCCGCCCCTAGAGGAGCCCCTGGCCCCGGGCAGCAGCGCTGGGCGGGGCCGCGGCGCCCCCTCCCCCGACCCCCCCGGACACCTGAGCGGCGGCGGCGGCGGCGGCGGCTCCCGCGCTCCGGCCGGGCTGGGCGCGGCGCCGCTCGGGTCCCCGCGGCCGAGCCAGGTGCGCGCGGACGCCGGCCCTCCCCGGGGAGCACCGACTCGCCCCGACTCGCCGAGGGGCTGCCCGAGTCAGGTAAGGCGGCGGCCGGGGGAGCGGGGCGGGGGTGGCTAGGGCACCCCGCGCGGGCTGGGAAGGACAGTAGGGGGCCCCAGGGCGCCCGACCCTGCTCACCAGCTGCATTTTGGGTGCGTCTGGATCGCACCAACTACTGGATCCTGGACACATAGAGGCTGTGACTGGGGGGTTGGGGAGAGGGTTTCGCGCGTCCCGGGGGGTCGCTTCTCTGTAGAGACAACCTCCCCCCCTCCCCGGCTTCCTTCGGAGTAGCGGCCGGTTTAAAAGGCTTTGGAAGCGGCGTGGGCGCAGAGCGCAGGAGCACCCCCTTTGTCCTCCTCGCGCACAAACCCCTTCATTCTTAACGCGCCCTGCGCCTCCCTCTGGAGCAACGCAGACGGACCTACCTCCACCCCCGCCCGGGGTCTCCTTGCCCTAGGTCGCTGCCCGCGGGCTCCGGCACTTGGGCCCGCATGCCCGGCCGAGGAGTCGGTGCAGGGCCGCCAGGGGGCGCGCAGGGGGCAAGGACCCGAGCCGTGGTCGCAGGGTCCCCAGAGACCCTGCTGCGGTCACCCGGCCCCACACTAGCGCCCAGAGCCCCCATCCCGGTGCGCGCGGCTGGAGCAGCGGGCTCCGGGAGGCTGCGGCGCGCGCACCGGCTGCAGGCCCGGGGGTCGCGGGTCGGGCCCCCGGGTCGCGCAGAGCCCCCGCCAGGTGCTCGGCCTCTGCCCGCCGCGCGCCCCAGCCGGGGTATGGGATTCGGCTGGTGCCGGTGAGCGGCCCCCGTGCCCCGGCGCCGCTGCCGGTGAATTATGCAGAAGGCTGGCACCGGCGCGCTCGAGTTGCTCAAGTTTCCCTGGCAACTTTCGCCCGGACATCCCTCCTTCCGGCGGCTGGGCAGCTCCGCCCGCGCAGCCCGCGGCCCATGCGCCTCCGCAGGGCGCCCCGGGCGCCGGGCGCGGGGAGCGCCTGGAGACAGCGACCGCGGACTCGCCACCTGAGCTGGGGCTGCTGGATTGCGCGAACAGGTGCGACCGCCGCGGAGGGCCTCGCCGCCCGGGTTCGGAGGGTGCGGGTGTCGGGGTGGACCTCGCCGCCCAGGTGCGGAGGGTGCAGGGGGCGCAGGGAAGCTTGCCACCCGGATTCCGAGGGTGAAGGGGCTGGGGTGGACCTCGCCGCCCGGGTTCGGAAGGTTCGGGCCCGCGGCGTGCCGACCTCCCGGCCGGTCTGGGCGCGGACACTCAGCGCGGGATGGGAGGGCAAGCGCGCCGTCGTGGTTAATGTTTCCGTGGGGCTGGGGGCGTCCAAAGGGGGCGAGGCCGGTGCTCGTGACAGTGGGCTTTCGTGGCGGAGCTTTTAAAGCGACCCTGGGCAGCCGGATCTGAGAAGGCACTTGGGCCGCTCAGGTGGGACTCAGGCCGCGGTACTTGGGGGCTTCGGGGCCGGCAGCTGTGGGCACAGTCCTGGGAGTCCTCAGAGGCCATCCGAAAATAAAGTGGTTTCCACCTGGAAATTCGAGGTAGTAAATGGGTTAGTTCATTGACCTCTTTTTGTTTGAAACTCGTTCGAATTAATGAGGTCAATCCACTAATTAAATTAAGCTCCAAGAAGCAGAGAGGTAATTTGGGAAGTCCTCTCTTGGGGGATGGCAGTTTGGTCTCTCCCTGGGACTTGCCCCTCGACTTGGCTGACCCGGCCACAGGGAGGGGCCGCGCGCCCCTGGATCAGCCTTGATCCGAGTGCTAGGTTGTTAATTAAGTAATGATTAGCGGCGACCTCCTCCGCGCCAGCGCGACCCTGGCGCCCTGGGGGTCTGGGGATGTCCAGAACAGCCCCCGGAGGCGGCTGCGCTTGGAGAGCAAGTTTTCAACCCACTGGTGGGCGATAGCAAGGCTGCGTTTGCCTGGAGCTTTGTGCCCAGTCGGAGTTGAGCGGTGGTTAAGGGGGAAGTCGATGTGGCCACCCTCGGGGTGGGGGGTGGGGGATAATCAGTGGTAGCCGTGGATTCTTGACCAGGAAGTCACAGTATCTTTAAGGAGGCCCGAGGGGGATCCTTGTCTTAATAGGAATTAGGCTGTCTTAGCAGTGGCTGGATGTGAAACTCTTGGGGAGCATGTGCTAAAGGAAGCCAGTTCCATTATGATGCTGAGGAATTTGTGGTTTTCCAAGAAGGAAGAATTGGGTGGAAAGTGGGGTGCTTCTTTGAGCCCCTGGGGAAGAAGCTGTAATTCTTCAAGCACCAACAGGAGCCCTTTTTGAGTAAGGTGATTTTGCCTCTAAAGCCGGGTCCCAGTGGGGCCTGTTGACAGCACTTGATGCTTTGAACCAATTAGATCCCATTTTGGGGGAGGGGAGGGAATCTTTCTGCCTACAGTCCCCAAGGACAATTGCCCTATTCAGGTGAGTTTCCAAGAGGCTTTCATTCATTCATTTATTTGGCAAGTGCTTGGGGTTGTGTGCAAGCCACCCAGGTGATGTCTAGGCGTCACCATGTAGAGGTGACCTGGTCCAGGCCTCTGGGCGGCCTATCTAGGAGGAGCCCGGACATGGAGGGTCGCGGTCAGATGTGAAGAATGCCAGTGGGAGGAAGATAAAGGAGTCTCGAGGAGCGTTGCATTTATTATTCATCAGTGATGGGGAAAAAGATGGAAGAAAAAACTTGAAACTAAGAAAAACATGCCAAGAGTTGACCAATATACAGGAGAACGCTAGTAAAAACTGATTTTCCTAGAAAAATAGTTTTTTGCCTTATCTTATTTCCAAATATGTAATAGAGTCTTAAACGATCGAGTCCTAGTGTTCTTGTCATCCCAGAGGAGTAATGGGGGCTTTTCCAAAGCGGAGCTCAGTGTGGGAGCAGCTCAGGGGGCTGAGAGTGCCTCCTGCTCCGGAGGAATCCTGGGGGTGAGATCCCGGGTTGGATCCACCCCCTGACCCCTAAACTCCCGCTTCCCTGGAATTCCAGCTCCAGCCTTGTAAACTTAGGGCTCATCCTTGCCGGAGGCTGTAGGATCTGGAATCTGCCAGTGGCTCCCTAGGGGTACAGCGGGGGTGCCGTGGCTGGAAAAGCCGGCAGAAAAGTACATTTATAGCCTCCTCGGGAGCCTCACGTTGTTCTGAGCCCGAGGAAGGAAACTTTTAGGATCTTCCATCGTCCAGGTGACCTCCGGCCAGTTGACTGAATCCCCTGCTTTGACTGAGAGGGGAGTTTGCAGAGCGGTGGGGAGGAAAGCCCTCCAAACAGAGGCTGGTCTTTTTCATCTTTGGAGCCCCCAGCCCTTCACCTGGACACTTGTTGAAAGACCCTGGACCGATTGGGCGAAGGGCTCGGATCCTGGAGCCCCTGGGGTTGGTGACCCTGGTCACCTGGCCACTGTACCTGGCCTACCCAAGTGAGGGCTTGCCGTTCTCTGACGGTCGGTCAGAAGTGTTCTAGGGCATATCGGATTTTCTCTGCTTGTTGCGTAAAATGGGCTCAATAAATAATCATCTGAGGTCATTCTGCTCCGTGCCACGCTAGGAGCTGGCCACTGGGGCTGCCCCAGGAGCTTCTGGGCGAGCGGGGAGAAGAGAAGGGATTGGACAGTTAGTGCACCGTGGGGCAGGGGCTGTGATAGAGGTGACCACCGGGGGCTGTAGGGCACAGAGAGGGTCCCTAACCCAGTCTGGGGGAGGTGGGGTGGGGGATATCAGAACACCTGGGAGAGGTCTGGTTGTCTGATCGTTTCGTTGCCTGCGTTGCCCGGACCTCTGCAGAAGTGGTCTAGTTCTCGTTCCGGGAGTGGGGAAAGAGCCACCCGGTCATCGGTCATCACAATCCTGCTGGTGCCTGCAGCACTAACAGCTGATATTCTCACTTCTGAGTGTTTTCCTCCTGCCAGGCGTGCATCGCACTGTCGCTATAGATGACTTCATTCGAGTCCCACAGAACTCCTGAGAGAGAGAGCTGTGATTGGTGATGATTCCCACTTTACAGATCAGAGGAGTGAAGCCACTTGCCTTAGGCCACAGCTAGTGAGTGGGGCGCTGGGATTGCAGGCCAGGCAGCCTGGGAGAGAGCCCAGCCCTTAATTGCCCGCAACACACATGGCTAGGATGCACGTCACCCAGCGGGAAAGTTCATCCAGTTAGAAAATTATTCTCCTTGTTACTGTGGCGTGAAAAAGAGCTACAGTCTGCCAACGAAGACCAAACTTTCTGATCAGACTTCTGGATGTGATAGGCCTTTTTTTTTTCTTTGGAAGCAGATTCAAGCGTTGTTTTGAAGGGGCTAATGAATGTTAACGTTGTTGGCTCTGGTGGTAATATTGAGGTCGGTCTTTGGGAGACAAGGTGCATCTGGCATGAGCCTTCCCAACACTTAAGGGGTTTCTGGTCTTTACGGGGTGGATGAAGGTGAGCCCACGCCCAATAGTGGGCAGAGCCAAGAGCCTGCCCAGGGCTCAGGGTTGGCGACCTGGTCGCTCTTGAGGGATGTGCCCAGAGATGGGCCAGCTGTGGCACGTGTCACTTCCCGGGAGATCAAGCCCCTAAACGCCTGCTGGGCTGCCAGGAGTTTGGGGAGCTGTGTAAGGAACAGGGCTCCCCAGGATTGGCTGCCAGAAGTCAGTGCGGAGAGGGGGTGGGACTGGTCCCCATGACCTGGACGGTGTTTGAAAATTGCTTGTGAGGTTTGCCAAGGCCCTCTGCCCTGTCCGCTGGGGGCGGCTCGGTGAGGGGCATGTGAGTTGAATTAGGCCATGAGCTTCTAATGTCACAGCTGCAGATTTCAAATGATGGGCCTCGGGGGTGAGCGGCTCCTAGCCCACCCCCCCGAAATGCTAACTGAGGCTGGAGATGCAGGACTGGAGCTCCCTGGAGGAATTCCACCCTCACGAGTTCTAGGAACACACTTTGAGAAATGCTCAGGGTTTTAGCGGGAAGGGTGGTTGGCCGGAGTCCTGCACTGCCTCACTTAAAAGGCCTGATTCGGAAGATGCACCGGGAGGCATCCAGTAGGTGGCTAATCGTTGCGTGCCTACAGTGGCCGTGCCTGGCTGGGGCAAGTTTCTTCAAAAACATTTTTTTGGCCTCTCAACTCCCTGACGGTTTTGTTTTTAAAAACTGTGTGTGTTCTCATTTCCTGCACCATTTTCGTGTGAAAAATTCAAATATCCGGCAAAACTGAGAGGATTGCACACTGAACTCCCTGGTACCCACCCCAGATTCTGACAGTACCCGATTGATGAGACTTCTCATGCATTTTTAGGTCAACGTCTAAAATTGTTCTTCCTCGGTTTAATTATTTGCCCAGGACGCAGAGCCTCGACTGTGAGTAAATATTGACATTTGAAAAGTAACTGTTTCCTAACTTTAACTGTATCCACTGACACGAGAGGGAGCTTTAGGGAATGTCCACTGTTCCTTCTATCCGCTTCCTCAAAGAATTTTACCCTAATTCATAGACTTTCATGCTCGTAGGTCTTTTATTAATCGATTGAGCATATTTCTCTGCAAGGAACATATACATAAATGGACTCAAAAAAATTTCCTGTGACCTCAAGTCGCTAAGTGTTTAAAAAAATCACTTCTGGGTTGAGAAAGCCGGATGATCAAACACTATAAATCCATTATGGATTTTCAGAAATGGAAAAAGGAAGAAGTGACTGGAAGTGCGTCTCTTAGCGAGCAGGCAGTGGGGGTGTTTGGTGCTTTAATTAAAGGCGTAGTTTAATGACTCCTTTTAGTATCCGGGAGTCCCCGCACTGGATGTACACTCCCCCCACGGTTCAGGGGGGACAATAAGGTCTTTCATATGTAAAGGATGGAGGGGTTTCTGGGGAAAGGGTGACCCCAAGACCTCTCTGCACTGAACCGTTTCGGGAAAGACTGTGCCCCTTGGAAGGGGTCTGCACACCCTAGTTTGAAGCCCTCTGCGGAGGAGGGGAGAGAAATGGGCAAGATTCAGACCCACCCTCGAGGTTCCTGCAGATGATTCCCACCTGGGGATGGTGGTGACACCTAGGTGACAGTGGTGACAGATGATGCCACCTATGTGCTCTGCACGTACCAGGGCCTGTGGATGGGGGTGTCCTGCCCCAGACTGTCCTCACTCGGGGTTCTGGCCCGTGGGTCCCTACTTCCTCCCTGGGTTGCACAGGAGTGATCAGAAACAGTTCCCTGAGTCCTCAGCAGGGTGGGGGGGTGGCTGGGAGCCTGGACCGCAGGGACCCTTTCCTGGGGCTTGGATGGACCCATGTTGCAGCTTAAGCCCGAGGAGGGAGACTGCAGCCCACCTGGTTGGTCCTGGGAGGCCTGGGGTCACGCATCCTGAGCAGAGCTGCAGGCCGGCCTGGGAGCAGGGAAATGAGCCTTCGAACCTCAAGGTTCCTGAAAATTCAGCATGGAGTCCCCGCCCTGGGGAGAAGGAACACTGAGTGAGGGGCCGAAGGGGCACTTGCGCTGTCACAGGTGCACCCCAGGAGCATGGTCACAGCCGCTCCAGTCCGGGGTTTATTGCCTCCAGCTGCCCCAATCTTCCTCCTTCCTGATTTTGATGAATTGTTCTGTGCTCCCACCGTCCTGTGCTGGGGGCCTGGCAGACCCTAGGCACTTGCCCCTGCTTCCTTCGGGGCCCCCTTCACAACGTGGATAGGTCCGCAGGAAAGGACCAGGTTTAGGTGCTCTCCGTGCGTGTCTCAGGGTCCTGAGGGCACTGGGTATGGAGTCCCCCAGGAGGTGTTCGTGGAATAGAACCCAGTGGCTGGAAAGCATCGCTGGTTCCAGACTCGCCCTCAAGCGTGTGCATTCAGCTGCAGGAAGTCACAAAACCAGTCGGGCCACTGGCCTCACTGGGAGGTTTTTGGGCCCAGGCCAGCCCCACCACTGCCTTCAGGCCTCTGGGGGGGTGGGCCGGTGCCAGGTGAACTTCCATCCACCAAGGTTACACCGGGGTGTTGCTGAAGCTGGGCGCGTGGGGACTGAGTGGGGGCTGACCGCCGTGGTTATGGAGTGACTTTCCTGTGGAGCACAGAGTCCAAATGAGCTGGGAGTGGAATTTCTGAGAACGGTTACAGGAGGTCTGGCACGTGCTGTTAATGATCCCCAAACACTGGGAGGATGGATGCCATGTTCCAGAGAGTTCCAAGCCTCATCTGCTTTCCTAGAGCGACTACAGTGTCCAGAAGTGTGTGGGGCTAGGGGCCATTGCCAGTGGCTAAAGGAATTGAAAGACGGCCCTGTCTGACCCGGGGCCGCCTGATATTGTCTGTTTCAATTCTTTAGGCCCCCCTCTGGGGGTGTCCCAGGCGGGCCAGTGACTGGCCGGGGTTTCTGGGCTGAGTGTGGCAGGATTCCTCCCGGACACTGTTCTGTCTCTTCTGATCTGCCTGTATCTTGGGGCTGTTGGGATGGACGCCCACTCAGACCAGGTTAAGGGGGACCCTGCTGTTATCTGCCCTCATCTCTGATCCCCCATCCCCCCTCCCCCGCAAGCTTGGAAAATGTTTGTTGAATGAATAAGTCCCTGAAGTGGGCGTTCGTCGCCGAGTGCCTAACTGAGCACTTGCCTCCGTATGTATTTGTCCTCCAGGCGCCCCCAGCCCTGCTGTTGGAAGCAGGGCTCCGAAGTCTGCGAGCCCTGCCCGTGCGGACGACACTGAGGGGCAGAGCAGGCGGTGGGCGCTGGTGATTTGCGTGTCGGGGTTAAGTGTGGGCTAAGTTCCGGTTTGGGTTTGCTTTGCGCCAGTTTAGACCCACTTAGTTACTGAGTGGTCCTTGGCCAAGCCGGGACTTCAGGGGCCTTCATCACTTCTTTCCAGAGGTCGGTCTCTTCTCATCTGGGCTCTGGGTGGATGGAGTGGGTGGTTCCTGCCCAACTTGTAACGGCCTCGGGGCATATCGTGAACATTCGGGGAAGAGCTAAACTCTCTTCTGGCCGGCAACGTGTTTTCTCCCCCCTTCCCCAGGAGTGGAGGTTGTGGGAGGGCATGGGGAGGAGCCTGTCCCTTGGTACCATTGATTATTAGTATTTCTAGGCGTTGAGAGTTGATTCAGAAACATGAATGTGCAGGGCCCCAAACGGAGGTTGACGCACCCACAGACCCCTCTGCCCAGCCCTGGGGAGGATCGGGGTCCGCCAGGCCTCAGCTGAGGGGGACGGCCTTCTGCGAGGGAGAGGATGTGTTGGTAACCGTCCAGTGGCCTCTTTCCTGCTGCCCCGTGGGAAGGGGACACGGGGTTGGTAGGAGTTGATAGAGAGGAGGGGACCCCAGGCATGTGTCCCCTCCTTGGTTCTCTCTCATGCACTTGTACTCGAACTTCACACATTCTTGTGTGGTTTATCCTGGAAGAAAGTCCAGGAGGGCAGACCCCTTCTCTGTCCCATTCATCGGTGAATCCCAGGGCCTGGAACAGCGCCCGACATGCACCACTGGTGAGGGCCACTGTGGCGGGCACTGCCCTCGACTCGTTAAAAAGACGTAAAAACACTTTTATCGAGATATAATTTATATACTATACAAATCACCCACGTAAAGTATACAATTCAGTGGTTTTTAGTGTATTCAAGGAGTTGTACAACCGTCATCACCACACTACTTTTAGAACATTTTCATCACCCCCCAAAAAACTTCACACCCATTAGCAGTCACTCCTTGTTCCCCCCACACCCACCCCAGCCCCTGGCAACCACTAATCTACTTTCTGTATCTGTAGATTTGCTTGTTCTGGACATTTCGTAGACGTGGAGTCATACAATATCTGGACTTTTGTGACTGGCTTCATTTGGTTAGAATAACATTGTCAAGGTTCATCCACATTCTCCAACATATCAGTATTTCAGTTCTTTTTCGTGGCTGAATAATATTCCACTGTATGGATATAACACATTTTATTCATTTATATCAGTTGACGGACGTTTGGGCTGTTTCCGCTTTTTGGCCATTATGAGTTCTTCTGCTGTGAACATTCACTTGCCAGTTCTTGTGTGGATGTGTGTTTTCATTTCTCCTGGATATTTACCTAGGAGTGGAGTTGCTGGGTCCATGGTTACTCGACGTTTAACCTTTTGAGGAACTGCCGGATTGTTTTCCAAAGTGAGTGGACTATTCTACATTCCCACTAGCAGTGTTTGAGATTCTGATTTCTACACCTCCTCTCCAGCATTTGTTATTATCTGTCCTTTTGATCAGTCATCCTGGTGGGTGTGAAGTGGTATCTTATTGTTTTTTTAATTTGCATTTCTCTCGTGGCTAATGTGTGAGCACCTTTTCCTGCACTTGTTGGCTGTCTGTATATCTTGTTTGAAGAATGTCTTTTCAGATCTTTGCTCAGTTTTTAATTGGGTGTTTGTCCTTTTATGATTAAGTTGTAAGAGTTCTTTACATATTCTAGATACAAATCTCGTATCAGATATACAATTTGATATTTTCTTCCATTCTGTGGGTTGTCTTTTTCACTTTGTAGATGGTGTTCTTCAAGTATGAAAGTTTTAAATTTTGGTGAAGTCTGTTTATCTACTTTTTTCTTTTGCTGCTTGTGTTTGTGGTGTCACATCTAAGAAGGATTTGAGTAACCTTAGGTCCTGATGATTTATGCCTGTGTTTTTCTCTAAGGGTTTTATACCATTAGCTCTTACAGTTAGGTCTGTGATCCATTTTGAATTAATTTTTGTGTATGGTGTGAGGAAGGGTTCCAACTTCATTCTTTTGCAGGAGGATGTCCATTTGTCCCAGAAGCATTCATTGAAAAGATAGTACTTTCCCATTGATTTGTCTTGGCATCCTTGTTGAAAATCGGTTGACCGTGGGTATTATTTCTGGACTTTCAAGTCTATGTCTTTGACCTATATGTCCATTCTTATGCCAGTACCATATTGTGTTGCTTGCTGTTGCTTTGTAGTAAGTTATGAAATCAGGAAAGGTGAGTTCTCCATCTTAGCTCTTCTTTATTCAGCATTGTTTTGGCTATTCTGGGTCCCTTGAATTTCCATATGAATTTTAGGATTAGTTTATCAACTTCTACGAAGAAGCCAGCTGGGATTGGATAGGGATTGTTTTGAATCTGTAGCTCATTTCAGAAAGAATTACCATCTTAACAATACGAAGTCTTCTGATCTACGAACACAAGCTATTTTTCCATTTAGTTAGAACTTTGTATTTCTGTCAAAAGATGTTTTCTAGTTTTCAGACATAAATTTTCTGCTTCTTTTGTTAGATTTATGCCTAAAAATGTAATTCTTTTTAATATTGTAAATGAAATTGTTTTCTTAATTTCACTTTCAAATTGTTCATTGCTCGCGTACAGAGATACAATTCATTTTTGTGTCTTGACCTTATATTCTACAATCTTGCTGAACCTGTGTATTAGTTCTAATAATTTTTTAGTGGATTCCTTAGGATTTTCTACATATTGGACTAGACTAGCCTATGTCATCTACTGATAGAGATGGTCTTATTTCTTCCTTTCCAATCTGGATACCTTGCTTCATTGTCTTACCTAATTGCCACGACCCCTGGGGCAATGTGGAATGGAAGTGACCAGAACAAGTGTCTCTTGTTCCTGATCTTAGGGGGAAGCATCCAGTCTCTCACCATTAAGTGTGTTAGCTGTGGGTCCTTGTAGATGCCCTTGATCAGATTGAGGAAGTTCGCTTGCGTTCTTAGTTTGTGGAGCGTTTTTATCATAAAGGGGTGCTGGATTTTGTCAAGTGCTTTTTCTGCATCTTTTGAGATGATCAGCTGCTTTTTTCTATTAATGTGGTGTATTACATTAATTGATTTTTGGATATTAAACCAACTTTGCATTCTTGGGATAAATCCCACTTAGTGGTGGTTTATAATCCTTTTTACTTGCTGCTGGACTCAGTTTGCTAGTGTTTTGTTGAGCTTTCTGCACGTATGTGCATAAGAGGTATTGGTCTGTAGTTTTCTTGTGGTGCATTCATGGTAATATCGGCCTCATAAAATGAGTTGGGAAGCATTTGCTTCTATTTCTTGGAAAAGTTTGTGATGAATTGGTATTAATACTTCTTTCAGTGTTTGGTAGAATTCATCTGTGAAGCCATCTGGTCCTGGGCTTTTCTTTGTATGAGTTTTAAATTTATTAGTGCAGTCTCTACTTGTTAGAGGTATATTCAGATTTTCTGTCTCTTCTTGAGTCAATGATTGTTAGTTTGTGTGTCATGGAAATCTGTCCATTTCATCTAAGCTATCTAATTTATTGGTGTGCAGTTGTTCATAGCGTTGCCTTATGATCCTCTCTATTTCTGTGAGGTTGGTAGAAATGTCCTCTTGTTCTTTTCTGAGTTGGGTAATTAGAGTGTTTTCCCTTTTTTTTCTTGATCAGTTCAGCTAAAAGTTTATCAATTTTATTGACCTTTTCCAAGAACAGCTTTCGTTTTCATTGATTTTCTCGGTTGTTTTTCTGTTCTCTTTTTCATTAATTTCCACCCTAACCTTCATTATTTCCTTCCTCTGCTTGCTTAGTTTTAGTTTGCTCCTTTTCTAGTTTCTTAAGGTGGAAGGATAGGTTAGTGATTTGAGATCTTTCTTTTTTTTTTTTTTAATAATTTTATTTATTTATTTATTTTCCCCCAAAGCCCCAGTAGATCGCTGTACGTCATAGCTGCACATCCCTCCAGCTGCTGCATGCGGGATGCGGCCCCAGCACAGCCGGAGAGGCGGTGCGTCGGTGCGCGCCCGTGACCGAACCTGGGCCGCCAGCAGCGGAGCGCGCGCACCCAACCGCTAAGCCACGGGGCCGGCCCTGGAGATCTTTCTTCTTTTTAACGCTGACTTGTACAACCAAAAGTTTCTTTCTAAACACTGCTTTAGCTGTATCTCATACGTTTTGATGTATTTTGTCTTCTTTTTCACACACTTCAGAGTATTTTCTAATTTCCCTGTGCTTTATCCTCTGACCCATTGGCTGTTTAGATGTGTGTTAGTTTCCGCATATTTGTGAATTCCTAAAATTTCTTTCTCCTCTTGATTTCTAATTTCATTCCATTGTGGTTGGAGAACACTTTTTGTATGATTTCAATCCTTTTACATTAATTGAGGCTTTTTTATGGCTTAGCACGTGGTCTGTCCTGGAGAATGTTCCACGTGCACGTCTGCTGTCCTATAGGAGTGTCCTATAGGTGTCTCTCTAGTGGCTCTGGACTCTTGAGATGCAACAAACCAGACAGACAAACATTCCTGTCCTGTAGGGCTGGCATTCTAGCCGATGGAGACAAACAATAAATGAGAGATAATGAAGAAGCATCTGTGCAATACAGGAGAAAAGGAGAGCTTGGTTAGGGGGCCTGGGAGTCAGGGGTGGTCAGGGTGGGCGTCTTTGAGAAGGTAGCCCTTGAGCAAAGACTTGAAGGAGGTGAGGGAAGCCGTAAATTGTAAGTGAAGAATTTAATGGAAACTGACGTGAAAACACTCTTTGACACTAAACATTTTTTAAGTTGTGCTGGAATATACATAACATAAAATTTACCATCGTAACCACTTTTCGGTGTACCGTTCAGTGGCATTAGGTACATTCATAATGTTGTGCGACCATCACCATCATCCATCTCCAGAACTTCTTCATCTCCCCAAACTGAAACTCTGTCCTCATTAAACACTAACCCCCACTCCCTCTCCCCCAGCCCCTGGCACCCACCGTCCTACTGTCTGTCTCTATGAGTTTGACTCCTCTAGGGACCTCCTGTAAGTGGAATCACATAATATTTGTCCTTTTGTGTCTGCCTTATTTCACTCAGCACAGTGTCCTCAAGGTTCCTCCATGTGGTAGCAGGTGCCAGAATTTCTTTCCTTTTCAAGGCTAATATTCCATTGTATGGATAGACCCATGTTGATTATCTGTTCATCATCGATGGACACTTGGGCTGCCTCCACCTGTTGGCATTGTGAATGGTGCTGCCATGAACGTGGGTGTGCAAATCTTTCTTCAAGCCCCTGCTTTCAGAAAGCACGTTTGAACGCAGTGACCAGCCCGAGGCCCATCTGGTCTCGGGATTCCAAAGCTGAGAGTCTGCTCCCCACTGGCCTCACCCAGCTGCTTTCCCACGGAAAGAGCCCACCTTCCTCACTGGTCTCTGGACGAAGCAGAGGTGACCCCGTATGTTGGAGAAATAGTGGACTGTGACTCCTCTGATGTCCAGTGTTCCCGTCCCCCGGGAGGAAAGGTGCTTCTTCCTGGGAACGTGGTGTCTCACCTGGGTGGGTTCAGTCCAGGTCTGGGGCAGGGCCGAGGGAGGCACTGGGCCAAGGAGAGCAGCGGGGAGAGAAAGTCTCCTGCAGAAGGTAAATGGGTGCTTTCTGATTGCCTCGTGACCTGAAACGTGTGCTCTTTACCCGTCTCATGAGCCATCGAGGTTGGAGCATGGTTGCTGGTCCGGTGCGACCCTGGGTGGCCTGTGTGGGGTGGGGGAGGGGGCCAGGGCACCACTGGATCCCTGGAAGCTTTGTCTTGGTGGCACGTTGATTAATAGCTACTTAAAAAAATCCTTTTTGATAGTGTAGCTCTAGTTGGCACATTTTAACTGCTGTACAGTATTTCGTGGAATGAGCAGCCCTGGTGGGCCAGCTCTTCCGTGGGTGTGTCATTCGGGGAGAAGTTGTTGAGTCTGTAGTTTGGGTGGGCACAGGTTTAGCTTTCTCTGGTATTCCCTAACTGATGTCCAAGGGGGTTTACCAAGTTCTAATCCTATCCTCGTGGTGTGACAGCTCCCCGTGCCCCCATCCTCACCAAGACATGGTGTTGTCTGATTTGTACCAACCTGCTGGGCGTTTTAATTTGCATTTTCTCTGATTCATAGAGAGCAATCTTCCAGTTCATCAGTCACTCAGCTTTCCATTTTCCGAATTTCCTGGATTCCATTTTCTTTACCGTGGGTCATTTGTCTGCTTCTTGTTGATTTGTAGATGCTCTTTATATATTCTGGAAACAGATTCCACCTGGTTTGGCTTGTCTTTTCACTCCTGCCTACAGTACATAACCTTTTGCTATAAAGAAGTTTTTCATTGGGATGTGGTCAAATTAATTGTTTTTTTGCCTGTGTGATTTCTCTTTTTCAAATCATCCCTTCCCCATTGTCATAAGACACGACAATGGGGTCATAAGACATTCTTTTATATTATTCTCTACTAATAATTTTAATGTTTTGCTTTTCAGTAGTTTTTTAAAATTCCATCTGTAGTTAGTACTCATGTAAGGTGGGGATCTAATTTGTCTCTTTCCCACACAGAGGGACCTGCCCCAGCCCCTGATTGCTTTGTCCTTCCCCCTCTGTCATGGGTCCAGCTCCCCAGGTCCTTGGGGATTGCTTTTCGGCTCTCTCTTCTCTCCTGTGAGTCTGTTGATCCCAGCTCTAAGTCCTCACTGTGTGTTTACAGTTGATTTAAAAGAAGCTTTGATGCTTGACTGTATTATCTCCTTTAGACCACAAACAGCCACGTTGCAAATTACCGCATTTCGTGGTTGATAAAAGGAACCAGCTCAGAGGGACTGGGCAGCTCAGGGCTTGCAGCCAGCACGCGGCAGAGCAAATCTGACTCAGACCCGCCCGACCCGCTGCTCAGCCCAGGGTGACGCCGAAGTGCTGAGCGTGGCTTATCTTCAGCATCTGGTTCCCTGATGAGGGAGTCCTGGCCAACGCCAAGCAGGTCTGTCTGTAACTGTGCTGTTCAGTATGGCAGCCACCAGCCACACGTGGCCCCTCAGCACTTGAAACGTGGCTCGTGGCACATGTTCAAATGATAGCATTTTGCATGTGTTGTAAATAAAATATATGATAAATATCAATTTCAACTGTTTCTCTTTCTTTTAATTTTTTAAATGTGGCTACTAGGACATTTAAAATGACATTCGCGGCTTGAGTTCTGTTGCTATGGGGCGGCGCTGGTCTGTAGCATTCCCTACCGGGGGCTGGAATCGGAGTCCTTATTTCTTGCCCCCTGACCCCCCAGGTTCTACCTGTTGCCCCCCACCGTCTTGTTCTCATGTGGACCCCTTTCTGCAGACGTGTTTCCTTGGTTTAGCAGCAAAGACTCTTCGTTGGAGGAATAGGAGGGGGTTAGAACCTCGGTCATCGCAGCCTTCTGCCCCAGGGTCGGGCTCGGTCGCACCTCTCAGAGAGACCTGAGCTTGGAGGGGACCCCAGAGCTCACTTAGCATTAACCGGGGTTCTAGAATGTTGGCGCTGGGGGGCCCAGGTCCAGCCCTGTCGGAGAACGTGGGGCCTCAGGAAGGCGAAATGCCCTGGCCAGGGTCCCGGTAGGTTTCCTGCTGGCCCCCAGGCCCCCAGGGCTGAAGAGCTTCCCCCATACCCTGTGGCCGACGGGGGTGTAGACGGTCAACCTAGAGCAAGCCAGGTGAAATACCTTCTGGGGTTTACTCTCCTGCAGAACGAGAGTCTTACCTGAAGTGTCTGGGAATAGTGGTATTATTATTTACCATTCACTGTTGGCCCTAGACAGGCAGAGTTTTCTGGCCCTGCTGGGGTGGCCTCACTGTCGTAAGGCCGTCGGGGCGTGCAGGCGCCTGAAACACCTGGAGGATTCCCCAGCAAACTGTAGCCCGTGCTTGGCTGCGGGGTCAGTGGCCTGGGGGCGGGGCGGTGGGCGGGGTTGGCGCTTTTCCAGGAGAAAGGAGATATCTCTGAGGAACAGACCATCTGGCCAGAGACAAGTTGCTCCACATTTCGAGACAAAAATGATTTCTTTACCAGGCTTACTTAGTTAATTACATCATAATACATAAACTCTTGTTAAAAAATATTTTCTATTAACAACGCCATCACATAATAAATAAAATAAATAATAAAATAAAATACAGTTACCTATATCTTTGTAGGTAGCTTGATTAATTACTTTATTTTTTGCCGTACATCACATCCCCAGGACTTATTTATCTTATAACTGAAAATTTGTGCCTTTCGACCCCCTTCACCCGTTTTGCCCTCCCCCACCCCACCTCTGACAACCACCAGTCTGTTCTCTGTGTCTATGAGTTGCGTTTCTTTTTTTTTAGATTCCACATATACGTGAAATCATACAGTATTTGTCTCTCTCTGCCCGACTAATTTTACGTAGCGTCATGTCCTCCAGGTTCATCCATGTTGTCGCAAATGACAGGATTTCATCCTTTTTTATGACTGAATAATATTCCATTGTGGATATATATCAGATTTTCTTTATCCACTCATCCGTCATTGGACACTTACATTGTTTCCATGTCCTGGCTGTTGTGAATAATGGCGCGGTGAACATGGAGTGCAGATATCTCTTCGAGATGCTGATTTCATTTTCTTCAAATAGATACCCAGCAGTGGGATTGCTAGATCCTGTGGTATTCCTATTTTTAATTTTTTGAGAAAACTCCATACTGTTTTCCATAGTGGCTGTACCACATTTTGAGGCAAAAAGGATTTCTTTACCAGGCTTGCTTACTTAATTACATCATAATAAGTAAACTCTTGTTAAAAAATATTTTCTATTAACAGTGCCATCACATAAGATAAAATAGTTACCTATATCTTTGTATATAGCTTGATTAATTATTACTCTTATTATTATTGCATATTATCTCCAAACTTTGTCAAAATACATTTTAGCTCCTACCCATGCTGGGCAGTTTCATGCTTATGACCTCATAGGATCTACACAGCCCCTCTCTGGGAGGAAGTATTTTTATGTCTGTTTTACAGAAAGGGAAACTGAGGTCCGGAGAGGGGCGTTGACTGAGTTTTGAGCTCAGCTGGAGCGTCGTGTGTTTTAACCGGGCCAGTCTTAGAGCCGGGAGGGACATTAGCATTTTATCCAGCTTCCCTCCCAGAATGTCCGTCCCACCCAGCGTGCCCAGTGGCCTCTACTGACCATCTGCGGACAGTCCTTCCCAAAGGCCCCAGGACCTTTGTGAATAAGATGGTGGTGTGACCTTTGGCTGGATCGTCCCCTATTGACGAAATCTGTCCCCTGTGACTCTGTGTTTGGGTAGCCCCTCTCCCTAGACCTCTGGGGGTGCGGGGAGGACGCAGGTGAAGTCAGCTTTTCAAATGTGCTTCTCGCTGCCTCGAGCACACCCAGATCCTGAAGCCTGCGCTTATGCTGGCAAGGGCGAGTGTGTGCGGTGTTTCAGCGCACGGTTCTCCAGGGCGATGGCGGAGGGTGCTCTGCCTGGAGGACTTTGGCCACGTGGGCAGAACAGCACCGGCCGGGATGGGGTGGGGTTCTCTGACCTCTCTACTCTTGTCCCAGATCTTTGGGGCTTTGGGGAGTCTTTGGGTTGCGCCCGGGTACGTGCTTGCCTGTCCTCTAAGTAGGTGGTGCTTTGTGGTGCTAGGAGGTACTGCACTTGACCAGCTCTGCCCCGTAACTGCTGCGTGACCTTGGGCAAGCCAATTGACCTCTCTGGGCCTCAGTTTCCTCATCCTTAAAATGGAGTAATAACGTACCTCAGGTGGCTGCGAGCGTTAAATAAAGTAATTTACGTGAAGTCGAGACTATAATAAGCATTCGTGTACTGTGAGGCTGCTCTCGTTACTGTTATTGACAGACAGCATCTGTTTAGATACGACTCGTCCACATGTGGGTGTTGGAGTCTGTAAACTCCCTTCCCCTGTCCTGTTGGGACCTCCTGTTCAGGCGGAGGCCCTGTTGTGAATTCCCACCCCCGCCTGTTCTCTGCAGAGCCTCTGGCCTGGGCTGTGTGAGTGCACTAGGTTCATGTAGGGGCTGAGGATGATGGGAGGACCTGGCAGCCCCCTGCCCAGAGCACCTATGGCCCTTGCAGGGGACATCGCAGCCTTGGGGGCCACCAGAGCTCCTCGCTTACCCCATCTGTGCAGGGAGTGGGGACGGTGGTGGCAGACTGTGCGTCACTCATGGGAGGGTTTCCAGGGGGGCTGACACCCTCTCCCCACTTCCATCCCCCAGGAGCTCCAGATGGCTGGGCGGGGGTCGGGGAGTGTGCTGTTCCGTGGTGGCCTTCTTGGCTCTCAGATGGATTTCCCTGCCGTGGATGTGCTTTTGTTCATTTGAAATTTTATCCTGCCATCTTTTATTGAAGAGGGAGTAGGGGGCCTGGGAGGTGGAGATGGAATGTTCACTAACTTAGTAATCATTTAGGAGCCCTTTCTAAAGCTTGCATTATGGTGGGGTAGGGCCTTTGGTGTTGGACAAACCGGGGTAAAATTCGCCTTGCAGGATGCTTCCTGTGTGTACCACCTGTGTGACCTTGGGCGTTGCTTGATCCCTAACTGCTGTGACCCCCAGTTTCCTCATCTGGAGAAGGGACATGATGACACCCATCTAATAAGTAACTATTAAGTTGAGGGTTGTATCAGTTAACTTTTGCTGCATAACAAACCACTCCAAAAGTTAGGGTAAAAAGTCAAACAACAACTGTTTCTTTCAGGGCCAGAGAGCAAATATTTTGCGCTCACCTGCCATACAGTCTCTCTCCAACTTTGCCGTTATAGTGCAAAAGCAGTCAAAGGCAATATGTAAATGAATGGGCATGGCTGTGTTCTAATAAAACTTTATTGACAAAAACAAGCTGGGGGCCGGATAGTTTGCCGATCGCTGATTTATGTATCTCACAATTCTGCAAGTCAGCCGTTTGAGCAGGGCTCAGCTGGACGGCTCTCGTGGTCCACTGAGTTCACTTGTGGTCAGCTGGTGGGCAGGCCTCTCTCACGTGTCTGGGGGTTAGCTGCTGGTTGGCTGGGGTGATGGGGTAATGGCGCCATCGTCTCCCATCACCCGGCAGGCTAGCCCGGCTTGGTCACTTGGTGGTGGCAGGGTTCCCAGGAGCAGCAAGAGAGAGTGAGCTCCCCTGTGCCAGCGGCTTTTAAGTCTCCTGTTGCATCACCTTTGCTGTTGTCCCTTTGCTCTTGTCAGTTTGGCTGAAGCAAACAGAATGACCAAGTCCAGGGTCATGTGGAGAGGGCTTCCCCAGGGGGTAGATCCAGGGAGGCGTAAACTGCTGGAAGTCGGTCCTGTGCCAGCCGACCACGGGCGCTACAGAGAGACGACACCCTGGCTGGGTTTGGTGCAGCTTCGTCTGTGTCAGGTCCCTCCCGGCTGCTCCGTTATTGCCCTTGCACCACAGAACGGATCACGCACACACCAGGTGGAGAAGCCAGGTTGGGTTTCATGCTTCTCCTGGTCACGGTGCGCTGTAGTTCAGCCGCAGGCATAATTAATATTTTAACTTTACACGGTAACTGTTCCTAGGCTGGTTTCATCCTGCACTGTTGCCTTCTCTGGTAATCGAGCTGGGGGCAGAGGAGAATTAGGAACTGTAATATCTTGCAAAACTGTGCTATATTATGACAACCAGGACATTGACAATGGTACTGTCAAGATAGAAATATTTCCATCAACACAAGGATCCCTCCTGCGGCTCTTTTCCATCTGCACACACTTCTTCCTACCCCACCAGCTCCTCAAGCCTGGTAACCACTAATCTGTTCTCCAGCTCTGTAATTTTGTCATTTCAATGATTACACAGAAATGAAATCATACAGTAAGTAACCTTTTGGGGTTGGCTTTTTTCTCTCTCTCAGCGTAACTCTGTAGAGATTGTTGTGTGTAGCCATGGTTCCTTCTTTGCTTTTGCTGAGTAGTAGTCCACGTATCTACTTAACCCTGCACCCTATGAGGGACATATGGGTTGTTTGCGGTTTTTGGCTGTTAAGAGGAAAGCCGCTATAAACATTAGTGTATAGGTTTTTGTGTGAACATAAGTCTTCCTTTCTCTGGGATAAATGCCCATGAGTGCAGTTTCTAGGTTGTATGGTAGTTGTGTGTTTAGATTTTTAAGAACCTGCTATGCTGTTTTCCTGAGTGGCTGTACCATTTTATATTCCCACCAGCAATGTGTGAGTGGTCCCGTTCCTTCGCTTTCTCACCAGCGTTTGCTGCTATGGTTTTTTATTTTAGCCACTCTGATAGGTGTGCAGTGGTATCTCATTGTGGTTTTAATTTGCGTTACTTTAATGGCTAATGATGTTAAACATCTTTTCAAGTGTCTGTTTGTCATCTAGCTATCTTCCTTGTAAAATGTCTCTTCATGTTTTTGGCTCATGTTTAAATTGGATTTTTTTTTAACGTTGAGTATTAAGAGTTCTTTATACTCTGAACACTAATCCTTTGTTAGATATGTGGTTTGCAAACATTTTCTCCCAGTCTGTCGTTTGTATTTTCATCCTCTGAACAGGGTCTTTCTCAGAACAACAGTTTTTCATGGTGATGAGGTCCAATTTCTCAAGTGTTCTGTTTGTGGACTGTGCTGTTGGCGTCAAGTCCAAGAACTTGTTGCCTACCTCTCAATCCTGAAGATTTTCTCCTACGAGAAAATGGCTTTTTCCTAAAAGTTGTATAGCTTTACGTTTTACATTTAAGTCCATGATCCATTTTGAGTTCATTTTTGTGTAAGACATAAGATTTAGGTTGATGGTCATTCTTTTGCCCCAGCGCTATTTGTTGAAAAGGCTGTCCTTCCTCCATTGAATTGCTTCCATACCATTGTCAAAAATCAGTTGGGCATATTTGTGTGGGTCTATTTTTGGGCTTTGTATTGAGTTCTGTTGATCTCTCTGCCTGTCCCTCTGCTGGAACCACACAGCCTTGATTACCGTTGCCATATAATGTCTTGAAACTGGGTAGACTGATTCCTCTCACTTTTTTCTTTTTCAAATTTGTTTTATTCCATATAAATTTTATTTTATTTTTTTGCAGGGGAAGATTCACCCTAAGCTAACATCTGTTGCCAGTCTTTCTCCTTTTTCCTTCCTTTTTTCCCCCTGCAAAGCCCCAGTGCATAGTTGAATATAGTTGTAAGTTCTGGTTCTTCTATGTGAGCTGCCGCCACAGCATGGCAACTGACAGATGAGTGGTTGGTTCCACGCCCAGGAACTGAACCTGGACCGCTGAAGCATGCTGAACTCTAACCACTGGGCCATCAGGGCTGGCTCTATATTTTATATTTATTTCCATATAAATTTTAAATGCTTTTCCATATAAATTTTAGAATAATCTTGTCTATATCTACAAAAATATCTTGCTGGGATTTTGGTTGAAATTGCATTCAACCCATATATCAATTTGGAAAGAGTTGACGTCTTGACTGCATCGAGTCTTCCCCTCCATGAACGGGGTCTGTCTCTCCACTTATTCAGATCTTCTTTGATTCCTTTCATCAGTGCTGCATAGATTTCAGCATACAAGTTTTGTATGTGTATTGTTAGATTTACACCTAAGTATTTCACTTTTTTTTGAGCAATTATAAACGGTATTGTATTTTTAGTTTTGATGTCCACGTGTTCGTCGCTGGTGTATATGGATACAATGACTTTTATTTCTTGATCTTGTATCTTGTGGCCTTCCCCAACTTATTTATTATTTCTAGGAGGTTATTTTTTTTTTCCTGGTAGATTCCTTGGGATTTTCTACAATCATGTCATCTGTAAATAGAGGCGATTTTATTTCTTCCTCTCTGATCTGTATGCTTTTTATTTCCTTTCCTGGCCTTATCACACTGGCTAAAATGTCTAGCACTGCTGAGTAGGAGTGATGAGAGTGAACATCCTTGCCTTGTTCCCGCTCACAGAGGGAAAGCATTTGATTGTTCCCTATTGAGAATAAAACCAGCGGACAGTTTTCTGTAGATGCTCTTCATTAAGTTGAGGAAGTTCCCCCTGTTCCTGTTTTTGGGAGAGTTTTTGTCATAGATGGATGTTGAATTTTGTCAAGTGCTTTTTCTGCATTGATTGTTATGATTGTGTGATTTTTCTTCTTTAGCCTGTTGATATAGTGTATTAGGTGGATTGATGTTTTAAAAAAAACATCAAACCAGTCTTGCATGTCTGGAATAAGCCCAACTTGGTCATGGTGTACATTTCTTTTCATGTATTGCTGAATTCTATTTGATAATATTTTGTGAAGGATTTTTATGTATATAATCATCAGAGATATTGATCTGTGGGGTTTTATTTTTTTTGTATTCTCTTTATCTGGTTTTAGTATCAGAGTCACACTTGTTCCGTAAAATGGATTGAGAAGAGATTCTGTTTTCAGGAAGAGACGGTGTAGAATTGGTATTAATTCTTCTTTAAACATTTCATGGAATTCTCTAGTGAAACCATTTGGAGATTTCCTTTTTCTTACCAAACTTGGAGTTTTAAAATTATGAATTCAATTTCCTTAATAGTTATGGAGCTTTCGAATGACCGTTTTCTTATTGAATGAGTTGTGATAGTTTCTATTTCTTGAAGAATTGGTTCATTTCATCTATATTGTCAAATTTATGTCTCTAGAGCTGTTCATAGTATTTCTTTATCACCCTTTTTGTGTCTATAGGTCTGTAAAGAGATCCTCTCCTTCATTCCTGGTGTTGGTAATTTGGGTCTTCTCTCTTTTTTCTTTGTCAGTCTTGCTAGAGTTTTGTCAATTTTATTGACTTTTACAAAGAACTAGCTCATGCTTTCATTGATTTTCTCTGTCTTTTTTTCTGTTTTGGTTTCATTTATTTCCACTCCTTTGATTATTGTTTCCTTCCTTCTGCTTACTTCTGGCTTATTTTCCCCTCTTCTTGCTTGCTTCTCGAGATGGGGACTTCACATTTGATTTGAGATTATTCTTCTTTTCTAATGTATGCCCTTAGTGCTATAAATATCTATCTCAGCACTTCTTTAGCTGTATTCCACAAAGTTTGATATGTTTTTTCATTTTCACGTACTTTTAAAAAATTCCTCTGAAACTTCTCCTTTGACCCATGGATTGTTTAGAAGTGTGCTGTTGAGTTTAAAGTGTTTGGAGTTTTCTGTTACCCTTTGGTTATGAATTTCTAATTTGATTCTGTTGTGGTCAGAAAACACACTCTGGATGATTTCACTTCTTTTAAAGTTGTTGAATTTGTTTCCTGGCCCTGGAGATGGTCTATCTTGCTATATGTTCCATGAGCACTTGAAAAGAACATGGATTCTGCTGGTGTTGGGTGGAAAGTTCTATAAATATAGCTTAGATCCTGTTGGTTGATTGTGTGGCTGAGAGCTTCCATCTCCTGGCTGATTTTTCTGTCTAGTTGTTCTATCAGTTGTTGAGATAGTGGGTTGAGGTCTCCAATTATAATTGTGCATTTGTCTCTTTTTTCTTTTAGTTCTATCAGTTTTTGCTTCACATATTTTACTCGTCGGTTGTTGGATGCATATATATTTAGGATTGCTATGTCTTCTTGGTGGATTGCCCTTTTGTCATTATATAATGTTCCTCTCCGTGGTAGTTTTCTTTGCCCTGATGTCTACTTTATCTAATGTTAATATAGCCGTGCCTGCTTTCCTTTGGTTAAAGTTGGCATACTATGTCTTTTTTCTTCCTTTTATTTTCTTTCTGCCTATGTCATTATATTTGAAGTGAATTTTTTTTAGACCTCACATATAATGGGGTCTTCTTAAATCCTTTTTGATCCAATCTGCCAATCTCTGTCTTTTAACTGATGTATTTTGACCATTTACATTTAATGATATGTTAGGGCTTAAGTCAGGCATTTTATTTTTTGTTTTATGTTTGTTCTCTCTGTTTTTCATTTCTCTGGTTTTTTTCCTGCCTTCTTGTAGGTTATTTGAATATTTCTTAGAATCTCATTTTGATTTGTCTGTAATTTTTTTTGAACTTTGTGTGGCTTTCTAAGTGATTTCTCTAGGCATTATATTGTATTCACATAACTTTTATCACCACCTACTGTGATACCAGTTTGAGTGAAATATACAAACCTTACCTCCTTTTATGCCTCTTCACCCTCCCCCATTTATAATAAAAATGTCTGAAATATTTTCTCTACATACATTTAGAACCAAATCAGATTGTGTTAATAATTTTTGGTTCAACTGTCAACATAATTTAGAAAATTTGAAAGGAGAAGAAGCCTATTGTACTTACCCATATTTTTGCTTACTATGTCCTTTTTTCCTTCCTGGTCTTCCAAAATTTCTTCTTTTATGGATTCCTTTATGTTTGGAGAGCTTTCTTTAACCATTCTTTTAGATAGGCTTGCTGATGACGAATTCTCTCAGTTTTTCTTCATCTGAGAATGTCTTAATTTTTCCCTTTATTCTTATAGGATTTTTTTTTTTTTTTTGCTGCTTATAGGATTCTAGATAGATAGTTCTTTGTTTCCATTTAAAATTATTCTGCCACTTCCTTCTGGCCTCCGTGATTTCTGATGAGAAATACACTATTACTCCAGTTGTTTTCCCCCCTATACATAAGGTATCATTTTTCTCTGCCTGGTTTCAACATTTTTCTTTGTTGTTAGTTTTCAAGAGTTTAATTATGATGCATCTTGGTGTTAATTTCCTTGAGTTTATCCTGTTGAGGATTGTTCCACTTCTTGAATCCATGCGTTTATGTCTCTTGTCAAATTTGGGAAGTTTTCAACCATTATTTTTTTGAGTACTTTTTTAGATTCTCCCCCTTTCTTCTCTCCTTTTGGGATTCTGATGAGTTGAATGTTGGATCTTTGGTTATAGTCCCACAGGTCCCTGAAGCTCTGTTCATTTATTTTTAGTCTATTTTCTGTCTGTTGTTCAGTTTGGGTAATTTCTGTTGTTCCTTCTTCCAGTTCAGGGCTATTTCCTTTATCCTCTGCTTTCTGCTGTTGAGTCCATCCACTGAGCTTCTCTTTTCAGTCACTATATTTTTCAGTTCTAACATTTCCACTTGGATCTTCTGTATATCTTCTATTTCTCTGCTGAGATTTTCTTTTTCTTTGGTGAGGCGTTCTGTTTTTTCTTCTGTTTCCAGCGTGATCATAATTGCTTATTGAAGCGTTTTCATTGTGATTGCTCTAAACTCTTCGTCAGATTGTCCTAACATCTCTGCCACCTTGGTGTTGGCATCCCGTTGATTGTCCTTTTTCCATTTGAGGTCTTCCTGGTTCTTGAGATGATGAATGATTTTCAATGAAATGTGTACGTTTTCATGTTATGTTATGAGACTGTGGGTCTTACTTAGACCTTCTGTTTTAGCTGGCTTGTTCTGACACCACTCTCACAAGGGAAGGGGGGTGCTGCCTCATTGCTGCCAGGTAGAGGTCCCTTGATACCCAAGTGGGGAGGCTCCTTGTTATTGCCGGTGGGGTTGGGGGTTCCTGCTCCTCATGTGGCCCCCATTGACACCGTAATGGGGGTGGCCTCATTATTGTTGAATTTTGGAGAAGATCTTGGCTCTCCATCAGTCCTCTTCTGACACTAGTCCAGTGGGGTGAGCGAGGGGCCCCTTGTGACTGCCAAGTGGGTGTGGAAATCCAGGCTCCCCATGTTGTCTACACTAGTACAACAGGATGAGAGAAGGATTCGTTATCACCTGGTGGGGAACACAGTCCCAGCTCCCTACTTTGGCTTATTTGACACCCCCAGGTGGGGTCTGGGTGCCTCATTACAGCCACAGGAGGGTGGAAGTCTAGGCTCCCCACTTGGCCTTTGCTGCTGCGGATCAGGGTGGGCACCACAGTCTTTTCTTTGGTGTCTGGATGGAGCAGAGCGGTTACTGTGTAAATGTATTGTCTTGCTAGGCTGCCACTTTCCTGGTCCTTAGGCTAGAGAGAACAGTCATTTGTTGCAGCTTTTTTTGGCTTCTATTGGTGTTTCTGGGTTTCTGACTTCTTCAGCTCCAGGTCTGGGATATGAGGCAAAAACCCAATTCAGAGAAGTGACCACCGCACCGTTCCCCGGGTCCCACAGTCCCTAGCCAGTCTGCCTTCTCGCCACATTTCAGAGTCTTAGGTTTGTTTTCTGTGTAGCATCCTGGGATTTTAGTTGCTTTCCGTGGGAAGAATAGGGAAAAGTATGCCTACTCCGTCTTTTCAGAAGCAGAAGTGCAGCGCCTGATTTTCAGCTCGGGGAAATAAAGATCCACTTGAAGTTTTTTAACGTTCTGCCTCTCGACAGCCTCTGTCTGACCACACCCTGGTCTTGTTTTCTCTCGCAGCTCAGGAAATCTCTCCAGTCTCCGTGCCTTGGCCCGCTGGAGCACAGACAGGTCCTGTTCTAGGAAGCCTTTCTGCCTGGCCCAGTTTGCCAGCACCTCTGGTGAGTTAGAACATTTTCTCCTTGTCTTTGCTGCCTACAAGGCAGTCCCCGTTGTCATGGTGTGGTCTGCCTCACCCCTTTTGCACTGTGGCCAGAGGACGGCCAGTTCCTTGTGGTCAGGCCTCAAGTTGGCGTTAGGGTGGGGAGAGGCGGTTAGAACTGTCCTTGGTACTGGAGAAACACAGCTGCCTCTTGGTGCCCAGTTAACGCGACCTTGAGGGGACTTAACGGGACCGTGGCTCGAGGCTCCTGTTCTGCTTCTCGTCTCTGCTCTGAGATGTCCTAGCTGTGGTGCTTGTGCTGGACTCCGCCTTGTGGCTAAGGGTGGATGGTGGAGGAGGCGTTGCCAATGGCCCTCCTCCATTTTTGCATGGACCAGGGGGACACCTGTTTGTTCCCCAGGCACAGGGAACGAGGGAGGCAAGCCCATGACCTCTGGTTCTGCATAGTCAAGACACGCCCTGAGCTCCCTGCCCAGTGCCCGGACCTATTTTTTTGAGCACCTACTTTCTGCACCACCGGTATCATTTCATCTGTAATATGTGCTTAAAGTTGGCATTTGCCGAATGTCGCCTGAATGTTGATCCTTACCGTAACTGACTTCCCCAAGAAAGTGAAATTACTGCCGTTCTCGGGGGAGGGAACAGGCTCCCAGCAGGTAGATTCCTTGCTCACAGCTACGTTTGTCTCGAGTGGCTCGCTGCAGCCCTGGCTGAGCACACACTGGGCTCTTTGTGGGACAATGCCTCCCAGCCTGGCCCTGCCTGCACAGTGGGGACCATGAAGGGCAGATGTGTATGATCCAGACCCCCTTGGACAATGTTTCTCAGCCTTTTTTTTTTATTATCATGTGTCCAAGAAGCCGTTGTAAACATTTTTTCCTAATTGTCCACCCCAATGAAATATGAATATTGGGGAAATGCCGTATATCTGTTTATGTTCTGCTTGTGTATCTGTGCTGTACACTTAAAAACACTAAGATCCATTTAACCCTCCAAGACCCCGGTGAGAATGCATGTCCTGGGGCTATAACGACGGCAGGCAGGAGCAGAGTGTCGGAGCCACAGCCCCCACCCTGGTCCTGGTCACCATCGGCTTTGGGGGTCACCTCCTAACTGGTTTTCCTACCCAGCACCATGGCTTCTAGTCCTTCCTGAAGTCCAGTTCTGATCCTTTCATTCCCTTCTTCACACCCTTCCCTGCGGTCCCCCCACATGCTCTGAGCTGCTTCTCTGGCCTCCACTCTCACCCCTCCCCGGGCATGGACGGGCGTTCTCCTGGTGGGGGGATGGTGGTAGGGCTCCGTGGAGGCCCGTGCCAGCCCCAGCTGTCCCGGCCAAGCAGGCAGAGCCTGCATTCCACTCGCCCTCTCTCTAGCCGAAGCCAGATGCTGTTCCTTTATCAGGAACCACCTGGCTTTGAACCCCAGCATGCACGTGGTACCTGCTCCTTCACTGGGTCCTCGGTCGAGCAGTGTCAAATGGATGCACAGAAGAACGCGTGGCTGCAGTGGAGAACGTGGTCTGCCCCTTTACCGCAGAGCGAGAGCAAGCTCAGAGAGAGATTGTCCCGGTTCACACGGGAAGGTCCAGGCACCAGTTTGAACTGGATGACGTGGTCAGCAGTGACTGCCTTTGCTTTCCTGGGGACTTGGGACTTGGGACGTACTATTCATTGCGAGCGGAAGCTGGAGGGAGGGCTCAGAGCCCACCGTGCGGCGTGTTCCTGCGTTTAGGGGCGTCTGCCTCAGGCCGGCCGGGGCCTCGCTGGCTCAGCAGCGGGTCGAACCTCTCTGAGCCGCGGTTTGCATCAAGGCCTTCTTACCTCCTGCGGGTTTCCTCATGAGAAAAGGATGCTGACCAGGCGATTTGAGCTTTTGCATGTCACCACTCCGGGGTCTGTGATGCTGTGCTGCCCTGTTTCTCTGGAAGTCTTTTGTCAGGGCTGAGCCTCAAGTCTGTTCTTAGGGAACAGCTTACTGTTGGCTCCCAGATGGTGGGGATCACCCAATTTCAGAGCATCCTTCCCTGTGATGGTGGTCATCCATATACAAGGGGAAGGAAAGATGGAGGAAGCTGTCTGGGCAGCTCACGAAGGCCAGGACAGTTTACTGTAATCTCTGTTTGCTGGCCAGGGCTCTCTCCGCCCTCATGACTGACCGTCTCTAGGACGGAGGAGCCACTGTCCACTGGGAGATTAGACCAAAGAGAGCCTCCCAGGCTGCTCAGCTGGAGGAAGGATGGTGGCCCTGGTGTTGTGGAAAGGGAGGGTTTCCGTCTCTTCGATGTTGACCTTCTGTGGGCCCAGGCAGTGCTGCGTCCTGGGGTGGTGGGAGAGGCGAGGCAGAATTACCGATCAGGCCGAGGTGTCTGGGCTCTTTTTCTCCCTCTCAGCTGCCTCTCCTGCATCCTCAGGTGCCCAGTTCTGCCCCCATGGAAGCCACAAAGGGACCCTGCTCCTCAGTGGCCCCCGATGTCCTAAGGGCCTCCATCCGCCATGTGCGTCTCCTCTGTGGGTGCCTCATGTCCCCCGCCCTGGCTGCAACATCATCGTGCAGTGAAACATTGATCACGTAGTAAACTGCGTGGATTCTGGGTTTTAAACCTTTTGTAGTGATCGCCTCTTGCTGCCACTCAGAAAAAGTGGAATATTACCCTTGAGTGGTAATTCAGTTAGTAGCCAGGATGTCGCATAATTACTGGCAGAAGAGTTCCTCTTTGGAGTAGCGGAATTAATTTACATGCTTTGGATTCTCGCGGATGATTCAAGATGCTAGGTTAATGAATGTGAGGGTTTGGTTTTCTGAAGTGTTCTTTGTTACAGCCTCAGATTATTTTTTCCATTTGTGCGTATAATCGGACACCCCCTGGTGACTAATCAGGTGACACAAGAGGATGTCTGATGGTCCAGGTGATCTTCCTGGGTGGTGGAGGGAGGTGGCAGGCGGAATTTGCAAGGGAGGGGCCTGGGTGGGAGCTCTGTCTGCCGTGAGGATACCCAAGTAATTTCCCGCACGATTGGGGGCCTCCTGTATGCTTCTATGTCAGGGGTGGGCAAACTGTATCTTTGTGTGTGTATCTGTGTGTATGTGCATACATCTGTGTGTGTGCATGTGTGTATCTGTGTATGCATCTGTGTGTCTGTGTGTATATCTGTGTGTGTCTGTGTGCGTGTGTGCGCACATTGTGTGTCTGTATTTGTATCTGTGTGTTTATATCTGTGTGTGTGCATTTGTGTGTGTGTGCGAGCATATTGTGTGTATGTGTATCTGTGAGTCTGTGTGTGTATCTGGGTGTGCGTCTGTGTATATATCTGTATATCTCTGTGTGTGTGCATCTGTGTGTGTTTCTGTGTGTGTATCTTTGTGTATATCTGTGTGTCTGTGTATGTATATCTGTGTATGTATCTCTGTGTGCGTGTCTGTGTGTGCATCTGTGTATGTGTGAACGGCAAGACACACCAGTTGAGAAACTTCATTGGAGGAGAGTCTAAGTCAGTTCCTGGAGTGATGAGTTAGAGTTGGAAGAATTTTTCTGTCAAAGGGCCCAGCATGCCTGGGATGGTCAGAATTTGGACGTTTTCCTGGGGACAAGGGTGCCCAGGACAATTTTTAATGGAGAGAAGGCCAAGGTGAGATCTGGGCTTGGGTAACACCCTGCCCCCTGATGCAGATGGAAAGGGGTGAAGTCGCACAGAACGGCCCTGGCAGGCAGTGGAGGGGAATTGGGGGAGCCCTGGTGCTGGCAAGGCTGCGGGGCAGAGGTGGTGCATGGCCGGGAGGTGATGGGCAGAGACCCCAGAGCCCGATCAACCCCGGCCCCTTCCCGCTGTGCACCCTCGGGGCCATGGCGGGACAGCCCCTCCGTCTCAGAATTCTAGGGCCAGCTTTGAGCCTTTTCATTTTACTGCTGTTATTCTCAGGAATTCCAGAAAGTTTAGGACATGGGGATCCTTGGGCTTGGAGCTGGGCCGTGGTGGGGGGCGTCCAGGCAGCTGAGAGGGAAGCCCAGCCTAGAGCAGGTGACTGTCCCCTCCCTGGGGCAGTGCTGGCCCTGATGAAGGTGATGGCACCTCTCTGACCCTGTGTTCAGGAGGTGACCCTCAGTTACTGTAACCCCCCTAGAGGGAGCCCAGGAACCACCAGGAGGAGCCAATGGCAACTATGGGGTGCGAATTGAAAGATGCCCCCAAACATGTGAAGTCCTGATCCCAGGACCTGTGAGTGTCGCCTTATATGGTGAAGTTTGTGCAGATGTGGTTACGTTAAGGATCTGGCAATGGGAGATGACCCTGGATTATCCAGATGGGCCCTTAATACCATCACAGGGTCCCTACCAGAGGGAATACAGGGGAGAAGGAGGCCACGTGGGGACAGAGGCAGAGACTGGAGGGATGAGGCCACAATCCCGGGGACGCCTGGGGCCCCAGGGGCTGGAAGAGGCAAGAAGGACCCTCTGGAGGGAGCGCAGCCCCGCGACACCTTGATTTCAGTCACATGAAACTCACTCCAGCCTCCGGAACGGTGAGAAGATGAGTCTGTGTTGCTTTAAGCTGCCCGGCGTGTGGCCATTTGTTGCTGCCCCAGGACGCTTGTACACGGCATTAACCCAGGCGCGCACCTCCGTCGTCAGGGAGCCGGTCCCTGTCAAGCCTTTGCCAAGGAGAAAGAAGGGAAGTGGGGGTGTCGGGTGTCGAGGGCTCAGGTTTCTGAAGGGCTTACCTTGGTGGCAGGGCTGGTCGCCGCAGGAATACATGAGGGCGTTTGGCCAGGTGGGCAGCCCCCGAGGCCCTGCTGAAACCTTTGGGAAGTGGGCTCGGCCCCCCGTGGGCAGGACTGCCATGCCTTGTCACCCCTCTGCAGAGCACGCCCCCAAATCAACCTCTGGGAAATGGTTAGCCTTCTCTCAACAGAGAGGGCAGCATGTGCAAGCCGGTTGCTGCGAGGCCCCCGCCGGGCACCGCCGGGTGGGCACTGAGCGTCTCCATCCTCTCGGCACGACTGGGGAGGCCCTCCTGTCTCCGTTCCGGAGCCGGACACCCCCAGTCTCCCGCGGAATTGCCCCAAGTATTTCTTGCATTTAATGTTTTCCCCCGCAAACGTACGTGTGAGATGCCTTAAACGGCTTCGTTCCTGCTTCCCGGGGAGCAACACGGATACCCAGACCCCTGCCCTTTCGCCTCCTGCCTTCGGTGTTTCTGGTCTGGTGAGTTCTCTCCCGTGGTCGGCTGCAGCTGCCCGGGATCTCTATGTGCGAAGCTTGAAGAAGCATCGCAGCCCCACAGTTTTAGCCCTGTAAGTGGGTGGCTCTCGTCTATGGTGGAAGAGGCCGAGGTGCGAGGAGGTGGGTCCGTTGCCAGGCCACTCGCTCGTGAGCGTCAGCGCGCAGGTTCCAGAACTGCCTTTGGCACCTTCCGCGTCCCTGATGGTTCCCTCCCAGACTCTGGGCTCTCGCCTCTGCTCTGTGCGCCTCCCCTCCCACTCCTGTCCCCTTGGCTGCTGGGGGTCGCTTTCTGCCCAGGAGGACTCTGTCTCCGCACGTTCTCTGTGAGGCTCTGCGGCCGCCGAGCTCCCTGGGCCTGTGTGGGCCGCAGCTGCAGCCTTGGGCATCGCTGTGCTGTTGTGGGAACAAGCTCAGGGCCCCTGAGGGCCTCCCACTCCTCTCCCTCTGCCTCCTCCCGCCAGTGTAGACCTGGTTACCCAGCGAGGCAAGTGGAGTAAGAAACACCTCCTGCCCTTGGGGTAGGGGAGCAGGGGGACCAGGAGGGCTGATGCGGGAACGTCCGAGGGCTTTGCAGGGCCCCGGCTGGGTGTTTGGTGTTGAGAGATGGCACGGGTCCACGGTGGACTGGATTATTCGTGGAAACTGCTGAAACCCTCTGAGGCCTCAGATTGAGCTGATGAGGTCTGGAAAGGGATGGGTTCCTTGTGCTCCTCGTGTAAATCCTTCTGACTGTCTCAGCCGAGCACTGCAGCATCACCTCATAGTGGTCCCGGCCCTTCGGTGCTGCATCTGCGTGTCAGCCGTGTTTACTGCGGCCGCTGCAAACAGCGCCCGGGCTGCTCACGGATGCTCCTCCCCGAGGAGGAAGACAACGGGAGGAAGAGGAAAAACTGGATTTGTTTCTCCGAAAAGGTCTTCTCAGTCCCAGGAAAATGGCTTTGACTTTGGAGCCTGATCTGAGTGACAAAAATTCTTGGGCATCTTGCGTATTCTAAGACCTAATCTTCAAGAAATCCATGTCAATAGGAATCTGTCTTTTTAGCCTCCTTCCCAAATGTTTCTGCTGCAGGCCATACTGGTAAATCTCCAGTTTAACCCTTAGGGGTCTCTAAGACCAACATGTGGGAGAAGAGAGCATTTTTAGTTATATGTGGTATTTATCTCTCAGCTTCCTGGCAGCCAGGGTGAAAAGGGAAAAATGGGATAACAGAGTTCTCTTGTCTGATATTAGTTCATCCGGAGAGCAGATTTTTCTTGGCACTCTAGTCTAAGAGGAATGTTTTTCATATGACATGGTGCTTTCAGTTGGGGTTTTGCAAAAGAAAAAAAATACAGTTTACAAATACTGTTTGACCTCACTGAAAGCTGAGGACATAACAAAAGTAGCTTTGAGGTGGACACTAGGCTAGGGTGGTTCAGGTGTGTTGCCTTCTCGTATTTTGAAGTGATTCAGATGTGCAACTTAAAGAACCATGGGCAGAGTTAACTTTGGGCCGGGGCAAAGCTTTCCTCAAAAGATAACTGAAGAAAAAAAAAAAGGAGAGAGAGAGAATTGACTGACCACATGTTGTGCGATTGCATTTCTTGGAATGTCCCAAACAGGCAGATCTCTAGAGACAGAAGGCAGATAAGTGGTTGCCAGAGGATGGGGAGGGTGTTGGGGAGAATGGAGGTGATGGCTAAGAGGTGCGGGTTTCTTTTCGAGGTAATGGACATGTGTTAAAATGGATAAAGGTGATGGTAGACCCAACTTTATGAAGATATTAAAATCCACTGAATTGTACGCTTTAAATGAGTGAGTTGCATGGGGTACAGAATACATCCCAACAAAACTGTTATAAAAAGAAAGAATTGACTGACGTGCTGTGTGCTGGACTGAGCCCAAGATTAGGTGCCAGGCAGCCTGCAGAAGTCTAGGGGAGCTGAGCCCCCTAAAACATGGCCCTGGGGAGTGGACTGGTGGGGTCTGGTTGGCAGTGCTCCCGCCCTGGCTCTGAGGGTCTTCATCGGACGCGGCTGTGTGTCCGAGGATCACGGAGGTGAGGGGAAGAGGGCGCTGAACCACACGTTCCGTCTGTTCCCTGGGGTATTTTTACCTCCAGCCCTGAGGCTGCCGAGCGAGTTCTTTGGAGCAGGGAGAGCCGGTGTCCAGGGTGGAATGTGGTTTCTCCGGATGGAGCAGGCTGCGTCCTGGGTCGGTTCTTCCAGCAGAAGCCTGGATCTCTGGTCCGCTGAGCCCGCCCCCAGTGGGTGGAAACAGCTGGGTGGAGTGAGTTACCGTCTGGTCTCTGTGCGGCCGGGTTTACTGAGGCTTGTAGATACAGCCTTCTGGTAAGAAGGGAGTCAGATGAGAGCGAATGTAAATAAAGTGATATTAATGTGAACACAAGTATGTATGTATCTATTTCAAACAAAAAGAACCGTGTGGCCAAACCAGGGGATTTCCTAGAGTGGCAAGACTGTTAACCGCAAATGACCAAGGGTTGGTTTCATAGACCGAGCCCCTGGTGACACCCTCGGACTGAGGTTTGCAGTGGAAAGGTCCCTTGGAAGTTCTCTAACCCAGCTATCTTTCACGTTTGGGGGCTACAGACTCCTTTGAGAATCTGATGAGGGTCTTTGTGAGTGTTTGTCTAAATGTGCACCCACAGTCCTGCAGACAGTTTTTGGCAGTTTATTGCATTTCCCCCCTCCCCCAGGGAGCCCACCCCGTGAGTAAGGCACCCTTGGGATCTAACACAGGAGGGGGTGACCCCATATGTCTCCCCAGGCAGCTGGAGGCAGGGGCTCTGTTAAGGAAGCCAAAATTTAGGAAACTCCTGTCTAAACCGTAAGGGGTGTTTGTGTACCTGTGTGTGTGTGTGTGTGTGTGTGTACATGTGTGTGTGCCCACACTTTGGGCTCTGGTGGTTTCACATTATTGTACTTACTGATACAGATGCTGTCTATTGAGACCTTACATCGTGCTGAGCGTCGGACTAGATGACCTCTTTAACCCTCCCACCAGCCTTTCCAGGTAGGGGACGTTAAGCCCACTTGACGGATAAGGAAACTGAGGCTGGAGATTAAGTATCTCGCTGAAGGTCACACTAGGGAGAAGCAGAGTTAGTCTTTCTCATCCCAAAGACCACCCGTTGGCCCCTTTCCTATGGCAACTGCTCTCTCCCGTGAGCTCCTTCGAGGTGGGCTGTTTTCTGCCTGTCTGGGGTGTCCGTGCACCTGCCCAGGACTCACAGGGGATGTGGGGAGGACCCTCATGTGTAAGCCCTGCCGTGGCAGCTTCACCTCCCCTGGAGCTGCTGGCATTGGAAAGCAGCTTTGAGTAGGGTTCACGGGGCTGGGATTCCATCCCGCCCTTGGACGTCAGCCTCACCCTGTCCGTCTGGACGCCCTCTCTCCTCAAAGCTCTGCTGGGGCTCCGTCCTTCCAGGGGTGGCTGCTCCTCGCCCTGGCTCCTCCCGCCTGCCCGGGACACCCACCTAACCCCAGTGCCCCAGCCTTGCCGCACGCCTGCACCTTGCTGAGCACTGTTGCGTCTGCTTTCTGGGCCCCTCCTGGGTTTAAATACAGCGATATTGGAACGGTTGGATCTACAGGGCAGCTTTCTTCACACTGGCATTTTAGACTTTTTAAGGCATTTAAAAGTTTTTCTGAGCAGCCTTCAGCCAGCCATGCCCAGCATTTCCCCAGGACTCTGATCTCTCTCTCTTTCTTTAAGTGGAATTCATTGAAATCCGGATAAGGGGACTCAAAAGCAGACAGGAAGGGGTACAGAGGGATTCCTAACTCATCTTTCAGCTCTGGGGCCCTGAGATGAATGATACCGCCCTCCCGGGGCTCACCTTCCAGAAGGGTCTGGCTCGGGGCCAGCCTCGAGGGAAATGCCACGTGGGGGGTCAGTTAGAGCTGTTCAGATTTAGGAACCAAGATGGAAGAGCCGGTTGAGGGAAAGGAGTCGGGCTCATGTGGGGCAGTCGGTTCCGGCCTCTGTACTGTCCTTTCCTGTAATTCAATTTTGCTTCTGGATAAAAACTTCAGCCGCCTTTCAGCAAAGCACTGAAATGAGCTAGTTTCACCTTTTTCTTGGAAAGAACAAGGGAGGAATCAGAGAGCATGTAATTCATCAGAACAAACCAATAAACCTCCTGACATGAGGTTTTGCCTGTCTCAGATGCTGGAAATAAAATTCAGGGTGTTTGGTTGAATCCAAATTGTCCTGTTTTTCTTTCCTCCATTTTTTTTTCCTGTTGATATTTTTATTATATTACAAATTATCACCTGTTTGCCTGGGTAGCAAGCTGGTCTTTGGGAAGCACAGGGAGAAAAGCTATGTCATTTTGCTGTGGTTCCGTAGCTGTGGATGTGAAAATAATGTAATTTACCTGTCTGTCAAAAACGTAGGCTGCTGGTTCCTGCTCTCTCCAAATATTTATGCTTCTATTTCTCCTTTATATCTATTCCTTCCCCCCGCAGGGCAATCGCGCATTCGCCTTCTAGGGCTGATTCTCCCCGGATGTTTTCAGAGGGAGCAGTTCAGCTAACAAGGGCCCTTTAACGGTCATGAAATAGATTCTAAGTAATATTTAATTAAATGCACAGAGGAAGTGCCAGTCACCGTTGAAATGTAGTTCAGGCCCCATCAGGGTGTTTTCTCGTGAGCAAGACTGTCTGCAGTGATGCTTTCCAAAGATGCGATCAGAAATGAGGAGAAGCGTCTGTGAAGGTACCCCCCAGGGTGTTCAGGAAAATGCTGCAAACTGCCCTGACACTGCCTCCTAACTTCAGCATGAGCAGAGCAAGCAGCTAACAGTGCAGCTGGTTTGGAGAATTGATTTGTTCATTTCTCCCTCTTGTGTCCACGGAGTGATCCCTTCAGGAAACACTGAGGGTCCTGCACAAGCTGGCTCGGGGCACAGGGACTGAAATCAGACATGGGTCCCCTAGGAGGGAGCACGGGGCCGGCGAGACCCTTGTGCTGATCGGAGCCCCTTCCTCCCCTGCTGCAGCCAGGGGGCGGCTCTCCCTGGGCCTCTCTTGTCTCCCTTTGCCCAAGTCTCAGCAGCCACTGAAAAAGACTCTGGACCTGGCTCTGTGGACAGTCCCCCTAAGGGACCCTGCAGACTCTGCCGGTCTCTGCCACCAACGAGCTAATGAACAACACACACCCCTAATCTGGAATGCTGGATAAGCTTTGGGGGTGGCTCCGTGCATTGGGGGAGGGAGCATTGGCAGACCTGCCCCTTTCCGGAACTTTCTTCCTGGTGGAATTTAGAGATATTCCAAAGGCCTCCCACCCCCGTTTTGGGACTTTGGGCAGCTGACTTGGGCTTCCTTAAATTTAATCATAATAAAGGGGTGCAAGAGGACCCAGCGGGAGAATTCCTCTCCTAGGGATGCAGGCCGGGCCCTCAGCAGCGGGATCGTCACCCAGTAGGACGGGAGGCGGCGGCCAAGCTCTCCTTCCTGCCCAGCTGGTCTCCACGCGCCGTCTCCCGCAGGCCTGTGCCGCCTTTGCTGAGGCCCAGCACCAGGGAGTTGACAGTGGCCGGCAGATGGAGATCCTCGAGGGAGCACGGGCTGTGGCCGGAGGTGGACTCAGGACGTTGCTGTGTGTCACTGGTTGGGGGTTGAGGAGGCTAGCCTGGAAGTGACCCGGTCAGCATCCTCAGACAAGGAGAGGCCATGACCGTCGGATTTTCAGATGGCCCAAAGCTGGGGAGAATGGTGGCTGCGGTGCAGGCTGGAGACTGAAGACAAGGCGAGGGCCGGCAGGACGGCCACACCAGCGAGAGGCCGGGACCTGGGGCGCTTCTGTGATCAGGCCTCTGACCACACCTGTCACACACCTGGTTCTGACCAGGGGGAGAGTGGGCTCCTGGAAAGCGATTGCTGGGAGCCCTGGCACATGGCCCCCTGGGGACTCAGGGTTTTCCCTCCCCTGGCCTCTTCCTTTTGCTCCTCACTGGGGTTCCCTTCGTGGGAAAGGAGAGGAAGAGTGGGGTGCAGACATCAGGCCAACATCACTCAGGGTCGCTGTCCCCTGCCCGCCCTCGGCTCTGTCCTCAGAGGGACTGGGTCATGTTCCCCCAGCACCCTGGGTCCAGGCGTCCGTTCCTCTACCCAGCATCCCCATCAGCATCCTGTGGACAGGCCAGCGGGGAGATGGTTTTTCTAGGGTGTCTGTACCCTGCTCCCTTCCCCAGGACTCCGGCTCTGCCTGGCTCCATGGCGGCCACCGTAGGTGGGGAAAGAACTAGTTTTATTGTAACAGGAAATACATCCTTGGCCTCTCTCCTGTGTCTGATCAGACCTAGACCGGAGATGTCTCTAAAGGAGACAGTGGCCCAGGTGAGACCTCGATGGGGCCCTGCTTTCCCCTAAAAGTGCAGGGGTGGCTGGTGGGGAACAGAGTCTGGTGTGTCTGTGTGAAGGACGCCCACCTCGGGTCCCAGTGCCGCGGCCTCCACCGTGGGAAGAAGGAGATGCAGCAGCCCCTCGGGGTGCGTCCTCAGTGGAGAGCCCGTCACCCTGGCCCTCGTCCATGGGGACCACGGGTCCCTCCTCGGCACAGGCTCGCCTTCCAGAGGCCGGTGGGCAGCTGTTCCGGGCAGTGCAGACGAGAAATGTGTCGGATCCTGTTACCCACCTGTGGGGTTCTCCCTGTAGGAGCAGCCCCCGTTAGCCAAGAAGAGTTGCTGTGCTGACCAGCCAGGGAACCCGGCCCTGGTCTTGTTACCGTGTTGGCAAACCTTCTCCAGATTCCCTCTGTGCAGTCTGTGATTATGTGTTTGGATTTACATTTTTTTACTTTTATAAAAGCAAATTACATTCTTGTAAACTAATCCAGACATCAATTTCCCCACCCCTACCATGCAGCTCTGCTCCTTAGACTTACAGCCACTTGCAGGACAGTGAGTTCACGGGTCCCTGAGACCACCCTCAGGTTCACTGATTCTCTAGGACACACAGGACTCAGCAAAGCTGTTACACTCCCAGTTACGGTTCATTACAGGGAAAGGATGCAGATTAAAATCAGCCAGTGTACGGGCTCAGGGGGCATCCAGGAGAGACCAGGAGCCAGCGTCCAGCTGTCCTCTCCCAGCAGAGTCTTGCCTTGGTGGCCAGGGATTTTATTGGGCGTTGGTCACATAGGCATGGCTGACCTTAGTCTCCACCCCTCCAGGGGTCAAGCTGATGCCACATGGCCCGAGGTCCCCCACCACAAATCAGGTTGTTAGCATAGACTGTCTGATGTGGCCCCAGGCCTCAGGTACACAAAGACACTCTTATCAGGTTGGACATTCCAGGGGTTCAGAGATGACCTCCAGGAGCCAGGCAAGGGCCAGACCTTTCTTTGGAATGTGCAGGGTCTGGACACCCCAGGCCTGCTGAGTTGACCCTTCACTGCCCAACAGTATTTAAGAGTGTGGGCTCTGGGTCTAAGAGGTGCAGGATCAAATCTCGGTTCTGCCATGAATTTGCTCTCTGGTTTAGTTTTTGTATCTCTTTGTGCCTCTCCTTCCTTATCAATAAAATAGGGCTGGTCATGGTACCCACCTGGCAGGGGTGTTGGGAGAGTGAGCTGTTAACCAGCGCGGCACCCCAAGGTCTTAGTGGAGGTTCGCTGTCTCATCACCATCACTAGCACACAGTTGGGGTATGCCTTCCCAGACTCCCACACGCACGCTGACTGTCCCATTTCCCTTATGTGGTGTCACTGGTGTGGGCGAAGGATCCTTTGTGTGCACACACTGTACTGACAGAAATGAGAGAATCCTGTTTCTTCTGTCCTTGCCCAAATGATTCTGAGGAATTTTCATGAAGAGCGGGCAGTCCTGCCTTGGGCTGCCTCCTCCCCACCCCCAGCACGGAGCCCAGGGCAGGAGTTTGGTGGATGGACAGACCCCAGCATTTAGTGTAGAGTCACCAAGGGCAAGCCCACTGGCTGGTCTTCCCCAGATCGAGTTTCTGATTTTGGGACTTGTACACTGTCTCCTCCTGGAGGGTCTCCAACCAGCTCGGCAGAGTTGGGCTCGGTGCCTTGTGACCCCCGGGGGCCCAGGCCAGCCAACCCTCCGTTGCCCACCTGACCGTGCCCAGGCCTGCGCGGACCCACCCACATAGAAGCACTCAGTGAGATAGAGAGGAACCCCCGTCGGAACCCCGTGGGGTGATGAGTACCTGCTTTGAGAATTCCATGGAGTAGGTATTGGGAAGTGGAACAATTCCACTTGCAGAGAGTGGGAGTGGACCGAATGCATCTTGAGGAAGAGGTTCCGAGACGTGAGTGCCGTGTGGGGCCTGGGGGGTCTGGAGTAGAGGCATGGCCAATCCACCCTGTCTATTTGTTACTAATCAGAGGGCTGGGCTTCTTGGTGGCAAGGTTCCCACTGTCCCTCGTCTTCTTACTGACCTGTTTTCTGCAGTGACATGCTGCCACCACCCCGCTGCAGCCCCATCGTCCTCCTGGATGGAGATTCCTGAGGCCGTGAGGGACCAGTGCTGTACTGGGTATATAACTTATCGTTCTATAGCCGTGAGGGCCAGGAGGCAGTTGGCAAGAACCAGGGTGGTTTGGATGGGGACAAAGCATTTGGTCAGGGGCCATGGAGACCAGTCAGTAGAGAGTGTCGGACCTGGCTGATGCATTGACTCATTAAATAGCAAAGTGATTAATAACGAAGCCCCCCAGCATCTGTTGAGTGCCCACTGCATGCCACACTGAACTCACCCCTCAGCAAGCAAGACGCTCCCTGTGTACTGTAGGTTGGGGCCAGCGATGTCACGTATCACGCCCAGGGCCCCCAAGGGGACTCTACCCCAGGCCTGACTGGATTCCAAAGGCTACCCCTCGCCCCATGCACGTGTCTCGGGTCCCTCAGATCTGGGAGACGACTGCTCTGTGAGCACCCCATGCGGGCCTGTGGCCACACGGTGTTTCCCATATGTAAGTTTACTTCTTGTTTGGCTACCCCATAGAAAACTTGGAAATCAGGAAAAGGGATAAAGTCGCCCAACCCCTGTGGAGGCCGTCCTGGGCCGTCGGACTCTGATGTCTCCTGGGCTGTCTCCCAAGGTGGCTCTGACACCCGGGTCAGCACCATGTTCGTTTTTTGCCGTCTGCACCTTCCGTCTTCACTCGCGAAGGTGAACGTGAAGTACGGTGGGCAGTGTAGCCGTCCAGGTGGAGACAGCCTGCCCGCGGTCAGGAATCCAGATGGAGGGTAGAGCCCTGGAGACGGTCTGAGGTGTGCTCCTGTCCACCTGTGACGCCGGCACTTGCTGAAGATCGTCCTGTGCCGGGTTCCCTCCAGGCGGTGACCCTGGCCCACGTGGGCCCCCTTGGACCCCCTTGGACACCTGTGTGGGGCCACCTGGAGGTCGTGGCCTGAGGCAGGGAACAGGCTGAGCATGGAGTGGGAAGGATCAGCTTCTAGCTCTGCCCTCCCCGGCTGTGGGCCTGGAATGCCCTCACCTCTCCAGCCTCAGTCTACCGGCCTCTGAAATGGGGTCAGTAAGGCCTGCCCGTCCCCCTGGGAGCTGCTGTTAAGGTACCAGGACCTGAGCTGCTAAGAGGGGCCCTTGAGTACGCACTCTGCAGTTCTATCCACATTTTGAGCTGTGTTGCTGTTACCTGCCTGGAGCCTCTTGGAGAGGAGAGAGGAGAGAGGTGGGGCTGGGAACCAGCAGGCTCCCGGGGTGAGGGGGCTCAGAGAAGCTCCCCTGAAATGGACCATTGGCAGAAGCCACTTGGCAGGTCCAGAAGGTTCCTCAGTTCAGGGTAGGGACCCCCTTTTCCCATGGAGTCTGTATCTGTTTTGTCCCTGTGTTGTGGCCATGACCCCCTCATTACCTAGACTTCCCGAGTCTTACTTTTCCAGTCTGTGAAATGGGAACAGTGCCTGGGCTTATAATAAAGCTGTGATCGCTAGCTGTGGGTGCTTGTAACGCAGCGAAGACGCACTCTTTCTTGGGATCATAACTTCGTATCCGTGAGAGCAGAGACGCTCCTCAGAGCCAAAGCTTTCCTGGCGGTGCCTCAGAACCCTGTGGTTTTGTGGTCAGAATACCAGATGGAGCTCAAATGGCCGGGGTGGAAAAGGAAGGCGCAGGAAAGGGTAATGGGTGGGAGTCTGCAGGCTCTCCACAGGGGGTGATCTGGTAATTAATTAACTTTTAATCTTGGAAGAAATTTTTGAGCACCATTAATTTTCTCAGGCTGCCAAATTCGCTTCTTTCTCTTGGGTGGCTCTGGGCAGGGTCTTTATTTTGTCCGCTGATGTGTCCTCAGTGCCTGTACAGGCTCTGCCACGTCGTGGGGGCTCAGTAAATACTTGCTGAATGAAGGACTGAACAAAGCTTTGAGCACACAAATTCATTTATAAATAGGGTTCTCCCACCTCTACCACAGTCAGTAAAACAAAGATCTCAAAAAAAATGTGGTAGTTGAGCCCTGATACCTTTCTGTGGTCTGGTGGCTGAGGGTGAATGCATCTGACTGCAGAGTAGAAGCGCCTGGATAAACACACAGGTGGTAAAGAGCTTGAAAACAAAATGACAACTGATGAAGAACAGCTGTAGTAGCCACACTGATGGTAGTGGTTACAACGTGGCTGCCCGCCGTGGAGAGAAGTCTGGAGGTCCTCAAAGAGTCAAATGTAGAGCTGCCACATGACCCAGTGATTCCACTCCCAGGCGTGTGCCCAAGAGAAGTGAAAACATGTGCGTGAATGTTCATGGCAGCACTATTCACAATAGCCAAAAAGTGGAAACAACCCACGTGTCCACCAACAGATGAATGGATAAGTAGGTATGGTCTGTCCACACAGTGGAATATTATTCACTCATAAGAGGGAATGAAGCACTGACACGTGCTCAACACGGATGAACCTCAAAGACATCGTGCTCAGTGGCAGAAGCCAGACACAAAAGGACACACCTTGTATGACTCCAGGTATATGAAATATATATGAAATGCACAGGATAGGCAAATCCGTGCAGACAGAAAGGAGATTAGTGGTTGCCAGGGGCGGGAGTGGCTGGGGAGGGGATTTGGGGGGAGAGAGGGGTGGGGAGTCACTGCTAATGAGCATGGGGTTTCCATTTGGGGTGATGGAAGTGGTCTGGAATTAGACGGTGCTGATGATCGCACAGTATAGCTAAGAGCCACTGAGTTGTACACTTTACAATGGTGAATTTTATGCTATGTGAATTTTATCCCAGTGTAAAAAGTTGTCAAAAAACTAAACTTTATACTACCACACACCCTGTTAGAATGGCCCAAATCCAAAACACTGACACCACCAAATGCTGGTGAGAATGCAGAGCAACGGGAACTCCTGTTCATTGCTGGTGGGAACACAAAATGATACGACCACTTTGGAAGACAGTTTGGTAGTTTCTTACAAAACTAGAGATATTACCTAAAGCAATCTACAGATTCAGTGCAATCCCAATCCGAATCCCAATGACATTCTTCATAGAAATAGAACAAAAAATCCTGAGGCCGGCCTGGTGGCACAGAGGGTAAGTGCGCGCGCTGCGCTGTGGCAGCCCGGGGTTCAGGCCCCGAGTGCGCACCAATGCACTGCTTGTCAAGCCATGTTGTGGCAGCGTCCCATATAAAGTGGAGGAAGATGGGCACAGATGTTAGCCCAGGGCCAGTCTTCTTCAGCAAAAAGAGGAGGATTGGCAAATGTTAGCACAGGGCTGATGTTCCTCACAAAAATAAAAAAAATAAAAACACAAAAATGATTAAAAAAAATAAAAAAAGAAATAGAACAAAAAATCCTAAAATTTATATGGAACAGCAAAAGACCCCGAATAGCCAAAGCAATCCTGAAAAAAAAAGAACTAAGCTGGAGGCATCACAATCTCTGGCTTCAAAATATACTACAAAGCTATAGTAATCAAAACAGCATGGTGCTGATACTAAAACAGACACACAGATCAGTGGAACAGAATTGAAAGCCCAGAAATAAAACCACACTTCTATGGACAGCTGATCTTTGACAAAGGAGCCAAGAACATACAATGGAGAAAGGAAAGTCTCTTCAGAAAATGGTGTTGGGAAAACTGGACAGCCACATGCAAAAGAATGAAAGTAGACCGTTATCTTTCATCATATACAAAAATTAACTCAAAACAGATTGAAGACTTGAATGTAAGACCTTAAACCATAAAACAGAAGAAAATATAGGCAGTACACTCTTTGACATCGGTCTTAGCAGTGTCTTTTTGAATACCATGTCTACTCAGGCAAGGGAAACAAAAGAAAAAATAACAAATGGGACTACATCAGACTAAAAGGCTTCCGCACAGCAAAGGAAACCATCAACAAAACGAAGAGACAGCCCACCAACTGGGAGTTGATTTCCAAAATATATAAAGAACTCACACAACTCAACAGAGAAAAAAACAAATAACACAATCAAAAAATGGGCAGAGGATATGAACAGACATTTTTCCAAAGAAGATATACAGATGGCCAACAGGCACATGAAACTATAGTCAACCTCACTAATTATTAGGGAAATGCAAATCAAAACTACAATGAGATATCATCTTACACCCGTCAGAATGACTATAATTAACAAGACAAGAAATAACAAATGTTGGAGAGGATGTGGAGAAAAGGGAACTCTCATACACTGCTGGTGGGAATGCAAACCAGTGTAGCCACTATGGAAAACAGTATGGAGATTCCTCAAAAAACTAAAAATAGAAATACCATATGATCCAGCTATCCCACTACTGGATATTTATCCAAAGAACATGAAATCAACAATTCAAAAAGATTTATGCACCCATGTGTACACTGCAGCATTATTCACAACAGCAAAACGTAGAAGCCACCCAAGTGCCCATCAACTGATGAATGGATAAAGAAGATGTGGTATATACATACACACACACACACACACACACACACACGCACACACACACACTGGAATACTACTTAGCCATAAAAAAAGACAAAATCGTCCCATTTGTGACAACATAGATGGACCTTGAGGGTATAATACTAAGTGAAATAAGTCAGACGGAGAAAGACAAACACCGGATGATTTCACTCATATGTGGAAGATAAACAAACACATGGATAAGGAGAACAGATTAGTGGTTACCAGAGGGGAAAGGGGTGGGGGGAGGGCGAAAGGAGCAAAGGGGCACATATGTATGGAGATGGGTATAAACTGGACTGTCGGTGGTAAACACGATGCAGTCTATATAGAAACTGAAATATAATAATGTACACCTGAAATTTGTAGAATGTTATGAGCCAATATGACCTCAATAAAATAGTTTAAAAAAAAAACCTAAACATACTCTTACCATACAGTCCAGCAATCAATCACGTCCCTTGGTGTTTGCTCAAAGGGGCTGAAAGCAGGTCCACACAAAAGCCTGTGCATGAATGTTTATAGCAGCTTTGTTCATAATTGCCACAAGTTTGAAGCAACCAAGATGTCCTTCAGTAGGTGAGTGCGTAAATAAACTGTAGGACGTTCAGAAAACAACAACATTCAGTGCTAAAACAAAATATTCTGTCAAGCTATGAAAAGACATGGAGGAAACTTAAATCCATATTGCTAAGCGAAAGAAGCCAATCTGAAAAGGCCACGTACTGTGTGATTCCAACTCTGTGACCTTCTGGAAAAGCAAAACTATGGAGACAGTAAGAAGATCAGTGGGCGCCAGGGTTTAGGGGGAAGGGAAGGATGAACAGGTGGAGCACAGAGGACTTTGAGGGCAGTGAAGCTTCTCCGTACGAGACTACAATGGTGGATACAGGTCCTTACATGTGTCCAAACCAGAGAACGTACAACACCAGGGGTGAACCCTGACGACAACTGTGGACTCCGGTGGTGATGATGTGTCAATGTAGGTTCATCCTTGGTAAAAAAATGTACCACTCTAGGGGCCAGCCCGGAGGCGTATAGGTTAAGTGCGCGCGCTCTGCTTCAGCGGCCCGGGGTTCGCAGGTTCGGATCCTGGGGGCGCACTGTCGCACCGCTTGTCAAGCCAAGCTGTGGCAGCATCCCACATAAGGTGGAGGAAGATGGCATGGATGTTAGCCCAGGGCCAGTCTTCCTCAGCAAAAAAGAGGAGGATTGGCATCAGATGTTAGCTCAGGGCCAATCTTCCTCACACACACACACACACAAAAAGTACCACTCTGGTGAGTGATGTCGAAATAGAGGGAAGTGACGAATGTGGGGGCAAGGGGTATGTGGGGACTCTATACTTTACCCTGAATTTTGTTGTGAACCTAAAACTGCTCTAAAAAAAATAAAGTCTTAAAAAACAAACAAATCAGAAAACAAAATCGCATCTGCCTTTAGGAAGAATAATCTGTTTTGAAGTGAAACACCGTTCTCTTGGGCAGAAGGCTTTCCTGCCTGGCGTTTTGCTGTTTCTCGCATCCTTAATGCCTCTGACACTGTCCCCAACATCACAGACACATGCAGCCCACGGCCACGGGGTCTGCTCATCCTGGATGGTGTCACTGTCTCTTCCAGTCGCAGGCGATTGGAATTCCACACGACAAGGCGTGACGTCCACAGCATGGGCCGTCTTTCCATCATGGTCTTGGTGACCTGACTTGCTTCAGAGGCATCCATCAGGGGGCTGGTACTAGGGAGGGTCTCTTGGAAGCCCCGGGAGAGACTTCCCCTAGTGTCACATGCAGGTGACATTATGTCTCCTAATGTCACACCTACCTTCCTCAGCCAGTGTCTGGCTGGGAGAACGGGAGATTTTACCCAGGAGCTGCAGGCTCCCTCCACGAGGTGAGATCCTAGCTGGGATTACCTTCCTGTTGGGAAGGGTGCCGTGCGCGTGGCCCCAGTATCTACTCTACTCAGATTACTCACATCATCCACAAATTCATAACCTAGAAAGGCAAAAATGTAAACTCAGATCTCATCCTGGAAGGCTTGATGTGAGGCTGACGTGAGATGGTGCCTGGACCGGTGCTTTGTCAACTGTAACTCACTCAGCATCGTAAGCCCTTATCATCCCTGTGTTTGAACGTGGACTTCGCTGACACGAGAGCTCACAGCGGGGGCCAGACTCCCACCTTTCACAGCTGGGATTGGTGGTTAAGTCCCTTTTTTTAAATGCCCTTTCCTTAGGCTGAGCACGGATAGGAGATGTGCTCTGAAATTTCCTTCCAATTAATCAACAATTATAAAATGCCTACCAGGGTGCCCTTTGAGGGTGGAGACCAAGTCTAAAATGGACAGGGTCCCTGGCCTCGGAGTATGCTGTCCAGTCGAGCATGCAGGCTTTGCGCAGATGGAGAGGCGGAGAGCAAGATGGCCTGTGAATGCAGTGCATCCTGGACCCGGCTCGTGCACCTGACGGAGGGCTGGGTCGTGTGCGGAAGTTGGCTCAGCCTGCAGATCGGTGCTCGGCATTTTGGAATCTTGGAACCGGCTCTCAACAACCCCGCCCCCTGCCCCCGGAAGGTCCAGCAGTTTGCTCAGGTGAATGAAATCCTTCTGTGTGTTCCAGCACACGGTATTAGATAACACTGGCTCCTGTAACTAAGAAAGTTGTTCTCCCTTCAATTCTGGTATAATTCCCAGTGGAACGGAAGCTCTCCGGGGCAGGGATTTTTATTGGTTTTGTTGCTCGATGTGTCCCAAGCAGCCAGGGAGAGAGCTAGGCACGCAGTCTGTGCTCAGCAAATACTTGTAAGAGCGAGAGGATGGAGTCTTTGATGAGAGCAATTGATGAGAGAGTCCTGGTTGGCTTTGTCAGGGAGCCTTAAGGCTTCTCGGATAATTGCTGATCTTCCTTTTCAGCAGGAAGGGCCAGAGGCAGGCTGAGCATCTTGGCTAGAAAGAATACTGAGCTAGAATTTAATCACCTGCATGTCTCTTTTTATGGCTGGTTTATGGTAAACAGCATGCCGATGCACATCTCCTACTGTTCCACCGTCGAAGCACCCCCCGCGCCCCCCCGCCCCGGAAAAGGTATTTTTGGTTACTTGTGATTTTAGAATTAATATTTAATTTATCGGAGGTACAAATCCCCAAACCTAACTTTCTTAAAACTTGTAAATTTGGTTTACAACTATTATTCTATTTACGAATCTAGTGGATTTCATGATCTCTGAAGAGTGGGCCTTTGGTAACAGTGGGATCTCGTTTACAGACTCAAGTTCCCTTAAATTGTAACAAAAAGTTCTGTTTCAAGAATTTAAACAATTCTTATACTGAACATAGGGGGGAACCTTAAGTTCTCTGAAACATTCTAGAAATGTTCTCAGTTTTCTTAAAATTATCTTTCACTTTCAGTATAAGATCTTATGTCTAAGTCTGTCATTCAGTTGCGTATTTGGCTGGGATAACAAGGTTAATTTGTTAGGCAGTCTTCAGTACCAAGTATCAACAGGCGCGGTACGTAAAAATGAAATCTTATTTCTGGATTTAACGTACAGGATTAGTTAGGTGCTTCTGGTTTCTTTCTTCATGTCTATCCTTAGGTTTAAGACTTCTTGGGCTTACAGAACATAGGCCCACGAAGGAAGCAGACCAGCCCAGCAGCGTGGACCTTCCATCTCAGTCTCTGGGGTTGACGACCCTCAACCAGGGTGTGTTGCTAGAACCAGTATTTGCGTTTTCTCGGGGTACCCACCTGCATGTGACGCTCTCTGTAGCCTTAGCCAGTCCTCTCTGGTTTACAAGGCCTGGGTCCTGCAGCCCACCAGCCCAGAACCCTGCTCAATGTACCTAGATTATTCTGCATGCTTTGAATCCACAATCCTAGTTTGTAAGGAAGTTGTAGCTAACTTCCTCAATTTCGTGGTTCTATTTTGCACTTTTTTGGCTCTCCTAAGACATTTAAAGTACTTCCTGGTTGGCTCTGAAGACACTTTATGGCCAGTTCATCAGATCCTTCATACCTGGGTGTGTAACTTCTTGTAAGTTTATTGGTCCTGGAATTCTGCGTTCTCCTGTGTCTCTGGGGCTGGGCCTCACCTTGAAATCTGCCTCTCTCCCATCTCCATCTGCCCTTTGGATCCAGCACTTAAGTCGTGCTTACTGGCTTGATTCTGGTTTTTCTTTTTAAATAAAATCCGAGTTTATGGAAGTGAGGTGATGTAAAGGAGACTAGCACGTGAGTAACCTGGGGTATGAGTTCACGTCAGTTACGGTGGTTTGTGAGTAGTTGAAGGTAGAGGGTGGGGGCTGAAGCAGACGTGCGTGCCCTGCCTCCCTGCACTCCCCTGCAGGGTCCTCGCATCTCAGCCCTAACTCCCGGCTCTGATGCTGGGGCCCAGGGACCACGTGGACGCCAACAGGTGCCTGCCATTTAGTTATCCCCGAGGACCAGGCCTCTGTAGACAAACATCCTCAGATGTGACCTCCACGGCCACCTGGGGAAAAGCTTAGCCCTTGAGCTTTCTGGACACCTACTATTCCCTTTCACCCCACTCTGGAGCTGGCGGTGATATGTTCGGTGTTGGTGAGGCTTTGGGGTTCTCTCTGTGCTGTGATTCCTCTGTAACACAGGAACAGTGGTGCTCTTGGCTCAGCCCAGAGCTGTCATGGGCTGAACTGTGTCTCCCCAAAATTCATATGTTGGCCTGCTAACCCCCAGTGCCTCCGAATGTGACCTTATTTGGAGATAGTTAAAGTGAGGTCATTAAGGTGGGCCCTAATTCAATAGGACTTGTGTCCTTATATAAAGTGGAAATTTGGAGACAGACATGCACATAGGGAGAATGCCGTGTGAATATGAAGATGGCTTTTATAGGCCAAGGAGAGAGGCCTGGGGCAGATCCTTCCCTCGATGCCCTCACAAGGAACCTGCCCTCCCGACACCTCGATCTTGGACTTCCAGCCTCCAGACTGAGAGACAGTAAATATCTGCTGTCACCCATCTGCGGTGCTTTGCAGCCCTAGCAAACTAATATGGGTGCCAAGGGGCCAAAGCCAGGATGGAGACCTCCAGGTAGAGAGCTCACTGCGGGAGGCAGTGGCATTCAGGGGAACACTGACAGCTGGCTGGACGGGGACTCCGGTCCTGACTGCCACACTGGTGCCCTTTGACCTTGGAGAAACGGTGCGTATTTCCAAGGCGCGGTTTCCTCCTGTTGTGATGGCGATCCCAGCGCCTCCTCTGTGCAGGGTCGGGAGGAGTTGGAACGTCTTGCTACAGGCCCAGCCCTGGGACATGGGATGGCTCTGCTGACAGTGGGGGAACCCAGGAAATGGCTGTCTCTTTCCAGCAACAAAATAAAGTCAGCTTTGACTTGGAATTGCTGTACAGCCGTGTGGGGCAGGCGTGGAGACATGGGCTAGAATTCTGGGCAGGCCAGCGGAAGCGCTCCCAGCCCGTTTCTGCGAGAGTCACGGTCATTTTGTGCGTTGAGTGTGATCTGACGGAGGAGCGTGGCTTTGGCACGGCCACGGCTTGGATGTTACATCCCGGCATTACCTGGAGGGGTCTGTATCTCTGTCCATCTGGCAAGGCAATGGCGAGAAGGATTTTATTCACCCTTTGTTTTCCTAGTTCTTTCCAGATTACCAGATTTGGTTCTCCAGACTTATTTTTTCCCTTGTGACAAGATCTTTTTTTTTTATTGAGGTCATAATAGTGTATAACACTGTGAAATTTCAATTATACATTATTATTTGTCAGTCACCATACATATGTGACCCTTTACCCCTTTCACCCACCCCCCAACCCCGTTCCCCTCTAGTGACCACTAATCTGTTCTCTTTATCCATGTGTTAGTTTATCTTCCACTTATAAGTGAAATCATTCGGTGTTTGTCTTTCTCTGTCTGGCGTATTTTGCTTAACGTAATACCCTCAAGGTCCACCCATGTTGTGACAAATGGGACGATTTTGTCTTTGTTTGTGACTGAGTAGCATTCCATTGTATATATACACCACATCTTCTTTATCCATTCATCAGTTGACGGGCACTTGGGTTGCTTCCACGTCTTGGCTGTCGTGAATAATGCTGCAGTGAACACAGGGGTGCATAAGTCTCTTTGAATTGTTGATTTCAAGTTTTTTGCATAAGTACCCAGTAGTGGGATAGCTGGATTGTATGGTATTTCTATTTTGTAAATCTCCGTACTGTTTTCCATAGTGCCTGCCCCAGTTTGCATTCCCACCAGTGGTGTATGAGGGTTCCCTTTTCTCCACATCCTTTCCAACTTTTGTAATTTTTTGTCTTTGTGATGATAGCCGTTCTAATAGGTGTAAGGTGGTGTCTCATTGTAGTTTTGATTTTTATTTCCCTGATGATTAGTGATGCTGAGCATCTTTTCATGTGCCTGTTGGCCGTCTGTGTGTCTTCTTTGGAAAAATGTCTGTTCAGATCCTCTGCCCATCTCCAGACTTTTTTAAGGGAATAAGGAAGAGCTTTTGTTTGAATTGGGTGTTTACCTTTGGCAAGGAATGCTCCTCCATTAACGCTGTAATATTTTATAAACAGCACTTGGTTATTTCCTCGGGCGCCTGCGTGTGACTTAATTAAGCAGGCTTGATTGCATCTCTGGGTCCTGCGTTTTCCTGTCACCTTTATGAGCTGATGGCCTCCTGACGGCTTGATAAAAACTCTAGGAAAAAGAAAGCCTTAATGAATATAGATTTCCGTGCAATTTGCATTTGTGAGCGAACAGTCTAGTAATGACTGAAAGCAGAAAGTATAAAATTGGATTGATTAAGTAATTTTCCTGATAAAGGCAAGACCCTTCCATTCAGGGGGGTGCACGCTGTTCCATTAACCCCTGCCTTGCATTTCTTTTCATTAAAGACAACCCACGTGAAGGCTCAGGTTCCAGCCTGTCTGTTTACAGTGGGGACAGGTTGGAAGGTCACAACATCGTCTCATTCCATTGAGGGAGACTGGACTCCAGCCAGTGATTGGGGTACAGGCATCTCGTGTGTGAGTTGTGACATAAAAATAGCAGTTGTGTTTGACATGCTGGTAAGTGGGCTTATAGGTGCAGACCGGTATTTTACAAGGGGCGCTGGCATTGTAGGTCTGGTATGAGAAGATGAGGAGAGGATTGTTACGGGCTGAATTGGGTCCCCCCAAAATTCATATGTTGGAGTCCTAACCCCAGCACCTCAGAAAATGACTGTATTTCTAGGTAGGGTTTTTTTTTTTTTTTTCTTTTCTTTTTTTTTGTGCTAAGGAAGATTCGCCCTGAGCTAGCATCTGCTGCCAATCTTTCTCTTTTTGTATGTGGACCACCACCACAACATGGCCACTGACAGATGAGTGGTGTAGGTCCACGCCCAGGAACTGAACCTGGGCCTCTGAAGCAGAATGTGCTGAACTTAACCATTAGGCCACTGGGCGTGGCCCTTGAGATAGGGTTTTTAAAGAAATACTTAAGTTAAAATGGAGTCGCTAGGGTGGCCCTAATCCAATGTGACTGGGGTCCTTATAAGAAGAGGAGATCAGCACACAGACACACACAGAGGGACGACCACTTGTGGACAGAGGGAGAGGACGGCCGTCTACACGCCAAGGAGAGAGGCCTCAGGAGGAACCAGCCCTGCCCACACCTGGATCTCGGATGTCCAGCCTTCAGGACGGGGAGACCATCAATGTCTGTGGTTTAATCCCCCAGTCTGTGGGACTTTGTTACAGCAGCCCTAGGGAGACTCATTCAAGAATGGAGCTGTCAGAGGTGAGGTACACAGCTTCCCTTCACCGTAATAGTTAATAATCACATGGATATCAATTGCTAATGAGTACTTACTGTTTATCGAATGTGCTGTGTGATGCGTATGTTTCTTTTTAAATTATCCCCTTCTCCAGTGCAGTAGGGGCTGGTCCCCCTCCTTACAGATGAGGACAGCGAGGCTGACAAGGAGATGACATGATTGGTGCAGGCCACAGGGCCAAGGGTGGTGGCTGTGCATGTGGGCTCAGCTCTGTCTGACTAGAATGTCTGTACTATCACCGTATCCCTGGGCATCTCCCATCCTGGTTTTCTGTCACATCCTGTTGGAATGTCTGGCACTTCCTGACATCCATTGTCAGAAAGGGGTGAGGCCTTGAGAGGCCTGGGGCTTGGGGCGCAGTCTGGGCCCTCACCCTCATTGTGGAGGGTGGTGACCATATGCTGGTTCCAATGTTTCAGCTTCCAGACAGCAGCGACCTGTTGTCCCTTCCTCTGAGAAGTGGCACAGACATCCCCTGTCCCCACTGACATTCTGGGGTTTAGTCTGGGGATGAGGAGACAGACTGCATAGGTGCCTTGCAGGCTTCCCGGCCCCTGGACCTCGGGAGCGCCTTCCCTCGCTCCCTCGCTGAGTCCTGACCCCATCGTCTGCAGGGCCTGGTTGTTGATTAAATGCAAGGAGCACGCAGAGCCTCTGAGGTCGCCGTCAACAACGCCTTGCGTTCAGAAGGCGTTCTGCGATGCTCAGGAGGAACTGTTGGCCGGCCAGGACAACAGTGCGGCCTAGAGAAACAGCAGCTGCAGCCCCCCGGCACGGCGCTTCCAGGCAGCTCGGGTGGTGGTAACTGCTTTGCTGGTTACATCCTTTTTCATCCCTGGGCAGGTGGCCCTCCAGGTGGGCCTCACCTGGACACATCTGATGTTAGTAGCTTACATGTCAACGACTTGCCGCATCTTCACAGATGAGGTCTCTGCCGGGCTGGGGAGAGAAGGTCACCCTCCCGGGCAGGCCTCACTCTTCCCCGTCCTGCTGGAGGCTCGGTCTGTGTCCTGAGTTGTTCTGATTGCTCAGCTCCTTGCTCTGTCCCCTCTCTCTTATCCTTGTAACCAGGCAGCCAGCCCTTCCCCCAGGTTCTGGGCTTTGAAATCTGGGTGATGGAGGAGCCCAGGCCTTCTCTTCAAGTCTTCCTGCTTCATGTGTCTCCCCAGAGAAGCAGCGGGTCCAGCAGTCAAGGCTTGGGAAGGGGAGATCTAGATTCAGAGTCTGCCTCTAAGACCCACCAGCTGTGCTGCGTTGGACATGTAAAACTCGCCCTCTCGGGGTGTCATTGGGCTCGTGTGTAAAGACGGGCAATACTGTCCGGGGTATATGGGGTTCATCAATTACATACGCACTGGTTGATCAGCCATGATGCATCAGGCACTGGGATAACGCCACCGGATCTGGAACGGGATACCGTCATGGAGCCGAGGGAATGGGTAGTGCTGGGGAGACCCTTGGGTCAATCAGGGCGTCTGCTGGTAGACTGGGGGCAGCTAAGGCACATTCAAGAGGAGGCTCGGGAACAAGAACCTACAACAAAGGTGTTAGAGAAAATGAATGGTTGATGATTTCAGGCCCAGAACGTAGGATGCACCCATCTGGCCATCAGGAGAGTCTTGTCAATGGGATTGGAGAACTTTTTTCTTCTCTTTGCATCTGTGATCACTGACTCCTGGCTGTTGACAGGTGTGGTTTGTGGTGTGGCAGCTTCCAGAGGCTCAGGCTTCATCCAGGTGGGAGCTGTGCTCCGAGACCCCCAGGGATTACTCCTGCCTGCCTTGACCCCTCACTTGATTGAGTGAGGAGGTGACTCCCCAACCCCGGACTAGAGAAAAGGTCAGGGTCCTAGGAGACCACATAGACCTGAGCTCCACCTGTAGGTTGGTCTTATTCACCTCAATGAACCCAGTGCTCGGCACAGCACAAGAGCATAGCAAGCCCTCAGCCAACGAGACTGGGTATGGATCCATGATAGATGAATGACGGGTCACCAGGACCCAGCATGTTGCATTTGGGTCCCGTGCCTCAGTTTCATCTTTTGAGTACAGTTAGTTTCATTGTCTCCACTGCTGTACCTGGTTGCCAAGGCAATTCGTGTGGCCTTAGTTATTTCTGTCTTTCAATTATTCACATACCTGTACCTTTTCATACATCAGCTATAAATATTACCTGTATTTTCCTGTTACCTTACGCAGAAGTCCCCCTCCCTGGAGGGAGAGAATTCTGTTTCTGGAAGGACCCATGCAGCTCCTGGTTGGAAATCCTCAGTCTTCAGGGGCATAGTGTGTTCTGAGGGGTGTGGGAGGCTTCACAGGCTGTTCTGGGCATTCCTTCCTGGTGATTTGGGACCCAGGAGGGAGTGCAAGGGCCCAGGTCTGGGGAGAGGGGGGTGCTTTCCTCTTCTTCTTGAGATGCATTGAGGTGCATCTCAGCCGAGTGCTGGTGGTCCCAGCGACAGCTTTCTGGAGGTGTCAGGACTTCCGTCAAAGCCTTGCTTTGGGTCTGAGGGCACATGGGGTGAAGGCCACGCTCAGTGCCCAGCACTGCTCAGCAATTAGCAGAGACAGACCTATTCCTCTCTTGGAGCAAACTCCAGTCTAGCTGAGAAGCAGACCTAGAATGTTCTCCAATCATCTGCTGCTGCATAAGACACTGAAACTTAGGGACTTAAAACAATGGCCATTTTACTTGCTCATGACTCTGCAGGTCAGACTTTCAGGCAGGGGTGAGCTTGTGTTATTCACTCCAGAAGTCTGGGCTGGTGCTTCTCCACGTGGCTCTCTGGGGCTTCCTCAGAACACGGTGGGCTCAGGGTCGCTGGACTTCTTAACATGGGAGCTGGCTTCCAAGAAGTGAGGACGCGGCTCTCTGAAGGCTCAGCTGCAGAAGTGTCGTGGCTTTGTTTCTGCTGCTTTCTGTTGGTCAGAACAAGCCACAGGACCAGCCCAGATTCAAGGAAATGAGACTCCACCCCTTGGTGGAAGGAGTTTGCAGAGTTCGTGGCCACCTTGGATCCATCACAAAATGCCTACCCTTATGTCTCTTTAATACAAACTGGTGAGTGGGGGGGCAGCTGTAGGGTTGTGATTTAGCTGCGTGATCTTGGACATCAGCCAGTGGGTTGGAATCCTGCCACCACCAGCCAACAGCTGTGTGACCTTGGGAAGCAGTTAAATCTTGCTCGGCCTTTATTTCCATGTGTGGGCTGTAAGATGGGACAGTACGTGCCTCCACTGGATTGTTGTCTAAATTAAACAACACGTGTCAAGCATATGGTCCTCAGTTAGTGTTAGTGACCCACTACTCAGATGGGGAGAAATCATCTATGATGATATGGAGCAAAGGAGCCTGACCTGACTTAGCTGGTGCACTCCTGGAGTGTGATTTCACTGTGACCTGGAGCACGCTGCTGAAGGAATTTCGGCTGATGCTGTCAGACATATGTTGGGAAGAGGACTGGGCGGGTGTGGGCAGAGTGACGAGCAGACGCTCCAGCCATCCTAGAGCAGAGTGCTGGCAACAGAGAAGGTGAGAGGGAGTGGGCGGGATTTGAGAGCGATTGAGGAGGTTAAGTCGCCAGGTCCCGGGGATGGCTAGGATGTGGGGGTTTGAAATGTCAAGGACAATGCCTTGATGTTGAACTGGGGCAAATGGATGATGTCAAGAACTGTAGAGGGTTTGAGATTTTCCCCTACGAGTCAGCCTGCCACAGCTTCATGATGCTGATAGAAGACACGAAACCCCCAGGTCAGAGACGAAGATCAGTTTATTGCTCACAGCCACAGCGGTGGGCAGAACATTGGCACTCTGTCAGGGTTCCCTGAGCCCAGATTCCCACACGGCAATGCAAGGAGGGCCGCAGGTACTGCATACGCAGTGGGCTGCCTTATGGGAGGGAAACTCTGAACTTAGGGAAACCGAGTCTTTATCCTGAACAGTAGGCATGCCTGCCCTGGGCTCTAGAGGGAAACACTGTATCTTCTGTAATGGGTTGAATTGGGTCCCCCCAAGACATGTTGAAGTCCTAACCCCCCAGTCCCCATGAATGTGACCTTACTTGGAAGTAGGGTCTTTGCTGATGGTCAAGTTAAGACGAGGTCATAAGGGGGGGTCCTAATCGGATGTGAATGGTGTCCTTATGGAAAGGGGTAATTTGGGCACAGAGACAGAGGGAAGACCATGTGAAACACAGGGAGAAAACTGCCATCTACAAGCCAAGGAACACCTGAGGCTACCTTCTGGAAGCCAGGAGAAAGGCGTGGAACAGATGCTCTCTCGGAGCTCTCAGACACCTTGATTTTGGACTTGATTTTCGACTTCTGGCCTCCAGAACTGTGAGACAGTAAACTTCTGCTGTTTTAAGCCACCTGGTTTATGGTACTTGGTTATGGCTGCCCCAGGAAACGAATACATCTCTAGGCTGTTCACTACACACACATAGTTGGGAGCAAAGAGGGTCAGTGCCTCTCCTCGCCAGATGTGCAGAAACGCAGGAGACCCAAGGAGGACCGTCTCCTGGCAGACGGATGATGGTGCTCCTCATGGACGTGGGGAGAGATTGGGAGGGAACGTTTCCTTTTGCCTGAAGGAGGTTGTCTCGTGGGAGGAAGGGCCTCAGCCCTCTAGCAAGGCTGCAGAACCAGCGTCAATATCTGGAAATTGCAGGGGAGCAGGTTTTTTTTTTTACTCCATGAAAGAGGAAAATCTTCTTACCACCGCAGGCATCCCCTGTTGGGGGAGGGAGTGGCAGCTAGGGGACACCTGGCGGGGTTGCTGAGGGGTCCCTGCCCCTGGTGGGAGGTTTGACCACACCCATGATGCTTAAGCTAGGCGGCACATCGGAACCCTGGGGCATAGGTTTCTTTCTAAAATACCAGTTCTTCTTCACCCTCACGCCACCTGAGATTCTGATCCAGCAGAGCAGATTGGGCCTCAGGATCTCAGCCTGTCAAAGCTCCCAGGTGGGTCTGACGGGGTCCAGGTTTGGACCAGTGGTACGCATCCACGTGGCTGTGGCTCCTTTTCTGCACCAATTCTGTTTGCTCATAACGAAGTGGAAGTTGCCCTGGACATCGAGCATCCCAGCATGTCACCTTGAGTGGACATCTCGTCTGCGTACCTTTGCTTTATCTCCTACAGCAGCTTCTAGCACTTTCCTCCTGCCTTTGGCCACTCAGGGACTTTTCTCTGACCTGACGCCTCTTCTTGCCTGTCGCAGATGGCCAGGCTGATCTGTGGTGCTGCCACAGGAGTCTCGCTGTCATTGTCATGCTGTGAGGTCCTGTGTGTGGTTGTCATTCTGAAAGACCACGTGTGGCTTGCGAGCAGGTGGCTTCTCTGCACGTGAGGGTGATGTATGCCCAAGTGAGCACCCTGCCTCCCCGGGAGCTCACCTTCTAAGAAGAAAACCCGGGATGAGGCAAACACAGGCCATTTCTCCAAATGCAGAGCGGGTAGAGATTTATTCCTCTGTGAAAGAATAAGATTTCCCCAAGACGGCCGCCCTACCTGATCCCTCTCAGGGAGCAAGAGGGGGTGAAAAGTAGGCACAGCTCGGTCTCCCTCCCTCCGTAGAGGGTCAGCGGTTCTCTATCGTTAGCGCATGAGAGCATCACCTGAGGAGTTGAGTTTTGGGGGTGCAGCCTGGGAGCCTTCCCTTTTAGGAAGCATCGCCCTCCCTGCCCCCACCATCCACCCCCTCCCCAACCAGGTCATCCTGGTGCTGGTGCTCCACGGACCACACTTTGAAAAATACGAACACCATGTTCAAAATAAAAGTCTGAATCTCTGCTAACTTTCAGGCAAAAGTCATTTCATGGTTAACGTGCCTTTTCTCAGTTGTATCCGAGAATGCTTATCGATAAATCCCTCCATTTTCTGTGGTCCCCTCTAGAACATATCTTAGTTATGCTTTAAAGTTCTTGGACTGGTCCTGTTATATTGTTATCTCTTCTCTTCTATTTTGCACCTCTTGGCTTTTTTGTTCTGATTTCTGGAAGATTCCTTCAATTTTATCTTCCTGGCCTTCTGCGATCATACTTTTAATTTGCTCGGTGTTGGGCAATCTTCCAATGTTTCTATTTAAGAGGGGCCATTGGCAACATGATTGGAAGATGGGCAGGGTTAGGACTTACAGACTGCTGGGATTCCCATAGGGGATGAAGGGGGGTTTTGGCCGTTTCACAAGGGGACCCCGACTGCTGGTATCTGTGCGTCTTTTCTCTTGGATTCATCAAGTTTTCCAGAAACGTCTTGAGTCCGGGATCCAAGTGACGGAAAGGAGCCTGGGATGGGGCTGAAATATTCCTGTTCAGCGTGTAGACTCTCTTACTCAGTCTCTGGTTATTGGAGTGATCCCACATCCCCATGTTCAGGTCTCACTCCAGAGTGTCAGCTTTCCCTCTTTTATCCGATGGGGACAGTCACGTGGGTGCCAGGTGGGAGGACTGGACCTGGGAAGCCAGCTGCTACAAGCACAAACTTTGAACCAGTCTTCCTGCCTTCGGTCCATCGAGAGGAACTCGCATTTCCCTTCTGGGGTCTTTCTGGAATTCTCTGCTGCTGGCTGGCTGGCTCTACTGGTTCCCGGAGGCAGTTCTCCTCAATAATCCACCATCTCTCGTCTGCCTTCCTAGCTTCTCCTCCTCTCTTTGTCCTTGTGTTCATGTGTGTTAGAAATAAAATCCTGGGGCTGGCCTGGTGGCATAGTGGTTAAGTTCACGCACTCTGTTTGGCGGCCTGGGGTTCTCGGGTTCAGCTCCTGGGCGTGGACCTATACACCGCTCATTAAGCCACACTGTGGCGGCGTCCCACATACAAAGTAGAGGAAGATTGTCACAGATGTTAGCTCAGTGACAATCTTCCTCAAGCAAAAAGAGGAAGATTGGCAACAGATGTTAGCTCAGTGACAATCTTCCTCAAGCAAAAAGAGGAAGGTTGGCAACAGATGTTAGCTCAGGGCCAATCTTCCTCATCAAAAAAAAATTTTTTTTTAAATCCCCATTCTGCCTTTTCTTGTGGGATTTCCAGTGGGAGCAGGGATGTGGCCAGTTTGCCATCTGGAAGTGGAAGGTTGCTTTGTAGGACGCCAGGATGGGACTGTACCCAGGGATTCTGCAGTGGTCTACTTAAGTGTTACAAGTGACGGCTGAAGATGGTACCAACCCTGTCGGGTTGTGGTTCCAGCACTTTCTACAAACTTGAGTTCCTGGGCTGAAATTAATTCGATCCACGTTAGCATGTGGGCTAGTGCGGTGTGGTTTATTTATGCTGATTGACAAGCTTTTTCAAACATGCCATCTGTGGATGTTTTCTAGAAGTTTGTATCTATTTTAATTAGGAACCGAACATTGTGTCTTTTTTGTTTGTTGTTGCAACATGGACTTGAGCCCTGGACTTCTTGTTCAAAGCTTTGTTCCATGGGTTTAGGTAAGGAACCTTGTGTTTTCTCTCTTTTCTTCTGCTCCCACCCTGGTAGGAAATGCTATTTTAACTGCCCAGCCCATAAATTAGCAAAGCTCGTCACCTCCTCCACATTTTGGCGTGGAAACCGCTTCCTCTGTTCTCTTTCCTTCCATCCTGTACCTATTGGCAAATAACAGCAGCAGGCAAAGTCCGTGTCAATAAAGCAAAGCACATATTCTGTGCCCTGTGGCTTGTTCTTATAAATAACAAGGGGTTCGGGGGCGAATGGAGACCCGGCCATGAGTACATCAGAAAAAGGGATACCCAGAGCTGTTTGTTTCTGCATAACTTTTTTCTGTAAGTGCAAAGCGGAAATAATAACATTGCCCCCAGGAAAGTCATCGAAATGCCTCATGGTTTCCACGTAGCAGGTGGATCAGAGTGTGGATGTTGGTTGTCAGCTCTGGGGAAGTCTCGTTGCCTCTGGGTCCCTAATTGTCCAGCAGAGCTTTGCAACAACTTGAACTTTGGGGATTCTCATTCAGAGGTGGTCTCTCATTTATTGAGGTCGTCTTTGATTTCTCTCGTTGGTGTTTTGTCATTTTCCGTGTGTAGGTCTTTCACATCTTTTGTCAGATTTCCCCCTAAGCATACCATATTTTTGTTGATATTGTAAATGGTATTGTTTTTAAATTTCACTTTCCAGTTGTTCGTTGCAACTATATAGAAACACAATGGATTTGTTTTATATTCATCTTGCATCCTCCAATCTTGCTAAAGTCACTTATTAGTTCTTGCAGCTTTTTCAAGAATTCCAATGAATTTTCTACATGGACAGGCAAGCCATCTGCAAGTAAAAACAGTTTTATTTCTTCCTTTCCAATAGGGATGTGTTTTATTTGTTTTTCTTGTCTTCTTGAGCAGAAGCTGTGAGAGTGGACGTCTCTGATCTCAGGGGGAACGTTCTCAGGCTTCCACCATTAAGTGTGATGCTAGCTGTGGGCTTCTCAGAGATGCCCTTTATCAGAATGAGGAAGTTTCTTCTAGTCCTAGTTTGCTGAGAGTTTTTGTCACGAATTGATGTTGGATTTTGTCAAAAGCTTTTTTGCCGCTGTCGAGACGATCATATGGTTTTTATTTTCAGTTTGTTAGTGTGGTGAACCACAGTGATTGATTTTCAAATGTTAAATCAACCTTGCATTTCTGATATAAATCACCCTGGGTCACGAAATATTATGTGTTGTTGGATTTGCTTTGCTCAAGTTTTGTTTAGAGTTTTTGCCTCTGCGTCCATGGAGGATCCTGTTCTGGTTTCTTTTTAGTGTCAGGGCCTAATAGATCATTTGGAAAGTTTCCTTCTCTTCAATTTTCTGGAAAAAGTAAACACGACTACTCGAACTTTCTTTGGATTAACGTTAAGCTGGTACGCCTTTTCCCATCGTTTTATTTTTCACCTATTTTTGACTTTATTTTTAATGTGCATTCCTTATAGACAGCTTAGAGTTGCGTCCTATTTAATGTGAAATGGTGATGGTTTGGTTTAAATCAGTCATCCTGCTCTTGGTTTTCTGCTTGTGTCATCTGATCTTTGTTCTCTTTTTTCTGCCTTCCTTTAGATTAACAGAAGAATTTTATTATTCCATTTTCTCTCCTTTGTTGGCTTATTAGCTGTAACTCTTTGTTTTGTTATTTTGGTGGTTGCTTTGTGGTTTCTGGTGTACATCTGTACCTTATTACAGTCCATCTTCAAGTGATCTCACACCAGCTCATGTATAGAATAAGAACCTTACATTAATATAATGTTCTTCTATTTTCTTCTATTTTCCCTCTCAAATCTTGTGCTATTTTTGTCATATCTTTTTCTACGTATTTTATAAGCCCTTCCTACATTTTTTTTTGTTTAAACAGTCAATTGTCTTTTAAAAAGTTTTAAATAAGAAAAAAAACCCCTCATATTTACCCATGTGATCACAATTTCCAGTTGTCCTCATTCTTTTGTGTAATTGCATATTTTTATCTGGTATGATTTCCTTCTGCCTGAAGGCTCTCCGGTAACATTTCTTATAGGGAAGCCTTGCTGGTCATGAGTTGATTCAGCTTTTGTATGTCTGAAGAGTCTTCATTTTTGGAAGATGTTTTCACTGCTTATATAATTCTAGTTTCCTTTTTTTATGTATTTGAAATATATCACCCCACTGTCCACTCCCTTGCATTGTTTCCAACCAGAAATCTGCTGTCACTCTTGAGTTTGTTTTCTGGATGTAACATGCCTTTATGTTTTTTCCCCCCTTTGTCTGCTTTTAAGCTTTTTGTCTTTATCTTTGGTTTTGATTTGTTAAACGATGTGCCTTGGTGTAGTTTTCTTTATGATTCTTGTGCTTGGATTTCATTGAGTCTCTGGGTTTATAGTTTTCATCAAATTTGGATAATTTTTGGCCAAAACTTTCAGAGACTCCAATTACGTATATATTAGGCTGCTTAAAGTTGATTCATAGCTTACTGATAATCTGATCTTTTATTATAATTTGTTGTTATTTTTTCTGTGTGTTTCATTTTGCTATACCTTCAGTTTCACAAATATTTTTCTCTGACGTCTAATTTGCCATTAATTCTATCTAGTGTATTTTTCATTTCAGATATTGTTGTTTTCGTCTTTGGAAGTTTGATTTAGCTTTTTTTTTTTATCATTCCTTTCTTATCTTTTTGAACACAGAATACAGTTAATATTTTACAGCAGATTTTCCTGTTTCTTTACATGCCTGGTCATTTTTTATTGTTTTATTAATTTATTACTTTTTTTTTGGTGAGGAAGAGTAGCCCTGAGCTAAGATCTGTTGCCAATCTCCCTCTTCTTTTGCTTGAGGAAGATTAGCCCTGAGCTAACATCTGTGCCAGTCCTCCTCTACTTTATATGTGGGTCGCTGCCACAGCATGGCTGACAAGTGGTTTAGGTCCATGCCCAGGATCTGAACTCGTGAACCCAGGCCGCCAAAGCAGAACACACCAAACTTAACCACTACACCCCCGGGCCGGCCCCCCAATTTGTTACTTTTCTTATTGCCAAACATTGCAAATTGTAGATTTTTATCTTGTAGAGTCTGTATATTTTTGGACTTGTGTAAATATTCTTCAACTTTGTTCTGGGATTCAGTTAAATTACTTAAAACCTGTTTGACCCTTTCAGGTCTTGGTTTCAGTATTTGTTCCGTGGGATCATGCAGCAGTTAGCCTAAGCCTGATGTTTCCCACTATTGAGGCACAGCCCTCTGTGTGTTCAGTGCCCCAGGAGTCAGGAGGTTTTCCAGTTTGGCTCGTGGCAACAGGCTCTGTTCCTGGACCTGTGTGACTGATGTGTATGGTTTCCTCTAAAATGGGTGCACCTTTTGGGTGCATCTTTCCCCAGTCCCTGGTAGGTTTGTCACATCATGCATTGATCGTGCTCTGCAGAATACTCAAAGAGACCCTCTGAGATGTCCAGTGGACTCCGTGTTCCAGTCTCTCTGTCCTGCACACTGTGGCTGCCTTGGCCTCCCTGTGTTCTCAGCCCCATCGCCCCCGCTCTGGGGATTCACCCAGCGTCGCCTGGGTGGCCCTTTCTTGCACCGCGGCCTGGAAACTGTGAAGGCAGTGAGCTGGGAGCAACCATAGGCCCACCTCGTTTGTTTCCTGTCTCTCGTGCATCACTGTCCTGCATTTTGCAAACCATTTTTTAAATATATTTTGAACACATTTTCATGGTTCCAGGCAGGAGGCTAAATCCAGTACCTGTTACTCTATCCTGCCTGGAAATGGAGCTCTCTCTTTCTCTTCTGTCTCTATTTCTGCCCCCGTATTTCTCTGTCTCCACTTCTTTCCACCCAGCCTTCATTCAGTCTCTCCTCTCCTCTTCCTCTCTGTTTCTTCACCTGGCTCCTTACTCTCTTTTCAGATTCCCTTTCACTGCTTCATTGTCTACGTGACCACCAATTGGCAGCCGTGGCCTCCTGTTCACACCACCTCCGTGGTTCAAGCATCATCACTTTTGCATTTTCTGGAGAGAACTGTCTTGTCCTAGTTGTGTTGACACATGTCTCCCCGTGGTCCAGGAACCTGTAATCGTTCATTTATTATTCTTCAAACTTGTATTTAGTGGGACTGGGTGCCAAGGAAGCAGCAGCGAATGGAATAGGTTTTCTCCTGACTCTCCTGGTAGCGGCATAAAAAATAAAAAACACACAGATTTAACAAAAACCAAGATGTTCCCTGCAGATAAGGCAGCATGCATTCTGTGTGTGTCTCATAGCTTAAGTAGTCTGGGAGGGCGTTTCTGAGGGCGTGGCTGTGGGACAGGAGGAGGGAAGAGAAGGAGAATTCCAGGCAGAGGGAATGATGAGCTCCAAGGTGGGTGTGTTCACTGTGTCCACTCCCCCAGGCGGTTCCAGCATCGAAACCCATTTGTCTGTGACCGCCCCCCAAGCCTGCATCCTTCTGCCCATTTCCACTCTCCGCCACCTTGTTAGCCAGTGGCTTCTGAGAGCCTTTGTATAACTGTCAATGGGGATTATCTATTACTGTACCTATTACATAGTCTATTACTATAGTGAGTCCCTGATTCTGAAAGGCTGTCAGGATGAGACTTCAGATGTGCATATTGCCCAATGAGAAATAAGTTAGGAACAGTTTTGAATGGTGCTGCTCCCTTCAGTGTAAATCACTGGTGTGTTAGTTTCCTGTGGCTGCTGTGGTAAATGACCAGAAGCTAGTGGCTTAAAGCAACAAAAATTCATTCTCTCACAGGTCTGAAGGCTAAAAGTCCAAAATCGAGGGGTCAGCAGGGCTGTGCTCCCTCTGAAGCCTCCGGGGGAAGATCCCTCCTCACCTCCGTCAGCTTCTGGTGGCAACGGGCAACGCTTGACATGCGTTGACTTGTAGACACTTCATCCATCCCCTGCCTCCATCGTCGTGCAGCCTTCTCCCCGTGTGCCATCCTCATCTTTTCCATGGCTTTCCTGTAGGGACACCAGCCATTGGATTTAGGGCCCACCCTACTCCAGTGTAACCTCATCTTAACTAAACTAATTACATCTGCAAAGACCTTATTTCCAAATAAGTTTGCAATCTGAGGTTCTGGGTAGACATGAATTTTGCGGGGCATTCTGTTCAACCTACTACATTTGAGTTTGTTGTTCCGTGAATACTACTTCAGCATTTGTGTTGTTTACTTTTTTGGAAGAGCAAACCTCTGGGACACAAGTTAAATTGTTTTAGTGGAAGCCCTCGCTTAGCTTGTGGATGTGAGGAGCATTTCTTTGGGGGATATTTGCCTGGCTGGTCAAGGAAGAGAATTCAACACGGGTAATAAAAAATTACCTCTTTGTGCCGGCAGCCCGAGTGTCCTGGGAGGGTGAACTCTCTCCTAGGGTGCACGAAGTGGTGCAGATCCTGAGGCCGGGAGTCACGTGGGAGCTTCATCCTCCCCAGGCAGGACCCCACAGGCCCGCCAGCCAGTGGTCCAGCTATGAGGAGAGCTTGTTCTGGAATCAATTTCTCCCTTCGTTTTCCATTTATCCTCCATGAGGAGTGAGAAAGACTTTCCTTTTATTGTTATTGACGTCTACAAAAGTCCAGTTGCTTGAAAAATAAATGTAATCGACTTATAAAACGTTGTCAAACAAGTCGTTACACCTCTGCCTGCTCAGAGTGGCAGGGTGTGGGTTGGGTGTTGGACGGGCCGCTCGCTTCTGAGCTCCGTCAGCCCAAAGGCTACTGGCTTTGAAAGGCAGCCGTGAGGAGCCTCTTTGAAGGAGTCTGAATTTGTTATGCTCGTGCATTTTTCATCGTGTTCTCCCTTTGTGCATGGCTTGCAGGGCCCTGGGGGACATGTGCAGGGAGAGTGGCTGCTGTGCCCCAGTGCCCACCCTCCCCTGCCCGGCATGTGGGGTTAGACCCTGCACATGCAGAGCTGTGCATGGCCCTGGTGTAAATTGCACAGCCTTTCTGGGAGGTGGTCTGGCAGCGTTCTCTCGTGGAGGAATGCATACATTCTAACCCGGGAGTTACTCCACTCCCGGGAGCCTTTCCTCAGGAAGCCATTTGAAATGTGGGGCACAAGATGCTTAAACGGCTGTTCCTTTTAAGTAAAGTTCCGTGAGAAAGCGTGCCCTCACACCCATGCCTCCTCCGCCACCTTTTTGGCATTGAAGCCTTTCCTGGGTGCCCTTCCTCTTGTGTGAGGTCAGGGAGGGAGCCGGCAGGATGGCGAGGATGTTGGTGATATTGGCCGCTAAAATATTTTGAGAACTTCCTTGGTGCTGGAGTGTATGGGCCGTGTTGAAAGTCCTGACAACTGTTTGCCCTTTTGGGTGACATAGTCAACACGTCACAGGGTGGGGCTGAGCACATGATGCTCCTCGTCTTGTTGGAACCTCAGGCACGTTGGGCAGACATTCCCCACATCCCCACTGCTGCAGTCCCGGACTAGGCCTCCCAGCCTGGGGCTCCAGCCTGGCCTGGGGATTCTCAAGAGCAGAGGTGGGCCTCCTGGATGTTATGGGCTGAACATTTGTGTCCCCCTCAAATTCATCTGTTGAAACCCCAACCTCCAGGGTGGCTGTATTTGGAGATGGGCCTCTAAGAAGGTAATTAAGGTTAAATGAGGTCATGAGGGTGGGGCCCTGATCTGATAGGGTTGGTGACCTTATAAGAAAAGATACCAGAGGGTTCCCTGTCTCCATGGGAGGACGTGGCGAGAAGGCGGCCGTCCACAAGGTAGAAAGAGGGCTCTGACCAGGAACGGGCCATGCTGGTGCCCTGGTCTTGGACTTCTAGCCTCCAGAACTGTGGGAGATAAATGTCTGTGGTTGAAGGCGCCCCATCTGTGATATTTTGCTCTGGCAGCCTGTACCGACTATGACACGGGGCCTCACCCCTACACAGGTTCCAGCAGAATCCCTGGGTGCGTATGGGGCACCCGTTTTTCTGAAGCTCTCTGAGGATTTCATGCATGTGAATGTCCAGACCATGGTCCCGGAGGAAGCAGCTGCCCCCTCCTGGCATTCCTGGGGGCCTCGGGCTCTTGCGCCTCTTTCGAAGGCTTTGAATGGCGGCCGTGCCCAGAGCTCTCAGTGTGGCATTGGTCAGCGCACCTCCCCCCTAATATTCGGGGGCTGGTGCAGGAGCACAAGTGGAGGCCCACAAGCCGTGTGCTTCCTATTTAAAAATTACAGGTCAGTCTAGCGAGCTGTTAGATAAAATATGTTTTCTCCTTCCGCTTCCCAGATATACCTTCATAATGACAAAATTTTAAAAGTGTGGAGATTTACCGTTTTATATGACTGAAAGCTGGCACGATATCAAATATGACTGAATTTAATTATTATATTGCACATTCCCAGAATTCTGTCGATGCCCAACGATATTTGGATAAGTAATAAAGATAACTGTCATTCGTTAATTATTATATATTCCATAAAATTTATTAGTCTTGCCTTCTGTTAGGCAAAATTACTATGCATGTTATTATAATCCTGGTTTTTACGTAATTTGTATTCCTATTGAGAGTAATAATCTAAATAATTAAAAATTTAATATATTCACAGTATACAGAATCTGGATAGATTTTCATAAAAATGTAAATTAAAATAAATTTAAACATTAAGCATTTTTTGTAAGATTCTAAAAATGATAGCTGCTAAAATATTTCAAATTATCTGTTAAAAGGCAAAATACAAATTAGAATGAATGAACATTGTAATTTCAAATCACAATAATTTAAATAAAACAGAAACGTTTAAATTTAATTTTTCTGAAAATAAGATCTCATTGAAAATTTTTATGAATGTAAAATGAATCACAGTTCTGCCACTCAGGTGTCCATGCAAAAAATTGGTATCTTGCTCCACATGTGTTATATCTAGACTTATGTAGATACACGTTTTGGAGTCACATGGGTTCTTTAAGGTTGTCAAATGTTCCTTAGATGCCACGTGAAACTGGTGTGAATGTTGAGTCCGCCTAGAACCAGAGATTGGAAAGTAAAGGAAGAAAAGTCGTGCCTCGTTGTACCAGGGACTCATTGTGGTCGTGCTGTCTGGAAAGTAGTATCTCGGTTGGCCTGTCTCTTACCTAAGCTCTTCCCTGCCCACATTCCCTCCATGCTCACATATCCTGTCTGTCTGTCCATCCGTGCAGCATTGGAGGAGGTGGAAGCATCATCATCCAGTTGAGGTCAGCAGAGGACAAAAGGAAGGTGGCTTCCTGCCTGTGGTCACGGGAGATGCTCCATGCACATGGCCTGGGCTGGGTCTTGGAACTGGGGGCTTGGATTGTTAGGTCAGCCAGGGCAGGGCTGCTCAAGGATAAGAGAGCTAGATGACAGTGTAAGAGCTGTCACCGTTTCTGAACCCTGGCCGAGCATCTGTACCACCAGGGGGGCCTTTGAAGTGAGTGACTCCTGGATCCCAGGGCAGCCTTCTGCACCTGAGGCTCAGGTGGGGCTGGGAGCCCCAGGGACAGGCTGAGTGTCGGGGTTCCAAGGAGGCAGATCTCTAGGCAGGATGACCTCCCTCTGGGGTTTGACCAGGCTGCGCAGAAGTAAGTCAGAACAGACTTCCAGACTTGATGTTTCAACTCCCCAGAGGGGAAGGTGTTTCTTCGAGATCCTTTCTTAGGAAAAGGAGAGACGAAAACTGAAGACGTGGTGGCGGAGGAGAGCCAGAGTCCCACAACCGTTGGAATAATAGGAATTAAAGAAAACCCACCCTCAGCTTAAACACTGTTATTACGGATGATGGCAAGAGGAGGGTAGACACAGCCTCGCCCAAGGTGCAGTCAGGTGTGTCCCCGAGCTGGTGACTGCAAAGCTTCCTTCAGACTTGGGGACTTGGCACCTCGACAGAGCTTCCAACCCTACCCCCACAGTGCCTGGCCCTTGGGAGCGGCACAGAAAGCTGTTGACAGCCCCAACACTTGATTTGAAATTTTAAAAACGTTTTTGTAAGGGACACATCTTAGTTTTAAGATCTCAGTGACATTTCGTCTCCCCCCAGACGTCTCGGAGCTCTGTAATTTTGTTTGGTGGGCCCGGTTCTCAGACTCAATAATTTGACTTAGCAACTGGAAACCCGTAGTTTAGAAAGTGCGTCAGCCTTTCGAAAACCCCAAGGACAGCAGCTGTCGCAGCGGGAGCTGCCTTAGGTAGATGACTTCCCCCCAGCCCTCAGTTAGTGTGGGGACTCGGCCAACGGTTCTTCGGTGGCTTGTCCAGTGCTGGGTGTGTGGCTGGGAGAAGGACGCAGGCCAGGCCTCCTTCTCCTCACGGGGGGCAAGGGTGCTGAGTCTGTTTAATGCCAACACCGTTAGCCAAGCTGGACGCTGCTCACATCCAAAATACAGCGATGTTTAATATTGAAAGGACACTTCATCCCCTCGCTCCGCACCACCATGTACTGAGTTCTCAAGGCTTGCACGCCATTGAGGGTATTAGCTCCGGGTGGGTGTCACCTCCCGGTGGCGCCCGGGGACGCCTCTCTCCACTGTGCTGCTCTGCTCCCATGATTGTCCAGCAGGAGGAGTGAGAGGTGGCGTGGTGCAGGCCCTGACCCCGCACTCCTCCCCTGCATTCACAGCCCTGGGGCCAGACCTCACCAGAGGGACCCAAACCAACTGCGGGGGGGAGACTGGGAAATGCACCCCAATATCTGGAGAGCGCTAACCGTCCGGGCCACAGAGCCGTATTGTGGTCTTACCTTTCATTTTAGATTCTGAATGTGACAGGTTCCTCAGAGCAGACAAAGACCTGGATGAACTAGACTGGACCGGAGACCTTTCCCCGTGGGCCGAGGTCCAGGAGAGAAAATGCCCTTGAGGCTTGCGGAAGGAAGACATGCTCTAGGAGTTCAACGGCGTCTTTCTTAACTGAGCAGGGGATGGAGGGAGTGTACGAGGACTTCCTGTACTGTCAGCTCCATTTTCTGTAATCCTAAAACTGCTCTAAAAAGTACAGTCTGTTCATGTAAAAATATATAAAAACATGTATAGATAAATACTTTGCATTCTGCCCTTTGGCCTCCTCGGCCTCCCTCTTGAAGAGGTGTGCTTGGCACCCCAGGACGGCGTGAACTGATCTGAATTTCCCTTCCCGGGACCCCGATCTGCGTTCTCTTCCTGGGCGGTTTCTCTCCGAGTTCCTCTTTGCACCGGGCGGGCTGTCTTGCGGAAATTTTCTGGGAGAGGCTCTAAGGACATGTTCCGGAATCAGTTCTGCCGGTTTAGGACCCTCCCCGGTCCCCTCAGACCTTCCTGGGAGAGTCATGGGGGCGAGTGGTTGGGGGCTGGGCTCCCTCGCTGGCTGCAGTGAGCTGGGGGCTTGTCCTCTGGGCTCCAGGCCCTTGTCTGTAAGTCCAGGGTAATGATAACATCCTTCTGCCACCTTCTGGTGAGGACTGAAGGAGATAATCCAACAAAAGCACGGTCCTTGGGTTGGCGTGCAGTGAGCCTTTGAGAAGCATCCACTGTGCCCACCTGCAACATCAGCAGCCCCCAGGACACTCCCCTGGGAGCCCCTCGGCCACAGCTGTCTGTCTCCTCTGAGAATTATGAGTAGATTTGGTTTATCAAGGGCTCGCATTGGAAAGACCATTACAAGGAGATCCTATGACCATTGCAAGGTCATAGTCATTTGTTTTTTTAAGTTTTTATTTTTATTTATTTATTTTTTTGGTGAGAAAGATTAGCCCTGAACTAACATCTGTTGCCAATCCTCCTCTTTTTACTGAGGAAGATTGGCCCTGGGCTAACGGCACGGATGTGCCGTCTCCCTCTACTTTATATGTGGGACGCCTGCCAGGGCATGGCTTGATGAGCGGTGTGTAGGTCCACGCCTGGGATTCGAACCTGCAAACCCTGGGCCGCTGAAGCAGAGCTCGTAAACTTAACCACTACAGCACTGGCCCGGCCAATTAAGTTTTTATTTTTAATTAAAAGTATTATAAACGTACAGAAAGGTAGAAAAACATAATAATAACCATATACCCACCATCCAAATGCAACATTTTAAAATTTTGCCATATTTTTGCATTTGCTTCCACTTTTTAAACATTTCAAAAAGAAATTTTTGAAGTAGCTTCCACTGGGTTCCCATCAGTTTTCCCTCCCTGTCCACTAACATGAGCCTCTGTTCTGAAGCAGAGTTGAGTGTATCAATATAGCCATAGCCATCTATATTATTATTTTATGTATGAAATTTTATATAGATATGTCTATTCTTTGGCGAGTTGATTTTCCCCCACGTCATTGTTCCATGTCGAGGTATGTAACTTGGAATGGTTTATCTGTACGGCTCTGTGATTTTTCCTGATGAGGATATACCATCCTTTACTTAGTTTCCTCTTGGTGGCATTGATGCTGTTTCCCGTTCACTGGTGACTTCACCGAGTATCCATCGAGGGCCTGTGACACTCCTGGGTCAGCCCCGGGGCTACAGCAGTGAGCAGAACAGACAGACGCAGAAGTCAAGAAGTCATCCCTCAGGAAGGATTTGTTCCTCTAAAGAAGAGGGGACACAGACTTAACGAAAAAGTAAGGATGGTGTATGTCACGTATCCGCGAGGGCAACAGAGGAAAGTAAGAGCTGAGAATGGGTGCTGTTTATATGAAGTTGTGAGCCTTGAGGACGTCAAGGCAGCCAGCCACGTGGAGGACCAGCTCAGCAGCCAGAGGAGCAGCCGCTGCTGAAGCCCCGAGGCCAGAGGGTGGGTGGCCACCCGTGTCTCTATGACAAACTGTGAGGACGTGTGCTTGTGCTGGGTCCTCTACGATCTGTGACTAGAGGTGGAAGTCCCGGTTGACTGGCGGTGACGCACCTTTTCCTTTACCAGATATTCCAGCATGTTCTCCAAGATGGAGGTTTTTGAGACTCCTGCTGGCGGTGTGGGAGAGTATCTACACTGCTCGGCGGGAGTGTGCACACACGGGGAGGGCTGTGCAACACCAGCACAGTCTAGACGAAGACACGGTATTCCCAGCGAGGAGGGCAGAGAAAGACCCCCAAGGACGTGCACAGCAGAGCCTGATCTTCATCTTATTTGGAAAAAAGGGTCTTGAGATGAGGATCATCCTGGATTATCTGGGTGGGCCCTGAATGCCGTCACAGGTGTCCTTATAAGAGAGAAGAGGGGAGACACAGAAACACAGAGAAGGTGACGGGAAGACGGAGTAGAGAGAGAGACGAGCACGAGCCATGGAAGGCCAGCGGTCTCCAGAAGCTGGAGGAGCCAAGGAACCAGTTCTCCCCAGAGCCTCCAGAAGGCACCAGCCCTGCCCACACTTTAGTTTCAGACTTCTGGCCTCCAGAACTGTGAGAGAAAGAATTTCTGTTGTTCTCAGCCATCCAGTTTGTGGTCGTCTGTCAGAGCGGCCGCAGGACACTCCTACACCCTGCCCGTTGATGTGTTAGTACGATCACAGAAACCGCTCATCGGGAGAGAGCCTGAGAAATGTGGCAACTTCAAAAGAGAACGAAGCTGGAAACCCTGCAGTAGTGTCTCTCGTGCTGTAAGGAGAGGCCGTGTCGGTGGCTGGGGAGCCTCGACGCTGCCCTCCATGTGACACTGCTGCCTGCAGGCGCAGAGGCTGTGAAGACACTTCCTCCTGTGCAGCGCTCCCCGCTTATCTGTGGGGGATATGTTCCAAGATCCCCAGTGGATGCCTGAAACCCCAGATGGTACCAAACCCAATATGTACTATGTTCTTTTCACTTAGAGGAAGCACTTCACGGCTTCTCTTTGTCATGTCGGAATTGCCAGCATCACTACTCTTGCACTTTGAGGCCATTATTAAGTAAAATAGGGGTTCCTTGAACACAAGCACAACAGTCTGATAACCGAGATGGCTACTAACTGACCGACGGGTGGGTAGCATACACAGCGTGGATCTGCTGGATGAAGCGATGATTCACGTCCCAGGCAGGATGCAGCAGGATGGTATGAGATTTCATCACATTACTCAGAATGGCGCACAGTTTAAAACTTGTGAATTGTTTATTTCTGGAATTTTCCATTTAATATTTTCAGACCATGGTTGACCATGGGTAACTGAAACTGTGGAAAGTGAAACAGGGGATAAGGGGGCACTACTGTTCTTAAAATAGACTCCTAAAAGAAGGCCGTCTGTGATTCCTTTCTCATTTTCGAAGAAACTGGTCTCTATTGGAAGCAAACATTTTAGGGGACAAATGAAAGCCGGGAGGCCCTGGGTTTAAAGCCCCCGAGGTAGGCTGTGACTGGGGGCGGGTGTCTTCCTCAGGGATCTGGGGGTGCAGCTGCATACGACTGAGTGGTCTGCCCATCCCTGTTTTGCCCATGAGCTCTGTTATATTTTGCACGTGATTTTGTAGAAAACGAGTGTCTTAGCTCGGGCTTTGTCGTAACAAAGTCCCACAGACGGGGCAGCTTAGACAACAGACACTTGTTGCTCACAGTGCTGGGGGCTGGGAGCCCGAGATCAAGATGCCGGCTGACTGGATTCCCGGTGAGGGCCCGCTTCCTGCTGGCAGACAGCCACCTTCTCACTGTGTCCTCACGTGGCAGAGAGAGAGCGAGCTCTGGTGTCTCTTCCTTTTCTCGTGAGGCACAACTCTATCAGATTAGGACTCCAGCATAATGACCTCGTTTAACTTTACTTACCTCCCTAAAGGCCCATCTCCAAGTACAGTCACATTGGAGGTTAGAGCTTCAACAATTTGGGGGGACACAGTCCATAGCAGGGAAGCCCTGAGGACTGCACTCATGGCCTGATGGTGCAAGCAGGGTCAGCCTCCCAGGAGAGGTAACCTTGACCTGTTGGCCCTCGTTTAACCTTTTTTTTTTTTTTTCGAGGAAGATCAGCCCTGAGCTAACATCCATACTAATCCTCCTCTTTTTGCTGAAAAAGACTGGCTCTGAGCTAACATCTATTGCCAATCCTCCTCCTTTTTTTCCCCAAAGCCCCAGTAGATAGTTGTACGTCATAGTTGCACATCCTTCTAGTTGCTGTATGTGGGACGCGGCCTCAGCATGGCCGGAGAAGCAGTGCATTGGTGCGCTCCCGGGATCCCAACCCGGGCCGCCAGTAGCGGAGTGCGTGCGCTTAACTGCTAAGCCACGGGGCCGGCCCAGCCCTCGTTTTTTTTTTAAATTTTATTTATTTATTTTTCCCCCAAAGCCCCAGTAGATAGCTGTATGTCATAGCTGCACATCCTTCTAGTTGCTGTGTGTGGGACGCGGCCTCAGCATGGCCGGAGAAGCGGTGTGTCAGTGCGCACCCGGGATCCGAACCCCAGGCCGCCAGCAGCGGAGCGTGCGCACTTAATCGCTAAGCCACGGGGCCGACCCCGGCCCTCGTTTTATTTGCATCTCTCAAGGTTGTTCCCCAAGGAGCCTTTTTCCTCCGGTGAATTGTTTTCTAGTTTCTGCAAAGACATTAGAGGAACAGGTCAAGAGTATTGTGAAGAGGTTAAGAGTTGGGTTCACACTGGTTGTTCAGAACCTCTTAAATTATGCTCTCAGCAAACTAAAATGTAAGCCCATGATAAAACCAGGACTTCTGTAGAAATCGGGGGGCCCTGTTTACAGTAGAAGCCTGGACGGAAGCTCCCTGTGGCCCGACTGGAAACCCAGCTCGCTCTCTGCAGCAACTGGGGGAGGCGGAGATGGGGGCTGTCTTGAGTCTGGACAGAGAACGTGGTAGAGACCACAGTCCCGAGTGAATCTGCAGCAGGGAAGGGAGATGTGTTCACCTCCTGAATGTTCCATCTGACCAGTCCTTCTTTTAATTGACTTGGCACCCTTCTCAAGATGTGACACTCCAGTAGACAAGTAGGACATACTAAGAAGGCACTGTAATTCTTCTTCCTATAGGCAGTGATCTTAAATGGACACATCATTTTAATGCAGATGTCTGGTTTATCTGCAGCTCGTTTTCTGATCTGGAGGATATTGATTTTTGCTTAAGGAGGAGATATTGAGTGCCTGTCATATCCCTGGAGGCCTTGTCTTCTGGATAGAGAAACGTTTCAGATTTCCTGCCATGCCTGTCTTTACCCAGCAAGCATCTAGGGTGGTTGTGCTTGGCAGGCTGCTGGCCTCGGTGGGACGTGCTCCTGTCTTGTAGGGTCTTGATTCCAGCTGGGAACCAGGAAGGGCCCACGGGAAATGTTTAAGACCACTGCTTCCCTTCCTGTGGTGGGAGATAATATCCGCCATCTCCAGGGGAAAGTGTTTCTGGGGCAGGTGCGTTTGGGAAATGCTGCATTTGTCCCTGTCTTTGAGAGATGACCCTAGAAAGTCTCTGATCAGTTCTGCAGTAGAGTGACCTATGCGTTTTTGTTTAATCTAGTTATGTTTCCCAAACTTATTTGACCCGGAGAGGATTGGAATGTGTGTGTATGTGTGTACGGGCGTGTGTGTGTGGTGGAATTAATTCTCCGAACACTAGATGGGAAGTGGCAGCTTAGGAAATCCTTAGATGTTAACAGGTAGATATGGAACCAGGTGTTACAAGGTGAGCTGAAGGAGAGTTCGTGTAGCTTGAGGAGTGGGATCTGAGCTGGGCTGGAGTGAGCCAGGCTTGAAGGAAGGACTTAGGGGGCCAAGGGCGAGGGCCTCAGGGGGGAAGAGGATGGTACCGACAGGTGGTGGGAGATAGAAGACAGATCTCTCTCTGTGTGTTCTTCCAAAGATGTGAGTAGGGAGATGGAAATGGAGATCGTACCTGAGACAGTGGTTAAGCAAACGCCAAGAAAACCTGTATAGAGGGCGAATCTTTTCATGAATATGGTTCATGCGCCCCTTTAACAAGCACATCAGGAGGGTCTCCCTCCCCGTGTGTTTCCTGTGGCCGCCACAGCAAAGCCCCCAGGCTGGCTGGCTTAGACAACAGGAATGTGTTGTCCCCCAGTCCTGGAGGCTGGACGTCTAAGATCCAGGTGTGGGCAGGGCTGGTTCCTCCTGAGGCCTCTCTCCTTGGTGTGTAGACGGCTGTCTTCTCCATGTGTCCTCATGTGGTCGTCCCTCTGTGTGTGTCTGTGTCCTGATCTCCTCTTCTTATAAGGACACTAGTCATATGGGATTAGGGCCCACCCTCATGACCTCCTTTTACCTTAATACCCCTTTAAAGATCCCGTCTGCAAATACAGTCTCATTCTGGTGTGCTGGGGGTCAGGACTTCATATGAATTTGGTGGGCAGGGGACACAATTTAGCCCATAAAGGGGTCCCACTGGTCCCACACTGGTGGCTGGGGTCCACATTACACGACCTGCTGGCCCCGTGGCGTGGTGGAGGACGCAGCGCTAACAGAGGGGGCTGCAGCCTCAGCCACTCTGCTGGGGGAGCGTGAGGAAGGGGTCAGCTTCCAGGCAAGAGTCCCTGGAAGAGGTGGTCCTTGACCCGAATCCTGGGGTCTCCCCACACTCTGACCTCCCCTACCAGATCCTGATTCAGTTGCTGGGGGGCTGGTGCCTTTTTCCAGGGGAGCCTGGGATCAGTATGTCCACCTGTCAGGTATTTGGGGTGCCGGGTCAGAAGGTCTGCTATTACAGAAACTTCTAGAGCAACCCACCCCCTGGACCGATGTCCCCAAGCCTTCTGCTCCCTTCTCATGATGTGTTGTGTGGGTGTGGGGAGGAGAAACACGGATTAAATAAACACCAGGAAACAAGGCAAGCTTTTCTCTCACCTTTCCACGTGGCCCACTCTTCCCCAAAACCCACCTCCCCCCACACTCCCTGCCCGCTCTCGGCCCTGCGTTTACCGTCATCTCCCAGATAGCAGGTATCAGACCGTGAGACAGTCTAGCTTCCTCCAGTATTCAAATCCAGCTCTAGCAGTTCCCGTGGAGGCTGCTCTCGATCCCGCAGCTGTGACCTTGACCTCGAGTCTCAATGTCTGTGCAAAGCCCAGTGCAGCCCCCGTGGGTGTCTCACTGCTTTGAAGATGAGCAAATTTTGTACATTTGGAGCCAGAAAATAAATGAGTAGTCACAAAATCTTGCTTCCAATGTGTTACGTATATAAGGTGTCTGTCTGAGATTCCACTGAAATAAAAACCTTTTTTTTTTGCTATGTCTATATGCAATATGTATATGCTATATGTAAATGCTATATATGCTATATATAATAAACCAAAGCCCATGGAACCTCTGCATTTTTTAGATCTTCTTCATAGATCTTGAAACTGTAACCTTGATAAAGTTGGCTTCGGCTATGAGGTTTCTTGTTTGTTTTTATTACATGTCTTCTGTCCCAGGTCAGGTTTCACAGTTTCACTGTGGCTGCAGAAGCAGTGAGTAGGGAAATCCACCTGTGTGTCCCTCACAGGTGGTAGGGGACGAAGGAGCAAGGTTAAAATTTTATGTTCTCTTGGAACAATTGTATTTTTCTTGGAACATTTGGGCAGCAAAATATGGAGTCTTTGCTAAAATTGCTTTTACTACCATTATTTTGTTTTTTTCTTAATTAGTAGGTACCCAGCAGGGCCAATGAGAGAAACATGTTCTAAGAGTCATTGTACTTTATTGACCCATGTTCTTACAGCTTGATATTTGTCCCGAGAGGTTAGTTACACTGAAACAATTGCCTCCGGGCGGTGAGTAGCTATCCCTCCCCTGTCCTGGTCCTGAGTTTTCCTAGGAAACTGGTTTTCAGATGGCATTCTGGTCTTTCCTTCCCTTCCCTCTCTGCGGAGCCTCCCTCGCCCCTCGTGACGATGGGTTAGAGATCTGATATAGCCCCTCCGGCCCCCACGGCCCCCCTGGGTGAAAGGCAGGACGCCCACCCCTGTTTGAATTTCAGATGAACAACGAATAACTTTGTAGTGTAAGTACGTCCCGTGCAGTATTTGGGAAATACTTAGAGTCAGACATATTCGTTGTTGGTCCGAAATGCAGCTGTAACCGGGCGCCCTGTGTTACCTGGCCGTCCTACCCGGAGTTAATAATTACACGTTTCCCCAGGTGTTTGCTTTTCCCACGGATCTGCTGATCACGTTATTCAAGCCCCTTGTTAAGGTCCAGACCCTCCTGCTCTGGCCCAGGGCTGTCCTGGAAAGAACTGCCGGGGTGCAGGCGGCCGCCTTTTCTGCTTCTGGACGCGGTCCCGGCCCCTCTCCAGACCCATCCAACGTGGGCTTCTGCAACGCAGCTTTGGGAACAGATGTGTCCGTTTGTGACCGTCACCCCCAAGCCAATGCGAGTGGCAAGGGTGGGTGTCATTGTGGCCGGGGGACAGGAGGAGCTGGGGTCACAGGGCCCCCCCCCCCCCGACCTTCCTCTTTGGGTGGTCAGTTTTGTTTCTAGAGTTCGGTTTGCTTTTAGCCTGGCACAAACATCCTCAACGGCGCCCACACACCTTTTTTTCGGAAAGAAGACCCTGGGGGTTGTACACGCTTTAAAATTCAGATCTGTGTGTTCACGACGGGTCACCAGCCTGGTGGGTCCAGCTGTAGACGTGCTGTGTGTGGCCTGCAAAGTGATGATTGAAAACCATGAATTCCCAACACTGATTCATTCCAAGTTGCTGCCTGAACTCTGACCTGCCTGGAGACTACCTGCAGATCTGGGAACACGGGGCCGAGCTCCCGCAGACCAGCAGTGGCGGGAGTTTAAACGCGGCCGCCTGGCGGACCTGGGGCGTGTGGTCCGGCCCCTTGGCCTCAGCCCACTCTCTGCCCACTCCCCTGCGTCGCGCTGGCTCTTCTGGGTTTTTGCGTTCGGGAGCCCTGGTCTCCTCCGGGGACGCGTTCACTGAGTGTCCGCTGTGTTCCAGACGCTGGGAATGAACAGACACAGCCCCTGTGCGCCTGGAGGCTGAATGCTGCGTAAACCAGATGAACGTGTGAGGTAGGACACACAGCAGGGGCTAAGGAGGGCTTTGGAGGAAAGAAACCAGGCCAGCAGTAGATGGTGGGGTGCAATTGTTTGTTTTTTTTTAAATTTTAAGCCGTGGGTGCTCTTTTGGGAAGCTGGGGGTGGAATGCATTGGAGGGAGGCTTCCTCTGCGTGCCCCCAAGGGCGTAAGCTGAGGGCTCCAGAGCATCTCGCCTGCTCTCACAAGCGGGCGGGATTCTTGCAGTCTTGACTGAATTCGATGTGGGGCCAGGACCTGGCAAGGACAGGCATGTGCAGTGTCTGCTCTGTGCCAGGCTCGGCTGGGGCTCTCCACACGCCCATTTTTCAGATGCTGACACTGAGGCCCTCGCAGCCCCAAAGCTCCCGAGCTATCTGGGGCGAAGGTTCACCTTGCGTAGGAATGCTGGCGGGGCGGCCGGCGTGCCTGGAACCGCCTCATCATCCGACATTCCTGCCTCCGCCTGTGCCCGGCTTCCCATAAACCCAACGGCCGCTACTCCGTATAGATAGGGATTCCCCCCGCCACCCCCATGAATGTGATGGCGCATTTCGTCCTCTCCCTCCATCTGCTTTCTCTTTGTCCCTGTGGGGTTTGGAAGCAGCACAGGTGGGGCGTGAGGAGGCAAAGGAGCAGAAGCTACTCTGAGCTGACTTACCTGTCAGGGCAGAAAGAAGCCTCCGGACCCCACAGTGGCAAGACCCCACACCTGTGTCCATCCTGGCACTGAGGCGATGAAGCCACACCCCGCCTGCTGGCCCCGCAGCACCAGGACACTGCCCTCACCTCCAGGAGAAGGCTGGTTGCACCTCTGCATCTTTGTGCTGCTGCCAAGTTCTGCAATTACAGCCACGGACTCCGCTCAAGACGAACCTGGAGCTGCGATTCTCATTACAGTCGCCGTGGGGGCTTTCTGTATCGACACTGGGGCCTCACCCAGACCTATTAAAGATCCCCAAGTAACTTCCCGGTACAGCCAGAATGAAGAACCAGTGTCCTACTGGATACGCTTCAGTGGAACCTGGGACATAGTTAGAAATAATTATTCCCATATATTATATGGTTATATATATTTATATAATCTATATTTATGTTATTTATTATAAAATAATGTTATCATAAATTGCTCAGACATAATTGTATATAATATATTATAATAGTTATAATAATATACTATTACTTCTATGTTATAATTATAACTGTATCATATAGTACATAGTGTATAAATACTATACACTGTATAATTACTCCAGGCGCTCATTTCTTCCCGCGTAGATGGTAAATGAGCACATGCATGAATGAACGCGTTGCTAGAAGTTGCAGGAGACTGGCTCCTCGCTCAGGGGAACCGGGAATACCCAGATCCCGTCCGTGGCCACAGCTCTCTCTTCCCTCACCAGATTTTGCGCTTCTGTGATTGGGAAAACATTGACCTGAAGTTACAAAGGCATTTGGTCGGTGAATACAGGAATACCCATTTGCCCTGAAATTTTAATTTAGAGTTACACTGAGGTGAACTTTGGAATTTTTAATTAAAAAAATGAAATCTTCCTGGGTGATTTGGATGATCTTCCCCTTGAGGCTTTTAACCGGCCCAGTGACTCGCCCACGGGGTGGCCTGAAGGAGGGGAGGCAGAGGCGTAGAAGGAGGCTAGCGTGAATGAATGGATGGGTCAGTCGTCAGGCTCTCAAACTCACAGCCTGGGGGCCAGGAAGGTATTGCCAGTGAGCGAGCCTGGCAGGCGGAAGATCAGAGGATGCTGAGTCTCGGTGGTTCCAGGAAGACCTGGAGAGGGCCTGCCAGGAGGTAGCCGCAGCTCGCTTCTGCCCCTAGGTGCCATGTGGCAGTCCCCAGCATTGCCAGATTCTCCCAATGGGCAAAATAAGCCAGAAATCTGGGTTTTCGTGTGAAGTCTCCAGGTTAGCAAAGGTATAAAACTCTGTGCAGGTCAAACAAAACAGCGTGTCTGGGCCAAAGGACCCTGGCCCCTTCTCGGACGACCCGGATCCTCTTGGTGGTAAGGGAGCCCCTGACCCCAGTCCTGGTCTTGCCATTCTCTGTGGAGGGAGTGCATTTCTGGAACGGCTCCTTTGCTCCGTTGGGCTTTGCGCATGCCCGTGTGTCTGGTGGGTCCCCGTGGAAGTCTGGATGGAGGATAGGAGCGCACCGGGCGGCTGTGTCCCAGAACTGACTCCGCAGGCTGAGCAGTGAAACGCTTCCTGGGGGTGTTTGCTGTCGTTAAGTGAACTCTGGAAATAAACGGTGAGCGTCGGCTTTCCCAAATCCAACGCAGAGTTGTCATGGGTGAACCGCATCCTACCTGGGACCTTTCTGAGCCCCCCTCCAACTGCCATCATGAAACACGAGAGCAGGGGCCACGCACCCAGGTACCTGCTGGGCTGGGGTCCTGGGGGAGATGGGCGGGTGAGCTTCTTCCTTCCTCCCTCCTTCCCTCCCTCCTTCTTTTCTCTCTTCTTCTCATGCAAAGTAATTTCCAACGCAGAGAAGGAAAAGCATAGAGAACAATATAGCACACATCTGTGTCCCCAGCTTTGTCAAAGGCTGACTTTCTGTCGTATTTGCTGGAACTGTTTTGAGGAAATCACACGTTACAAGCCCCGTCAACCCCTTTCTCCCTCCCCAGAGACCGCCACTCCTCAGAGTTTAGAGTTTATCTTTCCATCGTGTGCTTCTCCGCCATTCCTCCGTACGTGCCCACGTGCCGTCTGTAAAATAGCACTGCATCTTTCCAGCCTTCGCTGGATGATCCATGCTGTTTGAATCATCCTGCAAATCGCTCTCCTTTCGCTTGGTTTTATGTTTGGGGATCCTCCGTGTAGCCGGGTTCATTCATTCTCACAACTGTGCCGTCGTGGGAAGAAGATGCCACACCTTCACCAGGCAGTCCCTGCACGACGAGGGTGCCTGCGTCCCCGGTCGCTCAGGACAGCCCCGTTTCTGCGGGAACGACCTGTGCGTCTTTCCTTGTGCGCGTGGCCTTGACCCCCCCTACAGAGTTCACTTGGATGTGGAATCGCTGGTTTGGCACGTCCCCCACCAGCTCCCCAGCACCCCCGGTTCACGCCAGCTTTTACCCTAACCTTGCTGGACTCCTGCCCACAGACCTGGGTGTCACAGTGGGTGGCATGCTCCGTGTCGTTCCCCGTGCTTGCTCACAGCCGTGGCCCAAGGTGGCAGTCAGCACCCTGACCTGGGTCTTTGCTGGGGAACGTTTATTGCACTCGATCGTGAGGAAGCTGCACCCCCAGCTGCCCCGGACTCTCAGGGAGCCCTGTCTCCAGCTTCAGTCTGCTCACGACTGTGGGTTCCGCTCACTCCTGGGCCTGGACATTATCTCATCTCTGAGCCCGGCCTGCCCCAAGGGATTCTATTTTTACATGCCTCCTCTCGTTGCTGTGTTTGAAGCCGAGGGGGTTATAAGCTCTGGTCACGGCTGCAGCTGCTTAGGGCTCCTTGTAAACGCCGGGTTTCCAGCACCTGGCAGAGCTCCCGGGGCCCCCACCCCCGGGGCCTGGCTCTGGCTCCGGGGAGGAGGTGGGGCTCTCGCCGCCTTCAGAGATCTGCGCGTCACACACACAGGTGGCTCTGCCGGCGGCCACGCCGACACGCGACTGTGGCACTGTGCCTGCGCTCAGGCGAGCGCCAGTGTCCACCACGCCCCTGGGGCTTCTTTCTTCGATTTTCACGCCTCTTTGTTGTTTTCCCTCTCCCGCTCCTTACAGACGTAAGGCAGCCATGCCGCGCAGCCCGACGTCCAGCGAGGACGAGATGGCCCAGAGCTGCTCCGACTCCTCCATGGGGTCGGGGTCGGACAGCTCCAAAGAAGAGACCATCTACGACACCATCCGGGCCACAGCGGAGAAGCCGGGCGGCGCCAGGACGGAGGAGGGCCAGGGCAACACGCTGGTGATCCGCATCCTCATCCAGGACCTACAGCAGACGGTGAGCCCCGCGCGCTCGTTTCTGGGCCGTGCCAAGTGTGACTTGAAGTCGGGGGTGCCTGCGAGTCCTGGTGGCCCTCCACACGTTCTGCCCCCGACCCCTACCCCACCGAGCTCCCTGCCCGGCCCCCTCCCGCTGGTCCCAACCCTCCCCCGCCCCCACCTCCCTGCCAGCTGCCGGCTGCACCTCTGCCTGCTTCACGGCGTGCTGCTGGTGCCTCCGTCCACATCATCCGTTGCGCACCTGCTACGTGCGGGGACGGAGGCCGCGCCTCCAGGGCACCCAGACCAGCCTCGCAGAGGAAACACACACAGTGAGCGCATTAGCCAGCGGGGCTCCCAGCACCCAAGCTGGCCTTGACTCTCCCCCAACTGCTCTGGGCTCAGGCACGCCCGGCCCCCGATGCGCCATGCTCATTCCCGCTTCCTGGGTATGCAATCTCTGCTGGACGCACGGCCCACTGGCTGACTCCTGGTGGTCCCTCAGGGTCTGGGCCAGATCCTGTATCCTCTGTTGCACCGTCTGCAGCTCTGGGGGCTTCTTGCCTGTGGCCCCTGGCGTCCGCCCCTGCCGCACACTTGCCTAGTGCCTGTGGGTCTTTGCTGGCAGGTCTCCCTGGAGGGTTGGCTCATGGAGACACAGCAGGGTAGGGGTCATGGGCCTGGCTGCGTGCATGGCACTGGTGCAGTGGACGCTCTGAATCGATCACCAAAGATGTGTGAGTGAACATCCCCAGGTCACACCACCTCATGCCTCTCTCCCGGCGCACTTTTAGACTCGACTCCCTGAGAAAGCATTTCGTGTAAGCTTTCCTTCCTTGGTCCCTGATTGTTTTTTCTTCTATAAGTGCATCGGGGCTTCTGATGAAATTGGAAACTGCTCAGAGCAGAGATAAGCGCTTACAAATCTTACCTCTCCCGGTTCCCTGAAAGGGCTGAATTCACACGAGGTGCTCCTTAAATGATTGGTTGGTGGGGTTGCTGGTCTGGGGGTTTCAGGCGATTCTCAGGGGCATCGATGTGATGTTGTTTGTGGTCCTTTTAACATTCACTTGCTCAGCTACTTGGCTGTCTGTGATGAGCTAGGCCCTGGTGTGGAATGCCACACATGATGACTAGGAAGGTTTTGTATGGTGGAGAGTGTGTGAAGAAAGTAATCCAGCAGTGATGGGGTGATGGGTGATGGGTGTGGGTGACAGAGTGATGGGGTGATGGATGATGGGATGATAGGGTGATGGGAATGGGTGTGGGTGATAGAGTGATGGGGTGATGGGTGATGGGTGATGGGGTGATGGATGATAGGGTGATAGGATGATGGGCGTGGGTGATGGAACGATGGGTGTGAGAGATGGATGATGGATGTGGATGATGAAATGAGGGGTGATGAGTGTGGGTGATGGGGTGATGGATGAGGTCATGGGTGATGGAATGATAGGGTTATGGGTGATGGTGTGTTGGGTGATGGTTGTGGGTGATGGGGAAATGTGTGATGGGGTGATGGGTGTGGGTGATAGAGTGATGGAGTAATGGGGTGATGGGTGTGGGTGATGGGTGATGGAGTGATAGGGTTATGGGTGACGGTGTGATGGGTGATGGTATGGAGGGATGAAGAGTGATGGATGATGGGTGATGCAGTGGTGGGTGATGGGGTGATGGATGATGGGGTGGTGATCTTTGCAGGGCTGCCAGATTACCCAGCTCTTCAAGGCACAGCGCCTCCAAGGCCCCCAGTGATACAGCTGGAGCGTGGTGAATGGGAGCTTGAGGGGATGGTTAGGAGATGAGATCTGAGCTAGAGAGACAGTGGCCTCTATAGGCCATGGTGGAAAGTTTGACTTCTACTCTAACTGCATAAGGAAATCATCAGAGGGGTTCAGCCCAGGCATTTAGGGTCTTTATTATACAAGAGGATGGTGTGTTCCATCTCCTCATGTTTCCTACATGGTATTTGCTTCTTCTCAATTAAATTGTGTTAAACTGAATAGAAAGGTATTTAGGATCTCTCTTACGCCAAGCGCTAAACCAGGTGCCGGGGATGTGGAGGTGAACCTCCTCCGAGCATTGCACATGAGGAAGATGGTTGTTCTGGGGTGAAGGTGCATGAGCAGGTCCTTGTGGGAGGAGGGGGAGCAGGACCTGAGGGTCTCCCCTGCAGAGGTTCCATTTCAGCTGGGCCTTCAAGGACCGAGAAGGGTTTCACGCTGGGGAGGGCACAGCAGGTGAAAGAGGAGCGCTGAAGCTTGGGGTGGGCACGGTGGGGAAATGGGTGGGTTGGCCCAGGTGTGGGGTGGGGTGTGGGGTGGTGGGGGGACCTGACCAACTGGGCTGGGCTGGGTTTGAGCTCCCTGTGGAGTCCCATTGAGTGGATGGTAGAGTCCAGGGCGTGCGTGGGAGGCTAAGACAGGTCCAGTGACCCTGAGAGAGGCTCTCTAGAGGCCAAGCAGGCGCCTCCGGTGGTGGGAATTGTCTTGTCTCTCCAGATCAGGTGACCTGGAGTCTCAGAGGGCAGCCCTTTCTGCCATAGGTGCATGGGTGGGGTGGGGTGGAGTGGGGCGAGCGTGACCGTCCTTTGGGGCTCCCCATTTATGGAAGAGGAAGGAACGGGCCTCCACCTTCAGTTGGCTCTGCCGGGGTGTGCTGGGTGGCAAGTCGCTCTGCCGTGTCCCTCTCTGACTCGTGGTTTGTGCCTTGTGCGGTTTTGAGTCCCACTGTCCTGCTGCATACCCAGCACGTGGAGGTGAGGACAGAGCTTGGGGCACGGGGCAGACGTTGTGGGTGTGGTCACGACCCTCGTCAGGTCCGGCTGGGAGCATGTCGCATGCCGTCCACTGGGGATTGGTGACGGGGGGGACAGTTGGTGAGAAGGCCCCTCTACTGCAGAGAGAACAGGTGGCCATCCCAGAAGTAGGACTCAGGGGCGCCCGGGTGAGACTCTGGGTCATCTCCTTCTGTGCTTTCTCGTAATTGCTGTTTCTCATGTCTTGTCGGTCTTGGTGAGGACGCTACTCGTTTGAGAGTTGGGTTAAAGGAAGTGGGAGAGGTGGGACTGGATCTATGGAGTAGCTGAGGTGGGGTGGTGTAGACAGCCTCCAACGGGCTTTAGATGGCAGGCTCTTTATACTTGAAGAGCAGAGTGTGGTGGCAGAGACCATGCTGGGGAAGGGGCACACACTGGGATCAGGGGAAATGGCAGCCAGTCCCGCTGCGCCACCTACTGGCCATTTGGTGCTGGTGATGTTACTTGGCTGGTGTCACCCCGCTTTGCGCACATCCAGGGCCCATCTTCCAGCGTTGTGGGGTCTGATGAGTTGGTTCAGTGCCTCCAAGGGCTGGGCTCTCCTCTCCCCTCATGTAAGCAGCTCCAGTGGGGAACCTCTGCTGGTGGCCTGGCCCCAGGCCCTGCTCTCCCTGAGGATAGGTGCTGCCCGGGCTGAGTTCTGTACTGCTGACACCTGTCGTCTGAGAGCGGGGTCAGCCAGGTGGCTCCACCTTCTAGGGATAGCTCAGGGTGACCCGGTGCCCCAGAAATAATCTGGCAGTGCTGCAGGCCGCAGGGCCACCCTGGCAGCACAGACGTGGCTTTTCAAGGGGCGGGCGTGGAGTCGAGGTGTTCTTTCTTCTGTGTTGTTCAACATCTCCTATAAAAGTTATGTGATTCTTATAAAGCACGGATGCCAGCCCCAGAAGTGGTTGTCATTAGCATTGGGTGAACATTCCAGACCTGTCTCTCCAAGGGTTACAGGTAATGGGTGGATGTATGTACGGATAGAAATACAGGTTGGTAACCACAGACACTGCTAATTAATCACCATCATGAAAGTGGTTTGATTTAAATATAAAAGGAGAAAAAGCCAAGGAAATGCTGAACTTTAGTAATTTTTTTGTCACAAGAGAGACTGTTTCCAAATGAATCTATAAGTTAAAAGAAACGATTGTGAAACTCTAGAAGGCTGGAGTCTTTCTTTGTTTTCATTTTTGATTACAGTCTTTTCCCTCCTTTCTTAATGCTCTAAGGCGCTCAGCATTCTCTTCTTATGTATTTTGGGGTAAATTAAGCGAATTGCTGTAATAAGCAGACCTCCAAAGCTCAGGCGCTTAACACATAGATATTTTATTTCCTTCTCTCCTGTGGGTCCGCTGGGGATGGACAGGGATGAAGAGGTGGAGGTTCTGCTCCATGCGGTCATTCAGGGATCCAGGCTCCTTCCGTCTAGTAGCCGGGCCATTCCCTGGAGCTCTGGAATCCTCCACGGAGTCCTCTATATCTGCCCAGAGGATGAGGGAGGGAAGAGAGAGAACTCGTGGACCGCATTGCTCCCCCACCTTCCCTCGCTTCCTCCAGAGGCTGCACCCGACTGCAGAGGCTAAAAATCCTAGTGTGACTGTGAGCCCAGGAGGGCAAAGGTCACAGTGTGTTGAACAAGTAGCTGGTTGCACACGCACACACACACGTGCACACACATGTACCCTCCTCTCCTCCCCCACTTCCTGATTCTTATTGGCGTAGAACCATTCACACATGGTCACCATCCGTCCCACTGAATGTCCATGCTGCTTCAGAGCACTGGAGTGTCTCCGTCTCTCTTCCAAGGTGAATGCCCACTGCCAGGTTTACGGTAGCCTCTTTGTTTCCTGTCACCTCTGATTTGGATGGAATTAATTGTCCAGTGTTTTTTTTAGGAAGACTTCCTGACGGCGGTGCTTCCTCGGTGAACGCACAGTTGATTCTCATATTTGCAATGGTTATGGTCTAAAAGTCGCCTTGAACAAGAGACTACTGAACCATCGCCCATAGGGGACATACAGGGTTAGGCTCCTGCAAGCCTCTGGTCGCAGCATCTTCGTTGACAGATCAGTGTGTAACCTCGTTTTATATGTGTTTCTGTGTAAAGACACCTGATTTAATACACAGAGTTGATTCATTAACATGGAACTCACGGCCCACGGGGCTATGGCGCATGTCTGCACAAAGCTCATCTAACACACGTATTTTCTCCGGGAGGCACCTCACAGCCTGCTTGCGCTTAGGATCACTAGACAACTCTTCAGCATGCATTTGGGTGCAGCGAAATCACCAAGAAAAAGGCAAAAATGGAGCACGAAATAGACCACGATAAGGACACGTTTACAAGATTGTGGCTGAAACAGAAGGCAGAGCATCGCCTTGTCCATCCTCAGCCGGGAACGTGCACGTCGGGCGACTCAGTTTTATTGGCTCAATTCCGTTTTACTGTAAATGGTCACAAAGGTGTCACAAGTATTGATTTGGGGTTACAAATAAATTTTAGCAAGTAGGCAAATCCCAAAGACAGAATCCACGAACAACGAGAATTGAGTGTGTGCTTGAAAATGTTTTCGAGCTCCCTTGGGTTGTGTGTCGTTTTCCTGGTGTGATATTTTTGAGTCACAATTCCTACCCCATACCCCCCACAGTCTATGTTGTTTAGTGGTCGTCTTGCCCTGACTTGATTTTTCTTTTACTGGGTTCCTAAAGAATTGGCTTCAGTTACGACATCAGGAAGTGTGTGGTGCTGGCCGTTCTGTTCTTCCTGGAAAAACTTCCGACCTGCAGATTTTGTTTTGTCTCTTGTTTCAAGGATGTTTTCTTCTTTCTGCTCATTTTTCTGTGTTCCACTCGGGGTCTCTATTTCGGGGACAGCACTTATTGATGGTGGCTCTTCCTCCTCCGTACCTGCTTTCTTTTCTCTAATTGCTTCAATCACTCGGTGTTTTTCCTGTTTCTTCTCTGCAGTTTTCTTGAGACTTTCTTTAGGGTATTTTCAGTGAGATCCATTCTGTTCTGTTCCTTGTAATTTCCAATTTATTGTGGTCGTGTTATTTCGGCTTTCCGTTTGTTTTCTTAGCCCTGCGATTGCTCTTTTTGAAAATCATTCTTTGGAGTTGTTTAGTAGGTTTTATGGCTTGTTATTTTTCTCCCTAGCATGAAGCACTCTTGGAAATCTGTCTTCTTTTAACTGGGGTGTATTTTCAACTGGAGTAGGTGAATCAGATGTTTGATTTTGCATGCCATCTCTCTTCCTCTCTTCCTTTCTTTGCCTGTAATGTCTTCATTATTTCCACGCTGTTTCTTGCAGAAGTACTCCAGTGGTTTGTCAGTGACTTGATGTCTTTCTGTTTGTCCCGAGGGCACCTACAGACTTGGTGGTCTGTAGACCCTTTAGATGCAAAGGCCCAGGGGCAGGGAGTGTCCAGTCTCTTTAGAAGGCCTGGCTTCCCTTTTTTTTCCTGAGATTTTCTTGAATGCTCTGCACCGGAGTGTAGTGCAGGGAGCATGTCTCGTTCTCGTGGGGGGACACCCCCAGCCCTGGAGATCCCCCCATTCAGCGAGGAGCCCTGCCAGGAAGGGTCTCTGCTGGACGTCAGGGATGGTCGTCTCCTTTTGCTTCCCCAACCCCTGCCCAATCAGAGGAGGGAAGAGAGAAGGACCCCTGTGTTACATCTGTCCAGATTAGAGCGTGTTGATGCAGAATGTCTGGATTTTTGTCTCCACCAGTGCCGTTTCTGGGAATGAAGGTGAGGTTGGGAGTCCCCCCACCCCCAAGAGTTCAGTTTCTCGGGGATGTCTGAGGTGAATGCATCGGGCATTAGGTTGTGCCTGTTTTATACTTTGGGTACTTTTTGGGGTGGCTTTCATTATTTGGGGTCACTTGGTCAGACCTGGCTGCATACCTTCTCAGCCCTGGGATGCTGCATTGCTCATCGAAAGCCCCTCACCCCTGGGGACCTGGATGACCTCATGGTGGACCCTTGCCCTGCAGTGTTTTACCTATTCGGCCCACGTATTTCCCGTTCACATTTATTGACATGGAGGGATGCAGAGGACTGGAGAGGCACTCCTCTTGGATTTCAGACCCAGACCTACAGATCCAAACTGGGAAGGCAGAGGAGGTGGGGGAGGATGCAGTTGCCGGGGGTCGAGGTGCCCTGTTCTCTGCTCACCGCCCCAGGGGTCCACCCACTCAGCCCACAGCCCTCCGTCCTGATGTCACACATCCCTGCAGACCTGTTCCCACTGCGGGGAAGCCCCGTGTCTCATTAACTGCACCAGCGTGTCTTTTTATAACTTCCTGAACGTCCACCTTGGGCCAGATGCTGTGTCTAGGTCTTCATGTGTGATGTTTCATGTAGTTCTCGTGACAGCCCCGAGCTGGGCAGCACTTCTGAGCGTTTTATTTAAGTACAACACACCTTTAGAAAGTGCCCAGATCTTAAGTGCACAAATGGAGTGTGACGTGTAACCAGCATCCAGACAAAGAGGTGGAACATCACCTACCCCCAAAGGCCCCAAGACGCTCTCCCAGTCCCGAGGTAGGTCTGTGATTATCCCAGTGCACAGCTGGCAGCATTGAAGATCAGAGCCCAGACAGAGCTAGCGAGAAACAGGGCAGGTGGCCTGGGACGCGCAGCCTTGAGCCTACACCTGCCGGAAGCCAGCATTTGATGTGCTTGCTTGCTGCCTGGTACCTGAGCCTAGTTTGCTTCTGTAGCTTGTGTTCACCACGGAAGGTGGCCAGAGGACAGCCCTGCAGAGGAAGCAGCACGGGGTCCGGCTCCTCCAGGATGGCTCGGAGTCACAGCCCCCCCACCATCCGCCATGTGCTTTGGGGCAAAATACTGAGAGTCTCCCGGCCTGGGTACCGGGTGAAGTGAGCCAGCACAGGCTGGGCATGTGGCCGCTTCCAGGCGACAGGGAGTGCCTGTTAAACGTCTGTGACCTTGATGGGTCTCTGAGATCAAAGCCCGTCTGTTGGCACTGTCCACCCGGGAGGCACTCACGAGTCACAACAGAGAGAGAGGCCTTTTGCCATCTTGACTGTTGAGATGCTCCGTGGGCAGTGGGGTCATGGACACACGGTGGGCACACGCTGGGTCTGGTGGGCACAGGAGCAGGAGCTGGTCTGGAAGTCCGTGTCCCGCCCCCGTCTGTTTGACCTCTTCCTAGCGGGGTGGCGTGAGCCAGCTCGTGCTCCCAGTAAGTATTCTGTCCACCTGCACCAGAGGCTTTGGGACATGTCGGGATTCCTGATGCAGAGGCACCTGCTTTCCAGGCCCAGAATTATGATGATTCTTCCTGAAAGGAAGCCCCTCCTAGAGGTTTGGTCTCTATTCCCAGGAGTACAGTTGTTTCCAGAACGTTCTGAAGACTCCCTCTCTTCACTTTGTTCAAGACAAACAAAGGCCCTGAGGCTGAGAACAGAAATCCCACGGGTGTGAGCTCTCAGCAACAAAGCGGCCGTTGTTCCCGCGTGAAGGCCCTCGAGAGGCTGAATCTCCTGTAGCCGGGGACGCAAGACGGGCCCTGGAATCCTGCCCAGGGGAGCCAAGGGCGCTGCTGAGCGAGTTCATCACCCCAGTGCCCGCCCGCCCGCAGGGAGACAGTGTCTGCAGAAGCTCGTGAGGCTGTCTCTCTGCTGCCCCAGATGCGATCCCTCACCCCAGATGCGATCCCTCACCCCAGGTGCGATCCCTCACCCCAGGTGCGATCCCTCACCCCAGATGCGATCCCTCACCCCAGGTGCGATCCCTCACCCCAGATGCGATCCCTCACCCCAGGTGCGATCCCTCACCCCAGATGCGATCCCTCACCCCAGATGCGATCCCTCACCCCAGGTGCGATCCCTCACCCCAGGTGCGATCCCTCACCCCAGGTGCGATCCCTCACCCCAGGTGCAGTCTGGACCTGGCTCTTCTCTCTGAGTGACTGCTGTTTCCGAGTCTCACACCTCCAGTGGGACTGAAGTTTAAACCTCTGAGCAAGAGCCTCTGGCAGTGCTAATAATCCTTCCAGGCACACTTCCCAGGGCCCCCCGCATGCCTGAAGCCCTGATGAACAGAGTCCTGGGCGGTGGGTTCACAGGGCCCTGCAGAAATGGCTCGGCAGGGTGGGCTCTGGGAGGGTGGCGGGTGTGCGTCCTTCTGCTCTCTGGATCATCGCAGATGCACACAGGGCCTGCTGTGGGCTTGAGCGCTCACCGGGCAGTGAGCTGGGCCTTTTGAACAAGCAGCTATGCCAAAATTGATAGAAACTATAGTTCTTCTGTTGTGTATGTTTTTGGGGAGCACTGAAGGAGGACGTGGGAACAAAGCTGCCACTGGGGCACACAGCAGTCCAGTTTTCAGTCCTCACTGTCACGTCACAAGTAGGGAAGAAAATATAATGGGGCGTGACGAGTTTCGGGGGTGTGCTTGGGTGTCTACACCGTCACCCACCTCTGCCGCAGGGTTGGCCCCGAGGGCTCCACTGGAGCTGCCAGCCCGTGTGTCCATCCGTACGGCCCGTCTGGACGAGTTAACGGGGGTGCGAGGGCCTGGCCCACCTCCCGGCAGACGCGTCGGGAAAATGAGTCTCTCCTTTTTGCTTTAATCAGTGCTTCCATTTATTAAATGAGCGCATCTTCAAATTTGATATTTCATTAAGGAAAATGAATCTCGGCTGCTGTCCTGATCCCCTCAGAGATAATTTATTGCCATTTATCCATTCTCTCTCTCTCACACACACACTCAAATTTCTCCCCCAAAGCCGCAGCCCGCCGCGTCCCCGCTGCACCTGCCTCCCCCGCCCCACAGGTCAGCTGACGGAGATGCTCCCGCATCCATCACTTGCTTCCACATGGACTGTCAGATATGCCTGATTGCCGAGCGACCTTGGCCTCCTGCTTATGATTGAGATCAAGATAGAACTCCGGGGGCAGAGAGGTCGCACTTCCTCCGTCTCCAGGTGTCGATCCCTGCTTTATCTTTTTGTCGCAGACACATCATCGTATTTGCTTTTTGTATCTGAGGTTTCCTGTGTTTGTGACTATTTGGAGGACTTCGCTTGTCTTGGCAGTTTTGAGCCCATCTCCTCCTACGGTAGCTCAGAATCAAGCCCCTATGGGTGGCCTCGCATCCTGCAGAGACCGTGAGGTGGCCGTCCATCATGAGGCAGGTGCTGAAAGGCCTGGGCAGGAGCAATTTGTGACTTTGAAACCTCCACTTGAGCACATTGCTGGCACGTATCTAATTCATGACTCTTGGACCTTTGGAAGGCGAGAGTTGTGTGTCTTCTTCCAGGAGCTCATGGAGTCCAGACGTGTGAAAATTAGTGGCTTGAGGGGCAGCCTCTTAATTCCACTCCAGGAAGGTTTGCCCATGATTCTCTAGGATGTGTCTTTCTAGAAGGGAAGCTGTGGGTCAGGTACCTTCTGCCGTGTTCTCTGCAACATCCCAGCACTGGGTGAATAAAGAGAGTGCAGGCTCGGGGTGAGGAGGAAGCGCAGGGTTGGCTGTGCCCGGCTCCCTGCGGCCCAGCATTGGCAGACTCTGCTCCTGCCCAGAGCTTGTCTCGCATTCAAACAGGATTCCTTTTCCCTGAATCCACACACACACACACACACACACACACACACAGACACACACACACCCGCTGATCTCTTTACCTTCTACTCATCTCTCACTATGAAGCTCGGGAGGCCTGCCTGACCGGCCGGCCGGCAGGAGACTCTAGGCTCACTCTATGCTCTTTCTGCACCCGGGACCTGTTCCCACATCTGTGTGAGGGACATCCGCGTCCACGGTCACATCTCCAGCTCTGACCTCCCATCTGGGAGCCAGACCCCACTTCTCCCTTGACACCCTCTCAGTTGAAAGCTCCAAAGCCCCTCGACTCACATTGTCCAGAACGGACGCTGTGACCCTTCCCTCCTCTCTCTGACCCTCCAAACCTGGCCCCACTGATGTTCCCTCTCTTGGCAAGTGGTTACCTTTAAAAAAAAAAAAACAACCTCATCGATGTATGATTTATAAGCCATAAAATTCACTTGTTTTAAGTATACCACTTAATGATTTTCAGTAAGTTGGCTGAGTTGTGCCACCATCAGCTCCATGTGGGTTTGGAGTCTTTCCATCTCCCCTTTCTTCCTGCTTGCGTTTCATCCTCATCCCCGGACAACCGCTAACCTGCGCTCTGTCTCTGGATTTCCCTGTTGTGGACGTTCCCTCTGAGTGGGGTCATACCATACGAGGCCTTTTGTGTCTGGCTCTTTCACTCAGTGTCCCGGTTTTGAAGCTCATCCACGTTGTGACATCCATCAGTGCTTTGTTCCTTTTTACGGCCAAGTCCTATTTCATGGCGTGGATGGACCACATGTTGTCGGTCCATTCCCCAGTTGATGGCCAGTTGGGTTGCTCCACTTTTTGGCTGTGAACTTTCTCTGATTCCACTGTCTGAGCCAGGGCACAAGAGTTATCCCGAGCATTCCGTCTCCCCAGCTACCAGAACCAGTCCACTCCCAAGTCCTGCCCTTTGACCTTCTGAATCCCAGTGACCCTGTGTCACTCTCTCCACCCTTATCACCACCCCCACCCCACCCCTGTTACTGCCATCTTTCTCCTGGACCTTGAAGCTCCTGGGGAGCTTCAAACCACTCTTTCTTCTTGGAAGTTCCCCACACAACACCTATGGTGATTGGTTTTGATGTAGATACAATTGCCACCATGTGTACCCTGCCCCCTGTGAGTTCTTACTGTTCTCAGGATAAGGATCAGACGCACATGGCGCCCTGCCCCCCGCATCGCCCTGGGCAGACCCTCCGTGAGATGTCTGCGTGCCTTTCTCCTGCACTTCCCTCCCAGGTGTGACTTCGCTGTTACGGATTCAGGTGACTGCTTGGTCAATGTCCCTCTCCACGAGGGGGTCCTGTGTCTGTTCTGCTCATCCTTGTATCCCAGCGGCTGGGACAACGGAAGGAACAATGAGTGTCTGGTGAGAGAGTGAATGATTTCATCCAAACTCTTGCCTCTGTTGGGCGAGGAGGTGCCGTCTGAGCTGAGCCCCAGTTGAGGGTCTGCAGGGACAGGGAGCCTGAGGTGGAATGAACTCGATGTGTCGAAGCAGCAGAGAAGGCCGAGGGCCACTGGCTGGAGTGAGGTAGGAGGCCTTGCAAGACATCAGGGAGACGTTACTGGAGGCTGGGACTGGGGGTAGCAGGAGAACGTGAGGACCCAAGGACAGGTTCCCAATGACAGAGTCAACGTGGTGGGAGCAGATGTGGCTGTGCACACTCCTGCACACTCTTGAGGGTGTGCTCTGGCCAGGCGAAGGGTCCTTAATGATGACTTGTATCAACATGTTTTGAAATGTGATGCCTGCATCTTTGCAGTTTCTCAAAAAAGATGTGTTTTCTTTTCTTTTAAAAATTGAGATATAATTCACACACCATACAATTTACCCATCGAAAGTGTACACTTTGATGGGTTTTAGTAAATTTGCAGATGAGTGTACCCATCACTACAATTAATCTTAGAACGTTTTCATTACCCCGAAAGGAAACCCCATACCCATTAGTAGTCAGTCCCCTTTTCCTCTCCCTTAGTCCCTGGCAACCACTAATCTGCGGTCTGTTCTATGGATTTGCCTGTTCTGCGCATTCCATGTCAATGGAATCAGGCAATATGTCGACTGGGAGGTGGAGCCGTGTTTTCTCTTGTTGTCTGTTTCTTCTGTTGGAGACAAACCCATCCCCTTAAGTCTACCCCCAAAGCCAACGCTTACCCCATTGCTGCCTCAAATGTTGCCGTTAGATGACTTCGCATGTCATCCGGTAGCCCTGGCAACGTAAAGATGAAAAACTCTGCTATCAAAAAATGTATTTGTTTTTTGGGCTGCCATTTTGCTTTCAGATCTTCCTGTCCCAGAATGTACTCTCTTTCCTGCCTGCTAGTTTGCAAGGAAGTTCATTTAAGATTTTACACTTAATTAGAAAATTGGTTGTACATGACCCTGACGTGAGCACATTTTCTGCCCTAAAAAAGTCATTGAAGAGGACTCAATGGGCAGAAGGAGATGAGGTTCAAGAGCTTTGCTTGAGGCTGTGGAGTGTGATCCAGGGTTGACCCCAGTCCAGCCGGGGAGGCCCCACAAGAGGCTGAGGAACACCTTCGGTCTTGGTTTGATACCTTTTTTTTTTTTTTTTTTTTAGAGAAAGTTATAAATCAGGAAAAATACAAAGAATAATATCACAAAGACCAGTGTGTCTATTACACAAAATTGACAATGGTTAATGTTTTCTCATTTTTTAATCATGGAATTAAAACATTACTGATAAAATCCTCCTTGTCCTCAGGCCCAGTCCTGTCTCTTTTGAGGCCAACTGTCATGAATTCAGTGTGGATCCCTCTTGTCTCTTGCTCTCTTTTTGTATGTATCACTGATCACTATGTAGTGTTTTATTTGTTGTGTAAAAAAGAATATATATACCTGGTATCATATGGGGCATGTCATTTATAACTTACTTTTTCCATTTGCATTACATTTTTGAGATTTATCTTTATTGATATTATCCATCCATCAGTCATGCATCCATCCATCCCTCCATTTTTCCACCATCCTTCCCTCCATCCATCCACCCTTCCATTCTCTCTCTCCATCTCTCCATCCATCCACCCATGCATCCTTCCATCCATCCACCCACCCATCCATCCATCCACCCATCCACCCATCCATCCATCCGTCCATCCATCCACTCACCCATCCATCCATCCATCCATCCGTCCATCCATCCACCCACCCATCCATCCATCCATCCATCCATCCGTCCATCCATCCACCCACCCATCCATCCATCCACCCATCCACCCATCCATCCACCCATCCACCCATCCATCCATCCGTCCATCCATCACTCACCCATCCATCCATCCATCCATCCGTCCATCCATCCACCCACCCATCCATCCATCCACCCATCCACCCATCCATCCATCCATCCACCCATCCATCCATCCATCCATCCATCCACCCATCCACCCATCCATCCATCCATCCATCCGTCCATCCATCCACCCACCCATCCATCCATCCACCCATCCACCCATCCATCCATCCATCCACCCATCCATCCATCCATCCATCCATCCACCCATCCACCCATCCATCCATCCATCCATCCGTCCATCCATCCACTCACCCATCCACCCATCCATCCATCCATCCATCCATCCATCCATCCATCCACCCATCCACCCATCCACCCATCCATCCATCCATCCATCCATCCATCCATCCATCCTTTTGTGTTACAGAAATACGTGTTTTTGATCTTTGATTTCTACTCTGAGTGACCCTGCTATATCCTTTGTAGTAGATATTTGGATCACGTTTTGAGGGGATAGAAGGCATGGAATCTGGTTTTCTTTGTGGTTTTGTTAATCGGTTGCTAAGGCCAAAGACAGCCCCCTCCCCCGGCCCCCGACGTCCCTCTGCCTCCATTTTCTCTGTGATGTGGTGAGAATCAGCCTCATTGTCTCTAAACGGAGTGGTTTACACTTGACAATTTTAATCAAGAAATTGGTGAGTCATAAATTGTTTAAAACATAAGGGAACGCCCTGGGGCCGTCCCATGAATCAGGTCTTAATCATGTAGGTTATTATTCATCTCACATAGCCGCTTGCTAAAGGCCGAGCGGGGCTTTATTTTCACATGTATCGTTAAAAAACAAAAAACCTATATAGCCAGCATCCGTTTTGTGTGTTGTAAGGATTCGGTGCTGCACCTTCCTGTGAGACATTAGGTTAACGATTTAGATGTGAGAGAGTTTGGCTGGCCCCCCGGGTCTCCGGGTCCCCGTGGCCACACAACAGCGTCTGGCTTGGTGTGCTCTTCTGCTTGAGCTTAGCTCTGATACCCCCTTAAATCTCTTTGAGAAAGTAATGTTTGGGGAAAGTGGCTTTGGTCTGGAATATTACACATTCTGTAGGAAAGCTTTGTAAATCCGACATTGTGGTGAGAATGTTTTGGTTCAAAGGCCATGCTGGTGAAGATCAGATATCTCCTCCTCTCCCCGGTGTCCCTGGCTGATAAGAATTATCTGGAAGGTGGCAATGCCAGGGCCCCAAATCATCAATATTTAATTTTCTGTGTTAAATCCGGGGGTGAGGCTCTTTTCCAGCACCTTCGCTCTGTGGTTGGATTTCTGTGACTCCTCACGCCTGGGTCTAACTCTCGCTTCCTCCCGGTTCTGACAGGTCCCCTACCACCCTCCTCTCTGGGTGGGCGGAGGCTCTTATTCCACAGTGTCAGTGCAGGGTCTGTCGCCTCTGATATAGACGTGGCCTCACAGTCTCCCTCTCTCCCCCTCCAATCCACTTCACACCCCTGCCCGGTTAATCCTCCTGATTCATGGCCCCGCATGTGCTGGTGGGATGGAGCTGAAACTCATTAGCTTGGCCTTCGGGGATCCCTGATTCCAGCTCCCCCCATGCAGCTGTAACCCAGAGAGCTGGTCGGAGATTTCTGAGTGTTCCTTCTTGCGCGTGGGGGTGCTGACACCTCCCTCCAGGAGAACATAAGAAGATGATGCGTTTAACACACTGTCTTAGCCGGCCGGCAAGCACACGACGAGGGCTTTGTGTCTGCTGTCGGGAGCATGTAATTACTTCCCTGACTGCCCGTTCCTCCACTTCCGTCTACTGCTTCTAAGCGGGCTCCTCTCGCCAGCATCAGATCCTCTGCTTTGCTGTGGGCCTGCCTGAAATCACAGATATCGAAAGAGGAAAATTAACTCATCTCCAAGGAGTGCGTGAATCACAGGCAGAGCCCGAGTCCATGCCTTGCAGTTTATATCACCTTGACAATAGCAGAGGACACTGGCTAGCCCCTGAAAACTCACCAGGGCGCTCGGTCTGCCCGTCGCTTCACCACAGCATCAGGTGGCTGCTATTAAGATTTTACTGTTTGAAAAATGCTATTCTGATTGGAAAAATGAATCCATGGCCACTTTATCCTTTATTAGTGTTTAAACCTTCAGAAGCGCTAGCTTAACTCCCGGTCTTCAGCATCCTCGGATCAGGCTGTCCTTCCCCGTCAGGGTCACCCAGCGTTGCCCCATTCCATGTAAATGCCTTGTTTTCAGCTTCAAGTGTTACCCGTGACAGTGTTTCAGGGTTTGCTGCCCCATGTACCAGCCCAACGGGTCTTTGTCCACGGCGAAAAGCATTAATATTTCATTTGGACAATTGCATTTGGAAATTACTCAATTATGGTTTGGGTTGCCCTTGGTGTCGGCTGTTTTTCAAAAGTGTGCAAATGTGCAGATTGCACATGAACAGCTGTTCAAGGCCAGAACGCTCCTGAAGGCACCTTTCCGTGGCTTCTGGTAGCTTCTGTTTATTATGGGTCTTTTAAAAGGCATCATAAAGGAACTGATGGTGACATAAATCGTGACCACAGAGGAAGTGTTAAGTGCGAAATGTGCTTTGCGATGAGTGACATGCTCAGACACTTGGGTTTCTTTCAGCATATGCTGAGTTCTTGCTGAATGCTGCTTAGAAGCATCCTCAGAGCGGGGATATGTATGCTTACTAGGGTCTGTGTTTCCAGCTCTGGATCCCGAACGGGGTGATGCAGGGAGTGTCCACTCGGCACCAATACCCCCAAATGCTTTGGCACTTCTTGCCTCATTCTTCTCGCTTTTTCTGAGTGGCAGTCGACAGTGAGTTAGGTGGATTTAGGTCTCACCTGAGGAACGTGCCTGAACGGATGCAGCGCAGGTAGTGGCACCTGAATGCGTCTGTAATTCAACCTTGTGTTGTTGATGGTTCTTCACTCGGCCTTCAGACAGCCCGCTGTCACGATACGTATCTTATGGAGCATAATGTTTACCATTCTTTCAAGCTCTGTCTAGACACTCCCTTACCCTTGGAAAATCTTACAGAACAGCCCTTGTCATCCTCTCCCATTTCACAGGGCCCGAAACAGATTTGGAAGGCAATTTACTCTCTTACGTGAAATTCTCTTTCTGTGTTGTTGCAAATCAAAACAGCCTTGTCCGACTTCTGCCTCCTTCTGCCCCGGCAGGCCAGCTACCCCAGTATGGGTGGGCACATGACCCAAAAACACAAGGTTCTGGGATACTCCATGGATCCTGTGAGTTAGTTGACCACACGGACGTGGCTCACCATGGGCACGTGGCCCTCAGTGTGTTGTAGAGACTTGCTCGTGGTCACACAGTGTTATGGGCTGAGTTGTGTCCCCCAAATTCCTATGTTGGACTCTCAACCCCCAGCACCTCAGAATGTGACTGTATTTGGAGATGGGGCCTTTAAAGAGGTGATTAAAGGAAATGAGGCCATTAGAGTGGACCCTAATTCAGTGTGACTGGGGTCCTCATAAGAAGAGGAGATCAGGACACAGAGGGACGACCATGTGAGGACACAGGGAGGAGACGGCCGTCTACACGCCCAGGACAGAGGCCTCAGGAGGAACCAGCCCTGCCCACACTGTGATCTCGGACGTCAGCCTCTAGGACCGGGAGACAATAAATCCCATTGTCTCAGCTGCCCAGGCTGTGGGACTTTGTAACGACAGCCCTAGAAAACTCATACACAGCTTACGTGACAGACCCGGGCTGGGCGTCTGCCTCTGCCCGTCTCTAGTGCCGTGTTCTTCCTACCATGTGCAGGTGTTTTCAGGTTTTAGCCTCACAGCTTGCAGAGTGGCTGTAGCTCATGTTGGCCATGCAGGACACTGGGTTTCTCTCGCTCTTCCTCTTAGGTTTGAGTTTGGCCATGAGCTCTCCCGGTGGAAGGGCCGGGGTTTCACACAGGCTGCTGACGTGGCTATACCCACAGCTCTGCAGACTCGGGTGGGGCCGTCTCCCCTCTCAGGATCTTTGCTGTCATTAAACAGATGATCTGTTCACAGTGCACTTGGTACAGAGCAAGTCCTCGCTCAGCATCCTCATCATGATCAGAACCGGAGCTTCCCTTGCTGGTGGATTCTATCAGCCAAGAGCGTTCCACCTCTGGAACTTTGTATTCAGCGCCATTCAGTTCCATCGACATTTACCCAACTGCAGGTACAGTTATGCAAAGAAAAAGATATAAACCCATGTCCTCACACAGCAGCTCCTAGTCTGGAGCAGGGAGGGGCTCTCTCATCAGCTGAATGTTGGAGTGATGCCGAGAGAGAGCGAGCGAGAGGAGGTACATGAGATACGTCTTGGAAGAAGATGTAGATGGTTCCCCTGTGCTAGGATGTGCCTTCTTCTGTGGATCAGGGCGTCTAGGGTGCTGAGAAACTTAAAGAGAGCTGAGGCTGGCCTGAAGGAATCCTGGGAGCCTCCCTGGGTGTCGGAGTGCTGTATACATCATTAAATCAAGGCTGATGTCAGTCACAAACCGCTTCTCTCCCTGTTTTGCAGTTCTCTACCATGTCAGCCCCCTCCCATTCCCAAACCGCCCAGATCCCATGAGGAATGCACTGCTTGTCAGGAGAGGAGGGAGAAGCCACTCTGAGTTGGGTCTTGGAGATCTCGTTACATCCACTTGCAAGTTTTCTGTGTCTTAAGCCACCAGCTCAGCCCAGACACAGCAGAAGGTTTTCAGATGGATCTGGACGTCTTGGCACTTGGGATGTCGCACCGGGAGATCAATGAGTGGCAGACACTGACTCCTACCCGTCAGCTGGGAGAAAGGGAGGAGAAGCTTTATAAGGCAAAGTACACGCCGGTCCCACTCTCCTAGTGGGCAAGAAATGCAGGATGGAGAGGCTGCGACCTGCAGGCTGGGCAGGAGGGAGCAGGGTCAGCCAGATTAGCTTGGACTGCGGGTCTTGGGCAGTCAGCCCAGCTCCCTGGGTTCAACTCAGGGTGCTTAGTGGTCAGCTCAGCCTGGGGTAGGCCAGAGAGGTGCCATTGAGAGGCCGAGTCCTGGACCCCGTGGGAAGTGTGAGTGTGATTTCAGCTGGCAGATGAGGAGGGGTGGGGACGGTCAGCTGGAGGCACCAGTGCACAGAGGCATAGACGGCCTGGCATTCCAGAGAATTGCCAGCGAGTGGGTTTGGCATTGTTGCAATGTGTGTGTGTTTTTGTGTATGTGTGTATGTGTTTGTACGTGTGTTTGTGTTTTTATGTGTTTGTGTGTGTGTGTGTGCATGTGAGTGTGTGTGTCTGTGTGACTGCATATGTGTATGGGGTTGGGGCAATGGCAGAGGGGAACATTGACAGGCAGGACGAGTCATGAGAAGGAGGCAGGGTCCAGACCGTGGTCAGTCTTTCCCTGTGTCCCTTGGGTAAGGGCGCAGGCCCTGAGCCCCAGGCAGTGGAGTCACCGGTTTGAGAAGGGACACTGGTGGCCAGTCTCAAGGAAGACGTGTGTGTCTGGGAGGCGTGCCGGTGAGCTCAGTGCAGGGGCCGCTGGAGTGACCCACATGAGAAAAGATGGGCCTGTTGGGCTGTGGGGGTAGGACAGATGAGGACTTAAGTGCTTGAGGCCCTGGATTAATCCAGACTGAACTAGAAGGTGCAAGACAGGGAAAAGTCAAGAACATCTCCCGGACTTCTGGAATGGGAGGCGGTGCAGCCGTTGAGGTTGGGAAGGATGAGGTAGGACGGAAGAAAGCAGAGGTGGAGGGGGTGTGGGGATCAGTGTGGGACGAGTTGAGTTAGATTGGGTGTCACCAGCAAACAGTCGACATCTGACTTACTCATTTGTTAGCTGGCGTCCAATTCTCCATGTGTTTCCCTGGTCTGTGTACTTAGGTTCACGGTCAGCGTGTTCTTTTGTAGTGGACGCCCTGGTTAGAGTGACCTTGCACCATTGTCGGGCCGAGGAGCTGCTTCCAAGTTTTGTTATTTTTTGTCTTGTGGGTTCTTACTGGGGTGAAAATCTTTGTTTGAAATGCTTTGTTGTTCTTCCAAAGCGCGGTCGTTAGGGGGCAGGACACTGTGTCCGTAGCTCACCTCTGCTTCATCCCAGAGAGGCAGCCGTGGTTCATCTCGGTAGTGCTGTTCATGACACATCTTCCCCTAAAGCTGTTGGTTGGTACCTTGAAGGCTAGACTTTACTTCTTTGAAAAAATTACTTAGAATCTCCCAAATTTTGTCCCTTGTTATGGAGGTGAAACTGTTTCTCTCTTGTAATTGTCAGTGTTCAATATTGGGGCAAATTGACAGGTAATTGGAAAATCTGAAAAAGGCAGTATGTCCCTGATCCATGAAGCACCTGACTGTAAATATTTTCTTCAGTTTTCTTGTTGATTATCAAATGTTTTATCATTTTCTCGCATGAAGGGTGGCCGTGTACGTGTGTGGAGAGGAAAAACATGTCAGAGTGAAGACTCACTGCTGGGCAGACTTGACTTGCGTTCAGATTGAACCTCCAGCACTTTCTAGACATGTGACCTTGGGGTAATTGAGTCTCTGAGGCTCAGCTTCCTCATCAGGAAAATGGGAATAATAATAATGATTGTTACTATGTTACTATTAATAATATACATAATATTATAATATAAATAAATATTACATAATTATAACCTATAAATATAATATAATAATATTATATTAATAACAATCATTATTATATCAATAATGGTTACTGTAACACTAATAACAATAATGTACACTCCTGGTTGTGGTGAAGGTAAATACAATTAGCACAGTTTCTGGCATATTAGGATTCAATAAATGTTAACCATGACTGTGTCATCATCACCATCACCACCACTAGCATCATCATCATCATGACCATCATCATCATCATCACCACCAACATCATCATCACCACCATCATCACCAGCATCACCACCATCACCATCACCATCATCATCCCCACCATCATCACCATCACCACCATCATCATCACCACCATCATCACCACCGTCACCATCACCAGCATCATCACCACCATCATTATCACCATCATCATCATCATCATCATCATCGTCACTATCATCATCAGCATCACCACCATCATCATCACCATCATCACGACCAACATCATCATCAACATCACCATCACCATCATCATCATCATGATGCTTAATGATGCTCCTTAAGGGGCACCATCATCATCATCATCATCGTGATGCTAGGCTCTGAGCTCCTTAAGGGACAAGGTCCTTGTCTCAGTCATCTCATGTCCCCCCACCCACAGCCACCTGGGTGCTGATGTAGAACCCTTCATGAAGAAGATAGAGATGCTAAAGGAGAGATGTTTTCTCAAGCAACTCTTTAATGGAAGTGGCTGGGGGCTGGAATACCTGAGACCTGGCCCATCTTTGCAATCCTCCCTGTATTGTCTGTGAATCTTCCAGCAAATCACTCACCTCTTGAGAACACCTGTAACAAATTACAGTCATGCACCGCATCACAACGTTTTGGTCAATGATGGACTGCATATATGGTGGTGGTCCCATAAGATTAGTACCATACAGCCTAGGTGTGTAGTAGGCTCTACCATCTAGGTTTGTGTAAGTGTACTCTGTGATGCTCGTACAATGATGAAATCGCCTAATGGTGCATTTCTCAGAATGTCCCCGTTGTTAAGCAATGCATGACCATATGAAGGAATACCCATTTTGCAGGGCTGTAGGGACACAGGACTCTGACACCAACACTCCCCAAGAAGAACATTACTCTACCATGCATCACAGTGGTAACAAGGGGACGAGGAAGCGTCACTTCAGGTAGAAACTGTCCTCGGCGCTCCACCTGCCAACCTCGTCACTGTTCCCGGATTCCCCCCTGCTTTTTCTTAAGCTGGGCCTCGACGTGAAATTCCCACCCCAGACTCTGACGTCCTTTTCGTTCCTGGGCATTGTCTGTGGTGTCGATGGTCTGTGATGCCCTCCCAGGCAGGGTTACCCACTGCTCCCTCTGGGCCTCCAAGGGGGCTGGCTTGGGCATTGATTGTCACCTTTTCCATGTCGAATGATAGTTGAGTCTTTCACCACTGCAAATATTGGTGTAGGGCTGGTTTGCCCATTATCGTTTTTGTGGCTCCCAACTTTCATTCCTTCAACAAATACGGATCTCCTATCCAGTGTCAGGACTGTCTTTGGAACTGGGCTTTGCCTGATGGGGTGCTCGGTAAGCAAGGGGGCGAGTCGATGAGGGTAAGTGAAGGAGTGAAGCAGGATTCATCCACATGTCTTCTGAGCTGGCTGCACCGTGGGCTCCTTGAGCCAGTGTCAACATGTAGGCATCACCCATCACATTCAAAGGGCAGGGAGTTACCAGGGAGCTCTTGTCTCAGAGAAGGTGACCATGGCGATGCTGTTCTTTACTGCCACCGTCCGTGGCAGGCACTTCACTTGAGTGTTAGTTACTGTGGCTGCCGTAACCAACTACCAGAGACAGACAGGACAGGCGGGGAGGGCGGCTTAAACAACAGACATTTATTGTCTCACAGTCTCAAGGCTGGATGTCCAAGAGCAGGGTTTCAGCAAGGTTGGTTCCTCCAAGGGCTCTGGGGGAGAGTCCATTCCAGGCCCCTCCCGCAGCTTCTGGTGGTTTGCTCAGAATCTTTGGTGTTCCTTGGCTTGTGGAAGCATCACCTCCATCTCTGCCTCTGTCTTCACATGGCGTTCTCCGTGTGTGTGTCTGTGTCCAAATTTCCTCTTTTTATAAGGACACAGTCGTATTGGATTAGAGCCCATCCTACTCCTCTATGACCCCATCTTAATTTGATTATGTCTACGAAGACTCTATTTCCAAATAAATCACATTCACAGATAAAGGGAGTTCAGACTTCAATGTCTCTTTGGGGACACAATTCAACCCATAATGACATATATTATTTATGTTCCGTCTGATACTTACAACAACCCTGCAAGTTAAGCACTGGCCCAGTTTCTCATCATGGAAACGGGGGGACTGCTGGGTTGGTAGGTTTACCCAGGATCACAGGGTTAGTGTATGCAGTGGGGTTGCAAACCCAAGCCTTTCGACCTCCAAGCTCCAGCTCCTTCTAGAAGTTTCTCAATGGGGCCATCTTGGCAGTTTTTGGAGCAAGACAGTCCTTCATTGTGCACGACTGGTCCCTGCACTGCTCAGACTCCTCATCCCTGGCCCACCCACTAGGTGGCAGTGGCACCAGTCTCTGCAACCACCTACAGTGCCACATGGGTCCCCTGGGAGGCGATTCCCAGCCTCTCCTCCGCTCAGCACCCACTCGCCAGCAGGATCTTTTCTGCTGGCCACAGAGAGCGAGGCTCGGCCTTCCTTGGATGCTGGCATTAAGGGAACTTGAGTTAGGTGTCCATGTAGTTGGAACCAGAGGCCAACGGTGATTGCTGAGATAGGAATTGGCGAGTTGTCAATGACCCCACATGGCCACATCTATAGGGCTTGTTGGCTGTGCCTGGAGTTTCCAAATGTTCCTCTCGCTCAGCCAAGGATGGGCGGGGTGTGTCTGGCGGTCACCGAAGTGAACAACCAGCCCCCACTCAGCCCCATACCCCCTGAGGAGTAGTTCTGAGAGTTACCTTTGAGTTCAGCCTTTGACATCGGAGAGAGACAGACGGAGCATTCATGTACTGGGTCAGGTCTCCTGGGCGACGGGATTCTGTGCTGGCTGCTGATCCCACCTCATTGTTGAGAACAGTGGAATCATCTTACTCAGCGAGGAGGAACGTACCTCGAGGCCCGGGGAGATAGTGGTGGGGCCTTTTACATCCTCAGGCACACAGAATCCCCTGGTAGAGAATTGGTTCCAGCCTCATATTCAGTCACACCTCATTTATTTCTGAATGCTTTTACGGTGATAAAGCAAATTTTGAGCCCCTGCTGATGGCTATACAACAGAATATAATTTTAATTCAATAAAAATTAGAAGTCGCGGTGAGAAGCGGATTTGGCCTGGCGTTTGTTTTTGCTGGCCTATTGCTGAGTCTCACAGAAGGGACCTGAGCGCACGACCAAGCAGTGTCATTCTGCTTCTTAGCAGCGCTGTTACAATTTTCAAAAGTGTTCGTGATTGGTTGGTATCATCGACAATACTTAACTTTTTTGAAAATTAGCTCTTGTGGCAACTGATGTGATTTTTCCGTAATTGCCTTCCTTTACGGTTTGGGAGGGGTGGTGCCTGTTTTCCAAGCTGTTATGTTGAGAGTCAGCGTGGGGCGTATGGACTCCCCCGTCAGTGAGGCGAGCAGACGAGACGTCCACCCGTATCTGAAATGTCAAAGGGCGGCCCACGTAAAAATTAAGTCACGGTGGGGTGCGCTCAAATCGTGGTTCTCAACGTGCGTTCCTAGGACCAGCAGCAACAGCATCACCTTGAAACTTGAGAGAAATGAGGTTCTGGGGCCCAGAACTGCTGAATCAGACACTCTGTCGGGAGGGGAGGGGGTCTACAGTCTGTGTTTTAACAAGTGCTGAAGTTTGAGAAGCACAGACAAGTAAGAGAACGGGCTGAGGCACTAGGTGGTTACTGACTACCGGAAATCAATGGTAATTGATTTCTGCAGGTACCGGTGATTCGAGTGAATGGTGAGAGTTGAGGCCACAGAAAACAATGGCTTGATCTTGGCTTTTCTCTTTTTATATTTACCCGTGTCTCCATCCAAGCGACAAGAAGGTCTTATTTTTCATCCTGAAAGGCCAGGGGGTCCATTGCTCAGAGAAATTATGAGGACGGGATGGAAACACCTTTGCCATCTCTGGCCGCGTGCCCAGGTGGGCTGCTCAGGTGGCATTCTGCATCACTACTCGAATGTCTTTGTCCTTCCCTGCAGAAGTGCATTCGATTTAACCCGGACGCCACGGTGTGGGTTGCAAAGCAGCGGATTCTGTGTTCGCTGAACCAGAGCCTGAAGGACGTCCTGAACTATGGGCTGTTCCAGCCGGCGAGCAATGGGCGCGACGGGAAGTTCCTGGACGAGGAGCGGCTCCTGCGAGAGTACCCGCAGCCTGTGGGCAAGGGTGTCCCCTCCCTGGAGGTACCGGTCATTGCTCACAGCCTGGGCACGGTGGGGGAGGGGGACCCTCACTAAACTCCAGATTTGATTTGGATTGAGAAATGACCCCCAAATTAAAAAATCGGTTTCGGTCTTGAGGTCGCCCCTAATTTTGTTGTGATTCGCAGACCATTTGTTTTCTTACCACAGATTTGACGAATTTGTTGGAGAGAAATCTTGGTGTGAGCAAAGCATGGATCTGGCTCAGGCTCCTGTCACCAGGACCTATGAGTCCTGGGATGCAGAATGGGGCTTGCTTCCGCTCCCTGAGTCAGTCTTGTGCCCTTGGGCATAGGGTGGCCAGTGGCCCTCCAGCTGTTATCAAAAGCACAATTTCCTTTCTGCCTCTTGCTCAGGAAATGACCTGTGGGCTCTCTGAGCTGCTACAGCTGGTCACATGCTCTTGGGCCCACCTCATAGGGCGGTTGATGCATGAGCTGGGCGGCCTTACACACCTCCACATGAAGTGTGAGCCAGTCCCTGCCTTTCTGACCCTGGCTTGCTGCACCCCGGGTTTACATACAGTATTTCCCCTGATCTGTTAAGAAGGTTATACGAGAGGCCAGAAATGTGGTCATTTCTATGACTGCACGACACGTCGCTACTGTTATTACGTGGTTGTATTCATTTCAGCTTATCAAACAGTGAGAGACTGTAAGTGTGGGCAGTAGCTGGCATTTGAGGAGTCTGAGTGGGTTCTACAATATTCTCAGTGACTGGAGATTACTCTGAAGTCAGAGATGTCGTGGACACGAATTCAGAACCCAAGCACTCCCTCGTCTGCTCGTTTCTAGGTCTGATGGTGACTTTGAGGCTGAGGTTTTGGGGATCTCCATTTAGGTGGAACATGTCAGACCTGGGGAAGGGTGTCAGTGGAGGAAGAGACAGGATGCCACTTGGAAGATGTTCTGACCTCAGTTTGCTCATCTGTCAAATGAGTATCCATTGAAAAATCCCTTGTTGGGGTCTGTTATGTGCCTGACACTTTCTAGGCGTGTCCAGCGTGCACAAGACAGTCGAGGTCGGGTCTGGTGGAGCCTCCACTCCAGTGGGAGATGACAGGTCAGGAACAGTAAATAAACAGTTCATTTAGGGGGCTGATAGTTTCTGTCACAACAGTAAACCAGGGCGAGGAGACCAGGAAGTCCAGAGCCTACTCTGATCAGAAAGCCTCTTGGAGGAGGCGACATTGCTCTGATCTGAAGGCCCCCTTATGGCCTGTCCCCTCACTGCCTGAAAAATGGACAAGAGAAAGCATGTGAAAGCACAGCGTAACCTGGGCAGGGCTGTGTCGTGCCTTTGAGAAGAGCGGGCATGGGTGTCCTCTTTCTGATGTCCTTGTGGGAGGTGAGGTAAGAGGTTTGCACGAAAGCATCTGACTCTTGAGTTCATTGCCCCATGTGGGCATGTGGGCTGTGGTGTCAGATGAACTGGGTCCAGTCCTGGTCGCTGTGCAACCTTGAGTGCCCCACCCAGCCTCTCTGAGCCTCAGATTGCCAGCTCTGAAATTGAGGCAACGTTAGCACGGCCTTCTTGGGTGGCTGTGAGGCTCAGATGAGGGCTTCCACTCAGCATAAGGCCTGGCCTTGGCGAGTGCCCAGAGCTGGTGTGGCAGCTGCTGCTGTCATTAGCTCTCATTGCCATAAAAGAGCTGTTTACCCTTACATTCACTTGTCTCCCAGGGCCACCGTCCTGCCAGGTGACACGCTGTGCAGAGCTGAGCCGGGCCTGGGGATGGATGCGTTAGGGGCAGGCGTGGAGCTGAGCTCTTTGCCTTGGACAATTTTGGTAAAATATGGTTAGCTAACTGTACTTAGGAAACATGGAGAAAACAGCAAGAGAAGGGTTTCTGTTTCTGAGTCTGCATCCCTCTGTAGCCGTGAGCTGTGAAGGTTTATGACTCTGCAAGTAGACTCTCCTCCTCAGTACTTACCCTCCTGCCGAGAGGTGTTATCAGCTCTAGCATATTCCTTTATAACTAGAAAAAGTACCCATCGATTTGAATTCCTTCAGACTTTTCAGGTCGCTGTGCAACTCCGAGCGAGGGTGTTTTTGCTCCCCCCGTCTTGTTGGAACTCCTCGGAGTGGATGGAATTGGGGGGAAGTGGGGGAGGAGGAATAAAACATCATCGGTCCAGTGCCAGTTCTGTGCCAGGAAGCTTATATTCAATCCTCGGGACACCTGGGAGCCTTGTGTTGTTATCTCCATGTGACAGATAAGGAAACTGAGGCTGAGATGGGGCAAGTGTCCAGCACAAAGTTACTCCGACGATAGGACGGTGGTGGGGCTGGAATTGGAACAGATGTCTCAACTCGAAATCTCAGTGACTCCCAGACTATTGGCGTCCTTCCCAAACCTCTGTAGTGTCTCCAGCACTTTCTACTTGACAAGGGGTCAGGGTACCTGGGAGAGGCGGGGAGGCATTAGGCAAAAGGTGCCAGGGAATCAGGAAGCCGACTCTGACACCAGGGCCACTTCTTGGGCGCTATTACAACATCTGAGCAACATGTGCTTCTCGGTTCTGACAATGTGATTTCCAGATCAAGGGAGGTGCCGAGGTTTAAGGGAATGAACCCCAGCCCCAAAGTCCCAGGCAAAGGCTGCAGGTGCCAGAGGAGGTGGCTTCCCCAGACCAGGGCTTCTAATGCATGTTTTAATAAAGGTTGAAGACACAGAAGAAAAATCTGGCAGATGAAGCGGCATCCTCATTGTTAACAGTGCCACGCTGAGGACAGGCAGATTCCCACGCACAGAGCCATGGTCTCCTAGTAATGCAGAGGGTGCTGAACGTGGCAGGCAACTGTGCTTCTCTACCAGTGGATCTCAACTCCTTCCTCCTTTGGGTTGCTCTTGTTGTTTTATGGCTTTTTACCCAAGTGGCTGCAGAATCTCGGCAAAAGTTATTCTTACGATGGCGTAGGCTCTGCGGTACGAGTACAGTAGTTGATCTCACACTTGAAGAGTTGCTGTGGAGCCCCGGTCTTTGGTGAAAGAGCCCAGGAGAAGGCCGTTTGTCCTCTGAACAGCCGTGTGTAATGCTTACTTGGTTGTCTTTTTTTCTGTTTCTGCGCCAGTTTCGATATAAGAAGCGGGTGTATAAACAAGCCAATCTGGATGAGAAACAGCTGGCAAAGCTACACACAAAGGTAAGTAGGGACGGTTGTCACTTACGATCCTGGTGTTCTGTCGTTTGTCTTCGCCATCATCTTCAGAGACCAGGGGAGCTCTTTGGGAGGGTTCTTCTTCCTGCGAGAGCTGATGGGGCACCTGGTGCGAACCTGTCGTGGTGAGAGGCGGGGTAGGGATATACAGGTGGACCAGGCCCACTTCACGCTGCCCGGGACCTTCCCCACGGCCCCCAGAAGGGTGTCCACCACAGCCCCCCACCTTAAATGCCACTGTCATCTCCTCCTGTATAATGAAAATACATCAGATGACAACTTGAAAGTGAAATAATGCCACTTAGTAGAGTGGAACCCCACTTTATGCTTGTCTCCTGGCTGTTTCTGGGAGGAGGGTGGCCGTTCTCTCTGAGCCATTGATGCTGAAATGGAAGACAACACTGAAGTAGTTTTCCACTGCTGTCGCTTGAGTGCAAAGCTGATTAATGTGCTCTTTGCATAAACTGCACAGATGTGGGCAATGGGAATGAAGGAGGGTGTTAAGGCAAAGAGCCGTGGGCTGTGTTCTATGGAATGCTCAGTTCCTGGCTGCACGTACTGTGCGCACCTGTGCCCAGGGAGCCCGTGCAGCCGGGCTGGTATGCCATGGGCACGTCTGCACTTCGTCAGGGATGCTGTGTGTGTCCAAGGGGATGCTGGAGCAGGAGCACATGCTGGGCACCTCCCTTAACACTGAGGAGGACGTGTGATACTCCAGGATGCTCGTGGGTGCCCAGCACCACAGAGCCTGTGGCATAGTCGGGACGCTCCCTGAGCAGCCTCCCTTAGCTGCTCCTGATGCTGCCCAGGTGAGCTCACCTGTAGCTGTGAGCTCACAGAGGGCGTTCTCAACCAGCAGGGCCCTCCGATTTGATTCAGGATGGACGTGTGGGTTTTTATTATGTTCAGTAGGTTCTAATTGCCATTATCATGATTTACTTTTGTGCTGAAATTGTCTGGATGTGGCCAGTGGCAGCACGTCTGCCTGGCTCTGTGCCCCCTGGCATGTCCCTACCATCCTTTCAGTGCTGATGACTTTATGACACAACAAGATGCTCGGGCCATTCTGCACTTTCCCTGTCCAGCTCTGGAATTCACCTGGACAGTGCTGTTTAGACCCCAAGGTCTGGGCATTTCTGGGTTGGTTTGTTCTTCTTTTTTTTTTCTTTTTGGTGAGGAAGATTAGCCCTGAACTGACATCCGATGCCAGTCCTTCTCTTTTTGCTGAAGAAGACTGGCCCTGGGCTAACATCCGTGCCCATCTTCCTCTACTTTATATGGGACGCCGCCACAGCATGGCCTGACAAGTGATGTGTAGGTCCGCACCTGGGATCCGAACCTGCAAACCCTGGGCCCCCAAAGTGGAATACGAGAACTTAACCACTATGCCAACGGGCCAGCCCCCACCTCTGGTTTTTTTGATTACCCTCTGATGTGTAGATAAAAATGTGTGAACTTTTTAAGACTGTCACTTGGTAAGTAGCAATGGAGGTGAAAAGTGAGACCAAGCGTATCTTACGTCTTTGTGCATTTGTTAATTTCTAGTCTTGGAAGGTATGGAAAACATTCAGGTGGAGATTGGCCCATGTCAGCAGTCTGAAAGGTCCAGGGGCTGCAAGGGTCGAAACCACCGTTGCTTCCCTCCAGTGTGTTTTAGGAGGGATGTGGAGTGCGGGCCGAGAACTAGGCCACTGAGAAGAGTTTGATTTCTCAGATGGAGGCGTATGGGATACTGCGATTATGATCATACAGCCTGAGCTGCCTGCCTGATGGACGGGAAATCATTATTTTTCCTATAGACGAGGCTGGGAAAGGCTGAGGAAACATCTCTCCCCGTCAAGGTTGACCTGCTGATCCCTTTGATCTCATGAGAAGTGAATATCTCCTTCACCCTGAGTCGCTCGGTGACTAGGCGTCCCTGTTTCTGCCCGTGTGGCCACGTGGTTAACCAAAAAGTGGATTAAACTGAGTGAGCGGCTGCCCTGTTTGCTCTCCATCACGGCTGCTGCTTTAGAGATTAGAACACAAATGCCAGTCCTTGGGCCTCGCTCACCAGAGCTGGGGTCAGAAGGTCTGGGGCGGACCCTGGAAACTGTAGTTTTTCAAAGTGGTCCAGGTGGCCACTTTGCTTTCCTTTTGAGAGCAAAGGAACGTCCCCATGGCTCTCGGCAAGGACAGCGAGCGGTGAGGACTTCTAAAACATTCCTCCAGGACAGGCTGAGTGCGTTGGGCAAGCGCTGGACTCCGCGCTGGCCCTGGGGTTCCAGAAGCAGAAAGTGGCTGCCTGGTGAGCCCCGGGGTGGGCACTGGGCCCCCATCAAGGGGCGGCTCTCCCTCCATAGGGGAGGCCAGAGTGCACCCTGTCAGGAGCCTTCCGATGGCCTGCAAAGACGTTTCTGGTTTTTTATTTTTCTCTTTAGACCAATCTGAAAAAGTGCATGGATCATATTCAGCACCGTGCGGTGGAGAAGATCGTCAAACTGCTGGAACGAGGCCTGGATCCGAATTTCCACGACCTGGAGACTGGAGGTAGGTGCTTATGGAGAGGACTCGATGAACTTCGCCGAAGCATGGGTTCAGTTAGGAAAGGTGGTCCCGCTACTCAGATTACACGTGCATATGCAGCGTGTACGCCTTACGTGGTTTTTAAGGGTGCTTGCTCACTCCTCCGTGAGTTCTAGATGCACCTGTGAGTGCTCCCACCATCTCTCTCGAGCCAGCACGGCACCTGGCACATAGTAGGTCGTCACTACATATCTGTTGAACAAGTGGCGAATGAATGACAGCACGTATTGAGTGCTGTGTGCCAGTCTTGGAAGACATGCATGCGCATGCAAATGTCTCACTCCCCCTGCTGGAGACCAGGTTCGGTATGCGTGTGGGCCTCTACTCACGTGTGGACTAAAATGCAGGGGTTCCCAGCTTCAGGCCCATTGACATTTTGGGCTAGACAATTGTTTTTTTTAACAATTCCAAATGAGCACTAACTTTTATTTAATCTTATCTTTTCTCTTTTTTCCCCCCAGTTTTATTGAGATATAATTGACATGTAACAATGTATCAGTTTTAGGTGTACAGCGTTAACGATTCGATATATGTGTGTATTGTGAAATGGTCACCACAATGAGTCTGGTTAACATCTATCACCACACTTAGTTACAAATTATTTTTTCTTATGGTGAGAACTTTTAAGATCTACTCTCCTAGCAACTTTCAAATATACTATACGGTATTGTTAACTATAGTCACCTTGCTGTACATCACATTCCCAGGACTTATTTGTCTTATAACTGGAAGTTTGTACCTTTTGACGACCTTCACCCAGGTCCCCCACCTCCCACCCCCACCTCTGGCAACCACTAGTCTGTTCTCTCTTTGTAGGAGTTTGGTTTTTTTAGATTCCACATATAAGTGAAATCTTGCAGTATTTGTCTTTCTCTGTCTGACTTATTCCACTTAGCATAATACCCTGAAGGTCTACCCATGTTGTTGCAAGTGGCAGGATTTCCTTCTTTTTTATGGCCGAATAGTATTCCAATGTGGGGCCAGACAGTTCTTTATGGTGGGGGCTATCCTGTGCGTTGTGGGACATTTACGGCATCCCTGGTCTCCACCCACAAATGCCAGTGGCACCCCCCAGTTGTGACAACCAAACGTGTCTCCAGACATGGCCCCATGGCTCCTGGGGGTGGAAGCAGCATCGTCCTGAGTGAGAGCCTGTGCCAGTGGGAGGTGCTGACCTTGGCCGGCTGAGGTTAGGCTGCGGTGGGGAGCCGAGAGCGGCTCAGTGCAGGGTCTCCATGGCAACGTGGAGCGTTCGCCTGGGCAGGTGGGTTGTCCTGGGCTAGAGAGCATTTCTCTTGGACTCTGTGAGTGGGGCCTCCCTCCCCTCTCCTCTTGGGATGGGCAAGCCCTCCCCCTGTGCCCTGGTGACGTATACTTGTCCCACCTCACAGTTATTAAGCCCACAACAGATGTATTTGTCAGCTGAAGAAGGGAGCTTTCTCATGATTTTGGGGGGCTCCTCTAACCCCTAAAGCTGGAGTGGCACCCCCAGCTGATGCTCATCCAGCCGTGCACTTCCCTGTCTGAGCTCAGGATATAATCGCCATTGACTCTTGTGTCTCCTAAACTTAACTTCGAGCAACGTGGGAGCAGGGGTGCTGGCCGGTCTCCGACCGCAGCTTCGAGGCCTGAGATGCAGGGAGACAGGACAGCGCGAGTACACGTGGGGGGGACGTGGAGAGCACCTGTGTGGAGGGGGGACGAGCTCAGAGGCCTGATTGAAGATGAGCATGGCGCCCACCCAGTTTGACACTTTGTGAGCCAGGGAAGCGGGGGTCTGTGTGTGGGAGTGACGTGAACAAGCTGGGCTCTCTGGAGGCTCAGGCAGTCCCGGTCGGTTGGCCTGGAGCACAAGGCCCAGGTGGACTCCTGTCAGTGAGGATGCTTGAGGCACCGGCAGGCGCCTCGACCTTGCGAGGTCAGGGAGTGATGGGTGAGGCCCTGGGGCTGGGGAGAAGGGCGTGTCATGGGCAGCGGGTGGTGGGGCCCCAGGCCTCTGTGGCGAGTCTGGACAGAGAGCAGGGACGGCCCTGGCATTTGACCTTCTGGAAGCAGGTGGATGCAGGTGTGAGTGGAAGCGGCTCTGATCCTGCAGGGGGAGGATGTCGAGTTGAGCCGAGGTGGGAAGCCGAGGGTCTGAGCACCGGGGCAGGGTGGCCTCGCAGCGAGCACATGTGGCCGTGCCCCTGGCACTGCATTGAGCTGACTGCTCGTATTCTGCCTTGTCACCTGGACTGGCTCCCGGCTTGTGAGGGCAGGGGTCCCTTCTGTCCGTCAGTGTGCTGTAGCCCCCGGCACATGGATCTGTGGATTCCCGACCATGAACTTGAGCCTTCCGGAACATTCACAGACCTTAGCCAGGCCTGGTGTCTGTGCTTCCCTGACCTGGATTCTCTCCTTCGGGCTGACCTTTGCCCTGGGCTCCCACCAGCCTGACCTCATCCATGGCTGCTTCTAGATGATTCCATGGGGCCGGGCCGCCTCTCTCTCCTGCCCTGACCGGCAGTAGGGGGAGGTGAGGGGGGTCCGCTCTGGGCTGGCCTTCTTCCCTTGGGACCCCCTTTAATCGGCTCCTTCCCGTGGTGTGCCAGGCCTTCACCAGAGCTGGTGTCTTCCAGATTCCAAGGGTTTGTAATGACTGTCATTCCCGAGCAGACCCCACCTTAGCTTCTAAAAACACATCAGCACAGACCCAGAATTATTTCGAAGTGGAGGTCTGTGGCTCTTTGTCCTGGCCCCGCCTGGAATTAAAGATTGCTGTCTTGTGTGATTATGGACGGAGTCAGCGCCAGAGCCGTCACAGAGAGCAGTGGTGCCTGAAGCATGATAAGGACAGAGGAAGGACCCTAACCACTCCCCAGAGCTGGAATAGAAACGACTTGGGAGCAGTGATCCTTAGAGAGGGTGGCGTGGGATTCACCTCGGTATTTTTTGAAACATTCCTGTGACAACAGCCGTGGCACTAATTGACTGATCAGAAAGAGCAAACTCTGAAAGAAACAGAGACCCGTCTTCCCCTCAAGCCCCTGTGAAGTGGCTCCTGACAAAGCATTAGGGGCAGGCGTTCCAGTGCCAGAGAGGGGACCACACGCGCTCAGCTGAGAGCCCGGGCAGCCGGACGCCGTAGGGAAAACGCACGTCTTCGTGTCCGCGTCTAAGACGGAGCATCGGGGGCCGATTTGTCCTCCCGCCTGAAACAGACGCGGAGAACCCGGCAACACCTATGAAACAACAGTCAGCGTGGGACGGTGACCCCTCAACTGGGACCATGCGAGGTGAGCCCCACCGGCTTGTGGCCCAGGGAGGGGACCCGGCCTCGGAGAGTCCCAGGGAGACCGTGTTTTAACTCCGGCTTCTCCGCGGCTGGCCGTGTGAAGCGCAGCCGAGTGAACCTCTCTGAACCCCCGTCTCCTCATCTCCTCGATCAGATGACAGTCCCTCCAGGGTGGGGACATCTGAGCATCAGATGAGCAACAGGAGTTAAGTGGAGTATATCATCCATAGTAGGTCTCCAGAAAGTTCTGCCATAGCAGGTCGGAACGGAACCTCAATACATGCTGTTTTCTCCCTGTTTTGGACCCAGAGGGAGGAAAATGGGTTGGCTTTGGTGGGCGGCCTCCAGACAACAGGTCGTGTGGCCTACTTGTCTTGGTTTTCCCGGATCGGCCTTGATTTTCGCACTGAAAGTCCAGGAAGCCCCTTGGTCCCAGACAAATTGGTGCGATCGGTCACCCAAGAAGTGACAAGGGCACTTACTAATTACGCTGCAGTTACCCAGGAACTGCTGGGGCCCAGCAATGTGCCGAGGGTACAAGAGGCCTCGTCTCCCTCAGTCTTCGTGCATCCCGCGAAGCAGGCCCTCTTTGTGGGGCCAGTGTCCTTGGAGGAGCCGGAAGCTCCTCCGGAGCGGAGGTCGGTTGCCAGGTCACCGGCCAGGGAGGACGCAGAGCCTGGGCCTGCTTGCCCTCGCACTCCAGGGTCCAGGCCCTCACCCCTGGGTGGAAAGGAGGCGGGGTCATCGGTGGCATCTCTTCTCAGGCGCTGCACCTGGCTGGACATGGCCGTGGTGGCCCTGGCAGATGCAGAGGGTCCGGGACTGGAGAGTCTGTGGTCACTGAGCAAGTCCTGCTCCCAGTCCCCGGATGGGGTTGCGCGCTCCCGCACCAGGCAGTCCTGGTGGGAGGGAAGAGCCGGCACACATCCCCTTTGATTCCAGACGCTGCGCTGCCGTCCTCAGTGGCTCTGACAGCCGGAGCAGGTTCTTGTGTTTTAGCAGCTCCACACTGAGTTTGGCGACTTTTTCAAAGCAGAATCTGGCTGAAAACTAGACTTCTTCACTCCCTGTGCAGAGGATTGAAAGCAGCCTCCTTCCGAAGCGCAGAAAAGGCCGTGATGTTCAGACCGGGCCCGCGTCCCTGCACTGGAGCTGTGCGGTTCTCGGGCGCTTCTGGGCCGCACACGGGGGCCCGAGTAGGGGGAAGCGGCCCTTCTGATGGAGGAACACACAGGAGATAATTAAATCCCAGAGGAACGACCTGTCAGTTAAAACAAAGCAGCCTGTCTTGTTACAGCCAACGATCTGTACCTGTTCTAATGGGAATTTTATTAGGTAATGATGAAAGGAGCATAACAATGTAAAGACTCGCCCACCAGGGTCTTGGGCTCATCTTCTGCTTTGGTTGGAACCTCTGAGACAAGATGAATGGTGTTTCGAGCCCCGAAAAGGAAGTCAAGCTAGCCTTTAGAGCAAAACTTAGCTTTTATTTCGCACTGTGTTCCCAAACTTGAAGGAAGCCCAGGCATGACAAGGTGGGGTGGGGAGGATGCTAATAGAGCTAGAAACGTCTTTTGTCTCTTGCAGTGTATTAATGAGAAGTAAAAAATAGAATACGCGTTGATCGAGCCGATTTTGCCCAGCACCGGTGGTGTGTCTGGACTTCGTTTGTGAGATCCAGTTAGTAGACGAGTTTCCGGCCATGACAGCTCATCAGCTTGTCAGGCTGCTGTTGTCCGTCGTCCGTGCCTAGATGTGCCTCGTTCCACCACGTGTTGCTGTAGCCGGGCTCGGGGAGGCCCTCGCCAGCTCCCACGTGGCCCAATTAGAGGGTTCCGCGGACACTCCGGATCCCTGTACGCTGAGCAGTGCCTCTGAGAATGGAAGGGCTTGTTTGCTGCATACAGTGACAAATGGTCTATCCGGCTCTCACTGTAGCCCCTGAATGAGTCCCGGTATAAAATTCCCCAGGAATAATAGCACGGGAACAGGGGGCTACTCCAGGGACACGGTTCTGGGACCTCATGAACATCGGTCTGCAGAGGGTCAGAGATGCACAAATTAGCCAGTGCAGGTGAGGTCAGCCTGAAGACCACCGGGTCGGTAACTCCCTGTGCTGCCACCGAATATGCCTGGGTGCATTTGGCTTGTCGGGCGCAGTTCCTGGTACAAAGAGACCTGTTTTTAAGTAAAAGGTCCAATAGCATACCCAATTATTTCAGAATGTTTTTTATCAACGCCCCACCATGCCTTAGAAAGGATTATAGGTGACTCATAAAGGTGCCATATGTTAAGTAAAGAAATGAGGTAGAAGGAAAAACAGTGGGAGTGACTTGGAGGCAGGGACGAGGGCCCCCAGAAGCCAGCCTTGGCATTGGGGACATCCGCCTGAGCTGACCAGAGGGACAGGAGGTCAGTCCAAGACCCCCCCCCACAATGACGCAGGACGTGCACGCATGGCCTTGGGTGAGCAGTCGCCACAGAAGTGTTTTCACATTAAACCATTACCTGCAGCATGAGCCTCGAGGTGGTTCTTCTAATACTTAAAAAAAATTATGTTAGAGCAGCCTTAGATTTACAGAATTATCGTGAAGAAATTACAGAATGTTCCCCTATGCCCCACACCCACTTTCCCCTGTTATTACCATCTTACATGAACAGGGTACATTTGTTACAATTAATGAACCAATAATGATACATTATTACTAACTAAAGTCTGCACTGTTTTTGTATTTCATTAGTAGTTACTTAATATCCTTTTTCTGTTCCAAGATCCCACATGACAGTTAGTCGTCTCGTCTCCGTAGGCCCCTCTTGGTCGTGACAGTTTCTCAGACTTTCCTTGTTTTTGATGACCTTGTCAGTTTTAAGGAGCACTGGGCAGGTATTTTGTAGGATGTCCCCATATTGGGATTTGTCTGAGGTCTTTCCTATGATTAGACTGGGGTTGTGGGCTGGGGGGAGGAGGACCACAGAGATGCAGTGCCCTTCTGTCCTATCCTGTCCTAACCCCATCCTGTCAGAGCACATGCCATCAACATGGCCTGTCACGGTGAGGCTGACCTGCTCACCTGGCTGAGGTGTGTGGGTCAGCTTTCCTTTCTCCCCGTTTTTGTACTGTGTTCTTTGGAAGGAAGCCACTAAACACAGCCCACACCTAGGACGTGAGGAGTCATGTTCTGCCTCCTTGAGGGCAGAGTAGTCACGTAAATTATTTGGAATTCTTCTACAAAGGAGATTTGTCTCTTCTCACCCATTTATTTATTTACTTGATCCGTTAGTTTTATCAGTAGGGACTCACGGGTGTTTAATCTATAATTTGGGTTATAATCTGATGCTGCTCTATATATTTTGTCGCTCAGATTGCTCCAGCTTTGGGTCCTGGGAGCTCTTTCCATTGGCTCCTGTGTCCCTCTGACACACCCCAACAGGGTGGGTTATTATTATATTTTTTTTTTAAAGATTTTATTTATTTATTTATTTCCTCCCAAAGCCCCAGTAGACAGTTGTATGTCATAGCTGCACATCCTTCTAGTTGCTGCACGTGGGACGCGGCCTCAGCATGGCCAGAGAAGCAGTGCATCAGTGCGCGCCCGGGATCCAAACCTGGGCCGCCAGCAGCAGAGTGCGCGCACTTAACCGCTAAGCCACGGGGCCGGCCCCGGGGTGGGTTATTATTATTATCGTTTGATCACTTTCTTACTTCCTGGCACTAGAAGATGCTCCAGGCTCATCTTGTATATTTCTGCCCTAGTCCTAGGACCAGCCATTCCTCCGAGGAGCCCTGGTTCCTTTTATTGAGAGTAGTCTTAGAAACCAAGATCTGGGTGCTCGGTGTGCTCATTGCTGCTGGGGTGTAGTTGCTTCTGGGCACTCTCAGACAAAAGAACAAGGAGATGTTTGTGTGTGTACTAACCCGTGAATAGATGCATTTGTTGTTATTAGTGCTGTTGAGTCAATTCTAGCTCCTGGTGCCCCTGTGTACAGCAGAGCGGAACCGTGCCCCATCATTTTGCACCATCCTCTCACCTTCCAGTGCTATATCAGACTGCTCTGCTGCTATTCATAGGATTTTCACGGCCAATTTTTTTGGAAGTGGGTGGCCATGTCCTTCCTCCTGTCTGTCTTAGTCTGAGCTCCACCAAAACCTGTCTACCCTGAGTAACCCTGCTGGTATTTGAAATACTGGCAGCATAGCTTTCAGCATCACAGTGACACGCAGCCACCAGAGCATGACAGCCAACATACGAGTGGTATGGTTCCCTGATCGGGACATGAGCCCAGGCCACAGAGGTGGGAGCGCCCCATCTTAACCACTAGACCCTCAGAATAGATACGTATCTGTAAATATTTGTATATATAACCATCCGAATCTGTCTTAAGCTAAACCCGAGTTCATACTGGTGCACTCTAATTCTAATCCATTGCCACATGGATCATTCTGGTCACTTCTTGCTTTCCTGAAACCTCCCACGCCGATAGTGAGAAACCTGGCCGCCACTGTCTGCCGTCCGTTTATTCATTTGTTCTGTTCCAGTGCACGTGTGCAGTGGTTTCGCAGTTGTTGACGCCACGGTGGAAACAGCTTCACCAGCTAGAGCACGGTGTTCCTGTGCAGTTCATTTTTGCCTTTTCTCCTCCAGACTCCACTAGTTTCCAGAGTTACGTAGGTCAGCGCTTTATCCCCCCACCCCCTCCAGCGAGGTGGTTTCCTGCATTTGTAATACAGCTGGACTCTTACCACGTCCTACGTTCCATCCTGGGATCCCCCAGTCTCCCAAATGAATTTTTAAACTTCGTTTTTAAAAATTTGCATACCTCACGTTTCACTCTTTGTGCTGTCAAGTTTGTGGTTTTGACAAATGTTTGATTCTCGTCTTCGCCATCGCAATATCATACACCGTAGTTTCACCACTGTGAAAAATCCCCTGTGCTTCTCACCTATTCGGCCCTGCTCCTCCCTACGGCCCTTGGCAAGCACAGTTCTGTTTACCGTCTCCGTAGTTTTGTCTTTTCCAGGGTGCCGTAGAGTTGGCAGCACACAGTGTGTAGCTTTTTCAGACTGGCTTCTTTCGCTTAGCCATCTGCTTTTAAGACTGAACCACATCCTTTCATGCCTTGAGAGCACTTTTCTTTTTATCGCTACATAATAACCCACTGTATGGATGTCCCAGTTTTGTTTATCTGTTCAGCTATTGAAGAGCATCTTGGGTGCTTCAGTTTTGGGTTATTGAATGAATAAAGCTGCTATAAACATGGGTGTGCAGGTTGTGGTGGGGACGTAAGTTTTCAGATCAGTTGGGTGAATACCAAGGAGTCTGATTGTTGAATCATATGGTAAAACATTTTTTAGGTTTGTAAGAAACTGCCGAACTGTCATCCAAAGTGGCTGTACCATTTTGCATTCCCGCCAGCCATGAATGTGAGTTCCCGTTGCTCCCCATCCTTGCTAGAAATTGGTGTCAGTGTTTTGGATTTTATTCATTTTAATAGGTGTGTAATGGGATCTTATTGTTGTTCAGAGGCTTGAGTTTGTGCTTGCTCAGAATGTCCTATACTTTCCAAATTCCTGGTCTGGTAGGCCCCGTTTCTGTACTTTAGACCACATTAGTATGGTTGTATGTATGTCTGTGTGTGTATGTTTTATTGCCCAAGCCTTTAGTTTTGAGAGAATCAAGGGCCACAGACCCCTTCTCAGAGCCTGTCCTCCTCGATTTTGCTATTGGGAAGACAAAAATCACAACCTGTCACCCATGCCTTCCCTCCAGCTTGGTTGACAGTGGGGCCCCACAGACCATTCCCCTCATGGTCCTTGTCAGCGGAAGCAACAGCCCCAGGACACCTGTCTGGGAGCAAGAACCATTCACTTTTAAATTGTTTGACCTCGAAGCAATTCTCACGTGCTTATTGCCTTCACAAGCCTATGTGAACGGCATAATTCTATCAGGGGAACCTGGATACACGGCTTTACCTGGTACCTCTGGAAATTCGGCCCGTGTGGTTTGAACAAGGCCACTCATCACCTTGCCTCGATCTTATTTGTTCCCTGTTGTAAAAGACTTCCTTACAGAAAACTGATTTGTGCCTGTTTCTCTGTGTCATTTTCTGGTCACAAATCTATATTCCCAGAACGCGTTGGGACGTCACCTCTCCAGCACATCTGGTCACCAAAGCCAGAGTCAGAGAGAAGGTGAGGAGGATGGTCATGATTGTTCCGTTTGTGGCAAATGGTGGGAGATACCAGGATGTCTCCCTCGGCTGTGGGCTAACGTGGGGAGCAGTTGCCAGAACGCTCAGTGGTGCTGACAGTTTGGGGGACCCCATCACCCTCCATACTTGCCTAGTGGCGTCGGAGGCCCGTGGGTCATGTGGACGAGTCTCATGTGGTTGTCTGGAGCTCTTCACGGGAAGGTGTCCTCTCATGGAGGGCCGTGACTGTACCCAGGGAGACACTGTAAATCTCCTCTTTCATGATCGAGAGTGGGGTATTAAGCAGATATTCTAGTGGGTAGGGAGTCCCTGTTTTAATATACTGGAAGATTTTGCGATTTCACATGACTCACTCAATGAAGTACAGTCATGCACCCTACAGTGAAGTTCCGTCAACGACGGACTGCATATATGATAGCGGTCCCATAAGATTGGTATCATACAGCCTAGGTATGTAGTAGACTATACCATCTAGGTTTGTGTAACTACATTCTATGATGTTCCCACAGTGATGAAACCGCCTAACAACGCATTTCTCAGAACATGTCCCTGTTGTTAAGTGGCACATGACAGTATTGAACACTGAGTGATTAAATGCAGATTAATGCCAGAGGCTCTGCTGTGTCCACATGGGAGCTGTCCTCTCTGAAAAGTGATTCCCATGCCTACAGTCTCCTGCCTGCCCCATTGTCTGTGACACCTGGGCAGTGTGTGGCTCCTTCCCTGTGTGCTCTGCAATCCCAGGTGCTGGGAGCGGGGTAGGGGGCTGAGCTGGTGCATGGGGTTCCCATAGTCACACGAGCACACACGTGGACTCGTCAACAGATGCGGCAGGCAGTGTGGTTGTTGTGGACACGTGTGAAGCGGTGGTCTCCAGAGTATGAACTTCTGACTTAGAGATCCTTGACCTAAGACGTGTTGGACTCACCTTCTCTGCCTTTCACTTTACAAAGGAGGAGCAGACGATCCATCGGGGTAGGGTAGAAAACAGCCCACTATCCATCTCCCCATTTAAAAACATTTATCTATGTGTACTTCATAACATTTAATATATTAATATCATTGGGTGTATATAATTTTTTTATTAAAAATTTTATTAAGATATAATTTACGTACAATTAAATTCAGTTTTTGTTTTCTGTAAAGCTTTATTGAGACATTTCACATACTGTTAAATTTAGCCAAAGTGTACAATTCAGTGGTTTTTTAATATGTTCACAGAGTTGTGCGCCATCACCACTATCTGATTTTAGAACACTTTCATCGCACCAAAGAGAAACCCAGTACCCATTAGGAGTCCCCCCACTTTTCCTCCCACTCCCCACCCCCAGCCCCAGGCAACCACTAATCTACTTTCTGTTTCTCTGGATTTGCCTGTTCTGGACGTTTCATATAAGTGGAATCACACAACATGTGCCCTTTTGTGTCTGGTTTTTTTCACTCAGCATAATGTTTTCAAGGTCTGTTCATGTTGTAGCATGTGTCAGTGCTTCATTCATTTTTTATGGGCAAATAATATTCCACTGTTATGTACCACTTTTGTGTATCCACTCATCAGTTAATGGACATTTGGAGTTGTTTCCACTTTTTGGCTATTGTGACTAATGCTGCTATGTGCATTCTTGTACAAATTGTGTGGACATTTGTTTTCATTTGTCTTGTGTGTACACCTAGGGGTGGAATTGCTGGGTCATATGGTAGCTCTAGGTTGAACTTTTTGAGGAGCTGCCAGAAAGTTTTCCAAAGCAAGTGCACTATTTTACATTCCACCAGCAGCGCACGAGGGTTTCAATTTCTCCACATCCTCACCAACAGTTACTATTATCTGTCTTTTTTATTATAGCCATCTTAGTGAGTGTGAAGTCGTATCTCATTGTGGTTTTGTTTGCATTTCCCTAATGGCCAATGATATCGAGCATCTTTTCATGTCTTTATCGATCATTTCTGTATCTTTGGGGAAATGTCTATTTGGATCCTTTGCCCATATTTTGATTGAGTTATTTATCTATTATTGTAGGGTTCTAAGAGTTCTTTATACATTCTGGGCACAAGTTTATTATCAGATATATGATTTACAAATATTGTCTTCCATTCTGTAGGTTGTCTTTGCACTTTCTTGATGGCGTATTTTGAGGCAGAAGAGTTTTTAATTTTGATAAAGTCCAAGTTATCTATTTTTTCTTTTGTTGCTTATGCTTTTGGTGTCATATCTAAAAAAAATTGCCTCACCCGGGGTCACAAAGATTTACTCCTATGTTCTGCTCTACAAGTTTTACAGTTTTAGCTCTTACCTTTAGGTGTGTGCTCCACTTCGAGTTAAGTTTTATTTATGATGTGAGGTAGGGCTCCGACTTCATTCTTTTGCATGTGAAAATCCAGTTGTCCCAGGACCATTTGTCAAAAAGAATATGATCTTTCCCCTGGTCATGTATAATTTATAGATAAAGGGAGCCACCCATATGGCGTATACACCACCATTTCTCTTGGTTTGCCTGTTGACTGATCACATACCTGATAACAGTGAGAGAACTGTGCCCCGGGCCACGTAGCTCAGACTTGATGTCTGTGAGTGACCTGGGAATCTTGTTAAAATGTCAATTCTGGTTCTGTAGATCTGGGGTGGGACCAGAGATTTTGCATTTCCAACCAATTCCCAGGTCGTGCCTATGCTGCTAGTCCAAGGAGCACATTTGAATTAGCAAGTGTTTACAGCTCTGGTCCTCAAACTCAGCTGTGTATTAAAAACCATGGAGGGAAGTTTTGCCAATCCTGATACTTGGGTCATACTCCACACCACTTAAATTAGTATCTGGGGATGGGACCAGGTGACTTCACTGTACAGTCAAGTTTGTGAACTGGGGTTCTCCGGCAAGGTGTGCCCCTTGAACCACCAGGATCACCTGAAAGCCTGCTGGAGATGCAGATTCTCAGCCATTCCAGTCTTGTTGGATTGTTTCTGGGAATGGAGCCAGTCTTCTCTGTTTTACCAGCTCTTTGGGTGATTCTTCTGGCGCTAGAGGCTGAGAACCACTGCTCTAGGCAGTGAGGAAGGAATCCCTGAATCCTGCAATTCCTGTCGCTGGCCCTTAGGAATTTTCAGGTGTGGTCGAGGTCACTGGATTCATCACAGAGATGTGGACAGGCACGCTTTGGCACTGCAGGGAGGCTTCTTGTCATCAAGGCTGTGACACATGGGGACATGTCAGATTTCCGCTGACATGGAGGAGATAAGGCAGAAGGACAGGGCAGGGAGTGGAGCCCAACTCTCTGGTTTTGCTTGTGGGAGCTTCTCAGGTCTCCTCTTCAAGGGTGTTTCCTTGAAGTTTTCCGTGAAGTTTTAGAATGTTCTGGTTGGAGGCTACTTCTCCCCCAGAGGTTTAGAAACCACAGTCACAAGTGGCTGTTTCTTAAGTTCCTGATCAGGAAGGTTTCCTGGGTCATTGCCCACACGTTTGTGGGTGGGATGGCAAATCTTCAATCTGGCTTAGAAGGGATGTGTCGTGCTTTAGAGAGGCACGTTTTTATAAAGCGGATTGTTTTAGGAAAGTGCGACTGTGTTGGTGTGAGTGGAGGCAGAAACCCTGACTCCCATCCCTCCTGCGTGTCTCGTGGGGACTGTGTTTCCATGTTGAGCTGGTGCAGTGGTTCTTACCTGCACCGTCGCCGGGATCCTGTTACTCCCTCAGGCTGGCTGGAGCTTGGTCATTACGAAGCACTGTCAAAGCCGTGACCTCTCATGACCCTTCACCGTGGGCTGGGCAGGGTGCTCTTTGCAGTACAAGTGTGGAACCCACAGCCTGTGGGGTTCAAGGCTTCTGTCCAAGTAACAACGGAGCCCAGACTGGAACCTGCGGGTTCTGGACTGAAAGCCTGGCCTGGCTTTTCCCACTGTGTCACTTTTGCACCAGCAAACAGGCATGGGGAATGGGGCGTGTGATCTCTCAATTAGGAATAATTCAGTAGTGGATTTTATACTGGAAAGCAATTCTTTACGAAGATAAATTGAGTACACAGTTTGTGCTCGCTCTGTCAACCTTGAACCCAAATAGCCATCTTCTGTTCTTTTGCTCAATTCATTGTTAACTGTCTATGCATATGTATGTATCTCTGTCTGTCCTCCTGTCTACCCTTTCACTTACCCATCCCTCTCTTCCTCTCTTTCTTCCTCCCTCTCTCCCTCCCTGTATCTACCTATCCACTCATCCATCCACCCATCCATCCATCCATCCACCCATCCATCCATCTGCTCACCTATCCATCCACCCATCCATCCATCCTCTCACCTATCCATCCATCCATCCACTCATCCATCCATCCACTCACCTATCCATCCATCCTTCCGTCCATCCATCCATCCACCCATCCATCCATCCACTCACCTATCCATCCATCCTTCCATCCATCCATCCATCCATCCACCCATCCATCCATCCACTCACCTATCCATCCATTCTTCCATCCATCCATCCATCCATCCATCCGTCCACCCATCCATCCATCCACTCACCTGTCCATCCATCCTTCCGTCCATCCATCCATCCATCCACCCATCCATCCATCCACTCACCTGTCCATCCATCCTTCCGTCCATCCATCCATCCACCCATCCATCCATCCACTCACCTATCCATCCATCCTTCCATCCATCCATCCATCCATCCACCCATCCATCCATCCACTCACCTATCCATCCATCCATCCGTCCATCCATCCATCCACTCACCTATCCATCCATCCATCCGTCCATCCATCCATCCACTCACCTATCCATCCATCCATCCACCCATCCATCCATCCACTCGCCTATCCATCCACCCATCCATCTATCCATCCATCCACCCATCCATCCATCCATCCAGCCACTCACCTATCCATCCATCCTTCCGTCCATCCATCCATCCATCCACCCATCCATCCATCCACTCACCTATCCATCCATCCTTCCGTCCATCCATCCATCCACCCATCCATCCATCCACTCACCTATCCATCCATCCATCTGTCCATCCATCCATCCACTCACCCACCCGTTTATCTATCTGCCGGTGTACCTCATCGCTCGTCTGCACAGACTGGAAGCCCTGCAGCTGGTGCTCTCCTGCTGTGCTTCTAGGTGCCTCCCACTTCTCACACCTGAAAACGTCCCTGTCGGTGCCTTTCAGAGCACGTCCTAGTCGTTCCCAGGAGCCAAAAGGCTGCAGAGCGGCTTCTTGGGTAGAGGGTATGATGTCCTCAAGGTCATCTCGGGCGGTTAGAGCAGTTTGTCCTCTCATTAAAGTCGACAGGGACTGGGGCCACTTTGGAGGTTATACTTCTTGAGGTTCCAGTATATTTTTTAAAACTGAAGAAACTTCAAACGGCAAAAACAGAGGAATATTTTCAAAGAGTTGTAGTGCCAGGTTGCTGTGCAGTTCCTAAGCTCGTTAGAGAAGTGATCACACATTAACTGATTGTACAGACAGTGCGACCTTGTAAGGATGGCAGGTTTTCAGTTGATTGATAAGCATCCTCTTGGGATGGTCCAATCAGCGCCCATCTATGGCCTCATCAAACGTCCCCTTCCTGAACCTGTGGTCTACCCGGGGGGGTTCTCCTGACCTCACCGGGGTGGGTCCTGGCCAGGTCTGGATGTGGCAAGTCTGCAGCGTTGTTTGAGGAGGGCTTCTGGATCCCTCGAGAAAGCTGCCATGTGTCATTGGATGGCCTTCGATGTTGTCCAAGGTCTGGAGGTCCCCTCTCTTATGTAAGACTCACAGCCATTAACGGTGTCCAGCTCTCTCCACCGCGTGTTTACTCAGCATTGCTCACGTGCCCCGCTCTGTCTGGCAGGGCGTGCCTCTGCCGAAGGGGTCTGTAATTTGGGATCAGAGGTCATAATCCATGCCTTGCTTCTGGTTTCACCGTTTGCCACCACCTCTCTCTGAGACGGTATTCTCATTATAAAATGATGTCGAGATTGTCCGCTGGGAAAATAGCATGGTATAAACTTAAAAAGAAAATCTCCTTTGGACCACCTAGCTCTTGCATGGCCACGTGTGGACAGCCAAATAAGAAAGGAAAATCTTAACTGTTTCGACAGTTGACCTTGCCCTAGTCGCGCACCAGTCCTAAGCGTGCGCTGACCTGGACCTCGAGGAGGTCGGCTTCCTTACGTTGCTGTAAGAGGCTTGACTTTGCAGCGTAGAGGTTGGCGGCTCCTGGAGACCCAGTCCTCTTACGCCCTTCGTGGGTCACCCCTCTCACCACGCTTCTGTGGCGGTCCCTTCACTTCAAGGGACCGAGACCCCTCGGATACTTGTGGCCGGGACTCTGCTGGGGGTGAGGCCGTGAGGGCCTGACCGCTCCCCTCCTCTCTCCGGGGGGTAGGGATCTTCTAACCGTTTGCTTCTCTCTGCACGTCTCTGTCCACACGTGGAGCTCTGGCCCTGTTCCAAGCCCCCCTTGATCCCCAAGCACCCCTAACCACGTCACACCTTCCTGGCTTTGTTGATGTTTTCTCTGCAGGAAATGTCCCCACTGTCACTGTCGTTGTCCCAAGAAACACCTATTTTTAAAGAAACCCCTGCGTGAGAAGGTCCCTCTCATAGGTATACAACAGAGATGTGTGCAGTGGCATTCGTGAGCGTTGTTTGTAATTGGGGAAAACGGGAGGTGTAGCGTTTCCATCAGGAGGGAACGTATAAACTACGTATTACACACGTACGCTGGGATGTGCCCACACCTGCGTACTAGTTATAAGGAGTCGGTTAAGCCCATGCGTCTCACCACGAAAAATCAAGGGGCAAAGCAATTCCTACGGTAAATCTAAATAGCACTCAGAACAAAGCCCATTTATGGGTAAATAAAAGTGGGAATTAAAAATAGATGAAAGTAGTTGATCTAAGTTTGTGAAGAAGTTGCCTTTCCTGGGACAGAGGGTGATGTGACTGAGATGGGTGGTCAGAAGGAAGTTCAGCCTCATCTAAGGTGCCCCACTTCTTTTTTCCTCAAAATATGCTTGAAGATGGAATGACTCATTATTCACCATGAGTGTTTCTGGGTCACGGGAACCTGCGCGTTGTCGTCTTACTCCCTGCACTTTTCTATAATGTAAAAGCCTCTCAAATAAACCACATTAAAATACTGTGCCTGGGCCGGCCCGGTGGCGCAAGCGGTTAAGTGCGCGCGCTCCGCTGCGGTGGCCCGGGGTTCGCTGGTTCGGATCCCGGGCGCGCACCGACGCACCGCTTGGTAAGCCATGCTGTGGCGGCGTCCCATATAAAGTGGAGGAAGATGGGCACGGATGTTAGCCCAGGGCCGTCTTCCTCAGCAAAAAAAGAGGAGGATTGGCGGATGTTAGCTCAGGGCTGATCTCCTCACAAAAAAAAAAAAAAAAAAAAAAATACTGTGCCTGGCTCGACAGTGGCGATGGCGGGCATGCGAGACAGATTGAGTGAAAGAAAAGATGTGTTCTAACAAATATTGACATCCTCAGTCACGGCCAACTGCAGACTGGTCCAGGGTCATCTGCACAGCACATGGGGGCCCTTCTTGACACTTTGTCCCCACAGAGGTGGCTTCATCGTGCCCCCCCCCCCTGAGCTTTTGCCCACTTTGTATGTTGGTCCTTCATTGCATTGATCCATCCCATCATGATGACTGTTCAGGCCGCTCTGCTCACCCAGATGGAGACCTCCACAGGGTGCGGACTCCATGTCTTAATTATATTTGCAACCCCACAGCCCAATTCCTGGTGTCCACTGGAATACCTTTCCAGTCTCTCCTTGCTGCCCTAGGTGATTGCCTCTCCCATAAGGGAAGCATCTGGATGGCACTCCGTATACTGAGGGCGGAGCCAGCAGGGGCTTCTCGGACTTGTAGCCCACAAAGTGATCATGTTGAAACTCTGCCTCTGCCCCGTTTTGATCTGCACCGACCCCAGGCATGACCACCATCGTTTTGGGGGTTGCCTGAGCCACGCCAACTATGTGGACCATTGGGGTTAACGGGTGGTGGCAGCCGTGGTACCCGGGTCAGTTCTTCAGGCTCGCCTGGAGATGCGTGAACTTAGCTAAGTGAGCGGTGTGGCTTGGCTGCATTCCCCCGGTGCTGGCTCTAAAGTGCATGTGTTTGGCTCCTGCAGAGACCCCCCTGACCTTAGCCGCTCAGCTGGACGACCCCGTGGAGGTGCTCAAAGCTCTCAGGAACGGCGGGGCTCACCTGGACTTCCGCGCCAAAGATGGGATGACGGCCCTGCACAAAGCCGCACGAGCCAGGAACCAAGTGGCCCTGAAGGTACATTCCGGAGCCCGTCTCACATGGGTGATGCCCCCTCCCCGTCTGATCCCCTGTGTCTACCCGGTCCCCCTTCCCCATCCCACAACGGCCACCAAGGCAACCCTGAATCGTGTTCTGACTGGACCTTGGAAGTGCCGTCTGGCTCTCCTGCCCTCTCTCCTTGGCTTTGTTGCTTTTAGAACTTACTGTTCACAAAAAGTCATCTGTCCCCTTCTGTTTCAGTCAAAGGGCTGGTATTTTCAGCCAGGAAGGCCAGTGCTCAAACCACCCCTCTCCGTGGGAGGAGGCTGCAGACCCAGCCCCCGGGCGTCAAGCCAGCCTCCCTGCTGCTGCTGCTGCAGGCCCGGGTCCTTGGAAGCCTGTGCCAGGGTGTGGATTTCACCACTCCTCTTCTCCCAACAGTGTCCCTTGCACATGGCTTACCTGCCCCAGCGCTGTCTGCGGAGCACCGGGAGAGGAGAGCGGGTGCCCCACGCCCGCTCTGTCAGGGCCGTGGCGAGGAGGGAGAGGGGACCCACTGCTGCGGGGTGATCCCCAAGACAGTGCTCCTTTCTAAAGTTGTGGATTTCTCGACTTCCTCTCGGCTGCCCCAAGTCGGGCAGCTTCCCCGGAGATCAAGTGTTGGTGACAATGCTTGCTGGTTTCGCCACCTTCAGGATGCACACCGCTAGTTTTATGTTGTATTTCTAGGTTGAATAGTTCACCTTTTCTCTTCTCTGCAAATATCGCCTTCTTTTTACTGCTCTCCACTATTAGCAAGGCACAGACAGGCCTCTCTGAGTACCCACGTCCACGTCTGCAGAATGCCTCCTCGTCTCCGGGGTGCATAAACGCATCCTGCCTGCCTGGGCACCATGTGCTATTTCGGGGCCAGAAACTTTCTTGTCTAAAGTTGGGAACTCCTTAGTTCTGGGAGGCCCAGGAAAAGCGCGGTGACCCGAGGGCTTGGTCAGCCTAGGCCGGGGGAGGGTGACCCTCATGCTTCTTTCTTGATTGATTCACTTGCTGCTACAGGGGTTGTGAGACCAATGACTACAGCGTTTGATTTCTTTTCTAGACCCTTTTAGAGCTCGGAGCCTCCCCGGATTACAAAGACAGTTACGGCCTCACGCCGCTGTATCACACTGCGATCGTGGGGGGCGACCCCTACTGCTGCGAGCTGCTCCTGCACGAGCACGCCGCCGTGTGCTGCAAGGACGAGAACGGCTGGCACGAGATCCACCAGGTGCGCTGACGTTCCCCCCGTGTCCCTGTGGACGGACCTCCCTCTGTCGTGTTATCTCCCGGGCAGGGCAGGGCAGGGCAGCCTGCAGGGCAGATCCGGCCTGCCGGTGTTGCGTTTGACCTGCACAGAGTTCTGAAATATTTGAATTAGTCACCAGCATTTAAAAACAGGGATATTTACCTAGAAACATACATTTCTGACTTGTCGGGAGAAATAGGGAGATGGAGCAAGCCTGTTGCGTTTCTGCACGGCATCAGTCGACTGGATTTGTGGGGTGAACGGCCCCTTTGTAGGAACCCTGAGCTCTCCAGGGCCCACCATCCTGGGTGCCCCGATAGAGCCTGGGACCAGGTGCTTTCCGAGCACAGGTGGCCCTGTGCGATGCTCGATTTCTGAGCGCGGGTAACCCAGTGCGACGCTCGGTTTCCATGCACAGGTCACGTGTTTCCCGGATCCCACCTGGCAACAGTCGGGTTGGGGGTGTGTCAGCTGCAGTCTTGGCAAGAAACAGAATCCACCTGATGTCTCAGATGAAGCGTCTTTAATGGACTGAGGGCGAGGAGAGGAAATTGTGTTTCCAGAAGCAGGGAGAGCTGGGGCCAAGGAGGAGGGAGCCCAGCGGGAGTTGTGTCGTGGAGGGATGCAGGGAAGAAATACCCCAGCCTTTCTCTTCTCCTGCTCTCCTATTGGCTGAGCTTTGGCAGAGCCAGCCAACCAGGGAGCCCGGTGGTGTAGGCGTTGAGGTCAGGGTCTCTGGGTGGAGGAGGGTGGACAGTGGGGCAGGGATATTGGCCCAGGAGGTCAGGGGGCGAGAGCCGGGACAGGAAGAGGCTCTGACCGTTCTCTCATGTTGCCTTTCCGTCGCAGTGACTCAGGCTACCTGTCTGTTTCCCTCCAGCACCATTAACTTACACACCTGCCCCATCTGAGTGGGGTCATGCACCCCACCCACCGTGGTCAGAGGGCCAAGCGTTGTGCTGACGTGCAGCAGGTGGGCCGTGGGGGTTCAGGCAGGCCCACCCCCACCTGGCCTTCCTTGTGCTTGGTCAGTTCTGATCATCAGCATCCCCACAGCCTGGAGAAGCGTCAGTTCCCCCCTGTGGTGTGAGCGGGGGGCTCTGCGAAGCTGCTCATGGCACCTACTTCCCTGGTGGGGGCCCTGGGAGGAGTGAGTAGTGGTGACTGCCCTCTGGGTCTCAGTTGGCTCATCTGTGAAGTGGGCGTCAGCAGGGCCTCCCATGCCCTTGGGCTGTAGGAAGGATCAAATGTCGTGCGCTCAGCCTTCTCTCTGCTCAGCCTCAGAGCCTGTAGTTTTTGTGCCCCTCAGTCCTGCCCCTTCCACATTCTGGCCCCCATGGCTACATGTCTGAGCTACTTCAGGTCTCTTTTCAAGAGGTCTTATTTCAAGAGGTCTCTTGGCCTGTCTACCCCTCACCTCTTCAGTGCATCTGACCAACTTCTTGACAGGTCTCTTCAGTCCTGTCCTTCCCTGGCTCTGGAACCCTCCGTGGCTCACCCGTGTCTGGCCCTCAGCCTCTCGCTTGGTCTTCACGATTTGCTTGACCAGGCCAAACTGGACGGCCTCCTGTTTTCCAGACGAGTCTGGCCTTCCTGCTTTGGTCTCTTTGCTGAAGCAATTGGACGTCACATCCTTGGCCCCTGGCTCTCCTGCAGGCCTTGAACAATCTGAAAGCCCTATGTAATGTTGGCGCATTTGCAAAGTCCATCCAAGATGAGGGCATTGACTGCTGGGCCATGGGTGTTATCGTCAGCATCTTCTGGGCCGGGGATGAGCTGCTCAGGGAATGAAGGGGTCGTAGGACCGAGCGCAGACCTTGTTAGTGACTGTGGCTCCAGGTCTCCAGGGCATCAGTGAAGAAAATGCTGGAAGGAGTCACCCCTCCCGCAGTGGGGTTGTCACTTGGCACCTGGCCGTCAGGCTGGAGGCTGTGGTCTTGCAATGGAGCTCCCCGCAGGCATGGCCAGTCCGGACACCGGCCTGGCCAAACGGGCTGGAGCTGCCCTCACACACTGAGAGCTGAAGGCATCCTGGGCCTGGAAGAGGCAGAGGGGTAGGGGCTCAAATCTCCCACCAGGCGTCTCTGGGAGAGACAGGTCTCTTCTTTATCCTGGGTGAGGACCCTCCTGCGCCACACGCCTTCCCTCTGGCTGCCTTTTAGGATTGGGGCAAAGTCACTTGGTTCTGAATTCCTACATCACAATGAGACGGAGCCAAAGGGCTCGATTAAGTCAGATGACTGAGTGAGCTCAGGGAAGATTCCAGAACCCCAAGACTCCATCCACCTCTAAGCGAATGCAAACTTAAGATCCTCTGGGGAGGCAGAGATTTATGTTTTCATTTAACTTTACATTTTTGAGACAGTAATGCATTTACATGGTTCCAAAACCCAAAGAAGATAAACTGAGCGGCCCCGTGCCCAGCCCTCTTGTGGAGCCATTGTTACTAGCTCTCTGTTCTCATCTGCAGGGTTTCTAAAGCAAAGACAAACATATCTAAGTACGTATTTTCATTTACCCGCACCATTTTCGTGTGCAAGGTAGCTTAGCACATCCTCTGCCCTTCCTCGGTCTTCTTACCTGACTCAGCCTGGAGATGGTTGGATCTACACATAGAGACGTCCTCGTCCTCGTCCTCCTGGTGTAGCTGACAGTTCCCTGGTGTGAAATGTCCACCATTCCATCTGGGCGAGGGCTCCCCACTCCCCACTAGCCCTTATTCAGCCACAGATGTCGCCTGCCGTGCGCAAGGACCTGCCAGGCGCGCCCGGTGTCCTGGACACTGAGGACACAGCAGTGAACAGAAGCGCCCCTCCCCCCTTGGGCCTTATGTCCAGTGGGGGAGCCTGAAGTGAGACAAATAAATTTAAAAAAATATTACAGACGCACACACACACATATACACACACAGACACACGCACTTGCACACATACAGCTCTGTGTATGTGCCCACGCACGTGCAACAGGCATGGCGTTGTTTCTCGTCTGCGTGCGAGGGTGCTTTCTGGGCTCAGGCAGTGACCAGGTGGGCATCCATGCCCTGGGGCGGGAAAGGGGTGACCCTGACCCCAGGTGGTGCTCAGTTCCTCTGCTCATCTCCCCTCTTAGCTGCTCTTGGCCGTCAGCTCCGTCGTGACCTTGTGAAAGCCAAGCCTGTCCTCATAGTATAAACCTGTCCAGGGTGTCGCAAGGGAAGAGTGTCAGACTGCTGGTGGTCCCCAAGGGGAATCCAGCCCTGTTGTGTGAGCAGGCTGCAGGGCCGTTCCAAGCTCCCAGGCGACCTGCTTGGAAGGAGCCAGTGCTCACGGCGTCAGTAAAAGTACAGGACGACGGAGGACCCGGGGTGAGGAGGCATGGTGACCTGAGGGCAGCACTGGGTGAATTCTGGGAGCCGTGAGCCCATGTGCTTCTTGTGTCTTTCGGGGTCTCTATGTAACACCTGTGGGCCCCAGGGTACAAGGCTGAGCTGTGTGTCCCCAACAAGACAGGGACAATGGGGTGTCCTCCCTGCACCTGTCCAGAGGAGGAGTTGGTCGAACATATCTCATTCTCAGCTCCACGTCTGAGGTTCCACACGTCCAAAGGAGGAGTTGGTCGAACATATCTCCTTCTCAGCTCCACGTCTGAGGTTCCACACGTCCAAAACCACCATTTAGTGACATGTCGGAGAGCAATCTCTCACGTCATCGGGAAAGGAGTGTTCAGGGAAGAGAAACATTAGTTCCAGGTTCCCTATGACGTGTGAGCCCTTTCAGGGCATGACAGAGGCTTTTCTTCGTCAGGAACAGCCACATGTGTGTTGGACCTGGAGAGCACCGGACTTCCTACATGTGAATGCCTGCATTGTTTTTTGTAGATTTGCCTGCCCTTTAGACATCACTGCTTTTGTTGTTTTGCAGAGTTTTCCCTTGATGAACTCCAAAAATGTGAATTCAGGTTGAATTGTCCTTCAGTGTGGAATTTGAGGGGGGTGCAGGGAGAGGTGTTGGCGCCTGAGGCGTGTTGGAGCATGAACGTGGGTGGTCACGGCATTTAGGCAGAGCCACATCCTCAGGGTGGCGGGGCCTGGACCTCAGTGACGATGCCAGGATGATGGTGACAGACTTCAGGCCTGCACTGTGCAGGTAGGAGTTTTATGGGCACATTTTGGCAGAATCCTGAGGGATGCTGCTTTTCTATATGCTGGAGCATCCACTCCTAAGCCCTTGTGTTACAATGTAGGTTTATCATTATTCAGGCATGGTGAGGCCAACCAGTAAGGAGATGGCTGCCATTGACAAGACGGTTTGTTACTCACAGATACCTAGAGGAGGGGACATGCCACGGAGGGCCACAGGGGGAAGCACCAGGGTCAGTCAGGGGGCAGAGGGAGATGGGGAAATGTGGGCAGGAGTCTTTACTGTGGTTTCCTCAGGAAGGAACAGGTGAGGCAGGGTAAACAGGCTGAGGGTTGGCCAGTTTGAGTAACTTCAGGGGACTTGGGGGCACTGGGGCTGTCCCTGGCTGTCTGGGACCTGCTCTGGGTGGTTAGGGCAGCGGGTGGTGGCCCCGAATGGAGAGCTCCATGGAGGAGGGGGCTGGAGGTGTGGGCTCTGGATAGGCTGGTTCATATTTGAAAGTTGTGCTCTTGGGTGAGTCCTTTACTCTCTAGGAATGAGCTTACCTAGGAGGGGCAGTCCCTCCAGCGTCATCAAGGCTCCAGACGCCAGAGCATTAGAAATACAGAAAATAGAGTTGATACAGCCCGAATGCAGCCGCAAGCCCCTCAGCTCGAGTAGCTCCCGTGTCCCAACTTGGGAGAGTTCTCAGAGCTCAGCTCTCTCCTGCTCCTGTCCCCTCTCTCCTCCTCCTCCCCTCCCTCCCCCAGCCAGCACACATCCCTTCACTGCCCAGTGGCCTGGCACAGGAATCCTACTTTCCTCGTCTAATGCACATGACAGTAGTGGCTGCCTCGCCTGTCTCTTGGGACGGCCATCCTGAGATAAGGGTGACTGTGTGTGTTGGGGTGTGTATTGGGGGGTGGGGGGGTTCTGGCAGCCACTTACTGCAGTGCTGGCTCTCCACCGTGATTTCTGGTCCCCGCATGTGCTGAGTTCCATCCCTGAGGCCCTGCACTTGGATTCAGAGTGTCACAGCACCAAAGCCACCCAGCCTCTTGGTCTCACGGCCCCCAGCCCCTGGCACCACCTTGGGATCCTGGAGGCGTTAACCCCCAGGCTTGCCTCCTGCTCCCCGCGGCACCCATCGAGATCCATCTGCTGCCCTCTAGTGATCGGTTTCTTTTTCACACGCGTCTGGGAAAGCCGTGTTCCTACTAAAGAACCCCGGTCATCCCAGTGAAGCGACGGAGGGCGGGTCCCGGCCTCCTGAACCTTGCTGTCTTCCTCTGCCGGTGCTGTGTCTGTCGATGAGGCGAAGGATGCAAGGTGCTTAGCAGAGCACGGTGGACCGTGCTGTCCTCCCCCTAAGTCATCAGCCTGCCTGTCGGAGCTGTAACACAGTCCTGATCTGCTTGGTTGGCACCATCTTTTTCCACCCTAGAGCCGCCCTGGCAGACACCTGCTTGTCTCCATTTCTAAGACAAGCTAAGAGGGCCCAGAGAGGGTGAGTAACTCGCCCAAGGCCACAGGGCGAGCAGCTGCCAGAGCTGGACTCACTCCCAGCTCGTCTCACACCGAAGCCTGGCCTTTATCCCGCCTCCAGGGCTTTCAAGCAGAAGCCGCCCCTAACGTGAAACGCATCAGTGGCAGGAGGACATAGAGGGGCAGGCGGGTTTTGCATGCAGCCAGTTGGGCCGTTTCTGGCTCTGCCCTCTCAGGAGAAGCACCTTGGAGTTCTGGGGTCTCCAGTCCTGCATTTACAGCGGGTCCCTCTGTTTAGGACCCAGGAGTGCGGACAGCGCCTTCCCAACCACCTGGCTCCTCACCCTGCGAGGGACCCCGAGCGCCCACAGCCAGGCCTGCCCACCGGTGTGGCAGGTGGCTTGGTCTGCTTTCTGTGGTTCCCCGAGCCTCTGCCTTCCTGGGCCTTACCCAAAGCCAGGTGTTCCGTTGCAAAGGGAGGCCTTCAGATCCAGCCCCTCCAGGCCGTGTGATTGGGGGTGCCCGCCCCCTGCAGGCCGACTTTGGAAGAGTGCTCTTTTGAACTCCTGCTCTCTGCAAACTGTCTTTAAAGTTATCATTCAAATTCCTAATCTGCTCAACATGGAAATAGTGGAAAATACAAAGAAGCGTAAAGAAGAATGCACGCAAATGTATTCCCACGACCCAAGAACATCGTGGGTCAGATTGGGGGGATTCACTTGGCAGTTTTAATTGCAAAGTACTGTCACTTCCACCTGTGCGTCTTCCCGGCACCCCAGCTCCCACCTGGGCACGGTGGTTTGGCTGTCTCAGGACTCGAGTGTATGTTACTGGTGAGGTCGAGGGCTCTGGAGAGGACGGCCATCCACCTTGGCGAAGGACCTTGACCCCCTGTTTCCATGCACCTTGTGACTGGCCCACAGGGGAGTCTCACTCCTTTCCTCCCCATCTGAGTTTGTCCGACTCTGTTTTGGGGTGAGCGGGATTCCCTCCTCACGCTGTCATGAGTGTGTTCTGCTCCAGGTGTCATGCAGCCCGGGGTTGAAAACATGCCTCAATGTTGCCTGGGTCACCTGAGCAGGTGACTTACCCTCTCTGAGCTTGTCTGCTAATCTCTGAAATTGGCTGAGCAGTAATTCATAGGGCCCTGGAGACAGTTAAATGAAGAAACTCACGTGAAGCACTTACCATAGTGCCCAGTATCTAGTAAGTGCTCCATAAACGCTGGCCACACTCCCGTCATCATCACTGTCACTGTTATCTGGCCACTTTGTCACTAAGAAATAATACCTGACAGAGATCCCCTAACCAAATTGCTCACAGGCCTTAATAGAGATCTCATTTGATTTCCATAGCAATTCCGTGAAGGATGTTTTATCGTGTTATCTTAATTTTATTGTTGGTTGCTATTTATTGTTTATCAGTTTTAAATTAGGAGTTTTAACCTTAGAGAAATTACACAGTTTTGGGCTATGGCTCCCTCCCCTTCTTCATCCGCACCAGGCTCCCCCAGCTCACTCTCAGCTCTTGGCTCCGAGTCCTTGGAGCTTTCGCTAAACTCTCACAGTGAGGGAACTATGAGGCTCCCCGATGGCGCTCACGGTATGGAGTAGTTCCAGGTCTGTCTGTGTGGGTGCCCACGCGCGTGACTGTCTTCACGGGACTCCCAGCCCCACGAGCGCACGGCCGTGGGTGCCCCTGGCTCTGTCCCTGAGTATCATATGTGCTCCTGTAGGAGGGTTGGCTGAATAACAGCGTGGCTGACACAGTGTGGACTCTGGTCTTCTTCTTTTAAGTCAGGGTTTTCCTAGTGCACCAGGGTGACCACTGGGCACGTGGTGTCCACCGTGTCCAAGGCTGAGCTGCACACCCTGTCCAGGTAAGCAGGGACCAACGTGAACATAAACTTGGATGGAGAGCGCCCACAAGGAGTGGCTAACTCTAATCAGAGCGGGTGGGAGGGCTTCCTGCAGAACGGGGCATCCAAGCCAGGCTGTGATGATGGGCAGGTGCCATCTCAGCAACGGCATCGCTGGCTTCCTGGTATGGGAGCGTCATGAATGGACCTGGAGATGGCATTTCCTCAGCACCTGCCTGGGCACAGTCCATGGCTGTCAGCATGGGGACCTCAGAACCTTGGCGAGCCTTGCCGTGGATGCAAGAGGGAATGGTTATCTGCACCTTTACAGATGACGACCCCCAGGTCTGAGAGTCTGGGGTGGAAGGACCAGAGCTTGGGAGCGCCCCCTCCCTGGCTGTCGTTGTTGCTCCAGACCCAGTGCTCCGGCTCCCACCCCACACTGTGAGCAGCCAAGCCCCTGGGGCCCCAGGGGTTGGAACTGCGGGATGGAGACACGCCCTGCTTTGGGGGTCTGCTCCGTCCTGACCCGGGAGATCAGATCTGTATCCTGTGCCCCCATCCCTCCCAGATGAGGAAGGTTCCCTTTGGAGAAATAAGCGAGGCATCCTTTCACTGTGGGCCTCCAGAGGGGTTGAGGACCACAAAGCCGCTGTCTTTCCAATCAGCCCTGACTCTTGGGGCCTAGGGGAGTGGAGGCGCCGGGAGGAGAGGGGACGGGTGAAGATCTCGAGACCAAGATGTCAGAGAGGCCACCTCTCCCCTTCGTCAGAGCCTGTGTTCTGCTGTAATGATGAAGTGACACCTCCAAGAAACCTCTCATGTCCAGAAGAATCATGCTGTAAAAGCACCCGGCTCCATGGGGAAAGTGGGCAGAAGCCATAGCCTTAGAAGACAAAACACGGTTATCTTTCTTTTGGAAGTCTTTGCGTGATGTCTTTTGTATGTCACATTTCAGTCTGAAACTCAAAAATTAGTTGACGCGAACTGATCATATTGGTTTGTTCGGGCTGCCATAACAACGTCCCACAGACCAGGGGGCTTAAACCACAGACGCTTATTTTCTCAACGTCCTGGATGCTGGACGTCTGAGATCCAGGTGTGGGCAGGGCTGGTTCCTCCTGAGGCCTCTCTCCTTGGTGTGTAGACGGCCATCTTCTCCCTGTGTCCTCACGTGGTCACCCCTCTGTGTGTGTCTGTATCCTGATCTCCTCTTCTTATAAGGACCCCAGTCATATGAAATTAAGGCCCACCCTAGTGACCTCATTTCACCTTATTCACCCCTTTAAAGGCACTTTCTCCAAATACAGCCACATTCTGGCGGTTAGGATTTCAACATAGGAGTTTAGGGGACACAATTGAAGCCATCACACTGATCCAAACAGAACTAGCCACTTTCTGGTTGGCGCCGCAGTCCACACACTCATTCACATGGCTCCCCATCTCCCCATTGGGCGGCAGCAAGACCACGACTGGCCTTTGAAAACCACAGAACGCAGGGCCACCGGGCAGCTGTTGGCTTAGGTCGAGCAAGGCGTGTTTGCACGTGTTTGGGCAAGAGATTATCTCTGTATTGACGGGCAGCTCACTTCCTGACCAAGTTAGAGCTGAAATGATGTGCATATCGTTTTTAAACTGTTGGGCTGTGAGATCTCCAGCTCACGTTATAAGCACATGCTGTAGGAGAAGCGCCCACGTGTGGTGTGGACTGAAATAATTTTGTCCATGGCACAGAACCAAGCAGAAACATTCGCTGCTCGTCTGCGATGAACTCATCATTGTTCCAATTGCATTGCACAGCCCCGGGGGGCGCTGTGCCGCTTGCTGTGCATTTAGGCTTGTAGATTTATCACAGCAGGTGTCCAGCAGGTGGCAGTAAAGTACTTGAAGGAGAGAGCACTCTTTTCCCTAATTCACACCCAATTCTGTGGTTGGCCAGTGGTGGGGCGGATGCTCGGCATAGCTGGGGTGAACCCCAGATCTTGTGAGGAGCCTTCTCCAAATGCACGTGCCCGGGAGATTCGCAGGTGTAGATGTGAGGTGGAGCCCCGCACACGTGCATTTTCCAAAAAGCATCTTAGAAAAATGGTTAAGATACATGAGTTTAAGGGGCGCTGTTCTGTCTTACATTCCAGTTACTCTCTGACCTCTGTCAACCCTTTTAAGCTGTCTCCCAATGGCCAGAAACCACAACACTCAAAAAAAAGGAGAAAAGGTCAGCCTGGCTTATCTTGGGGGAGGACAAATTTCTTCCTTTGGTAAGCTTTGAGCGTTGCGTCAAGCAAGTACTAATTTCTCTTTTTAAATTGTAAACGACTGTTTCAGTTTCGAACCTACGGAAGAGTTACAAGACCAGTTCAAAGAGCTCCACATCCGCTTCACTCGGAGACCGTGTTTGAGCTTTGCCAAGTATCCCAGTAAGGTCCCTTATAGTAAAAGGATCCGACCTGGGACCCCGGATTGGACCCTCGGATCTGGGAGAGTTCATCAATCTTCCTTTGATTCTCATGGGACCTTTGAAGCTTACGGGGCAGTCATCTTGGGGGCTGTCTCTCAGTTTGGGTTTCTTCATTGTTTCCTCATGATGAGAGCCAGGCTGTGTTCCCACCACTGCGTCCTCAGGTGGCCCTGGTGACCGTTGGCCAGTTACCGGTGATGTTCACCCACTCTGACCCCCTGATCAGGGGGGGTCTGCCAGATTTCCCCACCGTCATTTCTCTTTTCCCCTTTGTAATTAGTAAGTATTTTGTGGGATCTTTGAGATGATGTAAAACCCCGCTCGTCCTCCCCATTCGCCTGCCAGCTTCAGCACCCATGGTGTTTCTTGCCTGAATTCATTATTACTATCACGGTTGCTAAATGGGGATTTTCCACTCCCATCCTTGCTTCTACGCTTATTAGTTGGCTTTCTGGTGTCCGGAAGAGCACTCTCTTCTTGTTTATTCATTCATTCATTCATGTATCACACTGTGGCTGCGTGGATTTCTATTTATTCAACAGGTAATGATCTGTTACTGATGTCCCCCTTTTGGCCAATGGGAACCCCTTGGGGATGGCTCCTTTGTCCTTTGGACGCATCCCCATCATCTTTTGAGCACTTCTTTCCTTGTGGCTCAACAAGGTATTCCCAGCTCATCTTGTTCTTTTCCTGCCTCAGCCCTGGAATCAGCTGTTTCTGCAGGGAGCCCTGGTTCTTTTGAGCACAGAATGGTATTTAGAACCCCTGATCCGGGTGTCAGGTGTGCTCACTGCTACCGGGCCCTCAGGAGGGAGAGATAGGGTCGTATGTGCACGTATACACATGCACATACACATTTCCACTTTCACTTCTGTCTATACTGAAAACCGTGTGTTCACAGGAATTCCTCCCATTCCAGTGCAACCCCGCCCAGTTTATTCTAGTTTTCTCCCGCACCACTTGAGTAACTCCCTTCTTCGCCAGTGAGAAGCTGGCTCCCATTTTCTTTCGTTTATTTGCTTGTTGCTCAGCCGTCTGAATGGAGCCAGTCGGCTGACCCATCCAGCCACCATCTCCCTCGGGTTCTACGCACCCTCCCCTCTTCTTCAGCAGGCGCAACCTCTGTCATGTAACAACCAGGGGGTTAGAAGGAGAGCCGAGAGCAAAGGTGATCTTTTGAAGAAGCGAATGGTAGCATTTAAGATTGTGGGATTCTGGGAAATTTTGTTCTTGTTTTAGAGCTTTGACGGATTTCCTGGCTTTGTTTGTTTTAAACAATCGGCGTGGAGAAGGAAGAATAGAGTGGGAAGGAAGCCGTGTGTCTGCTCAGCATTAGTGGCTCTGTTTTGTCTCTTGGCACTGGTCACATTGTGACCCTTGGTGAGGAGGAGGTGTCACCGTCCCACTGAGGTCATGGAAAGTCTCGTCAATTCACACTAGCTGGGGGAAGGGAACAAGGAGTCTGGGCGGGCTGTGCGGTGTTTTTACGGTCATGCCGTTTGCTTCTCGGCTGACAGGAGAGCAGTTAAGCTAAGCTGTAACCCAGTCTTGCCTCCCAGCAGTCCTGCGGGGACAGCTGGTGAACCAGGGCTCCATCAGTTTAAGGAACAAAAATCCCAACTCCAACTGGTTTAAGGGGAAGATAAAAATTATGCCTCATCTTTATGTCCTGAAAAATCCATGCATAGTTGTAGCTTCGAGGGGCTCACACAGCATCGTCTTGGCTGTGAGCGTGTGTGTGTGTGTGTGTGTCTGTGTCTATGTGTGTGTGTGTCTTTGCCTCCGTGTCCCTCTCTCTGCTCTCCTCTTACTTCGCTCCCATGCGCCCCTTCTTCTGCATTGGTGGGCCCCAGCAGCTCTGGGGGACAGTAATTTTTCTGCTGGCCGTCCTGGAAGAAAGTTACAACTTCGCTTTCCCAGTCCTTCTGACAGACGTTCCAGCCTCGGGTCCTCCCTGGCCTCTCGGGTTACACGGGCAGCCCCAGCCCATGCCTGTGGCCAGGAGATGGAATATGCTGACTGCTCAGGCCCATGTCCTGTGTCCCCTGCAGGAGTGGGGTGGGGTGGGCCCCCCTAGACCTCTGAACGTGGGGTTGGGGTGGTCCCCAAAAGAAAATGCAGGCGCTGTTGCTCCAAGATGGGAAAGTGGGGCTGGGCGGGTAAACGCAACGATATCTACCGAAGGATGTGCTCCATAAATTAATGAGATTATTCTATGGTAAGCACAGTGATTGTAAGTGGACGTTTCTCAGGTTTTTTTTTAAGCTCATCCAATTAATAGTTTCAGTATCTCTGCTGTCATCTCTCCTCACTGTTAATTGGCGAGATGTGGTGCTTTCTCGTACACACTGCAGAGGTGAAGTCCCCTCAATCTGTCTCAATGATCAGAGACGCGTGATTAACGAGAGCCCCTTCCGCTGGCTACTGTGTGGCCCGGCCTGACACCCGGCAGCTGCCAGCCCTGGCGTGGCTGTTTTGTCCCCACCCTCGTGGTGAGGAGTGTTAGGACCCCCATTTCCCAGCCTTTTGTGTCTCCCCATCCAGGTTACCGCCCCGTCATGGGGAGAACAGTGGTTCTCAGGTCTTCCTTGCTGCCCATCGCTGGCCACACGCTGGCCTTTCCCAAGGAGCCAGGACATGCTGGTGGATGGGGTGGGGGGTTAGTCGGATCTGACCTGCTGCCGAGGGTCAAGGGCTGCCCTGGCATGGAGCGTTGTACACTGGCCCCTCTGCCCGAGCTGGACAGCAGCACCCAGGTCCCAGCGTGGGCTCCTTGCTCCCTGTGGGTGGGGTGGGGAGGGGCTGGCCTGGCGCTGAGCATCGCTCAAGGCCCTTTGGGTCCTTATCGCACGTGATTCTCATAAGAACCCTGCAAGGAGTATGGTTTCTGTTTACACGTGAAGACATAGGCTCAAGGTGAAAGTTCTGACAAATAGGTCTGTGACTTGAGTCCAGATCAGTTTGACCCCAGAGCCCTGTTGGTTCATATGTTGCACACATCACCCCCTAGAAGGGCTCGGAAAGGGGTGAATCACTGTGGGCTGCCTCCTGCCCCCTCCTCAGGGGACGGGTTGTATCTTAACACAGTAGCGGGGCTGCCTCTTGCCTGGAGGAGGACAGGTGTGGGCTCCCTTCCCCAGACACATGGGGGTGTCCGCGCCCTCCTGGCCATTCTCACGCCTCCTCTTGGGGGTCGGGGGAGCTTGGATAAACAAAGCCAGGGGTGGAGCGTCCTGGTTTCATTTCCTGGGGCTGGTCACCGAGGCCAGGGGGAAAGACAACTGTGTCTCTCTGGGCCTCTAGGTCCCAGGTCCGAATGGAAGGAGCTGTAGGGCCCCTTCGCAGATCCCCGTCAAGTCCCTCAAGCCCGTCACGAGCTCCTTCTCCCCGCTCCCCGCAGGGGTCTAGCAGCCCCCGGAGGCCGGGGGCACGGCGGGTGCAGATGCGTTTTGGGCCCGGGTCCGGGACGCGGGTGGGCGTGGTCTGCCGCACCATCGGGCCTGGGAGGTGGCTGAGCGGCGGGAGCTCGGTGAGTCGCGTGTGGTGCCTGGTTCACGCGCGGACTCTCTTTCAGGCCTGCAGGTACGGACACGTGCAGCACCTAGAACACCTGCTCTTCTACGGGGCGGACATGGGCGCCCAGAACGCCTCGGGGAACACCGCCCTGCACATCTGCGCCCTCTACAACCAGGTCAGTGCTGAGCGCCCACCACAGCCGTGCGGGGCCGGGGGCTGAGCTGAGTGCTCTGCAGAGCGGGTGTCCTAGCTCGGGTGCCCCAAAGTCCCACAGACGGGCGGCTTGAACAACAGACACTTATCTCTTGAGGTCGTGGAGGCTGGACCAAGACAAAGGTACTGGCCCATCTGGTTCCTGCCAAAGGCTCTCGTCCTGGCTTACAGACGACCGCCTTCTCGCTGTGTCCTCTCCTGGTGTCTCTCCTATAGGGACACTAACCCTGTCAGATCAGGGCCCCACCCTCATGACCTTGTTTGACCTTAATTACCTCCTAAAGAGGTAATTCCGAATACCATCACTTTGGGGGTTGGGACTTCAGTGTATGAATCTGGGGAACGTTCAGTCCACAGCAGGGCGTGATCCTCATTTGCTTCTTTGGTGAGAACGTCATCCCTATTGTAGAAGAGAGGGAACCGAGTCACAGGGAAGAAACTCCAAGGGCCCTCCAACACGCTGACCACTTTGCAGAAAATAAATAAGGAGCTGGGGATCCTCTCTATAGCTGGGGGTCCAGACTCTGCTCAGGTACGGTGTCTCAGGCCTCCCCACAGTGGGTCTCTGCCGGGGTGTAGAGAGGCAGATTGGAGCCGTGAGATGGCGAAGAGTGTAGCCAATTGAGCCCCCAAGATAGTCATGGTACTCGCCAGACTTGGATGGGACCACCACATAGCAACGGCAAGCCTTCACCACCACCGCATGTGCAAACCTGCCTCCGCTGGGCTTTTTCTTTTAATTGTGGTCAAATATATACATAAAAAAATTTACCGTCTTAACCATTTTTAAGGACACAGTTCAGTGGCATTAGGTACATTCACACTTTTGTGCAACCATCACCACTATCCGTCCCCAGAACTTCTTCATCTTCCCAAACTGAAATTCTGTCCACATTAAACACTGACTCCCATCCCCCTCCCGCAACCCCTGGCACCCACCATCCTACTGTCGGTCTCTGTGAATTTGACTCCTCCGGGACCTTACATGAGTGGAATCGCACAGTATTTGTCCTTTTGTGACTGGCTTATTTCACTCGGCATAATGTCCTCAAGGGTCATCCACGTTGTAGCAGGTGTCAGGATTTCCTTCCTTTTTAAGGCTAAATAATATTCTGTGGTATTGATGGCCCACATTTTGTGTATCCATTCGTCCGTCCATGGACGGGTTGCCTCCACCTTTTGGCTGCTGTGAATATGCTGCTGTGAACGTGGTGTGCAAATACCTCTTCGAGACCTGCTTTCACGTGTTCCAGAGACACACCCACAGGTGGACCCTCGATGTGAACAATCAAATAAAGCACACGCTCTTCTGCGTAAGACAGATCATGAAAAGTATGTAAAGACGTGTTTGGGAAGCACTGGGGGACGTGGGGTGTGACCCCTACGTGGCAGGGGGCAGCACCCCTGCACAGTGTGTGCCCTGTGCTGTGTATGGGGGTGTCAAACGGGACGGCTGCTGGTCCCACCGAGAGGGGGCAGTGGTGAGGGCTGAAGGCGGCGGGGAGGCCTGTGGAGAAGGGGAGAGAGCGGGGCTGGCAGGGATGGGGGTTGCAGGCGCTGCTGCAAGGGCGGGGTGGTGTCCCTTCCTGGTGCTGGAGGTCCAGGTAACTCCTGGCGTCACTGTTGAAGGTCTTCCCCGCCCCTTCTTTCCTTTATTCCTCTCCTGCTCTGATTTCAGGGACTCTCAGGTCTGGAGGGTGGTGGGGTGTGTGTGCCATACTGAGCAGATGAGCAATATGGGGGTGCCGGGGATCTACTACCTGGAGGAACAGAGGGGAGCTCATGGATTAGGGTATCTGCTGGCCCACAAGCTGTGTGCACTTTGCTAGTCCTCTCTCTGCCATGAGCATTATGTTCCCCATCTGAAGCAATGATTCCGTCTTTTTGGGTGAAATCTCCAGCCTTTGCCTACAGCCAAAGTCTCTTCCCTGCCCACTCCATTGCCACTCCCCAGCCGAGGCCACTCCCGCCACTCTGAAGTGCCGCTTTGCTTCTAGCTATTAAATTCTTCTGGATTCTTTGATCTGGAAAATTCTTCTGCATCCTTGAAGACCCAACTCAGATATCCCGCTCTCAGTCAAGCCTTCCCTTGCTGAGCCCCTGATAGAGTTAGTTGTAGTTTTTGCTCTGCAGCCCTTTGCAAGACAGTTGGGTGCACTGCCCAGGACAAGGCCATTATTATGCTTTACCTGTTTTCCCTGCTGCCTTCCCCTCCCCCTTGGACCCGCCTCTCAAGGGCGTAAACCACCATCTTTCAGGGTCTCCCCTGTGCCTGGCAGGGGAGCAGCTCAGCCCCATGGACTTGGATTAGCATTTCAGCTGGGCTTCAAGGAGTATTTGACAGAGATGCGGGCTTCCTCCTTCATGAAAGCACATCGATGGGATTGGCCTGCATCTGGGGCCCTACGTGCTCCCAGGCACTGGGATGTGGGAACCACTCTGAGCATCGAGACTCCTTGCTCAGCTGCATTAGGAAAATACACGTCGTGAAGCTTGGCTTCGGCTGGTAAAACATCTGTGCCAACATGTGCTTCTTAATTGCTGCCTTAGAGGACAAAAACGTTCCTTAATTTTCCCCAGTAGATTTCAAGCATATTTTATCATGGAAAAAAAACCCAGGAAAAACGTGTTTTCTGTCACTAGAAATAATTGTGGACAAGACAGTCTTTGAAAGTGTTGGTGGCTTTTTTATTAGAAAAGGTGCAAACATTTTGGTAGTCTGTATTCTGAGTTATCCATGGGGCTGGGGTGACTGGTGTCGCTCTGCATGCTCTGCGTTTGTCCCCACCTCTCAGCTGATGGGTCTGGGAGGACCCAGATCTGGCCAGGGCTCTTGGGAAAGCCCCTCCCCCATGTGCCTTAGGCTAGAAGAGAAGTCAGCACACTTTCCTGTAAGGGGCCAGTTAGTAAATATTTTCGGCTCTGCAGGCCATGTGGACTTGGTCACAGCCACTCAGCTCTGCCATTGCAGGATGAACCAAGCCACAGACAACATGTATGAATGAGTGTGGCTGGGTGCCAATAAAACTTTATTTACAAAACAAGCGGAGGGCCATGGTTTGCCAAGCCTGGGCACAGAAGGCTGTGTCTACGCCCTCTCCAGACCTAAGTTATGGGCACGCTCCCAGCTCCAGGGCCCAGCCTGGAGCTTCCTCTTAGCGTGCCAGGGAGCCTCTGTAGGTGGTGAGAGCTGTCCCCTCTCTGGGGTCTGGGCTCATCACCGGCAGCTGCTGCTCCGGCTCCAGCCATATGTCCCTCCTCTGCGGCATGGGTAGAAACCCCTTAGGCGGCACCACCTGTTTTGGACTCCTTGCCTTGCGTTACCTCCCAGGGGCCATTGTGGAGGGTCACAGGCTCTGGGCTTGGTGGCCCTGCAGCCCCTGGACACCACGTCCCGTTGGGAAGTCAGCGAGGGCTCTAGGATCCAGCCTCGTGAATCGCTCGCGCCCCTCCCTGGGATGCTAGTGTGATCTTTAATCTCCTCTCTCAGCCCTCCCCTAACCGTTGGCGTGTCTCACTGATGTCGTAAGAAAAGCCAATCCAGACCACAGTGCAGAGAGGCGCGCTCCGTACGCACATTCTCCGGGCCTGTGATGAACCATCCGGGAGGAATGAAGGTCCCCACCTTTAGTCTAGCTCGCCCCGCACATCGGACTTAACCCAACGCCCTGTCCCCCCTGCCCGTGTTACCAACGCACTGAGCTCTTCCCTGTCCCCGGCTCCTTCTTCTACACACGTGCGATGCTCGCGGCTGCATCAGGCCAGGCTCGGTGCAGACAAGAGAAAACACTCAGCAGCTTTAAGCAGAAAGGGGTCTCATACAGGGCACACATTCAGGGCACTCTGGGGAATAGTGTGGAAAAATAGACTGTCCCAGGGGTGGGGACACAGTGCCTTCGAGTCAGGACAGGATTCAGGGAAAGGAGCCAGGAAGCAGCCTCAGTGAAGGGGGGTTGCAGTGTGAGGAGACATGGAGCCTGGGTTCCAGGTGATCTAAAGCATTACCTTGCTGTGTTGTCTTGGGCAACCCACTGTCTCTCTTGGCCTCTGAAATCCCTCATCTGTAATGTAGGGGTAATTATAACTCTCAGGGCTGCTAAGAGGCCTGCAAGAGAAAGCAGACATATGGAATGCACGGCACACGGTAGATGCTCAGTAAATAGTGGCTATAATGGTGGTAATGATGGTGGTGATGATGATGGTGATGGTGATGCTGATGGTGGTGATGGTGGTGGTGATGATGGTGATGGTGGTGATGATGGTGATGTGGTGGTGATGGTCATGGTGATGATGACGGTGATGATGATGGTGGTGTTGGTGATGATGATGGTGGTGATGGTGGTGATGATGGTGGTGATGGTGATGATGGTGGTGATGGTGATGGTGATGGTGGTGATGATGGTGATGTGGTGGTGATGGTCATGGTGATGATGATGGTGATGATGATGATGATGGTGGTGTTGGTGCTGGTGGTGATGATGATGGTGATGGTGGTGATGGTGATGTGGTGATGACTGTGATGGTGATGATGGTGATGATAATGATGGTGACAGTCATGATGCTGATGCTGCTGATGCTGGTGGTACTGCTACTGCTGCTAACTTGCCTTACCAAGCCTCTCCTTAATAAATCTAAAAGCATCTAGGTTATGGATAGATGTGTGTGTTTTATCAATTTTAGGCAGGCCTCATCTGCACCCTTCTAATAAAACACACTGTGATGGGAATATTATCTCTTCTTCTCTTATGAAATCAACTCATTAGGGCTTTGATTGTAAGCAGCAAATCTTGTCTAATCTGCCGACTCCCTCAGCCTCTTGCTGACTTTCCAGGAGCCCCAGGGGGAGGGACACAGCCTGGTGTTTGTTTTTCTGCCTTGGATAATGAAGGGAGGGAGGGAGTTTTAAATATCCGAGTTTGCTAGGCCAGGCCAATTTGTCTGGAAGATAAAAAATAAACCTGCTTCTCTGGAGCAAGCCTCTGGAGTCTAGTGAGAGGCAAGGTACGGAGAGACAGGCTGTGTGCTGTTTGTGTCTCTGTGCCCTTTCCGGCATCCCACGGAGCACTTGTCTGCACGGTGGCTGCCTCCACGGGGGCTGACACAGGGCTAATAACCCTCCCGAGCATGAGGATGTGCATCTCACTGGATGGAAGGCGTCCACACGGTCTTTCCCTTTATATCCCTCCAATGAGCGTTTGGGAGCCTCTGTTGGTGTCATTCCCTTATACGGGTCAGGAGAGCAAGGCTTGGTCCAGAGCAGCCCAGCTAGTAAATGGCAAAGCCGGGCTTCCAACCCCATCCTATATTTCTTCTTCCCCAGGCTGCGGAGACACGTGCCAGTCACGCCTTGGTGGGGGCGGGGACGGGGCTCACCAGGCACAAGTCATGTGTGGGGTGTGGTCTTTGGGGTGCAGCCCTTCAAGGGAGGCTGGTCTGGGGGCCAGGTTCCCACCCACTGTGGTGACATCACATCCCAGCTCCATTCTTTCCCTTTTATTGACTGCCTGCGTCTTAGCTCTTCCTGGGTTTATGTCTACCTAGACAGGCTCGTTTCGGAGGATAATTTAAACTGGAAACGAATTCCTGACTTCTGATTTGGAGTATTCAGTAATTCATGTCTGTGCCATTTAAGCAAAGATGGCCTCTCTGCAGGGAAATGAAAGCACGGGGTGGCACTTGGCAATCGGAGTCAAATCCTGGCTGCAACACCCACCGGGGAATTTCGGGCAAACCAGCGGCCAGCGTCTGTATTGACCTCTCCTCCTCTCATCGTGCCCGCTTGCTGATGCAGAGACCCCTCTGTCATCTTTCTCTGAGGGCTCCCTGAGTGCACATGCGCCTCCTTCGGCCCGTCTTCACTGCTAAGCTCAGGAGATTGCTGCTCCCTCAGCCTCCACGGTCCCTCTCGTTTACTCAGCAACACAGCCCGGCCAGACTTCCATCCCACCTCCCTCGGGGCAGCTGGCCACCCCCACGGGACATTGCCGTGGTCACGCCTCTCTCCCCATCCAGCTTAACCGCTCAGTGGTATCTTCTCTTGGCGTCCATGCTGCACACTCCTGTTGCTCAAATTCTCCCCCACGGTGACCTCAGGCCGGCCTGTCTGTGTCCTTCTAAAGACACCGAGGGCCCCCGTCAGCATGTGCCCACTCACCTCTCCCCGAGCTGTGGCAGCGACATCCACCGCCAGGCTGACGTCCCCCATGGAGACCGCGGAGGTGGCTCCAAGTCAACCGCCCCTCCCCCTTGTGTAAATGGCGCCCTTCTCTCCGTGGCTCCAGCCTGAAATCCAGGCTGCCCCCCTGTTCCTCACGATCCCTCCTGTCCCAGGTCTGGTGTCTCCCGAGGCCACCCCCTACTGTCCCCTCCACTGCTCCCATCCTTGCCCAGGCCTCTGGCATCTTTCCCTGGACGGCTGCATTCACCGCCCAGCGGTCTCCTGCTTTCCAGGCTTTCTTCCCTCTGCTCCACTTTCCACAGAACACCGGAGTGGCTTTGTGTTCCCCCGTGATGAAAACCCCCTTCCCGTGAACCCGAAGGCCCTTGTCCCCCGTCCAGCTCGTCTCCTGCCCCCCTCGCCCAGCTTCCTGCAGCCCAGCCCCAGCCTTCACACCTGTTACTCCCTCTGCTGAGAATGCTAACCCCCCGTTGTCACACGGCTCTTTTCTCATCGCGGAGGCTCGACTCAGAGGCCACCTCCTCCGAGAGGCCTTCCCTGACCACCTGCCCTCACTCTCTTTCCATCGCATGACCCTCTTTTGTCTTTTGTACGGCGCACTGTGTCTCCAGGGGCCAGGACAGTACCTGGTGGGGTCGACGCTCCGTATCGACTCATTGCTCAAGCGACTCAAGCGAATGAAGACGCTTTCTGGGTCTGCGTCTTCATGTATGAAATGGAAATGATGGGGCCTGGGCTCCCGCGGGGAGTGGTGACCCAGAAGGATGGCGTGCCTCACCGGGCACAGGGCCAGCCTCAGAGATGCTCGGGGACGGAGGAGGGAAGTGTTAAGCAAGTTAAGAAGAGAAGCGTTGTTAAGGGAAGTGTCTCCGAAAAGTCATGCCGAGAAGATAATTGGCAGTGAAACTGATCTTGCTGATGCTGTGGCCCTCAAAAAATGCAGATTGCTTCTATATCTATGCTCGGTTGACTTATTTCAAAGGATGAAGACACACCTCAGAGTATCGTATAAGATTCTCTTCAGAAGGGAACTCAGGCTGCTGGCAGCCGTGCCGAGGAGCAGGCAGGCTCCTCCTTAGCGGCTCCTCCGGGTCACAGCTTTTCATTTTTCACCGTTGTTGAAGCCGCAGTTTTTCGCTTAACCCTTCCTGGCCTCTGCTGCCTCATCTGTGAAATGGGCCTCCTGTTAGCTCCTAACAGGGATGCTGTGAGGGTGAATCAGAAGGAACAGGTGGATCTGTTGTCTGAACTGCAGAGCACATACACATGCATGCACACGTGCACAAACACGCAGATACACACCTGCACACACACGCTTGCACACACACGGGATGTAATTATTGTGGAGCTGGGTGACCCATATGCCCTTTAATTTTCAAATAGCTAACTGGAACGTGATCTCATTTGGAAATCTGATAAATGTTAGAGTGAGGGGCTGTGTGTTGGGGGATTGGCTAATAGAGACTCAGAGTCATCCCTTGGTGGTGAGTGGGGGATTTTTCTGGGATCCTGGCTGGATTCTGCCTGCAGAGTGTGAATGGCAGTGTCTGGCGCGGGTTGAGTCTTAGCGGTTTATAGGAAACAAACTTCCTTTATGATGAGAATTTCCAGTGAAAGTCTTGTTGAGCAATATGGAGCATTTACAGGGAATTGCAGAGTGGGGAGGGGGGTCCCCAGGTCCCGCCCCAGAGGAGCTCTTGAATTCTGGGTCTGATTGGCCATTTGCTCCCAGCTGGCTGGGAGTTGTCAGCTGGGTGGTGCCCCCAGGCTGCTCGCTCACCCCCTGGAGCTAGGCCAGGGTGCTCTTAGGACCCTGTGCAAATTCAGTTCGGGGTGAGACCCCTGGGGCAGCCCTCACGTCCCCTGAGCCCCTGGTGGGGTCCCCGTGCTTGCTGCCCTGGGGGATGTGTGCTTCCTTCTCTCTGACCTTCCCCTGCCCCACACCCCAAGTGCTAATCTGCCGAAATTCCTCCGTCCTCCCCGCTCTGTCTTCCCTTCTCTGCCTCAATTCTCTCAAATACTTTCTCCTTTTCTCTTCCCTTCTCCACAAACTTTTTGCTCACTGTGGCATGATGATGCTGTTGTTTTAAGTAATTTAACTGGTTTACTTTAGGTTGTAAGTAACAGGACTCAACTAGGGGTAATTCAAGGGCAGAGGGAGGATGCTGGGGAAGGTTCTGGAAGCCCAGGCAGGGGTGGGGAGGGCTGGAGCAGGATGAGAAAGCACAGGGGCCTGCGTGCTAATAAAACTTTATTTACAAAGCCGTCTGGGCCGGATTTGGCCCCTGGGCTGTAGTTTGAGACTCTAGAATAAAAGGACAGGACACCAGCGCGGTCATGACCTGTCTGTGTCCCAGGTGTGTGACTCAGGCTGGGTTTCCAGGGCTTGTCTCTCCTTGAACTAATGCCGGGTTTTTTTTTTTTTTTTTTAGCCTGGGTTTAATTGTGCCCCAAATAAGAAAGATGTGTTTCCTGAGCATAGTTACATCTTTTTTAATTTTCTTAAATACTTTTAGCTCCTCAAAGCATTTCATGAACGCGTGCTCGTGGAAAGATGGTGAACTATATAGAGAGAGGGCTCAGACTCGCCCGCCGTTTCCACCCCTGGACCATCCCGAGGTCCTCTCCCACCGTTTACATCATTGCACGTCCTCGCACACGCACAGCTTTGTTTCTAGACACAGCGGGCTCTGGGCGTGTGTCTCTTCTCTGCTGCATGTGTCACCCAGCCTTTATCTCCGGGTTCTTCCCGCCGTCACACGGAGGCCTGCCCGCTCTCCTGCCCACCGCTGCACCGCGTGTCCGAGTCTGATGGCTCCGTGTTCCTTTGTCCCTCCCCGATGGACGGACCCCGCGCCCTGGTCCCCAGGCCCCCTCTTCGCCCCAGAGTAGTTCCCGGAGGGCACCTTTGTCCAGGCCTCAGAGGGGACCTAAAGCAGCGTGTGTCCCTAAGCACGCAGGTGACTTTCACACACACAGTGACCGAAGGCAGCCACGGGGTGCAGCTGAGGCCCCAGGACCCCAGCCGCCTGAGAACACAGAGGCCGGTTAATCTTTTCCTGCAGAACTCAGATCCGACCCCACCCGGGTCTCCTGTTTTATAAGCAGCCCACCCACCCTCTCAGATGCCTCCCCAGACTGCGCTCATAGAACAAGGGTCCCTCTGTCTCGGCTTCTGTTTGGTCCCTTCACAAGTGGTTTCCTCCCTTGGAATATCATCCTCCAGAGGTGGAGGCCCCAGCGGGCCCCTTGCCAGGGTCACGGGGTCGAGGCAGCCCCAGCTCGCTCTGCTCCGCCAGACCCAGCCGTGCTCTTGGCTCTGGCTTTGTGGTCACGGAATGGAAAGCGTCTGCCAGTGTGGCGTGCTGTGTCTCTGTCCCTCTCTGTCTCTGTCTCTATCTGTCTGTCTCTCTCCTTCTCTCTCTCTCTCACTCTCTGTCTCTGTCTCTTTCTGTCCCTCTCTCTTTGTGGGTGTCTCTCTCTGTCTCTATGTCTGTCTCTGTCTCTTTCTCTCTCTCTCTGTGCCTCTCTCTCACTCTGGCTCTCTGTTTCTACCTCTGTCTCTCTCTGTCCTTCTGTCTCTTTCTCTGTCTCTGTGTCTGTCTCTATCTGTCTTTCTCTGTCTCTATCTCTGTCTCTGTGTCTCTCTCTGTCTCTCTCTGTCTCTGTGTCTCTGTATGTCTCGCGCTCTCTCTCACTTGCTTCCTTTTTTTGCTATGTAACACATTTATTGAGATATAATTCACAAACCTTACAATTTACCATCTAAAATCTGCAATTCAGTGGTTTTTAGTCTGTTCACAGTTGTGCTCCCATCACCACCATCAGTATTAGGACATTTCGTGGCCCCAAACAGAGACCCATTAGATCACTCCCCGTTTCCCTCCAGCCCCCCAGGCCTGGGCAACCACTCGTCTACTTTCTGTCTCCTTGGATTTCCAGCTTTTATCTTCAACCTGCTCTTGCACCAGGTCCTGTAACCTGTGTCGTGTGCCCTCGCCAAGTCCCCTGCCTTTCCCCAGCACAGCGGGTCCTCTCTGGTCCAGGGTGGGGCCGCTAGTCTGTCGTTTTAAGCAGCTCCCTGGGTGGAAGCCCCTGGTTGGCCCCTGCCTTTACTCCTTCATTCAGCAGTTACGTAGTGACTGTCGAGCCTGGGGCACCGTGCCTGCTGTCTTTACAGTGGACTCCGTGGGTAAAGATGGGACAGCCCGGATGGGCCCAGTGTCGGGGGTTTGGCTGCCGTGCTGGGGGCCATCGGCACGGGGTCCCGGGAGAAGGTGTCCGGCCCTGTGTCAGCTGCCCAGCTGCAGGATGCACGAACACCAGCGTGCACTTGATCGTCTAGATGCTCTTCGAAAAACATCATTTACTCGTTCTAAACAGTCCAGCTGCGTTTATTAGGCAAAGGATTCTTAGAACCAGTGCCTCCACATCAATATGTCACCACCTGTCGTTTTATTTGTAGGAATTTATCCCACCCTCAAGGGTTGGCAGGAAGTTCTCTGTCGGCCCCCATGAGCAAATAGCAGATGCTCAATCAATGGGCAGGAATAGATTTATTTTCATTGTAAAAATGCACAAAAATGAATGTTGCCTGCCTTTTAAAAACATTAAAAAATGTAAGTATAGAAAAGAAGAAGAAGGAAAGATTCCTGCTGTTCACTCCCTAATCCTTTTTTCTTCCTGGGAAGGTAAATTCTGTGAAGTGGTACACGTCCTTCCAGACTTATTTTTTGCTTTTCTATGATATAGACTCTAAGGTGTTAAAACACAAATGAAATGAAGCTAGATTATTGTTCTGAGACTTGAGTTTTCCACTTAGAAGTTCTTGGATATATAGCTCATCACTTTTTATCAATCCACCTTGTTTTTTTCTACAACTGCCTAGGTGAAAAATGTTCTAGAACGATTCCCACTTTCTCTTGTTTTAGAATATTTATGCCATCTCTAGGTTTTCTCTTCTTTTTGTATTTTACTTATGATATTTCACTTATTATATATTTTATACACATGTGCAAGACTTTCTGTAGAATACAGTCTTAAAAAGTGGAATCATTTGGCTGTGGAGTGTGTGTATTTTAAATTTTTATAGATTCTGCCAAGTTGCTGTCCAAAGCGTTTGCAGCAGTTAAGCTTCAACTGATAGCATACAGGGGCCCGTCTACCCTCATCCTTGCCCCGCTGATGAAGGAGAAACGCCCTCCCTTTTAACTTTGCGTTTACACTTCTCTGAATTCCTGTGAGCCTCAGCCTCTGAGCGTGTTTCTTTGGAGACCGTCTATGCCGCCGTTTTACTAAGAGATTTCTTCTTTTCAATTTGTAGGACAGCTGTGCACGAGTGCTGCTCTTTCGAGGCGGAAACAAGGAATTGAAAAACTACAACAGCCAGACTCCGTTTCAGGTAAAAAGAATTCTCAAAAACAGGGAACGCCTGAGTGTGTGTTATTGTGAGAGGGGACGTTGGGTTTCTGAACGTCCTTTCTGTGTGTGTGACATGAGGTCGACCCATTTCATTGGGGACGGTGTCTGTGTTTGGAGGCTCCCTTAGGGAGGCATCCCTAAGTGTTGGAGCTGTGGATGTATTTCAGTTCATCTGTTCACCACTGGCTTCCTTCCTATTAGACCAAACAGCATGAATAATGCTCGATTCATCTCTGTGGGTTATTCATTCAAGAAGGCAGCTTTGGAAAGGCTATGAAGACATGGGTGCTGTTAATTGTGCTGCTGTTGGAAAATGCTGGCTTCGCTGCCCGTCCTTTGAATGGGAGGAGCTCTCTGAGAATCTCATGGAGAAGTGACTTGTCATCCATCTGCCACCCCTCCTGGGTCTGCTCTCCCAGAGTGCAGGACAAAGAACCTCGACCGGGTGTTGGCCAGAGCGTTCCACAGTGACACACACGAGCCAGGGTCCTAATTGTTTTTTTAATTTAATTAGTTTTAATTAGTTTGTGTTAAAATACTTATAACACAAAATGTACTTATTTTAACCATTTCAGAGTATACGATTCAGGGGCGTGAAGTACATTCACGATGTTGTGCAACCATCACCACTGTGTGGTTAAGAACTTTTTCATCACCCCAGAGAAAACCCCACACCCATTAAGCAATCACTCCCCCTTTCTCCCTCCCTCCAGCCCCTAGACAACCACTAATCTGCTTCCTGTGTCAATGGATTTGCCGATTCTGGACATTTCATGGAAATGGCCTCACATAACAGGTGGTCTTTTGTGTCTGGCTTCTTTCATTTAGCATCATGATGTCAAGGGTCGTCTGTGTTGTAGTGTGTGTCAGCACTTCCTTCCTTTTCCTGACTGAGTAATAGCCCATTGTATAAATATGGGGCTCCTCTAACTTTGATGCAGCTGTCCAAATGGTGTAGGGTGAAAAAAATTTTTTTCAGCTAAGCGCTCTAAGTTATAGAAATACTTTTTGATCCTAAACACATTCAGATATCTGCACTTGGACTGAAAATTGAAATGTGATTCTTATTTGGAAGTAATTTTTACATTTTATTGAGGTGAGAGAGGTCTTTACTGTAAAACTGGCTTCCACGGATGATTTGACTAATATGCTTCGTAGGTATACTATATATCCGGGCTTGACATCTTGAAAATGACCCAGTTCAATCCAAAAACTGGGCTGGACGTTAACTAACCACCGTTAAAAAGTTTACTTGGTTCTCTAATAGTGGCCGGCCCGAATGTCAGTCTTGAATCTTGCAGTGTGCAGATGTGTAACGGAAAATGGGTCATAGAAGCGAGTCCCTGGCTTGCTAATGGGTCTATAAAGATTACAGTTACTGTCCAAGAGCATGTCCTCTTTCCAGTGGCTTGTAACTGCCACCTGGTACTCGAGGGAAGTGAGTCCTGCATGGCGTCCAGGACAAAAGGTCACTGTAGCGGCCTCCCCGTCAGTCCCCGCCCCTGTCCCCTCACCACTGGCAGTGATCACCTGGATTGGGACCTGGGACGGGGCCACCCCTCTTACAGGGAGTCCTGGCAGGAGGCTCAGGACACCCTCCCGGCAGTGGACGCACACCAGCACCAGCCCAAGGCCATCTGTCTCTATTTTGCTAACGATACTCAATCAAGTGCCACAAATGGTTCTGGGAGACATTATGCAAAACACACTTGAATAATAGGACTCCGTGCCCTGCAAACATTGCTTGCATAACCAGTGGAAATCACAGCCTGGGTTGCTTGCTCTGCACGCCTGGAACGGGCTCTGACTGTGCGCCGGGAGCAGTGTCCCCCCTCGCACCTCCCGGCCTCATCGTGTTGTAATGATACAAGGAGACTTCATTCAGGCTGTGGATCCTTGCCTGTAAGATGTCCCCAGCTTTCATTTTTCCCTTCACAGTTCCTCACTCCCAGTTGTGAAAAATGAATCCCTTCCCGTGGAGTTTGTGGGGGAATGGTGTCCTACTGCGTCATTTCACAGGGATCGGATGTGTTCACCTGGAAAACGTTAATGATCTCAGCTGCCTTTGTGAGTGCCGGCTTTTCTAAGAAATCTTGGAATGTTTGGTGGAGTTCATCTGGCCAAGTTTTTGCTTGATGATTTACTCCAAATGCTGGGCTAGCTGCATTAGCAAAACTTAGGAACTTGAGAGAAATGCAGACTCGCAGGCTCCCACCATCCCACTGAATCAGAGCTCTGGGGGCAGGGCCTGGTGCTCCATGTAGTTGACGCGAATAATCCATAACCAATCTATAAATCAAAATTGGGGTGAGTTTATTATGAGCCAACCCTGAGGACCATGTAGCCCAGGAGAGTCCTTTCACAAAGGAAGGGAGCACTCCAAAGAAGTGGGGTGTACAGAGTGGTTATATACCATCAAGAGCATGTACCACGTGTGATTGAAATGTCCGTTTTACAGTAGTCACGAGATTGCTTTGCCGGCACAGCAATTCGGTGAACACAACAGGTCAGTGGTCACAAGGTGGGTGGTCACAAGTTGAGCACAGCAGGTTAGCAATCAAGCCCTAGTTTAGGGAGAGATGCTTATCCTTAAAGAAATGCCGATGTGGGGGAAGCTGCATCCCTATCTTTAAGGGCGTCATTCTCATCTTCGGGACATAGTAAATATTTAAAACAGACGTACAATGCATGCTCAACAGGCCACATCAGGCCCTTTCGGAGAAACAAGGTCAGGCCGAGTTAGTTTTAACCCAAATGGCTTCCTCATGTGCTCCAGTATGTCCTATTGCTTGTCGTTTATTTATCAATAAGCCCTTGAAAGTTTCTGATGCCTGCTGAGGGGTGAGAATTGAAAAGGAGACAGAGGTGATTTTTTTAGGAGGAGGAGGAGAAGCACTTAAAACATTACTCTGAGGGGCCGGCCCCGTGGCATAGCGGTTAAGTGTGCGTGCTCCGCTGCTGGCAGCCCGGGTTCGGATCCCGGGCGTGTACCAAAGCACCGCTTGTCAGGCCATGCTGTGGCAGCGTCCCATATAAAATAGAGGAAGATGGGCACGGATGTTAGCCCAGGGTCAGTCTTCCTCAGCAAAAAGAGGAGGATTGGCATGGATGTGAGCTCAGGGCTGATCTTCCTCAGAAAAAAAAAAAATTACTCGAGTGCATCTTAAATAGTGATGATGGTGGTGGTGATTGTATTAGTCTGCTCGGGTGCCATAGCAGAATACTGCAGACGGGGTGCCTTAAACAGCATTTATTTCTCAGAGTTCTGGAGGCTCCGAGTCCAAGATCAAGGTGCTGGCAAATTTAGTTTCTGGTGAAGGCTGTCTTCCTGGCTTCCCATCCAGAGATGGCCACCTACTCTCGGCCCTTCCTCTGTGCGTATGTGCAGAGAGAGAGAGCGCGCTTTCGATGTTTCTTCCTCTTCTTGTAGGAACAATTCTGATTAAGTCTCCACCCTATGACCTCATTTAACCTTAATTACCTCCCTGAAGACTCCATCTCCAAATAGCATCACATTGGGGGTTAGGGCTTCAACATGTGAATTCTGGGGGGGAGACACAATTCAGTCTGTAACAGTGATGATGGTGGTGGTGATGACGGTGATAATGATGTTGGTGGTGACAGTGATGATGATAATGATGGTGATGATGGTGGTGGTGATGATGGTGATGATGATGATGATGATGATGATGATGGAGAAGGTGATGATGATGAGGGAGGTGATGATGATGGAGGTGATGATGATGATGGAGGTGATGATGATGGAGCTGGTGGTGGTGGTGCTGATGGAGGTGATGATGGTGATGGTGCTGGTGAGGATGATGGTGATGAAGGTGGTGGTGGTGGTGCTGATGGTGGCCATGATGGTCATGGTGGTGGTGATGATGATGGTGATGATGATGATTAGAGTATTGATGATGATGGTGGCCATGATGGTCATGGTGGTGGTGATGATCATGGCGATGATGATGATTAGGGTATTGATGATGATAGTGATCATGATGAATCTTTCCAGTTCCACAGAATTCTAAAGCTCACAAATGCTTTTCTATACATTCTCCTTTAATGTAGAAAACCCAATGAGGCAGGCATTTGTACCCCCAATTTATAGGAGAAATGGAATTATGGAGAGATGGATGCCTAGGAGTCCGAAATCAGTGGCTGAGTCTGTGGTCTCCAGCCCTCCTGACTTCCAGTCCAAGGCTCTGGGGTCTGGAGTGAGGAAGACACTTCCTCTGGCTTGTGACTTATCTTGCCTCCTGGCATGGAGTGAACAACATCAAAAATCCTTTGCTCTTTGGATTGCTCGGTCCATGGGAGCAAACACATCCTGATTCTGAAGATAAAGAGAAGCAGAATGGAGAGAAGTCCAAAGAACTGGAAGGTCAAAGCAAGGCAGGGAGGTGGAAATGGCAGCTGATGGCTAGTTTGCTGTGTCAGCCTGGCTGGGAGCTGGTGCCCAGCTCTCTAATCACATACTAATGCAGGTGTGGTGTGAAGGTGTTTCACAGACGTGACTAACTCTACAGTCACTTGATTTTCAGTAAAAAGATGAACGCTCCATAGTGTGGGTGGGTCTTGTCTAATCAGTTGGAGGCCTTAGGAGCACAAACTGAGGTTTCCTGGAGAAGAAGGAATTTGGCTTCAAGACTAACATAGAAGCCCTGCCTGCGTCTCCAGCCTGCCAGCCCACCCCACAGATTTCAGACTTAGAACCCCCACAATTGCATGAGCCAGTTCCTTAAAATAATCAGTTAATATGTGTGTATGCGTACACGCACACACACACGTCCCGTTGGTCTGTCTCCCTGGAGAGCTCTGGCTGATACAGGAGAATTGATTTGAGTCCGTCCTGCCTCCCAGCAGCTCCACTCTGAAAGGGGTGTCCCTGGTTCTCGGAGGTAGTGAGGCGGCTTTCTCCCCACACGTGTCACCGTGCTATCCATCTCCACATTGTACTCCGCAGCTGCTAAGCTGACGTCCAAGAGCAGAGAGAGGAAGGAGGAAATACGGAGAAAAGGAAGAGGCAATGAGAGACATTCTGAGTTGTCTGACTGCCAAATTTAACGCAGGCAGGCAGTGTGGGGCCGAGATCGGTGGGAGGGGACAGAGAAGTCTCCTTTGGGAAAAGCTGTGCTCAGCAGTGTTGGCCGCCCTTGAGTGGGTGGGAGCTCTTTGCCCGCCCTGGACAGAGCCTCGTCCGTGACACAGGCTCTCCTGTTGTCTCCACTGATGAACAGGTAGGTGAACGGCCTGGGTCCCACAGCTCGTAGGGGGACAGTGCGGGTCGCACACGGCTGCCAGACCCCGTGCTGTTCCTCAACCATCACACTGGACATAAAAGGAGGAGGAGAAAGGCCCAAGCCAGAAACAAGGAAGTTTAAATTCCTCGGGTCTCAGGCTGTAAATCCAGGATGGCAGCCGCCTGCCTCGCAGGGCGGAGCTGGACGTTCGCGGATGTCCATAGATTCCGTCAGTGACCTGTTTCCTCATGCTCCTCACTGATCGCTCTCCGATTCCCAGGATGTGGCCTCGCCATCGCACGTTCTCTGGGGGAGCACTCAACTCGTGAAAGTGACCTCGTGTCTCATGAAATGTCAGATCCTGGCTCTCGTCCTTCAGACCCTCCGAGCATCTCATTTACTTTGGCCTGGAGCTCCCAGTCGAGGTCACACGTTTAGTGATGGAGCCAGAGAGGAAGGAGCAGATTCTCTCAAGTCACACGCGACGCTAGATGGTGCGGCGAGCGCCTTGCAAATGACTGATTGCTCTCGAATCCAGCTAACTGTGCTCTCGTAGAAGCAGCCGCTTCCGAGCTGGTGCACGGGCCAGTGACAAGGGCAGTCTGACATTCTCGGGGACGTCTGGGTTCTGGATGTTGCGTTTTTTTCTGGGAAACTGATGAAATCCACTCAACAGGCACTGTCTATTTCCTATGGCCTCCAGGCACCTTCCTGAATTTCCTTCCTTGTTTAGCGATTCGAAAACAAGACTGTTCAGTAGTGCCTCACTTCGTTGAAATCCACATGGATCTTAGAGCAAGGTCAAGGTGATTTTGTTTTCTTCCGCGACCTGACGCTTTCGTGTTGAATGTTCTGAGCAGGATCTCAGGATCTGTCCTGCTGTGCTGCCTTCTGCGCTGCAAGTGGTATGAGCTGACATTGGGAAATTGCAAAGTTAATGAAGGTGCTTTAAACACACAGACACACACACACGTGCATGTGTGCACATAGACATGCACACACACAGGTACTTGTGCATACACGTACATGCACACAGACACACGCATGCACTCACAGAGATATGCATGCGTGCACACACACAGACACACGCATGCATGCACACACACACTGACCCTCTAGAGGAGCTCATCTAATTCAGGGATCCGGAGACTGTGGCCGTGACTATAAATCCAGCCCAGACAGGCGTTGTGCAGTGTCGTCCTCACCAGGCGCACCGTGGCCCCTTTCCCTTGTCCCCTCGGGGTCCTCCTTCTCCGGCTCTCCTGCTCAGGGAGACCACCACCCAGGTGACCCCTGCACCCCACCCACGATGGACCCTCAACCCAAAGACGGATCCCAGCTTGCCCTTCAGCTCACCTGGCCCTGTGCTCCTCGACTTCACACCCGAGCCTGGTGGACATTCTGTCTTGGTGGGCGGTCAGCGAGAGAGGCAGAGCAGGAACCGTGGTGAAGCGGGAAGGATCAGACCCGCGTTGGAGCGGCGTCCTGTTAGCGGGAGGAGCAGAGCCTGGTCCAGCCGGTCAGGAAGCTGGCCGGTTCCCAGCATCTCCGGGCCTGGCCGGCCTTAGACCCAGGCAGATCCAGTCGTGAGCAAGAAGGCAGGAGCCTGCTGTCGGGAGAGCAGATGATACACATGGCTGCCACCAAGGAAAAGGGCGCAGCATGCAGGTGACCAGAAAAGAAAGCAGGCTTGAGGGAGAAGACAGAAGGCTGAGGACGCAGGTGTGAGGAGGTGACCCATCCTCTGGGCCCCAGCGGAGACGAGGCCGCCAGGTGGGGACCTGGCACAGCACTCCAGGGAGAGGGGCCACAACAGAGGCCTGGAGTCTGGAAAGGACGAGGCGTGTGGGGGAAGGCGGCGGCCCCCATGGCGGGCACACAGCGCTGCAGTGGGCCCCACCAGGGAGGGCAGGGGAGGAGTGAAGGTGGGGTGCTGGGCTGAACAGCAGCCCCCAAAGAACATGGGTCGTAATCCCCAGAGCCTGTGAAGGTGACCTGAGATGGCACGGACTTCACAGATGCGGTAAGGATCTCGAGTTGGGGAGATTACCCTGGATCATCTGGGAGGGCTCGTGTTGTCACACGGGTCCTTATAAGAGGACACACACAGAGGAGGAGCCCACGTGAAGATAAAGCAGAGGTTGGAGGGACACAGTCACAAGCCCAGGGACGCCTGGAGCCCCAGAAGCTGGAAGAGGCGGGAAGGACCCTCTGGAGGGAGTGTGGCCCTGCCGACACCTTGATTTCAGAGACCTGGCCTCCAGACTGAGAGAGAATCCATTTCTGTGGTTGTCAGCCCCCAGTGTGTGGCTGTTTGTTACAGCCGCCCCAGGATGCTCATGCAGCCCCTTCCCGCACCTTTGAAATGGGGATAATTACAGTAGTTCGGGGGTGCTGGGGGATGAGTGGGGCTCTGCAGAGAGGAGGTCTGACGGCACCTTATCGCTGTGAGTGCTGTCATCGGCGTCACCCCGCACAGGAGGGCACCGGCTTCATGAGCCCAGGGACACAGGGCCAGGGCTGCAGCCAAGGGCCCTGGGAGAGATGCCAAGATGATGACACCCCGGGGGCTTCCCGGGGACAGCGAGCCACGCTTGGGGACATCGCGGCACACAGGGACTTGTCTCTCCACTGTCAAACCCTCACTGTGTGCATTCCGTGGAGAAGTAACATTTGAACCCTCGCAGGATGAGTTAGGAAATGCCAGATTCCAGCTTAGCTCTTGGCACGGGTGATGATGAAAAACTTCATTATTTTCTGTCCAGCCGGATCATATTTTCATTTCTCTTTTCTTCTGGTAATGTGTTTAGAGGCAGCTCGCTGGGGCGGGAGCTGGGTACCGTTCATGCCTGCCTCTCGTCTTGTGATCCCAGGACCTTCTGGAGGGCAGGCAGCGTGCCGCGGGGCAGGGCACCCAGCGCCCATTCAGCGGGTTGAAGGAATAAGCTGCACTCGACGGTTCACCACCCGCCACCTGGAGGGTGGATCTCACCCCAGAGAGTTTGATCGTGGCCTGCCCAGAACTTTTTAAAAATTAAATTCTTTGCCGTCATTTAAATATCTAGAAGTTTCATATAAAAATTCAGACTTCCAGCATCCCTCGAGAGATGAGGACGGGTGGCCACACCCAGACAGCCCTTGTGTGTGTTGGCGTTTGGCGGGAGCTGAGGAGCAATGCACTTTCCAGCTGCCGCAGTCCCCACCACTCCTTACTGCTCACCCCGGCCTACCTCTTCCATTTGGTAGCCTGGGGTCCCTCTAAGCGCCTCAGCCTGGGAGCCCTGCTGGGGGCATGCAGTCAGGGAAGCCGTTCGTTTTTAAGTAGCTTCTTTTAAAAGTTCTTCTGTCTTATTTGGGATTCAGACTGTGTATTCCCATAGAAAGGAGAAAGTGGTAGTTGTATGTCTAGATGAGGGCATAGAAACCTGGGTAACCCAGATGTTTGGGCTGATACACCGTGCATATCTGTGACGAGGAGGACTCGGGTTTCAAAGTCATCATTTCCCCCAGTACACGCTGAGTTCCCGGTAAGGGCCACGCTCTCTTCTGGGTGCTGGGGAGTACATCAGTGAGCAAACGACAGCCCTGCTCTCCTGGAGAGATAGTCATTAGGCAGACGGATAATTAACAAGTAAACAGATAAACACATACCAGTCAGGGCTGGTAAATTACATGAAGAAAAATAGAGCAGGGTGAGAGAGGCAGAGGAAGGAGGTGGTTCTGCGGAAGGGGGCTCTTTGGTGACGGGAGCCTGGCGTGACCTCGGACATTTAAGCAGAGACCAGGAGAAAGGGAGGGAGGGAGGGAGCCATGCAGATATCTGGGGAGAAGCATTCCAGGAACGAGAACTAGCACCTGCAAAGGCCCTGGGGTCAGAGCATGCCTAATGGGTTTGAGGAGCAGCAAGGAGGCCGGCCGGGGGAGCAGGTTGGGTGGAGGCCAACGCCAGTGGTGGGGACTGAGGGCAAAGAGGGGCCATGTGACATGACGAGGACTTTCGGTTTTACTCTGAGTGGACATGCAGTACCCTCTAAAGAAGGAAGAAAACTCTAAAATGGAAATCAGCCCATCTGTCCGACAGCGAGTCATGATCCCATGTGAAAAGCAGACGTTGCCACGGGAGGGTGAGCAACATAGATGGGATCTCATAGAGGTGATAAATAAGGCTTCTGTCCCAGAGCCACGCTGTCAAAATAGTGTGGCCACAGGACCCATGTGGCTTCTTAAATTTCATTACAATGAAATGAAATGTGAAACTCAGTTGCTCGGTCACATCACGTGTATTCCGAGCGCTCAGCACCCGCCGTATTGGACCTCGCTGTTCTGGAAGCTGCGGGTTCTCAGCCCAGAGTGTCAGCCTTGTGTCTTTATGCCCGGGCGCCACGGGGCTGATTTTTACCCTTTGAACGGCGTGAGCGTGCGTGTGAGTCTGGGGGAGGAAGCGAGCCAGATCAGGGTCAGGGCAGGGAGGTTTTCCCCATCATTGCTAATGAAGCGAGACTGCGGAAGCGAGTGTGAGAGGCGGAGAGCGAGGCCACAGAGGAGCTGGCTTGCTGTCAGGCTCCTGGAACCTGAGGACTGAAGGCCCGAGGGAGACCGTGGGGCGCCTGGTGGGAGGGACGAGGGCGGGCGCTCGGAGCTCTTCCCTGCACCCCACTCGGGCGCTCCAACCCCGCCCCGCAGTTTGGGTGGTGGACCCAAGTCTAAATGATTCCAGCTGTGCCCCTGAGCAAAACATGAGCAGCCCCCTTGAAACTGTGCCCACCCCGCCCCCCACCCGGGGCACGTGGACAAGCCTGCGCCCGGAGCGCTCTCTGCAGGAGCTGGTCTCCGTGAGCTGGGGGAAGCCTGCTCGCACCAGCACGCGCTCAGTCCCCGGGCTCACACGGGAGAAGATGAGGCAGGTGCAGGAGCGCCCTGCCCCGTCGTGCAAAACCGAAGAAGTGGGCATCAGTCCACGGCGCCAGGAGGCGGGGAGAGAGAGGCCGAGAGCTTTAGGGAGACTGCAAAGCAGGTGGGCACATGATACCCGCCCCCACCGCCCCGAGAAAACGCCCTGCCTGTGTCCGTGGGAGCCAGCCAGATCCGCTTCAGGACCCTGGAAAGCCTGGGTGCTGGAGGCGCAGGCTCCTCTGAGCTGAGGATGCACGGGAGGCTGGATGCAGGAGCGTGGGCTGAATGTACCATGACCTACTAGGCCCATGTGGCCGGGATCATGGGGACCTCGCTGACCTGACACCTCCCAGCTGGCTCCCCTCACTCTCTTGCTCTGCTGCAGCCACCCCGGCCTCCTGCTAAAGTACCCAAACACGTTCTGGCCCCAGGGCCTTTGCACTGCTGTGAATAGAACCCTTCCCTCAAGTGTTCTATGCTTCATCCCCCAGTGAAAGCACCCCGAGGGACGCCCTCCTGTTGGCAAGAGCAGCCCACACCCAGGGCTTCCATCCCTCATGTAAACGCTTCAAGTCGAAAATGGGAACAGACAGCTGAGAATCACCGGTCGTTAAGGGAAAACCGCCAACATGAAGGGCAGGCACCAAACAAGCAGAAATAAAGACGCCAGACAGAAACTCAGAAATGTAGAGAACAGAAGGAACTTCAGAAACATGTACCTAACGTCCTCGGTGCGATAAGAGAAGACAGAGCTTGTGTGAAATGGAGCATTCAAGGGGCTCTGGGACATTAATAATGATAGCAAAAGTGTGATGGCAGCAACACGAAGAGGAGCATACGAGGATGGGCGGGAGAAATGAACCACTAAGAGAATGAAAGGAGTCACCAGGCAGGTTCAACATCTGAGTAACGGAATTTCCAGAGGGAGCAGGAAAAAGATGGAGAAGAAATTAGCCAGGAGATCATTCAAGACGATGCCACTGAGGGGTCAGCCCGGTGGCATGTTGGTTAGGTTCATGCTCTCTGCTTCAGCGGCCTGGGGTCCAAGGGTTTGGATCCCAGGCATGGACCTACACACCACTCATCAAGCCATGCTGTGGTGGCATCCCACATACAAAATAGAGAAAGATGGGCATGGGTGTTAGCTCAGGGCCAATCTTCCTCACCAAAAAGAGGAAGATTGGCAACACCTATTAGCTCAGGGCCAATCTTCACCAAAAAACAAAAAAGGTAATGCCACTGACCAGGATGCCAAATCCCCAATTGAAAAGGCCCCTGAATTTCCAGGGCGACATGAAAGCAAATGCCCACAGCAAGAACAGGAGGTCGTGAGAGCTCAGAACTTTGAGAATAAAAATAAAAATACAGTTCTTCAGTTTCAAGAGAGAAAAAACAGTTTGCACACAGAGGATCGGAGGTCAAACATTTCAGCAGCAGCAGCGCTGGAAGCTCATTGACCATGAATTCAATCCTTGCTTTGAAACTCTGCGGGAAAGCCTTCCAAACCAGTACTGCAGTAAACCAGCGTGAGGGTCTGCCAAAGGCATTCTCAGACGTGCATGTGCTCAAAACGTGTCCCTCACGTGCACCATTTCCCAGGAAGCTGCTGGAGGAGGAGCTCCCCAGACACGGGGGTCAGCGAGGAGACAGGAGGACCCTGGCTGGGGGGGTGGGTCCTGGCACTGGGAGAGGCCAGAGGTCTCGGGACGAACTCGCACCACCGGCAGCAGTGGGCGTGGGAGCAGACGGCGCCAGGACCGATGTTGCCTGGAAGCAAAGGAAACAGGGAGATGGCCCAGTGTGTTTGCACCTGGAGAGGAGACCCACGTGCTACAATTCACACCATGTCAGAACCTGGCAAGAAAGTAATTATAGGTCAATCGAAAAGTAGATTTTAGAACGTGGCTGTTATTCACTCAAGGGGAAGATGACCGCAGTTGACCGGCTCTCTCGGCCTCGGATAAGATGCAGGTAGCCATCCAGTGTAAACACAGCTGTACTGGGCTGCATGGTAAATGAGCTGAACCCTCGTCGTCCCCGGCAGGACATTGGTAACTAATGTTTAAACAGAAAGAAATCAGGACGTCACCAGAAGCGTGCTATTTAGAAACAGGAGGTGAAGACCTGAAACGCAGCCGAGTGTTGGACGGGGTTGGGGTGGGGTGGGGGTTTGGATAGAGTGCGGCAGCTTACGACCTGTGCGGAAGGCTTTGACTTTTCAAACCACCCCTCAGATGTATGGCACTGATAAAAATTAAAATTTGATTTTATTTTTCTTAAAGAAAATCTTTAATATGACCCCTCCCCCTTTCCCATGATCTCACCTTTGCCCTGTGAACTCCTATTCATCCTTCAGAACCGAAGCTCTTCCTCTGCAGGGTGCTTTCCTGACCAGCCTTGGACAGAACCAGTGGAGCATTCCTTGTGGTTCCCATCTTCCTTGATATGCACCGTTTATGTATTGTATTGGAATGGATGGCTTCTGCATCAGTCCCCCAGCTAAACTGTAAAGTCCTTTGAGGAGAGGATGCACCGTCCCTTCCATCTTTGTAGTCTGAGTGCCCAGCCCCAGACCTGGAACAGTGGAAGCTGGAGCTGAAATGAGCCGTGGCCAGGCAGAGCCTGCTGGTCATAGTTCCTTGTAATTTCTCACACCGGCCACTATGTGGCAGTGTTAACCCAGGGCAGCTTGGTGGGTGCAGGTGTGCAACCCTAACAGGTTAGGGAGCCAAGGTGCTGATAATTGATGTAAGATAGTTACAGACCAGCTGTTTGTATCGTGAAGAAGTGTTTGTCCCTGACTGGAAGTCCTGCAATTGCTCGTCAATTAGAAGTGAAGTAAAGATGACCCTGTATCCATCTGCTCGGGCTGCCGTAACAGAATATCATGGACTGGGTGGCTTGACAACAGACATTTATTTCTCGGAGTTCTGGAGGCTGGAAGTCCATGATCAAGGTGCTGGCCCAGGTGGTTTCTGGTGAGGGCTCTCTTCCTGGCTTGCAGACAGCTGCTGTCCCACTGCGTCCTCATGTGGCCTTTCCCCGGGACTTGCCTATAGAGAGAGCTCGCTGGTGTCTCTTCTTCCAAGGGTGCTAATCCCATGATGGGGGCCCTACCCTCAGGACCTCATCTAACTGTGATCACCTCCCAAAGACCTTGCCTCCTAATACCATACACTGGAGCCAGGGCTTCAGCACAGGAATTGGGGGGACAAAAAGGTTCAGTCCATAATAGACGCAAACAGCAAGTTTAGGAGGTGGATCTGTTTGGGGCCAAGGATGTTAAGGGGTTTTCTCAGTTTGCTGTAATGCTTCTGTGATCTGTAGTTTCACATTTTGCTTTTAATGTGTAACCTGTTGTTCTTCTTCACACGTAATTCTGGGAGCAGTTGTGTGTACACGTGTGTATCAGGCTCTATGTCTGTGCATGCAGTTACATATCTGTCTAGTTCATCAGGAGACGCCCTTAGGGCTTTCTAGAATACAGGAGGAGGAGGGAGAGCTCTAACATTTATGGAGTATCCACCATAGACCGTGCAGGGAGCTAAAGACATTATGAGTAAAATGCAGTCTTGGATCCTCTGCACATTTCAATATGGTGAGACTCTGTTACAGATCAGCTAGTAAGGCAGAGTTGAAATTTGGGGCTGTCAGACTCCAAATTTGTGGCCGATCTCTGATCGGCCCCATTTGCCTCCTGGAATTCAAGCGATAACACCCTATTCATGTTGGGCAGAGACTGAGTCTCGCTGTCATTATGTCCCCACATGTGGCACTCGTAGGTCCTCAGGAAATACTTGATGGGTGAATGAATGAAGCGCCCGTGGCCCCTGCTTGGTGCCAGTTCAAGATGGTGTTTCTTATCTTTCCTTCCTAATCGCCTCCCCGTGAAGTTTTAATACCACAGATATGCTGCAAATCTTTTTATGTGCTGTCTCTCCTCTGCTTTATGCATAAAAAGAGTAGAATATTTTTGCCCCCTGAGCATTTGATTTCAATTTTCACCCCTGGGGGGGTTGATATCACCTTTTTAAGGAGGGCTTAAGACATTTGAGCTTTCTGGTTTTGGGAAAATGCCAATTTTTGCGTAATTGGGTCACTTCCCTTGGGGATCATCAGACAGGAAAGGGGGAAATAGAAGAATGGAAGAGACGTAGGGGCTTCCTGGGGCGGCTGCAACAAGTAGCCGCTGACTGGGGGGCTTAACACAGCACAAGTGTGTTCTCGGCCAGTTCTGGGGACCAGAAGTCTGAAATCAGGGTGGCACAAGGCTGTGCTCCCTCCGGAGGCTCTAGGGGAGGGTCCTTCCTGCCTCTTCCAGCTTCTGGGGCCCCAGGCGTTCCTGGGCTCATGGCCACATCCCTCCAGCCTCTGCCTCTGTCCCCATGTGGCCTCCTCCTCATCTGTATTCAAATCTCCCTCTGCCTCCCTCTCACAAGGACACTTGTGATTACATTTAGGGCCCACCTGGATAAAGTCTCCATCTCAAGATCCTTAACTTCGTCACATCTGCAAAGCCCTGTTTTCACCACATGAGGTCATATATTCTCAGGTCCCAGGGGTTTGGACCTCATCTCTTTGCGGGGCCATTATTCTGCCCCCACAAAAGGTAAAGAGAGCAGCCAAGCAGAGTAGAGGGCTCTGGAAAGGGACGAGGGCAGAGGGACCCCACCTTAGAAATGCCTCCCCAGACCTGTGATGGGAAGGGAACAGGGGCGTGAGAAGTCCTGTAGGGTCAGGGTGGACCAGGGCAGCGAGAGTCGCCAAAACCCGGAGGCGATGATTTAGCCATTGGATGGAGACCCGAGCACAGGGCAGGGCCTTTCCTGTGCAGGCGTCCTGCGATAGAAGTGAACACAGCAGCACAGCAGACCCCGAGAAGTTTCCAGAAAAAGCCAAAGCCAGGGAGGAGAAATGCAAAGGAACAGACTAGTCCCGTCATTTTATTTAGGATAAAGGAAATCACCCCTGGTCCCATCAGTGTCTGTCTTCTTCCTTCTGGAGGTCTCTCCTGCCTGTGGACCTCCCTCTGTCCCAGCTGTCATACCGCAGCCCCCGCCCTGAGCGTCTCTCCTGGATTAGCCGCCAGCTTCCCTCCGGCTCCCGGCCCCCATCCTTCTCCTCACTGTGGCCAGCCAGGCACCTCTGCAGATGCACGGGGGATGGTGGCACTGCCCACACCTCCCCGGCCAGAAGGGCCCTCAGAGCGCGGTGTCCTCACCTCTCCTCCCATCTCTCCCGTTCCGCTCCTGCATTCTGCGCTGCAGCCGTGCGAAACGGCTGTCTGCTGGCCTGACTCTGAGCTCTGGGATTTTGCAGGTGCGGTTTCCTCTGCCTGGAACCTCTCCTCGCCCATTGCTCAGCTGACTCATTCATTTATTTCCCTCAGTGAAGCTCACAGCCCTGCCCTGAAGTGGGGTGCAGAGCCCCTCGTCTGTGTGCTGACGAGCACCCCTCACCCTGTGTCGTCAGTGCCTCCCGGGGTCTCCATGCATCTCCCCTAGGCGGTGCATTTTCACGGGGCAGAGTCCTCGTCTGGCTCACTGTGTGTCCTCAGGATGGATTCTTCATGGGCGGTCAGTACATGTCTGTGTACGGGTTGAACTTTAGTGAGCCAAACACTGCTTACACGGATTTTCGCGAGTGTTCCCATGGCCTCGGTCCTCCTGAGCCTTCTGTCCCAGTCACCCCTGGAGTTAACTTGAGTGTTCGTTTTAGGAACACGCCCTTCCTCGTGGGGGAGGGAATCTTGTGTTCTAGCAGAATCCCAGAGCATTAACTAAATTGGCAACATTCATGAAGACTGCCTACCTTCACTGCCTTCTCAGCGTCGTTCAGGCCTCCGAACATCCCTTCCCGGCTCACAAAGGTTAAAGACGTGCCTGGGACCCCCCCGCCAGGGATGCTGGTCCCCCTGAAACCTTCTGGGATTCTGTTCTAACTCTCCCCTCTCCCCAGAGCTGTTGCCTCGCCCAGTCTTCAGTGGTTGGCTAATTCTGGGCCAATCAGATTGTGTCCCCGAGGAAATTGGAATTGGGGGGAGACACTGAGTCAGCCAGGGCATTGAGTCATTGAGTCGACTGGGTCAGACCCTGGGGGTGGGACCCACTGAATGGAGAAAAATAGAGCGAGGAGGTGATATGGATCGGGAGAGAGTAAGACGGACAGACAGACACACATGCAGGCATGCACAGACAAGCACGTGCACACACACGCATGCACACCCAGGTGAAGAGAGTAGCTCCAAGGCCTGCTGGCTTCTGAGCGGTCTGTCCTTACATCCTCCACTAGGTTTTCATGAGATTCCCCCTGAAAAGTCTGCCTTATGGTTGAGCCAATGAGTGGGTATGTGTTCCTCAAATACGGGCAGTTCCTGAGTTGAGCAGGGACAACACTGCCACTTGACCCAGGCTTTCTCTCTCTAAGTCCTGCCTTTGTCCCCTTATGTCTGCCGGCCTCCCTGGTCACATCTCTTTAAACCTGACCTGGCAGCTACGACTATCCTCTGAGCACCTACCAAGTGCCAGGCTCACTGAGAGCCCAGTGCATGATGAGAGGTAAATGTCCCCATCACAGAGAAGGAGATAGGACTTAGGTTAAGTGACAGAGTCGTCATCGCACTTGGTTCCAGCACAAGGTCTGCGTGGCCACAGGGAGCTCTTTCAAGAATGTGCCTGGCACCTGTGTCATCTGCGACACTCAGGGCTGACCCGCTCCCTGGGTGCTGAGAAGGTTGTAGGGTCTGGGAGACATCAGGGGACTGATGAAGACACAGCCACCTGTTCCCCACCCGAAGCTCGTCTGGGAGGAAGGGTCTCATTCACGCGCTGGGGCGCCAGGCAGGGCCCCGGGTGGGTCCTCCGTAGAGCCAATCGACAGATCTCGGTAGAAGACTCTGGCTTTCCGTCTGCTTTTGGATTTTGCACATTTTCCTGATTGCCACGTGACTCTGGGACTTTTATAAGATTTTTGTGCTCTCCATCACTAGTTCTCCTCAAGGGACGTCTTCTTCCATCTCCTCTCAGTTTTTAAAGCATTTGGGCATCTGCTGTTTGGTGATCCTTAAACGTTCCTTCCAGACCTAAGCAATATTGATCCTATGACTCTACGAAAAATGCAGAGTCCCTCTGCACGGTGTCCTGGCTTGTCCAGGCATGGCAAGTGTCATGTCCTAACACCAAGCAGAGGACAAGGTTTGGGCGGGACAGACATGCCTCTCTATTGCTACAAATCCCATGCTTCCCATTTATTAGCTGAGACATTTCTAAAAAAAGTCACGTCAATCAAAAAATCCCAGGGAAGGCAAGGGATGCCAGAGTTGGTTCCAAGGAGGAATGATGTTTCTACCAGGATATTCAGTGTCGACTAAGTCATGTCAAGGACCGAGGGTGGGTACCAGTGTAACTTGCCCACTATTTGGAGGACTCAGTATGCTTTCACTTGCTCGCAATCTCTGGCCTCTCTTCCTTAGCGAGGGCTGTCAGGGCATGTGCGGGGGGCGCTTGGGCCCAGGGACGTGAGGATGGGTAAGACACAGGTCCCGGCCCTGCCATAGCTCACCCGGCCAGCACCATCTCCCAGTGAGCCGGTTCCCTTGGTGCAGAACTGTTTGCATGTGGCTTCTAGTTGTTAATGTGGTCTTTAGAGACCACAAGCATTGCCAACAAAATAGAGAAATAAATAACAAAGAGAGACACGTGGTCTTACTTCATTTGCCTGTGGCTTTAAAGGTATTTGTAAGCTCTCAAGTTGACTTGAGTACTGGCATTCTTCTCCATCCTTTCTGTTAACGTTTTGAGAAAAAGCTCCAGAGAGCTGGCATTTAAGAAATGATATTTATTCGAGAGAGAGAAATCTCAGCCAGCCGTGACTTTCCCAAGGCCAAATTATCTCAATCAGTGTGAGACCTCAGCCACCGGGATCCCGGAGTGGTACCACTTGTGTTCAGCCAGCACTGCTGGGGTCGGGGTGCGGGCTTGAGTTGGTCCCTATTGGAAGCGAACCCCAAGCTGTCTATGAGGGCTGCCTCCAAATCTGTGCTTTGTTAGGAACAATTCACAATCCAGCGTCCAGCTTCAGATGCCTGTTAGCATTGCAAAGGACGAACGTGGTATAATGATTTCTTCTGCTTTTCAGAACTTGGAGTTTTTTTGTTTTGTTTTGTTTTTTTTGTGAGGAACATCAGCCCTGAGCTAACATCCGTGCTAATCCTCCTCTTTTTGCTGAGGAAGACCGGCTCTGAGCTAACATCTATTGCCAATCCTCCTCCTTTTTTTCTTCCCCAAAGCCCCAGTAGACAGTTGATTGTCATAGTTGCACATCCTTCTAGTTGCTGTATGTGGGACGCGGCCTCAGCATGGCCAGAGAAGCGGTGCGTCGGTGCACGCCTGGGATCTGAACCCGGGCCACCAGTAGCGGAGCGCGCGCACTTAACCGCTAAGCCACCGGGCCGGCCCTGAACTTGGAGTTTTAAATGCATTCTCAAGCATCCTTCTCTAGCTGGCTCTCTCAGAAGCCTTTCAGTTCTTGGAAAAGGCAGGGTCTTTTATGGCAGAGTCTGTGTTTTATTCATCTCTTAAAGAAAGATGGCCCGGCACATAGTAGGTATGCTTGTCGGTTAAATAAATGAATAAAAAATAATTTAGCGCCTGGAGTTCGCAGAAGACCTCGGGCCCAGACAGAACAGAGTCGGCTGTGGCTTTAGATTTTAGGGTGTTGGAAAGATCGCACTACCCACAGTGACCTCCAGAGGCGGTCCAGAGGTTCTGGACAGCTCAGTGGTGTCTTCGAGCCCATAGACCTGGTGTGATTCTTGCTTTCACCCCCAGCTAAACATAATCGGGGCTAGTTCTTAATTTAAGACTTGGTTCTTCTATCCACGAAATGGGACTAATAAGCATAACCATTTGACCGGAGAATACGTGGGATAAATGTAATAGGGCGGTTAGCACAGTACCTGCTCTGTCCCTCCTCACGTGTCCACACTGTAGCTCCGTCCCTTTGTCTTGTATCTCAGTCCCAGCTCAAGGAAGGAAAGTTCTGGAAGTTAAGCCCACTTGTTAAAATGGCTGACCCTGGTGAGTCAGACCAGCTCGTCTCCTTAGCAGCCTCTGCTCTCCGAGCCTCTGATCGCTCCTCTGTTCAGCGGTGACAGTTCTGCCCGTCTCTGGAGCTCTTGTGACCCCTGCAGATAGTTCACCCATCGGCCTTCAGGGTGAGTTTCTGTGAGAATCAGCTCGGCCGTGGCTGATGGAAGGCATTTTGGCTGCCATATGCTCCCAGTTCTCTAGAGCCAGGGGCTCTCTCAAGAGCACCACTGGTGCTCTGGAAAGGCCACCTCTCGGCACCCACCTCTGCCGAGCAGACTTCCTGCCAGTGCGCGGTGTCCCCGGCAGGAGGCCCTGCTCTGAGATTCTTCCTCCTGGGACGTCCCCTTCACCTGGGCGGGTGCCCCTGCGAGGGCTCCGCCTTCTGGCCACTGGTCCCCTGACTGTGATCTGGTTTTCCAGGTCATTCATCATTCAACGAAGACTTACTGAAAACCCGTGTGTCTGTGGGTCCTGAGGGCGGGACATCCTGCAGTGGCGGGCTCCACGCGCTCGCCGAGCGCCACATGGGCCTCCCCCTGATGGAGGGCCACACCGCTCGCTACTTCATTACATGCTGTGTCTCATCCATTCCAAGGGGCTCCCTTCTCACGTGTCAGACACCATCATCAGTGGTATTGGAAAGATTTACCGACAGCCTCTGTTCTCTTCTTGGCATGTAAAACAATGAGCACGGTGCCATCGGTGGCGTCTTGTATTTGATGAAACGCGGTTGTCATAGTGCCGATAAGCCAAGGGGGGATGTTAGGCGGTAGCTTAGTCTGGGACCCAGCAGGCTTCCCTGGGGAGCAGCGTTCCATCTGAAAGCTCACCAACTTAGCTCGGGAGCAGGAAGGTGGGTGGCGAAGGGCTGCACGTCATCTGAAAGTCCCACATCATGAAGGTGCTGGGCTGTGTGGGAAGGGGAGGAGGAGGCTGGCCCGATGCCTGGGGCCCATGTTACGCGCAGCCTCGAAGGCCGTGGACGGATTCTGGATTTGCAATAAGAGGTGAACGCCTGGTTTCATTGTGCTCTGTGTGTGGAGGTGTCTTGTGTTTGCTTTTTTTAAAATTGTGGTAACATACACATATCCAGTGTCACCACATCTTCCTGCTTTTCAAGAGCATTTAGAAAATCAGATTTTTTTCAATTGTGGTAAAGTATATGTAATGCAGAAATTACCCTCTTAACCATTTGAGGTGCATGGTTCTGTGGCATTAAGCACATTCACATTGCTATGTGACTATCGCCATCATCCGTCTCCAGAACTTCCTTATCTTGCCAAACTGAAACTCTGTCCCCATTAAACACCGACTCCCCATCCCCCTCTCCCAGCCCCTGGCGCGCACCATCCTACTTTCTGTCTCTATGGACTTGACTCCTCTGGGACCTCATATGAGTGGAATCACACAGGATTTGTCCTTTTGTCTCTGCCTTATTTCACTCAGCACAATGTCCTCAAGGTTCATCTATGTCATGGCATGCGTCAGAATTTCCATCCTTTTTAAGGCTGAATAATATTCCATTGTATGGAGAGACCACATGTTGTTTATTCATTCATCCATCTGTGGACACTTGAGTTGCTTCCGCCCCCTGGCGGCTGTGAATAGTGCTGCTGTGAACATGGGTGTACAAGTGGTTCTTCAAGCCCTTGCTTTCAGTTCTTTTGGAACTGATGTGGAATCGCTGGATCAAATGGTAGTTCTATGTTTAATTTTTTTGTGTGTGTGAGGAAGATCAGCCCTGAGCTAACCTCTGCCAATCCTCCCCTTTTTGCTGAGGAAGACTGGCCCTGGGCTCACATCCATGCCCATCTTCCTCCACTTTATATGGGAAACCACCACAGCATGGCTTGCCAAGTGGTGCGTTGGTGCACGCCTGGGATCCGAACCTGCAAACCCTGGGCCGCCGCAGCAGAGCGCACGCACTTAACCGCTTGCGCCAGTGGGGTGGCCCCCTATGTTTAGTTTTTTGAGGAACCTCCACCCTGTTTTCCAAGGCGGCTGCACCATTTTACATTCCCACCAGAAGTTCATAAGGTGCCAGTTTCTCTGCATCCTCACCGACACTCGTTGTTTTCTGTTGTGTTCATATAGTAGCCATCCTAATGGGTGTGAGGTGGTGCGCTCTATGTTTTTAAATCATTTTTGTGTCTCTGGAACCGCCAGGACAATAGTGTAAGGAGGGCGGGAGACTGAGCAGGGGGTTAGTTAGAAGACCCCCAGCCCTGCTGGTGGTGGGCCCCACGCGGGGTCTTTGAGGGCCTGGCTGACCTTGGTTTTGCTCTGTGCTAACAGAAGACTGAATGTTCACGAGAAATGCCTACTCACACCCTGGGAAGGCGTGGACCGCGGCCCGACTTGAGAAAGTGGCTCTAATGTCTTTCTTAATTGGCTGGAAGTTAGTGACCTGGGTCCCGCCAGCTCTCTGGCAGATTTCTCTGCATCCACTGCCCCCTGGCCAGAACAGCACAGGCATCGGACCCAGCAGAGCTTTGTTGCTTCTGCTGCTAACTGGGTTCAAAGATCCCGTAATCATTCCATTCCTGGGGTGTCTAAGGTGAGGCCTTGCTTTATAAGGCCAGGGTTTAAGATGAAAACTGGTGCGTCTGGAAATTAATATTTCCTGTGGCTCTTGTTAAAGATCATGACTTGATTTCCTCAAAGGAAAATAAATATTGTTTTCAGCATTACAATACCCATCGCCAAGGCAGGACCAACGCTTTTGTCCAGAATCCGACGTCCCCAAAATGTTTCCTTCCGAGAGCATCACTGTTTCAGCTTGAAAAAGACATTTCCAATGGAAGACACGGTGTCATAGAGATTATGGTAATTCTAAGAAGTTTAGAGTGGGTTTATGGAAATGGGTAATAAATATTGCATATAGAAACTCAGAGTTTTTTTAAAAAAGCAATATTTGTTATGCTAATTTTGAATTGCCAGGATTTCTGCGGGCTTGAAAATGGATGATGTTTTTCATTCTTTTTTTAAAATGTTAGGAGGAGGATTTTCACTTTGGAAAAATAATCAGGGTAGTTGAGAGCCTGTGTCTGTGCCAAAGAGGCGGGCCCCTGAGACAGGCAGTGGCTTTCAAAATACAGGGACTCGCTGGAATGGTAGAAGGTTTGCGCCCAGCTCCCTGCTATCACCCCACAGGCCATCAAAGGGCCTGCAACTTAGACGTGTGTCTTTGGCATCAAGACACCTTCTCTCCATCCCTTGAAAGGGATAGATGAGGTCTTAAAGATGACCTGAAAAGCCTGTCAAAGATGACCTGAAAAGCCTGACCCCGGTGACCCGTTGACAGTGTCTGTACCCCGAAAAGTCACGCGAAGCCACGTGGTTTTTTAGCATCTTCAGTCCCCTTGTCCTGACTTGCCGTGGCCAAGCCAGCAGCTCTGACCAGGATCTGAGGAGCCCCTATGCTGCCCCCTCCAGGGGGTGGGAGGGGGATGACAGAGCTCCTGTCTGTGGTTTTCCAGTGCTCTGTGCTTAATTATTTTTTTTAAAACAGATAAATTTTTATTTATCGAGATGTAATTCACATACCATGCGATTCACCCATTTACTGTGTATAATTCAGTGGTTTTTAGGGTATTCACAGACGTGTGCAACCACCGCCGCTGTCGGTTCTAGAACACTTTCATCACCTCCAAAAGAAACCCTTTCACTATCAATCTCCTAAACCACCACCCCCAACCCCTGGCAAACACTAGCCCACCTTCTGTCTCTATGGATTCCCCTATTCTGGACATTTCATGTAAGTGGAATCATACAGTATGTGGCCTTCTGTGACTGGCTTCTTTCATTGAGCATCGTGTTCTCAAGGTTCATCTATGTTGTAGCCTGTGTCAGTGCTTCATTCCCCTTTATGGCTGAATAATATTCCGTTGTGTGGACAGACCACAGTTTGTACACCCATTCGTCCGTCGGTGGCTTCTCTGCTTTCTTGCTGTTGCAAAATGCATTTAGGGTTGCAAGATCAGCCTCTTCCCTGACCTGGTGGTAACTTGGGAGTGGCTCAGGTTCAGCATGCCACACTGGCCAAATGGGGTAACTGAGAAAGATCCAGAATAGCATAAAAACGATACACAGAATAATAATGACTACGCCTTGTTGTTTGTGTTGGTCAGCTTAAACTAGTTTATGTGTGGTAACAAACATCCCCACATTTTGCATGACCTCCAGCCATCTGGTGACAGTGCTTAAAGGCTTGGCCCCAGTTTTATCTCTGTCCCAGGATCCAGACTGAGGGGGACTTGGCTGTTCTCTGGGAAGAGGGAGCAGAGCACAGGGAGAGACTGAAATCAGTGCAGTGGAAAGGACATGCTTCCCTTCTGCAGGAGGCCCTGCAAGTCACAGGGTGATGGGCGGGGCTGTCTAAGGGGGAGGTAGACTGACCAGACTAAGAACACTCTCTGCATCGGGGCCTGTGTTTGGCCCGTTGCCTTATCTTTGTAAATAAAGTTTTATTGGAACACACCCACGCCCGTTCCTTTGCTATGATCCACGGTTACTTTCTTGCTACAACAGCAGACTTGATAGTTGTGATAGAGACCATATGACCTGCAAAGCTGGAGATATTTACTCTCTGGCACTCCCCTCTGCTCTCCATCCCCATCGGCATCCTCGTCACCGTCATCATTACAGTTCCTGTTACGTGGCACGGGTGTCTCACATTTCTGTAGCCAGCCAGGGTCTGGCTGCTTTATATGTTGTGGTGAGTTGAATAATGGCCCCCCAATGACGGCTACATCCTAATCCCGAAAACTCGTGGAGATGCTACCTTACGTGGCCAGAGGAACTTTGCAGGTGTGATTGAGTTAAGGTTCTTGAGAAGGGAGGTGATCCTGGACTCTCTGGGTGGACCCCGTGTAATCACAGGTTCCTTAAAAGAGGAAGGCAAGAGGGTCAGAATGAGAGAAGGTGACGTGATGACGGAAACACAGGTTGGAGAGAAAAGTGATCTGAAGATGCTGCTGGCCTTGTAGATGGAGGAAGGGGCTGTGAGTCAAGGACGGCAGGCGCCTCTAGAAGCTGGAAAAGGCAGGAAACAGATTCTCCCCTGGAGTTTCCAGAAGGAACCAGCCCTGATGACACCTTGACTTTAGGACTCTGCCCTCTAGACTGTCAGATGATAAATGCGTGTTTTTGTAAGCCACTGCGTTTGTGGTTGTCTGTTAGGGCAGCCACAGGAAACTAATACTTATGCCCTCGTCACTGTGCAGCAGCCCTTGGCGGCAGGTCCTGTCACTCTCCCCGTGTTGCAGACGAGGCAACTGCACACACAGACGTCCAGTGCCCTCCGCGGGGGCAGAGCCAAGTTCAAACCCAGGCGTCCTGCTCACTCCATTGTACCCTCATATTTTTCTACGAAACCATTCTTCCCCATTATGATACTGGCTAACAAATGGTGACCGTGGGTACAAATGCTGGAAGTCACACCAGAGAAGATTAAGGAAACGACCAGCCCTTGGACACATCACTCCCGCTGTGGGTATCATTTCTTCTTTGGCTGGGCAAGAAGCTCCCTCTGCGCTCTCTCTTTCTCTTTACGTCTCTACGGGTCTGGGTTCCCCTCGGGGGCCCTGTTAGAACTGATCTGTTTCCTGATTCCACCAGCCCCACCCACCCACCGGGAGGTCCCAGGAGTCGCTTTGGGGTCATCTGTCAGTGTGTGTGTTTCTCCGAGTCCCCTCTCCAGCACAGGCTTGGTGTGGGGCTTGATGGCGGACCCACTGCCCGTCTAGGTTCAGGTCAGAGGCTGACGCTTACCTACCAGCACTGTCCATCTTTGTCGACAGTCCCATCTTACCAGTCCTGTGACTTTATCCTCCCTCGGTCCCGATTCTGCCCCATGGTGCTTTTGGAGGAGCTGTTTCCTCCCCCCTGAAAGAGCACCCCCTGGTGCCCCCACCACGTCTCTTCTCCTCACAGGGATCAGCTTTGAAACAAACGCCCTCACCTTACACCACGTGCTCTCTCTCCATCCCAGCGCCCTGCAATCCCATCTCACATTCCAGATGAAAGCCGGCAGGAGACCCCTGCAGCATCATTCCCCAGGGGGCCCTTTCTGGGGGTGAGGTTGCCCTGGCAACCATAGTCTGCTCCCCATCTCAGCCAACACAGCTTAGGCCTGCCCCAGCAAGAGCCCTTGATCAATGCCTGGTCTGACCTGAGAGCCGGTTCTTCACTGAGTTAGGCTTCCTGGCTGATCAGCCAGCTGTCTCAGACCTCTGGCCTCATCCGTTCTCCCTTCAAGACAAGCCTCTCCTTCTAGACATCTTTGGAACCAACGGTGGAAGGGGGCGGGTGCCGTGATTTCGGGAGTCTCTAGAATGACTAAGTGACTAAGGAATTGTGGAATCTGGGCCATCTCCGTAGATGGGAACAGGTGTTGATAACAACGTCCCCATTCATCTGAGTCTTGGGGCATGTACTTCGTGGTGTTGAAAGGTCTCAGAGACTACCTGGACCCTGCCTGTGTCTTAGTGGCAGTTATCACATCCTGAAGATCTTGCCTTCCCTTGCTCGAACGCTGCAGAGATGGGAAACCCAGTACCCCCGATGTGGCCTGCTGTCTTGGGTCTTCTTGCATTGACTTGCATGCTCCCTCCCCTGTTGGCCCCCATCACTCCCACCTCGACCCAAATTTGTTGGTCCCACCAGACAAGCCCACTCCCTCTCAACGCTGGCAGCTCTTGAGCCAGTCACACCAGGCGGTGAAGTAGCCCAGGGCACGCAGCAAGAGGGACGGCGTAAGTGCAATATTTCACTGTGAAAGCTTTTCTGGAGATAGAGCTAAGAATCTTCATGAATATTTAAATAGCATTCAGAGTCGGTGTTCAGAGATTCTTCTTCATTTTAACACTATGGGAAGTATTATTGTTTATAAAATAGATACAAAGAATCTTTTGTCTCCATGTGTTTCTTCTGAGTCTATTTCTTATTGTGGACCCTCATTTTTTTAAACAAAGATGTTAACATATTGCGATGCCTTAACAAGCATATGATGTGTGCCTGCCTGGGGTTCTCCTGCCCTGCCGTACAATGCGGCAGAACATTCCAATCACTGGTTTTTACCTTTCTGCTTTAAGCAGGTGGGGAGGAACCAGCCAGGAGGCAGAAGAGAGACTAGTGGTGGATGGTGGAGAGTAAGGCTTGGGTGCCTCCTTTCACTAGAATGGGTCGTACCCGGGGACTCAGAAAAGCTCTGTGCAGTCCATCTCATCATTTGTAGATACCATGTTTGCAAAATACAAATTTGCAAAATTCACTGCTTAGAATAGCCCCCAGGAGCAGTGCTGAAGTGCTGTCTAGTATTCTAAGCACAAGAAGGCTGCCGTGCACCGTATGGAGAAAATATGTGTGTTAGATGAGCTTCCTCCAGTGCTGTTGGCTGTGAGGTCAATGTTAATGAATCAACTATGTGTATTAACTAAGGTGTCTTTAAATAAACACACATAAAGCAAGGCTACGTAATGATCGGTTGACGAAACTGTGACCAGAGGTTTGCAAGAACCTAACCTTGTATCTCCCCTATGAGCACTGGCTCAGTGTTCTCCAAATCCGTGTCTGCGGTGACCTTATAGATGCAACTCCCGTGATCTGAGACTCGTCTGTATCCGCACGCCAGGCTGGTGAGACGCTGGTGCCGTGTGCACATTGCAGAGGCAAGCCGGGGGCCCCCAAGTTCATGTTTGCGTCACACCCAGCAGCTGTGTTGAGTATCCAGCTTCTCTTCTGTCTCGGCTAGAGCTGCTGGTCGCGTGTGGTAGGTTTGCTTCTATATCTGAACCCTACAAGGCATGAAGCCCTGAGGTGGGCGTGATCCACGGCAGATGCTTTTTCTACCAGGCTTTAAGTATCTGGCTTCTGCACAGGCGCGTTTCAAGACTTCTGCTGGCTGTTGATTGCAGGTGCGTGGGGGCGGGACACAGATACCGGAAGAGACTACAGGGCACGTTCCATGAACTTGCTCTTTCCTTAGTAAGCAGCTTGGAGGTTCCCAGGTGGTACCTCCAGCTCTCAGGCGCCTCATTTGCAAGCATTAAAAGGGTTTCTTCACTTTGATGGGAAATCTTGAATAAATTGCATGTGTTTCTTAGCTCAGAATAAGCGTAGCAGGATACCTTTGAAATATTTATTCCATAAAGTCACTGATGAAATGGGGTGCATATTTAACCCTGGCTTTCTTAAACATGCAGAAACAGCTGAAGGCTGCTGATTCATGCCGATGTAAATAGTGGCCCACTGTGAACCCCAGCATCTTCCTCTGTGCTGCAGACAGGCATATCATAGCTGGCTTTGTATATGTTCTTACAAATTGTTGGAAGGAAGCTTGGAATAACAGTCTGGGGTGGGCAACAGTGTTGAATTCCTTTTGCCAAGAGTCTGCCCTCCTGTGAGCCAGAAGGTGGTGGGGAGGGAGAGTTCAGTTGAACTTGTTGGACTGGGGGTGGGTGATGGCCAGAGAACAGAAACCGTGAAGGACACTGTCTCCATCCGGACAGTGTTGATTTTTGGGGGAGATGTAAGCCAGACTCCAGAGTTGCTTGTAGGGGTGCTATTTTTGCAAAGGAGACTGCAGCCTGCCTGCGTGGCAGTCGTGCACAAAGGCTGAAACTCGGAAGGAAAGAAGGAATGTGGAAGAGAGAGGTGGTACCGGTGTACTCAGGCCAGAGTCTCAAGTGAGGCAGGGTGGTCTTTTAGAACCACCAGCCATCTGTATTGACATCCGCTTGGGTGTAACTTTCTGGCTTGGCTGCCACTGAAGCCACCTGATGAGTAGAAAATGCTTCGGACATGAAGTCAGAGGTCTCGGCCATTTCCTGTTCCAGGAGTGAGGGTGGGAGAGATACTGACCTCGTGCATTTGAAATCAAGCATTTCACAGCGGCACCCGAGCCCTGGCATTCTTTCCCTGTGAAGACGCTGGTGTCTGGGTAATCAGCCAGCCTCGTGTCTCCTGCCCCACGGAGGACAGATGCAGGGCTCCACCGCTGGGTCTCCCAGCACTTGGTGAATGGTCACTGGGCAGTGACAGATGCGTCTGCCTTCTCATAGACTGAATGCCAAAGCTGGAAGGGAAGAGGAGCTGCCTCATAAAGCCACTCAGGGTTCAAACAGAGTGATGCCGGAGCTCGAGGATGCAGGCGAAAGCTGAGGATCCAGATCTCATTCCTGTGGGGAAACCTCTTCCCCCACCTGTTACATCCTCCACTGTCACACACACAACCGCTGTCCAGGAACACGGGGACCCAGCTCTTATCAGCCCCTCCTGCCACACAATGTAGACCTTTTCCTTCCTCCCGACCTGTGATGGTTCTTACCACCCATCTGGCACCTGTTGACTCCCTGGTATGAAGGTTGCTCATTGGGTGTTGTCTCTTTGGGGTTTGGGTTTGGGCCCCTCTGTCGTGGGGTTTATGATAATATCATAGGTACTGTGACTCCTACAAACCATAGGTTTCAGATTCTTTTTTTCAATGTCATCCTTTCGTTTAGTTTTGCTTGTTGTCTTTTAAAGCTTAGAGAATTTTATTGTATTTTGTTTATTTTTATGTCACCAAGTCAGCTGTCTCCTCTTTGTCTCCTGGCTTTGGTGACATATCTAGAAATTTGCCACCCATACATTTCAGTTCCCTTTATCGCTTGTTTGTTTATTTTTCATTTGCTTTTCATTTCTTCTTGAATGTTTGTGTTTTTAGGGGGATCATTTTTCTTTTGCTAGAAGAAATCCCTTTTAGAATTCATGCTGGTGAAAAACTCTCTATTTTGATTTTCCTGAAAACGATTGATTTAGCTGTATTGTCAAGAGGATATTTTTGTTAGGTATAGATTCTAGATTGGCTGTTATCGGCTTTCAGCGTTTCCTTGTTCGACTCCTCTAGTTTCTTTTGAAATGAATTCTGTAGATGTAATTGTAGATAATGGTAAACTGTCTCTTTGTCCTTGGTTTTTGGCATTTGTGGGCCTAGGTGTAGTTTTTCCTGTATTTACATCACTTGAGGTTCAAACAACTTTTTGAATCTTTGGATTTACATGTTTCGTCAGTTTAGGCTTAATGTAAAATAGTCCTTCTGTTCCTTTATCCCTCTTCTCGCCTAGGTGTCTAATCACACGTATGTCAGAGCCTTTCAATGTGTTATATATTTCCTTTCTGTGTTTCCCGTTCTTTCTTCTCTCTGTGCTTTAATTTGTACATTTCCTATTGACCTATTTTCCAACTTCCTTAGCCACCTTCTCTGTGTAATCTGATCCTAAAACCACCTTTTAGGTCCTCAGTTATAGATACTATATTTTCAGGAAAGAGTTTACAATTCATTCTTTTTTGTGCATTCTAATTCTCTGGTGAAATTCTCCATCTTTTCAGCCATTTTCTCTAGTTTTTCCTTTCTTTTCTAAAATGTACTAATTAGTTTAAAGTTCTCGGCTGCTCACGTGAATGTCTGGATCATCCGTGGGTCTGTTTCTGTTGACTGGTTTTCTCTTTGTTTTGCAACACATAATACTGTCTCTGGGAGCAAGGAGCAATTGTTTATAGAATGCAATGTTTATAGAATTGCATATATTTTAAACAATTAGGGACTCCAGGGGCCAGCCCGGTGGCATAGTGGTTAAGTTCGTGCGCTCCACTTTGGCAGCCCAGGGTTTGCAGGATCAGATCCCAGGCATGGACGTACACACAGCTTATCAAGCCATGCTGTGGTGGCATCCCACATATAAAATAGAGGAAGATGGGCACAGATGTTAGCTCAGGGCCAGTCTTTCTCACACACACACACACACACACACACACACACACAAATTATAGGGACTCCAGATAATGTTCTTTTCTTTCAAAGAGGATTACACTTTCTTGTGCTAGGCAGATAGAGTGGGGGCTTTTCACCTTAATCTAGTTGGAGACTGAGCTGAGTCAAGGCTGGGCTGCAATTTTGTGAGGATTCGTGTAAAGCGTAGCCCTAAGATTCCCTCAACTGAGAGCCTGCTCTGCTCACTGTCTCTCTCTCCCTGGTGGATCTTGCTCTCCAGTTCTCATGCCCAGCTTGTTAGCCTTCTGTTTCTCCCAGTTTCAGAGTTCACCACACATCATGAAGAGAAAAGTAGCTGAGTCTCTCACTCAGTTTTCCTCTCCTCCCTTCAGGTCTACAGTTTGACTGCTCCCCAGCCCTGCTTGATTGCTAAGGACTCCGCTGATTTCTCTGCACCCAGCAGGGATCGAGCCCTGGATTCTGTCTGGAATCCCTCTGAGTGTGGAATGTGCAAATGATCCCAGGGGAAAAGCAGCGCCCCTCTTCACTGATGTCCCCTCTCAGAACCTTGGCACCTCTGGTCCTTGTCACTTCAAAGCTCTCTGATGCTTTAAAGAGATGTCAGCTGTGTTGTTTGTTCTATTCTATTCTTCGCGGTGGGAGCATTTACCTGCCTCGAGCTACTTCGTCAGTGCTCAATATGGGATTATTCAGATTATTTCCTGCGTCCTTTAGACCTGACTTCATGGTCATTGATAGCTTCCTCATTTTCTGGTGTGGGAAGATGTTTCAGCTCTTTTGGTAAATTCTTTGTCTTGGACATGGAATCGGCCATTTTTCCAGGGAAACCTCCTTCCTTTTAGTGTAAATTGGTGTGTAGGGGCCACATTCTGAGTGCGAGGGGGGCTTATTTTAAAGATGACATGCATCAGGAGTCATCTTGATGTTGTCTGTCATAACTCAGGATGAGGTTTTTACATAACCTCCTTGATCCTACATCCATGTCTCCTTTCAGCCGTGCTAAAAACCTCATTTTAATCAGCACCATCAATCTGCTCCTGGTTTATCTCACCTTGCACACACATAATTCTCCCAGTAATAATGCCAACACTTCTACAACAATATGATGCTCAAACGGTTTAAGATTTTCGTTTGTAGTTACGTTTTAGAGTTGGAGTAGATCTCGTTGGGGATGTGCGATTAAATTACTGTGCTTGAAAGTCATTTGGAATAATTTTTCTCTATTTGTTTATGCCACCAGCTATGGGCACATTTAGGTTCATTTGTTTAATTTTATTTTTGATTTTTAATGATCGCTTTTTAAATTTTTAATTTATTATAATTATATAAAACATTTGCATCATTCTAAAATCAAATTTGTAAAACAAGGTAAATACAAAGAAATCCATCATCACTCCCTCTCCTTTCTTTTCTATTCTCTTGATTCCCCTTAGGTAATAATTTTTTTAGACATATCCTTCCGTCATTTATAAAGAGTGCTTTTAAGAAATAATAACTTTTATAGTAGTACCTACCATTAGGGAGTGCTTGTATATTGCCTGGTGCTACTAATTACTCTGTGTGCACTATCGCACTTTAATTGACAAGATACGCATGAGGTGGGGTCTGTTACTACCCCTGTTCACAGACAGGAAAGCTAAGGTTCAGTAACATGGCCAAGGCCACACGGCGAGTAAACTGTACACTGGGACCAGAAGCCAGGTCTTCTCCCAGCGTGACCACTCTGCTGTGTTCTCTGTAGCTTTGGAAACTGTCAGTTACCAAGTGTTGGTTGGTTGCTTTTGATGAGTAATTATTAAAATACCCACATAGACTTTTGCACTTTTTTTCCCCAATTACTCTTGAGCAGACAGAGCCAGCCGGGTTGACCTGACATGGATGATGAAACCAGGAGTGGGCGGTGGCCTTGTGATTCTAGGACAAGATTGTATCGATGAAATTTGTCCTGTTGGCTTCTCTCCATAGACAAAGGAAAGCTCTGACTTTTTTTTTTTTTTTTTTGGTGAGGAAGATTAGCCCTGAGCTGACATCTGTTGCCAATCCTCCTCTTTTTGCTGAGGAAGATTGGCCCTGGGCTAACATCCGTGCCCATCTTCCTCTACTTTATATGTGGGACGCCTGGCACAGCATGGCTTGATAAGCACTGCGTAGGTCCACGCTCGGGATCTGAACCTGCGAACCCCTGGCCACCGAATCAGAGAACATGAACTTAACCACTATGCCACCAGGCCGGCCCCTAGCTCTGACTCTTTATTAGGAACATCATATGACTTATGTCCTCATAGCAGATGCAGGAGCCCCTGTTTGGAGATTCCAGTGGCCTTTCTGCCCCAGGCTCCCTCCTCCTGGAGCAGCTGCGCAGGCCGTGTGGTTGGGGGTGAATTTCTCCTCGTTGACTTGGCTCTTTCCATGGTAGATGAGTGGGCGCCTGTATTTTAGCAACTGCCTTTCTTTTCTGGTTCTCACAGTGAAACAATCTAAAATGTGGGTTGGCTTGAGGCGCTCACCTGGCAGCTCTTTGACACCCAGGTGCAATCTTACCAACTGTCTCATTGGCCGCAGCCTGGGATGTTGAACTGTCTGCAGGCCGGAGAGGTGGCCTGCTCCTACCCCTGCCGAGCAGCTTGCGGCTCCACAGCAGTGGCTTTACTTGGTCGCTTTCCCATTTTCTGTTTCCTAATAAAAATCAAGCACAGCAACCCAAAGTAATGGGCTGGCATCCTGACCATCCACACCACACGCACACACACACGTTTGCGTGCACACGCACGCACACCCCTTACATCAGGACCTCAGGTACCGCGGAGATTTAGAAATGAAGTGTTTGCTTATTGAGGGAGGAGGTTTCTGCATCACAGCACTGGAGCCTGCTGCGCCTCAGTTTCTCCTTGGGCTCCATTTGCTCCCGACTCACCTTTCTTCAGACTGCTGGTCCTGGGCGTGCACATATGCGGATGTGAAGAGAGACACCCTGCAATCACATTCGAGTTTTTAAATCCCTCTTCAGACGGCAGGGAGGTGCCGAATGGTGTGCCAGCTGTAGGGAGGGCAGGGGGGACTTCTTGCCATTTAAATGACACAGGTGGATAATTATATCACCGTCCTCTATCCCATGAATCACGCTTCATTAGAATTCTGGAAATAATTTCTTCAGCTTGCTGTGCCGCCTCATGGAAGCTGGCGCGGGGAGGGCCAGGGCGGCAGTGTGTGTGTGTGAGCGGCTGCTGCGGGATTTAGCATCCCTGGTCTCTGCCAGCCTCGCATTCAGGGAGCAGCAAGGGTTTTTGTGCCTCTGTCCACTCTGTGACCACGTGACAGGTCAGCGGGGCAGACGTGGAGGGGTTCTTCTCTTGTGGCTCCCACCCCGTCCTTTCTAGGTTGTTCCTATGTCCTGGGACCTTTCCCAGAGCAGCATCCATGAACATGAGACACAGCAGGAAGGGTTCCAGGGGCCAGGGTTAGCTCAGCTCTGGTCTGCCCCGCGCCCAAGGATCAGGGGGCGGCCGGGAGAGTCGTTTGCCCCGCAGGATTCGCGGGAAGGCGCCTGACGTGACCTACAGTGGCTTTGGGAAAACCACTGAAAGGAAATGTCATCGACATTCCTTCTCCTCTAACCCTTTTCTGCAGAAAATAAATAGACCTCCGCAGACGTGCCTGGCCCAGAAAGGCAGGGCCATTCTGCCCTGCAGAGAGCATGGCAGCTAGTTGAGAACAAATACACAGAAACACACTTAGGTGCCTGCCGGTCTGGGTGTGTGTTCTGAAATAAAAGGAGGTACAAGAAAACGTAATAGAGTTTGTTGTTTTTTTTTTTTTTTTTTTGAAAAAGGAATGATTTGCTTAAGTGTAATGAGTCAAATAGTCCAGAAGGCTTTAACTTTTAACCTTGATTTACAACTGAAAGAGGCACCTTTCTTTCTCGGGCCCGTCCTCCCTTCACCCTGGGGCAGAAAGGGGTGGCAGCGCCTCCTGTGTGTGCTCTCTTCTTCCCCGGGCTCCAAGGCTACGCTGTGGGTGTTCTCAGGGATCTGAGAATGGCTGGGGCAGTGAGGCCGCAGGGGTGGCCCCAGCAGCCAGGACCCTCTGATCCAATCCGAGGGGTCCCGTTGGAGCGGCGGGATGAGGGAGGCATTCCTGGGATGGCACCCGGGCCTTCCCGTAGCTGGGTGCGCTGGTGCTGCAGCTCTGCTGAACAAATGCCCAGTGGCTATTCTCGGATTATTGTCCCTCATCATCTGTCCACAGACGGCACCGTGAATCATAACCGAAAGAATTAAAATGTTACGTGCCAGGATGTCGTTGCTAAGGGATTCTGGGGGGATGTGTACAGTCTGCTCACGCGTGCTGGCAGGTCTTGGAACAGCGGCCGTGCACATCTGAGATGAGATTCCCGGTGGCCGTGTCTTGAAGGGACCAAGTTCTGTGTTTGAAAGAAGACACCAGGATCCTGATCTGTAATGTCAAGACTGAGGAGGAACTTGCCATGCCAGCAAGCAGTACCCAGAAATCACCGGAAAGGTGATCATAATCACGAGCAATAGCAGAGAGGGGCCGGCTTCGCCCACGCGCTGCATGACTGAGATGAAGGAACAGAAGCCAAGTGCAGCTTGCCGTGAAGAAAGGGCATCTCAGAAGTGAAGGGCGCCGGTGCCCGGAAGATTCCTAATGTTTACAGTTATGTGCTTTCAACAACTGGATTTTCTTCGTTTTCATATATAGTCCGTCTCTCGTATTTGCTAACAAGATGGTTAATTTTTTGAAAGGCCTTTCTGTGCTGGCTTAGAGTTCTCAGTCTTCCCTTGGGTTCTCGAGGGCTCCACGGTAGGCAAGGGGCTGTGGGGTGGTTTTCCTTTCGCCCCCAGGCTTGGGGAACGCCAGGCTCTCAGGAGCCCGGAGTTGCTCCTTCTCCTGGTGACAGGAGGATTATGCCTAAGAGACAGAGAGTCGCAGAGGAGCAGCTTCTAAGTGGAAGGCGTCGAGTCCTTGTTCGTGTGGCTCTGTCGAGCGCCCGGGTTTGATGTCAGTAATAGCTGTTGAATGCGGCTGAGCATTTGTGCCTCTCGAGGTCTTGAGAAAAGAGGCTGCAGGAGTAAGTGTAGTCGAGTGGGTTCTGTCACCTGCTCTGAAGACCTGACAGCCCCCAACGTAAATCCTCTGCTGCCAGTTTGCTCTGTTGGCTGCATCAGTGTCGTAAATATGCTAAATCAAAAAGTGGAATAATTTAAAAGCACTAAACATTCACATCGCTGCTCTAATCGTAACGTCCTGGTGCCAGCTGTTTGCCGTAATGAAGTGTGGTAAACATTACCTGAACAATTAAATGATTGTGTCCCTAAACAGAGCGGGGTTTCCAGAATGGAGGTGGAAAGAACACTCTGGTTGATCCACAGACACGGCAGAGCGGGGCCAGCCAGCAATTACACCAGGGTCTTAAGTGCGTAAAATTCCTTTTTCCGGAAAAAAATCCTTTCTCGGGTGTGTTTCAGCCTGAGGTCTGGGGCAGGTTTTAGAACTAATATCTAAATGCAGAATCATCTCTTTTAGCCCCCAGACCCCAAAGTGGGAACTTGAGCCCTTGGCTTACGTTTTTAGTTACAGTGATCTTAAAGACTCATTTAGGAAACTTTCCCCTCTGCTTTGCTATCTTTTCCTCTTTTCTCCCTTCCTTCTCCTTCCTCCATTTTCTTCTTTCTCCCAAACTTTACCCGCTGCTTACAGAGAACTGAAATCACTACCCCCAGGTTTTTCCTAATAAAGTAAATGTCTTTTGATTTTTCTTTTATTCCTCAAGGTATTAAAATGCAATTTTAGGTTATTTAATCGTGTTGGATTTAGTTCACGTACGTCCCATACATTTTAGCAGCTGGAATCCGCTGGGTATTCAGGATGTTCCCTGAGTGGTCAGAGTTATAATAATAGCATCTGTAATTTAGGATGTTCGAAGAAAAAGAAGGAAGAAAACTCTTTATGTAATAAGTTTCTTCGGTGGCACTGGGATTAATTATAAGTTGGATGCCTTTTTTTTCTAAAGGACACGACCTAGCCTGAATTTATTTATAAACACACTAGGAGGAGGTTGGGGAGAGGATGGGGGAAGGGAGGACAAGGAGAGAGAGCTTTTCCTTCCTTCTCCTTCTCTTTGCTGGAGAAGTGGGGGAAATGAACTGGGTCTAGACTTACCTTAGACGTCTGCGTCATCTCCCTAAGACTGTAAAGTGACGAGACCACAGCGGATGGGGAGCAGGACAGAGAGAAACGGGACAGTTTCCGCAGATAATCTTAGTTTTTTGACGAGACAACTTTGGTTCGTATCTCAGAAATCTTTCCGCAATGTGACGTGTGACGCTGACGTTCATGAAATTGTTTATTTGGTGTCTTATAGAAGCTGATCAAATAAAATTCCTCATAAACACCAAACTAGCTCACTTTTTTTACACAGCTTTGTGACACCACACAAGCACGGTTTTAGCTCATATAATTTAATTTATTAAACTATCTTCCCATCACCGGATAAAGTAAAGTATTTATGCATACATAAGGTAAACTTGTAAGTATTACTGCCACCTTCAGAAACTGATCACGACTACCTCCATTCTCACTCTTGTTATTTTGGGGTAAGAAATGATGTTTCTGTGTGAACGGCAGTGGCCGTGCTTGTTCTCACACTGCTTGGCCCTGTAGAAACGGCAGATATAGGCTTTGGTTTATTAGCAACGGCTTCAATGAGGTTGATGTCTTCAGTTCCTGGTCTGAGTCTTGGAATCATTTCTTTTTCAAACTTCTGGGAAGACGGAAAGTTAATTTAACTTAAAGATGGCTATGATGAGGTTAAAAAAAAAGGAGGGAGGCCTAATGGAACTTAAAACCACCCATTTCACACACACCAAAATAGTCAAAATTAAAAAGACAGACACCACCAAATGTTGGTGAGGACGTACAGTAACCTCAACTCTCAGACGTTGCTGGTGGGAGCATAAATCGGGACCCCTCCTTTGGAAGAAGGGCAGTTTCTTATCAAGGTTAATATGCACTGCTCTGTTATGCAGCCATTGCCTGCCTAGCAAGTTAGCAAGAGAAAACAGAAGCGTGGCCGTCAAAGTACGGGTTCTGGGAGGCTCAAAGCAGCTTTATTCATCATAGCCAAATATGGGAAACAACCCAAATGTCCCGGGGAATCTGTGTGGTACATCCCTACAGTGGAATATTACTCAGCAGTAAAGAGAAAGAAACCAGTGACACTTGCACAGTGAGAGTGAATCTCCAAACCGTGATGTTGAGCAAAAGAAGACACACACAGGAGTTTGTAACTTACATTTTAGGTGTATGACATCAACAAACACGTAAGTAATTTACGGTGAGAGCAATCAGGTGATCTGTTGTCTAGCTTGGCAGGGGAGGGAGGAGGAAATTGACTAGACTTTTTGGGGTGATGGACATGTTCTATTTCTTGATTAGAGGGGTGATTACATGGGTGTATATGTTCATCACATTGTGCTCTTACAGTCTGTGCATTTCACTGTATACACTTTTCCTAAATAAAATTTAAAAATTGGGTGGAAAGAGGCATTTGGAGAACTGAAAGTGTGGAGTGGGTGTGAGAGGATGTTTGAGAAGGAATGCTGATCCGATTGTGACATCATGTGTAGGAGAATGTCCTTCTGCAGAGGCTGAGATATTTAGAGGGCGAAGCATTGCAGTGTTTAGCAAAACACAAATCATGTGCACGCAAGTGCCTGCATCCAGGCCACAGCAAGCCCCACGCAAACAAGCGTGTACTCTGGTTGGGCGGTGTACTGATTTTCATTGCTCTCTTCTTTCAACTTGTTGGGTGTTTTGAAATTTTTCATAACGAAATGTTGGGGGTGGAAAAAAATAAAGGCTCTGTGTGAAGATAAGACGGAGGGAGCAATTTCTGCTCTTGTGTTTCCATCCACGATGATTATGTTTACAGTAGCCCCCTGCTCCTGCCTCATGAGCTCTGGAAACAGTCCATGTTGAGGGGAGACAGTCTCAAGCCATGACGTATGTCCGGGTGTTTGCTGGGAGAACATCCATGTCCATGAGGAAGGTAAAGAGATTCTCCCACTCTTGTGCCAAAGCAAGGTCTTATGGGCTGAGTGGTGTCTCCGCAAGCTCATATGTTGAAACCGTAACCCCCAGTGTGACTGTATTTGGAGATGGTGTGTTTACAGAGGTGATTAAGGTAAAATGAGGTCACTAGGGTGGCCCTAATCCAGTGTGACCGGTGTCCTTATAAGAAGAGGAAATCAGGGGGCCGAGCTCGTGGCTTAGCAGTTGAGAGCTCACACGCCGCTGCTGGCAGCCCAGGTTCGGATCCTGGGTGCGCACTGATGCACCGCTTGTCCAGCCATGCTGAGGCCGCGTCCCACATACAGCAACGAGAAGGATGTGCAACTATGACATACAACTGTCTTCTGGGGCTTTGGGAAGAAAATGGGGGAAAAAAAAAAAGGAGGAGGATTGGCAATAGATGCTAGCTCAGGGCCAGTCTTCCCCAGCAAAAAGAGGAGGATTGGCATGGATGTTAGCTCAGGGCTGATCTTCCTCACAAAAATAAAAGAAGAAGAGGAGATCGGGACACAGACACACACAGAGGGACGACCATGTGAGGACACAGGGAGAAGACGGCCGTCTGCACGCCAAGGAGAGAGGCCTCAGGAGGACCAGCCCTGCCCACACCTGGGTCTCGGACGTCCAGCCTCCCGGACTGGGAGATAATAAATGTCTCTTGTTTAAGCCACCCTTCTGTGGGACTTTGTTATGCTGGCCCCAGCAAACTCATGCACAAGTGTATGGTGGTCTCAGCTGTCATTTCTTTCTTTGGTTACTGTCCTGCAGAAAAATGGTGCCAAATTTCTGCTTCTGAATCAAACTCATCATTACGCTTTCTCACACATCTCTTTTCAAGCAAGGAGGCTGTGCCTAAACCAAGTTGCTAGAGAATTTTCTGTAGCTAGAGCCCTGTGAGGCTGTGTATGTAGCACCTGCCGACAAGCCCCAGACTTTGGGATCAAATGGACACCGTCTGCCTTTATGTAAGGTAGAAACCTACTTTCCTGGAGCTCTTCAAGCCCTTTCCCTCATCTGTGAAGCAAGAACCACAACTGCTTCCTAGGTGTGCCGTGAGAATGAAATCACATACTGCATTTAGATGCCTGGGTGAGCGTGCGTGTTGAGTAAAAAGGCGTTGGTGCTATTGTTATGAGCTTCATCAGTATAGTCATCATTATTACCGCGTGGTAGAAACCAATCTCGGAACATCTGTAATCCCCAAAATCTCAGATTCTCACCACACAATGGTCTCATTCGCTCTGCCCTGTGACTGGGGGACTGAGAGGCCAAATGGAAAAATCTTCTTGCCCCCGTGTGTTCACGCCTCTCCAACCTGCTGGTTCCAACATGAGCTGCTCTCTTGAAGACTGTTTCTCTGCAGATGCTGAAGAACTGCTCGCTTTCTATTGAGATTTCTGGGAGCAAATGCTGTTTCAAGGCCATTGCTGTTTCAAAGGAGAAATTTGCATTTTATTGGCTAGTCCATCTGGGAGGGGAAGATGCATTTGGTCGATGTGAAATAATTGCTTCCCAGTCTTTCGTGCGTGTGTTAAACTTTTATGCCTCTCTCAGATGTTTTTTACGACTTGTTTTCCCCTTGACTACCATGAATATTTTACACAACCGAGGACTGGATAACACTGTGCAGAGGGCTCTTCTACATAAGAGGGGTTGGGAGTCGTGGCCCTCTCCATGGAGCTGGGAGGTTTTTCACCTGGCTGGTGTTTCTCTGCCACGGCTGGAAGCTGAAAAATGAAGGTAGACCTTCATCCGATGAAGGCTAGATCATAGTCTGACTTTGTCTGTTGATTAGGTTGAAAACTTCTACACCTTGAGCACCAACCTCAGCACAAGGTTCAGTGTCTCCCTGGTAATCAGGGAGTAATTTTGGTGCTAATCTCAGCATCCCAGGGAGGTAACTTACAGGTATCAGTGCCCTGTCTTGAAACAGTCTTAACCTGACAGCACTGTCTCTAGCACTTAAGAGTGTAGGCTCTGGAGTCCGGAATCAAATCCCATGTGGGTATGCGACCTTTGGGTCTTCCGCTTGATCTCAGGTCCGAAAGGAAAGTGTCAACCAGAACACACCATGGATACCCGTGAATGTGTCCGTGCTGTAGTCATTAGGCAGCCGCAGGTTGGAACTAAAGGAGGCTGAAAAGCTCGGCCAGTGTTTTGCAGCCCCTCCCATAAAGAGGTGGAGTACATTTCCCCTTGTGCCTAGAATCTGGTCTTATTAAGCTTTGACCAGTAGAATATTCCGGAAGTGGTGTCACATGAGCTCTGGAGCCTACCATCAGGAGGTTTTGCAACTTTCCATTTTGGTCGAATGGGACACTGTCCTGAGGCCACCATGCAAGGAAGCCGCTGGTCTACTGGAGGACAGGAGGCCTGGTGCAAGAAAACAGATGAACCACAGTCAGTGCCGGGACGGGCGGATGAGGCTCCGCAGTCCTCAAAATCATGCCCCACTTAGCTTTGGGGGCATGCTGCTTCTTCTAGCTGCTGCTTATGCAGCTAGAAATTTCACTGATGCAACAGCAGATTAAGTTCCCTTTCAGTCTTAGTCTATTAAGTTTTATCATGAATCCATACTAAGTTTTGTCAACTGCTTTTTGATAAAGTATTTATCAAAATTGATAACAGATGCTGCAACCATCAACATGATCCTGTAGATTTCCCCCTCTTTTCTGTTAAGGTGACGAGTTATGTTGACTGATTTTGTTTTTATTCCTGTAGTAAGCCCACTTAGTGGTTATCTTCTTCTTTGTACGTAAGTCTCTGCATTTGATGTGCTCATGTTGGTCTGGGATTTCTTCGTCTAAGGGAGAGATGGCTCATGCTCTTATAGAGTCCTGGTGTTGAGGTTGTGTTGGCCTCATATGCTGGGTTGGGGAAGTTCTCTCTTTATTCTCTGGAGGAATCGGGTAAGATTGGTGTTAGCTCTTCCTTCTGTGTTTGGGAGAATTCATCCGAGAGCCATCTGGGCCTGGAGTTTTCTTTGTGGGACTTCAGTCTCTGTGTTAAGCCATTTGCCGGGATTCACTATTTTAAGCCTCACGACAGTCAGAGAAGGGTCATACTTATATTATTATCCCCAGTTACAGAGGAGGAGACGTAGCTTGTCTGTGGTCTCAGTGCTGGAAGGATCCACACCAGGCCGACCACAGCCCGGGGCGTCCCCTTCACTCCTTGGCCAGGGGAGGGACATGGGGGCTGGACCTTCTTGGCATTCTCGGGGAACAGGGGCCATTTCATCCCTGGACTTGGGGTTCCAGCAAAGGAGGGGCCTCACCTGGACAGGCCTTCCGCGGAGTGCTCAGGGTCCCCCTTTAACCTAGGGAGGCCCGCTGGGTCACCGGCAATGCACTGTTCTCAGGGCAGCCTCCTAGTTCTAGCTGCTTCCTCGGGCTCAGTGCCTAGCTGCAGACAGGACTTCCTGGTACAGAGGCTGTTTGCCTCCACTGCCGAGTGGGGGCTCTCTCCAGGTTCCCTCATCCGGGTTGGTGTGGGATCCCTGAGCAAACCATGAGCCTCCGGGTAGCACATCAGTTTGCAAAGGATTGTGGCAAAGCCTCGGGGGGCTGTCGTCTTTGGAATCTACAGAACTGCCCCCTGCCTCTCCGGGCTCCGGCTGTCAGCCTAGAGACGGGCAGAAACGCCATTGCAGTTTGTCTGGTGGAGTTTGGTGACCTCTGACCTTACTAAGCCTGGTGCCCTGTCCCCCTCCCAGCTGTGCTTGCAGGATGCTCATAATTAAAACGTCCTTGCCAGGCTCCCAGGTCTTTGGGTATCAGTCGCTTCCTGAATTGCCCTAGGAGCCTGAAGTAGGTGACGTGGCATCGTGTGGAAGGAAAACCAAGGAAGGGGGCGCGCCAAGCTCTTGGTTTCCCTCCCTGTCTTTGCGAGGAGCTGGTTCTCCCATTATGGGGAGGACATGGCAGGATCACAGAGCCGCCTATAAATAGCGCTCTGTGTTGGGAGGCACATTTCGCTTTGGCAAGAGAAGGATGCTGCCTTCGGGGCGGGGGAGTGGGTTTCCTCCGCGTTCTGGCTGCAGATCCCAGGAGATGACTATTTAGGCAGTAATGAGAAGAGAGGCGGCTTCTCCCTCACTCTGCTTCTAACTCCAGTGCCAGCCGAGCAGGTTGCACTGTGGGCACCACGGGAAGGCAGTGGCATCTCCAGGTACCAACCGCCCACCGCCAGAGCCAGGGAGACAGAGGAGCAGCCAAAGGGGCAGCCCAGCTCCTTGACATCTTTACTGCTATACAGAGCAGCCACACGCACTGCCCGTCCCCCAGCCCTGAGCGGGAAGGCGGGGTTTGTTGGCACCTTGTTGGAGCCCAGCACTGGGCCAAGTGGCAGGTGGGAAAGGATGGAAGTGCCCTTGACACCGGGGCGGGTAGAGCCATTTCCTCATCTGGAATGCAAGCTTATACGCAGAAACTGGGGACAGCCTCAAGACAGCTCAAATTAAGTGCCAGCTGGCATAGGGCATGGCACATGGTGGTGTCCAGTTAATGGTGGCGGGGGGGGTAGGTAGGTGGGTGGGTAGATGCGTGGGTGATTGAGTAGGTGGATGGATGGGTGTTTGGGTGGGTAGGTGGGTGGGTGGTTTAGTGCATGGGTGCATGGGTGGGGGGGGTTGAGTGGGTGGGTGGATTGGTGGCTGGGTGGGTGATTGAGTGGGTGGATGGATGGGTGGTTGGGTGGGTGCGTGGGTGATTGAGTGGGTGGGTGGATGGGTGGTTGGGTGGGTGCGTGGGTGATTGAGTGGGTGGGTGGATAGGTGGTTGGGTGGGTGCGTGGGTGATTGAGTGGGTGGGTGGATGGGTGGTTGGGTGGGTGCGTAGGTGGTTGGGTGGGTGGGTGGATGGATGGCTTGAGCCCAGCAAGCCTATTTGGCACACAGTACTGGAGTCGTCTGGGTAGCCCTATGGAAGGGGCTGCCTGGTCTGGGAGGGGTGGAACTAGATCAGCAGAGAGTTTCAGCGAGAGCCAACCTGCTGGCCTCGCACCCTCCTCCCCTGCCTGTCTGTTGGGTTAACTTTCCTCCATGAGATCTTCCCGGGCCCTGCGTTCCTCCAGGGGTCTCCTTGCTCCTGCTCCTGGACGATGCCCCCTGCGCCAGCCCGTGGCCATGGAGAGCCTGACAGCACATGCACTGTGCCTTCCATTTCCCTGCATTGGTCTCTAAACCCCTCAGAAGCTGAGGGCACGGCACCTAAGGAGACAGTGTGGGATTGCAGCCATCTGGTTATGGGACGCCTTTGAGAGTAGGGCTGGGGTTTCGCCCAGGCCCCCAGCGTCTGGCACAAGGTCTGGCATGTGGTAGGCGCACAGTGGGCTCAGCTTCATTTGTTGACTCGAGAAGGACAACAGGCAGGTGCACGGTGTGGATTGGGGTGGCTCCTCACACCGCCTGTGGGACCCTGAGCAGAGGGCTCCCCCTCCTGCCCCACACACAGCCCCCCGACCTGCCCTGGCACCTCCTGAACGCACTGGCCCCCGTCTGCATCCAGCATGGCCCTTTGGCACAAGACTTGCATAATTTTCAGGCGCTCACAGTGGTGGCACGCTGACCCTTTCCTCCGCTTGTTCATTGAGTAGTGAGTGCCTGGGTCTGTGGGGTACACTCTGCCGTGGTCCAGTGTCTGCCCACAGGAACCCTACGAGCGTCACCACTGAGGTGGGTGCAGGTCCTGGGTGGATGAGAGAATCTATCTAATTCAACTGCAGATTAGGGGGTTGGAATACGCACCAGAAGTGAGGGGCAGCGCTGGGAATTTGAGGTGTTTCTTCTGTAATGGGCCTTCCCCTCCTCACTCAGAGTGTTGGAAGTGGCTGCATTTGGAGGGGGAATGAGGATTGGGGTTCAACAGAGCCCAAGGTCCTAGAAGGACGTGCCTGTGGCATTTCCACTGGGCTCTGAAGGAGCGCTGGGATGTGGGCACCCGGCCATGCTGGGACACACGTAGGGAGGAGAAAAGTCCAGGCGCCGAGGCATTGAGATGTGGGTCATGCATGGTGGGTGAGGCAGGAGGCTGGACAACCCCCAGACCCCGGGGCCCACCGCCTCATGGACAAGGTGGTCCCGATTGCTGCCTTCCCTGGCGACACCGAGTCCTGCTCTGCTGGGGCACTTCCCACGATGAGCATGATGGAGACCCCAACCCTGTCTTTCTATGATCGTAACTCCTTGTAGGCTGTGATGGTCATATCACGGATTTTGAAAACATCTTCCCAGGAGCGTAAGACTAAATCAATGTTAGGTGTAAGCATTTGAGGCGACAAAGAGAACGAGGTAGTCAACTTCTGTGTTATAAAAACAGCTGAAAAGCCCCGCCGTGGCCCCGGCCATTTGATTCTGTGAAGAGGAAGCTTGTTGCCCAGATGCACTGCCCTGCGGCTGGAGAGGCGTCCAGAGCATCTTTCCCTGCCCGCCGGTGCTGCTGTTGGGGCAGAAGATGCAAGTTCCCCTCGCCAACGTTCCTGCATCCTCTGGGCCCCATGGCCTGGTCACCAAGGCAGAGCCCCTTGGGGGCACTTTCTCCACACGGTAGTCTTAGTGTTAGCCTCTCAGGAGGGGCCTTGTCAGCATCTGCAAAGGGTCCATGTGTTGGACGTGTCACGGGGAGTAATTTCCGCAGGAACTCATGTTGCCATACCCTCATCCATCAAAACTTGAACTGTTGATCTGCCCCGGATTGTAGATAACATCTAAAATCCTTCATGTCAGTAATAACAAATATCAAAGGATTTATAAAATACACGATGTTAAGATGTCTCTGTCTTGGGGTGAGAATTCAGGGGGACCCACAAGCGGCAGCCCCCAAGGGCACGAGCATGAAAGCCCGAGGCGGGCGAGCGAGGCTAGAAAGTGCAGCCCCGCTTCTGCGACAGATCCTGATGCTGCGGAGACAGGAGGTGCTCCCTGCATCTTCCCTGGAGGCCCCGGCTGCCCCTCCTTCTCCTCTGAAATGCAGAGAAGAGAAATAAAGACTCCAGTGCTTTGTGTTATGTAACTCTTGGATAAAAAGTCCATAAAAGGCCTTCACTCCTCCCCAGATATTGATCTGAGAGGCAGGGTGATTTAGAATGAGAGCGACAGGCCTGATACAAATGACCAGTGTTTGCAGGCGTGGTCTGCTGCCCTGCTGTCGTGTGACGTAGCCCAGGCCTGGCCACCCGTCGCTGGGATTCTTTCCCGTCCACCCCCCAGCCCCCCGGAGACGTCGTGCGGGTGGCTGTTTCTCTGGCTGCCTTCGTGTTGTCTTTCCCCACAGGCCCCCCAATTCCATGAGTCCCCCTTTCCCTCTTCTTTGAAGAAGCCCCGGCTCCCTTAGAGTTTCACGTCTGGATTCTTTCCATGACCTGCCCATGGTCCCCCCGTGCTAACCTCCAACCTTCCCCCACTCTGCTGCATCCATCCTGCCTGTTGTGCGGACAGTCCAGCACATTCGCCGTCCGTCCACCAAACCTTTGCTCCAGCTGTCACCCCTGCCAGGAGCGCCTTCTCCCGGTACCCCCGCCAGCCCCCTCCATGTGTTCACCTTAAGTGCTGACCCGGACACTAGAGGGTGGCTTAAGAGGGGAGGAGGCAGGAAGAGCCACTTTGAGTCCCAAAGGGGCTCCTTGCTGCTCTGTGCTTGTCTGAATCCAAACATCCGCCCTCAAGGGGGATACCTGCACTTCATCATGGTGGTACCCAAAGGGCTGGCTTTGCTACATATTATTGAAATGTTATTTGGAGCAAGGAGGAAGGAGAGAAGTTGAATTAATGGAAAAAAACAAAATAAAACAAAACCCCCCAAAACAGGTGGGCTGTGGATCCAGTCTCATTTCTTCATTGTCTCCCCTCTGAGTTTTTAGGGCCCTGAGGAACCAGTATAGGGGAGCGTCCATCTTTTCAGAAAGTGCGTTTGCGCACCCAGAGCAGTTTTCATTACAGAAAGTTCTCTGGTCACCCAGCCAGCGCAGGTGCCCAGTGTGGCTTGTCACGAGCCCTGGAGGGCAGTCTGTCGTTCACTGTTCCTTGTGCCGCTGTTTTCCACTAAGGTGCCTGACCTGTGAGTCTATTCCAAGTCAACTTTTTTAAAAAATGCCATAGTCAATGAAAGTTATTTGCAGACATATTCTGCACCCTGATAATTAGATGAAGATTCTGGACCTGAACGGCTTGAGTTAAGGCTTGGCTTCAGCACTGACGAGCTGTGTGATGCTGGGCAAGTTATTTAACTTACTGTGCCTCAGTTTCCCCACATGTCAAGGAAAGATAATGGTGCCCACTTCAGAGCGTCAGTGCCCACTTCATGGAGTTGTTAGGATCAGAGTGGACCTAGCCACCTGAAGCCCTTAGAACAAACACTGTGCCCACGTTGGTGCCTGATACATCTTCTCTATTATTACTGATGTGTATGCCTGAAACCTAGGAAAACAGATCCCAACACTCTGTCTTCCTCGTACATCCAAACCACCAGCCGGGCGCTTGCTGGACGCCACTGAGATGCCGCCGTCAGGCCTGCTCCCCTGTCCGTCCTCCCCTCAGGCATTTACCGAGAAGCCGTGCTATGCCCGGCGTGGAGTGGGCAGCCAGGACCTAAGCCTGGAGCAGGACAGGCAGGAGGCTGCCTCCTGTGGGGGGGACTTTCCTGGTTTGAAATCTTCAAGGGAGAAACAGGCAATTATCACACGTAAATGTCTGTATTGTTCCCCCTCGCACTGTGGGCTCAGTTATTCTGGCTGGAACGGCGCACGTGGCTTCCCTGCTGCCTGGTCCCTTGGTTCACAGCTCTCACAGCTTCTCTTTGGAAGCGTGAGCTTGGAAGTGCTGCTTGTTGGTCCAGTTTTGTTATTTTCCACGGCTGTCCTGGGTGTGTGTTGGAGTGCAGTCGTGCAGGTGTGCACTTGTGTGTCTTTGATTGTGTGTTTATTTCAAGGGGGCTTAGGGAACCTTTACAACGAGCCGTCCGCTGCTTACATCTCAGTAGTCAATAATAATCATTTGAACGACCATAGTAACAGCAAACTTTCTTAGGGCTTACCATGTGCCAGGCACTTCTCCAAACCTTTACAGACACGTCTCATCGACTCCTCACACCAAACCCATTTCACAGGTGGGAAAACAGGTCCGTGGATTAACTGTCATGCCCAAGTCACACAGGACCGGTCTGGCAGCCCGAAGCCAGAGCCCCTTACCTCTATGACACCTGTCTGCCAATTTCACGTTGCATTGACACATCTGGCTGGGGCCGGCCTGTAGAATAGGTGAGCAGTGGGGTCAGGGGAGTCTCCTTTAGGGAAGAGGTCACCTCGGGCGTCTGTCCCGTTGATTGAAAGTGCCTGGAGAGGTACCTCCCCTCCCACCGTCACCCCCAGCAGAAGCAACAGCTCAGGAGCCTGGAGAAGGATGTTACCAAGAGGCGAGTAGCAGGAGAGGGGTCAATACTCCGGGGGCCTATCCTGCTCACTAGCCAAGTCCTCCCCACTCATGGGGCATTGTCTGCGGCCTCCTTCCTCCCTCATCCTCCTTAGTCCATCCTGGCACCCCCGGGCCTCACGGAGGGAGGGCTACCCCGAGGCTCAGGCATCTCTCCTAACACCTGTCGGACTGTTCCGGGTGGATCCGAGTTCCTGTATTTGACCTTCTCTCCTGCTGGTCCACATGGGTGGACGTCTGCCTTTTTTTTTTTTTTTTTTTTTTTTTTGTGAGGAGATCAGCCCTCTGCTAACATCTGCCAATCCTCCTCTTTTTCTGCCGAGGAAGACTAGCCCTGGGCTAACATCCGCACCCATCTTCCTCCACTTTATATGGGACACCGCCACAGCATGGCTGGACAAGCAGTGCGTCGGTGCACACCCGGGATCCGAACTGGCGAACCCTGGACCGCCGCAGCGGAGCACATGCACTTAACCGCTTGCGCCACCGGGCCAGCCCCCTGCCTTTTTTTTTTTTAATTGTGGTAAAATACGCATAACATAAATTTTACTGTCATAATCATTTTTAACTGTACAGTTCAGTGGCCTTAAGTATGCTGTTTTGAAACCATCATAACCATCCATCTTCAGAATTCTTTACATCTTGCAAAACTGAAACTCTGTTCCTATTAAATAACTGCCCATTCCCCCTACCCCAGTCCCCAGCAACCACCTTATTCTCTATGAATTTGATGACCCTAGGTACCTCTTCTGAGTAGAATCATACAATATTTGTCCTTCCGTGTCTGGCTTATTTCACTTAGCATCATGTCCTCAAGGTTCATCCATGTTGTAGCATGTGTCAGGATTTCCTTCTTTTTTATGGCTGAATAATATTCCACTGTATGGATAGACCACATCCATTCATCTGTTGATGGACACTTGGGTTGCCGCCACCTTTGGCTGTTGTGAATGATGCTGCTATGAACGTGAAAATGCAAATATCTATTTGAATTCCTGCTGTCTTAATCGACTCAGGCTGCCATAATGAAATACCATAGACTGAGTGGCTTAAAGAACAGAAATTCATTTTTCACAGTTCTAGAGGCTGGAATTCTGAGGTCAGGGTGCCGGCATGGTTGGGTTCTGGTGAGAGCTCTCTTCCTGGCTTGCAGATAGCCTTGTCGGTGTGTCCTCACATAGTGAAGAGGGAGGAAGACCATCTCTCTGGTCTCTTCTCCTTTTTATAAGAGCACAAATCCCATCATGCGGGCCCCACCCTCATGACCTCTTCCAAACCTCATTACCTCCCAAAGGCCCCATCTCCAAATACCTTCCCACTGGGGATTAGGGCTTCAACATACGAATTTGGGTGGGGGAGACACATTCAGTCTGTGACACTCCACCCCTTGGCTCCCCAACATTCTTGTCCTTCTCACATGTAAAATACACTCATTCCATCTCAATAGCCCGAAAAGTCTTAACTCATTCCAGCACCATCTCCAAAGTCTACAGTCCCAAGTCTCATCTAAATATCATCCACATCAGGTGTGCATGAGACTGGAGATAGGATTCATTCCCAGGCAGAATTCCTTTCCAGCTGAGAATCCATGAAACCAGACAAGTGACGTGCTTCCAAAATACAGCAGTGGGACAGGCCTAGGAGAGACGTTCCCATTCCAAAAGAGAAAAATCAGAAAGAAGGAAGGAGGGAGGGGTCCCAGGCAAGTCCAAAACCAGGCAAGGCAAACTCCATGAAATCTTAAGTCAAGAATAATCCTCTTTGGTTCGATGTTCTGCCCTGCAGGCCCACTGGGGCAGCGGCGTCACCCCCACGGCTCTGCAGCGTGGTCCCATCCCCCGGACAGTGAAGGGTGTGTGACCTGTGAAACTGAGACAGTGGCCCTATATTCTCAGAAGCGCCTTTGGGGTCATTTTCCCTCTTCTTGAAGAATAGTGTACGTTTGCAACCAAATAGCTCTAGTGTCCCATCCTGTCAAACCCAAGGAGTCCCACAGCCTTCCTTCATTTCGTCCCGACTCTGCCCCCTTCGGTATAAGCCTGCAGTGTCTCTGCTCCTGTAATCCCATGTGCTCTTTATCTGGTGATGGAGTTTGATTTAGCTCTTTATCAGCCACACCCTTGGTATTCCCGTTAGAACCCACTTTCTCATTTTTGCAGCGTGGATAGGCTGAGGATACCCAAAATCTTCAAGTTCTGGTTCCTTTTTGCTTAACAATTCCTCCTTCAATTTCTCTCTCTCTTGCATTTCACTGTAAGCAGTCAGGAGAAGCCAAGCCACTCCTGCAACACTTGGCTTGGAAATCTCCTCAGCTAAATATCCACTTTCATCGCTCACAAGTTCTGCCTTCCACAGAGCACTAGACCATGGACACCGTCGGCCAGGTTCTTTGTCACTATATAACAAGGATCACCTTTCCTCTAGTTTCCCATAACTTGTTCCTCATTGCCACCTGAGAGCTCATCAGAATGGCCTTTAGTATCCGTATCTCTTGCGTGCACCTCAAAACCCTTCCAGCCTGTACCCATTCCCACTTCCAATGCTGCTCCCTCATTTTTAGGGATTTGTTAGAGGAGCACCCCACTCCCAGCATCAAAATCTGCATTAGACAAGGTTCTCCAGAGAAACAGAACCGATAGGATGTGTGTATGTGCCTGTATGTGTATATACACATGCGCGCACACACACGTAAAGAGATTTGTTATTATGGAGGCTGAGAAGTCCAAGATGCAAAGTTGTGGCAAGCTGGAGACCCAGGAGAGCCAATGGTGTAAGTTTCAGTCTGAAAGCCGGTGGGCTGGAGCCCCAAGAGGAGCTAATGTTTCAGTCCGAGTCTGAAGGTCAGAAAAGACCAATGTCCAGCTCATGCAGTCGGGCAGAAGGTGTTCCCTCTTACACAGCTTTTTGGTTCTGTCCAAGTCTTCAACTGATGGGATGAGGCCTGGCCACATTGGGAAGGGCAATCTGCTTGACTCATTCTATCGATTCAAATGTTAATCTCATCCGGAAACACCCTCACAGACACACCCAGAATCATGTTTAACGGAATATCTGGGCCTCCTGTGGTCCAGTCAAGTTGACACATAAAAGTAACCATCCTACCCGCTTTCAGTCCCCGTGGGTATGTACCCGGCAGTGTAATTGCAGGATCATCAGGTAGTTCTATGTTTAATTTTTTTGAGGAAACTCGAAACTGTTTTCCCGGGTGACTACACCGTTTTACAGTCCCACCAGAAATACAGAAGTGTGTTCATTTTTCCACATCCTCACCAACACTTGTTATTTTCTGTTTTTTGATAGTGACCATCGTGATGGGTGTGAGGGAGTTGTGCCTTTGAGGGTTTGGCTGATAGACACGGAATGATCCTCACCAGTTGTCACCTCATCCACACTAGGTTATGTGTTACGTGTAACCCTGCAGACCAGACCCTTCCTTCTACGTTCAGTCATAAAAGCCGGCAGACTAGGGTGCCAGCTTCTCGGGTGGCTGTCTGGACCGCCCCCCCCGGGCTCTTCATCTCTGTCCCTGTTCTGTATCTGGGGTCCACAATCTGAAGCCTGGGTCCCAGGCAGGCGGTCACCCTGCAGGAGGTCCTTGAAGCTCATTCCACCCGATGGTTCCACCCTTCCCACTGGAGCTGCAGAACCTGGGGCTGCCCCCTGAAGTGGCCTTTGCCTTCCCCTTTGCCCCCCACTGGTGTAGACAGGGGCTCCCATAGCTCCTCTTGTCACTGGCAAGCCGGGGAGGCACTGGACGGGCTCCTGGCTGCTCCTGTGGGGCGGCATCCTTGGAGGACGTGGAGCATTAGGCGGTGCCCGAGAGTTGAAATCAGCGTCACTTCCAAGGACAGGGGTCTGGGGTCCCCGTGTCTCTGCAGCAATGCCCCCACAGCCTCCATGCAGAGCTGTATCAGGCAGAGCTCTCCAGGGAAACAGAGCTGACAGGTTGGAGATAGATGTGTGTGTATATATATATATATATATATATGTATATATATATATATAAGAAATTTCTTGTGAGGAATTGGCTCATGACTGTGGGGGCTGCCAAGTCTGAAATCTGTAGGGCAGGCTGGAAGCTCAGGCAGGAGTTGATGCTGCCGTCTTGAGGCAGAATATCTTCTTCACCAGGAAATCTCAGTTTTTGCTCTTAAAGCCTCCAAATGATTGTATGGGGCCCACCGCATTATCACGGAAAGTCAACTGATTGGAGATGTGTGCGCGGCTCCAGGCTGGCATCTGAACGCCTCGCTCGTTTGTGGGTGTAGACTGTTGCCTCCGACCCCAGGGTCTCCCCGGCTGGGGCGTTCCCCATGAGTGCTGTGGGCCCTGCCCGTGTGGGTTCTGGTTCGGGTCTCCCTGGGCTATCCCAGGGGCATTTGGCTTCACCTGCCTGGCTGCCTCAGCATGTCAAGGACCGCACACCTTTCCTGCTTTAGTCACCAGACCTGTTGGGCTCGGGTTGGGATCATTTCCTGAAGGCGTTGCTCTGCATGTCACCCACCCGTGCACACGTGTATGGCACATGTATGGCACATGTATGGCTGGAATTTTTTCCCGCTGATCTGAAATCTGATGAGGAGCTTTGAATGCTGTTTTGAGATGTCCCTCTCACTCTGGTTAAGGGGACTGGCCCGTGTCTGATCAGAAAGATGGGACTCCCGGGCAAGCGTGTTGCAAGCAGGTGGGCCTGGTGGGAATACAGGACACAGTTGGCGGGGTCTCCGGGCTCGGGCCTCGTTGTGCTCTCCGCTGCCCTACAGATCACTCCCTCCATGGGCCTTCCGGGCAGAGGCTTATTCTCGTGGAATGATGGCCTCGTCGTAAAATGTCCGGGGGCTTTGAGACGGGCAAGTGTGGCGTTTGACAGAGTGGGAAGACGTGACCCTGGGTGGGTTTGAGGGCCGGTGTGTGTCGTGGCTGTGGTCGTAAGAGTTACGGTGAATCCTGCCATCTGCGACAACGTGATCGACCGAGAGGGCATCGTGCTGAGTGACATAAGTCAGACGCAGAAAGACAAATACTGTACACTCTCACTTATATGTGGAATCTAAAAAAATCAAACTCGTAGAAAAAGTGATCAGATTCGTGGTTCCCAGAGGCCTGGGGTGGGGGGGCGGGTGGGCAAAATGACTGAAGGTGGTCGAAAGGTACAAACTTCCAGTTATGAAATCAGTACTGGGGTGTAATGTACAGCATGGTGACTGTAGTTGACACTGCAGTACGGTGTGTTCGAAAGTCGCTAAAAGTTCTCATCACAAGGAAGAAAAATTTTTAGAACTATATGAGGTGACAGGTGTTAACTAGACTTATTATGGTTATCACTTTGCAATATATGTACATCGAGTCCTTCTGCTGTACAACTTAAACAGTGTTGTATGTCAATTATAGCTCAATAAAACTGAAAAAAAAAAGATGTATCTCTTGTAAAAAAAAAAAAAATAGAGCTACGATTGGACTCATTTTGCTGCTAGGCCTCCGGTGACATGAAAGTATGTAAAAGGTCGCCGCCCTGCAGTTGTCACCTTAACGTGATTTCCACTCTTGCAGGTAGCCATCATAGCGGGCAACTTTGAGCTGGCAGAATACATCAAGAACCACAAGGAGACGGACATCGGTAAGTAGGCTCGTGGATGGACCCTGGGGGGCGCCGTCTGGCTGGGGAGACACTCCCTCTCTTTAATCCTCATTAGAAGGTTCAGAGCCCGCTTTTAGCAAAACTTAACAGAAGGCATAGTCGTAGCATGTTTTCCATCTCTGTTCTTAGTTTTCTGAACTCGTGGCAGGGCTGGAACTAAGGAAATCCTTAGAAATTAGGCAAGGAAACTGGTGAAGGGGCATGCAGTGGGCGCAGGGCATTGCTGTTCGACTGGTGAATCAACTAATTTGCACCTAAGTTAGATGGATGTACTGAAAGATTCTGTAACATACTTCCATTGAAACACAGAGATGTCGACGGAATGAGGCGAGAGAGAGAGCCAGTGGTACCCCCTCCCCGCCCTTCTCTTGGCATCCGTTCCACTGTCCCCAGCAATGGTGCTGACGGCCATTCCCCTTTCTAGTCCCCCTTGTACCAACCAGGAGGACCGTCTCTCGGGCTCCTCCTCTCTCCCATCGCCCTGCCGGCGGCTGGGCCCAGTCTTGCATCTTGGAAGAGCCCACTGGCCTGTTTCCTCCAGCCCCGGGCCTACACAGGACCTGCAGCGGGGAGCAGCCCCATTGGACCAGCAGCGGTGAGCTTTCGAAGATGGCGCCATCGCATCGAGGGGGTGGGCGGCGGGGCTCCAAGGTGCCGGAAGAAGTAGCAGGGTGGCATCTGTGTCTTACTGCCTGTGCCCCTCACCCCGTGTTTGGTGTTGGGCTGAGCAAAACCATGCGTTTGGCTGTCGAGTCTTCACGTGTTGAGTGTGTGGCTGGTACCCGCCCTGCCTCTGAGACTTGCACAAGGATGCAGAGCCAGATGCTTTGCCTGCATCAGCCAGCGCCCTGTGCTGAGCATCGGGCCCCCCGAAGGCTGTGCCCGATGCTGACGCGCGTCCCTCCTGCGAGCCAGGGCAAATCACTCAATTGCTCTGAGATCCACGCCTCCACCATGGCCGCATCAGCACCTCCGTGAGCGCATTATAGAGATTGATGAGTTAATGTCTGCAAAGTGATTTAGAAAATGCACTGAGCTCTCAGAGTGCCAGCAACTCTCTTCCCACCACCTCCCCAATATGAGAGAGCTCTACTATAGGGTAGGGTTGGCTTGTGGTCTAGAAATATCGGTTGCCATGAAGGGAATTGGGACTCTATTGAGCAGGGCACGCAGCACAGAAGAGAGGTGAGCGAGCGTGTGCGCAGGTCCCACACAGTCGTGGGGATTGTTCCCGGCCCCGTGAGCTCCGTGGATCTCTGAGTTGTCTGCGATGATTAACAAGCTTGGGGCCACCCTCACCATCTTTATTAAGCACCGAACTTGACTGGGGCCCGAAAAGGGAAGAGGGAGGCAGGAAGTATCTTCCTTCTCTCGCTCTCAGACTGGGGCTGAGAGACACCTGGGACTCTAACCTCTGCCCCCATCCCTACCCTTCCCGCCCCACCTCGAATATTAGGATCAGCCGCCAACTCTCCTACTCAAAAACTGCACTGAGCTGATTTCAAAACCCGGGTTGGGAGCTTCCTGTCTTGTCTCTTCCATTTTGAGATACAATTAGCTTTTCTATCTGTGGTGGAAACACCTCTTTACAAACAGAGATTTTTTTTTCTTATCATATAAGTAATACTCTTTTGTTGAGTGAATACATTTTCATTACTCCTCACCCATTCTGATTGGCGATTTTATTTAAACTATAAAGGACATAGCTTGTTGAGATATGGGGGTGCCCACCACGGGCTCCTGCGACTTCCATATGTCACGGTGCTGGGATTGAGGTTTGGGACCTTTGGCTTCTGTACCCGGGGCTCCGTGACGATGCAGGGCTGGCTTTGACAATGACCCGATGCAGGGCGTCCCTCTCTGTCACCTGCGCTGTGGCCTTTCCCAGCGCGTGGCCCAGCGGCGACAGCCCAGAAATCTGCGCTTCCCCAAAGGGCCCCTTCAGCATCACCAAAGAAGGAAGAAAGGACCTCTTCTTTCCTCTGAGTCATATAAGGGTTTGTGACTGTGAACTGGCAGCCGGCCTCAGTGCAAGCTGTGCCATTTGAGTTGCCTGTTGAAAATGTCTCAGAGAGGAGATGAAGGGCAGGGACGCTGTGGGTCCTTCGTGCATCCAGACCTCACTCAGTGCACTGACTCACTGAAGCACAGTGATCCCTTACACAATCCCAATTCGGCGCTGTGTTAACCAAACCCCCGGGTCTGAACCCAGGTGTTTGCTCTCTGCCCGCCGGCCACCCCAACTTTGCATCACCCCTCGTTACTTTCAGGGGCCTGATGGTGAGATGGGAGAGTCTGATGCTCCCCTCTGCCTAGCCTGGGCCCTGACTTGCCTGCCTGGGTCTTGGTAACTCCTGCGTGCGGGTCCACGCCCGTTGTCTAAGAAAGCCGCCTCGCATCTGGGTGAGTGAATGACCACAAGGAACAACTAACGCTTCCTGAGGGCTGCGTGCCCGGCAGTTCACGTGTGGCATCACACCCTTTTGGTCCTCAAGGCCTGGTGCAGTTCTCCTCTGTGGCTTCCTGAGGAAGAACCTGACATAGGGTGTGGCTTTGGGGGTTGAGTTCCCCCAAGAGCAGACCTGTGGCAAGGATTTGAGGGCATGTGGTTACTGTGGAGGTGGTGCCAGGAAGCCCCGTGGGGGCACGGGGAAGTGAGCCAGGAAGGACAGGACGCCAGCTCAGGTGTGTTAACGAGCAGGTGACACTGCAGGCACCTGAGGCTGGGTCCCCTTGGGGACCTCTGGGGGATTGCAAGAGCATGCCTTGGCATTTTTCCACCCCAAGGGTGAGGCAATTTATGCATTAATCCACCAATTAAAGTTCCCGTTAGTTCAGGCCAGCTCTGTGCAGGCTTCTTCCTAGCACCAAGGAAAACCCTCATCAGGGAGGGGCAGGTGCCTGCGGGGGTAAGCAGTACACGTACACGGGAGCACTGAGCACCCAGGGGGTATGTCAGGGCCCCAGTGGCATCTCCTGTGCAGGATTTCCCAAAACCAAATTCTGGAGTAATTGGCCCAGCAAGCCTTTGAACTCAGGTCCATCTGACTCTGGAGGACTCTGTCCTCTTAACCACCATGCTCCGCTGCCTCCCTTGTGAAGCTGAGAAGAGCGTGTCACCACACGTGAGAGCTGTAGGCATCAGTGTAGGCAGGGACAGGAAGGCTGGGGGTCCTCACACAGGCTGGTCCTAGAACCAGCGTTGGATGGGGTGGGTGGAGGGAAGAGGAGGCTTCCTCAGTCACCGACCACTGAGAGGATGGACCACCTCCCCAGTAAGAGGGATTACCTTTTCTCACTCTCTCATGTGGGCTCCATTGCTCTGTGGCTGCCAGAGTTAAGCCAACCCCCAAGAAGGGCTTAGAGGTAAGGGGCTGCGGTGGAGGAGGCTGCGTCAGCGCCGGTGTGAGGCTACCCTGGAGGCTGTAAAGAGGTCATCTGAGAATCGAGAGGATCAAGGACTACAGTACCGGCCCAGCAGACCAGCCGCCCCGGGCTGTGCAGTAAGGCAGCCCCTGGGCAGGCTGTGCAGCTCACGGTGGCCTCTCAACAACAGGTGTGCGCGTGGCTCATTATCCATTCAGGAGAGAAGTCATGTTATAGACAGAGAGGTTCCTCCAGGCCCCTGTCCTCACCCGAGGCCCAGAATAAGCTCTCACCTGCGGAATCAATTATTTTCTCTCCAAGTCCTGATTCCTCCTTGCCTTCCGCATTTGCTTTTAACATTTCAAAGAGAAATGTCTTCCTTGAGACTTCTCGCCCTCTATGAAATATTCAGCAGCACTGGCCATGCTCCTGCCCGACAGGACCTGTCGAGGTCGTCAGGAGACCTTACAGAGGAAGGACGCAGCCTGGTAGCTGCTCTCTGGAGGGGGGACAGAGAGAGGAGGGAGGTAGACAGACTTCAGGGGGGTCGAGTCCCCTCCACGGGGTCACCGAAGGGAAGGATTCTGACTGTGAGACCTGAGAGGTTACGGGCCCAGAGTTCCAGCAAAACTGCCCCCCAGTTCCTTCCAGTCTCGAGAAGAATTCTTTCTGCTAAGGAAAGCAGTCTGCTTCTTGATACCAGAGGGGACATCCTTTCTCCCTCTGGTGTTTAAAACACTGTACTTTGCCTGAACATCCTTAGAAAGCCCTTGGGGGTATCTGCAGAGCAGGTACCTAAGATGTCTGCACCATCACCCCCGTGGTCACTGTCTCTCCGTGATGACTCTTCATGGAGCAGCGTCTCCCGTGCGGGCCCTGTGCCTATTAGGGGATTTGGAACCTTCGTCCATCCCAGGCCTGGCTCTTTAGGAGGTGATGACCACAGAGGAGAATGTCCTCCTTGCCTCGCTGCCCCCTGGGTTTAGCAGTGGTGTTGAAAGGACTGTCTCTTCTACCCTTCCAGATCGGGATGGATGCTGATCCATCGCTGTTTCCTGGGAGAGTGGTACATGACTATGCAGAAGAGTGAACTCTTTCATGCACTTGGCCTCCTTGATTAGTGAACATCCCCTGTGTCCTGGTCCCCGTCACCCCAGCTGCTTCTTCGTCCCCCACCCTCATCCCCCAGTGAGTCTTGTGTTGCTGACAATTGATCCCCAAGACAGAGCCTGAGAGCTGGCCCGTTCCTGTTCCTGACTATTCTCGACCCGCCGATGGAAAACTTCCGAGGCTCCCCAGAGCCCAGCAGTGCGTGCCAGGTTTGGGGTGCACCTGAGGAGCTTGAGTAGAATGCAGATGCCCAGAGCAGCCCCTCAGAGAGCCTGGCTCGCTAGGTCTGGGCTGGCCTCTCCTCGCCGTTTTATGTCCCTCCAGCAGTTCTGATGCTGGGTGTCCAGCACAGCCCCACCTCTGCTTCCCAGGACACTCCAAGCCTGCCTGGCCCACCCTCATCTCCAGTGGGCTTGCTCAGAACACGAGGATGGGCCAAGTATTAGTGTCCTGGGGCTGCCATAACAAAATGCCACCAACTGAGTGGCTTCAAACAACTGAAATTTGTTCTCTCACAGTTCTGGAGGCCGGAAGTCGGAAGTCAACGTGTTGGCAGGGTTGGTTCCTTCCGGAGGCTCTAGGGGAGGCTCCTTCCTTGCCTCTCTCCCAGCTTATGATGGGAGCTGGCGATCCTTGGCATTCCTTGGGTCGTAGATGCGTCACTCCTGTCTCTGCCTCTGCTTCACATGGCCGTTCCCTCTGCGTCTGTCTCAAATCTCCTTTTCCTTTCTTGATAAGGACCCCAGTCTTCGTATTTAGGGTTCACCCGAAATTCAGGATGGTCTCGTCTTGAGATCCTTAAGTTAATTACATCTGCAAAGACCCTACTTCCAAATAAGGTCACAGTTGTAGGATCCAGGGATAGGATCTGGATACGCCTTTTGGGGGCCACCATCAACCCACTATAGGACAGTCACCTTGCTGTATGACCGTTCGTCTCTGTGGGCTGTTGCCTCTGTAAAGACGGGCTGTGTCTGTCTTCTCTGCAGTGTCCAGTGCATAATAGGGCCTCCATAAATGTCTGTTGAATAAATGACTCTTCCGCCTGCCAGAGTTCCCCCTCCCCTACCCCACTCTTCTTGACATAAAAACCAGCTTTCCAGGCCGCCAGCCCGTCTTGGTGTCGAGGAGCAGAGCACCTGTTATGGGCAAACCAGTTCCTGGATTGGATGTGTCTGCCAGAGTGTGATGTTTTATCCCTCCTAACTATGGTCAGAGTCCGGAGTGCAGAGCTCACGTGGGCACAGGGGAGAGGAGCATGGGGCAGTGGGCTGTGTGGGGGGCAGTGTTCTCTGCCCTTAAACACCAGGTAGTTCCCGGGCCACATTAGATTGTTGGTCTCCAGTCTGTGGTATGTGAGGCTCCGTGGCCACGTGCCTTACCAATTCCAGCTTCTGTGGCTTGGCACCCCCAGCCCTGCATCCTCCATGACCTGCGAGGATGCTACCGTAATCAGTCTTGGTCAAGGCTGATCTTTTGTCTGCCCTCAGCCTCTTGGGTGGTAGGTGTTTAGAGTGATGGCTGGAGAACTTCAACTTGTGCTCCAATACCATCTGTCTATTCTCATCAGCCTCAAGGGCTGTGGTGGGGGCTGCTGGAGGGGGATGGGATGGGGGCTGTGTTTCTACTTCATGACCTTCCGCAAGGCTTGACTTATCAGCTACACCACAGGGTAGGAGAAATATGGAAGAATGGGGACTTGTGTCCTAAACCTGAGGCTGTCAGTCCTTGCCTCTGTGTCGGGATGAACCTGTGATGCTCACTAGTGGAGTTCTACTTATCAGACATTTAGCGGGGCTGGGACACCATTTTTGAGCAACCAGCCTCACGTGTCAGGATTGTGAACTCAGAGGAAATGAAGGTAAGACTCACCTTTGCCAAATCGTGTTGGGTTGCTTTTCTGAATATAGATCCAGTGGAAGGATCCCCAGATTCCAGGTTGGGGGTAAGGATGACGTAGGGTCGATTTTGATGCTTCAAAGTGAGTCAGTTAAAATACTACACATTTTCCCGACTTTCCACGTACAGCCTAATCCATAGGATGCCTTTCTATAAAAGTCCCTTTAAAAGATCAAACAGCCTCTGCCTCAGAGTGACGGATCCTTTGTTTTCCAGACACAGAAGTGCACCACCAAGAAATCATTGCCCTTATGATGCTCAGATGTGGCTTTAGGGGGACTCCGGTAAACATACTGAAACACAGCAAGGTGATTAATGGGCTCTCCGAGGTCTGTAGAATCCGGAAATGGATCCGGAACGCCGTGTGGATACAACTCTATCCCTTTAACAGAGAGATTGCATCTGTGAAACGCTCTGTTCACAATCCAGCCAGCATGTATGTCGCTACTAACGGATGCTGTGGTTCTCTTTTTTTCCTACCTCCCTTCCTCCTTAAAAAAATTAAATGTGACCTCCATTTGGTGATTTTATTTGCCAACTCGGAGAAAGTGATGGTTTGAGAGCGGCCGTGAATACCAAAGTTAATCCCCGCTTGTTGTCATCCAGTGTTTAGCTGTGGCTGAGTCCATGAGCCCAGCAGGTCTTAAAAGCTTTTGCGATAGAGCGTTTACGATGGATTCTATAGGATGGAGGTCCCCCAAAGCAATGCTGTCGGGGAGCTGGGGAGCTCGTGTCCGAAATAGTCATGCAAATATTAAGCATGTTGGAAGCTGATAAGCTTTGGACTGAGATAACCTATTTTTTACAGTCTTTGTTATTTTTGGTTTTGCCCGGCTTTACGGGGAGATGCACTGTCAGATGGATTAAATGACATGGGTTGCTCTGCTTCCACCGAACAAGGTTTGTGTTCATACGTCTTGTCCTTCCGCAGCTATGGAGAGAGAAGCGAGAGGGTTTTGTTTTTTTAAAATGAAGCACATTGCGCTGATGTGTGAGTTTCGTGTCTGATTGCTGAGGAATACTTGGATACTGTTGCTAGGTTTCAGGACTGAGTGCCTGTATAATTATGCTGTAGATATGTATAGATGATGGACAGAGCGTGGTGTTTTCAAACAGATTTCTTAATGCAATATTTTGGGTATATGTTTGTGCGTGTGTGTATTTATGTGTGAGAATGTAAAATCCGTGCTGATAGTGAGCAATGATTCCTTTTTTTAAAAAAAATACCTGTTTGGTAGATTTCACCTGCTGTGAAATAAAATAGACCTGATTTGAGAGAAGTATTCAGTTTTCCTGGCATCTTGACTGTGAAATGTGCTACCTACCATGAAACAGACGATGATATTAAGTAAACACGGTATCCTTTTGTGTTTGCAAGTAGAGCCAGCAGGTCCTGGGGAAAACCGCAAATTCTAACCTATCTCATTTCATCAAATGGGCTCGATTGGGGTCAGGGTGGTCGAGCCTTCCCTTTGCGAGCTTTAAGAATGAACCTTCCCAAGGAAAGCTGAGCTGGTATGTTCCCTAGAATGATGTAGCGAGCGCACAGCTGTTGTCTGGATTCCCAGAGAATATTTTCCAAGCAAGAGGGAGGGAGGACATCATAAAGCCGTAGCAGCCACAGCAGCCTAAGCGGATGTGAGCAACATGCCACCGTACCCGTCACGGCTGGTTCTGTGCCTGTCTCGCCTCCCTCTGCGGAGCCGAGGGAGCTGTGCAGGGTGCGCGGGCCGCGTGGGCGAGGTTCCCCATGTGTGTGTGCGCCTGGCTCCCTCCGTACGTAGGGGCCGCTTGCTGTGTCCGGGCACCGCCAGCCCTGCTGCTCCCTGTGAGCCTCCAGGTCTCGGTCATCCTCCTTTTCGTGTCTGCTGAAGGGCTGGTCATGCACCTGATGCTGCGGTTCTCCCATCCTCCGCTCTGTCCATGTCAGTCTAGAAGTTTTATTCCCAAATCCTAAAACACAGCTGACGTGCCGGGACGTGAGCTCGGGCAGTGGCCTCTTGTGACAGCCGCGAGTTGCACATGTGTCCTGCGGGGATGGTGTTTCACATGTGGCCGACTTCCGGCTCTGATGTCCGGGTGAGTGTCGACGTGGGCATCCACCGTGGTCTTTGGTCTGTCCGAATGCTGTCCCCCCAGGGACTCTTGTCGTCTTCGTCCTGACCGGGTGCAGCAGTGACCAGGAGGCCTTGACCTCCTGTTGCATGTGTGTTTCTGTGTGCTTTGTCTTCACTGCCTGCGTTCTGTCCCTGGGGCTCACCCACGCCTGCTGGTGCATGCCACGTGGCCTTGGAACGCTGCTCGAGGGAGGCCTGGGCTAGTGACGTATCCTTCTGTGGTTGCTCCCCTCGGAGTCCCTGGCCACGGTGCCCCACACGCAGTGGACACGCATGGCTGCTGGAGAGCGTGTCCCACAAGAGATGCTCAGCGCATCCTCCCACCTGCCCACACACATCTGCTCCTTCCTGTCCTCTGGGTTGATCTGTCCCCCAAACCCAAGCCTTTCCAGCTGTTTGCTTCCTGGTCCTGGGCAGGTTGAGCCCCTGGGGAAGAGGCCCACACCACTCTGTCCCCTGCAGAAGAGTGGAAGCCCCGAGACCCGCCGCCTCTCCCAGACCCTCAGCCACGTGTTCTCTACAAAATTCCTTTCAGTGTAAGCATATCCTTGTCCCGTGTCTCCCAAGCGCATCAGGCCCCAACCCCTTTTATAACAAATGTTGTGTAGCATCACCTCCATTATCTTCAGGTGAAATTCACGGATAACCTAACCTCCACATGTAATTTTAAAAATCGGCATAACGTCCTGACTGTCATATAAAGGAATGGGAAGCAGAGAGGAATTGACAGTGCAGCGATCCGTGCTTCAGTGAGGGGTTGTCCTCCTCTGGAGGAGCCAGTGCAGGGGTGGACGCTCGTTCACAATCACCATCAAATTCGAGAGCTCCCTGGACGGCTGTGACACCAAGAGTACTCCGCTGTCAGTGGTGGGGTTTCAGAAATGGTGCACACCTCTTAGTAAAGTTCTGGACCAAACACAACATACTCTCTCTTTCATTTACGTGGTGGTTGCATTCCCGGAAGATTCAGTGAATGTCAAAACTGTGCAAACGTATGCATGTTTGTAAGTCAGACGGAGGAGGCTGTGCACTCAGATAAACGGGTTTCGAATCCATGTGAATGTCCGTCTGGCAGGTCATTCACAATTCGTTCCGACTTTTCCATGCATTGCTAGACATATAGCGTGTCTGGCCCCTGGCCACCACAGGTGAGAAGTACACCCCCCACCCACCAATTATTGGAGCAACCCCTAAAGCCCCCTCTGGTGGGAGAACCTCTACTTCCAGTATGAGCTGGGGCTCGTGCCTGGGGCTCGGGGCAGAGGCGGGCCCAGACTCTGCATGCTGCTCTCACCTCTGCGTCCATTCTCCAGGAAGGCTGCTCTCCTGACCCTGAGTGCCCACTGTACCCGCTGCTCGGTCCTTGCCCTTCTCTGACCAAGGGGTTCTTGGCCCTGAGGGTTTTCTTCCAGTTCCTTGCCTCTGATCCCAGGTCCTGGAGCCCCCATCCAGGGCCCTCTGCACACGATGCAGAGCGCCAAGGTCCAGGCGGTGGGCTCAGACGAGCGAAGATGCCCTTCCGGAGGGTGAGGTGCGTGGTTGGTTGCCCTCCTCTGCTCCGGGCTGGGATGCTGCTCCCGTCCTTGCTGTCCATCGGCACCTCCATCTGCCCTGCTCCTCCCACCTGGGGGCTCCCAGTCCTCCCTGCAGCCTCACCCACGTTTACAGGCACGTCCCAGCCCAGAGTCCAGGCTGGTTCCTGCTGCCCATCCTTTGCTCCGTCTGCGGCTGTGCCTCCAGATGTGGGTCCGAGCGGGAGGGAAGGTGCACCCTGGGATCCCTGGCTTTGCCGCCCCATCCTGCTTGGCCTCCTCCCCCCTCTCCCGGCCCCCTTGTCCCCTTGGCCCGGGTTCTAGCTTTTCTCCACCCCTTGCCGTTCTTCTCCCGCCGTGACTGTCCTCCTGGTGGAGGCCCTGGGCCAGGCTCCGGGGGTCGGCGGGGCCGAGACTTTGTGTCCTGGCTGAAAAGCTGGACTTGCGGCCGTCGGTTTCCTGCATCTGGAGAACATCTGTGCCTGTGGGAGAGAGCGGGGGGCTGAGGTCAGCGTTAGGAGGCACTAAAATCTGCCCTGCCTAGCCCAAACCCGTCTCTGCACCGCCCTAGCCCAGTTGCCCGCCACGTTCTGTCTCCCATCGACGCCTGGTCACGGGCTCCCATCTCAGAACCTGCAGCCGTGACAGCGGGACCTTCCAAGGAGAGTAGCCCTTGGCTGCTTCCATCTTGGTTGTTGCCTCTGGGCCATTTGCCATTTTACCCGGGAAGACCAGTTTCCCCGCTGCTCGGAGATACGCATTAATCCGTCACTTATAGGATAGGGACCAGGAGTACATTACCCCTCGGCTCACCCAGCTCCTCTTCCCACGGAAGCAGCCCCTTCTCCCTCGCCCCCCTGGAGCTCACCCTCCTCTCCTCCTCCTTCTCCTCCTCCATGCCAGCTGACCTGTCCCTTAACTCTGGTCCTCAGTATGTCCCTCTGGGGGATGAGGGGTGTCCATTTGAGGTTTTCAAACTTCTCTTTAGCGATGGTGAATTAAGTGCATTTTTACCTCGGACAAAAGATCCCGTACCTGAAGGAGGCCTGGAGTTGTGCTGCTCACCCCCACTTCCCACCGCTGGAGGGAGAGTCTAGTGGGATCTCCTGAAAAGGGAACAATCCAGGCTCCTTGGTGATTAGCCCCTGTTTTAGGATTTGCACCGCCCTGCCCCTGGTCTTCATGGTGAAAGCTGTAGAATCTTAAGGAGTTTTCAGGAGTAATTGACTTTTGGGGATGACCCCAGGAATACACGGACTCAGAACGTGAAGGAGTCCAGTGGAAACTTAGACCCGCCAGAAACCCAGGCTTCCCCCTGGGAGATGCTGTGCCTGCCTGAGCGCAGGCTGTGCCCTGGAAGCTTCCATCTCAGCAGGATGCCCATCCTCAGACACAGGCTCCTCGGGTCTAGTGGGACCAGACGCTGCATCTGCCCACCCCAGCCCAGAGCACACCCCATGGAGGCCAAGAACCAAAACCGGACCAGAATGGCCCTCGAGCTCGCTCAGGCACGCTCCCCCGGCTGCACTAGGAAGACCGTGTCCACCCGCAGGTGACACGTGTGGAGCTCCTGGAAGTTCCTTGATTCCCTCCTGCCTATTCCCCCTTCTGTCTTCCGGCTCCTTCCACGCAGGTCAGACAGCTGCTGTTCTGTCACACTTTCTGCTCCTTTGTTCAACTGTTGCCTTTTCCCAGAGCACTTTCGCCCGTCCCCCTACAGCCACCCACACCCCTCTTCTAAGATCCTTTCCATCTTCCAGCGGCTCTTCTCGCCCTCCCTGCTCTCCCAGCCAGCCCGGCCGACCCCCTGGGCCTAACACCCGTTTGTGGGACCTCTGGGCTTATTTCACAGAAATCGAGGTGCACAGTTTATCCCCCAGGCTGGATGGGCAGCTCCCGAGACAAGGCTCTGGGTGTCCCCCTGCCCCCAGCTCCGGGACCTTGCTTTTGGCTGGAAAGCTGCACGGCCAGTCATTACTGAATGGACCATAGAGCAGATGGATGCTGGGCAATGAAACTTGGTGGGCGGCAGCTTCACAAACAGCTGGCTACCCCCAAATGCCGGAAGGTTCCTTTACCCTTCCAGGGAGAGTGTTGGGACCCATCTGGGCTCTGCTCTGACCCCTCACCTGTGACCTTCCTTTGTGATGCCCCTGTGTCACCAGGCCTGGGAGCGACTGCAGGACCCCAGACAAGGTCTGTCCTGATCCTAGGAGGGAGGTCCCTCCCCCAGTGTCCTGCTGCGAGGACCCCGTCAGCTCTCAGCAAGCCTGGAAAAGCCCACATAGCCTTTCGGGAAAGGTACTCACCCCAGAATTTCTGGACTTACCTGTTTAGGTAAGTCGGGAAATAATCGCAGAAATCTTCATTTTTGTTGAGATCAAAGGCAGCTGGGTAGTGGAACCTAGAAAAAAGCATTAGGCCACGTGCCAGAGGATGTGAGTTCTGATCTAGAATCTTCCGTGTGAGCTGGGGCAGCCACAGCATCTCTCCGGGTCTCCCCTGCCTGCCACGGCTGCATTTAGGATTCTTTCTTGATTAGGGCTCAGGCCGAAATCAACAGAGTGAACTAAGTGTCCTTTCTTAAGTTCTTCGTGGGCTCGGAGGCATTTGAGCCTCAGAAAAGGGGCTGAGGGCTGGGAAGACTGTGCGGGGTAGAATTCCACTGAATGCAGAAAAAGTTTCTATTCTGGTTTTAATGAGCATAAGTGGAGAGACTTTAAGAAGGTTTTAGTCAGAGAGAGAAGAACTCATAAACTCATACACGTGCCCACGTGAGTGGTTCCGGTTTTAGCCGAGCCAGCAGGGGCAAATCGCGGAACCAATGGAGGGGCAGTGGTTGTCAGAAATGAGGCAGAGGAAGAGCCTCATCCCCTGGCTCTTGGGGGATGAGTCTCAAGTCCTCTCGGTCAGCTGGGTCCAGGCACAAACAGAGACATCAGTAGACACTCTTGTCCCTGAGGCCATCGGTCACATGGGTTGCCTTGACCAACGAGGCCACCAAGATGGGAGTGTCTCCAGGAAAAGGACAGTAAATATCCCCAGAAAACGTTGACCAGACCCGTGAGAGGTCCATCAGGGTCTTCTGAGGGAGAGCTGGAACGTTAAGAAGGGCAGGTAACGTGACCTGGACAGGCGGGATTCTACCAGAGCTGGGGCTGAGGACAGGGAACCCAGACCCTTCTCTTCAATCAAGGTGCCTTCCTTCAGTTATCAGCCAATGGCAAGTTCTAGGCCATCTGGTCCTCCTGCAGCCAGCAAACACCATAGACGTTACTATACAAAGTTGGCTCAGAAAGCGTGGCCACCTATCCGAGTTCACACTCTGCTCATTGGCGTGAGGTTGGGGTTCAAGCCCAGGCCTCCTGGCTCTGCCTCTTGTCCATCATGTCCTCTGCTTTCTTGCGGAGTTATCTAGCTATCGGAAGATAAATTCAACTCCAGAAGTGGAAAAAGTTTTAAGAACACCATGTTTCACTCCTTTTTTTATGAATTACTGATATTCTTTTGGTGCCCAGAACAGAAATAAAAATAGTGATGAGGAAGCGATAAGACAAGATTGTGGGGGCCGGCCCTGTGGCATAGCGGTTAAGTGTGTGCGCTCCGATGCTGGCGGCCCGGGTTTGGATTCCGGGAGCGCACCCATGCACCGCTTGTCAGGCCATGCTGTGGCGGTGTCCCATGTAAAGTGGAGGAGGATGGGCACAGATGTTAGCCCAGGGCCAGTCTTCCTCAGCAAAAAGAGGAGGATTGGCATGGATGTTAGCTCAGGGCTGATCTTAAAAAAAAAAAAAAAAAATTGTGTGGCCGGAGTCAGGTGGTAATATTTGCTCATTTCTCAGTGGGGCCATCCTTGTGTTCCAGTTGTAAGAATCTCATCGAGTTCTCCTCTGCTCAGCCAGCTGGACGGCTCCCAGACAGACGACCTCCCTACTTGCCCCAGGAGCTGGTGGGAAGGGGTCTGAGTCCTTCTGGATTTCTCCAAGGCATGGATGGTGATGGACCAAGCTAACAGACAGTCAGGCATTGGGGTGGCCATGCCTCTGGCCGCCAGGAGAGGAGGTTCTGCCTCTAGATGCTTGCTCAGCTGGATTGTCTCAGCTAGAATTCCAGCACCATTTCTCAGAGCTGGGGATGCCTGTGGTTGAAAGTGAGGTCATGGATGTAAAATGCCTAGTAGTGTCTGGTACAAAGTGGCATCCAGTAAATCCTGGGTGACATATAGAGACGTATACGTTCTTCATTCCATCAAAAGCATGCTTTATGTGGAAGCCCCGCCTCCCCTGCCCTCTTCAGACCATGCCATCTTTCTGGAGATGCACATTTCTGCCCCTGACTGCCCAGTGTCATTGAGGGTGGTTTGCCCAGCGTGCTGGTGCTGGGAACAAACCCAATTTTGTCTTCTCATTGACATCACCATTTAGTATCCTAATCCCTTGAGATATTCATAGCCAACAGCAAACCTTTTCATGAATGGCAAAGAGTCCTGGAAAATGGCGAGAGCGATGGGTGATGGTGGGCACATCGCTGCACTCGGTCTCCTTCACAGAGAGCAAGGAGGTTAGTTCAGGGGGCTGCTGTGGGCGCTGCCTTCCAACAGCCTCTTTGCAGTGACCCTGAAAAAGGGAAATATCTCAAGTAGTTCTGCCCAGTGTCTCTTGTGAAATAGCCACCTGCCCTGAGCCACTGGCTGAGGGGTTAGGGACCCTGTCCTCTTCTGGCCTGCACTCTGCCATCTCTGTTTCCTTACTTTGCTCATTAAAAGTGTCTTCGCCGTTGCATCCTCTTGTCTCATGAGCAGGTATTGTTCCTGAGAGCTTTGTAAGTGTCAGCCGTTGGCACACTTCCCTCCTTCTGGTGCTCACCGGCTTTGTCAGAGAATGTTAACATTTTCAAAGCAAATCGTGTCATATTCATTTAGAAGTAAAGCTCATGGCTTAGTGTCTCAGAATAGTCTCTGAGTTCTGGGATGCCACAGTTGTCATGGCAATGGTTCTTTGTTTTGGGGAACACAGGCATTATCCTGTAAACTGCATGGGTCTGAGCTGCAGGTGTCACCTCCCTTGGGACTGCCATCCAGCAAGGCTGAGGTACCGGTACCGATGGACTTGGGGACTGTCTCCATCCTTCTGTTTTCTGTAGGCGCCTGTGACAGGCTTCAACCTTTTTAATGTCTTGGGCTGAGTGGGGGATATGGCATAAGTGAGTAAGTAGAGGGATAAACAGAGGAAGTATGTTCATCCTGCCCCGAGGAACTGGGTCCTTTGGGGTGTCATGGGCTCCCGTCCTTTTGGCAAACCAAGAGATCCCAAACTCTTTGTCAGGCTCAAGCGTGACCCCGGATTTTAGCACCAAGCAAAGGAGCCCATGACTATTAGGACAGCGAGAGATGAGAATTGCTGCAAATCAGTTTTTAACTAGCCACACTGGGAAGGAAAAGGGATTATCAGGAGGTGTCAGGGCGTGGAGGAGACACACCAGAGTTGGCATGATCGTGGTCCAGGGACAGATCACCCATTGCACATGGCTCGTGGCCCCTGTGCACCATGACCGTGGTCTGTGGAGGGCACCCATGTGGGCAGGCGTCTCTCTTCTCTCCATCCAGCCGTTTCATCACTTCCACTCACCAAGCCTGCAGCCCGCCCTGCCCTTCCAGGAAGGATGTTTGTCCTTATCCACTTCCTCCCCACCGAGCCCCCACCCCACAGCCTCTCCTTCTTATCTTTCCTCATTGTGCACGTGTGTTCTCTTACCTCTCCGCTGTGCACCGTCTCCTCTGCAAATTTTAGGGCCGGGAGCGCTGTTTTCACTCCCATGCCCCCCCCCACCACATGCTGAGCACGAGAGAAGCAACAGGACAGCCATCGGACGATGGAGGAACCACACCCTTTATTTGAAAAAAGATCTCAAAAGTGAAAGCTTTTTCGTAACTCGTTGGCAGTCAGACTCGACCCGAACTGCTTTGAGGCTATTTTTAGCCTTTATTTATCCTACTTAGTGTGATTATTCATCCACCCCCTGCAGGAATCCTTGTGTGATTGATTATGGGACTCTGCCCGGACCCACCAGCAGTGTAATGTAATATGCAGCATATGCACCATGACTGTCACAAAGCCGGGCAACTCGAAAATACCAGAACACCTCTGGCCCCATGGCTTTCCGAGACGGTGCCGTGGATCTGTATTTGTTGAATGAACGAAAAAGTTCCTAATCCAACAATAACCCCGAGTCTACCTTTTAAGCATTTCAAAGGATGCTTTCAAGATGGTATTGCCACAGAGGGTGAGATATGCCCTTGCTTTAAATATTAATGGGAATCTCATATGGAAATCACAGATGCCTTCAGAGAATCTCTCAGTCAAGTTCAAACAAGGACTTTGCCTCTTCTACTGTGCACCCAGCCCCCTCCTGCCACCGTGTGTCCACAGTTTCCCATAAAACCGTCCTGGGCCCTGGGAGGGCCAGGTGTGTCTCCCTTTTGCTGTCTTTTGGGTTTCTTCTCTTCTGATCGGGACACTGTGGTTTTTTTCTCTTCTAGATCTGTTTCCTTTCTTTTCCTGCCTGGTTTGCTCAGCAGATGTGTTGGGGGATCTGCAGGGTCCGGGCACACGGGCTCGCAGCCTCCATGAGAGGCAGGCGTGGACTCAACATGAGGAGGTGCCCTCAGACGGGCTGTGCGGGACATCTCAGCGAGGGGCAGAGTGACCCTGAGGTCCTGCTGCACCCTGACTCTGCTCTCTCTCCCACCCCTTCTCCACCCCCCGACACCCGTGACCCCCCTGTGCTGGTGGCTTGCAGAACTCTCCTCTGATCTCTGCTCGGAGCCTCATACCCATCTTCTGCAGGATCTGCCCACCCGGTAACCCAGACCCCTCGATCCCAGGGTGCCGTCTGTTGTGGGCTGGATTGTGTCCCCAGAAATTCATATGTTGGAGCCCTAATCTCTGATACATTCAGGTCAACATGTGACCTGAATCACCTCTTTAAAGACCCTGTCTCATCTCCAAATACAGTCACTTTCGTAGGTACCGGTGATTAAGGCTTCATTAGAGGAATTTCAGGGGGACACAGTTCAGCGAATAATATGCGGTGCCCACCTGGACGCAGCCTCTGCCTTTGGGAACCCCTTCCCCCCAGCTCATGGACACTGGCCCTCGGGGCGAGGATCAGGGCAGCTTTGCGGAAGAGAACTGCTGAGGGCGAGAAGGAAGCAGGACGTTTCCAAGGCTTTCTGCTCTGGGGCCCCATCCTGAAGTGATGACCTAGGCCTGGCACGGGCAGTTCCTGTGAGGTGATCCTTGTCCTCTATTAACTGATTGTGTCCTCACAGCCAGGTGTGGACACGGTACAGCTCCACACACGGGCCACGAGCATGGGCTCTGGAGCCCATTTTCTCAGTTTGCGTCTTGACTCTGCCACTTACGGGCTGTGTGACTTTGGACAAGTTACTTAACCTCTCTGTGCCGTAGTTGCCTCCTCTCTATCACAGGGATAAGTAACAGTCCATCACCTCACGTGGTTCTAGTGAGGATTACTTGTCTGAGCCGTGCCTGGCTTGAAGCAATGGTGATGGAGGGACTCATTATTATTACTATCGTCATTATTATTGTAGTATTATCCCCACTTTACAGATGGAGAAACTGAGTCCTAGGAGTTTATATAACTTGGCCTAGAGACTTATCATATAGGGCACAGGGTAGGGACACAGGTTTGTCCAAGAAGAGATGGCACAGCCCCAGGTCCACGTCTGTGTGTCACCCTGACCCCAAGCAGATGGATTTCTTTTCCAGGTTCACCACCTTACTCTCCTACAGGCTCTCTCTTGGCTGCACTGCTGAAAGAGAGAAACAGGGAGCCTTCCCTGAGAGGAGAAAACCCTTCCTACCCCACTTCCTACTCGTGTTTTCAGTTATGCCATCAAATGCTCAGGAGCGGAGATGCCACGTGCCGGCTCTGGGTCCTGGGTGGCGAGCGCGGTAATTTGCATCATCTGCATGGGCGGCCGGCTGATGATTCCACCAAATTGATGGCCCAGAATGGACACTGAGCAGTCTCAAGGGAGGCAGCAGTGGGTGATGGAACTCAGTGCTGACAGATAGACCGTCGGTGCCTGAAGCCCAGACGGATGGGTGGGAAGTGGGGACCAGCGTTGTGGGAGCAGTGGGGGGCCGCGTACCTGGCACATCTGTGCTTGGCACTCGAACCCTTCCTGGGGAATGCTAGAGAGACGTCGGCTATAAAGGTCAGAGCAGTAGATTATTGTCACAGGATAATGACTGTACCACTGGGTAAATGTTAAAGGACCTCTTTTACTGGGGTGAGATGTGGGTGTCTGGCCGGCTCTGAATTCAGTGCGTAATGAATACAGATCTGTAGGCTCCGTCCTCCCAAAGCGCCATGGCCGCGGTCACCCCTCAGTCACGGGCCAGCGGCCTGGGGAGGCACTCGTGACCCACAGACCAGGAACGAGCAGCCTGCTGGCCGCATGTCCTGTTCCGGCTTAGCCCACCGGCCCACCCGCCCGCGCCACACTCCTCGAGGGTGCACGTGGCTGTTGGCTGTCACATGTGCCACTGTCTTTCTTGTCCCTCTGCTGGTGGCCCTGGGCCTCCAGACCTGCTCTAGGCCCTGCCACTCATGTGGAGTTGGGCCACTTACAGCACTCCCCGTTGGCACTGTCCACCTGTTCCGGATTCTTCCACAGACTCAGGTGAGAGTTCTCTCTCGGGCACCCCACTCTCCCCCTCTCCCTCCCGGGATCAGGTCCTGTCTAGGCAGCATCTGAACACTTACTGGCCTCCAACTTAGGACCAAAACATTTCTTCTGGGGTTTGGGAGAATCCAGGGTGGGGGTCCCTTCCCTGAGGACCTCCTGCTAAGGGCACCTGGTCTGGTCCGCATCCCTCTGGACTCCAAGCTCCTAGTTCCCCTCCGTGGTCCCCATAAGATGTTATTCATCTGGCCCCTGGCTCCGGCATCTTTTGGAGTGAGCCCCGGGGAGGAGATGAAAGGACACTCCAGTGGGGTCGCTGATGGGCCCTCTTCTCTTACCTAGAGATGTCCCTGGGACTCTGCTCCCACGGGACACGTCCTCAGGGCCAGTGGGCGCCTGTGCTGTGTCCAGCCATGCAATGGGAGGGTGGCTGCCTCCCAGAACACTGTGAAAATGTCTCCCTGGGAAAACACCACTGGATCCCCGAGGGTGGACAGACCCTCTTTTGGAGCATGAGTCCCCAGGTTGTGTGGGCGTGGGCATCTTTGCTGCACCCCGTAAGCTATTGCCCGGGCAAGGGGAGAAGGCGTGAAGGCTGCCTGGCAGGGGCTGGCCGTCCCGTGGAGGAAGAAATCCAGAGTCACTTCCCAGGGAATGAGTACAGCAGGTGGAGGTTAATGGCAAGGGAAGGTCAGGGGCCTCACGCTTCCTCGACCCCCCGTTGGCCCCGAGCGGCCCGCCCCAGGTGGGAGTTCCGTGGGGGTCTCGTTCCCGATTTGCACTGGGACACTGCGCTTTCTGCCGAAGCACCATGCTCTTGAGTTGCACCTGGCGACAGGGATGAAAATTTGCCTGGTACACACAGGAAATCTCCAGCAAAAACAGACCTTTAGTAGCAACGAAAATCTCCCGTTTGCTTGTTGCCTGTCGCTCCTTTCACGAACTGATAAGAAAAGTCACTCTGGCTGAGACAGGACTTCTGATGTTAAACGGCCTCCTGTTGCCCGCTGTCCTCAGACCCAACATGCACGCTCGCTGCTGACCTCGGGTGCAAGAATCACCAGGGTCTCTTGGCAAATTGTAATTTTGACTTTCTGGGAAATCAACAGAGAGGAAGGCTTGGAAACTTTCTTTGTAGCCAAATGTCGCGTCCTGAGTGTTTCTCGGTCTTATCTGCTCCTGGTTTGCATTTTCTGTCCTGTTCCAGCTCTCCTTGTCGCGGCCTTGGAATGCTAATTACCCGATTCTCACTCAAGTGGAGCTAGGCTCCTGCCTTCTCTTCTCTTGTGTCGGGGTCCCTCCAAAAATCATTTTCCCCCATTGGGTGTGGAAAGGAGACAACAGGACTGTGTCCCCCACGTTTTCTTCTGCTCCAGCTCTCCGGTTGGCAGGGGAGCAACTCTGTGTGCCGTCTGGGGTTGGTGCCTGCATTTTGCCGAGAGGGTGTAGACCCGAGCCTTTCTTGCCTGGGCCACTGATCAGGAAGAGGAGGCCACCTCAGGCCTTCAGACCGAGCAGGGAGTTGGGCACAAACGTGCTGACGGCTGCAGGAGCCTGAGGGACAGTGGAGGAGCCCCCGTGACTGAGTAACTGCAGGGAGAGGGGGAAGGAGGGCGGGTGATGCCGGCGTCCAGGGGTGAAGCAACTGTGAGTGGGAGCCACACCGGGGCTGGGACCACCGAGGGGGCTGGGACCACCGAGGGGGCCCCGTGACGGATGCACACCAAATATGTCATCTGGTGATTGAAGTCGCCTGAGGGCGGGAACTTGAGTATCCTCTTGGCTGCTGGATCCTGGGGTAGGGCCAGGTGGTGTTCAATTTCTATGAATGAACGAGCGAATGAATATAGGACTCGCTCAGAGAGACAGGGATCTGGTTCGGTGCTGGAAGAAAACTTCCTATCCGGCTGCATTGGAAGGCGTGTCAGGAGTCTCTAAGGGGTTCGAGGGTGATTTTGAAGATGCATGGTTCACCTCACCTTCTGCCTTTTGAGCCTGCCCCCCCAGGTGTCCCATCCTATGGCTGCCGTGGGTGAAGCCATGGGAGGAGGAAGTCACCCCTGAGAGCAGGCGTCCAGCGAGGCCCGGCCTGGGCGTGCATGCTGGATCTTTTAAGAGGAAGGCCCTGTACTTTAGTAACAATGCATCTAGAATATGTAACTTCCCACAGGACAAAATCTAGCGGAGCCGAAAAGCCAAGGGAAGGAAGGAATGTGGTCTCAGTTCAACAACTTTCAGGCAATTCTCTCTGCTTCAAAATTACTAAGCGTGGAATTTCCTTTTCTTGCCAAGTTGCTTCTTAATTATTTTATTGGTTACTTTTTTGTGGCATAATAAAATAGAAAGTTAAGTTAATCAGCTTATTCACATGTATTTATTGTATTTATAGAAGTGCAATCATTTATTAATTTTTTATTAAATTTATTTAAATTACTTAAACAAATAAAGATATTTTCATCAAAGTAAACATAAAAAGGTCACAGTTTACAGATGAGCAAACTGAGGCAGTTTCTATATTGTTATAAAGAACATGCGCACTGGGAGAGCAGCTTTGGGGAGAGAAATAGCAGACTTTGGGAGAGATGTGGATTCCACTCCAGACCCCATCCTTGGCAGCGCCCGGGGGCTAACACTATAGGGTTGTTGGGGAATGAGGCGGCCGCATGTCATCAACGCTGGGCCTCGGAAGCTCCTTTACCACAGGTGTCGCACAGAAGACTTCTGTGCTTTCTAGGGGAGGACCGCCTGACTCACCACCTGAATTCGCTTACCTGCTGCCTGAGTTCACTTACTCACCACCTGAGTTCGCTTACTCACTGCCTGAGTTCACTTACCTGCAGCCTGAGTTCACTTACCCACAGGCTGAGTTTACTTACTCACCAGCTGTGTGCTTACCTGCTGCCTGAGTTTACTTATCCACCACTGGAGTTCACTTACCCGCAGCCTGAGTTCACTTAACTCACAGATGGATTGGTTGCCCAGTCTGCTGTATTCTTTCTGTGTCCCTTCAGAATAGGGACATTCTAGACTCTTTGTCAAGCTAAATTTAGACATTGTCCAGTTCTGCAATATCTTTTCTTTTCTGTACAGTTGCTTTTCCAAGTGCCCATGAGCCAGTCCCGGGATTAGAAGTTGCATTTCTCTGGGTGCCCATGGTGGAGCTGCAGGTCTGACTCCTCTGACCTTCCCCGGCATCTGAAGGACCCCTCAACCCCACTCCTGGGGTCTCAAAGGAGGGTTGTCTTACAGCTCGGGCTGCTATGACAAAGTACCATAGACGGGGTGACTTATGAACACCAGAAATTCACTTCTCACAGCTCTGGAGGCAGGAGGTCCGAGATCAGGGTGCCAGCACCGTTGGTTCTGTGAGAACACTCTTCCCAGTTGTGGACAGCTGACTCTGGTTGCATCCTCATGTGGTAGAAAGAGAGTGAGCTAGGTATCCAGCTTCTTCTTATAAGGGCACTAATCCCGTCATGCGGGCCCCATCTCAGGACCTAATCCCCTCCCGAGGCCCCTCCTCCAGATCCCATCAGGTTGGGATTAGGGTTTCAGTGTAAGAATTTGGGGGACACATTCAGTCCATTGCAGGATAGAGAGCCTCCCACAAGCCCGCTGGTTTTCCCTTGAGAAATCCCCAGGTCACTGGGTGACCTTGCCCAGGACACTTCTCACTGGTCCTCAGTTTCCTCATCTGACAGGAGGGACCCGGGGTGACATGTGGCCTGAGCCACCATCATGGCACGGTGGACGTTGCTGAGCACACGACAGACTTCCTCTGAGCTCTGCAGATGCAGAGGGTCTCAAGACAGCCTGAAGCTGGGTTTTATTCTCACCTTCTTTTGTTTTTTTTTTTTTCTTTTGCCCCGACACTCCCATCTTCCTCACCACCCCTCCTTCTTCCTTCTCAACCCTCCCTCCAATTTGGAAATGTGCAAATGGGAAGAGTCCCGGCAGGGTTGCCACGGCAACAGAGCTGGTTTTCACTTTCAGAACGGTGCCCACGTGGTCAGTAGCAAGGGGCCGGGACAGGGTGTGTGGCGCCTCCCACTCGTGGCTGCTTGTATTAGTTGTCAGATACTAAGACAGGGGGCCTTAAACAGCAGAAATGGACGGTCTCTCCCTCTGGAGGCTGGAAGTCCAAGATCAAGGTGTCAGCAGGGCTGGTTCCTTCTGAGTGCGTATGGGAAGGATCTGCTCCAGGCCTCTCTCCTTGGCCTGTAGAGGCTGTCTTCGTGTTCACGTGGCCTTCCTTCTCTATATATGTCTGTGTCCTAATCTCCTCTTCTTATAAGGACACCAATCATACTGGATTAAGGCCCACGCTAGTGACCTCATTAAGTGGATTACCTCTATAAAGACCCTATTTCCAAATAAGGTCGCATCCTGAGGTCCTGGGGGTTAGGACTTGAGCATATGAATTTGGAGGAGAACACAAGTCAATCCATAACACTGCTGATGGTTGGTATCAAGGGGCCAAAATGGGGTGCTTGTGTCTCTTCCCCATGGCTCCAGCCCAAGATGCCAGAGAGAGAGTATCCAGATGTCTGAAGGGAGCTCCACAGCAGGCCACAGGTGCATTTCCACCAGCCCAAGGTATTGTAGACTAAATGCCACCTTTACTGGGGTCCTGAGAATGAAGCTTTGGTTTCGGAGCAGGTGGACGAGCTCCAGAGAAAAGGAAAACCCCCAAGAACTCGTGTTTTCACAGCAGGTGCCCGGGAGGTTTACTGGTGCCCAAGGGGACCAAGTAGACGACGCTCGGGGCTCATCCAGGGCCTCTTGGCATTCATTCGGCTGGAGTGAGGCCAAGCGGTGTGCTTGGGCTCCTGGGCATGAGACATTAGCCTGGGGTCATGGGGTCAGATCAGCTGAGACAGCAACAAGGATGTAAATATAGCAGCGTGGGCAGAGTTCTTGGGGACAGATGTCAGCCACAGAGGATGTCCCGGTGGGCGGTTGACCACAGGCCAGGCCCTCCTGACCTGAGGCCTCTCTCACCTACTGTCTGGTCCTGCAAGGTCATTTTTGGTTTTGCACTGGAAAATTAGCTGTCACCTCTACTTCATGTGTTCCTGTCGGATTTGTCCTGGAGTGTCATGGCATTCAGGGTTCTTCTGGGATTTTCTTAGGTTGAAAGAGCCTCCCTCAAGCCCCTCCATCTAAGGTAGGTGCCGCCGCCCCTTCTGTGAATCCTGGGGAATGGCCTCTGCCTTGCTCAGCAGGCCTGGTGGCCCTGTGTCCACCTGAGTAACAGTCATGTGCTGGTGGCCTGTCTCCTGCTGAGACCAGAGCCCCGAGGGATGGGTCTATGCAGAGTCCTCCATGTCCCTGTTTCCTGGCTGAGCATCTCGCCTAGAACTGGCACCTGGCCCTGTTGTTCTTGGGCTGTGAGGCTATGTGTGTGTTCACGCCCTGACTCTTACCTGCAGCTCACTTTTACTGTAGACTCTGTGTCCAGCTGCCCAGTCGACCACTCCTGTGGGGTCCCAGGGGCCTCCTCGATGCAGTGTGTCCAACACCAAACTCCCCCAGCGTCCAAGCACATGGATTTCTCTCTTTCTCTATGATCTACTCACTGTCCCAAGATGGAAACCTGAGCGTCATCTGCAATTGCTCCCCTGTTGTTACTCCATGTCTGATCCATCAGCCAGTCCTGTTTCACCTCCAGACTCCAAACTCCAACTAACCTATCCCACTTCTCTCCATTTCTGCTATCTCCACTCAGGCCCACATTCCGCCATCCTGCACACGGACCCGTGTAGTAGCCTTCTTGCTGGGTTCTTTGCTTCCACTCCTTCCACCTACAACCCAGTCTCTACCTCAGCAGCAGGAAGAGGGATCTTCCAAAAAAAACCTGAATCAGATCGTGTCACTCCACCCTCTACCCCAACCCTGACTGAGCCTCTTCATTACCCTCTCAGAGGATTTATCATTGACTCCAGTCTCCTTCTGGCCAGAGAGGCCCCGTGTGACCAGCTCCTTCCCAGCTCTCCACTTCGTCTCCTGCCACTCCCCTGCTGCACGCTGAATTTCTGCTGCCCCTCTGTCTCTTCTGCTCCTAGACCACCTCATCCAAACTGGGCTCTGTTCTTCACAATCACAGCTGTCTCCAGATGAGGTTGTTCATTTATTCATGTGCTTGTTTATCATCTGAGTCTAAGGACAGAGACCATGCCTGGCTTGTTCCCTGCCCTGACCCCCGTGCCGAGCGCGTAGTAGGCTCTCAGCTGAGTTTCAGGGTGGATGAAGGAATGTGTAGCTGGCCTTGGGTCTGCACCTACCGGATCAGCACGGGGGACGACCCCTGCAGGCTGCACTGGTGACCGGGGGGTGCTATGTTTGCTTCCTGCTGGAAGTTCAATGACTCGAACCCCTTGCTCTGAGTGACAGAGTTAACCAGCGTTGTACAAGAGGCTAACTCAGTGCAGTTACACCTGAGATGGGTATTTGCGCAAGTTTTTTTTAACACCAATTTTAACCTAAAAAACCTGCTTTCCACCGAATGACTCCTAATGAGAATTTTGATGGAAATCATACGTTTTGATGCGAGTTCAGGTGCCGGTCAGGCTGGGTATTTTTTGTCAGGCAGAAGGCACAGTTAGCCCACCTCTCGTATCAGAGCTTGTTTCAATGCTGTGCAATGTAGGAAAACATATGAATTCCCATTTTCATACACTTTGGAGGTGTCAGAGCCCTTCCAGACCCTTTTTACGGTGTTTTAAAAGGTTTGGTCCTTTATGACCCATTTAAAAGGACGTTTAGAGGAGAAAAACCATTAGTAGATTAAGGACCTATTTATTTCCAAGTGGAAACAAAGGTATAACAGCGGGGCTCACTGTTAAGCATGGCCTTCCAACTGCAGTGGTAAAATGCTCAGGTGAGCGGCAGGATTTATTAACCCGGGGCCCGATTAGGCTGCCTGGCGGTATTGGCCACCGTAGAGCTGCAGCGCCTGTAGACTTAGCACGTCAGCGCTATCCCCTGTGCACACGGAACTGAGAGAGCCAGCACCATCCGCTGTGTGGCCAGCAGGCAGAGGGATGGCTGGTTTGTCATCTCTCCGGGTCCTGGGGAGAGAGCATCGTCTGAGCCACGCTTTGGGCTCCTGGAGAAGGGGGAGTTTGAACAAAGGCAATTGATGGTATGATTCACATACGCATTTTTTTTTTACTGGCTTTCACCTCCCCCCACTAGAATGTAAGCTCCTTGAGGCTATTGTGTTGATGACTTTGTCCCAAGTGCTTAACACAGTGCTGGCGCACAGTAGGTGCACATTCACAGTTTGTTGGGTGAATGAAGGAAAGGATGGGTGGGTGGATAGATGGCTGGATGATGGATGGGTGGGTGGATGGGTGGATGGATGGATGGATGGATGGATAGAATGATAAGTAGATGGATAGATATTATCACCCCCAACAAAAGTCAAGCTAAAAATAGAAAATGGGTGTGAAATCGTGTGTTATAGTTTTAGAAAGATATACAAGGTATTGGCATTGAAACAAGATTGTGTCTGCTTAATTCTATTGTATGAAAATGAATAAGTGCCTGTGTTATGTGGTCTGTGTGTGTGTTTGTGTGCATGGGGGTATTGCTTTGCCAGGTTTTTTAACTGCTGTATCTTTTCTTATCTTACTCCTCTCCTTTCCCACGTCAGAACTTTGGGAAGAAGCTGTGTTCTAGCCAAACTGTACCAGATTAAATCATCAATAGCATCTCCTTCCTTCCTTCCCTCCCATCCACCATCCTTCCATCCCTCCAACCGTCCATCCCTTCTTCTATCCATCCACCTTTCCTTCCATCTACCCATCTATCTGTCCATCTACACATCCATCTATCCATCCATCCATCCATCCATCCATCTACACATCCATCTATCTATCCATCCATCCATCCATCCGTCCATCCATCCATCTACACATCCATTTATCCATCCATCCATCCATCCATCCATCCATCCATCCATCCATCTATCCATTTATCCCTCTATCCGTCCATCCATCCATCCTTCCATCCATCCATCCATCTATCCATCCATCCGTCCATCCATCCATCCATCCATCCATCCATCCATCCATCCATCCGTCCATCCGTCCATCCATCCGTCCATCCATCTGTCCATCCATCCATCCATCCATCCATCCATCCATCCGTCTATCCGTCCATCCATCCATCCATCCATCCATCCATCCGTCCATTCATGCACCCACCCAGAGCAGTACGTACTAAGCTCTTTTTGACCCTGTACTTGGCACTCGTGCTACAGTGAGGGAAAGGACAGCTGAAGCCACATGGGGAGATGGACTGCTTCCCAATAAAAAAAAATTCTCAAGGGAGACTTTACTGAGGGTGGCATTTGGGCTGAAAGCTCTATGGTGGGAGGAGTCAGCCATGCGGAGATGTGCGGGTAGCACATTCCTGAAAACAGTGTTTGCCAACACCCTATGGTGGAAAAAATTTAGCTTTGGGATATCCTGGGCACCTGGGGTAGCCAGGTGTGGGTGTGTGAGCAGGGCAAGGGGTGCATAGTCCTGGAAAAGAGGTGGGAATGTTAGGCTGGAGCAGGAGCTGGGTCCCCAGAGCCTCATGGTCCAAGACCAGGAGTCTGGATTTTGTTCTAAACGTGATGAAAAACCTTTGAGAGGGTTTAGCAAAGGAGTCACCATGATGTATATTTTTAAGAGGAATCTGTGGACTGCTGTGTGGACAGTTGCCCTTGGGAGGCAAGGGCCATGCATTGGGAGGCTGCTGCTGTGTCCAGGGAGATACAGCAGTAGGCTCGGAGCTGGAGAGCCGTGGGCAGGCTGGGTAGCTGCCTCACTGCTGGGGATGGATGTGCTGGGTGATGCCTGGGTGTCTGGGTTGGCCGACTGGGTGGATGGCGAAGACTGGAGGAAGCAACAGGCTTGGCGATGTGCACAGCCACACGTGTGGTCTTAGACACAAGTATCAGTTGTCTCTGCCTACCTGACATGGTGTGTTAGCGATTAAATGAAGCAGCGGCCCGACTGCACAGAGCTGTGCAAATTTATTGGCTGCTGCTGCTGTTTTTTATATGAACATGGCAGTGAATTTTGATGGCTCCATTTAAAACGCGTTGTAGGCAGGGGATGGGAAGCAAATGTTCCAGGGTGGCTTCTCAGCAGCACTCAATGCTTTCTCGACAGAGCACAGGCTGGGGAGAAGCCTTACCTTAATTTTAGCTCCAGCACATTTGGGCTGGGAGGAAAGCTGAGAAGCACAGGTCACAGGCGTGCTATGATTTGAATAACTCCCTCTCCACGTGGCATCTTGCAACTTGCCGCAGGCCCTGAGAATCCGGGCTGCGGAGCAGGGATTCCACGACGGGGCCCGTAGGGCTGCGGCACCCCATCACGTCATGCTCAGGTCAGACAGGACTCCTGGGTCGCGTGTCACACAGCGCCTGACCAGCGGAAGCGCTGACTCGCCGCTACCTGCTGTTGCCGCCACCGTTCGACCTTCAGCAGAAGTCACAGCCTCTGAGCACTCTGTGCAATCATGTCCTGGTGTCTTTTCGGGAAGGCACGATGATGCGAATCTTCTCTCCTGCCGTATGCTGAGGCTGCTGTGCAGCGGGGCTCTCCGATTCCTCCTGGGGAGTCCCCCACCTCATGGATCCAATCTCCCTCTCTTGCGCCATGCCACCCTGAGCAGCAAGCACTGGGCCCCAGGGTGGACTGGAGCGCTGGGGGTGACAGCCTGGGCCCCAGGACCTGTTAGTCAACCGCTAATGAAGCAGGGGGTGTATAGAGGTCCCAGTGTTGCTGGAGGGGCGGTGGCTGGGGGGAACAGGCAGAGTGATGCTTGGCAAAGGACTCCAGGCACAGACAGACAGACAGACGTGGCTGTTGGAATCCCAGCTCTGCCACCGGCTTACTGGGTGGGATTTTGCAAGCCCCTTGAAACTCTGTGATTCAACAAAGCAGGAGTCGGGCGCCTCTTTATAGGGCTGTTTTACATGAAATAACGCATCAAGCAAGGCCGCAGGCTCACACCCTGCAGAGGCAGAGAAGGGGGCCAAGCCGGAAGCAGAGCACGGTGTTGTCCTCACACACACAGTTGGTCTGCGTTTCTTTTTCCTTCTTTTGGGGGAGACATGGAAATAAGGAATCTTTCTCTCTCTTCTAACCCTACACATTGCGGGGGCGGGGGCTTTGAGGACCCAGAGAGCTCACCCCTTCGGGGAACTGGCGCTCAGCTCTGCTGGTGGGTGCCATGCGGGAATGTGGGCAGGCTGCCACCAAATCCTCTAGGTGTGCAACTGTGGCCAAACTACAGGCTTTGTATATGAAATATCTCAACTTGTATATGTTAGTGACTTACTAAAATAAAAATTTGAGTTGGCCTCAGACCACCTCTTGGCAGCCTCTCTTAAATATATTAGCATAGAGCCTGACGAGTAATACTGTAATTTTCAAAGTACTGATCCACGCACCATCTATCCACCCATCATTCTGTCCTCTCACCCACCCTTTCATCCATCTGCCCGTTCACCCACCCGTCCACCACCCATCCACACACCCATCCTCCACGCATCCACACACCCATCCATCCATCCATCCATCCATCCTTCCCTCCATCCATCCAACTTCCCCACCGACCCATTCACCAAGCCATTCACTCTTCCAACCATCCATTCACTCAAGCTCCCACTCATTTATCCATCCATCATTCCAAGCACCCATCTACCCACCCACCCATTCATCCATCTATCCATCCATTCGTCTGTCCTCCCACCCACCTATCCACCCATCCATCCATCTGTCATCCATCATCTATCCTTCTTTTATTTCTTCCTTCCTTCTTTCCTTTCTTCCTTTTTTCTGTCATTCACCCATCCGTTCATCCATCTACTCTTTCTTTCTTCTTTCCTTCCTTGCTTCCGCCCTGTCTTCCTCTCATAATACACCCATCCATCCTTCCTTCCATCTATCCATCCATCCCTCTATCTATCCATTCATCCATCCATTCATTCCACATCTGTTGTGAGCATGTGGCCCCATCTGCCAGGCCGTGTGCTCAATGCTGAGGATGTGCCATGCACACAGAAGGCAGCTTTCCTGCCTTCAAGTTTTCCTGCCAGTTTATCTTCACCCACTGTCTGCTGTGAGGTTGAGGGCCAAGATTTGAACCAGAAATTCCTTCACTCCTGTTTTCCTGTGTCCACTGTGTTCACACCCAGGGAAGTGACATAATGAGCCGTGGTCAGAGGCTGGGCTGGGCTGGGCACCAGAGATCCTCACCCAGCCCCCTTCTCTCCGCACGAGACTGCACTCTCTCATCTCCTTTCCAGACAGCCTTTGTTATGGTCCACAGACGCGGCGCTGAATTCATGATTTCCAAGACCTCTCCAGCTATTGAAACATTCATGGTGATCAGAACCTCCTCTTCATCCTGCCAGTAAGTCAGTGTGACGCATGTGTGGCACTTCTTGAGCCCTTCAGGGAGACAGAAAGGGAGCCAGCAGGATAAAGGAGCTCAGGGTTTTATTGGTCATTCCCACTGGGCTGCGTGTTCCGAGGGCCGTCCAAGGGCCAGGCACCGTGTCTACTGCCATGTCCCATCCTGGTCTCCCTAGGGGTGCCAGTCAAAGGGCCTGCTGAGCCTCTGTACATAGACGGGGGCAGTGGGGACACAGGTGGTGGGGGAATTCTGCTCCTATAGGTACCGAGTACCTGGGATGGCCTCACGGGAAGTTGAGGTGCAGGGGTGGAATTCACAACCTCGTAAGTTCTCCTGAGGGTCAGTATATGCACAGTTGTTAGAGACAGGCCTAAGCCACCACGGTGCTGAGCACACGTGACCATTCTCATCAACATCGTCATCAATGTGGGTCTGGGATTTGTCCCCTGCTGGAGGAAGGGGGGACTCGCACGGAGGCGATGGTGATGGTGGGCGATGATCTCACCTTGTCCAGGGACCCATGTAGGATGGACGGCATGGGGGTGGGGTGATACCAGGTGGACAGGACCAGGCTTTGCAGGGTCCCTCTAGGCAGTGGCAGCTGTAAAGACTTCCAAAGCAGATGCCCTGACCAGAGCTGCATTCTGGGAGGCTCTGTCTGGCCTCCATTGGGCAAGAGAAGGAAAGGCTTGTCCGGAGGTGGTTGGAATTGTTGAGAAGACAAGATCTGAGCGAGGGGCCACAGGGGACCCAGAGGGGAGGGTCCCGCAACCCCCTGTGACAGGTGGGCCGGAGCCATGGGGGACGTTCTCAGGACGCCTCAGTTCTCCAGGCTCCTACGCCCGGCAGCATCCAGAAACCAGGCTTACTCCTGAGCTGCTAAAACATGAGTCCCGTGGGCTCAGAATACCTTGTTTGTTTCCTCCAAGCTCTTTCATCCTGTGACCAAATTGGATTAGGAGGAGGAAGGACCAGGGCCGGCCGTTTTTAATTATCCCTCATAATGAAGTCTGTAACAGGCGTCGAGCCTGCTGTGCAAACAGCCAGGGCCACTGGGGCACCTGTTGGCGTCTGGCCAAGAGGCTGTCCTTTCTCTTTAACGGGTCACCAAGCGTGTCCAGATTTATGGGACAGCAGGACCGGGCCCCAGACCGCTGCGCTCGATGGACGATAAATAGGCCACGTAGGGCTTCTGATAGCCGTGGATGAACCGTGCTTCTGAACTTGTGCAGAGACAAAACTGAGCACGGCCTGAGCACCTGGCCCCTCCCGTAGTGGACCGCCAGGGCCGCAGGGAAACCACGCGCAGGAAGACGAGCGTCCCGTCCCTTCTCAGGACGGACTGTCCGGGGGCCGAGGGCTCTCGCATCCCCCGCCTCGGCTTTGCTGCCCGGGGTCCTCCTCCCAGCCACGGGCATTCCTTTCTCGGCTCTCTCTGCACTCGAGAACGGAGAGGGCTTCTTCTGCTTGACCTTCCTGTGGATACCAGCATGTGGCTGGGCCTCTTGGCGTGTGAGTCGATCTGTTCTCCATTGCGTGTTCTTCTGCAGCTCCCTTTGCACAAGGGCCTCTCCTTGCCCGTGTCTGAACAATGTGCCGTGGGTTTTTTTGCCCCTGGGGTCTGCACCTCCCTCTCACCCTCCCTCCCTCCCTCCAGCCAGCCGTGAGCGTGCCCACCTGGGGCCCAAGCACAAGGGCTGGACTGGGTCCCTGAGAGCCGGCTCTCCACCTGCTCGCTCGTCCTGTCTGTCCCTCGGCCTCTCCCTCGAGCCCCGTCCTTTACGTTCACCGCGGGCTCTTTGGGTAGCAATGGTGGCCACCACTGTCAGGCACCAAGCTTTCGTGAGCAGTCAGCTGCTCACCTTCTCTTGGGAGGACTCTCCAGGATGTCTATCAACATTCTTGGGATGATAACTTCTCTTCTCGTGAGAGTCAACAAGGACTTTTGGGACTTTAAATAATTTTGCTCTTTATCAATAATATAAAATTTTTTGTTTTTTCTTAATAGAGAGGTAATGTTTGGTCTTCATAGAAACTACACAAAAGCAATTGGTAAATATACATACATATGAAAATTGCCCAAACCCCCATCCCTCTGAGATGTCACTGTTCACACTGAGCTGCCTCCTTCTGGGGAGACGTCGGTGGGTACAGCAGTGTCCCCTCCATATTCTTGTCCACCTCCAGCTGTGACCTTATTTGGAAATAAGGTCTCTGCAGATTTAATTAGTTCAGTTAAAATGAGGTCATGCCGGATTAGGATGGCCCTAAATCCACGGGCTGGTGTCTTTATAAGAGAAAGGAGAGGGAGCTTCAGACACAGAGGCCTGCAGATACGCGCAGAGGGAAGACGGGGCAGAGGCTGCAGGGATGCGGCCACAAGCTGAGGGACATGGGGCCCCCAGAAGCTGGAGGAGGCAGGAAGGATCCTCCCTCAGAGCCCCCAGAGGGAGCGCGGCCCTGCCCACACCTCGATTTCAGACTTCTGGCCTCCAGAACGGGAGAGAAGACATGTCTGCTGTTTGAAGGCGCCAAGTCTGGGGTGATCTGTCGGGGCGGCTCTAGGAAGCCTGCTCAGGGGTCACGCCCGTGTTTTAATCTCCCTGCCTCCCTAAACTGGGAGTAGACGTGGATGCCCGGAAACTGTCCCACACGGCAAACTCCAGGATGACAGGTGCACTTGGATGACGTCTGCCTTTGTCACACCCCCAGAAGGCAGCCCTGTGGACCCCTGTGGCCCATAAAGAAACTGGGAGAGACGCTGAAGGCTGCTCTCCAGGCCTGAAGCCGCATTTACTTCACTTTCTGGCCTCTTCTATCTTACATCCAGTGTGATGGTGGCTGAGATGCTCACCCCGGCTCAAGCCTCAGGGTCTCGTCGGCGCCCATGGCGGGGAATGTTCCCTCGGGGTGACAGCAGGTTCTGGGGCTGGGCCGTGATGGACACGCTCTCCAGCACAGGGTCTCCCCCGGGAAGTGGTTCTCTCAACACCAGGCCTGTGGGAGGCGCTGGGACCCTCGGTGGTCCACTACCCAGAAACAGTCTGGCTCCATTTCATTCGCCACCCTCTGGACTCTGGGGGCCCTGGCGGCCCTGCCGAGGCTCCCCCGTCCTGCACCCCACGCCAGGCCTTGGAGGTGTCTCAGCTGTGGGCCCCCGGGACATGGCCCCTCAATGTGCCCGAGGTCACGGCTTCCCCACAGCCTCCCGTGTCTGCCAGCGCAGAGAACATCAGCTTCCTCTTGTTGACAATGACATGGCGACTCCAGGTGGCTCTCAAGGCCTTGCCAAGGAGATCGGGTCCCACACTGGGCCCCTTCCTAACAACGCCGTTGTCCTGGTTGTGAGTCTCCAGGGAAATGTGGCCCCCAGAGACCTGGACTTCACGGAGTCACACTGCCATCCTTGAAGGGGACAACCTCTCAGTGCCCCCTGCACTTCCTCTGTGGGCCCACCCCGGCCCTTGCATCGCACGGAGCAATGCCCTTGGCCTCAGCAACTCTGCAGGGCCCGTGGTTTCCTGCAGTGTCCTGGGAAGGCACTTTCTAAATGCTTTGGAAACGGCCGGACAGTCGGCCACACGCGCAAACACAGTGCAGCATTTCGTGCCTGAATTGGAGCCCTGTCACCTCTGCAAACCTCGCACCTGCCGGGTCTCCCACACGGTCAAGTGGACCCCTGCAGATTCCTGCTTCCCTGCGGGCAGAGTGGCCTACAGGGTCCTGCTTTTAAAAGGAGCTGTGTTTTGTTTCATTACCTTCAGGAGTGGACAGGAACCGGAGCATATTGCCTGGAGGAGTCCCATGGGTCGGCGGTTTTTAGTAATTGATCACATTTTATTGTAATTATCTATGAGTCTGTCTCTCCACCAGGCTCTGGGGGTCGTGGGGGCTCCGACCCTTGCTGTATTATCAGGGAGAGCTGAGCCTCACCCTCTGGTCAGACTGGCGCCCAAGCTCTGTGCCCTTCATGACTCTGCTTCTCCTCTCTCAGGTATTGGAAAATCAGCATTGCCAGCCTCTAGTAGTCATGGCGAGGTTTGGCTGTGAGTAACCAATTAATCCCAAACTTAGAAAAAGTTCGTCTTTCCAGTAAAAGTCCAGCTGAGGCAATGTTCCGTGGTTGGTGTCTGAGACTCAGTTCCTTCCATCTTACTGCTCCACCATGCGTGGACTTCATTCTCAATTCCCCTCATGGTCCAAAGTGGCTGCTTCAGCTCCACTCATCACATCATCATTGTAATCAGCAGGAAGGAAAAAGAAGTATGTGACAGGCATGCCCTCATCCTGTAAGGACTCTTCTCATAAGGAGAAACATTACTTTTATTTGCATCCCATTGGCTAGGGCCTTATCACATAGCTCCCTTCTGGAAGGGAAACGCCATCTTCTTTCTGGGCGGCCAGGTGACCAGCTGAAGGGCCACGTTCTATTACCTGGAGTACAGAAAGTGGGGGACAGGCAGGAGTCCGGGCCACACCAGCCCTTTTTTTTTGCCTTTATTGGGGATATGATCTTTTCCAGAGGAAATTCTGTCCTTTTCCTGGGAGGCTCTGGGGTTTGGATCTGTAGAGAGGAAGGGTTTGGTGTAGCTGAAAATCCAGAGCCTGAGAGTGATCCAGAGAGAGTCTGGTATTTCTCTTTAGGCGTGGACAGGCCCAAGAGGGCTGGGCCCTGCCTTCCTCCCAGGGCCCCTCGGAGACCACAGCCACATGTGCGGGTCACCTTCGGGCCACGTGCTCCGTTCATATGACCTCGTTCTGTCCCCGTGGCCAGCCTGGAGTGTGGCCGTGGGCCCATTTTACAGGTGGAGAGTGCACTTGCGCTCGGGGACCCCTGCCCAGAGCCGAGTCGAGGGGCTGGCCTCGTGGGTCCTTCTGCAAACTCTCCCCAGTCAGGGGTGGCCCGCTGGGGTCCAGAAGGTGCAGCACCTGGAGTCTAAGTTACCATCCCTGTGAGCCGAGGGGCTGCAGGCACGGTCATCTCAGGCCCGGCGGGGACTCGGAGCCTGGACCCTGCAGAGCTCCTGGCTTCCCCGGGAATGGGGGGGACACACACTCCCCAGCAGAGAGGAAGGCTGAGGAATGAGCCCCACAGCGTGGTGAGCAGGAGAGAGAGGTGAACAGCCCGCGCCGGCCCCCCGGTACGGGCTTCTGCTTTGGGGAAAATGCGTCTAAAACCGCTGTTCCCCGTGGCCGTGGGGGCTTTGGAGGCATACCTCTCCAGGGTCAAGTCTCAGGTGGAGCTGTGTGACGCTGGGCGCATTGCTTGACTTCTCTGAGCCCGTCTGGCCATCTGAATATCGATCTCCTGAGGCTGTTGTGAAGATTAAAGGAGATAAGGGAGGAAACTCTGACACCAGCTACAACATGAACAAACCTTGAGGACATGCTGAGTGAATAAGCCAGTCACAAAAGGACAAATACTGTAGATTCCACTTACAGGAGGGACCTGGAGTCGTCACATTCACAGAGACAGGAAGTAGGATGAGAGGTGCCAGGGGCTGGGGGAGGGGGTGTTAGTGTTCAATGGTTTAATGGGGACAGCGTTTCAGTTTGGGAAGATGGAAAGTTCTGGAGATGGATGGAGGTGATGGTTGCACAATATTATGAATGTGCTTAATGCCACTGAGCTGTGCGCTTAGAAATGGCTAAAATGGCACATTTTAGGTTATGCGTTTTTAACCACAATTAAAATTAATTATTTTTTAGAAGGAAATAACGTGGGGAAACATTTCCCCCGATCATCAGCCAGAAGACTCCATGAATGGCAGCTGTAGGTGGATTTGACGTGACGCTTCTGTTTGCATATTGTTTGATTTGGTTTCATTTTCCTGCATAAATGCCGTAATGAGAACATTCAAAGACAGAAAAGAGCCACGAATAGCTGACGTCTGTATTAGCGCCTCTAATCCTCACACGCCGAGCACTTGGGTCTCGCCTTTGACAGAGGAGGAAACCGACGCCCAGAGCTGAGGCTGCTTGCGCGGGGTCACTCTCCAGTGGACGTCGGGGTTCCCCCCGAGCCCAGGCCCCTCATTCCTTGGCGGGCCTGCCTCGCCCTCTGGCCCCTGTGGAGAGAATGACCTGACCGTCCTTGTCCAGTCTGTGCCGACAGCTCACGTGGTGTGACCGTGCGAGAGGGAACTGTGATTTGGGTTTTTCCACTCACCGTGGAAGCCCACCTGTCGCCGTGTTTATCCACGCCTGCAGTGGACGCACCCGGCCTGCTCACCGGCCCAGAGCTGGGCCCAGGCCATGGCAGCATTAATCGTGACCGTGAGGCCCCGCCGCCCGGTGCACGCAGCTCAGGCCTCCGGGAATCCTCTACTCATCATAAACCCTCCGCCTGAGTGTCTGCGTGGCACTGAGCCACTGTGCCAAACTGCTCTCCAAGAATTGTGTACCGGTTCTCATTCCTGGAACCCTCAAAAGTGGCTGGGGTCGGGCTCACTCTGGCGGGACGAGACTGGGGCTCTGATTCTGGACGTGAGATCGCCCCCCGAGGTGTGCAGGCGGGCTGCGTCGCGAGGGCATGCAGCGTCTCCGTGCCGTGTCCTTTGATTGCACGCGCAGAGGTGCTGGGTCCTAGTGAATCCCACGGCTGCTCTGCAAAACACAGGTCTGGGGTCGAATCCCGTCGGGAGCGCTGCTTGCTTTATCCCCTTCTTGGACCCTCAGGATGCACTTCAGAATGTTAAAGCCCCTGATAAGTCCTGCAGTAAAGAAGCCCCCAAACTTTGTTTGACCTGGCAGTTCCCAAACTCGGCTGTGGAAGCTGTTTTGCACAGTCGGCCTCCAGAGTTGCGTGGAACTCACTTTGGGAAAGCAGCACGGGGTCAGCCCTAGGCCGCTGCACGACTGCTGGGCCTGGTGGGGTGCCCGGGGTGGGCCAGTGGCGCCTGCTCTCCCTGCAGGGGGTGTCATTCAAACCCCCAGCCCCCAAATTCCTAGAGGCTGGCAGGCAGATTCTTTTCGCCGTACTGTAACACATGTTTTGATAAAACAGCAGCTAGTCACCAGCATTTAAAATCAGATTTTGTGTAGAAATCCAGAGTTCTGGCTTCTTTTTTAGCAGGTAGTAATAATACTGCTGTAGCTAGGAGGCTTGGAGAAGCGGCCGTCCGGGGAGGGTCTCCTTTCTCCCACTTCGTGGGCTGTGCCACGAGGAGCACTGGACCGCGAGCTCTTTTCAGGGCTGAAAATGGATGTGTGGCCCCCCCACCCCAGGCCCTGCCCGGCCTTCTAGCACCATAAGGAAGCCGTACCCCACACTGGCTGGTCCCCCCAGCCCACCACCCTCCCCGCAACCTGTGATGCCCCCACCGGTGTCCATTGGGCACAGTCTCCGAGTCTGGCCCCCCACCTTTGGTCCACGCCTTCTCGGTGGGCGCTGGGCTGGCTCTCGGCCCACCCTTGAGGCCAGATTATGAGGGTTCAGAGGGTTCGATGGGTAGGGGTGCCCCCCAGACAGAGCCGAGTCGGTTCATCTGTCTGCAGACGACAGGCTCATTTGCGTGGTATAGACGCTCTGTTTATGAGCCCGGAGCTGTGAGCTGAATTAATTGGGAGTGGAGCCTGGGGACGGGGAAGTTGTGGGGAGCGAGACCAGGCGCCTGGTGGGGCTGCTGCTGAGTGCAGAGAGACCCTCGGGCAGTATTTGGGTGCTGGTTGCCTTTGAGAGCAATTTCAAATTAATTTAAAATGCCTCGGTTGGTGCGGAGTGGGGGCAGTCCCCTCCTCAGCGGGTGATCTGGAAGTCCGGCACATCCCCCCCCCCGTTTTTAGCCCCAACAGCAGATTCTGGGGTGGACAGCTGTGCTTCCCAGTGTTGCTTTCTTGCTTAAAAATACAGAGGAGACCCCTACCGCTGCCGAGACCCCCGCCACCCCATGCGATGGGGGACCCCGTCGTCAGAGTGGTGTTGGCGGAGGTGCAGACATCTCCACGCCAAGAGGGCAGGAGGGACGGCCTCCCGGAGGGTCCCCTGACGCGGCAGCATCTCGCAGCTGAGCCTGAAAGCAAAGGCCTGTGCCTCAGCCTCCCCAGGTCCACACAGGACCCTGCACTGGGGCAGGGGCCCTCCTCCTGTGTGGGCCTGCACCCCACATCCGTAAGATGAAGGGCTCAGATGTCTTGTTCGGGGGACCCCCCCCCCCAGCCTAGCTGAGGTCTCACCCTCCTCAGAGCAGAGAGGGGAGAGTCGGCCCCTGGCAGCGTGTTCTTTTGTGAAAAACAGGTAAATTCCCAAATGACATCATGCACCTTGAGCACATCATCCATGCCAGGGACTGCACAAGGGCTCTGTGGCACCCACTGAGGGCTGGTCCTCCAGGGACGGGAGAGGGTGCTGGTTTAAATTAGAACCCAGACTCCAGGGTCTCGGCTTGCACCCCTGCTGTGTGGCCTTGGTCTCTGAGCCAGACTCACCTTCTTCATGTCATGGGATGATAACACTACTCCTTGTTGGGTTGTGCACGATTTGACACACCAGCACTCTTGTAGCACCGCAGCCGAGCTGGGACCTCGGCAGCCCCCACTCAGCGTTAGCCAGCCTCACCGTCATCGCTGTTATTATTACGGTTAATTCACAGATGAACAACCTGAGGCATCAGGGGCTCAGATCCCACCCCGGGAAGCCCCCAGAAGGGCGGTGCGTTAGTTTTCTGCCCTGACTTCACGCGCGGCTGCGTCCTCCTGGAAGGCACATTCCAGACCCTCCAATTCGCCCTTCTGCTTCTGCACTTCCTAAAAGACACAGAACCCGATTCTGGTCTCGAGGCCACTCTGCACCCAGATGGCATCGAGAGCCCCCGTCAGCCGCCCTCCGCTACATTTTCTCCTGGGGGCACAGGGAGGCCCGCGGTGCTCAGGCTCCCCTTTCCTGCCCCCTGCACGGCGCCTGTTGTCTGATTGCAGGACGCACAGAGGCCAGCGCGGCGAGGTGCACCAGCACCACCTCGCGCGTGCCTGTTTGCAGCCGGCACTGCAGACAAGTTGGAAACGGACTGTCTTGTCCCCCTTGTTCTGCTCTCTCTGTTTTCCCATCTCTCTGTAATTCCGGGATGTTTAGTCATTCACGAAGGGCCACCTGTTTGATTCTTAATTTCACGGGGCTTCTATCTCTTTTTCATCACATAAATCCTGTCTCTTTTTGGGGGTCTCAGCTTCATCAGGTCCCCCCCAGCAGTCTGGCTTCGGATCTCTGGGAACAGTCTTCGTGGATGATTTGGGGGCGTTATAAACCACATCCTCCAGCATCCCACCTGTGTCCTCAGTATCTAATGCAGCCTCCTGCGCAGGGTACCCACTCCAGTGCTGGCCTTGTGGCCGAGAAGCACACGCCATTGGAAGTTCGTGAAGACGAGTAGGAGAGACTTCATGGACTGACGTGCAGATCTGGAAGGAGCTGATGTGATCACGGTCGTTTCTCTGCCTTCTGCTGGAAGGAGCAACCATTCCGTTTTTGATGAGTCCTTCGGAATGGAATTAACGTCCTCTCTAATAACCATCCAGCACAGAAGTAGTCTTATTAGCACACTGATAGTCTTGATTTTCTAAATTTATTGTTCCCTGGTTGCAACATGTTTTCTTGATTTCTCACTCCAGGAGAGAATTTTTTTTCTTTTAAGAGACACTTTGTTTCCAATTGCCCGGTCATGTAAATTGACATAACTCTTTGGAGAAAGCCATTTGCCAAAAATATGTCCAGAGGCCGTGGAAATATTCAGACCTTTTGGCCTGGAAGTTCCACGCGTGGGAATGTAATCTGAGGAAGTAGTTCACCAGAAGAAAGGCGCTGCGTGCACAAAGATGTTCAAGGCAACATTGTTTATAAAAGTGAAAAGCCAAAACCATCTCAGCCTGACTCTACAGAATTTATCACATGCAATAACGGCATGCTAACTCTACAGATATTATGTAACATGGAACGGAATAACCCCAAATGCTGTGGCGAGAAGGATAAATGCCTTAAAAGGGCAAAATACAAAACCAAATTCACTTTCACAGCATTTCCGAGTGTGTCTCTGAATCCTATGATATGGGTGAGTTTGAGCCATGTTGGAAAATGTGTGTGGCATTTTAAACAATCTCTTCATTGAAAATGTTGGTGACGGAGGGCTTGGCTAAGAGTTTAGGAAATTTTCATCCCTGTAAAATGGGAAAATGCATGACAGTTTCAGGTAGAAACCAAGCAGCGAAGTGGTAACTCTGAACAGCTTGAGTTTTATTCGAGGGAGTGCTCTGTTGACCCCATTAGCAAAATGGGGCATTTGTCAGATTTTTTTCAGCAGAGTATTAATGAGTTGAACTGATGCCGTGGAGGCAGCTTGAGTCAGGAGGACGATGGTCCTGGAAGATTCTTTCCGTCCAGAGACGTGGACGAAGGCCACATTGTGCTGGGTGTGCAGTGCACTGAAAGGCTCAGAGCTCCTCCCCCACGGTCTCAGGGGGTGACTGGGTGAGTGACAGTGCACCGCGGTCCCGCCCAATGAATGCCAAGGGGTCTTTGGGGAAGGTTCACTGAGGCTGAATCTCCGAGCCGAGGAGAAAGACGAAAGTGGTATAGCCATTCATCCAGGGAGATGGAATTTATAGACTTGAAGGTGAAGACACCAGAGAAGTTTGTAAGCTCCCTGGCATGAGCACCAAATTGGGAGGGCCGGAGAAGTTCTACCTAAGGAGCATTGAGTCAGGGGCCCTGTGAGAATTTGTTGAGCACTGTTAGTCTGCTCGGGCCGCCATAACAAAATCCCACAGACGAGGTGGCTTAAACAACGGGATTTATTGTCTCCCAGTCCTAAGGCTGGACATCCGAGATCCAGGTGTCACGGGGCTGGTTCCTCCTGAGGCCTCTCTCCTTGGCGTGTGGACGGCTGTCTTCTCCAACTGTGTCCTTATGTGGTCGTCCCTCTGTGTGTGTCTGTGTCCCGATCTCCTCTTCTCATAAGGACTGCAGTCACACTGGATTAGGGCCCACCCTAGTGACCTTCCTGTAACTTAATTACTTCCTGAAAGACCCTCATCTTCAAATACAGTCACATTGAGAGTTAGGACTTCAACGTATGAATTTTGAGGCACAGCATTCAGGCCATAACACCACCCCTCCGTAAACTCTCTCCAGGGGCCACCTGACACCGCCTCTGTTCCTCCCCCCACACCCACCTGGCTGTCTCACCCAATGCCCATCCCCCTTGGATGTCCATCTTCATTGACTCGTGATCAGAGTCCCCACATGAGCCCCTCACACACCCCGACTTCTACGGGGCCCCCCCATCCTCTGATCCTGTGCACAGCCACTCAACCTTGTGACCTACACCTCACTCGTTCCAGCCTCGCTCAGGTTCACTCCCCAGCCTCCTCGTGCCCCTGTGAGTGCAGGGTGAGCAGAGGGTCCCACTGGCTGGACGGAAGCAAGTGACAGCACCAGGGACTGCAGTGACTGCTGCCCCCTCCGCCCACCTCGGTGGTTCTTTGTTGGCTTTTGCGTAAATGCTCAGTCAGAGGGAGACAGAGTGACTGTCTGACTCGTGGAGGTGACTGTCCCCCTTTGACACCGGGGCTCTCCAACCTGTCCCCGTGCTGTACGCAGATGACCGAGATCCCACACCGGGTCTGGTCTTGCTGCTTCTGGGCAGGTTTGAGTCACTGGCGTCGGAGTACTCAGATCCTCCCCGACGTGACCTCTGATGTCACAGGAGAAATGTGCCAATGCAGCCAGGCCAGGGCGGCTTCTGATGTCCCTCGGGAGGAGAAATGCTCTTCTGCTGTGGGATTAGAAAGCGTCCCCTGGTGGCAGCCACCTTTCTTGCAAACATGGACTCCAGGACTGGTTGCTGTTCAGCCACGTGGCCTTCCTCCCATCTTTGCATCCAGAGCCCACACTCCCGGCCAGGGGCCTGGTCCCCGGCCAGGGCCTGAGGAAGGAGACTCAGGAGACTGTCCCATGGAAGCCGGTTGGCCATCTCTTGGGCACTGGGTAATGGGAGCTGTCCCCGTGAGCCTCACGGGGCACTTCCTTCAGCTTTGGGACAAGGCTCAGCTTTTTTCTGAGCACAAAATGAGCCCTAGGCTGCACGGAGGAGCTGGATTCTATAAAACAGAGGCCCGAATGCCATGGAATCCTGGAGTTCCTCTGGGCAGGGCGTGCAGAGATGCCCAGACCCAGCCGGGGGGTCTAGGGCCCAGGGCTGCAAACCCCGCCCCTCCTGCCCGATTCTCTCCAGACGAAGCGGCCCCTGGAAGGACCAAGTGCAAAGGGGGTCACTTACAGGCTCAGAGAGGTCATTCAGCCTGCCCGAGGTTGCACAGCTAAACCTCGGCACAGGTTAAACCAGGACTGGCAGATGGCAAGGCCCCTGCAGTAACCACCATGGCCTTGGGGCTCCGTGGCTCACGTTTTGATCACGGTGGCATCCCCACCGTGTCTCTGTAGGCCTGGGAGCTGGCCTGGGCTGCCCCCAAGAGGGAATGTGCCTTCTTCCCCAGAATGGCCTTCTTTTTCCAGCTTGAGTGTTGGCCCCAAGTCAGACGAAGGCAAAACTGTCTTCTGAGTTTATTAAGAAGGAATGAGTGAACTCTTAAAGCATTTTCGGACATAATGAGACGGTGTACGTGTACCAGTGCTTTGCGAGTCGAGTGCTGCATGAGTGTCCCCTGATAACTGTGGTTGTCCCATCGTGATTGGAATAGGCGTGGACTGAGCAGCAGTGACCGCCCTGGCCGGCTGCAGGGCACGAAGGACAGAGAGAGACAAGCAAGGTCCCACCCGTCCTGCAGGTGCCCGGCGTTAGTGGGGAGACACGCAGATGGCGGTTAAGTCCCACGGGACGGTGCCCTGCTGGAAAAGGGCTGTGATTGCCAGAGGACCACTGTGAGGGCAGGGGGTGGTCACCTCCGGGGGTCAAGGACGGTGTGGGGCTGGGGCGGGCTCCGGGGACAGCTGCTGGGCCTGTGACAGCAGCTGAGACAACCAGACAGGCCCAGGGTCAGGTGGAGGCATGAAAAGGTGTGTAAGGAAGAAACTGCACCTCCCGTGGGCCGGCCGCCACGGCAGAGGGAAAGGGCGCAGGGGAAACAGGCAGATCCTTCTGGGCCACTCAGGCCCCTGATCCTGCCAGAGCTGGCTCGGCCATTGCATGAGGGGAGAGGAGGGGGAGAGGGCGGCGACCTGTCGGGGGCTGGAATTACCCCTTCTGGGACATCATTGTAGGGCTTGGGGTTAGTATCAGCCGCTGGGTCAGTGATGGGGCCGAGGGCAGACCCCATGGGTTCAAACCCAGCCCACCATGGCCAGGCTGTGTGACCGCAGGCTAGTTACTGAACTGCCCTGGGCCGATGGGGCTGAGTGCAGACCCTGTGGGTTCAAACCCAGCCCACCATGGCCAGGCTGTGTGATTGCAGGCTAGTTACTGATCTGCCCTGGGCCTCTGGGTCCTCCAGTGCTTAATGGGGAAAAGAGTTGCCACTGGGACATAGCAGACATTACCTGCTGCTGCTGCTGTGGTTATGGTCATTTTATCCCCAGATCCGACTTCTTTTCTGCCCCACTGAGAGAGAGCAGAACAAGCCAAGCTGTCTCTGGGCCCCCAGTGAAATACAGTCAAGTCCCTTTGGCCTGAAGTGGCCTGACCCGAGGCTCAGAAGTGCCCCAGTGCCCAGGTGGCCAAGTGAGACCCCGTCCAACAGTCCCGAAGGTCCCGTGGCTCTGTCCTCGAGGAGGCCCTGTCCTCAGTCTGCCTTGGAGGGAGGCCCTGGGGCTGCAGGCTCCAGCCTCCCCGTGTGGCTGCCCAGCCTTCACAGGCTCCCTTCGCCTGGAACAGCCCCCCCCCCAATGGCCCAGGTCCCAGGAGCTCTCGTTGGCCACCCAGCCGCAGAAGGGGTACCTGCGTGTGCCCTTTTATCTGCAGGACAGCGTGGAGGGAGAGACCTGACCTCCTTGGTCTCCAGCTTCCGTACCGATAACATCGCCCCTGAAATCCCGCTGGTCAGACCCGCAGACTCCCTGCTCCTCCCAGAAAGAGCTGGCAGGGGCCTTGGATTTTCCAGCTGGAAAGGCTTGTAGAGGGCATCCCACCCAGTTCCCTATTTGATATAGGGGGAAACTGAGGCCCAGGGAAGGCGGGTATTCACAGCCAAGCAGAGGTGGGATCAGGACACACACGGGTGAGTCCATTGACTGGCCCGTTCAGCACCCCCTACCTCGGGCTGTGCGACGTGCTGGGGCCGCCAAGTGAGCCCCCTGCCCTCCCCCTGGCAGGGTCCACCCAACTCCCTGCTGTCCAGCGTTGGGTCGCCTCTGGCTGGCTTTGACGTTGAGGTGGAGGTGAAAGCAATGCCAGCGCTGCCCTGAATGAAGGACACGGGGTTGAGTGAGTTCTGGGGCCTCTCTGAGCCTCGGTCTCCACATCTGTAATATGGGCATGCACGTCCCCACCTCGCCCGGCTGTAGAGAGAATGAGATGATGTGTAAGAGGCTGGGCACTGGCCTGCACCGGGTGGGCGTTCAGCAGTGGGAAGCTACGGCGATGACACGGGGGTTGGTGTTAAAGTAACGACCACGCTGCCTCGGTCTTTGGAGCCCTCGCTCTGTTCATCCTGGATCGCTCACGCAGTCGCCCGTGTCAGGAGGCGGCCGGAGGTGCCGCACCCTCTTCTTACATTCGGCCACTACCCGCCTGCTGGCCGGCCCACCCCGTGTCTGCTCCCCCTCCTCCCTGCTCCCCTGCCCTTCAGGGTTGGGCTCTTCCTGGAGTTGGGGTTTTCCTGACACGCTGCCTAATATTAACTATGCTGCCAGTTCAGCCCTAGAAGGAACTCATTTGAAGGTGAAATCAGTCCCCGAGGCTTAATTAGTTCCCAAAATACGAATCTGCATTAGGATCTGCTAACGAGGTGGTGAGCCAGGGTGGGGACTGACCCGGCGCTCACTCGGCGTTGTCACCAGCGCTTCATTTTCCAGGGCGTCCTGGCACCATCAGCTGACACCTTAATCTGAAACGGGGATCTTCCCCTTGTGCCTGCCCGCACCTCCAGCCTCCTGGGGGTGTGTGAAATTTGCAGAGGTTGGATTATGATGTTGAAATGACCCTCCCCAGTGTCTGCGATCCTTCCTAGCCAGATGGCAAGGATGCCCCCGGTGCCGGGAGCAGTTGTTTGCCCCCGGCCTCTCTGCTTACTGGTCAGCGGTCAAGCACACTCAGGCCTCCTCACTCCGCCTGCCTCTGCTTTGACAGTCACCATCTCCCTGCCAGGCGCACCTGCTGACTCTAGATGTGGAGATGGGGCACTCACTGCTAGATACTGTGTGTGTGCAGGTGTGCGATCGGGGGGAGCGCTTCTTTGCTTAAGATATGTTTATGAGCCCATGACTTCTGCCTTCCGGTGATGACGGAGCGGCTCATGGTAGATGACCCCTCCTGCTGATGACAATGGACGAAACATATAAAAGCAGCAACAACTGCTTGTAGGCATTGGCAGGCAACCACAGGCAAGCAGAACTGGAGGGGCTGGGACCCTTGAACGGGAGCCCACCAGTGAGACCCACATTAATGAGGGGTCTGCCAGAAAGTGGGCTCCACTGGGCTGAGGATTTGGCAGTTGGAGGTCAGAGTCAGGGCTGCCTGAGTGACTGGAAATAGATGGAGGTAAATCCTGGAAAGGGGAGAGCTCTAAAATCTGCACATAAACTCCCCTCAGATCCTTGACTGACTTCTGAACTGTCATGTGCAAGATAAGAGTCCAAGGGTCCCAGTGGAACACAGCAGCTTAAAGCTCAGAGTTAAGGAGAGATTTCTGTAGTTTCCCCACAGGAGAGACAGTGTGTTGAGTTGAGTCCCACCACATTAGAGGAGCTTGGTAAATGCTTGGGGTTTTCTGCCCCAGCCCCAGAAGGGTCCTTGAAGTCAGGACCTCATTCCAGGACCAAACCAACAGATAGTCCCTCAAAAAAGCCTCAAATCATGCCTTCACAGGACTGGGTGTTCTGCCGATAATTTTACTCCCTGCTAGAAAAACTCAGCACTCTTCAGAGGAAGATAACAGAATCTAGAGTCTCTACAATAGATCAAACACAATGGCTGATATAGAATTAAAAATTACTAGACATGCAAAGAAGCAGGAAAATGTGCCATGTAAGACAAGGAAAACCACAATTAACGGGAGCAGACCCACAGACAACCCAGATGTTGAAATGGGCAGACGAGGACCTAAACTAACTGGAACATGTATTTATAAGCTCCCACTTTGTACCAGAACTTGTGTTGTATCCTGAAGATGGAAAAGTATATGAACCCCCTCTCCTGCCCCATGCCTTCCGGAAGGTTCCATTTGTGGGGAGGGGGTGTTCATGGTAGAAAGAGTTCTAGAAACAGACATTTCATGTAGTGAGATGCACACAGTGAAAGACTCAATGGCTAAGTCCAGAGCGGGAGGTAGGAAAGTACCATCCTTTTATTGATCCATTTGTTGAAGGAAGATTTGAAACAAAGATGTCTCGTAAGGGGCTGATCTCGGTTCTGGAGACGAAGTGGTGAATAAGACAGACTCAGTCCCTGAAAATATCTTATGGGAGGGAGAAAGACAATATGAGCAAACTGAAACAATGTGATTTCCATTTTTGATAAATACAATGAAGGAAAAATAATGAGGGGCTAAGATGGAGAATGAGAAGTTTACCTGTTGAGAAAGGATGGCCAAGGATTGCATCTTTGGTGAGGCAGCCTTGAGAGTGAGTGCTGAAGGACTGCAGCTAGAAGGAGCCAGCGTGGGAAGGAGATTGAGGAGTCCAGGTGGAGGGCACAGCAGGGGCAAAGGCCCGGAGGTGTGTTCAGGGCATTGAGAGGGGGCTGGCAGGGGCCTGTAGGGGTGAGGGGCAACGGGGAGGAACAGGGGCAGTGGAGGGCATGGGGCGAGGTCCCCTGGAGTCCTGTACGGGGAGAGTGACAGGGTCTGCCATGTGTGGCGTCTTTATCAGTTCAGGCTGCCATAACAGAACACCACCGACTGGGGGTCTTAAATAACAGAAATGTATTCCTCATGGTTCTGGAGGCTGGAAGTCTCGGATCAAGGAGCCGGCAGATTCAGTTCCTGGTAAGGACTCTCTTCCAGGCTTGCAGACGGCCGCCTTCTCGCCGTGTCCCCGCACAGCTGAGAGAGAGATCGCCTCCCCATACCTCTCCTTCTAAGGGCACTAATCGTATTATGAGGTCTCCACTCTCATGACCTAATCGCCCCCCAAAGGCCCACCCGCTAATACCATCCTTTTGGAGGTTAGGCCTTCAACCTGTGAATTTGGGGGGTACACGGACATTCAGTCCACAGCACGTGGTCCCTCTGGTTACTCCTGACCATCTCAGGAGCTGCCTTTAAACAAACCACTCGTGGGGGGAACCACTGTGTGTGGTCAGCTTCTCAGCGTGTCCGGGGACATGTGGGTGTTCTGTGGTTGCAGAGCTTCTCTCTGGGGGATCCTGGCGTCTGCTGTCTGGTCCCGAATGTCCAGGCAGTGTCTGGGCAAGGAGCCCATGAGGACAGAGCGACAGAGTGTGATGGAGGAAGGCGGTCCCTGCAGACGGCGTCCACTCCAGGGACTCATGGGGAAGCCAACAGGGACGGGAGAAGTGTGGTCCCTGCGTGCCCACCGCGGCTCGAACCCACTGGGTCCTCCGTGGAAAGTACTTCTCTCTGCACCCGGAACTCCCCTGTGGGAGGTCCAGATTCCTCAGTCACTGGGCTCTCAGAAGGGCCGCCCCAGGAGTAACTCGTGCTGTCCTGAAGCCGCAGCGCTGCCCCTTGCCCCGCGCCTCGTGGTTGGAGCAGCTTGCCGGGCGCCGGGCCTCTGCGGGACCCCGTGGCAGAGGCTGAAGCTGCCTGGAGGGAGAGGGAAGGAGGGCGGCCCTAGGCCTGTGATGGCTCCCGATCACGCCTTGGGACCCTCACCCTCTTGGTGGGCAGCCCCAGTTCGACCCTCTGAAGCCCCTTTCCCTCCCCAGCTTTGGCCTTGGTCCTCAACCGGAAGCCCGGGTCGCTGTGCCGGGAACTGGCGAGGAGCTCCTGCTGGAGATCCTGACCCCGGCTGCCCTCGCACTCGCCTGGCCCGCCCCAGGGGGGGACCCTGACCCTGCGGGGTTCTGAAGCTCCCGCCTCGGGGCCCCTTGCCCAGGGCCTCCACGGGCCTCAATGGCTCCTCCAGGAGCAGAGCTTCCCTCCATGGCCCCGGCTGACGGGGCGTTACACACGCTGCAGACACCTACATCTTTGTTCACAGATAACCCCGCATTATTCCTGCGACGGCTTTTTATATCTCGCGTTATTTATAAAAGTATGATTCATTTAACAATTATTGTGAGATGGAGAAACGTTGCCTACTAATATTTAAATTGCAGTTATCTAAAGCGAGGTGGAGAGGAAGTGGGGTCTGCTATTTTGGATCAGGTAGGGGGTGGGGAGGGAGAACCGGGTCTGACCCACACCTGCCCTGGACCCCCTGCCTCCCTGCTCCCGGCCCGGCCCGCCCTGGCCGAGGCTGTCGCACGTGTCCTTCCCTTCCGGGAATCCGATTTTCGCTTCTGTGAGGTAAAGTCGAGGGTGTCGCTTGTGGGCCACTGAGACCCTCTGGAGTTTTGTTTCCTCCTTTCAGCTCCCCGTAGGCCTCCCGTCTGACCAGAGGCTAGAGCCGCCTCTGTGAGTTTGTCTTAAGGCAGAAATAGGCTCAGGCCCTCCCCTACTTCTCCAGCCCCGCCTCCATCCCAGCCTGCTCTCCCTTCTCCCCACCCCAAATAGGAGGTGGGGCCTGAATAATCCCCCAGACCACTTGAAAAGAGAAGGGAGACAGGGGAGGCAGCCCAATCTGGGATTGTGGGGTCTGGGAGACCTTCATGCCCCAGCCCCAGCCCCGTCAGCCCTGTCAGCGGGGTCTCGGGGGCAAGTAAGAGTCCCCTTTGGCTTGTTGATACGGGAGAGGAAGGCCCTGAAGGATTTAGGTCGTTCGCAGTGCACCAAAGCGGCCGGAGGGCCAGGCCTGGGAGCCGGGCGGCCAGCCTGGTGTCCAGCCACACGTGGCTGTCCGTGGAGCCGGGGCCACCCTGACAAGAACTTGCCGCTTTCTAGAGCGGGTTCCATGCCCACAGCTCTGCCCCGTTGCTCCTCCTGAGTCAGAGCATCACGCCATGCGTCTGGTTGCCTCGAGCCCCGGCAGCAGGGGAAGCAGAAAGGGCGAGCCCGGCGCCGGCCTGGTGGTGTAGTGGTTAAGTTCACGTGCTCCGCATGGCGGCCCAGGGTTCGCAGGTACGGATCCCAGGCGCCGACCTATGCACTGCTCATCAAGCCATGCTGTGGCGGCGTCCCACATATAAAGTAGAGGAAGACTGGCACAGATGTTAGCTCGGGGCCAATCTTCCTCACCAAAAAAAAAAAAAAAAAAAAAAAAAAACATTTTTAAAAAGAAAGAGTGAGCCCCGACTCCCCCCAACCCACCCAAGCAGGCAGGACTCAGGGTGGGGGCTCTGCAGACACAGCAGGGACATTGAGGACGCTGGTGGGGCATGGGCCCTGGAGCCCTGCAGTGCAGGCCTTCTCTGGTGCCCAGGGGCAGCAAGGCAGGCTCTGCTCTGGGCAGACGTGGGGGGTGGTGGCAGGATGGGGGAGAGAAGTGAGGTGGCTTCAGGTCCCAGGCAACTTCAGTAGAACCCGGGAGACCAGCCTGGTGTACCTGGAGAAGGGCCTGGTGACGCTCAGAACAAAGTAGAATCTAGGACTTGCCACCTCTCTTTTCACTGGTTCATTGATTCATTCATTCACTCACATCCAGAGCTTTAGGGAGCATCTCCAGTTTGCAGGGTGATGAGGGGAGCGGGGCACTGAACCTGCCTTAAGGGAGTTTGAAGTCTCCTGGAACCAGGAAATGCCTGGAGGGCTGACTGCCGCCATCGAGCCCTGAGAAGGAGACTCTCCAATGACTGGGTCACTCAGGGAGACTTCCTGGAGGAGGTGACACCTGAAAAGATAATGTAAATGCATCCGGAGGGACCTAGGAGGGCTTATTACAGTCATGGGGGTGGAGTGGGGGTGGGGAGATTGCCTTGCTCTCTGCTTACAGATTTTTTAAGTTAAATGTATGTATTTAGCGATCGCTGACAGCCCTGTTGCAAATATTAAATGACTTGGTCCCTGTGACCCTTCTACGGGGCAGCACCATTCCTATCCCCATTCGATGGATGAGGAAACAAGCACAGAGAGATGTCCTGACTTTCCTGGGTCACAGAGCTGGGAAGTGGGGGGGCTGGGACTCGATCCCCCCGCTTTGTGCTTCAGCATGAGCTCAGTGATCCCACAACCAACCCTGGGAATGAGTTGGGTTCTTCCCACCTTACAGATGGGGAAACTGAGGGCCGGGGTGCCTGACCACCCCGCGGCTACGGAGGGAGCAAGACATGGCGCCAGCCCCTAAATCCGACGTCTGGTTCTGTCTCTGAGCCCACGTGGCGACCACGGCAAGGGCAGGCGGGCTCACGGCTGACACCAGTCGGGCAATGTTCCTGAGACCCGCCAGCACGCCAGACTCTCACCGACCAGACTCTCACCAGGCATGTGGGGGACACCTGGCACCTCCTCCCTGCCAGGACGCCGGAGCGTCTTGAAATGTTCTGATGTGCAAAGAGCCTTTTTTTATACGAGAAATGAAATTATTTTCAGCCTGTTGTCAGGCGGTTGTCAAAAGACGTGGCAAATAAAGGGCTTTGAGAGTGAGGGTTGTGGGGAGTGGATCCGAGCGCGAGGGGGGTCTGTGGGTCGCGGACGCTGAAGCCACGCAGGCCCCGGGGGACGGAGCGGCGGGAGGGGTGGGAGGGACTGGCTTGCGAATTTTTTATTTATTATTCTTTACTTAAGTGTTTATTATTTCTTATTTCTTACTAAGGGGCTGGCCCTGGAGTCGGGCTGGGTGGGGCCGGGGTGGTGGCTAAAGGGCCAGGTTAGGAGGCTGGCAGTTTGGGGTTCATTTTGGGATGACCCTCTTCCTTCCTGGAAACTGTCTGACTGCAGGGCCTCCATTTAATCACTCCTGCTTTTTCATCTGTCCCTGGACATTGAGCATTCCCAACTCAGAAGACGCTCACCTGTCCTTCGGGGTTGGCGGGTGGGGGAGACGGGTAAGCAAGGGGACAGACTCAGCACGGAGCATCCCAGTCCCCACTCCCCGCCACCCGCCTCACCCCAGCCCCCACCAGAAGTCTGTCCTCTCCCATCTCCCCCTAGTCTGGAACGAAATCCATTTGAAATCAAACCTCATCTAGATGCAGCAGGAATGTGGCCTGCACAGCCTCTAGGGGTCACTTTCCGTCCTCCGTGAAGGACCCATTTAGGAACAAAGGCTGTGTGAGTTGGTGGAAGAAAAGCTGAGCCATCTTTGGACATCAAGGGCTCTGACGTCTCCAACGGCTGTGGGGCAGGGGGAGATCTGACCCCCGAGGGAGCCCGGTGGCCCACCCGGCCTGTCGGAACCTCACCGTCTCATCCACAGAGCCTTGCAGCTGGTCTCGGGGCACCCGGTGGGGACTCCACAGGGATGTTCCAGCCGTCTGAGACCCATCACAGGATGAACTGCTTGGAGAAGATCTCTGGAAGCCTTGGGGAGAAATGGGTTTTGCAATTTCGTCTCCATCCTTGCTTAATTTTCATTTTGGACTCTAGCTTTCAGTTGTCCTCGATCTCCCGTCTTGGAGATGGAGACAGTGTGAGCTAATTCCTGGGACTCTGCAGGAGGAGGGGGTGGTTGACCAAGAGCGGGGCCGCCTCCTTCCACCTCTGCTGCCCCAACTTTCCAAAGTAACTCGGGTCGGCGCCGGGCTCCAGGCCTCCGTGGTCTGAGCGGGAAGAGTCAGGTGTCTGTCACTCCCGGAAGAACAGGTTGACACGGACAAGTGTGTGGCCGGCGGCAGGAGTGCTCCATGGCTGTGATGTGCAGGGCTGTGCTCTGTCTTTTCACAAGGCCCTGGGTGTGGGGGCCGAGGCAGTGTGAGGGTCCAGACCCAGGATGCTCCCACCGTGTGTTTATTCGTGCAGAGCTTCTCCCCCAGCCACAAGGAAGGGTGGGCTTCAGGCGGGTGCATTCATAAACACGGGGGAAGCACAGCTGAAGAAGGTTCCCACAGAAAAGCACGGGCCGGAGCACGGGGGGAAAGATGCCCCTAAGGATACAGACAGCTTTGCGTTCATCAGGGTGGAGACTGTGCTTTCCATGCCACGGCTTTCCCTTCCAATTAATACGTGGTGGGGGCAGGCCTATTGTCTGTGTGAAGGAAGAGGAGACTCACACCCGTGTGCCCAGAGCTGGCGCTTGCCTCCATGGGGAGGAGGCCACAGCCTGTGTCTAGCAGTGAGAACCTCTGCACAGAGGTAGTGAGCTCCCTGTCTCTGGAAGTATTCAAGGAGAGCATACCTGCCAGTGGCGAGGAGGCCTTAGATGGGCGAGGTGGTAGGGTCAGGAATGGCCCACATTCCCCGGCAGGATTTCTGTGGGGCAGAGCCTGGCCCAGGACCAGGCACGCAGTAGGCCTGGACATGAGTCTGATGGAGCGACCGCTCCTAATTTCTGTGAATTTGTTGCTCAGATTTCTGGAAGTGTGGATTGGAAAAGTTGTCTGCTTATTAAAAGACTTGAAAGTGTCTGGAAAAGGAATCCTTTGGATAAGGGGTTTCCTGGGGATCCTCAAATCTCTTCTGCCCTGTTCACTGCTGTGTCCCCTGGACCCACACAGCCCGCACTCCACGAATTCGAAAGGACATGGAATGTAGGGGTGGGGTGGGATGGAGGGCCAGGCCTGCCCCTCAGGTCTGCCCCAGGCCGGCCAGCTGTTCCCTGATTACGGGGCCTCGTCTCGGAAAGACTCCCTTCTTGGTGGGGGGCAGCCCCAGCGCCCTGTTATCTCCAGACTCTGCTCCCACCCTGAGGAACAGTCGCCCCATATGCAGGCTACAGGGGCAGCCCGGCTGGGGGCCGCACGCGGATGCTGTCTGGGGCTCTCCGGTTCTGCTCCCCAGCACGGGGAGAGGGCTGCATCTTCTTCCCTCCCTCCTCGCGTCAGGAAAGATGTGAGATTTTCACGGCGGCACCCAGGGAATCTGCTGCTTCCCCATGTCCTTCATCCAAGGTCAACAGCCGGGGTGTGGATGATGAAGGGGACACCACTGGCCAGTGGTGAGGTCCCGGCCCCCGTCAACCCGGGAACAGACACACACTCCCCAGTCCGCTGCTGGCAGTAAAGACGGCTACGCCAGAGCGAAGATTGGCGCGGGAACATGGTGCAGGATGAGGCTCCTGCTTTGGGGAGGTTGTTGATCATAGATGGAGGGAGGGCTGAGCATTGCCGAGCCTCCCACTCCCTCAGAGGGTTCCTGAGCTGTGGTGGGTTCTCAGGGCCCACGTGGCAGGGTCCCAGCCTCTGGAGAGGAGCTCTCTTGGTTCCCCCACTGTGGCACCCCCGTCCCAGCCAGGGCAGGGGCTGGGCCTGTGGCCAATGCACCCCCGGTGAACCAGACACCACCATCTTGAAGCCCTCCAGCGCATCTACCCGAGGGACACAGCTTCAGTCTCCCCCAGTGGGAGCAGCTGTGTCCTTGTTGGCGACACTCTGCATCTGAGGGAGATGCTTCTGGAAGCTATGCAGCCTTGCCCCAAATGTCCAAGGACATGGAGCTCTGCCAGCACCACCTCTGTCCCCCCACGGATGTGAACTACGTGATACAAGACAATAGGATCCTTGATGACAAAACACACCAGTGGCAGGCTCGTTTCTTAGGGCATATCTTGGAAATGGCTGGGGCTCCATTGTGTGAACTGAGGACCTAGCATGGCCAGTGAGGGGGTCACCCAGGGCAGAGACTGAACACAGCTGCTGAGCTGTGCCATCTGGGGCATTGTGGGAGTTCAGTGAGAGGTGACGTTTAAATGCCCAGCTAATACAGGGCACGCCCTGGGTGAGTCCATCGCAGTCTTCGTTCTCACCACACTGGGGGAGACCATTCGGGCGTTCCCGCAGAGAAAGACTCTCATTGCTTCTTACACCGCCATTTCTGTTGACACAAAGTATGTCGACCATATGGAATTCAACTTACATGTTCCCCTCGCATTTTCCTCATCTCGTCTCATCTCTCTTTCTCTCTCTTTTTTTTTAAATTTCGGAAGCAGTTCTCTTGGCAACCGAGAAAACGCACACTTAATTACAGCCCAGCAGCAGATGCGTTGGGCGACAGAACCCGCTCCCTGGGATGCTCCATTTAGTTCTCAGGAAGACCTTCCTGCTCGTGTAGGAATAACCCCCTGTTCCACCTGCCGCAGAGCACACCACCATTCCACCTCCTTCTGTGTGTGTGCTTTACAGATAGAACTTTCTCCGTGTCGTCTTCCCCTGTCTCTCCTCGACTTCTGTCGGGGTGGAAATGCTCAGGAAATGTGTAAAGAGACTCTGAAGTCGCTCATTTTTATCAGCTGCCTGGAATCAGGGCGAGCCATAGCTGGGTAGCAGTTGAATTGTTTTACCTCTTTAAAAAAAAAAAAGGGAGGGGGAGGAAATCCTGTTATCTCCAGGGTAATTACCACGATGGGAGTGAGCCAGAGAAGTAATAGATACTTGTGTCTGATTCTTTCGAACGGAAATCTGGGTCACGTTCAGAAATTCCGGAATGCTGGGGAGGGCTGCCCAGTTAACGCGGGTCTGGCGTGAGGCTTAGCTGGAGCTAGGATGTCGTATCCCCTTGGTCTGCTCATCACATCTGCTCGCGGACAAACGGCATTAAAGAAAACTTGGCTTTTTCTTTAAAAATAAAATGACAAAAGCACAGTGCGTTATATTCAGCCCCGGGCGTGTTCCAGCAGAGGTGGCAGGAGCCCCAGCCCGACTTTCCCCGGATAATCGGGGCTCCAGCTCGTCGATGCCTCCCGGCGGCTCCCAGCCGCCGGCTGGAGGATGCTGATTCCTGTTAACCCTCCTCCCAGAGGCACCGATCACAAAAGCAGAGAGGCACTGTTCACATGACAGGCGCCGGGAGAGACAGCCAGGCTTGAGAGCGGCCCCAGTCTACGCACAGTTGGTTCCCAGCTGACAGACAGAACATGGGGTGGGCTCTGTCACCGGCGCGCTGGCTGTGGCATGCCCAGCTATGCTCGGAAGCACGCAGTGCCCAGACGCCCGCCGCCGCTCCCCGGGTCCGAGCCGCTCCAGCGCCGAAGAGCCGGGCAGCGCTCCTTTCCTTCCTCCCATCCGAGAAGGTTATATAATGAGCGGACCGCTGCCAAAGTCAGAGGGAAAATGAAGTCTTTGTTAAATGCCTTCACCAAGAAGGAAGGTAAGGAGAAAGCCGTACGGCGCAAGGTGCACGGGAAGGAGCAGTTTCTCGCGGATTCTCTGGGGGAGAGGGGGACTCCAGTTCCTCCTAAAATGGCTGTGGTTCATTCTTGTGTAAGGGAATAATTACTTCTGGGCACGGTAGGACTTGGTTGTTGGTGGTCTGGAATTTTAACCCACTTGAAGGTGCCGTTTGATTTCGTTTTTTTTTTTTTAAGTCTCCAACCCCTTGCGGGATTGCATTCCAGCGTGTGCTTCTATGGTGACTGTGCCAAAGGGCATGTTAGGAAGCAAGTTCTAGGCAGAATGAAGGAAGTTTTGGCTCTTAGTCTGTCCGCTGCCTGGAGGCGGCCAAGCATCGCTCAGGAATCAGGAAGGTTAGGACTCATTGCTGGCCGCACCGGCCAGGTGGACGCTCTCAGAACCACTTCTGGGCTTTCCCAAGCTGTCCCTGGGTCTCAGTTTCACAGAGCGGATGGGAAATGCAGCGTGGCCGACTTTAAAAGTGCATATGCTTTTTGTCATACCTTGTGTGATTTTTATTGTGGAAAAAAATGTATAAATAAATGCATGTAAGACAGCTAAGAAAATATCCACCCACTTAGAGTTTGCAGATCGCCTGAAAGAAGGAAACAGTTGGGTGGAATATTAATCATTTTCAGACAGGAAAAGAGTTATTTTTAACCCTTTGCACACACACCAAAAAAATCAGCGTTGCCACGGATGGCTCCAGTTCGTTTGTCAGACGGAGAGCTCTCGTTGCATGAAATGGGGTTTATGAAGACGTTACTTTAGAAGAATTAGGAAGGTACTTGCCAACCCGAGCCGTAAAATAAACACGGAAAAGATTTCCAATTAAATTGCATGGGAAACTAATCTAATGTAATCTTGGTAATTATGCAAGATAATTTTCATGAGAATGTTTGCCCTAACGTCACCTGTGCAATTCCATTTAAGTAACTCGCGTGATCCTTATGAGGGGCAGAATGTATTTGAAAGTGTCCCAGCTCTGATATACCTTCATCTTCCGAGGGCAGCTGCCCCACGTGAATTCTTACCGCTCTCCAAGCCCGCACTCGCAGAAAGCCCCCTTCAGCCTGTTTCTTAGGAATTTATATAAAAAACAGCCTTTGTCCGTGCTCGTTTTCTTATATGATTAACCCAGATTCGCCTTCTGGGACTTCAGTTTCTGTAATCCACGCACAGCATGGACATTTTAGTTGGGGGTATGGTGTTAGGTTCGTTCTGTGTCTGTTCTGTTCTCTCATAGACTTTTCTTCCCTTATGAGTCTGTCTTAGCCATTGGCAGGACTGCCCCCACATTCCATCACTTTCCATTGAGAGCACGAATGCCTTCCTCAGTTATGTTGGTCAGAAAAATAGAACCGACTGTCGTCAGGGAAGCTGGGAGGCTGGGCATGAGTTCATGCCGTAGAATGCAGGCGTTTCCGCGTCTGGGAGCATCCCCTTGGAGCTGGGGTGTCCCCTGCCCATGGTTAGCGTGAGCCCTGGGCTCTCCTTCGGGATGGGGGAGGTGGAGATGCTCCAGGAAGCCGAGGGGCTCTATCCGCCTGGTAGAACTTGCTGTCTTTCTGCTTGATGTGTCTGCTGGAGATGTTGGCTTTCTCCCTGTGATGTGCTCCCCCAGCCACCAGTCTGTGTGAATGAAAGACAATCGCTCTGTAAGATTGCGGAACCATCCGCCCTGTGAGGTCTTCCAATCCCTCCACCCCTTCATCAGGCAGGTCTCAGGATCCCAGAGCACCCACCGGGGGCATTTTTCAAACCCTAAATGATGAGCTCTTCATCGTTCCAGAAGTCTGTTTGACCTCTGTCTGCTCAGAGTGACACTGATATGGTTCTCCCTCATGACCAGCGAAGCACAAACTCGAGGACTTTTCACCAAAATGAGATTTTTCTAGGAGGTGGGTAAGGCCTTGGCTGATTCCCCAAATGGAGAGGGCAGCCCCCTGGGCGGTAGAGACGGGTCCTCAAAGGACGCCGTCAGCCTTTCCGGTTTCCCATCCCTCCCGGCCAGGCTGGCATCTGTGAGTTCTTCCGCTCTGAGGAATTCAGACTAGGAGCAAGTCCCAGCCAAGGGCCCTAGCTGAGTAATGTGCGTCTTGCTCCGACGAAGAGGCTTCACAGAGGAAGCAGGTTGGAATGAGAGCACGCTGCTGCCTAATTGAAAAGAACGTGACCTCCCCGATGTGTCGTTTTCCATTCTCCCCAACCGTGCTGAAGCAGAACGTGAGTTCTGAGTGTGCAGCTTCAGGAAGCCTCGTGCCGTTTCCTGCGGCTTTCCCTGGTTGGCTCCGTCTCTGCTTTCCCAGGACTGCCCTGCTTCCCGGCGAGGCGGCGAAGGGGTCACTGGGTCACAGCTGTCTCAGTGGAGCTCTGCCAACGCCACCTCTTCCTCAGTGGAGCTCTGCCAATGCCACCTCTCTACCAGTGCGCTCTGCCAGCACCACCTCTCCCCCAGCACACTCTGCCAGCACCACCTCTGTCCCCAGTGTGCTCTGCCAGCACCGTCTCCCCCAGTGTGCTCTGCCAGCACCGTCTATCCCCCAGGGCACTCTGCCAGCACCACCTCTGTCCCCAGTGTGCTCTCCCAGCACCATCTCTCCCCCAGTACACTCTGCCAGCACCACCTCTGTCCACAGTGTGCTCTGCCAGCACCACCTCTGTCCCCAGTGCACTCTGCCAGCACCGTCTCTCCCCCAGGGCGCTCTGCCAGCACCACCTCTGTCCCCAGTGTGCTCTCCCAGCACCATCTCTTCCCCAGTGTGCTCTGCCAGCACTGTCTATCCCCCAGGACTCTCTGCCAGCACCACCTCTTCCTCAGTGGAGCTCTGCCAGCACCACCTCTCCCCCGGTATGCTCTGCCAGCACCATCTCTCTCCCAGTGCACTCTGCCAGCACCACCTCTGTCCCTTAGTGTGCTCTGCCAGCACCACCTCTCCCCCAGTGCCACCTCTGTCCTCAGTGAGCTCTGCCAGCACACCTCTGCCCCACCTCCAGGAGCTCTGCCAGCACCACCTCTGTCCCCATGAGCTCTGCCAGCACACTCCTGTCTCCCGTGGACTGGTAGCAGAGTTGATGTCACACTCCAGCTCTGTGAAGGGGGCAGCAGTTCTCAGTTTCCATGAAGTCCTTCAGTGTGGCCTCTGAACTTGGCCAGCCAGGGGCGATAGATTGTCCAGGACCGTGTCCTAAACTACTTGTGACGTTGTTCTCCTCTGGGACGCCGTGATTCCGTCTCCAGATCAGCCCCCCGGGGTTATCTCTGTTTGCTGTGGCTCTGCGGCTGCAGCTGGCGCCATGGCAGCCCTGGCCTCAGGCTGCAGACTGGACAGCTCGGTGGCTTCGGCCCAAAGTGGGCACGCCCTGTGGCCAGCGGGGAAGCCGCCTGCGGTGTGGACGGTCTGGGGAAGCCTGTGTCCTCTGCTGCCGGGGGTCCTTGGCATCTCATGGCCCCTGCAGCCTCTCCAGGTGCCTCTTCTTGGAAAGGACACATTCTCTTTCTGGCTCCAGCCCTCAGAGCCACCCGGGGTGGCTGCAGTGTGGAGGCCAGCCCTCACAGTCCCCGTGGGTGCTGTCCTCATTGTGAGTCCCCGGGCATGCTGAACTCGGCAGAGTCAGGGTCCTGCCTGTAGTCTAGAACTTAGTAAGAAGCCGGATGAGGCGTGCCCACCGCCTCCTGTCTCCCGCTGCCCGTCCTGGGTAGATGGGTGGAGAAAAGAGTGTGTCTAGGATTAGGGCCGACTAATTCTGACCAGCAGATTTGGAAGGCCGTATGAGTTTTCTGGGGCTGCTGTGACAAAATCCCACAGCCCGGGTGGCTTAAACCACAGACGTTGGTTGTCTCCCAGTCCTGAGGCTGGACGTCCGAGATCCAGGTGTGGGCAGGGCTGGTTCCTCCTGAGGCTCCTCTCCTTGGCGTGTAGACGGCCGTCTTCTCCCTGTGTCCTCACGTGGTCGTCCCTCTGTGCGTGTCTGTGTCCTGATCTCCTCTTCTTATGAGGACACCAGTCAGATTGGCCCACCCTAATGACCCCATTTTAACTTCATCACCTCTTTAAAGACCCATCTCCAAATACAGTCACATTTGGAGGATACAGAGATGAGGACTCCAACACATGAATTTCAGGGAGGCACCATCAGCTCATCACAGGGACCAGGCTCAGGTCGTGGCGAGGAGGAACTCTGTGGCTGCCTCAGTGTCCTGAATGCGTTGTGAGACGGGGCGGCCCCCCTCGCACATGTCTCCCGGGCTGCTGACTGAGTGGGCACTGGCCCGGATGGAAGGCAGACCCCGAGTCCCTTCCATCTCAAGCACTAGCTTGAATCTCTGTGAAATGGAGACGTTCTCGGTCTCCACCCGTCTCTGCTTCTGTCTCGGGGTGAGCTCTGCACACTGTGGGGTCCCGCAGGGGGCTCGATGCAGAAGTCTTGGCGCCCTGCTGCTCAGCTCACACAGGGACCTGTGCCCCCCTGGCCCTGATGGTGACGTGCCTGCCCTCACCCGCCTCTCCCCGTTCTCTCCTACCCAGTGCCCTTCCGAGAGGCCCCGGCATACTCCAACCGCAGGCGGCGGCCCCCCGCCACGCTGGCCGCCCCTCGGCTCCTGCTGCGCTCCAACAGCGACAACAACCTCAACGCCAGCACACCCGAGTGGGCCGTCTGCTCCGCCGCCTCCCACCGCAGCCTCTCGCCCCAGCTGCTGCAGCAGGTGCCCAGCAAGCCCGATGGGGCCTTGAAGACCATCGGCAGCTACACCCCTGGGCCCCGCAGCCGGTCCCCGTCGCTCAACAGGCTGGGCGGCACCGGCGAGGATGGCAAGAGGCCCCAGCAGCCTTGGCACATTGGGTAAGGAGCAGCCGGGCGGGGCGGGGGCTGGAGCGGAGCCAGGAGGCTCCTGTGGGGGCCAGGGGAAGCAAAACCTCCGTGCACCACGGCTCCTGGTTTCTCGAACTCAGGGCTCGCCCGCAGGGTGAGCAGAACATCAGTTTTATTCCAACCTGGGTGCAGAGAATGCTTTAAAAACAGAGTTCTGCCGACTGCCCCGGCTCAGACTGTCTCCTGAGAGCAGTGGGGCCCAGGGTCGTCTCCATGAGCACTGCGCCCCTGGTGACCACGCAGGGCAGGTGTGGGAGGCCGGGCTGAGCTTCCTGGGGTGGCTTGGGCTGCTGCTGGCGTTTGGGGACTTGTTTCCTTTCCTTGTGCGTTGGCTCCTGGGTCCTAAAAGTGAAATGTGTGCAGAGACGGAGCCGAGGCCACCAGCCAGTTCTGCGCCGCGTTTAATGCAGACGTGCCTTATCCAGGATTAATGCTCACACTCGTAGCAAGGAGGAACCCCGGCACAGATGAGGAAACTGAGGCTCAGAGGGCCCAGGTCAGGGCACCAGAGGCTGACGAACCCCCAGCAGCCACAGTGGTGGTCCCAGCTGGTTGGGTGTTACATGCCCGTGTGGCTGGTGCACACAGAGCATCTCAGCGGTCTCTGAGGCGGCCCCAGGGGGGGGAAACCCCATTCTTGTTCCTTTTCTAGATGGGGAGACAAGGCCAGCATAAGTCAGACTGAGCAGGGACCCCTCTCAGCATCTGACTCGGGGTCTGGGTGCTCCCCCCGTCTCCCATCTCCCCAGCAGCCGGGAGTGCTGCATTCACACTCAGAGCTCCAGCCCCGGAGCATACTCCCCACCCTGTCACGCTGCCTTAAGAAGTTTCTAGGCGAGGATGGGACTTCCCGGGGATGGGCTCGTTGCTGGAGCCTCAGCAGGCCGGGTGCGGTGCTGGTCGGAACAATCAGAGCAGCAGCTGTCTCTGCTAACCTCGCCGCAGTCTCGCGGCAGGGCCCAGGGCCTGGTCCAGGCGTCAGCTCGCCCCCTCCTTCCCTCCCAGCCCCTCTGTGAAGGGCACTGTCTCCTCCCATTTCACAGATGAGAGGACTGAGGCCAGGGGTCACACAGCCATGCATAGGTGGGGCAGGACTGTGACCCAGGTTCCTGGTTCCCGAGTCTGCAATGCAGGGTTCATGAGGGCCTCCTTGAATTCTGTCCTCGCCATGGTGGCCAGGGCGGGCCTGCGGACCTGTGTTTTCTCGGCTTGCACAGGGTTTCCAGTGTGGTTTGAATGCCCCCTTTGGTCCGGTGTGTCACCTGATCCCCCATCTCGCCTCCCAGGCCTCCGAAAGCACTTGGGCTCGCCGAGCCTGCCCGCAGTGAGTCTTGCTGGCCACGGTCATGCCCAACACCATGTCCCCGGCTGAGATCGGGGACGTCGGGAGGAGCGTCGGGCTCCATCCTGCAACCTCGATGTGTGTTTGGGGCTGGGGGCTCAGGCAGGGAGCCCAGGTGGAGGGGTCAGTATGTCATGAGGGCCCAGAAGCGGGCTGATTGCTGTGGCTGTGAGCAGCAGGCCAGGTCTCTGGGCTGTAGCCACCGCAGAGGTTGTGGGGAGAACACGCCCGTGGGAACCCAAGTTTCCTGGCGCCTTGGCGGGGCCACGGGCCTGACCGGCACACCCCAGCCCGTTGACACCGTTCCCACCTGAGTCTCTCCAAACTGCAAGCTCTAGTTCCCGGCTCTGGTCTAGATTCTCGCTCTGGGTCATCCCGAGGGAGAAGTCCCAGGTGCTGAGAACATTTAAAGCTAAATTAAAGGATTCCCTCGGGGCAGCAAGTTCCACTGCACACCGTTAGCTAGAATTATGGTTATAATTTTAAAAAGAGTGTGTCCCCTTCCTCCAGTACGAAATCTAATAAGATAGCAAAGGCAGTGTGGCCAGAGACTTGCAAAAGCTGCAAAATATTGCTCGTGGAGAGAGAAATGCAACTGGGGCATGTGGCAGGGTCCCTGATTTCCTGTGCGGGTGTGTATGCGTGTGTGTGTGTGTACCAGTGTGCGTGCACTTGTATGTGCATGTTTGTGTGTGCGTGTGTGTTCGTATGCATACGTGCACATTTGTGTTTGTGTGTGTGCATTTGTGTTAGTGTGTACACGCGTTTGTGGGTGTCCGTGTATGCATGTGGGTGCATGCACTTGTGTGCACATTTGTGTGTGCATGTGTGAGTGTGTGTTTGTGTATGCATCTGTTCGTGGCATGTTTGTGTGTGTTAGTGTGTGTGCATACACTTGTGTGTGTTTGTGTGCACATTTGTATGCACGTGTGCATACACTTTTGCGTGTGTCTGCATGTGTGCATGTACACACGTGTGTGTGAGATAATCACAGCAGCCAGCCCGTCCTGGGTGCTTGCTACCAGGACTTCCCGAGCGTGTGTTCTGGACTCCACCTCGTGCCTCATCCTTGGCGACTATAAAATGAGGATCACAGAGAGACCGGCTCCCTCGGGCTGTTCTCAAACCGAATAAGTGAATTCATGGCCATGCCTTGTACACAGTAGGTGCTCAAGCCACGCTGGTCCTTAGATGAAGCTCAAATCCACGTCCAACCCAAGGCCGGGCACTTGGCCAGGCCTGTCCCCTTTGTCACCCAGAGCCGTGGGACTGAGGGATCACCGGAGGCAGGACTCTCAGCGCTAACACGGGGATGGTCAGTCCCCTGGCTGTGGGCCGCTGCCTGTCCCAGTCGGGGACCTGTCCTGGCCCGCCCAGCACCCAGCTTGCCGAGTGGCGCCCTGACAGTGAGTCCTGCCTTGTCTGCCGTTTCCCGGCCTTCTTCCCTCCTCCACCCCCGCAAAGCCTGTCCATGTCCTTCTGCTCAGGACCCAGCTCCCTCGTCGGTGACAGGAGTCCCCTGCGGCGGTCCTGGTGAACTGCTGGCGTCCTTCACCCAAGACTCCCCTGTCTTACGGGGACCTGCCAGGCCCCCTGGCTTCCCCCCGGGACGCAAGGACAGCGGTGGGCATTTGAGCCGCACAGCAGGCTGTCTGCTTCCTGGCTGGGAGACCACAGCTGGCCTTTCTCACCTGTGCCCAGGTGGAAAGGGCCGTACAAGCCAGCCCAGGTGATGGGGTGTGCCGGCACGCAGGGCCCCACAGCACAGCCCCTGGGCCTTTTGGGGCTCAAGGAGCTGGCCGAGCCCCTCCACTCCGTCTCTGTTTTCACAGCACAGAGCCCGGCCCCTTCCTGGGCAGACGGGCCCTGCCAGGCACTAGGCGTGGGGCACTCGTGAGGAAGACACTGGCTCCCAGCCTCGGGCGGCACAGGGTGCCCCCAGACCCCTGCCTGGTTATCACAGAACTGAGAGGTGGGGCTAGGATGCTCGTCATGTCATGGAGGGGAAAGCCCTGTGCCAGCCTCACCCGCTCTCTCTGCAGATTCTGTCTCAACGAGCAGCCCAGCGGCCCATCACCTGTGCCAAACCGCCGGGTTGTGTCCAGCTCAGCTTCCTCCCCGCTGTGTGACTTTGGGCAAGTCACTTGACCATTCTGTGCCTCAATTTTCTCATATGTAAAATGGGACTGATGGGTGTGTGATGAGGATTAAGATGAGTTTAATCCCCGTGCTGTGCTGAGACCCATGTCTGGCTCATGGTAAGTTCCACAGAGTGTTTGCTGCCCTTAGTTGTCATCATCATCACGGACATTTTACAAGGTCCCTCTGGCTGCTGTGGGGCAGGCACTGGAGGGTGTCAGGTGCCACCGTCCCTGTGACGGCTCTGGCTTGGGCTAAGAGGTAGGAGAAGCGGAGAAAATCACATCAGCGGGTGGAGGGAACTTCGCACCCCGAGCACGAGGGGATTTGCCCTCTTGTCTCCTCTTTTCTCTCTGGCTGCCGTGGGGAAGGCTGGCCACTCAGCACCCCTCTCTCAGGCAGAGCCCATTTGCCTAAACTCCAACCTGAGGCCCCAGAAACCTCAGCCAGGTGTGTGATGGGCACATCAGGTGGCCAGAGCCACCCTCAGGCCAAACACTCAAGTGCGGACTTGACAGAAGGGGTGCCGAGGCCTCCCCAGCTGCCCAAGTCCCCACCTGGGCCCTGCTGGCACCGGCTGACTGGCTCCCTCCCTGACCTGGGATCTGCGCTGCAGGCAGGGTCAGCCTCCCCCGTGGAACCAGCCTGCGATAGCTAGCTGCCCTGAGTGCAAGGCAGGAAAGGTAAGACGGTCCGGAGAGGCTGGGAGCCAATGTACCTGCAGCATCTTTGCATCCTCCTCCAGGTGCCTGGCTCTGCACACACCTGCCTGAGACGGTGCCCTCTGGTGGCGCCCACTGGCATGGCTGGTCTATGTTTCTAAGAACCGGCCTGAGAAGGGGTTTTGCTGCGTCTGCCTGCCCCATCGCCCACCTCCTGAGGGTAGAGAGGAGGAGTGGGGTCCTGGGACCCCTCCCAGCTGCCCAGGGCGCCGACGCTCTCACCAGGTTCTGACAGCTCTTGATGTGTTTTTGCAAAGTTTGGGCAGCCGGTCCGGAGGGCTGCCCCGGCCTCACCAGCAAGAGGGAGCATTCTGGTCCCCCTCTCATCAAATGAGCGTTTCTTGGGTGGGTTCAGCTCGGCAGAGGGGAGAGACTCCTGCTTTTGAGATCAGGCAGAGAGGAAATGCCGCCCGCAGCTCGCCGGCTGTGTCTCCCTGAGCCTCGTCCTTCTCCCGCGCACGGGGAGAGAGCAGCTCCCACCTTTCCCCACAGGGAGGGGCTGAGCTGGAAGGTCTCCCTGCCGTCGGGCAGACCCTGGCAGGGGCGCCGAAAAAGCTGCCTTTTACCCGAGCTTTCGTCTCCCTGAACTTGGCCATGGGAAGCTGAGGCCAAACAGGCCTTTGGGGTGTCAGGTGGATGAAACGGGCGGATGGGGCAGCCCCCAGGGTGGGGGGCTCGGCCAGCCCAGGAGGGTCCTGGTGTTGGGGCAGCAGAGTGGCTCTGAGTCTGTGCCCCTCTGGAGGACGGTGATGTTGTCATCGCCATTTCCCCCCGAGTGGGGGCTGCACCTCCCTGATACCCCAGGAAGGAACAAGTGCCTCAAATCCAAGAGCAGATTTGCTCAGAGAACAGAACCTTTTAGATGGACTTCAGAAACCACAGGGCCCCTCCTCTGCCTATCGAGGTGAAAACAGGGGCTCTGGAAGGTTCTGGGGTGGTGGGAATCTGCCTAGCCCTTTCAGGGAGTAAAGCCCCCATCTGGTCAGGCTCATGGGTGTGAAGGGGCGCTGGGTGCCCCTCTGGCTCGGGCCTTTGTCCACCTCTGCAAGCCTTCTCCCTGCCTCCTGGGGACACGGGGACCAGGACACCGAAGCTTTGCTCCCCCAGAGGAGCAGGGACCCGGTTTCCTCAGTGAGAACTACAGTTGCCGCTCCCTCCGCTGTGGCTGTCCTGACCCAGAAAGGGGGGGATGGGCCTGGCTGCAGGGCAGAGGTGGGGCGGGGGCCAGGTGGACACTGCCAGGGCCAGGCATGGAGTCAGGCAGTGCCATCCTGGATGCTAACAGCATGTCACCGGGAGGTCAGGAGTAGGGGATTGATGAGGAGCCGGGCTGCCCGGGTTTATGTCTGCCACCTGGTGGGGAGGTGCGGCCAGGTGAAGGGGGCCCACTTGGGGGAGCAGGTGCATCTCAGCTGCTGAGGGCCACCCCTCACCTGTCACTTCCTCTCCTTCCACATTTGGGGACGTTCAGTCTTTGCTCTGCTCTCTCAGTTGGTCGCTTGAACCCGTAAATTACCGGCCTCCTCTGTGCTGGGCGCTCACCGTGCAGAGGTGAATGCCATGTCCTCACCCAGAAATGAGGGCAGGAGACGTGTCAGCCCCTGGGTTGCTGTAGGTGAGGACAGGGAGCCGCAGACGCCCCTAACAGAGCCCCCGGGAGTCAGAGCTCACACAAGTCAGAGTTCAGTAGAGGAGGGAGGTGAGGGTGCTCCATGGAAGAGGGGAGATCCCGAGGTGGAGAAAGGGGCCAGACAGGCGTCAGGAAGGGGCAGGGGGTCCAAGTCTGTCTCATGTTCATGGGCGTCTGGAGACCCGCTAAACACTGGCCCAATGAATGAATGGATGTGTAAGTGGCTGACGAATGAACGAATGGAGAGAGTTCAGTGTGCAGGCAGGTCCCTGTTCCCCCACGATACCTGGGAAATGGCTCAGTTCACTCACCCGAGGCCCCCCACAGCCACCATCAATTTTCTGATGTTGAGAATTCTGATTTAGCCCTCCTACCAAATGACGCGGTTGGAATTCTATCTGGCTGTTCTTGAACGGAACACAAGGAAAATGCTGACAGCCTGGGATGGGGGGAACTTCAGACTCATCCTCGCTGTGCAGGGAGGGTGGAGGGGCCCCAGCCTGGCCCCCCAGTGCCTCCTTTCCTGAGAGGGGAAGGCACTCCCAACCTGGAGCCATGGAGGGGCTGTGGCCCCTGCTGCCGTCTGGGGCTACCGTGAGAGAGCGGAGCACAGCAGAGGACACAGTTCATAAAACAGGGCATCGCGGGGGTAAGACGCCTTCCCTCGCAGGAGAGGTCGTGGTCACCTGAGTTCATCACCGCATGGAACAGGGAGCCTTCAGGGAACCCTGGGCTGGAGTCAGGGAGCCGCGACATAAGGTCGGCTCTATATTTCTATCTAGATCACTATTTATGGAGCCTCTGTTTTCTTACCTGTGAAATGGGCTTTGTGAGGCTCAAATTAACCTGAAGTGAGAAGATGCATGAGCATTCTCAGAACCATCACTGCTGGTGCCTAGAACCGTGGGCACACTGTGTGCTAATTCCTCCCTGTTCTTAGACAAAGGCTTCCTGGCCTTGGATTGATGGGTTAGGGAGCTGACCATCTGCAAAGTGGCTCGAGGAACAGAGCTCCCCAGATTGAAGCTGGTTTCATTCTCACATTTCTGCCCAGTGGCACACACTCTGGCTCTGGCTGGAACCGGCTGGCTGACATGTGCATCCCATTACCCACTCTCCAGCTGGTGCAGGCAGTGGTAATGGTGCTCATGTTCGCGTAACACCTGTGCAGAGTGGCTCCTGTTTGCTCATTCTCAGGTCACCTCGGGTCATCCCCTTTTATCAGAGGGGGAGACTGAAGCTTCAAAAGATTAAGTGATGTGTTTAACATCTGATAGTAAGTGATCAGCTGGGCTTCTGGCAGAGTCCTTTTGAAATTTGAGTGGATGAGTGAACAGATGACGTTTGGATAAGTGGTAAGATGGATGGGTGGGTAGATGGATGGTTGGATGGATAAATAAGTAGATGGATAGGTAGATGAGTGGGTAGATATATGGGTGGATGGGTATACGGATGGAGGATGGATGGATGGATGGATGGGTGGACTGATGGGTGGATAGATGGATGGATAGGTAAGTGGATGGATGGATGCGTGGGTGGGTGGATGGATGGGTGCATGGGTGGGTGGGTGGGTGGATGAATAGACGATGGATGGATGGATAGATGGGTGGATGGGTGGATGGATGATGGATGGATGATGGATGGGTGGATAGATAGGTGATGCATGGATGGAAGGATGGATGGATAGATGATGGATAGATGATGGATGGATGGCTAAATAAGTGGATGGATGTGTAGATGGGTGGATGGATGGGTAGATGGGTGGATGGATGGGTGGATGGATTTATCCTGAGGATCAACTTTTCAGGTTGGGCTCAGTCTCCTTGCTGATTGTTATTGAATATGCACAGTGTGGTCCTGGGGCTCTCTGCAGCAGTTCCATTGGAGGGGTCCTCTGAGAAGATGGGCTCCTCATTTGGTTCCCAAGCTCTAGGCATAGCAGCTTCTTCTGCAGCCAAATAGCAGCTGGAAGTCAGGTTCGGCAGCCCCAGCTTTGTGGCTCGCCCTCTGCCCTACTCCAGCCACCATTGGCACGGTCCATCCTTATCTTTTCTCTGGACTTTGACCTGCCCCTTCCCTGTGGGAGAAGCCCACCTGCCTCACCTCACTCCCCTCATGCTCCTCTACTCTCCTGGCCCTTGGAGACTGACTCACGGGGCTTGGTTGACCTGCCCATCTGCTCACCGCCCCCTGGTGTCTGCTGCAGCCACACCTGTCCAGGAGCATCCATGCAGCCTGGGAGGCATTGGAGCTCACATATGACCTCCTTGCTGGAACCAACCTGCAGTCTCTTATTGGGGTTTAATGCGTTGGACACTTCCAAGCACCCACTATTGCACCCTCAGCCAGGAGGGGGGCGTTGAGATGGGGTAGACGTAGCCCTGTGTTCCTGCTGCTGCCAGTTCAGCCTGGGTGATGGTCACATGCAGAGGCCATAACTGCCATCAAAGCTGCAGTGACAGAAGTGGCTGGGGGTGGGGCTTTTCATCCACATTCCCTCATTTACCCTCCCAGCAGCCCCAGGGGGTGGGTCTTGCCCCCCATCTCTCAATGCTGATGTGGAAGGTGCATCAAGGGGGTTTCCAGCCATGTTTATGGAGGTCTAGGGAGAGGAGGAATCTGACTGTGGGGTGCGATACTCTGGAGCCCACGCCATCTACTGACCCCAGGCCTCTTCTGAACCACTTGGGTCCAGGTGGAGTGGCCCCAGGGGACACTTTCCCTGTTGCAGAGGAATTGAGTCCCCTTGGTTACCGAGACTCACCTTCCCCGCTCCTGGGAACCGGAGAGAAGAACCCCATGATGCTCAGGCCCCTTGCGGTGAAGGCTCTTCTCTCCCCCTGCTCTCCTCTCAGCTCTCGGTCCAGGGCCAAACCGGTCCTGAGTGAGGCTGAGTCGAGGCGGATTGAATAAATGAATCCACATCCTAACGCAGACGCCACGGCAGGAAATCCTCTCAGGTGGGAACTTTGAGGAGCTGCTCCTACTTTCCCGAATTCTTTTACCTCACAGGCAGGTGCCTGAATTGTCCTTCCTCTGTGGGTCAGCTGGCCTGCTGACCTATTGCCTTTGGACCAGAGGTGGTCACACAACTGGCTCTTGCAGGAGTCGCTGCTTGGGGAGCTCCCGGGGTGTTTGGGGATAAATGACATTCATTGAGAGGGACCACCCAGCTCTTCAGGACGAGTCCCAAGGGGGATTGTCCTGTCTGTGCATGGCGATCTGTAGCTGGCTGGGCAAGGAGGGGTTAGGTGAGGGGATGGCCACTGGGCAAGGCTGCCTGGTGGGGACCTCCACCAGGTGTTCTGTGACCTCCACCTGTGGCTTTAACTTGGTTAGAGAAGCCTCTGGGGGAGGAATGGCATCTCTGGGGGCAGGAGAGCATGAGGACAGAGGACTACGGCTTTCCACCTCTGTCAGAGTCCTCTGAGCCCAGGTGAGCACCTGGGATAGCTCGCGGCCAGTGTCCTGCCCGCCCTCTGCCCCACGTGGGTTAGGGAGAGTGCTGGGCTTTGTGGTCCTGCAGACAGACCTGGTGGTCAGCCCTCCTCCACACCTTACTAGCGGACGTTAGGGTATAAATGGATCATGTCCCAGCCTGCGGTCTCACATGTGTAGACATGGCTTCCAGTGGCTGGCTCTCACGGCCGTGGCAGTGAGTGAAGGCAGACAGAAGACGGCACGATCTCACTTCTGTGAATTTTCACGAGCTCATAGCAAACCACGCGTCATTGATCAGAGTGCACATATGGGTAAAGCACAGGACAGAAGGCATGTGGGGGGTTCACAGTAAAGTGAGTGGTCACATCAGCTTCTAGAATTTTCCCTGCAAGCCTATTTCACAGTGTTCCCTGCCTAAAAGTAAAAACTTCTTCCTTGAGGAAATCTCAAGGCTCCCTCCACGGGCTCACAGGCCATGGCATCTGTAGTTTGAGAGGAGAGCCACGGTTGGGGACCCCAGCCTTCGTGGTCATGAATTTGTGACATGAGTCGGCCTCCTCCCGAGACTCAGACGTGGTTCCCCAATTCTGGAACCTTCCCCAGGTATTATTGATACTCCTTTCACTTTCCCGTGGCCGGGTGCCCTCTTGGAAGACACCAGCCGCAGGTGAATGCTTTTCTTGTCTTTCTGACCAGGGTGCTCTGGAGCGTCGTCCCAAAATCCCTGCCCAGATTCATCCGTGTGGATGTCTTTTCTAAAGATCCCATCACGGGAAGAGAACTCGCCATGACACCTCACGATTATCGTTGATAGGGCAAGGGTGGACGTGCTGTCTTTCCCCTTCCCAGAAATAGTCAGCCCCGGTCACACAACACAACGATGCACCCAACACAACAACATCGTCATGGAAACCACTTGCCCATGTCTCCCTAAACCCTCCTCTCTCCCCCATGTGCCACACCGTTGGGCCCGGTTAAGGTGTTACTCACGTCAGGGGTGGAAGTCAGCCTGGGCACGTACGCTCTTTGTGAAATAACAACATGAAGCAGGAAAGGATTGAATGCCTCTTGTGAAATGTCATCGGGGGCCGCGGGAGTGGGCCGTGTGCGCTGTGTTAATTAGAGCTTTCAATGGCAGGTTCTGGGTCTTTCCTCACCTGGGCGGCTGGTGCTCACAGTGAAACTGAGAATGTCAGAGACCCAGGGCCTGCCCTGATTGCCGCCTCCACTGGAGTGTTTTTCCTTTATTATTTGTTTTTAAAATTCTGGTAAAATGCACATAACATAAAATTTATCATCTTAACCATGTTTAAGTGTACAATTCAGTGGCATTAAGCACATTCACATTGTTGTGCATCCATCACCACCATCCATCTCCAGAACTTTCCATCTTCCCAAACTGAAACTCTGTCCCCATCAAACACTAACTCCCCATCCCCTCCCCCAGCCCCTGGCCCCCACCATCCTACTTTCTGTCTCCATGAATTTGACTCCTCCAGGAACATGCTATAAGGGAAATCATACAATATCTGTCCTTTTGTGACTGGCTTCTTTCACTCAGCGTAACACCTTCAAGGTTCATCCATGCTGTAGCCTGTGTTAGGATTTCCTTCCTTTTTAAGGCTGAGTAATATTCCATTGTATGGATGGACCACGTGTTGTTTATCCATTCATCCCTCCATGGACACTGGGTTCTTTCCACCTTTTGACTAGTGTGAATATGCTGCTGTGAGCATGGATGTGCAAATATCTTTTTGAGTCCTTGCTTTCCCTTCTTGGGGGTCTATTCCCAGAAGGGAGATTGCTGGATCTGCCTGAGTCTTTCAGCCACAAAGGCTGCCCTGGGGCCTGTTCGTGTCTTCAGCCCCATCTAGAATCAGGAGCTCCGTCTGATGTGACTGCCCGGCGATTGCTGTGAACGGGTTGGCAGCGGGTCAGCAGGGTGACCTGCTGTGTCTCAGGCAGTGACCCTCTCTCTCTGTCTCTGCCCCCTCTCTCTCAGGCCGACTTTCCCTCCCAGCGCCAACAAGGACGTGCTCTCCGCCTTCGAGTACCCGGGGCCCAAGCGGAAGCTCTACAGCGCGGTGCCCGGGAGGCTCTTCGTCGTCGTCAAGCCATACCAACCCCAGGTCGATGGCGAGATCCCCCTTCACCGCGGCGACAGGGTCAAAGGTCAGTGTCCATGATGTCCTTGCTTCTGGGGCCCCTCAGCCGCCGTTGACCCCCTCAGCTGGCCTGTTGTGGTGTCAACATCTAAGGCGTCGCTTCTGCAGCGCCCCCTGTGGAAAATGGGCGGCCCTGGGAGGGCAGAGCAGGGAACAGAGTGACGCTCGCCAGTCCCTCTCGCGGGACGCAGCCGCAGTGTCTCTGATGTCTGTTAGAGAAGACAATGCATGCATATGAGGAATGAGATTCCCCTGCAGAACGTGCAGGGGAGGGGGCAGATGGGGGCGTCCACGGGCAGAACCCGAGGGCCTCACGAAGTAGTGGCATTGGGACTCGTCCTAGCATAGGTCAGAATTGGACATGTCTTGTTGGGAGTCAGGGAGGGGTGTCTAGGTGGACAGTCGAGCATGAGCCACAGCCTGGAGGCCTACACCGTTCCAAGGAAGGAATCCCACCGGGTTGGAGGGAAGGATTCCTGAAGCAGAATCCTTGGAAATGTGGTTGAAAAGCATTGAGGGCCGCCACGAATGCCAGGCCAAGGAGTTAGACTTTGTTCCCAGGGTACTGGGGAGCCAGCGATGGTTTCTGAGCAGGGAGATGAGTTATGTGAGACCCTTAAGGAAGATGGATGTAGTGATGCAGGTGGAGGACCGAGGGAGGCTGGCAGTGGCTGCAGTCGAGGCCTATGGTGCTAAAACCCATGAAGGGAAGTGGAGAAGTGACAGATGGGGGCAGCTGAACTCACCAGAAAGGGCAAGAAGAGGCACACCACCCATGCCCAGCCATGCCCAGGCCCTGCCCTTGGAGGGCAGCCCTTCAGAAGAGGCATGGTATAGAAAGCATGCCTCATGGAGGTGGGTAGGCCAGGTGCAAATCCTGCCTGCCCCACCTCATCACCACTTGGCCCTGAGCTGGTAATTAACGTGGTCCCCTCCTCTGTACCGTGCACTAATCCGGCCGTCACCTGGGTTTCCAGGGACAGGAGGAGCCCCGTTCTCTCTCTTGACTCCTTCCGGTGGTCCAGCCGCACACATACTTAAGCATCTGGTGGCATCAGCAAGTCCCAGGGGCTCTGTTCGTTTTCTTTCCGTCTCTTCTTGTTCACCCTTGATCGTTTCTATCGATCTATTTCAGGTCACTTACTCCTTCCTCTGAAACATCCCCTTTGCTGTTAAGTCCATCTTGTGAATTTTTTAATTTCAGAAATTATGTGTTTAAACTCTAGAGTTTCCATGTGCGCTTTCTTTTATTGTTTCTTTTTATTTGCCGAGACTTCCTATGACTCTGTTGAGATTTTTCAGTCATCAAAAGCACGTGCTGTTTCACGACATTGTGTTGGTGTAATCGTCGCTCTAAAATCCCCATCTGTGAGTCCTGCCATCAGAGTTATCTCAGGGTCAGGCTCACCTAGTTTTCTTTTCTCTTGAGAATAGGCTCCATCCTCGTAGGTCTTCGTGTGTCCAGTTATCTTCTATTGCGTTCTGGACATTAGGAGCGTTAACTTGTGGAGATTCTGGCTCTGTTAGTTTTCTTTCTTAAGTTTTGGTGAGTTGCTGGGGTGACAGCACTGGGCGAGCTCAGGTCTCAGATTTTAGCTGAGCTGCTTTGCGTCTGTCCTGTACCCGGGGTCAGAGATGTGGGGAGGGTGAGCTTGCTGGCCTGTCTCTGGCTCTTTCCCTTGTGGGGATGCCCGCAGCCTCTTCCTGGCTCCATCTGCCTGGCTCTTCAGCTACTCAGACCGCAGGTGTTTGCTGTGAGCCCCTCCGCTGCCAGCCCTGCTGTATGGACTGTGCTTCAGTCAGGCTACAAGCCGTGGAGGAGGGCCTCTCCTGCCCAGCTCCTCTCCCCTCTCCCCACGGCAAGCGTGCATCCCACCAGCCCGTCTACCTCTCCCCCCGTTCCAGGACCTTTTCCATCACAGTCAGGGTCTGTAGCTGCCTTCTGTGGTGTGCTCCAGCGGGGTCTTTGACCATCATACTCATAAGCAGAAGTCCCTGAATTGTCCCTAGGTAGTTTAATGCAGCATTTTTGTTAACTTTTAAATTATAAACATTCAAATAATATGTGTAAAAATTCACATGACCTGCAGTTTTGAATTGTAATACCAGAACGCATCATGGGGTAGACCTTTTCCCTGCGTGTTGAGAAATTCTCAGTTGACCCTGCAGCAGTCACAGTGTGGCCCACTCGCCATCCGTGCACAGGACGTAGCCTTTGCAGATGGGTTGGCTGGCATCCGGGGAGGTGCCTCCCCTGTGGCTCCGTTGCGGTCCTCACCCAGGCTCTGGACAGAAGGTGACTGAACGTCTGCTGAGCATGTGGCCTTTCCTGGACAAAAGTCCCTTTTTAGAGTCGCATTAGGCTGGTGGACCGCTGCCTGCGTGTGCACCGCTGCTCTGGCTGTGCCTTTTCCTCTTGCTTCCCCTGACCTGCGGGCCGCGGGGAAGCCCCACTCCTGGCAGAACCTTTTCCTCTTGCTTCCCCTGACCTGGGAGTGCCACGGGGAAGCCCCACTCCTGGCAGAACCGGTGGGCCCGGCGGGAACCGGGGAAGCCCAGGCCTCGAGGACCTTCCCGCAGCTCTCCCAGGAGGCCCGTCTGTTCCAGCCCAGTGGCCCTCACTGCCTTCCTCCCAGGCAGAAAGCAGGTGCAGCATTGCTGGGTCAGCAGAGCCGCGTCTGGGAGCTGCCGCTGTTCTGAGGAAGCTGGGAAGGGCAGGCTCCCAGGCCTTGCTGCCTTTAGGAGCTATTGTCTGATTACTGTGGGGTGGCAATGCTAAAAATACCCACATCTCTTCCCGGTCGGTCAGCCCCTGAATCCGTGCAGTTGGCTACTCAGGAGGTGGGGGAGGCCGGCAGCTCGTGTGAAGATGATGTGCGCCCAAATGCAGCCTGCTCTTATGTCCACGCACCCCACCCCACCCCACCCTGTGGTCCCCAAATATCAGCCGGGTCTCCTTGCCCAGCCCAGCTCTGAAATCGGCTCAGCCCACAGTCCCGAGCTTTCATTCCACATGGGACCACCTCGCTATGCACCCCCAGGGTCATGCAGGCTTCAGGCCGGGCTGGGAAGAGCCTGGGAAACCTTCCTGGTGACCCACTGGCCAGTCACTTCATATCTAGGGTCTTTGTATCCTTCTCTATACTTCAGAGATAATAGAGGATACTCTCTAAAGGTGGAGACTCTCGTCAGTGGGCGCCTGCTGTTTACCAGGCATACAAACGTCACGTACGTGTTTGCGTGTAAACCTCATAGCAATTGTGGGCCGTACGTATCAGATCCTGTGGCATCAGTCTGCTCGGGCTGCTGTAACGAAGTCCCCAGAAGGGGCAGTTTGAACAACAGACGTTGACTGTCGCCCAGTCCTGGAGGCTGGACGTCTGAGATCCAGGTGTCACGGGGCTGGTTCCTCCTGAGGCCTCTCTCCCTGGTGTGTAAACGGCCGTCTTCTCCCTGTGTCCTCACGTGGTCGTCCTTCTGTGCGTGTCTGTGTCCTGATCTCTCCTTATAAGGACACCAGTGATATTGGATCAGGACCCACCCTTGTGACCTCATTTTTACTTAATTACCTCTTTAAAGACCCAGCTCCAAATACGGTCACATTCTGAGGTTCTGAGGTTAGGGGTCCAACATAGGGTTTGGGGGGCACGATTCAGCCCATGGCACCGGTCTTTTACAGACCTGGTAACTCGGGTTAAGAAGTCTCCCATCTCCCACAGCTGATTACCGGGGGGATGGGGATTCAGATCTACTTTGTCGGGACTCCCAGCCCACACTGCTCCCACCCCCCACCCCATCATCTCTCCTGATTGCTCACTCCTTGGTCTGCTTGGTGCCAGCTTTACTTGGCTCTGCCTCAGTTTGTGGTCTTAACGTCGCTTGGAGAGATAAGAGGCAGATTCACTGTCTCCGCCACGCATTTGTATGTGGACGCTTGGCGGTCAGCCAGGCTGCTCCATTCTGCAAGTGGAGTCATTCCTTCCCTCAACTCCCCGTCACTGAGTATCGGGTGCCCCAAAAGCGGTGCTGGGGACCAGGTGAGGGAGAAGGAGCATGGACCCGGGTGTGAAGTGGGGGGCATCATGTGTCCTGGCTTGGGTTCGTGGGGAGTGGGGCATAACCTCCTGGGCTGGACGGCTCCCAGTTCTGGGAGCTCAGAGGACAAGGGTCAGCTCTGAGCCATTAGCAGCCTGCTTCACAGCAGCTGGGGGATGGTGCTTCTAATAAAGGGGTCCTGGGTGCAGCACTGACAGTGTCCACTACACTGGGCGCCATGGGAAAGGGACAGGTGAGTGCCAAGTCATGCAGCTCTCACTGCCAGCACACAAGACTCCAAGTGTGGGGCCGTTCAGGGCTGCCCTTGAGGCTCCTGCTTCTGCCGACTTGCCCTGTGGGGGCCAGTGGAGCATTGGGTGGCCTGCAGGTCAGGCTTGCACAAGGAAGAAGCCAGAGGAAGGGAAGGGCTGTTTCAGCTTGATACTCAGGGAGGCCGTCAAGTTGCTGGGATATGCCTCTGTGAGTGTGTGTGTGCATGTGTGAGTGTGTGTATGTGCGTGCGTATGTGTGTCCCTGTGCTGCATCCCAGTTGACAGGTTGGGGTCTCTGCTTGTGTTTCCATCGAGGGACTGGTATTCCTGCCTTCCACTTGGGTGCTTCACAATCACTGTGGCCCATCCCTGACTTGGGAGAGAGCTTCTCCCAGCTCTGGGCTGCCGATTGCACACGGCCCTGCTTCGTTCCAGCCATGCCCGGCTCAGCGAAGAGAAGCCCCAACGTGGGCCCCCGTGGGCCTAGCCACGGACTCCCCACAAGGCTGACCTGAGCTGTCAAGTGACAGGATGCTGAGACCACGTGGGCGGGTGGCCAGGGAGCAGGGAGGCCTGTGCTAGGACCAAGGCAGCTCTCGTCCAGGCCTGTCCCCATTGTAGAGATGAGAAACCTGAGGCTCAGAGGGCCAGAGGTCAACGAATTGCACCTGCACTGAGTCCCTCTCAGAGCTCACTGGAGGGCCACGGAGGGTGTTCTGGGGAGGGGTTTGAAGGCTCCCAGGGTCAGCACATTTGCCGGGGTCAGGGAGGCGACAATGAAGACACAGAGAGCAGGGGCAGGGTTTCTTGTGGGAATCGCTGCAGGCAGACAGACCGACGGCTCGCGGAGGGAGGGACAGCTGTCAGCCAAGCCCCTGTGCTGTGTTGTCCTTCCCAGCCTGTGCCCCGCAGCCCCCAGACGTGGACGGGAAACGGGCGTGCAGGAAGAGGAGAGGGGCTGCACGTCAGTGGAGTAGGGGGTCAGAGGGTGGGAAGTGAAAGGTGACATCAGACTCTGAGTCTGCAGCCTGGGTGAGGATGGCCAGGGAGAGAAGGGTGAGCCCCCGCCAGAGCCGTCACACTCGGGGTGACGTAGGCTTGTGGCTGCACAGACCAGGACAGTGGGAAGGTGGCCCAAGGCTGAGATGTGGACCCAGAACCCTTCAGAGGGGTCCAGGCTTGGGCAGGATCCCCGTGGACACGGTATAGGAGGACGTACGTCTCACCCCATTTTCCCAGCAGCACCCATCCCCCTCCTGGGGCATCATCCCCAGACTGGGACCTGCCCCTCGCTGTAGAGTATGGGGCATGCGGGGAGCCAGCCTGTCTCCCATCGAGAACAGAAGTGACGGAGCTCAGTTCCAAAACTCGCAGAGCAGAGGACAGATTCAAAGGCTCTGAAGAGAGCTGGGAGGGCCACGCCGGCCGTGCGCACGCTGTCGGCTTGGTGTCCGTTACGCTGTCGGCCGGGACCTCTTCCCTCCCTGCCAAGGCCCCTGGCATCCTGGCTGCCTGGCTAGCAGCTCTTGGAGACAGGTCAGCTAAGGTGAGCCAAGGTGCTTTTGTAGGAATTCTGCCCCCAGACCTCAAAGGAGCCACCGCAGGGGCAGGAGGTCTAGGAGGATTCCGGGAGAAACGGGGCTCACTCCTTCCAGGGATGTGGGGTCCTGGAGGCAGGCAACCAGGGCCTGGGGGTCCTGCTCTGACCCTGCAGCTCCCTGGCTGGGCCTCAGCTCTTACTGTATATGGTCTTTTCTGCTTGGCCCTACGAGGCTAGGTAGACTAGCAGACAGTTGATCCCCGTGCACCTGGGAAAACACGTCCCAACATGTCTCTCTTAGAATGAGGGGTGCCCAGGAACAGGGGTGCACCTGTTCTGATCCCTGTGGTGATGCACATATGGATCAAAGCCCAGGACAGATCGAAATTCAGCATGGCCTAGAGGGACATTCCATCCGGGCAGATTCCGTGCAGAATAGGGGAAAAACCTGGGCCTCACTCCCACGCAGCCAGATAGGTGCTTCCTCAGCGACCCGGGCGGGGTGGGGAGTGAGGGCCGGAGCATCGCAGAGGGGTGGGAGTCACACAGTGACAGTCCCTGCCTACACCCGTTAACTTTGCCGAGCTAATCCAGAGTGGGTCGTTACTGTTTTCCAGTTCACAAAGGAGGGCTTGTCTCTGGAGGGGAGATGCCCAGCGTAGTGACCAGTAGAGTGGACAGCTAGACTGGGTACCTTCTCCGGCCAGTTTTTTTTCAACTGTGGCCTCAGGGCGAGTGCTGGGCTTCTGGGGGGACGAGTCAATGTGCCATTTGTTCTCATAGTGTGAACTGTTTACTTTTCAATGGCTTAAATCATGGATTCATGGGCGAGCCCAACCCGACTCCCTCATGGCTGTATAAGGAACACCCAGTCCCTCCTGGACACGGGTGTGCCTGTCACGCGGGCAGTCAGCACCTGCCCTTGAGAAGGCAGGTCGACAAAAAGCCAAGAGGGCAAGCCAGGAGTATGGCCGGATGGCCCAGGTACACGGTCGCAGGACTCACATGCGGCCACTTAAGAACCGAAGGGCCTATAATGCAGACCGCCTGAACATGGGATGTTCCGATGGGACCCAGAATCCCGCCTCCACCCGCTCCGCACACACACCCCTCTCTTCCTCCCACCTCCATAAAGAGGAGCCCCAGCTGCCATTTGCTCCACCAGAAACCCGGGCTCATCCTGCGCCCCTTCCCCCTCCTCATCCCGCACCCGCTCCCGCGGCACGGGCACTGTTGTTCCCCTCCCCCCACGTAGCTGAACCAGTCCTGCGCGACGGGTCCCGACGGGTCCCCGAGCTGAGAGATTCTTTTCAGCACGTCTCATCTTTTTCATTGTATTCACCTCCCCGCTCTCTCGAGCTAGCTGTAAACAGCCTTTCATCTTCTCCGTGGGTCTCATAATGACAATAACACACCCAGAACTGTATCCTCGGTGTTGATAAATCGAGGAAGTGGAATGTGTTACCGCTGACGGGGGAGCTTGGAAGGAAGCCAGTGAACCGGGATGGGGCTCCATCTGGGTTAGCGTGCCTCTCTTTCACGCACAGCAACACTCTGAGCTAAACAGTATTATCTGACAGATGAGGAAACTGAGGCACGGAGGCGCAGAAGCTTTCCCATGTGTCACATAGGTCAGATGTGGCAGAGTTCTTCCTAAGCATTCCTGCCTCCCCAGACCCCCTAAAACAGCAGGCACTAGGAAAGGAGAAAAATGGTGGTTCCCTTGCTGGGCATCGGCCCACACAGCACACGGGCGGGGCCCTGGCCTCCCTTCGCCGTCCAGGGCACTGCCTCTCGATGACTTTCTCAGATCCAGGATTCCATTGGGAACCATGGTGTGCGTCCCAGTCAGCTGGGGTGCGTGGAGTGTAAGGGGCTGGCATCTGCTTTTGGAGGAAATGCTCCGAGCGGTTATGCTCGGACTGGTCAGCTGGGAGGCTGCTTGTCTGTTCCATTTAGGTCATTTCTTCACATTATTAGGCAAAGACTTATAAAGCCGATGTTTTCTGTTCTGTTGACCTTCAAAGACTATGGGTCCAGCTGTTCTTTATCTGGCCTTTGAGATTAACATGAGAGCTGGAAGAAATCACTTCTGTCGCCTTGATCCCTTTTTCTGCAGTTCTGGTGCCTTCGGGTCCTGAGTAATTTAAAGATTAAGATGTGCAGAGATGATATTGACTTCCCTGTTGCACAGCTATGTTCTGAGGGAGCCAGGGCATGGGGGCAGCCCCAGCCCAGCACCAAAGGCCTAGGATATCAACACTCCCTCCCCCCACCCCACCTGCAAGCTTGGCCCTTACAACCAAAATATCTGTCCAGATGGTGCCTTGGGGAGCATTTGGGTCCTTGTGACGTATCCCCCTCCATGTCTTTAGGTTTGCATTGCCCACCCATGCTCAGAAACAAATTTGCTTCACTCTCCCGGTGGATGTTTACGAGGCCCTCTGAGCACCCAGCACAGAGCCCAGGGAGGGAAACCCCAAACCCGGCCTTTCGTCCCCCAGCCCTGCAGGCAGGGCAGCTGTGATGTCCGACCTCGCTTGTCTTCGTGTTTTCACGGTGCAGAGTGGCCCCCTGGGGACAAGCCCACCTCCGCCTCTCTCTAAGGGGAGTGGCAAACCCCTGCTCCTTGCAAGCACCGACATAAGCAATAGGTTCTTCACTAATAAGCCAGCACGTCGCAGGGCCAGGGCCCAGCATGCCGGTGTTGGCCAGACGAGCTTTCGGTGCAGCCTTTTCACTGAGTCCAGATGGCACCGTGGAGTCACCAGACAGCTCTTCACTGGTCTTCCGTCTCCTGCCGTCAATTCTCTTTTTCCAAACTGGTTTAAAAGGTCCGGCAGACCCGAACTCTCGGACCCTTCCCCTCCAGACACGACCTCATGGTTCTTCTCCCCACTGAGGTGGCCTGCCCCCAAGTTTTACACCTGAAGTAATTGATGGTGGGGGCTTACAGCTACTGGAACACCGGGGAATGGGACAGAGTGTCCACAAGACCTGTGGTCTAAGACAGAAAGATGCCAGGATGCACTTACACTCTCTCCCCGAGGCCTAACGGGTGGAGGGGACCTGGGGACTGCAGAGGCTACGGCCTCAGCTCTGTCCTCTCCGAGGGAAACTTTGCCAGTTGCCTCGTCCACAGCAGAAGGAAGCGTGGTCAGCTGGCAAAGGGACCAGAGCCGCTGGCTCTGCGGGCTTGGCCACCGCATGCCGGCTCCACTCTGTCTGCTGCCCCCCACCTCCCTTGCTCACCCCCCGCCCTCCGAGCCCTGCCCTTAACGTCTTCCCCTTTCCTTGTCCAGTTCTGAGCATCGGCGAAGGCGGCTTCTGGGAAGGCAGCGCCCGCGGCCACGTCGGGTGGTTCCCGGCCGAGTGCGTGGAGGAAGTCCAGTGCAAGCCCAGGGACAGCCAGGCAGGTAAGCGGGCGCCGTCTGCGACCCCGCGATGGGTTTCTCGACCTCCCTCGGGCCGAAGTCCGCGTTGTCGGTTACGTGGAGCATGCGGCAGGCGTCGGCTGGTGCGCTGGTAGAGAGAAGGGCCGAGTTCCAAAACGAGGCCTTCTCTGGTTTGTTGAAGCAGGTCGATTCAGTTCCCCTGGGGTTTGTCCAAACCAGGAATCCCTTACGAGACGGTGTGGAAGCTTTTAGCTAAAAGGCAGCTCGATGACCATTCCAGAAAACTTGGATCTTACATTCTAGCCATCAGAAAAAGTCTTTTTTGGGTTAATTAAATGCTTAAAGCTTATGACTCTCATACCGATGTCATAAACAGGCAGCTTCACATTTACCAGAAGGGCCCTCCCATGCCCTCCCTAAGAACTACACAGTGTGATGCCTGGATGAAAACTGCTCAAAAGAGGTGGGTGTTTGCAAAGGAAGATCATTCCAGCATCTCTCAGAACTCCCAAATAGAGCTCTTGCTGAAAACTGTTTTAAAATTGATTGCCAAAGGATGGAATTGATTAAAATGTTAAGAGGAGACCACTTATATAAAATGGTATTGGGAGAAAAATACGGGAGTTGGGAAAAGCAAAGCCCCAGCTGACTTATAAGAGGAGCCTGGTCCACAGGTGCGCTCTTCTGGCTGTTGGTGGAATCCCAGACTCTCAGTGCGCGCATCAGAAGCGGCCACGTTCGCTTTGCACCGATGGCTTTGCTGCATCTCCCCGTGCAGACCGGTGGCCCCTGAGCTCTGCTCAGATGACCCTCTGTCCCGTGGAGGTTCCTGGCCAAGATGCTCACCGGAGAGCCCCCTGCCCCGTGATGGGTGTGTCTGGGCTGTCACAGCCAGGAAATGAGGTGTCCTGAAGACACGTGCTCTGGAAAGCACGAGGGTGTCTCCTGGTCTGCTGGGTGCCCCCAGACCTGGCTGGCTGCACAGTCTTCATCAGGGGCACTCAGCTGGTTCCCTTTCTGAGAACTGGACTTCAGGGGAGTGTCAACTTGTGCTAAGCTTCCCGCGTCCGGTATCTGCTCAGGTTCAAACAGAGGGGAACCGTAATGTTTGCAACTTTGTGGAGGTGTCGAGGTGGCCAATGTCCCAAACTTACCCTTGAAAGGGAAGACTGGAATGTGCTCCACGGGGGAAGGCGGCTGATGGGTCAGTGGTCAGCGGGTGGGTGGGAACCTGTTTTCCTGGGTGTGATGATGGATGTACTGAGCCCCTGGTACAGGCCAACCTCCTGGCCCCTCCTGTGCCCACGGACCCCTGGCCCACATTCGTCCTCTCCAGCAAGCAGCCTGCCCAGCCCCTCTGGTCTGTGAAGGGCAAGGCCACGGCCTGGGAGCTTGACTCGCCTTCCCAGGCTGCTGGATGCCCCCTGCCCCTTCCCTCCTGACGAGGATGAAAATCCCAGCCCTCCTTGCCTCTCTCAGTACATAGATTCAGCACTGGTCCCCCCTCCCTCCACTCTTCTGGCAGAAAGACTCAGGCGTGTCAGTGCCCAGCACTGCTGACGATGCCACGCCTGGAGGGGCAGCCCAGGATGCCCGCATGTAAGGGTCATTTGGGCCTTCCTGCTCCCTGCAGCCTCCAGAAACCACTGGCTTCCTGGAGAGGGAGAGGAAAAGGCAGGGCCAGCTTGGAGCCACCTCCTCCCCTCCACTGCTGTGGGCTTTCTCCACCCACCTGCCAGCATTGCCCACTTCCCCTAGATAAGAATGTGTGGCTTCCCCGCCCACTGGCAGTGTCCCCACGGGGGCGGGTGGACACGGTGCAGCTTGTCCAGACTAATGTGTCTCCTCCGGAAGGGGCTTCCCGGGGGCAGTGGCTGGTTTGTATTTATCGTGGGGAAGCTGGCAGGGGTGACGGAGATCCCTAGAAGGGCTGGCTCCTCCACACGCTTTGCGGGACTGTATCCTTGATAAAGTGCCTTCTCTGCCTGGGCTGATGCCCGGCACGGGGATCATCAGTCCCGGGGCTCCAGCCAGTTCTGGGGGCTGCCCGTGTGTCCTGGGCGACTCGAGACACGGAAGCAGGTCTGACTCCAAGCACCTTGCTGTGCCGTGGAGCAGAGGCGCGCCCGTGCATTGCTGCTGCCCACAGCTCCCGGGCGCCTCCCGGCCCCAGGCCTGCGGAGTCTGAGCCAGAGACAGAGAAACCACAGGTCCTGTTGTCCCTGAGGGTCGTAGGAGCTGGAACAAACTGTGGCTGGAACGAATTGCCACAAACTTGGTGGCAGATGTCTTATCTTGTGGTTCTGGAGGTCAGAAGTCTGGTGGGGCCTCACGAGGCCACAGTCCCGGTGTTGGCAGGGCTGCGTTCCTTTCCAGAAGCTCCAGGGAAGAAAGCATTTCCTTGCCTTTTCCAGGTTCTAGAGGCTGCAACGTTCCCTCCTCCATCTTCAAAGGTAGCAGTTCTGGGCCAGGTCCCTCGCAGGTTCCACGTCTCTGACCTTCCCTACTGCCTCCTCTTCTTCCGCTTTTTAGGGCTTGCGTGATCACACCGGGCCCACCGGGCTACTCCAGGTCAGGGTGAACTGACTCGCAGCCTTCGTTCCCTTTCCCCATGTAAGGTCACGTATTCACAGGTCCCGAGGATTGGGACGTGGGCGTTTTTGGGGCCCATCCTCTGTCTACGAAGGGTGGTAAAGTATGAACATGATAACTCTACTGTAATGCAGCTCTGGGTCAGAGGAGGACGGCGTGCCTGTAACCCGGGGTGGAGCAGGACAGCAGCACAAAGGAGATAGAATTGGAGCTGGATTTTCGGGTGGGGAACATTCTGGAATGGTTCCTACTGGGTTCTGTCTGCCTTGGGCTTTCTAAGATTGGGACTTAGCACCGCCTTTTTGTTTTATTAACTTCTTTTGTAGAGGTATGATTTACATGCAGTAAAACGCACAGATCACGAGAGTAGTTCAGTGCACTTTGATAAATGAATACACCTGTGTCTCCATCTGCACATAAGATAGAAAACATTCTCGTCACCCCTGAGAGGTCTCTCAGGCTGCTTTCCAGCCAATCCTGCCCCCCACCCCCTACAAACAGAAGCAACCACAGTTCTGATTTCTGTCACCGAGATCATTTAGCCTGTTGTTGAATTCGCGAGACGGAAACTACAGCCCACACTTGAGCCTGGCTGCTTTCACGCAGCTGGACGCCGGTGATGTCCAGCCACGCGGTTGCAGTATCAGTAGTCTGTAAATTTTTTATTGCTGAGCAGTATTCCATTATATATTTGTACCACTGTATGTGTGTTCACTCTCCTGGTGATGGACATTTGGGTTGCTTCTCAATTTGGGCTCACGTGATCGGAGCTGCTATGAGCATTTTTGTACAAGTCCTTTCTCCAGATGTGTGTTTTCATTTCTCTTGGAGAAATACTGAGATGTAGAACTGCTGGGTCACAAGGCAGGAGTGTGTTTAATTTTGTAAGAAACTGCCAAACCGTTCTCCAGATTGCTGTGCCATTTGTGTTCCTACCCGCCGTGGAGGAGCCTTCTGGTGGCTCCAATTTCTCACCAGCGTTGGTGATATCAGTCTCTCTAATTTCAGCCATTCTACTGGATGTAGAGACAATCTTATTGTGGGTATAATTTGCATTTTTCTGATGACTGTTGTCATTAAACACTTTTTGTATGCTTACTTACTATATGTATACTTCTTTTGTGAAGTATCTGTTGAAGTCTTCTGTGTTTTTTTTTTTTTTGGTGAGGAAGATCAGCCCTAAGCTAACATCTGTTGCCAATCCTCCTCTTTTTGCTGAGGAAGATTGGCCCTGGGCTAACATCCATGCCCATCTTCCTCTACTTTATATGTGGGATGCCTGCCACAGCATGGCTTGACAAGCGGTGCGTTTGGATCCTGCACCCAGGATCCGAACTTGCGAACCCCGGGCTGCCGAAGTGGAGCAAACGAACTTAACCACTATGCCACCGGGCCAGCCCCATCTTCTGTCCATTTTTAATCGGTCTGTTTATCTTGTCATTATTGGTTTGTAGGAGTTCCTTATATATTCTGTTTATCAGTCCTTTGTCAAGTATATGTTGCAAATATTTTTCGCAGTTTGTGACTTGCCTTTTCATTGTCTGTGTCTTTTAAGAGCAGAAGGTTTTTTAAAATTTTAAATGAAGCCCAATTTATCTATTTTTTCTTTCACAATTAGCACTTTATATACTGCCCCTTTTCCTAATGTTGAAAATTAGCAGACTTGCAATATACATAGAATCCAGAAGATGATACAAAATATTTTTTAAATGTCTCCATCCAGCAAACTCATTCTACACAAAGTCAGCCTGGTTTGAGCCCTCAGAATGAGAGGTTCTTTCTCTTTTGCATAGAGCCACATTCATATATTGTAAAGGGAATATTTACCTGGCAAATCACATTTGTGTGCATTAAATGAAGTAGGTGATTCGAGGAACAAACGACACGATGAAGAGGGCTGCTCAGGCATTGCATGCCTGTGAGCAGGACCAAGGGATTTCCTGCCCCCTAATGACAAACATGAGAGGCCGGGAGTGGCCCACAGCAGAGTGAAACGGTGGCCTGGGTCGTCGGCTGGTCTGTTAGACAAGTGTGGCTTGGTTCCGTGGAGACTGGTCGTTATGTCTCCAACACGTGGAGCCCCTGCTCGTCCTAACCTCGGCTCTAACTTCTTAGGGTGTGTGTGTTCCGGGCACTGCACGGTCTCCAACAGGCTTTCTTACGTGGTTTCTCATCCGACTCCTGCAGTAAGCAGGGCAGGAACTTTCCCCCCCATTCACACACGAACACCCAGTCTCAGCACCCAGGAGCACTCAGGGAGTCACCAGGCTGGGCCGTGACCTGTTCTTTGAAACTCCTGACACTCTGCCCTTTGGCCTATGCCTGAGTCTAGACAGCCTTCCTCCACAGTGACCTGGTGATCCTGGAGTCCGACCACCAGTGATTAATCCTCATGCATATCAGCCTGGGGTGATGGGGAGGCCGAGGCAGGTCCATTTCCTTCTCAGTTCAGCTGCCTCCTGGCTGGCTTCCCATAAGCAGGTTATTTAACGGCTCTGAGTAGATTTCTTCACCTGGAATCACTTGGTGCAACGTGAAGACTCGAGACGATGCCTGTACAGGGTCAGGGGAGGAGGGCGATTGTGGTTTTATTTTCTGTGCACGAGAGACAGAGGCGTGCCCCGATTCACAAGAAACTCACCTCTTTGCTTGCCTCAGCCCAGAGAATTGACAGCAAGGTGCCCCGTGTGACAGCGTTGTGTGCACGGAGGATGGCGTTTTGGAAGGTGGCCTTCTGGGAAATTGCCCGTTGATCATGTGTGTGTCCCTCCGCTCATTCTCCCAGCACCCGGGCCCCGTGAGGGCGGGGGCAGCCTCTTGCTCTTACATGTCCTTCTGCACGGTTCCTAACGCAGGAGGGAGTGCACGTCCGACAGCCCACCGTGTTTGTGGGCAGGAGCCCGTGCAGTGCTCCCCTGGACCAGGAGACTATGGGCGGGCTTTTGTCTGCGCTGTAAGACTTTCTAGCTGTGTGCATTAGGTGGGATGATGTCAGCTCCTGTAACAAATAAGCCCACGGCCTCAGTGGCTTCACACAGTCCACATTTCTTTCCTGCCCGGCGATTGTGGAGCGTGGGTTCTCCTCCTCAGCAGACAAGCTGCTTTCCTCTGAGGCGTGACTGACAGGTCCAGGCCCCTCCATTCTGCGGCCGTGTCGTTCTCAAGGGCCGTAGGAGCCTCTGCCTCCAGCCGGCAGATACGGGAAGAGAATGCGAAGAGATTCCGCCCACCTGTGAGGGGGGCTGGCCCAGAAGGGGCACACACCACTGCCTCTCGGTTCCCGTTGTCAAGGACTGGTCATGTGACCCAGATGCCACAGGCGCTAGGCCATATGGTCCCCGGCCAGGGGCCATCTCTTGGTGACTGACTGGTCAGGGTTCTCCAGAGGAACAGAACCAGTAGGATATAGATATAGAGATGTGGATATGGACACAGATACAGATATATGTGTGTATTAAGAGATTTATTTTAAGGACCTGACTCACGCGATCGTGGGGCCAGCTAATCTGAAATCCGTAGGGCAGGCAGGAGCTGAGGCTGCACTCTGGAGGTAGAACTTCTTCTTCCTCAAGGAAACCTCAGTTTTTGCTCTTAATGCCTTCAACTGATTGGAGGAGGCCCACCCACCCTATCGAGGAAAATCCCCTTTGCTTAAAGTCAATTGATTGGAGATGCTGTTAACCTGGTCCACAGAATACCTTCACAGCAACACCCAGACTCGTGGCTGACTGAGTAGTGAGTGCTACGGCCTGGTCAGGTTGCCACACAAACTGAGCGTCACTGTGACAGACCCACACTGTGGATGGAGGAGGGACAGCTCCTGCCCCTGCCCCGTGGTGACCTTGGGTGGCCCCCTCCATTTTCCAAGGCATTGGATTTCTCATCTGTAAATCTGGCTGCTGGATTGGACGATGGCTGGGTCCTTTCTCCTTAGAATTCTACAAATTGAACTGAAATCAGGGATGCCCTGGTGATGAATCTCGAATAAGAAACAAAGATGAAATATCTCCAGAATCATCCTTGGAGCCCACCGATGAGTCAGTTTATGGAAAGCTAATGCACGTGCATGCAATTTGCAGTGACACAGCTTACGTGGAAGCAGAAACTGAAACCAGGGCTTCCCTATTCGTCCTGGAGGAAATGACGAGGCCAGGTCACTCCCAAGCAGACTGTATTGTAGTTGCTGAAACAGAGAACCCGATGGTGTGATGAGCTTTGCTCACGTAGAACGAGGTGAGAAGGTGGCATGAGGAATAACCACCTCCCATCCCTGTCCCAACCCCCAGAGACAGCCAGAGTCTGGTCACCTGAGCGCTGCTGAGGTGGCCTGATGGCCATTCAGATGTCAGGTGCAGAACACCCCATCTGTGACTCCCGCCTCCCTCCCGGGAGCGTACCCACAGGAGCCACCCCAGCGTGACTTTGGGCTATCACGTGCCAGGTGCACTGCCAGAGCCTGTGGGAGTCAGGTTCCTCCAGCAGCTGCAGTGACCCCTAGGGAAGCGACTTTGTGGGGTTCCTGTGGAATGGACTTCCGGAATCCTGTGGCTGAATCTCCCTGGTGCAGATTCATGACCGGGTAAAGGACGTGAGCTCAAGCCAGGGCTAGCTGGCCCTCCCTTGGTTGGCTGTTCTTCTAGGAAGTGGGATAAATCTGTATTTAGGAATTGGCCCCTGTGGCTCTCTAGAAGCTTCCAGAAGGTATCCATAAGAACAAAGTCTAGATGAGAAAGTCAGAACATTGATGAGGAACCAGATGTGGTGGGTAACACGTCCTGTCTGCTTCCCACGGAGCTCAAGGAGAGAGAAGGGATTCTCTCATCCGATCCTCGGAATCACCCGTCAGGGAGGAGCCACTAGAGCCCCGTGTATCGATAAGGTAAAACACATGTTGCATAGCGGGCCTGCTCCTCTCAGGGGATGGCTGTGGGGGCCTTTGCCCTCCTGCTCCCTTGCAGTCCGAAGCCACATCTGTATGGGCCCCAGCAACCTAGGAACGCTCCCCTCCTTCTCCTGGAGGACACCCCCACGTGGCCTTGTCCAGGCTTCAGTAAGGACTTGGAGTTCAAATCCAGCCCTCTGGTCAGGGCTGAGCAAGAGCATGAACGCAACCTCGTGATTTTGCTGAATGTGTGTGACTATTCACAAGGGAGCAGTGGCCGCCCTCCTTTGAGATTTCTTGTCTGCGCGTGTTGATGAGAAGGGCAGATAATGAGATGGGAGCACCTTACCCATCATGGCCCTGGGCTCGGGGCCTGTCTGCTTGGTGCATCCTTGTTGTCCAACACTAGTCTATCTCTAGGGTCCGTCTGCATTCTCTGGGCTGTCTGTACTCAACTCGCCCAATGTTGATTGAGCATCTGCTGGTGCCAGTCACTCCCCTCATGCTGCAGCACCATGTGACATTGTCCCCGCCTTCCCAGGGCACACAGTCTGAACCCTGTCCCTGTAGAAACATCCCCTCACATGTCGGTTTAGTTTTTAGGATAATGCATGTGATCTTCACAGTAGACTTGGGAGGTGGGGACACGGTGATGTCCCCCATTTTACAGACAGGGGTCTGAGATGTTAAGTGACTTGCTCATAGAAGCAATTTAATAGGTGGCCAAGCCAGGACCCAGAAATAGACACATCTGAGCTGACAGTCTGTTCCCTTCACCTGCTGGACTGGAGCATCTCCAGGGATCAGCCATCCTCTGCGATGTTAAGATTTGGTGGTCATGGATTCAGGGAGTGGGGGTGGTGGTGAAGCTAGTGGTTGTGGTGGTCATGGTGGTATAATGGTGATGCTGGTGCTGGTGGTGGTAATGCCGGTGATAGTAATGGTCACGGCGGTGATGGTCACTGTGGTGATAGTGGTGGTCATAGTGGTCATGGTGGTGATGGGGATGGTCGTGATGGTGGGGGTAGTATTGATGATGGTGATGATGATGCTGACAGTGATGATGATGAAGATGATGCTGTTGGTGGTGGTGTTGGTGTTGATGGTGGTATTGGTGACAGTGATGATGGTGATGCTGTTGATGGTGGTAGCCATGATGATAATGATGATCCAGTTGATGGTGGCAGTGAGAGGGGCTTTGAGGCAGTGACACAGGAATAATGATGATCTAACCTGACACTCTAGCTTGGTGAACTCTACTGCTCTGGCTGCGGGTGGATTATTCTCACTTATCCCAAGCACGCCCAGCCTCACCTTCCTTTCTGGGATCCTCTTGGATTGACCCTTCCAGCTCCTGAAATTTCACTTCTTTCTTCAAATCCTCCTCTTGGTGTAGAGACTTCAACGCTGGGTGCCCTTGAAAAAAAACCATTTTACCTTTGTGTGTCTCAGTTTTCTCATCTGTAAAGGGGGTTTACAACAATTCCCAATTTACCTATCCCACAGGGTTGTTAGAAGTGTTCATCGAGATGAAGCAAAAGCACAAAACCCCATACACATCCAGCATTTTCTGTCATCAGTATCAGTAGGATTGGTGCCCTTATGATGCTGGGAGTACCCGCACCATCAGTGCTCTTCAGAACCTGTGGTCCTCTGGACAGGAGTGAGTCCTCATTGTGCCTGCTTGTCCCCACCTCCACCCCACCCCCGTGGTCTTGGTCTGACAGACTGCCCCTCCCTCCTGATTCCAGAGACAGCCAAGGTGGCTGCAGAGAAGACCCGCCAGCTCTGGGGTCGGTGAGCCCAGCTCCTGGCCTGGAACTCAGTGGGGAGCGAAGAGCAGATACAAAAGTAGCAATTCCATCTTCTTGCTGTTGGCATTGCGGAGGTCCCATGGCCTGGTCCCACACCCACGGCCTCAGTCTTGCAAACACCTGCATGGTCCTGTTTACCCTTGAGAGGGAGTTTAGGCCGTGGCGGGGGGACCCTGCGCCCCTGGACGTCTGCTCCGGGTCCTTCTCCACGTGGCGGCAGGACACCGGCCTGTCTGGGGCCCCTCTGCTGGTAGTGAGACCCTCCTTTTTGAGCCCCTGCTCAGAATCCAAAGGGTCTGTGAAGCGGACGGGGTGTTTGTGTGTTTGTCCCCTCGCCCCGGTGAATGGAAATGCAGCTCACCTTTGGTTTCCGTTGCCCCTGCCCAGATGGGAATGATGCCCAAGGCCACCGTCGCGTCTTCAGCTTTGGCACAGCACGCCCCGTGTGACCAGGACCCAAGTGTGAAATGGGATCCAGAGTCACCTGGAACCCCAAACCCAAAGGGCCCCCTTCTGGAGCTGGGCTGGGGACCCGAGCCTCCCCCTTTGGACCCCCGAACGCCCTCTGGAAAATGTCCCTTTACCCCACTGGCAGGCCCTGAGCCTGCCCCCAGGTTCACCCCAAAACTTTCAGTAGCCATCTTCAGGCCTCCTCAAGGTTGAGGGTGGGGTGGTGTGCGGATGCGGGGCAGGAGCAGGCCCAGGGGCCCCCAGGATCTGTCCCGGCACAGAAGCCTCCTTCTGTGACAGCAGCCAACCTGGGCCCAGCACACGGGTCTCCTGTGCCCTCCTTGCCACCTTATCAGGTCCACAGCCTAGGTCCACCCCGGAGGCTCTGGGGCTACCCAGAGGGCTGGGCTGGGCAGAGGCATATGCAGACCTGGCAGCAGTGGTCCCAGCTGGCGCTTAGACCCCAAGATGCCCCGTGACAACCTGTGAGCCAGCTGAGTGCCGTCTCCTGGCAAACCACCGCCTGGCTCCTGGCGCCTCCCCTACAGAAGCATTCTCTCAGGCTCTGCAGGGTCGGCTAGCAGAGGACTCCCTGTGGCTTCCTCTGTCTGCTGACGGCAGGCAGGGCAGCTGCCCCTAATGGGTGAAGGCTCTTGGGAGTGGGGGGGGCCCGTGGGCCCTCACTCTGGCGCTGAAGGACGGCCCGGGAAGGGTCCTGACGCTGGCTTTGCTCTGCCACCTCCACACCTTTCGTCACCGGGCACACACCCTGATGCTCACCAGGAGGGGGAGCCCACAGAGCCCTGGCTGTTCCGGGCGGGAGATACACCGTGGGCAGGGGCTCGCTGCACCTGATCCGAGGCTCCCCAGGGAGCAGCTCTCCAGCCCATTTCACAGAGAAGGACTCTGGTGTGTGGGGATGTCACACAGCTGGTCAGCAAAGGCAGAACAGAACCCGGGCTCCTGGGGCTTCTTGAGGGGCCCTGTCCTCTGTGCCAAGTGAGGGCCTGGGTGAACGGGCACCGGGCTCTTCCTGCAGCCAGGATCCCCACCACAGCATCTCCCCCAACAGCCCTGATCCGTGGCCCTCCCAGCCCCGGGCGGCACGGGCTGTTAGATTAATCTCAGACTCACGCCATGGGTCCCAAGAGGCGGGCGTCCCCGCGAGACTTCGCGTGGTCAGGCTGAGAACTCCGGAACCCGTGCGCAGCATTTCCTCTTCGCTCCCTCCTCCTCGGGCCTTTGGAAGAGGCGGGACCATCAGCTTGGTGTTTGTCTGATTTTTGTATTTTTAATGTTTTGCATGAAATATAACAAACTTACAGAGAAGTTCACAAACCATAACATGTCTCTTAGTGAAGACTGTAGAACAACCCCCCCACGTAACCAGCCCCCACAAAGCCCCCCCATGCCTCCTGAATGAGAGCCCCTCTGTCCCCGCTGCTGACCCCACCCTGACCTCTGTACCCTTCACTTCCTTATTTTGTCAGTAGCTGTGCTTTCTTGTGAGGCGTCCCTGACCCGTGTAGTTGGGTTTTGCCCGTTTTTGAACCACACGTAAGTGGAATCGAACAGGGCGTGTGTCGTGCTGGGTCCAGTTTCTCGCCTCACATCTGGCCGAGGTGTCTGGGTGTGGGAGTGGCTCTGGGTCATCTGTTTCACCATGAGGTCGGTCCTCCTGGTTTTGTTGGCGTGTCCTGCCTTGGGTGGTCACCGGGGTCGCCTCCAGCCCGGGGCTGTCACGGGCAGTGAGCACTGCTGTGGCCCCGTTCGTCTCCTGGCATAAACGTGTGCGGGCTTCTCTTGTTCCTGCCCCTGGGGCTGTCTGTGGTCAGGGCAGGCACGTCCTCTGCTTTTCTAGATACTCCAGCCCTGTCCTAGTGGGTGTCTTCGTCAGCTCAGGCTGCTATAACAAACACCACAGACGGGGCAGCTTAAACAGCGTTTATTTCTCACAGTTCTGGAGGCTGGAAGTCTGAGATCAAGGTGCCAGCAGGAAGAGGGCCCTCTTCCTGGCTTGTGGATGGCCGTCTTCCCCCTGTGTGCTCGCAAGGCAGAGAGAGCGCTGGTGTCTCCTCCTCTTATGAGGGCACTGATCCCATCATGAGAGCCCCACCTTCATGACCTCATCTAGCCCCAATCACCTCCCAAAGGCCCCACTTCCAAATATCGCCCCATTGGGAGCTAGGGCTTCACCAGATGCCTTTGAGGGGGACACAGACATTCATTCCCTAACAGTGGTATATCCACGTCTCACCGACACTCGCTGCCGGCAGACTCTTCCCACTGTTGGTCTGGTGGTTCACTTATTACTTCTGAGTCTGAGCACGTTTTTTGCATGTTGATTGGCCATTTATTTGCATTTCTTCTTTTGTCAAGCACCAGTTCAGCTCTTTTGCCCATTTTTCTTTAAGGTAGTTTGTCTGTTTCTTGTTGATTTCTGGTCACTCTTTATATGTTCTACACTGACCATCTGGCAGTGATACACATCGGCAAACATTTATTCCCAGACTGTGGCTGGTCTTTTTCCTGGGAGGCTGGGGACCCTTCCAAGCAGCTCTTGCAGTCACCAATCATCTTAACATGGAAAAGACAGGCGTGCTCGAGGCCTCCTGCAGACAGCAGTGCCAGCTCAACTGTAATCCCATTACCCCCTTTCCTCTTTATTTAATGTGAGCTCTCCTTCTGTCGATGGCAGATGCTGTCTTCCCATTTAAAATGATGATTTGAAGAGCTTCTTATAGAAATAAATGTACAGGGATGACTACATGTGGAAAACTCTGCCCTGTGCTTCGGGGTGGCTGAGGAGTGACCTCTTTTCTGGACAATCTTTTTAACTCCATTAACCTAGTTAAGCTGTAGTTACCTAGTTAACCTAAGTGAACCTAGTTAGAGAACCCTGAATTAGGGTTTAAGCCTCTGTTTTTCGGAGAGGCTGTCTGGGCTCATGGTTGCTGAGCATCAAACACACCTGGCTCATAGCAGAGCTGGGTTGGGAACCTGATCTTGAACTCCTGGTTCAGGGCTTCTCCCTACCCCATCCCAGCTCAGAGGCTGCTCAGATCATTATCACTCTCTTAATTGGAGGTGACAAAACTCCAGGGCCCCCTCCAATATCCCCCCCACCAAAAAAGGGAATTTATTAGCTTATGTAATTGGAAAGCCTGGAGTTCTGGCTTCAGGCATAGGTGGATCCAGGTGCTGAAACAATGTCCCCAGGGAGCTTTCCCTCCATCCCTAGGCCCTGATTCCTCCATGGTGGCTTACTCTCTGGCCTGCTCACCTCTCAGAGTGGTCCCTGGCTGCCCTGGGGCTTATGTCTTCCTAGGTCTGAGTCTTGCAGAAATAAGGAATAGCTCTTTCCCGCCTGCTTAACAAACATCGCAGGACTGGCCCTGACTGGGTTGATTTGAGTCAAGTATAGGCCACCCCAGAACCAGTCACTGCAGCTGGGGGGTGGGTGTGCTTAAGAACTGTGACTGGCCGGGCCTGGGTCAGGGGTGCGAGAGGATGGTCTGCCCAGGACAGTCGGGGTGCTATGACCAGCAGAAGGAGTGGGGCAGCAGGGCCTCTGTGGGCTGCGACCTCAGCCATCCATTCACCAGGGAGGCCCGAGCGTCTAGGCTTTTTGAACAGGAGAGGGAACCACCGCTGTGACCTGCCTTCACCCGCCTGGGAGCACTTCCTTGGAGACAAAGAAGGGATGAGGCCTATGGCAGGACGGCTCTGGCTGGAGCCTTCGGGACGGGGGCTCGCGGAGTGCCACTATTAAGCTGGAGTTCCATTAGTCACAGTGCATGCGAGCCCCCTGCATGACATCACAATAGGCACGACTTGTTCCAAAATAGAATGTTTTTGTTATCTTTAGAACATTTAAAAATACAGGCAAATGACTCTATTAGCACAATTGCTAAAATATTCATAAGCAACAAAAGAGCCGGCTTCCAAAGGAGTTCGTAGCTGTTCCCTGATGGAACATAAAATAAATATGAGGACTCATTGTCCTGGCCGCTAGTGATTATGTTTTTGTTAAACAACCATGGCAGAATTGCACAGCCTCCCCTCTCCTTCCCTTCTTTTACGCCATTTTATTGAAATACACTCAGGGCCTGGCTGCCTTGGTGTGTGTGTGCCGCCGTCTCTAAGCAGTTGCTCTGTGTTTTAAATACCAGTTTCCACGCTCGGGCTCACCCCCAAAATAGAGTTCTGCCGGGCCTGTCTGTCGTTTCTGGTTCCATCGGGAGTATTCAGTCCTTGGCGTTGCTCTGGGACCTGGGCCTTTATTTCCCACCCCTCCGCCCAGGAGCGGTGCCCTGCCCTGGGTTACCATGGCCACCTGGTGATGCTGGTACCAACCCTGCCCTCCTTCCCCTCGGCCCCTCCTGCCCCGACAGGATGTAGTGTCTGCAGCTTTGTCTGGAGAGTCACGGTGGCTGTGGTCTTTGTGGGCCAGTGGTTCCGGAGGGAGGGGAGCAGGCACGGGTCAGAGTTTCATGGGGGTTGGGGACATTCTGACCCCTATGCTGGGCCCCCTGTTTGGATGGCGGTGGGCAGGAAGGAGTGTTATATTAGTCTGCCAGGCTGCCATGACAAAATAGGACAGCCTGGGGGGCTTAAGCAACAGACACTTTTTTCTCCCAGTTCCAGAGGCTGGAAGTCACAGATCCAGGCATTGGCAGGGTTGGTTCCCGGTGAGGCCTCTCTTCCTGGCTGTCAGACGGCCACCTTCTCATTGTGTCCTCACATGGCCTCCCTCTGTGCACATCACTGGTGTCCCTTTCTCTTCTTATAAGGACACCAGTCCTATAGGATTAGGGCCCCACCCATATAACCTCACTTAACACTAATTACCTCCCTAAAGACCCCATCTCCAAATACAGTTATGTTGGGGGTTAGGGCTTCAACATGTGAATTCGGGGCGGGGGGCCACAGTTTGTCTACAGCAGTGGTGAAGAGCGATAGCCGTGAACCGAGCTCTGTTCCACGTGGTACTTTCTGCAGACGCCTTCCCCTTCATCACCTTCCCGCCACGCAGTTCTGTCCCCAGTAGGGCCTTTTGGTCGGAGTTGAAGGCAGTGACTGTCCTCTCTGTCCCGCGACAGTTAATCTGACCAGGCTGCACACTGACCCATCAGTGTTCGGAAGCCTCTTTGGGTCAGCCCGTCGTCTGTCCTGGAGATAAGGCCCGGAGCCCCAGTCTGTAGGAGAGACAGACATTGGACACCATATCTCTGATTTAAGGCCATAGGCCTGGAGCCAGAGCCACACCGATTCCTTGCTCTGTGACCTTGGGCAAGTTACTCGGCCTCTCTAAGCTGCCGGTTCCTGCTCTGTGAAATGGCAATGGCCGGGCTGCTGTGAGGGTGGGATGGATTCATCCTGGAAAGCTCCTGAAGCTGTCTGGATTGGCTCTTGGATCATTGTCATCCTACACAGCACATCTGCGGATGCCCCCGGAATGCCTGGAGAGCAAGCAGGTCCTCAGGGTGTGGCCCTAAACACAGCCCATCAGAAAGTACAAGGGCTCCACCTCCGCCCCACAAAGCCAGAATGTCTGGGTGGGACCTGGGAATCTGTGTGTTTAAGCAGCTTCCTGGGTGGTGTGTTGGATGAGCTGGGGTCCAGAATTTTGAGCTGGAGCAGATTTAATCAGTGCAAATGGTTGAGCCAAGGGATCGAAGGCAAGGGCCTCTAAGTTAGTTTTAGGTGAATTGATCAACATGTATTGTCCTAGCATGGTGCCTGGAATGGAATAGGTACTGAGAAAGTACTTCCTGGATGGGTGGGTGGGTGGGTGGAGACATGAGTGAATGGATGAGTCAGTGAAGGCTTGGGTGGGTGAGTGAGTAGATGAGTGGGTGAATGAATGGATGAGTGGGGTGGGTGGATGGATGGATGGGTGGGTGGATAGATGAGTGAATGGATGAGTCAGTGAAGGTGTGGGTGGGTGAGTGAGTAGATGAGTGGGTGAATGAATGGACACATGGGTTGGGTGGGTGGGTGGATGGATGGATGGATGGATGGATGGATGGATGGATGAGTGAATGGATGAGTCAGTGAAAGCGTGGGTGGGTGAGTGAATAGGTGAGTGGGTGAATGAAGGGATGAGTAGGGTAGGTGGGTGGATGGATGGGTGGGTGGTTGGGTGGGTAGATGAGTGAATGCATGAGTCAATGAAGGCATGGGTGGGTGAGTGAGTAGGTGAGTGGGTGAATGAATGGATGAGTGGGGTGGGTGGATGGATGGGTGGGTGGGTGGATAGATGAGTGAATGGATGAGTCAATGAGGGCATGGATGAGTGAGTGAGTAGGTGAGTAAGTGAATGAATGGATGCGGGGGGGGGTGGACGGATGGATGGATGGATGGATCTCACATGGGATGATTGTAGATACCCACTGTCCCTCTCATACACAGCTCACCACAATTCCAGTTGTAGCCCTTCCCACTTTAAACCTCTCCAATACTGCTCTATGAGATTTCTTTAAAACCACAGAGTCTGTCAACAACAGGGAAGGCGGTAGGGTATTATGAGACCTGAGAAAATACCAGCATCGTTGGCGTCCCAGGCCAGGGTCTTGGGCCTCTGGAGGTTTTTCAGGGAGCAGTTCCCTTCAGCCAACCCAGATGCACAGTGGCCTCAGACTCTGCCTGCCTACCCCGTGCCCCGAGTCCGGTAAGCAGGCCTTACTCCTGCCCCTGCAGAGTGAGAAGAATGTGCTGGGCTTGATTCTGCTTGGGAAAGGTGACTGACCCGTACTCCTCCTCCGTGCCAGGAGTGACTTGAGCTCTTGGGGGTCTTCTAGAGTCACGCTCTATAAGAGGTGGAACGGATGAGCTGCTCCCAGTACGTGCAGGTGGCTGCTGACCTGCCATCTATCAGATTAGTGACGACAGACCTGAGGCCGCTCCTCGGCCCCTGGGCACCCAGTTTGGGGATGGTTAACCAGAGCCAGGAGCCCACCTCTAGCTGGGGCACAGACGGGAACCAGGGGCCGCCCCTCAGCCTGCACCATGGCTCACTTTGGAAAATGAAGGCCATCATATGGTGCTCTGTTGTCAAGTTAAGATGTTGTTTTTGGCTTCTCTGAAATAGACGATAGGAAACAGATCCGGGGATAATGAATAAACATTGGCTTCTGGGGGCCGCCTGCTGGAAACCATGAAATCTCACATTGGCAGATAAATTTAAGACATGCATATGTAAAGTAGATATGTAAGGGCCAGGCTCCTGCTCAAACACATCCTGTAGCCAAGGAGAGCATCTGGGAAGACACTCTGTACGTCCCCTGTCCCCAGCCAGTCAGGATCTGTGGGCTTGGTGGCACAGGGGTGAGGAGAAGCCCAGGTTCCTGGGAGACCCAGCACCGGGAGCCAAGGAGACAGTTAAATTGAGATAGACTTCCCATACCATAAGATTACCCCTTTACAGTGTACAACTCAGTGATTTTTAGTACATTCACCAGGTTGTGCAAACATCACCCCTATCTAATTCCAAAACATTTTCATCACCGCGAAAACAAACCCAGTCCCCATTAGCAGTCACTCCCCACCCCGCTCCCCACAGCCCTAGGCAATTACTAATCTACTTCCTGTCTCTACAGATTTGCCTTTTCTGGACATTTCGTATAAATGGAGTCGTAGACTATGTGGTCTTTTGTGACTGGCTCATTTTATTACAATGTTTTCAGGGTTCATCTGTGTTGTCACATGAATCGGAATTTTCATTTCGTTTTAAGGCTGAGTAATGTGCCATTGTATGGATGGACCGCATCTGTTTATCCGTTCACCCATCGATGAACGCTTGGCTGTCTACGTCTCGGCTTTCGTGAATAGTACTGCTGTGGACATTTGTGTACAAGCTTTTGTTTGGACACCTATTTTCAGTTCTCTCGGGCATATCCCCAGGAGTGGATTTTCTGGGTCATGGGTTAACTCCATGTTTAACCTTTTGAGGAAATGCCGGACTGTTTTCCTTTTATGTTCCCACTAGCATCGTATGAGAATTCCAATTTTTCCGTATCCTTGCCAGCACTTACTTTCTGTTTTTTGATGATAGCCATCCTCGTTGGCGTGGGGTGGTATGTCGTTGTGGTTTTGATTTGCATTTCCCTGATAACTAGTGAGCATCTTTTCACATGCTATTGGCCATTGGCATATCTTCTTCGGAGAGGCATTCACTTTTTAAATTAATGTGTTATTATACACGTTGTATCTGGCCCTGTAGTGAATTTGGAAAAGGCAGAAAGGTATAAAGAAGAAAATAAAAATCACTTGTATTCCTACCCCCTGTTAATAATCACCACTGAGATTTTGGCCCTTCTTGGGGCATAAATTACACAAAATTGAATGCATCCTTTTTAATTATGGATCCTGCTTTTTTTCCCCAAGTGACAAAAGATATCATGTCACGGACTGAAAATATTCTTCCAAAACACCATTTTCCGCGGCTCTCCAAGTCGTCATTGATGTGACATTGACGTGACGTTGTCCATCACTGGTGACACTGACACGACACCGAGGTGACACTGACCGTCTGTTTACCCCCTTCCATTTTGTGACATTGCGGTTGGTCCCATGTCTTGCTATCGCCAGCAGCGCTTCAGTGAACAGCCTCACAATCTGAAAGCTCCGCATCGATGTCCTTAGGATGTTTGTTGTGGGGTCCACTCACCCGGCTACTTTGCCCAGCCCGATGCCTCTGTCCTCCGCCCTAGAGATGCGCTGACATCCTGGGTGAGTCTGGCTGCCTCCCTTCTGCCTCCTTCTGGGAGTCCTAGAGGCTCCCTCTCAGAGCTCAGCTCTGCAGCTCCCTAAAGACAGGACCTGCCCACAGCGCCCCCATGGGGCCGGGGACTTGGGGGCGAGGAATATACTTTCGTCAATTCAGCAGGGATTGGCTTCACGGATGAGCTGGCGCAAGGGGCCCTGAGTCTTTGTAACGCCCTGCAGTCACCGTCCTCAAATTGTTAATGATTTTTGAACAAAGGGCCCCCACTTTCATTTTGCAGTGGGCCCCACAACCAGCATAGCAGAACTCCGCCAACTTGGAGAGGCGCCGTGGGCCTCTACCTTGTGCTCGAGACCATGAGTTTTGTGCTCATTCTTGGCATCCTTCGCCCTCTGGAGCGTTGCCATCTTTAAACAGAGGTGCTTTGTTTTGAAAACTCCCCGGGGTTCCTATTACTCATGGCGCAGAACAGGGTGGATTCGGGGGTCCTTTGACAGCTCAGCCGGGAGCTGGGCTTTGGCTCCGGGGAGTATGTATTATCTATGCAACCTCCAAACCCCGAGGACAGGGCTCTGAACTCGGTCAGTGGCCGTGCTGACCACAGCGGGCCAGGCTGACCAGCACCACAGGCCGCCTGCCGGGACGGGCATCGCGCTGCCCCCACCAGTGGCGCCCTCTCCTAGTCGATGCTGCAGAGGTGCGTGGGGGCCTCAGCACCAGCTCCAGTGCCCCCCATGGCAGGACCCGCTTCCCCCGGGTTGTTTAGATTAGAGATGTGTTTGGAGACATAATTGTGGAATGCAGCCAGGTCCCCCAGGAGCGTGGTCCAACTCGGCACGGCTAACGGTTAACCGCTGAGAACGTGCCCCCAGCCACCTCTGCTTATTTAGCCAAGATGCAAATGTGCCCTTCTCCCGAATCTAGAAGGTTCTAGCATTGCACTCCACATGTGTGCAAACGAGCTGCCTCTGGGCTTCTCTGTGGAGACCCGTGTTCCCGGGCTGGACACCCCCTTTCATCAGCTGCCCAGGGAGTGAGCTGCCCTCACCTCTCTAGCGCCGACCATTCGAGAACGTGGCCACAGAGCGCCACCAGCCCTCCCTGTCTCGATGGGCGCCCTCTGTGGTGCTGGCCGCATCCCTCCCTCCTTTCCTTTCGGGGACCTCTGGGGGGTCCTGCAATGGGGCAGAGCAGGCCTGTTAACCCTCGCAGCGCCGTGTGGGAGAAGGAGCTGAACTGAGGCGGGGGACCCTGCGGGAGTCGTTTCCTAAGGAGAGAGAAGGCCCACGTTCCGGTTGGTTCTGAGAAAACTGAGACTGTGGTCACTTTCCCCATCACTGCAGGGCTTCTCCTTTGCAAGTGATGACAGCTCCTCAGAGCGCCGGGTCACTTTCCCAGTGCCTTCCGCAGAGTACATGGGGCCAGCCTCCCATCCAAGGGCCCGCTTTACAGACCAGGACCCTGGAGGGCAGGTGACGCCCCGACCATCACACTGGGCCCCCAGCTCACGGGCTTTCTCAGGCACGGTGACGTCTGTCCAGATGGGGTTTTTAGGGCCAGCTGGGGGACCTCAGATAATTTATCTGGACAGCTAACCTCGACAGTGCCCGGCCGTGACCCTGATGGGCTCCAAAGGTTCCCACTCAACCAGATCAGCGGACTCGTGAGGCTGCATGATGTGAGCAGCCACCCGACGGCCTTCCTGAGCCTGTGGTGTGCATTACCAGACTCCTGTTCTCACCGGCCCATTTCCCAGAAGGACACCCGAGGAAGAGAGGAGAGATGGCCAGGCTGAGTCCCAGAGCTGGTCTCCTGGAGCAGAGACCAGAGCTTTCTCTCTCCCCAAGACCAGAGCTTTGTCTGACCTGGAGACCTGGCCGGGAAGGGTTTTCATCTGGCCCTGCTGCCTGCTGGCCCACCAGAGGATGCCCGTGTGCCTCCTCTGGTGAGCCGGGGCCAGACGGGGCCAGGGGGCCCGGGTGGCGCTGTCCAGCTGCCGTGACACGGCCGTGTGGGTGTTGTGGGCCTTCCAGAAGCCACGCCCTCACAGCTGCTCCCCCCAGGGCCTGTGTCGGGGAGGAGGAGATAGAGGAAGAGGAGGAGGAGGAAGAGGATATCCACTCTAGCTTCGCGCGTCGAGCCCCCTGCATCTGCAGGACCCCGCGTGTGTCAGCACCTCTCCCACTGGCACAGAGTCAGGACATTTGGGGGGTCACAGACCTCACTGAGGATCAGATGAAGGCTGCGCACACATACATGCGTGCACACTTGCACAGCGCACACATACACATGCCTGTGTGTTGTGCACACGTGCGCAGAGGCATACACAGTGCATACGTGCCCGCACACACCCACACATGCACACTTGCACAGCACACGTGCACATACACGTACGTGCACACACACAGTTCCGTGTAGCCTTTCAGAGGGCTTGGGGAGCCCCGCCGCCTGCCCCAGCTGTGTAATGCGTCCCGTGGACGCCAGCTCAGGTAAACGGGCCGGCCCAGCGCTGCTTTGGAACCGTGCTGCCCTTGAGCCCTGGCACAGATACAAAACCCCGGTGACGATCTGACCTATTTCTTGTTCCTGAAGCTCCCGGCTTTTCTCGTGGACGATCCTAGAAGGAGTCTCATTGCCAGGGTGACCGTATCATTGATCATCCAAACGGGGACACTTCAGAGCAAAGGAGGGCGGTCGGCGTCCCTTGCTGGGCTGCCGAGTGATCGGGGCTGCCCTACTTACTGCTCTGGCTGCCTCGTGTTAGAACGTGCTCCCTCCATGAAAGGAAGCCAGAGCTGGGGCCTCACGGCTGGTTGGTCACTCTCTCGCTCATTCATTCATTCACTGGATCACTCATTCATTCATTCACTCTCCCAGCCTTTTACCAAGCGGACACCTAGGGTGCGGAGCCCTGGATTCCATGGAGGAGGGGCCATCACTGAATCACAGGTGAGGAAAGAGAGATGAGTTGTCTCAGCGTGAACAGAGCCTGGGCGAGGCGAGCCCCAGATGCCGACAGCCGGCTGCCTAGAAGCTTCTGGCCGCCACGTCAAAGCGGTTTGGGGGAAAGGTGGAGACAGCTGCTTTGCTTCTGGGGGAGATCTCTCGGCAGCACCTGGGCACATTTTGGGGCAGGCCTGAGCCCAGCCAGGCTCCTGCCCTGTGGTGTCCTGACGAGTCCAGGACTCTGGGGCTTGGCTCGGCTGAGCGGGACCAGATCTGCAGCGTTGGGACTCTTGCCCAATGACCCTTTGTGCCTGCGGCTCTGCATCAAAGCCAGGGACACCCCCGCCCCAATGTCGGCTTGTGGGGGGCTCCTCACAGGGACAGAGCTGCTTAGAGGCTCGAGGCTCTGGACTTGGGGGGACCCTGGCCTGGCCGAGTGACCTGGAAGAAGTCATGTGCCCTCTCCGTGCTCAGTCCCCTCCGCCGCAGACGGTCGTGTGTCCATCTCACTGGGCTCTGGCAAGAACTCGGATGACGCCCGTGAAGGCACCTGGCATCTCATAGGGCAGGTGACCCAGTCCCTCTTGCTGCACGGACAGTCTGAGTCCAACTGCACAGGGTGGCCCTGGGCCCTGAGAGAGAGGGATGCTCGCCGCGTCCCCCACAGTGTGGCCAGGACTCCACTGCACACACAGGGAAAGCCACCTGGAGCCACAAGGTTGGGGAGACTCAGAGCCCAGCCCAGCCCGGTGGCAGCGGCCCTGCGGCCAGGTTTGCACTGGGTGCAATAAGGGAACATGACAGTTCTTCCCAAGACCTAGGCAGCCAACGTCAGGGGCCCAGAGTCCAGGGCTCTGCTCCTCCTTCAACAGTCGGCCGACGGGCCGCCTCCTCCAGGAAGCTCTCCCTGCCTCTCCCCAGCGCCTACTGGAGGCGCCTACCTCAGAGCAATGAGTGTGGTGCGTTTGCTGTCTGCTCTCTGCAGTCTGCTATCTCCGCACACAGGACCAGGCACAGCCTTCTGTGAATCCATGACGGCAAGTCAGAGAACCCCAGGGGGCAGAAGGGAAGGCCCTCCCAGGTGGAGCAAATGCCCAGGGGCAGCTCGAGAATGTGCCCGGGGCCACACGGTTGGCCCCTCTTCCAACGTACATGATGAGAACCTTGGAGACTGGGGGACGGAGCTGCGGTCTCAGCAGCCAGACCCACGACATCATCCTTACACCCCTGCAGCCGCCCCTGCATGCCTCCCTCCCTTCGCCTCCGAGCTCCCCGTCGCCTGAGGTTCCCCCCAGCCTTGTTTCTCCTGACACGTGAGGCCTGCCTGGGAGACCTCCCCACCGACGGCCACTCCCTCTCTTTGCTTGTTGAATAAATCAGGGATGAGTGTGGCGTCAGCCAGCCAACTCCTGAGATACGGGGGGCCTCACTCCTGCCGTTACCCGGTCCCTCTGCTGGAAGAGGCTTCAGAGCACGGCCTGCTGTGAGCCCCAGGAGGCTCTCCACCCCTCCTGGGCCCCGCACCCCCTTTCGTAGCATTCCAACCGCAAAGCTTTGCCCACACATGCTGTTCCCCCTGCTCCAATGCCCTTCCGCTCGGCTGCACTTGGCTCGCTCCTTCCCAGCCTCCCATCTCAGCTCAGACGTCACTTTGAGGTCCACGTGTCCTTCTCTTTGTGGCATGAAAAGTCCTTGGCTTGTTGGGGTCAGTCTGTTCCTCATCTGTTCCCTGCATGGAGCAGGGACCTTACCCGCCTCGTTCATTGTTTCGTCACCGGTTTGGGGTCTGGCACACACTGGGCGCTCGGTCAGTGTCAGCTCCCCGAATGACTCCGTCTGTTAGACGTGGCCCCCGCCCTACAGAGAGGCCGGGAGGGAACTCACGTCCCGCCGACCCTCCGTCCTCTCTTTTGATGCCACAACAGGCCAGGGGATGTGTGACTATTTCCATTTTACAAAGAAGGAAAGTGAGGCTCCGAGAAGCTCGGGGACTCTCTCAAGATCCCCCAGCTCGCAGTGGCTGACCCTGGGTCTGAACGAGGCCTCTGTGTTTCCATCACCCCATGCTGCTTCACCCAGGGCCCTGCGGAGTCGGGCAGGAGAGACCCAAATGACCCAGGACAGCGACCCAGGGAGCGGAGGTGCAGAGGGAAGGCAGTGGTGGCCCATCAGAACCCCAGGCAGAATGTTCTAGAATCTTTTTTTTTTTTTAGATTTTTTTTTTTTTTTGAGTTGAGGTGAGAGTCACATAACATGAAAGTAATCATTTTGAAGTGAACAATTCAATGGCATTTAGAACACACACCGAATTGTGCAACCATGACCACTGTCTAATAGTAGTAGACACTTCCTCACCCCGCTAATTACTTTCCATCTCTATAGATTTCCCTTTTCTGTACTTTTCGTATAAATGGGATCATATAATATGTGGTCCTTTGTGTCTGGCGTCCTTCACTTAGCATGATATTTTTAAGGTTCATCCAAGTTGTAGCGTGTGTCAGTGCTTCGTTCCTTTTTAGGAACAAGTACCATCCCATTGTGTGTGTATGCCACGTTCTGTTTATCCGGGCATCCATCAGTGGACATTGGGTGGTTTGCTCTCTTTGGGCTGTTGTGAACAGTGCTGCTCTGAACACGCGTGCGTGAGTATCTGCTTGAGTCCCCCATTTCAGTTCTTTCGGGTATACTCCCGAGAGCGGAATTGCTGGGTCACATGGTAATTCTGTGATTCGCTTTTTGAGGAACTGCCAGACTGTTCCACGTTCTGGAATCTGAACCCTGCACAGTGAGGTCACTGCGGCCGGTTGCCTCCTGGAGCTGTGGCAGGAACCGGGGCTGGAAGGCTGCAGTAATGCTCTCCCACCGCCAGGCTGGCGTCTTCTCTGCAGCCGGCATTCGATGCACACAGCCCGGCTCCCGAGTGGGCGGCTACCGAGGCCCTTCCCTGCACTGTGTCCCCGTCCCCCAATTCTGCACTCCCCGGGGGCCGGAACCCTGCCTGCCGCCTCCCCGTGACCCAGGGTGACGCACAGTAGTCCCGCCACAAGCGCTGGTCGCGCGGGAATGAGCGGAATGGACGTGGCTTTGAGACAGCTCGTTATTTCCTAATGAGTGTTAACCAGCCTGCAACAGATTTAGAATTCAGTGTGGTTCAAAATCATCAGTCTTCTGCCGTTTAAAAATTGCTTGTCATTTTGTATGCCAAGAACTCTTCCAGCAGCCTACTTTTCCAAAATGATCGCTGATTGGAACAAAAACATTGCCACTAAAATTAGAGTGACAAAATGGAGTTGTTATGAAACAAAAAGAAAATCGACAGGTACATTTTAACAAGTGAGGAACAATTCCCCCTGCCTGGGAGAGCAGTCACGAGCACCGCTGCCCAGATGTTTCCAGGGGCCTGTATTTCCACATACGGGCCCTGTTGTTTGATCTAACCCTTGGTGACAATCCATCTGAGAACAAGTGGTTGCTTAGGAGTGGAAACTATTTTAGTGATTAAAACTGGGACCTGGAGATGTGTAAGGGAAGCCTTGCTGTAAACTCTAATAAATAAGATGCTTTCAAATTATCGTAAAAATCCAGACATTCCTGTCTTGAAAGGAGAGACCCCTCCTCCCCTTTGCCATCTCCCTCCCACTCTGGAGCATCCCAGACGTATTGCTCGTTTCTCCACAATGCCTGCATCAGCTCAGGTTCAATTCAGCCACATGTGACGGGAAAAACACAAAAGAACCATGGCTTATAGGAGACAACAGTTTGTTTCTCTGTCGTGTTAGAGGAGACAGAGGAAGGTGGTCCAGAGCTGGGATGTGGGCTTCAGGCTCATGGGGACCTAGGTTCTTTCTTTCTTGCTGCACCACCATCCTTAACAGGCTGCCTCATGGCTCAAGGCAGCTGCTTAGATTCCACCCATCATACCCACATTCCAGTTGAGGAAGGGGAAAAAAAATAAACCACATTTCCTCATTTTAAGGACATGCAAAGTGTCCACTATGCTTCCAACTATGGATTATTGACCATAACATAATCTCAAGGGAGGCTCAGAGCTATTGCCTTGGTTCCAGACAACCTGCTATTTAAAAGCAGAAAATAGATTGGGGTAGGCAGCTGGCTGCTTCACCACAGCACGTCCTAAGCAACAGCCTTCTTCCTGTTTCGACAGTGCCCACCCCATCCAAACAACCTTCCCCCATCCAGAGCAGCTCGGGACGCAAGGTGTGAGAGGTTGTTGAGTAAAGGTTTGGGATGCTTTAAGCAAGAAAACAAAATGTATTTCGTGCGTGGGGAAACTGAGGCCTGTAGAGGGGAAGGGACTTGCCCAAAGTGAGTTAGTGCCTGTGCACTGTTGTACCAGCCACCCTGGGCTCACTGGCTGGGGTTCCAGAGCCCCATCAGAGTTCTCACCTTCTTCTGAGCTCCCGGACCTCCTACCAGGTCAGAGCCTGTGTCCTGAAGGCACAATATTACCTCTCATATCTGTCAGGCCTCTTGGTTACAAATGATAAAAATTAAGCCCAACGTGGCTGAAGCCAGAGGCGGGATTTAGTAGCTTTAAAGTTCAGGAGCAACAGCTTCAGGCATGGCTGGATCCAGGTGCTCAGAAAGCATCAGGAAGCTCTCTTTCCATCTCTTCTCAGTGGTTTTCTCTGTATGAACTCTGTCCTCAGGCAGGCTCTCCACGTGCCACGTGGAGATGGCTACGAGAGGCACAGGTTAAGGTTTGACTGTTTTAGCAGTCGTTGAAGGAAGAGAGGGCCTCTTTTTCAATCACTATAAGAGAAGGTTCAGGATTGAGTCTCACTGGACTGATTTGAATCATGTGCCCATTCTTGACCCAATCACAATGACCAAGGGAGTAGGATGATCCCATTGACCAGACCAGGATCCCACGCCCATGCTCAGAGGGTGCTGGTCACAGCACATATACTAAACTTGGGCTAAGGGTGTTTGCCCAGGAGCAGGGAATGGACATTGGGAAGGCCGAACACACATTTCCCTTCCACCCTTCCTCCTATACCCCATGATTCCCGCCCCAGCTCTTCTCCTCCCAGTCAAAACAGAGCTGTCCTGATCTCGTTCCCCAGGGACCTTGTTCACCAGCTCATCTTATTGTTTATAAGTCTCTTCCTCCCAGTGCTGAGAATCTCTCAGGAGAAGGGCTATAATACCCTCTCTGAATCCTCAGTGCCTGCGCAGCACAAAACCTGGTGTAGAACAGGTGCTAATAAATGCATGGTGGCCAGCTGGGTGGAAGGAAGGAGGGACAGACAGGTGGCTGATGGACAGATGGACAGACAGGGAGATGGATAGCCAGACTGCTGGGTGGAAGGAAGGATGGATGGCCAGAGTGACCAATGGATGGGTGGGTGGACGAATGAATGGATGGACAGTTGGGTGGGTGGTAGACGGATAGAAGGATGGTGGATGGATGATGGATGGATGGTAGATGATGGATGGATGGTGGATGGACGGATGGTGAATGATGGATGGATGACAGATGGATGGTGGATGGATGGATAGATGGATAGTGGATGCATGGATGGATGACGGATGGATGGATGGATGGATGGTAGATGATGGATGGATGGGTGCATGGATGAATGACAGATGGATGGTGGATGGACGGATGGTGAATGCTGGATGGATGGGTGGATGGTAGATGACGGAAGGATGGATGTATGGATGGATGACGGATGGAGGGATGGATTTGTGAATGACTTAATAACCAGGTGGCTAGCTGAGGGAAGGAAAAATTTGCCGTGGGTCGCACAGCCCTGATTCACTGCACGCCGTCTAATGTGGTGATGTCATTTCATGCCAGCATTCAACTTTTGTACTTTCCGCCCCTTTTAAAAGCAGTTCAGCAGTGTGAGTGACGCTAAGCCACCCCACCCGGGGAGCGTGGCAGGGGCCCCAGGCCAGCTGAGCGTCCCTCCTGAGTAAGCATGAACCGGGGCTGTGCTTTCGCTGGTCCCTCAGGCTGACTCGGGTTCCCCCCCTTGCCCAGGCCTCTCCCGCCTCGCGGGGTGTGATTCTGGTGGGAGACTCAGTCCCGTCCACGTGCCTTCCATCCACGTGCTCCTCGTTGCCGGCGGCCCGTGTCCATTAAGCATGATGCGTGCATGTGACCGGCAGGCGGACCGCTGGGAGCCTGGCTCCTGTGCCATCCGGGTCACAGGGCGCTCTCTGTGCATGCTGTTGAGGTGGACCGCGCTGCTGAAGGCGCACTCTCCCCCCATGGGGCTGACCCCAGGGCACGGCAAGGGAGCAGTGGATGGGACAGGCGCCCTTTCACCTGGCTCGGTCCTGCGTGGCCCCAGGGCACCAGGAAGCATGTGGAGTCCCAAGAACGTCCAACTTCTGCACGTGCCAGGGCCAGGCGAGCGCCTTACCCACGTCCTCTCACTCCGTCCTCAGGGCCTCCATGCCAGCTCCACCCCCCGACCTTCTGTGCCTCAGTTTCCCCTTCTGTGCTGTGTGGACAACACACAGCCTTGTTGCGAGGATGACGAAATGATCCAATAATCATACAGCTCGTGGGGCCCCTGTGCATTGTCGGTGCTCCGTAAATGGTGTCTGTTAGGATTTACTGTTCTGGTCGCAGTTGTTGTAACTGAGACCTGCCCTCGAGGTCACTGGTTTTCTCTCTATTCTCTGCGTGAGGAAACTGCGGCTCAGAGAGGTTAAGTGACTTGCTCCACGTCGCACAGCCAGTGAGAGGCAGAGGTGGGCTTGAGTCCAGAGCCCACGGGGAGTCCCCCTTCACCACACCTGCTCCTTCAGGGTCTGCTCCCTGGAGAGCAGAGGGGAAGTTGGTGGCTGGGAGGGGAGTGTTTTGCCGTTTTCTACAGCTGCATTGGAGCTGGGACGGGATGTGCCCCGGGGCCTCGTGCCTGACCCCGTGGGGTCTCCCATCACCTGCAAGAACGCGGCCTCACGGTTGCAGGCGGCAGTTACGTGCGCTGGCCACAGCCAGGACTTTGGAAAGATGGTCCATTTCTCCTCCCTCCTTCTGAGCTTCTCAAACAAGGCCACACCTGTCCGTCCTCCTTCCTTCCTGCTTCCGGGCAAAGTGAGGGCGCGTCTTTCAGGAGGCCGCTGTGGAGGGTCAGCGTGACCTCCACTGCCCTCACCTCTCGCCTCTCCGGGTGAGTGTGGCTTACCTGGAGGACCCAGGGCACTGCTCCCAAGGTGGACGAGTCCCAGGTCATCCAGAATGGGATGCACCCTGGAGAAGCCGTGCCCGCCGCTGCCTGTGGGGTCCGTGGATCCGGCCAGGGGTCAGGGGCCTGTGCACCTCCGGGGCGGACTCCAGCCTTATCATCCAGTGACTGTGGCTCGACCGAAACGGGGGCACCAGGGGTGGTCTCCCTGCACAGTGCCCCTCCCTCTGGTGCTCGCAGAGCAGCTGCCCGTGAGCTCCATCAGGCAGACTCAAAGAGGCCTTCATCTGACGGTACTTCTCTAATTTCAGGGCACTCGGCTCGCCCGCGGTGCGGGGGGGCTGACGGAAACGATGCTGCCTCCGCCCCAGACACCCAGGAGGACCCCGATTAACGTGGGCCAGCTCTTCCCTCGGCTTAAAAATAACCCGATGTCAGGGCGTGTGTGTAAGACAGCAGTACTCTGATAACTAACACGATGGCTCGGGTTTCACTTTGCTGGAGTTTTGCTCTGTTCTCTCTGCTTGGAAGATGAAAAATTCATGAGACCAGGATTGGTGGATTGAGGAGAAGAAAGCCGGGGTGAAATCAGGGGTTCTCAGAATCCCCCGGGGGTGGAGGGCTCTAAACAACCCACCCTGGATTCTGATTGAGGTGCCTGGGCCGGGCCAGCAGTTCTCCAGACGTGCTCCCAGAACCTGCGGCAGCAGCATCACCTGGGAAGGTGTCGGAAATGCAGATGCCCAGGCTCTGCCTCTGAATCGGGGACTCTGTTTTGTCACAAGCCCTCGGGGGTTTGGGTGCATCTAGTCTGAGCACGTGGCTTGAGGAAGTCAAGGACCGTCTGTGAAGGTCTTGCTACTCAAAGTGTGGGCCACGGACCAGCAGCACGGGCACTGCAGCCTGGGCGCCTGTTAGGAATGCACAGTCCCAGGCCCCCCAGGACCCCCTGAAGGAGGACCTGCATGTTGACAGGGTCCTGGTGACTCATGGGCACGGTGGTGCTGGGGAGACACTGCATTCTGGAGGTTTAGCATCTTCTCTGGAATGGGAGGGGGACACGAGTGGGCCCAGGACGGCCCAGGGAGACCAGCCTTGTCAGCTTCCCCCTCCTGGCTGACTCTGCTCGCCCTTCAGTCTGCGGTTCACAGCCGGCTCTTCCCAGAGCCTTCCCTAACCCCGCTCCCACCCCGTACGCGTGAAGTCCCTTTCGGGCTCCCTGCACTCCTCACACCCCGTCTAACTGCCTTGAGGGAAGGGAGATGTGCAGCCTCAGGTCCAGAAGATTCTCAGCCCCCCTCCCTGAACTGGCTTCCGGAAGAACCCGGCTCAGAGAGGTTAGGGCACTTCCCCAAGATCACACAGACCCGTGGCCCCCGCTGAGTCAGCCGGGGACAGAAGGACACCCCCCAGCTGGCTACGTCAGAGCTTTGTCTTTGTGCACCGGCGCGGGATGGGGGTCTGGTTATCCAAAACGTGGATAACCAAAAGCCATCAGGTAATGTGGAAATAACCTCCGGTTACCAAGAATCAGAGCGCGGTGCAAAAGCTGTGCCTCGTCAGCGCCACCTGCACGCCCCCCAGAGCCATCAGGAAGCCCTTGCAGGAAGCGGCTCTAGCCCTGTGTTCCCTGTCTCGGCCACTAGATGGCAGCCGCTGGGCACAGAAGCCAAGGAGAGGGGCGCATGGGCCAGGATCTCGAATCCCGTCTCCAAGGAGGGGCCTTGGGGGAGAACCTCCCCCAGAGTATCGGACGTCCCTCCCCTAGGAAACCCAGCAGGGAACACATTCTCAATGTTAATATTCTGTGCAGAGCCCGCTTGGCCCCTAAGCAAAGGCCTGAAGTCAGGTCGTGGCCTCTGCAGGGCCAGGCCAGGCCTGGGGACACACCAGAACAGCCACCAGCCCGGCCTCGGGGCTCTCGGTGTGTCCAGGAGGCCAACAGGGATGGGCAGTCACGGCGCAGTGACGGGACATGGGGCTTGGGGGAAGAGGGACAGAGGGGTGGCCCTTCTGCACAGGCTTATCCTCCAGGAAGCCTGTGGGAGGCAGGACATCCCGTTAAGAAGGCTGCACGTGGACTCCCCGTTTATTCTGGACCCTCCGTGGTCTCCGGGCAGCGGGCACAGTCACGGCTGCGCCACACAGAGCATCTCGCATGTCAGGTTTTCGTCTTGGACGGGCAGCGTGGGGCGAGGTGGGCGAGCCCCAGAGCTGGCATTCAGACCCCAGCCTCACCCCTCCTGGCCGCGCAATGTCACGGGGGCCAGTCCCGCAGCTGCTCTGTGCCTCCGTTTCCTCTTCTGTATTATCGGGAGGACGATAGATCTGGCCCCATTCAGTTAGTAGGATCAGCTGATTTAGAAAATGTAAAAGCAGGATGCCTGGCACGGTGTAGGCAGGAACAGCGTTATTACTGCTATTAGATATTATTTAATTAACTAACTACCCTTTGTGATTATTTATTGTCTGTTATATGTAACATGGAATTCCATTCTGAGCTCAAATAATTATACACAGGGTTTTCACACACACGGGAATTGTGGGGGACATTTCAGAGTACTTCAGGTATTTTGCTTATTATTGTCTCTTTATTATTGCATAATAGTAATTGTTGTTGTTATTATTATTGCTGTTATGAGTATCTTCTTGGGGACCCAGAACCCCTGTAATCAATGTCTCTCTGTGTCCCGGACCATCTTAAATCTAACTGTTTGAAGAAGCTTGTGGGTCCCTGAATTCATCAGTGTTTCCTGGGAATGGGCTGTGTCTCTGAGGTGCTCACTGCCACCTCGGGCCCCTGGACTTTTCTTGTCTTTGTCTCCCCGTCTCCCGCCAGCGAGGCACCTCCCCTAACCTTCCTTGGCCCGTGCCACTCAAGTAACAGCAGAGGCTGTGGGGAGACAGAAAGCCTCCTTTCCACCTCGTCCTGCCTCCGCCTTCCCCAGGCCACTTGGGGCCATACTGTGGGAACAGGGACCTGGGTCCCAGGCCCAGCTGGTACTCACCCTGGGGCCTGCAGCATGGCACACCCTGCTCCTTGTGGATGCATCCAATTTGCCTTTTCTCCATCAGTTGATATGATGATGTGTGTTTCTTTGGTTTGTTTATACGGTGGTTTATGTCGATTGACTTTTCAAGTATTGAACCAGCCTTGCATTCCTGGTGTAACATTCACCTGGTCATGATGTGTTATTCTTGTTATATGTTGCTGGGTTCAATTTCCTGATATTTTGTTGGGGACATCATGGGGGATATTGGTGCAGTTTTCTCATGCTGTCTTTGTCTGGTTTGGATGTCAGGGTAATGCTGTCCTCATAAATTCATTTTAGAAGTGTTCCCTCCAGTTTTCTTTTCTGGGAAAAATTATATAGAATTGGTGTTGTTTCTTCTTGAAATGATTGGCAAAATTCACCAGTGAAACCATTTGAGTCTGAAGATGGCTTTTCAGATGTTTTTTAAACTAATAATTCAATGTCTTTAATAGACATAAGACAATTTAGGTTATCTATTTCTTCTGGGGTGAGTTTGGGCAGTTTGTGGCTTTCAAAGAATTAGCCCATTTTAAATGGTCAAATTTATCTGAGTAGAGTTGTTCATGGAGTCCCTCATTATCTTTCTACTCTCTGTTCTGTACTGATATCTGGCACTTCCATTACTGGTATTGGTAATTTGTATCTTCTCTCTTTCTTTCTTTGCCTATTTGGCTAAAATTTTATCAATTTTGTTGATCTTTTCATAGAACTAGTTTTTAGTTTCATTGATTTTTCTCTATTCTTTTTCAGTTTTTCTAGTTCATTGACTTCTCTTCTTGTTTTTATTATTTTCTTCCTTCTATATGCTTTGAATTTATTTTGCTCTTTTTCTAGTTTTATGACTCAGTATATGGTCCATCTTGGTGAATATTCTGTATGCATTGAAAGGAGTGTGTATTCTGTTGTTGGGTGGAATGTTCTATACATGTCATGGCTCCTTTGGATGGTCTTTTTTGGAAATGTTTATAGCTTTGTTGACTTGCCCTCTACCGGTTCTATCGACTGTTGAGGAGAGGAACGCTGACGTTTTCCAGTATAGTTGTGTACTTGCCCATTTCTTCCTTTCAGTTCTATCAGGTTTTGCTTCATGTATGTTGGAGTTCTGGTGTTAGGTGCCTACACATTTAGGACTGTTATGTCTTCCGGGTGAGTTGATCTTTTTATCATTATTTGATGTTCTTGTTTATCTCTGGCAATTAGTGTTTGCATGATAAATCTTTTCCGTCCTTCTACTTTTAACCTGCCTGAGTCATTATCTATAACACTGATTCTTGTAGACTGCGTATCATTGGGTGTTTTCACAAAATCCATTCTGACGATCTCTTTTATTGGATGTGTTTGGACTATTTCAATTTAATATAATTATTAATGTGTTTGTATTTACATCTACCATTTTATTTCTTGTTTTTGTTCTCTCTGTGCTTTATTCTTCTCTTTTCTCTTTCCTGATTTTTTTTATTATTTGAATATTTTATTTTTCCATTTTAATTTACTTATTGAAGTTTTACTTTATTTGTATAGCTTTTTGTGTGTGTGTGGTTGCTCTCAGATTGCAATATACATACTTTACTTTTCAAAGTTTACGTAAAGTTAATATTTTACCACTACAAGTGGAATGCAAAAACCTTCCTACTATATAGGTCCCTTTATTCTCCTCCATTTATGTTATATTTGTCCTATGTATTAAATCTGCATATGTTGAAGACCCCATCATACAATGTAATAATTTTTACTTTCAACCATCATAAATGTCTGAAAGAGTGTAAGAGGTGAAGAATATTCTAGTACATAGATGTTTATCATTTTTGTTGCACTTCCTTCATTCTTGATTTTCAGTTTCTCTCTGGTATCATTTCCATTCCATTGGAAGAATTTCCTTTGGCATTTCTTTTAGAGTTGGTTTGCTGGTGACAAGTTCTCTTGGTTTTTCTTCATCTGAGAATGTCTTGATTTAACCTTTACTCTAAAGGGTATTTTCATTGGCTATAGAATTCTGGGTTAAAACTCTTTTAAAACATTATTCCACTTCCTTCTGACCTCCATGGTTCCTGATGAGGAATCTGCAGTCATTCAAGTGGTTGTTCTTCTATATGAAATGAGTCATTTTTCTCTAGCTGTTTATCGGATATTTTCTTCGTTTTTTGTTTTCAGCCATTTGAATACAGTGTATCTTGGCATGGATTTCTTCTTTTTTTTGCGGTTTTCATATGTTACTCTAGAAACAATTAAGTCCAATTTCCCCGTCTATAACTTTTCTCGTTGGTCTTTGCGTTTTTTTTGTGTGTGAAATTTTTGTTGTACGTTATTGTTTATCAGTTGCCATATAAGTGCACCCCTCCACCCCTTGTGCCCACCCCCCAACCCCCTAGCCCCTGGTAACCACCAAGCAGTTCTATCTGTCCGTGTGTTGGTTTATCTTCCACATATGAGTGAAATCATATGGTGTTTGTCTTTCTCTTCCTGGCTTATTTCGTTTAGCATAGTACCCTCCAGGTCCATCCATGTTGTTGCAAATGGGACGATTTTGTCTTTTTTTATGGATGAGTAGTATTCCATGGTATATATATATCTTCTTTATCCAATCATCAGTCAAGGGACACTTGAGTTGCTTCCATGTCTTGGCTATAGTGGATAATGCTGCGATGAACCTAGGGGTGCGTAAGCCTCTTTGGATTGTTGATTTCAGGTTCCTTGGATAGATACCCAGTAGTGGGATAGCTGGATCATAAGGTATTTCTATTTTTAATTTTTTGAGGAATGTCCATACTGTTTTCCATAGAGGCTGCAACAGTTTGCATTCCCACCAGCTGTGGATTAGGGTTCCCATTTCTCCACAGCCTCTCCAGCATTCGTTGCTTTTTGTCTTGGTGATTATAGCCATTCTAACGGGTGTAAGACAATATCTTAGTGTGGTTTTGATTTGTATTTCCCTGATGATTAATCATATTGAACATTTTTTCATGTGCCTATTGGCCATCTGTATATCTTCTTTGGAGAAGTGTCTATTCATTTCCTCTGCCCATTTTTTGATGGGGTTGTTTGTTTTTTTATTATTCAGTTGTGTGAGTTCTTTATATATTATGGAGATTAATCCCTTGTCAGATATATGGTTTGCAAATATTTTTTCCCAGCTGATGGGTTCCCTATTCATTTTGATCCTGGTTTCATTTGCCTTGTAGAAGCTCTTTAATCTGATGAAGTCTCACTTGTGTTTATTTTTTCTTTTGTTTCCCTTGTCTGAGTAGACGTGGAATTCAAAAAGATCCCTTTATGGCTGATGACGAGAAGTGTACTGCCTATAGTTTCCTCCAGGAGTTTTATAGTTTCAAGTCTCACCTTCAGGTCTTTGATCCATTTTGAGTTAATTTTTGTGTATGGCAAAAGAAGATGGTCTACTTTCATTCTTTTGCAAGTGGCTTTCCAGTTTTCCCAGCACCATGTGTTGAAGAGACTTTCCTTTCTCCACTGTATGTCCTTAGCTCCTTTGTCAAAGATTAGCTGCCCGTAGATATGAGGTTTTATTTCTGGGCTTTCAATTCTGTTCCATTGATCTGTGTGTCTGTTTTTGTACCAGTACCATGCTGTTTTAATTACTATCGCTTTGTAGTATGTTTTGAAGTCAGGGATTGTGATGCCTCCATTGGCGTGGATTTCTCAAGTTAATCCAGTTGGGGTGCACTCAGCTTCTTGCATCTGTAAGTTGATGTGATTCTCTCTGTCAGTCAGATGGGTAATTTCTATTGACCTATCTTCAGGTTCAAGGTCACTGATTCTTTCCTCTGTCTTATTCTGGTTTTGAGCCCATCCAGTAAATCCTTTTATTTCTATTGTTTCCTTTGACAGCTGGCATATTTTTAGTTCTCTGTGTGCCAAGGAAGTTCAGCTAAACTGGACATTTTGAATATTTTGTTACGACACTCTGGGTCTTGCCTAAATCCTATGGAAAAGGTTGGTCAAGGTAATTACTTGTTTGGAATCAGGCCTCAAGATCCAAATTACCTTTCATGGGTTGTAGTTCCAAGGTCACTTTAGTTTTCAAAGCCTTTGCTTGCTGTTCAGATCTGCCCCATATACACAGCAGCAGTGCCCAGTCCTGGAGATGGGTGGTAGTTTATCTCAGTCCCATTCTCAGTATCACTGGCATGTGTCTAAGGTCATATCCACACACGTACAACTTGGAGTTGAGCCCAGAAGTGCATTTGCCACTTTATGTGGTCACTGCCCTGCTCCCTCCTCGCCACAGTCTCCTGACACTTTCCGGTTCTCTGGGCCCCCCTGTTGCGATCCTCCAGAAAAAAACACTGGGACCTTAATTTCCCTGCCTTGCCATGAACTTACTGCAAAAGTGTCTTCATCTGTGGCCAAATGGCAGGAGAACAAGAGAGAAAGAAAGCAATGGGGATTCATCCCACATTCTTGGAACCACAGCTCCTTTGGCCAACGAGAACCTTCCTCTCCTTCCAAGTTTCAGGTGCCCACCCAGTGTCCACTGCCCCTGTGACACTGTGGGATTTCCTGCAGCCGTAGGTGGGAGAAATGCAATAAAGAACAGAAGAGAGGATTCCCTCATACTCTCTGAACATTAGGATTCCCTTTTCCTTCTCCTTGGGTCAAAAAACAAAGGCTCATCTTGAAGCTCTTTTTATCTGCACTTGGTGCACTTGTGGTCTTCAGGCTACCTTGAGTCCCAGCCAGGTTATACCCGAAGAGAAATAAACGGGAGACTCACAGCTTGTCTAGTGGTGTGCTGAAATCTCGTTTTCTTCCCCATTCTGCCTGCTGCTGTTTAGTGTTTAGCCCTCAGATAATTGCTCCTGCATCTTCCCAGGTTCTGTGACTGCGTTCGTTGGGGGAGACACAGTGTAGGGTTCTTGCACCATCTTTCCAGGAACTAGAACCCGTTGCTGACCTTCCTGAATCTGTACATCTTTTTTTTTTTCCCATCAAATTTGGGAAGTTTACAAGCATTATTTCTTAAAATATTTTTTCTGCTCATTCTCTGGGACTCTGTTTACTCAATTCTTATACCTTTTTATACTGTCCTTTGCGACCCTGATACTCTCATAATTTTTTTTAATCTTTTTTTTCCTCTCTTCTTCAGATGGAGTAAATTGTATTGATCTGACTTCAAGGTCACTGAGTCTTTTCTCTGTCATCTCCATTCTAATATTAAGGCTATCCACTGAATTTCTTCTTTTAGATACCGTATTTTTCAGTTCTAAAATTTCCTTTTAGTTCTTTTTTATGAAAATGCCAACCACATCTCCCTTGCCTCATTGAAATGGTTATAACAACAGCATTAAAGCCATTGTCCGCTAATTCCAGCCTCTGCGTCATCTCAAGCTTGGTATCTGTTGACTGTTGTTTCTCTTGAGAGTGCGTCCTAGTTTCCTGGCAATTTTGGATTATTTGATCGACATCGTGAGTGTGTAGACTCTGGGTTCTGTTATATTCCTCCGAGGAATGTTTTGTTTCAGCTGACAGTTACTCTGGTTAGATTCAAACTGGAAGCTGCACCTCACCTTCAGTGGCTCAAGTCTTCGTTCAATCATTTAATCTTCTGCTGCACTTATTTGAGTCTGTCACACACACACACAGGAGTCAAGGTCAGCCTGAAACTTTTCCAGATGTAGACCCAGCGTTAGTGACTTCCTTCCTCTGGCTTTCTTCCTCTGGCCAGAAAGACGGGTGGCTTTCTACTGGGACTTTCCCCGCTGTGCTGCACTGAGTTGTGTCTGCGGCATGCCCTCAGGGCAAGGCCCCACAAAATAGCAGCTCACCCCTTTGCCAATCTCTCTTCTTCATTCTTCAGAATCCTGAGGTCATTGTTGTGGGAGGATTTTGGTGGTGGTGTTACTGTGCAGAGTATTATGATTGCTATCAGTGGGAGGGTCGTTCTGTAGCAGCTTTATACCACCGTGCTGAGAGCAGAACTCTCCTGTGCCGGGTTTTAATTTGGAACTTCACGGAGAGTTTTTCTCCACTTTAGTGCTGACAGCAGCAGGGCTGGTAGGACAGGAGTCCCTTGCTTATTCTGCATGTATGGCTTTCACATTCACGGTGACTCTATATATAGGTATAAGCACTGCATGTTGGAATACAGATAACTTTATTGTGAACTACTTCCTTCTTCTAGTTTGCCTGTGTCTTGCAGTTAGAAGGTGTTATATTGGGATTAGGTACACAGGAAAGCTATCTTATCTATGAATTTCATTTCAGGAGACTATAGGGGTGACATTACAAAATATATATATTTTGTGTGTGTGTGTGAGGAAGATCAGCCCTGAGCTAACATCTGCCAATCCTCCTCCTTTTGCTGAGGAAGACTGGCCCTGGGCTAACATCCGTGCCCATCCTCCTCTACTTTATATGGGACGCCGCCACAGCATAGCTTGACAAGAGGTGCCTTGGTCCGCGCCGGGATCCGAACCTGTGAACCCTGGGCCGCCGCAGTATAGCGTGTGAACTTAACCCCTACACCACGGGGCCAGCACCTACAAAATTTTTTTTTAAAGATGGTCTGTCAGGTCTGAGAAGATTAGGGACTCAGGGGTCAGATTCCCATGAGGCCCCCTTTGAGCACTAGCACTCCCTGATTCTAGGCTGTCTCTTCCCACCCCCCTACCAGCAGTCCCTCCAGGCAGCACCAAAGACTAGCTGGTGTCCGCCCATGGCTGCGGGGCCAGGAAGGGAGCAGCCACCTCTTCTGGTGAACGGATGTTTGTTCTTGGTGAGCTCGTGCTCACCAAAAGGACCTCATGCTCCAAGATTTCATCGCGGGGACTTGCTTCCCCAGCAGCTTGAGGAAGCATAGTGGACACGTGTGTCTGGGGAGAGCCACCACGGTTGGGCTGTTCCATCGCAGCTCTGAGCGTGGCTGTGCGGCTGGCGGGCATCCTGGGAGCAGCTGGGAATTCCTGGTATCGGGAAGAGCCTCCCGGGCAGTGTGGTGCAGTGGGCTGCAGATCCGATCAGCTCTCCAGCCACATGTGCACGTTCAGGCAAAATGTGCCTGAAGCTTCGGGAGAATCACAGGTGCCGGAAGTCCAAGGACTCCAGGCTGAGAACCGGGCTTATAAGACACATGCAGGTCATCAGAGGTGCTCATTTCCCCCTTTCAGTTCATGGCAGACCTTCTCTTCATTTCTCTTATCAGTGCTGGTCACACCTGAGCAGGAGACTTCAGAATGCACGGGCCGTCCTCCCGCCAGGCACAGGGAGCGTCTGGGAGCCTGGCGTTCTCCCCTTCGCTCCTTATCTCTGGCTGCCAGTGAGCAGCGCTGCCCAGCGGGGTGGCCATGGCTGGACTGCTCCAAGTTTGCATCCTTTTGAGCCGAAGCAGATTAGTGCTGACATTCGCTCTCCAGCCCAGGCCGCCTCTCTGTCACTCTGGGAGTGCTGGAATATGGGATGACAGGGCCAGCTGGTGGCCTGGAATGGAGTTTGAGTTCTGAAACTGGGATCCCAGGCCCCCTTAGTATTTGGTCTCAGGTGGGTCCTAGTAAAAGAAATCTGCCAGGAATGGGCCTGGACCTGGGCAGAGAAACAATGTTTCTCTCTTAGAAAAAGCATCCAAGCTTCCGTCCACTTTGTGCAGTGGCTTCAGGGGCAGGGACCCCTTGGCCTTCTCCCTTGGCCCTGTGGGCTCAAGGCCAGACTGTGGAAACCAGGAGAGAATAGGCCTTGGACAGCCATGACCTCCCAGAGGGGTGACGCTCGACCTGGGTTTTGAAGGATGTGTAGGAGATCGCCAGAAGAAGAGAGGAAGGGCTCTGCTACAGAGAGGACTGCATGCTGTCTGCTTCCCTCGCCCACGAGGCCACAGAGGGTGTGGCCCAGGGACAGGGCAGTGGCAGCTGCCCAGATAGACAGCTGAGGGAACAGCAGGTAATGTTGGATCCTATAAGATGGGTGTCACTATCGCCTCTTACAGAGGAGGAAATGGAGACTTAGAGGGGTCCAGTCCCTCAGCTGGGACGGAGTGGGAACCAGGTGGGAATCTGGAACTTTGGACACTGAGTGTGTCCTTGAGGCTTTTCAGAGTCGTCCACCATGAGGACCACTTCCTGTGGGGCCGCCAGGGGGAACAGTGAATCCTGGATCCAGAGTCCAACATGGTTCGGTCTTTGTTCTACACCTTGCTGGTTGTCTCCTGGGAAATGCAAGGTGGTTCCTAGGGACTTTGATAACCACTTAATGAGAAAACAGCAGCAACCGTGCCCAGCACACAGTAGGTGTCCTGTTAGCTTCTTTCCTTCTCTGAGAGGGTGAGCATAAGCCACTTAACTTATGATGAAAGGTGGGATGGAGAGGAGGTCAGAAACCTGGCAGGAGACCAGACAAGGGGGTGAAGAGGGCACCGAGAGTACCCTGGCAGCTGGGAGCAATGAGTAGGCACCATCTCTTAGAAAGTGAATGGGTTTAAAGGTAGGAGAAAGCGCCTGGTAGGTGCTCAGTGAACAACAGATGAATTTATGAGATGGATAGATGGGTGGGTGGGTGGGCGGGTGGATGGATGGATGGGATAGATGGGATGATGGGATGGATGGATGGTTGACAACACCTCTAGGAAGTTGAGTGAGTCTGAAGGTGGGAGAAGGTACCTGGTAGGTGCACAATGAACAATGGATGAATGTAGGGGATGAATGAATGCATGTTTGGATAGATGGATGCATGGATGGATGGATATTTGAATGGATGGGTGGATATTTGGATGGATGGATGGATGGATAGGTGGATGGATGGAGGGATGGGGGGATGGAGGGATGGAGGGATGGATGGATAGATGGATGCTTGGATGGTTGGATGGATGGATGGATGGATGAATGGGTGAATAGGTGGATGGATGGAGGGATGGCAGGATAGAGGGATGGAAGGATGGGAGATGGAGAGATGGAGGGATGGAGGGATGGATGGATGGATGGATGGATGGATAGGTGGATGGATGGATGGATGGATGGATGGATGGATGGATGGATGGATGCATGCATGCATGCATGGATAGGTGGGTGGGTGGATGGATGGATGGATGGATGGATGGATGAATAGGTGGATGGATAGGTGGATGGATGGAGGGATGGGAGATGGAGGGATGGAGGGATGGGAGATGGAGGGAGGGATGGATGGATGGATGGATGGATGGATGGATGGATGGATGAATAGATAAGCAAGGGATAACACATATAAACTTCATCTTCTCCACCTTACTACCCATTAAAACAGTCTTCGGCTGTTGTCTTCATGGCTGACACATGTGAGCGCCTCCGGCCCTGAGGTCCTCAAGGGCCTCAAGGGGCCTCCCCTCAGTGGAGGAGCTTGGCTCTCCCCTTTCTGCCTGATGGGGCCAGCCTGGCTCTGACTGCCTGGAGCACCCCCGGGGAAGGGGCAGGCTCTGGGGACAAGCTCCCTCCATCTGCTACTGCCGGGATGTGCCAGCTGACGTCCCCTCCAGCAGCTCTGCTGTGGGAGTGCTGCAGCTCCCAATTAAACTGTTGCAGTGACAAAAGACCCCGGGTAATCACGCGGCTAAAAATAACTTGGGCCGGCTGATGCTGTTGCCCAAGCCTATCAAAGCGAGCAGGGGGTGAGGGGGAGGAGAAGGAGGACCTCAATCCCAGGCTCTGTGACGCCATCGCCCCAGGGGACGGGGGTGCTCCTGGTGCTCCCCGTTTGCGACTGCAGGACGTGAGACCCGGAAAAGCCTGAGGAGCTTCGGGAACTGGAGGCAGAGTGTGTGTGGTCCCAGCGTCGGGGAGCCTCAGGCCACAGCAACACAGAGCAGAGCGCAGGGCACAAGAACATGCTCGGCATTTACTGAGCACCTACTACGGTCCCGTCCCCAGGTGGGGCTCTTTCTGATGGGTCATCACAACACCCCAGTGCAGTTGGATTTTGGAGTTTCCATTCATACAAATGTGAGGTGGAGGTTCAGAGAAGCCCGCTCAGTCATTCTTTCATTCGACAGGTATTCCCTGAGCACCTACTGTGTGCCAGACACTCTTCTCAGCGCTGGGGATGCAAAAATCCCGCCCTCGGGGAGCCCCCAGTCTGGCTGGTCATGTGATTGTGCAGGGTCTCCATCTAGCAATGGGGCCAAGCTGGGGTTCTCTCTGCCCCTGTTTGCCACCAAATCCCGGGATTCTGGCTCATTCCCTGAGACACAGCAGCAATGCCCTGATAAGAGAAGCTGTGACGTGACAGCCGGCTGTTTTGGGGAGATTTGGGGAGCCCTTCCTCTCGGTGTCCTTAACCAATTGAGAACAGACGCAAGGAACCAAATGGGCTTCAACCCAGGGTATGGAATAACAGTCGAGGAGATCTCAGAAGTGACCTGGTCTAGTCTGACCCCGGAGTGTGACTTGACACTGGCTGCCCACCTCACACGTCAGCCAATTCCGTTTATATTGAGCCCAAATGTGCCTCCCGATCATTTTCACACACTGGGCCCAAACTCCCTTCTGAGGTCAGAAGCAAAATATTTAACCCATATTTCACAGAACAGGCTACCAAGTTTTTCTCTTAGCTCTGATTTATTAAGATATTTTTTCTTATTACAAAAATAATGCGTTTGTCATAGAAAACTTAGAAAATATAAAAAAGAAAATAAAAATCACCTGTTATCCTATTAAGAAACACATTAACGTGTTGGTATAATTCTTTCTCACCTTTTTATTTTCTGACCTAAATATCCCTCTCTCCTCCAGTAGCACCTCACCTGGAAGGGTTTCCAGACCTTTATCACAAGATTGAAAGAGATCTTCGTCTCTTTCACACATTCTAGCTGGTCCTTCATAAAATATGGCAACTCAAAGTGAAAAAGACATTCCGGGTACAGTTTGTCTAGGGCTGAACGAAAGGGGTTTTTTTTTTTCATTGACAAATAAAATTGTAGGATATTTAAAGTGTACAAGGTGACGATTTGATACACGTGTACGCTGTGAAAGGACTCCCCCCATTGAGTTCATTCACACATCCATCACCTCCCATATTTACTTTTGTGTGTGTGCTGAGAACATTTAAGTTCTGCTCCCTCAGGAAATTTCAATTATACAGTACAGTGTTATCGACTACAGTCACCATGTTACACCTCAGACCCTCAGACCTTGTTCCTCTCACAAGTGACAGTTTGTATCTTTTTACCAACTTCTCCCTACCTCCCCCACCCCAGCCCCTGGCGGCTACTTTTCTACTCGCTGTTCCTATGAGTATGACTTTTTTTTTTTTTTTTTTTTTAGATTTCATATATAAGTGATACCAGGCAGTATTTGTCTTTCTCTGTCTGGTTTATTTCACACAGCGTATTGCCCTCGAGGTCCATCCATGTTGTCGCAAATGGTAGGATTTCCTTCTTTCTCAAGGCTGAGTAATATTTCATTGTGTGTATATATACCATGTTTTCTCTATCCATTCTTTCATTGAGGGGCACTTAGGTTGTTTCTATATCTTGACTATTATGAGTAATGCTGCAGTGAACAAGGGTGTGCAGATATCTCTTCAAGACGATTTCGTTTCCTTTAGATAAATACCTAGAGGTGGGATTGCTGGATTGTTTGGTAGTTCCATTTTAATTTCTTGAGGAACCTCCAGACTGTTTTCCATGGTGGCTGCACCAGTTTACATTCCCCCCAGCAGTGCACAGGGTCTCTAGGGGACTTTTCTCAGGCAATGGGGATCACTGGTAAAGCTGGAAGATCAGAGCCTTTGTAATCCCGCAGATCTGGGTCCCAGTCCCGATTCTATTGAGTTATGGTCTCTGAGTTCCCGGGTCTCCATCTGTAAGATAAGGATAATCGTGCTCCTTTAAAAGATTATCGGAAAGCATAAAGGAATGTATGTCAAGTGCTTGCTACATGATATATGCAAATAAACAGTTGTAATAATAGCTTAAAAATAAAAATAAATAAATGAGCTTCGAGGCAGGGTGTGGCTTTACCAGGAAAGTCGGTGGGGGGGTGGGTGAGTGCGCCTGTGTATTAGTCTACTCAGGCTGCCATAACAAAATACCACAGACTGGGGGACTTAAACGACAGACATTTACGTCTCCCAGTCCTGGAGGCTGGACGTCCGAGATCACGGTATCGGCAGAGCTGGTTCCTCCTGAGGCTTCTCTCCTTGGCTTGTGATGGCCACCTTCTTGCCGTGTCCTCACATGGTCTTTCCTCTGTGCCCCTACATCCCTGGTGTCTGTGTGTCCAAATTTCCTGTGTCACCAGTCAGATTGGATTGGGGCCCATCCCTATGAGCCCATTTAACCTTGATCACCACTTTAAAGGCCCTCTCCCCAAATACAGTCACATTCTGAGGTGCTGGGGGTTAGGGCTTTGATATATGGATTTGAGGGGACACAGTTCAGCTCATTGCAGCCTCTTTAGGACCCCTCTGACCCAGGCTGACGTCACTCTTACAAGCTTAGAATCTGTAAACAAAACCAAATGGAACACACATCCTCTCCACGCGGCTACAGACGGACCTCAGAGGCTGAGAGAGCGCGTGAGAAAGGGGGCCTGGGGTAAAGGCTGGTGTGTGTGCCCCACCCCTAACGGCAGCGATTTCTCCCACGGTGATGAGCAAGGGAAGAGAAAAGGGCCCTGGCTGTCCTTCCGCTTTCTTCTGGGAAGGGGGGACGGGAGGAAGGGGAGGAACATTCCGGGTGCCCTGAGGCTCGGTCATTGGTTGGTCAAGTCCTCTGATGGAGGTGGCCACACCGCCGCATTAAGTCATTAACTAACAAGGGAAGTTGGGCGCGTCCCATCACCAGGTGTCAGAACCAAGATGGCGGAGACGCCAACGCCTCAGCTGGAGAAACGCAACAGCCTTGCTTGTCGGAATCCCGAGGGCTGTCTGAACACTGTTTTGCCTCAGTCCTTGCTCCAAAAGCCCTTCCACGAGGCAACAGACCCATTCCCTGCCTTGGAAAGTAGAGTCAAGTGGCCTCGGTCTATTTCTCCTTGGTCCTGGATCACCATTTGGGGCAGCAGCAGAGCCTCGGGGGGGGCCTGGGCAGGCTGATGGGCAGTGCATGGACTTTGGAGCCCCCCAACAGCTGTGTGACCTTGGATATCGCTGCAGGGCGTGTGGTGGTGATTTGACCGCTTTTGCTGTGATTTACCACTTCCGCCAAGGAGCAGTGTGTTTTCTGGCAAGTTGGGCCTCTGGTTCCTCGGCTCCGTCATCCCTGGACGCAGTCTGGAGCTGGTCTGTACGATCAGGACTGGCGGGGTCGCGAGCAGCCCATTGCAGGAAGACGGGAAGGTGTGCCTGGTGGCCGTCCTTCCATCTGCCCCTTGATTTGTCGAAATAGGAGGATGAGTTTGGGCTGAACCTGACCAGAATGAAACAGGGCAGGTTTGTAGACTCCAGGGACTTCAGGCTTGAGCCTCAGGCAGCCTTCCCCACGGAGGGCCCTGGGCAGGCCTGCTGCTGCCTCCCACCTGGGTCCCCACGCAGGCCGCCTCTTTCCGTCAGCCTCGGCCATGGTGCATGACCTACAGAGGCTCCAGCCTCTGGCCTGTAGCCTGCAGATAAGAACAGCGCTCTGCAGGCTGCTGTAAGACCACACGGGCCGTGTGTGTATATTCAGGGTTGGCGCGTTGAAGGTCACTGTGCACTCAGGATTTCCGCCAGACCACACCTGCTTCCCTCGGAGGCTGTGGTGGTTCTGTGATTTAAAGATCTGCCAGGTCTCTTAGCATTTTTGAAACTCGTGGCGTTTCTGTGAACCGCTTCTGGAATGCGTGCTGGTCTGGTTGTGCTGTCCCCCATGGCTGCTTCGGTGTCTGGACAGACTTGCAGCCCTTTTGCTCGACCACATGATGTGTGACCCAGCTCTTGCCACTGAGCATAAACGTCCTCCGTGGCCACCGAGACTTCCCGTGGCCTGGCATGGCGCCCTCAACCGTGGTCCGCAGGCCACTGTGCTTCTAGAACTTTCCCTGCATTTATCTTCCCCCAAACCCAAGTGGGAGACGTGTCCGGAAGGTCCCCTTCATGGGCTCTCAGTCTCCATGAGCTAGGGCAGGGGACCCGGGTACCCCAGTGCTTCCTTCTGGAGTTGAGTTCTGACACCCATTGTTATTGACCAAATTCCTTCCTTCATTATTCCAAGGAATCTTTAACGAGCTGCGGAAACTCACTGTACCCTTAAGAAAGCATGGCTTCATTTTGCACAAAGATATGGCTGTCTCTGTGGCTGGGGGGAATGAGACCCCGGGGGGGAGTCCAGGACACAAGCTTTCTGCTCAGACTCGGCCACTCCCCCAGACCCAAGACCCAGGTTCTGGTTGGCTCACAATGGTCCTTCATCCTCCATCTGGCCATAAGATGCAGAAGGGAGCCAGGCCAACAGCTCTGAGTGTCAGCCCAGTGGAGGATTCTAGAGCAGCAGCTCGCTCCTCGGTGGCAGCTGTGTGACCTTGGGCAGGTCAGTCCCCCTCTCTGGGCCCCTGTCCGATGGGACCGTGCCGTCCTCGCAGGACTTTGTAAAGGAAAGTGAGCAGGGGCTGGTATCGTGTGGGGCCTTGCACCTCGCTCCTAGCTCCCGTGCCACACTCGTGGCACGTGGTGTGGAGAGGCTGAGCCCACCTCCTCCTGGGGGCTTCCTTGTCTCCTCCAGGAGAGCCGGCTCTCAGCTCACCTTGGCCACAGTGCACGCTTGTCTCTGTCGTGCACATGCACTGTGGAGCCTTATTAACAAATGCATTTTTTGTTTTTTCGTTGATGTGCCAACTTTAGTTACTGACAAGAAGCAAGTAACAGGCCTTCTCGCCATCTGTGTGCGGGAAAACCGGCCCCATGGAGCCTGTACTCTGGAATCATCCATCCTCTGAACATTTGAGATGTAAGAGTCTGTGGGTGGAGCACGGCCATGCCTTCCTGGATGCAGGCTGAGGCCGCAGCCCCACCCCGGGCTGGCTGCCCCACACAGACTCACCAGAGGGGACCAGGCCGCCCTCTCTGGCCAGTTAGCACCAAGAGTCGTTTGCAGATGGTCTCCTTTGTGTGGGGCAGCTCAACTCTTCCCCACCCAGGCTGGCTGGAACAACACCTTTGTCAGGGAGAGGAGGACTCTGGGAAGGGGTGGATGACCACCTTGGGGAGGGCTCCTGGGAAGGCTGGATGTCCACCTCATGAGGATGGATGTCCGCCCCAGGAGCACTCCTCCTCTCCATGCCCTGGGCCCCTGGAACGTCCTCTGATGCCCAGGTATCGGGAGCTGTAGGTGCTGCTGTGGGAGCTCCCTGGCCACCGCACCGCCCTGTCCTCCAGTACCTGGCCCCACACTGTGAATAGCCATGCTCTGCAGGTGTGGTCTGGGAGGAAAGGTCCCATTGCAAGTTTGTTCTGTCCGCAAGACACCATGGGGGTGGAGTGTCTACACCGCAATTTCGGGGACCCTGGTACTTCCAGGTCACTTTCTAGGGAACCCTTAGGCTCATCTGTCCCTGGATGTACCGTGTTGTCATCAAGAGGACATCAGCATTGAGTCAGTGACGTGCAGGTTATGACACATGTGCCAGACTCCCCTGGCCTGAGTCTGACTCTCCATTTCCATCTTTGACCCTTGTGAGCCTGCATGGGCCAGTTCCCCATCTGTGAAATGGGGGTGCAGTCCGACCTCCCTTGTGGGGCTGCTGGGAGGCACAGATGGGTTAATAGTGGAGCACGTGGTGCTGCCCCAGCATGAGACGGAGCTGCAGACTCCCCCATTTATGCTGGGGTGTCTGGGAGGCTGGGTCCCACTGTGTCCTCACAAGACAGAGAAAAAGCTCTGGTCTCTTCCTCTTCTGATAAGGGCACTAATCCCATCATGAGGGCCCCACCCTCATGACCTCCTCTAACCTTCATCACCTCCCAAAGGCCCATCTCCAAATACCATCCCATTGCGGGTATTCAACACAAGATTTGGGGAGACACAGACATTGAGTCCTTAGCAATCAGCGACAAGATGTCAGGGTCAGGCTGGGGCAGGGTCAGTGTCGGGGATGGGTAGAGGAGCTTGGTAACGGCGTGAACTTGGGAGGATGGCGGGCGTCACGGGTCTGTGCGCAGGACCATTGTCACCGAGGACCCAGCCTTCAAGCTGAGTGCCAAAGCACAGATGGGAACAGCATGAACAAGAGACGAACAGCCAGAGCATGTCAGGACATGGGTGGGAGGTAGGCGAGGGCCAGAGCCGGGCATCAGGCTGGGTGGCTGGTTCTGTAGCTGGAATCACTGAGGTCTGAGTAAGGGTGTTATGGAATAAAACCAGTGGAGGTTTCCAGTCCCTTCCAGAAGGCAGGGGAGTACAGCAGCCCAGACTGTTCCTCTGTGAGTCTCACCCGGGATGCCCGGGCCGTCGCTGCCTCTGCTGCACCTGCCCAGGTCCCACTTTGCATCAGTTGGCGCCATCCTCTGATAATGCCCCTCCCCGCCCCGGGAGCTCTCTGTGCACAAGGGTGTTACGTGTGTCCCGGCACCACGCACACGCTCGCCCTGGGGTGACACTCCAGGGCACCCTCTTCGTAGGGGCATGTGCTCAGCACTGGACCCCCAAGGCCTCGGGGTCTTCGTCTGTAGGATGGGCTCAGTGGCAGGAATGCCTGCTGAGCTCAGAAGGGCTTTGTGGCCGTCCAGCGAGTCTTTCCTGTGAAGGGCTTAGAGTGTGCCTGGCGCCGAGGAAGTTCTTAATAAACAGTACTTACCGTATCAGTGTCCTGGGGTGGCCGTGACAAATGACCACACACTGGGCAGCTTCAGACAACAGAAATGTCTTCTCTCCCAGTTCTGGAGGGCAGAGTCAGAAATCGTGGTGTCAGCGGGTCCACGCTCCCTCCAGAGGCTCTGGGGGAGGGTCCTTCCTGCATCGTCCACCTTCTGGGGGCCCCAGGCGTCCCTGGGCCGCATCCCTCCGGTCTCTGTGGTCACCCTGCTCCTCCCTGTGTGTGTCTGTGTCTTGTCTTCTGTCTGCTACAAGGACACTTGTCACTGGATTCAGGGCCCACCCGGGTAACCCAGGGTGATCTCGTCTCAAGATGCTTAATTTAGTCACATCTGCAAAGACTCCTTTTCCAAATAAGGTCACATCCCCAGCTCCGGGGGTCACATGTGAGCATACTTTTGGGGGGCCGCCGTTCAGCCCACTGCAGTTCCCTTCCCTGTTACCGGAGGAGGCACTCAATCAGAACTGTTTGCTGGATGAGTGAACGAGCTTTCAGACCAGCCGACGGTCACCAGCTGGTCGTGCAGGGCCTGAACGTGAGTGCAGGTGTGTGTGGTTTCAGAGCCCCCCTGTCCTGGCCAGGGGCCATGGCCACTCCTCCACCACTAGGTTTCGCTGGATCCTTACCCATGAGCGTCAGACCTGGGCCAGGCTGGGTCCAGCTTGGTTGTGCCTCAGGTGGCCTCCAATGAGGAGGCTACTCTTTAATAAAGGTGAAGGCTGGTCTGGTGACTGTAGAGAAAGGTGAGTGGCCTGGGCCAAGAGAACCTGGCAAGCAGCAGAGTCTGAGGAGCACATATCGTAAGGAGCATGTGTCCATGGCAAGGGAGGTGAGAAAACAACATCCCACCATCACTCCCATTGTGCTGGGCAGGGGCTGGCCCAGGGACCCCCAGGTTCCCTGGAGTGGTGGGTTCCTTTGCAGGGGCCCATAAAGCGCCCCCCCCCCAGGGGCAGCCACGGTGACTTTCAGCTTCCCATGCTAACTCCCATGATAGGCAGCCCCCTTGGCTCTGTACAGGCCTCTCGCTGAGCGCAGATGCCTGCGGCCATCGAAGCTGCATCCGCCCCGTCTCCAGGGTAACACAGAATTCCCCCATGTGCTGCTTAAAATATCCTGCCGCGCCCAGCCACACAGCATGTGCTCTGTTCTTGGCAGGACTGCCTCCCCCTCGAGCCCGGGGGAGAGAAGGGGCAGGAGGACCCTCCCCAAGGGTCTTGCTCTGCCAGGCGTTCACTGGGAAGGCCCGGGGGCCGGCAGCCCCCTTCCCAGCTGTCTGACACGGGCCGGTCCCCAGGCTACCCTCTGGCCTCTAGCGGGCAGGGCTGGCGGCTGCCCCCTTGGCCTCTAGGACACTGGCCACTGTCCCCCAGCCTCGGGGTGATGCCAGCCCTCCCCTCCATGCCCAGGAGCCCCTGCTCTGCCCGCTCCCTCCACAGCCCGCCCCTTGGCCCTGGCCCACGGGATCCTCAGCAAGGACACAGCTGAAGGGCTCCCTGTCCCTGGAGCGCTGGACTCGGCTCCAGGCCGGGGACCCCAACTGCATCTTGCTGACCCAACCACAGACGTGGTCGCATGGGGCGAGGAGAACCAGCCTGTCCTTTCTGGCGCCGTCACTCGTCGCGAGATGGGCTTCGGGCACGTCGTTGAAGCGTGACCTTCTCACACATTCCTTTAAGGTCTCTTGGATTTTAATTATTCTGATGTTTCAACACCAGCTTAGAAGCTCAGGCAAACCAGCTGGATGGCTTTTCGCTCGGAGAAGACTCCGTCCACGGTGTCCCTGTCGGGGCAGCCTCCGTGCCTTTGCCCGGCTCTGCCTCCTGCCCCGCTCATGCCCGTCGGCTCCCTCAAGGCCCCTTCCTCCCTCGACGGCTCCCGTGGTGCCTCTCTTCCTCCCCCTCCGTCCCCGGGGGCTGACGGTGACCCCCCAGCTCTGGTGGCTCTTCCTCTCTCCTCTCACTGCTCTCCCTCCGCCATGGGGTGGCTGTGTCCCAACAAAATCCTATTGACAAAGGGGTGGCCGCCCCTGCCCAGGGCCCACACACACTCACCCACTCCCCAGGAGCCTGTGGTGGCCAGGAGCTCAGGCCCTGGGTTCCAATCTGGCCCCTCTTCACATAGTTACGAAGCTTCCGGAAAGGCATGGCACGGATCCTCTCAAAGTTTCAGTTTCCCCATCTTTAAAATGGAGATGGTCTTTATCGCCACCACATAGGGCTGGAGTGAGCATTGACAAGATAATCCATGTTAAGCATTATTAATAAGAATTGTTATTGTCAATAATAATACCAGCCCCTTAGCTCCTCGTCTTTGTGAAAATATGTCAAGTTTTTTCACACTTCTGGGTCTCTGCTTGTGCTGTTCTTCCTGCCCGGGATGCCCTTCCCTCACTTGTCCATCTGCCAAACTCCTACTCATCCTGCAAGACCCGGCTGAGATAGCCCCTCCTCTCTGCACTTCCAGCAAAGCCCTCCTCGTTTCCGGCGCTCTCAGTTGCCCCGTAGTGCATGACATGTCTCCCGCCGCAGACGATCCCACTCTGTTGTGACGATCTGTTCTGTGTCTGTCTCCCTCACCAGCCTGTGCCCTCGTCTCGGCTTAGTCATCTCTCCATCCGCAGCGTCTGACGTGCAGAAGACGCTTAGGTTCATTCATTCGGCAGAGATGTGCTCACGCAGGCTGTCTGTGCCAGACACTGTTCCAGGAGCTGGGGTGACAGCAGGGAGCAAAAGGGAGCGTCCTTACCCTTGTGGAGCTGGCACACCTGTAGCTGCCGGGCGGGATGAAGCCGTGTGGCAGGGGCCAGAGTGCTGGGGAGGGGAGGGTGGGCTGTATATGGCATGGCCAGAGAGAGCCACTCGAGGTGAGATATTTAACCCAAAGGAAATGAGGGGATGAGCCGTGTGAACGTGGGGTAAAGGCATTCCAGGCAGGGGCAGCGGGTGCAAAGGCCCTGAGGCAGGAATGGGCTTGTGTTTGGAGCCAACAAGGAGGGTGTCACGACTGTAGCATGGTGGGGAGGGGGAGTGTGAGGGTGGGTTATGATCAGAGAGGCCTGGCTAGACTCAGTAAGGCCCGTGGGCCACAGTAAGGCCCCTGGGTTTTGTTCTGACTCGTCGGGCCAGTCAAGGGTTTGAGCAGAGAAGTGGCGTGATGGGTCAAGCTTTCCAGGAATGGCTGTGGGGCTTCCTCTGCAGTGAGGGCGGGGGGCACCCCAGCCGAGCCCTGATGAGCGTGCCCAGGAGGAAGAAGGGAGAGCGTCGGCTAAGACCACACCTTGACCATTCCCCTCCGCAGCACGGATGCTGCTGGGCGCCTTGACCAGAGCTGGCGTGAAGTCTGGTTTTGAGGGTTCACGAAAGAAGAGATCCCAGAAGAATATAAAACAGGTGTTCAAACAGGTACCTGTGCACATGTTCATAGCAGCACTACTCACAGTAACCATGAGGCAGAAACAACCCAATGTCCACCAACCAATGGTGGATGCACAAAATATGGTCTATGTAGACAGCGGAATATTACTCAGCCATAAAAAGGAATGAAGCAGTGGCACACACTACAACGTGGATGAACCTCAAAAACATTACGCTGAGTGGAAGAAGCCAGACACGAAAGGCCACGTGTTATGTGATTCCATTTCTATGAAATGTTCAGAATAGGCAGGTCCATAGAAACAGACAGCAGGTGAAAGGTTGCTGGGGGCTGGGGAGGAGGAGCAAAGGGGAGTGGGCTGGTCAGCTCAGACTGCGTGACAAAATACTGCAGACTGGGGCCTTAAACCACGGGCATTTATTTCTCACAGCTCTGGAGGCTGGAAGTCCGTGATCGAGGTGCCAGCAGATTCAGTTCCTGGTCAGGGCCTCTGCCTGGCTTGTGGACGGCGCCTTCCCCTCTTCCCGTGGCCTTTCCTCACGCGTACATGGAGAGAGAGAGCTCCTGTGTCCCTTCCTCTTCGTATAAGGACACCAATCCTAACTGATCAGGGCCCCACCCTATGACCTCAGTTAACCTCAATCACCTCCATAACGGTCCATCTCCAGCTTCAGTCACACTGGGGATTTGGGCTGCGACAGATGAATCTAGGGGACACAACTCAGTCCACAGCCGGCAGTGACTGCTAATGGGTCTGGGGTTTCTTTTTGGGGTGATGGAAATGTTCTGGAACGAGATAGAGGTGGTGGTGGCACAGCTCTGTGAATGCACTAAATGCCACTGAACTGTACTCTGTGAAGTGTCTAGTTTTATCTTATGCAAACTTCACCTCAATAAAGAAAACAAACATAACCAGAAGAAAGAAGGGTTGAGAGGAGAGGCCCCGGGCACGTGCGTAGAGGTTGTTCGTGGAAGGAGAGTTGCTGAAATGCAGGGTGTGAGCGAGCAGAGATGTGGGGGCAAAGGAGGTGAGCCACTGGGGAGCGGGTGGCCCCGCTGCTGCAGCCTCGCCCTTGAGGGGAGTGACAGGTAGAGCCGCCTGCCGAGGAGGTCGCGGGGACGGGGGCGTGCGGGGGCCCCTCTGATCTGAGGCCCATCGCACTGCGGAGGCGCCGGGTTGGGCAGGGAAGGAGTGACAGCGAGCCGAGGAACAACGTGAGTCTTAGGGGTTTGTTGAATGAATGCGTGCAGAGTGCATGCTGTTCCAAAGCATTTAGGGGCCTCCAGCGGGAGGGAATTCATTCTGCCCCAGGTCCAGGGGCCTCGGGCTGCCAACAGCGTCAGTGATAAGAGTAATAAAAGTAATGGCAGCTGGCACGCTCTTCTGCAGGCCCCACACACCTGCACGTGGTGGGGGCCATTACAGATGAGGAAATTAAGGCGTGGAGAAGCTAACTGGCTTGCCTGAAGTCTCGAAGCCATCCGTGGTGGAGCAGACTGGAACCTAGGCCATCTGGCTTGGGCACCCACGTGCCTTTTTGGTTTTTTTGATGCTTTATTGAGATGCAATCAAATACCATAAGAGTCACCCTTTGAAAGGGCACAATCAGTGGCAACTAGTGCATTCACAATGTTGTGCAACCTCACCACTAGCTAGTTCCAGAACGTTCTCATCCTCCCTAAAGGAAACCCTGTCCCCGTGAGCAGTCTCTCCCATTCTCCCTCCCCCAGCCCCTGGCAACCACTAACCTACTTTCTGCCTGCGGAGATTTGCCTGCTCTGGACATTTCGTAGACGTGGAATCACACACCCTGAGGTCATGTGTGCATAGCCTCTTTCCCTGGGCGTCACGTTTTGGAGGCTCATCCATGTCGCAGCCTGTGTCAGGGCTTCCTTCCTCCTTCCGTACCAGCACCCTTAAGCCCGTGCTGTTCCATCCCACACTTTGAGGATCCCCTTCCCCAGCCCCTGGGGGGTATTTTTAGCTGCAGCCCTCCTTACTTGATCAGAGGATATGCATACTTTAATTAAAAGCATTTGGAACTTGTTTTTGTTTTTCGTTAAAGAAAGCCTGAATTCGGGTAGCCTAGTAACTCCGACACAGCAGCGTGGACAGAAGACAGACCACACGTCCCCTGTGCTTTGTCCACAAGCATTTGCTTTGGCCTTGTCTCTGGACAGATGTATTGATTGGGTACAAGTAAACATTCTCTGCCCGTCGGGCTAGTGCACCCAGCCCCGTTCCACCTGGACGGCCTGGAGCTCTGGTTTTCACTTGGGGTCCCTGGGAGCCCAACGCCTCCCAAGTCTGCGTGGCAAATAGGCAAGGGGCCGGCTGCCAGGCTCTCATGAGTTAATTGGCAGTCGGGAGGGGCCGCCTGCCACCAAATGAATTGAATTCGACCGTTCCCGAACCAAGGTTCCTGGGACCAGCCCACTGGCTGAGGACAAATTGCTGCCCCTTCTCACTAATCGCAGAAGAAGGCTGTGTGACTCCCCTGTGGATCCTGCAAAGTCCCACGTGCATCGTGGAGGCGTGTGACACTCCCATGTCCTCAGCGAGCAGATGGAGTGGCCTGGGCATCCGTTGGGCGCTGAGCGGAGCATCTTTCCCCGTGTTGGTAACCAAGCGCTGCCCTCTCTGCCAGTCGGTCTGATCCATGCTCGGTATCCATGGCGATAGTAAACAGGGAGACTTGAGGGAGGCGCAGCGTACACCTGCGTCCCTACCACGGAATGCTTGTGTGTTCATTTATTCTCCGTATTTAAAGCATTTACAGCACGGAACAGTAAGCATACTAAATGCCTTCGCCGAGCCCTGTAAATAACTCTGAAAAATGTCAGCCCACAAAACGATCAGAAAACCTCCCTGCCTTCTTTTCCCACACGCGGAGCGTCGCCCCACTGCTTCGTAGGTTTCCTTTTGTTCATATAAATGTTCGTGCACAGAAATGCACAGCAGCCCACGGCCCCCACAGGATGTCACGGTGGAAAAGAAGTCTGTTTCTGCCGAGCCACCAGCTGAATGTTTATGGGCGCGTTATGAGCTTCCTGGGACCTCAAGAGGCCATTTATCCGGTCATCACGCGGGGAGGTCCCGAATGCTGACCTGGGTTGCCTCATTTCCACGTTATGCCTGCCCCACATAGGGTGCAGAGTTGGGATGGCGGCATCCATTCTACAAAGGAGGAAACAGCTTATCAAGAGGATGGGTCTTACTCAAGGGCGTCATCCAGGAAGTGGCTGCAAATCCGGCTATAAAGCCAGAATCCCGACACCTCCACGACTCCAGCTCCCGGGGCGCTCGCTGCTCTACCATGTGTCTCTTACATCAAAAAGCACACGGCCCGCCACCTTAGCAACCAGAACGCCTCGGAAACGACACAGGAGTCCGTGGGGACTCAGCATCCTCGCAGCGAACCCGGCAGGGAGCTCTGCCGTTCTCTGGGGAAAGACGCTGAACGTAGCGGTTTATACATGAAGCCAACCTCCCACCCCCCGTTTTCCAGACTGTGCTTCCAATGCTAATATTTGTACCCCCAGGTGCCCAGTGCATTTTTGCATAGTTACCGGTGTGACTCTTAAAACCGCTCCATGGAAAGGGCAAAACTTGTCATCTTCATTTTACAGATGGTGAAACTGTTGCTACGTGATCAACTGACTTGTCCAAAGTCAAGTAACTCATGTAACAGTTAGCGGTGGCTGCGTAACAATCGGCCCCAAAACTTAGTGGCTTGAAACAGTAACCATTGATCTCATGATTATGTAAATCAGCAAACCCGGCCCAGCTTTGCTGGGAGGAGCTGCTCTTCTCAGCCGGACTCCCTCTTGTGTCTATAGTGGCAGTTGGTAAGCAACCAGCAAGCTGCCAAGGATGATGGGGGCACACGCGTCTCACCGTCCAGCAGGCTGTCCTGGGCTCATTGACATGGCAGCTGGGCAGCGTTCAAGAGCGAGCAGAAACACGCAAGGCCTCTTGAATTCGAGACTCGGATCTGGCCCGGTGTTGTTGACACTACGTTCTGTTGGTCATCGGGGGCCCGCCCAGAGTCGAGGGCTGGGCAAATAGGCTTTGTCTCTGGATGGGAGGAGTTCAAAGTCACACTGCACGTGGACGTAGATCCAGGGAGGGGAATAATTGCAGCTATTTTTGCAAACAGTCTACCACAGCCAACCGCCGCCTGCCTTCCTGGGTAAGCTTTGTTTCTCCTTCCCTGAAAACCTCCTGTGATCTCAGGGACAGAGACACTTGCTCCTGCCTGTTGGTTCCCACCAGCCGTGTTCACATCTCTGTTCAAGGCTTGATCCCAGGAAGTCTAATTTTATCTGCCTCCACAGCCAGATGGGAGCTGCTTGGGGGCAAAGATCCTGTATTTCCAGCCCTCTGCCTGGAGCCCGGCACATGGTGGGTTCCCAAGGTGCCTTAACCACAGGGGTCTCGGCCTGTCCAGTAGCTGGACTTCCGCTCTCCCTGCCTTTGAGACAGCCAGGGGTCCTTCACCCCTAGCTTCCACACCCAGACCCCCTCCAAGATGCTGGGGGGAGGTGAGTGGGCGTGGCCTCTGCTCCACCTGCTTTCCGTGTTAGAATCTGGGTAAGATTTCACTGAAGAAGAGGTCCCCATCACTGCTTTGGGGAAAGAGATTTAGAAGCCCTCCATCTGCTAGAAAGAAGTGCAGCTCTGAAGAGCCTGGCAGAGCGTGGCGAAAACCGCGTGGAGCTGAGACCAGCGCCCCTGAGCTGGGCTCCAGCCCTGCCGCTGCCGTGTGACTTCACACCCACCCACGCAGGCCTGCGGCCCTCAGAGGCGGCCTCATTGACTGTCAGGCGGGCCGCTGATCAGAACAAGCCGCCTGGTGCTTGTGAAGACGGGCACAGACGAGGCAGCTTAGGAGGGCCCTACAGTCCTCCCCCGGGGTTCCTTCAGAATTTTTTCCTTCATTGTGCATCCCATTCCAGTTGTCTGCAAAAGACAACTGAGGAGTCCATGAAGACGGGGGATAAAATATACAGAGCGCCTACAACGTGCTGGAGAAAGAAGGCCCTCGAGAAATGACGGCTCTCCAGGTTGATACTGATATTTCTATGCCGATATTGACGCATGTGCTCTCCCCGCCCTCGTGGGGCAGTGGCCTGTGTCCGGGTGAGCCTGTGTGAGCGACGCCCGTAGGTCCTAGTGATTCAGTCCTTAATGAGCCTTTTCGGGCATCAGGCCCTCGCTCTGACCCCGCGAGCCCAGTGCTGCAGCCCGCTGGTGGCAGCTGAGAAGAGGCAGCCAGCGAAGGCCGTGAAGGGACTCACTCGGGCCCACTGCATGCTGGCAAGCCCTCGGCCCTCTGTGTTCCCACCCCGATATCCAAGGAAATTCCTGCCGCCACATGCAGCTTTTAATAGTCCCCAAATGTTGCAAAAATGATTCATTTTAAATATGACACAGAACCAGCTGCAAATACATGTTGGTGGTTTAGGGTGTTAGCGGCATTTATGAATATTATAGGAAAACATTTACTCACTAAAATTCCACACAGTAAAAAAAAAAAAAAATCCCTCCCTTTAGTGCACTCCACAGTGTTTATTTTTGCCTGTGTTATTTAGGCTAATGACAGTCTCGTAATGGTGTTCGCTTAAGGATTTCTTCCTCCAAAGAATCAAGCTTTGAAGCATCATTTTCCAAAAACATGATATATTTTTTTTACTTTCCGGTCTGTGACAGCTCATGATGCATCGTAGGTATTTAGCAAATGTTGGTTTTCTTCCCTTTGGACTGAAATTTGGGTGGGGTTGGTTTTTACTATCTTGGAGATTTTTCTTTCTCTCTCTTAACTCAGCCTCAAAGGTCCCCTCCCCTGTAGGTGTCTGTGAGCATAAACGCACAAGCCACCTCCATCTGACTGATGTTCGCTGCCTGATCAGCTCGTTAGATCTGCAGAGAATTCCATTCCCAAACTCTGAGTGTGTGGCATTCTCTGAGCGCAGAGTTGGCGTGGATTCCTGCCACCTCTGGGCTGGTGGTGGACACAGAGCTGCCCAGACCTGACCTGAGCACAGGTTCGCCTGCACAGCAATGGGCAAGGTGTGGCTGGCGGCACCATCTGGTCGCCATGACCTTTCAGAGAAATTCTGGGCTTCCTGCATCCTCTGAATCGCATGCTGTATGATATTTCTAAAAGGACATGTTACGAGATCAAAGAAGACAGCCAAGCAAAGATCCAAAAGAGTCCTGAGAAGGATGCTCAGTCACGAGGATTCTTCTGGCAATAGTAGTTCTTGAGAAAATGTGTACACACTCGTGAAGACACACACACACGCACAAAACCTGCTCCGCGATTGGTTCTGTCTTCACTGATCAAGTGTGAGCATGAACTTTGGGGCCTACGGGACACACCTCTTGATGAGGAGTCTAGGTTTGATGTGGGTTTGGGGTTTTTTTTCATTTGTCCAATGATCAGGCTAAGGGTTAAGCCGTGAGAAGGGACCATCTCCTATTTCTGTCTCTGATGTTCAGAACAGCACACAGGAGAATGCTGGTGCATCGTAGCTGCTCAGTAATTCACAGTGTGGAGACCCTGCCCTGCGTTTCTCTTAGCTTTGCTTCTCGCACGTTGTCTCTCTACCTTCTCTTTGTCTCTGCGCTTACTGGAGTTTAGAAGACAGCATCTCACCTGCAGAATATTTGTTATCCTGTTAACACCATGTAAGGGTACTTGGTGTGGCTCTTAAGTCTAAACAGTATGGGGCCTCATTAATTACCTACGGCGGCATGAAAGTATCGCCATAAACTCAGTGGCTCAAACGTGTGCTTATGATCTCACAGTTTCTGTGGGCTGGGAGCGGGACGTGGGTTAGCTGGGTCCTCTGCGAGGCTTCACTCAGCATGGCGGCTGGGCTGCGTCCTCATCTGGAAGCTTCACTGGGAAAGGGTCCCTTTCAAGCTGTCTCTGATTGTCGGCAGAATTCAGTTCTCTGCCTTTGTGGGACTAAGTGCTTCACTTTCTTGCTGGCTGGAGGCTGCAGGCCTCCCTCAGCAAGCAGAGGTGGTCCACAGGTGCTCACAGGTGGGATTCACAAGATGGTCATCTGCTTCGTCAAGCCAGCAAGAGAGAGGCTCCAGCAAGGGAAACGCTACAACCCTGTATATGACGTAATCATGGACTCAAGTACATCCTGTCCCCTTTGCCACACTCTGCCGGTTAGAAGCAAGTCAGGGGTCCCACCCACACTCAGGTGGAGGAAGTCTCTGCAGGGAGGTGGGATCCAAGGGGCCACCTTAGCACTCTGTCCACCACAGGGACCATTAACTCAAAATGGGGCCTGATGGTACCTTTTTCCTCCAGAGAGAAGGAAACTAGGGCACAGGAAGAAAAGTGAAAGCTGGAGCCTCCTCAGCGTCCACAGTGGGATTTTGTCTAACTACTAAGCTTCCTTTGGAAAGCCTTTGGTTATTCCAAATCCTCTTTGTCAGGAGGCTTAGAATCTTCCAGAGCCCACTGTATCTTACTGCCTCTTCTCAGAAGTCATCAGTCCTGCTTCTGAGCTAAGAGATTCTCTCACTAACTGTCCAGGTTAAACCACCATGAGCCTTGGAGGTACCACGTGGCAGGAGGTGGACGTTTTGACTTGTATTTCCAGCTCAGTCCTACGCAACGCTTTAAGAAACCATCTCTCGCTGTAGCTTTGTGGTTCTCGGCTCTAAGAGACACAATGCACCCATTTTTTTAAACAATTATGTGCAAGGATCCCTTTAGTATCTTTAAGTGAAATTCTTACATAAAAATTCCACAATACATATAAATCTGAAAAATGAGTATCATACCCTTTATCAATCAATGCCCAGTCAGATAAAAGCAAACACCTCTGTAGGTGTTTCAGACAGAAGGGCTGGGATACAGGACATTGGTTTCAAAAGTATTGGAAGGGCTGGAGGAACAGAAAGGGGTGGGTGACGTCATGCAAAGATTGGTCACTGCAGGAAGCCACCCCTGCCTCTACTGTTTCAGCAGCAAAAAGAACAAAGAGGTGTTCTTGGGGTGTGCACGAGCTTCCTGCCGACACTGCTGGGTGTGCCATCCCACCAGAGATGCAGAACAATGGCGCCTCCCGTCCCCCGCCATCCGGGCTTGCACAAGTGCCTCCCGTCACCAGAACCTGACTGTCGCCCCTGGGAAGGGAGTCTGGGAAACGCAGTGTCCGTACTTACCCCCTGAGGGCACAGAAGGGCAGGAATGGGCAGAGGATCTACAGACGGCACACGCTTCGGCTGTGGTGGCCGGGGGAGATGAAAGGACACTGACAGCACAAGATTGTTCCCGTGTGTGTGTGCTTGGGTGCCTCAGACTAGAAGACAAAGTAGTTAGACGGGTGTTCCTGCACAGAGAGTCACCGTGATTGCCGAAATGGCGACTGAGATGCGCACACTCGAGGGGCCCTGCCGGTGGGGCGTGGTTTGGGGATGAGTGAGCAGTTGTCTGTAAGCTCTGAATGGACCGAGGGTATTCTCCCTTGATGCTGAGGGGGTTGGCATTCCTGAAGAGTTCAGAGTGTATTTAATCCGTGCAGAAACACTTTGTGCCTGTGTGACAAGAATTTAGGGTCTGTGCTCAAGTAGTTAGAAGGAGGCCTTTTGCCCATCGAGAGCTGGGGACCTTTGGAAGCGCGGGGTGCAGAGTAGCTCACTGCAGACTGTCCCACATCCCAGCTCTGCCCACGCATGCTGATAGTACCTTCCCAGCACTGGGACAACCACACTCAGCCCCGTGAACCTCCAGGCCATCCCCAAGAGACAGGACTGCCCCCGTGAGAACACCGCTGAAGACCTTGCTACTTGCAATTCTACCTGCATTCGGAAAGAACCAAGCTTTCCTGGAAAATTGGGCTTGCATGACGTTAAGATCCAGTTGGCCCCAGGCTCCACTACTTCCTGTTGTTCTACACTTGCTCCTTTACACACGGCTTGCCTGGAGATGTCTGAGTCTACGACTCTTGCGTGTAACTCTGGTTCATTTATTAAATCCAACAGACAGATGTTCACTGAGAACCAACCTCAAGGCCTGCCCCGTGCTAGATACCGGGGAGGAAGCGTCGGAGACAGGAAAGGGAGTGTGTGCCTGTGAGCAGCTCACAGTCTTGGGGAGAAACCCCCAGGCACACTCTCGAACACTCACACCTGTTGGCTGTGATACGTGTGAAAAGGAACTGAGAGAGGTGCCAGGCCCTTCCAGGAAGGAACAGCAGTGGGCCTGGGAGACCTGTGTCTGCAGAGGTTGTCTCAGTACCGCCCGGCAAGGGGAGGAGTCCAGACATCCCGGAGCACTGACGGGCGCAGAGGGAGGGGACATGGAGAGAAGACACCCAGGTGAGACTCAACAAGGAGTCCAGCCTCCGTCCTGCCTGTGCTGAGCGTCAAGGGAGTGAGGACTGGGCTCCCTTGGGTTCTGGAAGGAGAGAAAGCTTTGCGTTGTAGATCTTTTCTCCCAAAGAGAAGAATTCCAGATCCCCAACCTGTCTCTGCCCCTCCCCGCCATGTGCGTGCGTGCATGCACCTTGAGAACACACGCCCGTCAGGCTGCCTGTTTCTAAGTAATTAGAGGCAGGTATTCAGCCGAGAGAAGTAAACGAGTCTCACTTTCTTTAGTTCTCCCTCCCGGGAAGCTCTCAGCGTCTCGACTGCCACGTGGGCGTGATGGATGCTCAGAGTCTCGCTGTTCTGTTCGCGGCGTGCAGGAGCCTTTCCCTGCAGAGAGCCCTTGGTGCTGCACGTACACCCCCCTGGGTTGCCCTCAAGACCCCCAGGCGGTTGGCACTGTCTTCATTCCCACCCCACCGACGGCGTGTCTCAGTCTGCTCGGGCCGCCAGAACAAGCACCACAGCCCAGGGCTTACACAACAGACACTTGTTTCTCACGGTTCCGGAGGCTGGCAGTCCCAGATCAGGGTGCCAGGGTTGTTTCTGGTGAGGGCTTGCTTCCTGCTTTGCAGACGGCCACCTTCTGACTGTGTCCTCACGTAGTGGAGAGAAAGGTCTTGTCTCTTCCTCTTCTTATCAGGACGCTAATCCCATCACAGGAGCTCCACCCTCGTGACCTCATCTAACCCTAGTCACCTCCCAAAGGCCCATCCCAAATGCCATCACATGGGGCTTAGGTTTTCAACATATGAATTTAGGGGGCTGTAGGGGAACATAATTCAGTCCATAACATGGCACAGAGTTTCAGGAGCATTCTTAGAGTCCCGTAACCAGTGGGCGTCAGGGAGGGGATGCAAACCCAGGTCCCTACGACCACAAGACACAGGGCTGATGCTGTACTGTCTCTGGAGGTGTCAGCAGGAAGGAAAATGTCCGTGTGACACCCCTGGGTGTGACACCTCTGTGATAATCCTGTTGGACGGGTGATAACCCCCACAAGACGGTCTTCGCACCGTAATTGACGGTTTACACGGCGTGTTACTGCATATCCGGTGGGCGTATCAGGGCGTCTGCGGGGTGCAGCCCTGGAAATGCAGCGGTGTCCGGGTCAGATTTGCCTCTGCCCGAGTGGAGCTGCCTTCTGGCCTTCTCGTGGTTTTCAGGCCGTCCTTCCAAGAGGCCATGTTCTTGCCCATTTCTCCTGATGGCAAAGCTGAGTCTCAGAGAGGGAACGAGAAACCTGCCCAAGGTCACAGATCAGGAAGGGCAAGCCCTCCGCTCAGAGCTCGGCCTTCGCCCGCTGCCAGCTTCCCTCATCAGCCTGACCCGGTGGGTTAACAGCACAGAAGATGATGGAGGCACCCCTTTCACGTGCAGCCATGAGCTCCTCACCCTCCTGGTGACGCAGGTGCCTCCAAGGACGCGAGCCTCTGAGATGCCAAGCACAGAGGGACACGGGGCTGAGGGCTGCGCAGGGCTCGTGTACGCACTGCGTGGAGGCCTGGAGAAAGGGGGCCGGCGATGTTCTGGAAAACCCGCACTACTTTTACCCTCCTGGCTCTCTGCTTCTGCTTCCCGCTGGAATCCCTCCCGGGGAGCGGTGGCAGCAGCCCCTGGACCTCTCGCATGCCAGGCCCGGGCTATTTTTGTGACCCACTTGATTTGCCCAGAGATCAGTCAGACCATGGGTGGAAGGAAGGGGCTTCCGAGAAGCAGGAATCCACTTAGTTCTGAGGGTCTCTGGCCACCCACTGAGCTGCGAGTGGACAGGGAACGGTCAGGATTTGCCAGGACACCCAATTGGAGACCCACGTTTTATTTCCTAGGAGCAAAGCCCATGTTGTCCTACACACACGGCCCACCTCGGTCTTCATCCCCAACGGAGAGCCGTGCATATGGCACCACACAGCCCCGAGTCCCCAGGAGTGCCGGAGCAGGAGATGTGGGATAGGGGACGGGTACAGAGCTGGGTTGAGAGACCTCGGGTTCTAGTCCCAGGTCCACTTTTACCTGCTGTGTGACCTTGGGTCAGTCACTTAACTTCTCTGGGCTCAATTTCCTCCTCTTTGAATCTTCAGGGGGCATTTGTTCCAACGCGGGTGGGTGAACTAGAAGCATAGGGTGAGTTATACCACAAACGATGCATAATTCCTGGGCAGAGGGGTCGGAGCCACGCCGGGGCGGGTGTACAGGTAGCCGAGGTTTTTGTGCCCTTCACATTAGCAGCCAAAATAAGAATAATAATAACCTCATAACAACCCTAACATCCCACTTTGCAGAAGATTCGTTATTGTCCCCTCTGACAAATGAAAAGGATTGGAATATGCCCGGGCCATGCAGCCGGTGACGTAGCAAAGCTGGGATCTGGCTCCTGGCAGTCACCTCGCCACAGGGTCCCCCCGTGCGGGGTACGAGGAGCATTCATTGAGAATGCCCAAGCCTTCTGATCCCTTTTCTAAGTGACAGGAAGCCTGCAGCTCAGAAAGGTGAGGGTCTTGTCTGAGGCCACACAGCGAGTTCACGGCAGCCATTTAAGAAAAGAAGGCGATGACGAGTGACAAAAAGGCATGAGAGCCCCCCCGTCTACCTCCTGATACTTCCCTTCTCAAACGAGGTCCCGATTGGGGAAGCACTCTGAAAGCCAAGAAGCGAGGAGGACCTCATCTGGAAGGAGGCGGGCTCAGCCCCAGCCCTGGCTCCCATCCTGCTGCAGACTGCTCACCACCAGCCCTCAGACTGAATTTACGGCGTGTCCCTGAATTTTTGCCCCACATCTCTCCAAGCCGCCTGACGTCCCAAGCCCCCCAGGGATGCACGGACCGCCGGAAGGCATAATGGGCGCCTTGGGCCCAGACCGACTTCATTGAGATGCAGTGCCTTCCTTTGGCGTGGGCTCAGTGGGGTCATGCAGCCAAAATGGACTTCGCCACCCCGCTGTCCACTCCACAGAACACAGGGCTCTGAAACCCGAGACCGAGAATAACTCGAGTGTTAGAAAATGAGAGCGCCCCTGAGTGTCACCCAGGCCGTGCTAATAGCCGGGTTGAATCACTTCCCTCTCCCCGCTAATGGCATGCGTAATTGCGCTGGTTTTTCAAGCGTCCTTCACCCGTACTTATTTAGACTAGTGACTGATGCATTGCCATGGAAACCGGCACTAGGAAAAAAAAAACGTCCCCGGTACAGTGGGAAGTGGAAGGATGCGGGCTCCAATCTGGAGCTTACAACTTGTGTCAAAGAACCGAATTTCCAGCCTCTCCCGACGTGCGGGCTCCAAAAGTCAAATGGGTGAACCTCCCGGTGGATTAAACGCCCTGGAGCCTCTGATTTTTCTTTCCCCTTCTTCTTCTGCGATCCCGACCCTGGAGGGGCTGCAACTTTTTTCCTCTCAGATTCACAGACAATAGTGGATGAGGCCAGCCTCGTGGACTCGGTCTCCGCATGGACCCGGAGGCGCCGCGGGACCAGCCTGAGTGACATGGTCACGCCCAGGTTAGAGATAATGGCTGAGACGCGGTTCAAGAAGAAAGTTCATTTCGGAGGTACGGTGCCACCTCCCCAAACCTGCTGCGGGTTGGCCTGCCGAGTCTTTGTTCCTTACAGAGCGCCGGGACCGGAGAGTCGCGGGCTGCTGCCAGTCCTGCCGACACTTGGTGAGACGGGCGGCTGGCTGTGTAGGCGATCGCTTTGCGCTTAGTGTGTTTGAGAATTCCTGTCTTTCAGGTTGTTGTGTTTCACCATAGAAGGCTATTGTTTCCATAACGGCTTTCTCCTGCTTCCGATGGAGAGGGGACATCAGATTAGCTGGCAGATCATCCCAGGGGACCCGGGCGTCTTGGGTGCCATTAGAGTCCCAGGGGCCTTTCTGTGTTCTAGAATCCCTTTGAGCGGCCAGTGGGTTTTTAAGACCCACTCGAGCATCCATTCCTCGTAAACACTGTTGCTACACTCGAAGGGAGGGCGATGGCATTATGAGTCGCTGCCACTTAAATGCATAGATTGTCCAGCCTTCCTAAGTGTTCTCCTTTACCTGACAAGCTGTATGAAAAATCCCCCAAACTGGGACAGGGCAGTGTGCCTCCTAACTGGCCCAGCCTGCCCTCCTTCCTCCAGAGAAAGCAGGGTGAGTTTGGTTATTAGTTTTGTCTTTTAGATCAGATGGACTGTGTGCTCCTTCGGCATTGTAACGGTTGAGACGGGCAAACACCATATGTATTTTCAGATGGCATTGCTTTCTCCAACTTCCACAGTAGGTTGATACCAACTGCTCCTTCTCGCTTGCAGAAGCAGAGGAGAGAGGAGACGGCCAGCTTGGGAGGGTTCCCGCTGGGGAGCTCGGTGACCTGGTCAGTTAAGACGCCTCTCCTTGGTGGAGTCCCCCTCCCAGATGTCACTTTGAGGTGTGCAGAGAGAAATTGAACAGTGAACTGTCGAGACTCTGGGGACCCCACCCTCCCAGTCCCACCCGCTGGTCCTCACCTGCCTGCCAACCCTGGTGTATGTCCGTGACACGTAGCATCTTTTAGGGGCGCCTGAGCTCTGTGCAGGCTGGCGGGTTGCATGGAATGAGTACCCGAGGGGCCGGCCACCTCTGTAAGGTCATTGTGAGGATGGGTCTTTGTGTGATCTGTTAGCGCCAATGGGATCCACCTGACCCTCCCCCAACCCACACTGATCCTTCTAGAGATGAATCCAGTTTATCCCTTGATCCTGAACTCTGGTGAGCCCAAGATCTGATGGCCTCGATGCCAAGCTGTGGAGACTCAACCGTCTTCCCACGCCATCAGGGCGGTTTCCTTGAGCTCAACAGGTCTTTTCTCTCCGTGTCCTATTTCCTAAGCCTCAGCTGTCGGCGTCCCTAAAAAAGATTTTAAAAGACTAAAAAGAATCTTCCCGCCCCCAGTCCGTTCCTGGGTTTCAGTCCAGCTCTGCTGCTCACACTCGCATGCCCTTGGGCCTCACACTCACTCGCCTTCCTGGGACACATCTCTGGGGGAGGATAACCTGTCGGGAGGGGCATCGAGAGGACAGAAGGTGGATGCTCCAGGTAGCCGCTCCACAATGGTGGCTCTAATTCTCGTCGGTTTTGTGCAAGGTGCTGTGATTGGCCAGGGAAGGAGGCTGGCTGTGAATTGGGACCTTAGACCAAGCGTTCTTCGGGGTTAGGTCCTGGGTGTTGGAGGGGAGATGCTGGGTAGAGAGAGTGTGCTGGGGGAGCACAATGAGGATCCGTCCTGATATCCTGGGACGACAGAGACAGGAGGGCTTCTGCTCCCTCCTGGGCCTGGGGGGTGGATTCAGTGCCGGAAAAGTCTTTTCGAGATTCTTGCGTGTTTTCAAGCACCCTGCCCTTCTGCTGTGGTCACTCTGGTCCTGGGGCTCTGGGGCCAGAGGCACATCGGTTTCCCCCAGCCAGCCCCGGCCACCGAGTGCTCCTTCTGGGTAGAGAGGGAGGAGAGAACTGTTATGGGAAACGGGGGCCTCTTTGGCACGGACACTCCGACCGAGCTGAGCAACCACATGCAGACCAGGCACCGAATCCACCATTTACTGTAATTTCCACTTAAACTGCCAGTCTGGCTCCATGTGCTGGTATCAATGCTTCCACCTAGCCGCCTGGGCTGATTTTTTTAAAAACATGCTAATTGCCGTAGAGTAGAAACCAGCTCATTGACAGCCAGCAGCTTTATTCATCTGTCCAACCCATTTGGGAGTGTGGGGATGAGGAGACGGCGCCAGGAACCAAGCTCGGCTTCCCAGCCAGCGGGGTCCCAGCCGTGCTCGGCCCAGGAGAGGCAAGACACAGAGAGGGGGGCAAAACAGGGCTGCAGACCACCCGCCGTGTGCACTGGGTGCCCAAGGTGGGGGGCATCCACTGAGGGACTCAAGAGCAGGAGTGGGGAGCCGAGTGTCAGGAGGTGGGTCCACTGATGCGACCTTGAGCAAGTCCCGGCTCCTTCTCAGGTAGAGGACCCTAAGTTTAGGCCTGTGATTCCAGGCTCTTCCTGCATCCCCTAGTAATTCTATGTCGTAAAGTGTTATTTACAGGGAGCTACTCATCTCTAAGATTTGTCCTTTAAACGTTTTTTTTCTCTTAATTTTTTTTTTCTTTTTGTGAGGAAGATCAGCCCTGAGCTAACACCCATGCTAATCCTCCTCTTTTTGCTGAGGAAGACGGTCTCTGAGCTAACATCTATTGCCAAACCGCCTCCTTTCTTTTCCCCAAAGCCCCAGTAGATAGTTGTATGTCATAGCTGCACATCCTTCTAGTTGCTGTATGTGGGACGCGGCCTCAGCATGGCCGGAGAAGCGGTGCGTCGGTGCGCGCCCGGGATCCGAACCCGGGCCGCCAGTAGCGGAGCGCGTGCACTTAACCGCTAAGCCACCAGGCCGGCCCCTAAGATTTGTCGTTTAAAAATGCGATATGGAGGCTGCAGTCAAGTGCATGGCGTGACCTCGAGTCCTGGAGCCAGGGTTCGGATCCCAGCTCTGTGCTCGTGAGCTGGGCGACCTTGGAAATTATCCAGCTGCGCCTGGTTTTCTCCTGGGGAGGACAGACTTGCCTCGTGGAGCCGCTGTGTGGTTACAGCAGAGGAGCTAAGAGAGCAACCCGAAAGCCAGCTCCATCACTCGGGAGCTAGGGGCCTGGGAACGTCACTTAACCTTTCCGTGCCTCAGTTCCTCCTCTGTCAGTGGCAGTGCCTGTCTCCTGGGGCTCTTGGTGGCTTTGCAGTTGGGATGGTCCTGGGTTGGCTTCCAGAAACAGAAACCATAGTAACCGTCGCCTAAACACACAGAGCTCTGCTTGTCTCCCCCAACAGAAGGCAGGAGCCACACCCCAGCTCCGTCCTCCTGCCGCCTGTCCGCCTGAGCCACTTCCACATTCCAGAAGGGAAAGGGGACCATGCTCTGGGGAGGCTGGTTTGGGAAGGGAAGCCCCACCCAGCAGACGCCCGCTCCCATCTCATTGGCCGAGACCCCGTCACTCGCTACTCCTGGGCGGAAGCTGGGAAAACGGTGTCTTGGTACCAAGCCCCTGTGGGGGGAAAGGAGAGGTGCATGGAAGTGGCTGTCGCGTGAGCCAACATGGAGTGTTTGTCAGAGGAAGGAAGTGCCCAGCACAGGGCAGAGCGAGGGCTCTCCTCCCGGGCATGCGAGGCAGTGCAGGGCAGTGGTTGGGACCACCAACTCAGGAGCCCGAGCAGCTGAGTGGGAATCCCAGTTGCTGCTAAACCTCAATGGCTCTCGCTTCCTCGCCTGTGCGGTGGGGGGTCATACTCCTCACCGAGCAGGGTTGCTGGGAGCATTAAAAGGAGTTCACGTGTTTTGCACTTACAACAGTGTGTGGCGCATGGTAAGAGCCAACAAACGTTGCCCACGATGGTGATGATGGGCGATGGGTGTCGACGGGTCAGGACAATGATGGCGGTGGTGATGCAGCTGGGCTTGTCTCCTTCCTGCCCTCTTCCTGGAGCCCTGCTTGGAGAGGCTGGCCTCTGTCTCCCTTTGGGTCCTCCAGCGTTGCAACCATTTGCCAGGCACCCCAGCTGAGCCTCGGCCCTCAGGCCTGGGCGCCCTCGGCTACCTGGTGCTTGAGCTCATCGCTCCTGTGGCTGAGTAGGTGAAGCTGGTGGCAGTGGGCCTCGGCTGGTCGGGGGCCCAAACCCGCTGCCATGAGGGGCTCCAGAAGGGGGCATGCAGCCGCGCCCGGCTTCGCGAAGTTACAATTACAAAAGCAGCTTTCCGTTCACTCACGCAATACAACCGGCAACGGACTGAGGTGACTCAGAAAAAAACAGCCGTGTTCGGAGCGTCCAGCTCTGCAGTAATTCCTGTTTATCTAGGAAGGAGCGTCAGCCCACATGCCAGCACCTTCTGTCTTTGCTTTTGGTTTTTGGAGCCTGTAGATTTGGCTGTTGCATGGTGCCTGCATGTTTGGGACCCGTTGACATGTGCCCTGGAGGGTTGGCCACCGCTGGCACTCCCCATGCCCACACACACCCCTGCCAACTTTAAGAGAATTCAAAGCACGTGGTTATTTTAGAAAACTTGATGCAGCCACTTGCCCCTGGGTGCTTACCCAGACGTGTGGGCACTGGGCTGGTTTTCCCAGCGCTGGGCAAGAGGGAGAATGGGGCAGATGGTCCACACCGCACACACATGCACGCACTGGGGAAGGACAGAGCGATACAGGGAGTAAATAGAAACCAGTGACTCAGTTGCCCGTTGGTGCTGTAGCCACTATATAGGCAGCTTCAACTACTGGAAGCCACATGCTTGGGGGAAAGAGAGCGTGGCCTCAGGGCACACGGGCCTGCAGACCCACAAGGAAAGAAAGGGCTGTTGATTGTGCGGAGCCCGGTCTGCAGGCTGAAGGAGGGATTGTCCTGCAGGGGCTGCCAAGCACAGAGCACACCAGCTCACTTCTGAGATAAGGACTCTGTCCCCCACGGCACAGAGGACAAGACGGAGTGTCAGGGACTGAGTGCCCACCTTGGGTCTCACGGCAATTCTGGCAGTCAGAATCTGAGCTACACTTGTCCTGTACCGGCGAACAGGGAAATGCCTTTCACGGAAAATCACTTCTCCTTCACTTGGGTAGTTTCTGACCTGAAAGCAAGATTCTGGGTTCCTTAACTAAGACGGATTTAAGTAGTTTTCTGAGCAAGTCTTGCCCGACTGTGCCGTCCTACAGGTGTGGTCTCTCTGTGGTTGTGATGGGAAGAATAATGGCCCCCAAAGATGTCCACGTCCTAATCCCCATGAATATGTTCAGATACGTGGCAAGGGGGAAGTAGGTCACAGATGGGATGAAGGTTGCTGATCAGCTGACCTTAAAATAGGGAGATGATCCTGGATTATCCAGGAGGGCCCAGTGTAAACCCAGGGGCCCTTGAAAGTGCAAGGGGAGCACAGAGTTCAGAATCAGAGTGATGGGGTGTGAGGAGTCGACCCTCCTTTGCTGGCTCTGCAGACGGAGGAAGGGGCCACGAGCCACAGAATGCAGGCGCCTCTAGGAGCTGGAAAAGGCAAAGGAACAGATTCTCCCCTGGAGCCTCCAGAAGGAACACAGCCCTGCAGACACCTTGATTTTAGCCCAGTGAGACCTGTGTTGGATTTCTAACCGACAGAACTGTAAGATGATAAATTCCTATTGCTTTAGGCCACGTAGTTCGTGGTGATTTGTTACAGCAGCCACAGGAAACTGATACACCTCCATCCTTAGGTGGGCGTGCTGTGAAGTCCGTCTGTGCGTTTTAAGAACAGAGTTATTTTCCCTTCCCCTCCCCTGCGAGGTCTGTACTGGGCGCCCAGAAGGTGCTCTGTAAAGGATCTACCGCTCATTTAGTGAATAAACGAGGGAACCAAGGTTGCTGGTGATGTGAGTGTGAGAAGTGTCTCTTTTCAAATCGAAGTCTGTACCCCACAGTGAATTTCTTAGAAGTTCTTAGAGGCCCCTGACCTCCAGGCCCCCAGCGCTGGGCTCGGTGCACCTGTCGGCAGAGAACTGTGACCTGCAGGTGGAGCTGGGCCTGGGACCTGGCTGTGCTGGCCCCAAGCTCAGTGCTCCTTGCTCTCTGCCCCCTTCCGTGCCCTGCTCTGGCACCAGTGAACCTGTCACCATCTAGCTTGCCCCCTTTTATGCCGGCTGGGGTCTGGCCTGGGTGGGAGGTGACAGTGAACTCGGAGACCTCTGCCAGCCCCCCATGGCCCTGCCGACCCAGCCCTGCTAACCAGTGTCCAGCTGTCCTGTCTTTGTGCCCACCTCCGGCTTCTGCCCGCATTCCTGGCTGTGTGCCTCTCCACTTTTTAAGGAGCCCATCGGCATCTCTGGTTTTAAAAAAGAAAAGTTATTCCTGTCTTCGTCCCCGTCGGTAGTATCTTTCCTCCTTGTGGTTCCGATCCTGCATTTGGCTCACCAGCCCGGGGTGTCGTCTGAGCGGTGTCTGATTTAAAACATGCCGGAGATGGCAGGAGCCCGTGTGGGAGGGAGGCATGTGGCTGCAGAGCGCCGGGGCGTTTGGCGTTGGGCGGCCCAGCCACGCTGCACAGCTGGTGGCCTGAAGCCTGTGACATGGTGGGAGGGACACCGCCAGGCAGGGCTGGCGTGGTCACATCTGACTCCGGGCCAGGCACAGAGGGGGCACTCGGGAACTGCCGCTGCCCCGATGAGGAAGCGGGGGCACTCGCCGCCTGCTCAGGGGGCCACTCCTGCGATTTTGCCTCTTTGGGGTGAGGAGCCAAGAACGAGTCAAGAGAGGACATGGATCACAGCGGGGCGGGGGGCGGTTAGTGGGGAGACAGAGGTGGGCTGTGTTCAGGGACTTCACTTTCCCCTCTGTCTCTCTGTCTCTCTACCGTCTCTCTGTCTCTCTGTTTCTGTCTCTCTACCCTCTGTTTCTCCCTCTGTCTCTTTGTCTCTGCATCTCTCTCTCTCCATCTCTCTGTGTCTCTCTATCTTTCTGTCTCTTATCTCTGTCTCTGTGTGTCCGTCTATGTCTGTCTCTGTCCCTGTGTCTCTCTCTGTCTCTCTGTTTCTGTCTGTCTCTCTCTCTGTCTATCTATGTCTGGGTGTGCATGTCTCTGTCTCTGTGTATCTCTGTCTCTCTGCGTGTGTCTCTGTCTTGGTGTCTCTCTCTCTCCTTTTGGTGGCATTGAGGCTAAATCTTCAGAGACGTACACACAACTCTGAAGAATCCTATAACCCCGGTTCCATGCGATTTCTGTGCTGCATAGCAAGTGACCACAAGCTTAGTAGCCTTCAAACCCCCCCGCTGATTAGCTCTCAGTTCCGGGGGTCAGCAGTGCAGGTGGGCTCGCCTGGATTCCGTGCTCAGGGTCTCATGGGGCCCAAGTCGGGGTGTCACCGGGCTGGGCTTTGGCTGGAGCCTCTGGGGGAGAATCCTCCTTGAGCACGCTGGGTTGCTGGTGGGATTCGGTTCCCCGGGGCTGCAGAACTGGGGCCCGTTTCCTGGGAGCCGCTCTCAGCTCCTGTGGGTCACCCACATTCCTTCTCCTGCGGCCCCTCCATCCTCACACCAGCAGGAGCACCTCAAGTCCTTCTCAGGCTTCGAATCTCTCCTGCTTCCCCTTCTCACGGGTGGGAAACCGTTGTCCTGTAAAGGGCTCGTGGGGCTACAGTAGTCCCTCCTGGATCGCGTCCCTCTTGCATTACGACCTGACATTATCCCTGGAGTAACCCCAGGGGTAAAGGTGGTGGAGCCGTCTGAAATTCTGTCTGCGCGCCAGCCTCGCGTGTCTCCTCTCGGCCAGCTCTCCCTCCGGCCCTTCTTGGTTTTTAAACTCCTCTCCTGTCCCATTCCTCGGCCGAGAGGGGACAGCGGACGCAGTCCTCCAAAAGAACCCTTCCTAGTTCACACGTCACACGCGGCCGTCACTCACTCTTGGTCTAGAGAGTCTGTTGTTTCATAACCTGCCCAGGGTCCTGGGGCCGTTTTCGTGTATTTTCCGCGCTTGAGCTGCGTCTGCTGACATAGTTGAGCTCTCCATGTTCACCTGTGGACTAATCTGTCAGAATTCACGGGAATTTGAATTCTCCTTTCATGTTTTAAAACCTTCCTGGCGGTCGGCAGAAGAGCCTAAATCCATATTCCTTTCATCTCCTCCTCAAGACACACGCCGTGGTCTTACCACTTGTCCATAGTTTCTGGGCTTTTGGTCAATAAAGAAAGTAGATTTGGGATATTGCACTTGAGGAAATTAACAGAAAAGAACACAACGGAACAGCATGGAAAGAACGGAAAAGAACAGAGAGCTCAGAGTGTTGTCATATGCCTCCATATGTCAATCCCTCCATCATGGCGGACGAGCCGAGACCTCGTGACCCAGAAGTGTTTCGTGACCTGGAAGTGTTTCGTCGTCTTTGCAGTTGGTCTCATGTCTGTAGCCAATCCCAGGGTCTTTGTCATGGAGAGGAGACGTCTGGACCCTGCTGCATGTCCAGTGCCCTCCGTCTGGTCACTGTTAACTGCTCTTTGATGAAAGATAATCCAGGGATGTCGGCTAGTAGCTAGGACTACTAGGACCGTGCTTCTCATTGAGGGGTACACTGCCCCCTAGGGGTGTTTGGAACTGTGTGGGTGCATTTGCTGATTGTCACAGTAAATGCCAGTTTTAGGAACTGGAGGCAAGGGTGCCCAAAGCCGTGTGATGTCCAGAACGCCCTGGCAGCCCACTATTGTGGTGGACGGGCCACCAAACCAGGCCCTGGGATGAAATGCAGAGACACCATCGCTGTCCACTTGGGTAACCACTGTTTCCACCCAGAGCAACAGAATAACCAAAAGGCAACCCTCTTTGGTTGCAAGAAACCTAAAACCCACGTGAGCTGGGTTACTTGAAGAAACGTACTCCATTCTAAGGATGCAGGGGCCTTTCCTGGACCCCAAGGGCAGAATGCGTGGCCCTGCCTCCCCTGGTTCTAGAAGCAGGTTCTGGAAGCAGGACGGGGCCTTGTCGGGAGCCAGGACAGCTCAGCCGTCTCTCTCCAGAGCCACACGTGCATCGTCACTGCCCTGGGCCTCTTACCTCGGTCTCCCTCCCTGCTCGGCCCCCCACCAAGTTTCCCCACAGTGACACCCTCAGCGCCTGAGTCGAGAAGTCCTCAGTTCAGACAGGAAGCTGAGACTGTCCCACTTCTATTCCAAATTCCCAGGAGACGGTCTCATGGGCCGGACCTCTAACCAGGGTTAGAGGTTCCACATGCAGATATGATCAGGGTCTTCCTCTGTCCCGGGGCAGAGGGTTGCTTTCAGAGAGGGTGTAGACAGGAAAGACCAAGACAAATTCCCAAAGAGCAACAGTAGCCGACAGTCCTTGACAGCCTACCTGGGCCTGGCGCTGGGAAAGGGACTTCCTTAGAAGTGTGATTGTGTTTCGTCCTCACCGCAACACTGTAAGGCCGATTCTGCTCTGGCCCCATATTACAGAGGGGAAGACTGAGGCTCAGAGAGGCTGTTTCCTGCCCCGGGCCATGCAGCCAGATGGGGCTTAAGCTCACATTTGTGTTGTCTAAATGCAGGCTGTCGTGTCCTTCCTTCCCTGCCTCTCCCATCCATGGGCATCTCGTGAGCAAGGGGACCGTCCCACATGGAATCTGGCTCAGGATAAGGGGCCAGCGTGTTCACGGCGGCCCTATAGTCCTCCTCCTCCACACCTGTCCTTGTCAATTATTTTTTGGCCTTTCAGAGTCTTAATAAGTTTATTTGAGAAAATTCTTCTTCTTATTTCCTTTTCCAGAAACAGTCACACCCGAGGGTCTGAGGCCATTAGATTCTCCCCGGATGCCCCCTCCTGGCTTGCTCGCCAAGCTGTACGGGATCCTCTTTCCAGCGGCTCTGCACAAAGGGCTAATTTTAAATGCTGACGATCTGAAGCTTGTCGTGCAATCTGTCACTCCCTTTCACGAGTCACAAGAGGTGTATGGGATGGAATTTCTAGGTTTCCTTCTTTTTCTTTCCATGTAGATTTTTCTAGGCCGTGAATAAAAGCTTCCATGACTCATCAGCTTAAGCCCAGCCTGTGGGGGGCGCCTGGCCGCACCGCCCTCTCCTGGGATGGGGGCAGCCCCCAGTTACATCGTCGACCAAGGGGATGTGTTGTGTTGAGAAGTCAGAGCCTCTGGAGCCCTTCCGTCCAACCGTCTGGTTTTATAGTCGAGAAGGTGAGGGCCCAGGAGGCAGAGTGAGAAGGTCACATCGTCACCACCGGGGCCAGGACTAGAACTGGGTTCCTCAGGTTGTGGGACAGGCTGCTTCCACTCCTTTGGCAGACCCCAGGAGCAACTAAATTCAGCGTTCTGTGCTCTGTCTTCCACCTGTCACAGTCACACCCAAGGAGATGAAACTGCCAATGGTGCATAGGAGCAGAGGGTCCAAGGGTGTGTGGTTTCTATCCCTTCATTCAGTTATCCCGTAGTTACTCAGCGTCTGCTACCTGCCAGGCTGTGTGGTAGGAGCTGGGATCTAGCAGTGCAGTGAAATGGAGCTGGAGAAAGGCGTTCCAGACAGTTTGGCAAGTGCAAAGGCTCTGAGGTGCAGATGAGTTCGCCGTGTTCAAGGAACAAAAAAAAGGCTAATACGGCAAGAGTGGAGTGATGAGAAGGGGTGGGCAGTGGCAGGTGAGGGTGGAAAAGCAGGCAGGGCCACATAGGCCTGTATTGTCGGAGGGCACTTGGATGTGACTCTCATTCCATTGGGAAAATGTTAAGCAGCCAAGTGGCATCACCTGACTTACATTTTTTTGTGAAGTGTAGATTGCTAAAGGGGAGGGACAAGCACGGAAGCAAGGAGACTGGAGGCTACTGCAAGAGTCCAGGCGAGAGGTGACAGTCATTCAGACTAGGGTGGTAGTGACTGCTGGCCTCCAAGCTGTGTGGGACTACAGACATTTCTGAACACCTGCTCTATGAAGCACTGAGCCTGGCATGGGCCAAGGAGGTCGGCCTACTTGCAAACAACTTGGTTCTTGCCTTCAAGAAGCTTCTGCATGGTTAAGGAAACAGACAAGTAAATAGTTCCCTCTTGGTTGGTTAGTTTATCTGCCTCCTTTATCATAAGCAGAGAGCCTTTCTCCTCTGAGACATGTGAAGGCATGTGCTCCTGTGCCATGCTCTGTCCACATTTAGTGGGACACGTTCCTTTTGTCTGTCAGATGGTTTTCCACTTTCTCCCAGAAGGTATGGGTATTCTCTCAACAAGGAGCCAACTCTGCCTTTGCCTTAATTTTGTCTGGTCTTCCTCTCTCTATTTTCCAGGACTCTTGGCTACTAGGGACAGAAAGCCAGCTCCGCCAGGCTTGAGAAAACATGGAACGTACTGGCTCCCATGACCACGAAAGCCATGCGTGGTCTGCCTCAGTCAGCTTAGGTTAGATAAAGCTGCCATAACAAACAGGCCCTAATCTCAATGGCCTAAAGACACAAAGGTTTATTTCTCTTTCATGCCACATGTCTGTCCTGTGTCCCAGGGGACTCCCTTGGGGACCCATACTGATGGGACAACCACTATCTCAAATGTTTTGGTCACCATGCCCCAGGAAAAAAAACAATGTTGGGGGCAGGCGTGGTCTTGCATTGGGAATTAAGTGCTCCATCCATCAAAACTCATCAGCCAAAACTAATTTCAAGGATCCATCCAACCACATGCCCAGAGGGAGGAAAGCCAGAAATGTTTGATGAGTAGCCCTCCTGACCACCACAGCCAAGACCCTGGGATTCTCGGCCTCAAGGCCTTTTGTGTCTCTGTCCCCCACCCCAGCTCTCAGCCCTGCCTCCTGCTGGCTGAGTGCTGGCTGTGCTCTTAGACTGGTTCGCCCTGCATTGTTGTGTGGCGGCCACTAGTTGCCCACAGCCTGCATCCACGGACATCATGCCCCATAAGGAAGCCGAGATCACCGTCCTCAGCATCCAGACCTCAGAACATCTCAGAAAAAGGCCAGCTGCCCTGCGAGGGCCATGGGTCCCTCAGTACTAAGGACGGGGTCCAGAGTGTCCAGCATGACAATGATGGGAGCTCCTCCAGGACCCCCACGTGGTGAAGGGAGCAGGCATTTCCCCCGGGAAGGGATGAGGGCACACAAAATCCGTGGGTGTGCCACACCTCGGGTGGCTATTTCCTGGCTGTCAGGTGCGGTCTCAATCGATGAAATGCATTGCTGTATCGCTCCAAGCTCTTTAGCTCTAAACAACAGAAAGCTAGATTGTCTTGCGCCAAAAAGGCGATGTCTGTGGTTTGTCTAACTGAAAAGTCAGGCACGGCTGTGTGCAGGAGTTTCAGCCACGTTATCAGGGCAGTGGGTCAGTCCCCCTCCCTCCCTCTACCCAGCTGCTCTGATGTGCTCGGTGTGGGTCATTCGCAGGCAACCTGTCCCCTAGGGTGGCCTCAAAAGCAGAAATCCCAGCAGCAGGACTAGGACCTCGTCGTCCCAGCTGGTCACATGATCATCCCCTGAGGGACGGCCCACCAGGAGGAGGGGAATGTCTGTTCCGCTTGGATGGTGAAGGGTGTGACCGGCCCGTCGTTGTAATGCAAAGGGAGGACAGAGGGTGCTAGTGTGTGGTGGGAGGTGGAGGCAGATGCGGGGGCCCAGAGGTTCTTGTTGGGATTCTGGGGGACCCCTGGGACCTCTGACTGCACCCAGAGAACTGACGTGGGCTGCATTGGGTGTGCAAGTGACCAGGCCAGCTGCCTTGCAGCCTTCGAGTATGCATGTCCACGTCCACATCGGAATGACAGACAGCTGCCCCAGGACCTGGCAATGGACCCTTACCTCCTCAGGTTCCCTCGAGGCTGCAGTTCCTCCAGCTCTGTGCCATGGGGGACCTCAAAGAACAGGACGCTGGTCCCTTTGCCCGATATTGAGGCCGCAGGAGCCTCCCAGTGTCTGCCCTTGACGTGACCAGGGACTGCGGGGTCTTAAGACCAACCTCACTTAACCAGAGTCTGCAGGACTGAGGCCTTCTGGGAGGTTTGTGACAGCAGCATGGTAACCTTCTCAGTCCCCGGCCTGGCACGTGGTGTCTCCTTTGTCCCTCCTGATCCCAGTGCGGGGCAAGGGCAGGGCAGGGCAGACCCAGAGACGCCCTTTGGGGGCCATTCCCACCACAGCCATGGGGGCTGGGTGCAGACTCCCCTGGACGCACCACTGCACCTGAGACCTGCTGGGCTGGGCACAGTGGCATGTATCGTGGGCTCTGCTGCTGCGGAGAGACCCGGGCCCCACTTTTTGCCTAGTTGTAGTGGTGGGGAGGGGCAGGGGCTGCAGCCGATGTTAGACTCTCAAAGGCCAGTGATCTCGGAAGCTAACACAGCAGCAGGCGTTCCAGCTCTGGCCCAGACGCTGCCCTGAAGAGCCGGGCGTCTTGCTGTCATCAACCCACAGGGATGCTGGCCTGGCCTCTGACGTCCTCCTGCTCATCCCTCTGCCCAGGCCACGGTGTTTCATTTCTGACTCACATTTGCATCAGTGAGCTCCAGTGAGTCTTGGAAGGGGTCAGCCCAGGCAGCCAGCAGCCCCACCTCCCCATGCAGCAACAGCAGGTCTCAGGGGCCAGCAGAGGCCAAGCCTGGACATGATGTGGGGCATACACCATAATAGGGGGGAAAGGATCCTGAGAGCCATCTAGCCCACCCCCTCTCTTCCCAGGTTGGAAACCAAGGCTGGGCTAGGGCAGGTCCACAGGACATGGCAGGGGCGTGGAGGCCACCTGAACTTAGGCAGGCTGCTCATGAAGATGCCTCCTCCCGGGAACCCCAAGTGGACAGTAACCCAGGAGGCTGTACTGTGCAGTGGCTCTGCCACTTGCCAGCTCAGTGACTTTAGACAACTCACTCAACCTCTCTGAGCCTCACCTTTCTTACCACCATTGATGATGGTGGTAATGATGATGGTGATGGTATGATGGTAATTATGATGGTGGTGGTGATCATGTTGATGGTGATGATGGTGGTGGTGATGATGTTGATGCTGGTGATGGTTATGATAACGGTGATGATGATGATGGTGGTGGTGATGGCAATGATGATGATGGTGATGATGGTTTTGATGCTGATGATGGTGGTGATGATGAGGGTGGTGATGATGAGGGTGATGGTGATGTTGGTGTGATGATGGTGATGATGATGGTGTGATGAGAGTGATGGTGATAGTGTTGATGGTGGTGATGACATTGATGATGGTAGTGGTGATAGTGTCCCTCAGAACCCCTTCCCTGCCCCTTGAGGCCATACCCCGGGGCAGAAACATGACTGTGTCGGGAAGCCAGAGGACAGAGAGGGCCCGTGCAGTGGGAGTTTTTCACAAAGCAGTCATAGATAATATCCCTCCTAAAGGTCCCCTTTCTCTTATAAAATAATCGTGGTAATGAAGAGGAATTTATTGTTATTAATGTCCTTACTGAACCAAATTAAAAATTTAATAAAACTTGTGTTGGTCTACACCCTTCCCTCCTTTGTTTAAAATTTTGTTGGTCCATAATATCCCAAAGTCTAGGAACCACTGGCTAAGTGACCTAGAAACAGTCCCTTTCTAAAACATTTTTTACCTCTGATAAACATATGCACGTGTACACACACGTACACACACACACACTCACTCCACAGTCTCTCTGCTCCTGGAACCTCTGACCTCAGCCAGGGGCCTGCACCAATCAGCTCTCGGCACCAGTGGTTCCCTAGACAACCAGCACAGAGCTGCCACGTGGGGCTTAGGCAGCAGAGGCTATTAAGAGTAATAATAACAATTAACAACCAGTCCCCATGGTCCTTCAGAAGCTTCATGAACTACTCTGCTTAACCCCACAAAGAGGTTCAAATCTCATTTATCCCTCCGGGCCTGGCACATATGTGGCCCCATACAGATGTGGCAGGGCTGGCCTGTCCAGAGGTGTTGCCTGGCCCATGTGCTCCCTCCACACAATTATCTGACTGCTGGGGCCCTCAGCCCAGCCCACAGAAGGGCAGCATCCATGGGCTCTGTCCTCCCCAACCCTCAGGATTCTGAGCCCCAGGGAACAGCGCTGAGGCCCCGCCCCCTCTGAGTGTCCTTCTAATCCCTGCATTTTCAGCTCAGGGCCTGGCTCCCAGGTGGGCTTGATGAATGATGACTAGAATTGAACATGTGCGCAATGCAGAAGGCCAGGGAGGAGGGGGAGGGAGACATGAAACATCTAGGCACATTTGGTCCAGGTGCCAAGGACAGGGGACGTGCGTGCAGCTTGGCTGGCCCAGTGCCCGGCCCAGCGAGGGCCCTGTGCACTGAGCCACTCTGATGGTGTGCAGTGTATCTTTATTTGCTAATTTACAATGGGATGTTTAGATTAGGTCAGCAAGCATTTACATTGGTATCTACCAGGAGTCAGATGGTTGGGGGTGCAACAGAGAGGAATAAGGCCAAATCCCCACCCTCGAGCACCATAGAGTGCCGGGGACTTGGACCCTCTCCAGGGGCTGGATAGTGTGGTCTGGTGGTTCTGAGCCTGGGCTCTGGAGCCCGTCTGCCGGCCTGAGGGCTCATCCTGACCCTGCCTTTTAGTGGGTGTGTGACTTTGCCTGGTCAGCCTTTACCATCACCATCCATGAAATGGGTCCGGTGTTCCCACCTCCCTCGCTGGGCTGCTGTGATCAGCGAGTGGATGAGCCCAGATAGCCGCAGATCATGGGAAGGACTCAATAAATATTAGTGAGAACGAGGATGGTGATGATGCAGCAGAGACATGCCAAGCAGAGGGTGTCTCTAACTCCACGGAGAGGACCCCTGAGGTCCTGAGCAGGGATTTGAAGGGATTTTAAGGCATGAATTGGAGCAGAAAGCAGAGGGGCCGCCCCTGGCTGGCCTGCAAAGTGGCGTGCACACTCTCTCACTAGAGGGTCGTGATGGTTAAATGAGTGAATACAGGAGCGGGGCCCAGAACAGGGCCTGGTATGCAGTAAGTGCTTAATTAGTGTCTGTGATGACGATGGCGGTGAAAATGTCGCTGTTCAGGGCATTGTAAGTTTTGTACTGTCAGAGCCTCAGGGGGAGTGATGGGAAAGGGCTGGAGGGGCTGGTGGGAGCCAAGTCACAGAGGACCCCAGCCCCCATGTCAATTAAGGCACTGTTAGCTGCTGTAACAAAGAAATCCCTGGAGTGTAGCATGGTGCAATAGAAGTTTAATTGTTGGACACTATCGCAGTTCAACGCACAGAGACCCAGGCATCTTCCAGGAGTCCTAGAGGATTCTACCATCCTGTAGGGCCTGGGGGTCCCAGCTTTGAGCTGGGAGAAGCAGGAAGAGAGAGTAAGGAGAGCGCACTGGCTTCCATAGAAGCCAAGCTTGGTAGGAACCCCCCAACCCTTGCAATGGAATGCGCTCACATATCATTGGTGGGAACTGGTCACATGGCCACACCTGGCTGCAAGGAGAGCTGGGAAATGTAGTCCTGGGCTGGACATCTACTCCTCTCTCACCCTCAAAGGCAACTCCAGGCTACACAGAAAGGGAGCATGCATTTTTGCCAAACAGACCGCCTCTGGGCACAAAAGGAGCCGACGGGTATTGTTCTGACCTTCTCAGGACCCTGACGTGTGTTCACATTTGAACTGAAAATTTGCATTTGAGGGTTTAAATAAAATCATATTCACTTTGAAATGTGGGATCAAGGAGACTGACAGCAGAGAGTTGCAGGAGTCTAAATGTGATTTAGAGCTATTTTCCTGAAGCCCATTTGCATAATTTCTCTGTATTTTTTCCAAGGTTTAGGAAGGAGATTGTCCCGGAGATTTTACTTAGGAGGAAAATATCGAAAACGTGAATTGTGTGCCTCCATATTTCCTGTGTTTGCTTTGTGGATTTTTTTCCCTCCAGCCCTGAGCTGTCTGTTAAATCTAATTACATCGTTCATATCATTTCCCAAGAAATTTACGTCTAAATCTGCTGAGTAAGGGAAGCAAGCAGAGGACTTAATTAGGAACATTAATCATGTTTGTTCGTTTTTTTTTTTTTTTTTAGGAGAAAGCAACTGTAATCAGAAAAATAACAATAAACGTTCCTTTTTCCCAAAGGCAGTCATTCACAGGTTCTCAGATTTGCTAGAAGGCTCAGCAGCATCACTTGAGAATACTGTTCTAGCAGATTCCATGTGCCCATGGGCTGCTGCTGTTCCGCCCTGAATTTGCATGGCCCTGTCTTCTTTGCAGAGTGCTTCCTTCTGCATCCTCCACGAGCTGGGGACCCCGGGACTCTGCCTCCCTCCTGGAACGGAGCTCCTGGAACGTAGTCAGCCTGGGGTTCCTATGCATTCCCCAGATTTTGCGAAGTTAGGCCCCAGAACAAGACCTCATCTTCCTCCCAGATCTTTCCCCAGGAGAGCGGGTCTCACTCTTCATAAGTCAGATAAATAAGAACCTGGCCAGCCCCGTGTGGTTTCAGCATTCAGGGACCGTGCCTTTTCTAAATGGTGTTTCTCTTCCCTCTCTGTACAGAGACTCGTGCAGACCGCAGCAAGAAACTCTTCAGACACTATACGGTTGGCTCATATGACAGCTTCGATGCTTCCAGGTAAGACGTGTTCTTTTTCTGCCAGGCCCCCTCTGGTCAGAGATGCTCGCGTGTGCCACGAAAGCACTGGACCATCTTGCATGGAGCTCTTGGACCCCTTGGCTTGCTTTTCCCTGCGTGCCCACCCTGACCCCCTGAACGTGGACTAGGATTATGGAAGCCACCGTCTTCCAGGGAACCTGCGAGAGGCGTCTCCCTGCTGCCCGCAGTTTGCTGTTTCGCACCTGTGGGGTGGCCCAAGGGAGAGGGCTGTCTTTCCAGGAGGAGGAAAACCCAGCATTGTTTGGAGGAAAGCATTACAAATGTTAAAGATGAGAACACCTGGCCACAGGAGCCTCGAGGCAGCATCAAGGCAGCAGCATCCCCCCGGGGGAGTGTTTGGGATGCTCTGGGTTTCCACCTCATCTGCATTTTCCATGTTCGATCCTGCCGAGTGAGGTTTTTATACAAGGAAGGCTCATTCCTCTTGCCACGCGTGACACCAAGCAGGCAGAGCTTCTAAGAATGGCGGGTTTGCTTTCTGGCTTCTTTCAAAAGGGGCATTGTTTGGTTCCTGCAGAAAACCTTGTACCTTCACGATGTGGCGCGGGGCGTTTGGATTTTCCCTCGGGCTCGTGCAGCGCACGCCGGGGAGGCATCCTTGGGTCTCCTGGACCCCTTCCTTTTAACTCGGGGAGAAGTGGAGGCAGGCCAGGGCTTCTGCTGTGCGAGGTGCCATACCCTATTTCAGAACAACGGCTCCACAAACAGCTGGGAAATGAGCAGCATTTCTGGCCAGTGTCCCCTTTGCCACTTGAGCCTCTCCAGCTCTTGTTGTCTCCGAGTGCAAGGTTTCTCTGTCCCCTTGCTTCTGTCACCAGCACAAGTCTCCCTACATTGCGGGCTGGAAGGGTGTGGAGAAAGGCCCCTCTGCGCAGAGAAGCTGTCGCCCCCCCCCCCAGATAGAGGTTCTAAGTGGACAGAGAGCTCAGCGAGAGACAGTCTGTGGTGCAGAAAAGGGAAGGACACGCAGGCTACGTGACCCAGTGGACACGAGGGTCCTGTTCCCCACCCTGCTGAACGGCCGTCCAGGGGGCGCCTTCTGAGAACCCCACCAGCTCCATCTCCTCCAGAGAAGGTCCAGACTGGGGAAGGATCTGGATGCCCTGCCCTGGGTTCCCTCCTCCTCCCCCCCAGGGTCCTCAGTGGGGTCTGTGATGAGCAACTCAGACCTGTTCTCCTAATGCTCGTCTGCCTGCTGTGAGATCGAACCTGGTTTCGTTTGTTTGTTTTCAGTGAGTTAAAATTCACATAACCTAAAATTGCCATCTTAAAATGCGCAATTCAGTAGCATTTGGTACATTCACAATATTGTGCAACCACCACCTTTATCTAGTTCCCAAAATTTCCATCACCCCAAAAGGAAACCCCCTGACCATTAGCAGTCACTCCCCGTTCTCCCTGCCCCCAGCCCCTGGCAGCCATCAGTCTGCTTTCTGTCTCTATGGATTTCCCTATTTTGGACGTTCCATGTGAATGAAATTATACTTATATGTGACCTTTTGTGTCTGACTTCTTTACTTAGAATAATATTTTCAAGGTTCATCTATCCTGTAGCACGTATCAATGCTTCATTCCTTTTTTCTTTCTAATTTTTTTATTGTGGTAAAATATATGTAACGTAAAATTTACCACCTTAACCATTTTTAAGTGTACAGTTCAATGGCATTAAGTGCATTCCTGTTCTTGTGCAACTGTCACCACCATCCATCTCCAGAACTCTTTTCATCTCCCCAAACTGAAATTCTGTGCCAATTAAATGCTAATTCCCCATTACCCCCTTCTCCGGCCCCTGGAACCACATTCTGATTTCTGTGTCTATGAATTTGATGACTCTGGGAACCTCATGTGAGTGGAATCATACAATATTTGTCCTTTTGTGGCTGGCTTCTTTCACTCAGCATAATGTGCTCCAGGTTCATCCGTGTTGTAGCCTGTGTCAGAATTTCCTTCCTTTTCAAAGGCTGAATAGTATTCCGTTGTATGGCAATACCACAATTTGTGTATACGTTTATCCATCGATGGACACTTGGGTTGCTTTCACCTTTTGGCTGCTGTGAATAGTGCTGCTGTGGACATTCGTGTAGAAGTATTTTTTGAACACGTGTTTCCAGTTTCTGGGTCTATACCTGGGAGTGGACTTGCTGGTTGAACCTGATTTTAGTGCTCGCCTGTCCCAAACTTCTTTCTCTCACAAACAAGATGCGCTATAACGGGAATACCACTCCCAACAGAGGAGTGGGTCGCCTCCTCAGGGGGACTTTGCAGACTTTCCAGGTCTTGCTAAGACTGCCCACTTTTTGACCTCGAAAGGCCAGATTGTGATCTGTGGCCTGGCCATCAGTGCAGCCCAGAGAGAGCGCTCCGAGGCTGGTGGCTTCCAGGGAGCCACACCTGACGCTGGCTTCTCCTGACAAGTTTTTATTTGGGTCAGATGAATCGTTTCTGCAGCAGCAGGAGGCTGTCTGTCAAAGTGGACCCTGGGCACATGGTCACGGTCGGTGCGCCTGGCACACTTTGCTTCCATCCTAGGAAGGAGGGCGCCTGAGAGCTGTTGCCATGGTTACTGCCAGGGCTGTCCAGGCTGGGGGTGGGGCTTCGGGTGAAAAGGGGCCTCTGAGAGCTGGAAGGGTCCAGCAGCAGTTTGCCCACGGGCTGTGGCTTTGGCAGAGCCGTCTCGCCACAAGGCCCGCTGTGGCAGAGAGCAGCCGACAGGCCGCCCTTCGTGTGCACGTGTGCGCGAGAGTGGGTGTGCACACGCACTCAGCATTTGAAACAGGCGGCTCTGCATTCGGGGCTGCTTCCCCACAGAGGAGCCGTGGAAGGACCTGACTTGATTGAGCTGGGAACAGAGAAGACTGTAGGAACGGGCTGGCTGGACCTAGAACAGCAGGACCAGAACACACCAGGGACTCACACTGCCGACAGCTCTGCCAACAGAAGACATGTGGGACCGTCGTAGCTGCTCAGTGATAGAACAGAGCTGTGTCAGGAGGGGATGAGCTCCCCACTGTTGGAGGGAGTCAAGCAGTCTGCATCCCTGTGTCTTGGCCCCCAGAGGAAGGCTTTTGTTTTACATGTGTACTGGTAACCCACTGGGTTCCAGGACCTGGATAAGCAGAGGAGAGGGGCATCTGGCCACATCCGGGTCTATTGGTTGCTTCTAAGCAAATGGGAAAAGCTCTGCCTTGACTGAAGTTTAGGAGTGAGCCCTGACTTTCCCATAGTGAAGGAGGCAGGCCAGCTGTGGCCTCACGTGCCGAGACGCTGCAGTGAGAGAAATAAGAGTGATGGTTGCACTATTTATTCATCTCCTGCCACGTGCCAGCCGCCTTGCGCTGATCTCAGCACCGCTGATCGCGACCCTCCCGGTGACCTTGTAAATCAGCGTCATTTTCCACTTGGCGGGAGCACTGGAGCAGAGAAAGGAAGGCCAAGTTAAGGATCTGGCCCTCGGCCACACGAGTGAGTGTCTGAGCCTGAGTGAGGGGTCCGGCTGGCCGGAATACAGAACCCTGTCCTCAGCCCCCTCTCTCCCAAGGTGACGACGTGCCTGCCCAGGGCTGGCCAAGGGATTGGCCTGGGCTTGAGAGAAATTGGCGAGGACAAGAGCCCAGATTTCCTGTCGAGACAGAATCATTAGCTCGTAAAGCGGGTTGGGAGGAGAGAACAATGATATTGCCTTGGTGATCATGGGACCCCTGAGCTTTTCCATAAAGGGGGCGCGGATTAGCCTGTGGGAGCCTGCTGTGTCCCGGAACTGACCTCATCCAGACCGTGAACTTGGCAGAGGCGATGGAGGACGGGCAACAGGGGAGCCTGTGGCTCCCACGTGCCATCGTAACCCAGGCGACTGGCGTGCGTAGCTCCTGAGCCGGTACTGGAGATAGAGGCGCACCCCTGGCTGCCCTGATTGAGGAGGCGGAACGTGTCCGAGGGGCTGTGTGCTGCGGTGCCCGTGCAAACAGCCAGCAGTTCGTTAGCGCGCTTCAGAATTCATGTCAGAAATGGCCTAATGAGACGCTGAGCTCTGGGGGCCGTGCCAGCTCCCGCCCAGGCCAATTATCCGCTGTTGGCCGTGGGGTTACGGTCCGGGCAGGCAGCTTGTGGCTGAGGCCGCCCCACTGCCAATGCAAATGGAATTGAAGAAAATGCGATAGGAAGCGAGACTCGATGGAGACGGTTTTTGAATCAGTAGGGAGGTTTCTCCCCTTCCCACCCCCTCTTACGTCAAAACCTTTGCTCAGGGACTTGGCTGAAGAGCAGAATGGTGAAAGGACACCCGTTCATTGTCGAATGTGTCCAGACGCTCCAGCCGATTCCCTCCTCGGAGTTCCCCCCACCTGCCCAGCATGCACCTGATGGAAGGATCTAGAAATGTGGGCACGTGATCAAGGTCAGAAAGCAGAGAACTCAGGGCCTTTTCTACACAGGACCTAACAGATATTTCAATGTCCTTTTTAAAAACACTTCTCAACACAGGGGGCAGGATCTCAAGTTTCCACTCCCCTTAAATCAGATCCCCAGCTGCAATAGCGTGCGGCATCCAGGAGGAGTCCACCCGGGGGAGGCGGGGGGACCTCAGGGTCTCACCCTAGGTTGAACAGACTGCATCTAGCCATCCACCCACCCACCCACCCACCTCTCCATCCATCCATCCGTCCACCACGCATCCATCCATTCACCCAACACCCCACCCATCCCTCCAACTACCTATCCACTCAGCCAGCCAGCTAGCTAGGCTTATACTTAGCCGTCTACCCACTCATCCATCCATCTGTCCACTCATTCATCTATCCATCCATTCACCCAGCCGTTCACCTACTCATCCATCCATGTACCCCCCCACCTGTCCACCCATCCATCCACATCCATCCATCCGTATCCATCAGTCCACCCACTTATTCTTCCAGCCATCCGTCTACCCATCCATCCACCTACCAACTACTCTCTCCATCTACCCATCCTCCTACCCACCCACCCATCCATCCATCCACCCATCTACTCTACTCATCTGTCTATCCATCTATTTAACCAATACTCACCAACACCTGACTCTTCAGGGAGCTGAGGATATGGAGACAAATAAGACAAGCACAGTCTCTGACCTCATGTGGATTAAAGTCTAATTAGTGAAGACAACAACAAGGTTAACAAATAAATAAACCAGAGATTCCCTTTTTGTGGTTAATGCGATGAAGCACATCAGCGGTACTGTCATGCCGTCTCTTGGGCAGGCCAAGGCAGGCCAGCTTCATATAGGGAGCCAGGAAACTGAAGGTTGAGGAGGAATCAGCCCTCTACAGCAAGCCCAGCAAGTGCAAAGGCACTGAGGTGAAAAGAGAGCCTGACATGCTGGAAGAACAGTGATCTAGAAGACAGCAGAGAGGGCGATGTCAGAGAAAGACCTTGTGGTTTGTGGAGGGGTTTGTATTTTTTTCACACTTGCTCGTGGTGGCTTTTAAAGAGCGACATGATCTGATTAACTTTGCTAAAGGAAAACAGACAGAAGGATGAATGGAGACCGGTTATGAGACCGTTGCCATCATCCTGGCCGGGGGGTGATGGCTTGGGCTGGTGGGGGAGGGGGGGATGGATTCAAGGTGTAGGGTGACATTAGAACGGACAGGAACCGCCAGGTTCCACTGGACGTGGGGATGAGGGAGAGCGAGGAGGACTCTCCCCCTTCTTTTGGGTTTCCCAGGAAGGAGCACCCAGAAGGGAGTGGGGTCAGACCCAGTCCCCCTTGGCAGCGAGTTTCTCATAGTCCATACCTCTGCTACACGCCCAGAGCTGCACAGGCAGCTCTAATCTTCTCGGAAGGAATGCATTCACAAACACCACGTGGGGAAGGAGGCTAAGAAGGTGCCAAGCTGCCGTTATTCCTCTCCCTTGGTGAGACCAATTTTCTCTTAGAGATTGAATTAGAAGGATGGCAAATTATGCCTGTTCACCAGTTGAATACCCACTATCCATAGCTACTTATTTTCATGGCTTTCAAACATCTAGTCAAATTTTTATATATTTTGAAATTGGTATTTGGAAACATATACACACGGATAAAAAATTCAAAATGTGCAGCAAATGAAGAGTAGCATGAAGAGTAGGTCTCCATCATCCTTACCTCCTTCCAGCCCCACCAAGTTCCTCTGTGGCTGGTGTCCTAAGGACCTTTCCAGAGATGGACTCTGAATACAGAAGTGTGTGTGCCTATTATCTGAAGCCTTTCAAAGCCCTTGAAAATAGACTGTCCAAAGTTGTCCATCTAACTTTCCAACTAAGTCTCTGTGTGACCTTGGGCCACTCACTGCCCCGCTCTCTGCTCGGTCCCTGACTCCCAGTCCTGTTTGCAAAGTGAAGATCATCCTTCCAACTCACGCCATATTCCCAGTGGTGTTCCTGTAAGAATGAATGAGAAAATGTATGTTTAGTGCTTGCAGCTCCTTAGAGGCATGCGCTGTATAAATCCAGAGGATGCTGAACTGTGAACGCGTGTGTGGGTAGCTGGCTTTCCTTTGAAACCCTAACTTTGTGTTCTAGAAGGCTGCCTCGATGTGTAGGTAGTAAGAACTGAATGGCAAGAAACACTGATTTCCCCCATTCTTCCTCCACCATTATTTTATATTTTTATATTTTTTATTATCCCTTAGACTTGAAAAAGAGAGATCAATCTCTGGGTATGTTCACTGGCTGGATTCGTAGGGAAACATACTCTGTTTTTCCTCTCTCTTAATTGGTGGCTGGGCCTAGTGGTTAATCGTGAAGCCCTCAGGGCGGCTCCTTGGGGTAGGGGGAGAGGTAAGGTCGCCTTTTATTCCATCCGTATCTGCATTTTAATTTTTACAAGTATACATTGCTTTGGTAATTTCTTCTGAAACCAAGAAAGAGAGATGGGTCTCTGGGCACAGGCAAAGTAAGAAGTCACCACAACTGCGTGTCCAGCTCTTGCTTCCTGCTCCTGCAGTGTGACCATATGCGTGCATGTGGCAGCTGGGAGCCAGGTCGCCATTTGGATGAGCCATAGCCCCAGGGAATGTGCCCCAATCTGAACCTGTTATGGTTTCCCCCCAAAAAATGCTCTTCTCTGCAGTCTCTATCATGAGGAGCAGCACACCCAGTGCCAAGTGGGAGGCCTGGCATCCTCCTCCCCTCCTCCTCCCTTTCCTCCCCCACACCCCCCGTCGTTCATTCAGTCCATCACGAGGGTCTAGGGAGTCCTGCCCTTCTCCCCATCCCCCTGCCGCTTCCCCAGGTTGGCCCCTTCAGCTCTTGTCCACAATATCTGTCCCCGCACTGTCTGACTGCCCCAGGGGACCCACCCCTCATCCGTTCTCAGGTTAACATTTTTCCTCCCTTCACAGATTTTGATCCAAGTACTACATGCATGTAATAAATGTCATTCATTCGTTTAAGCAAACCACAAGACAACCTGGGAATGGAAAGAAATCGTTGTCCTTCTGCCTCTCCCCAGCCTCGTCCACACAACGCTACTTGGCAGAGGAGCCACTTTTAACTGTTTTTGCTTCATTCTTCTGATGGTTACCTCCCTAACTCGATGATTATCCCCTTATTTCTTAATTTAACAATGTAATGCATTATTGATTCTTTGCTGTAAAACATGAGCCTTTCGTAGTTCTAGAACTCCTCTGTTCCACCCCTAATTTTGAATAATTATTGCCGATCTGCTAACTGATTACCTTTAAATAACATCCTCAAACTCATCCCTTGTTTAATAAATTTTAGACAGTGTGATTTGACCCTTTGTTATATTCACGTCCACATTTAAGTCTTCTAGGTTCTATCTACAAGTTGGATTCAAAAGTTAAAAACCAACAGAAAGCATTACGTTGTTGTGATAATATAAATGTTTACATCAGCACCAAGAATGGGGCTAGGACTCCAGTGTCTCTTTACAGACCTATGAGAAGAAGGGTCTTTCTAATATCACAACCCAGTGGATTCTTTTTAGTTCCACTCCATCAATAAAAGTAATGCCACATTTCAGCTTAATATGAGGGTCATGGTATGAGGGTCATGATTTTCTCATGAAGCTTTTGTTTTTCCTGGAGTTTCTGATTGCTTTTCTTTTTTTCCTGTGGGAGAAGAATTATGTCTTCTTTAGCATGCCATGAAAGTGTCATCCTGTTTCTTGTGTATCACTGGAATCCATTTCACTCTTATTGGAGTCCTCTGGCTGTCTGCTCCAATTTGGAGTTCCCAGGGTACAACTGTCATTCTGAGATTTCCCTTCATTGAGCTCCTGGATAAGTGAGTTGTTTCTTTACCCTTGTTCTGCTGGGACACATACTCAACTAACAACCTCAATAGATACGTGGAGTGTAAACTTCCATGTCTGCAAAGTCTTTAGTTTTCAAATGTGCTCAATGTTGTAGAATTCTAGATGCAAAATAGTGTTCCTTCTGAACAATAAAGGCATTGCCTCCTTGTCATGTTGCCCCTAATTATTGCCAGTGAGAAGTTACGGTGCTGATTCTCAGGGCAGTGTAGGTGACCCTTTGTTTTCCTCTCTGGAACTTTGTAAGAACTTCGTAGTATCTACCTTTCCTTGATGTTCTGAAATGTCATGATGGTGGGTCTGGGTGGAAGTCTCTTCTTTTTTCATTGTGTTCACTATCCTGGAGGCTCCTTCAGATTGAAGCACCTTCAGCTTTAAGAAGATGCTTCTATTATTCTCTTGAAAATCCTCTCACTTTCTCTTTCTCAGTTGAGTCTTTCTGGATTTCCTATTGGACCATTTGAGTTCATCCTACACGTCTCTTACTCTTTCTCATGTTTTCTGTCTCTTTGCCTTTCTGCTCTGCATTCTGGGGGATTTCCTTATCTTCCAGCCTGCCTATGTAAGTTATTATTTTGACAATCACATTGTTATGTTCCAAGAGCTTTTCATTTCAATGATGGAAAAGTTTGAGAGAGGTGGTTTCTGGATTTCTTTGGGAACAAGCCAGGCAGCCTTGAATGGGCAGGTCTGTGCACAGGCTGCTCTTAAGTCAGAGCCCAAGTCAGCTGCATGTTCCTTCACGTCAAACACCAAAAAACAGAGAAGCCCAGAGGCATGCCCTTCCCCCACTCCCTCCTAAGAAGTCAAAAGTAAACAGACACAGGTTTTGGGCACACCTGCAGCACATGTAGTAGGATCCAAATTGAAAATTGAGGGATTGGTGTGTTTTTGTTTGGGAGTGAGCGTGCACAGATCACCAGGTGATGGAGCAGTGAGGAGAAGAGCAGGTGCCAGGAACACGGGGTCCGAGCTGAGTTGTGAAAGTGGAGGACGCTGTCTGGTCAGGGAGGGGGTGCTTGGTGCAAAGTCTTGAGCCAGTCGGGGACCTGTGTTCCCCCCTGGCCGCACCACTCACCAGCTCAATAAGATCATTCACTCTCTGCTGCACCTGATGTTGTCCGAAAGTCAGCAAATCGGCAGCTGTGGTTCTGCCCCCATCACGGAGCTCTGAGATTCAGATTTAGTAGATACTCTTCAGGGAGCCGAGCACAGGGCTGGCACCTACGATATGTCCTGGGTACACTCTAGCTTTGAGCCCTGAGGACGGCCAGGGGCTGCTGGGTTGGCAGGACTCAGGGATTTGACTTTGGGTGTACTGTGACCTGGCCGCAGCCAGTGTCCCAGCAAGCGCCTGACTCGGGCACTTCGGACCATTGTGGTCTCCCCAGACCAAAGCGCGAGTAGGTTCTTCAGGCTGGGGACGTGCTCAGACCCTCTAAAATGGCAGGGGTTTTCTGATGGGAGGAGTCTCCTCACCTGGCCTGAGGACCCAGCTCAGAAACTGCTCTGCATGGGGGTGGGAGCCCTTGGCCTTCCGGGTTGGGGGAGGGGCTCTTTACTGGAGCTGCTGAGTCTGGCCCGGGGGCACCCCAGGACCACTCAGCTCTAGGAAAGAGAAGCCAGAGCTCTGAGAGGCCCAGGACACTCCCTCTTGTCTCAGCCTTTCTGGTGGGGTGAGGCAGGAGGCCCTGGCACCTTTTTTCTGGACCCGGAACCCCTGCTTGGGGGCTGGGAGCTGAGTCCCTCCCCGCAAGGGAGGCTGCTGGCTCAGAGCACCCTCAGACCTCATTTAGTACATTCCCAGGTGGCGAGTGGGTGTGTGGGTGGGGGGAGCGCAGGCGGATGGGGGGACGATGGAGAAACGGCAGAGGAGGAGCTGGGGGAGGCTAGGATTCCGGGCACACCTCCAGGCTGAGACCCTCAGGCCTGCCTTGTTCCCCGCTGGGATGGAGCAGGTGCCAACTGGAACTGCACATGTCTTCCGCCTCCCAAAATGCCCGGGCTGCTCTGGCAGCCGACGGAGAGGGTTCACACTGGCCTTCCTGGTGTTTTCCACCATCACTGCCCCCAGAAGCAACCTCTGCCTCTGTGCTCCTCCTACACTGTGTCTGGCCGCCCTCCGCCCCTGTGCTATCTCCGCCCTGGTCTGTAGCCTTTGTCAGTGTCCGTGGTGTGACTATTCCCCGGTGGCCGATTTCTAGCTGCCAACATGAGGCCACTGAAGGCAGAGCCGGGAAGAGATGCCTCCCACCGGCCCCTGCGAGCTGGTGGGAGCTGGCACCAGCACCACCACCCCTGCCCCAAGCCAATATCTACATCTCCCTCCTCCTGCCTTCTCCAGCCCTCATGGCCCTGGCTCGGTGTCTGACACAGGGCTGGCCCTCAAATATGTAATTTGGTGCACTAACCTGAAGTCCAAGGGGCCAGCTTCAAGCTTGACAAGGCCCAGGCCTGCCAGTGTCAGTGCCAGGTCCTAGTCCCAGTTCTGACACTAGCTGCCTGCAGGGGCCTCAGTTTTCCCATCTGTAAAATGGCCACATCATCCACAAGGTCTTCTGATTATAGAATTCTGTGTGTTCTGCCTGAAACCGCCGTAACCACCAGCCGATGGTCGCCTGTGAATGGACATGCTTTGTAAACTGAGCCTTTGGAGCCCGGAGGTTCAGAGTTAGGCACAGGCTGCCAGTGGGGGCAGTGTGCTGAGGTTGAGGGGCACCACTCCAACGAGAAGATGAGGAGGCCAGTTCTGGAAGTGTCCCCAAGGCTGTGCCTGGCATCCAGTAGGCTCTCAGGAGATGCTCATCCTGATTCCCCACCTCTGGCCAAAGGCCTGGTCCTCTGAGCCTCCTCCAGAAAGCAGGAGAGTCTCTGCTATCCAAGAAGACACCTTGGTCTTTGGTGTCCCCTTTGGTGGGAGGAGCCAGAGGGAGAGGCAAGCAGACCCCCTGACTCAATGTTACGGAGGCAACTGGGAGGTTGCTTTGCCTTTGCCCCTTCCTCCCCTGCACCTCCTACACCTGTCTCCTCCAGAACAGGACCGGGGCTGACTCTGACTTGTCTCCTTTTCCCCCGCATCTGGCGTAGAGCCTGGCAAGTGCTCAACACTCAGAATGTGGCAATGGGGAGGGGGGGCCGTGAGGACAGGAAGTGAATGGATGAATGGATGGATGGATGGTGGATGATGGATGGGTGGGTGGATGGATACGAATAGATGAGTGGATGGGCGGATGGATGAATGAGTGGATGGGTAGATGGATAAATGGATGGGTAGATGGGTGGTGGATGATGGATGGATGAGTGGATGGGCAGATGGATGAACAGATGGATGGATGGGTAGATGGATAGATGAATAGAAAGGTGGATGGATGGATGAGTGGATCGATGGACAATGGATGATGAATAGATGAGTGGATGGGTGGATGGACGGATGGAGGGGTGGGTGGATGGTTGCCTGAGTGATTGAGTGGGTGAGTGGGTGAGTAGACAGACAGAAGGAAGGCACGCAGGCCAGAGCTCTGGCCTCCTTATGTGGAACGTAGGCGTTTCCAAAGCAGACACGGCCATGTAGCAGACGCCGGCTACTGGCCTCTCCCTGGTAGCTGGTCAACCCCAAGTTGGTCAGTTCTCCTTGCCCTTTCTCCTGGTTGCACCTCCTCCCCCATCACTGCAGCCAGGCTCCCCCATCTCTCACCTGGACTGGCTTCAGCCCTCTGACTCATCTCCCAGCTACCAGGAGCTTTAGCCCCTCCCAGTCCACCCGTGCAAGTCCACCTACATTTTATTTCTGAAATGTGCGTTTTCCTTGCGTTTACAACCTGCATGGGACGCAGTGCGATCTGGTACCTTTGGGTGTCAGATTGGACATATAGGAGCCTCCCCCCCACACCCCCGGTTCCAGATCCCTCTGCTCGCCCGTCACTATGATCACACCCTTGTGCCGTTGCCCATGCTGGGTCTGCTTCCTGGGACACCCCCTCCTGTCTGCGTGCACCCTGCCCTAGCCCCTGTCCTAGGCCATCCTCCATGGGTCCCATCCCCAACCCCCAGTGAGCTTACCACAGTGCCAAGCACGCATGGCTCGGGAAGACAGCAGTCCACGAAAATCGTGTGTCCTGAGAGGAGCTCCTGACATGGAGCCCAGCGCACCTGGCTGAACCCCACAGCGCAAGCCAGGCCTGGCTGGGGCGCCTCATCTAGCCTCACTCATGCTGTGCCTTGGGCCCGTCCCAGGCCTGCTTCCAGAGTGGAGTGGAGACCGGGCCAAGGGGCCTGAGAGCACTTCCAGGTCTGGGTTCTGGGGCCACTGCCTCTCCCAGCTGAGACATGGGCCAGCCGCTTCACTGCCTGGACCTCAGGCTCCTCCCCATGCAAGGGGCGCAGTGGCCGTGCCCCTGCCTCAGGTTCGTGGTGGGGGCCCAGGGAGATACACACTGTTCGCTGCACAAAGTGGGCCCGCAGGGGTGGCTGGTTCCTTCCCTCCGCCCCGCTCTCGCCTTCGGGTTCCACATCTGCACCTCACGAGGGTTGACGTGAGCCCTCTCTCAAGTCCTCCCGCCTCTGACTTGTCCCTGTAAGGCATGGGCAGCCTCTGCCTGAGCCCCTCCCCCACCACTGGGGCCAACACACCTACTAAGTGCCAAGCACTTTCCACGTGTCTTTGCTTCTGGTCCTCGCACTGCCGCGAGGTGACCGCCATCCCATTTCGCAGATGGGGAAGGTGAGGCTTGGTGATTCACGGTGCTCACTTACTCCAATTCCACCCCTCTTCTTAGCACCTGTTCCTCATCCCAGCCCAACAAGGAGGGTGACGTTCACATCCTGCACTTTACTGATGAGGAAACCACACAGAGGGAAATCTGAACTCAGGCCAGGGGATATCAGCCTCCGTCTCACTAGGATCCGAGGGATTTCTGTCATTCAGAACCATATCATGACCATTTTTGATAGATTATGTTCAGTGATGGCCCCGTTCTTCCTTTGTGTCTTCCAGAATAATTCCACTGAGGCGTGCCCGCTTAACAGGTGCAGGGTTTCCTTTTGGGGTGATGAGAATGTTTTAGAACTAGTTAGAGTGGTGCTGTACAGCATTGTGAATGCACTAAATGCCACTGAAGTGTTCACTTGAAAATGGTTAAGTTTATGGGATGTCAGTTGCACCTTAATTTTTTTAAAAAGAAAATAGCCCCACCTTTTTCTAAAGGTCAGCTTAGTCTGAGGAGCCAGCAGGCAGGACCGGCCACAGGCAGATGGAGAGAGAAGGCAAGAGCTGGGTTTGGTGGCATAGGGCAAGGAAAGGGGCCAACGCCGGGCAACATGCTGTGCCCTCCAGGGCAGAAGAAAATGCCAGGCACCTGTCTTGGCCTCCGGGAGGACCGAGAGAGAGAACTCTGGAACAATGCAACACATCCGGGTCTTCAGCTTAGAGAACCCTGTCGCCTTCTCCTCCCTGCTTGGGAGAGTGGTCATGTGGCCAGCAGCCCAGGACTCGTGTCCACACTCCCCGGTGGCTGCCAGCCAGCAAGCAGGGCTTTGCTCCTTGGGGCACGTGCTGATTCCAGCCTGACTCCACTAATCAAGGTCACGGGGGAGGCTGGCATGGTGGCCGGAAGCCTGGTGTGGCAGATGGTGTCATCTTGTCCCCGGGTCCCTGGCCTGGAGTTGGCCCTGTGGAGCCCAGGCTGTTTGTGGAGGACCAGGGGCTCGGGGAGGAGTGACGGGGGGAGGTGGGGTAGGCAGAGTTCTGTTCTGGGACGGGGACCGGGACGGGGGTGAAGTGAGTGCCAGAGAGCTTCTGCAGCAGGAGATCCGGGGGAGGCCGGGACCTCTTTCTGTCCGGTGTTTTAGACGTGTGGCCTCTTTCTGCTCACAAATCACCTTTTTTTGCCAAGCCTCTAGGGCTCTTGGATGGGAAGGCGGGGGTCCTCTGGCAGCCCCACCTAGGGATACACCCCAGATGTTTTAACCTAAGCATGCCCAGATTCTGTTTCTATAAAATCAACTGGTGTTCAGCCGTCAGCATCCTTGTCCTGCGGCCAGCACAGAATCCTGTGTGTTCAAGACATGGAGAGGGGGTTTCTGTTACTAAAACCAAGATCCCACCTCTCTGAGGAGCAGATGTCCCCCTGTCTCCTGCGCCAGCCCAGTCACTGTGTTAGGGGTTTGGGCTGAGACCACTCATGGAACCAAAAGGACTGAGTTGGTAGGAAACTGAATGATCTGGGAAACCTAGCATGCTCCAAACGCCCCTTCGCTGCACCCCCACATAAATGAGGTACGTCTACCCCCGGGGTGGGAGCCTGAGACATCATAGCCCGGGGTCGCCGAGGCACGGCCACCAGCAGATCCAATTTCCCAGTGTGTCAGAGTGGATGTGGAGGGATGTGCACCTCTCGGCCTTCGTGGAGATGATGGCCCAGGGGACCTAAATTCCATCTTTATCTAATTGGTTTCTGCACTGGGAATCTGGTGGACTCTTTAACCTTGCAAGATGAGATTACCGCCGCCCCGGCTGAAATTTGTCAGCATCACATGTCAGGTTTGGGTTGGGCCTTACAAAGAAGTTTCCTTCTGAATTCTCCTTCGTTGTGAACCCTGAAACGTGGAGAAACACCTCCGTGCAGGAGCTATTTACTCGGCGCTTTCCACAGTCAAACTTCGCGGAGAAGAAAGGGACCCCAGGATGAGGAGCGGGGAGCACCCGGGGGTTTGGTGGAGCCAGTGCCAGCTGGTGCTTCAAGGTGGATCCCAGTGGTTCCTGGAGAGGGAAACCAAAATGTCCCAGAGCATCCGATGTCATCTCTCAGCTCTCTTCCCAATCAGGGCACATGACAGCAGAGCCGCCAGCACGTCAGAGCAGTGCCATTTCTGTGGGTGATTACATGTGGTCTCATTACTGACCGCGCTTTGTTCCTCCAAGCCCGGGGAGAAGGTGACTGACAAGGAAGGAATGTGTGAACATTTCCACAGCACCTGTCTGCTTCTTCCCTGGTGCCTGTGCCAACGTGCTGCTCCCCCCTCCCCAGCGTCTCCACCAGGGCAGAGCCTGGCGGGTAATGAGTCAGCCCCACCCTCGGCGAGGTTTGATGAAAACACCCCCAGCCTGCATCACAAGCCTGGTCTGTCTCGCCATGTCACCAGGGGAGGAGAGGGGCGGCTTGGGTGGTATGCTGGACCTTGTGATGGCCCCATGGAGACGGCACGTCCTAATCCCTGGGACCTGTGAATATGTCACGTGGCCAAGGGGAATTAAGGTTGTAGATGGGACCTTGCCATCGAGTCAGCTGACCTTAAGATGGGAAGACGATCCTGGAGTATCCGGGCGGGCCCAGTGTGATCACAAGCGTCCTTATTAGAGCAATGAAGGAGGGTCAGAAGCAGAGGGAGGGACGACAGAGCAGAGGTTGCAGTGACAGAGGAAGGGGGCCACAAGCCCAGGAATGCAGGTGGCCTCTAGAAACTGGAAGAGAGAAGGAACAGATTGTCCCCTGAAGCCCCCCATAGGAGCCAGCCCTGCGACACCTCGTTCTCAGCCCGGTGAGATGTCTGCCCTCCAGAACTGTAAGAAAATCAATTTGTGTTGTTTGAGTCACCAAGTTTGTGTTACATTGTTACAGCAGCAACAGGAAACTAACACAGAGAGTTTGTGAGCATTCGACCTGCCAAGACTCAGCACAGTGAGAAGAGACCCTGGCACAGGCAACTCTGGTCAGTGTTAATCTTGAGGGGATACTCCCCGAGACAGGCTTTACAGCCCCACTTTACAGATGGACAAACCGAGGCTGCAAGAGTGCCCATCATTTGCCCAAGGCCAGAAACTGCAGCAGGAAGGACTGGGGACTCCAGCTCCTCTGCCCGGTCGTGCCGACTGTATCCCCCCGACCCACACACATACACTGACCTCTCTGGGAACCCAAGTCACTTCCAGAGGCTTGTGGGATAAAGTGAGATCTGGGCTCAAGTGTCCACTGGGAAAATCAGTGGCACGCCGCGGCTGTGTCGCTGTGGTGGGGCCGCCCAGGAGGAGGGTAAGCATTTGCTGCCACAGAGACCCCCGGCCCCAAGCCCACCCTGCCTCCAGGAACGGAGGTGCAGCACACAGGACAGGGCTGGGCCCACCGGGGCTGGACTGACACAGCACCTGGAGCAGGGCCCCCTTGACCAACGCGACGTCGGGACGGCGCCCGCCCCGCTCCTCACTCAGGAAGGAGCCCCTGCTCATGACTGCCCTGAGCGGGGAGCCGCCCACACCAGGCCAGGGTGCTGGTTGTCCCGGGAATCTCTGAAGACCTGTGCACGGGTCCCGTGGGACTCCGCGTGGCTGTGGTCTGCGGTTCCCGTGAGCTCCCTGTGCCCGGCACCCGCACAGAGAGGCGCTCGGTGGCTGGTGCAGACGGAGCTCAGGGGCCCGGCGTCCACCTCCCGCGCGCGACGTCCTCCGTGCGGCCTGTGCAGGTGCGACGCTTACTCCTGTGTCCGTGTCCGGGGCTGTCCTACAAATGACCACACACGGGGAGGTTTAGAACAACACAAACTCACTGTCTCACACTCAGGAGGGCAGAGTCTGAAATCAACGTGGCAGCGGGGCCACACCCCCTCTGGAGGCTCCAGGGGGGGATCCTTCCGGAATCTTTCAGTTTCTGGGGGCTCCAGGCGTTCCTGGGCTGCGGCCGCGTCGCTCCAGTCTCTGCCTCCAACTTGACATCACTTTCTCCCCTTCTCTCTGCATCCCTTCTCTTCTGTCTTTTATAAGGAGGACACCAGTCGTTGGATTTAGGGCCCCCCAAGTCCAGGATGGTCCCTCTCAATCCTTACCCTACTTGCACCTGCAGAGACCCTATTTCCAAATCAGTTCCATTCTGAGTTCTGGGTGGGCAGGAATTCGGGGGGATGCTCTCCAACCGTATACCCCACACACGTGTCTTCACTCAGACGAGCGCCCCCAACAGGTGCCCAGGACTGAGGCCCACCTGACGGCACCCTCGCAGCCTTCCAGCCCTTTCTCCTGCCGGCCTCGTGCGGAGCCCTGGGTCACCGTCATCACAGGGCTCCGGTCGGAGGCTGTGCACACCCCGGGGGCAGAGCTCACCCTCCGGGTCCTGCGGATTTGGAAATGGATCGCTGTGCATGTTGGCAGATGGAAGTCCAGGGCCTGAGGGAGGGGCACCTGTTCTGATTTGCACAAGGCGTTGGTTGGAGGGGTGGGGGGTGGACAGCAGGCAGACTCTGTCCACAGCAGAAGACAGGTGTGGGGCCAGTCCTGGGCTCTGACAGGAGACTCACTGAAGCCACACATAGAAGGTACCTGTGTGCCCATCATTCCAGGCATTGGGGAGTGCGTGGCCAGCAAGACAGACTGCACCTCTGGGAACTCACGGGGAAAACAAGGAGGTCGTTTCTGATGCTCATCGATGCTGTGGAGTGAACAGAACAGGCTGATGGCCTGGGGCAGGCGGCTGGAACAGGCAGGGATGCATTTCAGGGGAGGGGACCTTGAGGCTGGACCTGCAGGGTGATTTCTGCCCTGAACCCACTTCTCCTTGGGCACAGTGCTAGTTGTGGGGAGACAGGAGATGGGCCTCAGGCCTCCAAGTACTGCAGGGCATGGAGGGGCTTCCCCAGACGGTGTACGTCCCAAAAGAGGGTGTGAGGGCCCAGGGAAGAGCTCTGTGACCTCTCCCCACCAGCCAAGGACAGACTTGCCCCGATGCTTGGGGAGATGCTGGCTCTGCAGCGGAGCACCTAGGTTAGGTGCCCAACTCTGCCCCGTGCCAGCTGTGTGGCCTTGAGCTAGTCACCACACCTCTCTGAGCCGCAGCTTCCTCATTGTAAAGTGGGGAAGAAAACAGTGCCCCCCTCCTCAGTTTGTCGTGTGAGAGAGAGAACGGGCGCAGGGGCTTCACACGGCACCTGGGGTGTCGCGAACACGGGACCGCTGTGGCCGTCAATGCTGTTGTTTGTAGTGTCTACATTCACGTTGATAAATCCGTGCAGTTACCTGTTGTTGGGCTGTCATCCTGTTCTTCTCAGTGATGTGGGAGGGAGAGAGAGAGGCGGGAAGGTGGGAGGGAGGGAAGGAAGTTAGTTCTAGTGAGTGTATTTCAGCTAAAATCTGTTTTGATAAACTCAGACATCCTAAGATCCTCTAACTAATGAGAGTGAGTGTTTTGGAGTTTTGGGGGTAGAAAGGGAAATAAACGGAGAATGAAAGTCAGGCTGGTTATCTTTCTGAAGACAGGAAGGAAGGCCGGAAGGGAGGGAGGAAGGAAGAAAGGAAGAAAAACAGATAAAGAGCAGCCTGGCCTTGTCGACAGGCGCCTGGGACCAAACAGATTGCAGTTAGAAAAATGTCTGTTCAGGGCAAACTAGAAACAAGCAAACCATCGTTAGAGCCGCCAGGAGCGTGTCGGCTGCCCCAGCACGAGGGAAAGGCAAGACGGATGGCCTGGGCTGGCCGGCCACATGGTGGGACTCCAGCCTTAATCAAGAGTAATGAGCAAACTGCAGGGACAATTAGGAGATCTCGAAGAACAGGGAAAGTTAAGGAAAGCAACCGACTGGGGCTGAAGCCCTGGGACGTTAGGACCACCTGCAGCCCGGCGACCGGGCTGACGGCCATCTCTAGAGGATTAGCCACCAAGCCACACTGACAGCTCTATCCAGATACGGTGGGAGATGGCGGCAATAACTCAAGTGGCGCCGTGGAAGGTTGCAGATGGGGTGGGGCGTCCTGCACAGAGAAGGGACACACGGCTGGGGACCAGCCCCTCAATCGTAAGACATTGTCTTCCTTCAAGAGCAACTTGAGACAGTCGGAGCTAGAGGGGAATGAGTGCAAACAGCCCGGCTCAGAGGGGACAGGTCAGGGTGCTTCCCCCGACAGGAGCAGCACAAGGGTGTGAGCGACTCTCCAGCTCGGGAGGGACGTGACTCTTGGAGCCCTGTCCGTGCCAACCCTGGAGGTCGGAGGGCGTGCGGGGCTTAATTTAAGTAAGGCACACTTGCACCATTGTGGGTGGCGGTCGAGCGGGAGGCACCAGCCCCGGTGTCCAGGATGCTCGGAGCAGAGAGAGGGCTCAGCGCCATGCTGGTTTCAGGAGGAGACAGTACACGGCTCAGCTAGACAAGTCGAACCACGAAGACCTTACCTCGTGTCGCTTTTCCAGAACGCAAACCCCATCTGTTGATGAGCTTGGTCCTGAGGCAGCAGAATGCATCAGAAGATGCAGATTCCTCAGGTCCCTGGCCCTCAGCTCTCTGTCTGTAAGACCGAGGGGCTGGCCCACTCTGGCCACCAGCGCCGAGTCCCCATGTGTGTCTAAAATCCATCGTTCTTTACTTCCCAGCTGGCTTTTCAGACCTTCCGCAGCTCTGCTGTGTCTTTTTGTCCCCAACCGCATGACATACTAGTTATTGCCACTCTACTTGGCATCAGCCAGTGTGCTTGGGAAGTCCATGTTGTGGTTAGTGGGAAACTAGTCTTGGCTGAGACCAAGAAAACCACCTTTATTTAGCTCAGCTTTCTGAACTGAGTCGATTTGAGACGAGGGGCTGTAATCAAATCTTCCCTGGCAAATGGAAGGTGGTGTAGGACCTCGGGTCTGTGTCACCAGGGCTCCTGAGTCCTGGCTGCCAATGAGCAGTCATCAGAAGGATAGGGGTCTGGATGAATCTTCCCAGCCCAGAACATAACTTGGAGGCTGCTTGATTTATCCGAAAGTCTCAGCATCCCGATTTCTGGTCATTTGCCCATATTTCCTAATTTATAATCAACCTCCCCCCCCAGCCCCCACCCCCGCCACCACCCCAGCCTCTGGATGTCCATTCGGACGCTCTGGGCTGCAGATAGTAAAAACCCCACTGATGGTGGCTGAGATCACAATGGCGAGCCTGGAGGAGGGCACGTGCAGGGTTTGTTCCACAGGTCAGTGGCACCTCTGGAAGCCTCTTGGCGTTTCCCTCATGGTCGCAAGATGGCGGCCACAGCTCCAAGCATCATGTCCTCAAAGCAAATCCTATGCAAGAATATAGAGAATAAAGAGCGCCAGGAAGCACTCCTCTAAGTCTCTCTCTCCCCAGGTGAAATCTGTACCAGGAGCCCCAGGAGACTTGCCTTCGGGTCGCATTGGTCAAAACCATGTCCTGTGACCGTCCATAACTTCAAGGGAGGCTGGGAAAGCAAGTATCTGACTTTTCCAGCCTCTGTAGTGGGAAGCAGGCCCAGGGAAGGACCAGGAGCTGGGTATGTGAGACAGACAAGGCTCAGTGCCCTGCCTGTAGGCACACGTAGTCACGTGAGGGCCAGCAACAAGGGCCTCCTGGAAGTGGTGGCTGTTCAAGTGAGGGGCTTTGAAGAATGAATAGGAGTCTGGCATATAGAGATAGCAAACATACAGAGAGTGTTCCATATAGAAGTAAAAGTATGGACACAAGAATAGCCACGCCTCTGCTGTGCCCAGGAAGACCTTCTCATTTGGCAGACGACCTGTTGATTGAAATGAGACATAGTAAAAGCATGGCACATGCGTAACTAAACATCCTATTTCAACAGTGAACATTTACACAGGTGTTCGCGCACCAAGTTTTAGGCGTTGGGCCTCTCTTTGCTTTTGGCCCTGCTCATCCCACTGTGTTCTTCCTTCCTGGCATTAACCAGCCCACAGTGTGCAGTTCACCATTTCCAGTTCTGGATGTTTGGACGTGGAGCGAGATGTACTAGCAGAATCTTCTGGGTGCCTCCCTGGTGCTCTCTGGGTACCTCAGATACTGACAGGAAGTCGGTGATTCCTTCTCCAGAATGTGCTGCTGGAACCAGCACCCACCACTGGGTGCTGGGTCCTTCCTCTCTCGGTCATTGTCCGGCGGAGGGAAGACTGTGGGCCCTTAGTGAACTGCTCCCCACCCGGCCAGTGACCAACAGCTGTTCAGTGTCCTGCGGTCCGGGGACGCAGCTTCTAGCCCCAGACAGCCTGGCTTTGCCTCCAGCTGTGTGCCCCTGTGCAAATCACTCACCCTCCCTGTGCCTCAGTTTCCTCATCCGTAAAGTGGGAGCAGTAACAGTACCCTCTTCATATTGTCATTGTGAGGATTCAGTTACTTTAACGCATGAAGCACTTAGGACTTGCCTGGCACAGCCAAAGTGCTCAAAGACTGTGGGCATAATGAGTATAATATTTATTATTACTTATTCATTGTCACTAGTTAAGCCAGAATTCAGATCTCCTGCCACTCTGAGCCACCTCAGCATAAAAACCTAGACACAACGGGGAGGCATGTTTCTTTGTGTTTCAGAAAGGATGCTCCATATGATCCTTCTGAACCTTTCTAGGGCAGCTCATGGATGACCCCATTTCTAAAACGTGTTTTCCTTGTGTCTTTTCTGGAGCTCAGACACTGTATCAAATCAGGCACCTGTGTAGGGTCGTGTAAGTGTTGCTTGTGTAGGAGGATTAAGACTTTTCTTAGCTTTTATTATATGAAGGTACATGTGGGTTGTTCTGAGGCACTCACATGCGTGTGTTATTTGTGTGGATTCAAGTGTCTTTAGAACCTATGGCCCACAGGCCAAACCCGGCCCACGGCCTGTGTTTGTAAATAAAGTTTTATTGGAACACAACCCGCCCATTCTTTTACATAGTGTCATGGCTGCTTTAGCCACAGCTAGCAGAGCGAGTAGTCGCAACAGGGACCGTATGGGCTGCCAAGCCTGAAATATTTACTCTCTGGCCCTTTCCAGAGTTTGACAACCTCTGATCCAGAACATTTACAGAGCCTCTTTCAAAGGACTTACCAAAGTGCTCCACATGAAAATGTGTCTCCTTCATACTTTGCGCCACTTTTAGATCTGTTCCTTCAGTGAGGGTGGCCTCTCACCTAAGCATCAGCACTTGGGACAGAAACAAGATATTCTGTGGAGAGAGGTTGGAGGTCTAAGGTGGGGACGGGGGCAGGGGCCGGGCCCTCCCTCTACCTGGGGCCTGGCCTGGGTTTCTCGTGACCTCTCACCTTCAGGGTCACTGCTGCCCCGGTTGGGCAGGTGGGCCTGGTGGGGGGACCGCAGGTCTAGGAGCCAGGAGCCCTCCAGCCCCTCACCTCACCCGGCACAGCCTCGTCTCCAGAACCGAGCGCCAGGTGGCATCTACACTCAGTGTGATCCCCGTGAAAGGAGACGACTGCTGGATTTATAGCTGTAGGCAGTGTCCACTTACCCCCGGAGGGCCCCGGGAATTGCTTTGTGAGACGAGCCCAGCGGTCTGTCCCCCAGCCCACTCAGTGTGGCCTTTTTGGGCAAGCTTTGTGACCAACAGATGCGGCAGGCTTGACCTGTCATTTTAATTAACGGAAGAAGAAAAGTCACAAACAGCCCCTTCCTGCACTCCCAGAGAAATGCCAAGCAGTTGTACTGCTCCTCTGATTTTGTTTTGTTTTGTTTTTTTAAGGAACATTCAGTTCCAGGTCAAAGGCCAAGGGTTACGCGTGGGCCCTGTTACTGGCCGAGCCGTGTGGTCCTGGGCAAACCCTTTCTCTGCCAGCTTGGTTCACTGACAAGAATGATCCCACCAGCCTGGAGAGCTGCGAGGGTCACAGAGGGAAGCGGTGTCGAGAATGGTTGAAATGGAGCTGTGGGCTCTGTGCTCCCCTCCTGTGGGCGGTGGGATGGGAGGACCACCAACTTGTCCTGGTTTGCCCAGGAAACCCCTCCGTCCTGGGCAGCCCAGGACAGTGGGTCGCCCCATCTGTATCACAGACCGTACACGAGAGTCCCTGGTTTAGGTTTCGTTCGTTGAGTCAGTAAGCATCAATTAAGCATCTGCTTTCACCAGGCAATGGGGAAGTCCCCCCTGCAGAGGTGACCTCGAGGACCTGAGTGATGACAGCAGTCTGGCTTATGAAGACCTGGAACACACGGGCAGTACAAAGGCCCTGCGGTACAGATGAGGTTGGCCCGCTGGAGGAAGAGAAGACAGCAGTGTGGCTGGAGCAGGAGGAGTTAGGAGGAGATGGGGCATGGGTCAGATCACAAAGGGTCTTAGCCATGGTGGGGAATTTGGATTTTTATCCCCAATTCTGATGGGAAGCTGTTGGAGTATTTTAAGCAGGAGAGATATGATCTAAGATTTTAATAATAAAGAGTGAATTGAGGGAGGACCGGTCAGCCAGCTTTTGTGGTCTTCAGGTGAAAGTTGATTTGGCCTTGGAATAGGGGGAGGTTGTGGGCAGATGTGTAAGTGCCGGCTCTGTCTTGGTGCTCTGGCTGGTGGCACTTGTGGACAGGTTGACTGTTGGGGGAGGGAAAAGAGCGCTTCAGTAAGACTCCTCGGGGTGGGCTCACACCTTCGTGTTCTGCATCCCGTTTGCATGAGCACCAAGGCCTTTTTCCTCTGTTCCTGGAGCCCAGAGCACTTTCTCCTAGGGCGCTGTGGGAGCTCCTCCAGTGACCTACCTTCAGCTGTTGCTCATGAAGACACAATGTCTACACAGGCAGAGCCCGGGGGGCTCCCGCTAGCTTTGGAAACGGAGTGTCCCAGCATCCCTCCCTCGTGGACCCCGGCCCACATCCCCTCTGCTATGGCTGCAGTGCTGAGATTCGGCCTGTGAGACAGAGCAAGGACTTCCTCCTGGTTTTCTGACACACGGGTGTGTCCTGCTCCAATAAACGCATGTGGGACGTACCTTTATAAGGAAGGCAGCCTGGAGGCGCCCTGCTGATTTCCCCCGGAAGATTCTTTTACGCGGGGAGCAGGGAAAAATATTTCAGTTTACTCATATGTTTTGACAATGAACGCATAGGCACGTTCTCACCAGCTGATAAAGCCTTCTGCCCGCTGCTCTGTGCCACGCCCCGTCCTGGGGAACTTGAAGCCTTTTTTCACGCTACCGTGACATTTCAAGGCTGCGGTTGACACCCGTATTTAGCAGGTGAGGATTTTGACGCCCGAGGTCACGAGCTGGTTTGGCAAAGCTGGGATCCCCACCCGGCCATTCAGGTTCCAAGGCGACCTTTTTCCCCGTCGGACTGCATTTCCGTTCATCTCGCAGGGGGCGACGATCGCCTCCCGTCATTACTGTGAACGCAGTTAAGCCATATCTTTGTCTTCCTGGCAGGTAACATGCCTGGTAATGCTTAGGAAATGCTTTTGGGTGATTTATTGCAAAGTAATGAGACAACTTAATTTGCAAGTTCTTTACACATTATTGCTTCTATTAGGAAAAACTTGTATTGCTTATCATGTTAGCGATGAGGAGGAAAGCGGCCGTGATGAACACAGGGCGGGCGTTGCCGTCATCACCCGGCTGGGAAGCGGCTCCCGTAAGAGCGCGTCTCCGCAGAGTGGGCGTGTGGGCTCCATGGGGACGGGCCCGTCGCCCTCGGCGATGCAGCGTGGGATGACGCTGCTCTGCCCGTGGAGCAGGACGGGCTCTCGGGAGCAAGGAACAGTGTCATCTGTGAATGAATTGCCCACGTTCATCATCTCTTGCGTGTGACGCAAGAGCAGCCTCGCAGACTCTCGCAGAACGCCAAGATGGCACCGGGTGTGGGGCTTCATCGCCCCTGGGAATTATGGCAGGCTTCTGCCGGTGCAAGGCAGAGAGGGCAAGGAGGGCCAGCAACGCCAAGGACCACCCCGACTGGGAAGCAGGATGTGGGGAGTGGCGGCGTGTGTGGCCAAGGGCTGGGAGGTGCCTACTCGGAGGCAAGTGACAGGGGACTCTGGGAACGCCTCCTGCACGCTCACGGCCAGCCAGGCCTTCCAAGGACGAGGCCTGGCCCTGCCCCTGCCGCCCGTGGCTCGGCCCTCTGTGCTGCTTTGCAGCCAGCACTGCCGCGGTGAGCTGGGCCTCTGCCACGCCCGGCATCTCTGCCCAGCTCCGACACCTGTTGAGGCCCCCCGCAGCCCCCTCGGAAGAGCTGCCGGGCTCTGTCTAGCCTCATTCTTCCTGATTGGCAGAACCTGGAAATTTCTAGGACAGCCACTGCCATTCCAGTCCCTGGAGGTCCCTCTTTCTAATAGTGTCCTAGTTCCTGCCTGCATCAGGCTCTGTCACCGAGATGCGTTTACACAAAGAGTGATGGAGACCAGGTTTCTCTCCGGCTCCCCTTTCCATGCCCTGGAGAAGGTGGGGTCCCCCCACCGCTGCCCCAGGAAGGAGCTTTCAGGAGCGATAAACGCACTGATCTCTCTTACGGGCGTCCTTCTGGGGTCTCCCCAGGCATCGCCACCCCTGCATCCGCCACTGCGGCCCCAGCCCAGACCCCCTCAACCATAGTCAACACACCCACCGCGCACAGTCGATGTGTCACCGTAGAAGAATTCTGATGTGATTTTGATGATTCTGCCTTTGAGCCCATTTGCCTGTGACTCGTGCACTTACTCCCCCAGCGGCTCCTGCCATGCCTTCACTGTCAGCCACACACCCAAGAATTCTTTCAAAGTGAGACAATCTGACCTGGAAGTGGTTTTCACCTGCAGTGATATGTTCATGGATACGAAACTTAGCAAGTCACGCAGTTGACCGCACGCTAGATTTCAGACACACTTGATTAAACACGGACTAATTTCCGTGTCGTCGTTTGCTCTTCGGATGTCGGAGCCAGTGAGTTTTATTTTCCAGGGTGTGGACATGTTGGTGGATCTCCATAGAGCTTTGAGGCCGCGGGGGCTGGGTTCTAGGGCCTAATGGCCGAATAGCCCTGCTGCCTCCAGCCCGGCGGCTCTGTGCCGCCCCTTCCCTTCTGCAGACCTGTAGAGGGTCAGCCCGCCTCCCTGAGGCACCACATCCAGGGTTCGTGCATGTCCCTCCTGTGGACGCTCTCGGGCACAGCATCTTCCCCATGACATCGACTCCTGCCGTGGGACCACGCCTTCTGGACGACCTACAGTATCACTTTTGCTTTGTGCTGATGTTGGTACCATCAGCAACAGCAGACTCTCGGGTGTGAGTTGTTTAGGTGGAAACATGGTTGTTGCACAGAATTCCTGCCACGTGTGTGCACCAACCCTGGGTCATTCCAGCGGGATTCAGGCCTGGCCGGAAAAAGGCTGGGGGAGGAAAGAAGTGGAGCTTTTTCTATCATTTTAGCCGCCTTGGGGAAAAGCACGGGTTGTCACGGGCCTGGCCGAAGCTGCGTTCCAGCCTCTCGCCGCCCAGCTGTGTCCTCTGGACCTCACCGTGGGTATGCCGGCGCTGACACCCACGGCCCTGTGTGATCGGCCCTCCTGCCTCTGTGGTGTGCCTCAGAGCCTTTATCCACGTGGTTCCACCTCTGTCTGGAATGTTCTCCTCTCCCTCTTCCCCTCTCCAGCCTCCCAACCTGTTCTCTCCTAGTCATGCGTTGGTCCTCCTCCTCCAGGAAGTCCTCCAGCCCCTTCCAGCTCTCACAGCACCATATCCTGCACGTTGTGTGACTGTTGGATTCATATTTGTTTTCCCGCTTGCCCGGTGTATGAGTTTCCCAAGGCGGCTATAACAAAGTACCACAGGCATCCAGATGGCTTCCAACAACAGAAATGTATTCTCTCCCCATTTCGGGGGATGGAACCCTGAGATCGAGGTGTCAGCAGGACTTGCTCCCTCCGAAAGCTCTAAGGGAGGATCTCTCCTCCCCTCTCGCAGCTCCTGGTGGTTGCCGGCAGTCCCTGGCGTTCCTGGGCTTGTGGCCACATCATTCCCGTCTCTGCCTCTGTGGCTGTCTCTCCTCTGTGTCTCTATGTCTCAGATCTCTTCTCTTTTCTGTTATAGGGACTCGTCATTGGTTTTAGGGCCCTCACTAAATCCAGGATGATCTCATCTCCAGCTCTGTAACTAACCATGTCTGCAAAGACCCTATTTCCAAATAAGGTCACATTCACAGGTGCGGGGGGCTAGGAGTGAACACATCTTTTGGGGCCCACCATTTAACCCACCACACCTGATATCTCCTTAAGGGCCAGGCTGGGCCTGGTTTGTTCCCTCCAAAATGCTAAGTACCCAGTCCACCACCGGATGCTTAGTAGGTCTTCAGCAAGCAGTGGCTGCGTTAATTTGCGACATAACGTGGTAGCTTCACCGTTGTCCCCAGTTGCTTCTGAACTTCAGCCCTAGACGGAAACCCAGTCTCCGTGGAGCAGGGAAGACCTGTAGCTATGTGACTTGACAGGGTCGCATCCAGCAGGGATCCTGAGAGCCCCAGGTGAAGCCATCTGGTCTACCCCAAAGGTCCTCGTTCAAAATCAAAATGCCCGCAGTGGTCCTTCCACGTGGGGCAGGGCAGACAGAGCCCCCTGGGGCCCCGCGGGCTCACACGCGCCGGCCGCCCTCGCCCGGGCCTGGCTTCCTGCAGCTCCACATTGACACCTCCTCCGGGATCAGGAGCTGCTGCCAAGAGAGCTTGTTCAGTGACGGACACATCCCGGCCGCCGGCTGTCATCGCTGGCACCTGCTGCCTCCTGGACCCAAGTAGAGGCAGCCTGTCCCCTGGGCCCGCTGTGGGGCCCCGCTGCGGGAACGGGAACCGTGGGCCACAGGGAAAAGCCACCTGATGCCTGGCCACCTGTGGTCTCGCGAGACAGACACCGGAGCATCCTCAGGTGTCCGTGGGCCCACTGTGCGGCCGGCCCTACTTTCCCACGACCCTCCTGTCTTGCTTCTCTCACCCACAACTACTGGGTGAGTGAGAATGTGGAAACCTTTAATGGTCTCTACCGTGTGGCTCCCAGGAGAGTTTTGACGTATTGTGTCTCCCAGGGTGGACGTGGCTCTATATGGCTACCTCCTGCATTCCACAGCGGCCTGTGGCCCCTACCCCTGGGTAGATGTACATGTGTGGACACCTCTTGCATGCTCCAAGGCGACCGATGGCCTGTACTTTATTTCTGTATGAACTAGAAAAAGGTGCCTGTCCCTTCCTTGAGGCACTTTACTTCCTTCTGTGCTGAAAGCACTGTAATAATTCTATGGTTCTATGACGGCCATGGTGCAAATGGTATCCTCCGTAGTTGTACTGTGCACAACCTGTACAGCTGTACTTGGCAGGGCTGGGTGCCCACCCCCTTTCCTTCCACAGCTCCTGCTACTGGAAGTGGGCAAAGGAGAGTACATTTTGGGTACAGTAAAGTGCCCTTCTGCCCCATTCAGAAAACACATTTGAATAGAGCACAGCTAGACTACATTTTTTTTGTTTAATCAACAAACACAGAATCTCACCAAGAGTAGATGTGCCACATAAGGAGATTCAGAGAGGACGGGGCATATGTTTGTTCCCCGGGGGCCCACAGTTAATGGGTTAGTGGGCGAGAAGGGCCCCATCAGAGGCTTAAGCAAGACTCGAAGGGACCCTCATGGAGAGAAGGTGTGATGTCGCGCCTCGTAGGGAGGATCTGGGATGGCTTCTGCCCAATTCAGAGTGCCTCCGAGTTAACCCGTGTTGGTGTTGGGGGAGGGCGGGCAAAGGGAACTTAGTGTACTGGGCAGGGAGGCGTTACAAAGGCCCAGTGTGCGGGAATTAGTGAGTTACAAGGCCAAGTCTAGGGCATTTCAGGGGAGTGGAAATGAGCTGGAGGAGACTTAGCAGGAAGGTTGGGCTGGGATCGGGGTCCCAGGCGAGGGAAAGGTGCAAAGCAGTGGTGTGGCCTGGTCCCTTGGGGTCAGGGACTGTTTCACTAAGCCCCGTCCCCAGGGACCAGGTGGCCCTGACTTCTGAGCGCACGCCGAGGTCAGCAGCATGGGGACCGTGTAGGTGACGAGGTCGTGCCCCCGTGAAGTCGGATCTCGATGCGTCTGGGCTGCGTCTAGAGAGCAGATCTGCTGCTACGGGGCGGGGCTGGCTGGGGCTGAGGTCCTGGCGGCCTCTGGTTCTCAGGCTTCAGCGCAGCTCCCGTGGCAGCCAGGTCTCAATGCCCCAGCTTCCGGACGCGGCCACAGCTGTTGTCCTGGGATAGTCTTTAGATTCATAAACCAGCAGATAGAGCCCTCTGGGGGTTTCTCCTCTGCAGGAAACTGCCTCCCTAAGGCCCAGAGTGTGGACTTCCTGGTCTGATTCCTCGGTGGCGGTGGGGGGGGGGGGTGGAGGAAATGCTACGTGGTTGTGCCGTTGGACAAAACGAGGCGTGAGCTCCTGTTTGAATGGAATCACCCTTCCGTTCCAGTTTCCCGTAGCTCTTCATGGATTGCTATAAAGATTGTAAGTTTCTAACGGCCGGGAACTGCCTTTGCCCTTTCGTCTTGGGCTCCCGGGGCCGAGCCAGCTGCATGCGGTAGGCGCTCCACGTTGCTGAGCTGCCCCTGCCCTCCGGGTATGCTTGGGAACTCGGACATCATCCTGGAGGCTTCTTCACTCGAAACCCTGTGTCTTCCTTCGGCCACCTCCACTGACACTGCTGTTCTCCCTGCTCGACTCCTAACTCGTGTTCACGCCCCTCTTGCTCCATTCCACAAACGTTATGGGCTGCATGGCCCTGTGCTGGGTGCTGTGAGCATCTGGAGTGATCCGGGAGATGAGGTCACTGCCTTTCACGGCCCACGTCTCCTGGGGAATTCGGCACTAGAGGGCACGTGGGGATGCTAATGAGGGCAGTGTCCCTCGTTATGGGGGCCTCGTCTCACTTGCTCCTCAAGGTCCCTAAGAGGCCGGTATTATTGCCCGCTCTTTGCAGGTGGGGAAACTGAGGCTTTGAGTAGCTAAGCTGGTAGGTACCTGACCTGGGATTCAAACCTGGGTCTGTCTGTGAATGAAGGAAAGAGGAGGTCATGATGGGCAGGGCCCGGGGCTGTTTGGATCCTGAAATAATGCAGAAGAGAGAAGTTAGGGGCAGTCCATCTTCATATCAGAGACCAAGGAGATGGGCATCTACTCAGCGAGCAGGACGGAGCCATGCAGTTTAGGGGCAAGACGGTGGTACTCGTACGTGTGAGTCAGAAAGTTCTTGGGTGGGTGAGGAGTGGCTGAGAGGGTTAAGGGAGGGCTCAGGAGACGAGGTCCATCATCAGCCTGGGAGGGGTCCTTACGGGAGGAGGGGCTTGGCCGTGCAAACAAGACTCTCCTCAGGGTGTCTTCTGATACTGAGACCTGCTGCGCACCCAGGCTTGGAGGGGTTATTTCATTAACTTCCATTGTGCAGAGCAGGACCCAGAGGCTCTGAAGGTCAGAGCGACCTTGGGTCAGAGCAGAGCTGGGATTTAGGCTGAGCACCATGTGATGCCATAGCTGTCCCTCACCTACCACAGCAGAACGTCCCTGCCCCGTGTGGTCAGTAGGGAGGTAGCCAACAAGTGTCCAGCCAGCTGCACCGCCCCTAACATCTTCCCCGGCATGGGGGCAGGGGACAGCTGGTGGGAGATGAGCTGGTGGGAGATGAGCAGGTCATCTGCCAGGCACCTGAGGGCCGAGGCAGGCGTGGGTGGCATTTGGTCCCTCGGGCGGAGTTGGCCCACGGTGGGGCTGTGCACCTGGAGCACAGGACAGGTCCACGTCGGAGATGGGCAGAGGCGGGCCCTGGGGGCCACCTGTGTCCCCAGGGGAGAGCAGGGCTCAGGACCCTCGGAGCGGGCGTTATCTGTCTGGAGTTTCAGGGAGCTGCCTGCTGGAGGCTGTTCACGCAGAGAGAAGTGCAGAGCAAGAGACCGTGGCTTCGGCGGCCAGGGCCCTCGGACAGCCTCTCCCTGGAGAAGCGGGAGCCGGTTGTACGGTTTCCACCTGCCCGGCACTAAATGACCCGCGGGTCCAGGGCACCCTCCCCTTTGAGAAGTTCAGAGAGGACAGAAGGGGTGGTGGGAAGGCAGTTGTGTCTGTATTCTGGTTGGGGGAGGCTGTGGAGACAGAAGGGTGGAGAGGCTTGGTAGAGGCTTGCTCACACAGAGCCCCCGCCCGCCTTGGCCCCTCCCCCCTCCCCTCCTGTGGTTCCCGGGTCCTGGCTAACAGCCAGGCCGGCCACCGTTCCTGATGGCAGTTACAGGAACAGCTCCCTGGGGCTCTCTCCTTCCACCGCACCGTCGTGGGTATCTCCCCATCCGACCGCACGGTGGTCCCGGGAGGCCCGTGGCTTGTTCTCACTGCCTTGTAATGTGAGGGGAAACTGAGGTTTAGAGAGCCCCGGCACTTACTGAAGACCAGGCCAGCCACGGACCGTGCCCATGGGCTCCCAAGGGCCTGGACTCCTGACCATGCTTCAGCCTATGTCTGGTGGGCTTGGGGGTGCTGAGCCAAGGGGCTCAGGGTCATGACCGAGCTCCCAGAGCTGGGGCTCCTGCACTTGGCAGCCTGTCCCTGGGGCAGAAGGCAGAGTCAGAGCCCAAGGACCACCAGAGTTCTTAGACCACCGTGGCGGATCATCCTGGATGGCGTGTCTGCAGGCTGTCAGGGCGTGTGTCCCCACTGGGCTTTCCTGAAAGACGGGGTCACCCTGGCGAGGGCCTTTGCTCGGGCGTCTGATACAGGGGCGGGGGGGCTCAGGAGGGGGTCAGGGTGCATGTGCCTTCTCCAGCTGTGTCCCCACCTCCCTGAGGCTCCCCTGCCCCATCTTTGCAGTGGGAAGTGTCCGGCTGCTGCCCATCACCTTGTCCGAGCACCCCCGTCCCTCCTCCTCCTGGGGCCACCCAATCTGGGTTCGCTGTGCTGCTCCCAGTTGGCTGCGTGCTGGGGCGCGAGCTTCCTGCAGGTGGCGGGCGAATCCAGCGCTGGGCAGCACTGACCTTCAGCTGTCTGGGCTTCGAGCCCGACAGCACATTGCTCCCACCGTCTGCTGTCTGCATCCCAAGGCCTCCCCTCTTGGAGACAGGGGCCTGATGAATTCTTCAGGCCCCTTGCATCCTTTCCTTCCTGGCCTCTCTCGGCAGGGCCCTTTCTCCTCCACCCAGTCCTCCTCCACCAGCTCCCTCGGACCCTGGAGAAAGCCTGTCCACGTCGCCTCCCGCCCCTCCTCCTTCCCTCTGCAGCCGCCTTCCCAGCTCTGGACTTACTTCCGGGGCAGCGGCGGAATCCTAGAGGGATGCAGCCCCCGGAAGATGGGGAAGGGCCCCAGTTTAGCCCAGGTCCTGTGGCCCACCGGAAAGTCCACGTCTGTCCTGAGGCCCCCAGCGCCTCCGGGGTGGACGACCATGTGGTGAAGCGCCTATACTGTAAATGATGGGAGACTTTGGCAGCCGAAGCAAAGTTGGAGCTTTTGGGTTTCTTTAAAGAAAAAAAAAATGCAGTTGCAGGAGGCAGCCGGTGGCTTTAGATTGTCTCTCAAAGGGGGAAACCTGTAAGCCCCCCACCTCGTCACCCCCCAAAGGAGGCCGTGTTGTCAGTGGCTTTGCTGTTAGCGGAGTGACCTGCCCCCTCCCGTTAGCAGCCCCCACCCGCCGGCACGCGGGAGCAGAGCCCCGGCCGCCCCCTCCGCCAGCCTGCGGTTCCTCTGCGCGGGATGACGCGGAGCAGCTGCCGCCGGTGGCACTGTGGGCTCCTCAGATGATTGTGGGGGCACCACCTGCACTCGGCCGGAGAGGGAGGGGTCGCTGCGTCTCCCGCTGCCGGCTCTTACAGGGAGCAAAATAGAATTTGATTCTTTTAAAACCCCTCCAAGAAGAAGGAAACAAAACTGCTGCCTCATTTCTCCTCCGGCTGATTTCATTTGGCCCCCCTGGAAGATGCATGGGGCCTGGGCTCCTTAACGCTGTCGCCCCTGGGTCCTCCGGGCCACTTACTTTCTTTGCTTTCTGGTGCCTGGAGCCAGCCGCTCAGCCACCGCGCGGGGCCTCCCCACCATGTATGACTCCTTCCTGCTGCTCGCTCCCGCTCTGCCTCTGCCTCTGCCTCGCCCCCCCCTCCGAGCCCCATTGTGCCGAGCCCGCCTATCCCCTTAGCCTGCCCCCCCAGCCGCCTCGCTCCTCCTGCGCCCTGTGCTGCCTAGTTTCCTCCATGCTGCCTGGATCCGGCGAGCTGGGGTGATTAATTGGCTACAATGATGAACGTCCCCGGCGGAGGATCGGCCACCGTGATGATGACAGGTTACAATAATGGTCGCTACCCTCGGAACTCTCTCTACAGTGACTGCATTATCGAGGAGAAGACGGTGGTCCTGCAGAAAAAAGACAATGAGGGCTTCGGATTCGTGCTCCGAGGGGCGAAAGGTAAGAGCAGCCGCTCCCAGCCGGGATACATTCACATGTTGTGTGTGTGTGTGTGTGTGTGTGTGTGTGTGTGTGTGTGTGCACGCCTGTATGAAAAATGTTCCCCAGCTCCTCGGCAAGAAGCCTTTTTCCTGGGGGCACTTGGTTGCTAGACAACCAGGTTCTTTAACATTCTGCCTTACTCAGACAACATCGGGGCTCCCTTGAGGAATATTTTTAATTTTCTGTACATAATATTGCTCTGAACCAGCTCTCTCTTTATCTCTCTCCCCCCACCCTTTTTTTTTTTTTTAATCGTGGGTTTAATCTATATTTTGCGGTTTAGTTTGGCCCAATTGTGGTTGGATTCAGAGCTCCTGGTCTCAGATACCCAGAATTACCCGGTCCTGAGTTCTGGGTATCTAGAAACTGCCCCATTCTGGGAGTGGGCTTCGGTTCCAAGTGCGGCAGCTGTCCATGTGCCAGCCTCTAAGGTGACTTTGCAAAGGAAATGTGGCAAGATGGTCCCCTCTGCCGTGGCCCGAGCCGGCTACACACACGTCACGCGGCCTGTGGCGGGGGGCTCCAGGGATGAATTCCACGGCAGTACATCCACTGCCAGCCCTTAACTTGGGGGGCTTCCCTTCCCAAAGAAAACAAAATGGCATCACCTCCCCATGAGAGAAGACATCTGTCCACCGCGTGTGTGGGTAAGCCATGTGGAAGTTTTATCTCGGAGCCTCTGTGCTATACCGGGGGTCCTGCACCTGAGCTGGGAGAGGCCTCCTTCCCTGGGCGGCAGCCCCACCTGCCCTAGGCTCAGGCTGCCCTGACAGCCATCTGTCCAGAGAGAGAGAGAAAAGATGCATCTGTCCCCATGTGTGTGTCCACAACTGTCTGTGGTGTTCGCTCCCCTCCCCCTGCCGAAGCCATCTTCACCTTCCCACCCACCCACCCACCCCCAGCCACTCATGACTACCCAGGAAAGTCCACCTCTTGTCCTAGAGTTTCGCTGGGCAGCTATTTGGGGCTCAGAAGCCGTGGCTGGCTCTGCCGAGGCAGGGGCCCAGCCCTCCCGTGGACGCTGGCCACAGAGCGGTCGCAGAGAGCCGGGCTCCCAGCAGAGAGAATTCACAAGCAGATCCCAAATCTGCAGCCACCCACTGGGTCAGCGTTCTATTCCGTCCGTGCTCCAAGTTGAATTCCCTTGTGAGTCTATGTAGATGCAAATTTGGCAAGTGGTTCAGTGTGGTGTTTCTGTAGCTCCGTGTGGTTATGGGGGGATCTTTTCCATTTTTAGAACTGAAAATGTTTAGTCACTGATGCTTTTAAAGAAAATGACAGGCGTGTACATATAGACATGTACAGCGGAACACAGTATTCAGGGTTTTCAGCAGAGAGGCCGAGACATAGGATGGTGGCACCAAAATGCGTCCGGCTTCATTGCTTCATTCGGTGTTGACCTGTGACTATGAGTGTCAAGCCCTTCCCAGGGGAGAGCTGGCCTGGACCACCCACTTCCAACTGGAGGCACACGGGCCTTCTTCCTCTCAGGGGCCTGTGGGGGGCTGGGACTGCCAACGTGGAAACATCTCCCAGGCTTGTAATGAGGTGTTCCTTGTCTTCCCAGCGGATACGCCCATTGAAGAATTCACGCCGACACCAGCCTTCCCGGCCCTGCAGTACCTGGAGTCTGTGGATGAAGGCGGGGTGGCATGGCAAGCCGGACTGAGGACTGGGGACTTCTTGATTGAGGTAGGGACACAGGTGCTTGTATCTTTCTGCTTGGGGAGAGCGCTGACTCTCTTAGAGTTGAGGTCCGTCGTCTTGGCAGCATGGCCATTGGGCCAGACTTGGGGATGCTCATGGAGACTGCTGTGGACTGGTGTCATTTGGTTATTTCCACCCAGTGGATGCCATTTCCTGTGGACTTGTGTGGGTTGTCTTTGAGGCCTTGGCTATAATTCTTTGAAGGGTGGGAATGTATGTGGAACTTGGCCATTGGTCTTGAAGGAGAAGGTAGAAGGAAGAGAAGTGTGGTTGCCCTGATGTCTGGGACGGGCCTGGATCTGTGGGTGCTTTCGTCGGGACCGTGTGAATAGACACCAAGAGGAGCTGCCACCCACTCTTGTGCCACAAGGGCAGGTTGGAAAGCTCTGTACTGTGGCTCTTGCTTGCATGAGGTCTGTAACGTTGGTGGCTAAGAGTTCATTGATTTGTAAGTTGCCGTCACTGGCCTGTCGGATGGATAACGGCCTTCAAAGACCAAGGAGCATGGGCAAGAGGGGAGGCTGGCATTGATGGGACAAAAAGGAAACTTTTAAGTTCAAATGCTTTGAAAACCTGCTTTTCCAAAGGAGGGAGTGTTCTCTTCTTTTAAAGAATCCCACAAGTGCCCATGTTTTTCAAGCTTTAACTGCAGTTGCCACATTGGTGTGTGTGAGGTGTCCGAGTTGCCAGCCCATCCGAGCTCCCTGCCTTTTTCGGGTTTAGGTGTTACTTTCAATCTTGTTGTGCAAAGGAATGTGTTACTCTTTGGAAATATTAAGAATAGAAGAACATATTGTACTTTGGAAAAATTATTTTTAAGAGGTTCAGTAAGCTCAAATGGCCCTCACTGGGAGTTCAGGTTTCTTAGAAAAGCATTCCTCGACATTAACCCTGACTCATCTGCACTGGAAACCCACATGCAGGTGGAAGGAATGGATACATGGTATCCAGCTGGCCACGAGGTGGTCCCCGCTATTGAGTCAGCCGGACACATTTCGTTCTGTAAAGGAAGAGACCAGGCCATGGGGAGATGGCCACTTGAAGCCATTTCTCTCCATTATGCCTAAGCTTCCAAATGTGCTTTTTGAGCTACAGTTTTGATCTCCTTAGTGTTTCTCAAGACGATAAGAGTGATGGAAATCCAGAAGGAAAGATACTATGGGAGGAGAGAGCGCCAGGTAAAATGGAGAAGATGCTTTAACCTGTTCCAGGTATCTTGTGTGGGTCTCATTTTATTTGACGAAAGATGTCTTTAAATTATTATTGACCTATCAGAGCCTGGCTCAGATGCAGAATGAGCTCATTTGGATTCGTGTCCATTTAAACTATGGATTGTGTGAGCAGAGTGATGGAGACGGGAACCCACCGTGGTTTCATGGGTTAACTTGGTTTGTAACCTCATGAAAATGCAGAGACTGGGTTGAATCATCCTCTGTAGGAAGCAGTTGTGATGTAAGTCCCCTTCCCGTGTGTGTGTGTGTGTGTGTGTGTGTGTGTGTGTGTGTGTGTGTCTGGAGAGAGAGAGAGAGAGGCTCCAATAGATTGACATAGCTGTTCCTGGTTCTTGGTTTTAAATAATAAATGAGAGCTGCAGATGCAAGAGCATCCCCCGTTGTTTGGCTCATCGGATTGTTTCCTTGATAAACTAGTCAGTAAAAGAAACGTGGGACTGCCGAGGAGCATGTGCTGGGCCCAGCCCTTTCCGGGGAAGCAGAGCCGCGCTGGGTTGGCGGACGTGTCCGCAGCACACTCCTGGGCCGGGTGGAGGAGGCACGCCAGCCGGGGGGTTTGAAGCCTCCGTGGAAGCAAGGAGCATTAAGTGCTTCTGTTTTCAAAGCACCTCCTTTGACATTGCTTTTAACCTCTGATATGCAAATATATTTGCCATTTTGGAACAGGTTTCATATTCTGGGTAACCTCTGAATTCCAGGATTCTAGGAATGGCTGGCTCTGGGATGCGTTAAGGCTCCGTTGGTGTTATAATGTCACCCATGACCAGAAGGAGGAATGGGCCCTCCACAGCCTCAGGCCCCACAAGGCTGCTTACCGTGGGTCCCACAGCAATGAGGGGGGACAAAGGATTGGCCCCTTGGAACCCTGTTCCTCCCAGTTCATTTCCAAGGCTACCTCATGGGTCTCAGAGTTCTCCTATAGATGCTTGGATTAAAAAGACTAAGCGTTTCCATTGAGTCATTTTCCTAGCAACCGGATTCCACCACTGGAATGTGAAAATCATTTACAGCCTATTAGGTGCATGTTTTTACAAACAGACAATTTTTCTATGTTCTCAGTGAAAAGCTTCAACCTTGGAGGGATTGCTTTAAACTGACTCACGCGTGTCTCAGGCAAATCTTCGTTTTGGCCAGAAGCCGTCCCTGGAGTCGGTGGGCTTTCTGAGCTCTTGGTGAAGTGCAGGATCCCCATGTGGAAAGCTGTCCCAAGTGCGGGCAGATCGTCCCCATCCCCCCCATTCTCCCTAGCAAGGCTTCTTCTCTCTCCGCTCTTTGAAAGGAACTCAAAGCATGTCAGATTTTTATTCTCTCTTTAAAAACGCACGCTGCAGTTTGAACCTTGGGACCAAGGGGCAACTTTTGAAGTGAATGTTCGCTCTTCAAAGTCTTCAGCATCCACAGAACTGCATTTTTCCTTCTTGGACGTTGTCAGAGCACCCTGACGTTGTCACTTTGCTGATGTCAGCTCCTGTCCTGAAGGGTTTTCTGTTTGGGGTGCTCACCCTCTAGAATTCATGTCTCTCCTGCCTGAGCATTTGGAAGGAGTCTGCTCTTTTATCATCCTTATTGTTTCTCTGTTGACCACACCCCCTCATGCCAAAAAGCAAAAGCTTTGAGTAAAGTGCACGTAAACGGCTGTCTTCCAATTGAGAGCTAGGAGATGGGTGGGTCCTAGAGTGCCAGTTAGGTTGTCATAAAAATTCGTCTCAGAGGTGGGGAAGGAGAAGTGGGTGCTCCGTGGAGGGGGGCATTTCAACATGGTGGCTCCGTAGACCATATGTGTCTACCATTTTCAGATCCCCTCCATGTGCAGGAATCCCCTGGATGGCTGATGACACTGGCACTGTCCCAGAGAGCTTTAGGAGGCAGTGGGAGTGGGCAGGGTGGTGGGAGCTGAGGGCCGCTGTGGGGACCTGCAAGGGAGAGCGATGCTTGCAGAGAGGTGCATCGCTGATAACCCAGTGACAGCCCAGGGAGCTGCTGGAGAGTCAAGTTCTTCTCTCTTGCAGGTCAAGTGTAAGGGTGGGGACCCCACCAGCCAAGAATGATAAAGGCCCACGTCCCTTTTGGTTACAACAGAAAACCCAATTCAAACTGGTCTTAACAATGGTAAGAGCTTGTCAGGGAATTCAAACAAAGGCGTTTAGAGGTTGAACCAGCCTTCCAGCATTGTTTGTTAAAGACCCCATCTGCTATTTCTTTGAGATCGTCTTGGTTAAGCCTCCTCACCCCCACGAGAGGGGGCAGGAGAAGTCGCTTATGAGGAGTGGTAAGGAGGCCGTAGATGGCTTGTGGATGACAGTTTTGCATCGAGTAATTAAGGAGACATGGGGGTTGGGATGTCACTTTGATATCCTGCAGGGACTCGCCAAACTGGCCCGCCAGCCTCGTCCAGTGAAACCTGGCTAGGTGTCAGTCACCTACAGACCTTTCAGAAGCACAGAGACCAGGTTGCCAGCCCGCACCTACTGAATCACGAGGCGGGAGCTTGGGCCTCGGTGTTTAGAACACTTCAGTGATACTCCCAGGGGTTCCAGTGGGCAGGCGAGATGATGACTGGCTGACCTAATCCGTGTTGGCTTCTTGAACCTCGTAATTCGGCATCCTAACTAAAGAATAGTGGCAGGTACTGTGCCAGTCTCCTCATCTTAAGACCAGAACTGTCTTTCTTCCACAACTTCCCCATTTGGAAGCCTAAGTTTTGTTTCTTGCATTACTTTCACAAACTAAAACATCCTATAGCTCAAGAATTGCTCATAATACAACCAAACGGTAAACATCCGAAGGGCAAACAACATTTGCAACAAATACGACAAAAGACCCACGTCCTTATTTACAGCAATCGAGGGTGTGTCTGCCAGTCCCTTGATTGTTGTCCAGTCCCCTCTGACCCTCACATGAATGCTATAAAACAGCATATGTTGTTACCCCCATTTTACAGATGAGGAAACTGAGGCACAGAGAGGTTAAATCACGTGCTCACAGTCACACAGCAGGTGAGTGGAGAACCTGGGATTCCAGCCCAGGCTGTCATTCAGTAACCCTGTAGGTCAGAGATTCCTGAGAGACACTTTGATGTGCTGGATGTGTAAATGGGCAAAGGGTAAGAGGAGAAACAAACAATGAGATGTCAATTTTTATTTTCAAATTAGCGAACGCTTTTTTTCTCATGACTGTGCCCGTCGCTGGTGACAGCACTCCTGTGTTGCTATGCAAAAGAATAAATTGCCATAAACTTTTTAGAAATCAATGTGACAGTGTATAACAAGAACCGTAAAGCTGAACCAGGAATAGTACATCTAGGAATCCATCCTAAGGGAATGATCTCAGAAAAACAGGCAGAGATCACAGCGTAGCAAAAAAATAAGGGGATGTGAGCCTGGAAGGGAATGGCTAAGGGGACAGCATGCATCTGCTATGGATTTGTAAGAAAGCATTTAAAATTATGCTTGCAAGTTTTTAATACCAATAGGAAATGGGTTACCTTATATTAGGTGAAAAGGGCAGAATCAAAATTATCTGTACAATATCATCTAAATTATAGCACCTCCCCCCAAAATAGGCATAGAACAAAAGGAAAGGAAATATTAACTCCTGGGTGATGGGATCTTGCGTGATTATTTTCGCTTTTTTCAGACTTTTCTCAGATTTTCCAGAATGACAATATTAATTTCATAAATAGAAAATTATTCCTTAGAAGAAAGCCATCTCACGCAGGTGAGTGGCATCTCAGCCTCCGTGACCAAGGTGTTGCTGTTTGCTTTCAGGACGAGAACACCTTCCTGGGCGTTAATTATTTTCCTGGGGCCATCACTCACCAACCCAATGCAGTTCTGGGGGCTCCTATGGTTTTTGTGATTGTTTTCCTAGCCCTGAAGTGGCCCATCTCGTTTCCGTGTTAATTTCCCTAAATAGGTTTTCCCTTGCAATTAAAACAGGCAGCAATATCCTTCATCCTTGGAAAGTGATGCTTGAGTTTGCTAATTACTTTTTTCTCGTATTAAATGCTCGCACTGGATATGGCCTGGAACTGTTTTATAATCTCGGTTTGCATTGAAATGAGGACGCTAAGAGGATGCCCTGGTGTTTTCCTCAGAGACTATTTGAGTATCTTATAAAATGTTTCTTAGGCTGGTACTTGGGAATGGGACTTGAAAAATGTAACATTGGCTCTAGCTCACGTTGGCCTAAACCATTAGGTCCATCCCAGCTGGAGGTATGAACAATTGTTACAACCTGGTAGTAATCGGGTTGGCATCTCCCAGCTTCAGAATTACATATTACACGGAGGAGAGGAAATGAAGTCAGGGTTATTCCTGATCAGGCGTTATGCACATTATTAATCAGCACATGCTTCCTGAGTTTCAGTGTCCCCATCAGCAAAATGGGTGGTTGTGAGAATTAAGTCACCCAAGGTGAACTGTGTGCTGCCTGAGCTCTGGGCATGTGGGCTGCTGTTAGCATTGGTCTTCTTAGTTGGGAGAAGGTGGAGGGTCAGCGGTGCTGGGCATAGAGTTGGCGTTCCATCAGTGTTTGCTGTTGATCATTATCTTGTCCTTCATCATCATTAATGATGGCTGACTCAGAAGAGGAAACCAATGACTATTAGTTGAACAAATAGTAATAATGTCATAGTGAGTTATAATAGTGACAGGTGATTGTTACCATGATCATTTCAAGCACAGAGAAGTGACAGAGGACACCCGCCACATGTCAAGCACATACAGTTGGGCACTTCCAGCCAAGAGTGTACTGGCCATAGCTTCTCGGTGCCTCTCTGTGGAGGGGATATCACTGATGCAGGCACCTCCCCGCCCCACCCCCAAGCCCCAGATATCTCTGGCAGGCATGCTTCCAGATTTGGCTTGAACCTCTGCTCCAAGGGCACTCACTGCCCTGCTCAATTCTGTTTTGGCACGGGTCTGGCTTTTAGGTAATCTTGGAATTTCTATTCATGATTCCCATTTTGCCCTCTAGCCACAAATCCCAGCACTGAGGCCAGAGCCCTATTGTGGTTTCCCTGACGCCCGCATCCTTTCAGTCCCGCTGTTCAGCCACAGCACACAGCTCACATTTCTCTATCTTGCCTTTCAGGATATTGTGAGAGGCTTCATCACATGCCCTGCTGGTGGCCCACATGGCCAATCTAAGAACTCTGCCCACTCCCTTCCCCTCTAAAATTCTCAGTATCTTATTTAAATCATTTTAAATGGGTATTTAATTCAGTAACTAAGTTAAAGACCAAATGCCAGCTGATATAAGCAGGAAGCTAGAGCGACTGGCAAATTCTTGACCTTCAGTCACGTGGATACTTCGGTTGTCAAGTTTTGTTGGCTTCACGTTAAAGACAGTCGGGGCCTAGTGGCTTTCCTGGTTCCCTCTGAGCATGGGGTGTTTCTGTTCTGAAGCTTTGTGGCTTCTCGCTGTGCTGGTTTTGGAAAAAGCCTGCGCTCCCCGGCCAGCTTCCCACTCCAGCTTCACTGCTTCTGGGCTGCCTGAACCTGGGTCAGTGCAAGAGGGAAGGCCGTGGCCGTCTTGACCCGCCTCTCCATCCTCCTTGCCCAGCCTTTGCTGAGGTCTAAACTTCTAGCCAACTTCTCAGTGATGGTTAAAAAAATTCCTTTAGTAGCAAATAAAAGTCAGCACAGAGGAGCTCAACTGCTTTTGTTGTTTGCCTTCCAACGATGCCAATGCCCAGGGTAAACTGCTGTCTTTACAGTCTTGGCCCTCCAAGTCTCCATTGGGGTCTTTGCTCCCCGAGGCTCATAGCACTGGGGTCTTTGTTCTCTAAGGCTCATAACACTGGGGTCTTTGTTCTCTAAGGCTCATAACACTGGGGTCTTTGTTCTCTAAGGCTCATAACACTGGGGTCTTGGTCTCTGAGGCTCATAACACTGGGGTCTTTGCTCTCTGAGTCTCATGGTATTGGAGTCTTTGATTTCTAAGGCTCACAGCTTTGGGATCTTTGCTCTCTGGGTCTCATAGCACTGAGGTCTTTGCTCTCCGAGGCTCTAAAGAGGCCACTGATCTGGGGGAAGCCCCTGGAAGGCTGGGAGGCTGGACCCCTTTCCTGCACATAGCCATAGCCCCTCCTATACCTAGGGAATGGTTTACTTTGTCCTCCACGTTGGCTGGGAACAGGTGGTCCAGGCTGAGGAGAAGCCCAGAATCCTTCTGAGAAGGTGGATGCAGGCGGTTTAGCTATTGCAGATCTGAAGTCTTGGCTCGTTTGTTTTGGGGTTCTAATTTGAAGCATCAGTGATTTCAATTTCAGGCTAAAAAAAGATTCAGAATCACTTCAGGGGACCACGGCTGCTGTGCTCAAGGCTCTGTGGGACTGGCAGATGGCAGTGCACTGGGTTGGATAGAGACGGAAAGGAGCCACGGTCAAGGGCACAGGCTGTGCCGTGTGATCTGGGTTTGAATCCAGGCTCTGTCACTTCTTAACTATGTGAGCTTGGGCAAATCCCTCATCTCTTGGCCTCAGTTTCTTAAACTGTAAATAAAAATGTATGTGAAGCACGTAGCATAGTTCCTGGCAGAGTGAGCTCTCAACAATTGGTAGCAATTGTACAAGTCATTTTTGCAACTTCATTCATTCATTTCTGCAGCACCCATTGGGTGCCCACCAGGTGCTGGGCTGGCCTGTGCTGTGGGGAGAAAAGACGTGAATCAGACACAGTTCCTAGGGGAACTCAGTCTGGAAGGAGGGCAAAAAGCAGAGTATGGTGAAGGCCTCGAGAGAAATCAGGAAAAGAGCTTCATGAAAGAGATGGTGTTGGCACTGCGCTTTGATGGGTAAGTGGGGTTTCTGTAGGCAGAAGTGAGGAGGGAGGGCTCCAGAGAAAGCTTAGGAGGTCAGGAACGTTCAGGGTAGATTTGGAGAGTGGCTGGATGTTGTGGAGCTGGGGATGACTTGGGCTGGTCCAGGGAAGGCCTGGAATGTCACTTTCAGTAGGTGCAACTATATATGGCTGGCCAGTGGCAGGGAGCAGTAGAGGGAAGGATGTGCACCGCTGGACCTCTCCATGGTGCTGAATCTCTCCAGGGCATTGGATCTCTCCGTGGTGCTGAATCCCTCCAGGGTGCTAGATCTCTCCATGGTGCTGAATCCCTCCACGGTTCTGGACCTCTCCCAGGTGCTGAACCTTAGAGCCAGGAGGATGGAGCCTCCCTGGAGAGAAGGAGCCTGGTGGGAGGCCTCAGCACTTCCTCTCCCTAGTTCTTTTCACTTCCCATCCCTGTGTTCTGCATCTTTGGCCTTCCTGGGCACAGGAGCTTATTATTCAGTGAGTGTGCTTGTCTGCTTGGTGGAGAAATCTCTTCTGTGTGGAGGAATGAAGGGACCAATGTGGATGAGCATCTTGCGGTGTCTTCTGTTCTAAACTAGCCTTCACTTCATCACTGAGATCTCAGCTCACATTTAACGTTCTCAAAGAGGCTCTTCTGAGCACACTTTGGTGGCCCCTGACTCTGACACTCCTGCTGTGTGCTTCCTTCACCATCAGAATCACCTCCTGTGTTGGATGGTTGACTTACTGTCTCCCTCTCTCCCTCACGAGAATGCCTACTCCCTACAGGCTGGAGAGTTTGCTGGCCTGGTTCCTATTGTGTGTCCAGTGCCCAGAACAGTGTCTGATGCATAAAAGAGACCTCAAAACATGTGTGCAATGCTGGACACTCCTAGGAAATAGATGCAAATTTTACAGTTGATGAAACTGAGAGATTAGGTAGCCTGCCAGGGCCCCACAGGGAGTGCTGAATCTAAGCTGACTCCAAAGCTTGGGTCTGGCTGATGCCCTGGGTATATCCTGAGTCACTGAGACATAATCTTATAACTGTCTTCCTCAACCCAAGAGGGATGCTGTCTACCTGTCCCCAGTCTACACTGGGTGAGGTCTGCAGGAGGGATGGTGAGCTGAGATCTCCACATTGGAAGCTTCTGGTTCAGGGTTCTCTGATGTGCCTCTTGATTCCCCTGAAAGGAGCCCTCCTGGGTCCTCTCCACCTGCCCTCCCTCCCTCCCTCCCTCCCTCCTAATCAGCCACCTCCCACTGTGCTCAGCAGGCTCTCGTTAGCATTGATTTGTCTCTGTCTGTGATGCCCTTTTGTGGAAAGTTTCATTATACAAGTGGTTAGGTTGGCAAATGAACTGAAGGAAGGCCTTGTGCTAAATGCCCTGTAGGATCTTTTAATTGATGGAGTTTGTCAATCCTGAGAATTAGGGTGTGTGCATGCCAACAATAAATAGAGTTGAAATGAGCAGGGGCGGGGAAGGGGATGCAGAAGGCCACGGTTATTATCTGATGCTGTAGAGTCCTGAAAATAGTCTCCTTGCTTTGGTGCCGTAAGACCAACAACCCACCAGCAAATTTTCCACATCCCTCTATTCTGGACCTTTGGTTTCCCATAACAAACTTGTCAGTGCACCTCCTCTGTGCTCGGCCCTCTGTGAGCAGGGCTAGGGGGTCATGGAGATGAATGGAGGCCGCCTCTGCCCTCGAGGGGCAAAGTTAGGAGGGGGAGAGAGGCCCATAAACCTCCATCGGGACTCTGGGCTGGGGCACAGAGGGAGGAATGGGTTATTTGGACGGGTGGAGGAGGTGGCCCTCTCTCCCTGGTCTGCCGAATGTTCCACACCTCCTCCCTAGCACTTGCCCACACTGCTCGCTTGCGTGCTCTCTCTCTCTCTCTGACTGTTACCCCTCTCCTGCCTCCACCTTGGTAACTCCAGCTCACCCACAGATCTCTGTTTAGTGGCCCCTCCTCAGGGAAACCTCCCCAACAGTTCCCCAAGACACCTGCTCACAGCACCTGTCACTGTCCCTGCCTGTCCTGAAAGCTCCATGAGATAAGGGGCCAGCCAGAGCCGAGCACATGGCAGGCACTCAGTCAGTATCTGTTAAATGATGGAAGGCACCACAGGGAGGGGGCACATCCTGGATAAAGGCTCAGAGGCAGAAGCATGTACGAATGTGTGGGAAACATCAGGAGGCGCAGGGAGGATGAAGAGGATGGGCGGCCAGGTCAGGGAGGGCCTTGAATGCTGAGCCGAGTCATGGGGTCCTCACTCTGTCCCTGGAGCAACCTACCTCGGACGTTTTAACAGGGACTTCCATGGCCTGCTGATCACCAGGCTTGGGCCTTGCTGGAGAAGAAAGGTAGACGTAGAGAGACCAGATTGGAGGCCATTGCCCTTGAGAAGCAGGACAGAGCAGGGCTTTAAAGCACACTCCCAATAGACAGCCCGCCAGAGTCCGAACCCAACTCCTCTACCTACACGCTATGTGGCCTTGGGCAAGTTACACAACCTCTCTGTGCCTGAATTTCCTCATCTGCAAAGTGAGAATAAGAAGAGCCCCTATCTCATAGAGTGTCATGAGGGTTAAGTGAGTTTGTATGTGTAAAACACATAGAAAAAGCTGATGTGAGCTAAGTAGTATATGCAAGAGGATCCATTACTATTATTATTGCTGTTGTCGTTGGCCAGTGGGAAGGACGCAGAGCCTTCTCAACCAGACAAGGTCCCTCTCTCCCCTGAGGCATGGTCTCATGCCCCGGGAATCTCACCCTGATGCAACTGCCATGATGAGATCACGTGTGAGCCCTGCGAGGGCAAGGCCGGCTTGGCTCCACTGGCAGGAGGATGCCCAGTGTCAAGCATGGGACTTGGAGAGATGGAGTTGGGGATGAGAGAAGGAAGGTGGGAGAGCAATGATCTGCCCATGAGCCAACCAGAAACCATCCGCCATTCGTGGCCACCCCACGCTGCAGGCTGCCAGGAACCAGGAGGTGCTCGCTGGGCCTGAGTGGGGAGATGCTGGGACAGGCCGGCGCCTGATGGCCTGGCTCCTGACACAATGACTTAAGTTTCTGAATTTCCCCCAAACAAGGACATTAGAGTGGACATCCCACCCTCTACATCATTCCTGCTGTATTTTTGGCGTCATCCTCCCCACAGCTAACCCACGCATCACTAAGCGCTCTATGTCTACCACCTCACTGAAGCCCTATCAGAACTCTGTGACGTGGGTTCTAACCTTGTCCCCTTTCTCCGATGAGGAAACTGAGGCACAAAGGGGTCAGACCAGCAGTCTCAGAGTCACAAAGCTCCTGTGTGGCCCCGGCGCTGTGCTCTAAGTGTGTCACACTCCTGCCCCTCTGCTCATGCTCACATTAGGATGGGAAGTCGGTCCCGAGTCTGGTTGCTGCCTGGGGGGCTTCCCTGGTTCCTCTCCTGCTCCCGCAGTCTGTGCTCCCTTCACAGCTCCAGGGAGACTTTCCCGTTGGCACTCTTCAGGAAAATCTGGTCTTTGCCATTGCCTGCAGGACTGTAAGTCTCCTGGCCTCCGTGCTGATCCAGGCTGACCCCTGCCTCCAGCCCTCTGCACATTCCCTCCCTCCGCCCAGGACACTCTCCCCCTTGTGCTCACAATGGCTCCCTTACATCAGGTCTCTGCTCATGTACCCTTTTCCAGACCTTCTCTAAATGATGTAAACCTCCTCGAACCACGTGCTTCTATTAAGGGGCATTTCTCTTCCCATCATGGCCACTTGTTGAGTGCAGATAACACAAGGATTTGTTGAATGAGCCCTTCTGGAACCTGAGTCCCATCAGAGGGCAGGGCCCTCATCTCGTGCCCTGGGTCACCCCAGCACCCCAGAAGAACAGAGTCTAGCACAGAGCAGGAGACTAGGGTATGTCTGTCGATTGAATGAATGAGCCATATTCCTGGGCCTGGCCCGGAGGCCAACTCCCATGAGGACATCAAGAGGTCTTGAGAGCACATGCTGGAACCTTCCATGTTGGAGAGGGGGTTCCTCTCTCCAAGACCCCCTCCCTCGGACCCATCAGGGCCAGAAACTTGAAAAGGTTGACTGACTTCCATCAGAGACGACCAAAACAAGCCAGCCCTGCCATGTGAGGTTCCAGAATTCTCTCTCAATGCCCACTCAAATCTCAAGGAGTTTATAGAGGAATGTGTGCCCCTTCTCTAGAGAAATTTTAGGGATTTAGAGTAAATTCTGCCCCCATATATGCCTGGTGATCTGTTTTTACGTTAGTTTTATTTCTTTGTGGTTGGGGTAAATTGTGTCCACACAGATAAAATTGGGAATACAGAGAAGCCAAAGGAAGAGTCAGGGGATGCCGCCAGGAGACAGGGTTACTGTAACGAGGTTTATCTTCTCAGATTTTTATTTCTTTATATGTGTCTGTTAGAGAAACATTTTGTCACATGTGTATCCACATGTACTTTTTTCATTGCATGTGTCTCTTTTTATTGTGGTAAAATATGCACACCCATAAAATTTACCATTTTAACCAAGTACACCATCCTTGATGTTTAGTACATTCACAATGTGGTGCAACCACCACCTCTATCTAGTTCCGGAACATTCTCATCATCCCTAAAGGAAACTCCGTCCCCATTAGCAGTCACTCCCCATTCCCCCCACTTCCCTCAGCCGCAGGCAACCACTAACCCATTTTCTGTCTCTATTGATTTGCCCGTTATGGGCATTTCATAGACATGGAATCCTACAATATGTGGCCTTTTGTGCCTGGCTCCTTTCTTGTAGCCTGATGTTTTGGGTTCATCCATGTTGTAGCCTGTGTCAGCGCTTCATTCCTTCTATGGCCAAATGAGATTCCCTCGTTTTGTTTACCCATTCATCAGTTGATGGACACGTGGGTTGTGTCTCCGTTTCGGCTATCATGAATGATGCTGCTATGACCGTTGATGTACGTGTGTCTGTTTGAATCCTGTTTTCAGTTTTCTGGGTATATACGTAGGCGTGGACTCGCTGGGTCATATGGTAATTCTATGTTTATCTAAACTGCTGACCCAGCCTTGGTTGAATCTACAGGCGTTCAGTGAGCACTTGGTAAATGACCATTTTGTGCTCAGCCTGGCGGAAGAAGCAGGAGAGAGAGGACCCAGCCACTGCCTGTGGAGACAGAACCCAAATGCACCAGCAGCGCTGCTGGACAGCGTATGCTGACTGCAAAGAACAGAAACAGCGGCCATGACAGTAACAGTGGGAAGTGCTCGCTTTTCTTGAGCTCTTCCTGTGTGCCAGGCTCCATTGACGGGATTTCACGTGCATGAACTTGCTTAGGGCTCAGTTTAGTTTAAATATTCCTATCAGCTTCTTTTCTGCACAAGGAAGCTGGGGCACAGAGAGGGGGACTCACTTGCCTGCAGACACACAGCGAGTGAGTGGCAGAGCCAGGCTGTGGCCCAGGCAGGCAGCTGCTTCAGAGCCTACACTGTGAATTTCTCCACCACACAGCCTGGAATGAGGGGTGGAGTAAGGGGACCAGCCAGGGAGGCGCCATGGTGGACCGGAGGGTTGGGGAAGGCTTTGTGGGGTTGGGGAGAGCAAGAGAACCGGCCTCCCAGCACTGATGTGAGCACGAAAGGAGACTTCCACGTAAAGCGTCTTGCCCAGCACACAGCTAACCAAGGGCAAGGCCTTGAGAGGTGGGAGATGGAGGATGGTGGGGTGGGGGCTTCTCCCAGGGCTGTGACATCACGCGAGCTGACCCAAGGGAGGCGGGACCACACCTTGAAAGGCTGTGCCTCCCCAAGGGGGTGGAGGGAGCCTGTGTGGCCTTGCTCCTGCGTGACTCTGGGCACGACCTTCACCTGGCTGGGCCTCGGTGTTCCTGTCTGTGCACTGGGGATAAAAGTAGTCCCTTTATCGAGGCCATTATTGGATTGAGACAATGGACCTACTGAAGCCAGTGGCCACAGTGAGCTCTGAGGCTGAAGCTGAATTTCGTGACAGATTGGACGTAGACACAGGCAGAGGAGGCAGAAACAGTGTGTCCGAGGGGGTCGGCAGCCTTATCCTCCAAAGGCAGGAGAGTCGGAAGGTTTTCATTAAGGGGACACTTGGGCCTGTTGACCCTGGAGTTGAAGGGCTCTGGGAGAGGCTGAGACGAGATGGGAGAGCCAAGGAGGACCAGGGGCTGGAAGATCCAGGTGACCACTGGCGGGCGTGGCAAGAAGGATCATGAGGACGGGATGTGAGGACAGGCCAGCACAGTTCTCACGGGGAGGATGGGGCTTGAACCCAGAGCTCAGACTCGAGGGCTGCGGTGTCCCCTGCCGTGTCTCTTCAAGGTGGATCCTAGCACCTGGCCCAGAGGTCCGCCATGAGAGGATGAAACAGTTCAGCACTTGAGGGGAGGCACTGACTAAGCGGATTGAATGTCCATGAAAGGCCAAGGTTGTAACTGGTTGGATGATCCTTGTGGGGCTTCCTGGAGGAGGTGAGGGGAACAGGGTCTTTCAGCATCAAGGGGAGTTGGTTAAGGATGGAAGCAAAGCAAGGGTGACCCATCTCCTCAGTGCTCCCCAACTGTGTTATTCCAGAACTTTCTGTACAACTGACAGAACTCAATACAAGCTGGCTCAGCATGCTGAGGGAATTTATTGATTCGAGTAACTGAAAATCCCAAACATATTTGGCTTCAGTGTCAGCTGGATCCAGGTGCTCAACGATGTTCCCAGGATCTTGCTCCCTCTCTCAGTTCTGGTTTCCTCTGTGTCAGCTTCTTTCTCGAGCGGGTTCTCCCCACACAGGTGGTGGCTGCAGTCTCTAACAGCTCCAGTTTCACATCCTGTCAATCAAGAAAACCCAGCAAAGAGAGAGCATCTCGTTGGCCTGCCTTGGGTCACACATCCATCCCTGAGCCAATGACTGACTAGGCCAGGGGAAGGTGCTGAGGGACCAGGCTGGGTCACATGCTGTCCCTGGAGGCGGTGGGCTGGTTCAGCCTGCTTGGCCACGAGGACTGAGAGTGGAGCTCAGTCCTTGGAGTCCTCCCTTAGAGTTCAACAGAAAATAGTCAAGCATCTGGGAATCCAAATGGTGGCCCCGAACCTCCACGTTGCGGTTGTCGAGAGCACGGAGAAAAGCGCTTACTTTTAACGACATGTAGAAAGTAATGCTGTCATCTGTCCAGCATCCTTTCATTCATCCATTCGTCCTGTTAGTCAGTCAATCAGTTGAGGATGCAACTTGTTGCTTCCCACTCACCCTCCTGCCAAAGAGGAGGGGGAGTCTTCCCCAATTTGGTCTCCTTTGTGATGCAGATTCTAGAAGAAGGGGAGAGTCAGGACCAAAGAAACTGAGGAAAGAAGGAGCTTTGGGCAGAGCTGGCAGGAAAAAAAGGGATGGAGGGGCGGAGGCAAGGCTTGAAGAGACGCCGAGGGCTCGTGTTTATACACAGGTTGTAGGAGGTGGGGCTACTGAAGGATGTTGCTTGGTGCTTTAGGTTAGATCCCTTTCAACAGTTGGAGAAGTTCCATTAAGGACTGGAAATTCTATTACTATCCATTTGGTAGCTGGACTGTAATTTTTTGAAAATCGTTTTAGGCACAGACTGGACCACATGGGATCGTGTTGTATATCTGGGTTATATATCTACAGACTTATTTTGAGCAACTATTGTGTAGGGCCAGGCCTTGAGCTAGTGGCTGGGGAAAACAGAGATGAATCAGACCTGGTCTTTCTCCCCAAAGAGCGTGGAGTTACAATCCATCTCCTCACCACACACAGCCCTGTGCTCAAGCGTGCCTAAGCAGAGAGCAAGAATACTGTTTGCTCCATCCGTATTTTCAAAGGGAGGGCAGGAGTGAACACATGAATTTGGGAACAGGAGGGACCGAGGGAAGACTGAAGCTCCTGGCTGAACCAGGCAGAGCTGGGAGGGGGGATGATGTGTGTCAGGAGAGATGAGCTGTGGCCACACTGTACCATTAATTTTGAGAGTAAGGGGCTTGGTTGGACCTTGGTTTGTGGGGGTCCCAAACATGTCATAATGAGCCTGTGTCTCAGTCAACTCAGGCTGCTATAGTAAATTACCATAGACTAGGGGCTTAAACAACAGGCATTGATTTCTCACAGTTCTGGAGGCTGAGGAGACCAAGATCAAGGTGCCAGCTGGTTCGGTTCCTGGTGAGGCCTCTCTTCCTGGTGTGCAGACGGCCACCTTCTCACTGTGTCCTCACAAGGCAGAGAGAGAGCTCTGGTATCCCCTCTTCTTATCAGGACACTAATCCCATCCCAGAGGTTCCACCCTTGACCCCATCTAACCCTAATCACCTCCCAAAGGCCCTACTGCCAAATACTGTCACCTTGGGAGTCAGGGCTTCCACAGAGTAACTTGGGGATAATGCACACATTCCGTCCAGAACAATGTGCTTGGGAAATGAGGTCCTGGGGCCTTTGACCCGCCATGCAGGGCAAGGTCATGTCTGAAACAGCCTGATGGACTCATCTTTCCGGCCAGGGGGAAAACAGTCTCCCCAGCCTGAAACTCATTGTCCTGGTTCAGGGAGACCCAGCAGCCCCGGAGACCAGAAACGCCAGCGTCTCAGCGGGTGGCTGGGGTCCTCACAGTGCTGGGAATAATAACACCAGCACCCTCTGTCTGCTGAGTGCCAGGACCTCCTATCTCCCTCCCTCCCCCGTCTCAGGGGAAGGGTGACAGAACATCCTTTTGCACACCAGGCAATTGAGGCTTGGGAGTGTGACTTTAAGAGGGAGTGTTGGGGCAGGACTTGGACCCGAGTCCAGCTCCAGGTCTGTGGCTCTTGATCACTGTGTGTCCTCCTGGGGCAGGAAAGGTGGCCTGAGGTCCGGCGGGGAGCCTGGCCGCCTGGTGCTGGGCCCCCGCCCCCCCGGGGCTCTGCCGCCTCTTCCTGGCGTGAGGCGAGACTGGGACGTGTCGGTCACTGAGCACGAGGTGACTCAGCCCGGGGGCCTGGTGGCGGGCGCACTCATCATGACCTTGCCGTTAAGGCAGCCTTCCAGCCCCTGCAGCACCCGAGTGGGGTCATCAGCGGTCGGTTTCCATCCCATGGCCGGCCTGGCCTCATCTGTTCCAGGAAGAAATTTTGTTTGTTGTCAGTTAATTTCCCGGGATTGTTTTTTAATGAGGCTTCCAAATGGAGTGGCCTGATTTGGTGTAATGGTTTGGTTTTTTTTTTTTTGAGAACAGGCTGTGTGCCCAGCAGCCCCCGTGGCCAGCCCTGTGGCCCCTCTCCATACGCCCTGCCTCAGCCCACCTACGCCAGAATTCCGTGTCCAGCAGGACAAACCTTGTCCACTTGGTCCGCGCCTGTGGGGTGCTCTCGTGCTGACCTTTTGATGAACTGCCTGCTTCTCCGTCATCGGGCTGGTCTGGGGTCACCTCAAAGGGAGAGTCACCTCCTTCCTCATTTGTTTATCAAGACACAGGTGCTGGTCTTAGGACAAGGCACGGGCTATTGTTTGCTGGGTCAGTGCGTGACGGGGGAATCAGTTGAATGATCACAGGAAACGGGGCCTCAGGGACTGGGAGGTTTGGCCGGCAGGTCTGGGCATAGGTTCTGATCGTCCTCTCTCCAGCTTTGCTTAGATGAAGCCTGTCTCTGGGAATCTCCCTAGAAAGGTGCACCTTCGGAGGTCAACCTTCCTCTCTCACTTACAGCAGGAAGGGGAACATCACCACCTTGCCCACCTTGCCCAGGGCAGGAGCTGACCTGGAGGAGGGGCTGCAGGCCCTGCCCTGGGATGGGGGTCCCTCTCAGTTCTCGCCACTGCCCCCGCGTCTAAGCTGGGAAGCATCAGGAAACGGAGGGACAGGTACCAGGAGTTGTGAAGTTGGGGCAAAAGGAAAGGAGCACTGTGTGACTCCACTCATATGAGGCCCCTAGAGGAGTCAAATCCACAGACAGACGGTAGGAAGGTGGGGGCCAGGGGCTGGGGGAGGCGGATGGGGAGTCAGTGTTTAATGGGGACAGAGTTTCAGTTTGGGAAGATGAAAAAGTTCTGGAGATGGATGGAGGTGATGGTTGCACAACAGTGTGAATGTGCTTAATGCCACTGAACTAACTGTACACTTAGAAATGGTTAAAATGGCAAATTTTGTGTTACGTGACATTACCACAATTTTTTTTTTTTTTTTTTTAAAAAGGAAAACAATGTTCTTGACTCTTTTTAAAAACTTTTTGAACAATAAGGCTTTGCCGATAGACCTCGGGCGAGCCACACCCTGTTTCTCGAGCTCTGAAGCAGATCACAGTGCGCCCTGCCCACTGCACGTGGTCCTTGGTTCAGCCGAGGCGGGGGGCCTGGAAGTGCTGTGTGCGGCGACCTGAACCCACTGTGAGGGGCGGACGTGCCCCTCACAGAAACAGGCAGGTTCGCGGCAGCACTCTTTGAAATGGAGAAAAGATGGGAAAGACCCCAGCAGCCTGGCAGTAGGGGTGAGGCAGAGGGGTGCCCACATCCCGCTGCCTCCTCCTGCGCCCCCAAACCCCAGCTCAGAGGCCCCCAGAGGCCCCCATGCCCTTTAATCTGCTTTGTATTTATTCCCAGCCCTCCCTAGCACATGGCGTAGTTTCTATTCACATCTTATTGTTGGTCAGTCTTCCCCCCATGGCCTGTGAGCTCCAAGAGAGCGAAGACTGTCGTTCCTGCTCACCTGCGACAGAAGACACCTGGCCTGTGGCAGGTGCTCCAGGAATCCTTGTCAGAGGAACAGAAACTACGCAGAAGTTAAAAAGAAAGAGGAGAGTATGTATGTCCAGACGCAAAGCGGTCCCCAAGACGTGGGTATCCCCAAATGACAAACACAGGTTTTAGAACAATCGCTACAGGAGGATAATATTTATCCTGTTTTTTTAAAGTATGCAAAAATACTATCTTATTCTCCAATACTCTGAATTTCCCCAGGGAACATAAATGTGTGTGTAAGAGGTCTGGACGGCTCCACACCACAAGGGGCCACCTGGGAGGAGGAGACGGGTGTCAGGTGAGTCAGGGGATTCAGCTCTTCTGGAATGTAACCTTTTCTAAACCTGTATCCCTTGCCTAATTAAAAGGAAATAAACCGGCAAGATTACAGCTCTCAAGCTGAGGGATGCCGCGGCTTTATTCCTGGGCTCTCTAAGGACCTTTGTCATTCTTAGCCACCTTCAGCGGGTGAGACTCAGGAGTAGATAAATCTCCAGGAAATGCGTGCCCTGTTTGTGTCACTTACTGTTCCCCAGAAGACGAGGGGAGGTGTCGGGGAAGGTGACGGAAGTGGCAGCCGCCTCCGCTCTCAGCTGGTGTGGGTACAAGGGGACACGTCTTGGCTTCACCTCAGTTGCAGTTAGAAGGTCTGAGTTACCGTCCCCACAAATCCCCCAGAACTATAACTCCATTCACAAAAGCGGTTCCCAAGTGGCAATCCAGTGTGTCACCGTTCGCTTGGAGTTACCGCTGGGTGCCCCTTTGTCACTAACTCGCTGCTTTATTCACTCACTGTCTCCATCCTGGTCATTTCCCCCCGGTGCCACAATAGTGGATTGAAATTCAAATTGAATGGAAAAGTCAAAGTGATAAGGCTTACGGTATTTTCAGCCAAGAAAATCTACCTGGAAGCCAGCCTGATTGCCAGTTGCTGCTCAGAATGGCTTTCCATCGAGCAAGATACAGGACGTATTGGGATGGCTTTGTCTGGTTTCCTTTTAAAGAGACCCTGATGGCAAAACCTTGTAAATCCACCCAACTGGAAAAGCCTGTGAAATGCGGCTTCCCTGAGGAATACTGGCGACATACAGCGGCCCCAGCCCCTGTCCTGATCTTCCCCATCCTGGCGTCTGGCGCCCTGCGACCTTCTCCCCGGCCCCAGGAACTCCCAGGGAAGAGTCTGAACTTAGTCACCCGGGAGTGAGACCCGATGACAATCCCTAGTGCAGACCCTCACCCGGGGGTCGTGGTCCCCTTCCCAGAGCTTAGCCGCATTAGACCTGTGTCAGCTGTGGAAATGCTAGATGCAGTAACAAACAGGCCCCAGAATGAATAATGGAACAATGGAAGTTTATTTCTTGCTCCTCTGAAGTCCCAACTGGATGCTCCCAATGGGCAGCCAGCTCTCCTGGGCACACATCGCTTCCACTCATGTTCTGTTGACGAGAATCAAGTCTCGTGGCCATTCCTCACTGCAGGGGAGGCCGGGACCTGCGGTCTCTGTGCTCTGTAAGGAGAGCAAGTGGTGAGTCTCTGCCGTTGACCTAGAAGGGCCTTGTACTGGATCCTAGTGGACAAACTTAAGCACTTTTAGGAGAAATGCATCACAGGAAAACTCATTGTTAAAAAAAAATTCTGTATGTTATCTGTTGTTACTTTTCATTAGGGAATGGCCAGGACACGACCTTAGCTGTCTGAAATTTCATAACTGGAGCAAAGAGGTTCTTCCGTCTCCAAGTCCTGGGTGGGATGCTGGTCACTTGTGCTATCGGACTGTCATTCTTGTGCCCATTCTACAGATGAAGACATTGAGGCTTTCAGAGGTTGGGCGGCTCGCACAGACCTCCAGAGTCCAGACTCGAGAGTGCTCTGTGGGAGGAGGACAGGGCAGCATCCTGCCCTGGACCCGCTCGACCTCCTCCCTGACCTCCAGCAGGAGGGGCAGCTCTGTGTGCACAGGGGGGCAGGTCTGCTGAGGCTGGAGGAACGAGGCGGGGCCAGGAGGGTGGGTCTCCAAGAAGAAGACTGCAGTGTGGGCCTGACCTGGTGTGCACCCCCCTCTCCTACCCCTGCCCGCAGCAGGCCCCCATCTCCATCACACGTCTGTGCTCCCGAGTCAGGGCTCGGGCCTCAGCTTTGTGCAATTCCAACATGGCAGAGGGGTGAGGGAGCCCTCTGGGGCCTCTGCTGTAAGGGCACTAATCCCATTCGTGAGGGCTCCACCCTCACACACCGTCGCTCGGGGGTTAGGACTTCAACATACGAATTTGGGTCAGTCTGTAGCAGCCAGAAATAGAGATTTTTCTAGGAAACCTTCCCGTTGCCTATGCTGCTAATTATTCAGATTTATTATTGTTATTGTACAGGAAACTCTAGGTAGACTGAAAAAGCAAGGCCTCCTTGGATTCAGTGGAGCATCTCCCAGCAGATCGAGTCGTTTTCCCTTTGTTCTGAGCCACCCGGGTTCATTCTTTGCTTCACAGAGAGGAGGCCGGGTCGGGGGAGGGGAGGGTCAGGCCGACTCTCTAGGATCCCCGCTCACCAGTGACCGTCAGCAGGGTGACCCTGGGCTGAGCCCCTCCTGCAGCCCAAGTGTCCTCATCTGTAAGTGGGGCCGGGCCGGTGTGTGGGGGTAGGATTCCGTGACTGAATGGGCGGTGCATCCAGCACGGAGCCTGGGCCCCAGCAACCCGGAGCTGTCTCTCCTCTGGCCGGCTCTGGGGGTTTCCCTTCCTGGCAGCACGTTCTCCGTGCCGGCAGCCAGCAGTCCCGTCCTATGCCAGCACGTTCCCCCCGGACCCAGAGCACAGACGCTCCCGCTCAGAGCAGTGTGGTGATGATTAGTGTATTTACCAGATTATGGGATCAACTTCTTTGCAGGAGAAAATTAGCCCCAAATTGCCTTGTGCCTCACAGCCCACCGTGGGCTGCCAGCTGGCCCGAGGGTGCCTTCCAGCTTCCTCTTGCTGGGCAGGGAGCGGTTACCTGCAAGTCCACTGGGGCAAGCCCCTGAGGGCCCTGGGCTCCGCAGGCCTGGGTCGGGGGGGAAGCAGACTGGTGGCTCACGGACCCCAGATGGGACTCAGCCTGGCCCACAGTAGACTCACTGACCCACTCGAGGCTGGCCTGGGGGCCAAGGTGGCCTCTCCTTGGTATTTCCTGGGCTGCCCAGAGTTTAGGGGTGCTGGAGTAAGGGGTGTAGGGTTGCAGGGTGCCAGGCGCAATCACAGGGCCCTGGCTTCCTCTCTGTCCTGGCCCTATGAGCACAGGGCAGCATCCATGCAAGCGCAGACCCCACCAGCTCCCATCTGTGAATCATAAACAAAGGACCAGGGGCCCGCTCCCCTGCGGGCACACCGGGGTCTAGTCAAGCTAACTGTGACCTTCTGGTTTACCTGAAAGGGCTGGGTGCTTGCTACCTGGTTCCAGTGCAGAGTGTTCATTTGGAAAACCTGTATTGAGCGTAAATTGTGTGCCAGTGGAAGGACTCGGCAAAGAATGGGGGAGCCGAGGCCCTGCCCTCCCGGAGCCGGTGTGCTGGGGGGACGGTAAACAAGTCAACAAACACCGTGATGGGAACGTGTGTGACGGTGTGGAGGGAAACAGGTACACACACACGCACGCACATATACATACATGCACACACTCTCTCTTTCACACACACTGTAGTCGGCCAAATAACAGCCACCCAAAGATCCTAATGCCATCTTATAAGGAAAAAAGGTCTTTGCAGATGTGATTAAGGATCTCGACGTGGGAAGACGGTCCTGGATTAGCCAGGTGGACCCTAAATGCCACCACGAGTGTCCTTATAAGAGAAGAGAGACACACAGATGGGAGGCTGTGTGAAGATGGAGGCAGAGGCTGGAGGGACGCAGCCACAGTCCGGGGACGCCTGGAGCCCCCGAAGCTGGAAGAGGCAGGAAGGACCCTCCCCTAGAGCCTCTGCAGACACCTTGCGACACCCTGATCTCAGACGTCTGGTCTCCTGAACTGAGAGAGAATAGACGTGTTTTAAGTCACCCAGTTTGTGGTCATTTGTTACCGCAGCCCCAGGACACTGACATGCACGCACTCACACACGTGAGGGTGCACACACTCACACACGTGCACAAGCTCGGATGCTGTGACAGAGGAACAGCAAGGACGGGGCCTTTGTCCATGGGATGGTCAGGAAAGGGCCCCAGAGGGGGTGAGATTTAGGCTGAAACCTGGAAGATGAGGGGAGGGCTCAGGCCAAGCAGAGCGGGTGGTGAGGACAGAGGCCCTGCCTGGACCAGGAAAGGGCTCTGTGTGTTCTAGAACATTCTGGGAGATCACAGATGTTCTAGACAAATGGGAAGGAGGAGCAGGTCTTCTGGGGCCTTTTAAGTTGCATTAAGGCCCTGGGCAGTGGGGAGCCACTGGGGTTTTTGAGAAAAGTAGGGACAACATCAAGGATTTAGGAAGACCCACGTGGAGAGCTGGCCTTCAAGAAATTACAACCTGCATTCAGTCCGTCTATCCTCTCCTTTTTTTTTTTTACAATTACATTTTCTAGTATATTTTTAATTGTGGTGTAAAATACACAGTAACAAAATTTACCGTCTTAACCATTTCTAAGTGTACAGTTCTATGGCGTTAAGTACATTCATAATGTGCAACCATCACCACCATCCATCTCCAGAGTTCTTTTCATCTTGCAAAACTGAAACTCTGTCCCCATTAAACGTTAACTCCCCATTCCTCCCCACCACCAGCCCCTGGCAACCTCCATTCTACTTTCTGTCTCTCGGGACCTGTTATAAATGGAATCATACAGTATTTATCCTTTTGTGTCTGGCTTATTTCACTCAGCATAACATTCTCAAGGCTCATCTATACTGTGTCATGTGTCAGAATCTCCTTCCTTTTTAAGGCTGCATAATATTCCACTGTATGGATAGACCACTTTTGGCTTGTGCATTCATCTGTCAATGGGCACTTGGGTTGCTTCCACATTTTAACTGTTGTGAATAGTGCTGCTGTGAACATGGGTGTGCAAATATTTGTTCGAGCCCCTGCTTCCAGTTCTTTTGAGTATATACCCAGGAATGGAATTGTTGGATCAAAGGGAAATTATATGTTTAATTTTTTTGAGGCACAACCATACTGTTTTCCATAGCAGCTGCACCTTTTTACTTTCCCACCAGCAGTGCACAAAGTTCTGCTTTCTCCTCATCCTTGCCAACGCTTGTTATTTTGTTTTTTGATAGCAGCCATCCTAATGGATGTGAGGTGGTATCTCATTATGGTGTTGATTTGCAAAATGACTAGTGATGTTGGGCATCTTTTCACGTGCTTCTGCATTTCTCAAAAGCGTGGTGTCTTTCTGATGAGACCCAGTGCCTCTGTCCCACCTGAGCATTCAGCGTGGTCCCTCAGTGGAGTCTGGAACCCATCCGTCGTCACATTTCCCGGATTGTCTCAGAAAAGCCCTTTCACAGCAGAAACTTTGACTCAGGACTGAACGTGGCACTTGGTAGATCTGTCCCCGAGGTTTTCCAGTCTAATCCATCTCCCCTCTTTTTCCTGCCGTTGGCGTGTTAGGGGCCTGGGTTGGTTGGTGTAGGCTGCCCCACAGGCTGCATGTATCTCTCCGCCTCCTGTGGTGTCATTGACCTGTTCTCCGGTCCCTCCCACTTCTCGTAAGTGGAGGTGAGCCCCGTCACACTGGGCCCAGCAGCACTGTGTGCGTCATGCCTCATCTCATCAGGAGGTGTTGAGATCTGGTTCCCCCTCCTTGGGTGACGGAAGCCGGTCCCACGAGATCGGGCGGTGATGGCTGACTCCTCCCAGGAGTAAAGCTTCCCACCGGCCTTTCGCCCACGAGTCCCCATCTCCAGGGTGGGCTCTGGCCGCATTCAGGAGTTCGTCAGGGCTGGCGAATGGTGGTTTCCTAATCCCAACATTCCTTCCACAGTCATTACCTGGGATTCTTTAATCAGGAAGAACGTTCCCTTATCAAATAAAACTGTTTGCCTAAGCCGAAACACCATTTGTACAAGAAGGCAAAATAAATGCTTAATTCTTTCCTTTTCATTATCCAGTTTCTCTGTAAGGAGTTGGTGCTCCTGTGATCTGCGCTGGTTTGTGCGGCTTTGGTGAAGGGATTCTCTTTCTCTGTCTCTCTCTCTCTCAGATATCACTATGGACCCACGATTTTGTACAGTCGATGTGACTAAATCAGTTGCAGGCACTGCTCTCTTTGACGCCCAGATTGTCTCATCTTCGCCCAGTGGCAGCCCTCTCCTGCTGGTGCGCAGGTCTGGGGAGCCCAGGGCCTCTCAGCACGCACCCGGGACTCTCCCCGGCCCTCCTGCCCGCTCAGGGCGAGGGCCTCACTGGGGTTAAAGGGGCCCAGATAACGCTCTGTCTCTCAGAGACCCAGCTTCCCGGGCCCCGTTTGGCTGAACAATGTCCTCTTTCTGGTCCTATCTGCCCCTCCCAGTTGCCTTCTAAATCAACGTGACCTTATTTCAAAAATAAAACAGTAATTTTTTTCTGAAGCCCTGCTGTATACTCTTACTCTGTTTTTCTTTTTGTAGAATATTCGTCATAGTTAGCATACTTATTGAGTGCTCCACATGGGCTGGGATGATACCAGGCGCTCAGCATGAGTTCGCCACCATCCTGGGAGACAAGGGTCTCCAGGCAACGTCGGATGTAAATGGGGGGGAGCAGTATTTTGTTGTAAAAGGAGGTTCTATGAAATAATCAAAATTTGGATTTTCGTCAAGTAGAGAAAGGAGCCTCTTGGTTGAACCAAGAACGTGGGTCTGGCTCAAAGGGTCTCTCCAACCTCCCCTCCCTCCCCTGTGGCTGTTCAGAGTTAGGGGTAGAACCAGGCACACACAGCGTGGATGTCGCCGCTGGAACCCTCTCCGGGCCACTCGGCCCAGCCTGAAGAACAGATCACATTAGAACGTTTAGCATCTAAAAGTAACATTTCTCAGAACAGAGTGAGCATTATCACTATACTTTGAAAACATTACGTCTTCAAAGTCATAAATTTTTTTTTTCAAAAATAAGGGGAAATCTAATTAGTGAGCTTCCACATGGGATTCTGAGAAACGTAACATAGTAAATTACCTTTGGAAACCGCTCTCCTTTTCTGAGACTGTGTTTTCCATGACGGGCCGCAGAGGGCCAGCAGAACAAGCCAGAGCGTGATCCAATTACGGCAAAGATTTCAGCCCCGAGGCTCCAGCCTGGGAGGCCTGGCGGGGAGGCTGGCCGTCCCAGAGAGGGGCTGATTAGATCAGAGGACACTGCTCCGTCCTGCGCGGGATCTGTGTGTTTACGACCCCATCTGCTCATCCAGGAAGCGTCCCCCCACCCCTGCCCCCAGGTTAGGACAGATGCCCGGCCCATGCCCCACTGCAAGGGGCACCTGTGCTGTCATGTTCCGGCACCTTTATAATCACCTGCTGTGTCATCCGCCCTTGCACAAAGCTCGGCCTGCGTGCCTGGCTCCCAGTGCTCAATGAGTCAGTGTCCATCCATCGACTTTGCTGAGTCAATTAGGAGCGAGGCCTCCAATTGCCATCCCCGTGATGGAGAAGTCGGATGCTGAGAACAACGGAGCAGGACCACAGTTTTGGCGGGGGGGAGGGGGGCGTGCACACATGCGTGGCCCCGGAACATTCTGATAGCACAGCCCCAGCAGGCTCCTCTCAGATTTCACTTAAATATGTACTTGCACAAATCCAAGAGCCCAGGAAAGCGCTAGACTGCCTTCCTTCATTCGTAAGCAACCTGGGCGTTATTTATTCTAGAAAAATCAACTCTGCTCTTTCTAAAGGCCCAGCAGAAGGGGACCTGCCTACTTCTTTGGGCGATTCATCAGGATATCTGATTTGCTTCTTCGTGGCCGGTCTGCAGCCGTCTTGCTGCCGCTTAATCCATTCCCGCGCGTCCTCGGCTGCCTCTTCTGCCTGCGCGCCAGGGCCCTCGCGGGTCACACTCTGGAATGGAGGCTCCCCGTCTCGCCACCACACCCCCTGGATGCAGCCCCTAGACACCGGCCAGTCTTGAGGAAGTGTCAGGGGTGCCCGATGGAGGGACGGAAGAACGTACAAGCACAAGTCACTGTGTTCGCCTCCTGGAGCGGTTGTAACAAAAGGCCACCAACTGGGGGCTTCAAACGACAGAAACATTCACTCACAGTTTTCGAGGCCAAAAGGCTCAAGTCAAGGTGTCAGCAGGACTGCGCTCCCTCCGGAGGCTCCGGGGAGGGTCCTTCCCGCCTCTTCCAGCTTCTGGGGGCCCTGGGCATCTCTGGGCTGTGGCCGCTTCCCTCCAGCCTCTGCCTCTGTCATCACGTGCCCTCCTCCTCTGCGTCTCCTCTTCTTATACGGACCCCAGTCATTGGATTAGGGCCCACCCTACTCCACTATGACCTCGTTTTAACTAATTACCTCTGCAAAGACCCTATTTCCAAATAAGGTCCCATTCCAAGGTTTGGGGTGGACATGAATTTTAGGGGGACGCTATTCAACTCATTACATCCTCCTTTCTTGAAATAGCACACAATTTCCAATTTGTTTTTTCCTGAGGAATTGGTCAAGTGTTTATTAAATCCGCTGAAGTAAAAACCGTATCATGAGGGTCTGGGGGAGGGGGCCACCAAGGCATGGGGGCCAGGTCATGGGGGGCAGAGGGGCAGCGGCAGGACAGAGAACAGGGCCAGGCCAGGCTGGCTGCAGGGCCTCGAGACATTGGCTTTGCACACAGATCCGTTGCTGTTCCCTCCACGGTCCAGGCAGCACTGGATGTGGCCCCCCTCCCTTTGCTGCCCTTGCTGTCCTCGGCCTTGGCCCGCTGGGTCCTGTCCCGGGCCGGCCAGCCCTCTGGGGCTTGGGGCCACCCTGCCCCCCGCCATCTGACCTAAGGGCCTTGCATCCCAGGCCAGCCCTCAGGGTGCTTTCTCTTTCTCTTGGTCCGAGCACAGGCCCCCACCCACCCCACGAGCCTCGGGGAGCTGCCCAGCGTGGCGGTGACCAGGGTGGGGCAAAAGTGCACTGTGTCACATCCCCGGGCTCAGGGCATTCCCTGGTGCAGTCCTGTTTGTCTCTTTGGGGCTCATCGTCGCCTTTGGCCCAGTCACGGCCCAGGGTGGGCCTGTTGGGTCTGTGGTCCCTGCAGGAAAGACACCGCAACACCCAGGCCTCAGCAGGTCAGCCGCAGGCACCAGGCCCCCCAAGAATCCCTCATGTGGCCTTGGAGCTGCTCGTCCCCACCCACCCCCAATCACCCCACTCCCTGGAGAAGCAGCCGCGATCCCCCACCATCCGTAGGACCAGGCTGGGGAATCTTCATTTCTCCTGCGACACGGCTTTCTGGGAGCCCCTCAGACCACCTTCTCTATCTCGTTGGCCAGCACTGCTTGTCTCATGGCCACTCTAGGCAGTGTGGGCAGGCTTAAAGCCGGGGTCATTGCCTCTTCCCCCACAAGGCAAATCAGGGACCCCATAGTGAGGAAGAAGAGGAAGCTAGAAAGGGTGTCAGGGGACTGGATCTGCCATGGAGCTGACTGCCAGGCTCCTTGTGGTACAGCTGGGGAAACTGAGGCCCAGAGACGGGGTGGGGCTTACCAGTCAGGAGGGGTCAGTGGGGAAGCCTGTTCACTGCAGGTCTCCCTGGACTCTGTGTCCTGTCCCCAAGCTCAGGGGGGACTGACAGGAGTGGACGAAGTGTCCAGGGCATTTGCAAGAGGTGATTTCTGTTAGGCCTGCTGCCCCCTCCCTGCCACGTCATGTCTGGTCGGTGGCAGCCTGGGGTGGGTACGTTTTAGTGGGAGGGGAGAGGGAGGGAAAATGGCTCAGTGGAAAGCACGTCCAGGACCTTCTGGGCGGGATGCGGGTCCAGGTCTCTTCCAGTGTTGGGATGTGGGGTGGCTTGGAGTGCCAATCGGGAGAGAGCCCCCAGGGGCTCAGATAGAGGCCAGGGAGGCTGTGCACCCCCAGGCCAGCCCGTGTCCCCACCGAATTCAGGCTGCAGTGGGCACGTGAGCCACCGTGCGTGCCTGAAACCAGCCCTCTCCGAGTGCTGGCGCTTCCCTCCCGGGCTGGAATTGACTCCAGGATTAAAATTAATTTCTCTTCCGCTTCACAACAACAATTGTGCAGCCTCTCCCAAGTACATCCTGTCTTTGATTGCACAGAACACACTCTGCCGTGTCACACTGGGGCCCAGAGCCCCAGAGCTGGGATTATTTACCCAGCCGGAGCCTCGAGTATTCTGACAATGCTTCTGCACCCGTCCCCTCTGCCACTCAAGTGGCTCTCCCAGAACCCGTCCTGGGGGTGCAGGGGCGGAGGAGGCAGCTGCAGCCTCTCAGGGGCTTGCAGCTCAAAATCTGAGGACTGACGGCAACTGGGTGTAGACGGCTCTGCCTGCAATGGGCTGGGCGACCTCTGGCAAGTCACCTGATCTCTGTTTCCTCGTCCGCAGAATAATGAGCTGGATACCTACCTCTGGGGGCTGCTACAAGGTTCGAACAGACCCAGGTAAAAAGCTAGCTTGGCATTGTATACAATGTATACAGCGCTGTATACAGCGCCTGGCGGTACACAGAACCCTCCCACCAGTCTTCACCGGACTGTGTGCCAAGCAGGAATGACTAGGCCCACTTTGCAAAGAGAGAAACTGAGGCCCAGAAACATACAAGAGGGTGGGGGAGGAGAGAAGGAAGGGGCCTGTGTTTGCTACCCCACCTCCTTCCTCCTTCCATCACGTAATAAACATCGCTTCTGTCTCCACCCCTGACGTCAGCCCTCCCCAGAGCCTGCGTTACCCACTCACTTCCCCCAGGGTCCTCCTGCAGGGTCCTCCCCCACTACCCCCATCAGAGCTGAGCTCCCCGAGTTCCATTCCTCCAGGACCTCCCGGCTTAACCTGTGGACCCCACCATGCAAAGGTGGGCTTACCTGATAAGAGACTGAGTTAAAAGAAATCTCCCCTTGCTAGGGATGTTGGCGTTTTCAGGGGTGCCCTTGAGGTGTGACACCAGCCAGCCTGTAGTGGTCAGGACGGCCGAGGTCAGGCTGCAGTAACAAACACGCCCGAGATGGCAGTCGTTTATTCCCGCTCGCTCTCTCGGCCTGCTGGCTCTGCTGCGCTCTGTTCCGGGGTGGTCCTCACCCGGGTGGGTTGGTGACTGTCTCCAGTCATGACGCTAGTGGCCGCGGCGGGTTGAAGGAGAATGTGATGAACGGCGTGTTGGCTCTCTACGCTTTGCCTGGAGGACACACATCACTCCTGCTCCCCTCTCGCTGGCCAGGTCTAGCCTCCGGGACAGGAGGAAAATTGGGATTCTAGTGAACAGCCCTAGTACCTACGGCAAAGCCCCAAAGCAGGAGCCTTTAGTGGCAGAACTCCTGACCAGATGGAGGGCTGGTGAGAGGAGATGCTTCGGGGCACAGGGCCTCCCCACGGCCGTGGCACCATGCTAACTTCTAAGCATCTGCCTGACCCATATGGCTGTGCCAAGGCCGACCAAAGGGCCTCCCGGGGTCCCGGGGTCAGGGCCCAAAAAGCAAATATGTGTGGACTGAAGAGCAGGTGATGGACATCTCAGTGCTTGCTGGCAGGGCTCCGCCCTCTGCCTGCTGGCCGCTCTGGGCATGTGGGTGTCGTGCCGTGGCTCAGGTGCAATACTTCTTCACCACCGCAGCAGAGCCCCCCGCCTTGCTCCAGGGTGGGGGCTGTCGGCCTTTCCTGCTTCTCTGTGAGTCTGCTGGGCGTGGGGCTCTGGTGGCATCAAGCCGGCCACCTGGGGGTTGTGGGGTTTGGCTAGATGAGGCCAGGCCCTAAATAGGCCGAGAGCACCAGAGCAGGAGCTTTCCCACAGGGTCTCCCTGCCTCTCGGTCCCCCGCTCCGTGCCACATTCAATGCAGATAGAGTGGCTGATACGTGTGTTTCATAACCGCTCCTAAATATAGAGTGCATGCGAAGTGACCTCCAGAAGCCCTGGGAAAGAAAACGCTTGAAATGTTTGCAAAGAGGCCAAGGCATCAAGTGGACAAGAAAACATGTCTCTGTAAATGGGCCCGGCACAGTGTTGCGGGGGGTGTTTTCCGTTGCCGGCTGAGTTGTGACTCTCGGCAACCGTCTCCTAGCAACGGTGGGTGCGGGGTACCAAGCGGCCCGGATGGGAGGCTGGGACACAGGCTGCCAGGGAGGAGAGCGAGGTGGAGCTGGAGGGAGGGGAGGCCCCGGAGGCCTGAAGCCCTCGGCCGTGCGAGCGGGCAGGGGTCCACTAAGACTCCGGACCCCCCATGTCCCGGTGGTCTCCATGGGGGTGAGTGGGTGGGGACTTCTCTTCCTCCCTTCCTCATCCCTCTATGTGGGCACTTTATACAAGCATGTCCTACATTTCCATTTTTACACCAAGGTCTTTTATTCCATTTCCTGATTTTGTCGGCAAGCAGCTGGGCTGGGGTTACTCCCAGCACGGCTGTGATCGACCTCTGGTAGATGCAGGGCTCAGGGAGTTGAGGGTCCTGGGTGAGAGAGCAGAGGGACAGAGCCCAACGGAGTGTCCTCCCCCACTGCCTGGGCCCCGGGCAGGTTCCCTGATGTCCGGGCCTCTGTTTCCTGATCTGTAAAGTGGAGGCAGGCCCACGCAGTGAAGAGCTGGCCTGACTCAAAGGGAGGTCTGGCCCTCACCTTCGGCTCCTGGGAGGGGATCCCTGGGCCCCTGGCTGATGACAGCGTCTTTGTTTGCCTGGGGCTTCGGCCACTGGACAGTCTAACAGTGTGGTTTGTGATGGGGGTTTGGGCCACAGCACATCAGTTTTGACCTCTGAAAGAGACTGGAGACTACGCGCATCAGCCCACACCTCTGGGAGGGGCTGGAGACTAAAGGGCAGCCACGTGGCTGTGTGTAATTGAGCCCCAATAAAAACTCTGGACACCAGAGGCTTGGAGGCATTCATGTGCATCGTCACACACCAATGCCGGGGGCTGGTAACACGTCCCCACGCCACAGAGACAAGGGACGCTCCATGTGTGGGCCCTCCTGGAATCTGGCCCACGCATCTCTGCCCCTGGCTGATCTTAATCGTATCCTTTCCTTGGAATAAACTGTAACCAGGAGTATAAAAGCTTTCAGTGAGTTTCGTGAGCCTTTCTCAAGGTTCATCGAAACTGAAGGTGCTTTGCAGACACCCCAAACTTGCAGCCGGTGTCAGAAGTGAGGGCGTTCTCGTGGGAGCCCTTCTAACTGTAAGCTGGCTAAACTCCTTGCAAGGACCGATGCCCGCGTAAGCCAGTGAGTGCGGCACCTGCAGGCCTGTGGTCAGCATCACCGTCAGTCAGGCCTTCCTCTGCCCCCCTGTGCGGGCACTTGTCCAGGCTCCGGACACAGCGAGGCCAGGACAGAAGCCCCCCTTTGTGTGGCGGGGCCCCGCAGGCCGCCGGGCAACAAGCAGAGAGACGATGCTCCTGGTGGTGTTGTTTGCCGGAACTGACCCACGGCGGGTGAGCGCGAGGACCAGGAGCAGGAGGGGTCCCTCCAGAAAGGAGTCGCCGAAGCCTGTGAGGGAGCAGCCCTTCCAGACCAGGGAGGGGTATTCCAGGCGGAGGGAACAGCCAGTGCACAGGGCCTCGAGGCACAGAAGGAAGATCCTGGGCGTGTTCTGGGAGCCAGAGACCTCCGGGAAGCAGACGTGCTGTGACGGGGGTGGGTGGGGGTGACACAGGTGAACTGTGTGGCTTCATTTGAGGGGCAGGGGAAACCTGGGGCCCCATTTACGTTTTGGAAAGCTACACTGCCCGTGGGTGGAGAGCAGATGCAGAGAGGCCGGCCCACACCAGCTGAATTGGGAGGCGAATGCAGGGCTGCTGGTGGACAGGGGAGAGGACTGGTCAGGAAGATGGCTTGGAAGGAGGGCAGACAGGACTTGCCAGTGACTCTTGCGGGAGGTGAAAAGAAGAATCAGGGTGACCCCTCGGGTTTGGCCTTGGGCAGCTGGGCAGATGGTGCGGCTTGCCGAGGTGTGAAGGCGGGGCCAGGACGGGGCGCGGCGGGGGGGGGGGGGCGCAGTTGGGAACCGGGGCTCGTCTCTCAGGCCGTGTGGTTTGCAGTGCCTCCTGGGTGTGCAGGTACGGGGCAGTCAAGGAGGCAAAAGGACAGAGTCGGGAGTGTTTGAGGCCAGGTGGCAGCAGGGTGAGCTGACCACGGGGTGAGTGCAGAGACGGGGCTGGGATCGAGAGGTGGCGTCCACTCAGAGGGAAGGGAGTGGCAAGTGAGAGGCCCACAGGATGACCTAAGTAACATGTCACTGGATGGGGCAAAGGGATGGTGGCTGGAACCAAGAGAGGTTCGTGGGGGAAGTAGGGACGACGACCTTCGAGAGCAACTGGGAGAGGAGGACAAGGAGGCATGTGAGGGGGCCTTGAGGGGCAAAAGGTCCAAGTGTGGGGATCAAGGTGGGGACGGGGTGGCAGGGCAGGCACAGACCCTGAAGGATATGCTGAGGAATTCACGTTTTACTTCCAGGGCAACAAGGGCTTGTGGTGGGCAGTAATACACGGGTGTGTGTGTGTGTTTCAGCTTCTCTGGCTTCTAAGGGAAGAATGGATTGTAGGGCTTAGTGGATTAGATAGTGTCCCCCCAAAACTCATGTCCACCGGGAACCTTATTTGGAAATAGGGTCTTTGCAGATGTAGCTGGTTAAGGACTCTGAGATGAATCATCCTGGATTGAGGTAAATCCAGTGACTAGTGTCCTTATAAGAAGAGGAGAAGAGACGCATGAAGCGGGGAGAAGGCCATGTGCAGAGCCTGGAGGGCTGTGTCCACAAGCCGTGGAACGCCAAGGGTTGCCAGCGGCCACCAGGAGCTGGGAGAGGCAGGCAACAGATGCTCCCTCAGAGCCCCCAGAAGGTGTGTTTTCAGACTTCTGGCCTCCTGGACTGGGAAAGAATAAATTTCTGTGGTTTGGAGCCATCCAGCACAGACCACAGGGTCTGTGGTTGTTTGTTATGGCAGCCCCAGCAAACTCAGACGGAGGAGCAGGAAGACCCATCGGAGGCTGTGTCCACCTCCAGATGTTGAGGTGGAAAGAGTCAGACGGCGGGTCCGTCCTGAGGGTAGAACTCAGAGATGGGGAACTCCTCGTCTTTTTCACACCGCTGAGCAGCCATGGAGCCCTTTGCGGAGACCTGGGACGAGCGGTTGGAGTTGGGGTGGGAGATGGAGAGTCCCACTGTGCCTTGTCGGGTTGAGATGCTCGCTGGACATCCAGCTGGCTCCAGATGGTGCCAAGGAGCAGTGGCCAGCTCTTCTCATGGGGCTCACCTACTGACCCAGTGACACACCTTCACCCAACATGCCTTGGGGACAGCCCAGCAGGGTGGGTGGGGGCCCGTCCTTGGGGGCACCAGGCTCAGTTCTGGAAGCTCTCAGCACAGTGTGGACAGAGCTGGAAAGTTTGTTTCAGCTCAGAGAAACCAGAGCTCAGAAGTCCATCTTCTCCCGTGTTGCCGGAAGGGGCAGCAGGCGGCCTTGGGCATAGAGTCCCACCCCTCAAATTCCCTCCCCCTCCCCAGCAGGGACCTGCCGCCTCCCGCCCACAGAAAGGATCTCAGCACACTCCTCAGGCCTGGGGAGAACAAACCTTCTGCTGGCCATGCTTGTCAGTCACACTTTATTGCACTCTGTCACTGAGCCATAAATCATGTGTTTCTCGGAGATTTTGCGGGTGTCACCGCAAAAGATTCATAGCAATGGTCCTCATCCATCTCCATCCTGCCTCTTAAATCCTCCTCGACCACGTGCTCCTGGAAAGTCTCCTTCGACTGTGGTGTTCGCCAGCGAGGGTTGTTTCGGGGACGTCAGACTCCAAACTGCCCCTGATTGGAGCCGAGTCCCTGTAGCTGGAGGGCCCGGGTTCAGATCCCTCTCCTCTACGTATTCCCGCCGTGACCCTGAGCAGGTTCCGGGACGGCTCCTGCCTCATTTCCTCCTCTGTAAAGTGGGCATCGGGATAGACCTCTCCACGTAAGTAAAGCACCTAGAACTCCTGCTGGACACACGTAGCCCCAGAAATGGGGCCGTCCTGGGAGATCACAGGTGGACTGGAGGGGGAGCTCCCCCTGACCGCTGTCATTCATGTGAACACGTGGAGGTGAAATCAGGAGGTACCGGGGATGGGTGCTGCTGCCATCCCTGTTTACAGATGGGGAAACTGAGGCCTGCTGGGTGTCTCACCTGCACCCACAAGTATCTCACTGAGTGCAGGTGCCGTAACAAAGTGCCACGGGCTGTGTGGCTTAAACCACAGACATTTATTCCTCAAAGTTCTGGAAGCTGGTGGTCGGAGATCAAGGTGCCGGCTGACGCGGTTCCTGGTGAGAGCCATCCTCCTGGTTTGCAGACGGCCGCCTCCTCTGACGGTTCTTCTTGTAAGACACTTAGAGGACACTAATCCTATCAGAGTAGGGCCCCACCCTCATGACCTCCTTTAACCTTAATTACCTCCATAAAGATTCCATTTCCAAGTACAGTCACGTGGGAGGTTGGGACTTCAGCATATGAATTTGGGGGGGACACGAGCATTCAGTTCCTAACAACACGCTTTGCACTTGGCCTGGCTGAGGCGAGACACGCGAGAATGAAGCAGCCCAGACAGTTATTTTGGGGCAGATGGAAAGAAGGCCCCCACGACGGAGTCTCAGTGCAAGGAGGCGGGGAGGGGGTGCCGGGAAGGGGCGTCCCCCCTCCACGCCCACAGGTGGCAGCAATGCCGTAGGAATACGGCAGCTCTCCAGGTAATACTAATGGGGTTACCTGCTCCGCTCAATTAAGTACTTCATCGACAGCCACCAAAACCTGCTTTTCTGCCAACCCGGCAGAGGCTTCTTAAAGGCAGAGAAATTACATTTTTGTTTGTTGAGGCCAAAGAAGGGTAATGATGCTTCTGCCTGGGGAAAGATAGGAACCAGCCAGTTTGTAGAGAGATCGGGCCCATGTCTCAATTAGGCTGGCTAATATGTATTAAGCTGGCTGATATTTATTCAGGCTTCTGAGATGCCAGGCACCGTGGGAAAAGCTTAACTTGAAATTCTCTTCCTGAAACCCCACAACCACCCCATTTCATGTGTAGGGACACTGAGGCAGAGAGGCGAGCTGGGGTGGGTGGACCTGTCACCCTGCAGCTGGTAAGTGCCAGAGATGTGGCTTGTTCCCACCCAAGTGTGGAGACCAAATGAAGTGAAGCGAGACACACTCTGGACCACCGGGGGGGAGGTATTCATGGTAGGGGGTGTTGGCACCCACGGACCTCAGCCACGCCGAGCCGAGATGTCGGCACAAAAGCCCCTTGTGGTCCAGTGTGGGTTTTCAGAGTCCTTCCCCTGCCACGTGGGGGAAGGAGTGAGGATGGGGTGGGGGACACGGGTTCTTAGAGCCCACGTCCTGCTATCACCGTGCCGGCGGGGCCCTTGGTCCCTGGAGAGGTGGGTCCTAAAGACGCATGTGCGTCAGCCACCCATCCTGCCCCAGCCCCAATTCCCGCATCCATCTCCACCCTGACCCCGGTATCACTCTCATTTCTGACACTTGAGGGTGCCCTCAGATCTAGCAGTGCCCAGGGTGGCTTTACAAGAGGACGAACCCAGTGACCGCCCTGACACTGAGAGCCTGGTGATGTCTGAAGTCCCTGGAGCAGAGGTGTGGATTGCCCATGATGGTCGCTAAAGACCCTGACCCCTAGACCTGGGCTAGCCCAGCAGGCAGACCAGCCGCTGCTGTGCCACCTGTCACTCAGTCATTCACACTTGAGTATAAATGAGTCCCACATCTTCAGGGAGAGCAGCCTTCCTGGGGGAGTGACAAGGCCGTGCCCTGTGCCGACAGCTAGGGCAGAAAGGCAGACCAACCCTCGCAGGCATCCTCATCCGGGGCTGGTCCTGGCTGCCTCCGTGTTGGGACAAGCCCTTATTTGGGGCTGTAGCCAGCTTTTAGCTCTGTTAACTGAGTCCTAGGGGGATTAAAGGGGAGACTTTTAAAAGAGCCACAAAATGACCAGAAGCTTACAACAAGAATGTTTGAGGACTGCACTAAAGACTGGAACAGAGTGTCTGTAAAAGATGGCAAGAGACAATGTGGAAGGAAGGACCCTGAGGCCTGACTGTGCCAGCCCTGCGGGGTCCCTGGGCTGTGGCCTCCCCTCCAAGCCCAGTCTCCTCTTAGTAGGACAGCAGTGTCTCCCCATGGTTGGCTGAATAATAGTCCCCAAGACATCCACATCCTGATCCCCCCAACCTGTGATGCGTTGCCATCCATGGCAGAAGGCATTTTGTAGATGTGATGAAGTTAAGGATCTTGAGATGGGGACATTATTTGGGATTATCCGAGTGGGCCCAATATAATCACAAGGGTCCTTATGAGAGGGAGGCAGAAGGAGATTGGACTACAGAAGAGGAGCAGGCAGAGATTGGGGTGATGCTGCCGGAAGCCGAGGAACACTGGCAGCCCCCAGAAGCTGGAAGAGTTGGGAAGGACCCTCCCCTAGAGCCTCCAGAGGGAGCCACCCCTGCGACACCTTATAAGATGATAAGTTTGCGTTGTATTAAGCCACTGAATTTGTGACAATCTGTTACAGCCGCAATAAGAATCTGATCCACTCCCATTCGGGTTGTAAAGTTTAAATGATTAATACACCGGAAGTGCTTAGAACAGCCCCTGTGGGGCTGGGGGCTGCCTCCCCTGAGGCATGGCCATGTCCGGAAAGCGGAAGATCCTTGAAGGAATCCCGGACCTGCAGGCAGGCAGAAGGCAGGGCAATGGATAACGGGGGGCAGTGAACAGCACCCACAATGATTCACCCCTCATCCATCTCCTGGCCGCCTACTGGGGTCAGCCCGTGCTGGGGTGTCCCAGTCCCCACGAAGCTCACCACCCCTTGCAAAACTGTTAGGATTGGTGGATTGTTCCATTTTAACTTGCAAGTCCTAGAGAGCCAGCCTCGGGGACATTTCCAGGCCTTTCCAAGGGTGGCTCTGCCTAGTTTCCCAGGCCCGGGTTTACTTCACCACATGCGATGAGAAACGTTCCGCGTGGTGTCAGCATTTCGATGTGGGCTAATTTAACCCAGAAGTTTGGTATCGCTCTCCAAGTCGCTGTTAATTCAGCTAGATTACTGTATTCGTCAGCCGCATGCCTGTAAGTCTCCAAGCAACCAGTCTTGTGTTCTGTGACTTAATTCCTGGGCCGCAGCCCCGCACGTTGCCTGCAGGTGAGGCCGGGCCTGGGGTGGGTCACCGGCGAGGGCCTTGCAGCTCACTGGACTCTAGGGGAAGAATTGCCCCGGAATCTGTGTCCTTGGAGAGTTAGGCGGGATGTGAATGCCATGAAGACTGGGGACTGGAGTCCTAAGTGGTCTTTCCCTCTGAGTGGGTTAGTTGTTACCTTCTGAAATGGCCTCCTCTGTGTATCATGCTGTTAACACCCCCATCATCTATCAAATCGAACTTCAGCGTGCCTGACATGTAGACGTTTTTCAGAGACCTGTTTTGGAAGCTTTGGTCACATACACCAGCGGGAGGCCCCTCCTCGATAGCGAAAACCTGCTGTTCATCCCGTTCTTTCTCAGCATTCACTCTGAGCTCGAACTGGCTCCAGGGCACATGGATCCTGGAAACCCGTGAGGGGCTCCTGTGTTTCCTCCAGTCTAAGCTGCGACAACGCTTCCCTTTTCCCACGCTCCGGGCAGCCCAGAACTACATTTGCATCTTAACCAGAGGAGGTGTGTGGTTTGTTCTGCAGCCCCTGGTTTCGGCACACCACTCTGGCTTGGAGTGGCCTTGTGCCTAGCGTTGTAACATTTCTGTCTTTCATGGCAGGGTTTGGCAAACACACAGAAACACACGTGCACACACACACACACACACACACACACACACACACAGGAGAATATGAGACCCCAACCCTAAAATATCTCAACTCTGGCCTTTGAAGGTGACATCTGCTGTCCCTCTTTCCCGGTGGCACCTGTGGCATCAACTTGCCCTGCAGATGGACACTCAGGAGGCCGGCTGCTCACCTGTTGGCTGCGTTAGGTGGCCGGCTTGGCAGAAGGCCTACCTGGGACACAGCCAGGCTCTGGGCCTCCCCAGGCCTAGAAAGGCACCCCAGACTCCAGAGCTGGGCGCTGGGGACCAGTCCTGGGCCTGCCGGAAACAGCACCCCGCACCGCCCTCGTGGGCTGGTCCTGTCTCCGTCTCCCTCTCCCTCCAACCCTCCCTCAGCACTGGGTTCAGAAGCACCCCTGCCCCCCGGGCACCGCCCAGCCTCTCACCTTGGACACACTGGTGCGCGAATATTGACCCTCTGCTTGCTCACCCCTCCTGGCTGTGGAGGGCCTCGTCTCGGGTTCCCCCAAGCTCGTCTCTGATCCTCTAGCAGTGCTTGTCCCCATGTGTGGTCACCAAGGGCAGGGCCCTCAGTAAATATTTATGGGAGCAGGAACAATCGGTCGAGAGGTCTGTTAGGTGGAACTTGATCAAACTGCCGATATTTAACCACTTTGACCTACAACAGTGCTGCTTTCCCACGGCTGCGCCCAGTGAGAGGCTGAAAGGCTTGAACGGAGAAGGGGACCCCCAGGGGGACGATGGCGGGGGAGGGGAGCACACTCCCAGGCCCAGTTCCTCTGGTCTGGCGCTCTCCCACGCTGTCCTGTGCTCTTCTGTGGCCCTCTGAGGAGCGTGTTGGGGCTGAGGGGGCAGCAGGAAATGCTTTGCTCGCTGTCGTGTTGCCACCGAACCACTGAGGAGACAGACCAAGAAGCAAGAGAGGCAGAGGGCGGTCACCCACCTCCCTCACTGCCGACAGCCAGTGCCGGTCCAGGCAGCTTACGTCTGTGGGTGGGCGGGCTGCCTTCTGGTACCAAGGCCCAGAATGAGACCAACTGGCTGGACAGCTGCAACCCTAGGCTCCCTACCGCGGAGCCTACGAGGAGAGGCGGGGGCGCTGCCCTAAGCAGAGATGCTGGGGCTCGGTTTGCCCTCCAAGCCCACCCAGTGGCGAGCCATTCCTCCTACTCCTGTTCTGGGCTGGGGGGAGAGGCAGAGAGGCTTAAGCTCACGATGCCCTCCGCCATCGAAGGCCTCGTCCGTGAAGCGTTGCAGTTGGCACATCTGGGCTCGGGTTCCGAGCACGCGGGGAATCGAAGCAGGTTGCTTTTGTTTCTTTCTTCTGCCATACCAAGCCTCTGGGAGCCCAGTCCCCCTGCCAGGAGCAGAACGGCTGCCCGTTTCCTCTCCCCTCTCAGAAGCCTCTAACAGAGGGATGAGAAATACAATCCCTCTGCTCGTTAGGTTAAATCAGTAGGGTAGGGCGGCCTGCAGCGCTGCCTTGAGAAGGACTCTGATGCTCACCCTGCGCTCAGCAGTGGGGGGCACATGCAGATCCTTGCAGATCTGTGGAGGGGTTTGGTGGTCCTCGCTCTCACAGTGATGAACTGAAAACCTGTCTGGTCACCAAGACAAAGGCCGGGCTTGAGGATGGACCAGGGAAGGATCTAGAACACTGCTTGTATTGGTTTCATAGGGCTGTGTAACAAAAGACCACAAACTGGGGGGGCTTAAAACAACAGAAATTAATTTTCTCATTGTTCTGGAGGCTAGAAATTCGAGATCAGGGTAGCTGGTAGGGCCACACTCCCTCTGAGACTCCAGGGGAGGATCCCTCCTGCCTCTTCCAGCTTCTGGGGGTTGCCAGCAATCCTTGGCTTGTGGCTGCGTCACTCCAATCTCTGCCTCTGTTGTCACGTGGCATTCTCCCTCTGTCTGTGTCTGTGTCCAGATTTCCTTCTTCTTATAAAGAGGCAGTCATTTTGGGTTAAGGGCCCACGCTGAGCCAGTATGCCCTCATCTTAACTTACATCTAAATTATATCTGCAATGACCCTATTTCCAAATAAGGTCACATTCACAGGTCTGGGGTGAGGACACATCTTTTGGGGCAACACATTTCATCCCAGAACACTGCTGCACAGAGCCTTTTCAGGTTTCTACACTTTGTTTTAAAAAAGCAAAAAGTACATGCAAAAGACCCCAGATTGCAATCTTTTTGGAAAACAGTTGTCATTGTCGACTAAAATTGAAGATGCACCAGCTGGCAGAGCCAGCAGGTCACTCAGGGTCACACACCCCGCTGCCTCACACCTGTGCCAGGAGACACGCGCAAGAAGGTCCAAGTGGCTCTGCTCATAGCAGCACAAAATTGGACACGGTGCAAGTGTCTATTAACAAGAGAAATGATCAGGAAATTGTGGTGTGTTCATAAGAGGAGTACTATCTAGCAGTGGAAAAATGAATGAATGGCAGCCGCGTACGTCAACGCAGACAAATCTCAGAAGCAGTGTGGAGGGAAAAAGTGACGCCACGAGGAATACAGGCTTACCTCACTTTATTGTGCTTCACTTGACTGCACTTCACAGGTAACACTTTTTTTTTTTAAGTTTATTTTATTGTATTTTATTGTGAGGAAGATCAGCCCTGAGCTAGCATCCATGCCAATCCTCCTCTTTTTGCTGAGGAAGACTGGCTCTGAGCTAACATCTATTGCCAATCCTCCTCCTTTTTTTCCCCAAAGCCCAGGCAGATAGTTGTATGTCATAGCTGCACATCCTTCTAGTTGCTGTATGTGGGACGCGGCCTCAGCATGGTCGGAGAAGCGGTGCGTCGGTGCGCGCCCGGGATCCAAACCCGGGCCGCCAGTAGCAGAGAGCGCGCACTTAACCGCTAAGCCACGGGGCCGGCCCCAGATAACACATTTTATACAAACCCTCCACCAGCAGAAAAGATTATGACTGAAAGCTCAAAGGATGGTTAGCATTTTTTAGCAATAAAGTATCTTTTAATTCAGGTATGTACCTTGTTTTTTTAGACATAATGCTGTTGCACACTTAATAGACTACAGTATAGTGTAAATGTAACCTGTATATGCACTGGGAAACCAAGATATTCGTGTGATTCCCTTTATTGCAATACTCGCTGTTTTGTGGTGGTCTGGAACCGAGCCCACGATATCTGCAAGGTGTGCCTGTGCATAAAGCATGATACATTGTATGTAAAGTTTCCAAAAAAAGAGACAGAATGAATCAATGTATTGTTTTGGGATACAAACAGGTGATAACGCTAGAAGGAAAAGCCTGAGGGTGAAAAGCACAAATGCAGGATCCCAGGTAGCTCGGGGTGGAGGGTCGATGGGGGCGGAGGGGCTGGCAGAGGCAGCAGGGGACTTCAGCGACTTCTGCAGCGCTGTTTCTCCAGCGGGCTTCCTTTTAACCTCGTGTGTGCGTTATATATACTCCTGGAATGATGCTTCATTAAGAAGCATGCATTCGTCTAAATATATTCATAACTATAGAGGGAAAAAGATCTCCAAGAGGACATAAGCGTGTGCATGTGCGTGTGCGTGTGCGTGTGCATACAGGAGAACATGTCAGCAGTCAGAGGCGGCCCCTGCAGGGCTCAGGACGAAGGCCGGGCTGGCCTTTCCCTGGGCGCCCAGGAACTGAATGGATGGCTCTGTCCCTGGCGGTGGGGAGGCGAGCAGGGTCCCAGGAGACAGGGTCCTGAGCTCACTTAGGTGTCTAGTTTGCTCCCACTCTCTTGGACTTTGCACGGGGTTTGCATCCAAGCAGGGGCCACTTCCTGGGAGTTCAGAAGTTGCAGCTGAGCTGTTTGGTCACCTTAACACCCGCTGAGGGCCTTGTCCTCAGGGAGGCCCCCCCCCGGCCAGGGGCTGCTGCCTGGGCTCCCCGCGGCGAGGGGCTTCAGGCCCAGGAGACAGGGACGTGGGATTCTGCAGAGGTGGCCTGGAAAGCACGCCTGGGAGCGACCTGAGCCAGGGGCCCAAGTCAGGACGTCCCGCGTGTGAGGCGTGAAGGGAGGGTGCCCAGGGGCTCTGTGTAGGGACAGCCTCAGGACCAGTTTCCTCTGCTCTGTTTCCCTAATCAGCACAGCCTTGCGTGTTCTCGCACTCAGAGCCCGTGAGTGCCTGCTGCAGCAGCGGGGCCGTCTGTGAAAATGCACACTCCACAGGTGACCCTCAGAGCTCCCCACATCCCAGCACAGAGCCCAGGTTCCCAGGGGGAGATTACAAACGCCTTCCCCGTCACCCGCATCCATCCCCCAGGCGCCCGTGTCACACCCAGCTGCCTCCCTCTCCAGTCCTGAGCAGGACGCTCTCCTTCTGCGATGCAGTCTCGGTGTCCACGTCCGCCCGTGGGCTGCCGTCGTTAGCAGCAGGCAGGTAAATTTGGAACAAGGCATGTGGTTCCCTTTGAGCAGCAGCCTAGTTTCACTCTCCTAAGTGCCTGTGAGAAGAACTGAAAGTTACCTTCTTTCTCCATTTTCAGTAGAAATGAAGACGATTTTCTAAACTCCCCCGTTCGTCCTGGAAGGCCCATCCTGAGTGCCTGACTACCTAGAAATTCTCCCTAAACAGCTAAAGGAATGAAGGATTCCCAGATGACACCTTCCCCAGGACTCCCTCCCGGATTGCCCCTGGCCAATGGGTCCCCTCCCTCTGTGTGTTTTTAGCCTTTCCGAAACCAGGGTTGAATGTAGGGCAGGAGGAAAGCATGGGGAGATAGACAAATGCAGAAATGGCCCTCAGACCTGAAGCCCTCTGTCCCTGTGCCCTGAGATACAGCCGAGGGGTAAGGGGGTCCATGAGGGACAAGATACGGGTGGTGGGCTGGTGACCAAGTGCCCAAGGCTGCTGTGGAAGACAGAGGAGGAGCCGGCGGGGAGCACGCAAGGGCTCCAGTTGGACCTGTTGAGTTGGGGGTGACGATGCTGGCCTGGGGCTGCCCTGGACCAAAGCAGGACCAAAGCCAAGCACCGCCTGTGAACGCGGCCTTTGCATCATTAGGAAACTTCCCATCAGGGGCTTCTGCCATCCAGCCCTTTTCTGCACTGTTTTAGCTCCAGCCCCGGGAAGTGGCATTTCTTCTTTAATTTGAGAACCTCAGAGCTCTTTTTTAAAGGATGCTGCTTCGATCAAATTCTGAAGCCTTGGCATTTGTGGGAAAGCAGATCTTGGGTTGTAGAAACCTGGAAACCCTAAGTGTGCCTATTAATCACCATGACGACAGGTTCAACATCCCTATCAGGGTGCCCAAAGGTTCCATTTGGAAGTGGCATTCATCTTGAAAGAACCATTTGTTTTTCAAAATCAAGGAGCTTTAAGTGGAGATAGATTTCAGTAATTCTTGGCACGAGCCCTGTGGATCCCCACGGGTCCTTGCTCATTGTCCCTGGGATCTGAGAGCTGCTTTAAATGTTCAGGAAGCCTAGAGGAGCTGGAAGGGTTGCCTTGGTACCCCGTGCATGCCAGCACAACGTCGCATTTTATGCTCTGAGCTAGCATCACGTCAGCTAACTGGAAATTCTCGGGAGCTCTTCCATCCACCGGTGCTGATCAGCCGCTCTGGCTGGCGGTTACATTTGTCTTTAATTAAAATGAAAAATTAGTTATTACTTCATCAGTGCAGGCTGCTTGGGAAGCCACCATCCTTGGACTGGGAGACAGGAGAGCAAAGGGAACCTGCGAGCCCTGGGAACCCATTTCAAGCTTCTGCGTTTGCGTTTTGAGAAGCCAGCCTGGGGCTGCCGGTGGGGCGGGAACTGGCCTGCTGGCCCTGTGCGGGGGGCGTCATAAAATCGGACTCGGGCATGAATTAATTCTTTGGTAGTTGGGCAGGAGGAGGGGCCTTGAAGCTGAGTGTACAAGGCCATCTATAAAAGAGGCAAGCATGCCCACTGTCCAAATCCAAGAGCAGGTCTGCTGGCGGGCTTGTGGGGGCACTGAAGCTCCCCTCTAAGGCCTCTGTTGGTCCCAAAACTGTCTTTTTTAATTGTGGTAAAATATATATAACCTAAAATTTACCATTTTAACCATTTAAAAGTGAACAATTCAGTGGTACTAAGCACATTCACACAGTTGTGCAACCATCACCAGTTTTTAGCTCCAGAACATTTTCATCACCCCCGAAAGGAAACTGCGTACTCATTAGCACTCACTCTCCATCCCCCTCTGCCCAGACCCTGGCAGCCACCAATCTGCTCTCTGTTCCTATGGATTTACCTGTTCTGGACATTTCCTATCTATGGTCATACAATGTGTGACCTTTTGTGTCTGGCTTCTTTCACTGAACAGAATGGGCTCAAGGCTCATCCGTGTGGTAGCGTGTGTTAGTGCTTCATGCCTTTTTATGGCAGAGTAATATTCCACTGTATTGAGAGACCACATTGTGTGTGTCCATTCCTCTGTTGATGGACACTTGGGTTATTTCCACCTTTTGGCTGCTGCGAATAATGCTGCTGTGAACATTGGACACCTGTTTTCAGTTCTTTGGGGCTTGTAGCCTAGGAGTGGAATCCCTGGGTCCCGTGGTAACTCTGTGATGAACTTGTTGAGAACTGCCAGATTGTTTCCGTGGCCCAGAGCTGGGTTTCCACACCCTCAGCTGCATCTCCCTTGGGGACTGACTTAATAGGTGAAGCCGCCTTCCGGGCACCCTCGTCCTCTCTGCAGCAGAGTCCCCCGATTCCCTTCTTTTCTTTCACTCTGAAAATATCTGCCTTCAGAGGTAGTCCAGGTGACCCTTCATTTTTTTTTTTCTCTTGTTTGGTGAACTCTCTGAAGGAGAGTTCCAAGCAGGAGGGTCGAGAGGCAAACAGACCGCCGGGCCCCTCTCGGGCCGGTTCCATGAACAGACACCAGCTCACTGACTCAGGTTTCATCAGGGTGGTCAGGCCCCCCCACGACCAGACCCTGGTTCCCCGGACAAGCCTCCCGCGTCCTCTCAGGGTTTTCCCGATCGGGTCTCCGTTGAAATCCCCCTGAGGGTTTTCTGGTTGACGGCAGCTACCGAGGAAAGTGCTCTCCCTGAGCAGTGAAGTTAATTAGCATCCGTTTGTGTTTCCGTTATCTCGTTATTCAAAACCGTGCAGCATCCTTCCAGAGCATTCCTGGGGCCTGCGTTGTGAGCATTATTTATAGGCGTTGGAGTGAGGTTGTGCGTAACAGACCACGTTTAGTTGAGAGGTTTGTAATTCGAGATCAGGTTCTGTCATCCGCTGTAAACAGACAAGGCTAAATAGGATCGACTTTCCATTGTGAACGGGTCTCTGTGGCCTGTGGCCTGTGGCCTGTGGCCAGGTGGGTGGTGTGGGGAGCTGAGTCCTGCAGAGAGAGGCCAGGCAGAGCGATGCCCCTCCTCGCTGACCGCCTCCCTCACTAACCAGGTGGAGATGTGTCCAGCAGAAGAGAGAAAGCAGCTCTCATTGGCTCCCTGCCGCTGAGCGGGGGCTTGGCACTGCTCCTGGTCCATCCCACAGGGCCCATGTCCCCATTTCACAGATGAAGAAACTGAGGCTCGGAGAAAGGGTGGGGGGAGCTCGTCCGAGCTCCTGGTGCTCAGAGGTACAGAGCTGCGATTAAACTCAGCCTGCCTCTCAGACCCGTGAGCCCCCTCCCCGGGAGCTGAGGTTTTCTGAGAGAACCGGTCACCATCTCCAGATGGCCTGGAGAGGCCCCCTACCTGTCCAACTAAGTGAGTCCTCATGCAGGCCAATCAGTGGTTGAAACACCGGCTCTTTTCACAAAGAGAGGCAAGAAAAAGACCCGTGCACGTTAGGACAAGATTTCAGCAAAAGCCTCTGGGGAAATTTACCTTTGTTCCTATGAAATACATGGTGGGAAGTGGTCAAGAGACCTGGCACTCCCTTTCCTGTGTGACCCTGGGCGAGTCACTCAGCCTCTCTGGTCAGAGTCTAGTGGAGAACAAGTGGCTGCTCCCCCTGCCCCACAAGCACAGAACTCGAATTCAAGTCTTCTTTCTCAGAGGGGCGGGGGTTACGACGCTGTCGACAGAAGGAATGCCGATGCCCTCCTCCTGGCCACCCGTCGAGGCTGGAATCCCGACCCTCGCTCTCCGGGACGGCACAGTGGCCTTCATAACGGACCTGCCAGCCTGGAACCAGGCGGTGCTGCCGCTTCAGAACAAGGCAGACTGGGCCGCACCTGGTCACGAGGTGGGGCTGGCACCCAGAGTGATCCCCTTGGTGCAGGGAGTCAGTGGTGGCCGTTCTCCCCTTGGACAGGCCGGCAGGAGTGTGTGGGGAGACCGGCGCCTCCTCGGGCTGGTCCACTCGGTCCCCTGGTGGCTGCAGGCTTTTTCTGAGCAGTCCTTGGACCAGTGGGCCCAGCGAGCGATGCTGGACAACACGTCCTGGCGCAAGAGTGTGCGGGCCTGGGCACCAGACGGGAGCACCGAGAGGGGGCGTGCGACCGTGGCTGGGTCCTCGGGTCCTTGGCCTCCGCCAGTTGGTCACCTCTGACCTTCCGGGGAGGCCTGGCCCAGAGTTTAGCCCAGAAACCAGCTCACCCAGTAAAATCTCCCCAGGGCCCGTGGTGTGTGACCTGGGCAAGTCGCTGATACCCAGAGCCTGGGGTCACTTCTTTTCACGTGTCCCCACGGGTGCCAAGGAATGAGGCTGGGTATTTCCCAGCAAATGGCCTCCCTCTGAGGGGCCTCCGTCCTGGTGTGGATTCGGGATGCCCACTGACTCCGGCTCTGGAGAGCTTGGAGCCGCAGCACGGGCTCGTGGCGTGGGCCTGGAAGTTGTGAGCCAGAGGCTGACCCTCGCCCTTCTCCAGGGCCGGGTCCAGGGATGAGAACATTCCAAGAACAAAGCTGTTCCGAGATGCTGCCCACCCCCTGCCTTCCAGCATCTTCCTGCGGCTGCCTGACCTGGTAATGGGGATCAAGGCTGGGGCGGTGCTCAAGGCACTGGGAACGGATGAGATCTGCTCCACCTGACAGCACCTGGGCACCCCCTGGCCCTAGGCTGGGTCCTGGGGGGCTTAGAGATGGCCAGGACTCGGGCCTGGCCCTCGAGGACATGGGTGGCCCGGAGGAGGGTCTGACGTGTCATAGATAATCGTGGTGCAGTGTGGTCTGTGATGCATGGGGGTGTTTGCTGGCAGCTCAGTGGAAGAGTGGAATAGCCAGGGCTAGAACCTCGGATTCCACACATGGGCCCGGACCAGCAGCCTCAGCATGGCCTGGGGGCCTGTTAGAAATGGGAGACTTGGCCCCACCCGGCATCTGCTGAGTCAGACTCTGAATTCTAACAAGATCTCAGGTGATTTGCTTGCACATTACGGTTGTAAACGCAAGCTAGGATTTTTAGAGAGTGGGTAGGAGACTCTTAGATGGCAAATGTGGGGCAGGATATTCAGAGGAGTCAGAACAGCACGTGCAAAGGCACTGAGGCAGGAAGAAGCTAGACTCCCTAAGGCTGTTTCTATGAGACCCTCAGTCCCAGTGGAGAGTGAGGAGAAGAGCAGAAGACAGTTTCCAAAGATGAGATTGGCTGATCTTCACATGGGTCTTTGACAGCATTGCGGTAGCTCAGAACCATCTTCCAGCCGCCCCAGGCCAAGGATATTCCCTGCCAGTGAGCTCTGAGACACCCCAGCCCCAGCTCACTGTGGCCCATTTGGGGACCCAGAGCCCTCTGCTGGTGTTTTCCCAGAGTTCCTGAATGATGATACTTCACGGCATCTTTTTATCCCAGGGAGGGAGAGAACAATGGATTGTTTCAGAGGGATGGTCTAAATCTTGCGTTTCCCCTGCTGGGTTCATGCTTCCTGCAGAGGAGGTGGGGAGGGGGAAAGTCACTGAAGCGTCAGCTACATTTCTCTTAAGTCCAGTTCCACATAGGAATGTGGCTTCGGTGCCAGGCTTACAGCTCGGCCGCCACGCGGGCCAGAGCCAGCCTGCCTGCCATCTTGGGGCCGATTGCCATCAAATTTCCCCGGGTTCCTTTTGCTCCCGTTCCGGGAGGACAAACACCAAGAAATGGGTTGGAAATTTGCATCTGTAACTCAGTTTTGCGCAATGAATGCAGGGGACCGTTGCGTCCGGTTTTGTATTCCTCACCTCCCTCCGCCTCTTTGGAAGAAACTGTGATGTGGAAAAGTCCCCCATACGTCTGCGCTTTCACTGAGCAGTAATTGGGGTGGAAATTGCTAAAAATACGGTCGCTGGAGGCCGCGGGCCATTAAGAACGCGGCAGGAGCTCGCGCCGGGCATGGCTCTCTGGTCCCAACGTGCTAATCGCTGAAAGGTGAGAGACCAGCTGCATTAGGAAGACTCAAGTGTCGAGCGTTTGACCTAGAAATGGATGGTAATGAGGGGGCACCCCGAGGAGGGACCCTTCCCGGGCTCGGGCGAGTGTGGCAGGCACACAGGTTTGCACTCTGGGGCGTGCCGAGCTCTGACTCTTGGGGTGTGCCCACCCCCAGGCACGCGACAGTGTCACCGGGCCACTCACAGCAAGAACGTCTTCTCAAAGAATCGCTCTTACTTTAAGGCTTGGAGTGGCCGGGAGGGCGTTGTTATGTACAAAGAAACGTGGCTCATTGGAAAGTGCCTTCCACAGCTGCAGTGCCGTTCTTAATTAAACGACTTTTCGAGTGTCCCTCCTTGGAGAGCCGCTGCAGGCGTATCGCCCGGGTCCTGCCCGACGCCACGTCCCTGTCCCCGGCCACCTCGCCCCACCCCACCCGCAGCCCATCTAGACTCCAGCTGAATGAAGGGGCTGGTGCTGCCGGCAGCAGTGCGTGCAGATTGCCTTCAAAACCGTAGCCCTCATGCCTCCCACACGCGTGTGCATGTGTACCCACAGGCACTTCCCTCGGACCACCACCCGGTTTGGATCCCACCTCCGCCTGTCCCAGCGCGTCCCTTCGCCTCCCTGTGCCTCAGTTTGTCTTCTGTAAAATGGGCGTGCTGATGTCATGACCCCCGGGGGCTGTTGTGAGATCAGGGGTAAGGTTATGGAAGGCACAGGACGGCTTTGTGCGTACTTTACTATGTTATGTTTTGTATCGTGTATGTGCGTGTGTATAATAGTTACTATGTCACTCACAGTGGAGGGCAAGCTCTGCTTTGCCGCTGCCTCCAGTGTTAGCACCCGCATCCTTACACAGTGACCACTGCCCGGGGCCCTCCAGCCCATCACCTCCCTTTCCCGAGCTAAGTGTCCACGTCCACCAAGTGGCTGCAATCATGGTGCCCACCCCAGCCCAGAGTGCTAGCTCCATCTCTCCCAGGCCCCCCTCCCCGGGCCCTCCTGGACTCACTGTCCAAACCATTCAGAGAGCAGAGGGTCCTGGGGGTTCCCAAGAAGGTGTGCGCGTCGGGGGTTCCCAGTCACTGCGTGCAGACCAGACAGAGGCGTCAGGAGGGCGCAGGGGCCGAGGAGTAGGTGGGCGGCGGCTCGGGGGTCGACAGCAGCCAGTGGACGATCCCCGCTAGGCCGTGCCTGGGCCGCCCGCTCTCTCTCCCGGGAGTGCCGCCCCTCTCCGAGCCTCGCGAAGTCCCGGGCATCTTCCAGCGCCACTGCTCTTTCCTCTGGAGGTGACCGCTGCCCTCGGGCCAGGCCGGACAGCCCCCCTGTGAACGCTCAGAGCACCACACCCACCTCCCGGAGTGTGGGGTCAGCCAGGTCACAGTTACAGGCTTGCTCCATTCACTCCTGTCTAGTTGTGGTTTTGCTCGCCGCCGAAGCCCCCCCAGGAGTGGGAGTCTATTAACGGAGGGGAAGAAGGGAGGGCAGGGGCAGAAGCCAGTGTCTACGTGACGCTGGGGATGGAGCGCACGGCCATCAGGTACTGAGAGTTTGAGAGCAGGGGGACAGTGGAGGGGTTCCCGCTGTGGCAGGGGGCTGCTCTCCGTCACGCTGGCTCGGCGTCTTCTCCTCCTCCGCCCCTCCCACCCCCTGGCTGGCAGGCAGCCGCTTCCATGCCACCCCTGCCCCTCGATTTTATTTGTGCATGACTGCAGCGCCCGTGGGCAAATATTTGCATAAGTAATTTTACTGGGTCATTCTGACTCCCTGACCCTCTCTGCTGGGGGCTGACCACCATCTGCTCAGCATTACTGCGGCCACCAGCATCCGAGTGGGTCACTGCGTGTCCCCTGGACATTTCCTCACTTGCCAGTCAGGCTGCGAAGAGGGCACGATGGGGGAGGCGGTCCAGGACCAGCCCTCAGCTGCCCTGGTTTCTCCCAGTGCCTGTTCGGTTTTCGTGAAAGCACCAAAGCTTGGGCGTGGGGTGGGGAGCAGGGCTGGCCCAGGAGAGGGCTGCACAGCATGGAGAAGGCACCGTCCCCAGATCCCAGTTCTATACTATACTAGCTGTGTGACCTCAAGCAACTTACTCAACCTCTCTGTTCCTTGGTGTCATTATCATTATTAGTGGTTCATTGGCTCAAGAGTGATTTGTGTTCCTACTGAGTAAAGGCCCAGCTGGACTCTGGGTTTACGACAGTGACAAAAACACAAATATTTCCCAATAAGATAGCTTATCGTTTAAAGAGGCAGAAAATAAATAATGAAGGAAAACTGTTTACAAATTGTGAGAATGCCAGGAAGGCAGCAGACAGAGCACAGTGACAGTAATGTGGGGGACCTGGGCAATTTGGGTGGAAGATCCTAGAGGGCTTCCTGGAGGAGGTAACACTTCAGCCATAGCTGGGTTATGAGCCAGGAGGCACCAGGAGACAAGCATCACAGGCATGAAGGAGGGAGGCCTGGGCCCATCTTCAGTCTGACCCACAGTCCTGAGAGACCTTGTGGTTGCCCTGGGGAGAGCCGAGTAGAAGGATGGTGGTGGGTCAGGCGGCCACCACAGCTGTGGATGGGCCAGACCAGCCGCTGGATTGGATCTGGGGGTCAGGGGTCGAGGGGCACACAGGACGTGCGTTTCTCCTTCCGGCGGCCCGGGGTGGTGTGCCTGTCTGGAGGAGGGAAGGCTGGTGAAGCAGCCCGGGGAGCGAGCAGCGAAGAGTGTGGCTCGGCGAGATCTCAGAGCCACGTCCACAGCCCCTGCCTGCTCTTGCCCAGGTGGCACGTGTGGCCGGAGCTTGGGGCTCGCTCACTGTCCAGTCCAGGACTCATCTGGTGGACATTGCCTGTCAGCGACTGGTTCTGTCCCACGTTCCCACGTCCTGGAGGCATCGGGGAGGTGCTGGCCTGAGCCGAGGGACCCTTTGGGGGACAGCAGGGCCCTCAGCTGTGAGCAGTCTGCCTGCCACTGCTCCTCCTGGGTTCTCCTGTGGCTTTACCACCTGTGTTTATGTCACTAGACAGAGCTTACTTTCACCTGCCCCCCAACTCCATGTAAATGGGACTCTGCCATCCAGATTCTGTGACGACCTGCTCCTCTGGCTCATCATCCTGCTCTCGAGGTTTATCCTCATAGACATCTGTGGCTCATTTATTCATTTTCCCAGCTCTAGAGGATTCCATCGTGGGGCCATACAGGTCTTTAGTCCCTTATCCGGAGCCCAAGGGGCCAGGTGCATTTCAGACAAAGTTGATACTTCATGCATATATTTATTTTATACTGTAAAGTTTCAGACAAAGGTGACACGTCGTGCGTATGTTTATTTTATGCTATAAACTAAATTTTATAAAATATAAAGTTCTATTTATCTTGTACAATCCCAGCCGAGTCGAGCCATGTCATCAAGACCCTGACTTTTCTGCATCAGAATAGCTGGATAGTCACACTAAGTGGGATAAATACAGATGACTGATGCCCTCACGTCTTTGGGGACCAGGTTTCTCCACCAATCAAATTACTGGGAAAAAAAAGAGAAATGCTTTTTGTTTTCAGAGCCTTTGTGATTTGAGGGCTGGGGGCGTGGCTCTGTCCCCTCCCCTGTTGGCGGGCGTTTGGCGGCCTCCTGGGTTTTGTGGCTGTAAACAGGGCAGCCTGAGTGCCCCTGGACGTGTCTGCTGACGCCCACGTGCGGACATAAGTAGAGGAGTTGCTGGAGCCCGTGGTCAGCTTCCCCGGGTGGCGGCAGAGAGCTCTCCGTAGCGGTCATTCCACTTGCCCTCTTGCCTCGCTGGGCGACAGGTCTCATCGCTCTGCTGTAGCTCAGAACTTGTAGTTTTTGTGAATCTTAAATGGTTTTCCACTGGCATTTCAATTTGCATTACCTGATTACTAATGACCTCTCTCGAGCATCTTCCGTATGTTTATGGACCGTTTGGGGTTCCTTTTCTGTGAAATGCTGTTTTTTGTCTCTTGCCTAGTTTCCTATGGGGTTGTTCATCTTTTACTTACTGATTTGTGTTCCTTATACATTCTGTTTACTACTCCTTAGCTTGCCTTCTTAATTTAATGTAGATGAATTTATCAAACTTCTCCTTTAGGGTTTATGCTTTTTGTGTGTCTTAAGAAACTCTTCTCTACCAAGAGGTCATAAAGATATTTTCTAATCTTACTTTCTAAGAGTTTAATAAATTCACCTTTCACGTGTAAGTCTTTAATCCAGGAATTCGGTTTTTTGTACGTGTAGGGTGTGAGGTAGGGATCCAGTTTCATTTTTTTCACGCCCATGTGGATAACCCCTTCTTCCAGCATCATTTGTAGAATAAGACTTTTCTCCAGGATCCGCAGTGCTGGCTCAGTCTGAAGCCAAGCATCCACGTGGATGCAGGTCTGTCTCTGGACCGCCATCAGTGCCCCCATCTTTCTCAGCACTGTCTTGGTTACATCTAAGCAAGTCTCCCCTCCCCCGCCCTGCCCACCTTGTTCCTGTCCAAGATTATTTCAACTATTCTTGGCTCTTTACTCTTCCATATACAGGCATACCTCAGAGATATTGGGTTTCAGACCACCACAATAAAGCGACTATTGCAATAAAGCAAGTTAATGAATTTTTTGGTTTCCCAGTGCAGGTAAAAGTTGTATTTACCCTATACTGTAGTCTGTTAAGTATGCAATAGAATTATGTCTAAAAAAACAATGTACATACCTCAATTAAAAAATACTTTATGGCTGGGGCCGGCCTGGTGGCACAAGCGGTTAAGTGCGCGTGCTCTGCTGCGGCGGCCCCGGGTTCGCCTGTTTGGATCCTGGGCACGCACCAATGCACCGCTTGGCAAACCATGGTGTGGCAGCATCCCATATAAAGTGGAGGAAGATGGGCATGGATGTCAGCCCAGGGCCAGTCTTCCTCAGCAAAAAAAGAGGAGGATTGGCAGATGTTAGCACAGGGCTGATCTTCCTCACAAAAGAATAAAATAAAATACTTTATTGCTAAAAAATACTAACCATCATCTGAACTTTCATTGAGTCATAAACTAATATCTGAAGAGCTCAGTAGAATGAGGTGTGCCTGCATATTTTTAAGTCAGCTTATCAAGTTACGCGCGCGCGCGCACACACACACACACACACACATTTGGGTTAGAATTTCATTGACCCAGAATGGACTAATTTGGGGAGAACTGACACATTGCACATTCTCGTCCAAAAAACATGATGTACTTCTCCATTTATTTAGGTCTTCTTTATTATCTTTCAAACAGATTTTATAATTGTCTCCATAAAGAGCTTCTGCAGCGTTTTTAGATTTGTTCCTAGGTAGTTTAACTTTTGTCGTTTCATGGTGTATTTTTCAAAATCACATTTGCTGATTGTTGGTAGAATATAGAAATGCAGCTGACTTTGGCATATTGATTTTTTTATCCAGCCACCTTGCAAAATTCTCTTAATTCTCATCTTTTATGTGTTGGTTATATCTTTTTTTCTTTTTCTGTCTGCTGGCTAGGACTTGCCCATGATAAAATGTTGAATAGAAGTGGTGATAGTGGGCATCCTTGTCGCTGATCTTAAAAGAAATGCTTTCAAAATTTCCGTTGTCTCTAGGTGTTTTTGGCCCTGAAGTTTGTCAGATTAAAGCATTTCATTCTCTTCCTAGTGTGCCGAGAGGTTTGGGTTTAATTGCAAATGGATATTGAATTTTATCAGGGGCTTTCATGTATCACTTGAGAAAAATCGTGTGGCTTTTCTCTTTTGCTAATTAGTTACATTAATCGATTTTCTAGTAGACCAGTCCTAGGTTAATCCAACTTGTCACGATGTCATAATCTTTTTAATACATTGCTAGATTCCATTTGCCAACATTTCGTTTAGGATTTTTGCATCTAAGTTCGTGAACAAGATTTGCCTGTAATTTTCCTTTCTGATACCATCCTTTTCTGATTTGAGAGTCGAGCTAATGCCAGTCTCACAAAACAAACTGGGGAGAATTCTCTCTTTTTTCCTTTGGAAGATGTTATCCGGGTGAGAATTATTTGTTCCTTCTGTGATGGGTCGACCCTGCTCAGAAAGCCGTCTGGTGCTCGTGTTTTCCTGGCGAAAAGATTCAAAACTGCTGATGCGATTTCCTTCGTGGTTGCTGGACTGTTGAGGTTTTTATTTCTTCTTGAGTCGTTTGTGCTAACTTTGGATCCATTCTCATCTTCTTCCCCGGATATCCACCCACCCCCCCGCCACCAGCCTACCTTTCCAGCCTTGCCCTCTGCTTCCTCCACCTTCAGACACCCCCACTCCAGCGGAGCAAGGTTGCAGAGGTTCTACGCATGTGCCCTTCATTCATCCGACACACACACACTGAGTGTCTGACACACCCTTCCCGCCTTTCCCCCACAGCTGGAGGTGGGCTTTGCTGGCTCCTCCTGGGACCGTACCCACCGTGCATCTTCTGCTGGCTCCACGGAGGCGGTAGGAGCTCCTTGTTCACGGCGGGGTCCCGCCCAGGCCCTGCAGGGGGCAGGAGTGCTGAAGGTCCACCCGCAGGGCGTCCGGAGGGGCAGCTAATGGAGCTCTGTGCCTGCAGAGGGAGAGCGCCAGCTTCCAGGAGAGCCGCTGGCAGGCCTTCCTGGATGGGGTGCCAGGAAGGCCTCTGGGGAGGGGACGTCTCAGATGGGACCTGCAGGGGGAGGGGGACTTTGCCAGGTCAAGGAGAATCTCTAGTTCCAACTGCTGCCAGCTGCACAGGCTGTCCCTTGCGTGGCTTTTCCAGCAAGCCCCAAACCCCCAGTGCGTTCAAGAGAAAACTCCCGCTTGGGCTCCGTCCACGTCCTATGTCACCAAGGATGCACACAGCTCCCACTCGCCAGTCCCGAGTCTTTGGCGTTGTGGGTACTCTGGGGTGCCTGCCCCGTGGAAGGGATCAGGCTCAAAGAAGGCGGAGGGGCAAAGACGGAGAGAGAAGAGGAGACAGGACTGGAGCCGGCGACCTGGTGCCCAGTATGTGCCCAAACCCGTCCCCCAACCCCAACGCTGCCACTGTCCACCGGAGCCTGGAGGGAACTGTCACGCCTGGACATCAGGAGCATCTGGTGCTCAGCTTTCTTCAGAGGGCCTGGGGATGCCTGTTCAGGGCTTTCAAAATTGGTATAAGATATAGATACAGACAGATCTCCGTCATGGGGGAGAGAGCTTGTATCTATACACGGCCACAGGAAGACCGAAATGAATCAAAATATGACAGGGGTAGTGGCTGGTTGGTGGCCCCTAAAATTCACGTCCACCCAGAACCTGTGAATGTGACCTTATTTGGGAAAAAAGTCCTTACAGATGTAATCAAGTTAAGGATCTCAGGATGAGGCCATCCTGGAAGAGACAGAAGTGAGAAACACAGACACAGAGAGCCCGTGTGAAGACGGAGGCAGAGACTGGAGTGATGTGGCCACAAGCCAGGGAACCCCATGGAGCCTTTGGAGGGAGCGTGGTCCTGCAACACCTTGGGTTTGGACTTCTGCCCACTGAACCGTGAGGGAATACATTTCTGTGTTTTAAGCCACCAGTTTGAGGTGATTAGTTACGTCCACCCCGGGACACTGGTACACAGGGGCCATCTTTGGCCGTAGGATAATGTGACTTGCGTTCATGTCAGTGACCTCGTATCCTGACACAAACTGGGCCCCACCACTTCCCGGGAGCCTCATTCCCATTGGGCTCACAAGCAACCTTGGGGTTTCCCATTTTACGAGTGGGGGAGCTGAGGCTCAGGGTGCTTTTATGTGACCAGAGTGGCAGCAAGGTGGTGCCAGAGCAAAGATTTGAACCCAAGACTGTCTGGCTGTGGAGGCTCCTGGGACGACCAGGATGGTGGACTCCCGGGTCACAGTGACCCCTGAGCCCCCTCGTTCTGGTCAGCCCTCCTGCCATTTCATTTGTAAATCTGGTCTCCCCAGCAAGGCCCTTAACAGAAGGGCCAGGCGCTCCCTCCGGCACACTCTCCGGCCGTGGCAGCCTCAACAGACTCGGCAGGTCAGTGGTCGGGTGTTGGCTGTGGGCTGGGCTTGGCAGGGCACAAGCATTGGCTGGTCAGCCTGCCCACCTGGGAGGAAGGAGAGTCACGCACTGTCTGCTGCCCCCAGGGTGACCCCGTGCCTGTGCCCATGGTGGCCCCTCATCTCCTCCCTAGTCTATCTCAGCTGCCCCCCGCCCAGCCCTTCACCTCTAGGCCTTTGTCCGTGCTGTGCCCTCGGCCCAGCACCCGCCCCCGGTTCCCTCCCTGCAGGCCTCCTGCGGCCCTCACAGCACAGCGTGGACGCCACTTCCTCCTCTGAGAAGCCTCCTTGATTCCCCGGGGTTGGATGAAGGCCTAGCTCCGGACACCCCCAGTGCCCTAGACATACCCCACCAGAGTACCCGGGACCCTGTCTGTGGGGTCCAGGAGGGCCGCCCGCATTTCTGCTGTTCACCACCGTTCCGCGGCAGGTGGTCCTCGATCCCTGTTCCCTGAGGGAGTGGAGGGATGGATGGAGAAGCAGGAGCTGGCCGGCGCCGGGCCCTCTGACACCCACCGCAGCTGTCCCCCTGTGCCCACACTCGGATTCTGCTCTTGGCAGTTGTTGTTTCCGTTAAGTCCTGCGGTCCTTTGGGCATAACGAGGCCTGGGGGTCCCACATCAAGACCCAGGCCACGTCTCTGGATCACGGTGCCCCTTCCCCTCGCCCCGCCCCACCCCAGTCCATTTCTCAGAAGCACCTGACAGCTCCTCCTCCATGACCTGTGGTTTCTTCTGGGACCACCTGACAGACACGCCCTGCCCCTTGGTTCCCAGATCCCGGGTCAGCCAGAGGGAAATGCAGTGAGCAGGGGGCCTGTGCGTCAGCAAAGTGTCCGGGGTCTGGCCACGCGCCCCTCGGGCCCTCTGCAGGTCTGTGGTGGGCACCTCTGTGGGCCAGGGGGTCCTCAGAGCTCGTGGGGAGGAAGCTCACCAGGGGGCAGTTTGTGTTCTGGGGTGGCCGTAATAAATGACCACACACCGGGCAGCTTAAAACAACACAAATGTGTCCTCTCGCAGTTCTGGGGGCCAGAACTCCGAAATCAAGGTGTCAGGAGGGTCCGTTTCTCCGGAAGCTCTGGGGGAGGGTCCTTCCTGTCTTGTCCAGCTGCTGGGGGCCCCAGGCATTCCTGGGCTTGTGGCCGCATCCCTCCAGCCTCTTCCTCTGTTGTCACATGGCCTCTCCTCCTCTGTGTCTGTGTGTTTTCTCTTCTCATAAGGACCCCATCGTTGGGTTAGGGCCCACTCTACTCCACTATGACCTCATCTCACTAATTACATCTGCAGGGACCCTGTTTCCAAACAAGGTCACATTCTGAGGTTCTTGGTGGACATGAATTAGGAGGAAACATACTTTACCTGGTACAGGGAGGCCCCTGGGCCCGGGATGGGCCTGGGGTTCCCATCTTTCCCCACCTCTCCTGTGACTGGGGGTGTAGGCTGGGCCTGGGGCTGTGGATTTTCTCCTCCCCTTTCGCAGACGTGTCTGGGTCTTCTGGGGCTGTTCAGAGCAAGTGGCCCTGGGTAGAGAGAGCGTTCCGTGCCAGGCTAGGTGCTTCCTAGGTGAGTGCAGCTTTCTCTGGGCCCCCGAAGCCCCATCTCAGAGATAAAAGCTTGTCTTTAAAACAAGCCTCAGTCGCATTATAAATAAATTTATTAAATTACATGTTGCTGCAGATGGTGCTGTGTATTTTTAACAAACGCGAGCAGACTCAGCTGGCTGCGAGGGAGCGCGGGGAGGGTGGGGCTGGCACCAGGGGCTTCGGGGGCGGCCAGGGCTGCAGCCCTCCACCCACTGGTCCCAGGGACCTGCTCGAGGACCGGCCTGTGGTCTTGCTGTGCCGCGGCAAAGAGCGGGTGTCTGGCGCCATGGCAGTTGGAGGAGTGGGAGGGCGGGGGAGGGGCCGCGGCTACAGAAACGGGGGCTATGGCAGCGGGGGATTCTGCCTCGGCTCCGCCTCTCCTGCTCCTGAGCACACAGCCCATCCTGGGGGGCTGCGGGGGCTGCCGGCCCCTTCCCCAGCTGCGCAGGGAGCAGGAAGCGTCAAATAAGTGTCACCAGGTGTGGCGTCCGTAGGAAACGGGCTCCGAGAAAAGAACCCACCTCCCAGGCTCGAAGCCCTTCCCTCATCGTTTGTTCCAGTTCACTTTTTTAAATCTTATTGAGTGAAAATTAACCATTTTAACATGTACAGTGTGGTGGCACTTAGTGCATCCGTAATGTTGTGCAACCACCACCTCTATCTAGTTCCAGAACGTTTTCATGACACCCAAATGAAACCCTGTGCCTGTTAACAGTTACTCCCAATTCTCCCCTCCCCCCAGCCTGGCAACCACAAATTGACTTTCTCTTTCCATAGATTTGCCCATTCTGGACATTTCATGCACATGGAATCCTACAGTATGTGACCATCTGAGTCTGGTACTTTCGCTGAGCAGAACGTTGTGGAGGGTCATCCACAATGTAGTAGGTGTCAGTGCTTCATTCCTCTTTATGACTGTGTAATATTCCACTGTGCGGATGGACATAGGTGTTTTGTTCATGCATTCGTCCATTGATGGTCATTTGATGGTCAGCAAGCTCACTGTTTAAAGGGACCTATTTTCTACTGATACAAGCCATTCATGGCCCTGAAGAATATTCTTCCTGTCTTGATGGAAAGGGAGGCAGGGCCAGGCCTCTGAGGACAAGGGAATTCAGGTGGGACAGTGTCATGGGGCCTTCCCTGGTCTTGATCCACTGACCACAGGGTGTCAGAGGTGGCTGAGTGTGACTGTGGGCAGGACAGCCTGGGAAGGCTGTGACGTGGCTGCTACTCACTGGGAGCTCTGGGAAGTGTCTCCTATGTCCTGGTCTCTCCTTGCCCAACAGCCTTGGGTTTCCTCAGTCCCCCCAAGTGGGTCCACGCCAGGCCTGATGTGACAGGCCTCGTGCAAGTGTCACTCATCATTGTGTCAGAGGGGCCCAGAACGGTGTCTGGCATGTACTTGTTGAATGAATGAATGAATGAATCAATGAGTGAATGAGTGAATGAACAATAATAGCGGCACAGACCCCTCCAGCCTCGGTCTGCCCCACCCTTACACCTACAGCACACGAGCTCCTGCATCGGCAGTGGCCTCGGGCTTCGAGGCTCTGGGGGGCCAGTCCCCGCCCTGGAGACGCCCGTCACGGGGCCGGGTGGGGCCCATTGGTGCTTTGCTTTTCTCATCCTTTCCTTCATGCAACGGGAGCCGGGAGAACGCTCACCCCTGTCTCTCCTGCAGACGCAGGCTCTCCACCTGCCCGGTGTCTTGGGAAAGAAGCTCATGTTGAAACGGCCTTTCTGTCTACGGAGGACTGGAGAGGGACCAGTGACCCCTGCCACCTCCGCCCGCCTCCCCTGGGTCATTCCCAGCTAACCGCCTGGACACCTCCCAGCAGCCGCTGGGCTGTCAGCCAGCACACTCAAGGGCTGGTGGAAGGAACGAGATCACCCCTGTGTTACTCAAGAAGGTGGACGTACTTCACTTCACCACAGAGTAACCCCCTGCCCCCACCCCAGGCTTCCTGGTGCTTAACATCCATTCACTCACTTATTCATTCAGTCAGTCATTCAGCTAATTAGTCGTGGACAGCCATGGCCTGGTGGCATCGTGGAGGGTGCCTGCTAAGCACTTTGGTGGCTTTCTCCTTGGAAGTCCCATGGGGCAGGTGAGGGGACAGCCACCACTGCCCAGCAAGGAGACGGGAGCTCAGGTTGGTGACACAGCACCGCTGACCTCCAGGACCCCTGTGGGGTGAGCTAAGAGCTCGTGAGCTTCCCAAGAGCCAAAGAGATCTAGGAAAGACGTTTTAAGCCTCCAAAATTTTGAAAAAGGTAATGAGACCATTTAAATGAGTAAATATTCTTCACTATATCCAAACTTCATTCTGTTAAATTGAGGGTTCATTTTAAAAATAATTTTGGGTTAGATTTTCCCACCTGGCAGGAAATCTCAGGGCTACACGGTGATGCTGAGCGGGTATAGACAGTCCTCAGTGAGAGCCACACCTGGCCAAACTGTCACGGGAGCAAGCGTATACACACATCCTACAGATATTTTACAGCCAAAAAATTACACCTGCTGGGCTGTGTGTGCGCTCATGTTGAAATGCCGCGGGGAGGCCTTCAGGAGCCAGCAGAGGCGGCCTTGCGCCTCCCCTGAGCTAGGGGCCAAAGTAGATGGACATCACACATAATCCTGGGTGCGAGCGGTCTGCAGCGTGGGGTGGGAGCCCCCAGCTCCACTGTCGTCCTCCGTGCCTCCCCTGGCTCCCAGCACGAGTCATTCTTCCTCCCGTCGAGTGTTTGTCGAGCATCTGCTGTGCGGCAGGCTTGGGGGAGAGAGGAATGGCCGGAAACCCTGACCGTTACCACATGTGAGGTGGAGGTGTCTGGACTTCACTGGGGGGAGACGGGAGCCCAGGCAGGTCTTCATTTCAGACAGATGTGGGCAGGACCGGACTGTTGTGTGTGTGACTCCCATGTTGTGTCTGCATGCGTGTCGTGAGCGCTCGGCAGACACGAGCCACTGGCAGTTAGATGATGCATGGAAATGTGGGCCGGGGTGGAGGAGAGAGCTGTGGGGCAGAGAGAAATGGCGTAAGGAGCTCGTCCAGCAGCCTCGGCCGGGATGCAGATAGCTTTCTGCTGGAGAGGACCGATTCCCGTCACTGCGGCTGTCCACCACTTGGTAGAGGGTTCGGGCTGTCCCCACAAGCATCCTCGCACACGCAAGCTCATGTAGGGTGTGTGCACCCTCCAGCGAGCATGGGCCCTTCTGCTCCGTCATCCAGCCAAGGCCTTGTCCCCTTCTCGAGGCAGGCGGAGACCAAGGCCCCCACGGCCCAGCTTTTCCCGAAGCATCTGCACAGCCGGGTGGTTTGTGGACGACAGGGAAGACCGCTGATCCACATCGCAATAGGCATTCACTGGTGTCCCCGTGACCGAGCCTGGGCCCAGGGCTGGGGTGTGGGATGAAGCCCACTCCCAGCAGGGGTGACCAAGGGACGAGCTGTGAGCACAGGACAGTGTCTTTAGGAGGAAAGTGTGATGTGACAGAAGGAAGATGAGCTTTGAGGTCTGCTATGGACAGAATTGTGCCCCGCCAAATTCATATGTGGACGCCCCAACCCCCAAAGTGATGGTGTTAGGAGGTGGGGCCTTTGGGAGGTGATTAAGGTTGGAGGAGGTCATGAGGGTGGGACCCCCTTGATAGGATCCATGCCCTTATACAAAGAGAAGGAGAATAGAGCTCTCTCCGTGTGCCAGGTGAGGACACAGAGAGGAGGCAGCCGTCTGCAAGCAGGAAGAGGGTCCTCACCAGAACCCGACCTGCTGACACCCTGATCTCAGACTTCCAGCCTCCAGATGTGACACAGTGCATTCCCATTGTTAAGTCCCTGGTCTGCGGCATTTTGTCAGCCCCGAGCTGACTAATACAAGGTCTGACAGGAGCAGGTTCAAATCCCAACTCTGCCAGGTGCTCACTGCATGACTGGGGCTGCTCCTGGCCCCCCTTAGGCAGGTGGGGGTCCGGAGGGAGAGGAGGGTGTCGTAGGCAACCTTCAGAGACCCTCCACACCGTGGCCGGCTGTGACGTGGCCCAGGGTTGCAGAGCCTCCGTGTTGGCTGCACCAGATTGCCGTCCCCTGCTGACCCCACATCCCATGTGGAAGCTTCGAGTCGGCAGAAACCCTGCCTCTCACTCTGGGCGGGAGCTGGTGCTGGGATTTCATCTCCATTGACCCGGAGCACCAGCCTTCCAGGGCAGGACCCTTGCTCCTCTCTCCTGCCTCTCCCCTGGGGACAGCAGCAGCCCTGTTGTCTGCGAAGTCGCTTTCTCTCCCTCCCTTCCATGCAGAGGGAAGATGGAGCCCAGGACGATGCCGTCAGCATCCCCACAAGGGAAACCGAGGCAGCATGCCGTCACTCAACAGATAACATTTGAGACCTCGCTGGGAAAGGGACCTTCCTACTCGCCCTCTTTAAACTTCGTCTTGACGTCTCTGCTTTTCTTAAAATTTCTCGGGAGAATGCCACTGCCCAGGTCTGCCCCTGAGAGCTATCTCCATTTCAGGGAGTTTTAACGTGATCTTCCCGTCCTTCTGTACGTTGTTGAAACGTGACACTTCCTTTGAGAAGAAAATGGAGCTCTGAAGTGTTGTTTGTTTTCTTAAGAAAAGAAAAGCGGATGTTGCATCTCCAGAAGTGTGAAGGGTGGCGCCAAGTCCAGGGCCGTGAGCTCACTGCTCGAACTGACCGCGATTTCCCTGCGCCGCCCGCTCTGTGGGACTGAACATCTTTGCTTCTCTCTCCTCTGCCTCCTTTTCCATCCAAGTTCTAGCCCTTCTCTTTCCCTCCATCTCTGTCTTTTCCTTTGTAAAAACTAACACCTGTCGGGGCAGGGATACCACTCACAAGAGTAATTAATCCTCGAAGGACCAGGGGAGCCCCATCAGCCCCCGGGTCCCCCGCCCAGCTCTTGTTTTTGGTAGATCTTTTCTACAAATGCCTTTTCTCTCTGAAAAATGGACTCGTTGTCACGTGCTCTTTAGTAACCCGTTTTTTTTTTAAACAACACGTGGAGAGCATTTTCCCACATCAGTGAGCACTGTTATCCGTGATCCTGATGGCTGCACACTGTTCCCCAAACCAGTTTCGTCTCTCCCTGGCCTTGGCTGATATGAATGTTCCTGCGACGATGATGCTGTTGACAGCCTTCCCTGGGGTCTCCTTCCCTCCCTGTACCCCATCCCTGGGTTTCTGGCTCGGCAAGACCTACCTAATTGGGGTTCTCATTGGCAAGTCCGCCTTTACAGAAAGAATTCAGAGGAGAGACAGGGAAGTATATTCTTTTATTCTCTTGGTGATTTGTACGGCTTGGTGTCCCTGGACATCTGAGAGAATTGCCTTCAGAAACCCCAGCACAGCTCTCCACGGAATACTGGGCGGCCATTAAAAACGATGCCAGAAATCTGTGTCCTGACCACAACAGCCAAGACGCATCCTAAGTCACAAGAGCAAGTTGCAGAAGGAGTCACAGACTGGAGTGACCCCATTTTATTAAAAAGAACACCTGCATGTTTCTGTATTCATACAAATGGTTAAAGGTGCATAGAGAAGAGTCTGAATAATACCCCTCAGACTGATGTTGGCAGTCGCCCCTGTCCCAGGTGTGGGCCCCCTGCAGGACACCCTCCCCACTCTCAGCGCTACTGCGAGCTGTGCTTCCCTCGCAGTCCTCCTGGGAGAAGGGATCCAGAGAAGTAAATAATGGGAAGGAAATCCTTTCTTCAAATGTTTAGTTGTCTATGACCAGTCTTGCCCATTGGTTTCCATGGCGACAGTGCTCAAGCCCAGTGATCAATGCTAAGGGTCCACATACGTCCCTCATGTGCTCAGAGAAGCCTTTCCTGACCCCTCTCAATTAGATTAGCCCCCACTGCATTACACACCCCCAGGACAGGCACCTGTGAGACCCTCCAAGAACCTTCACACTGTGGTTACTTGATCAGTCATTGTTCCCACAGGCTGGGAGCTCCATGGGGCCAGAGTCAAATCTGTCTTGTTCTCTGCTGTCTCCCCAGGGGAGCTGCTCATTCAGTAGTTTAAATTGCTGTTGCACGGATGGATGGAGAGATGAATGGATGGTTGGATGATTGGATGGATGGATGGATGGATGGATGGATGGATGGATGGATGGATGGATAGATGATGGATGGATGGATGGATGGATGGATGACTGGATGGATGGATGGATGGATGGTTGGATGGATGGATGGATGGATGGATGAATGGAGAGATGTATAAATGAGCCGTGGGGACCCAGGGCATCTTTACAGACTGCTTTCCCTGGCCCTTCCTCATGCTCTCAGCTCCTCTCTGCTAGTCAGTTCTATTATCACTGCCCTCGAATTCTCTGATTCTAAAAGCAGCCAGTTTGTCTGGCTTCACCAATCCTCTCTGCCCCATTGGGCAATGCCCTTTGCATCAGATCCTGGCATCGGTCCTTGGCCAGCCAATGGATGAGCCACCCCTGGGTCAGGCACCCACTTTTGGGTCCACTGGGCTACCAGTGCACAAAATATCCTGTGTTTCCCCAAGCTGGAGTCGGGTAGCTGTGGCCTGGTCAGTTCTAGCATGGAGGGGCCATGAAGTGGCATTCCCCCACACCTCCCATTCAAAATCCAGTACAACCTCTACAGCCCTCAAATCCAGCCCTGGGCTCTGATGCTGCCCCGGGGGTCATGGCAGTGGAGCTCGAGTGCTTGTCCTCCAGCCCTTCAACCTCCACATCTCTGCTGACCCTCTGGCCAGCTGGAGTCCACTTGGGGATCCTCTCCTCCATGGAGCCCCCTCCCCGGCCTCCACGGCTCCTGCATACCTCTCCATGGTAACCTGGTGTCTCTCCCCCAGGACTGAGCAGAATGCAGACTCCCCACCCAAATCTCCCCACTGCTGGTTTGCACCCAGCACCAACCCTGACTGCCCATGAGGTCATTTTGAGGCGCTGACCTTTCCCCAATCTATGCGGCACCACCTTCAGCCTCACAGGGCTGTCATGAGGGTTGGGAAGAGTGAGCTCCCGCGTGAGCCAGCTTTGTAAATGGTTCCTGGGGCATCTTCTGCTTATTCAACACACAGACCCCACTCACTGACCTCAGCCCAGACCTACCAACTCAACTCGTCAGGGGATAGGGCCCAGGGTTTCACATTTTTCCCCACCCCCCCAGCTGGCTCTGCAGATCCACCAGATTCCCGCACACACAGTGGTGCCTCTGAGCGTCCATCCTTCAGCTGTGATGGCTGGTCCAAGCCCCTTCAGGGATCCACGCTGCCTTCGACGTCAGGCTGGGTGTCCGTCGGGACCAGTGTCACTCAGGGACCACCCTTGATTAACCGGCAACTCGGGGAGACGTTTGCCCAGCCTCCAACTGCCCCACACACACCTGGTGAGACCAGAGTGGGCTCCTATATATATTTTCTCTGTGTCGTCTGCTGCTTATACACAGAGCACGTGGAATCCAGGGAGAGAAGAAGGAGAAGTTCAGCGGGTCCCCTCTGCTGAGCATCCCGAGCAGATAGAATTTCACCCTGGCCCTCCTCGTCGTGTTCAGACATATGTTCATAAGCTAATTGGATCCGGGCCCGGGACTTGGCGGGCTCAGTCGGCACTAATGGAGTTAAGGGACAGAGGGACGGGATGTTGAAGATGCCGTTTGGGGGGAAATTTCGTGGGTCCTTTCAACCGACTTCTACTCCAGGCCCCTTCCCCTGATACAGACGACGGCATTCAGCCCTTCGGCTGGCGTTTGCGTCTCTTCCGCTCGAGCTCTCTGGACGCCTCACAAAGCAGGCATGAGTCATCCCGATGGCCACCCTGTCTCCACCTGCTGTCTCCTTGGGCTGAGTCCTCCCCTGGTCCCGGGTCTTATGGTGGGAGGAGAGTCGGGGCCTGGCCGAGGGTCTGTCACCACTCTCTTACCAGCAGCTCCCAGAGAGAGGCGGGGCCGACCTTTGTGGGCATCGGGGGCAGGCCGGGCCTGGGGCAGACACTGCAGCCGCACCCGCCTCATCCTGAGAGATGGCATCGGGAGCCTCTCTGTACTGGGGATGAAATGGAAGCCCAGAGAGGTCGAATGGCTTCCCAGGGGTCACACAGCTCGGAGTCGGCAGATCAAGAATTGAAGCAGGTTCCTTCCGTGAAAATGTCAGGCTCTCCCTGTGACACCCCTGGGCCCCAGTCCCCAAATTTGTTGTTTGCCCTCAATTAGCTTAAAAAAATACAGTGAAGTTATGGTGTCAATTAGAAGTAAAAATAAAGATCAAGCCCCCCAAACAACCCTAATGTAACGCAGAATATGTTCTTCAGGTAGAAAGGTGACCTCTTTGGGGAAGAGAAGGAGCCTTTCATAATTTAGTGGAGTAACTGATCACGTTTGCAGTTTTATTTCAGCGACTACAAAAGTTTATCTCCCTTTGCCCTCCTGAAAAAAAAGGGTTGACCTCCCCACTGTGGCCTCCCTGCAGAGGTCCTGGTAGATGACTCTTCTGTGGGAAAGGGAGCACCGTGAGCCTGTGTTTATCCTTAATCCAGCACCTCTAGTCTCTAGTCCAGCATCTTCCTTCCCCAGGTACATCATTGAAGTGACATAACCCAGCACAGTGACATGTTGGTGATGGCAGAGAAGGGCTTGAAGCTTTGAGGGTCCCCTGGATGTGGTAGGCTCTGTGACAAGGCAGGGTGGTGGAGGAGGAGGGCCCACAGTTCACAGAGGGGACCCAGGAAGCCAGCAGACAAGCCCCCCAGGCCTGCCCCCACCAGCCCTGCCCGTCGTGGCCGCTACGGGCAGCACAGGCCCCGCAGCCTCACGTTGGCACGAAGACTGGGTGGGTGAGCCGGGCCTGCCAGCCTTGCTCCTCCTTCCTGTCCCAGCCCTGGGCCTGGCAGAGTCCCAGGTTCTCTATGGCTATCTCCATCAGGGAGGCCAGGCCAAGGCCAGGCGGCCACTGGTGGCAGGCGAGTCGGGCCTGAAGAGTAGGGAAGTGGCTTTTGTGCGGGTCCGGTTGAGCCACCTCCAAGGCACTGTCCTTGGTCCTGGCAGAAGACCCGCTCCTTCCCCTTCCATCACCAGCCCCCCTGTTGGCATCTCCAGCTGCGTCACATGTTCCTGCTGGCGATGCATGCAGACCCCACACTGCCCAGAGCGACACTGTGTCACCAGCTGGTGACCAGGCTGCTGGTCTATGCCACACATCAGTGGCTCGATTTGATTTGGCAGCTGGACGATGAGTGTGGTCCAATCTTCCGGAGGAGGGGTCTGTGATAATGCAGCCCGCTTATGGGCGCCTGAGCGCATGGGCCGTTTCGGGGTGCAGGGCTGAGCGCTGCCTCGTGCCTGTTGAGAGATATTTAAGCACAAAAGGAAGGCTTGTCTCCATCAGCCCCCTTATTTATTAACAGCTGAAAGGGAAGGTGCTGGTCTGCAAAGACCCTCTCCATCAGCCCTCAGCCGTGCCCTCCCCAGCGTGCTCTTCTCGGCTTTTGTAGAAGTCAGCTGTGCCCGTGTAGGAGATTCCTGTGGCTGCTGTAACAGGTGACCACGTAAGTAGTGGCTTAAAACAGCACACCTTTATCATCTTGGCATTCTAGACGTCAGAAATCCAAAATGGGCCTCACAGAGCGAAAGTCAAGGTGTCAGCAGGGCTGCGCTCCTTCTGGAGGCTCCAGGGGAGAATCAACTTCTTGCCTTCTCCACCTTCCAGAGGCCCCCTGACTCCTTGGCTCGTGGCCCCGTGTCACCCCAACCTGCTTCCATCGTCACATCTCCTTCTCTGACTCCGACCCTCCTTCCTCCCTCTTATGAGAGAGTTATTAAGGGAGTTACACTGGGCCTGGCTGGATAATCCAGGATCATCTCCCATCTCAAGATCCTTCACTTAATCACATCTGCCAAGTCCCTTTTGACATGTAAGGTCACGTAGTCACAGGTCCCAGAGATTAGGACGTGGACATCTTTGGAGGCCGTTACTGTGCCGACTTGCAGAGGATCTAGGGGTACCGGTGGTTCTGGGATCCAGCCTGGGCCCTGGAGATGCTGCTGGGGCCTCGGGGCCCTTGGAGCCCAGCTCAGGCTTTGCCTGTCTCAAATCTGTGCCATTATCCAGGCCTGGGCTTTGCAGCACAGGGCAGCCTGCAAGCCCCCCTTTCTGGGGAGAAGGGAGGGAAGGGATACAGCGGGGCCACAGCCCTCAGGAGCAGCCACACTGGCCTGTCCCACAGCTCAGGCGCAGTGCCCCTGATTCGTTTGGCTCTGCCCTGCCAGGGCAGAAGGCCACAGGCCTAGACTCCCAGGCCCCTAACCCCAGGACACCTTTCTCTTTTTTTTTTTTTTTTTTAAGATTTTATTTATTTATTTTTCCCTCAAAGCCCCAGTAGATAGTCGTATGTCATAGCTGCACATCCTTCTAGTTGCTGTACGTGGGACGCGGCCTCAGGATGGACGGAGAAGTGGTGCCTCGGCGCGCGCCCGGAATCCGAACCCGGGCCGCCAGCATCGGAGCGCGCGCACTTAACCACCAAGCCACGGGGCCGGCCCCAGGACACCTTTCTAATCTCCCTCTGTCCCACCTCCCCGAGGGCTGAGCAGGGCTCTCACGTCTCAGGCCTCTTGAGAAATGAAGTCCCCACAGCACCCAGCATGGCCTCCTCCTTCACCTCCCGCCCCCTCCAGTTTGTTCCCCCAGCCCTGTCTGCTCTGCAGGCCTCGGGCAGCCTGGTGGTATCCCGGGGCTAAGCTCTTCCGGGAGCCGAGTCAAACCTCGGTGAGGCATGGGCTTCTTTGGGCTTCAGGGTCCAGGGAAATGCTCATCTTGGGTGGCTGGGTCTTCGGGGAGTATGGAGGTATGTAGTCTTAGGATCTTAGGGTCTTAGGATGTATGGAGGGGCCATCAGCACAGATGGCACCCAGTAGGTTTCAGCCAGTGATTGTTCCTCCATCCCCCAAATTCTGGCCACGCTCCCCTTGACTCTGGCTCCCACCCACCCCGGGCCTTTGCACATGCTGTTCTTCCTGCCCAGTGCGCCCTCTCCTCCTTCCCCAGTGCCGAGGCCCCTCCCCCACTCTCCAGCTTCTCTGCTGTGTCTTCTGTGCCCCTTCCGAACCCCCACTGCCTAGCACTTATAACAAAGTGCATGTGGCTTGCCCTTGGTGCCATAACGTGGCCGTCTGTCTGTCTCCACCATGTCCCAGCTGGGGCACAAGGCTGGCGCACAGAGGCTCAAGGAAAACGTAGGGAAAGAAGGCTGACATCAGAGGGTCTTGGGCCACAGGGCAGGCTTGGGAGACTGGGTGTCCTGCACTTTGAAGCCCTCTGGATGCTTCCCAGCAACTCTCAGGGTCTCCTCTGCCAGGCACAATCAGGGAATGGTCGTAAGGTTTTGCCGAGAAACTTGCAGTGCCTGGTGCAAGCCTTTGCCCATAGGATGGGAGGGCTCACCCAGAGACTACTTTCCACACGGGACTGATGGCTCTGCAGTGGATTCTGGTCACGGGCACACAGCACCATTGAAGAGCCAGCCCGGGCTGCCCTACAGCTCAGCTGCCCCCTGGTGGGAGTGGGTCTGTGCCGACAGGTAGCGGACACCGCTCAGCCACCAGGCAGAGAGCAGGGCTGGCACATCTGGGTTTATGGCTCCCAGGCTGCACATCGTAGGTGCTCCATACAGACGGGCTCCTTCCCTCCAGGCCTCTGCTCAGTGGGGGTTTCCTGTCATTGCAAACACGAGTCTGGGTCTCATAGGGGCCTCCTCCAAGGAAGACGTGTTTAAACCCCAGCCCCAGCCTTGGACACTCAAGAATGACAGGTCCCACCACCTGCCCTGTCACAGGGACCCCAGGCTGGGGCACTCCCTCTGTTTTATCAAGAGGTCAGACCTTCATTTTTCATTCAGACTCTCAGTCCTGCCTAATGAGTTCCCTGGCTGGAAATGATGCTCTTGAAAACTACGATGAGTCCACCAAGCCGGTACAGAGCACTCAGCTGGGGCGGCGTCCACTCCCTCGGCATCCTCACACACCAGGAATGGCTGGGGCCAGAAGTTTGTGAAGGACCTGCTTTTACTAAATCAGAGTGAGGCCAAGGATAGTTAGTCTTGTGTTCATGCTCACCTGTGTTCAGCAAAAGTCTCATGCTCACCTGTATTCCTACTCACCTCTCTTCAGATTCACACTCACCTGTATTCACACTCACCTGTATTCAGGTTCACTCTCATCTGTATACATTCTCATCTTTATTCAAGTTCACATTCACCTGTATTCACACTCACCTGCATTCAGTTTCATACTCACCTGTATTCACACTCACCTGTATTCAGGTTCACACGTACCTCTATACATTCTCACCTGTATTCAGGTTCACACTCACCTGTGTACATTCTACCTGTATTCAAGTTCACATTCACCTGTATTCACACTCACCTATATTCAGATTCACATGCACCTGTATTTAGCAAAGCCTGACTCTAGTCAGAAGTCAGGGTTCAAGTTCTGTGTATTAGTCTGCTCAGGCAACTGTAACAAAGTCCCACAGCCCAGGCGGCTTAAACAACAGAAATGTATTGTCTCCCAGTCCTGGAAGCTGGACGTCTGAGAGCCAGGTGTGGGCAGGGCTGGTTCCTCGTGAGGCCTCTGTCCTGGGCGTGTAGACGGCCGTTGTCTCCCTGTGTCGTCACATGGTCGCACCTCTGTGTCTGCGTCCTGGTCTCCCCCTCTTATAAGGGCCCCAGTCACACTGGATTAAGGCCCCCCAATGCCCAGACCTGCTCTGGGTCCTCCCACCTGTGACTCTCCTCCCACCTGGAAGGCTCTCCTGAGACCTTGGCATCATCCTCAGAGGGGCTGTCCCTGAGCCCACCCCCACTGGGCCTTTCCCACAGCATCCTGAGCACACGTACTATCCTGATGACCCATGTGGGTCCCTGGGGCGTTTCCTGCAACCTCCCTCCCACCCCGTTGGCTGATGAAAGAACAGGCCCCGTGAGGGAGGACTCGCTGTGTGCAGGTCCTGGGTTGCCTGACACAGCTCATCCAACCTCAGGGGTCAGGACCCTCGGCTTACGTACAAGGACGCCAAGATCAGTGAGGCCAAGGGCCCCTCCCTGGTCACCGTGCAGCAGGCTGTGAAACCCCAAGTCCGGGAACCATGCGGGGGCCATGGCTTGTCTCGCCCGCACACTTCTCTTCCTCCTGGTTTAGGGTCTTTGCCGGGTCAGGGGAGAGGACCCTGGGGATGCAGGCCGTGTGGGGACCCCAGCTGTGTTTTTGGGGTGGCCGGCAAAGCACCAGGTCCCAGGGAGCTTTAGGGTGTGGGCTGTGAAAAGAGCATTCTGGGAAATGGAATGTTCCAGAGCAGAGGGGTGGTGAATGAGTGGCTGGCTTATGGACATCACCAGGCCACTGAGGGGAGTCAGCCACGTTGCTGTCCTTACAGACCACTTGTCACGTGATGTGGGTGTCAGTCAGGGCTCCTTGGAGGCCGAGAGTGGACGGGGCAGCAGGGCAGCTGGGCGGCAGGGCTGACTGCGACCGGGCAAGGAGCTGGGGGCTCTGGTCCCTGTGTGCTCTGCACCACTGCCTCTGACGGACTGGGGGCCAAGGTTTGGGGACCTGTCCCCCAAACAGATCAACTGCCCCATCTATTTCGTGGGTGTCAGGAGACGGAAATCCCACTGGGGAGGGGCGGCACCTGTGTCTTAATTCTGAAAACCGGCTGGTGTGATTTAAACCCCCGGTTATGATGAAACGGAGGCTCGGGAGATGGCGTGACCTTCCCGAGCCCCGCAGTGCTGCCCGGGGGTCTGAGCCAGGCCCCCGCCTCCCAGCCTGCGGGTGGGCGGGCAGCTGTCCACGGCGGCCCTCCCCAGGGAGCCAGGCGGAGAGCTGCTCCGCCAGCGAGACGGGCCACAGCCGAGGTGCCCCTCCCACGGCCTGGTTAGATTCTCCCAGGGTCCTGGGTCTGCTGAGCCATCACCACCCCGGCCCGGAGGCCTGGGGTCTGAGACGTTGACAACACCCCGTTCTGCTTTAAAATGTCAATGTTCACCCAAGGCGTGGTTTGGAGTCGCTCGTCCTTCTTCTGATGGGGTGGGGATTACGAGTTCCCTGGGGGCCCCTCGGCTCTGTGGGATCACATCCATGTCACAGTTTCCAGACTGAGGGAAGAAGGTTCTTGGTGATGCAGGTACAGGGCGCAGGGGTTGGGCAGGGGGACGCCCACTGCTCATGCTCGTGTCCGGGAGGCAGGGAGGCAGGGAGGTGGGGCCTCAGGTCTGAGGCCTCGGCTCGGCAGGTGAGGGACCAGCGTTCTCGGGCACCCACCGTGTCCCCCAGGGTGTCTTGGGACCTGTGTGAAGATAACGGCCGTCCCTTCCACAAGCTGCACGACTACCGTGGTTATTTCTGGGGGCCGACGTTCACTGGGCATTCACAGCCTGCAGGCTCCATCCCCGGACCGGCTCATTAACCACGTCACAGTCCCTCTGAGACGGAATTCCCAGGGGAAGAAAGTGAGGCCTAAGGAGACGATGGCTCACAAAGGTGTTCTCAGGGCCCTCCACTGAGTCTCACAGCGGCCCGGGGCATCCCCGTCTTCTAAGTGGGGAAACTGAGGCTCTGGGAGGGCTTGGCCCCTCCTTCAAGCTGCTCAGGGCAGAGGCAGGGCTGGGAGTGTGGCTTCCTGACTCACAGTCCAGTGCTCCTTCCGCTGGCACAGGAGGTGCCGGGGCTCAACCCGGCCGCCCTCTCTCCCTCCCTGCCTGGACTCAGCTCTGGACCTTCTCCTGAAGCTGCACTGCCCCCGGCCCCACCCACCCACCCGTGGAATGAGGGTTCCTGTCCTGTCCTGGGCGGGGTCACAGCACCTAGAAGAATAGAGGGCTCGCTGAGTCACAGACAAGCTCTTGGTGGGTGCGACGGCCCGGTGCTCATGGATTCCATGGTCTGTTTCCCAGAATTCACACCTTACGAGACCCTCTGCCAAAAAGCTTCATTCACAATCGGGAAGCCAGTGTCCTGCCGCTTACTCTCGATGATTCTCAATGTTCGGTTGATGCAGTCAACAAACCATTACTGAGATCCTGACACGTGCCAGCCTGCATGCAGCGAAGCCCCAGGATTTGGTGTCGATGCTGAGAAAGAACCATCAGGGCCCGGCTCCACAGAGCCGGCAGGAACTCACCTTCCTTCACACTGCCCAGCCCACACCCCCAAACTTCACCCCGGCGCCCAACCACAGGTTGGGCTTCTCAGAACACATGTTGGGAGATGCTCTGCAGCCTCGGAACCTCTGCACTTCTCTGATCTCGCACCCCCGTCATTTGTGTGTGTGTTTATTTGTTTATACTCTGTAATGCATGCACGCATTACAAAACGGGACGTTATAAAGCCAGCCGGCGGGGCCAGGACTGCGTGCTGTGTAGGGGAAAGGCACAGACACCCTTCAGGCCAGACCTCCCCTCGTGGGCAGAGGAACAATGGCCAGAAGTCCCCTGTCAGAGTGCAAACAGGTGGCCATGGGAGAAGGCATGGGCCGAGAGTCGAATATTTGATGAATGAATGAGTGAATGAATGAGTGGGAGACCCTAGGCGACCAGTCAGAAGTTGCAGTAGTGGGAACGGGGCAGAGGTTGGCACCAAGCCAGCCTGTTCTCCTGCCTCCAGAGACCCCCCCGTCACTCCCCCATGGAGAGATGGGGATTTGATGTCCTGTGAGGTGAGTGTCCTAGCAGGATGTGTGTGGAGCCCCCAGCCCTGTACCCCAAGACGTTCCCAAGAGGCCGGGACAGCCTGGAACCAGTGTCAATGCCCAGGAGAAAGGCCCCAAACAAAACATGTGCTGCCGGTTGATCAGCCGGGGTAAACTGAGGCAGGACCTAAGGGGTTGGGCAGGGGGCCACCGTGAGGTCATAGACAGGAGAGGACTGGCTGAGTTCTCCATGCACACCAAGCTGGGGGGCACGGCTGCTCCTGGGCCCTGGCCCCTGGGCCCTGGCCCGGGGAGTCTACACTTGTCTGAATTTGGAGATCTGGGCTGGGGGCAGAGGTGCGACACAGGGCAGGGCCTTGGGTGGGAAAAGAGGAAGGCTGGGGACCAGAGAGAGCCTGGCATAGCAGGGTCAGCTCCCGGGAGGGAGCAAGACCCGGGCTCTGCCAGGACACCCTCTGATCTCAGCCCAGGCACTGCAGCGGGGTGGGGAGTGCTGCCAGCAGCCCCCACGGCCGCTGGGGGTTGGGGTGTGCCCCCATATCCTTGGGGTGAGAAGTACTCTGCAGACACTAAGACAGAATGCAAAAATGGCCTTTCCTGAAGTGATGCATGGGGTTTGGGGCAGGAGCATCAGTTAGCATCCCATTTCCTGCCCTCACCCCAGGAGCAGCGGGGCTGGCAGGAGACGTGGACTCTGGCACTGTCTCCCAGACCTTTGACGCTTGGTCAACGCTGAAGGGGCCATTGGGAGGTTATTTGTGTCTTAGTGCCACTCTCTTGAGTTTTCTTCATACTGAATGCCATTTCCCCCGCAGGGGCAGCCTCCCTGGTGGCCTCCTGTGATATGGCGTGATGATGTATTTTTTTTTCAAAGAGCTTCATGAAGGTATAATCGACATACGATAAACTTCATAGATCTAAAGTGTACGCTTTTATAAGTTTTGACATACGTGTGCCCTGGTGAAAACATCACCAAGGTCGAGACAGTAACTCTGTCTATCACCCCAGAAGCTTCTGGTGCTTCTGTGTGACCCCACCTCTCACTCTCCTCCCATCCCCACGGCAACCAGCACTCAGCTTTCTGCTACTGTAGGGTAGTTTGCATTTTCTAGAATTTTACATAAACAGAATCACACCATCTACGTTCTTTTGGGTTTGGTTTCTTTCGCTCAGCGTAATTGTTTTGAGATTTGTGTGTAGCGATGGTTTGTTCCTCTGTATTTCTGAGTGATGTTCCATTGTGCGGATCTGCCACAGTTTGGTTCACCCCTCCGCTGCCGATGGGCATCAACGCTCCCCACATTGGGGCTACTGCAAATCAAGGGACTGTGAATACTCATGTTCCGGTCTTGGGTGGACGTATGGTTTTGTTTCTCCTGGGCATACTCAGAAGGGGCGTGGCTGGGTCACGTGCTAGATAAATGTGTAACTTTTTAAGAAACTTCCAAACTGTCTTCCAAAGCGGCTGCACCACTTTGCATTCCCGCCAGCCGCGTGTGGGGTTCCGGTTCCTCCTGATCCTCACCGACACTCGGTGTGGCCGGTCTTTCTCCTTGTAAACCTTGTGATAGGTGTGCAGCGGTGTCTCGTTGGGGTTTTACTTTGCATTTCTCCTAGGACTCATGACGCTGAGCATCTTTCCGTGTGCTTACCTGCTGTCTGCACGTCCTCTCTTGTGAGGCCAGAACTGGAAAGTTGCGGGGAACATGCCGGGGTGGGGGGGTCTCCTTGTCCTCCTCTCTCTTTCTCTTGTCCTCTCCTCTCTCTCTGGCCTGGGGTCCAGTCCCAGCCTCTGTCTCCAGTTCTGTGACAAGCAGAGCCTGTGTCCCTGGAACCACACTGAGAGCTCCAGAAAGAGAACTACCTTTGAGGACCTGGTGGATGTGGGACCCTGGGGGTGAGAGGGCACTAGTTTCTGGGGTGTCTCGGCAGCCCTCCTCCCCAGTCCAGGACTCCCCACGTCCTGCAGTCCTTGGCACTGTCTCTCGAGAAGCGGGCCTGGCTGAAGTGATCAGGAAGGGGTGGCACTGTCTGGACCTGCAGCCAGCCGGCCTGTGCCCACGGGGGTGCCAGGCTTTCAGCAGAGCAGGCGAGGAGCCAGCCCCGCCCACAGAGAGACACAGGTGCAGGCTGCCCGGGGCCCCTTCCAGAGTAAGGCCTGCGTCGGGAGCCCAGTGATGGCACAGGGGTGCTGGTCCCCAGAAGCAGACTCAGGGGTGCCCTTGACCGCAGCTCCCAAAGAGAGCCAGGCAGGACCCTCCTGTGGTCAGGGCCACCTAGACAGCCCACCCCAGGGAGGTGCAGGGGCCTGAAGTTCTACCATTAGGAATTTGAAATGAAATTTTACAAAACACTTGTCATCAAGGCCAGGAGTGCTCTGGGCCCCTCGTGAACCCCCTAAGATCTGAAAGAGGGAAGGGCTTCAAAGTGCCGGGGGCAGTGCGGCTCAGCGCAGCAACCAGCTGAACCCATTTTTATTCAGGGCTTTCCGTGATAGAAGCCTCCCCCCACCCCGACCAGTCAGTGGAGCCATACAAAGCTGCCGTGGTTATAGGTCAAAAAACAGACAGCAGCAGCTCATGAGGTCCTGCCGAATAGCTGAAGTTGAATTGGCAATGAATGTGCAGGTGAGTGAACCATTAGGAGATCGGTCCCCCAGATGCACAGCTGGATGCAGAGGTCCACTGTGGTCCCCGTATCTCTCTCTTTCTGTATCTCTCTATCTCTCTGCTCTCTGTCTCTGTCTCTCTCTTCTCTCTCTGTTTGTCCCTCCTTCTCTTTGTCTCTCTCTGTCTCTCTCTCTCTGTCTCTCCGTGTTGAGTTGCTGCCCTTTTGAGTGCTGGCCTGCCTTTCCCCCTGCTGAAGAGACCACTCCCTGCTCACACACCTTTCCAGCATCCTAGCCCCCCAAAGACAGGAGACCACCTTTCCCAGGAGATCTGGCAGAAACACCCAGGCAGGATTCTGATTGGTCTGACTTGGGTCACATGATCATCCCTAAACCAATCACTGTGGCCTAGGAAATGGGAGGCTCTGATTGGCCAGGATGTGGTCACATGGGCGTGTCGTCCCATTGACAGTATCCTGGGACCACATGGCTTGGCCCCAGAAGGAAAAGGGCTGCAGTTACCAGCAGAGGGGAGATGGGAGCTGGACACACAGAACTAGGGCCCCCGTCACCACCATCACCACCACCTGGGCCTCATCTCCCTGCAGGGGTCCCATCCCTCTGTCAGCCCACCATCCTCCCCTTGGGACCCCGGAGCTTCCTCCTGCGCCCCCACACGGATCCAGGTCCTGCTGTTCCACCCTCCGTAGCTCTGGGGCCAGTGATACCGAATTGCCCCCCACATGGTGCCTGGAAACCAGGGAAGAGGAGGTCCCACCTGGGGGACACGGAGAGGAACGCCTGGGCGTGGCTCCTGCACCCCACCACCCAGGAACCCCGCAGCCATCCACGACAGAGGCTGCATCACCGAGCCCTGTGCCCCTCCCTCGGCACTGACGTCTGCTCAGAGTGCGGGGACCCTAGGGCTGGGCTCACTTTCCATCAGGGTGAGAGGAGGGAATGGAGCCCATGCGCTGTGTGCCCGAAGCTGGCGGCTTAGAGCACCCTCAGGGAATGAGAGCCGTCGCTGCCTGGCGGTTCTGTCACTCGTCATCCAGCTGCACTGTGGACACAGGGCCAGGCTCCTCAGCTGTAACCAGCTGGAGTGGGGGTGGCAGGGGCTCCAGTCCCCAGGAAGAGAGGAAGGAGGAGGCTCTCCAGCAAGGGTGTGCCAAGAACAAGTCCTTGGAGGCCACACCCTGCAGACTGTGGCTTGCCCTGCCTAATTGCCTCCAGAACGGGCACTCCACCCGGATGGACCACACCTGGCTCGCTGCGCTCTGCCCGCTACCCACTGCTTCCCTGAAAAGAACAAACCCCTCTCCGCCCGGAAGAAGTGGGCAGGCCGGCAGCAATCTGCTGCCCACACGGGGGTGGAGGTGCCGGGTGGCTGCATCCTGCACGAGGAACAATGGCTGTCTTCCACAGCAAACTGGCTTTGGGGAAATTCAGGCGCTTTCTCTCCAGCCGGAGGCTCTACCCAGAATAGGAAGTTCCCCGGCTCCACGGAGCTTGCGGATTTCAGCCGCCTCCAAGAACCCATTCAATGCGTTATTTGGAATCGCTTTTAGTGCTTTTTTAGGTTATTAAGCTGAGGAGTTCCCCGCAAGGAGCTTTTGGGGAGCCGAGAGAGAGGGAAGGGAAGGGAAGCTCTCCGTGTGTCTTTCCTGACACTACTTTTTCCTGAGTTCTCTCCTAAGCTTACGGGCTGGGGATTTTCAGAGAGGAAGTTAGGCTTCATCCTGGGGCTGGAGACAGCTCTGGAAGGATCCCCACCTGCAGCCTCCCCAGGTTCATGTCGCTGTTAGAAGCAGAGGCGGCAGCCACAGTTGACCGAGGAAGCTGATTTCTAGGTTGCCCCTGGAGGGAGGTCTCCTCTGACCCCTTAGCAGAAAACGTCCCAGGGAGGATCAGTGTCGTACCCCAGCCTCGACCCCCTGGCCTCCCAGTCCTTCAGGAAAGAGCGCCGCCAGCCTGCAGTTGACCGTGAACTAACTCTGGGCTCGTCTCACTCCCAGTCTCCTTGCCCACTCTTTTGTAGCCTGTCTCCTGGCTGTTTGGGTTAGAATAGCCCCATCCATTTCAAGCTGCATGGGATGGAAAATACATATTCAGTGTCCCTGCCGTCCCTACAGCTGGCACGGGGCTTTGCACCTGTGTGAGTCAGCTCGGGCTGCCATAGCAGAACGCCACAGACTGGGTGGCCTAAACCACAGAAGCTCACTTTCTCACAGTTCTGGAGGCCGGAAGGGCCAGTCCCCTCTGAGGATCCTCTCCTGGGGCTGCAGATGGTGCCCTCTTCACATGGCCGTTCGTCCGTGTGTGCATACCCCTGGTGTGTCTTTAAGTGTCCAAATTTCCTCTTCTCATGAGGACACCAGTCCGATTGGATTAGGGCCCACCCTCACAGCCTCGTTTTTAACTTAATTACCACTTTAGAGACTCTGTCTCCACATACAGTCACATTCTGAGGTGCTGGGGTGGGGGGGCTTCAGCACGGGAATTTCCAGGGGGACACAGTTCAGCCCGTCACAGCACCCCGAAAAAGAAGCTCTGCCGACCACCTTTTCGTCAGTTGTAGCCAAACGTGTTTGACACAGGGAAGGGCAGCACCCCGTGAATATGGTGGTGGGACTCAGCAGCTATTCAGAGAGTTCCAGAAGCATTTTGCCGTCAGTGAAGGTAAATGGTACATCTTGCCAACCGAGGAGCCGATCAGTGCCAGGTGGGGAGTCTTTGATCTCGTTTGGCAGATGTGTGACTGAGGACAGATTCTTCCTTCTTTCTGTCCAGGTAATTAATGAGGGACCTCAAAGGCTCGAGGCTTTCCTGCTCAAATCAATTATTCATATTGACGCATCCAAAGGTCTCTGAACAGGAAAGAGAGAGAGAGGAGCTTGCTAAGTGGTTATGATAGAGGCTAAATGAATTACTTGTGAACGGCCCGCGGCTGATCTCCCCGTGTCTGTGTAAGCTGGTGTCGCTGCTGGGTGCGTGCTCTCTGCAAATGCAGGAGGCAGGGCGTGAGGCTCAGTCGCTCAGGAATATCAGTAATTTCTTCCTTTTTCAAGGTCAGTGATCACCTGTGTCCTTGTCAGTTGTGGTTATGGACTTCAGAATGAGTCTGAGTAGAGAGTCCTGGCATTCGGGCTGTGGGAGCCACCTCACCTGCAGTGAGCCTGGGGGGGCAGGGGACAGACTTCTCAGCCTTGGGCTGGGGGCAGGGGGTGAACAGTCAGTGTCCTGGGACGGCTGGCTGTGTCGCTTTTCCACTCCCATTTGGGGTCAGCTACTAACAGCACCATGAGTAACGAGGTAGTGTGGGTTAAAGGCAGGGAAGTGTGATTCTGTCTTAGGAAGGACAATGCCACAAAATGGATGACTGTGGAAGCTACCAGAAGGACCATGGGGCTTATCCTGGTACTCCTCTTTACATTTGTTTATGTTTGCAATTTTCCATAAAAAAGACTTAAACATTAAAAAAATAGGGCTGGCCCCGTGGCTTAGCGGTTAAGTGCGCATGCTCCATTGCTGGCGGCCCGGGTTCGGATCCCGGGCGTGCACCGATGCACCGCTGCTCCAGCCATGCTGAGGCCGCGTCCCATGTACAGCGGCTGGAAGGATGTGCGGCTATGACATACAACTATCTACTGGGGCTTTGGGGGAAAAAAGAAAGAAAGAAAGAAAATTATAATAATAAAAAAATAATGCCTACTTCTATTTCTGCTTGTGGCCATGATAGGAAGAGATACTAGATTTATGATTCCACAGGAAGTAACCAAAGCTCAGATAAAAGACGTGAAACAAGAGATTTGAAGACAAGACACTAGGCAACATGACAGTGATAGCTGAAAGATGGGAAAGTTACGGGTTGAGCCCTACGACTGCCCCGGCTTCCTGCACCGAGAGTTTCCAGGCTCAGCACGGGGAGAGAGACACCAGGCAGAGGCTGGAAGGATACTCGAGTAGAAGAAATGGAGCTGAGGGTCCAGGGAGACCACAGCAGCAACAGTTTGCAGGCTAGAGTGCCAAAGAGGAAAAAGCTACACAGAGGGAGAACCCTGAGATCTGCAGAGGGGCCCCCTCGAGCATTCATCAGAGCACTGATCAGCACGTGTGTGAGGAAACTGGAGAAAGTATCACCCACAGGCTTAGAGAACCGTGTCTGGAACTCACACAGGATGGAGGTGCCTCTTCCCACCCACTGCACTGAAAAAAACCCTCATAATTCATGGAGTGTTGGGAAGGCTACTCGGAAGGGTCTCGCCTCCATACTGGAGAATAAGTCCTCGACTCATCGTGGCTCTGATCTCACCATCAGATCTCAAATACAAGACCTGAAAGAATCAAACTCTTTCCGGGTAATGGCACCCAGAACAAAGCTCCAGAATATTTATAAGAATACAAAAATATCCAGCAACCCAACAAAGTAACATTCATGATGTCAGGCATCCGTTCAGAAATTCCCAAGCATGCCAAGAACAGGAAAATACTCTCCATAATGAGGAGAGAAATCAAATTATCCAAACTGACTAGGAATGGACACAGTTGTTAGAATGAGTAGACAAGGAGATTAAAGAATCATTATAACTGTATTCCATATGCTCAAAAAGTTTATAGAGACAGGGGAAGTATATTTTAAAACAACTCTTAAAAATGGTTAAGATGACAAATTTTGTGTTATGTATATTTTACCACGATTAAAAATTTTAAGAATTTTAAATTCAAATCAAACTTCCAGAGATGAAAAATGCATTGTCTGAGATGAAAAATACACAGGACGGGATTAATGGCAGCTCAGACATTGCACAGGAAAAGAATAGTGAACTTGAAGAAGTGCATTAGAAACTATCCAAAGGAAACACGGAGAGAAAAACTGACTAATAATCTAAAACAACAAAACAGAGCATCAGTGAGCTGTAGCACAACTTCAGACAGCCTAATATCCATGTCAGTAGAATCCCTGAAATGGAGGTGTTGTGGTGAGGAGAGGGTAGAAAAAAATATTTTAAGAAAAAATGATGGAAATTTTTCCAAATTTGGAGTCAACTGTGAACTCACAGATCCAAGAAACTTGATGAATCCCAAGCACAAGACACGTTGGGAGAAAAACAATATACCAAGGCATATAGTTTTCAAATTGCTCAAAACCAGTGATAAAGATAAAAATCTTAACAGCCACCAGAGAGCGGAAAGGACACATTACATACAAAGAGCAAACACAAGGATGACAGCAGGTACGTTGTCAGAAACGATGCAAATGAGAAGACAGGGGAGAAATGTCTTTTAAGTACTGAAAGGGAGGGAAAAGCAGAGCTATTTCAAAAAACAAAGGTAAAATAAAGACTTCTTCAAAATACAGAAGCTGTAATGCTTCATCCCCAGCAGACCGCAATGTAGGAAATTTTAAAGGACGTCTTTCAGGTAACAGGAAAATGACACCAGATGGAAATTCTCAAAGGAATGAGGGTCACCAGATATGGTAACTGCGTGGAGATAGAAAGAAGTGTTCCTATTATTTAAATCCCATTGGAAGATCATTGGCTCTAAACAGAAATAATAACAATGTGGTTTGGGGATCATAACATATGGAAACGTAATATATATGTTAAAGGCTGAGAGGAGAGGAATGGAACTATACTATGTGAGGTTTTTATACCATATGTGAAGTGTAGAACCTCACTTGTTTCTAAGTTAAGGACGTATACTATCAACCCTAAGGCAACTGCTAAAATAACGAAACAGAATTATAGCTAATAAGCTGACAGAGGAGATAAAATGGAATCATAAAAAATAACCCAAAAGAAGGCAGGAAAAGAGAGAAGGGGAGATAAAATACACATAAGCCAAAAAAAATAGAAAGAAGACAGAGTTAAACCTAACCATATCAATAATCACATTAAATATAAATGGCATAAACACTCCCCAATTAAAAGGCAGAATTATCAAGTTGGGTGAAAAAGTAAGATGCTTGCTTCCAAGGAACGCACTTCAATTATAAAGACACAAATATGTTCCAAGTAAGAGGGTGGAAAGGCTAGACATTAACACCAATCAAAAGAAAACTGAAATAGCTGTGTTAGCATCGAAGTAGATTTCAGAACCAAGAATGTTAACAGAGTTAAAGAAGGTTATTTCATAACGATACACGAGTCAGTTCTGTAGGAGGACATAAGAACTCTAAACATATGCACATAATAACAGAGCTTCAAAATACACAAAGCAAAAACTGATAGACCTGTAAGGAGAAACAGACAGATCCACAATTATAATCAGATTATTTCAACACCCACTCTTGCAACAACTGACAGAACAAGCAGATAGAAAATCAGTAAGAATATAGAAAATTTGAACAACACCATCAACCAGCTTGACCTAATTGACGTTTTTAAGACTTTCTATGCTTTCTTTTCAAGTGCACTTGGAACAGTTATCAAAATAAACCATAGTCTGGTTCATAAAACAAGTCTCAATAAACTCAAAATTATTCAAGCCATACAAATGTGTTCTCTAACCACAACAGAATCATATTAAGAAGGAAGAAGAGAAAGATATCTGGAAATTCCCAAAATATTTGGAATCTAAATAACATTGTTCTAAATAATGTGTGGGTCAAAGTAGAAATCAAATGAGAAATTAGAAAGTATTTGACTTGAATGAAAATGAAAACACAGCATATCAGCATGTGAGGGCTGCCACCACAGCCACCCTTAAGGGAAGTTTATAGCATGAAATGCCTCTATTAGAAAAGAAGAAAGCCCTCGAATCAATGACCTCATCTTCCACTCTTAGAAACTGAAAGACTGAAAGCAAATTAAACCCAGAGTAAGCTGAAGAAAGGAAATAATGAAGATTGTAGCAATTGATGATATAGAAAATTAGTAGGGAAAAATGATGACACCAAGAGCAGATTCTTTGAGAATATCAATAGAATTGATAAACCTCTAGCCAGGCTTATCTAGGGGCAAAAAAAGAAAGGCACAATCTACCAGCAGCAGAAATGAGAGCCAGGACATCACTGCAAATCCTTCCTCCATTGACCTGCCTTTGCGCTTGGTCAAAACCCTGTTGTTCCCATGTGTCTGTGGGTCTGGTTCTGAGCTCTCTCTGCTGTTCCATTATCTGTCTCTCTTGGCACCGCTGTCTTAGTTACTGCATCTCCATAATAAGTCTTGAAATCAGGTCGAGTTAGTTCTCCAACTTTGTTCTTCTTTTTCCAAGTTCTTTTTGGCTATTCTAGCTATTTCACCTTTCCATGTGAGTTTAACCATCAGCTCATCATTTCTATGAAAAGCCTGCTGGGATCTTGATTGGGACCGCATTGGCTCCATAGATCAAGCTGGAGAGAGTCGATGTCTTAAGACAATATTGAGTTTCCGCCACATAATCGGGAGAAACCTCTCTGGTTGCCTTAGGTCTTTCACTTTTCTCGGTGATGTTTGAACGTTTTTAGGGTACAGGTCTTGCACATCTTTTGCCAGATTTATCCCTATTTCATATTTTTTGAAGACGTTGTAAAGGTATTTTTTAATTTCTGTTCGTGAGTGTTTGTTGCTGTTACACAGAATTACAACTGATCCACGGCCAGCGGTCTCCCCAAGGATCCCGTATACTTCAGTCCACTCTGTATGCAACCCCAGAGCATGGGTGGTCCTAGGTGGGAAGAGAGAAGGGCCTTTCTGGCTCAAGACTCTTTCTTGCATCTGGTTATCTACCGTTTGGGCAGGAGCGGAGTGGGCAGGAGGCACTCTCTTAATTTTGGGGAAAGGTTACGTTGGCACATCTTTGGAGGACAACTCATCAGTTCCTATGAAAATATTAAATGCAAATGCCCTTTGACCCAGCCTGTGCATTTCTAGGACTTCATCCTACCTCTCTGCTTTCCCAGGTGCAAACTCCTGCAAACAACCTATGCGTCCCCCGGGGGACGCTAGTCAAATAAACCCCAGAGCATCCATGCAGGGGTGCACGGTGCCGCTGTTGAAAAGATGAGGCAGCTCTGGCATCCCGCTAGGGGATGCGTTCCCTAGTAAATGATTTTAAGTGAACAAAGCAAGGACCCGAGCGGCATGTCGACCATGTTACTACCACGTCAGAAAAAGAGGTGTGGTATGCAAGAACGTCCTGTACCTTCTGCACAGTCTTTCTGTCACCTTAAAACTGATGTGAAAAATAGAGTCTGTTAAACTGAAGAAGAAAAACAAGAGGTGTGTGCGCTCTCTGCTGTCTGTACTGAGGTGCGCAGACGTACCCTGGAGGCTGAGTCCAGAGGGGAAGCTGTGTGCCTGTGCTACTGTGAATTTTCACATCCCCCAGGAGGCCAGGTGCCTCCGTGTTGTCATTGTGTCTCTCTGTCCGTCTCCCGCTCGGGACAGTGGCAGATAATCCATGTCTCATTGGGCTCGGCCCATGCCTGGCATAGAACCTAGCTCTCCGCAGAACCACAGGGGTCTCCAGGAGGGAGGCCATGGACCAAGGCATACATTGAGTGCCAGGCTCTGGGCTAAGTTCTTTCCAGAATGTTCTCATGGACCCACCTTGCATCCCTGTGAAGCGGCACTGGTGTTGTCCACCTGTTATAAGTGAGGGAACCGAGGCACAGAGAGGGTAAGTCACTTATCTAAGGTTGCCCAGCCGAGGGTGGCAGAGCCAGAGTTGGAGACCAGGCGGGCTGGCTCCCACCTGAGCTCTGAACCGCTGCCCAGGCAGCATCTTTGCAACGGTGGCAGGCAGTCGCTGTGCTGTGCTGGGCATGTGCACAGGGCAAGCCCAGTGCTGGCTCAGAGGGGAAACCTGCCGCCCTTCCTGCAGGGAGCCCCGGTGCCATTGTCTAGAGGGCAGGCACGAGCATCTTCCCGGTGGCACCGAGCCAGCAGGCTCAGGCGTACAGAGAGGAGCCACTCTGGAGAGCCTCAGACGGGCTTACAGCACGTCTCTAATGCAAATGCCTCTCCACGGACCCCCAGAAGGACCATGCCCTCTTGGCGACAGCCGTGCCCCTGCAGTGTGAAGCCAGAGAGGGTGGACCCAGGGCTCCTCCTCCGTGGTTTCGCCTCATTTCCCAGCTCTGTGTGGCATTTCTTTGCTTAAAAGATGAAGGATGATCAGAGTTCCTGGCGGCATTTGTTCTCAATTGGCATTTAATATACTTGCCAAGACTGTCATTTCGAAGGGGGAATATGTTCAAATAGTAGCAGTGACTCAGCCCCGGCTCGGCACCCTCGTCTGCTGGCCCCCGTCTCTCGACGGGGGCAGGCGTGCGCCCGGGACGTCCGCCCCCAGCCTGGGAGCTCCAGCGGCAGGAAGCCGCGCCGCCGGGTCCGGGGTGGTCGCTGCTTCCCTCAGAGTCGCCAGGCAGCTGGGTGGCCGCAGAAAGCTGCTTGCCCACCTGGGAAGTTCCAGGCCCGGCTCCCACGGAGTCGCTGGGGATCTCAGCACCTGCAGGGCCCCTGCTCCAGGAGGGCTGGCCGAGTGGGGCTTTCTGCTCGTCCGTCTTTCGGGGCTATGATGAGTGGGGTGGCCGAGCACGTGGGATCTCAGCCACGTGCTGATCACAGCCATGTGGCATGGCTGTGAAAGCGAGGACTCCTCATTGCCACCTGGCCTGCAGCGCCTCCAGGCCCCCACATGGGCTCCCTGCCCTCATCCCACTAGCCTCCCCTCACCTCGCCCCTCGGTGCTCCCAGCCTGTCCTCTCCTTCATCGGGAGCTCGTGGACGCCAAGCCCCGAGCCTCCCGGGGCCACGTCAGGCCTCAAAGCCAGGGCTGCTAACTTGATCCGGGGCTCCCTCACACACTGCTCCTCCAGAGCGTGCTTCCAGAAGCTTCCACATGGAACCCCTACAATGTCGGTCCCTTGTTTCAAGATTAGTGGCAGGTTCTTTAGAGTAGGCAAGCCTGGGTTCAAACCTTTACTCGGAAACTCACTAAATGATAGTATGTTTGTTTGGTTTTTGTCTGTAGTTCATACGATCCTGAGACAGGTTGCCTGCCTGTCCCCAGGCCCTCGGGCAGACCTGCGCTCAGGAGGCACTCAGTAAATGCGGAGCGGGGAAGGAGTAAATGAATGAATGAGTTAAAGCTTTTAGCGCAATGCCTGGTATATAAGGAGCACTTGAAATATGGAAGCTGTCAGGTCCTTATGAGTCACAGCAGTGGTGCCAAGACATTTACGGACGCGGCTTTGTAAAAATATGACCAGGTTCCACATGAGTGTTTATAGCAGCTTTATTCACAATCACCAAAACCTGGAAGCAACCAAGACGTCCTTTACACAAACTGTGGTACATCCATTCAATAGGCTATTATTCGGCGATAAAAAGAAATGAGCTCTCAAGCCATGAAAAGACATGGAGGAAACTTAAGTGCATGTTGCTCAGTGAGGGAAGCCAATCTGAAAAGGCCACGTACTGTATGATTCCAACTCTGTGACATTCCGGAAAAGCAAAACTATGGAGACAGTAAAAAGATCAGTGGTTGGGAGGAGGGAAGAATGGGTGGAGCACAGAGGACTTTTAGGGCCATGAAACTACTCTGAAGGATGCTGTAATGGCAGATACAGGACACATGCATTTGTCTAAACCCATAGAATGTACGACACTGAGTGAACCCTAGTGTCAACTGTGGACTCTAGTTAACAATGATGTGTCTGTATTGATTTGTCGCTTGTAACATAGATAGCACACCACTGCAAGATGTTACTCAGCGGGGATGCTGGGTGCTGGGGGAAAGGCAGTATATGAGAACTCTCTGTGCTATCTGCTCAATTTTGCTGTAAACCTAAAAATGTTCCAAAATATAAAGCCTTATAAAATAAAATAGAATCAGGCACCTCCGTCCAAGTTCTTACCCGTGGCACAGAGTAGGATTCTCAGGGAACCGTCACCCAAAGAGGACAGAAAAGAGAGCAGCTCCAGAACCCTCTGCAGAGCCCCACAGGGGTGACTATCAGAGTGTGCTGACCTTCGAGTGTCTGAGGAAGGGCCCCCTGTGGATCCTATCGGAGCCAAGGTCCAGGGAGGAAGGTGGGACGTCCCAGGAGCGGCCGATGGGTTAGGGAGATGCTCAGGATTTCTCGTCAGGAGGAGCTCGGGAGAGAGTTGCAGACGTGGCCTTTTCTCCTCCCCGTGGAGCTGTGAGGAGGCGCCCGTGGCCCCGGGAGCTCCTGGGACGTGAGCACAGGCTGCTGATGCCGTCTGCTTCCTGCCCAACAGAAAATCATTTTGAGGCTGTCACCCACATTGGGGACTTCCTACAGCCAGCAGTCCCCATCCCCTTGGTGGCCCCAGGCTGTTTCAGGTTCTCCTTTCCAACTTTATTCAAATTTCAACTTCCCTGCCACACCTCTGCTTGCTGTCCACCAGGCCCACAGCCTCTTCTTCTGCAGCAAATGGCGCAACACCACTGCCCAGGTGCCCGCGCCCCACAGTCAGGTCTATGGGAGTGTGGTCTGCTCTAAACCTCCATGAGCCACCTCCACGCTCTCCATCCGTCCACCGTATGGGTGCAGGTGCCCCCCAACCCAGAAGCTCTGTGTTGAAAATGGACCACCTGGAGCCCTGAGTCACCCCTTGGAAGCAAGCTGCCACTCCTCAGGACCTCACCTGGGGGAGAAATAACTTCCCGTGTGACTGCGCTCTTCTTCGTTAGGGGGCGTTGGTTTCAGCAGTCGGTGTTAATTAGTATAGGGACACATCAGACATCCTGACTTTGAGCCCTGTGTCACCTGAAACCCAGGAGTGTAGAGGCAGAAGGGACCTGTGATCTTGTCCAGTTCAGCCCACCTGTTTCCCCAGAGAGGGGATGTGTCTCTCCAGAGATCACAAAGCCATTTGTAAAAGGTCCTGACCCCTGTTCACTGCCCTTCCCCACACTGGCGGGACCTCCAGCCACAGAAGAGTCAGGAGAGGAGCCTGGGCGAGCAATTAGGATGAGAAAGAGGATTGTTGGAGATCATCATGGGCTGAACTATGTTCCCCAAAATTCATATACTGAAGCCCTAATACCCAGGACCTCAGAAGGTGACTGTATTTGGAGATGAGGTCCTTTAAGAAGTAATTAAGTTAAAATGGGGTTGTGAGGGTAGGCCCTAATCCCGTACGACTGGTCCTTATAAGAAGAGGAGATCAGGACACAGATATGCACAGAGGGACAACCATGTGAGGACACAAGAAGGAGACAGCCTTCTACACGCCAAGGAGAGAGGCCTCAGGAGGAACCAGCCCTGCCCACACCTGGATCTCAGACGTCCAGCCCCCAGGACTGGGAGACAGTAAATGTTGTTGTTTAAACTGCCCAGTCTGGGGAACTTTGTTCCGGCAGCCTGAGCAAACTCATACAGAGATTGTTGGAACTGGGTCCAGGTAGAGGTCAGGTGGACCCCAGATCATCCTCTGTCCTAACATCCATGTGTAGCAAAGAAACATTCCAGTCCCCCTGGACTCCACTGGCCCCTTGCTCGTCGTGCAGTAGGGGCAGCGTCCACTCTCTGGCCCCTCATCCAGTGGAGGACCTTTGGGCCGCAGGTTTAATTAATGCCCAACGATGAGCCCTGGTGGCTGTCCAAGGTGACCCCTGTTTGCCCAAGGGCAGCCTCCCTCCACGTTGGCGCATGTGGAAAGAGACGCACTGCCTTCTGGGACGAGCCCTGGAGACCAGTGCCTCGGAGATGGGGCTTCTCATCCCAGTTGCAAGTTCCCCGTTTGCTTTGGGGATTAATTTTTCAGTTGTCACCTTCGAGTTGAAGCACTCAGTAAATTACTCGTTAGGATGTGGGACATGCAGGAGCTAACTTGAGCTGTAAATCTCCCCAAGCTGGATGTTGAAACCCGAGCCTCAGCCCACATTCCCCCAGGAGGGGCTTGCACGTGCCCTTGGCTGGGCGACCCGCAAATCAAGGATGCCGTCTCGGGGCTCCACTGGGCCAGAGCTGGGGCAGACCTCCTGAGGCGTGGCCGGGGCTGGAGACCCTCCCCGTGGGTTTTATCACACTCCCTCCTGCGGGAATGGCCAACCATGTCTGTGTGTCCTCCCAGTCGGAACGGCTGCACTTTGGAAATGTTCTCTGTGCCCCTCCCCGCGTCTTGGCCCTTCTCCCTGCTCCCCGCTGTCAACTCTTCCAAGTCACGTTCTCCTTCAAAGCCGATGTCAGGGCCCACCTCCTCGGAGGGGGTCCCTCTGTAATCACCCTGTCGTCGGCTTCTATCCTCACCGAATGTGACCTCCGTGCTGCCTGGAATTATCCATTGCACTTTAGGTGTGTCCACTCTCTCCAGTAAAATGTGCCGATGCCAGGAGGGAAAGCCCGTGCACCATGGGCTCCCCACCGTGCCTTGTGCTGGGAAGATGTACGGCACAGGTGGGGCGAATGGAGGGTCCCCCGGGTTGCTCTGCCATCCACCAGGCTCCAGGCAGCACCAACTCGTGTCCCCAGGCCTGTGCTCCTGACTGTTCACATTCTCAGCAGAAGAACTTGGAGCCCAGCACCCCCCCGGGGACTTAGCACCCTCCACGCCAAGGGGCAGGTGGATGAGCAAAGATGATGTGTCCCCCGTGGGGCTCACGTGCCCCTGTGGTCCACAGGTGAGGCTGGGGGGTACGGGGCCTGCATCTCCTCTCTGACAGCACGTGTTCATTTTAGTGTGAGCCGTAAAGACGTAGCTAGTGCATCCTCGTAGAACTGTGGCTCTGTTCGTGCTGCTGCTGGGGGACGCTGGGGTATTTGAGCGCAAAACAACCCTGAATCAATCTAAACAAGTAATGATATATGGAGCCCAGGCAATGGGGCTACAGTCACAATGGTGCTACCCAAATGCTAACGGTTGGGGGGAATCACATTGTGGAAACGTGATTACTATCAAAACCCAGATGTTTGGGGCAAAAATCAAGTACAACATTCTGGATGGAGTATAATTTTTTGAGAATTCTGTTCAAACATTTAAAATAAGAGGTCATGCTCCCCCTGCCCCGTCTGCGTTCCTCGGGGTCAGACCAGCCATCCAGTGGGGGCTGGGGGGTGGGCTCAAGGTGGGGCTGAACCAGGAGCTCGGGTCAGGTGGGTGGACGGGGCCCGGGCACTTTAGAACACCCGGAAAGGAAGAGGCCCGTTGGCCTCAGGATTCCCCCCCAAGAGCCCAGGACAGAACCTCCAGACACCTCTTGGCTTGAAAGAGCCACATTTTAGACAAAGAAAAGGGAAGGTTTCTGTATTGTCTGTTTTTCCCCAACAAGAATACATGATCTGACAAACGCGAGAGTGAGTACAAGTCAAAATGCCGATCCAGTGGCATCGTCGGTTCCTGTCTGAAGCCCCCGGACACTCGGTGTTTGGAGACCCAGCGATGTCATTGGGCTGAGGTCTGGCCGGTGGTGGTGGGAGGAGGAGCTGGCACCTTGGCCCGTCCCCCCCATCCATCTAGGCCCTCTGGGACCCTCCTGGGCAGCAGCGCCCCTGCCCGTGTCCTATGGTGCTGCTGATGAACTCCCAGGGAAGGAGTGACCACGAGCGGCGTGGCTATTTGTGTCCACACGTGTCTCCTCATGGGACTAAATGAGTGAGCCCTCCTTCATTCATCTGTCCACTCCACAGAGGTTCCCTGGGCGCCTCCAGCCTGGTGGGTCCTGCTCACGGTGGCCCTGGACAGTTAAGGCCGGGTCAGTGGGGGCGCTGATGCCAGGACTCCCGTCTCCACCCCCTCTGGCCTCCTGGGACTTGTTCTGCACTGAGGCCAATACTCTGTGCACCTGGGCCAGCCCGGGTCACACAGGACTGAAGGAAGGTTTGGACTTCCTGTTGGGCGCCCCAGAGTGGCTGGGAGAGCGTCACGGGAGCCCCTGGTCAGGGGTCTCCATGCACAGCCGGCCTCAGAGCAGATGCCACCTTCCTCCTCCGTGGGCCGGCCAGCTCACGGGCATCCCCAGGTGGCCAGGGCAGTGATGGTCTTCAGCCTTTGGTGAATGCTGCATTTCCCATCACGGACCCCCATTTCTCCATGCCTTACCAGGGTCCTTCTACTAAAGACAGCAAGTATTTCCCATTGCCGTGGCTGCGAATCTGTGTGAGCATCCCATCTGTGTAGAAAGCTTCTATTAGGAAGGAAAAATGAAGTCCCAGTGTTGGCTCACATTTGACCCTGGAGCCCTGTGTCAGCTGATAGGCTAGGAACTGGGCGATGTTGTTGGTGCCAGTCCCAAACGAGGGGGACCATCGTGGTGTGGAGATGGGAAACCGAGGTGTCCCCACCGAGAAGGGGCGATCACCCTAATAATCAGAGCCAAGATGAGCGAGAAAGCCGGTGGTGATGAACGTTCTGTTGTCTCCCCAGCAGAGACTGTCCGGAATCGTGTGACCCTGGGTCCCGGGGTCTTGGTGGGCAGATCGCCGGTGTGGTCTTATGACTGTAATCTGCAAGTGCCGTTAGGAGGTGGCGGGTTTGCTGTTATGCCGGAACTGGCTGAGAGATGGATCGGAGCTTCTGTGTCTTTGCAAACCCTTTTCTGCTGGGGAGACTGAGTATCAAAGTGTCATGAGAACAAGGCATGAAATGTCCTTGACCCATATGCGTTGGTGTTAACTGTCCACAGAGAGGCATCATCTTCCAAAGGCACGGTCTTCCAGGGGGTCCCCTCTCAGTGCTGAGAACGCCTCCTGTTCCTTCCTGGCCTGATGACGCAGCCCCAGCTCGGGGACAAAGCCCTGTGCAGGAGGTCTGCAGCCCTGCTCCCCACTGCCCACCAGTGACCTCGGGCATGTTACACCCCACCTGAGCCCAGCTCCTGAGAGGGAGCGCCGGCCCCGAGGTGCCCTCCCCACACTGCCCTGAGCACCAAGGAGACAGCGGCAGTGAACTTGCTTTGAAATGTCAGCAAGGGTCATCCTTGTTGTCACCGCAGAGGGGGCCTCCATTTCCTAAGTAAAGAGGGGCGGCTTTCCGGGCCATCAAGTCCCCACTTTTAAGGGGCACACGTGAAGCAGAAGAGCACGATTGTGGACTCGGTGTGAGAGAACCCAAATAAACTAGAAATAAAGACTCTCCCTCCCGCACTCACCAACCACTGCTGACAGCTGCCGTGCCCGCCCCATGTCGGGGCATCTCTTGGTGCCCGCCCCATGTTGGGGCGTCTCTTGGTGCCCAGGTGCACGTGGAGGTTTAGTTCCTGAGGTGGCCGTGACAGAGCCCTGCAAACTGGGTGGCTAAAACAACAGAAATTTAGTCTCTCACAGTCTGGAGGCCAGAAGTCTGAAACAAGATGTGAGCAGGGCCACGCTCCCTCCAGAGGCTCTAGGAGAGGGTCCTTCCTGGTCTCTTCCAGCTTCTGGTGACCCCACGCATTCCTGGGCTTGTGGCCACATCCCTCCTGTCTCTGCCTCTGTCTCCACATGGGCTTCTTCCCTGTGCTGTGTGTCCAATTTCCCTCTTTTAATAAGGACACCAGTCATTGGATGAAGGCCCATCCTCACGACCTCATGTTGACTTAATTACATCTGCAAAGACCCCATTTCGAAATGAGGTCACATTCACGGTTCCAGAGGTTAGAACAGGGACACATCTTTGGGGGGGCACCATTCACCCCAAAACGACCCCTGATCCCAGCACCAGGGGTACAGCGCTTCCAAGCCCCTCCTGCAGACCAGGCCCCAAGCCGTGGAGGACAGGAAGTGCCTGAGACTTGGTTCCCGCCTTGGGGGACTTGGAGACTCAGGGGCAGGGACACATGTACAAACTCAAGTGGCAGAGAGCCGGCTACTGCATAGGCTCCTAGCAGGCCTCCCACCAAGCGCCAGGCTGTGCCTTGAGAGCAGGGCACAGCGGCCAGGCAGAGCAAGAGCGGGGAAGTGGGCGGAAGGATGGGGGCAGGACATGGGTCCTGGAAGAGAGCCCCCCCGCCCAGCATGAGAGGTAGTCCCAGGAGGAGGGGAGGTTTAGCAATCAACTGCTAGAAACGGTTGTGTGAGCCTGTGTATGTCTCAGGCTTTTTCAGGAAGATTGTAATCACATGAGACAATCTAGAACAGCAATTTCTGACGGGGAAGCCTGAATGGCGAGAGCAGCTGCCGACCACGGGGTGCCCAGTGTCGGGACACTGCCCACTCAGGACACTGGAAATCCCCACCTGCCATCCCCTGAAAAGAGGGTGGCATGCGAGGACTGGGGCTCCCAAACGTCTGCCCGGGACCATCCATGTACGTCTGAGGGGCTGAGTCCCAGGACCAGCCCTGAGGATGCTCACGCACACTGTGTTCTGAGAGATCCACAGGAGATGCAGGGCGTTTCCAATTCTAGTTGTTCATCCCGGCGTGAGTGGGTAACAAGCTTGTCTTCGCTCTGCTGCCACGGAGCTGAGATGGAGGCTTCCAGGGGCTTGATGAGAGCTTTCAAATCTCCATTTCCGTTTTGATCATCTCTTTAAACCATTATGGGGTAAAGCATCCCGTTAGCAAAGATCATTTGCACCTGGAAGACAGTTACCTGGAGAAAGCGCTCAGTCTTCCGAGTCAGTTATGCAGACTGAGGTCGCCGAGAAGTTTTCTTTTCCATGCAGGTCCCTGCCTTCCTCGAGGCTGAGAAATAGCGGTAATACATGGACATCTGCTTCAGCCAGGCCCTGTGTGGGGAGGCAGTGGGCCCAGACTGGCTGCGGCACGATACCACCCAGAAGCTTCCACAGCTGGAGGGACCTCGGGCCTGACACGCTGGAGAAGCCCAGGGCCACAGGACAGGTGCACAGACCAGGGAGGGGGCCACAGAGACCGGCAGAGCAGCAGGCACACCCCACGTGATCCTGCGAGGGGCCCCGGGGAGGGGCTCGGACAGGGCCAGGCAGAGCAGGGGTGCCAAGAGAGGCTCATTCTTAAGGACAGACTGTGGATTGAGGAGGGTGTCTGGGCAGACAACAGCTGTGTTATAAGAAAAAATAAATATTTAGTCTTTGTCCTCAGTTCCTGGCGCAGAGCTCCTAAAACCCTTGGGATATTTTGCATGCTGGTGAGATTCTCATGGCGGGGCTCTAGATGGCCTCTGGATGGGCGCTGGTCACCAGGAGAACCAACTTTCAGCCCCACCGCCCATCCCACCCCCACCTCCCTCTGGGGACAGAGGAGGGGGGGGTTGGAGATTGACCTCAATCGCCATTGGCCAGTGAGTCCATCAATCATGTCTACTTGATGGAACTTTATTTAAAATTCTGGAACAGCAAGGCTGGGGCGGATCCCGGGTTGGTGAACACATGGAGGTGCTGAGGAATGGCCCGGAGAAGACACGGGGGCTCTGCACCGCCCCAGGCCCTGCCCTGCACATCCCTTCCATCAGGCTGTCCTGAGCTGTATCCTTTATAATAAACCGATCATCGTAAGTAAAGCACTTCCTGAGTTCCAAGAACCATTCTAGGAAATTATCGAACCTGAGAAGGGGCTCATGGGATCCCCCGATTCATAGCGGGTCGGTCAGAAGCTCATGACTTGTGAGGTTCGGAGTGGGGAGGGGCAGTCATGTGGGACCAAGCCCTTCACCTGTGGGGTCTGCGCTAACTCCAGCATTGATTGTAGGACCCCCAGCTGGCGTGGGAGAGTTGGAGAATTGGTGTTGGAATGATGTGTTTGGTGTCAGAGAAACCACACAACAATAACATCTGCTTATTGAGCTAAACTCACCGGTGCCAGGCACCGTGCTGTGGGGCAGCCTGCGTGACCCCATCTAACCCCCCGGCAGCCTTGAGAGGCCGACGCTCAGCCGCACTCAGGGAGGAAGTGAGGCTCGGAGGTGAGCACTCAGCTCTGGGTGGGCTTCCAGGCAGATGCCATCGCAGGAGAGAGGGTGGCAGCTTGGGGCTTCCCAGGCACGTCTGTGCGGGGCCACCTGCGTGTGCTCAGCCTGTCCCCGAGGGCCCACCCTGGCCTGTCCCCGGGGCCAGCGAGGGCTGCAGGTGAGCAGAGGCAGTGAACCGCCTCCAGCGAAGGATAAGGGGAGGCCGGGCCGGAGCGGCGGGCTCAGTAGGATGATGAGACACACAGGAAGAGGCTGATCAGCCACGCGAGGCGGCACCGGACGAGCCGCATTAGTGGTTCAGACAGCGCGTGCCCAGGGACATTGGAAGCCAACTCCATCCATGTCTCGGGCAGAAAGAGACATGGGGGCCAAGATGGCGCCCGGCGTCATTGATCAGGGAACCAAAGCACGAGGGAACGGGCGTGGCGGCATTGATCACCCTCGGGCTCTGCTCGGCCCTTCACCCCTTACCGGGACTGGCCTTACCTCTGCTTGCTCTGGGCATGTGTTGGAGAAACTTCCCCAGGTCTTGGGGGCTCCTTCCTCCTGAGCCCACCCCCATCTCCGGAAGGAGATGCTGCAGCTCTGAACCTCGGGCCAGACCAGCCCCACAGCCCCTGGAGCCTGTAGCTTTGCTCTCCTTGGTCTCCGCTGGCTCAGAAGGAGGCACAAACTGCAGTTCTGGGAAGCACATCTAACAGCCCTGGGGGCGCTCAGCTGGTGCCCCTGCCCGCCAGTCGAGGGCCCTGGAAGGGTTCCTCCATCGCCCAGCACAGGCTGCCCTGCCCTCCCACCCCCCGGCTTGCCTGTTCCAGTTGTGAGGAATGGGATTGGCCAGCTGTCCTCGGCGAGCTCCCTTCTGGCTGGGATTTCCAAGTGGAGATCCTGGAGAAGTCCCCATCTCTTCCTGCTCTCCCTGGCAGTGGGAAACTGAGGCTGGGGTGCACAGGAGAATTAGCAAGAAGGCTCATTGGAAATGCCGATGGGTTTCAGGCTGTGCCATCTGAATTCATCGCACGGAACAGCCTCATTAGGAAACGCTTTTCCAGGAGGTGGGGGGTAGGGGCTGCTGTGTCCTGGTGACTTCTGAGTCATTTGCAGATCTTCCCAGGCCGTTGGGGGGGTTCATGCTCCAGGGAGCTCCCAGCGGCTGCTGGTTAGAGTGGGGGTGTTGGAGAGGGTTGCCGCAGACCCTGGCCGAGCAGGGAGGGTCAGGAGCCCTGCAGGACTGGGGCACCCAGAGGCGGCGCTGAGCGCAGTCTGTGTGAGCGTCCTGGGGCCCCGTAACAAAAGGGCCACCAACTGGGTGGCTTCAAACAACAGAAATTTATTGTCTCACAGTCTGGAGGCCAGAAGTCTGAAATCAAGGTGTCACAGAGCCACGCTCCCTCCAAAGGCTCTGGGGGAGGGTCCTTCCCGCCTCGTCCAGCTTCTGGGGGCTCCAGGTGTCCCTGGGCTTGTGGCCGCATCCCTCCACTCTGCCTCCATCCTCACCTTGCCTTCTCCTCTTCTCCCTGTGTCTCTTCTTTTGTTTCTTATAAGGACACTTGTCATTGGATTTAGGACCCACCCAGATAATCCAGGATGATCTCATCCTGAGATCTTTACCTTAATTACATCTGCAAAGACCCTATTTCCAGATACGGTCACATCCACAGATTACAGGAGTTAGGATGTGGAGAGGCCGCCATTCCACTCACTACATCGGCTGTCCATGTAACCTCCCTGCCTCCACCACTCACCCAGGGCCAGGCGTACAGTAGGTGCTCAGAGTTTGCCAGGTCACCGTGGCAGCTGCCTGTGATGCTGTCGTGGACTCTGTGGCCCTTGCACAGAGGAGCTGGATGGATCCTGGGCAGTAGACCCCTGTAGCCACCGTCTCCAGGGTGTGGGAAAGCCTCTGAGTGAGGAAGCCCCACCCCTGCGAGCGCCCTGCCCCCTTCACGCCCGCTGCCACAGGGCCTGCCGGGCGCCTTCCGACATGGCCGCCCTCAGCCTAGAGGAGGGTCAGCCTCGGCACTGTGACACTTAGGGCCAGATAATGCTCTGTTGCAGGGACTGTCCTGTGCATTGTAGGACGTTTAGCAGCCTCCCTGGCCTCCACTCACTAGACGCCTGAGCGCCCCTCTAGTTGTGACAAGCAAAATGTCTCAAGACAGTGCCAAAGACAGAGGCAGAATTGCCCTGGCTGAAAACCACTGCCTGTAAACTGGGCTCTCAGAGTGCTTTGGACAGCACACCCAAAGCGCTGGGACAGCTGTCAGTGCCCGCTGACTCCGCTGGACCAACCTGCGCCCCCATCCCTGGGTTAGCAGGGATGGGGGAGCAGGTTGGAAATCTCTCAGCTACACCGCAGCCGCCCTGCAGAACTGCTCACCAGCTGACCCCATGCTCGCCGACTCAGAGTCTGCTGGTCCTCAAGTGTAGAGGTGGCTGGGTCAGAAGGGCATGCTGGAGAGCCACCAGGCTGACCGCGGCAGCCGTCCGTTTTCTTGTTGAAGCTGAGGACGGCTGGTGTGGGGCAAGTGGATGCTGATTCCTGCCCTTCACCCTCGCCTGATGGAGTGCGGGAGGGTTAGAGGCTGCTGCCGGGCTGGGTGGGAGGACAGCTGTTCTCAGATAAAGAGTCAGCCCTGGCCCAAGGGTCCATCCACAGGGGAATGGATATGCAAAATGTGGTCTATCCATACAATGGAATATTATTCAGCCCTGAAAAGGAAGGAAATCCTGACACGTGCTACAACATGGATGAACCTGGGGGACATTTTGCAGAGTGAAATAAGCCGGTCACAAAAGGACAAACACTGTGTGATCCCACTTACAGTAGGGAACTAGAGGAGTCAAATTCATAGAGACAGAAAGTAGGATGGTGGGGGCCAGGGGCTGGGGAATGGGAGATAGTGTTTAGTGGGGACAGACTTTCAGTTTTGCAAGATGAGAAAGTTCTGGAGATCTGTTTCACAGCGATGTGAATATACTTAATACTGCAGAACTATACATTTAAAAACGGCTGAAATGGTAAATTTTGTTATAAGCATTTTACCACCATTAAAAATAAAAAAGTTAAAGAGCCAGCCCTGCGGTGTTTCTAGAGGCGAGACTGGAAATGATTCAAGGTCTCCGCAGCGTTTGCTTCTCCTCTGGTTACTAATCGTACAGTCGCAGCCCTAACTGTAGGACGCATGGCAGCCGCTGCGCTGAGCGCTTCCCACGAGATTCTGACGCGGGTGCCCTGTTGCCCTACAAGGACGGGGTAGGATTGGTGTTGCCCTCCTCACTCCGACTTCACAGAAGAGAGTGGGCCCGCGGTCTGAGAGCAGCAGGGCTGGGGTCTGACTCGGTTTCTCCGGTGCCAGAGCCCCTCGTGCCCGTCTGCGCCTGGCAGAGCCGTTCCCCGGGGGCCACGGTGCCCTGCTGGCTGGTCTCGTTCTCCTTCTTGCCGAGATGGTCAAGACCAGCCCAGCCCTTGGGGGGTGGGGTGTAAGACAAACACGACCACAGCTCAGTGCTGTGGGCTGCACTGTGCCCCCCCAAATTCATACGCCGAAGTCCTAAGCCCCCAGCACCTCAGAAGCTGCCTTACTGGGAAGCAGGGTCTTGGCAGCTGTGATCAGTTAGGATGAGGCTGCAGTGGAGCAGGGTGGGGCCTTAATCCCCATAAAATGTCCTTATAAAAAGGGGACATCTGCACACAGACACGCACACGGGGAGGAGGCCAAGGGAAGAGAGAGGCAGAGACCAGGTGATGCCTCTACAAGCCCAGGAACCCCAAAGATCGCCAGCAAAGCCGCAGAGCCTGGACCGGATGCTCCCCCAGCCCCCAGGAGGAGCCAGCCCTGCCGACACCTTGAATTCGGATTTCTGGCCTGCAGACTGTGAGACAACACGTTCCTGTGGTTTAAGCCGCCCGTCTGTGCTTCGTTACAACCGCCCCAGGACACTCACACACTCGAGGGAAGCTGGCTGCTGGGTCGGGGCTCGAATCCCTGGATCCCCGCGGGGTCCTGACTCGGACCCTCAGTGCCTGCTCTGGCTCCAGGCGCGGTGGGGTCTGAGCCCTGGGCAGCCCTCGCCTGCCGTGCTCCGCGTCCTCGGTGGCCTTGGTTCTCCCTGCCTTCTTGCTGCCCTCCTGCCCCCTTTCCTGCTTCTCGTCCCCTGTGAGCTGGACATCTCAGGACCCTCCTGGCCGCTCCTCTTCCTGGCTGATGGAGGAGTGACTCATCGCGGGGGGTGGGGCCCTGAGACAGCACCCAGGGCGGCCCCCCACACTTGGATGGGCGGTCACCGCCATCGTGAGCTCTGCCTTTCTGCTCCCCACAGGCTGGCTCTGCCCATGGGCTGTTCTGACGGGGAGCTGTTCTCATTCCCGTGGGGCCCTCCATCCCTGGAACAGAAGTTACCTGGCTTCCTGCTCCCCCATTTGTTTCTTGCTTCGGACGTTTCCCCCCGGCGCCCTCCCCCTGTCCCGGCTCGCCCCTGACCTGGGCCAGGACACCGATCATTTTACGGAACAGGAGCGGGGCCACCTCCTCAGCATCAGCTCAGGGTCAGGACAGCTCCCCCAGAACTCCTTGAACTGTCGGCCACGACCTCGCCCCATCCTGAGCCTGCACAGAGGCCTCCTGCGCCGTCCAGGAGAGGCCTGAGTGGGTGGCTCTGCTCCGCTGGGTGGGCCTCCTGGGCCCAGCCCCTCGGGACAAAGGCTGAGGCTGAGGATCCCCTGATGGCTCGGGTCACTGCTGAGCAGTCCTGGGGAAGGACTGGCCAGGCCATCCGGAGGATGGATCTTCCCAGGGGCTCTGGGGGCCTGTTGGCTGCGTCCACAGACGCGGCCACCAGATCCCGTGGGGGTGGGGGTGACACTGGACCCCAGGCCAGGCCTCAACGCCGTGGAGCCAACGGTGACATACTGATCCCCGCTCTCCCCACCTTCCTGCTCTCCGCTCTCCTGACTGTGGGTGTGTTGGACCCGGGACCAGAAGGCTGATCCACAGTGAGTCAGCCACTTGACATTCCCTCTTTCCGGAATCTCATGATGCCCTTCACTGCCCTCTGAATTTAAAATCCCCCTGAGCAGGTAACTGACCTGGGGGTCACATGGGGCAGGGGCCGTACAAATGGCTCCCAGGCACAGGGCTGAGATCGGCTGCACCAGCCCTGCCCCCAGCCCGCTGCCCACCCATCCGGGCGCCCCGGGGCTGTGGCTGCATCGCTGCAGTCTCTGCCTCTGTCTTCACAGGGCCCCCTCCTCGGCCTCTTCTGCTCCTCGGTCTCTTAGAAGGACACCTGTCATTGGATGTAGGGCCCACGCTAAATCTAGGGTCATCTCATCTTGAGATTCTTACCTTAGTTACAGCTGCAAAGACTCTTTTTACGAATAAGGTCACATTTACAGGTTCTGGGGTTAGGATGCAGACATGTCTTTTAGGGGGACGCCAAGCCCTCCTTGGCCCCTCAGGCCTGAATTGTGGGTGTTGCTGGGGAGACGCCTGCAGAGGGCTCCAAAGGAAGGATGCTCTGGGGACGTGAAGGGCAAACTCTGTGACTGCTGAGGTTGGAGAGATTTGGACTGGAAAAAACCCCCCGGGGAGCCCACTGCTTTCCTCCTGGACTACTGCAACCGTCCTAGCTTCAGTCTCCCTCCTCCTAAGCCACTCTGCTGTCACCCTGTCTGCCGTGGAAACCGTCCCCATCTGCCCACCACCCGCAGGACAAGGTCCCAGGCTCCTCGCCCACCAGTCTCCGTGAGTCCTGGCTGCCCCACTGCCACCGTTCCTGGCCTCGCTCAGGCTGTTGCCTTCACTCAGAATGCCTCCCCACCCTCCCCAGCGTGGCTCACCCCTCCAGTGCCCAGTCCTCCCTGCCAGGCCCCACTCTGGCCCTCAGTGTCTTCATCATCTTCCCCTGTCACTGGGCCCCCTGGGCACATATCTTGTCTGCATGGCCCCTGTACCAAGCTTCGAGCAGGCCCCTCCTGCAGATGTGTTCAGTGTGTCATGTCCGGGCCCACCTGTGCCAGCTGCATCCTGGGGGCTGCAGAGATGGGAAATGTGTCCACACAGGGCCATTGCTTGGTTTTCCCAATGGAGGAGGTGGGAGAGAGATGCAGACAAACCGGCCCCAACTTATACCTCATGTTCCCCTGGCTGAGGAGAGGAGAGGGCCCAGCCTTCCTGAAGAGCTGGGGTTTATTCCTGATCAATCCTTCTGACTCCTTATCAGGGCTCTGGGCATAATGACACAAGCGAGCAGGACCCAAGGGTGTAGGGACATGGAACCTCTGAGTTAGACAATACCTCACCCAGTTTATCAATTAGCGACTGACTTCCACTTTAAAGAAAATTGAAATCAACAGGAGCTTTAAAACAAATTGGAGGTTATTTGATCTTTAAATCTGGACGTCGATAGTTGCAGGCGTTAGTTCAACAGGTCAAGGATTCAATGGCTTAAATTCTCTTGGCCATCACCTCACTGTCACAAGATGGATGCTGAAGGTCCAGCATTAGTATCCACATTCCAAGCAAGAAGGCCACAAGTAGGGACAGATTGGCACCCATATTAGAAAAGTCAAATTGCCTGGAAATTCTCAGTAGATTTACACCTGCGTCTCATTGGCTAGCACTATACCGCGTGTCTCTGTGGATCCAAAGGAGGCCAGGAAATTATTCCTTTTGGAATCTGGGAGTGTTGTTGCCCCAAACAACAGCAGCATTATAGCAGGACAGAAGAAGGGGAGGACAGCTGTCAGCTGGGCGCCTGGCAGTGCCTGCCCCCCCAGGCCCCTGGGGGCCAGATATTTTCAAACTGTGTCCCCTGGAACCCCAGGGCTTGGGAGCAGGCCACGCTCCAGCCCCCCGCCCCATTCTCCTCTGGGAGCTCCTCTTCTAGCTGGGTACAGAACGAAGCCTGGCCCTCGGAGGGGCTCAAAAAACTCCATGTTTGTCTCCTTGGGGGAGACAGCTTCCTCTGCTTTGTGCCGACCCCTTGGCCCCCTGGCACAAGAAGTTGAAGCCAGATTGGGGGGCCTGACTCCCGAGCCACACGGGGAGCCATTGACGGGCTCGAACCCCACGTGCTCATGAGGGAAACTGAGTACAAGCCCCAGGACCCGGGCAGTGGGTCCTCGTGTCCACCAGACACACGGCTTCCGGGCTCGGGGCCGGCCTCTCTGCCCTCGGGCCCCCACGAGGCGGCAGCTGGGCTCCACGGGGGCTGCTCTGCTGGCCCGGGTGGTGACAGCCCCAGGGCCGTACCACAGCACGTGGCCCCCAGCCCCCCCGCCGCGGAGCCAGCCTCCAGCCTGCAGAAGCAGCCCACACACTGACGCACCTCCGGGGTTATTTTAGACCGAGCCTCATGCTCGGCGCAGTCCACCAGACTTGAACTTTAACAAAAGAAGAAGAAACATGACGAGCCCGGCCGCAGCCTGCCATTCATGGCTGGCCCAGCCCCCCGGCTTCCGGCCGCGTGGGGACGTCTGGGCACAAAGCCGGGCAGAGGCAGCAGGGGACCGGGAGGTCTTCTGGGCTGATGTTCTCCAGCAGCCGTGGGTGGGCTTAGCCCAGGGGACAGGCCCAGGGAGGGCAGGCGTGGTGATGTCTGATGGCCTGGACTTGGGGGTGCTGGGCGTGTCTGCAGAGTCAGGCCCAGGCCCCCACGTAGCCCACCTCTGTCATGTAGCCTCATTCTGGGCCACACCCTTTCCATGGGTCCCCAGCCAGTATCCATATCCTCCCCTGGCTCTCCAGGTCCTGAGGCCCCTGACCATTCTTCTCAGGCCCCCAAGCTGGCAGGCGGCCCTGAGCTGCCTGCCTGGATCTCCCCACAGGGCTCAGGGACCTCCCACAGGCCTGCTGGGTAGACCACCTTGCTGCAGTGCTGGCTAGGCTCCCCTCGTTGGCCATCCACATGCTGAACTGCGTGCCCCTCAAAGGCAGGGCGTTATACATTATATGTTGCCCCGTGTCTAGCACAATGCTTGACCCAACAGAGATGGCCTAACAGAAATTGGATGACCAACGGATGGAAGGATGGATGGATAGATGAAAGGATGGATGGATGGATGGATGGATGGATGGAAGGAAGGATGGATGGATGGATGAAAGGATGGGTGGATGGATGGAAGGATGGATGGATGGATGAAAGGATGGGTGGATGGGTGGATGGATGGAAGGAAGGATGGAGGGATGGATGAAAGGATGGATGGATGGATGGATGGATGGATGGATGGATGGATGGTTGGATGGATGGAAGGATGGATGGATGGATGGATAATGGGTGGGTGTATGGATGGACAGATTGACGGATGGATGTATGGATGATGGATGGGTGGACAGACGGATGGATAATGAGTGGGAGGGAGGGAGGGAGGAAGAGTATTTGTAGGAACTTCCTCTGGCTGCGAGCATCACTCTGCGGGCCTGCCTTTCATGCTGTAAACCCAGTCTTCTCTCCAGTGTCAGTCCTGCCCCATTCAGCATGGTGGGAAGGGAGGGTGTGAGAGCCGAGGATCACCCTGTTTGGGGCACCGGAGTCATGTTTGGGGCACTCACCATCAGTGTTTTCTCAGCTGAGGTGCTCAGCTACACATTGCCCCGTTCCCTGGCCCCTTGCGGGGGGCCCACACCCCTCTCTGTAGGTGTGAAACCTGGCAGCCCGAGCCCTGGTGAGTGCCGAGCGGCTCCAGAGCACCAGCCCCCATCTAGCCATCCTTCTCCACTCCACTCAGCCGGAACTCTCAGGAGTGGTCTGAGCGTCACCCGACTTCTCAGCTGCACGTTACTGTAACTTACGGGAGAAAATGACGTGCGAGAGCCGTACGCACAAGTTCGGGACTCCCCAGCTGTCCTGGGCTGTGGTCCTCCTCTCATCCAGCCAACATTTGTCAGAAGCCAGCAGTGGCCACTGATGCAGTGGCGAGAGCACGGACCCCAGAACCAGATACGGGGCTGAGTCCTGACCCGGCCCCTCCACGCTGACTCCCCTCTGCGACCGGGGGCAGTGAAAGGACCTGTGCCCCAGGTCCCTCGAGGATTCAGTGAATTCCTGCCCTGCTGGTGCAGCGCCCAGCACATGCTGGCTCTGGTTCCTCCTTCCCAAAGAGACGGAGCCAGGCCTGAGTGCGGGTAGCGGCCTGGCCATGCCCTGGGGCTCCCATAGAAAGCTCGCGGGAATGCACGCGTGGAATATTACTCACCCATGAGGAGGAAGGAAGCGCTGGCAAACACTACAATGTGGATGAACCTCGAAAACATGATGCTGAGTGAAAGAAGACAGATACAGAAGACCACATATTGTAGGATCTCATTGGTATGAAATGTCCCTGAATAAACAAATCCCTAGAGACAGAAAGTAGATTCTTGTTTGCCGGGGGCTGGAGGAGGGAAAGTGGGATGGCTAATGAGTATGGGGTTTCCTTTTGGGGCAATGAAAATGTTCTGGAAGTAGATAGATGAGGCAGTTACACAGAATCCTGAATGTTCTAAATGCCACTGAATTGTGCACTTTATACGGGTGAATTTTACATTATGTGAATTTCACCTCAACTTTTTCTTTAAGTATACAATGTATACAAAAAACGCCTTGTGGCAGCAGGCCACTGGGGAGCAGGGAGGCGCCTGTGTGGCTGAAGCAGAGAACACTGGGAGAGTGGACAGGCGACGGGGATGGCGGGCAGGACCCGAGGGCCGCGGGAGAAGGTGATTTCTTCTCTCAGGGTCTTCCCCACGTCTTCTGTGATGTCTGCAGATTGACCAGCCCCCAGCCAGCTGCCCTCTCGGCCACACTGGCTCCCGTCAGGCCACCCAGGGCCACGTCCTGGTGGGGAGAGGGGGCTGGGCTCCAGTGGCCACCCCCTGGGAGGTGTTTGCGTTGGCACCACGGCTGCCCCGTGGGGTCCAAGCCTGGCTTTGGTGGCAGGAGAGATGACAACAGGTGCTGGGGCTGCCATGCGGTGGCCAGCTCGGGGGACCAGGAACCCCCCCCTCCTACCACCTAATGGAGGCGGCCAGATCAGGGGTGTTGAAAGCACACGTTTCGTGTTTTGTAAAACACCCAGGGAAACACCTGCAGCTCTCCAGGATTCTTGCTCGTGTCGATGGCAGTTTATTTCTTTTTCTTCTTGTCTCCTTCTCCAAGTGAAGACTCCTCGGGGACACGCCAGGAGAGCATGCCCAATGCTGGGGTCCTCCAAGGGGCCTCTCCCAGTGCGTCCTGAGGGGGACCCAGCAGAGTTAGATCCACCGTCCCTGCGTGTGCACACGGGGCCCGGCGTCTGTTCTCCGCTTCTCAGTCTGTGAAGCACTGGCCCAAACGCTGTGTCATTTGGCTGCCCTGCGAAGGGGGTCATGGTCCCTCCAAGTGCAGGGAGGCGCAAAACTGTGCCCAAGACAGTGACTTCCCAAAGGCCGTGTGACAGAAGACAGAGCCAGGCTCTTACGGGCTGAACTATGCCCCCCCCAAAAGGTGTTGAAGTCCTAACCCCAGCAGCTCAGAATGTGACCCTGTGTAGAGATAGGATCTTTAAAGAAGTAATTAAGGTAGAATGAGGTCACTAGGGTGGGCCCTGATCCAATAGGACTGGGGTCCTTATGAGAAGAGGAGCTCAGGACACAGACACACAGAGGGACGACCACGTGAGGACACAGGGAGGAGACAGCCATCTACACACCAAGAAGAGAGGCCTCAGGAGGAACCAGCCCTGGCCACGCCTGGATCTCGGACGTCCAGCCTCCAGGACTGGAGACAATAAATGTCTGTTGTTCAAGCCACCCAGTCTGGGGGACTTTGTTACGGCAGCCTGAGCTGACTAATACACAGAACTTGAACCTCGACTTCTGACTCGAGTCCCAGAAAGGAGGCTGCCTGAGCACCCATGTCCGGCCCACAGGCCCTGGCCACAGGGGCTGGCCCCACCACCCCAGGAATCCCCACACCCCAGGGCTTTACCAATGGACCCAGGTGGGGAAGTGCCCCCAGGCCCTCCCTCCAGAGCTGAGGTCCCCTCTGCATCAACACATAAAGTGTAAATTCACACTGATGAATTGTGATTTGAAGGTAGTCGTGGCAACTAGCAGCCAAGGAGTCTGCTTCTTCCAGGGGGCCTTCTGGGGCGAGGTCTTTATTGGGCCTGAGCTACAGGTCCCTCCCACGGATCATGCCCAGGGATGAGCCTCTCAGAAGAGTGCAGCTCCCTCTGTTTTCAAGCCCAGGGAAAGATAAGGGATCTGCCTAATGCTCACTTTTTTTTTTTTTTTTTTTTGCTGAGGAAGACTGGTCCTAGGCTAACATCCATGCCCATCTTCCTCCACTTTATATGGGACGCCACCACAGCATGGCTTGACAAGCAGTGCGTCAGTGCGCGCCCAGGATCCGAACTGGTGAACCCTGGGCCACCGCAGCAGAGCACACGTACTTAACCGCTTGTGCCACCGGGCCGGCCCCCACAATTTTTTTTTTTTATCGAGATGAAATTCACATAACATAAAATTAACCATTTATAGTGAACAATTCAGTGGTATTTAGTGCATTCACAGTGTTGTGCAACCACCATCTCTATCTAGTTCCAGAACATTCTCGTCACCCCAAAAGGAATCTCTACCCATTAGCAGCCACTCCCCATCCGGCCTCTTCCCAGCTTCTGGCAGCCTCTCATCTGCTTTCTGTCTGGATTTGCCTATTCTGGACGTTTCTTAGAAGTGGGATCCTGCAGTAGGAGGTCCTTTGTGTCTGGCTTCTTTCGCTGAGCATCGTGTTTTCGAACTTCATCCACATTGTAGCCTGTGTCAGTGCGTCCTTCCTTTTAACGGGTGAGTAATTCTCCGTTGTGTGGATGGATATACCACGTTCTGTTTGTCCATTCATCACTCATCTGCTGATGGACCTGTGGGCTGTTTCTACCTTCCAGCTGTTGTGACTAGTGCTGCTGTGGACATCGGTGTGCCCATATCTGTTCGTGTCCCTGCTCTCACTTCTTTGGGGATGTACCTAGTGGAATTGCTGGGTCAGATGGTAATTCTGTGTTTAACTTTTTGAGGAATCTTCATACTGTTTCCCACATTGGCTGCCCATTTTACGTTCCCATCAAACGCTCATTTTTTTGCGTGGAAAGTGGACTGTGTGGGGGTGCTGGCTGCGTTAGGCTGGGCCTGCCTCCCTCCTAAAGGGGCTCTTGGCCTCTTCTCAGGTGTGACTCCGTTTTAGAATCTGATGAAGACAATTTTGCCCACAGACTCAAGGCACATTAGAACAGGCCCCCCTCTGGGGTGGTCAGAGCGAGGCGAGCAGAGCACAGGCTGGGCTGGACCCCCACCCCAGCGGGCACCCTCGTGCAGTGAGCAGGGGCGAAAGAGACGCACGGGTGGATGGCAGGGCTGTGAGGACCCTGCCAGGTCAGCACCGTGCAGCCAGCGAGTGACCAAATGTGGACAAGCCACTGCCAGTGTGATGTGCAGTGCCAGGCCCTGCCTCGTCTGTGCCCTCGCCTGGTCACCACCCCAGCCCGGGAAGCTGTGTGGGCACAGAGAGTTGCAGCACAGTGTCCGCAGCCCCACAGCAGGGTCTGGGGAGCTCGGACAGGGTCTTAACCCCAAACTGGTCCCCAAAGCCGTGCTCTATCCCACGGGACCCTGGCCTGCCCTCTGTGTGGCCCCAGACCCCGCCCTGGGTCCCCACCCTCTAACCGTGACGGGGAACAGCCATCCATTCACGGGGTGATCAGCAAGTCGGGGGGGAGACAAACCACAGGTCACCCCATCAGCTGTGCTCCTGCCCAGGCTCGGGCTGGAGCTTTGCATGCGTTTCACTTGATCCTCGGAGACCCCATGAAGTGACCCAACTGTCGGCCCGTGTCACAGATGTCACCACGACCCAGTGGTGACCAGTGGGCAAGGAGCCAGGACCTGGTTCCTGGACCTCAGGCAGGCCTTGCCTTTCTCTCTTTTTTTATTTATTATTTTTAATAGTGGTAAAATACACATAACAAAATTTACCATCTTAACCATGTCTAAGTGCACAGCTCAGTGGCATTAAGCACATTCACATTATTGTACGACCATCACCACCATCCATCCAGCTCCAGAACTTCTCCATCTTCCCAAACTGAAACTCTGCCCCCATTAAACACTGACTCCCCATCCCCCTCCTCAGCCCCCGACACCCCCATCCTATTGTCTGTCTCTCTGAATTTGACTCCTGTAGGGCCCTCCTGTAAGTGGGATCACACAGTATTTGTCCTTTTGTGTCTGGCTTATTTCCCTTGGCATAATGTCCTCAAGGTTCATCCATATTGTAGCAGGTGTCAAAATTTCCTTCCTTTTTAAGACTGAGTAACAATCCGTTGTACGTACAGACCACATTTTGCGTACCCGTTCAGCCGTCGGTGGGCACTTGGGTTATGCCCACCGTTCAGCTGTCGGCAATGCTGCTGCTGTGAACACGGGTGCACGGGTGTCTGTTCAAGTCCCTGCTTTCCGTTCTCTGGGGGTAGACGCAGAAGTGGAACTGCTGGCTTATGTGGTCATTCTCCACTTACCTTTTTGAACAACCACCGTACTGCTCTCCCCAGCGGCTGCACCATTTTGCATTCCCGCCAGGCCTTTTCCTTTTGGTGCCGAAGTCCCGCTGTGCTCTGTGGGCATTTCCGGAGGACCAGGTGAAGGGGGGGTCACCAATGGAAGGACGGTGTGACGCGCCCCTGATGTGCGTCTCTGCCTGGAACCTGGAAATGTGTGCATGAACTTCAACCCCAAACCTGCGCTGCTCCAGTGTCACTGACACAAATGTTTAGTATAAAAGGCCTCTCTGGGGCCGGCCCCTTGGCGTAGCGGTTAAGTGCGCTCTGCTGCTCTGCTGCTGGCGGCCCGGGTTCGGATCCCGGGAGCACACCGATGCGCCACTTGTCAAGCCATGCTGTGGCAGCGTGCCGTATAAAGTGGAGGAAGATGGGCACAGATGTTAGCCCAGGGCCAGTCTTCCTCAGCAAAAAGAGGAGGATTGGCAGCTGTTAGCTCAGGGCTGATCTTCCTCACACAAAAAAATGCCTCTCTGTGCTCCACATCATCAGTCATGAGGGAAATGCAAACCAAGACCACAGTGAGATGCTACGTCACAGCCGCCAGGATGGCCATCATCAAAAAGACAGGCAGTGAGAAGTGTGGATGAGGATGCAGAGAAATCGGAGCCTCCTTTGTTGCTGCTGGAGTGTCAGATGGTACAGCTGCTGTGGAAGACAGTTCGGAAGGTCCTCAAAAGTTACACTCAGAATTACCATATGATCTCGCAATTCCACCTAACCGCCTGGTTCCACAGCGCACACGCGGCCACCGCTATAGGCTGTGTGGTCTTGGGCAAGTTGCTCACCTTCTCTGGGCCCCGGCCCTGTCTGTAAAATGGGGATACTACCAGCATGTGCTGACCAGGCTGTCGGGCGGGTTCAATACCATTCCACACACGACCTGCTGGCCTGGGGCTGGCTCACGGTGGGTGCTGTTATGATGGTCTAGGCCGACCTGCAGGAATGCGGGCTGCCTTGTGGCTCGGATTTCTAGACTCTGCGATGCCGGGTCTGGGGCCCAGGGTTGCTGTGAGGATGGCCCGGCTCTGCCCCCAACTCCACACCGCGGGCCTCAGCCATGGGACTCGGCCTGACCCGCACAGCCTCAGCTGCCACCCCACAGAGGGGGGAGACCGGGGTTCTGAGAGCTGCCCGCTCCCCAGCTGGAGTGGGCTCAGTTGGTCCTGGGGGTCTTGGGGGCACAGGGCATTTCTCCCATGACATCCGGTGCCAGCATGGACAGAGACCAAGGCTACAGCACGTTCCAGAAGGGCAGTTATGCAGCTCCGAGTCCCTGCCAGCCTCTGTGTAACCTCCTGTAGGAGACTCGAGGTTTTCGGGCAGCCTGCCCAGGTGCTGAGTTGCCGTCAAGGCTGGTAGAGCAGGCCCTGACACCCCGATAATTTGTGGTCCTTGGTCACAGGGGGAGGGCAGTGCTGTCTCGGGAAGGGGTCAGGAAGAGTGGCTTTGTGTGCCTGGGAGCACGTGGGGGCGCAGGGAGCAAGGGCCCAGGCCACTGAGGACCCCAGAGGCCACTGCACGGTCCTCACCATGTTCAGAGCGGAAGCCAGTGGTGGCACAATGGGGGCACAACCACCACTGGTCGGGCAGTAGGCATCGGCGGGTAGGCGAGGCGGGGAGACCATGGGGAGGGCCGCGGGGGTACCAGAAGGGGCAGTCTGGGTCTGTTGGGAGGAGCCAGCAGGGTGTATCGATGATCCATGTTGATTGGGAGCAGCTTCCAGAACCTTTAGAGGAGGAGGAAGGGGGGTCAGAGGTGGGGCTGGCACGCTCCTGGCCCCCCCTTGCTGGGAAGGACCCTGCCCCACAAAACCATGAGTGAGTGGATTTCCTCCCTTGGCTCCCTTTGGAGAAGAGTGGGAGCCCCGGCTTTGTTCTCCGTGTGGCCTGGAGGGGCCCAGGTGGTGCCCCGAGCAGGGGCTGCCCATCCTAACGGCCCCCCGGCTCACTCCAGCGGCCACGGAGCCAGGACAGCCACACCATGCTCATTCCTCCCATGGCAACCTGACTCTCTGATCCCAGGGCACGGGGACCCCTTGGGAGATGCAGGTCTTGGGGGGGGGGTGGCTGCCTGCCTTCTGCAACCTTCTGCTTATGTTGGCAGCTTTCCATAAAAAATATACCCCGACTCCCGTCCTGTCGCTGTCGTCTGTGTCCACCCCCACCTGTGTCTCACTGCGCGGCTAGTTTGCTATGTGGTGGCTATAATGACGAGCGTGTGTCTGGGATGTGTCCAGCGCCTGGCTAAACCCTCTGGCCCTCTGGGCACTCCATTGTTACCCCATGTTACCCATGAGGACCTGAGGCTCAGAAGTGACCCTGACGAGGCCCGCTGCTCAGCAATGGAGCAGGCTGGCCTTTGCCCCTCCTGACCCCAGGCCCGGCCACCTGGCCTTGTCCCTACAGCCATTGTCCCCGCGTGCTGACAGCAGGAGGGGCTGGGCACGACCATGCCGAGCCGGGCTGCCCCAATGTGTCACCAGGCTCCCCTCCCCGATGATCTCCGCGTCTGAGTCACCGAGTCCCCAGAACAGGGCTGCCCCTCCCTGGTGAGGCAGCCTGAATGGCAGTGGGGGCGCAGGGGGCCGTGGGGGCCCGGCCGCGGGGCCCCTGCTCCTTTCTCCAGCACCGCGGGGGGCTCCGGTGAGGAGGCGCCCCTCGCAAGCCTGAGCTGACTAATTATACGCGTTCATGCTGTCGGCCGAGGCTCTGGAGGTCCTTTTTTAGCAATTGCCCTTCTGAGTTAGGAGCAAAAGGATTATTTTAAACACACAGGAAGTCAAGTGTGTTAGGATTCCCCACCTGACTCAGGCCCACCTGAGCCCACAGCAGCCCTTGGGCCCACGGGGGCTGTTCCACGATGAGCTCCGGGCAGCTGTGGGCTCTGGCACAGAGGCATAGGGCTAGGGTCGGGCCAGCTGTTTCCAGTAGGGGTCAGCTGACGTCTGTGATCAGGCCGGGCACCCACACCTGCTTTGGGAGGGCTTAAGTTGGGGGGTCCTGGGGGTGGTGGTGGAACTTTCTGGAGAGTCTGGACAAGGAAGGGAAGTGCTTGTGTCAGGACCAGATCTCAGTGGCCTCCCGCCCTACACGGGTCTGCCCAGACAGAGGCTGTGGGATCCGAGCCTGTGCTGGAGGAAGCCAGGCCAGACAGAGGAAGGGTCTGGAATGGCATCCCTCCGGGAAGTGTTGGGGGCCCTGGGGGCGTCTAGCCTGCAGAAAGGAGACCAAGTGGCTGGCACATCCCTGGGAGGGGTCAGGTGCTCCTGGAGAGGGCAGAACAGGGCAGGTACAGGGAGGCGAGCTGGGGTTCAGTGGGGCTCACACGGGCTGTGATGCCCCAGGAGGCGTGAATCCCCCTCACTGAGGTTGTTTGGAGGCAGGGAGGGCCCCTTCCCGCTGTCAGAGTAGGGGGAGTATTAGGAAGCACTGCAAACAAAGCGTTGCCCCGGGGAGTCCCCTCCTGAGGGGCTTGCGTGCGTGGGGCCTGTGGTCCTCCTGCGAGTAGTCGGCCTCCCACGCCCGGGCACCCCCAACCAGCCCCAGTGCAGGGCCGCGAGAGCCCCCACGCCTTGGAGGGCTGAGGCCTGAAAAGAGCAGACCTGAGAGCGCCCCATGCTGTGCCCAGGCCAGCCCACAGCTGAGCCTGGCCCAGACTCCAGGCCGCTAATTACCCGCCGGAAACACGGGGCCGCCTCGGTTACAGGGTGAACCTTGGGGCCCCGGCCTTTCCTGGTCCAACCTACACATCTGGCTCATGTCATCAGGGGTTCTGCCCTGTCTCAGTCATTACAGCACCCCCACACACACAGTGTCAGCCTGAATACGGATTCCCCATCGGAGCGTCTCCCTCCGTCCGGAGAAGGCAGGCTCCAGCAGCTTGACCCCAGCGTCTGCTCTTTGAGGAACATGTCCCCCAGCCAGAGGGCCGTTGTGCCATGTGTGCGCACACACACGTACACACACCCCAGCGCCCTGCCGCTTGTGCCCGCTCCAGGCTGCATGAGCGTCCTCCTCGAGGCCACCCCCACCCCTGAGGTCCTGCTTGGTTTCCCTGGGGGGGGAACCAGCCCCACCTCCCAAGAGAAGAGGTCCTCATGGGATCAGGAGCCCCCCGGCTCATCTCTGAGGGCTGACCCCCCAGCAGACCACAGCCAGCCCCTGGGGACGAAGCTCCGCAGTGGAAGAGATATTCTTCCTCCCTCCTCCCCACAGTGACCCCCGGGGCCAAGGCAACTGAGGCTCGAGGCGTGGACGGTGGGGTTCGTATTGCCCTCGAGTTGGACAGAGACCCTTCAGCACAAGAACCAGGGCTGGGAGCCAGGGGAGGCGGCCAATACCCCTTCCTGAGAGGGACAGGTCAGCACTACCCCAGGCCACAGAGATAAGGTGGGGCTCCATTGAGGGGACAAGGAGCCCCTGAGGGGGAGAGGAGAGGCTTCCGGAAGCACAGGAGCCGCACCCCTCGGGCTGGGGAGCAGAGGAGCCCCTGCCCCACGTCCTGGCAGCGGCCGTTCAGTCCTGCCCGGACTTGGTGTGTGTTTGTCTCAGGACGGTAGGGTCCCACCTCCCTCCCTGGACGTGCTCATCCTGGGGAACCTGTCTGCTTCCTCTCCGTTGCCACCAACTCCTTCATTTCTCCGAATGCCATGTTCTCTTGTGAGTGTGATGCTCCAGGCAGAATGTGGGAAAAGAAGAGCCAGAAGCAACCTTCCTGCCCCACTAATCTGCTGGCGTGGGGCTTAAGGACGGGGGACAGGCTGTCCTGGGTGGTGGGTGCTGCATCCTTAGCTCTTGGTGGGCTGTCGAGTCTGCGGGCAGTTCCTTTGCCGCGTTTGGGGCTGATGTCCAGAGCTAAGCAAAGCCGTCTGATGGAACGGCTGCCGCCGCCCGGCCAGGTGAATCTTGGTGGGTTGTTCCACTCCTCGCGGCCCATAGGAAGCCAGGTGTCTCTCAAAAGGAGAAGGGTTATCTGCAGAGAAGGGCGTAGGTTTGCTCCAAATCCTAGAGGCCTGCACTGTGATTCTCCTGGTGGTGCCTGCCAGGGGCTCCACGCAGCATCCATCTTTGCCGTGGACACTTTTAGCATCGTTGGGTCTGCCGGACGGTAAGGCCAGTGGCAGAGTGGCCTGCAGTGGGGCCTGGAACTTGCTGCAGACCGTCCCCACTCTTGCTCTGGCCCCCCTCAAAGTGGACAGCCTTGTAGAGGGCTTTGTAGATGGGTTGAAAAAACAGGCTCAATTATGGCACGTGTTGCCTCCAGATTCCAGAAGGGCCTACCAAGCATCGTGCCGTGCGTGTGTGTGCCTGTGTGGTGGTCTGAGAGCCGCAGCTTGCCTTTCTCCGTGGAGGGGATGTTTTGTCACATTCCAGACCAGAGCCCCCGGCAGCATCACTGGGCTGGCGGGCCTCGGCATTTTGTGGGTTTGTCGCCCACTCTTTAGTTGGCATACAAGGCGTCTGAAGCACTTGCTACTTCCTGCTCGTCAGACACAGTTACCATAAGGTCATCATGTGGTGGACCAGCAAGACATTTTGTGCAAAGTCAGGTTGACCGAGATCTCTGCGGGCGGTGTTTCGGCAGAGAGCAAGAATCAGTGTAGCCCTGGGGCCCGGCCATGCGGGCAGACCATCAGCTACTGTCCATAAGATTTAATGACATGACTGTGCAAAGCCCTCAGCACAGGGCCACTTGTAGGTGCTCACTTAACGTTTGCTCCTGATTTTGCTTGCTAGACACACTGCAGGGACGGCCATCCACTGTTCCGGGTATGAGGCCTGGGCCTCCGGGCCCTAACCCCTCACATGGGGCCTGGAAGCTGGCCCACCGTGGCCATGCTGAGCGGGGACGAGGAGGAGGGAGGACAGCTTTGGAAAATGGGGGAGGAAGGACACCGTCCTGTAAAGTCATCCTGCTTCCCAGCTCGGCCGCCGTGCGACATTTCCGCTGCTTTGAACTGAAATGGTGGCCGCTCGCCTGCGGAATGACAAGGCAGCAGGCTGAGAGCCCCCGAAGCCCGTGCTTCGTGCGGGCTCAGCCCCAGCCGGAGAGCTTTGCACGGAGGCAGGAGGGATGAGCCCTTGAGGGGGAGGGGATGCTGTGAAACAGCAAGAAGAAGGGACACCGGGGAGGAAGCCTGCCCGGGTTAGAGAGGCCGGCCCGCGAGCCCGGCATCAGCTGAGGGGAGAGTTTGGGGCGTGGTGGGGTGGAGGCCCTCCTTGGCAGAGCGGAGCCCCAGATCTGCCTACACTGACGTCACCCCGGCCTCACTGTATTCCCCCTGGGCCGCCGATGGAGCTGCCAGGTCCCAAAGCCCTGGTCCAGGGCCACTCACTGGGAGAAGGGGGAGCTGGGTCTTCAACCCAGGCGTCCCGACCCCCCGGTGTTTTTCCACAGTCCCAAATACTCATGGAGCACCGGCTGCCGTGCAGGGCTAGGGACTTGCGTCTGGACCAGGCCCGTCATCGTGGTGCACGGGGACGTGTGAAGCCAGCCGCCCCTGGTGCTCGGCACAGGACACGCCCTCCACGCGTGCACACGGCTGCACGGCTGGCCCGAGTGAACACGGGAACACGGCCGCCGCGTGCCTCGCTGCTCGCTGAGGGCGGGAAGAAAGCAGCTGCGCTCCGAGCCCACGCCAGGGTGGGGGCCACGGGCTTGCTGGTGCGGGAGGCCCTCTGCTCAAGACCCGCCAGCGTTGGCTGTGGGCGTTTTTGAAATGGGGTGTGGGGTGGAGCTGCGGGCTGGAGGGAACCCCAGGCCAAGGTAGCCTGCCCACCCCGCACGTTGCCAAGAGCAACAACCGTTCCTGCTCGGAGAGGAGCTGCGGCATTTGGGGGCCAAAGTGCCTGGTGGGCCCGGGGCAGCTTCTCTTCTCCTGCAGTAGCTCCAAGATTGATGCCGCCTGGTTGGGTTAAAGCAGACGGCCACTTTGGAAGTGGGGATGGTGACTGTCTCTCTCTTCTCTCCTCCTCCAACAGCTATAGTAGCTGAGAGAAGAACACGCCCTCTGAGTGATGACAAGGGCAGGCTTAGGGCATCCTTGGAAGAACTTAGCATGAGCAGGTGGCCGTCCAGCCCATGCCCGAGGCTGGGCAAGGCCCTGCAGCTGGGGCTGGGTGAGGGGTCAAAGACCCAGGTCTGGAGGGACTGTCGTCCCTGGGAAGGATGGGAGCTGCCTCAGGCACGCTACCAGAGAGCAGAGGAAACAAGCTCGGGGTTTGAATAAACCGTGGTTGGAGATGAGATCAGAATGAATTACGACCCATACTCCTGCATATGTTCACACCACTCAGAGGACGCACAAGAAACTGCCAACTGTGGCTGCCCCTGGGGAGGGCAGCAGCACCCGGACAGCCGTGGAGGGAGTCTGCCCATTGGTGCCTTTGACTCATATCCCATGTGCACCGTTTCCCATAATAAATGAGTTTTTAGATTTGATTAGAGGCGTCCGGTAAGACAGCGGTTTGAAGCCATGCATTTGGACTGGCTTTCTCCTGGAGCCCACTGAGGCAGCAGGAAAGCTGCCCTGAAGAGGCATAAACCATTGCAAACAGAGCAGAAGACGGCAGCAACACAGTTTTGGAAGCATGACGTCAAGTTGGATCCTCGGCTGCAGTGAGGAAAGAAAGTAGAGATGGAATGACCTCATAGGAGGACCCCCACAGGCTGCAGCCTCACGGTACTGGGTTCCTCTGGAGGTGGAGGGAACCTGGGGCCTGCCCGGGACAGAAGGGCTGGTTCAAGACCTGGCCAAGAAGGTCTTCGAGCCCACAACCCCAGTTACAGGAAGGTATCCCAAAGATACACTGAGGAACGGGGGGGAGATGCATGCACATGGCTGTTCATTGCAGCTCTGTGACAGCAAAACACTGAAAACAACACCAGCTGCACCGGGAGACTGGCGAACACACCACGGGATGGCCACACGCACGGTGGAGGACCCACGGGTGTGTCAGGAGAGAGAAGCGTCTCTGCAGGCTGCTGCCGTGGGCTGTCTCCAGGATGCACTAAGTGGAAAAGGCGAAGGCAAGAGAAGTGTGATCAGCGAGCCACCATCTATGCTGGAAAGGTGGGAAGTGGACACACACGTACACACACGTACATGCACACCCATGCACACACACACATACACGTGCACACACATACACAGGCATACACGCACACTCATACACATGCACACACGGGTATTTGCTCATTTCTTCTTCTTTTTAATGGAAGGATAAACCACACAGGAAATTTTTTTTAATTTAATGTTGCCTCTGGGGTAGGGTACAGGAAGAGGAAGAAAAGACTTTTCTGAATACAAATTGTTTTGCAGATTACACTATGAAATTGGGTAAATATTTCACATAATTGTAAAACACAATTAAATCATCATTTTAAAAAGCAAAAGCAAAATACTATAAATGAACATAACTGCAGATTAAACTAGTGGCATTTACAGAGACATTATCTCAAGTGACAATTCGTATGTCACTGCAAACTGAAAAGAAATCTTAAGCTCTTTTCCGTAATTATATTGCTGGTAATGATGTTGGTGTTGTCAGCCTGAAACTGTCTAATGATCTTAATGATAGATGATTGATTAATGGATGGTAGATGATAGATAGATAGATGGGGCCAGCAAGTAAATCATTACCTTAATGTCAGTCATTAGGAACTCAGATTTTTCACAAAGAGAAAGAGAGACAAATGTAAAATCGAAGAGATAAAAAATCTGATATACTAAATTTCAGTGGAAATTATCAGTATGAACTCGCAAAGAGCCCAGAACGTCTTGTCTCGCCAGCAAACAGGAAAGGTATTGAAGACATACGAAGTCACGTGAAAGGGCTTGGCATGAGCATAAAAAGAATAGGAGCCCGGAACATCTTGTGGTGCCAGAGAGAGAGGAAATGGTGAAGAAACAAAAGGATGGGGCAGGTCCCAGGGACACAGCAGCTCCTGGCACCAGAGCGGGAACAATGTGAGCGGCCAGATCAATAAAGTAGTATTGGGTTATAATCCAAAGTACAAAATAAATATCCACGAATCCTACTGATACAAGTGCACAAGTGAATAACGAAAGAAAAGAGGAGAGGACAACTCCCCTGAGGAAGAATTCCTACACTTGCTGTGGATGCTCTGCCCTTGAAGAGATGGGCCACAACTGCCCGCCCCTTGGGTGTGGCTGTGCACAGTGACTTCCTCCCAGAGGGGCCGGGGTGGAAAGGAGGAGAGGCCCTTCACAGTGGAGAAGCCTGACGCACATACCTGCGCCAGGTGGCAAAGTCTCCATCCCAGGGATGAGTCAGGTCGATGCATGCGCCCTGAGGTGACGGAGGAGAAGGGCACTGCACCTCTGTGTCTTCCTCCCCAGAGCCCACCACCCCAGTTTGATCACGAGGAGAAAATCCCGACTGAGGGATAGTCTACAAAATCCCTGACAGGTACTCAGAACTGCCAAGGTCATCAAAACCAGAGAAAGTCTGAGAACTGTCACAGCCCAGAGGAGTCGAAGGAGATATGAGGACTAAGTGTGATGTGGTGTCCTGGATGGGATCCTGGAACAGAAAAGAGACAATTAAGGAAATCTGAATAAAATGTGGACTTTGGTTAATAATATCAATATTGGTTCATTAATTGTGACAGATATACCGTATTAACATAAGATGACATGATGGGGAAACTGGGTGTGGTGTATATGGGAACTACCTGTGCTAGCTTCACAATTTTTCTGTAAATCCAAAACTATTCTAAAATTAAAAGTTTGTTTAAATACACAGCGTAGTAATTGCAGTGGATTCAAACATCAAATACAGTCATGCGCCACATAACCATGTTTCAGTCAATGATGGACCGCATACACAATGGTGGTCCCATAAGTTTAGTACCGTGTAGCCTAGATGTATAGCAGGCTTGACCATCTAGGTTTGTGTAAGTCACTCTGTGATGTTCAAACAATGATGAAATCGCCTAATGACACACTTCTCGGAATGTATCCCTGTCGTTAAGCGACGCGGGACTGTATGTTTTCTAAACATCCCTGAATTCATAATGACACTTCAAAGAATGGGTCGCTTTTGAAGGAACCAATTCATTCATCTGAAAACTGGTAAAGGAAAAGAAAAAAGCAAGCATTTGTCTTGCCCTCCTTGTAGAGACTGTACCTCAGGGCAATCAAATAGTTGTGAAGGGAAAGTTTCTCTTTAAAAATTATTCCGACTAATAAATGGAGGAGGAGCTACAGAAGTGGAATATCACCATTTCACAGCCCCCAAGAGGGAGAGGATCTAAGTGACGACCATCAGTGGCTGCTGGAAACATGAGTGACAAGCTAATGGATCAGGCTGACAGTCCCTGAACCCACTGATAAATCTCAACATCACACAAAGACGTGAGCAGACGTTCAAGGGCGCTGATGTGGGGGCACCCAGCACCCCCTGTGACATATGCCTGCCACAGATCAAACGTGGACGCGAGCCAGCTTCCAGACACCAGTCGATGGCAGAGGACAGAGGAACATGTCGAACAAAACCGAGGGGATGCAATGACCTCGTTGCTTCAGCAAATGAAGAGCAAGGCGATGAAGGAGGAATGGGGAGATCTGTAGATTAAAAGACTTCAGGGATGTGCCAACCAGATGCAGCGTGTAGATGGTCTTCAGCTCGTGATTCCAGTAAACCAGCAGTACACGTGGGGACAGCTATGAGACTTCAGAAAAATCTCACCATGATGGGGTGTTGGATTATATGAGGAATTAGAGTTTCTTTTAGGTGTGGTGATGGTATGGTGGTTATGTGTTTAACATGAGGCTTTGTCTTTTACTGGAAAGCATGCTGAACTGCTTTCCAGCAAGGTAACAGGAAACTGGAATTTGCTTCACGATTCTCCCTGGGGGGCAGGGGTGAGTGGGCTGCGGAGGCAGGGAGACGGCTGAAGTTAATCAGTGTTGGCGCTGGCCGAGGGACTGCCGTGGTCCAGGATAATAGTCTCTCTGCTTTTGTATATTCATGAGACCTTTTTCCATAATAAAAAAAATTGTAGAAATGAACTTTCTTTAATTAATAGACTTTATGTGTTGAGGAATTTTAATTTACAGAAAAATACAGCAAAAAGTACAGAAAGTGCTCAAATACTCCCCTATATCACCCCACCCACCCACTTCCCCAATTTTGAACATCTGGCTCTAGTGTGGTACATTTGTTACAAGTGATGAACCAGTATTGACACATTATTATTAACTAAAGTCCACAGTTGACGTGAGGCTTCACTCTTGGTGTGGTACATTCTGTGGGTTTGGACAAATGTGTAAGGACAGGTATCTACCATTATAGTCTCACACAGAGTAATAATGTCACCGCCCTAAAGTTCCCCTTGCTCCTCACCCCTCGCTCCCCCAACCCCTGGCAAACCCTGATCTTTCTACTGTCTCCAGAGTTTTGCCTTTTCCAGAAGGTCATGAAGTTGCCATCATACAGTATGTGGCCTTTTCAGATTGGCTTCTTTCAATTAGCAAGACGCACTTAAGGTTCCTCCCTGTCTTTTCACGGCTCAGGAGGCCATTTCTTTTTACCACTGCATAATATTTCTTTGTATGGATGTACTACAGTTTGTTTATTCATTCACCTATTGAAGGACGTCTTGGTTGCTTCCAAGTTTTGGCGATTATAGACAAAGCTGCTGTAAACATTCGTTTGCAGGTGTTCGTGTAGACATAGGTTTTCAGCTCATTTGGGTCAATACCAAGGAGCATGATTGCTGCCTTGTAGGGTAAGAGTCTGTTTAGTTTTATAAGCAACTGCCAAACTGTCTCCCAAACTGTACCATTTTGCATTTCTGCCAGCAATGAATGAGAGTTCCCGTTGCTCCACATTCTCGCCAGCATTTGGTGGTGTCAGTGTTTTGCAGTTTGGCTATTCTAATAGTTGTGTAGTGGTATCTCATTGTTTTAATTTGCATTTGTCTAATGACATATGATGTGGAGCATCTTTTCATATGCTTATTTGCCGTCTCTGTATCTTCTTTAGTGAGGCGTCTGTTCAGATCTTTTGCCCATTTTTTAATTAAGTTGTTTGTTTTCTTGTTATTGAGTTTTAAGAGTTCTTTGGGTATTTTGGATGCCAGTCCTTTATCTGACATGTACTTTGCAAAGAATTTCTCCCAGTCTGTCTTTGTCTTATTCTCTTGACAGAGTATTTTGCAGACATCATTTTAATGAAGTCTTACTTAGCATTGTTCTCTTTTATGGATCATGCTTTAGGCGTTTTATCTAAGAAGTCATGGCCAAACTTAAGATCACCTAGATTTTTTCTCTTACATTATCTTCTAGGAGTTTTATAGTTTTGTGTTTTACATTTAGGTCTATGACCCATTTGGGGTTAATTTTTGAGAAAGGTGTAAGGTCTATGTCTAGATTCTTTTGCCTGTGGGTGTCCCATTGTTCCCGCACCATTTGTTGAAAAGACCGTTTTCTGTCCATTGTGTTGCCTTTGCTCCTGTGTCAGAGATCAGTTGACTATATTTGTGTGGGTCTATTTCTGGGCTCTCTGTCTGGTTCCCCTGATCTATTTGTCTGTTCTTTCACCAACACTTAATTACTGTAGGTTTATAGTAAGTCTTGAAGTTTGGTAATGTCAGTCGTCTGACTTTGTTCTTCTCCTTCAATATCGAGTTGGCTATTTTGGGTCTTTTTCCTTTCCATGTAAAGTTTAGGATTGGTTTGTCAGTATTGACAAAATAAACTTGCTGGGAGAGAAATCAGCTCTTTTAGAGTTCACTCTTAAATATGAGCTGCCTGCCAAGGTGCACCAGACTGATGAAATAATTAATATGAGAGACAGAACCCAAAACAAACATACCATGAAAAAAAAATGGAGGAAACAGATTATGCAGGGAGAATAAGATTATGAAAAGATATTATTAGTATGCTCAGTGAGTTACAAGAAGATATTGCAACCTTGAAGTAAGATTAAAATGCTCTTTTTTGAAGCAACATTCAGAGAACAAAAAAAAGCTCTTGAAATTAAAAATATTATAGCAAATATGAACATTTTGATAGCTAGATTGAAAGATAAAATTGAAAATAATCCTCCAGAAAGAGACATGGAAAATTGAAGAGGAAAGTTAATTAAATTAGAGGACAGTCCAGAAGGTCCACCATGTGCCAAATGAGGATACCTCAAAGAGAAAATGAAAGCAAGGAAATATTCGAGAAATAATTGAAGGAAATTTTCTGGAACTGAAGGACATGAGTCTCCTGATGGAAAAGAATCCCTGAGTATGCAGTATAAGAGATGAAAACAGAGTCACACCAAGGCACATCAATAAATTTCAGAAGACTTGGAACAAAGGAGTATCTTACAAGATTCTCCAGTTAGGAGGTGGCAGTGGGGGGGGGGGAGCAGGGAGGGCAGCAGCAGAGAGGGGAGGCAGGTTCCATAAAAGTTGCAAAACGTGAATGGTATCAGATCCCTCAAATAACAAACCTGGAAACTAAAATAAATGAAGCGCAGCCTTCAAAATTCTGAAGGAAAATTATTTCCAACCTAGAAGTCTGTGGCCCAGCATGTGGTCTATTTTGGTGAACATCCCACATGCTCTTGGAGAAAGTGTATGTTCTGTAGTTGTTGGTGTATTGTTCTGTAAATATCAGTTAGTTCAAGGTGTCTGTGCAGATCATCTGTGTCTTTATTGATTTTTTTTGTCTAACTGTTATATCAATTTGAGAAAGGAGTATTAAAATTTCCAATTATGTTTGCAGAGTTGCCTATTTCTCTCTTTAATTCAGTCAAATTTTGCTTCATTATATTGAGGCTCTGTTATTAGGTGCATAAATGTTTATGATTGTTATGTTCTCCTTATGAATTATGTCTTGGATTATTATGAAATGTCTCTTTTTATTTCTGGTAATACTCTTTTCCTGAAGTCTATTTTCTTAAGAACAGCTTTAATGAGATATAATTCATATACCATAAAATTCAACCCTTTAAACTGCACAATCTAGTGGATTTTAGTACATTCAGAGAGTTGTGCGATGATCAGCACAATATAATTTTAGGACATATTATCACTCCAACAAGAAATGTCATGCCCGTTAACAGTCATTTCCCATTCCTCTCACCCCCACTTTTTGGCTGTTATGAATAATGCCACCATGAACTTTTGTTTACAGGTATTTGTGTGAACATGTTGTCAATTCTCTTGAGAATATACTTAGGAGTGAAGTTTCTGGATCATATTATAACTCTATGTTTAATATTTTGAGGAATTGACAATGTTTTTTCAAAGTGGTTGAAGTCTATTTTGTCTGATATTAATATAGCCACTCCACCCATGGGATATCTTTTTCCATTTATTTACTTTCAACCTCTCTGTGTCTTTGTATTTAAAGTGAACATACAGCATATTTAAGTCTTCCTTTTTAATCCATTTTTATAATATCTGTCCTTTAACTGAAGTTTTATCCTATTAACATTTAATATAATTATTGATGCTATCAACTGCAGGTCTACCAGGTTATTTGTTTTCTGTTTATCTCCTCTGTTTTCCTCTTTTCTGCTTTATTTTGGATTATTTGACAACTTTTAGAACTCTATTTTAATTTATCGGCTTTTAGCTGAACTTCTTTACATTCTTTTTAGTGGTGGCTCTAGGATTATGTGTACATCCTTAACTTTTCCATCTGCTTAGAATTTACATTGCACATTTCACATGAAATATAAAAATTTTGCAACCACATAGGCATATCTGCTTCACTCCTGCCTTCCATTATGCTACAATTGTCTTAGGTATTATATCTATGTACATTATAAACCCCAGAAAACAATATTGTATTTGCCTCAAACAGTCATATCTATTTTTTAAATAAGAGGAAAATAATCTTGTGTATTTTACCTAGATATTTACCATTTCTGATAACCTTCATGCCTTCTAAAGATCTACTATCATTTCCCTCCAGCTTGAAGAACTTCCTTTAGCATTTGTTGTAGTGCAGGTCTGCTGGCAACAAATTCTCTTGGTTTTCATTTGTCTATAAATGTCTTTATTTTGCCTTCATTCTTTAAAGATATTTTCACTGGATATAGAATTCTAGGTTGACAGTTATTTTACTTTCACAGTTTAAAAATGTTATTCCATGCTCTCCTTGTGTCCATGGTTTCTAATATGAAATCCACAGTCATTCAAATCATTGTTCTTCTGTAAGTAACGTGTCATTCTTCTCTGGCTGCTTTAAGGTTTCCTCTTTATCTTTGGCTTTCAGTATTTACTATAATGTGCCCAGGTGTGATTTTCTTTATATTTTTCCTGTTTGGGTTTCACTGAGCTTCTTGAATCTGTAAATTTATGTCCTTCACCTAATAGAGGAAGTTTGCAGCCATTATTTTTTCAAACATTTTTTGTGACCCATTTTCTCTCTCTGCTCTATGACTCTAATTTTTTCCCCTTCTGGGACTCTAATTATCCTCATGTTACATTTGACATTGTCCCACAAGTCATTAAGACTCCATTCACTTTTGAAAATCTTTTCTCTCTCTTCTTCATATTGGGTCAGTTCTATGATGTATCTTCGAGTTCACTCTTTGCTATGACATATCCATTCTGCTATTAAGTCCATCCAGTGCATTTTTAAATTTCAGATAATGTGTTTTTTAATTCTAACATTTCCACTTAATTCTTTTTACATTTCTAATTTTTTTGCTGAGATTTCCTATCTTTTATTCATTATGAGTATATTTTCCTTTATCCAATTGAGTATCATTATAATACCTGCTTTAAAGTCCTTCTCTGATAGTTCCAACATCTTGGTCATCTCTGGGTTCATCAAGAAGATTTGTATTGTATCCTGAATATTGTGAATGCTAGGCTGTGGCAACTCTAGATTCTGTTACATTTCTTTGACGAGTGTTGATGTTTTTGTTTTAGCTGATAATTGTCTTGGTTAGACTCAAATTGAAGACTCTGTCTAGCCTGCAGTGAGAGCAGCTCAAATTTAAGTTCAGGCACTGTAGCCTTATCTGCAAGCTGTTCTGAGTCTGCCCTCTGCATGCATAGGTGAGACATCAACCAGAGACTAGGAAGAAGTTTACACACAGAACATGGAACTACTCTTCTCTGGCTCTCTCTCTTCTGAGATTCTCCCCTCACTTTGACAGCTGTGGCCACACTGACCTCTGTCCTCTGATTTCTCAAACCAAAAAGGATTCGGTTTCTATCAGAGCTTTAGGTGCCCCCTGCCACACTGTGTTCCTGGCCCAAATCTTCCAATTTGCCGCTCCCATCCAAATCTGCCTCCCTTTGTTGACTCCTCAGAGCTTTCAGGGAACTGTGTGTGTTTGTTTGGGTTTGGGGTGGGGGGATTGTTTTTGTCCAGACTTTATAGTTGTTACCTGCAGAAGAGTTGGTCTTAAGAGCTTACTTTACCTTACCCTCAAACCTCAAATTTTATACCCAGCCAAACTACCATTTAAGTGTGCAGATAAAGACGTTTTCAAATAGGCAATGTCTCAAAAAAAAAAAAAAGTCATCTCCCAAACTCCTTTTATTTGGAAGCAGTTAGGGAATGTCCTCTACAATAAATGAGGCTTTATATCAAGTAAACAAATATATACATGAGGTCTAGGATTCAGGTGAGCCAACACAAGAAACAACCAGGAGTCTTGAGGATGACAGTGATGGGGACAGAAGCCTAGAAAACACTGAACCACATTGTTCAGAGAAGAGCAGAAGTTTCAAGAGTGATTTCTTCAAGAAGATACACTTAACAAAACACCCAGAGTATCTGAGGATTTTGAAGAGATTTACATAATTAGGGAAGTGTTTAGATTTTAATGACTGTTAAGTACATAGAAAATTAAACCAATAAAGAGACAACAGAAAATTATTTTGCTGCAGGGAAAACAAAATATAAGAGGAAAGACAAAGTAATCGTAAGATACTATATGGTTCAGCCATGAATAGATATTATCCAGTCATGATGTAAATCCTGAATGTCGATCTAGTTAAAATTATGATATAACTATATCCAGAGGAAGGAAGTACTTGAAAAGAGGGGAAAGAGAATGAAGGAAAAGAGCTAAATTTGTGGTTCTCAACTGAGGGTGACTGTGACCTCCCAGAGGACATTTGGCAATGTCTGGAAACATTGTTTGTTGTCACATTTGGGGGGAGGGGATGTTACTGGCATCCAGTGGGTAGAATCCAGGGATGCTGCTAAACATCCCACAATGCACAACTGCAACAAAGAATTAATTGGTCCAAAATTGCAATAGTGCCACTGTTGAGAAACCCTGATCTAAATCATTTTCCACAGTGGTGGGTCAGCAAATAATATCTAAGATTTAAACATCAAGTAGCAACAATATAAGCATGTTTAGCAATTCAGGATAGATATAGAAAGAACAGACTGAAGGCTTTGGGACTGGAAAGTGGGGCTAGGTGATGGGGTCCTGTTGGCTTTGTAACAAGCCATGTAGAACTCTCTCTCTAAACTATGTACACGTACAAGTTTGATATTTTAAATAACAATTTAAGTGGAAGAAGGAAGGATTTAGAAATGCACAAAAGTGTGCAAAGGAAGGCCTGTATTCCTGTTCTTCACAGAACTTCCCTGAACCGTCGTGGGGGCCAGGCTGGGGTTCCTGCCCCCCACCAGATGTGGCCATGGTTTACTCCCTCCATAAATCGCTCCATGACAGCATGTAAGGATGATGCATGGAGAGGCATGCCACTCTTCCTTACAGTTAGCTGGATCTGTGATTTCTGAACAGTTTCTACTCCAAGGCTGTAATCTCCAAGAGCCTCAGGACTTGGTTTAACCTTCTGAAAATGTGGCAAGAGATCAAGGTGCACACCTCCTCCTGGTGGCCATGTGCCAGAATTGCAGGTCCAGGTTCTTTGAGGCACACCGGAAACCCCATGAAATTTCAGGATGCCAACCTGGGCATCTGAGAAAACAGCAGGCATTTCACCTACTCAGTCTCTGAGGTTTCTGTCACCACATGAGCAACTCGGAGCATCTGTTTTAAGGACGACAGCTGGTTCCAAAGTTCCATTGTGGGTTAAACTGAATTTTAAGTTTGTTTAGAGGCTGGGAAATTCTAAAGCATGGCTCTAACTTTTGCTCTCTGTCCCCATGCACTAGGAAGGAAGACGTAGCTGAATGTCCCCGTCCCACCTGGTTTAGTCCTGGTCTTGTCGATTCCACATTGAACGGTGTTGGCAGTCTTTTTGTGCCTTCTCGTAGGAGGATATTTATAGGTATCACAGCACACGCCAGTTGGCACCTCTGTGCCCTCACTGTCAAAGTGCTGTCCGGCACACTGCCAGCTGTGGGCTCAGGAGAGCCCACACAGCCCCCGACTCTGACCTTGGTATAGTTCTTGCTCTTGGGGAAGGACTCCTTCCAAAGCTTAGTTGCTTTGGAAAGCAGAATAAGAATTTAAGACAGGTGTGGTTGAGGGAAGCTGGAGGGAGAAGGAAGAAGAGCTGAGGGGCCCATGGGCAGAGCGGGCTCTGCAGCGGGGGGTCGCTGCCCATTGTGGCCCAGCAGGCTTGAGAAGCTCGTCCTTGTGTCTGGGAACACGTGTCACACTGTCTTCACGGGGGAGGGCAGGCAGCCCGGGGTGCAGCTCCCACCCTTGCGTGCCCAGTCCAGAGAGGAACCCCTGGGACTCAGCAGACAGCCGTGCCGGAGGCAAAGACGTTCCCCTGCAGGTAGAAGAAGTCGGGGACTTGAACCCTGCCCCGGCACCTGTCTAGGAGGGCACCCCCTCCCTGCAGAGGGGTTCCCTCAGCCCCAGGAGGAGGAGGGAGGAGAAGGGAGACAGGATCAGGGCCAGGAGGCCTCGTGGAGATCTGAGTCCAGTGGCAGAAACAGGGGGTGCCTGGAAAGACTGTCTTCTCAGGGAGCCACATCCAGTGTCCAGTGCAGGCCCCACTCAAAGGAGACGGTCTCTGATGGGCCTCTGAGTGGGGGAGGAGGGGAGAAGTTCTATATACACACAGCCTCAGGCCAGGGGCTCCTGTCTGTGTGGCCCGCCCCCTCCCTGGGCTCCTGCGGTCATTCTCCCATGGCATTGCCTTCCAAGTCCCACCCTCGACACTCCCCCAGGAGGCCCCAAGGACCAGCCCTGGCTCTGGGTCTGCGGCAGCAGCAGCATCTGGGGGCCGTGGCCTTCGCCACCCAGAGCTGCGTTTGCCATCTCTGCAGGTCTGAGTGGACCACAGCCCCAGGGTCTGCTCCTTCAGCCCCTGCCTCCCAGCTTCCCTTGAACCAAAACCAGTCACTCCAGGGTCACCTGCTAGCCAAGACAGCTCCTCCCCACTGCCTCAAGCCTAGGGCAGTGGACATAACTGCAGAGGCTGGAGGATAGGGCTGGTCCCCAAAGTCCCCCAGGGAGGGGTGGCCAGTCTCCTGGGAAGTGCACCATTGTTTGTCCCGTGAGTTCCCAGCTTCAAGTAGGGGCCGCCTCTCTGGCCACTGAGGCGGGCTGGTTTGAGCTGAAAGATACAGATAGGGAGACAGAGGGGGCTGAGATAGCTGGTTTGGGCAAGAAAGGTGCAGGGGAGATTCAGTGACTAACCAGAGACGGCAGGGGCCACAGCACATGAGGGCCGTGGAGGATCTGGGAGCAGGCGAGCCTCCGGGCAGTAGCAGAAGCCCCGCAGCAGAGGCCGCAGTCAGCCCAGCCCTCGGTGGGGAGGCCACACACTCAAGGGCGTTGTCACAAAGCACCGCGGACAGGTGGCTTGAACAACAGAAATGGATCGTCTCATCTCCCGGTCCTGGAGGCCAGAAGTCCAGACCGAGGTGTCGGCAGGGCCGGTGCCATCTGAAGGGGTGAGGGAGCTTCTGGTCCAGCTGCTGGCGGTGGGTGTGCCGGCAGTCTGTGGGGTTCCTTCCACCCCTCTCTGCCTTCGTGTTCATACAGCCTTCTCCCTGCCTGTCCGTGTCCGAATGTCCCCTTTTTTTTTTTTTTTTTTTTTGTGAGGAGATCAGCCCTGAGCTAACATCCGCCAATCCTCCTCTTTTTTTTGCTGAGGAAGACAGCCCTGGGCTAACATCGGTGCCCATCTTCCTCCACTTTATATGGGACGCCGCCACAGCATGGCTTACCAAGCAGTGCGTCGGTGCACGCCCGGGATCCGAACCAGCGAACCCCGGGCCGCCGCAGCGGAGCGCGCGCACTTAACCGCTTGCGCCACCGGGCCGGCCCCCCGAATGTCCCCTTTTTATAAGGACACCAGTCGGACAGGATTAGGACCCACCCTGATGACCTCATCTTGACTACGTCTGCAAAGACCCTATTTCCAAATCCAGTCACACCCTGAGGTCCTGGGGTTAGGACGGCAGCATATGAATTTGGGGACGACAACTCGGCCCTAACAGGTGTCTGGGGATGTGAAAAGAGACGATGCACCCAGGGCAGGCAGGCGGGGCAGGCTCCGGCGGGCCGGGCACTGAGCCCTGGTGATGGCCCTGGAGGTGGTGGGGGAGATGGGGTGGGGGGGGTGATCACAGTTCCACCCTGAAAGGTCTGTGTGGGTGACGGGTCAGGATGGATCCTCCACGCTTGGCGGAGCAGGCGGAGCAGGTGATCAGGGCCCCATCGCTCCCGGGAGCTGGGCCCTCACCCACCCCCGGCCCCCCCACCCTCACCCGCCATCTCCACCCCTCATGTCCGGGGCTAGAGGGCTCTGCTCGTCGCCTAAGGTCAAGGCGGGGCACAGCCTCTTGGGTGCAGCCAAGTTCTCCGCCAAAGGGACTTCCTGTCCTGGGGTCAGTTGGATGGGGGTCCCGTGGTGTATTCTCAGGGCCTGTCTAGAGATCCCGGGGGATTGAGGGAAGTCCGATATCAAGAACTCCTGATTGCAGCTCAGCCCCAGCCCTGGTGAGCTTCTTAAGCCCCACTGTCATCAGGTCTGCATAGAAGGCCAAGAGGCATTTCCAGGGCAGATCGGAGATTATTTCCTCTGAGCTCTCCCAGCATCCTGCCCCTTGCTGTGATCCGCCAGGAGAAGCAGGTCTGTTGGGAGGGCATGGGGTGGGATCCTGCCCACGGGACTGGCAGCGAGACAACACTTTCCGTGCCTGTCACTGCTGGTGCGGCCATCAGGAGCTCAGGTGGAACAGCGGCTTCTGAGAAAGGATGGGCCAGGGCACCTCAGATAATGGAGGAGCCAGGCTGGGGGAGAGTGACTGTGCACGTGGACCGGCCCTCGGAGGAGGGTGATCCTGGAGGCTGCCGGGCCCTGGGTGCACGTTAGCTCTTCCAGTCCTCACGGCAACTCCAGGAAGCAGGACCCGCATCACCCACGTTTCATCGACCAGGCAGCTGGAGCACAGAGAGGTTGTGTGGGCCACTCCAGGTCACCCAGCAAGTAGGTGGTGCCAGGATACGAGCTGGGCTGTTGGTGCAGAGCTGCCAGGGGGCCTGAAGGAGCTGGATGACGCTGGAAGTCACTGAGGCCCTCAGCCCCTGTGCTCGTTGCTCTGTCTCCACAGCCCCTCCAGGCACTGATGGCCCGGCAGATGCCCTCACCCAGCAGCCCTAGGGCCTGAGAACCCACCACGAGCGTTTCATTCCTTTGGAGAACCTTTCCCCAAAACACAGACCCTAAGTCACAGTGTCTCTGACACTTCAGACAAAACATTCCAGCCCCCCGCCCCTCTCCAGGCACAGGAACAAACCTTGGCCAGGGTCCCGGGAGGACAACGTCCAGCTACCAAGAACACACAGACACAGAAGGTTCGGAGGACAGAGTTCTAGGAAGTTGGGCTCAAGGCCGCAGGGGTCAACAGGCAGCAGTGGGGCAGCAGGACAACTAGATGGAGGTCAGAGGTCAAGTCCATCCCCATCCCACCCTACCCCACCCCTGTCTCCTCAACCCATGGCCTGGTTGCTAGGTGCCCCCCAGCCCACCTGCCATCAGGAGCCCAGGTGTGGCCCAGCTCCTCCATTTACCAGCGGCTCAGCCCTGTGCAGTCGCCGGGTCTCCCGAGCGTCAGAGTGCTGGGTGACGGGATTAAGGAAGAGAACATGGAGCCCTGCCCAGCGCCTGCACTTGGGACCCACGATGAGCAGGGCCCTGGAACACGCTCCTTGAGCTTTCAGGCTTCGCTCCATCTCGCTCCCCACACCCAATCCCCTGCAGGGGCGCCTGCTCCCTCTCTCCACCCGGCGCTGTTGTCTCAGGTGGTGCTCAGAGCACCTGAAATTCCATTTGTTCGTTGACTTGTGTGTCACCCAGCTCCCCGGTGAGAATGTAAGTGTCGGGAGGGCGGGGATGCACCATCCACCAGCATTACCCCTGTACCTCCTCACGTTTAGTGCGCGCTCAGAGCAAAAATGTTGATGGAATGACTGAATGAGTGAAAGAATGAGTGACTTCGTGAGCAGGCTGTTCCAGCGTGCTTACAGGAGAAGAGAGAGGAGAGCTCTGCCGTGGCTCAGAGCTGGTGTTCCAGGTCTTTCTCGGAGCCACCAGCATAGCTGGGGTCTGGCTGAGCTGAGCTGTTTGCTTCTGCCCTTAGAAGCTCAGGGACAACAGACTCCTCTCCTGGTGGAACTGTCACTCTTTGCCTCCATCCAGCTTCTTTACTTCCTAAACTCACCTGGTTTCCTAATGACACTCCAAGAACATCGGTGAAAAGCAGAGGCACTAGAAATCACTTTGCAAAGACCACCACCGTTGCTCAGAATTAAGTAGATTTCTCTCCGAAGGCCCCTGCTAGTACCATCCTGCCCCTGGCCGGGAGGGAGGCCGCACCCCCAGGGCAGTGTAGGGTGGCCGACCATCCAGTTTGCCTGTTCCGGGCTGAAGGGGTTCCCAAGACACGGGAAAGCCGGGAGAAATGGACGAGCTGGCCACCGCAGAGGGGAGACTGCAGAGCGTGTCCCACTGTGAGTCCCCCTGCTGGACGCCCAGCATCGCTGCCTGGAAATGCCATTCAGGGTGAACACACCGCTCACCTGTGTGCCTGTCATCGGTGCCGGGAGCCTCTCATCGGGGTCTGGTTACTGGGGTGTTAGATTTGTGAGAATTTACCATGCCTGTTGATGTCTCTGTGGCTACACTGTCCTTTAGAGGTTTTTAAAGAACCCACAGCAGGAGAAGGGAGTATAGCAGGATGGTGACAGGCGATCACTGGGGTAGGGGGACAGGGATCTGGGTGCTTCTTATTTGATCTTTACAATCAAGATGGTTTTCTTCCTTCAAAGACAGTGCATGGAGTAGTTATGAACCTTGCCATCCTGTGGGTTCATTCTCTCTGCTGCCCTTGGGTGTCTGGCACTCACACCAGGAGCTGGGGGACTGCAGGTACAGAGCCCACGTGGAGGGGTTCATTTCAGCGGGTAGGAGGGCTGGGTCCAAAACACCTGTGATCAAGGGAGGTGCACGGGGTAAAGCTCTCTTTCCCCCCAATTCTTATGCTCTCACCCACCTGGTCTGTCTTCGTGGCTCTGATTTGGCAGTGGTGGTGGGACAGTGGACAGAGCAGGTCTGCAGCTTCTGATGAGGCACAGAGTGCATTGGAGATTGAGGCCCAGCCTCTGCTCTGCCTGCGGCACGTCACCTTGGGTCCGTTTCTGTGCCAACCACGTTCACCACGGTGGGGGCAAATGGAGGTAAAAGGGGAGGTGAGGGGATCTGAAAGGTGCCAAGAGCTCCGTGAACGCCGAGGTGGCCGCGGTGGAGGCAGCGTCTGGGGTCCCTGGAGCACGGGTGGGCGCAGTTATCCCACCATGAGAAGGGCAGGGGACCCATGGCTCTTAGCACCTTGTCAGCCAAGCTGTTATGCCTCTTCATGCCTCCAGGGCGGGAGATGAGGAAGGAGGGAGGGAGGGAAGGAGGGAGGGAGCGCCCGCAGGAAATGGGCTGTGTCTGTGACGTATGCTCCCGAAACATGTGAGAAGCAGTTAAGTGCCCTGTTTCTTCCGACCTGTGAAAACGGAAAGCTGTAGGGCTGCAACCTTGGACCCCAGGGATCTCCTGTCGGGCTTTTTGCGCGTAGCTAGTAGCCAGGAAAATTGCTCCCAGGTCTGCCTCAGAACCTCAGGTTAAATAAGAATCGGTCCTGTCCACCAGCAGCTGCAGAGCGCTCCTCGCTTGCTCACTCGGTGGAAAACTGCCACGTGCCAGTTGCAGGACCCCGGCTGCAAGAAGCCCGGCCGCTCCGCGCCTCCACGGCCACGTTAAGTGGCCCACACAGCCAGCCACGTGGCACTCGCTCTTGTTTCCCCGAAAGCACCTTTGATTCCCAGACACAGCGGTCTCCTGACGTCCCTGCATTTGCCCCTTTAGGGGGCAGCACCGTCTCTGCCGTGGGCTGGGCCATGTGCTGGGCCATGTACTGCCTCTCTCTCCTCCCCAGGTCGCCAGCTCACTGACGCCGCCCTGTCTTCCACAGGTTAACAATGAGAACGTGGTGAAAGTCGGCCACCGGCAGGTGGTGAACATGATCCGCCAGGGAGGGAACCACCTTGTCCTCAAGGTGGTCACGGTGACCAGGAATCTCGACCCGGACGACACCGCCAGGAAGAAAGGTGCCCGCCCTGCGCTGCCCGTGGGGTGGGTGGGGGCCGGGGCCCTTCTCTCCAGCCCCCTGTGCTTGCATGCTTTCATATGTGCCCCCCATCTCCTCCCAGTGGGGGGTCCAGTCCCCCAGAGATTAAGAGCAAAGAAGCCAGAAAAGGAGGTTAGGAGATGACCTGGGGCTTGCCCACGGGGCATTGGTGGCCTCAGGCAAGGGCTGTGCTCAGCAGACCAGGGCCTGGGGGCGCTCCTGCACCAACTCAGCTGTCCATAGGTCACTGACAATGGGTCCCGACAGTGCAGCCTGTGCCATGGAGGGAGTAAGGTCCACAGGGCCCCCTGTTTGCAGAGGGCCGGTTTGCCGGCCCCCCACAGTGACTCAGGTCCACTGTCCTTCCCAATGGAGGCCACAGTTGGGGGGCATAGGGGCTGAGCGAGGCCTGCAGAGGGGAGACATGCCCCCAGGTCCCCTTGGGAGGGGAGAGGCTGGAGCAGCACATTAGTCCTTCTGGCATTCCAGCATTTCCCAAGAGCAAGTGTGTGTGCCCCTCCCACCCACCCCACCAGGAGCCCTCAGCCTGGGCTAGGGAGAGAGAGCAGGCGGCACAGCCAGGGAGGGCTGCCTGGAGGAGGGGCTGTGAGCAGTGGACAGGGAGGCTGCAGCATGAGGTTGTAGGGGGAGGAGGGAGTAACCCACCACGGCCCTCCCTGGAAGCACTGCTTGGGGGCTCGTCCAGGCCCCTGAATCAGTGGGAGGGCAGCTCCCCTGGGAGAGGATGTCACATGTGGGAGTCACATGTCCTTGCCATGATGGGGGGTGTGGGGGGCACAAGGGGGAATCTCCCCTGCTGAGGCTGCTGGCAGGTGGCAGCAAAGGACTGCAGAGGCCACCAGAATCTTCCGTCCCCGTAGTCACCGGCAGGCGCAGGCGCAGTGCAGAGAGCTAGACAGGCCCCCCCCCGCCCCCCCCCCCCGCAGACCTGCTGTGCTTCCCACCCAGCCGAGAGGATGGGACCCCCAGTGCCCGTGTGCTGCTGTGTGCAGAGGGGCAGGGAGCCCTCCAGAGCGGGCCTGGCCCCGTCCACCAGAGCACCCTGCCTGGTCCCGACCCGTCTCGGCCCCCATGGAGCCTGCAGACACTTCCAGCCTCGTGACTCACGGCAGGGTGACCATTGCCGGCTTCCCCACCCTGGGGGACGGCCTCCACCTGTCAGCCTTCCTAGCAGAAAACCTCAGGCTCAGGGTCGCCAGCCTCCCAGATTGTTCTGGAAGGTGGTGGTGGGGTGGGTGGCTGTGTGGCCAGGTTCTCACCCTCCTCTTCTCTGCCCCTCAAGCTCCCCCGCCTCCAAAGCGTGCTCCGACCACGGCCCTCACCCTGCGCTCCAAGTCCATGACCTCGGAGCTGGAGGAGCTCGGTAAGAGTCGCCCAGCCGGCCCGCCCCAGCCCTGCGCTGTCGCCAGCACCCAGGCGGCCACAGGGCCGGCCTCCGCGAAGCCCCAGCCCGTGCATGGCCCTCTGCTTGCTTGCTTGCCCCTCTTCTGGCCCCCAAACCCGGGAATGGCGTCAGGAACGCGCCTGCGTGTGGGTGGCTCCCACAGTGGCGTCTCCATTGGCATCCTGCCTGCTTTCGGGGGTGTGGCTACAGTGGTACCTTTTCCTCTTCTTGGTTCATCTAACATTGCTTTGTTTTGAATTTTTGGGCCTCTCACTAGTGGATAAAGGTAAGCTTCCCCACAGTGCTCCCCAAACAGCTCCCCCTGATGTCTAGGGTGCCCCCACCCCGAAGTCCACCTCGCTGGCCGTCCACGCATGGCTCAGACCAGAAAGCTCCCCCGCTGGGGTCTAGTGTAGATAGCAGTGGGGTTGGCAGGCCTGATGGGCTGCACCCCAGGGATAGGGAGAGACTTTCTTAAAGGGTCTGCAAGGAACAGAGAGGGCTCTGGCCATCGGACCCCGTCGTGTAGCTGGGGAAGTATACGCAGAGCGACGTGCCCCTGGGTCTCGCGGCCTGTGGCGGCTGTTGAAAGAGAATGACTCTGGAGCCGACGGCGTGAGCCCCCAGGTGCTGATTATGTGTCATGCTGGGGAGTCACCATGGGGCCCAGGGACACCTTTGGAAGGCGAGTGGCTCTGACCCACACCAGAGTGGCGAGTGGGTTGCAGTGCTTGCTCAGTGGAGAGCATGAGGAGGGCCTACTGGGCGGGGAAGGGTGAGCATCTGTGCGCTCTGCACAGGGCAGCTGACGTGGGCACCAAAGCAAACACTTTGCCCAAGACCCAACCATCAGCCCAGCTGGCCCAGTGGGTAGAAATCTGAGCGCCCCTCGCTGGTGTTTGACTTGCCATTGCTCCCTCCTGATCCCAGCCTTCAGTGGGAGACCTTTTGGCCCTCCCGTCCCCTCCAAAAAAAGTACAGAGTGGCCCCTTCCTCCCTGCAGCCCCTCTGGGAGGGGTCTCATACGCTCCGTGCATGGCGGGTGCGGTGAAGCAGGCTGACGGAACTCCCGGCGAGCACCCTTCAGCTGTCACTGCGCTCTAGGGCTGGAATCTGCGGGTCTGCGCCGAGGCCTAGGTCTTCTAGAAAAGAGCACCCCTGCTATGGTGTGGCCCACCCAGAACCAGTAGTTCCCCGCAGGCCCCTTTCCTTCTGGCCCCCTCCTTGACCACATCTTGTCCGTCCAAGCAAGACTCATCAGGAAAACCCCACTGTCCCCCGCGCCTGACCCGGCACCCTGTGAGGATGACAATATGAATTACTGTGTGTCCTTCTCTAAAACGAGATGGCACGTGCCACACCGGCTTCTGCAAGGGGCCTGTGGCGCGCCTCCCCCAAGAGGACCAGCCAGCAACTCAGCTTTAAGGGAGGGCTCCAGTGGGTCAGCTCAGACCAAGGGGCCCTGTGCAGGTCCCTGGAGCCCTCGGCATCCTGAGGGCCCTCTCTCCTGTGCAGGGCCTCGGGCGCCCTTCCTAAAGGCTGCTTTGGCCCGATGCTGAGGGGACGGGGGCTAGCCAGGTTTACCAGCCGGACAGGTCGGAGAGGGAAGGTCCCTGGTGCCCAGGTTCCCGGGGAAGCCGTAGACAGTGCATCTCGCTCTCCAGACGCCCGCCCGTGTCTGGCCCCTGGTGGGTCAGGCCCCGAGCCCCCCAACCGCAGCGAGGCAGCCCAGCCCAGGCCCTGGGTGAGCACTGCCGTCGCGGGACTCACGCTCCCCTTTCTGTTTGCAAGCCTCCATCCGGAAGAAGAAGGGTAAGGGGCGAGCCCATGTCTGTTTCCAGCCCCCGCCCACACACCCTATGGGAGAGGACCCCTGTGTGGCCGTCAGCGTGGCGTCTAGAATGTGCCGTGACTTTGTATTGTCTTCTCCGTGCTCGGGGTCCTGTGGAAGGACCCCAGCTCCAGGACATGTCCCATTTCAGTCTGTTCCGTCTGCTTCGCTTCTCCTGTCTGTGGTCCCCCCCAACATGTTCTGCATCCCCACCCGGGTCCCCACCCCCCGAGTTGTGTCCACATCATCATGACTGTGACGCCCTCAGGACCCTCGGGCTGTCACAGCTGGGTCTGCCCTTTCAGGCAGGCAGCCTTAGCGAGAGCTCCACCCGTGAGGCCACACGTGGCTGCTGGCCAGGGCACAGGCAAGGGGAGCCCCTGGCAAATGGATGGAGGGCGGGACCCCTGCCCACTGGCTGCCTTTGCTGTGGGCGGGGGCTGCCTGCCTTCAGCTCCCAGAAAGCCCCTTGCTCTCCAGGAGGCCTGCTCTGCACCTGCGGGACAACCCTCCCTCAGGGGGAGGGAAGGCTGGGCTATAAGGCCGCGCCTCTCCCTGCCCTCCCTGGGGGTGGGAGGACCAGAGTCGCTGTGCCGCGAGCAGCGGAGACACAGGCCGAGCAGCAGCAGCCACACGTGGGCCTTCCTCACGCGGCTGCTGGGGACAGCCACCCGACAGCGAAAAGCAGCACTGTCCATTCAAGACCACTTTCCCAGGGCGGGAGGGCAGCCTGTCACATGACCTTAGGCACTGCTGCTGAGCCGTGCCGTGGTAGCCAAGACACTGAAATCGGCGGGAGGGGTCTTGGAATCCAGCAAGGCAGTGTCTCGGGAGAGGGCTGCGGGACCTGGAGCACCGAGTCACGAGCGCCCCCTTTCTCCCCGCGACTCTCTCCCCAGGTGCAGGCCAATTCCAGCAGCCTTCCTGTGCAGCAGGCCTGCGCCTACACACCTCACCCCCTAGGGGTGGCCCAGGGAACTCCCAGGGGCTTTGCAGGATGGGTCACCGCGTCAGCCATGTGGTAGAGACCCAGGAGACACAGTTTCCTGGGATTACACGTCTCTCTGAATTCCACTTCAATCCACGGCCAACCCCCCAGCTGTCGAGAACGCCCCTCTGTCTACCATACTGTCCTGAAGAAGGCACCCACCAGAGGCTCCCAGGAACCCCGCAGCCATAACAGAGCTGGCCAAGAAAGTCTGTATCAAGGAGAGCCTCAGAGGCGCCTGTGGCCTGGTCCTCCGCTGGCCCCATCCGCTCCGCCCTCCTCCCCCAGGGGTGCCTCCAGCAGCCAGACACCCCAGACTGTGGCGGAAGACGAGAGAGCAGAAGTCACAGTCTGTGTGGCCAGTGGGGGCCCAGGACAGAATCCACACTGAGGACGGGCGAGACTCTTGGAGAATGGAGACCCACCTTCCTTTAAACAGTGGAGAAAACTGGATGCAAATTTGAGATTAAATGCCCCCTCCCCATACTCCCTGACCCCAGCTAGAACAGGAGGTGGGTGCATGGGCAAGAAGATCCCAAAGGGCCCAGCAGCCATGGTGCACCCAGGTCCTGAGGGGGCAGGCAGCGGGACATGCTTACTCACCCAGCATGGGGCTCTAGTGCCCCCTCCTCCAGCCCTCGGCCCCTGCCAGCTCAGAGCCTCGCTTCCTCACCATACAGTCGAGGACTGGAGAGTCCCACCTCACAGGGCTGAGAGCATCCAATGGGGTCATGCCAGGCACATTGAAAGTATTCAGTGAACACTCCAGCCCCCGTCGTGCTGTCTCCGCCCGTCTGTTCCGGAGGACTGGTCTCACCTCTTAAGAAACGTCCATCACACTCCAGAAAGGCTGGGGAAACAGGAGAAAGCAGGCCTTTATGGATGTGCTGGTTGAATAGCGTCCCCCAGAATTCCTGTCCACCCAGAACCTGTGAATGGGACCTTATTTGGAAATAGGGTCTTTGCAGATGAAATCAAGATGAGGTCCCCCTGGAGCAGGGTGGCCCTGACCCTATGACGGGTGTCCTAACAAAAGAAAGGAGAGGGAGAGACACACACACAGAGGAGGAGGGCACGTGAAGACAGAGGCAGAGGCTGGAGGGACGCAGCCACAGCTCAGGGACGCCTGGAGCCCCCAAAGCTGGAAGAGGCAGGAAGGATGCTCCCCTAGAGCTTCCGGAGGGAGCGTGCCCCTGACGACACTTTCATTTCAGACTTCTGGTCTCCAGACTGTGAGAGAATCTATTTCTGTTGTTTTAAACCACCCAGTTTGTGATCCTTTGTCACAGCAGCTCTAGGAAACTGACGCGCAGTTAAACAGCCTCACATCCCAGCTCAACCCCTAGGAGCCACCTCCTGCTGAGTGGCTGCGGGCAGGTGACCAAGATCCCTGAGTTCTCATTTCCTCGCCTCTAAAACCCCTTTGTTTAGTCCTTGAGTGTTTCCTGAGGACCTGCTCTCGTCCCCAGACACCGTGCTCAGAGGCCCAAGGGTGAACAGGACCCCCACGAGAGCCACATGGCCCCGGGCAGCTCTATGTGGAAGCCAGGCCAGGGGTAGTGCCACTGGTTTGACCCTGGCTTCCAGGCCTGCGGGTACCTCTGGCTGCACCCATAGCCCCAACCCTTGGAGACTCGTCAGAGCCCGCAGCCCAGGAACAGTCTGCTGGGTCGAAGCGCCGGCTCCCCACTCCTTCACTGCCTCCTGCAAGATTCAACAAGAGCTAGGCCAGCTGGCGTCAGCTGCAGCTTCCAACGTGTGCAGCTTGTCTGTAACATCTGGTGCTGCTGGTGTTTCTGTCTTCCTCCTGGAAGCTGTGTGGTGGAGGAAATGCTGCTCCGTGCCCTCTCACCCCGAAAGACGGTGTGGGTGGCCCTGCCCCTCCAGAGAGGGTGGCAGAATGACTAGTTCAAGGGCACAAGGGAGAGAACAATGACCGAGGAGGGACAGGATTCCTGGATGTCTCGGAGATTGGGAAGCATTTCATGAAGCTGAAGAATGTGCGCATCTCCATCCTGGCCTCGCCGGACGCTTCCAGAGCATCTGGGATGCTCTCCCCAGGGTTCCGAGGAGCAGATGGGGCCCTGGCTGCGGGGCTCAGGGTCGGCCGCAGTACGGCCTTGCATGTGGTGACAGGCAGAGGGGGCAGAGAACATGAGAGCCAGGGCCTCTGCGACGGGCATGCAATTTCCACCTGGTGGGGAGGGAAGTGCAGCCACAGGCTCCCTCTCAGCCATGTGTGCCCGTGTCGTCCCAGGCCTCGGCTTCCTCACTCACAACAGCTGTTGAGGTGGTTGCCACAATTTGGTGCCTCCATCTTGCAAAGCCAGTGGATTTCTCCAGCAGGAGGGTGTGGGGCATCCTAGGTGACTGTGTTGAAGTCTGCCTGTGGTTGAGGGTGAGCTCACGGGCTGGGGGCTCTGGCGATGGGCAGGACACCAGCCCTCCTGTCGTCCCTGCTCTGGTTCCCAAGAGATCCGTGGCTGCGTGCGACGTGACCGTGCTTGACAAATCCACCACCTCCCCTCCCCGAGCACACTCTTCCCCATGCCAGGAAGTTTTCGGTTTATGGACTGTGCGCACCACCTCTGGCTTCTCAATGGACCAGACATTTGCTTTGAAAATTAAAATACGTGGTTACTTCTGGAGCATTTTCATCAACTCATTACTAGATCGTTTTTTAAGCTTTGACTGTTTTCACGTCTGTCTGCAAGACGGTTTTCAGTCACAGAGGACTTCATTTCAAGACCGCAGGCAGCTGGAGTCACTAACCCTCTTCACCCGGAGTCCTTGAATAAAGACCCAATCCCAGGCTCTTATAAACGAAGCATAACAATCCTCATGAGCCCAGAATGAGAAGCGGGCACTCACAGCCTCACAGCTTTTCTTAAAAGCCTTCGTGTTCCAGTAAACAAACCCTCAAAGCCGGGGGCTGAGCAGAGTCGGGCCACAGGCTCCCTGTGGGACAAGAGGTTCCCTCTTCGCATCTGAATAGCACAGACCACACCAAGTAGCTCTCGGTGGAAAGGAATAGCCCCCCCATGACCCCCCACAGACCAAGTTGCTCTCCTGTGTTCTGGTTCAAAAGAACATTCAGGTGGGATGGAAGCGGGAGGCAAAGGTTTGAAAGAAAGACAAGGATGTGCACGTCGGAGGTAGCCACGGCTCCAGGGGAAGCATCTTCAGAGACGCCCCAGACCTGTCCCACAGCGTACAGCCTGACTGTGGTGTGGACGGTGCCCCGACTTTAGGCACCACTCGCCCCGATTCCCAGTTGGCGGGACCAGGCAGACCTTTCTGATGGTAACCTGAGATTTCCATTGCCCACCAGGGCCAGGCACCCCTGGCCTGACGGTGGGCACGGGGGCTGCGTGACCCCAACTCAGGCCCAAGCTCCCACCTGGTCCCAGATTTCCACCTGCAGGACCCTAAGCATCTCAGACCTTCAGTTGTTATCTCTGCAAAATGAGAATAGCCCTTCCCCTACAGCCAGGTTTGTTAGGATGAGAAATGGGATGAAGGCACTTCGCATTTCCACTGGGATTGAGTCTGTTGTTAGTAACCATGGTGCCTTTGCTTTACCTGGGCACACTCATCATTCGAGGCATGTTTTCGGGGTGCCTGCCACATGCCCTGGAGTCCTGAGATCACAGTCTGCTGCCTGCATATTCCGGGCATGTGAAGATTCCAGAGGTATTTGGGGCTGCCAGCCAACAGACCCTCTGTATGCTGGGGTCGGGGGTGAAGCAGCCCCATCAGCTGAGTGGGGCTAATATCAAAGAAGCAGACATGTGGGGCCAGCTAGAAACAGGACCCTCTTGAAGATCTGGCTTGGACCTGCAGGTCACTCTTGGCCTTCCAAGGAGGTCAACCAAGCGTCACCTGAGCCACTGCTCTGAGAGGACTTGAGCCATGTGGCAGTCCAGGGGAGCGAGGCCCAGCCGCTGGGGCCAGGGCAACCTGCACAGAAGGAAGCGAAATCCCAACCAGGGCAGGGTTCCCGGCCGAGATCTGAGAGGGGAAGGCTTCTCGGAGGAGGCAAACTGCTGGGATCAGGGGGTGTGTACAGCACAGCGGTGGGGCAAAGGGAAGGAGGTGAGGAGAGAAAGGAGAACTGGGCAGAAGTGGTCCGGCTGGAGGAGCAGGCCTTGAACGCAGGTGAGGTCGGGACTTCAGTGGGCAGTGATGAGGAAAGTGGGGGCTGGGGACACAGTGACCGTAGCTTGGGGCGTCCCCGCTGCCGAGTGACACCAGAGAGGTGGGTGTTTCTGACCAATTCCCTGAGGAGCCAACGCTTACCAATGTCCCCATCATCCATGGGTGGAAGGAAACACCCCCGAGGAGGAGGCACGCAGCCAGGAGAGCTGGGGTCCCAGGACCGCAGGAGAGGCTGCCGAGAGGGAGGGAGAGGTCTGAAGGAGCACTGGAGGAGGGTAGGAGGGCTTCCAGCCGCTGCTGCTGTCTGGGCTCCTCAGCCCTTGGCTGGCAGGTGGACGGGGACAATGAATGGTCCAGAGCCGGGGGGGCTGGCATTTCCCATAAAGGATCAGATAATGTTTTCGGCCTTGTGGGCTGTATGTTCTCTGTTGCACATTCTTTTCCTCCTTCCTTTCAGAACCCCTTAGAAGTGTAAAACCGTCCTTAGGTCACGGGCAGAACGAGAACACGCGTGGCCAGGATTTGGCCTGAGGGCCGTAGTTTGCTGACCCTGGTCTAGGACAGGGCTCCGGAGCCAGGCGCCTTGTCAGGCATTAACCAGGACAGCATCTCTGCGGAGGATGCCAGGCCATACCTGTCGGCACTCTTTGAGGTTGTGGTGGGCGCCTGGCCGGGCCCTGCCCCAGCACCACCCCCCCGAAGCTCCCCTTGTTGGGGCCCTCACCTGGGCGACTCTGAGGGTGTCGTGGCTCTGGGGTGGGTCCTCTTGGGTAGCCGCTATTACAAGTGGACACCGCAGTGTCCTGAAGAACAACTTGGAGCAGTGCACCGGCCTCACCCGGAGCTCCCGTCTGCTCTCCAACTCTCACGCCGGCCTCGAAGCTCAGAGTCTGGGCGAGACCCCAGAGGCCTGGGCCTTTTTCATGGTACGAGCTTCATGGGGAGTCACCAGACTCCAGAAGGGGTTGGGGTCGCCTAGGAGAAGGCCTCAGACTCATGGACAGAATGTTCTGGATGGCCTGGGGGGCACGGGGAGTGCTGTGTCTCACAGGGTCCAAAATGGGAATTCCCACCAGGCACCCCTCACACTGGCTTCCTGCTAGCTGGGGGGCCCTTGCTGGATGGGTGGCTGGGGGCCAGCAGGGGCCCGAGGGCCCAGCCCCACCGAGGACGCTTGTTCTGTAGGTCTCGGCGAACCGAGGTCCTGAACAGCCACGGTGCCTGAACTCAGACATCCCTCAGATAAAGCTAGGGCATGGGGGTAATTCTAGGATGTGCTTCAGTTTTCAAGTTTCAAAAAAACTTTCTAATGTTTTAAATTTTAATTTTTTAAGCTTTTTTTTATTTCGAAGGATCACTAATAACTAACCCTTGGCTTTCTTTCTCACAAAGAAACGAGAATATTCTACTATTGGGAGAAAACGGGACTTCCCTCACAGCACAGGCTCCTGAGCCGGCGGGCTGCACCCCTCCCGCCTCCTCCATGCCCAGTCTGCCCAGCGGCCTCCAGCCTCGGGCACTGGGTCCTTGGGCCTTGGCCACTGCATTTGGTTACAAAGGAACCACACCTCTCAGCTCTTAAAAAGAAAAAAATTCCAAAACTTAAGGTTCCGTTCACCCCACTGAGAATAAATCCCAGGGTGAGAAGGAAGTGACCCGCGGAAGTAGCGGCTCTTCAGGAGAGACAGGGCTCCCGGGGGCCGAGGCTGTGTTGCTGAGGGTCGTCTCCCGTCCTGTCCACGTGCCCCCTCCTGGGGTGAGGTTTGTGGAAGGGACTGTGTCCGTGAGGATGCATGTGGCAGAGGGAAGCATGCGTGCTCCGCACCACATGACAACGCCTGCTTGCACGATTTCGGAGGCCGGAGCAGTTAAATGCCTTGTTAAAATGCGGAGGCACTTTGGCATTTTTCTAACTGAGACCCGTGCCCCTGACTGTGTTTCAGGGGCTTCGGTCACTGACACCTGTTCCAATCATTGTGTTCACATTGCAGATAAGCCGGACGAGATAGTCCCGGCCGCCAAGCCATCCCGAACTGCAGAGAACGTGGCCGTGGAGTCCAGGGTGGCCACCATCAAGCAGCGGCCCACCAGCCGGTGCTTCCCATCTGTCTCTGACGTGAACGTGAGTGGCGTGCCCTGGGGACCCGAGGGCAGCGGGCGGGCCTCTCAGCGTCGCTCCTGCAGTGGCAGGGCCCAGCATGAGCGGAGATGGCCTCCTTGCAGTTGTGGGTCACGCTTCCCACGTGTCCAGACACGGAGCCCCAGTCCAAGTGGCCACGGGACAGGCACTGTGGTCCAGTGGGGACAGACCAGAGCCTCGCCGCTCACTCACCGCGTGACTTGAGCTCAGTCACACGCTCTCCCAACCCCCTAGTCTCAGGGGCTAAAAGGGCCTGAGAGTGGTATTCGGACAGAAGGATCTTCGCTCCTAGTCTACCCAAAGCACAGAAACCCTCTGGGGTGAAAGAGGCCGTACTTCCAACCTCGAATGCAGTGGTCCCCCATGGGACCCCACAAGTGGAGGGCACACCTCCCTGAGATCTCAGGCCACTGCTGTTCTCAGGGGCTGGGAGCTCCGTGAAGGCTCAGGCTTCATGGACTTTGATCGATGGGCCAGGTGCCCAGTTCAGAGCCGCTGCCCTTGCCACGCCCATCCTCCCTGGGCGGCTGGCAGAAACCACAGGCTCCAGGGGGCTGGGCAGAGGCGCTCGGTTTTTCCCGGGCCGGGCACATCCTGGGCAGGCTGCTTCTCACTGTTCTCCTGACTCAGCTGTTGGCACCCCATCTGCGTGCCTGGTGCCGGATTCGAGTACTACCTGTTACAAATACTTAGCATTTTCTCTCCACCTCAAACTGACTCACTTTGTTTAACCTAGCCTTTCCTTACACAGCAGTACCCAGAAGTATCACCAATTTAACATGATCGTTTTGTGCAGTACACATTCAAACAAACACAATTGGTAACAATTACAATTAAAATGTTCACCCTGCCCCTCCTCCCACCCTCTCTGGATCTCCGAGGGGCAGCTGCACAAGCTCTCCCGGTGGCGGCCCTCCCGCAGGGTCAGCCCTTCCCTCCAGGCCCTTCCTCCCGGATCCTTTCCCCCGGCTGCACCCCGGGCCCCACCTTGTCCCAGACACTCTCCAAGCTCAGCCTCAGGCTACAGAGGAGAGAGCCAGGCAGAGGCCCAGATCCGCGTGAGACTGTGTCTCGTAAGAGACAGTCTGGGGGCACGAGCACCAGATATAAGAGCTTGCACACGTGTTTCCATCAGGCTCTGCATCTGATATTTTTCCTGAGTCGCTCTCCAATGCCAAGGGATGGGGCGGCCAGCAACCTCAGTTTTACAGTCAAGGAAGCAGCAGGTCAGGTGGAGACTTCACAGGGGATCTATATCCAAAGCCAGGGAGGTAGGCTGTAGGCTCCTCCCGGGCCAGGCCGGGGAGGGAAGACCAGAGCTGGACTGGGTCTTGGTGCTCCAGGGCGGTCCTGCAGCTCACTCACTCACAGCTGTACCCGGCTCTCCGTGCACCATTCTATGGCCGGTGTTGTTAGCCCACTTTGTGCAGGAAGAAAATGGAGGCTCCTGCTCAAGGACGTGGCCAGGTCGCGGTATTCTCTTTCCTACAGCACACCTGTCCTGGCCACTCTCCCAGAGACTCGTCTGTCAGCCAGTCGGTGAATGATGTCAGGCAGACCACGGCTCCCCCAAGCCGGGCACGCTGGCATTGAGGGCGGGGGCTAAGTGGGAAGGGCAGACAGGGCCCTTTCTGGGTCTTCGAGGCTGGTGTGTCCCGTCAGCCTCAGCTGGACACTTAGGTGCTCCCAGAAGCAGCCCGGGAAGCCACATGATGGGCACCCGCTGCCCGGGGCTTCCGTGTCACCCTCTGGGCCTGTCGCCATGCGTGGGGCTGGTCCAGGCATGGCTCACCCCAGGCTCTCTGGTTTGCAGTCTGTGTATGAACGCCAGGGGATTGCCGTGATGACGCCCACTGTTCCTGGGAGCCCGAAAGGCCCGTTTCTGGGCCTCCCTCGAGGTACGATGCGAAGGCAGAAATCAATAGGTAAGAAGCGTGGCCCACATCCAAAGAGGTTGCCCCTTGGCTCTCAGAGCAGCCCCCAGAGACCCGCAGCAGCGCTGCCCACTGGGGCCTGCCTAGCGACCCCCAGGCCTACCCACCAGAGGGCGGGCACCTGGCCAACCCACCAGGGAGCCCTTTGAAACTTTTCCACCCACTGGACTCATGATCCAGGGTGGCTTCTCCAATCTTGCAAGCCAGGTTATGTGTGATAACACCAGTAGGGTGAGGGGGCCATGTCAGGAGGGAGGCGGAGGGTGGGCACGGGTGATCCAAGAAGCCTCCTCCCCCGTCCTGCACAGGTTGGAGGGGGCAGGTGGAGTGGGTCCTATGTTCACTACGGTCCCCATGGTCTCTGCGTAGACTGGCCACTACCATGTTTTGTAGGATGAGCTCAATGGACATACTTCTTAGGGTGGTTGGGTCATGTTCTTGAATTCTAATAAAATCATGTACTGTGTGTTTGTAGAAAACTGCTTACCTTTCTTGTTAATATCACGATTCCCACTGATTGTTCCAGGCGAGGTAGACGTGGCCCTTTCAGACAGTCCCTTTGTGAGATAACCTGGCACTGTCTTGACCATGTAAAGTCTCAGAGAAGCTAAGGCCACTGCTCGGCACCAGTGGACCCTTGCCGTTTAAAGAGGAGCGTGTGCAGCCGCCACCTCGGGCAGCCCCAGCCCCACCCTTGGGGACGCTGCTTGGTGTGTTCTCGACACACCTCCCGGCGGTGCTGTCTGGAGGCGTGACTGGTCTGTCGCTAGTTTGAGGTGGATTACGGTAGGCAGCGACTGCGCGATAAGTGATGGTGGAGGTGGCGTCTGCTGTCCCCAAAACTCACCCTCCCCGGGAGCTCAGGCCACCGCAGAGTCGCGCCTACGCCGTGTTGTGTCACTGGCTCTGTAACTGGTTAATAACAATTGATTTCCTCCTGTCAGACAGCAGAATCTTTCTATCAGGTTAGTGAACCTTATGGTTTGGATCTGTAATATGAATGTGACCCAGTTGACTCTATAAGGTGTATTCTTAAATTATTACTCCTTGGGAATGCAATCGTCAGGCAACCAACAGGTAGCAAATGCTCAATGGAGGAGGCCTGTAGTAACTGATCTTTGTGACGCCAAAATACCCTCCCACAAGGAGTATGCTCAATTTGGAATACCCTTATCGAACGGAAGTTTTCATTGGAATAAATGATTGTAGTTTGTCCTAGGAGTTTTTTGATTTGAAGTAGCTCATTCTGTTCCCGCTGCATGCCCCTGACGTGAGACCTAGTACTTTCTGTCTGTCGGCGTCTGCGTCTGTGTTTGCTTCCCGTCTCCTGGAGTGCATTCTGTTGATGTTTTTATATCTTGGTCAGAAAGAGAGCCTGAAAGTCTCACCCAGTCGACACACACACAGAACTCAGGCCCGCTGAGGCTGGCACGCCCACCGTCCCCACTGCAGTCCCTCTCAGCACATTCCCTCACATCCAGCATCCACCTCTTTCATTAGATCAAGGCCTGGAACACAACTTGACTCAGTGCTGAGTCAGCTGACCTTTCACTCTGGTTATTCGTGATTGTGGTAAACTGCTGGACCCCTCAGCCCAGCCCAGGGGGCCATAGATAGAACCAGTTCTAGAGCTTCTGGGAGGATCCAGAAGGGGCTTATTGAGGCCGAGTGTTTGCTCAGGATCCTGCTCCAGGCTTGGATTGGGGTCCACACAGCCATCCTCCTGAGGGCCTGGGGAGCTCCAATGTCCTCAAGCCCTCTGGTGACCCAGAGAAGTCAGGCAACAAAACGGGTTTCTGTCACATGGGCAAGACCATCCCAGGCTCACAGCACTGCAGGGCCACCAGCGGGCCGGTGGCTCTGCTGAAGGGTGGCAGGCCTCCCTGCATCCCTGGGCAGGACGATGGCACTCCCTGCCCCCTGAACAGTGGCATCGTCCATGTCACATCAGCCAACACAGCAGCTCCCTCAACCTGTATGCCCCGTGCCCTCGTTTCAGATGGGCAGCATCACAGCCTCAGCCCCTAGACCCTAAAATCACCCCCTGGGGGCCCTGGCCAGGCCTGAGAGGATGGAAGCCTCCTGATCCAGTCTAGCCCCTGCCCCCAACACACGCTCACACATGTCTACATGTACACACATGCACACACGCAGCCCCAAGGAAGTCAGGTGTCCAGTGCTTGGCTGGAAGAGCAACACAGCTCATTGTCCGGGGCCCTCACACATCCCTCACGCCCGCTGCTCTGGGCCACAAGCAGAACATCTCAACAGCACGCACTCAGTGCATCCCCAGTGCCTTTCTCTTCCTTTCTTTCTTTTTTTTTGGCTCAGAATGGGCCACGTAACCCCTTGGCATCGTGGCTTGTGCTGTGTTCCGTGAACAAGTGCGCATCGTGATTCTTTGTGAGTTTGCAGAGATGTAGTGTATCACACAATCCTAGGAGCTTAGTGGGCTGTATGTTATTGTCGTGATTTAAAACTAAACCTGCCTTCTACTTGTAGGAATAACGGAGGAAGAGCGACAGTTTCTGGCCCCTCCGATGCTGAAGTTCACCAGAAGCCTGTCCATGCCGGACACCTCAGAGGACATCCCCCCCCCACCGCAGTCCGTGCCCCCGTCTCCACCACCACCATCCCCCACCGCCTACAACTGTCCCAAGTCCCCAACTCCAAGAGTCTATGGGACGATTAAGCCCGCGTTCAATCAAAACTCCTCTGCCAAGGTGTCGGCAGCAGCCCGCTCTGACACGGTGGCCACCATGATGAGGGAGAAGGGGATGTACTACAGGAGGGAGCTGGACCGCTACTCCCTGGACTCCGAGGACCTCTACAGCCGCAGCGCCGCCCCCCAGCCCAACTTCCGCAACAAGCGGGGCCAGATGCCCGAAAACCCGTACTCAGAGGTCGGCAAGATTGCCAGCAAAGCCGTCTACGTGCCCGCCAAGCCCGCCCGGCGGAAGGGCATGCTGGTAAAGCAGTCCAACGTGGAGGACAGCCCCGAGAAGACGTGCTCCATCCCCATCCCGACCATCATCGTCAAGGAGCCCTCCACCAGCAGCAGCGGAAAGAGCAGCCAGGGCAGCAGCATGGAGATCGACCCCCAGCCCTCGGAGCAGCTGGGCCAGCTGCGGCCCGACGACAGCCTGACCGTCAGCAGCCCCTTCGCCGCCGCCATCGCCGGGGCCGTCCGAGACCGGGAGAAGAGGCTGGAAGCCAGGAGGAACTCCCCGGCCTTCCTCTCCACAGACCTGGGGGACGAAGACGTGGGTCTGGGGCTGCCCGCCCCCCGGCTGCTGCCCTCCAACTTCCCCGAGGAGGGCGGGTTCGGCGAGGAGGATGGCGTTGAGCAGCTGTCGTCGCCCACGTCAGGGGCAGCGCCCAGGGAGCCTGAGAACGATTTCGTGGGTGTCGTTGAGGCCGGAGCTCAGAGTGAAGCCAGCAGGCCACTGAATTCCACGTCCAAAGCCAAGGGGCCTGAGAGCAGCCCCGTGGTGCCCCCCAAGAGCAGCAACGCGGCCAGCCCTGAGAATTACGTCCACCCCCTCACAGGGAGGCTGCTGGACCCCAGCTCCCCCCTGGCCCTGGCACTTTCCGCGAGGGACCGAGCCATGAAGGAGTCCCAGCAGGGCCCCAAGGGGGAGGCCCCCAAGGCCGACCTCAACAAACCTCTCTACATCGATACCAAAATGCGGCCCAGTGTAGAAGCGGGCTTCCCTCCGGTCACCAGGCAGAACACACGGGGGCCCCTGAGGCGGCAGGAGACCGAGAACAAGTATGAGACTGAGCTGGGCAAGGACCGGAAGGGCGACGACAAGAAGAACATGCTGATCGACATCGTGGACACGTCCCAGCAGAAGTCGGCTGGCCTGCTGATGGTCCACACCGTGGACGCTGCCCAGTCGGACAACTTCCTGGAGGAGGAGGATGAGAAGGCTGACATGGAGACGGAGCCCGATAACGCACCCACCGAGGTGCCAGCAGGCGTCCCTGAAACCACAGGTGCTTTACAGACCTCCGCCGGCCCCGAGCCCGCCGCCGCTGCGCCCGGCAGGACCATCGTGGCAGCGGGCTCCATGGAGGAGGCGGTGATTTTGCCATTCCGCATCCCCCCGCCCCCTCTGGCATCCGTGGACCTGGATGAGGATTTTATTTTTACAGAGCCATTGCCTCCTCCCCTGGAATTTGCAAATAGTTTTGATATCCCCGATGACCGCGTTGCTTCTGTCCCCGCTCTCACAGACTTGGTCAAGCAGAAAAAAAACGATGCCTCCCAGCCCCCTTTGTTGAACTCCAGCCAACCAACCAACTCTGCAGACAGCAAGAAGCCGGCCGGTCTTTCAAACTGTCTGCCTGCCTCATTCCTGCCACCCCCCGAAAGCTTTGACACTGTCACGGACTCTGGGATCGAAGAGGTGGACAGCCGGAGCAGCAGCGACCACCATCTCGAGACGACCAGCACCATCTCCACAGTGTCCAGCATCTCCACCCTGTCCTCTGAGGGTGGGGAGAACGTGGACACCTGCACAGTCTATGCAGATGGGCAAGCATTTATGGTTGACAAACCCCCAGTACCTCCTAAGCCAAAAATGAAGCCCGTAATTCACAAAAGCAATGCACTTTATCAAGACGCGCTCGTGGAAGAGGATGTGGATAGCTTTGTTATCCCCCCGCCAGCCCCCCCACCGCCACCAGGCGGTGCCCAGCCCGGGACAACCAAGGTTATCCAGCCAAGGACCTCCAAGTTGTGGGGTGATGTCTCGGAGGTGAAAAGCCCGATTCTCTCGGGCCCAAAGGCGAACGTGATTAGTGAATTGAACTCAATCCTGCAGCAAATGAACCGAGAGAAATCAGCAAAGCCAGGGGAAGGACTGGATTTGCCAACGGGAACCAAGCCTGCCAGCCTCGCTCCAAGGTAAGTCCCTCAGTTGGCTTAGACGCAGACCGCTCCCTGGCGGGCTTTCCTCTGTCTCGTCCAGCCAGCGCCGACCGGGAGATGCCCTGCAGGAGCAACCTGAGCGGAGTGAAGAGGGGATTCGGAAAGCCTTGGTGCTGGCTGCATCACTGCGCTTCTCCTTCTCGTTCTCCGGGCCTCCGTCCGGTGCAGCAGAGTAGAGATCACCTCCATCTGGCAGGACAGGAGTCAAGACTTGCAGTACACGGCAGCCGCCCAGAGCCACCCTGCCTCGGCTTCCAAAGAGCAGCTTTGCCCTCTCCTTCCTGGTCCTCCAGATCTTTGCCAGAGCCCCCCAAAAGGCCATTCAAGAGCCTTGCGGAAGCCAAAACCAAGCTCCGCCGAGCTGGTTGCAAGAGAGTAGCCATGCCAACTGGGGGTGTGACTGGGTGGGTGGCGTGCGCGGGTGTGTGATGAAGTGTGTGTGGGTTCTTCTCCCCTCCTCCCATCACTCACTGGTTTGAGGGCTGGGGAGGTGCCGGGTTGTGGCTTCACTAGTGAATTAGAGTGAAATGCGATCCCCTGCCAGCCCATCCTATCCCAGCGGGCAGACATCAGGGAAGAAAATCAGCCAGTCTTCCCTGGGTCAGCCATTCCCAGCGTCATGCAGTGTGAGTGATTGCCATTGGAACTAGGGTAGAGCATGAGGGGTCTAAACGCAGCCCGCGGGCTCTGTGAAGGCACACAGTGCTCTAGCACGGGCCCCTCTGCTGTCTGCCCACGGATCTCGGATGGTTCTCCGCCATTCCTCAAGGTTCTCAGTTTTCTTCCCCGTGACGCGGGACACGCACGGGCGTGCTGTTCCCCGGGTGGCAGTGTTCTCCAGATTTTCCCGCTGATGTTTACTGCCAGGCTTCATCATTTTGACTAATGAAGTCTCTCTTCATGCTCCTGCTGGGCAGGCATTTGCGTCAGACATCTAAGTCCATTAATCAGCGATATCACACTACAGTGGAGTCCTGAAATGCGGGCCGAGAGCCACAATTTTCCCAGCTATCTTTCAGTGTGGATGTAAATAAATTACTTGGATAGCTCCCATTACTCCTCAGAGGAATACTGATTGGCCAGCCTTGGTAGAGAGGCATGTTGACACTGCTGTCTTTTTTTTTATTTATTTTTTTTTTGTGTGAGGAGATCAGCCCTGAGCTAACATCTGCCAATCCTCCTCTTTTTTTTTTTTTTGCTGAGGAAGACGGCCCTGGGCTAACATCTGTGCCTATCTTCCTCCACTTTACATGGGACGCCGCCACAGCATGGCCTACCAAGCAGTGCGTCGGTGCGCGCCCGGGATCCGAACCAGCGAACCCCGGGCCGCCGCAGCGGAGCGCGCGCACTTAACCGCTTGCGCCACCGGGCCGGCCCCGACACTGCTGTCTTTTAATGGGGCACCCACCAACAACTGGGACATTCAAATAGAACCTCCAGTTGAAGAGAAAGCCTTTAAAAGTTCCCCGTTTCTGGTGGACGTATGTACACACATACCTACAAATATTATATACTTGCAAATCTCAAGGAAGTCTTAAAAACTGCCTAGTTTTGCCCTTTCTCATTATATAATAATACAGTTCTTTAGTTGCTACGTTATGTGAAAATACATCGATGAAGATGCTTTATCTTAGTGTTTCACATTTTACAAAATGCTTTCACATGGGTGAATAATCTTTATGAGACAACTGGGAGCCAAGAGCATGTATTAATTATACCCATTTTTCAGAAGGGGAAATGGAGGCCCAGAGAGGACAAGTGGCTTGTCCACGTGCGAGCCAGCAGGAGGTAGAGCCAGGCTGAGGCTCAGGTTTTCTGACTGGCGCCTCCCTTTGTTAGCAATGTCTGAAGGTCGGAAGATGCTGAAGGGGAGTGATGCTAGGGCCGCTCAGGCCGGGGGCAGCCTGCACCGAGCTGTGCTCCCCTGAGCACTCCCACCTGGAGTGGGGGTTCTAGAGTGCCTCTCTGAACAGCATCTCAATTGTTCACCGCTTCTAATCATTTCCCCACTAGATGGGCTCCTGGGGGCTCTGAGGAGAGTGGGTCTCCGAGTTGCATGTGTCTCCAGGGTCTCCCTACTCTGCATTTCCCTAGGTGGGAGGGGCCTCAGAGCAGGCGTCACCTGGCAGCATCCTGCTGGATTTCTGGAGAGCAGCTGCAGGACCACCTCCAGCCAATGCTCGGTTGCCAAGAACAGCCACCTCCGGTCTGTTCTGTTATTTATAACCCAATGCACTTACAGCAAGAACGTTGGCTGACATCTATTAAGTACTCACCAGATGCTGGGCATCGTGCTGTGCTCCCTGGGCACCCCCGAGGCTGGCAGGACTATAATTATTCCCACTGTGCAGATGAGCAAAGCGAAGGTCAGAGAGTAAGCACTTGGCCAAGGGTACTCAGCCTAAAGGCACAGAATCTCCCACCACGGGAGCTGTCTCATGGTTTGACTCCTGACGTCTTGCTGGACCCCAGGATCAGCCTGGAAGGCCAGGGCAACTATCTAACTTAACATCCGCAGGGCTGAGGTCCTGAGGGCAGGGCTGTTCTCAGGCCTTCGGACTCACCTTGAGCCCCGCTGAGTGCCCGGAGGCCTCTTCCTGGGTTACCAGTGGCTGCTAACAGGCAAGGTTAGTCACATCAGGTGCTCACCAGCTCGGCTGAGGCACCCAGAAGCTGTCTCTCGTTCTTCCCGGCTCATGGCCAAGGGTGACACTGAGTTGGACTGGGAATAGGATGGCCCTGAGGCCAAAGGACAAAGAGGAAGGTCACTGACTTTAGGCACTGCACTGAGCCCTCGACTGGCTTCCCTGGTTCTGATCTCACAGCCTCACCAGGCAAAGGCAAAGCCCTCAGTGGACATGAGCTGCAGCCACGAGGCATGCAGACTAGGGAAAGTCGGGGGGATGGCTACTGGGCAGAGTCCTGAGGGTGTGACAAAGATTGCCATCAGGCCCTGGGTGCTTGTGTCTTTCTTAGGAACCGGCAGCACTCACCCACACTTTTTGGCTCACACAGATAACCCCCGGGCATGCCTCGCCTTTGCTGGTCTTGCCTCCACTGGTAGGCCTGAGTATTTCCCCATTCACAGAATACTCCCAACCAGGGCTCGCCTGCCTGGGCTGCGCACCACTACTCTTAAAATTAACAGCTTAAATTAAGAGCATCTAAAAATTAAGAGCTGGGAATGGCTCTGGGCAAAATGAGGCAAGAAATTGGAAGAAGGGAATTCCTACTGAGGAAAAAGAAATGAGTTTTCCAAGGGAAAATTGAAAACCAGCCTTGCTCTTTGAAATGACAGACAAGCAACAGTGCAAAACTCCCATTTCCATAGAAACAAGTTTTGATCACTCAAGAAAAGGGCATTTTCTCGAGTTACTCCACAATTGTTTGAGTACGAAGTGGGACTTGCCCCTCAGCTGACTCACCCCTTTCTAATGACTTTGGTTCTTTGGTAACAACTCTGAGGTGAGACTACTTTCACTTCTTGCTGGAACCCAGGAGGGGACCAGGGAAGAAGAGAAAGTGTGTCACTAGATCCTTGCTCACTGGGGACATTTGATTTAACTTGAGCCATGAATGAGTCTGCTGATCAGGGATGACACGGGATTTGGAGACGTCTGGATTACAGTTCTGTTGGTGAAAAGATGACCGACTAGTTAGTACATACTGTTAGAGGCATCTGCTCAGGCCGGGTCTGAAAACGCCCTGCTAAGAATGGAGCAGTCGGGCAGCTCCCTGACTTTCCTGGGAAGTGACCTCATCTTTGAAGAGAGCATCAAACTAGATAAAGTGAAGGGGCTGCGGTCTGAGGGGAGTGGAGTCTCTGAAGAGTCGGCTGCTTCTCCTACTCGGGAGAACCCTGAAGCTAACCCGGGGCCCCCCAGCCCATCGGCGCTGCTGGCTGGAGGCCCCCAGCCCGGGAGCCTGGCGCTCTGCAGGCCCCAGCCCCTCCCCGGGAAGCTCAGAGCCGAGAGGATGACTGTCGATACCAGCGACAGCACCGTGGCTGCCACATGAGAACAGGCACGTGTGAAAGCATTATCGGCGACTGCAGGAATGTCCTTCACTTGCTCGGTGTGTTCTACCTTTCAAAGCCCTTCAGGAATCTATGACGAGTTCATGAGTGTACGGTCGGGAGTTCCTGAGCTGCTGCACTGTAGGAGCCCAGGACCCGGCCAGAGGGAGGACAGCAACAAGAGGGATGCACAACCGAGGAAGCCTGGGCCCAAGGAAGCGGGGCAGCAGACTCAGTCATTAATCGTGCACTTGGCAAACAGTTATTGATTACCTCTTACGTGGCCGGCACTGTGCTGAGCCCCAGGATTTCTCACTGAACCAGAAAACATTCAAGGTCTCTCCTCCCGTGGGGCGCCACATTCTCCTGGGGAAAATGGACAGTACATAATAAACGAGACACACCCAAAGTGTGCCTCGTGCTGCAGAGGAAGGAAGATGTGCTCACCAGTCAGAGTGACTATGTGCAGGAAGGAGGCGAGACTCCTTAAGGAAGTGACATTGATTGGAACGACCTGAAATACAAAAAGGAGCCAGTTGTGCGGAAAACCAGGAGCGGAGCATCCCAAGCACAGCGAGCGCAAAGCCCAGAGGCCAGAGGTGCTTTCCATGCTAAAGGAGCTGAGGCCCTGTGAGGGGAGGGCTGGCAGAGGCCGGGTCTCGGAGGGTCTCGCGGGCCGTGGGGAAGAGCTGGACTGCGTTCTGAGAGATGGCAGCCATCGGAGGGCTTAAGCAAAGGGTGGGCATGACCTGACTGTACCCAGGTTTCGTGAAGATTACCCAGCAACTGTTGGGTCAGGCGGATGACACGTGCCACAGGGAGGCCCGTCAGCACTTCCATGAAGTGGGAGGTCACTTTCCCTCCCTGGCTGGTGGGGGGACACAGCAGGGAGTGTATGCCTGTGGGGACCCTGTGCTTCCATCCAGAGGGCGTGGCATCCGCTGGATCCCTCACGGTCCCCTCTAGATCACCTAGCTCTTTCTGGTGGGTCCAGGGCAACCGGAGACTGGCCTTCACCTCTCAGAGGCACCGATGGGCTTCAGGGAGGAGGTTCACTGGGTGGAGCTCCAGGTCCCCGAGGCCCCTGAGTGGGGTTCAGGCTGCCCGGAGGTGTGAGCCAGGCCGGTTCTCAGAAAAGTCAGTCGCTCTCAAGCCTCCAGCTGCCCTCACACTGCAGAGAATCGGTGAAGAGCCGGAGGCACCGGCAAGTGTTATCCTGAAAGCCTCTTGGTTTTAAAATAAATCAATTTGGGTTGTTAAAAAATTATCTCCGCCCAGCTGGTCCCAGAGCACAGACTTCAAAAGTGACTCGATAATAGAAGCTGCTTAATCGCGTTCTCGTAACCTCGGCACCGTCACGGCGGTTTTATCATTTCACTGCACCAACTGAAATGTTAAGGTGGTGTCAGTGAAGGAAACTGCGGATAATTAGGTGAACACTAGTTAGAGGAGATTGTGAAACGTGCTCTCGGCGTGTTCCCTCGTGGACTGGAATTTGAAGGGGGTTCTTCTAGTCTGGCTGCAACATTTTATCCTCGCTCATCAAACGGCCAATTTCAAGTCTGACTGTGACATCCTCACATCCCAGTTTGGACATCAGGACCACTTGGCAAACAAGTGTCGGGGCGGGGGAAGACTTCTCCCTGAAAACTGCGTGCCTTCTTGACCTGCTCAGACATGAACATTCTAGCAGGAAGACCTGATTCCTGATGGAATGGCTGCTGAACCCAAGGCAGCCACCCGCGCGCAGTTCTGGCTCTATAACCTTGGTCAGGCCACTCGACTTCCTGATCTGCGAAATGCGCTTAATAATGTCCACCCACCATTCATTCATTCAACAATTACTTATTACACAATAGTGTGGGCCAGGCCTTGGGGACTGCAGACAGACCAGGGCCCCCTCGTGGTGCTCAGAGCCCCAGGGCGACTGTGAGGACTGAGTATACGAAAGCACTGACACGCAGGCGTGGAGCAGGCGGGAGGCGCTGGCTCCAGTGCCCACTCAGGCCTTGGGCAGATTTGTGAATGACTCGGTGCCCCTCACCTTCCCTGTCTTTTTAATGCCCCACCTAGCGAGGTGTTGTAAAGATAGAATACTTAATAAGAGAGCAGTATGGAAATAAATGCCATTTTACATGCAAGATAGGGGTTCATCAGGAGAACTCGACAGTAACTCAAATGCAGAGGTCTGCTGGAGAGAATCTTGTGCTGAAAGGATTCGGAGCCCCAGCACAGCTCGTGTGAGGGAAGAATGAGCACACCTGGCTGTCATCACTGAGTGGCCTCTGGCCCACACTCAGTACTGTTCAAGAGCCAAATTGAATTTGTAAACACAATGAAAAAGCCACTTGAATGTTTACTTCCCCTACCCATGAACTTGCACTGACTGATGAAATAACATGGCATCTCCGAGTGTCGGTCAACTCTCAATTTTTGTTCTAATTCTCATGTTTCCGTGTGGATTTAAGAGGCAGGACAGAGAGTGATAATCCCAGAGAGGGTGTGTGTGTGCGCGAGTGTGCATGTGTCTGTGTTCTAAATCAGGGCAACAGATTCCTGTGTGTTCCACTCGGGACCCAGTGGTTGCTTAGCAACATAATGATCTCTGCAACCAGGAGGATCCGGTGAATAATAGCAGTGTGATGGACTGAGAGTAAATCAAGCCACTGAGGAGGAGGGCAGGACGGGCCAGCCCAGGGCAGGCCTTTGCTCTGCTTCTCAAACTCTCTGGTTATTCTCTTCCATGGCGACATTCAGCAAAGGCGTGGGCAGGCCCCAAACACGTGGCCAGATCTGACGGCCCCCATCATTAGTGCCGGGCTCTCCTCTCATGGTGTAGACTTGAAGCAAAGCACACGTACCTGTGTGGTCCTCCCCCACCAGGAATGTGGATTTATTCCTAATCTGCAGAAGACAGAGGATGGCGCAGAAGCCCGAGTGAGGCTATTAGCAGTGGGCTTGTTCTCAGGACTTCAGCAAAGGCTAACGTCATTCCAGCGTTGCTGTTTTCTCTTTCTTAACTTTTTCCTGGATATTTCTCTTCTTTATAGTCACATTATCCCAAGCCGAGGAAGGCAGGATTGTGAATTTCCCATTCTCAATATGGAAGTGACGCCATACTGATTTCCTGTTCCGGGCAGTTATGTGGACGGCCCACTCTAACCACCCGCCTCCTTGGCTGGAAAGGGACCAGCATGGATAGAGTCTCAGCCAGTGTCTGTCCTACTGCTTTCATTTCATGGATCAAAAGAAGCTGCTTTTTTATTTTAATTAATTTTGCGGTGTTGTCTTAAGCCATTCCATTTTGTCATTTTCATTTGCTCCCATGATGGGTGTTAACAGAAGAGGGTCATGCTGAACAGAAGTAAGTGCCTTGCAGAAATGCTCTTCGTCTCTGGTGTGCTGTCTCTTCTTCTCACTGCCCACCCGCGTGTGTGGAGAGCCTCCTCTCTGCTTCTGACAACAGACAGCTGCCTGCAGAGCCTTCCTTTAAAAGAAATCCTAACTACCTGGGAACGGTTGGGGTATTTCCAAAGGGAGGGTGGCGCTGACAGCCATCTTCTGGCCCAGAGGTGCCCACTGTTAAATGCTGCCCAAGTTTAAGGCATTGCTCTCACTCTGGGGGATTATCTTCCGCTGCTTCACAAAGCCCAGGGAGCAACAAGGTCACTCCACAGCTGGACTGCCGTGGTGGGTCCAGCCAGGGTCAGGGTCATGGGCACAGTCACCTTTAGAGAAAGCACATCTGGACTGTTACTCCCAGGCATTACTCACCTGAGCAAATGTGTTCTTACAGATATTTACCCACTTTACAAAAAAACTTCTTTCTTCCCCAAAGGTCCCTGGACCTAATTAACAACTCAAATCACCTCCGGATGGAGTGGTTTTACACTTAACGCAGGATTTTATTTCCGCCATCTTAGCCTAATTGTTGTATCAAAGTGGAACAAATGAGCCTTCCCCCAAACAGACGTGTCCTCCAGCCACGAGGAGCCAGGCCGTCTGCGGGACGCTTCCCAGCACTGCCTGCCAGTGTTAGCTTCTGCCCGGGTTGGAACTGGAGTGGGTCTTCTGGTCCCACTTGAGCACCAGAACTTGCAGGTTCTGCTTATGTCCCACTGTGTCCACAGCCCACCTCTCTCTCGAGCGCCTGGGTCTGGATACCAGAGGGTGCTGCTCCCTCCCTCTGCATGTGGACATGTGGATTTCTTGAATGTGAGTGGCCGAGCCTGGCAGTAGTGGAGGCGTCCTCAGAGTCTCCCCTGGGGCTGCCTTTACCTGGTGGGTAACCAGTACACCCAACACCACCCCCCTCACCAGAGGTTCTGACGGGGATCTCCTCCCATTTGTATGAAATCCCACCCCGGGGCCCCCAGCCCTCCAGGAAACTGCATGTGAACGTGCTGCAGGTGGATGGGTGTCCCTGGCCCCGTGTGCATCCACCCGCCCTTGGAAATGCTTCTCCTTATGACCGGATCAAAGCCTGAGTCCCGGCACAGGTCCCTCTTCAGATCTGCTGCTCCCTCAAGTGGGCTGTCCCATACTTGAAGTGACGGTGACTGCTATCAAGTGGGGAGTGTCACGAGGCTTAGAGGCACCAGGTACTGAGGGTGGTTTTACCCAAGTACGAATCAGTGGCAGAGAACAAAAAGCAGCAAAAGACCAGACCGACCAGCGAGCAGGGAGACTGAGCCCCGCCTCCAGCTCACTCCCTTCAGTTCACAAAGCTCCTGCTCTCGTCCTCGGCCCTTGCACACAGACACTGCAGCCCGTCCTTTCTCATTGCCGGTCACGACATCAGCCCCGGTGCAGCTCTTCCTGCTCTCCAGAGCACGTCCACCCCAGTTCTCACACCACTTAGGAGGGAGTGGAGCCCATCTCATATATGAGGACATGGAGGCTCAGAGGCTAAAAATGTGCCTGTGTTGGCACTTGGTGGAGCCAGGACTTAAACATATGTCTTGAGTCCAGATCTGGAGGAGGGACCCATGGTAAGAAGGTCTTCCCAGAATGTGGTCTGTCCACATTCATGTGAATGAGCCCAAAAGGCAAGAGACACACGCCTACTTTTGCCACCTCCCCAGTGGCTGTGGCTTTCTCAGGGTAGTAGGATGGACATGCCTTCAGTTTGGGGACAGCAGAGAAGAGCGTGAACCAGGGCCGAGAGGGATGGTTGTGCTTCTCTGTGCATGGCTGTAAAGCCTGCCATGGGCCTTGGCCAAAACCAGTGAGGGTGCCATATATAAAAAGACCATCTCCATGTAGGTGAGCATGAAGCCTGGAGACTTCTCTGGCATTGAGATGTGACCTCCTCCCCTCAAGAGTCATCCAACTGTCTCACTGAGGCCAGTAAAGGTTGAACCTAGAGGACTTGAGTCCATCCCCACTCCAATCCCTAAGGCTTACCCTGCCCAACCAGAGCAGGAAGGACATGGGGGACTTCCACAGACTCCTGTGGCCACCACTGGGAGAATGGGTTCCCTTTCAGATTTCTGCTTTTTGCTAAGAACTGTACATCCTATTGTGAGCCTCTCACACTGCCTTCTTGTGGGGCTAAAAAAAATACATAAGCACCCCCAAACTCATTCTTCAACCAAGTAGCCCAGTCAATGCTGCATGGCGTCGACTGTGGAGCAAGCCGTTCTTTTAGATTGGATCAGTAGGCTGAACTTGGGCAAATTACTCCTGTTCTCTGGTTTTGTTAACGATTTCTTCAAACCCCAAATAGCCGTGAGGCTTCCCACTCACTGAAACAGGGCCCTCTTGCAAGGTGCCCATCCCTGCACTTGCCCTTTTAAGTCAAAAAGTGGAAGGTGTGACAAGCAGTTCAGAGGGAGAGTCTCTCCTCGAGGGTGCTCTCTCTTCTGCTGGCTGAAAGGGAGGAAGAAGATGTCACTTCCTCAAGCGGTATTGGTGATGTCACCAGACACGTCCCACCCAGGGAGCCAGGACCGTTCTGGCCCTGTCTTACATCTTTGAGCGAGCCCTTAAAGTGCCTTGCTGGCTGCCCTCGGCTGCCCCTCACTGCTCAGGCATCGCAGGCAAATCCCTCCACTCCCCCAGCGTGGGGCCAGGTGAGTGGGCTGCCTTGTGTACACTGGTGTCTCCTCAGACCTCTGCCTCCTGCTCCTGTCTTCACCTGCCCCGGATCCTGGCATGGCAAATCATTCGCTCACTGCCAGCGCATCTGCCATTAGACACTCTGGTGTGGTTTGGATGTCTCCCTCCCCTTCCTTGCCAACCTGCATCCTGATCACATGCTTTGTGACCCAGCTTGTGATGGTTTTCTCTGTTCTTGCCGTTTCAGAAGCCCAGAGGTCATGAGCACCATCTCAGGTACACGGAGCACGACGGTCACCTTCACTGTTCGCCCTGGGACCTCCCAGCCCATCACCCTGCAGAGCCGGCCCCCAGACTACGAAAGTAGGACCTCAGGAACAAGACGTGCCCCAAGCCCTGTGGTCTCGCCAACAGAGATGAACAAAGAGATCCTGCCTGCCCCACTCTCTGCTGCCGCTGCATCTCCTTCTCCCACTCTCTCAGATGTCTTTAGCCTTCCAAGCCAGCCCCCTTCCGGGGACCTCTTTGGCTTGAACCCAGCAGGACGCAGCAGGTCGCCATCTCCCTCGATACTGCAACAGCCAATCTCAAATAAGCCTTTTACAACTAAACCTGTGCACCTGTGGACTAAACCAGACGTGGCGGATTGGCTGGAAAGTCTAAACTTGGGTGAACATAAAGAGACCTTCATGGACAATGAGATTGATGGCAGTCACTTACCAAACCTTCAGAAGGAAGACCTAATAGATCTTGGGGTGACTCGAGTCGGGCACAGAATGAACATAGAAAGGGCTTTGAAACAGCTGCTGGACAGATAAGGGTGGCTGCTCTTTTCCTTCACAGACTTTTGTTATAAGTAGAGATGGGCTTATACTGAAATGTTTGGATGGCCAAGCAGGTCTGTGAGCAGCAACCCCACTGCACGGGTTTGTCTCCTGGTACCCAAAGAGATGCTGAGCATGTCCACGGTGTGGCTGGGCAAAGGCCCTGAAACTCCCCAGCTCTCTCTGGCGGTTTCTTGGGCTGTTTCTGTGCAATGGGGGACTAGGGGAGGGAGTTTTTCTAACACGGAGAGAGATTCACACTTGCCTCCCAGCATGCAGGTGCCCTCACTTTGCCAGGTCCACAAGACTGCCCCGTCGGTTTAGCACGGGAGCCCTGCCTTGCAGGCAGACATCAGTGTGCTCTAGATACCTCCTGAGACCTCCCTCCTCCGCTTTCCGGGCAGTCTCACCCCCGCCCCAGCACAAGGCCTCTCCTCAGTCCGTGGCCTCTCGGAGGGCACTCAGTGCTCACTTGCTCCTTTCTTCCCTGTACTTGGCTTGCAGCGAGACACCCCCAGACATGTTTGTCCGGTGCACTTCCTTGGCCCTGAAAGGTAGAGAAACTTTTTTCCTGTAGATCCTTTACCCCATCTCCTCCTGCGATGTGCATCCATGGCTCTTTGGCCATGACGTTCTTGGCAGTGGTGGGGAGTTTGAACGGGATCGTGCTCAGCTTTGCTTAGCTTTCTTTCTTTATTTCTGCACATCTACTAGCATAATTCCAAAGTGGCCAAACAGATGTCACATGGAGTTAGTCAAAGCACAAAGTCACGATTCCCAGGAGGAGGGGAGACCTGGCCATGGAAACCAGCCAGTGCCGCTGCCTGGGTCCAAAGTCTCCCCCAGGATGAGAGCAGTTGTCTGCCAGGAGTATCTCTCCAGGACCATGAGAAGGGGGTTCTCTGCCTTTGGGGATTTTTTTAAATTGAACGTTGTGTTGAATTCTGCAAAGATCAGAGCAGGTGAGCATGCGCTTTGACTTGAAGGGCAAGATACAAGGGTAATGGTGGGCATGTGCTGCTGCCAGGTGAGACAGCATCCGCCAGGAGCTGGGTGGGGCGTGGTGGCCTCAGTTCTGAGCCTGGCCAAGGGTAAGCATCTCTGCTGAGATGGCCCTTCTGCTCTCTGAGGCCAGGGAACATGGGGCTTGGGGGCTGTTTCCCTCTCTCTCTGAGTGTCCAGGAACCCCACCAGCTTGTCTTAATAGTGCAAGAGGTTTTCTGAGAACCCAGTGAGTATGGCATACAGACAGGACCCAGGGTTGAGAACAGAAGGTGGGCTGCAGGATGAGGGTGCAGCGCCAATAAATAAGACAGGAAAGAGCAGGAAGGAGTCCTGGACCACTGTCTTGCCTCTCTGGCAAGGCTTTCATGAGCCCTGCCCCATTCCTTTCCCTAGAATCCCCCCACCCCGTAACAATACCTCTGATTTCCAAGGGAGGTCGCCAGTCACACATGGGCTGCAAAACATCCAGTCAGGCTTCCAGCACATTCTCCCACGTTTGGAAGAAACTTGAATGTCAGGTTTTTGGCTTTTATTAGGATTTCAGAACTAGCCTAGCCCATCTCTAATTATAAAAACATGATTTTTTTTTCCTTCTTTTTCTTTATGCTCACAATCAAGTGTCTGATTAGGTCTGGAACAGCTCTAGAATGAACACGTAAAATTTAGCAATTTAAACTCTTTCTTTACTGCAAGTTTAAATAGTTGTACAGATAGTTTATAAGCACAATATTTTAAGAAAAAAAAGTGGCTGGTCTACTAGGCAGCCTTTGTGCCACTTCAGTGCTAGAAAGTTAAAGAAAAAAACTTTTGTGATTTAATACTACTATTTCTGTGGAATAATGATAAAAGTATGACCTTTTTAAATCACCCTTATTTGGATGCATCGGAACCAGCAGAGCTGTGTTATATTTTCTATCTTTGCTAGAACTTCGTCATCAGAGGACAATTATTTCTTCAAAAGTGGTTACAATACACAACGCAGCAGTTTCTCCAAACACACACACACCACACACACACAGTGTTTCCAGCTATGTGCCCCTGAATTGGAAACCAAGTTTTGGACCTTCTTCTGTTCCAAAACCTTCTTCAGGTCAGTCTCTGTATTTGAGCGATCCAATCCAACTTGAAGTCAATTGAGTATTAAGGCGCTTTACTTCCATGTACTTTCAATTGTTCCATCGTGCGGTGAATGCATACTACTCTAGAGAAATTTCAAGCCAGGATACTACAGGTGGCCTGCTGAGGCTGCCCGATATTTCAGAAAATGTAAAAATGGGGGTTTGGCCATTATTTGTCTTCCATTTGGTGATATTGCAAAATTCAGTAAGTATACCACTTCACTGGGGCTCTTTTTTCTTTGCCTACTGTTGGTATTACCTCGATGCTCAGTGCCAGGCACACGCTCTAGACAGAAGGAGAGTAAAGGAAACCGCCGGTAGGTTGTAATCAACTGCAGCTTGGGGTCTTTGGGTTTCTTGAACGGGTGGCCAGTGGTGAGAGCTGGCTGTCACCCCCTTTCATAGAGAGGCTTCAGGTCACATGCAACTACCCAGAAGCAAGCAGACCGAAAGACTCAAGAGCTAATGAAATCGCTTACCTTTGCCCTGTCTTATTATAGAAAACTCACAGGACCCATCAGAACCTGCACCGACCAACAAATAAACACACATTGCCAAGATGAATCAGTCTCTGGCTCCATTCGATGATCTTGCTACAGAAAGCAATAGTTCCTCATTCAAGTCGCCGCCCACTGCTCTCCCCCCTCGGGACATGTTAGGGCCAGGCCCTAGTCCATGACCCTCTTTGATGGTGGAACAAACGTTAAACTGCTCATATGAAGATCATGTTAATACTATTCCAGGTTTTAAGATCAACTTTTGTCATATACTGTAATTTAAATAAATCGCATTTACATGCCTAGTTTCTGTAATATTGTGTATACAAAACCAAAATCTCTCAAGATGTAAATTATGTATACCTGCCAAGATACCTTCTCCAGGGTGTCTGTGCACATTTTAAGTTAATTCATATAATATAAAAATGACTCAATGTGACTGTTGATTTGCTGAACTTTACATATCACATAGTGAATTATTTGTCATTCTTTGGTTAATAAAACGGTGATTTTTTTCTAAGTTATTGAACAAGCAAGCATTACACAGGCAATCTGGCAATGACTTTTGTGTGTGGGCCACAAATATTGATTTTTCCCATTAACAAATTTTTTTTGTTGTTTTTTTAGAAACTAATCTGTTTCACACTACAGTTTGTGTAACGTGTTCGCATTATCTATGTTGCTGTTACTTTTGTGCTTTTATTCTTTTTAGACTTTATTAAAAAAAACAAAAACAAAAATCAAGCTCCTGTAATTTGCACTTTCTCCCAATCCTTAAATCTCTTGTATGGCAACCAAAATTACTGTAAAAAAAAATAAATATACTATTGCACTAAGGTTGTGGTTCTGATTGCAAACAGTGAACAGTGTCTGAATTAAACAAACAAAAAGTTGCCAAACTTGAAATCTAATGTAGGTTGTTGGAACATCGTGGCCACTTACCTCTAGAAACCTGACCAGATGATATCTTTCATCGAAGAGTAAAAATTCTCCTTTCATTGAGCTAATTCGCCTTAGTTCCATTTCCTTAAAGTATTCTCAGTGTATAGGTGGAAATGTGTTTTATTTCAGCACCGTGGAAGTGTCCACAGGGACGTCTGTGAACACGGCTGTGAGTGTGGCGGAGGCCTGGCTTTCCTGTAGTTTGGGATGGAAGCAGGGCTGGCGTGGAGGGTGACCAGATTCGGATCTTCCTCCTCGGAGGCTAGGTCTCCCCCACACCCAAAACTGGTGTCTTTGCTGTCGGGGCTGCAGAATGGGGCAGCCTCTCTGGCTGATGTAACGCTAACATGTTTTGGTAAGCGAGCACGCGCTAAGGCTTGGAGCAAGAGAATTTGTGTCTTTTGGCAAAGAACTGAGCCGGGAAGACAGGGGCTATCCCTACGGCTGGAGGGAAGCATATTTTAAACTTAAACATTGAACCTCTTCTTTGGCCTCATCACTGAAAACTTGTCTTTAGTTCCTGAACAGTTTCTTCTATTTTGGCACATTCTCCATTTGAACAGCAGCCACTATGTTTCAATGTTCATGAAAATTCTAATGTTCATGTCTTTTGTAGTTTACCCTCCCTTAAGCCCCCTGTCTCACCATCCAATGGTTTCTCCCAGACCTTACCTCCCCCCCAACTTTACCATCCAATGGCTTCTTCCCGACCTCTTCTCCTAAATAAATGTATCCGTTTGTCTTGTTAAGAAAAAAAATTATTGAAGACTTTTTCTTTTACTTGTACTTTATTTGAGGTATTTTAATAACTGGTGAACTGGAATGTCTTTCTGTATTTGTAGATACCATGTACACACACAAGTAGGTGAAAATTCCATAGTGGCTGGGGTGACCACAGCAGCTGCATGCATACGGGACTGCCCGTGCTTTGTGGGGAATCGGGTAATTTCCAAACTTGTTTCTCAGACTTCAGCAGATCTGATCATTTCAATTTTTTATCCATGCTGTATCAGTGGGTTTCTTTATTGTTTCTGTAACATATTTCTACATTTCACAGTCTTTACTGTTTTATGTTTAAAATTATAATGAACACTGTCCATTGCTTCTACTCTGGAACTCTTTGTTTATAGCAATTCTGAAATTTTAATATGAGCCTTCAAATAAATACAGAAACGAAAAAAAAGGAAAAAAATAAAGTGTGTGCCTTGGGTGTTTTGAACCTGATCTGCATAAAACCATATTGTATTCAAATGCTGTATATTTCATGAAAGGATAAATATATCTTCAATGTATTAATGTAGCTGATAAAATAGTTATAGTGCCTTGTTTTCTGAACTGAGAAGCCCATATCAATGCAGAACATAAAGTAAAAAACGATTCGAGAAATGAAATGTTGAGAAGACCTAGACATGATTCTGGAGCCTTTCTCATCATAAGACTGTGGAATATACACAGTCATTTAAGTTAAAAAAATAAAAAGAAAATTGAAATAAGATTGTGTTATCAATTAATTTTCCATTAAAAGTGCTCTCTACTATATCACTTTCAGTATTTTCGTTTAGTTAAAGTACAGAACACATTTGAGAATTTCCATGGAAAAGAGCAAGGACATTTTGACCAAGAGTCCTGGGCTTTCCCACCTAGTTCTCTTTGTGCTGTGTCGTCCCCCAGTGGTACTTGTTGGTAATGCTTATCGAAGTCAGCAGGATGGGTCTTCATGTTTTGTTAAAAATAAACAAAATATTTGCTTTTAGTGATTGAGGCCACTCATCACAGAAGAACTATTTTCCTTGTTCATAGAGTGGCAACATAGTCTGCTTTTCTTTTAAAAGAAAAATGATGTAAGAAGTACATCAGGCTAATTAATTCTTGTCTCAATGCCGTCACGCTCCATTTACTAAAAGTTAAATGTTAAGCTTCCCTGAGCAGCCTTTGGCATCTCAGATGAGTCCGGAGTGTAGTAAGTGTGTTAGGAAGTGCTGCTCTGCCTGTGGAACTAGAATAATCATAGCAATCTTGAGAGTCTGGGGGACAGTCGGCCTGATCAGAGCAGTGGTAGCCCTGTCTTCTCGGGACCCTTCGCAAGCAGGCGGCTGGCATTTCCAGAGGCAGAGCGAATACCATGTGCTGTATCCACTGGCACATCTTTGGGCTCTCCTGCCCAACACATGTCTCAAGGGAGCAAGGGGCTATACCTCCTGTGCTTGTTACCTCACAAGACTGTCACCCGTGCTGCTATTTACCAGGCCAAAGTCAACTGGGTATCCAGACATTTTCTTTTCAGGCAACAAATGCAGCTGAGAATCTGGAGGGAGTGGTTTGGCAGAGATGGCCAGAGTTTCTTAGGGGGCCCCATTCCACAATTGCTGGGGCCTCTGCTGGAAATACGTACATGTCCGAGAGTCAAAGGGGCGAGCCAGAGCACTGACTGCAGCTGACAGGCAAGACAGACCGGTAGCCAGGCCTCGGGCCCTGTGTGAGATGGGGATCAAGGAAACACCGGTTGGCCTTCACTGCAGCCAGGGGAGCAAGACTGACAGTGGAGATGGCTGATCACTCCCCTGTGTCTGGTGGCAGCACACCTGTCCTGGCGCTCCTAGATGTCAAGCCATCCTGCCACTGCCCACTCAAGGTCTTCCTTGCCAAGGGACTTAACCAGACTTGAATGTGTTCTTCAAACCCCAGAACCCAGAGAGCAGGAGAGCCCAGCCCTTGAAGCTCCAGGGATGTGACCACAGCACAAGGCAGCGGTCAATTCATTTCCGTGCGTGGTCCCAAGAGGTAGTACAGGCTGGAAATAACAGTGAATCTCTCTGTGCCAGGTGCCATTCAGAGCACTGCACCCCCTGAGCGTCCAAGTGAGGTAGAAAGAAAGAGCCCCATTTTACAGATGAGGAAACTAACTCTTGCCAAGGTCTACAGCAAGTGCAGAACCAGGATTTGCTGTAGAGCTTCTGTGGCTAAGTCCATTTGTGGGAAAGAGAACCCCTGTCAGGTACCCCTTGAACCGCTGTTGGTGTCAGGATCTACCACTGATGACAGGGACACATCCCTCTCTCTGTCCCCCTCCAAAGTCACTGTCCAGGGGTCTAGGAGGCTGGGCAAGGTGGGGGCTGTTCCCAGCTGAGCCACCTCAGGATTGTGAAAAAGAGAGATTTAATTCAGAGGCCACCTTGTTACCTCACTTCCCTCGAACTGGATCAGGGGAGCCAGGAACTAGGGGTCCCAGGTTTTCACAGAGCAGACTTGATCTCTGTGTAAGGCCCCAGGGCTGAGAGATGTGTGACATGTGGCATCTGCTTTAATTCTCACAAGACTCCGTGAGGTAAGTATCAAAAAGGTGATTGTCTCCTTTACCGATAAGGAAACTGAGGCTCAGAAAACCAGATGCCATTTCCCGTGGTCCACGGGCAGCTGGAACAAATCATCCCGAGGACTGTGCGTCCTCAGCACCAGAGCAGGTGCCCCGGGCCCCGCCCTTCCAGGCCCTCCCGTTAAACTCTTCCTTCCACGACTCCGAGCCACCGGGAATCCTCCCAACGCGTTCCTCTGCGGCCTAAGTCAGCCAGAGCCATCTCTGTGGCTCGCAACCACAGACTCCTGGCGGAGACGGCTCCCGACCCCAGGCCAGTGTGCTTTCTCCCACACCCTCCAGCCTCCTTCTGCCAGGCAGAATCGAGGCAGCCTCTTCCTCTCTCTTCACTACCACCCTGAACGGCAGAGGAGAAAGCAAATGCAAGGGGAGATGAGGAGTCACGTGGCTACAGAATGAGTTTGGACATGAGTCTCACAGGCCCACACAGCTTCATAAAGCTTCACGTAAAGCCAGAGGCATGGAGCAGCAGCCTCCTCCCTTGCCTTGGAGCCTCCCAGCTGGGCAAGCTAAAAATAGAGGCTCCATTTTCAAGCAAGAGTTCCTAAATGTGACTACAAAGGCCCTGATGAAGACATCGAGGCCCGGGGGAAACCACCCGGCCTGAAACCTTTAGCACCCGCGGGTTTGCCAGGAAAGCCCAGCCCCGCGTCTCCCACACAGGCGCCGGTGACCAGCTTTTTCCGGCAGCTGCCAGGAGAACTAAGTGGAGAGTGCGATGGCTCCTTCTGGTGGGAGGGAAGGAGACCATAAAAAGAGAGGGCTGGAGGCAGCACGAAGCACGGGCCGCTGTGGATTCGCAGCAGCAACACAGAAACAGCCACACGGATCTCGGCTCCGCCATCGAGTCCCAGGCCCACCTCCTCCTGAGCCATCCGACCCCCGCCCACCTCCGCAAGCTTTTCCACCTTGCTCCAGCCACACTCCCACCTCAGGGCCTCCTCCGTGCCTGCCCCTCCGTACCTGGAATGTTCTTCCCCATGTCTTTGCGCGGCTCCCTGGAGCACCAGATTTAGAGTAGAACCCACCCCAGTCACACTCGCATCTCCCCATTTTCTTTCTTCGTGGCACTTATTACTACCTCAAGTTGGCTTATTAATTCGCTTATTGAAGATCCCACACACCCGCCTCTGAAAGATTAGCCCCATGGGGACAGAAGCCCTGCCTGCTGTCTGCACTGCTGTTTCCGGGGCACAGGCAATGCCTCCTTCTTCCAGAAGCCCCTGGAGCCCCTCACAGCCCCAGCCCCTCCGCAGCTGCACCATTCTGCAGCCCCTGCAGCTCCATCCGGTCCGCGGAGACCCCGTAAGAAGGGGGCCTGCAGGGACTCCCCCGTGCACTGCCCGCCCCTGGACCGGCCCTCCTCGTCCCTTAGCCTGGGGGTTACTGGGCATCCTCCCCTTCTCCCGTCTGCTTACCTGCAGCTCTCGCCCCAGCCACCCGCGGCCCCTGCGCCCCACGACACCAGGCACCTCCTCTCTCTGGAGCACCTACCCCACAGCTCCCGGCCCCGTGGACGCTGCTCAAATCTGAGCCGCTCCCGGGCGGAGGGGTGGGTCCCCGGAGGGGCGGCCGCGGGCTGAGCAGACTGCCCTGGGCACAGGCCCGCTGTCACCCCTCCCGGCCGCTCCCTCGGGCGCCCGGCCTGCCACACGGGCCGGGCCGCACCAGGGACGGCGGGGAGGACGGGGCTCCCGCACGGCGCTCCCCTCAGGGCGAGGTGTTCGGGATAACTTACCTCAACGCCCAGCTTCTGGAAGACGGCGCTCCTCCTGCCCTCAGCGCACCCAGAGGGGCTCCGCGGACCACAAGGCGCCCACGGGAAGGGAGTCTGGACCCGGCGCACGACCGGCGCCGCCGCACCGCAGACCCACATGGCCGGGCCTCCCGCCACTGCACTCCCGCCTCGCACCGGAGCAGCGCGCGCAAGGGATGCTGGGCCCGCAGGGGTTGCTGGGTGCACCGGGAATGCTGGTCCCGCTGGTCACGTGCCCCGCGTGGCCCAATCAAGATTGGCAAAGGGACCACCGAGCACGTGCCCTGCATGGACCAATCATGACTGGAGAGGGAGTGCAGCTCCATGATTGGCTCAGCTGGAGTAGGCGAGGCAGCTGTCAGCCAATCCCCAGGGCCCTCCAGGAGGCAGGCCGTGGAAGAGGCAGCGCCACACCCAGAACTGTGGCTCTTGGCGCCCAGTGACAAGGGCGTTGGGGTTGCGGAGGCCACCAGCGCTCTCAGAAAGCCAGCCACTGAGGACACAGAGAGAGCCATTGAGGACCCCAAGAGCTCCAGCTGGGGTCCCTTTCAGTGCAGCAGTCCTGACTTCGCCGTTGGTGCTGCCATGTGGCCTGCGGGTAGCGTGGTCCAAGAGCCTGTGTCCACCCGACCTGTCCCCTCGCCGTCTCTGCAGCTGTCCCGCCGGAGGAGACTCCCTGGGCGTAGGACACGGACAGTGCCCTAGAGTGCGGTGTCCTGGGGCCCGGGCAGGATGCCACACCCGCTTGCCCACTGGGGAGCACACGTTTGAGGCCCATTGTCTTCATGAATTTGTTGTTTGACTTTCAAAGCCTCAGCCACGTGGGGGCACATTGAGAAATAGAGAATTACCCACAGTCCCGCCAGCCGACTGTGTTCGAGTCTAGGGGTACATAACACCTTCCGTCTTTTCACACCCATCTTTTCTGAGCTTAGCTTGAATCATAATGCACTTGTACTTCTGGTTCCGGCTTTCTTGGCATTCTTTTACCCCCTAAGCCTTCGTCAGGTGGTTGTGGTGTCCCCAACTCTTTATGGCAATGGTGATGAGATATCTCATTTAGTGGGAACAGCATAATTTCCCTGACTGGCCTCTTTTAGTTGGAAGTGAAGGGTAATTTCCAATTTTCGCTGTGACAGCATCATCTCACACTCAGCTCTCAGCAGTGGTCTTTAGACCACCACTGTGCTGCTGTGCACATGCCTCAGCCCTGGGGACAGACACAGGGCAGGTTCTGTGCACACAGGTAAATAAGAATGTAAATAAGAAATAGAGTCTGGGGTCCAGGCTCAGGAAACTCATGTCCACATCCAAGTTCAGGGGCTTGTTAGCTACATGGCCAGGGCGACTTAACACAGCTGGGAACATCTTCACTCTTATCCCTGGAAGCAGATCAATTTAAATAATAGTTGTATCAGTTAATACCATATTTGGCTGCAAAGAACCACTTTTGGCTGCAAAGCCCATTTAAAAGCGGCTTAGCGCCGCCCTGGCAGCGCAAGCGGTTAAGTGCACGCGCTCCACTGCGGCGGCCTGGGGTTCGCCAGTTCGGATCCCAGGCGCGCACCGACGCATTGCTTGGCAAGCCATGCTGTGGCGGCATCCCATATAAAGTGGAGGAAGATGGGCACAGATATTAGCCCAGGGCCAGTCTTCCTCAGCAAAAAAACAGAGGAGGATTGGCAGATGTTAGCTCAGGGCTGATCTCCTCACAAAATAAAATAAAATAAAATAAAAGTGGCTTAGACAAATAGTGCTTTATTCTTTTCATGTGACACAAAAATGTAAGCTCCAGGAGGGTGGGAATTTTGTCTTTGTTCACTGCCCCAGCACTTAGAACAGAATGTTCTGGAATAAGTATGTGTTGGTAGAGTGGATGAATGACAGGACGCTAGGTGAGTGGTCCCTGGCTTTGATCTGACAGCTTAACATTGTCAAGTCTGAGATTCTCTCAGCCTTTCCCTCAAACTTATCAGCCTCACAGCAACAAAAGGCTGCTGCCACTTCACACGTCACATTCTCTTCCAAGGCAGAAGGAAGAGGGGAAGACGATGTAAGCCGTGTCTGTCCCCCTTTAACAGGGAAGCCAACACTTTCCCAGGAACATCTATCCACATGTCATCACCACGATAGTGTCCACGGACACCCCTAGAAGCAAGGCAGACTGGGAAATGAAACAGTTAGCTTGGCAGAGTGCTGCCAGGAACAAAATTGGGGATGTGTTAGCAAGGCAGAAGAGGAATGGGTGGGCAAGTGACAGATGTGGTCCTGACTGCCCAGATAGAGTGTCCTCACTGAGCATTTCTAAGTGTACACTCCACTTAGAATGGCACTGAATACCTTCACAATGTTGTACAACCACCACCACTCTCCAGTCCCATCACGCAAACAGAAACCCTGTCCCCATTCCCCCATGTCCCCAGCCCCTGGCAACCACTAATCTACTTTCTGTCTCTATGGATTTGCCTTTTCTGGGCATTTCATGTAAATGGAATCATACAATATGTGGCCTTTGGGGTCTGGCTTCTTTCACTGAGCATCACGTTTTCAAGGGTCATTCATGTTGTAGTGTGTGTCATTGGCTGCATCCCCTTTATGGCTGAGCAATATTCCCTTGTGTGGATAGACCACATTTTGTTTATTCATTTGTCAGTTGATGGACATGTGGGTTGTCTCCACCTTCTGGCTAGTGTGAATAGTGCTGCTGTGAACACAAGTATACAAGTATTCATTTAAGTCCCTGTTTTCAGTTCTTTGGGGCGTACCCTAGGAGAGGCATTGTGGGGTCCTATGGTAACTCTATGTTGAACCTGTTGAGGAATGGCCAGACTGTTTTCTGCAATGGCTGCACCATTTTACATTCCCACTGGCAGTGTATGAGGGCTCCACCCTGGCGACTTCTGAGGTCTCCTGTTTCTATAGGTTGCACATCTTGGAGGTATTCGGGCCAAGCTCTATCTCACACTTACATGTGGAGACCAGGCCCCCGGGGACAGGTTTGGGCGATAAAGACTCTGCATTTCCAACAAGCCCCAGGCACTGCTGGTGCGACTGGTCTGGACTGGCCTGTTTCACCTTCCTGAGGCTAGGAGGGAGGGTTTGTGAGAAGGCAGAGGCCAGAGTACCAGGCCTTCTCCTGGGCACCTGGGTTCAGCAGGAAGTGTCAAAATTCAGAGAGCTTTACTCACATGAATACTTTATTGAGGGATAAACAAACTGGTCTCGAACAGGAAGACCTCAACCCTGAAAGTGGTATGAAGCTCAGAGGCGTGTCAGTACAGGAGGGCTTAGAAAGCCAGAATGATTGCTTATTACAATAGGGGTTTCCAGACAGCAGGAGATTGGTTAAAAATGACTATCTTATACCATTCTGGGAAGACAACTTGGGTTTCGTATATGATTATCAGAGGCATTCACGATAAAGAACCTAGGTTCTGCTTACTTTCATGAAGTAAGCTAGATTCAGTTTTGCTTACACGGCTTAACTGGCTTTGTCTTCTCAGGATCTTCAAGCCTGGTCTCTGTTTATTTTATTTTTAACAGAAGGAAGCCCAGGAATCTGTGTGACTAGCGCACTCCTAGGTGGATCTTAAGAGAAGTTTAAGAAACTGCCCCAAGTAACTGTTATTCATGGTCAACGGGACAGGGTGAGCGGTGGGTGACAGACGACAGGACTGAAGCCACGACTCCGAGGGCAGCCCTGGTGCACAGGCGCCTTTTGTGGCAGGGACAGTTTATATACCGCATCTGCCGTCTGGAACTGCCAGCACCCAGACAGTCTCTGTGGCTCCATCAGTTCATCATTCACAGAAGAGGAAGCTCTAAGGGAGCAGTTCTCAAAGTCTGGTCCCTGGACTGGTAGCATCAGGGCCACCTGGGACCTGGTTAGAGACACAAGTTCTTGCCCCTCCCCCACCTGCTGGACCTGAAGCTCTGGGAGGGGCCCCATGACCTGTGGGCTGACAAGCCCTCCAGGTGGCCCCCAGGCCTGCTAAAGTTTGAAAGCCCCTTCCCTAAAGTGACCTCTTGCAGAATAAACCTACCCCCAACCTTCCAGCTGTGCAGCGTCAGGGGATGGCTGAAACTCTGCCATGTCCCATGTGGCCCGGTGGCACTGAGCCCATGCTCCACTCTCCCAGGGGCGATGGCTCTACAGGTTGCTGAGCTCTGCGTGTAGATGCCTCTGTGGGCAGCTCATCTGCCCATGATAAATGCTCGGAGGGAGGGCATCGTGGACCAGAGGCCACTTCCGTCCTCCTGTGCCAAGGATTTACCCTGGGTGACCCACCCGCCGAGCTTCACTGTCCGGGTGGGACGAACTCGTCTGAGAACCAACCACCTGGTTCCCACCTGTACCAACCACCAGTCAATGAACCAAGCAACCTCTGGTCTCCTCAGTGTCCTCATCTGAAATGTGGGCTGAGGATGGCTGTGGCCCAGGAACTTGTGGGGTTACATGAGGTCCTGCATGGGAATCTGCTTGCCAACACAAAAGGGAATAAACAAACATAGGTTGGATTATCTTTTTAATCAAGAGGTAAAAATACGTGTGGTACAAAATTCAAAAGGTCTCAGGAAAAAGTGTGTCTCCCTTTCCCCTGGGCTCCCCAGACCCTGGGGGCTCCTCCCCAAAGCTGGCACCTATTAAGGATTCCCTGTGATTCTTCTCTGGCCTGGTGCATATGTCTGCGAGCATATGTGTGTGAATCACTTAAAAAACCCAAATACAGCTCATTCTACACACTGCTCTGTACTAGTCTTGCTCCTTTTAAAATTCTTATGAAATACACTGGGCACAACTAAAGGATGGGGAATTACGAACACCCATGTTCCCCACCCAGCTTAAGAATCAAACGTTACAAGTACACTCAAAATCTCATGCATCTCCCTCCTGGTTCCACCCCCCTCCTCCCACCCCAGAGGTCACCCCTGCCCTGAACTTGGCGTTTATCATTTCTATGCAGGTTTTAAAACATTTATTGCTTATGTATGTGTCCATAAACAATATGTAGTGTCATTGTGCGCACTTTAAAACCTTACATAAATGGTCTCTACTTCATGCATGATAAATTAGCAATCTTCACAAAGAGAACAGTGGCCGGCACTTAGTCACCACCCAATTCTGTGTTGGCTGCCATCATCACTGGTATTATAATTACTGGCGATCAGGAATCCTGCCTGGCTTATTTTGTTCAATACTACTTTGGATATTCATCACAGATGACAGATGCAGCTCTAAACCATTCACGTTCAACAACAGAATAGTATCTCATTATATGAATATATCAAAATTTATTCTTTCATCTGTTGATCGATCTTTAGATTATTTCTAATTTTTTCACGATAAAAACAATGTTTTTCATCATTATGCTCAGTGAAAGATGCCAGTCACAAATTACCACATACCGTATGATTCCATTTATATGAAATGTCCAGAATAGACAAATCCGTAGAAACAGAAAGTAAATTAGTGGTTGCCTGGGGCCGGGGGGGAGAGGAACAAGGCGTGACTGATAATAGATATGGGGTTTCTTTTTGGGTGATAAAAATGTTCTGGAATTAGATAGTGGTGATATTTCCATAATTCTGTGAATACACTAAAAGCTATTGAATTGTACACTCTAAATAGGTGAATTATATGGTAGGCAAATTATATCTCCATAAATCTGTTTTTTAGGGAAAAAAAACAATTTTCTAAAATCGTGCGACCCTGGATGTAATGTGGGATCCTAGATTAGATCTTGAAACAGAAAAAGAACATTCATAGAAAAACGTATAAAATGTCTGTCATTTAGTTAATAGTGTTGTACCAACGTGAATTTCTTAGTTTTCATAAATGGACCACGGTTAAGTAAGAGGTTAATCTTAGGGGAAACTGGCAGGGGGTACACAAGAATTCTCCATATTAAATTTACAACTTTTCTATAAACCTGAAATTATTCCAAATTAAAAGTTTACTTTAAAAACAAAAAAGCAATTCTGCTGTGAAAACCCAAGTGCGGTATATGAGAGCATCTCTTGGGTGCCCATCCAGGACTGGAATTGCTGAGTCATAGGAATAATGCTACTGGAAATTACCCCACAAGACCGTGCGCCCTTGTTAGCTGACACTGTAGCTTGGCGATGGCTCCCAGGTGTCACTTGTTCTTGATAAGCTGTCCAGTTCCTTTGCACAGATGCTCCACACTCTATCTAACAGCCCCCTGTGGATGGACATTTATGCGCACATGCAAGTTTATCCAGGATAAGTCCTAGAAATGGAACTGTGGGGTTAAAGGGCATTTTATACATGTTGATGAATGGCCTAAATGCTGCCCCCCTGCAGATGGTATGAGGATATGCCCTTCAGCATAGCAACATTTTCTATAAGGGAGCCCATGCCCCTTCTTTGCTGGATTCAAATAAGAAACTGAAACGTCTCCAGTAGTTACATATTGATGCCTTACAAATAACCCCAAAGCTTAGTGGCATAAAGCAGCAATAAACCTTGATTATCTCACACTGTTTCTGAAGTCAGGAATTTGGGAGCAGCTTAGCTGGGTGGTTCTGGCTCAGAGGCTCTCATGAGGTTTCCGTCAGGGTACTGGCCAGGATCTGTGGAGGATGGAGGATTCATTTCCAAGGTGATGCAGTCACATGGCAGTCGGCAGGAGGCCTCAGTTCTTGCCACCTTGACCTCTCCAAAGGGCTGTTTGAACTTCCTTATGACAGGGTGCTGGCTTCTCTCAGAGCAAATGATCTAAGAGAGCAAGGCAGAAACTGCAGCATCTCTTATGATCTGCACTTGGAAGTGGCACTCTGCCAATTTTTACAGTATCCTATCATTACACAGGTCAGCCCTATTCTGTGTAGGAAGGGGCAGCACAAGGGCAGGTGATGTGACAAGGTGAGGACCATGGAAGCCATTTTGGCAACTGGCTGAGACAACATCATTGCACAGTTTATGGATGAAGGTAGGACTAAAGGAAATATTCAAGTCAATGCTATTATACAGGGGGAGGGTAAAGGGATGTGAGAAGAGACAACAGGAGGGATCAACTTCCTCAATTTAAGAAAGAATGTCTACAAAGAACCTCAGGTAACACTATACCTACTGGTGAAAGACTGAATGCTTTGCTCCTAGGATTGGGAACAAGGATGTCCACTCTCATCACTCTTCTCAACATAGTGTTGGAAGTTCTAGCCAGTGCGATAAGGCAAGAAAAGGAAATAAAAGGCATACGGATCAGAAAGGAAGAAATGAAACTGTCCCATTTTGCAGATGATATGATTGCCTATGCAGAAAATCCCAAGGAATCTACAAAAAAACTTTCTAATACTTATAAGGTAGTTTAGGAAGGTTGCAGGATAAAAGATAAATATACAAAAATCAAGTGTACTTCTATAGACTAGCAATGAATACGTGTACACCAAAATTAAAAATACAATGACATTTATGATTGCTAAAAAATAAATAAAATACTTAGATGTAGATCTAATAAAACACATACAAGACTTGTATGCCAAAAACTATAAAATGCAGATGAAGTAAGTGAACAAATATCTAAGTAAGTGGAAAGAAATATCATGTTTATGTATTAGAAAGCTCTACATTGTGAAAACATCAATTCTCCTCAAATTGATATACAGGTTTAACGTATTTCCTATCAAAATCCCAGCAAGATTTTTTGCAGATATAAACAAGGTTATTTTAAGATTTATATGAGAAAGCAAAGCAATTATAATAGCTACAACAATTCTTGAAAAAGAAGAATAAAGTGAGAGAAATCAGTCTACCCAATTTCAAGACTTATATAGCCACAGTAATCAAGACTGTGTGGTATTGGGAGAAACACAGATAAATAGATCAATGGAACAGAATAGAGAATCCAACATCAACTCCAATCCCACATTCTCACCAATTGAAAAATGTTTTTTTAGAAATACAAATAATATTGTGTTTTCAGTAAATGGAAAATGAGGCCTCTTTTTTTCCTGGAGAGTACACACGGCAAAAGGTAATAACCCTGGAAACACAAAAGGTTAAATTCTAAAAATTTAGGTTTGGTTTTTTTTGGCAAGGAAGATTGGCTCTGAGCTAACATCTGTGCCAATCTTCCTTTATTTTGTATGTGGGTCACCGCCACAGCATAGCTTGATGAGTGGTGTCGGTCCACACCCAGGATCAAACTCACAGACCCAGGCCACCTAAGCAGAGCATGCTGGACTTAACCATTATGCCACGGGGCCAGACCCCCAAAAGTTAATTTTATTTCTGACATTCATCTTTAAGGACTTTGCTGCTGAGAAGTTAAATGTTGTGCCTGAATGATCCTTCTAAGAAAACAGATCAGGTCACTTTAGGGCTTAAAAGTCTCCAATAACTCCTCTCTGCACTTAGAACAAAACCCAATCTTCTTAAGTGGCCTATAAAGCCTTTTATGATCTGGCCCTGCCTGTGTGTCTAGGCTCAGTGTTCACCATTCTCCGCATACATCCGAGGTTCCAGGAATACGGAATCCCTTGTTCATACATGGTCTTTGACCTCTTAGTCCTTCTGCTTAGAACACCCCGCTTCTTGGACTTGTCCCCCAAGACACAGCTCAAGCTTGACTTCATCCCAGAATCCTTGACTCCACCCACCCACCGTCATTTGGATGCCCATGGCACCCATGCCTTTCACGTGGTATCAGGAACATCTGTTTGTCCCTACACACACAAACTTCAGGATTGAGACTGTCTCTCTCTCATATTCTTTTTTAAAATCGTTCACCATTTTTGTGTACAATTCAACGGCATTTTGTACGTCCACAATGTTGTGCAACCACCACCTCTATCTAGTTCCAGAACATTTCCTTTTATCTTTTTTTTTGTGAGGAAGATCAGCCCCGAGCTAACATCCATGCCAATCCTCCTCTTTTTGCTGAGGAAGACTGGCCCTGAGCTAACATCTATTGCCAATCCTCCTCCTTTTTTTTCCCCTTTTCTCCCCAAAGCCCCAGTAGATAGTTGTGCATCATAGTTGCACATCCTTCTAGTTGCTGTATGTGGGACGTGGCCTCAGCATGGCCGGAGAAGCGGTGCGTCGGTGCGCGCCCGGGATCTGAACCCAGGCCACCAGTAGCGGAGCACGTGCACTTAACCGCTAAGCCACAGGGCCGGCCCCTCCAGAACATTTCCATCACCCCAAAAGGAAACCCCATTCCCATTAGCAGTCACTCCCCACTTCCCTGGCAACCACTAGCCTGCTGTCTATGCATTAACTGAGACTGTCTCTTTTATCTCTGCATCACCAATTCCTAAGCAGAGGCAGGAATAAGTAGGAAATCTCCTTTGCTCAACAAGAGGGCAACCAAGCTGTGCTGAGCTGATGGCACCATCTAGTGGCTTGTCTGGGGAACTGTCTCACCTAACCTCTCTTCCTCTTCCCCATTCAACCCACGCCGGGTAGGGAATCCTCCTTGAGCCTGCCCTTTCCACTTCTTTGCATCAGTCATTCATTTCCTTTAGGCAAAATCTTGACCAGATATCACAGAAGCTCTTTTTCCCCACCCAGATCTGAGGACCAGACAGACAAGTGATGGAAGTATCTCTCTTTGCCAATGGGCAGATTTTTACTCTCCCACCCTTTCCTTCAGGCAACGTCCCCTTAAGGACCCAAGACTTATTCAGGTCCTGTTCCAACCATGCACCTTGCTGGACCTAAATCCGTATCTCCTGCTCCCGCATGCCAGGCAAACCCCAAGGCTCTAGGTTCCAGATATTGACAAAGTGATGACCTCGTGGTAATCAGGACCTCAGGGCTGGCTTTCCGTTCTGTTGCTGCTTCCTGTTTTGTCCCCTGATGTTCTTAACCTTCTCACAAGATCGATTCTACATTTAAAAGATGTTTGTTACAATTTATCTAACATTTTTGGTGTTTTATGACAAGAGGCTTTTCATAATGTCTAGTCCCGAATATTTCCAGCTCCCGGGGGCTGGGGAGACAGCAGCCACTGGCCCCGGGCTGCAGGGAGAACCCGCAGGACACAAGCCAGCCGGATGGTGAGAAGGACCTGACAAGATTAGGAAGAGAGAATTGGCTGCAGGGGAGACTCGGGTCTTGGGGCCTGTCTCTCAATTACCTGTGGTGGCCAAGGGTGACACCCAGCTCCTATAAATGGGAAGAACGCACTAACCTGGAATGTCTATGATCTGCATCGTTCTCCCATTTCTTCCCAGGATGGTGACAGCGGCTTTTCCAGAAGTTTCAAAGCTCTAGTTCTGCCACATCATCTGTGAGCAGCCCACAAGGAGAGCCCCACCCATCGCCATGGAAACTGAGGAGTCAGGTCTATGGACAGCATGAGGACCCCTCTGCCACTGTGTCAGGGCTCAAAAGCAGAAACCTGCATGACCAGAAGTGGACGAGCACTCAGCTGGGGGATCTGGATTTGTTACTGAGGCCGTCTGTCCCCCGTGTCCTCACCAGCCTCCCCACACCCTACGTTCACCAGCTGCTTCTCAGCTAACCCCGGGCAGTGGTGGGCCCAAGGCAGTGCAGAAGCCTGGGCGGCAAGGCCTCCAAGCCACCAGCTCCTTTGCTCTGCACCACCGTTTCCTTCAGACGTTTACTTACCATGCATGCCCCAAAGGAAGATAATACCTTTAGCTACACTGCAACCACCTCGGGATTTATTTTGAGAACTATAATTCAGAAATTATTTTTAAACACAACATTTTCTATTTTCCTTGGAATCTTTGTCCAAAAAATTGACAATTCAAGAGAGTAAATACATTTCACCTCCTGAAAAGCGCCTTTTCAGGAGCATGCCTCGTTCAAAGGGACTCTCGTTGGTCTAGAGCTGATAAATGGAAGGTGCTGACCCACGGGGTCAGGGAGTAGCAGGGCACGGATGGTGGAGCCACCCTCCGTGTCGGACAGACTGACCAAATACCAAGTGACTCAGTGGATCAAAAAAAGTTTATTTCGAATATTTAATTAAAAAAATCATACCTATGAGTGTGCTACAGAGATTTAGATACAATAATTGCATATAAAACCCGACCTAATTGTGGTAAAGGAAGGAGTATGCAGAAATGCACTTCAGGAAAGAAAACACATCCATACAGTCATTAACGTCCCGAACACCTGAGACATTGCTACCTGATCTTCTGGAAAGACACTGCCTGTGCGCACACACGCTGACCGGGCCTCCTGGTCTCTCGGGGGGCGATGCGCTCCCACCCAGCGTCCAGAGAGCAGCCGCCCGGAGTGTCTTGGGTCAGAGCACTTGCTCTTGTTCACTTTGTATTTTTAGCCAAGTCAATCAATCAAATTTTACCATCATTTAACATGATATTTTGGCAAAAAGTGCATGACTCCCTTGACGGGAAGAACGTTCTGGCAGTTTACAACAGAGAAGGCACCTGCCTTTCCACAGTGAGGGGCCGCTGGCCCACACAACAGACACACAGCCCCGGCTGCCCGGGCCTCGACAAGACATCAGCCAAGGGCGGGCAAGCCGAGGGCAGGCGAGCCGAGGCCTTCAGACCCGGGAGCTGACACAAGGAGGGGGACAGCCTGGGACTGTCCCCTTTAAGGGACAGAGTGACACTGCACTGCGGGGCAGGATGAGCGGTGGCCGGGACGTCAGGGGAGATGAGAGAACAAGGGTGGGATGAGAAGCGAGACACAGGAGAGACGGGGTCTTTGCTACAACTCATCAAATACCATGGGATTTCACAGTACGAAAGGCTTCACCACCTGACATTAAAGCTCTCGTACTTTCTAGCGATTTCTCTCAGTTCTAACTTTCTATCAGGCCCTTCCCTCTTCCTCCCAACTCTGAGACCCCAGAGAGCCTCCCTGACGAGGACAGCGACTCCTGCCTGACCCCACACGGCCGTCAAAGAGCGGCAGGCAAGGCAGTGAAAGATCGCTCGCATTTGTCACGGGGGTCCCGACTGCCGAGGATGGGGGCCAGGACAGCATGCACTCCGGAGGACTAAACGCCCCTGAAGTGGCTCCACATGAGTCAATGTAGCAAAAAAAGAAAATACCTTCAACGCAGAAAAACAATTACCCAAGTCCTCCTAAGGAACATGATTACAATATATTAGCAAATTCTGTGGCATAAACATTTCAAAAGCATCAGCAAAAGTATTAAATATAAAAGCAATATGTATCCTCCCCTCCCCACCCTGAAAAACCCAGCACAAGCCAGGCATGATCCGCAGCGCGAGAAGCGAGCGCCGCTCACTGCCGCAGCTCCACGTAGTTGGCCGGGAAGAGCCCGTACCTGCCCTTGCACAGCCCACGCCACCAGCCGTCGTCGATCATCTCGATGTTGGTGATGATGTCGTCGGGGTCGAAGGAGATTTCGTCATCGCCCGCTAGGGAAGAGGACACAAGAAAGCGACAGTGGAATTCGACGTTTCCTGGTCTGCTGGACAGGGCAGAACCATCAGGAACCAGCTCCCTCTGCAGCCACTCGGGGAGCTGGCGGCCTCCTGCTGGGGCTCAGAGTGGGGAGGCTTCACTGTCTCCATCACCTAGTGAGGCCTGGATCTGCGCACACAAACCGGGCGGCCACACGGGTAGCAGAGCCCTCCAAAGGAGACACAGCCCACACCACACCGGACCCTTCAGGAGTGGTTCACAGCACGGTCACTCGCTTCCTTCCCCCTCTCTTCCCCTCCAGGCAGTGGGAGGGCTTGTCCTTGGTCGGGGAGTAGGGGAGGGTGACCACCAGCCCCCAAGTTCACGGGGGTGTGGAGCAGCCATGGCTGCGAGGCTCCTGAGAGCCAGGCTTCTCGCTCTGGGGAGGTCCTTACAATATGAAGAGAGAGCCCAGAAAGAAGGCAACAGGCTGCAACGGGAGGTACCGGGATAAACTCAGGCAGTTCAAAAATAACACAGACATGGAAATTTCAGGACCCACACACATGGAAACAAATGCTGGGTGTACACATAGGTTAAGTGCGAGGGAAAGCTCTTCCCACAGCAGAACACCAATACCACGATGAGAAGGAAGGACGGAAAGGGGGGCCCCACTCCACCGGGGCTGGTGTCCACGGGGCTGCAGCTGGAAGTCTGAGGAGGGTGAACAGGGTCTGGGGGATCCACAAAACACATCAGCCACAAAGGGAGAAACGGCGACTGCGGTGGAGAACTTGGCCAGCACCCATGGACAGGTGAGGGCGGCCAGCACCACGGCGTGGGACAGACGGATGGACGCCGCGTGCCCTGACGTGGTACAGGGTCAGGAGTATGCAGCATTTCTGTGGCCCTCCTGCCACAAGAGCATGGCCTCAGCCAGGTGGGCGTCAGCACAGAATGAAAGGGGCCAAGGACTGGAAGGGCAGGCGGAGGCTGCGGGCTGCTCCAGATCGGAGGGGACGGAGAGAAGTGACAGGGAAACGCGAAGAATCGGCCCCAAAAGGACCCGAGTTCTTGGGACGCTGGTAAAACGTGACCCGCCTGCAGACGTCGTGGTGTTTCACTGGTGACTTTCTCACGTCGAAGGTGGGGTGTGCTTACGGGGTGCGGGTGCACGCGCATGCATGTGTGCACGTGTGTGTGTGTAGAGATGGAGAGAGGTGGAAGCAGGCTGAGGGAGATATGAGAGTAATTTTCTGTAACTTTGAAATTATTTCAAAGTAAATTACTTTTAAAAACCATAATAACGCTCTAAAAGTCAGATTTTTAAGAGAAGAGTCCTGGAAAAATGCATATAAAGTGGGACCCGTGTGCCATCCCCCTCCCCCGTGGGTGGCATGCTGCGGTCTCTCACCAGCCTGGTAGTCGTAGAGGGCGATGGCTGTGATCCCCAGATCATTCTCATACTCGTCGTAGGTGCTTTCCTCTAAAATAAACCAAGAGGAGCTCTGAGCGATAACCCAAGTGCCATAAGCGTGCTCAGCCGTGTTCATATTCTGGTTAGACACCCTCCCTGAGGGTGGGGCGGAGGCAGAGTCGGGGCGCTGAGGGCTATTGGGGAAGATGAACTGTGGGACACTCCCCCTTCCATCAACAGAAGGACTCCAGCTTTTAAGGAGCAAATCCACCCGTTCCCAACTCCGACAGCACCTGGCGAATATAATTATCTTGATGGAAATCGTGACAGTTTTCAGAGGATAATTTTTAAACTTTTAAATATTTAGCACTAATTTTAGGAAAGGTCATACCATAAGGAAATAGCAAGCAGGAGACAGAGCTGATCAAATACCCCACGTCACACTTGGGGAGAGGGAAAAGCTTCACCCTGACGTCCCTTCTCTGATACTGACTTTCATGTTACTCCAGGTGGGAGAAGGGGCTTATGTTAAATCTGTCCAAATACATTAAAGGAAACCTCACCTTTAAAAATAAGAGACCAGTTTTACTGTTCATTCAACTGAAATATCTATAAAACTTTCAGATTCCCAACCCAAGCAGACATCTTCCTGGAACCCCCACGGGAGGCCATGCCCAGCCCCCTGGGTCTAGAGCCTGTCCCGGGGGAAATAAAGACCCTGTAGGTGCAGTAGAGGGGGGGCAGGTCAGGCATCGGGGAAACAGGCCATTCTCACAGGGGAACAGAGCCACAGGGGAATTTAACAGGGGCAGCCCCCACCCCTGCAACACAGGAGACCTCCGTACCTGCTTGATAGTGGCCCGGGGCCTCTGTGGTTTCATAGACGGCCTCCGGGGCGTAGGCCGGACCCTGCTGGCTGTCGGCCTCTTGGTAGTCGGCGGCCTCCGTGCTGTACACGGGCTCGGGCCCCGGCTCCGGCTCGGGCTCGCTCACGGGGCCTCTGTAGCTCGGCTCGGCCTTGAACGAAGCCGCGTCCTGGGAAAGAGGCAGGGAGACAGTTCACGCGGCCGTGCAGGTCACTGCCGCGGCCAAGAGAAACACGCAGACTACTTTTCAGTCCTGAGACTGAGAAAACAGACGTGGGGATAGGGAGGCATTGAGACTGCTTGGATTCTAATCGTGGTAAAGCATGTTGAGAGGACCATGTGCCAATTCTTCCCAGATAATCCCCGTCCTCACCACCCCCCAACACCCCCAAATCCCACAGTAACTGGAACCCACACGGCCTGTCAGGAGCTGTGCCCTTCTCGTGCTGCTGCCTGTGGCTCAGGCTGGTCTCTCTTGGGCAGGTTTGCCGTGTTTCTTTTTCAGACCCCAGACCTCTGAGGCCACTCAAGCACACGAGGGCCACCCAGCCCTCCCGCACCTCTGACAGCAGCTTCACAATGTCACCCCGTCACACTGCCAGAGCAGGCAAGCCCACGGACAGCGGAGGTCTGTCCTAACCAAATCCTCTGGTGGACAGTGAGGTGAGTGAGGAAGCAAATGGTCACGTGCAGGAGGGAATCACCACACCTGGGTCACAATCATGGGACTTCTGAGCTCTGACCCAAGTTCTGAACCATTAATCATCAATGGTGGCTTTCATCAGCATTTCCAATGAGGGTCCACCTGAAGGCGCCCTCGGGAGTTAGAGAAAGCAGGGCACACGGAGAAGCTCCAGTAAGGGCCACTGCTCAGGCCCTTTCAATGGAGGGTGACCCGTGCAGTGCAGGCAGGCTGGGAGAGCTGCTGTGGAGGTCAGAGAGGGGACCCCACCTCCGGGCTAGGTACCAGGAGGCACTCAAGGGTTAAACAGGGAGGGACAGAGCCAGAGTCTCCTTTTGGCAAGCTTCCTGTGGATGCGAAGGGAACAGACTGGAGGGTTAAAGGCCAGGCCATGGAGTGGGGGCACGAGCTGGCTGCCCAGCACCCTGCGCAGGTGACTGGTGTGGGGCACCGTGAGCAGGTCAGTGGTGTGGGGACACCGTGTTGGGCTGCCTGGCAGCACCCTATTCTCCTATCTTCCGGCAATGGCACCTCTGCCCCCACCCCATCACATGGTTCTGGAAGGGCTGCTAATCACAAGACACACCTCCGCTCCCCACTAGAGACAGCACGTCACCTTGGCCTTCTCAAAGGACCAGCTTCTCAGTGACGGGCCAGCAGTGGAACACGACGAGGGGGGATGGCTCAGGCCCCCTTTTCCACTGGAGTACGAATTATAAGACCACATCCACCACACCTGCCCAGGAGTCCAGAAAGACACAGCCACCACGCAGAGGGAGCAGCAGCATAAGGAGAGGACCTGGTGGTGATGAGACCGTGGACCCCAGGCCCAGGCCAGCTGCCCATCCCACTGCTCTCCCCGGATCCCCGTACACCTTATGCCTCAGCTGAGCTGAGTTAGTTTTCGTCCCTTGCGACTCAACGGTCTTCGAGTGAGAATACCCAGGTGAGATAAGACGGGTGTGTGAGCCAGGACCGTGGTCACGGGGACAGAGAAGGGACAGGATTCAGAGCTCAACCGGGTAGAGTCACGGACGGTGGTGGCGGAGGTGCTCACCTCTCAGGTGAGAGAGGGAGACGCAGAGACCCCGTGGTGGAGTGAGGGCAAGGTGAGGCAGGCAGCTCAGTAACTCAGAGAACGGAGGAGGATCCACGTTAGCAGGCCCCGGGGACACGGGTGTCACAAGGCACCAACGACACAACTGAGACAGGGCCGAGGACAGAGTCTCAGGAGAACACGACATTCAAGAGGGAGAGCTGGAGAGGGAGGCCAGTGCAAGGAGGAGAGCGGCAGCTGGTGCCCGGGATGCGGATTCTAGAAGGGGGGTGGTCAGGGCAAACGCAGCAGAGGACAGGGGAGCTACAGGACACAGTCATCTGTTTGGCGTCAGGAGACCTCACTGGGGGGCTGCGGGCTGTGTGAGGAGGGGGCCTCGTCAAGAGCCCAGTGAAGACGGCCGCGGAGGTGAGAGGCTGGACGTGCGCCCAGCCTCTCTGTGTCCCCCAGCACTCAGGAGAGCCGCCCTCTCCAGAGGGGCACCCGGCAGAGCGGTGCAGGGGACCCCTCTCCGTCCACAGCAGCACTGACCTGGGAAGGGTGTCTCTGAGGAGCCAGAGACTCATTTGCAGACTGAATGAAAACACCAACCTGATAGACAGGGCTTGAAGGCGGCCTCTCCTGAGCCAGCTGCGGAGTGGGGGACGCAGGCGGGGTTTGTTTCTGGGCTCTGGCTTGCTCCTGTAACTGAAACACACGCAGCAATCAAAACGCTCCCAGGCCACTCTGGATTACCAGGCTGCCTGCACGGCAACAGGGTTTCAGAAGAAGGTCGCGCCCAAGCTTGAAGTACCTCACGGCAGCCAGTGGGAAGGGCAGAAAATATCAAGCACGGAGATTGAGCACCAGGAGACCTTCAGGGAGGTTTGCTCTGAAGCGAAGGTCATGCAGTCAGTCAAGTATTCTCAAGAACCAGGACTTCGATGGCCCATAATACTCCTGCTGCCACCACATAAGCCACAGGATTTATGTCACTGTGCAGTCAGTGAGGTGACAGTACCATTATCGAGCTACAACCCCATGTCTCACCCAAACCTGACTGAGATGATAAGATCTGGGTCTCTGAGCTGATGCTGTAATGAACCAAGAGTTTTGTGGACCTTAAAATGGGGTGAACCTATTTTGCACGCAAGACGGACAGGAATCTTTAGGGGCCAGAGGGTAGACTGTGGTGGACAGACTATGGCCCCCCAAAGATGTTGACGTCCCAATCCCCAGATCCTGTGAACATGTGACCTTACAGGGCAGAAGGGACTGCAGAAGTTAAGCATCTGAGATGAGAGATGATCCTGGATTATCTGGGTGGACCCAGTGTCATCATAGGCTCCTCACAAGAGGGAGGCAAGCATGTGAGAGACAGAGGAGATGTGATAACAAAAGCAGAGGTTGGAAGGCACCATGAGCCAAGGAATGTGGGCAGCTCTAGAAGCTGGAAAAAGCAAGGCAATAATTCTCCTCTAGAGCCTCCAGAAGGAACCAGTAGGATTTCTGACCTCCAGCACTGTAAGACAACAAATGTGTGTTGTTTTAATCCACTAAGTTTGTGGTCATTTGATACAGCAGCTACAGGAATCAGTGCTGACAGCCTGGAAGGCTGGATTGTTTTCCACGTTTCAGATGAGGAAACTGAGGTTCCAGAGAGGGTAAGTCGCACACCCAGGGACACACGCCATGGAGCGGCAGAAGCAGGATCTGAGCCCTCTCCCCTTCCACTCTGCAGGACGGTCACAAAGTCACACACCACTCAGATCCATCCACGAGTACTTGAGGCAGGACAGCACCTCCTTGAAGGGGCTGTGCCTGGGCTGTGCTTGGGCTGGGCAGGGAGGCTGGGCTAAGGGTGGGTTTCCGGAGAGACCAGGGCCTGCCAGTCACAATGCAGAGGCACAAGGCTGCTGATCTGTATTTGAATCACTTCTAGAAACACATCTCTAGGCCACGGGCTCTAAGATAGCCCCTCTCAAATCCAGCTAGGTACAGAGGGATTCCTTCTCAGAGGCAGGCTTCCAGATTTGAGAGTCAGGCATATGTGGATCTATGTGGAAGTCTCCCCCACTTGCCCCGAAGGAGCACTTGGAAAACATGTGCTGCTGGTGAGCCTACTTCTAGAGCACTCTTCCACAATCCAGAATATTCTGGTGTGAGCAGTACCGTGCTGATGGAGAATCTTTCTCACTGGGGAGCAGCTGGTGAGGAGATGGGTGGCAGGGGCTGGAAACAGAAAGGACAACACAGCAGAAGGGACAGCAGGAGAACCTCAACAGGAGAGAGACTACATGATGATGATCGAAAACTTTCTTCTTCTCAAGCAACCCAACCCTCTGCATCTTGTGGATGCTGACGGGACTCGGAGGGCAAGGGCTAAAACACCCAGGCACAAAATGAGGAACGTATTACTTGAGAAGAAGACCAAGATATCGGGAAAAAGATGTCTTGTGGTATGTGAGTGTGTGTTCTGCAACAAAGGAAAGCTAACTTACAAGCATCTCACTAAAAACTTGAAGAGATCTTTAAAAGCTTCTAGTGGACCGGCCCCGTGGCTTAGCGGTTAAGTGCGCGCGCTCCGCTACTGGCGGCCCGGGTTCGGATCCCCGGCGTGCACCGAGGCACCGCTTCTCCGGCCATGCTGAGGCCGCGTCCCACATACAGCAGCTAGAAGGATGTGCAACTATGACTTACAACTATCTACTGGGGCTTTGGGGGAAAAAAATAAATAAATAAAAATTAAACACAAACAAAAAATAAATAAATAAAAGCTTCTAGCAATTAAGGAATGGTAAACCGTAATAGTACAAATCTGCTATTATTCCGACTTCACTGCATGTGATACAACATCAGGGCTTATTTAATTCATGTCTTCTGTGCCCAGCATTTTCTGTCTAATGCATGTTAATTTTCTCAATCATCCAATGGGGTTTTCAGAGCCCTAACCACTGATTTCAGGGGGAATGTCCATAGAGTTAAATAAAGCTTCACGGTTTATACAACAACATCGCATGCAGGCTTTCAGATTCTACGTCGTAACTACCCCGAAGAGAGCCATGGTAAGTGTTTCCAGCCCATTTCACAGGGCAGAACATGTGGCCACAGAACAGTAAGCCGATGTGCCACAGGTCGCCCTGTTAGCAGGTGCTAATGTGGGGACCAGAGCCCTCAGACACCCAGTCCACCTAGAAAAGGTTTAGGAGGGAGAAAGTCCACACCCTCCTGCTCACTTCCCGCAGCTCGGGTTCCTGCTCCCTCTGGGGGGAAACAGTACAAAGAACCACAGGAAAAAGCCGCAGCAGACCCAGGCTGCAGAGGTGAGAGCTGCAGAAGGAAGCAGGTCTGCTTCTTCACAGGGAATTCCTCTGTTTTCTCAACCTTCTATCCAGGAGGAGACCGGGTTCCAGAGGGTGATGGGTGCGACAGAGACCACTAGGGGAACATGCAGACTAGAGCTCAGCGGAGGGTGCGTGGGCTGACAGTGGGACAGAGGGAGCCCATGCTCCAGGGTCACAGGGCTCTGCATCAGCAAGGGGACTGTCTAGTATCTGGCAGTCAGAAGACTTGATTCTATGTGTGCCTAAAAGTCCAAGTTCCTCGGAGGATAGCCCAGTGTGAGTTCAAAACGTTTTCTATTGAAAACCTTCTGGACCACTGAGGAAGGAATAAACCAAACCCACAGGCCCAAGAGTTCCCAATTCCCTCACGGAGCGCAGGGGCTGAGCGCAGCATGGCCGGTCCTCACTCACATCCAGCTGCCTCCGGGCCTCTTCCTGCTCTTGTCTTTCCTTCGCCATCCTTTGTGCCCTCTCTGCTTCCGCCTTCCGTCTGTCCTCCTGTTCCTTCTCCTTCGCCAGGTTTTCGAAGTTAGCTCTGATATTGCTTGTTTTGCTGTTCACTACAGAGGGAAACAGCGATTTATGTCTGACGTCAGACCACCGCCATCTCCCCTGGACCACAGCCCCTGCCAGGGTGACCTCTCCCTTGGGAACCAGTCAGCCCCACCCGACCGAGAAGGGAGCCGCTCGCCCCAGCTGCCGGCTCCGCCCACCCACCACAAACCGGCCCTTGTGCTTTCGGTACACTGCACGTTCACACTGGAACTGACGAACGCCATAAGCTGTGTATCTGGAATACGTTTACATTCCAAACGTCATTGTATTCTTTACCACCACCATACACTCAGGAGGAAGAAAAAGCCAATTTCCCCTCAGGATGCCCTTGATAAAGCAGTAAAAAGTGTAGATTTTTAGTAAATCTCAACGCTTGAGTATACATCTTTAATATTTCGTGTGACAAATGGGAGGGATGCAGACACCACCACTGCGACATATGACGCTCAGCAGCTCTCAAGGAAAAACATCTGTGTGAGTGCCTGAGTTCCAAGCTGAACTGATTTTTCACGGAATATCCTTTTTCCCTGAGACAGTAACTGACAAACTATGGTTATGTACGTTTGAGTATTTAGCATACATTTCCTCCAAAATAAATGAACTGAGCCTATCATGTCAAGAAGAACAATTGCACTATTTGCTGTCAATGGGAAAATACAAGCTTTCAAGCAAAATCAGCATTTTGGAAAACTTGTATCCACTACCATGAGCACGACAATCTCCCAATTTTACTTAAACACTTTGTGATAAGACTGATAATATTAACAAATATGGTTTTTTTGGTATTGTATAATGACATATGTCAACATTTGGGAGATCAGCATAACTCAGTGATCCAGTATTTTCCAAACGACCAATACATGATATTACAAAATCACGCTGTGCAAGGGAGACCCATCTTCAAGAAAACCACTGCCTGTTTTGAGTGTACTATCAAAGAACACGCCTGATGACCTGAAACGGTCTTCCCTTTTCCAACTGTAGATCAGGGTGAGTCCAGATTTTCTACATAAACATCACTACCACAGAAGCAGAAGCAGCTAGGAGAATTCGGCTGTCTTATATTAAGAACATTTATAGAAACATAAGACAATGCCACCTTTCTGCATCGCCTTTGTATTGGAAATGTTGATTTTTCATAAAAAGTATTATGTTAACATGTAATGGCTTTATTATTGCTAAACGAATGTATAAAATGTGAAATTCTTCCGTTTTAATTTCTAACACAGTGAAGATGAGCAGACGTGACCCACATGAACACAAGGTCTTCGGGGCCCCTGATACTTCCCACGAGGGTCCAAGTGTCCCAGGAGCACCCAGTGGGCGTCCACAGTGAACAGACACTTCTCTGCTCCTGTTTTTAATGTACCCCCTTCATCACGTACAGTATCTTCCCAACTAAACGACACTTTCTTCAGTGCGTGGCCCAGCAGACACCTGGACTGGAGGACACCCCTACACGAGCAGCCACCTGAAAGGACAGACTACAAGCTGCCTGGTCCAGGGCCCAGGAAGGAGAGGAGAGAGAACAGCTACTTGAGGTCACCCACAGGCCTTCAACACATTCCTCAGACCCCTCCCCGGGGCTGGCTGGGTCAACAGGCCAGCCCAGGCAGCTGTGAGCACATCTGAGCTGCAGGTACCACAGGAACCTCCTAGAACCCGGTCCCCAGCAGTGAGAAGGCCCCTTGCAGACGGGCAGGTAACCTAGCTCTGCTTTGGGAAGCAGACCCCCACTGTCAGAGAACGCCACATGCTAGGTCTGAAAGGCGCCTCCGAACCTTTGAAGGAACACACAGGATCTTCCATCAAAAGGGAAGTCAACTTCCTTCCTGAAGATATGCAGGAACAACTCTGCTCTCCATTGGTGCTCCATCTCTCCACTCATCTCCATCTCTGCTCTCATCTCCATCTCTCCACTCGCACTCCACCTCTCCACTCATCTCCACCTCTCCACTCATCTCCAACCATCCACTCGCGTTCCATCCCTCCACTCGCGCTCCATCTCTCCACTCGCGCTCCATCTCTCCATTCATCTCCATTCCTCCACTCGCGCTCCATCCCTCCACTGGCGCTCCATCCCTCCACTGGCGCTCCATCCCTCCACTCATCTCCACCCCTCCACTCATCTCCACCCCTCCACTCATCTCCACCCCTCCACTCATCTCCACCTCTCCTCTCGCGCTCTCTCTCTCCACTCGTGCTCCATCTCTCCACTCATCTCCATCTCTCCACTCATCTCCATCTCTCCACTCATCTCCATCTCTCCACTCGCGCTCCATCTCTCCACTCATCTCCATCTCTCCACTCATCTCCATCCCTCCACTCATCTCCATCTCTCCACTCGCGCTCCATCCCTCCACTCATCTCCATCTCTCCACTCATGCTCTCTCCCTCCACTCATTTCCATCTCTCCTCTCCTGCTCCATCTCTCCACTCATCTCCATCCCTCCACTCATCTCCATCTCTCCACTCATCTCCATCCCTCCACTCATCTCCATCTCTCCACTCGCTCTCCATCCCTCCACTCGCGCTCCATCCCTCCACTCGCGCTCCATCCCTCCACTCGCGCTCCATCCCTCCACTCATTTCCATCTCTCCACTCCCACTCCACCTCTCCACTCATCTCCATCCCTCCACTCGCGCTCCATCCCTCCACTCGCTCTCCAGCTCTCCACTCATCTCCACCTCTCCTCGTGCGCTCCATCTCTCCACTCATCTCCAGCTCTCCTCTCGTGCTCTATCTCTCCACTCGTGCTCTATCTCTCCACTCATCTCCATCTCTCCACTCATCTCTATCTCTCCATTCGTGCTCCATCTCTCCACTCGTGCTCCATCTCTCCACTCGTGCTCCATCTCTCCACTCGTGCTCCATCTCTCCACTCATCTCCATCCCTCCACTCGCGCTCCATCCCTCCACTCGCGCTCCATCCCTCCACTCATTTCCATCTCTCCACTCGCTCTCCATCTCTCCACTCATCTCCATCTCTCCACTTGCGCTCCCTCTCTCCACTCATTCCATCTCTCCACTTGCACTCCACCTCTCCACTCATCTCCATCCCTCCACTCATCTCCATCCCTCCACTGGCTCTCCATCCCTCCACTTGCGCTCCATCCCTCCACTTGCGCTCCATCCCTCCACTCATCTCCACCTCTCCACTCGTGCTCCATTTCTCCACTCGTGCTCCATCTGCTCCTAGCACACATTCTGCCAATCACCCTTTTGCCCTGAGCATTTTCCTGGGAAAACCAGAGAGCATGGAATTTCTTCCTGGGAAAACCAGAGTGCTGGTGGGGGGGTCTGTGAGGACTCACCTGCTTCGATGGGGACAGTCTTCTGATACGTGGAGGCCACCTTGGCAACATCCTCAAAAGTGGAGGCATTCTACCAAGATAGGAAAGGAAGATCAGGAAGGCACTCTTCTTTGTCCTTCACACCCTGTCATGGCTTCCCCCTTATGCAAATGTTGAAGCCTGCCCTAGATCTTACAAATGAACCAACCAGAGAGCCCGAGGCTCTCATATCTACCTCTCTGTTTTGCAAATTGACTGAGGCATGAAAAGCGTTACGACACACATTTGCTGGTGACCATACGGGTCACTGTCAGAATAAAAAATACATATGTGAGGGGGGATGAATAGATGGAGCACAGAGTCTTTTTAGGGCAGTAAAAATACTCTGTATGACACTACAATGGCGGATACGTGTCATTATATGCGTGTCCAAACCCACAGAATGGACAACACCAAGAGGGAACCCTGATGTCAACCATGGACTCTGGGTGATGATGATGTCATCACCATCAATGTCGGTTCAGGGACCGTAACAAATGCCCCATCTGGTGGATGGTGTTGATAGTGGGGGAGGCTGTGGGGGGAGGCTGTGCATGTGTTGGGGCAGGGGATATACGGCAAACCTCTGTACCTTACTCTCAAATTTGCTAGAATGGCTCTAAAAAAAATAGAGTGAGAAAAAAAACCCAAAAAACATATCTGTACCTGTGCAATCAGAAACCAGTTATGCGTCCTCCTCAAGCCCTCACCACCGAGAGAGGCCCGAGCATCTCCAGGGAGCCGGGAGCCTCTGCTCTGCCGGGAGGGGACACTTGGGGCATCTGCACGCCTCACCTGACTGTCCACATTTCCCCACAAGCACAAGTACACCATTTTGCTCTGCAGGGACCCAACTCCATCAGATGACAGCACCAGCAGCGACTGTCCACTTAAAGGCTGACTCTGACGCAGAAGACAGGCTCTGGGAACCACCGGCCATCCTCAGTTCTGTCGTGAGCAACCACTTCCCAGCGAAATACTTGGGGCTCAGGACAGTCACTGCTGTTCTGCCATAGAAACCAGGAGAAGAGGGGCCCGAGGACGTGTAACTGAAGGTACCAGTCACCCTCTGAGGCTGACTGTGAGCAGCGGCTCTGAGACGTGCACGCCTTCCTCACGTTCAGGCACAGCTGACAACCGGGGTTCTGCACCACTGGGGACCAGCCCCTCTCCTACCCTCCCCCAAAGCCCCATTGTCCTTCCACAGCCACCCAGCTTGGCCAGAGTGGCTGCCGCCCACCTGCCCTTCTGTGCCCAGCTGCATCCAGCCAAGAGCCTGCGGCGTCCAGGGGCCACCCAGCATCCCTGCCTCCTCTCCAAGCGTGAATGCGTGGCTGCCCTGACCAAACCCTCTCCGGGTTCCCAGACTACCCACCACCAAACCGCCCTGTCTGCCACCTCTTTCCAGAACAATCTCTCACACACAGCCCCTGGTTGTCCCATCAGCCTCCTGTCTGCCCTGTCGCCTCGGGGGCAAGGGGCGTCAGCATCCTCCCGATGGGGGGATTCCTGCACTCCAGCTGTAGCACGACCCCTCCTGTCATCCACCACCTGCCCCTGTCCAGCCAATTCTCCAGCACGCTGCTCAGGGCCGTCTCTCTGCCATCACTCTGGAGGCTTCCAACAACACCACAACCCCCAGCCTCTCGTTTCCGCTCACACGGTCCCCACCACACTGTGCCCTGCCTCCTCCGTAACACACACCATTACCAAGACCCACCTGCCAACTAGAACCTTCTCCCTCTCGCCGCCCTCCTCTACCCAGACCCTGCTCCTCCGTCCCTGGGTCTAGCCTGGCAAACTCAAGGTCACTACTTCTCCCAGCTCCCACCTGCCAGGCACCCCATAAGCCATTACCATCCCCCCCAGGGACTACTTCAGACCTGAGTCCTGGTGACACTCCTCTCTCATGGACAACCTCACGTGACTGCCTGGCTTTGAATCCCTCCACACACAGACTAATGGGACTCTGGGCAACTCCTTCCTCTTTCTAAGCCTCAGACTCCCAACCGTACAACACAGTCACTGTCATCACTATCAGCAGGAACCACAGTCACCGCCAGACACAGGCTCACTCCACCTGTGCCTCAAGCCACCACTCTGGCCGGGCCACAGTCCCCCTCGTTAGCCTCTCCCGTCCAAGGCCACATCTCGGGGACCCCATGTCCTCCACTACCACCTCGGGTCTCCCTACACCTCCCTCTCTACGGTCTAGGCTCCCCTAGATGTTCTGGGTTTTGCCATCTTAAAACAGAAACGTCTCCTCGGCTGACCACTGACTGCCCAGCTCGCTAGAACCACGGTGGGTGGAGCGGGCCCAAACTTGCCAACTCTATAACTTAACCTCCCCTCATGGCCCAGACCCCTGCAAGCCAGCCATGCCCCCACCTCCCCCCCAAGACCCCAAAAAATGCCCTCACCAGGACGCCAAGAGCCACCACGTCATTTGCCCAGACATGACCCCCACCAGCCGCATCGCTGGGCACAGGTGACGCCTCCCTCCTCCTCAAAGCTCTAAATCCTCAGACTAGCACCACCAGACCCGGTGGGCTCCGCACACCTTGCCAGATGCCCTTCCCAGTCTCCTCTGACCAGCCTGACCGCTGCCACCCCCCAGATGTGGCCCTGGGCCCTGCTCACCATTCTGCAGGTGCCCCCTGCATCTCACCCGGTCCCCTACTCCATCTACATCTGTATGCAGTGGCCGTGCCGCCTCTAGTCCAGCTGCACTCTCTCATCCCCCGGCCCCCTGGCAGTCCGACCCGGACACACCCACAGCTGACTCACCTACCCACACCTGCCCCTCCCACACCCCCCAGCTCAGCAGAGGACCCTACCGCCCACCTGGCGTGGTCCTGAACCTTCCCTCCTCCTCACCCCTTAAAGCTGTGGGCTTTACCACAGCTTTACCCACCTCGCTGAAGTGGGTGCTTCTCTGCCCTGCCACCATCCCCCGCCTGAGCCAGCGCCGCACCCCGCTCACACCACTGAAGCCACCTCCTAACCGGGGCCACAGCCTCGCCGCTTTCCCTGCAATCCACTTCCACACGCTGCAAGCAGGGGGCTTCTCAACACGCATCCCATCTGTGTCACTTGCCTGCCAAACCCTTCCAGGGCCACTCAGGACTCATCTAATGAAAGACAGAACCTGACTTGGTCATCAGGGCTCTCCAAGATGGTCCCTACCAGCTCCTCACCCCTCTCCCCTCCCCTGCAGAGTGGTCCTAACAAGCTTCTCTCAGATCTTCAGTCCCTGCAGGGACCCGGTCCCCACCCCTGCACAGTCCGCAGCACCCCTGTCTCCACCCCTGCAAGGTCTGCAGCTCCCCTGTCTCCGCCCCTGCACGGTCTGCAGCGCCCCTGTCCCCGCCCCTGCACGGTCTGCAGCTCCCCGTCCCCACCCCTGCACGGTCCGCAATGCCCCTGTCCCCACCCCGCACGGGCCGCAGCTCCCCTGTCCTCGCCCCCGCACGGTCCACAGAGCCCCTGGCCCCACCCCACATGGGCCACAGTGCCCCATGCCCACCCCTGCACATACGCTAGGCCTCTGCTCTCTAGTCTCCTGGCCCCATCTTTCCTGGCAAACTCCACCCCTCAAAACTGAACCCTGACTCACACTTCCTCAGGACCCTTCCTGGCCCCTCAGCCTGAGCCCCGGGCCTGCCACCTGTTCCCAGGGCCCACGCGTGGTCACATGGTAGAGCCCCCCCGGGTGAGGCTTCTGTGTGGTCAGCTGTGAGCCCAACGGAAGCAGAACTCCATGAGGACTAGCCCTGCTGTCCCTGACTGCAGGCCAGGCACAGGACCCCGCAGGACAGCCTCAACCTTTGTTCAGGAGATAGATGCCACATGCAGGCCCCAGTGTGGACAACTCCATACCCGCTCACAAGTCTAACACTCTCTTATGGCTGGACTGTGGACTAAACAACGATCACTTGATCTGCTTAAGACTGACTCACACAGACTCTGAAACCACTCAAAAGTGACCGAGGCCCTGGTGAGGGAAACGAGTGTGTTCCCAGGGGGACACCTGTGAGAGGCGGTGCAGGGGTCAGGATCCAGCTCTAGACGGTCAGTGTCCCACGGACCTTCTGCAATGATGCAGATGCTCTAGATCTGCGTGCTCCACGAGCAGCCACCACCCGTGTGCCTACTGAGCTCTTCTAACGTGGCCAGTGTGACCAAGGAGCTCAACTTCCAATCTGGTTTACTGCTAACTACCTTAAATTCAAATAGCCACCCGTCCTCAAGGCTCTCGCGTTGGCCCTAGAGCCTAAATGTCTGGGTTCCAACGGTGGCCCAGCCACTCACTGCTATGTCGTGGCCAAGCACCGGGCCTGCCTGGCCAGGGACCCCGACTGTAAAACAGGACGGGGACGGCACCTGCCTCACAGCACGGCCGCGCGGGATCCTGGAGAGGACACACAGGACCACTAGGCCAGGCCTGGCATAGGTGTCAGCAGTCGTCACCACCAGTGGTGACACACGCCCAACGTCAACGTTTGTGCTTCTGGAGACACGAGCACACACCCACCCCAGAGCACCCATGGAGCACTGCGCTGACACACCAGGAGCGCCATACATTCCCGAACCCATCAGCAGAAAACACGAAGCCCTGGATTTGAAATGCTTACCTTGTCCATCCGATCCTTCTGCACTCCGTATTTTCCACCAAATCCTTTGGAGTAGTCTGAAACGTGGCACAACACAACACTTACTCTTAGGTTGAGGACCACCATGGTGCCCACAGCAGATGCATGCGAACAGATCCAGAAACAGCCCGAGACAAGGCACCCAGAGCGGAAAGAAACCAGAACTACCACACCATGGGTCTTCACTTGCAAGGTGAGTTTGTTTCTACCCATGGTGTTCAGTACACAGGCAGGTGAGAGGCAGAAAAGAGGCGTGTGCATGCGTTCCGCATTCTCCTGAGGGACAGAAAGGGTGACGGGCGCAGTTGACAGGCAGTGAGCCAAGGGGGCCCCGGCACAGGCCCTGGGCAGTGCACCACTTCAATAGCACAGTCTTCCACCCAGCACCGGCTGACTCCTCCTCCCGTTTCTGCGCTGCTGCCCCACCAGGACTACACACAGGCATAACTGCAGTGGTTTTGCTTTTTAAAAGAAAAAAAAATTCCATGGGGAAATTCTACCCACCAAATCTTATGACGTAGCAACACAGATCTACGTGACAGTGACACTGCCATGCGGCGTTAATGCCACACAGAGCCGGGGCCATCTCCACGCAGTTTGCCGGACCAGCCCCAGGTGTGCTCACCTTCCCTCACCTAACACTGTCGTGTGTTCCTAACCCTGGGACGGAGAGCCTGCTCTCTGCCCTGTCAAGTAGGACGGTACTTGTTTTCCAATCGTTTGTCCAGGTTCTAACAACCAAGTCCGAATTTTGACAGCAATTAAATAACTGCTCTAGGGAAAAATGCATTTGCCATTCAGACTCCCAACAGATCCACTTAGAAATTTCCCGTGTTTTCTTAGCTTTGTGTACATACTGTTTGGTTCTGTGTGAAGAAGTTATACATAGATGGCGTCACCATAAAAACAAAGACAAAACAAAAACACCTCCCACCCCTGGCCAAAAAAAACACCACCACAATGAAACACAGAAACCACATGGAACACGCCGCCCCACGCCCCTTGCTGCCACCAAGCCTGTGGTTGAACTAAACACGGTTGTCCTCGTCTCGGAGGCAGTCAGGCAGCTTACTCAATTACCCACGTCATGGTCAACAGCAACAGCTCCTGCAGAAGGCTGCTGGGAGACCAGAGACGCCCCATTCTAGGACTGAGCCACATTATGGAGTCAGAACGACATATCCTGCAAACTACAGTGTCTCACCAAGCACAAACCCCCATGGTTCCAGGGGCCGAGTGCATGAGGGCAGGAGCAGTGCAGGTTACTATCACTCCTGCGTACAACCGGGTTTCAAATGCCCGAGTGCCCCTACAGGGCATAGCGGGTGACTTGGAAGGCTGGGCCCCTGAAGTCTGTGCTAGAAGTGGCTGCACGGGAAGGGAGGCGGGGGCGGGGCTGGTGAGCAACTGTGCCTTGCTGGGACTCGTGCTTGGCCAGTCTCTCCTTGTAATCAAACCCCACAGCACAGGAGTCCTGCCTCTCGGACTGAACACCAAATCTGCCTCCGAAACCAGTCTTATAATCTGGAAATCCACAAGCAACAGTGGAGAAAACAACCGAGAGAGGAAACACAGTTCGGTTAGAATCATAGGAGCATCTGCAGGAATCACGTACATCGTTGAGAGAAAGCAAGAGCTCTGCCAGGCTCGGGGGCCGCAGAGCCAAATCCTGGGCTCACACACAGTTAAAATTAGGCTCACAGGTTAGAGAACAAACTCAAAATCTGAACACTTCAGCCAGGATCTGAGAACAGGTTAGGAACCATTATCTGAAATAACTCGGGAAAGCCACTCCATGCTTTGAGGTTTCTTTCTAGGGTCCTACCCGCGCTGCAGACAAGAGAACGCGCCTCTGTGCAAGTGAAGAAAGAGACACGTGATACACAAAGTTACTACACAGCAATGCGTTATCAGCCCCACGTCCAACTGTGCTGGCTGAAGGGACGGGTGTGAGTCTGGGTCACACTCAGAGGTCTCTCGCCCCCACATTCCACTTTCCCAGGGATGCGGTTCCCTCGTGATGAGAACACACCTCCGGGTAGAGAGGAAGTGGTCCCTCCACAAACTGTGGCCCACTTTCACGGACTGGGAACACTGTCGCCCCTTTGGCCGCCCCGTGAGGGCAGGAAACAGCATCCTCAGAGCTGCTGCAGACAGTGGCCGGTGCTTTGGAAGCACGGGTGAACACGGGTGCCTTCTCGTGGGCTGCTCTCCCACGGGAGGGGAGGGTCCCTTACTGCTCTAGCAGAAGAGCTGTCTCAAAAATGTGGAAGGGGTAGGACAACCTCAAACAGTAAAGACAGAACAACACTGCTACAGAAATACAGCAATACACGGCACAGTAATGGCCTGTCAATGAAAACAAACTTCTGACATGATCTCCAATATGAGAGTCAAACGAAGGTACCTTTCTGGGATTCGTGCAGCTGCAACTTCTCCTGGTGATCCCAGCCAAGGGCACATTTGTCCTGTCTGTCCGTCTGCACGCCAAATTTTCCTCCAAACCCTTTCGCATAGTCTACATGGACAAAAAAGGGCCACGATCTAGTATTAATGGGTAGCCTGGGTAACAGAGAGAAAGCATGGTTTTCAACGCAGGTAAATATACACAATTCGCTAAATCCATCCTCTCTCTCTCAGATCTTTGGTAAAACTTTAGGTAAGATTCATTAAGAGGAGTTCCTCGGAGAATGTCTGGAAAATAACCTCATCTGTAACCTCAGTGTGGTGAATTAACACAGAGAGGACCCCACAGAAGAACCTCCAAGGGTTGCAGCTTAACCAGCCCCCAGGAGTCCTCATGGTCCCACCACTTACACACGTAGACATGTGACACTATTATTACAAGCAGCAATGCAGGGGTGTTAAAGCCAAAAAAAAAGTGTAAAGATTCGATCTCTCATGTATCAGCTGTGTTTCTGGCTTTGCTGTTTTAAAGTTGACGACTTATTTAAGAGACGGCTACTTTGAGGGTTGCTGGCTAAGTTTCGTTTCTCCACTGCTCTCGGGTTGACACCTATCCCATTAATGGCTGCTGGCAAGAGAGTCGGATAAAACAGAAGGCACCTTTCTGAGACTCGTGCTTCTCCGTTTTGCCTTGATACTCAAAGCCGACAGCACTTTTATCAACCTTGTCCTTGTCAATACCATACTTGCCACCAAAGCCTCTGGAGTAATCTGAAAACAAGAAAGGTACTGTTTACAGGCCAGCAACAAAACCAGTCAGCATGCTGCGGATTTTAGCGGGCTTTAAGAAAGGACTTTTAGCGCTCAAAAAAGAAAAAGTACAAACCAAAAATCTTTTAGGCTCACTGTAAGATCACTGATACAGAAAATAATTTAAAAGTATTATTTATATGTAATAATACAAATATGAAGAGAGTAAATATAGCAGATTGATAATTGTAGCATCTTTCCTTCATTCCAAAAGACAGCATGAAACGACAGTTCATTATAAAGCTGCTAGATCAGGATCAGCCAGAGCAGCGAGCTTTTACAGGTCTCTCTGCTTAAGGGACTAACGCAAGGAGAGGTGTGCCGGGGGTACCTTCAAAGACACAGGATAAACCCGGAGCACCTTCCAGAAACATCAGTTCTCCTCAAAGCTAAGTCATTTAACTAGTTATTTTTGCAGTAAAGTGTGATTCCATCGTGGACACATTCATCAAACAGAATGCCGAGATCAAACCCTCTCATCAAGGGCATCTTGGGGAGAAAGTCGGAGCAGCACTGAACAGGATCCAACAGCAGGTCCTGACTAGCAGGGTGCGTACTGGGCAGAGAGCACAGGTTTATTCCAAGTAGAGAGAAGGCAGAGTTTACAGTGACCCTGTAGAGCGAGTGAGGCTGCACACCCCAGAGCCGGGAGAACAGCCTCGAGGCGGCAGACAGGCCCAGTGTAACAGAAGTGACACCCGCAGCAAATGGAGGGCTGAAGGGCTGGCCCCGGGGCGTAGCGGTTAAGTGCACGCGCTCCACTGCTGGCGGCCCAGGTTCAGATCCCGGGTGCCACCAATGCACCGCTTGTCAGGCCATGCTGTGGCAGCATCCCATATAAAGTAGAGGAAGATGGGCACAGATGTTAGCCCAGGGCCAGTCTTCCTCAGCAAAAAGAGGAGGATTGGCATGGATGTTAGCTCAGGGCTGATCTTCCTCACAATAAAAAAAAAAAAGGAGGGCTGACCTGGCCACCGCCCTGTCTCCTCGGGAAAACACCAGGCCAGCGGTGTTTCCAGTCATGGGTTTTGGTTTTGTTTTTTAAAGAAATCTGGGGTTTTTTAAATACGTGAGCTCTCAGTTTTTATATGTTGGCAATTATTTTAAAAAATTTAAATGTACAGGCGAAACAAAACAAACAATGCAGAAGAACCAACAATGCACAACCTCTGCAGAATGGCGCTGAATCTTTAAGATAACCTCCATATACAGCCCCTCACTGGACGAAGGGTGGCAGCTCATCGGTGACATAGCATGTCATAGTGAAGGAAAAAATCAACATGGCTTCTAAGGACAATTTGGCAATTTATCAAGATTTTAAATACAATGTCCTCTGACCCAGTAATTACACTTCTAGGAATTTATTCTTTTGAATAATCACTTCTGTATATAAGATTAAGGGATAAGAATATTCACTGCAGTTGACTTTTAACATCAAAAAGTGAAAACTTAAATTGCACATCCCAAAGAGGAATGGTTAAAGAGACTATAGGCTCTTCACATCACGAAGGACTGAGCACTCATGAAGAACACGACAAACCCCTTACACTGACATGAAAAGAACAAGTACGTCCAAACATTTTAAGTTAAAAAGAAAATTGTATAAATATAAATCAACCCGATTTGCACCAAGGGAGAAAATGCCCTGATGTTTATGCCCGTAAACGCGTGAGAAACGACGGCGAAGGGGCTCCCCACGCTGTGAACATGGGGTGCTCCTGACGGGCTGCAAGGCGCCACCGCAGGCGGACCTTTCTGCGACTCGTGCTTCTCCGTCTTGCCCTGGTAGTCGAAGCCCACGGCGCTCCTGTCCACGCGGTCGGCCTGCACACCATACTTGCCGCCAAAACCACTCGAGTAGTCTGGGGAGACAGGGCAGCAGTCGGTGAAGGTGGCTGATGACAGACTAACCCGTCGCTTTGTCTTTTAAACTAAGACAAAAACGATTCGGGGGTCACGACTCACCAAGAGATCAAGCACACGTTCTAAAATACACAAGCCACCCACTGTCACACACAGGTGACGCTGGACTCAGTTTACAACGACCCTTCCAACTGTTAGAGGGCACTGCTTTCACGATGGCAGACAGGAACCGTGTTCCCACTTTGGAAATTGACCGTTCAGATAAAGGTCGCGAATAAAGAAAGCTACGCAGCTAAAAACCCGTTCCAGAAAAGACCCCACCCCTCCAGCACGTCCACGCCAGGTGGAACGGGGCCCTCAAGTGCTCCCGGACCGAGTGCGCAATCCCTTCGTCATCTGATGACAAGCAAGAGGCAGAGGCAAACAAATTTACAAAAAATACAAGTGCTTTGAAGAAGTGACAGCTTTCATTTTACAAAAAAGGCTTTTTGAGAGCCAGCCCTGATGACCTAGTGGTTAAAGCTCTGCCTCAGTGGCCTGGGTTCAGTTCCCAGGCGTGGAACCACACCACTTGTCTGTCAGTAGCCGTGCTGTGGTGGCAGCTCACACAGAAGAACTAGAAGGACTCACAACTAGAGTATACAACTATGTCCTGGGGCCTTGGGGAGGGAAAAAAATGTACTCCTTAAAAAAAGGCTTCATGAGACTAGCATGACTTAGTAAAGATTAGGTGACACCATGTTAAAGATCGCAGGTGCACAATGAAAACATCAATAATGTAAGGGCTCTAGTTTCTATCCTTGAGGGGAGTTAGCTTTGCCAGCAAAGTCAGTGAGCTAGCTTTTCCGGGGGCAATGCTGCCCAGATGGAGGGAAGGCAGCTTCTGCTGCAATGGGGGAGGCACCACGAGATGCCAGGGCTTCATGTGCTGCGAGATGGGGACCACACTGTCACACGACACCCAGATGACGCAGACACCAAAAGTGGAGAGCAGAGTCCCCCCACGGCAACAGCACCTCCCCAAGGAAGAGGCCTCAGCGCCCCCGTCTTCCTCCCCGTCCCAGCCAGGCGGGCTGCCTTCCCGTCCACGTCCACATCTTCTGCAGCTCACCTTTCTGTGAGGCGTGCTTCTCTGTCTTGCCCTGGTACTCGAAGCCCACAGCAGACTGCATGACAACAGAAAGGGGACATGGAACGTGAAAAGCCTCCAGAAGTTCATCCGAGGCACAATACATATGAAATCTCTAAAAACACGAACCATGGTCTTTTTTGACCTTTGATTTCCTAAGCCAAGTGCAGGTCTGAGTAACGCCCAGAGCTGTGGGGTCTGACGTTCCACGCCATAAAATGTTCAACATGGGCCGGCCCCGTGGCTTAGTGATTAGGTGCGTGCGCTCTGCTGCTGGCGGCCCGGGTTCGGATCCTGGGCACGCACTGACGCACCGCTTCTCTGGCCATGCTGAGGCCACGTCCCGCATACAGCGACTAGAAGGATGTGCAGCTGTGACATACAACTATCTACCGGGGCTTTGGGAGAAAAATAAATAAATAAATAAAATTTAAAAAAAAAAAAAAACACGTTCAACATGGGCCGGCCCTGTGGCTTAGCGGTTAAGTGCGCGTGCTCTGCTGCTGGTGGCCCGGGTTCGGATCCTGGGCGCGCACCGATGCACTGCTTCTCTGGCCACGCTGAGGCCACGTCCCACATACAGCGACTAGAAGGATGTGCAGCTATGACATACAACTATCTACTGGGGCTTTGGGGGGAAAAAAAAAAAAAGGAGGAGGATTGGCAACAGATGTTAGCTCAGAGCCAGTCTTCCTCAGCAAAAAGAGGAGGATTGGCATCGATGTTAGCTCAGGGCTGATCTTCCTCACACACACACAAAAAAAAAAACATTCAACAAGGCCCAGTGGGCTGCCAAGCCAAGCTGCGCCCGTAGCGGCCCGTCCCCCCAGCAGCCGCCAGTGCACAGAGAGTTCAGATTTCAGGCACACAACGCCACCTCGGGACAGTTCCCTACTGCCACAGAGAAACTCGGTTTTCAAATGAGCTCATTTGAAACACAACGCCAGGAGCAACATGAATGGGCACTGTGGTGGGCCTCATGCACACCCAACCTGGTGTGGGGCGCACAAAGCCCCAGGAATTATCATCATCCCATTTTACAGACAGGTAAATGCGGAACCACCGCTAATATGCAGCAAAGCCAGAAAGTGGACTGAGGTCTAACTACAAAATCCAGAATCTCCACTGCTGTGATACAAAACAAAGGGTGTGAAGGCCCTGAGTCAGGGAATCAGAGGAGAGGCGGAGCCCAGAGCTGCTGGAACAGCATCTGGACACTAAGCCCAGCCCTGGAAATGGGCATGTGTGTGGTGCTCTGCTGATCCTGCTCTGAACATCGCCCCCTCACAGTGACATCCATGCAGGGAGGGTGGATGGAAACGGTCCCCAGTGGCACCTTCTGGGGCAAACCTAAGGCCATCCCTGGTCTATCTGATGAGCAGACACCAACACGGGGATTTCTACAGCAACCAGTGAAAAAGGCTCTCACACTTTTCCGTTCTTGCTCCTTACCCCAGCCAGCCAATCATCTCAGAGCATCTGGGGAGGAGTAGGGGGCCCTGTGAGGTTGGGACACCTGCCCTGAAGTCCCAGAGTCAGAGGCACCTTCGTGTTACCTCGAGAGGACACGGCTGACCGCACCCCAATGTGGCTCTAAGCTCTGATCCCCAGGGAGTGAGCCCCCTGCCCTCCTGGGCCCCAGCTCCTCACGACGCACCACTCACCTGGTCAACTCTGTCCACCTGGACACCAAACTTGCCTCCAAACCCCCGGACGGAGTCAACCTGCGAGCAGTGCTTGGAAAGCTTCGACTGGTACTCATGGCCGACGGCAGACTGGAACAAGTGGAAAACTAAAGCATTAGACGCCCACCAGTCTCTCCACACTGGACTTCCTCCCAGGCAGGATCTAAGAGGGCAGCCCCCTTTCGGTTGGTGAGGTGCTCCTCACTGAAACACACTCAATATGGAAGTCGGCCCAGGGGAGTTCTCTGACCCCCGGGGGGACTGCAATGCCACCACCCCTGGCACAGGTGTTCACTGTGCTCCCTCAGTCTCGGGTTCCCGGGAAGCCACCCAAGAACCCCGGCCGGGGAGGGGGCTTCTGACATGTATGGACCCCGAGGCCAATCCCCGCCCAGAAACCAGGGCGAGCCGCCTGCAACACGACTCCTGAGATCTGTTTACAGGAAGACTGTTGGCAGTACGGTTACTCTGCTGAAGTGAGGCATTTTCACAGCACACGACCCAGGAATCAGGACAAAACATAGTTATTTTCCTGACAAACTGAAATACAGACACGTGTGCTTTAGTGACAACACATACTCAAAGTCAACATGCACTCAGCGGACACCCCGTCCAGGGTGGAGCAGAGCTGGCCCCACATCGGCTCATTCCAGCTTCACCCACATCCTCATCCCCACTGACAGGGCAGGAAGCAGGTGCAGCCGCCTTCTGCTCAGGTCACGCGGCTGCCGAGCGGTAACCCGCAGGCTTTCCACGCCTTCAGCTGCGGGGTCAGCAAACCACGGCCTGTGGCCTCCACCCGGCACCCCGGCTCTTTGTAAGTAAAGCTTTGGGAACACGGCCACATCTGTTCATTTACGTGTTGTCTAAGGCCACTCCTTGGTGGTGATTCAACCACCAAGCGCAGCAGTTCCCAGAGACCCCACGACCTGCAAAGCTACGATATGTACTACCTGAACTCCGAGCCGCCCCCAGCCCTGCCCAGCCTCACGGGTCCCCACCCTTAGAGCTCAGCATCGGGCTCCCTCATGGGAGTAGACAGTGGTCAGGGACCCCTTCACGGGCACTGAGGACATGTAACATGTGACTGACACGGGACCCAGTGAGGGGTGTGGAGAAGGCACATCCAACCCTTTATTCTTACTCGGGCACCGCCTGCAAGTGCCCCAACCACAGCGGCCTCCTGCAGTAAGGGGCCTGTCAGCGCACCACAGACGCCCTTCCGGTGTGTTTGTCTAGAACTCCACAGAACAACTGGGTTGAGGATCTAACTAACGCAGGGTCAACACCATTCCTGACATTCAAGGGGCAACTCAGTGTCCATTCTGTTCATATCCCAGGAAAAAAGGCAAGAGAGTTTTCAACTCCGGAGCTGTGTTACTTTCTCTTCTTCCCAGGTTTGTCCTGACGTCCGCAGCCAGAGACCGCCCACCTGCGGCCACCAGGATCTCACCCAAAAAATGTCGACAAAGCAACACTCAGGGGCAGAATGCCAAAGGAATTCGCCAGCATGAGTCTTAATCAGAAAGAAGTTTTAAGAAAACTGTTCTAATATATATAGCCCGAGTGACAGCTTGGCAAGTTTTCCAGCTTTTTAATCGAAATGGATTTACCCCCAAAATTGCCCTTGATCTTATATTGACAAAATCACGTTTGGTATTAGACAGTCATCGCTGTGCAGGGCACTGTCCTGAAGCCTGAACGTGCCCTCTGGTTCTAGGATGTGGCCGAGAGGAGGAATGAAGCCTGCAACACACATCATGGCCCCTGAAGAAGGTGCACGGTGCCCAGACAGCAGTGTAGACAGGATCCTGACAGCTGCTGTACCTTCTGCATCCACACTCCTCTCACAAATACACGCTCGCCCAAAATGTGTTTTATTCTGCAAGTCTCTATCGTGTATTCCTCAATTCTTAACACAGAGATCTCACGGTTTTTTCAGTCCCTGGAGAGAACAAGTTACAAGTAACTTAAGGGCTACGTGTTTGGGTTTGGAATCTTAGTTATTTCTTATGAGCGACTGGTCCAATCGTGCTCACATGACCCGACAGTTAAACTTTCCAAATGTGCAGTGAGGCACCGGGAGGAGCGGGAGCTGGCAGCAGCACCACTGGACTCCTCTCTGAGGATAACCACCCTGCTATGCCCAGCTGAGGAGGTGAGAGCTCATTTCCCTGAGCCATCCAGGTACCACCGATGCACCTCCCAGAGCAGCACAGCCTGGCACTCACAAGACACCCCCTGAGCACCTTCGCAGGCCATGCAAGGCACCAGGTGAGGACACAGAGTCCCGGCCCCCAAGGAGCCTCCACAGAAAGGACAGCAGGATGTGGCAGTGGTGACGACAGAGGGAAGCCGAGGGCAGCAGGGAGAAGGCCCGGGGAGAGGTAGCCACAGGCTGGTGGGGCAGGAGGTAGGCTGGTTCATCAAGGACGCTTCCTGGACAAGAAAGGCCTGAGCCCGAGGTGCCAGGAGTGAGGGTCATGACAAAAGGGGCAGTCCCAGCAGCAGCAGAGAAGCCAGAAATGACAACAGGCTTGTTATCAAGCTCTTCCTGGACACAGTTTCATCATTTTCCCCCATGTGTCACTTTTCCAACCCAGAGTCGGGGGCCCAAATTTACAATGAATTTCTCTTGCTTTAACCCCCCCCAATCCTGTGAGCATAGGCTCTGTTTGGGGTGGGAAAGACTTCTACCTACTTGATTCTTCCACTGCCCTGAACACAGCGGGTGTCTGTCTGTCTGTTTGCACTACTAAAAGCCACAGACTTTTTTAGAACCCAAAGATGACTGTGCTCCCCACCTGCCCCATCAAGAAGTCTCAGGAACGACACCGTCATGCTGGGAAAGGTCCTGTCTCTTTCCTGCAGCTTGCCCTTCATCCGACTCCAGCTCCAGACTAACTGTAAACCTGGTCTGGGGAGCCCACAGGCCCCCACATATCTCCTCTGTGGTGACAGGGTGTGGCACACTGGGACACAGCTGTGTCGTCCTAGGACACAGAATCCGACCCAGGCACGAGGGGAACAGGTGTGGAATTACAGAGCAGCACGCGACACCAGCTGATCCTTTTCCTTCAACGCAAAATAAAGGCAAACACCTGTCGGGTCAGAACCAGCTCACGATGCTCAGCCTGGGAAGTGCACCTCCACAGGCACGGCTGCAGAATGTCAAACTCCGCTTCCCTGCAGAAGCATGCAGACACCGCAACCTACTCTGTCTCCTCCCCAGCGGGGGGAGTCAGCCCTCCTGAGCTGATGCCCTCCCCTTCTCTTAAGGTGGAGAAGAGCTCAAGTACCGTCAAAGGCTGATACACTTGGTCACCACCTCCCACCATCAGGGACTTGGACGTCTAAATTCTATCAGTGACAGCTCACAAGAGGGCCACCCACAGCTCTTAAATAGAGTGAGTGCTCCCCCGCCCGTGCCAGGCTACTCTCTGAAGGTCACTGAACGCATGAGGGGCGTCAGCACGCCTGTGGGCTGAATTCTCACCCGTGCCGTGAAACTCGGGGCCCAGACTGGATTCTGGCCTGCAGATTGGTGCAACTGGCCGCACAGTGAACCGCGGGCAGTGGTGATGACACCTGTGGTCAAGACGCTTCTGGAGTTCTGTCCTGGTCACAGAGCTGGCCTGTGGGAGCCCATCTCCCCCTCTGGGCCTCCCTATACATCACCCACTCTCCAGCAACTCTGAGAATCTTAGAAGAGCTTCTCGAAAGCAAGAGCACTTTACGAGTAAGGTCAATCGACAGCGGATTACTTTTGGCAAATCGCATCCTCAACAAATTGAGTCAGGACTCTTAATCTGCGGAAAAGGTCTCAGTGCCTACTCTGCCAGCCACGCCAGAGGTCAAAGCACGACACTGGCCGCACGGTGTCGTCCACCCACCTTGTCCATTCTGTCCTGCTCCACGCCAAACTTCCCTCCATAACCGTGGGAGGCTTTTGGTCCTGTTTCAAGCTCCTTCTCCTTAAGGGTCTGGTGCTCTTGAAAAACATTCTCTCTCAGCTTGTGTATGCTTGAAGGGAAGAGAGGAATAGGAACAAATCGATAACATGGACGAGCATCCCCTCCTTCTAGGGGGACAAATCAGCACAGGTGACGTTATCTTTGCAAATCTGCAAGGTTCGTTATCTGGTGCCTCCCAAGCATGACTACCACAGTGAGGGAACAGGAGGGCCCCCGGTCAGCGAGGATGCCGCCATGGTGAGGGAATTAGAGGACACGCTCTGAAGCCAGCACAGCCTAAAATAAAAGTCCGGGCACATTTTAAAAGTTCCTTTTATCTACACTTCCTGCCAAGAAAACCAACTACCCCAGAGAAGGTGGTTTCGGAGAGCACCAAGTCAGGAACAGTGACACGCATCACTCACGTCTCCTATTTTGGGCTTTTATGAGACCACAATGCTTGGAACTCAGCCCAAAAGACAATGAGAAAATAACAAAATTATAATAAAATAATAAAATTACGAGGGAGTGTCTAGGCTCTAAGGTGTTCAAAGACATCTCATACGTCAGACACCTCCCACCTGCAGAAATAAGAGCTGAGGTGACGGTGTTCCTCGAGGAAGACCACAACATTGAAAGTAGACTCTCTAGAACTGTCAGTACATAAACCATTTGCAATGGGAGTTTTTAAGTTACTGAGCACATGTCTATACACATACACAAACACATACATAAATACACACATCGTTTCTCACACTTATCGACTGTATAAACAGCAGGTCACATAAAACAAACGCAATTCCGACACACGAAGGCATCACATGGGTGAATCAGAGGTCAGTGTTCCCTGCCTCAATTATTTCTTCATTCTTCAAAACATCATTTTCACACCAATATTAATAGTCTCTGGCGCCGGCCCAGTGGCGTAGTGGTTAAGTTCTCGAGCTCTGCTTCGGTGGCCTGGGGTTCGCAGGTTCAGATCCTGGGTGCAGACCCACACACCCCTCATCAAGCCATGCTGTGGCAGCATCCCACATACAAAAAATACAGGAAGACTGGCACAGATGTTAGCTCAGGGACAATCTTCCTCACCAAAAAAAAAAAGAAGAAGAAAAAAGAAAAGAAGTCTCTTACTTGATGTGCTCCTGGTGCCCAGATCCCTGCACAGTTTTGGCCCCCCATCTTTGTTCTTTTTCGCTTACATCATTCTGAAAAGGAAAATAAATGACGAGTAAAGCCCACACTCTGGATTGTAAAACAACCAACCAAGCCAGGGAGTCACCGTCAGGAAAAGTAAAACGCAGATAGGCGGTGACTCATACCACAAAGTCGGGGTCGGTTTCCCAGTCATCGGCTCCCCCGTCGTCCTGGCTGAGGGACACGGTGTGGCCGGCCGAAGCTTTCCACATCTGAAAGAGCAGCTCAGGGTTAGGAGCCCTGGGAGAGCCGTTCGCAGGGGCCCCAGAGAAGCTCCTTCCACCGCAAACCCACACCAGCTCTAAGACAGCACGGGAGGCCGGGAGCTGCGTGCCCCACCAGCCATTCGCAGCCCTGTGCTGGCAGGACAGCAGAGGAACAAGAGAGGTAATGCTACTTTCTAACACTACTCTCAAACAGCGTCAGAAACACACCAGGAACACTCTGGCTTCAACTCAAGGGAGAAAGTTCTCTGGAAGATAAAAAAGTCACACGTGCACTTACCTCACTGGTTGGGAACACAGCCCTGTTCCACAGTCTTACGACACCAGTGCTGCCCAAACAAATAAGCATCCCTTTTGGGTTGCCCAACACTGTGAATGGACTAAATGTCGCCAACGGTAAATTTTACGTCACATATTTTTTATCACAATTTTAACAAAAAGAGCATCCATTTTGATTTCAAGTACTTACTGGAAATGTAACAGTGATTTCTCTTAACTCAGATGCTGACAATTTAAATAAAAGTTTCAGGTAATTTATTAGAGGGTTGCTTTGCCATCAATTTGGGGAAACAGCATATAAAATGCCAACGTTTCCTGTATTAGGCAAGCTGAGGACGGGCTGTCACCTCTCTTCCTCGGCACTTTAAGATGATAAGGTTTTTATCCAGCATAGAGAACAATGAAACAGCTGCAGATGCGAACCAGATAATTCTTTTCGTTAACTGCAAAGGTAAAATCTAAGCTTTAAGGCTTTCAAAAGAAAACCATGTATGAAAAGAATTGACACATTTTCCACAAAAGTACTAATAAAACTTCACATAGGCCAGGAAGCAACTGAAAGACCATTTTAATTCAATCAACTGGAAGCTCCATCCAGGGGTCTGAACTGAGGATGCCCAACTCATGCCTTCTGTGGCTTGAATGAAGACAGGACAAAAGCCTTCGCAAGCCTGAGGATCTCCCATCTAGGTCCATCCTCCAGCGCTGCTGGGTCTCAAGTCCAGACGCAAGGTGGTGGCGAGGGGCGCATCAGGGCACAGTGCTCCCAAGTGTCCAGATGGGACTCCCGCTGCTGACTTCAGCAGACAGGGAACTGTCTGCTGCCAGCCAGGGCAGGACCAACAACGCCCCTTCAAGGCCACCTCGAAACTCGTTCCCCATCCCAAAGCACGGCAAGAATGTCCCAGATGTAATCTGCTATTGACACAATCTTAGAGAGCAAACAGACGAAAACCTCAGCCCTGGAAGGCACAACCAGATACTCTCGTCCCAATGCGCCCATTTCCGTGAAGAAACAGCTGTAACCCGGAAGTCAAATCATCTGCCCAGTCTCTGCCTCCCCCAGTCAAGTTTGCCCCACGGCACCACACTGTCCTAGACGAGGGCTGCCCATCTGCGGGACTTCAGCTGCCTGCAGCTCCAACCACTGAGAAAACTGGTCAGACAAAAGGGCCTACTAGGCTAACCTTAACCCAAGGCAAAGGGGAAAGCAGCCGTCTTCGCCTGCTACTTTTTCAGACTCATCAGGAAAACATTAGCAGAGGCCAATCTCGCCGATCTTTCTGGAAGCCTGCTTCACTGGTGGGCAGGGCGAGCACTTCTCTGTGCTCCATTACATTCGCCTAGTGGCTCCTCCCACCTTCCACAGAACAGGTACAAGAGGCCAGATCACTCCCCTGGGACGACAGGGATCCTTCCTGTTCTTCCACTCCAGAGTTTTCTGGAAGCCCCTCCTCTTTCTAAACCACAGGCAACACTAGAAACTTGACTTCAGTTTTTAAACAAGGAAATTTCCTCCCGGAAAATTACTGTCCCTATCTCTGCAAACTCAGCGGGAAGACACTCCCTCCTTCTCCTGATAAAGGATTTACCCTGACCAGCTAAGGGAAGAGAATACAGAATGTTCACAATGCACAAACCTTCTTCCTGGTTGAAGAGAAAAGGCCGTTCACAAAACTCTGCTGAAAACACAGTAATCCGATGAGGAGTTTCCAGGCATTTGGGAATGACTCTGTCTGTGAAGAGATTAAAGGTAAAAAGTTCAGAAGGATGTCTGTTGACAGGCACTCTGCGCAAATCCTTATGTGCGGAAAGCCTTTGAGAATCTCTCTGAAATCCTCCCAACACGACAGGGTTTCGTAAGGGACTCTGAAAAGAGGATGGAGAGATTTGCATTTTACTAACCAAAAAGCTCAACCGATTTTCAGACACATGGAGAAACCACAAAAATAAGAAGTGTCTAAAGATTCATAACTGTATGAAGTTTCTTCTTAATGCAAACAGACACGATGGCCTCGACTGCTGGTATACGTTTTCTGTTTGCTGTAATTCTCATGGATGTTCATTTTTTGTTCATTCTAATTTATGACATTGCTAAAAATAATAAAATTCTCTTACCGTGAGTTTCTTAAAAAAATAATATAAGAAAAACACTCCCTGAAGGGATCAGGATGTGGCTGGGAGGAAAACCAGCACGATGACGGCTACGGGGAATTGAAGTGGGCCCACTCAGGGAGCAGAGCAGAAACAGGCTGCATTTCTAATGCACAGACCAGGTTACTGCCCGAGATCCAGACTCCGATTCCCCAAAACCAACTCACCACCTTTTCCCTGAGCCTATACAACAGCCTCGACTGGTCACCGCACTGCTCGACTTACAGATCAGATGAATAAAATGCCCTTGTTCCTAGTATGAATAAAATGCCCCTGTCCCCTAGGAACAAGCCGGTCACAGGCACGAGCCACTCACTTCAGCGTGCAGCTTGTCACGCATTAGGAACCAGAGGGAAAATGCTTTGCTAGCCTCCCCCATACAGACCTGCCTCAACTTACAATGGGGTTCCGTCCGATAAACCCATTGTAAGTTGAAAACATCCTAAGTCAAAAAGGCATTTAATACACCTAACCTCCTGAACATCCTAGCTTAGCCTAACCTACCTTAAATGGGCTCAGAACACTTACATTAGCCTACAGTTGGGCAAAATCATCTCACACAAAGCCTATTTTTAAAGGGTTGTACATCTCACGTAACTGATTGAATATTGCACTGAGAGTAAAAAACGGAATGGCTGGATGGGTACAGAATGGTGGTAAGCGTATGGGTTGTTCACCCTCGTGATCGCTGACTGGGAGCTGTGGCTCCAGCACCATGAGAGAATTTCCTACCATATATCACTAGCCCAGGAAAAGACCAAAATTCACAATTCGAAGTACAGTTTCTATTGGATGCTTATCGCATTCGTGCCATCATACGAAAACCTCTAAGTCGAATGAACCATCGTACGTTGGGGACCATCCGGGCTCAATTTCCTATCCAGTTCCTGACCCTACTAGTCACTCCCCCTCTCCCCAGGCCCTTTAGGAAATCCTAACTTCCGTGGGTTGCTTAGTACATTCTGGGGACTGCAGTTACTCCTGTAATCAGCAAGCATCTATAAAAATCGACCCAAGGGCAGCTAGTGATTGCCTCAAATCTACAATAATTTATTGCCCTCCCAATATTTTAAATCAAAAGAAAATCACAAATATAACTGTTTGAAAAATTAAAAGCTTGGGTATTTTGAGGGGGGGATCCAAAGATAATGCCTCTGGACCTCTGCCTCACATCACACACAAAATTAACAAAAAAATGGATCGAAGACCTAAATGTCTGAGCTAAAACTATTAGCCTCTTAGAAGAAAACACAGGTATAGATTTTCATAACCTTGAGTTTGGCTATAGTTCTTAGACGTGAGACCAAAAGGACAAGGAGGAGGAAAAAAATAGAGAAATTGGACAAAATTTAAAACCTTCAGCTTCAAAGGATACCATCAAGAAAGCGAAGACAATTCACAGAATGAGAGAAACTATTTTCTTTTTTTTTTTTTATAATTTTATTTATTTTTCCCCCAAAGCCCCAGTAGATAGTTGTATGTCATAGTTGCACATTTTTCTAGTTGCTGTATGTGGGACGCGGCCTCAGCATGGCCGGAGAAGCAGTGCGTCTGTGCGCGCCCAGGATCCGAACCCGGGCCGCCTGCATCGGAGCGCACGCACTTAACCACTAAGCCACGGGGCCGGCCCGTGAGAAACTATTTTCAAATCATATATCCAGAATAAAGAACTCTTACAAGTCAATAATAAAAAGGACAATTAACCACAGTTTAAAATGGGCGAAGACTCTGAACAGACATTTCTCCAAAGACACACAAATGGCTAATAAGCTCATGTAAAGATACTCAGTATCATTAACCATCAAGGAAACGCAAATCAAAACCACAATGAGGGGCAGGCCCTGCGGCGCAGTAGTTAAGTTCACGCACTCCACTTCCGAGGCCCGGGGTTCACAGGTTTGCATCCTGGGCCCAGACCTATGCACCACTAATTAAGCCACGCTGTGGCAGGCGTCCCACATATAAAGTAGAGAAAGATGGCCACGGATGTTAGCCCAGGGCCAATCTTCCTCAGCAAAGAGAGGAGGATTGGCAACAGATGTTAGCTCAGGGCTGATCTTCCTCACACACACACACACAAAAAAACCACAATGGAATACCACCCCATGTGTTTGAGGATGGCTAAAATCAGACAGACAGACAATAACAAGTTTGGCGAGGGTTTGGAAAAATCAGAACCTTCTTATACTGTTGGAATGTAAAATGAAAACAGTCTGGCAGTTCCTCAAAAGGTTAAACAGAGTTACCGTACGACCCAGCAATTCCACTCCTAGGTACGCACCCAAGAGAACCGAAAACTTAGGTCCACACAAAAACTTGTACATGAATGTTCACAGCAGCATTCTTCATAATAGCCAAAAAGTGAAAACAACCCAAATGTAAGATGTGCTTTCTCCACACAGTGGAATATTATTCAGCAATAAAAAGGAGTGAGGTCCTGACACACGCTACAACATGGATGACTCTTGAAAACATCATGCTCAGTGAAAGAAGCCAGACACAAAAGACCGTATATTATACAGTCTCATTTATAGGAAATGTCCACAACTGGCAAATCTAGAGACAAAAGTAGATCAGAAGGGGCCAGCCCGGTGGCGTAGCGGTTAAGTGCAAGCGCTCCACTTTGGCAGCCCAGGGTTCGCAGGTTCGGATCCCAGGCGCGCACTGATGCACCGCTTGTCAAGCCATGCTGCGGCGGCATCCCATGTAAAATAGAGGAAGATGAGCACAGATGTTAGCTCAGGGCCAATCTTCCTCACACACACACACAAAAAAAAGATCAGTGGCTGCCTAGTGTTGGGGGGAGGGGGTAACAGTGTTTCTTATGAGATGATGAAATTAATCTAAAACTGATTGTGGTGAAGGTTGCTCACTAAATGGTTGGAAATTCTAAAATCTAGGGAATTGTATCCTTTAAATGGGTGAACTGTATGGTACGTGAATCATATCTCAATAAAGTTGTTACCAAAAGATACTGTTCAAAAAAAAGATAAGGTAGGGCTGGCCCCGTGGCTTGGCGGTTGGGTGCGCGAGCTCTGCTGCTGGCAGCCCGGGTTCGGATCCCGGGTACGCACCAACGCACCACTTCTCCAGCCATGCTGAGGCCGCATCCTACATACAGCAACTAGAAGGATGTGCAGCTATGACATAGAACTATCTACTGGGGCTTTGGGGGAAAAAAAAAAAAGAGGAGGATTGGCAATAGATGTTAGCTCAGAGCCGGTCTTCCTCAGCAAAAAGAGGAGGATTGGCATGGATGTTAGCTCAGGGCTGATCTTCCTCACAAAAAAAAAAAAAGATAACGCCTCTATCCAGCACCACTAATAGTAAACCTTCGTTGCAAATGTCACACGTACCAATCAACTCACAAGTGTGAGGTCATCTTGCACTGCCGTAAAAACAGAGTGAAAAACTCCTCCATAGGAGAGTGTTTGAAATGATAAAACCCCCCATGCAGAACTAGCTTTCCATTCCCCTCTCTCTGCAGTGGAGCAGAAAACCAGGGAGAACACAAAGCCATCTGAGGCCCACTCCCTACACCACGATTACTCAGAGGAAACCCCGCCCACCCCTGTCTGGGCACACTCACTCAGTTTACTAAAAGCACTTGCTTGCACACTGACAAAAGGGAAGGACCAGAGCTCTGATAGGACCCTGAGCCAGCTCCCGGCTGCCCCAGGACACTGGCAGACTGCATGAGGCAGTACCCGGCACTCACAATGACTCACTCACTCAACCATGCCCCTTCTGAGCACCTACTGCACAGCACCGACCAAAGGTCTGAATCACCAATTACGTTCACTTAAAAGTGTTTTAAGAATAAGTCCAACAAAATGCTTCCACTACAAGTCATCTAGGGGGTGGGGGTAACTTCCAGTTACTGGTGAACAGAGTATCAAAAAGGACTCTGCACCCCCTTGGCTCCTTCTTCTAGAGTGTCTCAAAGTCGCCTTTAGGATGCTTCTTCGCTCCTTGAGGATCTGGGAGCACTTTTCCAACCAGGGAAGAGAGAGACAGGATGGCCTCCATGCAGTGGGGCAGGGACTCCTCCCCCCGCGGCCAGACACAGGGAGCAGGGCCCACCGCCAGCGCCCTTCCCAGCCCTCGGCCAGCCGGGGGCCAGGCTGAAATCACGCGATCAGGACCTGGGGGATTAACCGGACACAGCACCGTGGGGCCAGTCGACCCTGAGCTCAGGCGAGCATCACGGGGAGGGAGCGCTCACTGGGGCCGCCGCCAGAGCTGCGTTCAGCGGAAGATGGACTCCTCCCCAACAGGCCCGACACGTCCACACAGCGGCGGAGGAAGCCCTGCACTCTCCCCACCCGAGACCTCCAGCGGGGATCAAGCTCCCGCTGCAATATTCAGGCGATCCAAATCAAAGAAACAGAGAACCCAGAAGCACCTTTCTGGTGATTTCCAAAACACCGAGAGGAGGGGCTGCTCCAAATAGAGAGCCTCTCAGCCGCCTGCAGCTGCGCGTGTCGCTGCATTTCCATTGACCCGATTGCAAAACCTGCCGGGAGGTGCGGGCCAGGTGCGGGCGCAGGAGCCGGGCTACAAGGCCCCGCCCGGGCGCCAGGGACAGCCCCTCTCCTACCTCGACCCCTCGTACTCCTAGACTCTCCCCCTCGGCCCTGCACCCTCTTCCCCTAAACCCCCGATGCCGACCCCCTCCCCGCAGGGCCCCTCTCCTACCTCAACCCCAGCGCACCCCCAACCCCTCCCCCTCGGCCCTGCATCCCCCTCCCCTAAGGCCCTGGGCCCCGACCTCCTTCCCCTAGATCCCTGACCTCCTCCCCCCAAGGCACCTGGCCCCCCTCTGATCCTCGGCCCTCCACCTCCTTCCCCTAACCCCCCGATCCCGACCCCCTCCCCGCAGGGCCCCTCTCCTACTTCGCCCCCATCCGACCCTCGGCCCTCCGCCGTCTTCCCCTAGTCCCCTGGGTCCCGGGCAGCCCCCTGAGACTCCAGACCCTCTCCCCGTCTGCTCCCCTCCTCTCCCTCCTGCCCGCAGCCCCGGCCCCTCCCGCTGGAACCCCTGACCCCTCAGACCTGCCCCCTCCTCCCCGCCCCCCGCAGGCCCCAGCCCCGCCGCCTCAGCCCCGGCCCGCACCTCCCGGCCCCCCTAACCTCGGCCCCCGGCCCTCCCCCCCCGGCCCTCCCCGCGGCCCCCGCCCCCCCCGCCCGGGGAACCCTCCCCCGCGCCCGCCCCGAAACCGCGAGCGGAAGAGCGGCTAGACCGCCGCGGCCGCCGCTTCCTTCCCGTTTCGGGGCCCGGGGGCGCCCCGGGAGCGAGCGGGGGGGCCGGCCCTGCCCGCCCGGCGGAAGCCGCGCTCGCTCACCGCCGCCTGGGTCGGTCCGGGCCGCCTCAGCTCTGCCCCACCGCGCCCGCCGCTTCCAGGCGCCCGGCTCCACTTCCGGTTCCGCGGGCGGGGGCGGGGCCGCATCCGGGTCCCGCCGAGGCCCCGCCCCCCCCCGGCACGCCCCGCCCCGCCCCGTCAGCGGCCGCGGGAGCTCCGGGAGAGCGCGCGGTGGGAGCGGCGTCGAGCCCGGGCTGCCTGAATCCCCGCCCCCTGCCGCCTCCCTCGCCCACGTGCACGGGCAGCGCCCACTGCCCACCGCCAGCGCAGGCGCGAGCTCTGCCGGGGAGCGAGCCTGCAAAGCCCGCCTAGACAGAACGCATTCGCATATACATACACAGATGGACGGAGCGCCCACCGTGTGCGGGCGACAGTGTGCCGAGATGCAGACGATCCGAGGTGGTACTCCAGGATTCATAGCGCGGCCCGGGGTGAGAAAGGAAAGTGAGCCAGGCCTGTGGCCAGTGCCAGGCGCTTGAGCCATGAGGACTAGGAGAGGTGACTGTGACGGCCAGTCAACTGGACGGACGAGCGTCTTCATCATCCACCCGTCCATCCCTCCATCTATCACCCACACGTCTATCCATCCTTCCATTCTCCGTCCATCCATCCGTCATCCATCACCCACACATCTATCCATCCATCCATCATCATCCATCCATCATCCATCACCCACACATCCATAAATCCATCCACCATCCATCTTCTCCACCCAGCCTCCATTCATCCATCCATCCATCCACCCACCCATCATCTATTCATTCATCCAGCAACCATCCATCCTTCCATCATACATACATACATACATCACCCACACATCTATCCATCCATCCATTCTCCATCCACCCATCACCTATCCCTCTATCCATCACCCACGCATACGTACATCCATCCATCATCCATTCATCCACCCAAACATCCATCCATCCATCCATTCATCATCCATCCATCCTTCCATCCAGAGAATGCCAGATATGCATCAGAGATAGAAGGTCATGGGGGGCAGCGCAGTGGCGTAGTGGTTAAATTCACACGCTCTGCTTCATCAGCCCAGGGTTCGCAAGTTCAGATCCTGGGTGCAGAGCTACCCACCACTCATCAAGCCATGCTGTGGTGGCATCCCACATACAGAATAGAGGAAGATTGGCACATATGTTAGCTCAGCAACAATCTTCCTCAAGCAAAAAGAGGAAGATTGGCAACAGATGTTAACTCAGGGCCAATCTTCCTTACCAAAAAAAAGGAAAAAGAAAGAAAGAAAGAAAGAAAGTCAGCAGAATAAACATGGACATTGCCTTCAGGGACCTTGCAGCCTAGAAGGAGAATCAGGCATTAATCACAGAGATATATAATTAGGAAACAAGATAAATGCTATGAAGAAGTCAAAGGTGTCATGAAATTAGATTGAGGAAAAGGTGGGACCTGAACTCATCCAGGAGATCAAAAAAGGTTTCTTTGAGCAATTAACATTTGTGCCAAGATATGAAGGCCAAATACAAGTAAACAAGATAAGGAGGGAAGAATTTTCCAGGTGAGAAAACAGCACGTGCAAAGACCCTGAGATGGGAAAGGTCTCGCCACAGAGGAACTAAGGGATGTTCAGTGTAGCAGAAGTGTGGTGATGAAGCAGGGCAGTGTGGTGGCGTGGGGCCAGGTCATGTAGAGCTTGGCAGGGCACAGCGGGGACCTTGGTCTTTATTCTAAAAGAAATGGGAAGTCCTTGGAGGAAGTTAAGTGGAGGAGAGACATCATGAAGTCTGAATTGTAATGAAATCCCTCTAACTCCTGTGGAGAATGGATGGGAAGAGGGCCAGGGAGGACCTTAGTCCAGCCAATTCAGGCAAACTGGTGGTAGCAGGTAAGATGGAGAGAAGCGAGTAGATACAAGAGACATTTAGAAAGTTAAACTGTCAGGTTTGAGGATGGATTGGGGGTGTGGGGTGGGGAAGGAAATGTCAGGTGTCAAAGGATAATATTTTTAAAAAAGAAAAAATCATGATTTTCATACACGCATAAATGAACACATGTCAAAGATTTTATTTCACTTAATAATGAATGAAGCAATAAGGTGTTACAACTTATTAAGAGGAGAAGTCAAAGAAATGCTGAAACGAATTTGCAAAAACTGGTCTATGCATAGGGCAATAGTCAATTGTGTGTCACTGGACACAGCTAATTTGTGTCTCTATGGACAAGAATTATTAGCATTGCTCTCTGTTTTCTACAAGTTTACTTCTACGTCCGCAGCGGTATGAAATAGTCTAGGCAAAAACAAAGGCACACGTCCCATAGAATGAGATGATTCTCAGAGGCTCCAGCGTTCTGTTGAAAGAATATCCAGTAATCAGTTTCGTCCATTCTAAAGTCTGAAATTTTTCATTACAAAAAGATGACTCCGAGCATCTAAGTAGATGCTGAGATGTGGAAAATGGGCAGAGGTCGGGGAGAGACGCACCAAGATGGAGGGAGGAGAAGAAGAATACGGTTTTGGACTTGGAACATTTAGGGGCCTGTGGCACATCAAGGTGAGGTCCGAGAAGTGATGCTGGAGAGGTGGCTTTTGAGCTGGGGCTTTCAGAGTAAGCAGGATGAAGACATAAAAGGTAGGAAGGTGTCCCAGGAAGAGGGAGAAATTCGAGCAAGGGCACAGAGGGAGGAGAGGAGGGGAACATCGAGGTCGGACACATGGAAGTGTTTTCACGTCTGTCATTACTGCACACAGTGCAGCGCAGTGTGCAGTCAAGTATCAAGCTGGTTGCTGGCTGGACTCAGGGAAGGCTCCCTTTGGTGGCATCTTCCATAGAGGACTTGATTCATCTGAGGACAGGAACAAACGTTGTGCACAGAGGCTCTGGAGGCTGAGGACCTGACTACATATCCCAGCTCCACCATCTACCAGCTGTGTGGCAGTGGACAGTCACTCTGCCTTTCCCAGCCTCGGTCTCCCCATCTGTCAGCTAGCACCTGCACCCCAGAGCTGTAACATGAGGACTGCATGCTGTTTGATGAGCCCAGGGCCTGGCACGCAGGAAGTGCCCAATAAGTGTTGGCCCTTAGTTGGCGGTAACAGGAAGAGAAAGCCCGTGAGGCAGGCAGGCCGGGTAAGGTATGTGCATTTCAGTTAAGCAGAGATGCGGGAGATCAGAGAGGCTGGGTGCCCTACCTCGCCCACACAGCAAGTGGGCGAGACCCCAGTCCTGACCCACACCTGTGGTCTGGGGGAAATGATTCAGAGCATCCTCTTTCACTGGGAAAACTGCAGGTACCTCAGTTGTGCCCCACGTTTCCCCACCTTTCCTTCTCTGACCGCCAGTCCAACTTGCAGAGGCGGGCTCACCCTAGGCTCCAGGGAGCATCCCACGATCCAGGCCTCAGCCAATCAGCACACTGCACTCCTCTAACGCTGATTGGCTCCAGAGAAGGCACGTGGTTCAACCAGGTCCAGTGAGACTTTGCTGAGGCTTCTGGGTGACCCGGAAGTTCCATTCTTTCCGGGAAGTGAGGCCCAGATGAGGGCAGGAGGGAGGCTCAGCCAAGGGCATCGTCTTCCTTGGTGAGGGGAGAGCCCTCAGGAGCAGAGGAGCCGGGACCAGGCGGTGCCTGCTGATCCCCAAGACCAGGTCCTCCTTACCCCCTTCGCTTCTACGAGCCGGCACGTTCCCTGGCCGCCCCTTGCCATGGTCCTAACCAGGAGTCCTAACGGAATACAAAGGGGCCAGTGCGAGAGGCCAGGACGATGAGAGGGGACATCTCTGGGAGGCGCAGGTGACCCAGTTCCTGCACCCGACATACCTGTAGGGCTGTGTGCATTTCCAGTGGCCGCTGTACCAAACTACCATGGTCTAGGATTCAGAACAACCGAAATTTATTCTCTCACAGTCTGGGGGCCAGAAGTCTGAAATCAAGGAGTCGGTAGACCTGCGTCTCTTCTGGACCCTCTGGGGGAGAAAGGTTTCCTGTCTCTTCCAGCTTCTGATGGCTGCCAGCAGTCCTTGGCTTGCGGCTGCATCATCCAGTCGCTGCCTCTGGCTGCACATGGCCTTCTCTTCTCCTCTGTGTGTCTGTCCCAAACTCCCACTGCCTCTCTCTCCAGGGAGAAACGGGATTGCATTTCGTGCACGCCTGGAGAATCCAGGCTAAGCTTCTCAAGTCTTTAACTGGATCACATCTGTTACCATGTGAAGTAATATTCCGGTACAAGGGATTCGGATGTGGACATATCTTTTTGGGGGACACCATTCAGCCCACCACAAAGGCTTATGAAAGCTTTTAATTTATTTTAAAATCAGGAGAAAAAGATTAACATTTAGGTGAAAGAAAATATACATGTTATATGTGTGACGTTACTGTAGTCATCTTAACACCAATGCTGTTGTAAATTGTAATTTTTTCTCCCATGGAGGAAGGAGCCCACAAAGGCAGAAGTGCCCACGGTCCCTGAAAGTCAGAATTCTGATCTGTTCACAAAGAGTCCAAACCCGAAAGCCAGGTGATTAAAACGATTCTGGAGAAGGCTCCAAAGGGAGGTTTCTTGACTGAGTGACTGGAAGACTGAGGGTTTGGAGGTTAAATGGGGCAGTCAGAACTGGAAGTAGGGGAAATAACATCAGGAGACAGCCTGAGGGCACATGGTTTCTGCCCCTCAGGAGAGTGTGTGGCAGAGGCTAGGTGGCCCCGTAGCCATTATAGTACAATGCAATCCTTTTAATACAGGATATTTCATTTTTCCCTCAAAACAGCTTTATAAGTTGAGAGTTATTTTTTAAGAGCATCTTATTGAGATATGATTTACATAAATATAATACACCTACTTAAAGTGTACAGTTCCGTGGTTTTTAGCCTAGCCACAGGGTGGTACAACCGTCACCACAACCTAATTTTAGAACATTGTCATCCCCCGAAGGAAACCCTCCCCATGAGCAGTCAACCCCTGTTCCTCGCTCCCCCCGGCCACCACATCTGCTTTCTCTCCATGAGGTGGGCATGATGGCTTCTGTTTCCCAGATAAGGACAGCCAGCGCTCACTGGGGACTTTCAGCAGGAGGTGGCATGGGCATCTGGGACTCACCCAGACCCCTCCGGCTGCTCTGTGGAGAACAGACTGTGCTTCAGAGTGACTTCCTGGCGAACAGGCAGGGCAGATTTCCCCTTTGACACACAGTTTTAGGAGAGTCTGTCCAGGGACTAGCTAGCCAGGTAGCAATTACAGATACAATGTAAAATTTGAAAAACAAAAAGGATTGCTGTGCTCAAAAACAAGTTGAGTGTCTCTGGACTGAAAGTGAACAGAAACACAGAGTGGTGAGCGGGGCTGAGGCTGCAGGCCTGCTGGGCCGGGGCACACACGCTTGTCACAGAAGGCTGACAAAGCAAATGCAGCTGGGAAGGACAACCCACACAGCCCACGGCCAGGACCCGAGCAGGCCCGCCCCTGCCTTGGGGCCTGGATTGTGTCCGTGTATCCACACACCACACAGTGCGGAACAACTCAGAGTGTGTGGCAGAGACTGGATCCCGCTGCCCTTCTGCTGGACTCACGGGGCCTGTGGCTGCCCAGCTCCGCACCATTTCCCAGCGTCCCTCGGAGGCGGGTGCGGCCAGGTAGCCAGGTTCTCATGATGGAACGTGAGAGGAAATGATATGCACCGCTTTCTGGGCCTGGCCCTAAAACACCCACGTCTTCCCCCTTACTGTGGGCCGGAATGACGACCAAGATGGATCCGTTCCCGTTGCTGCTGAAACAAATCACAACCAAGGTCAGGGCTGAAAAAATGCAGATTTCTTAGAGTTCTGGAGGACAGAAGTCTGAAATCAGTATCATTGGGCCAAAGTCAAGGCCAAAGAGAGACCCTAAGGAAGAATCTGTCACCTTTCTACCCTCTGCAGGCCACCTGCATTCTGCACCTCATGGCCCATCCTTGCATCACTGAAACTTATGTTTCTTTTTATAAAATTTTTTTTTTTGCTTGAGGAAGATTAGCCCTGGGCTAACACCTGTGCCAGTCTTCCTCTATTTTCTATGTGGGACACCCCCACAGCATGGCTGGCGAGTGGTGTAGGTCTGTGCCCCGGATCCGAACCTGCAAACTAGGGCCACCGAAGCGCAGCGCGTGGAACTTAACTACTCGGCCATGGGGCTGGCCATGAAACTTATGCTTTTCTTATCACATCTGCTTCCTCTCTGTGGTGAAATCTCTCACTGCCTTCCTATTATAAAGACACTTGTGATTACATTTAGGACCCAACCAGGTAATCCAGGATAATCTCAAGATCCTTAATCACGTCTGCAGAGTCCGTTTTGCCATATCAGGTGGCATTCACGTGTTCTAGTGATTGGGAAATGGACATCCTCGGGGCCGTTCTTCAGCGAGCCACATCAAGGTGACAGGTGCGACCTAGCAAGCCATGTGCTGAAGAGGGCAGAGCCCGTCAGCCTGAGTCCCTGCGAGACTGAACGGAACAGATGCTCCTTACTATCCTCTCCTCCTCTACCTGACCCAGAACATACACCCTGGCCTGTTGCATGAGACAGAAATAAATTCCTGGGTTTAAGATATCATGTTTGCAGTCAAATTGTTACAGGTGTTTGGCCCACCCTAAAACAGAGAGCTTGGAGACAACTGCAGAACTGGGAGACAGGCAGGGCCACACACTGGAGGAGGAAGAGAAAAAGCAAAACAGAACACTTCCCACTTGTCATAAACCAATGTTACCTCAATAAAATAAATCAATAAATAAAAAGAAAAAATCTTTCTCACTTACAATGAGCCTACAGTGTAAGTCCCAAAGCAAATTTTAAAAACTAACATTAAATAAGAAAGCCAATACAGCGAACAATGAGAACATGAATTATTAAAGTTAAGTTTCATGTTGTAGAACAATAGGAGTATGTATATTTAGGATTTCAAATTGACAAGAAACATTTATAAAATAAGCTCCAAAATTAAGAAATAAAAACAGGCAGTTATTAAAAATTATTAAAATCTTCCACATATGCCATGGACTGAATTGTGTCCCCCCCCAATTTTGTATGTTGAAGCCTGAACCCCCCAGTGTGAAGGTATTTAGAGATGGGGCCTTTGGGAGGTAATTAGGTTTAGATGAGGTCATGAGAGTGGGGCCTTCAAGATGGGATTAGTGTCCTTATAAGAAGAGACACCAGGGAGCATGGTTCCTCTTTCCCTCCATCATGTGAAGACACAGCAAGAAGGCAGCCATCTGCAAGCCAGGAAGAGGGTCCTCACCAGGGAACCAGATGAGCCAGCACCTTGATCTTGGACTTCCCAGTCTCCAGAACTGTGAGAAATCAAGTCCTATTGTTTAAGCCCCCAGTCTATTGTATTTTGTTGTGGCAGCCTGAGCTGACTAATACAACACAAAAAATGTGGGTATTAAAATGAAAAACTCAATAGATAAGGTTAATTCTAGGTTTACATGGTCAAAGAGAAAATTAGTGATTTGGAAGTTATTGCTGAGGAAGACCACAGAATAAGCCACAGATTCAAGCAATGAAAAATAAGATACAGCATATAAGTCACATGGAAGACCACTTGAGACACACCAGTCTGTATTGAACAGGAGTTCCCAAGCAGAGAATAAAAGAAGGGTGGAGCATTGATAACAGGAAGTTGTAGATAAGGAATTTCTGTAAGCAAAGAAAGATGGGAGTATGCCAACCAAAAGTGCTCTCCAATTCCCAGGATAATAAGTAAAAATAAAAATACACCTTGAAACGTTATAGTAAAATGCAAACTCTCAAGGATAAATAGAAAAATCATAAAAGCTACCAGAATGAAGTGACAGATGGTTTGCAAAAGAAGACCTTTACCCCCACTACAGACTTGCTCTCTGCCCAGTGGACGTCAGAAGACAGTGGACTGATACCTTTAGTGGAAACAGTGTTTCCAATGTTACAAGAATGGCCATTGTTATGGATGGAATTGCATCCCTATCCCCCAGCACCTCAGAATGTGACTGTATTTGGAGACAGGGCCTTTACAAAGGTAATTAAACTACATCAGAGGGGTGGGGCCCTGATCCAGTATGACTGGTGTCCTTATAAGAAGAGGAAGAGACACCAGGGATGTGGACTCACAGAGGGACGACCATGTGAGGACACAGGGAGAAGACGGCCGTCTGCACGCCAAGGAGAGGGGCCTCAAGGAAACTAACTCTGTCAACAACTTGATCTTGGAATTTCCAGCCTCCAGGACTGAGCAGAAGTAAACGTCTGTCGTTTTAAGTCACCCAGTCTGCAGTATCTTGCTGGGGCAGCCAAGCTGTCTACCACAGCCCACAGTCTTGGAACCTGAGACTACACTGCTGTGAAGAAGCCCAGTCTAGCCTACAGGTGTGTGAGAGAGGCCACGTGAAAGGGAGCAGCCAGCACTAGCAGCCAGGCACTAGCCTGAGGCCATCTTGGACCATCTAGCCCCAGTGGAGCCATCAGGTGAGTGCCACCACGTGAATGATTCCAGGAAAGACCAGCAGAAGAATCGTCCAGATTACCAACCCACGAAATCAAGAAAAACAATAAATCATTGTTGGTTATCCCCACTAAGTTTTGGGGTGGATTTTTACATAGCAACAGATAAGACACCATAACAGATGGTGACCTTTTAGTGGATTTTGAAATCAATTTCCTGGGGGAAAAAACAACATGAAAGAAAAGAATAGAAAATATGAGTGCATTGCGTACATAAGAGTTCCAAACATCTATTGCTGTGTGATAAACCACATCAAAAGTCAGTGGTGAAAAACCACCACCCTTTTATCAGCACGAGCTGACGATTTCATGGGTCAGAAGTTTGGAAGGGCACAGTGAGGATGGCTTGTCCTTGTTTCCGGTGGAGCCTCAGCCAGGGCATCTCAGATGGTCGGCCATAGCCGGGATGAACTGACTGGGCCATACGTCTGGGGCCTGGTCCTGACTGTCGGGGGAGTTTCTCGTTTCTTCTCCCCATCGTGTCTGCAGGGACTGGAATGTCCAAATCGGCTTCTGCACTTACATGTGTGGCACCTACACTGGGAGGCAGGAGCACCTGGGGACCTCACTCTCCACAGTCTCTGCGTGTCTGTGGGGCTTCCTTACAGCAGGGTGGTCTCAGGGTAGTTGGTCTCCTCACTGGGGGGCTGGTTTCTTTCAGAGCCAGAGTTCCACAAAGCTCAGGCGGAAGCTGCAAGGCTTCTCGTGACCTCACTTCAGAGGTCCCCAAATGTCAAATCTGCCACATTCATTTGGTCAACCAATCACTGAGGCCAGCCCAGGCTTCAGGGGGTCAGACCCACGTCGCCACGGGAGGGGCAGCAAAGAGTCTGCAGTCCTCGTGATGCTTTGTCGTGTGCTGTATTTCATCCAGTCTAAGATGTCATTGCTTGTGAGACACATCCTGCCTTCACGGATACCAAAATGTCACAAAGTGGTCATGATAGAATTGATGAAATGTGGTGTGTACACACTGAGTTGTGGCATAAAATGTTTCCACCGTGGGTGCAGTTAAGGTTCGACACTGGGCTAAATTACTTTCCAAAGTGAGGTCCCAGAAGCGATTTTTCCAGACATCTGAAGACGGAGAGTGTATCACGCAGAGGGTTGCCCCAACATAACTATTAACATTCTTTTATTATAGGAAATTTCACACAACTGCAAAAAGAGAATAATGTCATAAACCCTCATGAATCCATCACCCATCTTCGACAATTGTCAACGCACATGGTCAATTTTGTTTGATCCATATGCTGACCTGTCCCTCCCCCAGGATTATTGTAAAGCCAATCCTGGACCTTGTGTCATGTCATCTGTAGATACTGGGGACAGTCTCGTCACGGGCCTTTCGTTGTAATCGTAGTAACCCACTTGGCCCAGCAATGAGTAACATCTACAGCCTTCCTTATGGCAACAGTGACCATGGATCTAGCTCTGTCGGGAGACTGGGAGAGGGACAAGGGAGGTGCGGGGAGGCTGAAATTCTCATCTCCCAAAGAGAGATGACAAGAGGCCAAGCCTGCACTTCATGCATCGAGAGACCACACTCAGCACGGATCATGCGGGAGAAGGAAGCAAGTAGAGGAAGCAGTTCCAACAGCTCCATGTGGACTCGGGCAGGGACCTAGGACAACGAGGACGGGGGCTGCTGGTGTTTCACTTCAAATGATGTTATTTCTTTGATTAAAATAAAAAATTAGAAAAGAAAACAGGGCGTTGGAGAATTGGTGATGAAAATCTTCAGCCCTGTAGGTTGTATAATACTACAATTCCTCAACTACACTACTCTCATTTAATTAAAAACACTTTTAAAAAATTTAATTTACATTACTATCATTTTTTAATGAAAAAATTTTAATTCCTTTTGTTTAAATTTTGGGGAGCATTTTGGTCACTTTGAAGACAAGAACCATATAGTTGAAGCCAGGAAGTCACGGTTGTCAACTGTCCGTCATCACGAGTAAAGAACTGTGTTCCGTTGGCTTCTTCTGAAGATGATTGGTGAGACCTATTTCAAACATTCACAAGGAGTCAAGTCACAGGAGCTGCTATGCAAGAGCAGCCCCTGGAGGAAGCGAGGTGTCACCTAACAGGTTGATTTGCACTGTTGTCCTGGAAACCGTGTCTGGGGACCACACACGCATTATTCACAGTCGACACTCACATGTGGAGTGAACACAGACACAGTTCTCAGCATCCAAAGTTATGTGACGCAGGTCTCCCCAAAGCCCCTTCTCCCTCCCTTCAGTGCAGCCTCCACTGCGATGTCGCAGCACAGCTGAAGTCCCTGGATGTACAGGGTTAGAGATGTTCTCTCGTGCAGGACGGGCAGAATCAGTCTGTCTTCTCTCTGTCTCCCTGGCACCTCGAAGTACCTGGTCTGGAGTCGGTCCCCAATAAGTGATTATTGAATTGCTTTTTTGTAGAGTGGACCCCCCACCCCGCCTAATTTTGGTGACACTCTGCACACTCAAGTACAAAGAGTAACTATCCTGGAAGTCGAACCCGTTTTGATTATGTTGGGTCGTTTTGATTATGTTGAAATGTCCTCCGCGTTCATCTCAGTCATTCTCTGCCCCAGCCCACCATGACACTGGGAAGGTCTGGAACACCCCTCGCCCCAGCTATGTCCGCACAGGTGCTTGTTCCCGGCTGCCATCGCTCCCTCTTTCGGCTCACGGTGCCCTTTACGTGACACTGGGAGTCATGACCCCACTAGAGGGTGGGTTGCTTGGGGTAGGACCAGGTCTACCCACCCTGCTATCTCCCGGGCAAGGCAGCACTTCTCCAGAATGTCAAATGGGGGAGTGGGTTGAATGTTGGCCCCACAAGGATGTGTCTACACCCAAGGCCCTGGATCCTGTGAATGGGACCTTATTTTGAAAAGGGTCTCTGTAGATGTAATTATGTGAAGGGTCTGGAGGTGGATCATCCTGGATTACCTGGGCGGGCCAGTGACAAGTCTTCTCACAACAGACAGAAGATACGACACAGAGGAGGGGCCGCGTGAAGACAGAGGCCATGACGGAAGGGAAGTGGCCACAGCCAAGGAAGCCAGCAGCCACCAAGAGCTGGAGGAGGCCAAGAGTGGACCCTCCCCGCTCTCCAGCCTCCTCCCACCTCGTGTTACCGCGGTGTGCGCGCCAGGCGGAGGAGGGACGCACAGCCCGCTGGCCTCCAACAGGACTCGAAAGGTGCACCCGAGTCAAGGACACAGGGAGGCAAAACCACTGGCTCCTGGTTCTCCCCAAGGAGTTAAGCTAAGGAAACGTCAGACACAGAAGTCTCCGAGAGATGCAGGAATGCCCTCGGTGGTCAGAAAAGCAGCCACAGCGCCTGGATACCCACAGCTCCACACACCTGCCGAGGATACAGGGAAGACGCCCTCTTCCCCAGACCCCGGGAAACCCGTCCCGGATGAGGACAGGACTTGGCTAGCAAAAAAGCCCAAAACCCGGGGCCGGCCCGGTGGCGCAAGCGGTTAAGTGCGCGCGCTCCGCTGCGGCGGCCCGGGGTTCGCTGGTTCGGATCCCGGGCGCGCACCGACGCACTGCTTGGTAAGCCATGCTGTGGCGGCGTCCCATATAAAGTAGAGGAAGATGGGCACCGATGTTAGCCCAGGGCCGTCTTCCTCAGCGAAAAAAGAGGAGGATTGGCGGATGTTAGCTCAGGGCTGATCTCCTCACAAAAAAAAAAAAAAAAAAAAAAAAAAAAAAAAAAAAAAAAAAAGCCCAAAACCCACAATTACCTTAAAATGCATGATGTGAAACTTGAAGAGAGAAACTTAAGGGCAGCAAGTATGAGGCTAAAGTAGCCCTAACAGAGTTTTTCATGGTGGGAAGAGTCCAGACAGTCTGTAATGTGTCCACATCTGGCTGCGAGGTGGCTCCCATGCCCTCCCGGCTCCGGGCTGCCCGGGGCCATTTACTGTGAGACGAGAGGACAGAAGAGGTGTGGCTGACCAGTGTGCTTAGAAGCAAAATCGCTGAAACACCTGACTGCTGACGCTGGGTATTTCTCCAAGGGCCTTTTTTAAAGGCATAAATGGAATCACTGAATAAAGTTTTAATAAAACACCTGCAACTTAATGAATCAATGACGTGGTTTGTTTCCAGAAGCTTTAAGCTACTCAAGCCTGGCCTGGCTTTGCTCAGGCGAACACAGTGTCAGATGAAAAAGCAGGGAAGCACTGCATGGTTTTGTGTCTCCCCCTAAAGTGAACCCAAGAACTAGGAAATGCAGGAAAAAAGGCTGCCACCGGGCTTGCGCACCCCCAGCCTTGCCGGCAACACTGCAGTGGGGCGGGAGGGGGAGACAGTACCTGGGGGCCGGGGCATCTGGGGCTCTGGTCCCGGCGCTGCCTGCAGCGGCCGTTTGCAAGCCGCCACCCACTGGTCCCGCACTTTCCACCCGGGAATCAACCTCAGCCCTTCGGTTTGGACAGCCCTGCCTGCCTGGGCTCGTCGGCATGTGCCCTCCTCTGCCACGCTGGACTGGCTCACGGCTCGGGACTTCGTCTGAGCCAGCAGACAACAGGCTCCCTGACCGCCAGGGTCTGTGACTCTCCCAGGGCCTGGTCCCCCAGGAAGCGATGAGATAGCGCCTGGGCCTCCAGAAGCGAGGGCGGGAACCACCTGCTCGTCCTGACCCTATGCTGCCGTCCCCCAGACTTTGTCTTCTATCAAGTGGTTTCCACAGGAATGTCCACATGATGACGCTGCCCCCAGTTACCACCTGAGCGCGAGATAAGACAGCTGCAGCCAGGTTTTACCATAGTTACAGCTTACTCCCAGTATTCTTTACTGGCAGTGGAAACGCTTCAGCACTTTATTGAAAGAAAGCAATAAATAATACTGTGATAAAAATAGCTCAAAAGTAGACTGTACACACTTTGTTACAGAATCAGGAAGTTCACAAAAGATTAATAGAAAAACAGAACAGTAACAATGAATCGTACAAGGAAATTAAAGGCAGAAACAAATGTAAAAAGACGCGTCTTCTCTCCCTATAAATCAGCTGTATAATAAATAACGCACCGTGATCTGAACACATTGCTGGCTGGCTCTTCAATGTGCCATTTACAAAGTAAAAGTTACAATTGCTACTTGGACAGTCCAAAACGGCTAGAGCATCAAAATCTAAAAATGTACCACTAGGTCCATCCTTTCAACATGTTGACAAACAAACGTAAAAAGATGATTTACAGAAGAAAAAATAAGGCTTTAGTAGAGTTGCACTACATTATTTCCAGGACCCCGTGCCTTCATCTTCTCTGTGCACCAGCGTCTTTGCAGAGAGCGCACGGTGCTTCCTGATTGGTCCTCGAAGGGCAGTTGGGTGGGTGAACGCTGCGTCCGGGAGCAGAGCCGGGAGGGTGCAGGCTGCGGTGGGCCCCAGGCTCCCCCACCCAGGTCCGTCCTTCCGGCTGAGAGAAGCGCTCCCAGCTCCTGGCTTCTGCCGGTCACCGACGACAAGCCAGCCCAGTCCACAGGGACGAGGCTCTGCAAGTGACCCGGCCCTCAGAGAGGTTCATAGTGTTCTGATAATCCTTTCAGCCCAAACTTGATTAGAAGCTGATATTTAACACCAGATACTTTTAACCTGTTCACGCTGCAGAAGAAAGCATTTCTTGCTAGAAAAAGTACAGTAAGGTAGGTCACTAAAATACAACAATTGCTTGAAATTAAGTCTGCTTATTTCAAAATGATTGTTGTAGAGCTGGTTACATTTGTAAGGATAATGCACACCGTGTCATGATGATCGCACAAACGCAGTAAAATCCTTTTCTCTCTCATGGATTATTATTAAAAAATTAATGATAATTACAATAAACGCACGATTTACAAAAGCCCTATATTTTTTCGTAGGATTTATACATACAGGCATTACAGTACATTCATTTGAAAGACTAAAATTAGATATAAGAACAGAATCGATTTGAAAGGATATTTATAGCCTGGATATACATGAAAAAGTAAGTAACTATATCAATGAAGTCATATGTTTACATAAATATAAGAAACATTAAATTCTAAAATATTTTCTCTATGGTATTCATGAATTTTTCACTAATTAAAAACTCTGTAATAAAATATCTTAGGGTCCATATAACAAGTATTAACAGATTCAAGATTCCACTGAATTCTCAAATGCCGTCTTTGTTGGATTCAGAGCGCTGCGGGTCATCTGTAGAAGTAGTGTGGGTAAACTGGAAGACAAGCACAAACAGAAGGGTCAGTCTTCAGACAGACAGGCCACCCCAGTGAAGACCTGTGACCTCAGGGCCCGAGCTCCACCCGAGCCTCCCCCACTTTCTGTGCTGCAGCTGCTCTGACAGTTTAGCTAACATCTCAAGGACCACGCGTGTCAACGAGGGAATTCTTCCTTGACTTCAGTTTGGCATGTGTCTACGAGTTACCAAGTAAAAAAAAGATTAAGATACCAATCAAGTGTTCCGGCTGAGACAGGAAAAGAGGGCAGAGCAGAAGCTCCCTCCCTCCCCAGGCCCTCAGAGCCACGAGAGGAGGGCTGGGCTCCTGGGCCCGCGCCCCAAAGCACCACCCTCAGAGCAAGGGGGTCACTCAGTAACTCCATTCCTGTGAGGGCAGCGCGGGTTTGTTTTTAAAAACCCATCTCTGCTGGGAAAGGCTGTTAGCGCCACACAGTGGTACAGCCTCATGACACTTACCACTTCGGGGCTTGTTTTATTCGAGAATGGGTATTCCTAACCAAGTCAGCTAGCCCCAGTGTGGACGTCAATGCCAAAGGGGAGAGACACTGTGCCTGGCGCTCTTAACCCCTGGTGGCCACAGCTAAGAGCTGAGCCAGTGTTCTCCCACCACGCTCTGCTCTCCTGCCTCCCCACCCCAAAAGGACATTAACAGACACTTAAAATAAACCAGCACTCATAGGTTTAAGTGGAAACACGTTTCTTTCCTTAACAAACCTCCTCATGGTCAACTGTGAGCGTGGAGAACCCCAAAATCATCGTGTGGGTGCAGAGGGGCTCGTGCGTGTCTATTCTGTAAACTCCCACGCTAACTGAGCTGGGCCGTCCTGGCAAAGCCAGCAGCACCATCTGGACGCTCGGCCGCCCCGGCACAGGCTCGGTCACGTGGCTCTCTACTCACCGACGGACGCGTCAGCAGGAGTAAGTCCTGACTGCGGCAGAATCCAGCCTCTGCGTTCCTGACACACTGCCTGTCCAACACCCACGAGAGGAAGCGTGCAAACACAGCGTGCGGTTAGTGTTCAAACGTCACATGGGGCACAAGTACAGACACATTTTCACACCTACAACAGCACCTACTGAGGGTTCCAGGGAAACTTCTAGAGGGGGAGTGGGAGTGGAGAGCCAGAGAATGAGAATCTAAGTGTCGCCACATGGGGGTTCCCTTCATCTCAGGCAGCCCTGGGGGTCACACGGAGTTAACCCCAAAATAGCAGTGACGCCTTGGGTGACATAAACGGTTTCCTGATGTCCGTCTGTGTAAAAGACAACTACACAACTGCAACTTTTTCTCCTTAGACCCTCTAGGTTTGTAGAGCACCTAGACTTTTCTTTCGGCCCTAAATACTGCATCCCTAAGGATGGTATGAGGTGACTAACCCAGGGGCACGTGAGACGTGACCAGCCCGCTGAGGGCACAGGTACATGGAGTCAGACACAGGCCTGGCCTAGAGGGAGAAGGGACGCCTCTCACCCGCTCTCTGCAGCTGCCTGGGAAGCACGTCCTGCCCTCCCCAGGAGCGTCCAGTGGATCTCCCAGAGGCGGGGCTGCCAGGCTGGGCAGAGGACAGTGACTCATCTAAGAAAACTGAAGCCCAGCCTCAGTTTCTACCCAAACAATGTGTCCACTGATGATGTGTTCTTGTCAAGAAACACACTGCATGGTCCAGGAGGTGAGCCCCAATTTTCCCTTGCAAATTGGATGAGAAATTTTCAAAAATCTGTAGCAGATATTCACAACTTCCAATTATACATTTTTTGTTTTCCCACGGCTACACCAGGAACACATTTTATCAATAGTTTGCCATCGTTCTAGAAGAGACATTAAGACAGCTGTATTGTTGGTGAGAATGGATGATCTTTAGAAATCCTCTGATTCTAAGATTCCAGGAGACCTGCTGCAATTTACCTTACAGTCCCTTATTTAAAAAGGCATTAAAACAATCCATTTTACCAGGTTTATGCCTTAGTTATCATATAAGGGTAAAAAGTCATCTTCCATATAATATATTCCCTACACCTTTTTCTAGGTTTATTTTTAATTTATGTAACCTCTAATCTCAATATCGCTGTTAATCTTTAACAGGGAAAAGGTGATTTATAATGAGGAAGATGGAAATGAAGCTATGAGGAAAATAAGAAAGCACTCATTTAGACTATTCAGGAAGTTGAAGGCCAAGTTACAGTTAAATTTATAAAAATTATCTGCAAGCTCCTTGGAAGAAAAATGCTATTTTTTAACAAGTTGCTGTTTTTTTCCCCGTTAAGCATATTACTGAATGCTGCAAAGACATGCAGCTTTCTAATCACAATGCTACCCTGTAAGCCGTCCTAGCCAAAGTCTCCAGGTGAGCAAAGGCTTTCTAGAAATGCACTTTTCACTGATTTTGATATAGGCAAATGAGAGCAACACTTATAAACCTACTTATGGGAAGGGCTAATAACAGGAAAAACTGTACAAGCCACCTCAGTACAATTTCTAAAGCCACTTCCTTTCCTACAGCTTGTCCACCTGCCTCAAAAACGAGAGTGCCGTCACTTGTAAAGGAAGACGACCACAGTGACCCTCAGTGCTAACACTTACACAGGACTTAGGACAGGTAGACACTTTCTAAGAGCGTTATGTGAATCAGTCATTTAACCATCACCACCAGCTGATGGGGAAGACACTATTATGACAACCGTTTTACAGACGGGGAAACTGAGGCGCAGTGCTCGAGGCTGTGCACCTCCTAAGTGGGAGAGCCAGATTCCAACCCAGCAGCCTGGCTCCTGATCCTGTCATCGCGTGGGGACACTGTCAGTAACCACGGCCAAGTCCTAACTACTAACTGTCCTCAAGTGCAGTGGGCAACGGGAAACCACCGGCCTGATCTGAAATTACAACGGCAGAGCTGGGGGATCCACAGGACCGGCCACCTCCAGTGCTGCACCCAGGCTCCCCTTCTTCCCTGTCTCTGTCTGTACAAAGTCTAACGACAGGGACAAGGGACAGTGGGGACGGAGGGAAGAAAGGAGAGGCAGAGTGCACAGAGGTGGACACCGTGTGTTGTGTAAAGTGGCCTCGGTCATTTTCCAGCCTCGAGACAGGCCCCTGGAGTAACCGACGTGGTCTGGAAACTCCTGCACTACCGCTGCATGACAGAGCCTTCCAGCGTGGCCTGTCACACGCACAGCTCTACAGGAACGGACGACAACCTAACGCGCTGAGAACACACACGATGGTGAGCGTTGTTAGTTGGAAGAATACGCTAATATTCAACCAGACAGGAATCTAAAAAAAATACTATATTACTGTTAAACTTTTATGAACGGATGTTAGGAATAATTTTAAAACATTTAAACCTGGGCATGCAACAGTACTCAGATGCCTTGCAGCATATTAAATCGGCCATTCTACACCATTATTAAGGTTCCAGCCGAAAAGCTGCTCGTGCTGCCCACGGGAGGCTGGGCGCTGCGCCACGTACCGTCCAGCTGCGTCTTCTTTGGCTGCATGGAGGGCGAGGACAGAGAGGAAGTGACCCGGAAGTTTGCGGGCAGAGTCTCTGCTGACCCCGCAGCTAAGCCACGAACATCCTTCGGTCTGAACTTTTTTCTCCAAGAAGGTGCTCTCCTAAAGCTTTTGTCATCGTCCTGGGAAATTAAAGGACAGAAAACAGGGCTGATCTTAAACTAAAGGACACAAGTAGACAGCACAGTTACCAGCCTTTCAAATGACTGCTGAACTTGTTACTGCATTTTTGTTCACATGTATTTAACCCCGTTCTTGACAACCACGGGATTCAGCACCCAAACCGGGAACTTCTGAGCGTGAAAGGCAGGGTAACACTTAGGCTGGGGCCCTAACCAGGTAGGACTAGGACGGCCCTGGGCCACCCAGGTGCGTGTTCCTCGTACTGATCACCGTGTTTCGCTTTTTATCTTGAAGAAATCACCTTCTTGCTATATAAGATAATACATTTTTATTTGTCTTAAAAACAGTATCCAAGCTGTAAACAATTCTGTCTTAGAGCTGGGAGAGGGCCAGCAAGCGCTTCTTTAGCTGTCCGTCTACTGTCTTGTCAAATCCAAGTTTTCTCAAGGTCTAATGAAGGAAATAATAAACAGTGTGGGAATAAGGGAGTCATAATTTTATATAAGAGGAAATTAACAATTTGTTTTTTTTTTTTTTACTATAGTTCTGAAACATTTCCCCAAAACTCAGGGGCTCTGGATTGGGGTAAAACATTCAGCTGCCCCCAGGACACAACTTAGAGCCTCCATTCCTAGGCTGCAACCAGTGTTTTCTGATGTGAAAAACATTTTTGAGGGGTATCAAAAGTTAAATAGCAAAACCTTAAAAAAACAAACAAAAAACCTCTTACTGAAAACATTAGTTGACTAACAGTTCATTTGTTAATACATTTTTAAGAGCAAAGGTTAACTTGTAAGGTTACTCCCACATTTAGAAGAGACACCCTGACTATAGGGCTCACACGAGTATAGCAGATAATTTACATCTAACACAAACTGAGAAATCAATCAGGAGGCTGAAAACTCACTTCATCAAACCTTCTGTCAGTCCCCGCGACCAAGAGGCTGTTGAACTCTCTTTCCAGGACAGCACGAGCCTGAAACCAGAGCAGAACAACGATATCCCAGAGCTTTCATCAATCTCATGTGAAGGATGTTAGCATACCACAACTGTTTTTCAAACCTAAACTTTAATAAAAAACCTCAAGCTATAAACGCCTTGAGCCATGGTAGTATGTTAAATTAGGGGTTTTAATGTGGAGTCCATGGACGGGCTTTTAGGGAGAGGGATCCCTGATCTCTTGGAAATTATCTACAAAAGTGTGCCGTGTCGGTTGGTGCTGGTGGGGAGACTGGGGGTTTACTGGTAAAAGACATACAATCTTCTGTAGAAGAATAAAAGATTTCCTGATTCTTAGATAAGCCCATGAGTCAAAAAGAACTATGCCCAGCAACCACCCCTAGAATAAAAGTTAGTAAACTCTCCACCTGGCAAACTTATGAGTGGTTCTCTTTCCACGTAAGAACTAAACACGTGTCCGTTAGTAGCGTACGGACTTGAATGAAGTCTCCCCTTGTTTTGATTCTTGCGAGACTCTCGCACTTGCAAGAGAAAACGGGAGGAGGACGGGCAAGGGTAATGGAGAGTGAAGCCTGCTGGTCCTGAGCCTCTGTGTTGTGGTCAAGCACAGAAGGAGACCGCCGGGTGTCTGAGGTTGTCCAGCTCTGCCTCCACGCAGTCATGCAGCTGCACGTCTCTGTCGGGAGAGCCGACTAAACGCCGGGGGGAGGCCTGGGCTGGCTCTGGGACACACCTGTGTGTTCTGCGTAGGGATCTGCAACAAGAGCGCCAGGGCGTTGAAATCGAAGGTTTCATCTAAGGCCATCAGGGCACCGTGAACGCCACTCTCCACGAGATTGTTGGCATATTCTTTCAGACCGATCGACAGGATCCAGCGAATCACTCGATCATTGCTCCAAACAAGCACGTCTGCAGAGGAACAGAAACAATGACGATGGCGGCTTCACAAAGCTGTCTCCCTCACGCACACTCTGTGACACAGGAGAGGGAAAGCGGGTGGGCAACCACTTGCTGCATCGGGACATTCATGGCTTGGCCCTTCTCCCATCTGATGGAAACTGACCCATCAGAACTCATTCTCCGAGTGAACCTCAGAGGAATGAGGTTTTGATGTACATGTACTTTCTAGAGAACAGAAAATGATGAGGATCCAGGGTAAGAAACGAAAAGGACACAGAAGAATCTGAAGGCCCACCAGGAACGAACACATTTCATATAGACCCTTCAGAGTTTCTGAAATACTCTCTTCTCATGATAGAAGGAGCTGGCGCCGTATCTGGACACCCTGCCCAATTCAACACAAACCTCTCCTTTATAATCTTGAAGCTTTTTTCCTTGAAGCCTTTTTTGTTGTCTCACTTTAAAAAGACAGAAACTTAAAGATATGGTCCAGCACATTAGAGACTTTGGGGGAAGATCTTCTATTACACAAAGTAATAAATTATTAAATTTGTTCTAGTAGAGATCTAAAAATAGCCACTCTGTAAAAATACATCCAGATGATCACCAATTACTTTCAAAGACAGCTTTTGTCAACTGTAAAAAGATTTAAAATGGATACAGAAAACAAAACTGATTTACACATTTCATTTCCAATGCCCTTTTATACTATATATATAGTAGAAATGCTGACTTCTAGTTTTTCTCAGGATTCACATTAACTCAATCGTGACCAGACTATCCTTCAAATGGGCCAGCTCCTCAACCACGTCTCTGTCTTTCGATTCTCTCTTGGTAAGAACCGGGGATGAAGAGGGCACTTAACGTGCACAAGGCTGTGGTAAGGATCAAACAATTGACCTCTGAAAGTGCCTGGAGTTCTTCAGTAAGTCTTATCGATTATTATCACTATTGTCAGTGATTTGTTTATATTGCGAAAATTCTGGGAGATTTTATTTTGAGCTTATTGTTAACGTCTTACTTAAAAGCAAACTATTGTCCTTGATCATTTTGAGGCGTGCTGCGTGAGAAGGTCCTGGACGGAGAGCACCCTCCGCCTTCTGGCTGAACACCCCGTGTCCTCTTACGCCTCCCCACCCGTCTTCAACTGAAATGCCGTCGCCATCTTCCCCTGCTAAGCAGCTCCCCACTGTCTTCAGGCCCCGCTGAGACGCTGAGACGGTAACCCCGTGCCGCTCCCTCAGCCCTGGGAGCAGAACCACACTGCTCCGTCCTGTGCTCCTGAAGGCCTTTGATGAATGCTAGAGCAGTCTTTTCACACTTAAACCAGGTGAGCACACTGTAGAGTCCTGTTCTTTGCTCTGCTGTCACCTAACAGTGTGTAGCAGCATTTCTAAGTGAAGGAGCACAAGTGTCGGAACAACAGTCACAGGAGAAAGGCTCACCTTGAGACGTTTACCCTACAGATGGACGGAAGCTCAAGGAAATAGGCACATGTTCTCTGGCTACAGAGGAGGATCTTGAAAGCACTCATTTCCGTCACTCCCTCCTCTGGAACGATGCCAGACTAGTTTTCCCACTTAACGCATTTTCTAATTTTTTTAAAAATAGGAAATCACTGAGGATCCTAATACACCGGGAAGCAGAAATAAGCAAAATCAATTAAACATAAGGTACTAGCCTTTTATTTCATTCTGGCTTTCTTCTCTTTTTCTTTCCAGTTCTTTTCGGTCATAATTTAACCTTCGCAGGCACATAATTCCACACTGGAAACTGTTCCTATTTACGAAAAAAAAAAAAAAAAACTTAAGAGATGGCAACAGTCAAAAACCTCTTAGCAAACTAGCAGGAACTATTTGCAACGATTTACCTGTGAAAACTATCAACCATCTTCAGCTGCCCTCGGAGGTCTTTCTTGGTCAAGTGGTCCAGCATCCGCGCATCGACGAGGCACTCCATGAAATAGCTGCGGTACTGCGGGAGGCCCAGGCTGGGCAGCCACTCGTTGCCGATCCACTCGTGGTTCATGTCCCCGTACGCGAGCGTCTGCTTTCAATGATTAAGTGCCATCAGTGTAGGAAAACATCCACGGAAGATGTCACAAGGGCAGTTTGAATCATCTTTAAACTGGATTTTTTTTTACCTATTACATATTCTTAAAGGCTAAACTAACTAATGACAACATTGTTCTTTATAATTTCAAAATAATTGGATCTCCTATTTACTACCTCTTAAATTTGTTAGTAAAATTTTATACAAAAGGAATTATACCATTGAAAACCTATGATTCATTTGTGTTTATAAATTTAACCTATCTACCAAACCACAATAAAAATGTAACTGACTACACATGATCTTTCTGAAATAGTTTTTATATAGAATAGTAGAACAACAAAGAATGATCACGACTCATGAACAAGTTTGAAGGAACAATCCAACTCTACTCAAAAATCTCTCCGGATGGTTTTAATTTTTAATACTTTGTTTTCCAAATTTCCTTAACAAAACATCTGTTAATTTCAAAATCAGTGTAAAAAGTGAATTGAAAAAGAGTTTTAAAAGAAGAGATAAGCAAAGCAACAACCGACGGAACTGAAAGGAGAAACAGACAAATCCACAATTACAGTCCCAAGACCTCAACCCTCCTCTCTGATTCAATAACTGAGTGAACACGGAAGCCAAAACAGACAGAGAACCTCAGTAAGGATATAAAAGCTCTACCACATGACCAACCACTTGACCTGACTGACAATTCATAGTATACTCCACACAAACACAGCAGAATACAGTCTTTTCAAGTGCATCTGGAACATTCTCCAAGACAAACCTCAACAGAGTTAAAGGGACTGAAATCATACAATACAAATTATGCTCTCTGACATCAACAGAATTAAATTAGAAATCACTAATAAAAAGATACCTAGAAAACTCCCAAATATTGGGAAATTAGCACACTTCTAAATAACCCATGTGCCAAAGGAGAAAACACCGGGAAATGGGAAAACATTTCTAATTGAATCAAAGTGGAACCACAATATATTCAGAAACTGTGGGACACAGCTAAAGCAGTGCCTTGAGGGAAACTCAGTATCAAACACTTACGTTATAAATGAAGAAAGGTCTCAAAACAATACTCTAAGATTGTACCTTAAAACACTTGCAAAAGAAGAACAAATGAAACCCACAGCAAGCAAAAGGAAGACAATAAAAGAGCAGAACTCAATGACACAGAAACAAGAAAAATAAAACTATGAAACTAAAATCTGCTTCTTCATAAATATCAATAAAATTGACTAACCCCTAGCCAGAGTGACTAAGAAAAAGGAAAAGACATAAATTACCAAAATCAAGAATGAATGAGGCGGGACCAGCCCTGTGGCTTAGCGGTTAAGTGCGCGCACTCTGCTACTGGCGGCCCGGGTTCGGATCCTGGGTGCGCACCGACGCACCGCTTCTCGGGCCATGCTGGGGCCGCATCCCACATACAGCAACTAGAAGGATGTGCAACTATGACATCCAACTATCTACTGGGGCTTTGGGGAAAAAAAGGAGGAGGGTTGGCAACAGATGTTAGCTCAGAGCCGGTCTTCCTCAGCAAAAAGAGGAGGATTAGCATGGATGTTAGCTCAGGGCTGATCTTCCTCACAAAAAAAAAAAAAAAAAAAAAGAATGAACAAGGGGACATCAGTACAGATCCTATAGACACTGAAAGGGAAAACTTGGAAGAAATTTAAGCAACCGAGACAAAGTAGGCAAATTTCTTGAAAGACATAATTTATGAAAGCAACTCAGTAAGAAACAGATAACCTGTACCTTATTAGAACTTGAATTTGTAGTTATAAACTCTCTCTTCTCTCACACACACAAAATCTTTACCTTAATGGCTTCACTGGTGAATCCTCCCAAGCATTTATGGAAAAAAGACCAATTCTACACTAACTATTCCAAAAAAGTGAAGAAAAAATGCCTAACTCATTCTACGAGGCCAGCATTATCCTGACACCAAAACTAGACAAACATATTACAAGAAAACTACAGACCAATATCCCTCAAAGATGAACATGCAAAATTCCTCAACAGAATATCAGCAAATTAACTCAATAATAAATGAAAAGAATAAGATATCATGACAAGCTCTATCCCAGGAACATAAGGTTGGGTCAACATTGGAAAAATCAATGAAACTAATCACATCAATGGACTCAAAAGAAAAATCACAATATCATCTCAAAAGATGCAGAACAGGCATTTGACAAAATTCAGCATTCATTTATGGAAAACTCAGCAATCTAGGAATGGATGAAAACGGCCTCTTGTAGATGCCTGATAAAGGGCATCTACAAGAAATACAGAGCTGACACCATACTTAATGGTGAAAGAGTGAATGCATTCTCCCTAAGATCAGGAACAAGGAAAGGATGTCTGCTCTCACCAATTTTATTCACACTGCACTGAATTCCTAGCCACTGTAATAAGGCAAGAAAAAGAAATCAAAAGCATATGAATTGGAAAAGAAAACTATCTTTATTTGCAGATGACCTGATTAGCAATGCAGAAAATGAACCTAGAAAACAGCTATCAGAACTAAAGAGACTTGAGCAAAGTTGCAGGAAACAAGGTCAATATACAAAAATGAGCTGTATTTCTAAATACTAGAAATGAACTGGAAACTGAAATTTTAAAAATACCATTTATAATGTTATCAAAATCATGAAATCTTCAGGGATAAATCTAACAGAAGATGTATAAGATTTGTACAATGAAAAAGAAACAAACACGTTATATGTATATACATAGAATCAAAAAAAGGCACTTATTGTACCTCAATCCAAGATGACTCAGCTACATTCACAGGAATTCTGTAATTGCATTATGGAATCCTTGGAAATGGTAACTCTCAACTACCACCATGTTCTGTTGTGAAAGTATGGCCTCTTATCTATTATTTAAACAAACCAAGCCAGAAGAAACGACTCAAACTCCAACAAGAATGCTCAAATTCTAATAGAAAAAAATATTTCCCTATTTTCTCTAAACAACCACGAGTGTGGAAAACATCAAACATTTTTGGGAAATCATCACACTATCATGTTGTTCACTCTTTCAAACCTTACTCTCATGTCATGAGCCTGATCCTCATGCATGAACATCTGGTATCATTTTCTTGCTTGCTGATTGTGTATGTTTAAATGGGCACAAAATGCAAAGAAATTTCTAAATAGAGAATTCCATGGAAGCAGAACCCTCCCTATTTCTGTTTACTCACTATATACTCTAGTTACACCTCTGAAGCGGTCAATAATGGAAGACAACGTAGGTCAATAACCGAGGATCAGGCTCGGTCCCAGGGAGCCCTACATCTCCTGGGCTGCCAGCAAAGTCCTCTGAAAAAAGCACACGACAGGGGTCTCTCACGGTCAGAGAACGTGTGGGCTAGAAGAGACCGCCACTGCACAGGGTCGACTTTTCCATCACTGAAATGATCACAAATACGATGCAGTTTTGTGAACCCTGTAGAGTGGGAGGGCTGACGGCAGGGACTGTGGCTGTCCCTTCACTTCTGCGTCTGCAGCAAGCAGCTCAGTCCAACACAGACAGCCCACCAATGCTGCTTGCTAAATGAAGGCATCCATGGCTTTGACCAAACCTTGACGTTTTCCTCCCGAGTGCCCGAGGAAATCTCCAACTTTCCCTTGGCCTGAGAGCTGGCCACCAGGTAACAACACAGGAAAGGAGCACTGTGACTTCTGCCCTTGGCAGCGCCTGGCAGTTTCAGAGACCAGGAAGCCGCTTCATTTTCCTCTCATTTGGTGGAGGGGCCAGCGAAAGCGGCTCTTGCTTATGCTGAAGACTGAACGTTCTGGTGGCATCAGCACAACTCAACCTTATTTATATTTCCATTGCAGAAAGCAAACGTTCAGCTCATTTAATTTACTCCTCGTGCCCCTGACGCAGAGAATTTCATACTGAAGTGGTGACAAAGTTCTGCGTCTCAGTGTAAAATACACTGACATTTAAGTAATTACGAAACGCACCCTTTTTAATCGACTGATGGTCATCATTGGCCTCGTCAAGAGATATCTACGACTAGGTTAAATCATTAATGAGGAGATTTATCTGGAGGAGTGGCACAGAGGCCTAAATCCTCAGCTCACAGTATCATATTACAACTACTCTCCTCTTTTGTTAAAAAAATAGATAGAACTGGCTTTACTTTAGGAGTACAAATAGAGGGAAACCGGTGTTTCAACCATCAACTTGTAATCAGGAAAATCCTGATTTGAAATTATTTTGATTTTTCCCAGATACACAATCATCCTCGTGAGGTCCCCGAATGCCAGGCTGTTAGTGAGGGCCTCAGGAGAACCCGCCTGTCTGCCCCCTGCAGCCTTCGATCTGGGGCTCCAACGCCTGGTGTGTGACACAGCAATGCTGGTGGAGTCACAGGTAGGGAAACTGCTCTTTCTAGTCACGCTGTCTCAAAGTAAGGCTACAAGACAGATGGGACAGCTTTTTGTGACTTGAAGAACAGCTGGGGAGCTGGAAACTCAAATGTATCTTAAACGAGAAGAGGCTTAATTCCTGAGAATTCCATTAATAAGAAAGCCTGTAGATCAACACAGTATTAGGACAGCACTTAGTAAAACACCAACACGAAGACACAGAGGTAAAGTCTCCATGCCAACTCTTGTCCTGGGAAGTTATTAGAATACGATTTTCCCATCAGTAGACCTTGTGATTCAAGTTACCCCACCAGGGACTTAAACACATGATCTCAGGAGCTGCCAAAGCCACAAGAGTTAGCACAGAAGACTGTATGTTACACAAAGCCATCTATGCTAATTAGAATTAACTACCATGGCTCCATACGAGAAATGTTCAAAATTGTCCATGAGACGTACTCTTTAATTCTATGCTCTGCTTCTAACGCTTTCAAATCATTAACAATATTCTGATAAAAATTAAGATGTTAAAAACGTCAAGAAAAGTCAATTACAAGTTTTCATACTCCAATTCTTTTTGTTGCTGTACATAGGGTGAAGAATATATTATAGAAAGTCTCCAACCTGAGCCCAGCTTCCCTCCTCATCTTCCTGATGTTACGTGGTTAGGAATGCAAAAGAACATAACTATTAGTATTGGTGAGCTTAGTAAAGCAAGCAGATTAACTTTAGGGAGGGTGCAGCTTGACCCAGGGGAAAAGTTCACAAAATCAAGGCATCATGCAAAACTCATGCAAAACCAACAATTCCCATTTCTCATGCAAGGAGCCGACTTCCCACGGCAAGCACACCCATAAAGGAGAAAACTGGGGCAGAGCATCAAAATGGAGTGCTCAGCTGAGGCCTCTCCCTAAAGGACGTGTGAATGAAATCTATTCTAAATAGAACGGGCCTACCAACTTAAAGTTCCTGGAAAAAAATCTAAAATAAGACAAAACAGGAATTCTATTTTATACATTTAACTAAACCATAAAGGAAATACTTATCCGGAACAATTTAGTGTAAATGACATTTCTGTTTTCCACAGAGAGACCAGGAAGTGCGCCGCTCACGATGGGGACGCACTGAGAGGGAGACGGGCTCGGGGTGGGACTGACCGTTCGTGGCGTGGCCGTGAGCGTTTCCATCTCCTCATGCGTTAACCAGACATTTCCTGTGGTCTAGGGTGACCCAGTGACCACATCCAGGGCCAGGCAAGCAGGGACAGAGAGGAAGGGGGCAGACATGTGAGCTACAGGCACACAGAAGGAGCTGGGAGGCGAAGGCCCATCTCCTCCCTTCTCATTTTAGATGCCCACGTAGAAAACGACAGAACATCGACACAAGCTCGCCCCCTTTTTAAAGAATAACCACGCCTTATTAACACTGCTGTCAGTGACAGAAGAAGAGCCTGTGATTTCTAGAGCTTTATTGGCCCTGCTGACCCCCTGAGGTAGTGAAATATAAAGAGAATAAAATACATTTTGCACTTCTGGTAAGTGTGAACGATTCTCTAGTAACCATCAATCCAATACATGTGAAACAGCCTTGTCCGCACAAGCACAGCACAGGACGCGGTTCCAGGCCTGGCTCTGGACTGCGGGAGACGGCTCTCAGCAGGCCTCTCAGGGACGGGCCTCTCGTTCTGCACCACTGGCCGGGGGTACCGAAGAGGTCGGGAGCAGGGCTGAGTGCGTCAAAAAGAACGCCCAACAAGGTCAACCTGCTGGAGTCCCAGCACCACTTGACCGTCACACAGCCTGGGACAGCCAGGCCCCAGCAGGCGCTGGGTGCTCCTCGGGGAGCAGGCCACACCCCGAGTCTCACAGTGCGGAGCTTCCTAGGGGAGGCTGCTCCTCCTTAACATCCATTAAACTCAGTGTGTAGGAGGCTCCCTTTCTGAAGACAGTTTATACAAACTGTGGGAAAACCACCCCAGCACCTTCATGTCTAGAAAGGCCACTCTAACGTAAAACGATTGGGGAATGGGGACCAGACTGGATACCGTGACAAAACCTGCCACTGGGAGAAGAGCTATCTGTGCAACAGGTGAGAACACAGGCTTACTGTCCTTACCACAACTCTCTACTAAGAGACAAAATCAAACCAACAAACAGAAAAGCTCCTAACACTTTCTGTGTAAAGTAACTGAGCCCTGAATCAGGCCCTGACCTGCTCCTCAGGAGAGTACGTCTGTGAGGCTCTGTGTTTCTTAATCAGAGTTTCTCTCTCCAGAATAGACCAAAAGCTAAAAGCAGAGCGGGAACCGAGCCAAGGTAAAGAGCCTGCACTTCAGAAACGAGCAGCTGGCCTGCCCTTATCTCCCAATAACCATTAATGTTGTCATGAGATGAGTCCTGAACCTTTTCAACTAGGAGGACCCTTTCTAAGGACTTGCCAGGTCTTCGCACACGGAGCAACTGTACGAGCACAGGTGATGCCTGGTCTAAGTCCCCCTACAGACTGATGCGCCGCTCAGAACACTGAGCTCCCAGGGTCTACAGCTCCCACAATGGAAGCACCAACAGGTCCACAAAGTCAAATTAGAGTAAAACACTAGTTATAGTGCAACTGGGGATCTGAGCTCTTTTCTCTTCACTTTGGATGAATTTATATTTAAATTTACGATCATTACTTTTCTATGTTTTTAGAAATTCCTGTTTCTATATTACAATGTAGCCACTGAAGCCAAGCTGTTACAAAAGCATTCAATAAAGTATCTTTGAACCACCCAATTTCCACAAATTAAAAGGTGTAATGCTTTTGAATGGTGAAATTTTACATTGGAACTCTGGATGTGTTTCCAGAGACCTGGAGAAGCAACGTAAATAGGGTATGAACTCCTCTTACGGAGACGCACCGTCCTTGACGTAGGAGGGGCTGATGGACTCGTCAGGGACATGATCTCCTGAATGGCCAGCCTCAGCTTCAGCCTGTGCAGAGGGTTGCTGATGCCGATCTCTCGCTGGATCTCCGTGTCGGACAGGGCGGACATGATGGCCCCGCTCTTCACGTTGGCTCGGCAAGCAGCCACATACCAGGCTGGCATCCCGACCCAGAGCTGGAGACAAGGGACGTGAGGCCAGAAGGTTATGCACAGGGTGAGAAACGGATGCACACATTCACACGAGTCACGTACTTGATCCAGGATGGAAAGGTCATACCTCCAGCCAGACGACAACCGTTGGTCCGTCCCACTGTGCAAAAGGCAAACCTTGTCTCCGGGCTTCCTCAAGCAGCTCATGCCTACGAATAAGCAGACAGTCACAATGAAAGAATCTCCATCATACTCATGTATGAAGCAAGTTAACAGAGCTCTTTCTCTACAAATATTCAGAAGTAAAGTGCACATATCTCATCGTTTTCCTTTAATCTTCTAAACCATCCACTAATGGTGGTTTGGTACACATCACAAATGCCTGAAGGATGACGTGCTGACGGACTCGACACGATTCTCTGTAGAATCATCTCCTTGCAGAATTAAAGAATTATTACCAGCTTTAAAAAAACCCAGCAGAGTCTTCGTATCCAAGGTGGGGATTCAAGGTAAAACACAATCGCTCTTCCCTTTATAAACAATGAGGGAAAATACGGAGGAAGAGGAAGCCATACCTGGGTCTGGACAGTGGAGCCTGCCTTTGTGACAGCTTCAAAGATGTTCAGCATTTAACACCACAAACACCAAGAACAGCGCAGATTTTTAACACTGAGGATGGCCCACTGTAGCAAGTAATGGACTGGAGTTTGACTGTTTCTATCCCATGCTGCTAGTTAGCGAACTAGGTATTTGCTAAACTAAGACACTGGGTCATTCTGTGATTTAACCCATTTCTTTCAGCACGCTCAGGGCAGACCGTGAGCCTAAGAAGTTCATGCAACGACAGCTACCACCGGGCAGCAGGCAGCCAGGAGTCCTGGGTCCCTCATGAGATGAGAAATACTCTGTATGCCTCATTTTGGAGTAAGCAAACTGTAATTTTACCATATTAACATCTTTAAACATGATTCTGTCTACTGAGAACATGGTTGTGTAAGAGATAACACAAGAAGCTTTAGTAACCCTACCTTACATCTTTGTGCTGTTGCCTTACAAGCCTTTCTAAAAGAAACTAACTGTTTTAGAAATCAAAAGCCTAGGAGAGGAGATGGGGCTGGAGTAGAGAGAACAGGCCCATTTACCACATACACCTGGACGTCCCTGAGACGTTTCTCTGTGGTAATTTCTACAGACCATATCACTGAACCTTCTACTTCTGAAGATGTATAACAGCTCCTCAATGTATTTCAGCAGCATTAGACTTTTCTTAAGAATGTGACATCTATGTACAATTAAAGCTCAAAATGTTTCACATAAAATTTCAAGGAAGTGTTCAAGTCAACCTCAGGTTTCCTGGGAATAAGATATTGTAGTTATCTAGGAATAATTATACCATAGAATGCCAGAAATATCTTAATAGCTTAAGTAGAGATAAAAAAAAAAAAGACAAACTTTTCCAGTTAAAATGAGCAAAGCCACTCATAAACAAAAAAAAAGCCAAGCCCACTGGACCTGCGATCACCTGGACGCGGGACGGCAATGCTGGAAGGAGTAGGGGGGAGAAGGGCCTCAGTGGGTGGGAGGAACCTTCAATGTGTTGAATTAAATGCTACTTTCTGTTTCCTGGGGACCAATTCTCCAAAGACAGCGGCTGTATCTGATGCAAACACCTATGTGAGCCAAAGGAGCCACACGAGCAACACAAACAACTCCTCGGCAGAAGGAGCAGGGCAAGACCCGAACTCGGACAGCAGGTCAAGGGCTGAGTCCTGCCCGCCCGGCCTGGCCGAGGGGCGGGGACGGCACTGCTGCCGGCCAGCAGGGCTTGCAGATCCACGCACTCTGAAGTGAACTAAATGGGCAGTGGGAGCCTCTGGCACCTGGCAGACTTCATCTTTAATATGAAATACATATTCACTGTAGACAAGGAAAATGGTCCGGTAATTCCAGGATGTGGAGACTGGCGCACATCCTTCTGACTACCTGCAACGGCCGTTGGCTTGCACAGAAAGCTTTCTCCAGCACGGATGTGCTTCTGGGCTTTTACAGCTCAGGCCCAGGGTCCTACGGAAACTGCCAGGAGGCATGGAAGGAGGACAACGCATCTCTCAGATGCAGCTAAGAGAGGCAGGGACTGAGTGTGAGGCCACAGGAGAGTCCAGGAGCCGGGAGGCCGGCCCAGGTCTCTCTCTGCTTCCCGGCTCCCTCTCCCATCAGGCCAGTCTGTGACCCAGAAGACCAGACACGGAGCCTGACCCCTGCACCACCACCCCGGACAGGGACACTGGCACCCCGTTCTCCTCTGGGGTGACTGTTCCAATCACGTCAAGAAGGCCCCTGCGCCGTGGGAGAGGAGGAGACTGAAGCAGCCCTGGAAGCTGTGCCGAGGGCAGGGCGACAAGATGCAGAGACCAGACCTGGAGATGCCTGGGGCCAGCACCACTCCTGCCCTTCTGTGGCTCCGTTTCATGAACAAATATGCTCCTTTCTCGCTGGATCTAGGAATTGCGTTTCTTTGTTTGCTACTGAGAGTGGCCTAAGGCAGACAGCCCATCTCCTTCATTTCTGACCGTACTCATTCAATTACTTTCTAAGAATCAACAGAACCATCCATTTGTTCCTAGGTTACCACAACCAGAGATATGACTATGATAGGCGCTGAATCCTCAGCAACAGTTAACTGTCAGGGAACGAGACCTTCTACCAGCCATTAGCTCCAAGGCCGAGAACACGAGAACTAAGGAGGAGGGACTCCAGCGCCCGTGAATTTCTCTGCATCATGAGTCTCCCCCGAAGCATCCAACTCTTCTGCAGAAGCTGATTACAAGCCAATATCCTGGGGCAATAAGGTGTACACCATCTGCCCAGATTCTACGGCCCCAAACCACCATCTAGAAGCAAACAGAAGCCTCCTTTACATTCTGCTGTTACACATTTCCTTCCTCAGCTAGGAGAGGCCGCATTCTCTGTCACTGCTTTGTCTCACTCTTACGACCTGTGATCTCAGTGAGAGACAAGTGTGAGGGCTGCCTCCCCGCAGAAGCAAAGGGATGAGACTGGGACCACTAAGGTCAGGCAGCAGAGCCTGGGGCTACTCAGCTGGGACTGGATCTTCACCCTCTAAGATCAAGTCTAGACCCCAAGGCCGATGTTTACAATACCTGCTCTAATAGTAAACCGAGGTGGCATGCTACCCAGCCTTAATATCAGACTCAGAGGAGAAAGACGTTCAGAAATACGCTAAATAAATCCCTGGGGACCAGGCACACGTACGAGAGAAAGGTCACGTAATCTGTGAATGACCACACGCATTTTATAACTAAGACAGAGGCACAAAGGTAGTCATCTCTCACGACAAGCAGTGGTGTGGGCTTTGCTGACAGACACTAGATTACTGGTACCACCCAAACGACACACACGCCTCGTACTTCTGAGGCTGACACCTGCAGCACTGTGGCACCTGCACGAACACCTGCTGGGCTCACGTCACAAACACAGCTCTGCGACCCAGCAAAGCACTGCTCTGGCCACAGGGTGTGGCCCACTGTCAGAGCCCGAGGAGGGGCGGGGAGGGGAAAGGCCGGGGGACTAGGCACCAGCTCTCATCAAAACCAGCAAGACTCCCCCGGAAGCTCAGGTCAGAGGCTGAGGCTGGTAAGAGCCAAGGTTGTGGGTTTTAACACTCGCTCAGCACAGCAAACCCACCACCTCAACTTACCCCGAGAGCACACTACAGTGTCAATCAGGCAGAAACGGGAAAGAGCATTTAAAACAGCAGGGCACTTAAAGGGACTGAGTGCAGACAGCACCTGGGAGTCTAGGAATACGGCAGAAACACGGTCAAGTGGGGTGAACGTTACTGATGTCTACCTTCACGACGGCGGTGTCCTCCGCAGACTCACTCAGCAGGTCAAGCACCAACGTGCCCACCACGCTCTTTTATGTAACTTGCATAAAACTTGAAGTCAGCTCTCCACCAAAGTTACCAGGTTCTTGAAAATTCTCTAAAAGTGAATGCATTTGGCTGTGTAACCTTAGCAGCTAAAGGCGCACTTTTGAGGTAACTAATAAAAAGAAATATTTCTAAGAAATGTATTTTGAGTCTTACATCCATAATGCCATAAATGTAAAATTATATTCAAACAATACTTTTTCTGGATAACTCAAACATTTTCCCACATTTATACATAAAGCGTTTTTCCTAAAGTCAATTTTATCTCTGGTTAACTGAGAGAACTAAAATTACCCACTGGAGTCAGACAAATAACCTTCATACTTTGAATTTTTCCCTATCAACTTACTAGGACATTCTAGAACTTGCCACGCATGAGCACAGAGTTCAGAGAGTGACCCACTCCTAGACTCAGTTACAGCTGTGGTAACACAGTGAGAAGTTCAGAGCCAATGCCATCAGTGTGAACACTACAGCTCCAAAGAAACCCACCTACTACCAATGCGTGCGCGCGCACGCACACATGCACGCACACCCGCCCCTCCCCGCGTGACATTTAATCATGTCTGGGACAAATAATAAAGGCTGTCTTCACACAGCCAAGTGCTCAAGCATACCTCCTGAGAATTACAAAATAAATTTAGAAATCAGAGTGAAACATTTGGGTCAATTTATACAGTTTGTGACCCCACGGGGAACACAAACTTCCGGGGAGGAAGATAGAACTCCGGGGAGGAGGACCGAGGTGCACCGCCACAAACCTTCCTGATTTTATTCCAGTAGCTGTGAGGACGTGAACTAAAACACAGCAGCAAAGTCTAAGGGACAAAATTGTCCTAGCATGGCTCCAGGAGATAAAAGGCCTAGTTCTGACATTCACTTTCCCACAGGCAAATGGCACTTACTCAAGTGATTTTAAAACATTTTTATAAAGTTCAAAGATAGCAACATTCAAATCAGATTTTGCTAAGTAGTTTCTACAAATTTCCATTTACAGGGAACCAGAAGACTGAGTGTTCCTATGGTATTGTGAGGAATAACGGAAACAACAGCATCTCACCTGAAATATAATCAACAGTATGCCAGTCAAGAGAATTATTATGATTCTGAGAAGAGAACTAAAACGAGGCAGATTTCACAAAAGGAAAACCAACCGGCAACTCGAGGGGCTAAAGGCCCCTGGACCCCAGTGAGGTCCTGGGGGCAGTGCCTGTAGCCCAGGCGCCACACCACCGTGGGGCTCTCAGGGTGCTTGAGAGTGGCCAGATGACTTTTCCTGTCGTCAGATTTAGCACAGAACCCACCGAGCGTCAGCCGGTCTCGAGGCCCAGTATCACCGTCTTAGTACCGGCTCTCCACCGTCTTCCCCATTCTCAAGTTCAGCGCTTACCCCTTAGACTACTAACCGCCTCTTCTGTTGAAGAAGGGCGTTCAGTTTCACTTCTAAGTTGTCAGTTCACTAGGACACTGTCTCAGCCTACCTCATCCATCTACGTAACTCTGGTGTTGCATACGGTCAACACAACCTGTTCTGGATCAGAGGAGACCCGGGGAAACATGTACACAAACTTCCTTTGTGCCCTCATCCTGGGGCATCACATCGCCTGCGCTCCATTGCAGTAAACTATTCCCACTATTACCACTTATTTTCAGAATCAAGACAAATCAGAATCAAAACTTAATAGACTACAAAATTGACAAGTCTATTTAAGATAAAAATACAAAACCTACTGGAGAAGAAATAAAGGGCAACATAGCGAATATTTCCTGACAGATCAGAGTACCAACAGCAAACTTTGAATGCTGGTGGTCAAGTCACTGCAGTGGCTGTAGTTCTACATACAGTGAGATACAGTTTACGACTGTTGGCACTGCTTAGAGAGCTTTATGCATATTTATGTAGATATGTATGCATATCATAAAAGCCACATGAGGTATGTACTGCTATTCCTCCCATTTTACAGATGAGAAAACTGAAGCACAGCACTGCTAGGTGACCTTCCCACACCCCAAAGTAATGTGTGCAGGAGCCAGGACTCAGATCCCAACGCTCTGACGGAGGCTGACTCTGAACCACGGCGTGTCCTCGTCAGAGAACTTTCCAAGGTGGACTGGAATCCATCTTGTGTGAGTCCTTTCAACATTCCATCAACAGAGGCTCTCAGTCCTCCAGGAAGGAGAGTCTAATAAAGGCTTCAGGTTCACCCTTCAGAAGATAATATACATAGCCGGATATGACATTTACTAAGTAATTGTTAGAAATCAGGTATAACCGAAAACTGTGCAATAAGATGGACAAACAATAAAAAGCTTACTTCTTTTGAAGTTTACGATTTTTTTCAGCCTGTCCTCCCAATTTGCTGAGTCCCAAGGCATCCTGAGATGAGTTTTCTGTCTCTGAAACACCAGCTATGAGGAGGCAGAGAGGTTGACATAGTGAGAGAAAAGCACCACGGCCAAGTGAGGTGTTTCCATGAACAGGTGGAAGGGTATTTGCAGGCAGAATGAGAACAATTCTAGAGGCTCAGTCTCTGACCAGACAACCACACACAAACGCTCGGGGGACAGGAAACCCTTTACATCCGTTAGCAGCTAAGTTATTCGGGGCTGACGAACGTCCAGCCCTGGGGAGAACATGTGCCTCCCGAGCTGTTGCTCCCGGACAACAGCAGCTCATACGACAGACACACATGGGAACGACTGGGGGCACGGGAGGCACACAGGGGCAGTCCCCCCACTCCACTCCTAGTGGTTACGACCTGTGCTGGAAGCCACCCACCTGGTCCTAACGATTCCTTGCCGGGGTGTCCAGGTCGGCCCTTTTCTTTCTTGCCAAACAAGCGGCCGATAGAGGACTTGATGCCCTTCTTCTTGGGGGCTTTGTGGAGCGAGTCCTGGCTACTGTTGCTACTGCTGGGGTTGCTCACGGGGCCGTCCTGCGAGCCTGTTGAGCTTCGGGGACAGAAATGACGTTTAATAAGTGCCCTCGTCACAACAAAACGTTCCATTCACGTGAACTAGAATACTCCACATTTTTAACACTCGTTCTTCAAACTACACAACAAGCATTTCAAGTCCCTTCCACGCAGATCTTCGGAAACGCATTCTGCGCGAGACACGAAGGCTCCCGGTGACACTGCAACAGAGAACTGTTTCTGACACGCTGACACTGATGTGGAGCTCCCCTTTCGAGAAAGGCTTTCTCTTCAAACCATCTAATGCAGAGAGCACCACTGACCCCACCTCAGGGTCACCTCTCAGCTAGTGAAGATGCTCCCACAAACACTGGAGTTCCATCCTCTCAGCTGCTCCAACGGCCTCCCTGAGTGGACTAGCCCTGGCCGTGAAATGAGAGCAACGGTAACTAGCTGCGGAGTGGCTGTGAGGACGAACGTGTGTGCCCTCCATTGAGGACTGCCTGGGACAGAACAGAACTCGATACGAGGTAGTCTGAAAGAGGAGCATATTAGTAACAGAACAGTTCTAATGGTCTCCTGCAGGGAAGCACTCAGGGAACGGGTGAGGCTGAGGCGGAACTCTCAACAGGCAGGAGAGCGCGTCCAAGAGGCACTGACTCTCCTGGAGAAGTAACTGCCAGGAACACGTCATGTGCTTGGCAAACGCTCCACCAAGAACAGAAAGAAACTTCTCAAAGTAGTTAATTTGTAGAATCTGAGGAAACAGTTTTTCTAAAATTGCTGGTATCATTGAACTCCTTTCTTTCTAAACCGACTTTGCCCAAACAGACATTCATCTTCTGCTGGCTCTCACTTCAGCTCCCAGAGCAGCGGCAGACAGCCCAAGAACATCATTTAAATAAACTCAACCGAACTAACCGGTATTTCTTTAAAATCATTGTTCTGACTTTTTTTTTTTTTCCCAAAAAGGTTAACAGATTTCCTAAAGGAGAAAAGTAAAAGACAAGTCTGTTTCTAGATGGGGTTATGGGTACCGAAGCCGCCTGTTCCTTACTTTCTTATGTCCCTGATGTCCTCGTGGCTGACCGTATGCAATGCTCCTTTGTGCAGCCTGTCCAATCGAAGGGACCTCGGGGAGGAAGGGGGGGAGGTTTCACATTTTATTGTCGTCTTGTCATCTCGTACCTCTTCTCGGGAAGCTGGCAACTGAGGGGTTGAGATAAGTGTAAAATTAGTTAACAATTGACTGTGACCAAAAAAAAACCACACAGACAGGCTTTAAACTATAAGCATAAACTTATTTGGAAATCCATTAGCTCTGCTTTCTGCCAAGCACAAATAGCCTTGTTTTAGCCTAATGCCATGTTAAAGGACTGTCCTGTTCATAAGAAGCAGAACAGTGGAGCAGAGCCCGACTCTAAGCCTGCGAGCACCAGAATGAGTGGGGAGACCTCAGGACACACGGACGCTCCTCCTCCTGAGCCTCCTGGCAGCCCGAGGGTCTGCCCTCCCTAGGATCCTGGGCCACCACAAGGCCAGCCACCGAAGGGCACAGAGATCTGAACCACGCCCGCAATCTCCTCCTTACAAAGCTTGGATGGCATTCACTCTCCCCCACGAGGAGCTGAGGAAGAAAGTGTCGACCTCCTGATGCATTCAAAAGACACACTAGCTAGGATAGACACCTCTCGGGCAAAACTCTCCAGACCTTTCTGTTTGGGGAGAAAAGAAGAAATAGCTTGTACCATGATCCAGTATCATTTTTAGCAGTGATGAAACTACTGGAACCTATACAACAAGTGGAGAAGTGAAAAGGGATCTACTTCCTCCACCCCAAACACGTGTCTGTCTTGTATTTCTCAATAACGTTTAGATTGGTGCTATAAACTGAAGTTCTCATATGTGGTTTAAAAGCAATTTGTTCAATATGGGTTTGCTAAAGTAATCCTAGGTTTTCATTAAGAGATGATCTCTTTCAGACTGCCAGTTTTTCTGTCTGTAAGGGAATCTCAGCATGGGAAAGAGTGGGGGAAGTGATTAACCCCATCAGGGTCCTGGCAGGTCTTACTGATAAATTTGGTTCTGCGGTTAAGGCAGGGCTGGATTTCTTGAAACGTGCATGGTAGGTGTTTGCATAAACAATAAGACTTAATCAGCCAACTTGTGCTTTTTTTTTTGGTGAGGAAGATTAACCCTGAGCTAACATCTGTTGCCCAATCCTCCTCTTTTTCCTGAGGAAGACTGGCCCTGGGCTAACATCTGTGCCCATACTCCTCCACCTTATATGTGGGACGCCTGCCACAGCATGGCCTGACAAACAGCGCATAGGTCCGCACCCAGGATCTGAACCCGTGAACCCCCGGCTGCCGAAGTGGGGCGCACAAACTCAAGCACTACGCCACTGGGCCAGCCCCTTACTTGTGCCTTTTTAACAGTATTGTGTAAAGAATATCCATCCACTGCAGCCCCACAGTGGCTCGGTGCAAAGTGGAGCTGTACTCATTTAAGACATAACTTTAAGCCGTAGCTGGATAAATTCTGCGTCCTCTACCAATTTCTAATTACAGCCATTAGATAACCAAAGGCTATAAATGGCTAGGAACTATCCATATAAAACTTAACAGGGACAGATTTCAAATTCAGGTTAAAACAATCACGTATAAAAAACAAAAAAACAACAATCTTGGGCCAGCCCAGTGGTGTAGTGGTAGCTCATGAGTAAGGACGGGCCGCAGTTCAAAGCCCAGTCAACATGGCGAGCCTCTCCTAAGGAGGAGTTGGGCTCACCCCAGCCCGGCCAGCTCTCTCTCTCTGCACTCCTATCGTAAGGTGCACCCCACCCACGACTGGAGCCCACCACACTTGTGCCTACATGCTCTTTCAGACTTGACTAGAATGGGAAGCTCCATGAGAGGTGGGAAGTCATCTCAGCATATGCCAATGATGTGGAGGAGGAAGAGGGCGACAGTGCTCGGCCCAGGGTGGCTGTGTCTGCACCACGCCCGACACTCTGCACATACACCTGGGTTCATCCTCACAACAAGGCCCTCAGAGGAGCCAGTCAGCGAGCTCAACGTTACCACGAGCAACAGGATCAGGCTGTCAGGCATGGACGTGAATCAACAAGCTACTTCCGTCATTGAGAAAGTCTTGCTACCAAGGAAAATACAAGTCAGCACGACTGAAGGGTGTGCTCTGCACCTCGTTGCTGGTGTAGGCTCCTTATCTCCTTATGGACGGTACACAGACAGCCACAGTCTGCGGCCACCCCGAGGAGCCTGATTCTATCATTGTCTTCACTTAAACAGGAGAGCAAACCAAGGCGCAAAGAGAGCGAGCAGCACACCCAGGTCACAAACCAATCAGTGAACCCGAGTTTCACTGAATTGCCACGCTGCTCTGCACAGTGGAGGGCTCAGGTGCATTAAGTGGTGAGGTTAGAGGACGGCTGCCTGAGCATCCGAAGGGCGTCCCAGGAGTGCAGGATCAGGCAGGTTTCGGGTGGGGGCGCAGACTATGCACGAGAGCATAAAGGTTACAAGGAACACATTTTGGTCAACAGATCTGTTCCTTAATGCATGTACTTTCTCCAAGAATAGGGAGGCCCGATTCACAATTATCTGTAAGGAGAAGAGGCCCTGACGTCCCACTGTCAAGAACGCTGCAAGGAGATAAGAGAATCTGGAGAGAAGGCAGGACAGCTGGGGAAGTGGCTGCACCCAGGTTTTGAAAACAGACCAATCCGAACTGCCGTGTTCCCTGACTATGCGACTTTGGGCACAGTGTGTGACCTCTCTGAGCCTCCGTTACCATATCTGTACATGGGATAACAACAGTAACCTGTACACTTGTAACTTGTAACCCCACTAACAACAGGGATGTGCATGAGGATGAGGTAACAGAGGCATAAAGCACTCTGCACACTGCCTGGCATACAGTAAGAACTTACTAATGCCGCTAGCCATGCTTGTTAAAACTAGTTTTTCCCAAAACTAAAATCTGTGGCTCTATATCAATAATTTCTCATTTTTAAAAATGCTATATGTATTATCAATAAGCATGCAATGATTAGAAGGCAAATAAGTGGGAGAAAGGCAAATTCTTATGCTTGTCCCAGTGTTCTATGCAAACCACCTGTGACCCATCTCCCAGAGAACAATCGTCATTTGTGACGTGCCGGGTGAGTGTCAACACATCCATTAAAACATCAATGATTCATCAAGACACAGCCTCACAGCGTTCACTCATGGAAAATGACAGGTACTCTTCAATACTTCACAGAGAAACAAAGGCACGTTAAGTTACTAAATATTTTACCTTTCTACGATGTTTCCTTAAATCACTAGGCTGACAGACGCATGCAAAGAAATGAAGAGAAACCAGATTTACTGCATACTCTGAAGTTAAAAATTCAAGGATCAGTACAGCAAATATATTAAAAAGAGAATGACAGGACACATATAAGTGAGATAAGATTTAGAGACAATGTAACTCGAAATAGAACATTTTTTCACCACAAAATTTAAATAGTAAGTTATTCAAGATTTACTAGAGAAACACTAAAAATTATTACTCAGGGAGATAAAATTCTATTACACCATTTATTAAAATATGGCATTCTATTTAACAAAGGGCCCTAACAGTTGTCTATTCTAAGCCAAACTTCTCCATATCTTAGTCTTCCCCTAATGAAACACACTTTATACTTTAAAATATCAATCTAATCGATGAGGAAGTCACTGCAAGACCTACTATAAAACTAACAAACCTACAATCAGTTAATCACCTGTTGGTCGTTAATATAAAATTCTTACCCAGTATTTGATTTAAAATTTCTCAAAAATAAATTTATTGATTAAAGCAGGGTACCCTGTGAAAATACGTAGGAATAAAAGCTAGCATAATAGCAGGTGGAATCTTTACATTCTATGATTCCTATAAAATATTTTAATTTAAAAAAGTTTATTAAAGGCATTAATTGTGCCTGTTCAATAAGTTGATGAGATTTAGTCTTGAATACAAGCATCAAAACAAAAAAGCATGCTTGTGTCAATTTTCCAATAATTCTACACTTAGCGGATTATTTCTTTATACAAAAAACATTGATGAATTACACATATCCTACATAGTGTGAGTAGAAACACGCTGATCCATCTATGTCATGCCTGTATCCACATCTATTATACAGTGAAACACTAATAAAAAATTATTGCTATTGAGGGGAAAAAACACTCTTTAATGAGAAATGAAGATAAAGCAGAAACCTCACTAACGAGCCCCAATCGACCAGAGACACATGCTACGGATCACACCGTGGCTGTTCCCTGAGCACAGTGTGGAGACGGTGTCACAGCCCGGGGAGGAGAGGGGAGGGCAGCTGGATCAACACACCACAGCCCGGGGGGCGGGGGGTAGGGGCTGAGGTCTGGATTAACAGTGATAAAACAAACAAAAGGATGATACAGGACATCAAAACCAAACAAGGAAGCAGACACACTGTCAGCCAGCATACAGAACCATAAAAACAACGGAAAAAAAAAAACAGAACTGTTTTTACAAATTCTCTGAAAGGAAATAAGCATGAAACCACACATGAAATGGTCAGAGAGTTTAAAATATTAGCTAATTAGCTAATGATGTAAATTATAAAAATAGTACATCAAAACACTGCAAAATGGACTAGTCACCACTTCATATGCCACTAAAATCATCTGTGGTTGATTTAATTATATGCTGGCTAACAATGCAACTAAAAACGAAAATGGATGGTAACAGAAGAAATGATAATAAAAGTGCAGTGAGAAAGAAGAATGTCGTCAACACAATTTCATGCACTCACAAAACCTAAACTAAGTACATGAGGAAGTCATAAAATATTCTTTAGAGCTGCACGTTGTCACCAAAAATCATAAGGTCCCTGCACTTCTAGATGCTGAACAGTAAAGCAGCCCGTCTGCCTCCCTGGGAATCCAAGAAGCAACACGGCTTTAACTGACATGGTCCTGGGGTCACATGCAGACCTGCTGTTCAGCGCCTCGCCGAGGGCAGTATTAAGAGGACCGATTTAGCTTTCGTTTCGTTTTTTTTGGACTGCATGTCCTGTACCCTCCAGTCAGGCATCCCTGACGTAAAGGACAGCCGTGACTCTCTGCACATTTTCCTACATGCTGTGATGGCTGCTATATTTACTTTTGTGAAAGTGCCTACTCTTAGAAAACCAAAATATTCCCCCTTCTAGCTGCTGTACCCAGCACAGCTGCCCATGCCCAAAGTTACAAACACAACTTCTCATGAGTTCAGGATGATATGCTCAACTGGTCATCCAAATATTAAAATTAATTTGTCTCTGTGCTATTGAATGATTAAATACTAGCTGCTTTTAAAACTCTTGAACCTCTGAGCATAACAAATGTACCTGATTTTCTTCTGCGTTAAAACAAAAAAAGCATATTCCTGGTGTCCAAGACTTAAATCAGGTGTGCTGGGTGTGAGGGGAGAAACAACAAATACTTACTAGAGTCATGATACCTAGTCTGTCCACTTCCCGAGCTGGACTGTGCGGAATCCTTCGTGGGGTGGACCGGCCGCTGTTTGGAGGAGAGGAGCCAGCAAGCGAGGAAGCAGGATAGGGGGGAATGGAGCTCATTGATCTAAAACGACCAAGATTGTCTAAACTTCCACTGCCAACTCGACTCTCAATCTCCTCCGCCCGCTGCTCTGTGTTTTCCTTTTCTTCTTGTATCAACCTAAAATAAAAATAAAACAGATCACCCTTCCTTTATTAGCAAACAGATTAATGCGTTTGGATAAAAAAATCTGTGCTTGTACTGTAAGTAAACTCCAATAATGGTTGCTCAAACAATTAACACTTCGGCAAAAATGTTCTACTTTTTCTCTCTTTTAACACACTCAGTTTTAGAACAACACAAAGTAAATCTTCCACTGAGTCTTGTAAAGTCGTTTCTGACCACTCATGTTTTATTTTACTTACGTACACTACAAGTCTGAAGGGGGCTGGCTGGCAACTCTCTTACTGCACGATGAGACATTTGAATTTTACAGCTCTGACATGCCCTCTTCTCAGAGCACAGCTGCATATTTATCTACCAATTTTTTCAACTGGAAACTGGGAACTCTGATTTAAGCAAAAAATCAATGCACAAAGCAATTAGGAGTTTCTAAACACTTAAGCCTGTAGACTAGATGAAAATGATTTTTTTAAAGGTTAATTTGAACAAAAGCATTATTTGATAGAATTCTCCACCAGCCTCATCTGAATTTCTGAATTCCTGTCAACCACGCTGCATTAATTTGGAATTCAAGACTAAAGCTCTTCTCTCCTAACGTACAGCGGATGAACAAACAGCAGTTTTAATATCTGACCATGCAAATCATTGTTCTAATATTAAATTAGTAGTAACCTTGCAGTAACTCTTCCAGTTAAAAGTTCTACTTATATACCCTGAAAGTATTTTTTTGTTATTAATAACAAGTCAGTGCATAGAATCTACCATTCAAATCAGGTCAACTTGCCGCATGAAGAAAAATCTGTTTTACTTAGCAATACACTGTAAAAAATAAAAGCTGACATTTATAATCCTTTCATATTTCCCATAGGGATGGGGAAAGACAACCTTTCAGAGCTCCTCTGTGTTGAAACACAGCACACGAAAGGCCAGTTTATAAAGTCAAAACTGTAGGCGGCACAGCCTCCTTTCTCCTTCAGAGCCTAGCGCTCTTTTTGATCTTATTCTGCTCACCTTTCTTCTCTCCCTCCGGCTCTCTGCAGGCAGGAAGGGGCACTTCTGTCTGTGTTAACTTTACAACAACAAAATGTGGACAGCAACTCTACCCAGACCCACTGCAGGGTCACTGGTACACAGCTGGTCTTCGTAAGGCTTCAGGCCCAGATGGGGGTGCATCAGGCCTGACACGGGGCAGACGCAGGGCACCTGGTCACGCTGCTGCTCCCCAGGCCTAAGGCCCGTCACCACTGCAGGGGCCAAGCTTTGGATTCAAGCCCACGTCAGCCCACTATTTTGTAAATTTACTATTATAACTGCTAAAAGAGGTTTCTAAAGAAAACAACTTTAAAATATTGATGAGATTAAGAAGATTCAAACACACATCCCTTGACCACCACCTTACAATGAACCAATTTTCACGTTATATAAATTTAACATAGCAAAACGCAAGTATGAATGGGAATTTGCCAATCTGAAAACCTCAGCTTTTCTGTCCCAGGTGGCTGTGTGACACACACCTGAAAATGTGAGGCTCTAAGAGACACACAAGAGGGCCCTCCTCACTGCTGGAGGATGCACGAGCAGCAGGCGGATGCCTCGCCAGCTCCCTGGCCCCTCTTGGGGCTCATAGTCCAGGGACCCTCAGGCTGGAAGGGGTGGTAAGTGGCTCTCCCTCCCTCCCGCACACTTCACATCCGCTTGCCAGTGGACTGAGCTCTGGCATTTCTCCTGATGAGTCATCTGCCCTCTGGCACCGCCATGAAAGGAACACTGCTTCTCACCCATGTGGGCGCCAGGCCAGTCATCTCCTCCCGACTCTCTGTGGTGCCCTGCCCCACGCCACATCTTCCCTCTGCACTCTGGAGCAGGAGGCCTCCTCTCATGCGTTCTCAGCTCTCTGCACCCTGGCCGTCTCCGGAACCTGGCCTGGGGTCCAGAGGGCGTCACAGGTTGACACTGAGCTCCCTGCAGTGCTCTCTACCTGTGTCGTCAGCTTTGTGGGGAACGGACTGAACACCTTTCACCCTTCCGCACGATTTTACACGAGTGTGCCGATGCCACAGTTATGGAGAGAACGCCCTGATTAACTCAACTTCATAGTTGAGGGCAATCTCAGAACTTAAAATTCTTCAAACAAAACTGAAGTAAGTTTTATTACTATGGATCACTTAGAATACGTTCACAGTATCTGTTCCAGACTTTTCTAAGTGGAAGACAATCCTGAGAGACACTCATGTTCCTGTGGTGCTGTGTACAATCCCGCGTACCTGATCTCCTTGTTGATGGCATCTAGCTGCTCCTGAAGCATCATGGCCAGCGTCTGGGCATCTGCCTGCCCACTGGGTGACAACAGACCAGCTGAGCTGAAGATCGTATCCCTGTCGTCTTCACCATCAGACACGTCGACATCACTCTCGAAGGCCTGCGCTACATTTGCCAGGACACTAGCTTGCTGGGCACGTTCCCAATCCTGTTCATTAAGAGTCTGTACCTGTAAACAAGAAAACCAAACCTCAGCAAAGATGGAAAATCATCACCACAGTTACAGCAACTTAACATAAACCTATCAGAAACTGAAAAAATATTTCAATGGAAACTCAAAAGATTTTGGAAAAATGGGTCACGCTTGTAAGCTGCCAACACGTATTAAACAGGCAATAATGGAGGATAACCTATTACTTAGACTGCCTGGTAACGTTCATGTCTTACTGTGGACACGAGGCATTTCTAGGACCTTATTCACAGTGGTGAGATGACCGCGTCAGAAACGAAAACTGAAAATTAAAACAAGACATCGTGGCACAGTCAGCTATGCTAATGGGAAGTAAAAAAAATTCATTCGATCCACAGCAGCTGGGGTCACCTCAGTTGCCACACCATTGTACTGGTGTTATCAAGAAACACATAACTCACTGGCGTTTCCCAACCTTCCCTCCTCCGAGGCCAGTACAAACAAGCACGGACAAAAGCAGAAAGGGGCAGCAGAACGAGAGACAGCAGGGCAAGCCCTGGGACGCGCTCGTCTCAGCATCCGAGGAACAGCGAGCTGGTGGACCATGTTTTCTAGAGAACTGTGGCTCATGGAGAAAAGGCACCTCTGTGCTGAGCCCAAACCCTCTTCCGTGTGATGGAAGTGCAGTGTTTGTAATCAGAACACGGACGGAGAAGGTGTGCGCGTGGGGCCTGTGTGATCCCCTCCCATGTGGCTGTTTCAGCCTTCTCTCCAAACCTCCATCTCTTCCTCTTCCAGCCTCACTCTCAGTCCAGGGTCCTGCTTCCCATTTCACTGACATGGCATCAGAACAATCACAGGACTCTAGAGGCCCCGTTGGCTTGTCTCCCCGTCACCCAGGCCTGTACCCACGCACTCCGTCTTCCCTCCTGAGATCCGAGATCGTGGCCGGGCACCTGTGCCCCCGCCCAGGGCAGCCCTGCCTCTGGGCACGAGTCCCACCCCTACAGCTGACTCCAGGATCTCCTGCCCCCATTCCTCCCTCTCTCGGGATAATCAATTCTCTACTGGCTCGTTCCCATCAGCCTAAGAATGTTTTCTCCCTTGTCCCTCGTTAAAATACTACAACAGAGACCACAGAACTTTTACGCCATGTCTCCTTCCAGCTACCACTGCATTTCTGTTCCCGATCAGAGTAAAAGTCCTCCAGACCCACCTCTACTCTGTCTCCACTTCCTTTCCTCCTGGTCTCTAGAACTTGCTGCAAGCAGGCTGTACCACCTCCCCTCCAGCAGAGCCGCTCTAGGGTCCATGGCACCCCACATTACTAAGTCCACTGCCGTCCTCCACCTCCACCTCATCTGGCCCATCAGCAGGACCAGTTGATGTTGCTGTTCTCCCCTCTTCCCTGAGCATCTCACTCACTCGGCTCCAGGCCCCACCCTCTCTGGGTTTCCGCTTACCTCACTTCTCACTCCTTAGTCTCCTGCGGGTCCCTTCTCAATCTTCCCAACCTCTGGATTTTGGAGTGCCCCATGGCTCTATCCTTGAACCTCATCTCTATCTACAGGTACCCACTTGGGACTTTATCTTGTCCTATACCTTTAAATACCAACTGTATGTTCATGACCCCTAAATCTTTATCTTGAGACTTCTCTCCTGGGTTCCAAGCTGGAATATCCAACTGCCTACCTGACACGTCTGCCTGGACACTGGATAGGGCTGTCAACCTGATCGGGGCCAAGGCTCAACTCCTGGACTCCCCTGCCCTGCAGTCTTCCTTATCTCAGGAGACAGCCTCCAGCCTTCAGCTGCTCAAGCCCGAGCCTTCGGGGTCCTGACTCGGCTTTCTCTCACAATCTATATTCAACCCATCAGCACATTTTGTTGGCACGTCCTTATAACATCTCCAGATGGTTCCTTCTCTTCCCTGCTGGGTCTCAGCTCAAACGTCACTGTCCTGGGGAGACCTCGCTGGCCACATCATCTACCATTATCCTCCCCTCCTCATTCCACAGTTTGGGGTACCCTGGGTCTCCTTCCCCTGCTTATTATCATTGGACACACTGTGGTGGTTTAAAGATACATCCACAAATTCCCTAATACTCCTCCATGCCCCACCTCCTGGAGTACAGGCAGGACTTGATCACTCACTGATGAACAGAGAGCCGTGCAAGCGAAGGTGTCTGGATTCCGAGACTAGGGCGAAAGAGGCTCTGGAGCCTTCTTGCTCTCTCTCAGAATGAGCTCTGAGGAAAGCGGGCCGCCATGCTGTGAGGACACTCAAGCAGCCCATGGAGAGGTCCACCTTGCAAGGAAGAGCCAGGCAAGTGAGCCTGGAAATGCACCCTCCAGCCCCCTGAGCATTCTGATGGCTGCAACCTCAGGAGAACCTGAGCCAGAATCATCCTCCTAACAGGCTCCTAAGTTCACAGAAACCGTGAACGAGTAAGTATTCCTGGTTTTAGGTCACTCAGCTTTATAGCAGCTTGTTACCACAGCAACAGGTAATTAATACACAGACCATATTTTACTTCTCATGCACCGCTATCTCTCCTCACTAGAATGTGCATGCTGGGGGTACAGGCATCTTTTCTGTTTTTATTCACTGCTGGAGCCGTAGGTCTATAATCATTCCTGGCCCAAACCAGGTGTTCACTGAATATGGGTGCTCAAAATACAGAGAAGTATATAAAAATATATGCTGTTAAACAGACAAACGTATGAAGGTATTTAAATTTCCACATGTGAATTCTTTTCACTAAAAGATGATGGATGCATGTATTCACTTACCCTTAACTACTACTTCAAAACTGTACTACTTAGCATTGTGCTATGCTTAACAGGTCATATTTTATCAGAATTTGTTCTTTTAAAAAAAAAGCATGCTCTAAAAGTAAACTCTTAGCCAGAAAAGGGAAAATGGGGGGAGGAGAAGAGAGAACGTGACCTATCAACATTTGAACCCCCAAACAGTCTCACAATCACAGGACAAACAGGAGACTTTTACACAGGCCGGCGTCTCACTCGAGCCGGCCGAGGACGAGGCCTTGCCTTGGACGGCTCATCTCGCAGGGCTGCCAGACGGCCCTTCTGGGGGCGCCGCAACACGGCACTGCTGCTGTAGGAGTCTGTGGGACCGTCTGCCACAGGGAACCTGAAATCTGGGACACTGCCCAAGTGGGGTCGGCTGAAACATGGAAAAAAAGGTCATTATTAGATAAGAAAAGTGAACTACCTTTGTTAGTCAAGCCAAAACCTGTCAATTTGGAAAATAACTTCACAGAAAAAGGTCTCCATAGAGGGCACGTCTCTCTTTGCTCCTGCCAGCATTTAGTCTTTCGGCCCCTGCAGGTGGGAAACCTTCAGGAAAACCAATGCCGCCGCCACCGACACGGAGATAAGAGGACGGAGTCCAGCTGTCTGGGCTCTGGAGAAGGATCTGTAATCCGTCTCAGAGCCCCCTCAGGCGGGTGCTCAGCCCCGCCTCTGCTCTACTCTTCCCTGACTGGCCAGGAAGCACACCTATTCCTCACTTCCAGATTCAACCGTCATTCTCCCATTTGTGCCAAGATCCAGTGTGAGGCTCACGGACCACAGGTACTCCTCTAGCTGTTCAACACTGTCTAAAGCGCTACTAACAGGCACCTTAGAGGAACCAGCTGCAGAAGCCCAAACACAGCTTGGCGCTGATATGAACTGGATTTGCAGCTTGCTTTGGTGTTTCCGAATCAAAAGTACAGATCTGTGTGCAATTAGATTAACAGACAATCAACACCGTGGCTGGAAAACACCAGGACAGGCAGGTGGGGCCCTGAGCACCTACGAGGGAGCCGCTGAGGTGAGCCATTAGAAAAGGCCCTGACGAGGAACTGGTGAGCAGAGGCAAAGGAGCATGCTGCCCAGCCCCAGTGCCCAGCCTTCACCACGGGCACACCAGCCACACCTCAGTCCTGGCCGGCAGTCTAGTAACTCCTTGTTCTCTGGAAAGAAGGTGACTGCCCTCATTTTCAGAAGTCTTTAAGATCTGAGGAGATACAGTACACTCATCTGATTAAAGCCAATTAAACAGGGGACCCCTCTCGCCTCCCCACCCCATCGTGGACGGGGCCAGTGTGACATGCCAACTCATCTACTTTTGGTTCACACACCTCTCCATATTTTTTTAAAGAAATGTCTTCTTGGAGTGTTACATGAGATTTGTTACTTGTTTTAAGATATCCAAATCCAGAATTCCCCTTTGAGCACAACCATCTTTTTACTTCCTCTATCCCTCACTCCTAATGAAGTTGCTCACTCTTTCTCAGTGCGATTTCTAGCCTGAGTGCTTTGGGTCGTGAGACAGTTCAAAGTCAGATGAAAGCGATGCACACACGAAATCCTGCGTGTAACTCTGGAGGGTTCGTGGATCCTCTGACGCACACACGAAATCCTGCGTGTAACTCTGGAGGGTTCGTGGATCCTCTGACGCACACACGAAATCCTGCGTGTAATCCTGGGTGGTTCATGCATCCTCTGCAGTCTACAAGTGCCTCCTAGTTGTTATACCCTTTTCCAGGCTTACCTTCCTCCCCACCCTGCCGCCACCCTGCAGCCAATCACCTCCCCAAGCTCTTTTCTACAAGCCCAATCTATTTATGGAGGCCCGTCCATCACCCTTCTCCTCTCCTCAGTCTAGGCTATCTTTTCTGGTGGAGAGATCACAAAAACAAGATGACCGATTTCACCGTAGAGTCATGCCAAGTGATCTGAGCCCGCCCTGCCTGCTAGGCACCTTCTCATCCATCCCCACCCAAGGCCCCGTCCCACGCTGACTGCGATTTGTCTTCCCCCATTTCCACAGCTCCCAACAACCTCTCTTCTAAGCCATCTGACATGCCATCTTTAGATCTGCCTCCCTGAGACAAACCCCTCTCCTCTGCACCCAGCCTCTCCTGCCCACTGTCTTCACACCACACAGCCACTGTGCCCTTGGCCATCCCTCCTGCCACCTCTGCACTACTAGAGCAAAGAGCCCCTTTCTCTCCTCATCTTTCACTTTTAATATCACACCTGGGATGGGCAAACATGCCTGATGTCTCCATCGTAAAAACTGCCCCGAGCCTGGCCACCCCTTCAAGTTCCCACACCAGCTCCCTTCCCTTCATGACTCAAACTTCCAAAAGAGTAATAATACACACTACGTCCCCTTCCCCTTCATCCATGTACCCGTGCAATCCTCCTCAAACACACATCCTCTTTAATTCCTTGAGGGTGGGTCTGCCCCTCGCGCACTCACAACACTAGCCTTTCCCATCGAGGATCTTAATCAGCAAATGAGATGGTCTTCTGCCCTGCTGGTCCTCCACGTTTCCCTCTCCGTGAGCACATACACTCTCCTTCATGAGACTCTACCTTCCCGTGGTTGTGGCGCCAGGCAGAGTTTCTGGCCCTGCCTCTCTGTGACTCTGTCGTCGTCTCCCCTATGTTCTAGGAGTAGGTTTGGTGGGGACAGCCACAAGATCCCCTAAACTTTCATGATATCGTAAATCTGCAAATGCAGGAGTCTCTGTACAGGTTCAGAGCTCTCTCCTAAATCAGGTTTCAAGCAGGAGCCTATTTCCCGTAGTCTGACGAATGTCACTGGTTAACCACTTCAATAACTTTTGCTAAAGTTTAACTCTCACTTGATGACCATTTTCTACAAAGAAGCAGAAGTACCTACAGGAGAATTACTGCCTCTACAACTATGAGTAAGAAAAAAATCAGGATGCTGGGCAACTTGGCAGATTCATTCACAAGCCAGGGGATTCACTCCCACAGTAGCCAACTCAAAGTCATGTCTCAACAGACTCAAAAATGCCTACATGTCATTAACCCTCAGAGTTTCTTAAAAAACATGAAAAACTGCAAGTGCTGTACTAAACACATGAATGTCAAGGCACCCTCACAACTCCAGCAGTGCAGGCACTCTGCGGCGCTCTCTTCGTCCTCGTGGATGCGACTGTCACTCCCAGGTGGATGGGGCTGCATCTGGCATCTTGGGCTCTGTCCTCCTATCCCTGTACTGTCACTCTCATACTCTGTCAGGTCCCTCACATTAATATACCCAAATATCAACCAATCATTCTTCGCCCCAAACTTTCTCCTGTGGTTTTGAGTTCTGCCAATGATGTGACCACCACCCTCTCAGGTACCAGAATCTAACCTCTGGAACGATGTTTTACTCTTCCCTCTTGCTGCTACTAATCTACAGGCTCCCTGAGGTCAGACCACGCGCTATACCCAGTTAACTGCCCACGGGGCCAAGGACATGCCCTTGTACACACAGCAGGTGCTGAAACATATCTGTGAACGGGTGACTGTCATACCCGTGGTGAAGGGACGCGCCTCTCAGCCTCGTCTGGTCTAGTTCAGCCCTCAATGCTTCGATGTCCAGCACGAGCTGATCCTACAAAACAGCAAATGGCATCCATTGCAGCTGTCTCTTTAAGAATTTAAAATTATTTGCATCAAATGTGCTTAAATGTTGAACATAACCATAACAGGTTAAATTAGCAGTTATAAATACCAAACATTTTAATTCTGAGAAAGTTTTCTCCAAGAGTCTTACAGTAAACATAAACACTTAGAGCAGCAAATTAACTTTATAAACCCTAAAGAATAAAAAGTTATGTCTTAGTCAAAGAGAAGTTTTTAGAGGATAAACATCAAGCCGTTAACAACGATTAATTCTGCAGAGAGACGTGGGAGGGGGGAGGTGAACAATATTGACTTTCTACTGCACGTACGCCTCTGTATGGTCTTTAGTTGTCTGGCATCGAGCACTCATTCATTCATGCATTCATGCATCATTCGTCCATTTGTATGTGCAGCCTCATTTCTGTACACAGCAAAATAATAAGTAAAACTGACAGAAAACTTTTTAAGTCACCCTATAACCTTCTAGATCTGTGCTGTCCCACAGCAGCCACTTGCCACAGGTGGCTAGTGAGCACCTGAAACAGGGCTGGTCCAAACTGAGATGTGCTGTAACTACAGACCACACGGTGATTTCAAAGACTTACTATGAAAAAAAGAATGTAAAGTACCTCATTAATTTTTATATTAATGACATAAAATAATATTTGACTATTAGGTTAAATAAAATTATTTTCACCTGTTTCTAATTACTGTTTAAATGTGGCTACTAGAAAATTTTAGATTATACATGTGGCTCATATTATATTTCTGTTGCACAGCACTGTTCTAGATAAAAGGTTTATGCTAACGTTTTAGCTTTCAAATGAACCCAGAAAGGACTCAGAATTCTGAACCATACATGTTACCAGACTCAAAATCCATCTAAAATACAGGTGCATTCAATGTATAAATCTAGGAGTGTCATGAATCTTAGAGCAGCGGACTAGCCGTAAAGTCAGCTTAACTCAACTTCACCAAACATCTGTAGCAGTTATAAGAACAATGAACTCACCTCAATTCTAAACAATTTAGAGATTTAAGTACCTTATCATGTTGCGTTTCTTCTAACTGTTTTTTTGCATTTTCAACTTCTCGTAATAGAGAATTCTGAAAAAGATAGAGAGTCCTTTAGTGTTGATTCCTTTTTCATTTTTGTGAGGAAGATCAGCCCTGAGCTAACATCTGATGCTGATCCTCCTCTTTTTGCTGAGGAAGATTGGCCCTGGGCTAACATCCGTGCCCATCTTCCTCTACTTTATATGGGACGCCGGCACAGCATGGCTGGACAAGCAGTGCGTCGGTGCACACCCAGGATCCGAACCGGCGGACCCTGGGCCGCCGCAGTGGAGTGCGCACACTTAACCGCTTGCGCCACCGGGCCGGCCCCTAGTGTTGATTCTTGAAAACGTTCCACGTAACACAGTATGGCTACATCTCTGTTTAAAACAATAAAGTACCACACACGAACGCACTCATGAGCAGTATCACAGAGTGAAATGCAGCAGCGGGGCCATCACAACTTCTAAGGACAATTTGTACACACACAATCAACTTCTTCACTGGTCGCTTTTTGAAATGTAAGTAGGTCAAGTTCATGGTTTAAGTTTATTTTAATCAGTTAAACTGGTTTATAGTAGCTTTTAGGTTTTACAATTCATTGGTCATTTGGGAAACCTGACCTAAGTTTCAAACGTATAATTTAAACCTAAGATAAAAATATTCCTCCCTTAAGGTTGGCCCGCTGATGGAGGAAGTGAGGTACGGACCCTGTGTGGGCCCTAGTAACGCACTGCCTAATGGGTTCTGTGTAAAATAAAGGTCACGTAAGGAGTAGCAATCACTGGTCTCTCTCAAATGAGCAGGACCCCAGGGCCAACCTCAGGGGAGACTCTGGGCCTCATCTGTGGGGACACCGGTGCAGTGAGCACAGGCTGCATCAAGTCTGAATCCAACTATCGCCATCAGAGCTTCCCTGATACAGATTCTAGGATTCTCCTTCAGTCTGCTTACAGCTCAAGTATTTCCATAATGAGAGGGGCAGGCGCCTGGGCTCAGACATTTTCCATACCAAATGAAGAGAGAGAAGGCAGGAGTTGGAATATGAGAACGTTTGTTTTTAGTTCATTAAAGCCTTTATATTATACCATTCTCCTACACTGTTATGTTTTTATGAGACAGAAATTAACTTCCAACACAAGAGCAACAAAGGGATGAGCGTTGCGCCTAGAAAAAGATTCCAGCACAGGGGCTGGAGACCAGGGCCTGTCAGCCAAACCCGGCCCACTGCCTGTTTCTGTAAATAAAGTTTTATTGGAACACAGCCACAAGCATTCGTTTACATATTGTCTATGGCTGCTTTCGTGCTAAGCATGGGTGAGCACAAAATTATTTTACTCGGTTACTTGTAATTAGTAAAAGCCTAAAATATTTACTACCTGACCCTTTATAGACACGGTTTATCAACCCCTGCTTTAGAGAATGAGAATGATAAACAATTTCCTACACACAGATTGGGCAAGAGCATAAGAAACGATAAGTTAGTTCAATGAGTGGGTAACAGTTGGTACTTTTTCCTCTTTACAGAACATTTCCACTTCCTGTGATGGTGGTTACACACTACTCCTCCCTCGGGCGCACAACAGGAGCGATCTCCTTGTGAAGGGGAAAGCTTCAGTGGTCCTGTGATGCCCACCTTGTCTTCCAGAGCAGCCATTCTCTCTCTAAGATGAAGTTGAAGCCTCTCATTAGATTCGGAGAGAAGCTTGTCAACAGTGTCTGACAGACGCTTGTTATGTTCTTCGTTCATCTTCTCTCTCTGCCTTGCCTACAACGGGAGAAACAAAACCTCAAGACTTCGAGCAAAGGTATGATCACTACTTGAAAAGTGCCAAGGACCCACGGTGAGAGTCACCCGAGCCATGGTTCCCTGGGCTGTTCCATCCCACCGTCCCCTCCAGTGGCCGTCTGCACAATCACCAGGACTGATTCACAGGTGCAGAGAAACGCAGGGACAAGCCCTGGAGCGAGCATTAACTAGAAGGTCCCAGTGCTCCTGCTAAACAAAGCACTCATGGGCCTCAGGAACGTCACCCATCACTAACTGTTGGATGGACTCCGGGAGCAGATTTACACGCAGACATAAGCATATTTTTGAGGGGATCAGCTTATCTACACATTGGTGGAGGAATCTGCTGGTGTGTAAACAGAAGCTTGGGTCTGGATTCAGGGGGAAAAAATAAATTCAACTCACACAGCAAAAGGTAAAAAAAATTCATTCGGGGGCTGGCCCCGTGGCTTAGCGGTTAAGTGCGCGCGCTCCGCTACTGGCGGCCCAGGTTTGGATCCTGGGCGCGCACCAACGCACAGCTTCTCCGGCCATGCTGAGGCTGCGACCCACATACAGCAACTAGAAGGATGTGCAGCTATGACATACAACTGTCTACTGGGGCTTTGGGGGAAAAAAAAAAGGAGGAGGATTGGCAATAGATGTTAGCTCAGAGCAGGTCTTCCTCAGCAAAAAGAGGAGGATTAGCATGGATGTTAGCTCAGGGCTGATCATCTTCACACACACACACACAAAAGAAATCCCAAAGGCTTAAAAACAGGTTCCTAAGGATTTCTTAAAAAAAAAAAAAAAAAATTCATTTGGGAAGAAATCAGTGGAGATAGAGACTTTCACCTGTTTTTCTTTATACTCCTACATCACTTGAATTTTTTGTGAAAATTTATATTAAAAAATTATAAATAATTACCTCAAGTAATTTTAAAACGTAAAACGTAAAAAGTTGCTAAGTCTGTGTTTATAAGACTGTCATCAATTTCATGGTTAACAAGCCTGTTTTGGCCCCTTATTCTGAACAAACACATAGGGAAAGTGGAGGGGACAGGCAGTGCCAACGGGCAGCACACACCAGGGCGGGTCGCCTGAGGCGGGCAGCGCTCAGGGGCTTCTCCCAGGCGAAGCGCAGGTGGCACGGGGGCTGAGACTTGCGCTCAAGCCACGCTGCCCAGGGAGGAGCAAGTGAACCCACAGGGACGCGCCAACACATTCAACTCCTCTGTGCTTCCGTGTCCTCAGCGGTACGATGTGGGTGCTGGCATCTCCCTTTTCTCACGTGGTCCTTGTAAGGATTAAATACAAAGCCCTCAGGATCATGTCTAACACACAGCAGCTATCATCATCTGGAAGACACCCAGCACACCATACAATAAGATATCAGTGTTCTAATATATTTTTTTGTGTGTGTGAGGAAGACCAGCCCTGAGCTAACATCCAACGCCAATACTCCTCTTTTTTGCTGAGGAAGACTGGCCCTGGGCTAACATTCTTGGCCATCTTCCTCTACTTTATATGGGCTGCCACCACAGCATGGCTTGACAAGCAGTATGTCAGTGCATGCCCGGGATCTGAACCTGTGAACCCTGGGCCACCGAAGTGGAGTGCGTGCACTTAACCTCTGCGCTGCCGGGCCAGCCCCAGTGTTCCAATATTTTTAAAGCAAAACAACTTAAAAGTTTACTTTGAATTGCCTTAGTCATAAACAGTACCCCTATCTCAACACTGGTCCTTCCAAACTCTATCAACCAGTTCTGAAAGTAAGGAAGCGCACCTCCAAACAGATAAAAATCTAATTCTCTGCCTAAGAGGTGTGTGCGTGTTGGGAGGCAGGGGATTGTCTAACATACAGTCTCTTGACAGGAGTCAGAATCTTCACTTCCTGGAAGCTCATGTTTGATGCTCTGCAGTCCATGCCCAAGAACATAGGTTTCTGGTGAAAACGAAATCTGATGGCCTTGACTTGGTGTGGTAAGGTTGGGTGCCAGCTGGACCTGGGACTGCCACTCGCTCTATCTATTTTCTGGACATTCCATATTGACATCTGATCAACTCTTCCAGGGAAAACTCTTAGGATTCACCTGACACGAACCTCCACCGCCACACTCTCCTCATGCTCTTTTTATCACAGCTCAATTATGGTTTCCTCTTGCTCAGGAATACCCATCTCTACACACACCTTTGGGTCTGCAGTCATAATTCAGTATTTTGGGATAGAGCCAGGCCTGTGACCTGAATTTGGGCCTTCAGTGCCAGATCCTAAGCAAGCAGACCTGCCATCTAGGACAACGTGCCTTATTCTAAGTTTCAGGGGGACCCCGGGCCAGCACCTCAGGTTTGTTTGAGGGGCGCCTGTACGGTCCCACGTGCACCTGGAACAGTTCCCTTGACAGGCGGGTCAGAGCAGCAAGTAGCCTCCTGGGGCATGGGGATCCATCTACCCCTACAGCACAGCCCACAGGCACCAATTTTTCCCTCTGCTGCCAATGCTGACGTAACTGCCTATGTGGTGGATGCTCCTATCAGCAGACGACTCACAGATGAGGCCACAACTAAACACACACAACAAGACGGAGAAGGGACCAGCGTCCAAGTCGGGACAGGTGGAAACACGAGGTGTCGCTTTCCCCTGCCTGAGCACGTCCTCCTGCACGCGCTCGGCCTTGTGCCTGGACACGTACCCGCTGCAGCTCTTGATTCTTTTCCTCCAACTGTGCCTCCATCTGGCGCAGCCTCTCCTCGATGTTGCCATGTCTCTCCTCGGCCTGTCAGCAGAAATAGCGTAAGTTCAACTAATAACTACCCTTTACCGACAACATGCTGTATACTACTGCAGGAGCAGCAAGCATAACATGCTCTGCGTGGACTATTTTCAACCACGTGAAATGGAAAGCATTTACTTACATCGACTAACACGTCCCATGTGGCTTCATGTGCTAAACTGTGAAGCAATTAATCCTCTCACGTTGGTGACTCTGAGGCATGGCTGGTGTTGGTGATGAACTTTGCAAGAGAAAATGTGCTGCCCCACCCCATGCCCAACCTCAGTGGCTCTCCCCATCCTCACACTGCTCTCGGTTAGTCAGCAGGGAAAGCAGGAAGCAGCAAGCACGCGTAAGAGCAATGTGCACGTTCTACCTTCCTAAGCTGGGAAGTAAGTTCGGACAGTTTAGCTTCCTTAGCAGCAGAGATTCCAGAAGACAAAAGGTCAGACTACAAGGCCAACCAGGGACAGGAGAGATGACAGGGGAGAAAAGAAACCGAGACTTTAAAGGCAGATCACGACGAAAGAGGAGAGTTTCAGTTATAGCTGTTAGCAATGAACCTGCTCTAAGGAAGGTCTGCGAGCACTCGACAGACCCAAGGTTAGCCTCCACGAACAGCACCCTGTGTCTGTCCTCACCCTTTTCCCACTGGTGCCCGCACCAGCAGCTCACTAAGCTCGAGTCAGGCGAAACACAACTACTGACAGATGCTCCAACACAGGCCTCTGCTCAGGCGGCTCCCTCGGCCCGGGGCTTGCTTCTCCTTGCCTGGCTGACGCCTACAGGCTCTGGAGGCCACGCCTTTCATAGGCCCAGGAAGACTGGGTTGTCTGCAGTTCTGTGCTTCCTCCTCCTGTGTGGACCACCCGATTCTAGTACCTATTACATCATTCTGAAGTTGCCCCTTCACCTGCTGGCTCCCCCTCTGGATGGTGAGCACTGGGAGGGCAGGGCCCATGTCTTGCACAAGCCTAGCCAATATTTGTTGAACAAATGAATGAATAAATTACTTAAATTAGTTTCTTACAAATTCATTTTGTCTTTATAAGAGAATGATATTTTCCTGTTTCTGGGAAAAATTATGTCCTTTTACACGAGGCTTCTATCCTATGCTCTGAGTTGTGGACTTAACTCTAAGAAGCAGTGGCTCTTAGATCAAGCATCCTGGGGACGAACAGTACACATCTGACAAAACTGGAGGGGAACTAATTTAGGGAGAGCAAAAAAGGGGGATCACCTCTGACATTTTGAAAGCATTCCAATCTCAGACAAAACAGCACTAAGGACAGATCTGAGCTCTTTCGTGGTTTAGGTGCACCGACACACGACAAAGACGAACAAGGTACACTGACAATCATCTCAAAGTCAGAATCCCGACAGCGGCCCCAGAATGGAACCCGAGGCCCCACCTTGGAGAGGGCGGCCACCCTCTGGGCCAGCTCCGCCTCCACCTCGGGGAGTGTCTCCGCCCTCCTCAGGGTCTGCTGCAGCTTCTGCTCGGCCAGCTCCAGGCGCTCTTGTAACTGGCGGTTCTTATCCTCGGTCTACGAAACGAGAGCAGAGCACCAGATCTTCTGACCATTTCCGTTTTTCATAAACTGAAGCAAAATCTCAATGCAGACATCTATCAAATTAGTTCTGATGGAAGCTCTACTGCTTTGGCAGCTGCTTCCGAGTAAACTTTTCTTTCTGCAAGGGGTACACGCCCACTTTCTTGGGCTTGATTTCAGTGTGCAAAACATCTCTTGCCAAAGTATTTGCTTTTCCTAAATATCTGTAAAGAAGTCTTTTTTCTTAAAGAAAAAAAAAAACACATAAAACTTCATATACATTAAAGAAAACCCATTTTCTGTAGAAGCTTGGTCATTCTTATCAACAAGTTAAGGACAGAAGAGTTCATTTTTAACCCTTCCGAAAAAAATAATCAGATCCATTATTTGAAGGTAACTTACAGCAGACTACCATGGGCATATAAGCCAAAATACAGCTTTCCTTTTCTTTGAAATACAGACCTTCTAAGAGTATGCCTAATGAAATGCTCGTCAAGTTATTTTTATAAATGTATAATTATTCCTTTAAAAAATCCTCCAACTCTTGAAAAAATTTCAATGTAGAAAATTTAGACAAGAACTTTTTAAAAATAGAAAATTTAAAAATCATCCATAAGTTCAGGTTCCTGAGAGGTTAACATTTGTTTATAAGCAGCTTTCTTCTTTTTCCTGTGCTCATATATCTCTATGTACATATACATACAACATATGATGCTTTACAACCCTCAGAAAATGCATCACGCTGTATGTACACAGTATTTTGTGATCTGCCTTGTAAAGTCATTACTGTGAACATCTTACATGCTCTTAAACAGTATTCCACAATATAATTTTTTTGTGTGTGTGTGAGGAAGATTAGCCCTGAGCTAACATCCATGCCAATCCTCCTCTTTTTGCTGAGGAAGACCGGCCCTGGGCTAACATCTGTGCCCATCTTCCTCCACTTTATGTGGGACGCGGCCTCAGCCTAGGCTGACAAGCGGTGCATGGGTGCCCACCCTGGATCCAAACCCGGGCCACCAGCAGCGGAGCGCGCGCACTTAACCGCTACGCCACGGGGCCGGCCCCCACAATATAATTTTTAATAGCTTCTTAGTATTTTTTTATTTTTTATTCTGGGTTTAACGATACACTTCATAACATACCAGAAAAACTCACTTTATTTTCAAGAAGCCGGATTTGGTTTTTCTGCTTCACTCTTGATTACCCGAGACTCCAGAGAAACAGGAGCAAGTATGGCTTACCAAAGCACAGGAGGTACAAAGTCTTCCTCCAGGCCGGGTCTCTAAGTGTGCCATTTATCACACTGATTCCAGTTACTAACAAGCAGCCACTGCCCTGAGGTTCTTTGCCACTCTCTGATCGTTGGGTAAAAATGCTAACAAGCCACAGATTAACATTGTTAAAACACAACAGGAGAATCAAGAATCAAGGAGTGTGGATCCATAAAACGGTTAAATCAAATCCTAAGTTAAGTAAAACAGGTAAATTGAAGTAACCCACACTTTTGAACATAATATTCTAAGGTCATAAAACCTTTACATTTGGATTTGATTTCCAACATGGAAGCCACAGGAAAAAGGTCTTTAACTTCATTAGTAACTACTTAGTAAAAGCCAGAACGAGTTCCATAAAAACCACTACCTGTCGATGCATAGAATCTTTATTTGCAATTTCATTTTCAAGTTTATCGTTGAGGTCGTGCACAGAGGTGGCTTCACGCTGTGCTGCGAGGTAGCGTTTCTCAAGAGTAGTGATTCTCTCTTCCATGTCTTCCTTTTGGGCCATGGCCTACATTAGGTGTTTCAGAGGGAAAAAAGGTACATCATATATAACACATTAATACACTCAAGAGAGAAAAAACTGGACTAAATTCTAATTTTCAAATCAAATATAAAATTAGTCTGCTCAAAATTAAATTGATGGAGATGCCAATTTTCTCCAATGTGAATGAAAATGTACGTACCTCAAATATAAATATTCACCTACATGATTAGCAAACACTCATCTGTCAATACTATGGCCACTCAGTTTACTGAGCTTACCCTTTTCTATATAATATTACCAAAACAAAAGTATAATAAAATATCCCAATATTGCAAGAATCCCAGGAGGTAAAGGTATCAACAATGAAGATGCGACTTCTGTTGGCCTCATGATACAAGTGGGCTTACACAGGACAGGGCGAAGCTCTCAATGGATATAACTGTGAGACACAGGTCTCATTTTCTTGGATAAAAATTGGATGAAATCTCACCCAATTACCACAAAATTAAAGCAATAATATTAATAAATGGAAACCGACGTAAAAGTTTAATTTTATTGGATGCAACCAATAAATTAGTCTAAAGACTAATTCTGCAGCAAAATCATATTACATAGTATCAGACACTGAAACTAGGACCAGGACTTTCTGCCAGTGCCATTCCTGTCCTGCAAACTAAAAATTCATTTTAGTTCCCTCTTTGTTTACTAAGTAACTAATGTTGGCAAAGTCTTAATATTAAAAGTGATAGGTCTTCAAGAATTTCAAAATTCTCTGCATATTAAACTCTGCCAGGGCCGGCCCTGTGGCTTAGCGGTTAAGTGCGTGTGCTCCGCTACTGGCGGCCCGGGTTCGGATCCCGGGCGCACACCAACGCACCGCTTCTCCGGCCATGCTGAGGCCACGTCCCACATACAGCAACTGGAAGGATGTGCAACTATGACATACAACTATCTACTGGGGCTTTGGGGCAAAAAAAAAAAGAAGGAGGATTGGCAATAGATGTTAGCTCAGAGCCGGTCTTCCTCAGCAAAAAGAGGAGGATTAGCATGGATGTTAGCTCAGGGCTGATCTTCCCCACAAAAAAAAAAAAAAAAAAAACTATAAACTCAGCCACATAAATAATCTCCTCCTGTTGCCAAAGAATAATATAAGTAGACAGGTTCTATAATATGTGCAAATATTTTTCTTTGTTTTGAATTCTTACATACAATTGCTCACACTAAGCTACTGAACAGAAAGTAAACCTGTTCTACATACACACGAAAGGGTCTGAAGGAGTCGTCCTGAGAGGTTCTCTGAGATGGTCTCACAGTGGTCTGTGTGTGTGTCTGTTTTGTTTGTTTGTTTACAAAGGACACGTTAAAGTGACAGAAGGAGGCGCCAGAGACAGTATCCAGCCCTCACTTGCTTTTATAATGATGATTAGACAGTTTCTCATCAATAATAATACGTGCAGAAATGTCTGCCAGAAATGAGTCTATTTCCACATATTGTTACAGCACGATCCTGATGACCCAAGCGTGAGCAAATTCCACTCTCAGTGTGTGTCTGGCCACCGATATTCAATACCATCATATATTCCTTCACAGAGTAGAAGGTCAGAAAACGAGAAGACTGCCAGTAACGCTCCTTTAACCGAGTCACCAGACCATGCTCACGTCCCTTTCAGCCCACTAACAGCACCACGGATATCAACATTGACTTGCTTAAGTGTGTATCAGAAGGAAATCTGGGCATAACAAAGAATAAATTCAGACAGCCTAGAGTCTGTAGACGCGAGGAACCTACTCCAGGGCACCACAGTCACACCGCAGCACCATGGGAAGGGCCGGCTGCGTGTCCATTCCGCTGCCGCCACGCCAAAGGACCGGCTGGACCAGGTGTCCTCTACCTCTAAAGACCTCAGGGGAAGGAGACCTGACCACAGATGTGCGGAGGTGCCTACACAGTCTCACGGCACTGTTCTGTTTTGCTATCACTTAGACAATAATCCAAAGGCTGGAGCAACTGGGAGAGCGAGGGACAAAATGAGCAAACAATCAAACCCAAACGGCCAAACACTGGACTCACAGACAACGCTGCAATTTCTACCACCACTTACCTCACGGACGTCCCGCTGCAATTTTGTGTTCATTTCTTCAGACTTGATGAGATCTTTCCTAGCAGTGTCCAGATCTTCCTCCAGCTCTGTTACATGACTGGAGAGGGCAGCCAGGCGTTCCTTCATCTGGCTCTGCTCTTTCGACTGCTTCTCTATGATTTCCTGGAGCTCCATGACTTTAGCAAGGTCTTCCTCGTGGCTTAAAGAGCCATCAGAAGATCGCTGATGAGGGAAAGAAATCCTTCAATAGCCCTGTTTGCTGAGCTAGGAAGTAAAGTACTTCCAGATAATAGGTAAAACCAGAATGGATTTCTGCAATCTGTTGGATTACACAACTCTCACGACCACTTGAGCTCTAAGCGGTGCTTTAGCAACAGTTTTCCAAACGGTCCTGCACACAGACAAAACTAGAGAAGGACAAAGAGAGAGCCTACTGACTTGCCTTTCCATTCGTGCTCGGTGTACTGTCTTGTTCGTGGTTTATGTCAAGCACCCCATCTGTTAGTGTTTTTTTCTGATTATTCTGTTCTTTAAGAATCATTAGCTAAAATAAAAAAATGGAATAAAAGTAAGGAAATGAGAGAGTAAACTTCTTTTGGAAAAACACAACTATAAACTGTAAACATAATATAAAACGAAAATACATGGTGATGTTATCCATCCTGAATATAACCAGGTTATTCAAAACAGAATTTATCATCTAGTGGACAACAGGGTACTTAAGAGATTTTGCAACTCGGAAATACAAGCCTAGTTTACCCGTCATCCAATGACCCACATGGGCTGGTTCCCAATCAGAAAGATAAGGAACATCTGATATCCACCATACAGTCGTCACACGTTTTTGAAACTTCTGAGATAAAAATTAAAACCCCTTGACTCCAATAACAAAATTGGTTTATCAAGCTCACCTCTTTATGTGTAGAACCTAATTCTTCTTCCAACAAACTACACCTTTCAAGTGCTACTCGCAATCGCTCTCTGACCTGAAAACAAAAGGGGCAGAGTTGGTGTGTACACACACTTATCTAATTGTTTTTTTTTTTTTTGTGAGGAAGATCAGCCCTGAGCTAACGTCCACGCCAATCCTCCTCTTTTTGCTGAGGAAGATTGGCTCTGGGCTAACATCCGTGGCCATCTTCCTCCACTTTATGTGGGACGCCGCCACAGTGTGGCCTGACAAGCGGTGCATCAGTGCGCACCCCGAGATCTGCACCCGAGATCTGCACCCGGGCCGCCGGCAGCGGAGTGCACGCACTCAACCACTACGCCACGGGGCCGGCCCTCTAATTCTCAATGTATAGTGACCCTAATATATTATTAGTAAAATATAACATAACAGAAGATCTTTAATGTCTTTCATTGATGTTAATGTCAAGAAAACTTGCTTGCTAATAGCTTTAAATTTTAAGTTTGAGAAAAATCTTCCCCCTAAATAAATTACATTACCTAATTCTTAATAGCAAATCAATGAACAGAATATAATAAATTTTATGACATTTATGCCAACTAATACTTTTTAACCATCCAGTGCCTTTCTTACAGAAAACACTTGTTTATGAGAATCCAAGAAGCTACTAAAGTAAACTCAAGCTGCACAGACACGACGCCCGCCTGATACACAGCAAGTGCAAAGATAGAGAATCGCCGGGCGGCTGATGGTACCTTCTCATCCAGAGCTTTGTGGTGTTCAAATAACGATTTCAGTGCTTTAAGGACTTCGACTTCACTGGATACGCCTGCTGGGGACTGTGCCTGCCTCTTCACCACTGTCATCCTGAGAGACCGCTCGTGCCTGGAGACAAGGCATTCCAAGTGTTCTAACAGCAGCTGGAAGACAAGGCCAAAATCAAAACAAGTTTAAAGAACAGCTTCAATTTCATATTTGAATTTGGGGCAAATAACTTCTCTCAATCTCATGCTAAAACAAGTCTGAATCCCTTCAATTCAGTCTACAGTTAGAGAAATTCCTCCTCAAATGTATTAAAATATTAATCCTCATCACAAACTTCAAGAAAAGTATGTGGACGCTGAACAGATTCATCACAGTCAAGTCGCGGGAGAATGTCCACAATGTGTTTTAGCCAGACGGAGTGGATGTCTTTTGAGTTTAAAGACAGCCACACTCATTCTGAGAGTGACCCAGAGGCAACAGTGACAACAGCGAGGATCCACCTACTAACCCTGGTGTTGTTTCTCTCTGCTTTCAGTTCAGCAATTTCTTCTTCCCTTTCAAGGAGCTGTTCCCTGCATACATTGAGTTCTTTAGTAAGTGCTGCAAACTCCTAGAAAACAGGGGGGAATAAAGAGAGAGATCTTGTCAAGACAGACCCATCAAGCCTCTCAGGTCCTCATACAAAGGCAACCCCAGTCGGAGGACAGAACGGACCTCTGTGAGCCTCTAGGAAAACAGCGGTCAAGCCACCAGCCCAGGACCACGCAGACGCCATAACTCAGACCCCACCCTCCCTCGTCCCTGAACCCTGGCACGCGCATGGCAGAAGAAGGGAAATCCAAGCCCACCTCCTCAAGATCCAGAGAAGCCCTCGACATGTTCCTGGACATGGGTCCTGACACCAAGGGGATAAAGACATTTTTAAGTGACTCGCAGACATGCGACCTAGAACCACTGGAGAGTAGAGAAAGAAAGCCTAGAAGGCCACAGCTCTGCGCCCAGCCTCCTCCTCTGTCTAAGCCGATTCTCCTCTGGGGAAGAGCATCCCTGGGACAAAGGCTGATGGTACCCCCAAGGCCCATTGGTTAACCTGAAGAATTTGCTCAAGGTCAACTACAGAAAACGGACTTTTCACAAATGCCGGTAAGCCTTTGGTAGAAAGGGGAAGTTTAAGAAGACTTATTTCTTTAGCTGAGTGGAAAAGTTCCTCAAGGACATCACTGAGAAGAGAGGTACCCCTGCTGTGAGTTACTTCTTCAACTGCAACACTGAGCACCCTCACACGAACACGACTTAATCAGCTGGGTGGAAAGAAAAGGATTCACATTCTCCTGCCAGTTTTTCAATGGAGCAAAACTCTTCTGAAACAATTAAAATTATCTGCCAACCCCCAATGTTCCTCCACATTTTAAGAGTTTTTCTCTTTACTGAACAAAAGAAGGGATAAAGGTTACCTAATGAATAATCAACCTGGCATTCAAAATACAAAAAGTGCCTGATTTAGGTAATTTTAGAAAATTAGTTTACAAACAGGTGGCATACTCAAGGTTCATTCATCAGTTAATCATTTGCAACTCAAGGTCAGCTTTACCATCTGTGGTAAATTAGAATTTGACTTTATGAGGCTAGCCCACAAAAGCCTACTTGAGCCATAATGCAGAACTGAAATACTTATCCGTGGGGGATGAGAAGAAGCAGGCAGTATTGTTACATTCCACAAGGGAAAAGAGTCAAATTAAAACCTTTATTTTTTCTTGAATGCTGTTATTTCAGGGGTAACAAATTGAAGGGAATGGGGAGGCAGATAATTTACAGAGATCTTAAAGGACACCTGTGAACATTTTTGTGGATACAGTAAGCTAATGCTCACTTGAGTTTATCTAATTTCTCTTCTAAACTAATATTTCTGCTTCAAGAATCTATGACTGTGGGTGATCAACTTCCAGCTTGACGGCATGAGGAGCTCCACTGACCTGTTCCCCAGGAAAACCGGTCAAAATTATACATATAGAAAACAACCAGTCAAAGCCTCTGAAACGGTCCTAAGGGCAAACAACAAATAAAGAAACATCAATTCAAGAAAATCTATGAAGACTCAGTAAGAAAGGCAAGAGTCCACGGTATGTGAACCGAAACTTCTGCCTCTTCCCACTCCAAGCTCAGGGAGGTGGGGATTCCCTTCTAGAGGCTGTAGCCCAAAACACAGGGCTCCCTAGCCCCCAGAACAAACACACAGGGCTCCCTTGTCCTCCAGCACTCAGTCAGAAGGACTTCTTCCTGGGAGGGGCAGGACAGCAGCATTTCCCGTCTTGGACCCCAGCTCCCTGGTGCAGGGGGAAGTGTAGTGGAGAGGTGGGGGCTCCCTGGTTCTGCCCAACCCCTACTCAAGGAATAGAGGCTCACCCCTTGGGTGGAGCATGCTGAGAATACTGGGGCCCTGATCATCCTAGCCCCTGCTCTCTGAGGCAGTGGTTCCAAGGCTGGAGAGGACCCTAGGTTGCTGCCCAGCCCCCACCAAGTGCTCAGCTCCTAGAGCAGGGGTGTCACTCTCAGAACCCTGCCATCATTAACACCCCTAGTTCAGAGACTTGGGGGGCAGGGGAGGGGGGAGCAGGCAGTAAAAGCGAGAACTCCTGATCTCTTCCCAAAGAAACTGACTCCATGGGCGAAGTTTAAACCTACGGGTGCTCTGAAGAACAGTGGAGGTCATGGTGAAAGGCAACGTGGAGGAGACTGAGCGATTTAATGAAGATGCAGCCTAGACTGTAGGCTGGCTAGTTTCCAGGAGAGAACTGGAGATGAAGGCAGCTGGGAGGAACCCTCCTGGGATCAGAGCAAATATCAGATACAATTCCTAGAAAGGAGCCAGGATTTGATTGGATTAGTTTGCAGAGGAATTTATGCCGCAGAGCACTGCTGAAAATAGAGCAATTGGCTGGAATTAGTGGGGTTTAACAGGTGGGTGTGGTCAGGGAATGAGGGGGAGAGAGCCCTACCAGTGCCACCGTCACCCAGGCTGACCAGAGGCATGTCTAAATCTGCATCACTGGAATCATCCAGCTATCAATCAACTGGTTAAAATGGTATGCATATTTTATCACGATTTATATGCACACACAGTGCTCTTTGGAGACAAGGCTGCTCCTGAGAACATACAACTGGCTAAAGAACATGGACAACTCTTCACTTCAGTATTCCAATGTGGACCTGCAAACACAAAGAAAATCTAGTAACACTAATAGAAATAATACAAACGTGTCTTAAAATCTGACAAAGATTCTGTCAAGAGTTGAAACATGTGAGACCTGAGACCTAGCAGGCAGCGTTCAGAAACGGGCTGCCTGGCTGGGAAGAGGTGGGGGGACGATGTCTCCTTTCCATGTTCTCCCATTAAGTTCACTTCTTTCTAACGTTTCAGCGATTTCTTGCATACGTGCCAATATTAATTACATCCAATACCCCAATTTACAACTCGTCTGGTAAATAACTGTAGGTGACTGTCAGACATCTAACGCCTCACACTGATGAGAGGCTTTCGTGTGATCACCGAGATCTGGTATCAGAAAACATCCTGTTGCTGCAGGTGGAAGAGACCCTGACTCACATCAGCCTGGCTGAGGGGCAGTCATCACTCCCAAGACGGTCAACTCAGAGGGGAACTGCTTCCAGGCGCACCCGAGTGCAGGGCCTTGGATTTTTGATCATTTTGTCCCCCTTGTGCTGCAATCTGGGTCAATCTCAGGAAGAAACGGCCAACTCACTAATTCTGTCTTTGATTATGTCCGGTCCAAAGTTCTGGCTAATATCTTCTCATTTACTTGATTTCAAATTGTTTTTTTGTCCTGGCTCCTGCTCTTGTTTCATTTCTGTTTTTGTTTTATAATCTCTTGTTTGTTTCCATGGATGTTAATTTATCTCTTTAAGCATCTTAAACACACTTACTTTGACAGTTCTTGCCGGACTGTGTAAACTGCCAGTGGAGTAAATGTCTAGTTCTGTAAGGAGTCGGCTCTGGGAGGACATCTCAGCATGAGGTCTCTTCCTGATGTGGGATCTGGGCTCGGCTCATCTTGACTAGGAGGTTTTGTTGGCGGTGCTCCCCTCCCTCTCACTGTCCCATGGATGCCCTTCCCAGCCTCCCAGGGCCTCAGGCCAGAGCTAGGTGTTCCGGTGACTCAGGGCTCCTGCTGCGTGGTTCCATTACAGACAGTGCCAATCCTGTTAGAGAGCCACCAGGCAGTGCGGGGCATCCCCCCCCCAGGCCTGCTACTTCCTATAAAGCCCCCATGTACAGGGGACAGTGCCCTTGGGGGGCAACCTCATCTGACCCCAGCTTCAAAAAGTGAGTCTGAATCTAGTTCTGATTCTACCAAACATACAGTTCCTGTGACCCTCACCTGCGGGAGCCAAGTTCCCCCTGCCACTGTCTGTGTGGAGCCTGGAGCTCAGCAGGCCGGGAAATCGAGCCACCTCATGCCTACCACATGGGTTTCTAGTCTCTTTCTGTACTAAGGGTATTCCTCTCTTTTGGGGGCCTGGCCATACTCTTTGGTTTATTGGTTTCTCTATTTAAATTTTACCTTTTCACTGGTGTGTTTGGAGAAGAGATGTGTCAAAGCATGAGTTTATGCTGTCATCCTGATTGGAAGTCACAGTTCATTCAAGAAATGGCTGCACACCTAGTCTAGATGAACATCAGAGAGGCGAGCCTGGCCCCTCAGGGTACTCCAACGGAACACGCAAGCCACAATAACGCCAGTGTGGCCAGTGCTCTGAGGGAGAGACGCCAGGCTACGCGGGAGCAGAGTGGAAGTCGTCTACAGTGGGAGGTGGCCGTGCTGAAGGAGATGGCACCTGAGCTGAGCTCCGAACAGGAACCGGCTACCCAGCCGCTGAGAGCCTCTTCACATCTGATAACGCAGAGGGCGTCAGTGGGCGGGGGCCTGGGCAGTGCAGGGAGGAGGAAGGGGAGGCTGGACCTGGGCAGAGGCTGGACGGGGAAGGCCCTTGTGTACACAGTCAGGAGCCCGGATTTCACTTGAAGGCTTTGGGAGCTGTGCGTCTACAGACTTTGAGGGCCTTGAACAAGCAGTGGGCAAAACAGAGCAACTGCTTTGAGGAGCTGAGAGCAGACTGGGTCAAGCAGCTACATGCAGGGGTGGCCTCTCCTTGGGAGCACACAGCTCACCCACAGTAAAAGGAAAGGCAGCCGAATATATGGGCACAGATCCAGCCAAACAGGTAGATGTGTGGTGGGAATTTATGGAAGACCTCTTCCAATTTCTTCCAATTTCACTGAGAAAACAGATGACTTTGCATTACGTTTAAGGATGGGCGAGGAGCGCTGGGTAGGGGAGAGAGAGGAAGGAATGAAACAGCCATCTAGAAGAACGGGGTCGCTGTTCACCAGTCACATGACTGTGGTGGCATGCGGGTCCACTTCACCACTGCTCATGAAGGTGGATGGAGAATGCACTCGGTGGGTGCAGGCTTCTGCCGGGTAAGTACAATGAAGTGAAAGAAGGGCTTGCAAGGCTGTGATGATAATGGACCATGGAATTTCAGGCAGGTCACGAAGAAAGTGGAGACGTGAGAAGGGCGAGGGACCATGACAAGGTGGTAGGGGACCTACAGTCCCACGAGGGTTGAATATCAGTGTTTTATTTTTCAAAGTCTTACTATCTGTCATGGACAAATTTCACAGCCTTTACATGAAATACCTACTCAGGCATAACAAGGTGGACACTGGAAGCTCAGGGCGGGGGCAGGGGGGCTTCAAAACTCCCCTACGCATTGGCTACGAGGAGTGAGTTATGACACTCACATTCCTTGGAAGTAGAAAGCATCACCATCAAGCCCAGTCTGGCTCCCATACAAGCCCCGCATGCTATGTGCCCGTCGCCTCACCGTCCCTTGAACTCTTCCAGCCCCAGGGGCAGGCCTGTGTCTTTCTCATACAGTTCCCTAAAGTTGTTCCCAATAGCCCAAAATGTCTTTGTTCACCTCCTAAGAGAATATATTTAGTTCCTATCATTTTGGTTAAATGTAAGTGTTTCTCACAATAAATTCAACAGCCCAAACCATTCTATGATATACTGCTTTGGCCATGGCAGAAAACACATTGATAGAACTTGACAATTATTTTTACTCCTTAAAGGAAAACCTTTGCTCTCGGGCCAGCCCCCGTGGCCTAGTGGCTAAGTTCAACGCACTCTGCTTTGGTTCTGTTCCCGGGTGCGGACCTACACCACTCGTCTGTCAGTGACTGCGCTGTGGTAGCGGCCCACATACAAAAAAAACAGGAAGACTGGCAGCGGATGTTAGCTCAGGGCGAATCTTCCAAGCCAAAAAAAAAAAAAAAAGAAAAACCTTTTCTCTTTGTTCAAAAGAATTCGACAACTGAAAAAACATCAAAGTAAATTTAAACTTAGGAGTTTGGATAAACATTAGACAGGAAATTCCAAAGTTTAAGATTCCAGAAGAACGTTTATACGTGCACTGTGTTTGTATTATTACCGCAGAAAAAACTAGCACAGACCGAACAAACCCCAAATATGTGCAGTAAATGATCTACTCTATTACTATCACAGGAATCTGTCAGCAACTAAATTTTTTCCTCTTTAGAAAAACATGTTTGTTTAAAAAATACTGTAAGCCAAATATACTACTAGTTTCAAGTGTCACTCTATTTACTATAATTAAAGTATTTTTGAAACAGAATAGATATAATAATCACTGGAATATTTTCATTTTAAAGTATAAATCTGAGCAACACAGATTTGTATTTCCGTTTGACAGTTTCTAGGATTGAGAAGAGAGAAAATAACATTTAGCCATTAAAATCAGTTCAAGAACTTGGTTTCACACAATGCTTAAAAATGTCGACATTTATCATTTCTGGACAAAAAGTTCAGATCTGGATAACAGGTTCCGATTATACAAACCAGACATTATTTATCAAAATCCACAATCAGACCAACTTTAAATTAAGTCCTATGGATCAGATGCAATGTTTAGCTCCGAAAGCAAGGCACATTCTCTCTTCCCAGTCACTCCAGTAGCTCCCAGCAACCACAGGAGGCCTCTGGGCGGGGAGCAGCAGTGCCTCCCCCTCTCCCAGCCCTACATGGGTCCTGCCGCCTGTCTTCTCCTGCCCTCCTCCCATGTTCTTTACCTGGTCATCCCCTGCTACATTTCAACATCTTTCATTCTCTATAATCTCCATCAATAGCTCTGTTTTGTTTTTTAACTACTTTTTGTTATTCTCACTAACCTTCTGCTGAAACAGGAGTAAAGCTTCACTGGAGGCAAAAAGTATCTGTCCTCTTGGTGTAGGGACATGAGTGTAATCAAGAAATGGAAGTGGATCTCATTTTTAGCAAACCAAATGAACACCTGAAAAACTGACCTGCAGAACCGACTCAGATGACCTCCTGCCAGGAGGAGCTACCTGCCTCAGTCTTAGGATGAAAAGTACGTCCAATTTTGAAAAAAAGAAAATTGGAAGTTCATATATTAATCAGCAAATTGTATGTTTTGAAACTCCAGTGTCTTGATTAAAAGTATGCTTAGAAAGGGTATGTATAACTATTTTTATAAAAAGATTATGTATAACTATCTATTCGTATTGTATAATGATGGGAGAAGACGGACAGAGGGACACAAAAGAAGACGATGAAGTTTACCCCTTTGTAAAATCTGACCATGAGCTCACTAGACTTGTTGAAAGCCACGGTGAATGCAACAGCACTGGATTTTCAATCACTGAATTTTATTTGCAAGCAACAGAGTAGAATGTTCATAAGCAATTCAAAAGTCCCAATATATCTCATTTGTTTTTTCTTGTCCGTTTCTCTTTAAGAAATAGATACTGGGGCCGGCCCTGTGGCGTAAGGGTTAAGTGCACGCACTCCACTGCTGGTGGCCCGGGGTTCGGATCTGGTAGCGCACCGACACACTCCCTGCCAGGCCACGCTGTGGCGGCGTCCCGTATAAAGTGGAGGAAGATGGGCACGGATGTTAGCCCAGGGCCAATCTTCCTCAGCAAAAAGAGGAGGATTGGCATGGATGTTAGCTCAGGGCTGATGTTCCTAACAACAACAAAAAAGAAATAGATACTGACAAAATTTATGCTCATACTCAGCATTCAGTGATTAATAGAGACTGTATAATCTGAACCTAAAACAACAGTGCAGAACAGTATTTCAATGTGATCTTAATTTGGCTAAAAGCAAACACACACTGTGTGTAATTTTTACATGTATATAAGGTAAAATATAGACGGATACCCACCAAATGCTACTGCAGGTTACCCACTGTGGTTGGGAAAGGGGGCTGAAGTGAGACTTTGTTTTTAATTTATATTCCTTTTTAATTTCAATTTTTAAGTATGTACTTAGTACTTAACAAAAAAAAGACCAATCTTCTCTTCTCTTTTTCCTTCCCAAACAATGTTAAAACCATAGGACACGACCAGGATGTGGACTGTCCACGTGGAGACATAACTTGTTCAGAAATCCTTTCCCCTCAGTCGCCATATCTCAATCTTGAATTCTGCTGCTTGCTCTCTTACCAATCATCGCACTTTGGCTTCCGCCTCCACCGCTTCCCTGAACGAGCTCTGGCTGAGTAATCCCCTCGTCTTTGCTAAACCCAGGCCAGTTTCAGTGCTCACTAACGCGCCCTCTCGGGGACCACGTGGCCCTCTCCTTCCCACTCTCTTCCACCTCATCCCCTTCCCTGGTCTCTGCTCATTTCTTACCTGCTGGTGCTCCCGGGGCTCCATCCTGGGTCCCCTGTTCACTACACACCGTGCCTGCCCGACCTGTGTCCAAGGCTTCAAAGCCCTACTCTGGCCAACTGTCCAACTGCCCACTGGACATCTCTACTTGGACATCTTCTCAGAGACTTAAACCATTTTCCCCAAACTGAGTTCATCATCTTCCTCCCTGACCTAACCCCCAACTCCTCCTAGGCCGCCCCTCAACTCAATAGAGGACTCCCTCCATCCAGCTATCCCAGCCAGACACCAGGATGTCACACCCCCTCCCTCCTCTTCCTCCACAGGAACCAACTGCGGGGTAGCTAATTCTACCTCCTACCTGTATCTTCTGGAGTGTCCTTGCTGCCTCCTCCTCCACCTGGGCCACCAGGTCTCCTTGGTCTGGAGGGGTGGTTCCAGAAGTCAGCTCCTTGAGCTCTGGCCCTGCCTCTCTCCAGCCTCCTCCCTCATCACTTTGTGCCTCACATTCAACATGTCAGTCCCAACTCGTCTACAGTTCCTAGAACACATTTCGTGCCTCTGCGGGCCCCTCACACACAGCTGGCCCCTCTGCCTCAGATCTCTGAATTGGCCTGTCTTCCCCTGATGGCCACTTCCCTCGCTCAGCTCATGGCCTATGGGTCGTTCGCTGCAGAACAAACACACATTTACCTGGGAGGTTTTCAGGTGGCATGGGGAACTATGTTGTACAGACTGGTTGCATAAAAACCACCTGTGCAGCTGATGAAAATGCAGACTCCTAGGCCTCACCCTCCTGAATCAACATTTCTGGGGTGGAACTTGGAATATGTATTTTTAAAAGCTTCCCCAAGTAATTCAGAAGCCATGCTGGGAAACAGCTGACCTTTATGACCTTGGACCAGTCACTTAGTTCTCCATCTTGATTACTCATCTACAAAATATGGGTAGAATACCTATGTTCTACCACAGCCACAATTGTGACAATCAAATGAGGACACTGTAAACGTGCCACCCAACTGAAAGGCATTATCACCAGCAGTCCTCAAACACAGGTGAGCAGCTGCCACATGACCCTGCCAACCTCTTTCCACAGCATCTCCGTGCGTTTCCATCAGAAGGGAGCTGCTCCACAGAAGCAGGAGGCTGAGAGGGTTCTGACTGACTGATTTCTGCCCATTGCCAAAATGAATGTCACTTAAATATCTTCAAACATTAATCTGGCTCTTAACAGAGGCACTCCCACACACGAAGGAGAAAACGATCACACATGCACTCACCTCCCTCAGTCAGGGACCACTTTTTGGGTTTCCAGCCCACCCTCTCACCTCCCATCATCTTCACTGCCAAACTTCAGAGGACACACTCTCTGCCCCACTTCCCCACGTTCTCCTAGGTTCTCGCAGTCTGTCCCCCTCCTCTCACAGCCCACCAACTGCTCTCCAAGATCAGCAAACCCGAGCACGGCTAGAACCTGTGTCTCGGCCCTCCTCTCTCTCCCTGCGCTAGATCCTTTGCTAGCCTTCTGCCTGGAGGCCTGCTCTTGTCTTCTGGAACTCATCTCTGCTAAATGCTGAGGAGCCACTGCTACCAATGGCAGCTTGAACCTGTTCTGTCAAAAACTGAACGCGATTTTCATTTGAAGGAGGAAAAAACTACCTTAGTGGGTATTTTTTTTTAAGTTATGGATGGACCAAGTTAAAAATGCCAGATGTTCATAGAAGATTTACCCATAATCGCCAAAACTTGGAAGCAACCAAGATGTCCTTCAGTAGGTGAGTGGATAAATAAACTGTGGTCCATCCAGACAATGAAATATTATTCAGCACTAAAAAGAATGAGCTCTCAAGCCATGAAAAGACATGGAGCAAACTTAAATGCATTTTACTAAGTGAAAGAAGCCAATCTGAAAAGGCCACATACACTATGATTCTAATTCTATGACCTTCTGGAAAAGCAAAACTATGGAGACAGTAAGAAGATCAGTGGGCACCAGGGTTTAGGGGGAAGGGAAGGATGAACAGGTGGAGCACAGAGGACTTTGAGGGCAGTGAAGCTGCTCCGTACGAGACTACAATGGTGGATACAGGTCCTTACATGTGTCCAAACCAGAGAATGTCCAACACCAGGGGTGAACCCTGACGACAACTGTGGACTCTGGTGGTGGTGATGTGTCAATGTAGGTTCACGGACTGTAACAAATGTCCCACGCTGGTGGGGGATGTGGATGGGGGGGAGGCTGTGGGGGCAGGGGCAGAAGGTATATGGGAAATCTCTGTATCTTCCCCTCAATTTTGCTGTAAGCCTAAAATTGCTCTAAAACATAAAGTCTATTAAAAAAAAAAACATCCTGTGCCTCTTGCCTAACTGTTGGCTTAGCAACTAAGGAGAGTGCATTTTGTGTGTGTCTAATTTCAAACGAGCATCATTTAAGGCCAAACCTGAAAATCTCACTGCAGCATGTGGTCTGTTCACCAGCTACAGGGGCACCACTAGGTGGCAATAATAGAAACACAACTGACAATTAACCTAGTCTGCCCACTCTGAAATTTGATCATTTTTGACAATTTAACTTTTTTTTTTAACTCTTGAGAGAACTCCATTACCTCATAGAAATTGAAAAACTGGGGCTGGCCCGGTGGTGCAGCGGTTAAGTGTGCACGTTCCGCTGCAGCGGCCCGAGGGTTCATTGGTTCAGATTCTGGGTGTGCAGTGACGCACTCTTGTCAGGCCATGCTGTGGCGGCGTCCCATATAAAGTAGAGGAAGATGGGCACGGATGTCAGACCAGGGCCAATCTTCCTCAGCAAAAAGAGGAGGATTGACATAGGATGTTAGCTCAGGGCTGATCTTCCTCACAAAAACAAAAACAACAACATCAAAAAAAGAAATTGAAATACTGATGTGAATATTTTATAACACTATTTTAAATTCACATCATTCAAATTCATAAAAAAATGTGACCACACTGCTTTTCTTTTCTTTTTAAAATTTTTTATCAAGATAAAAGTCACTAACAAAATTCACCATCTGAACCATTTTCAAGCGTACAATTCAGCAGTTTTTAGCATATTCACCATGCTGTGTTACCATCACCACCAATCCAGAACATTTTGGTCACCCCCCCCCCCCAAAGAAACCCTGACCCATTAGCAGTCTCTCCCCATTACCCCTCCCCCCAGCCCCTGGCAGCCACCAATCTGCCTTCTGTCTCTATGGATTTCCCTATTTTGGACCTTTCATATAAATGAGATCGCACAATATCTGTCCTTTTGTGTCTGGTGTCTTTCACTCAGCATCATGTATTCAAGGTTCATCCACATCGTAGAGTTCGTCAGTGCTTCACTCACTTTTACGGCTAATAACTGTTCCACCATGTGGATGGACCACATTTTGTTTATCCATTCATTTGTTGATGAACATTTGGGTTGCTTCCACTTCCTAGCTATCACGAATAATGCTGCTATGAACATTCCTGTACAAGTTTTTATGTGGATTTACGCTATCTTTTCTCTTGGGTATACCTAGGAGTAGACACATTTCTTTACAATGTAAATGAGTGAATTATTCCATTTCTGTTTCTAATTTCCAATTTAAACTTCTAGCTGTGTTAGCTATCACTCCTTTCTTCTTTGGAAGGCATTTTCTTTTAGGCAAAAATTGAGATTTACTCATGGGCAGTAAGTATAAGTTTTGCTTCACATATTTTTATCTTTCTGCTAAAGAGCAAACCAAAATGGTCTTGGTTGTTATTAGCATTTCAGTATTTAAACACAAATAATTTCTTACAATTAGTCAAGACAATTTGAAATATGAATGCACATGTATATTTCAAAACAATCTAAAATATTAGTATGAAAGTATATTTCATCATTTCAGAAGCATAATATTTCAGCGCATAATAATAGTGAAATATTCAGAGGCAAAAACATTCTAATTAAATTTTTTTTGTGTGTGTGAGGAAGATCAGCCGTGGGCTAACATCTGCCAATCCTCCTCTTTTTTTGCTGAGGAAGACTGGCCCTGGGCTAACATCCGTGCCCATCTTCCTCCACTTTATATGGGACGCCACCACAGCATGGTTTGCCAAGTAGCGCGTCTGTGTGCGCCTGGGATCCAAATCGGCGAACCCCGGGCTGCCGCAGCAGAGCACGCGCACTTAACTGCTTGAGCCACCAGGCTGGTCCCTCTAATTAAATTTTTTAAACTGAGCCTGTGAGGTAGGGGAAAATCAAACCAATGAAATAAAAAATCAAGGGCAGAAATCTTTCATTCACATAGGAACGAGCACCTTCTGGAATCTTCTGGGTAGGTTTTTTTTTAAACATTACAATATTATCTTAAAAGAGTTTCAGATAAATTAAAAACACTAGATAATAATAAAATGAAAACACTATGAAGTATATTAATGTCTAGTTTATATTTATATTATGTTTCAAACTTGCTAATAAAGCAAGTATGTGATTTTTGGCGCTGCTCATGCTTACTGCAGTATAAAATAGTTTTCATTTTCAAATATTTCATTTCATAGATCTATGCACATGCCAAGAAATTACTGAATCACAAAGAAAACTGTCTTTATGGGCTGGCCCCGTGGCTTAGCAGTTAAGTGCGCGCGCTCTGCTACTGGCGGCCTGGGTTTGGATCCCGGGCGCACACCGACGCACCGCTTCTCCGGCCATGCTGAGGCAGCGTCCCACATACAGCAACCAGAAGGATGTGCAGCTATGACACACAACTATCTACTGGGGCTTTGGGGAGAAAAAAAAAGAGGAGGAGGATTGGCAATAGATGTTAGCTCAGAGCCGGTCTTCCTCAGCAAAAAGAGGAGGATTAGCACGGATGTTAGCTCAGGGCTGATCTTCCTCACAAAAAAAAAGAAGCTGTCTTTAAAGCATGAGACCAGAAACTGCCTGTGCGACCTTGACAGCCTAAAGCTATCGTTAGGAACAGCATAAAATCCGTATTTCCACAGAGATGTTCTGGCCATAACAAACTTTTAAAAAACAGTAACAGCAGCCGCAATGGAAGAATGCTTAGGGCCGGCCCCGTGGCTTAGCGGTTAAATGCGCGCGCTCCACTGCTGGCTGCCCGGGTTCGGATCCCGGGCGTGCACCAACGCACCGCTTCTCCGGCCACGCTGAGGCCGCATCCCACATACAGCAACTAGAAGGACGTGCAGCTATGACACACAACTGTCTACTGGGGCTTTGGGGAAAAAATAAATAAATAAAATTATAAAAAAAAAAAAAAGAATGCTTAGGACAGAGCTTTTTTAAATACAAGCTTTCAAAACATTATTATTTTTTTGGAAACGGTGATAAAGGTATACACAGAAAAGTCTCCCTTCCAGTCCTGTTGGCTCTTCAACACAACAGGCAACTAAAGTCTTGGGTTCATTGTTTATCTCAAGTTTTTTATGCATACAGAAACACATAACATACCCGTTTCCCTTAGCTTTTCCCCAGTTCGGAATACAACCTGAAGAGGTCTGTACGGGGTCGCAGCGTCCTCCTCCTCTTCACAGCCGCATTGACTGTACACACCAACGAACACAAAGGCCATAAGTTATTTATTGCTCTCCTACCCACGCACACTTACGACTGTGCTTCCAATCTTTAGCTCTCACAAACAGCATGGAAACAAGTAACCTTTGTACCTGTGCCAAGCACATCTGTAGGATAAAACCTTAGAATTTCTGAATCAAAGGATATTTGTAATTTTAACAGATACTGCTAAATTACTCCTCCTGGGCCAGCAACCTACGAAAACACCTGTTTGCTGTAGCCCCGCTATCCTACTGTCTTATTAAACTTCGGGGGCCATTTTTCTTTTTTGATCCATCTCCCATTCCCTGTCACCTATCGTACAGGGGTCTCCAAAATCTTTTCATGTGCCAGGGACTGAACGCATGCCTGGGCACTTGATGCAAGTTCCAGAGGCAAATGTTCCCTGTGACCCTCCGTCACCCCCTGACCCTCGCACAACCAAGGGAATTAATCTGACATTCCACCTACAAAGAAGGCTCAGCTCACTTGTGAGACTATTACGCTGGCTCATGTTCTGCACTTAACAATCTGGGATATGAAGGGCATGTTATCCTTATTTCACTCACAGTTCTTCACTTTTCTCTGATCAAATGCAAATGAGATTGGTCTGTGTTGACTTATCCTAACACATTTTTATAGAGTGGCCACCCCTTCTTCCAAGTTTCTGTATTTTTCTATGGAACGGCTTTTGATCATCTTCTCTTAAACTAAAACGTTCATGAGCAGAAGGTACAAACATCTGACCTGTGTCTTCTAGTACAGTCACGCCTAAACATTTACACAAAGAAATATTTTACTGTAAACTAACTTTTTAAATTTACTTTATATTATAATTAGGATATCGTATTGATTTTCTAAAATCATGTGTTTAGGTAGGATTTTTAATGAATATCATTTTTTTTTGTGTGAGGAAGATCAGCCCTGAGCTAACATCCGTGCTAATCCTCCTCTTTTTGCTGAGGAAGACCAGCTCTGAGCTAACATCTATTGCCAATCCTCCTCCTTTTATTTTCCCCCCGCAAAGCCCCAGTAGATAGTTGTATGTCATAGTTGCACATCTTCCTAGTTGCTGTATGTGGGACGCGGCCTCAGCATGGCCGGAGAAGCGGTGCGTCGGTGCGCGCCCAGGGTTCTGAACCCGGGCCGCCAGTAGCGGAGCGCGTGCTCTTAACCGCTAAGCCACGGGGCGGGCCCTGAATATCATTGTATGATAGCAAAGATAATAATTTATAATATTACAAAAAGGAGGTATTGGATTGCCCTAAGGTGTACACCGAGAAACGGACTTACTGAGTCAGACGGTTATGGAATTTAATTCTCAATGTTTCTAATGTCATAAATTATAGTGTACTAAATAAAGATTAGTTTTACTGTTTTTGTCATTTCCTTATACATTTATAATTTAAGAGAGTTTTTAATGTTCTAAAAGAAAAAAGTAAAGATCACAAACCTAATTATCTCCATTGATGACTGAGATTGCTTTGCACCGGGTCAGCCAGCATGGTCATTTTATAGGCCTGTGCAAAGTGAGGACTGTCTTACTACTTTTTAGAGATAAAACATTATTTGCAAAAATAATGCATTTATTTTGTTCAAATGTCACCACAATGTCTCCATTTAGAATCTTTGCCTTTTTTAACCTCCCCATGGCAATAAAGGACAGATTAAAATATTATGCTATTACATAACAGTAAAAATATCATAAACCTGCAATTACTTAGCTTGATACCCAAGTTACGGATCTTATGTAAACATTCACATGTGGTCTGTGTGCCCAAACACAAGGCAGTTTTGAGGGAGCAGTCCCCCATTTCCCTCTTAAGACAGCGGCCAGAAGTGGGCCAGGTTAACATACACTTCCAGGAATGTAGATTACACAGCCACTCGGACTCAGACTCAGCCCTACAAATCTATTAAAATAAACAGAGAGATAGAACTGTTCACTCCAGTTGCAGGCTAAGTCACTACATCTAACATGCTTACTTTCCACTTACAGTCACATCACGAGGATTTAAAACATCTCCAAGAGATCCTTAAACTACGTTTTCTACTCTTTGCTTTGACAACAGTAGCTCACCTTTTGATGAGCCCTTTGGGAATCATTTGACACCACCCACCACGTGGGTATCCCTATGTTAACAAAACCAAGCGAGTGTGCTCCAGCCTCGGGACACCCGGTGGTTCACTGCTCCGTCCTCACACGCTGCCATGTTCCAGAACCACTGGTGGCCCTGCCTTGGGATGTGGTAGTGTCCCTCTCGGCAAGGATGGCTCCATCAAAACATGGAGCAAATAAACGTATAGAAGTGATGGAGCATGCCAGTGTTTCAGGTATCCTCAATCTGAGAAGGGAGCCAATGTCATCCTGAGGGAAGGAGAGCACGCCTGATTAGCGCCCTCATTCCTCTAGTAAATGACGTCATCCTGGTCTCCCGGGCACCACTCAGGCACTGTCTTAGAGTTTACAGGTTAGCACTTCTGAAAAGTCTTAGGGTGTGTGCAAGCTTTCTCTGATTTAGTTACCATTTTAGCATTTCCTGGCTTGTCATTAGTTCATATTAGCTCTTAAATTCTGCAAAGAAAGCCATAATCCAGTCTTTTACATGTGATTCAGCACTCTGTGAAATTATTTCGTGACCTGTATTACATTAGAATGTCCTGGACGTGTAAGAGCGTTTGGACACCACTCCCTAGGGCCCTCAGAGATACCACCGAGCACAGCTGCACGGAAAGGGATATAAGACAGGCCCTGCTCTATCACACTTTGATGGGAACAGAAACTTCAAACAAAACCCCAGCAGGTACTACTGAACAGCCCCACTCTGAAATGCAACAGGGTCACCTAACGGCTGCGCTCTAGAGCCACACGCAATTCTGAGAACTCAGGAAACACGAGCGAGAATCCTGGTCAGCATTTTACCAGATACGGGGAGGTCACGCCTGGAAGCTCAAGCTCAGCACACAGAAGACCAAGGACAACTGAGCAGGCTGCTCTCCTTTCAGTCTGTGACAAGGGTTTTGGATCCACCAGACGGAGGATGGGTATCTCAGGACGACTCAAAGGTCTAGACATCAACTATAACTGCAAGTGCTCCATTAGGGATTCCCTCCTGTGGCTCTATCACGCTTGGTCAACAGAAACACAAGCGTAAGAATGAGTAGTCTAAGAGTATCCATGGCTATACTTACTGCATTTCCTCACACCCTGCTCACAAGTCAAAGAAACACCAGTGCCACGGTGTTCAAGGCCATATAGCTACGGCTGACAGTAATAAGTACAAGTGAATTTGCCAAAGGCTTTGGATTCTCAGGCGGTTTTCATAACAAGAGTGACAATGCCTACCACAGCATGACATAGCTGACTGGTGAGAACGACAGAATAAAGGGTTTACATCAACAAAGGCAGTGTCTCTGCAGCCTGCAGTGCCCGCCCGGACTCCACTGGTCCATCACGCTCCTCCCACCAGAACTGCTGTCAGGGAACCGCCTCCAGCCCTCAGGAGCCACTTCCCCATGAGCTCAAACCCTCAATGCCTTTACTGTTTCTCTGTCAACATTCTCCTCCCACCCGGTTCCCTGGCAAACCTCACCCTCCCACGGACCACCCACCTGACACCGACCAAGTCCGCCCAGCTGTTTCACAACCGCACACCTCTGCTCGTGCTGCTCCCTCACGTGGCAGTTCTTCCCCACCTGCCGCCCCGGCCCCACGGCTTCCTCAAGGCTGCATACGACACGGAAGACTGAGCTCAACCCTTCCACCGCTCTGTACAGGCTCCCCCACCCTCTGAGACAGACCTGACTTGCTCCTTCCGTGCCATACCCCACTCGGTATCTGCCCACATGCCACTGCGCTCACACTCAGGGAAAGAGCTGCTGCCCTCACTGTTAAAACCCCAAGCCCTGGCAAAGACAGTAGCAAAGTGTAAGTGTTCAAACAACAGGTCCATGCGGAACTAAATCAGTAACACACTACCTCTGACAGAACACTGCTGCTCTGTAATCTTAAACTTGCATGGTTCTGTGTATCCATGTCTTGCGAACCAGTCTGACAAGAGCCCTATGTCATGAACAGTTTTACCCTCTAAGTTAACAAGGGTATCTCAGAAGGAATCAAAGGTCTAAGTACAAAACGGGAACAGAAGGTACTTTACTAGGGATTTCCTCTTGTGGCTCTAGTATGCTTACGAGATAGAAATACAAGCTTGCGAATGAGGAGCCCTATTAATTCGGACAATCTACGGAACAAAGTTCTGAGACACGATGCTAAGTACTCATAAGACTCAAATATGCACTGTAATAACTTTTACGTGTTTAATGCTTTATTGGTTTTCAAAGTATTTTCAAATATTTTATTCCCAGCCACCCAGGAAGGCACACATAATTACCTCATTTTACAAACTGGAATACAGGCCCAGGCAGGCTAGTGATGTACAAAGGTCACTCGGTTGATAAGCAGCTTGGGCCTCAGAATTCAACGCGACTTCATTCATCTTCAGGGAAGATCCTACAGCGAGTACCAAAACCAAGTCCACCTGCAGCCTAGTTACGCCCACCCCAGTCAGCCGTGGGGGCAAAGGGCCTGCAGGCCTACACCCCACGTCTAACGAAGGCCTAGTTACGCCCACCCCAGTCAGCCGTGGGGGCAAAGGGCCTGCAGGCCTACACCCCATGTCTAACGAAGGCCTAGTTTGCGCAAGATATGGTGGTGGGTGTTTTATTTTAGTTCTCCCTAATTCTTCCTATAATATTGGGAAATAAATAGTATCTCTATTTTATAGATGACAAAACAGTCTCAGATGTGAAATATCTTGGCCAAAGATCAGCAAGTTAGTAAGCAGGGGATCCAAGACTTGAAATGGGCGTGGAGGGAGAGGAGAGACTGCGTGGAAAAGAACAGAAAACCATCCAGCAGTTAGTGAAAAAGAAGAGACTGTTACATAGTCCACCGATAACCCCACCATCATCATTCCATGGGAAGAAAGAGGCTGGCCACATACCACCCAGGATACCTTTTTGTGATTTCTTTTGCCCCCTCAAGGATGACCTTGATAGACATTTGATTCTACTATTTCATCTGTGTTTTTCTTAAAGCTGGTGGCATTTTGGGCCGGCCCCGTGGCTTAGCGGTTAAGTGCGTGCGTTCCGCTACTGGCGGCCCGGGGTTCAGATCCCGAGCGCACACTGACGCACTGCTTCTCCGGCCATGCTGAGGCCGCGTCCCACATACAGCAACTGGAAGGATGTGCAACTATGACATGTAACTGTCTACCGGGGGTTTGGGGAAAGAAAAAAGGGAGGAGGATTGGCAATAGATGTTAGCTCAGAGCTGGTCTTCCTCAGCAAAAAGAGGAGGATTAGCACGGATGTTAGCTCAGGGCTGATCTTCCTCACACACACACACACACACAAAAAGCTGGTGGCATTTTTAAAAACTGGAGAAAAGATAAAAGGAATGGAAGTAAAACTAGCCCTAAGCATCAGACTCCGCCCTCTCTTAGAGATGGGACAGACCCTGAGTCCCAGGAGGAATCAGAGGTGGTCAGAGCAGACCTCACAGGATTGACCCCAGCCTTGACAGACAGGTGGGGTTTGATAAAAGAGAGGAGTGGGAAAGGCATTTCACGAGAAGGGAATCATGTGAGCCAAGGTGCAAGGGAAGGGGAACAGAGTGAACATACTGGTTTGGCCAGGGTGAAGGGGTATTTATAGAGGCAAAGGTGTGGGAAAGTTGAATAAAGCCAGAACATGGAGTCGCAAATGCCAAACTGCCAAATGCTGCTGCCACGGAGAGGCACTGCCAAAAGCCTCTTAGAGCAGAGCTCTGGGTTCAACTGGGACCTGGATGGACTGGAAAAGGAAGAAAGGGCAAGCAAGCAAAGCTGCCTCATGCAGGCACGAGGGGCTCACGGAGGGCCCAAGCTAGGACACCAGAGTACTAAAGAAAATAGAAATGACGTTAGAGAAGAAAAAACAGACAGAAACCGTGCTGAGTGGTCCTGGAGGATGAGAGAGGAAGGGCAGATGAGGCTGGGGGAAGCCTGGAGGGCAGGCGGGGAGACACGAGGCTGACTCCGGAGGAAGGCAGAGTGCGACCTTGGACTGAGATACAGCAGGACATCTACGGGCTGCGTCTAAGGGATACGTCAAAACTCGGGGCTGGGCATGGCAGGAGCATCACAAACGTGCGGCTGAAGACACAAATGTGGCGATCATTTTCAAAAAGGGGACTGGTGACAGAAGTGAACAAATCTCCAAGGTGACGACTACAGAAAAGAAAGTGGGGCTAGGATTTTAATGTATTTCCTAGTCACGGGTACAAAACTTTTGTTCAAATAAAAATAATTACCCAAATATCTCTGGATAGCAAGTGTGCTTCCTTTCCCTCGATTCTTCCCACAGAGGTTTTCCTAACTGGAAAAAAACTTGATGCCTGCCAGTGAGCACAGCAAACACACAAACACCAGACTACGAGCACCAGGCAATTTACGAGCTCTGTCTAAACTACCACAATTTTTAAAGTTACTTTAAATTAGCACTGTGTGTGTCAGTATCTCTTTATGTAGCATTACTATAAAACTTCCAATGAGAGGCTCTTCAGATGCATTTATAACTGAAGCAACACCGGCAGTGTTTCAAAGCCCAGAGACCCTGCATCCCAAGTCTGAGACACCCAGCAATTTCCTCACTGAGGGCAGTGAAGCCCTCCGAGCAGCATGCTGATGTTTCCAGGCCAGCCCAGCGTGGTCCATCAGCTTAGAAGTTGCTTGATAAACAGGCTATTGTATTAACACTTTCAGGTACGCTAGAAAATGTCTCACTTGCTGGCAGCACCCGGCCCTTTTAACACAGTTGGGAAACATAAAGGAGAAAGCACTGTACATTCAAGAGTTTGTACAAAGCACGCAGAACCTATTCACAGGAATCTGCTTAAAAAAGTAATCTCTTAATTCATCGTTAAACTTTTTTAGGAACAAGTATTTCTATAGTTTGCACAAGAAAACCTTGGAATGTACATTCTTTCCAACTTATACCTTTTACTCTAACCACCTCCTACTCTTTCCTGCAGGGGCCTCTCTACCACTCAGGTGACTGTCAGGCACCACCACACGCACATCAACAAGACCAGGTGTCTAGTGTGTTAAACCTTCTCATACTTTCTCCTTGAAATGCAGTCAAGATCATCAGGAACAGGAATAAAACAACAAAGGGCAGTGCTGTAACAAAGAAGTTGAGAGAAGGAAGAAAGTCCAAACCCCTAATTTCCATCTTCATTTAAAATGTGTTCTTTTCTCTTTCGAGAGGGAAGTCAGGGCAGAGGAGAGATGGACGCAGCAATTTCTCCTGATAATCCCAGCCAGGAAGGAGCATTCCCCCTGCCATATAAGTAAACGTTAAACTGCTTTCTTCAGTTTTACAGGCACAACCGTCAGCAATCACAGTCCTGTGTTGCCATCTGTCATCTATTTTGGCCACTGAGCCTCTGTGCCCTCTTCCTACGGCTGGGAACAGCGCCCAGCCCAGCGGAGGCTGAAAGCACCTGCTACTTGCTCTCCCAGCCCCTCCTGCGTTTGAGGACAGCGTGGGACGGCCTTGGGCCCGCCAATCACAGCCCAGACTTTGGATGGGAAGAAACAAGCAGTGTCCAGAGGTGGTCATTTAATCCGCAGCCCCCCGCCAATGATGTGGGCAGTGTGGGTGCAGGTTCCAGGACGCGCAACTCCACCAGAGCCTTTCGCAGCAGGCCTGGGCTCACGGCCTCCCGAGCTGGTTTTCCCACCGTCCCAGAGACCCTGTGAACCAGAGTCCTGACTAATTTATTTCTCTGCACAAATCACCAGGCAGTGTAACTAAGCCCCTTGACTCAGCAAGCTTATCTCACTCATTAAAATGAGAATACACTGTATTCTCACAGCGTAGAACTTCATCCATTTTTCTCTACGACAGTATGAATGCACATTCAAAACACTACTGCCTTTTAGATAAAATACCCCACACTTGGACATACTGGGTGGAGGTAGAAACTGTTACTCTCTACATCATACATTTCCATACTGTTTGCACTTGTTTGTCATTCTTCTCCTGTTTTTCCCTATTGGTCACTGTTAACTTTGGGAATCACAGAGAAAAGCACTCTTTGTCATAACCAAACTCTGCACTCATTATCTACGGACTCTGAAGGAGCTCCCAAACCTCTCTGTGCCTCAATTCCTTCACCTATAAAATGGGCTACATAACAGTACCCTGTTTTCTAGTACTATTTATAGTAGAAAGTATACTTTATTATAGTATCGTTACGAGGTTTCGGGGAGGTAATTCACATAAAGAGGCTTAGAGACAATAAATGCTGGCTATTATCTCATTTAATCTGCCAAACACCCGTCTATCCAGCCCTTGGATAGACAGTGACTAACACATGGCAGACAATCAATATTTGCTAAAGAAAAATGAACAGTTATTGTCCCTAATTGACTGCTGACAACATGGATGGCTCAGAGATGAGGTAACTGAAAGGGAACCCGGGGAAGATGGCGTGCAAGTCCTGCCGACTCTGCCTGAACAGATGGCTTCCTCAAGAACTCACCCACCTTGACCTGGGGATACATGGGGGTGGGGATCTACCTACAGAGACAGACCAAAGCACAGGAGACTTGGTGCACATCTGCAAGCCTGCTTTCACACGGTTCATTCAAGCCCACCTGTCTGCTTGAGGAGGGAGGCACTTATTATTTTTTGTAAAATGCCTTCAAATAGCATGAAGAACGAAATGCCAGTTTGCTGACAGTCTCCTCTCAGTGTGCCTGTGCGGTGGAGGTAAAGGAGCTGAGCCATAAAACAGCAAAGTAAAATTCCATACACAATTTCTTTAACCTTTGCATCTACTGGACTTCACACTCAGTCAAAAATGAAGTCTTTTATATTTTAATTTGTATGAAAATAAATACCCATCAGACTACTCTAATTAGTACTCAGACTATTCAAAATAACATTCCCCTGCCACATCTGTTTCTATCTGAGGGTACACAGGATACCATGACCTTACCTGTCATTCATGTTTTCCCCATAAATTATTATTATTATTTTTTTAATTATTTTTTTGTGTGTGAGGAAGATCAGCCCTGTGCCAACATCTGCCAATCCTCCTCTTTTTTTTTTTTTTTTGCTGAGGAAGACTGGCCCTGGGCTAACATCTATGCCCATCTTCCTCCACTTTATATGGAACGCCACCACAGCATGGCTTGCCAAGCAGTGCGTTGGTGCATGCCCAGGATCCGAACCTGCGAACCCCGGGCTGCCACAGCAGAGCGCACACACTTAACCGCTTGCGCCACCAGGCTGGCCCCAACTATAAATTATTGCTAAGGTGGGGGGAGGAGTGTGCCCTAGCTTCTTAACAACACCTCAAGATTCCAAGAGATATTAATGGCTCAGAAATATTGACTGATCTCAAGTAGAACTTAAACTTTTATATACATGACTGAACGACTTTAGTATGCCACTACATGAATCAATTTTCATATTACTATTGGCAAAGGTTTAAAACTACATAGGCAGGAGGGATAATTAGCCCATTTGCAAAGCAGAAAAACTTGGAAATGCAAGATACGCTTCTAGCTCCCAGATTTATTTTCAGAGCAAAATGAAATTTCCTCCTCAGAATAAGAATGAGACTCTGAAAGCCAGGAGGAAGAATTCCATGCGTGGACCTTCCCCGCCAAGTGAACCACAAGCCAAGTCTGCAGAACTCAGCCAAGAGCTTACTTCTAGCTACAGGGAAAAAATCTACAAAGTGGAAACATTTTGTCCACATCTCTAAATGAGTATTAGCAAGTGCCAACAAAGCTTTTGCCATGCTTCATTTCTGAGAGCGAAAGGGGGCACGATGACTAACTGCCTCGGGATGACAGGCGGAAACCAGGACTACCTCATGCAGACCAGACCCGTGGTCACCTCACCTGGAAGGGGTGGGTGGGACAGGGATGGGAGGAGCAAGACTTCCGAGCACGGCTTTTCTATAGTTCTGATGTGTGAATCATGCAAATGCTTTACGTATTTGAAAAAAAATAAACTCCAAAAGAAAAATGCAAACCCTAAAATTCAGAATAAATGGAAACAAATGAACCTGATTGTATATCAAATTTTGTGTGGTTATGTTACTCCACATTGCTTCAAAACCCATTATTCTAACTATATATTCTTAAAATATATATATTTATTCTAAGATCCAAACGAAATTACAAAGAAAGTCTAAAACTTCACTCAGTAGGATGACTATAACAATACAACATTAAAATCTTGAAAATATTTTATGTATATCATAGGATAAAAAAATTAACGCCATGTCATTAGAAATCAAAATTGTCAGTGTAAGACAAGAAATATACATATAAAATAAATAAGGAGAAAAAACTAAGTGGTAACTTGTAAAGGAAATATCAACATGAAATCCAGGTTTTTCTTTTTATGAAGATTTTTGTCCAGCTCTGTCCCCGAAAGAACCTGGAAGATGCGACATGGAGCATACCTAGCCCTCAGACACTGATTTCTAAGTATCATTTCCCACTAAAGGGAACCAGGCTCCTCAGAGGAATGACTGCAGATCTGAGGCAGGAACAACACAAAGCGAGTCTGGGACAAATCTTGTGTTGGAAAACAACAAGGCATTCAAAGACTAACAGGGCCTTGCCCAAAGGACACAGGAGCCACTTGAGGGGGACAACGTGAGCACCTAAAGGAATAATGATGATAATTGACTGCAATACACTGAATAAGTACAAACCCAAGTGTCCACAGCAATGGAGAGAGAGAGAAAGAACAAAAAGGGTGCCCCTTACAGAAGAGCATCAGTTAATAAATGAAGGAGGATCCAGAGCCGGAAAAATCACCGCTTTGCAACTTCCAGTATAAGACCCAACTTGGGCAGGAACAGCAACAGACACTAGAACTTGGGAAGTCCCCTGGGACCAGGAAGGTCCCTGGGGAACAGGCTCCCTGTGGCCCTGCACAGATTCCTAAGGAAGCGCAGAGAGAGTCAAAGTGTGGTCTGCAATCACCACCCGAGCCCAGATCCCACCACCCACCACAAGAACGGGACCCCTAGGAATCACGTCCCTCCCAAAGTGAGGCCAAAAACGGGGGGACGGAAAGAGGGCTGGGAGGCACAAGTCAGAGATGTTAAACCCGGTGAAACGGTAATTACACGTTATTTATACTGTAAAATGGTTTCCAACTGGCATGGATGACTCTTATAATTTTCTAATGAATAGAGAATGTAAACATGATACGCTGTTACGGTGAACATCGTTATGCATAAAGTCTCCTCCAGATAAGAACATTTCCTGAGCAGAAGTAAAACTGCTCGGTCAGACTACGAGCATTTTGAAGATCTTCACACACGGGGCAAAACTGGTTCTCCAAAGAGTGAGTTCAATTACTCAATAGTCGCTAGCATGAGAGTCGGCAAGCAGAAGACAGGGCAGGTACAAAAGGCCTTCTTCTCTGAGAACAGCATGTTTACAAAGAAGTTTCAAGAAAACAACATATCTGCACGTGAGGAACCGCCCACAACTCAGCATGGCTGGCACAAGACCGCAGCGGGGCCGGGGGTGGGACAGGCCGCTGGCGTCAACCCCAACTCAGTCAGCCTGACGGGAAAAAGGGTCCAGCTTTCACCCATGGACCTCGGAGGTGGCTTCAGAGAGACAGGGAGGGTACACTCCTCGGGACCCGGAGACTAGCAGGCTGAGGAGGCACAGCTGCCTCCTCGGTGGCTGACCACCTGACTGGGTGGAAAACCGTACTGTTCACAAGAGGAGGGACAGGTGTGGGGAAAGGTGGCTGTGGCTGATGCTGAGTTTAAGGAACCCAAAGCCCACCCAAACAGAGGTATAGAGCATGGCGCTGAGCAAGGTCTGTGAGACAGAGCAGTGGGAGGGGAGGAGCACAGGAGTGGTTGAAAGTACAAGGAGCACTGCTCCCCGAGTCCCCCTGCACTCACGCAGGGAAAACGGCCACTGCTTTAGCGGCTGCGCTGTCCACGCGTTTACTCTGCTCACACTGAACTGCAGAGTCGCATTCTCCCAGTTCTCCTTGCACAACTAACACACACCTGGGCTATGTAACCCGTACTACGTATTGACCACTCAGCACCTAGAACAGCGCCTGACACAGAACAGGCACTCAGGAAATATGTGAATACATTCCTGTACACATGACACACACACACACACACATTATATACACTGCATTAACACATTATCTATTTCTGTGACGTAACATAAAAATGTATATTGTTTTGTCCTCTGTGGGGTGGGCGATGTGAACGAGATTTTGATTTTGGACTAAAGCGCTAATTATAGAGCCAACACAGACATGAGAAGTGCCCACTCTAACCAACGGGTCCTACTCCGCGTCCGTCCTTGCCTCCACCCCAACCCATTCCCACAGGGCATCAGCATCATCTTTTTAAACATTCAACCCAACCATGTCAACCCCTCTCTTGAGAAGCCACAATATCCCCAGGCCCTCAAAGTACTAGAAAAAACAAAACAAAACCCCCAACTCGTTGCTGGGCGTGGCTGTGTCTGACGTGGCCCAGCCTCCCTGGCCAGGCTCACCTTGTTCCTCTTTTCCCTTCCTGCCTGGGCCCTTCTCCTGGACCAGCTGCCACACTGGCATGGTCTGATCCGGCCAAGCTCCGCCTCGCCTCCGGCCTTGGCCCTGGCAACACAGCGCCGGGAGAGCGCTCACACTGGCCCCTCTCGGCCTTCAGATCAGGGCTCAAAACCGAGCCTCCGCAAGGCCTTCCTGGACCACAGTGCGCTCGCGGGCAGCCTGCCTCGCACACTGTCGCGTCTCTCCTCCTAACTACTTCCTTCCGTCAGGGTGCGCCTCACGACCTGCACTGATCTCGAGAAACGATTCGTTCTGTTAGCTCTCTGGGGACAGGGGTCTTGTCTGCATCCCCCACTGTCTCCCGGGAGCACGGAACCTGGAACCCGGAACCCTACATAGTCACCCAGGGGCTGGGGGTGGGCTGGTTCATCCGACGATTAAAGGTACAGAAACAGGAAGACGAGAAGGCAGGCCTGCTTTCAAAAAGATGGCAAGTTGGGAGCCGGCCCCATAGCTGAGTGGTTAAAACTTCCACGCTCCGCTACGGTAGCCTGGGTTTGGATCCCGGGTGTGGACCTACTCCATTCGTCAGCTACGCTGTGGAGGCATCCCAGGTACACAGTAGAGGAAGACTGGCACAGATGTTAGCTCAGGGCGAATCTTCCTTAAGCAAAAAAAAAAAGAGGAAGATTGCCAATGGATGTTAGCTCCGGGCGAATCTTCCTCACCAAAAAAAACGACGGCAAGTTGAGTGTGTATAAAAAAGAGCAGAGGCAAATGGTCCACTCCTACTTTGAAGGGATATATTTAACTATTCACGAACCAACAACACCAGGAGCAAGCACGGTCTTCTAGAGGGGTCTGCCAGCTCCCCCACAAAAGCAGCAGTCAGTACGACACAGTGGAGGGGACTATCTAAACCGAAGGGGACCCCTAGAGTCGACCCTCAGTCAGGAGTCACTGGGCTAGTTTTATCTCATTCTGACTATGAGGTAAACTCTCTAATCTGCTCCCTGCTGAAGCTCAGCCAGGGCTTGATCCAGCCTTGCTAAGAGCGCTCATGATGAAATCGCGGTGGAGCACGGCACCCACTGGGGCTGACAGCAGGCCTCGGGAAATCCTGGGGTGCTTACACCGGGGCTTCTCCACCCGGCACCTGGTTGCTGGATAACTCCTTGTGCGGGCAGCACTGTGGAATGTTCAGGAGCATCCCCACCCCTAGCTGTGACAACCCAAAACCCTCAGACATGGCCCGGTCTCTGCATCTCCCTTTGTGCCCCCAGCACCCACGCTCTCCCTGGCATCATCCTCTGTCCTCTCTCCTCCTCCCGACCCGGCTCCCCTTCCACCTTCTTCCCTTTCCCGCCCGCTTCCCCTTCCCACTCATACTGCTGCCAGTCTCCCCGCAACCTGTGCTCAACAATTAACACGCCCGACACAGGCTGACGCCTCTGTCACTGAGCTGTGGTTCTAAGACCTCATTCCTTAGGGAGTTCTGAGTCCTATACAGACCCCCGTCTCAGGGATGAGCACATTCTCGGAGTCTGGGGGCCCACCCACAACTCAACCGGAACAGATCCTCTTTCCTCAGTTTTATATACTGGAGTTCTCTGAGACGTCTTTTTGAAATCTTATTTGTTACTCTATGTTTTTGTACATGGGACACCGCCACATCATGGCTTGAGGAGTGGTGTAGGTCCTTGCCTGGGATCCGAACCTGCAAAGCCCGGGCCGCCGAAGCTGAGCACATGAACTTAACTGCTATGCCACTGGCCCGGCCAAAAGCAGTAATTTTTTTAAACACTGAAAAAGAAAACTCACAGGTGATCAATTCACAGAATAAATGTCACTTAACCCCTCCCACCTCTTAAGCCTTCTCCTCTGCTACTGCCAGCCTGCCCTGGGCTGGCACAGGGCAAGGGGAAGAGGAGAGACCAGTACCAGGATGGAACACCCCGTGCAGCAGCTGAGAGAGGAGCTGGAAGTGGAGGTCCTGTACGTCCTGGTGGGGTGGGCCACCTGATCCATTGTCTTTCCATATGCAAGTGGCTGAGCAGGGGCAAAGTGGGGATGCTGATTAAAAACAGAACAAGGGGTACTAAGCAAAGACTAGTGGCTTTTGTTTCCTCTTGTAGCAAATAATGACGATCAATATATTTACTACGACTTTCCTATCTTGCTTCAGACGGAGAGAGAACACCAATGTTTTTCCCACGTCCAGTTACATACATGAGCAGCTTCTAGGTCAACTCAGCAAGGACTAGAAAAACTGAATACATTTTTAAGTCTGTTTGAAGGCATCAAGGAGACACTGAGGCAGCCACAACTGGAAGGGCCAAGATTCCAAACAAAAGGGCAGCCCACCGAGGCGAGCCTGACATTCCCAGGGCCACTCCTTCCCTCAGGGCATCTGACGATTCTGACGTTCCTCAGGGATTTAGGGCAATGCACCAATAAGCTGGGAAGAAAACACAGCAGAGGGGGGCCAGCACGATGGCGCAGTGGTTAAGTTCACCCGCTCCACTTTGGTGGCCCAGGGTTCACAGGTTCGGATCCCAGGCAAGGACCTACACCACTCCTCAAGCCACGCTGTGGCGGTGCCCCATGTACAAAAAAAATAGAGGAGGACTGGCACAGATGTTAGCTCGGGGCCAATCTTCCTCACAAAAAAAAAAAAGAAGAAGAAGAAGAAGAAACAAAGAAAAAAGAAAACACAGCAGAAGGCCAAGCAGAAAGTACTGGCTAACAGAGCTCTGGACACTTCCATGGGGCTGGGAAGACAAAACTTCAAGTACAGGCCTGACAGATCAGGTAGGATTTAAGGGGCCAAGATCCCTAAGCAAAGGGACGCACAGAAAATGAGCCCAACACTGCAGTACCTGGCTGAGAAGCCGAGCTTTCAGTAATCCCATGGTGTTCAGGAGACAAAAACTGGGCTTCAGGGTCTGCCAAGGAGGAGGGGCCCTGGGAAACACTTCAGGCTTCCAGATGGAGACCCTGGGGGTACACCCTGGAGGGCAAGGGAGGCGGGGAGGGGGAGGCAGCTTAGACTGAGGCTTACAAACACTGAAGCCAGCCTCAAGTCACTCAGAACCTGACTGAGCTGAGAGGGTCTGTCCCTGCTCTGGGTACGTGCCAGAGGAAACTCTGAAGGAAGACACATCACCTAGAGTCTCTACAGTTTTTCATCCATAACATCCAATGTTCAATTAGAAAAACAAAAATGGACATGACAGTAAACAGGACCAAGAGAAAAAAGAAAAACAGAAATAGAAACAGACTCTGATGTGACCCATACAGTGTAGTTATCAGCTGCAAATTTCAACTCTTCAAAAACATACTTGACAAAACAAAAATTTTCGGGCCGGCCCCGTGGCTTAGCGGTTAAGTGCGCGCGCTCCGCTACTGGCGGCTGGGGTTCGGATCCCGGGCGCGCACCAACGCACCGCTTCTCCGGCCATGCTGAGGCCACGTCCCACATACAGCAACTAGAAGGATGTGCAACTATGACGTACAACTATCTACTGGGGCTTTGGGGGAAAAAAATAAATAAATAAAATTTAAAAAAAAAACAAAAATTTTCAACAGAGAATCAAAACAGATCATAGAACTGAAAAATAGAGTAACTGACAGTAAGAACTCAGTCTATGGGCTTGACCTCAGATTCAACACAGCTGAAGAGAGGATCAGCGAGCTGAAAGAGAGGTCAGTAAAAAATATTGAGATACAAGTCAGAGAAAAAGAGTCTAGAAAACATAGAAGAAGCCCAAAAGACATGTAGGACATGGTAAAGGTCTAACGTACATATAAATGGGGACCCTCAAAGTGGGGCAAGACAGAACGGGGTATAAGAAATATCTATAGATAATGGTTAAAACTTTTCCGAAACTGATGAAAGAATCAAGCCATTGACTCAACAAAGAAAACCACATACCGGTTTTCAGCAGTTTTGCTGAGTGTGCCGAAGGCAAGATGATGTCAAAGGTAGTCACGGGAAAAAAGGTGCTGCCTTCAATGTGACAACAGTAACACTAAGAGCTGATTTTTCAAGACAAAGGAAGGAAGCCAGAAGACAATGGCATCCACAAAATGCTGAAAGAAAATAACCACCAGCCTGGCATTCTATACCCAAGAGAAATAGCCTTCAAAAGTGAAGGCAAAATAAAGACTTTTCAGGAAACAAAAACAAGACAACTCATTGCCCACAGAAATGAACTAAAAGAACTATTAAAGCAGCTCTTCAAGGAAAAGTAGCCTCTGTCAGAAACATGAAAAAACAAGGAGTGAAGAGCAACAAAAGAGGTAACTATGAGGATAAATCTTCATAAGCGTTAACTGCACAAAACAATGATGGTAATGCCGAAAACATATCTACAATTAAAAAGCATGAAAACAGCGACACTGAAGAGGAGGCAGGGAGTTCAACGCAGTTCACGTGTCAAAGGCAACAGCATTGTCAGGAGGCTGTAAAAGCACTAAATGAGGCTTAAATTTAAAATGCACCCTGTATCTAGGAATACACACAGCCAACAACCTAACAGAGAAGTACAGAATTAAACAACACTTGATACTTCTAACAGAAGGCCAGAGAGAAACAGAACGTAGCACAGGCGGGACAAACAGAAAACAGAGAGTAACATGGTACCTATAAACCAAAATACCAGCAATTATATTTAAATGGAGTAAATACTCCAATTAAAAGACAAAAATTGTCAAACTGATTAAAATAAAACTAGCCATATACTATTCACAGAGGCAAACCTTAAAATATAAGATCACAGACAGGTGAAAATAAAAGATACCCAGGCCAACAGTAACTAACAGAACACCGATGTGGCAACTATTATGATCAAATAAAGTAGTCTCAACAGCAAGAAGATAAAGAGGAATATTTCATAACGACAAAAGTTCAATCTACCAAGAAGATAAGAATTCTAAATTTGAATGTACCTAATAACACAACCTCAAAATACATAAAAATTGATAGAAAAGTAGAAATAGCCAAATCCATCATTATAGTGGGAGACTTTAAGACACCTCTCTCAGTAACTGATAGAACAAACAGACAAAAAAAAAAGTAAGCATGTGGAACTGGGCTGCCCAGTAAGTAGTCACATGCAGCTAGTAAGTACCTGAAATGTGGCTACTCCAAATGGAGATGTGTTGCGAGTATAAAATGCATGCCAAATTTTAAATACCTAGTACGATAGAGAATGTAAAATATCTCATTAGTTTTTCCATGTTGATTACACATTGAAATGATAATATTCTGCATATTTAGGTTAAACGAAATACATTATTAAAATTAATTTCACCTATTTCTTTTTACTTTATTCAATGTGGCTACTAGCATCTGAATTATATGATTAACAAACTTGATCTGATATACACAGAACACTGCACTCCCATCAATACATACTATTCTCAAGTGCCCAAGGAACATTTAACAAAAATGAGTATATGCTGGGCCATTAGGAAAGCTCAACTCATTTCAAAAAATCAAAATAATGCAGGGTATATTTAGAGATTACAACAGATTGACAGTTTAGGTCCTCCCCAAATTCATCACCCGCAAGGTGATGGTATTGGGAGGTAGGGACTTGGGGAGATGATTACGTCACGAGTGGAGAGAGCCCCCTCGCCCCTTCTGCCATGTGAGGACAGTGAGAAGCTGGCCGTCTATGAACCAGGAAGCATGCCTCACCAGACATGGAATCTGCCGGCACCTTGATCTTGGAATTCCCAGCCTCCAGAACTACGAGAGATACATTTCCGTTGTTTATAAGCCAGCTACTCTATGGTACTTTGTTACAGCAGCCCAAAAAGACTAAGACAGGGATCTTCGTGGAATTAAGGGAGAAATCAACAAACAGATAACCGTAGAATCCTCCCAAACACGGGCAAGTTAAGTGATATAATTCTTAAAAAACTTTATGAATAAAAAAGATACCACAATGAACATGAGAAAATATTTTTACATAAGAGATAAGGTAAATTTGGCTTTCAAAACTTGGGGGATGCAGCTAAAGCTGTGCTTAGAGGGAAACACAGAACCTTAAATACAGACACTGCAAAAGAAAGGCTAAAAATAAATTAAGCATCTATCTCAAGAAGCTAGGAAAAAACAGCAAACAAAACACAAAGTAGACAGAAAAAAAAAAGCATAAATTAATAACACAGAAAACAAAAGGTAAACGGAAAAAAAATCAATAAAGCCAAAACATGGTTCTTTGAAAGGACTAATAAAATTCATAAACCCCTAGCAAGACTGATTAAGAAAAAGAGAAAAGCACAAATTACCAATATCAAAAATTTTTAACAAAGGATATTACAACAGATCTTGCAGATAATAAGGATATTATGAACCATATTACACCTAATAATTGGAAAATTTGGATGGCCTAAACAAATTCCTAGGAATAAAGGAGATCTTATCTAAATAGACACAAGAAGAAACAAAGTCAGAAAAATCATATTTCCATGTAAATAATTGAACCTGAAATTAAAGGCCTCTCACAAAGAAAACCTTACCCCAGCTGGTTTTGCCAATCAAGTCTTCCAAAAATCTAAGGAAGAAAACACCAGCCTCACAGGAACTCTCCTGGGAACAAACAAGGAACACTTTCCACCTTGTGTTATGAGACCAGCATAACCAAAACCCAACAAGGACAATATAAGAAAGTAAAATTACAGACCAGTCTCTCCCATGAACACAGATGACACAATCTTACACAAAGTATTAACAAATAAAATCCAGTGAAAGGAGAATACATCAAGGTCAAGTTGGGATTATTCTAGAATTGCAGGGCCAACCCGATGGCCTAGTGGTTAAAGTTCAGCACGTGCCGCTTCTGGGGACCACACCACTCATCTGTCAGCGGCCATGCTGTGGCGGCAGCTCACATTAAAAAAAAAAAGAGAAAGACTGGTAACAGACTTCAGCTCAGGGTGAAACTTCCCCAGGGAAAAAAAAAAACAAAAAAGAATTGCAAACTAAAAGTTAAACCACCACATAAAAGAAGAATCACTTGATTGTCTCAAAAGAGGCAGAAAATGCATTTAAGACAATTTAATAATTTAATTCATGATTTACAAAAACACTGAGCAAAGTAACAATAGAAGAGAATTTTCATATTTTGATAAAAATATTTACAAAAAAGCTACAGCAAATATCATATGCAATAGTGAAATACTGAAAGCTTTCCCTCTGATAGTGGGAAAGAGACGAGGTTACCTATTCTCATCACTTCTATTCAACACTGCACTGCAGACCCTACCCAGTACAAGAAGGCAAGAAAAAGAAAAATTATTATAGCACTTGGAAACAAAAAAAAAGCAACTGTGATTTGCAGACATCATTGTGTATACATAGAAAACACAAGAATTTGGGGCCGGCCTGGTGGGGTAGCAGGTAAGGGCGCGTGCTCTGCCGCGGGGGCCCAGGGTTCAGATCCCAGGCGCGCATCAATGCACCGCTTGTCAAGCCATGCTGTGGTGGCGTCCCATATAAAGTGGAGGAAGATGGGCACAGATGTTAGTTAGCCCAGGGCCAGTCTTCCTCAGCAAGAGGAGGACTGGCGACAGATGTTAGCTCAGGGTTAATCTTGCTCACAAAAAAAAAAAAATTACAAGAATTATTATTAGAAATAAATGGATTTAGCAAGTGAATACACAAAAATCAATTCTATCACTATATAACGGTAATAAACAATTACATATTGTAATTTTTTAAAGATATCATTTATAATAAAATAAAAATGTCAAATATCTATAAATAAATCTAATTAAACAAGTGAAGATATATATACAGAAAACTGCATAGTATTAAGACAAATTAAAGAAGATCTCTGTAAATGGAAGGCTATACTGTGTTCCTAGACTATAAGATCAATATTAAAAAGCTGACATTTCTCCCCACACTGGTCTACAGATGAAATGCAATCTCAATGAAAATCCCAGCACATTTTCTGGGGAGAGACTGCCAAGTAGATTCTAAAATTTACCTGGAAATGTAAGGGGTCAAGATTAGCCAAGGTACACAAAAACAGACACACGAAAACAGATCAATGGAACAAAATTGAAAGCCCAGAAATAAACCCACACATCTACAGACAGCTAACTTTCAATGAGGGAGCCAAGAACACACAATGGAGAAAGGAAAGTCTCTTCAATAAATGGTGCTGGGAAAACAGGACAGCCACAGGCAAAAGAATGAAAGTAGACCATTGTCTTACACCATGCACCAAAATTAACTCAAAATGGGTTAAGGACTTGAATGTAAATCCTGAAACCATAAAACTTCTAGAAGAAAACAGAGGCAGTACGCTCTTCAACATCAGTCTCAGCAGCATATTTTCAAGCACCATGTCTGACTGGGCAAGGGAAACAATAGAAAAAATAAACAAATGGGACTACATCAAACTTTTTTAAAAAGCCTCTGCACAGCAAAGGAAACCATCAACAAAACAAAAAGACAATCTAACAACTGGGAGAAGATATCTGCAAACCATACATCTGATAAGGGGTTAATATCCAAAATACATAAAGAAATGATACATCTCAACAACAAAAAACGTAACAACCCAATTAAAAAATGGGCAAAAGATCTGAACATTTTTACAAAGAAGATATACAGATAGACAACAGGCACAAGAAAAGACATTCAACATTGGTAATTATTAGGGAAATGCAAATCAAAATTACAATGAGATATCACCTCACACCACCAGAATGGCTATAATTAACAAGACAAGGGGCCAGCCTGGTGGCACAAGCAGTTAAGTGCCACGCTCCGCTGCAGCGGCCCGGGGTTCGCCAGTTTGGATCCCGGGCGCGCACCGACGCACCGCTTGTCAAGCCATGCTGTGGCGGCATCCCATATAAAGTGGAGGAAGATGGGCACAGATGTTAGCTCAGGGCAGGTCTTCCTCAGAAAAAAGAGGAGGATTGGCAACGGATGTTAGCTCAGGGCTGATCTTCCTCACAAAAAACAAAACAAAACAAGACAAGACAAGAAATAAGTGTTGGAGAGGACGTGGAGAAAAGGGAACTCGCATACACTGCTGGTGGGAGTGCAAACTGGTGCAGCCACTATGGAAAACACTATGAAGATTCCTCAAAAAATTAAAAACAGAACTATCATACAACCCAGCTATTCCACTGCTGGCCATTAATCCAAAGAACATGACTACACGAATGCATAAAAATATATGTACCCCTATGTCCACTGCAGCGTTATTCACAATGGCCAAGACTTGGAAGCAACCCAGGTGCCCATCGAGGGACGAATGGATAAAGAAGATGTGATATATACACAATGGACTACTACTCAGCCATAAAAAAAAGATGAAATCTTGCCATTTGTGACAACATGGATGGACCTTGAGGGTATTATGCTAAGCGAAATAAGTCAGAGGAAGAAAGTCAAATACAGTATGATCTCACTCATAAGTAGAAGATAAAAAACAACAAACAAACACATAGAGACAGAGACTGGATTGGTGGTTACCAGAGGGGAAGGAGGGAGGGAGGAAGGCAAAAGGGGTGATTAGGCACATGCATGTGGTGACGGATTGTAATTAGTCTTTGGGTGGTGAACATGATGTAGTCTACACAGAAATCCAACTATAATGATGTACACCTGAAATTTATATAATGTTATAAACCAATGTTACCGCAATAAAAAAAAATAGCCAAAGTAATCTTGCATAAGAACAAAGGTGGAGGACTTAAATTATCAGATGTCAAGACAGACTAAACCTACAGTAATTGAGACTGCGGTATTTGTGCAAAGACGACAAAAAGATCAATGGGGCAGAGGGGAGTCTAGATCCAGACCCATGTATTTATGGTCACTTGATTTATGACAGAGATGACACTGTAGTGCACTGGGGACAGGTTGGTCTTTTCAATAAATTATCCTGGGTCAACTGGATAGCCATAGATTTAAGGGACAAAAAAGGAACCTTGGCTCTTATCTCACACCATAAACAAATATCAGTTTCAGATGGATTACAGATCTAAATCTGAAAGAGAAAACAATAAAACTTTTACACGATAATACCTTCATGATAATATCTTTCAATGAACACAAAGCATTAAATATTACTGAAAAGACTGATCTTCGTAAACCTTAAAACTTCTGCTTATCAAAAGACACCGAGGGAGTGAAAAGGCAAACATACACAAGAATGTAAAAAAAATCTGCTATACGTACATGTACTCAGAATATATAATGTGTACTCAGAATATATAAGAAGAACTCCTTCAACTCAGAAACAAAAGAGAAAACCCAATCGAAAAACGGGCAAGACAATCATCTCACAAAGAAGATCTCTAAACGGCCAATAAACACGCACAGGGAAGCTCCGCCTCTGCACGTTCCTGGTCATCAGGAAGCAGCAAGTCCACACCACACCAAGCTGCCTTCCACTCAGTGGCCACCAGACAGCCAAATGAAAGGACTGACGAGACCAAGCGCTGGAGGACAACGGAGGGCTCCCTCACTGTTGGTGCTAGTACAAACTGTCACCACCGCCACTGTGGGCAGCGTCCACTCAGGCTGAACAAATGCACACTCTGTCACTCTGCAATGCCACTCCTGCGGACACCCCCAAGAGAAATGTACTAACTGCACCAAAAAAAGAAGCAAGAATACTCAGGGCAGCACTTGTAAAAACTAGAAGCAACCCGGATACCCATGAGCAGTAGAAAGAATAAATGATGGTATATTCATAGCCAGGATGATGAGATGAGAATGAAGAAAGCTACATGAGACAAAACGAATGGATCCCACAAAGATACTGCTGAATGAAAGAACCAAGAAACAAAACATACACATCACTTTATTTCATTTATATGGCCAAGAACAGGGGAAAGTAATCTATAGGGAAAAGTCAAGACCACGGTTAGCTTTGGGGGACAATTCTTGGGAGTAGGGAGGAGGGGGCTTCTGGGAAGCTTGGTAACATTTCATGTCATAATCTAGGCAGTGGTTACGAGTGTGTTCACTTAGCGACTCAATGAAATGTACACTCATGACTGTGAAATTTTCTGATGTGTTATAGCTAAGTTTTGTATAAGCACAGTATGACTGGTCTACATAATGGGCCAGGAGAACAAATGCAGTCAGTTCACCATATGCCTATCTGGTCACAATATCAGCCACCAAACCTGAGACAAATGCCAGGAAAGGGAAGGGTCCCACAAAGCGCTTACTTACTGGTTCCTGTGTTGCTGAAACGCTGGACGTGGTGCTCAGGTGAACTGCCGACATCATCACATTCTCCACTCAACGAGGCATCTCCAGCTACAACCCTGAGCAGTCGCTAGAAACAAATCACTGAGCAACTGTCTCCTCCCGCTGGTGGGACAGCCTCCACTGCTTGAGACCGTACACACCAAACTGGCCCTTCCCTGCTCTGTCCCTTGAGCTCATTCCCTCAAAAAACTACCTTATCAAATATGGAAGAATTGATATACACTTCAGTGTATGTACCTCAAATTACAGTAAAACAAACACAGTTACAAAAACAAACAAAACTACTGAAAAGATTTACGAATACATTAAAATCCTGGTAAAACATAATTTGGCCAATCCTTTTAAGCTTGTGGTAATAAAATCTGACCTAAACAAACTTGGTAATTTATAAGATTTGAACGAGAAAAAACGTAATGATTCTCTATCTCAACAAAAAAGGAACATTATAGCACTAATATCAAATTATTGTTGCCAAAAAGGAAATCCAAATGTTTGGCTTATCAATCTTTCAGGAGAACTGACTAAAGCCAAGAAACGCATTAAGGCTGGTAATTATTCATTTCCTAATTCACCACCGCAGACCCATCAGGAGAGTACAAGCAGACGCTCATTCAGGCCACCCGAAAGCACCATAAAGGCCCCCAGACAGCTCAGAGGCACCCCAAAACCCACGTATCTCCCACATGCCCTGTGCCGGTACCTTCCACTTCTCTAGGTGACACTTTCTCCCTTCACCCACCATTAAACCCTCACTCAGCTCCAGAAGAAAAGGCTTTGACACACTGGTCCAAATGCAACATACCCAGACTAGCAACCTCAGTGTGACTTTAAGCTTCGTAACTCACACCTGCCACGGAGACAGTTCCAAAGGAGTCAATCTCCAGCCTTCCAGCCCCTGAAACAAATCTCATTTAGAAAACACAGGTGTTCTAATAAAGGCAGACTGCAAAAATATTTTCTCTGTGAAATCAATCCTATTTGTCCATTAAATTTCATTATGTAATTGGAAATACAGGATAAACCCGTGGGAAATACACATTTCACAAGAAGTGGCTTAAGCCAATAGATCGGAAGGCACCACAGAGCTTGGTTGCCCCATGGCCCTATTTCAAAAACTTTGGAGCCCTCTCTTGAATCTAGGCAGTTCCTTCTGCTGCCCCGAAGGAAGGAACAAGAGTTATGAGGTATTTTCACATGACTTTAGAGCACCACAGAGTCTGTTCTCCCTAAGACGTTTAATCCTCCGGAACTTTATCTATACGTGGCTTACAAATATCAGAACCACCATTTCACAAATGGTTACGCAAAATACTCATCTAAGATAGTAATACCATAGAAGAGGACATCATACAACAACATTTAGTGGAAAAACATCTGTCAAGTTCCAGGTGAAAAGCATCCATACCTGTGGAAGTGCAGTATTGAGCTGTCTCTGCAAGGAGTCTCTTTCATGGCCAACCTCGTGTAATTTCCCCTGGGTTAATGCCAGCGTCTCTTGAGTCTCTCTCAGTGTGTCAAGAAGACGGTCCCTCTCTTCTAGCATGGACACCATCAACTGTTCAAAATGTGAGTCTGCGTCTGGCTGCGAAGGGGAGCTGGACCCATGGCTCCCACTTCCTCCTGGGGGGCCTTCTGCTTCACTGATGGTTGGCATCACCTCGCACATCATCTTGAAATAAAAGACCCAAACTACAGTCATTAAGTGCAAAGTAAAGTCTCCCACAAATCTGCAACTTTATAGCTATCTGCAGCTAATCCATGAACGGCTGTCAGCCTCACTCTTTTCAGATCTGACTGTTAAGCTCTGTATATAAGTGCGCTGGGAACAGAGACGCATGCAAACCCTGAGTCGGAACACTTGAGATCAAGACACCAACACAGACAACAATCCAGTCATGGGGTCAAGACCAAAGACGACTATGCCTCAGTTAAAGAACAAACCCTGTGGCATTTTGTTTGCACGGGTGTACTTTCTAGTTGTTGAAAAGAAGTGTGCTTCTGTAACCTATTCTTGTTTTTCTATTTCCTGGTGGGGGAGAGGAAGTCAAAACAGACGCTACCCAATCGTTTTTCAGGAAAAGCACAGAAAGAGCACACAGCCAGTCAAACTGACAAGTACAGAATCTGTCGGGCATCTTACAGGAATGTGTGCAGTCAGCTCCTGGGAAGGACTGACGGCTCCCGGAATTCTTGGGCTGGATTTGGTGAGCGCTAAAAGGAACTGGATTCGTCAAGGGCTGGGAGAGGTGTTTCTCAACGGCTGCAAGGGTTGGCCAGTCAACCTGACTTACGTAAGGTAACAGCCCCCAGAAAAAAAAAAAAAAATTCCACAATGGAAATACCGCAGGTCAATAACAGCCGTGGACGGCTGGGAAGGTAGGAAAAGTGAAAGGTGAGATTACGAGAGGCTATTAAGTGACTCAAACATAACGACGGAGCGAGGGGAAGCGGGGCCGGTCCAGAAGCTGCCGGCGGGGCTCGGGGCTCGGCGACCCCCGAGAGAGGATGCCCCAGACCGCACACCGGACAGTGACAACGACCTCGACCCCACTCGCATCCGAAGCAGGTGCTGCAGAGCCACGGACACCGGGGCTTCTTGCGGCCACAGGTCCTCGCCCCCTGCGCCCAGGGCTGGGTCACCGAGAGCTGGGGTCACCTAGCGCTGGGGTCAGGGCAGAGGGCGGCGCGAGGCCCCGAGAGCCCGTGGCTGGGGGCGCGTCCGCCGGGGGTCCCGCCGGGGGCGCCGCGGGCCTCGCCCCCGCCCCCGCGCCCGGAGCGCCCCGGCCCCCCGGGGCTGACAGGAATCGCCGCGCGGCCGCCGAGGGACGGGCCGGGCCCCGCTCCGCCCGCGCCGGCCTCAGTCTCCCGCTCCCTTACCTTGCTCGCCGGCGGGAGCGGGCGAGGAGGCTCCGCCGCGGCTCGCGGGCGGCTGCGCGCTCCGGGCGAGCTCGGGGCCCGACGAAGGCGGCCCGCGCCGGCGCCCGCCGCCCGCCCCGCGCCCGCGCCCGCGGCCCCCGGTCACTAAGGCCGGCCCGCGGCCGGACACTGGCGGAGCGCAGGAGGAGCGGGCCCGGCTGCGCGGCGCCGGCGTCAACGTGCCCGACGTCGGGCGCGTCGGCGCAGCGTCAGCACCGAGCGCCGCCGGCCCGCCCCGCCCCCCGCCCCGGGAGAGCGCCGCGGCGGCCGAGTGCGCAAGCGCCGCCTCCTAAGGTGGGGCGGGCTGCGATTGGCTGGGCGCGGTCGGAGCCCCGCCCCAAGGCCCCGCCCACATGGGGGCTCCTCGGCTGAGCCGCGGCTCCGGCCTCTGGTCCTCACGCCCCGCAGCATCTTCCACCTCGGGGGCTGCCCCCAGGTCTCTTCCTACAGCCACGGGGACTCCGAAGGCCGTTATCGAGCGTGCATCCAGACACTTCCCAAATGTCACGTCCACACGCCTTCCTGGAGAGCGCGCCCAGGTGCAGCTCACCTGCTCGCAGCCGGGGGGAGCCCGCGGCGTCGCCTCTCCTCGGAACCGACCCTCACAGGACTCGGAAGGACGCGGCTTCTACGCAAGGCCCATTGACCGAACTTCACCTGCTGTACTCGGGGAGGCAGAGATGGGCGTTTGATGTCGAAGCTCCTGGGCGCTGGGTCGAGAATGCAGGCTTTGGGGCCAGCACACCTGGTTCAACTCCCAGCAGATATTTATCCCTGCAGCGTGGGCCTGGGCAACCCAGGGGAACCCGTGTGGGATCAAGTGCCCCGTCTGTAGGATGGGAAGAGGAGACAGATCTACCCCAGGGCTGTTATAGGAATAGAACTTATAAAGAGAGACTCGTTGAGAACCTGGTTGGGGCGCTCTGCGAATGGTGGTCATTTTTATCCTTCTCAAACGTTGTTATCCTTCTTATTCATAGTTTATCCTTACTCAGACTTTTTAAAGCACCTGCTACCTGCTGTCTGCCAATTCCTGTGCTAGATCTTGTAGATACAGAGATTACGAAATCCACTTTTGGGCCGACCCGTGGCTTGGCGGTTGTGTGCGTGCGCTCCGCTGCTGGTGGCCCGGATTCGGATCCAGGGCGCGCACTGGCGCACCGCTTCTCGGGCCATGCTGGGGCCACGTCGCACATACAGCAACTGGAAGGATGTGCAACTATGACGTACAACTATCTACTGGGGCTTTGGGGAAATAAAAGGAGGAGGACTGGCAATAGATGTTAGCTCAGAGCCGGTCTTCCTCAGCAAAAAGAGGACGATTAGCATGGATGTTAGCTCAGGGCTGATCTTCCTCACACACACACACAAAAAATCCATTTTTAATAAATTAAAGAAGATGCTCTCTGCTCAGGATTTGACTTCTGGAGCACAAACTCCTCATACACCGAAAACGTGAGGGCATCGTTGTCAGGCGCCATGGCCACCGTCTGGCTGTCGGTGGTGAGGCAGCCAGGTGCCCGTGAACTCGCCAAGTCTAAGTAAAGCCTGCATGGAGGGGTGGGTGAATCCTTCCCAGGCAATTCCTTCATTCCCCATTGTCAGCTCACCAAGAACAAGTGCAACCTCTGATTGGCTTTCTTCCTTCCCAGGGTCCAGGACCACACCTTCCTTTCATTCATGTATTTGTTCATTCAATAAGTATTTGTTGATTGACTACAAATAAATATAAATTTGCACACCTGAGCCAGGGTCTGGAACAGAAGAAAATTTCCAGCTCTCCTTAAATGTACCAGCTTAATTCATCCAGCCCATATTTACACCACGCTGTCTTCTAAGAAATCGGCACAATACCAAAATTTAGTTCAACAGGGTAGAAGGTTCATTCATTTCGTGAACATTTTTAGAGCACTGTGAGCCAGGCATGGTCTAGGTTTGGGGAACACAGAGCTTTCTAAGACATCACTTCCCCTCAGTTCACAGCCTGGAAGGAAGAAGAGAAACAGTGTTACAATGTCTGTCTTATAAACAGGTGTGACTTGGTGCTGTGGGACCACAGAGGAAGGAGGAACCAACTCTCCAGCTGTCATCCTGGGGGCTTCACAGAGAGGATGACATCTGAGCTGGGTCTCGAAGATGAGCGATTTTCCAAGCATAGAAGGGAGAAGCTCATTTGGTGTAACTCCAGGAATATGAGAATCTCAGATTTCATTCATTTTCATTCCTTCATTTCGTTCCCTCAGATTGCAAAAATCAGCAAGAGGAAAACTGTAAACAACCTAAATGGCCAACAAAAAGAGATTGGTTACATTGTTGCACTTCCAAATGACAGAAAGCTCGGTGACACAGTCATATTTTATCTAATGACACACAAGATGCTCTATCCCGATTGTAGTGGTAGTTACAAGACCATATGTGTTTGTCAAAATCACAGAACTGTACACTAACATGTAAGGTATCCCCAATTTTTAAAAATGGGAAAAAAACTTAAAAAAAAATCAAGTTATAAACAAGTATGTACAGTGTGAGCCCAAATTCAAAAAAAAAAAAACAGTCTGTGTTTAGATGAAGAATCTATTGGGTAAAATTTATTATCTTGTATCTGAAAACTTCTAGAATGTTATTAAAGTGATAAAATTGTAATAAAATGAATTTTACGTGAAATATTTTCGAAAAGTGAAATTAAATTTTAAGTCTCAGGTTTGTCAAAGAAAAACGTATGTCTGTGTGAAAATATTGTTACTGTATTCAATTAGGTTTTTACATTTCTTTCTATATACATATACATATATATTCCTGGAAAGCGATACATCAGAATGTTGGCAGTGGTTGTCTTTGAGGGGGACTGTGGGTAGTTTTCGTTTCCTTCTTTGTGATAGTTTGTACTTGGCGGATATTTTGTCTTGAATGTGCATTATTTTTATCATTAGGGGGAGAAAAACCCCACAAATGTTACTCTAACAAAACCTAGGCAAGAACGAACCATGGAGAATTGCTTTCAGGAAGCTAAAATGACTTTTCGATGCAGTTATCTATACCATCCAACCTAAATTTTTCCCAGAAGTATTTATCTGAAACACATTTCAGAGATTGTCTAGCATCCTTGTAAGCCACAGTCAGGAAAACCATGAACATAGAAAATGTTTTCACTCCGATTCTTCTGTTAAGGTTTTGATAAAGAAAATAAGGTAAAACGGAAGGGGGCGGAGTGGAGAGTTCATTACTCTCTCCAGGGGTGTGTTTTTCCCAAATGTGCCGCCAGCCTGGGCTCTCTGGGTGAAGTGGTTAGTTGTCAACCTTGAGCATGACCGGGCCGCCTCTCCTTTCTAGAAATGTAAGCAGCCCAGGAAGAGGGTTCCTGCGAGAACAGAGTGTAGCCCATCCTGTCCTAGAGATCTGAGTGTGTCCCAAATCTAGAATATGTAAAGCCGCCTAATGAATGGTGGTGTGACAATACAGTCAGGGGAAGTTCTGAGCTGGGGGTGGGTGGTGGAAGATGTGGCCCTCCCTTTAAGAGGAGGAAACTGAAGCCCAGAGATGCGAAAATGCTTCGCCTCCTGGCGCCCAGCTCATTTGGGGCAGAGCTGGGACTGGAGCCTTGAGTGAACCAGGGGCTACTGATTCCAGATCTAGTTGCCACACTATTGCGACTGAGGAGTGGTCTCTTTAAGGGACAACTAAGAATAAGCATGTTATCAGTGGGTCTCCAGTGCTGCCCCAGTAGTCCGATCCCCTGCGGAAGAGATGGGGCCCTGGCTTCATTATCTTGGTGACTTTAGCCATAGAGTCTGTACTTGAGTTACCTTTGTGTCCCTGCTAAGATGGAGGAGGGAAAACGAGGAGAAAGGGAAAGAAATTTTACTTATTTGTCTCATTTAATTCTTAAAATACTTCCCCACGTGGCTGTTCCGGTATCCTTCGCATTTTGCAGATGAGGAAACTGAGGTCTGAGTGGCTGCTGAACAGGTGAGATCATCAGCCAGAGTGTTCCGGTTTCCATGACAGTTCAATTTCTCACGGTCAACAAATTATCTAAAGTTTTGGTCCAACGATGAGCCTGTCGGGAGTTTGGCTGGTGCATCTCAGTTCCCGAGAGCACGGACACCTCTGGGTGAAGTGATGATAAGAAAATCACATTTGGGGCCGGCCCCGTGGCTTAGCGGTTAAGTGTGCGCGCTCTGTGACGCACCGCTTCTCCGGCCATGCTGAGGCCGAGTCCCACATACAGCAACTAGAAAGATGTGCAACTACAACATACAACTATCTACTGGGGCTTTGGGGAGAAAAAAGAGGAGGATTGGCAATAGATGTTAGCTCAGAACCGGTCTTCCTCAGCAAAAAGAGGAGGATTAGCATGGATGTTAGCTCAGGGCTGGTCTTCCTCACCAAAAAAAAAAAAAAAAAAAAAAAAAAGAAAATCACATTTGCAGAGCATTTTACACATAACCTTACCCATATAACCTCACTCAATCCTCACAAGTGTAGCCTTCATCCTTTTATGGATGAGAACGCTGAGGCTCAGAGAAGTTGGATAACCTCTCCAATATCCCACAGTTTACAATTTGGTAGAAGCTGGCTCCAAAGCTGGTGTTCCTGATGCTACATCAAAGGTGTCCCCAGGCCCCCAAAGGTGGGGACAAAACCCCTTCACTCAATGCTGGGCCACCACGGCACTGACACCTAATGCCCACCAAGGGTCTATGGTGCCTTTCGGCCACCTTGTCTGAAAGGCACCGCATCGTCCCAGCGTCACCAGCTCTGAGAGCATTTCATGGCCTCCTGCAAGGGCGTGAAGACTTCTGTCCCCTTCGTCTGTATAATTGTATATTAAAAGCAAGTCATAAGCTCCTTGGGACTTGCTTCTCTTGACATCACTGTGTTCATCAGAGGGAGCCATCTAATAAAAACGCCCAGCTGTGGTGGGGAGCGGGGCCCGCACAGGTGGTTCAAATGCTCCAAGGGCTAGCCCGGAGCCCCAGCCACACCATTACGATGACCTTGGGCAAGATAGTAACCCAGACTAAGCCTCAGTCTTCTCATCTGTCAGATGGAGATCATAACACCCACACTAACTACCATGCTGGGACGGTGTGGGACTCATGGCTGGAAATGAGGGGTGACCACCCTGGCACCCCTGGCTGGCTCCCTGCCCGGTCACCATTTCCCTCTTTAAAAGGTGCTTTGGCACAGTAGTTATAAATGTAGACTCTGGATCCGGGTGGCCTGGTTCAAATCCTGGCTTTGCTTCTCTTTGCCGTAGCTATGTACTCTTAGGCAAGTTGCTTGCCTTCTCTGGGCCTCAGTTTCCTCGTTCCTAAATCGAGGGTGATAGTGCCGCTTCACAGGATGGCTGTGAGGGTTATGTGAGTGGAAAGGGCCGTATAAGAAATCACTATTAACACCAATGGAAGTCCTTTCCATCTGGGCCACGCCCATCCCCCCTGGAGAGGCTCGGGATTGGTCTGAGTCGGCTAGCATCTCATTCCCCTCTGCCCCTGATAGGCTAAGAGAGGGCCTGGACCCCTGTTCTCATCACTGCACATAAGAGACAGTGTGCGGGGTCTCCCTGATGAAAGACAGAGCAGTGTGGGGAGAAAGCCCCGTGGCCTCCACTGTTCTCTTCCTATTTGCTCCCTGCCCTTGAGGACGTGTGGCTGGGAGCCGCGACAGCCAACTTAAGGCCACAAGAGGAGAAACTGCCCAGCGTGTTTCCAGGCAGGAATTCCTTCCCACCATTTCTCAGGGAAGATTTTTTTTCCCAATCCCAAATTTCGAGAGAAATCAGTCAAGAAACTGAGAAAAAGAGAAAAGTATTATAATTCTCTTTGGAGAATTAAATTTAACCATGAACATGAGGAGGTTATGGATTGGAAGGAGTCCACGGATCAAGCCAAAAGCAGGGACAGGAATCAGTGTCACATGGAGCTGAAGGATAGGGTTGACATTTCAGGAACTGGGACGGAAGCGTGTGGGATGGAACCGGCCACCGTGGAACCAGCCAGTCTGCCTGCGGCTGTGACATGTTGTAAGTGCCTTCTCTTGACCCTGCCCCGCCAGTGGTGAGTCATTCTTGCAAATAAAATAAATCTTAGTGAGTTTATACACACAGTATACTTCATACAAATCCTCTGAGTGGTGTTCTAAGGAATAATCAAAGTCCTTAAATTGGCAACTTCAGTGATTCAGTGTAGTGCTAGTAACCTTGAGAAGGGATTGAAATGGCACGTTATTTGAATCCCACTCAATAATACTTGCTGGCATTTGCCAGTGTTTGAATATTCACCATAGGCTACGTTTTTTGTGTGTGGGGCAGATGAAATAATTTCATTCTTAAATAACTAACCTTGTGGATGAACCTCGAGGACATTATGCTAAGTGAAATAAGCCAGCCACAAAAGGACAAACTCCACACATAGGAGGTCCCTAGAGGAATCAGATTCACAGAGACAGAAAGGAGGATGGTGGGTGCCAGGGGCTGGGGGAGGGGCGTGGGTGGCTGTGTTTAATGGGCAGAGAGTTTCGGTTTTGCAAGATGAAATAGTTCCGGAGATGGATGGCAGTGATGGTTGCACAACATTATGAATGTACTTAACGCCACTGAACTACACACTTAAGAATGGTTAAGATGGTAATTTTTGTGTTATATCTATTTAGCACAACAAAAAACAACAACCTGGACTCCTACTCCCCAACTGGAAGATGCTTTGGACATACTCTTAAAAATTTGACCAACTTCGATGCCAAATGAAAGAAACTTTTCTACAACTGGAATATTTGTCGTGAAACAAAGGATCAAGGTTATCGGGTAGGGCAATTAATCTTTTAAATATTAGATATTCGTGGGATTATTTTTAAATGTTTGAAATGATTTTTCTTTGGCATTTATCTTTTGCTAATATTCCTTTCTTTTAATGTTTTCTGTTATCAAATCTATATCAGGTAGAGATCATTTTCATATGTTATTGAAATAAGTAATATTGTCAAAATGTGTTGGTTTATAATAAGAAGAACCCATGTGTTTATGATTCTTTTTTACAGAAAACCTCTGCTTATTATGGTCATTTATTATTTAAAAGTGTGTAAATACAGTGTTTTGAAAAATACAGAATAGTTAGGGTTTTGGGAATTCCGATTTCTCATTCCCAAGTCTCGAAGATTAATATCTGCTGTGAATCTGGAAACCGTGGTGCTGACACACTGAGGAAAGAGGATCATATGGAGAGGCTGTGCCAACCAGCACACGCCCCCACTGGACTTGTGAAGTAATAAATGACTGTTGTTTGAGCACTTTTAGCTGAATGATCTGATGCACGGGAGGAGGCAGTTCAACCAGGAAAGCCTTTTTATTTCTTCCTGACACTTCCTTAAAACCACTTGAACTTTTATTGATGACACGACAGCTGTTAGACGTGGCAATCTTTATTTCCTTCATTTATTCCACAGACACTACAATGTTGAGCCAGTTTACGCCAGGCACCGAGCCAGGCCCTGGAAATACATCAATACATCTAGATGTCAGAACTCACAGTCTAGGCAGAGAAACAGAAGAATAAGCAAAAATTGGCATCTAGTTTGAAAACAGCACGTGCTGCGGCCAGTGTTGGCTCTTGAGATGGGCCCCCATCAGTGGGATCCCCTAAGTTGAGAAGTGGAGTTGAGGTTGCCCTGCGGCCAGGAGCTCCCCTCACCCTTCTGCTCCTCCCATCAGATGGGAAAGGAAACGAGCTGCTCTGGGGAGAAGCCAGAGAGAGGCGGACAGATTTCCTGATGAATCCATTTGTCAAGCTAAGAGCTCGTACATGCACTTTGGATCTTCATCTTGGAGCGCCTGGTTATCAGTCTTCACTGCTAACACCAAGTTAATTTGGAATCAAAGGCTTAGCGTTTCAGGTAAAAAAAATTTTAAAACTTTTTGTTTGAAGATTTGCAAGTGTGTTAGTCTGCTCAGGCTGCCGTAACAAAACCCCACAGCTGGGGCTGCTTAAACCACAGACATTTATTGTCTCCAGTCCTGGAAGCTGGACGTCTGAGATCCAGGTGTGGGCAGGGCTGGTTCCTCCTGAGGCCTCTCTCCTTGGCATGTAGACGGCCGTCTTCTCCCTGTGTTCTCACATGGTCGTCCCTCTGTGCGTGTCTGTGTCCTGATCTCTTCTTATAAGGACACGAGTCAGATTAGATTAGGGCCCACCCTAGTGACCTCATTTTACCTTAACCACCTCTTTGAAGATCCTATCTCCAAATACAGTCACATTCTGAGGTTCTGGGGGTTAGGACTCCAACATATGAATTTGGGGGGACACAATTCAGCCCATCACAGCCTGCATCAGCAGCATCCTTGGCTCTCTGCAGTGCAGATGCACTGGTAATCTCTCACCTTCAAAGTTAACTTGTTGACTACAACATTTCCATTTTCAGGTTGTGACAATTAAGGAGTCTAAGCCAGACTGACCAGGGCTGGTTCAAGGATTGCAGAATACATTTTACCCCATGGAAACACTTGTTTAAAAAATGAATCTGAAAACTCTTGAGCTGGGAGCGGATTCTTAAATCCCCATTTTTAAATTACATTTTTCGCTCTCATGCCTAAAGAAAATCTCGAGTCCTTTCTTTATATCATGTTGGCGGAGCTGTAAGTTGTTAATGTAATGACAATTTGCCTTTCTGTGTAGCTGGCAGCAGATTTCTTTATCCTGGCTGTTGTCTCTCTCTAATTGTGTGTTCAGACTGTGTTTGGAGAGGAATCTGTGATTTTCTTGTGCTCTATAGATTTTCACACATCTGATGCTTATTATAGGCTGCTTCTTTATGTAGCATGTGAGTTTAGGTCAAAATAGTTGGGTGGCTCGGATCCAAAGTGAAAAGAAAAATGTCCCCACATATATGAGCCAAACATTTCTCATGAATGGAGCCTTGACAGCCTGCCCTAGCCAACCCACGTCGGTGCCCTCGGCCCCCTCCCGCCCTCCTCATCTGCTCATGGCTTCCACTGATGCCTGGTGCTCAGACTCCCACTCTTGCCATACTTTTCCTGGCTGCGAGATGATGAAATGGCGGCTCACAGTTTGGCTAGGATTGATGGAGAGCATTGTCACTGTTCCCTCCAACCCAGCATTCTCAGAACCCGCTGGCTGTGATTCAGAATGAAGAAGGGGAAATGAGCCCTGTTTCTTGGGCAGTGGGGGTAGGGATATTTTTTTTAATTGGGATTGAAATTTTTAGCTCTGAGTAACGCTTTCCCTGAGCCAGGCCGGCAGCAGCAGGGTCCGTGAACACTGATGAAGGCCCAGGCAGGTGCGGAGAGCAGCTGGGAGGAGCTGGGCTGGCGACAGGAGTTCCCGAGCTCCTGGGAGCAGTGAGGGCCCCTGTCATGTCAACCGCCAGCCCCAATCTGGAGACTGCTGGGACTGAAACACAAAAGAAACCCACAGCTGTGCTGGAGGTGCTGCCTCGAGGCGTTTCCAAGAACCAATCCCCAAAGGGAAGCAGGCAGGGCTCCCGGCCGGGGTTCTGGGAATGAGCGCAGGCTAGGAGCTGCCGTCCCCAGTGTGGCAGCTTCCTGGAGGGGCCTGTTCATGTTAGTTCACGGTGCTTCCTGGTTTGGGCTTTTTACATTAGGTGAAATGAGAATGTGTGGATCTCTTGATGGGGGTTCCTATGAGTTTTCTCCACGTGGGAAGTTGTGGAGTGGGCCCTAAGGGCCAAAACAGGCCCTTAGCCACGTCTGAGCCCAGAGAGGATTACAGCGGGCACGGGGGAGGGGCATGGGGGAGGGTCTGCCTGGGGTCAGGAGGCAGGATCCTCACCCTGGGTTGTGGGCAGGGCTGGAGCAGCAGTCTGTCCCTCTGCCTGTCTGTCTGTCTTGATCTCCAGCTCGGAGCACGTGCTCAGTCACCATTTGTCGCAACTGCTGCCCACGGAGCCCTCGGCTGCCCGGTCAACATGGCAGGGCCAGCGCCAGCGACAGGGTTTGCCTGATGCCCTCGGCTGCTGCAGGAAAGGGCCCAGGGAGACCCCTTGGAGTAATTCCTTCCTCCTGGCCCGGCTGGGCGCCTCACTGTGACCCAGCCCGCCCTGCAGGCTCCTGTGGACAGGCCAAGCAGGAACCGATCACCCACGCCGGACCTCATTCCTTCATCCGCAGCCATCTCTCCGGAAGGAAGGAACGGGACGGGCAGGATCCTGGGGGCAGATAAGGCTTAAACAAGTAATTACCCCATCATTTCTTGAATGCCAAGGTGAGACATGCCCCAAAGGAAAGAACAAAGAGAACTGATAGCAGAGGCAAACCGTGCTGGACGCTCTGAGCTAGTCTGATGGGGGAGGGTGGTGGGCCAGAGCGGGTGCTGTGGAGGGCGGGTGCGGGCGAGAACTCGCTGCCCCCTCCATGCTTGGCCGTATCTCAACAGCCCTGCGCAGGCTCCTGAGCAACCTCCCCGCAGCCCGGACCCCCTTCTCCTCCATCACACCGAGCACCTGGGGAGGGGCAATGCCAGGAACATCCCTACTCTACAGGGGGCCCTAACCTTTTGGATCAAGCACCCTGATCACTAAGTAAATTTTGGGCCCCTTCCTCTGTGTAGTGGGGGAATCGTGGCTCCCCCAAATATGTCCACGTGCTGACCCCTGGCACTTGTGAATGTGATCTTATTTAGCGTAAGGATCTTTGCAGATGTAATCGAGTTAAGGATGTCAAGATGGGGCCATCCTGGATTTAGGGTGGGCCCTGCATAGAACGGCTGGGTCTTTACAAAACGAGGCGGGGACGCAGACACACAGGGAAGAGGGCTGCGCGGAGATGGAGGCGAGGTTGGAGGGGTGCCGCCGTGGGCCCAGGAGCACCAAGAGTACCGGCAACCACGAGAAGCTGGGAGAGAGGCGTGGAACAGCTTCTCCCTCAGCCTCCAGAAGGAACCAACTCTGCCCACACCTTGATTTTGGACTTCTGGCCTCCCAGAAGCGTGAGAGAATACATTTCTGTTGTTTTAAGCTATGCAGTTTGGGCTGGTTTTTTACAGGAAACTCACACACTCTAACGTGTGTATATGTATACGTTAAACAAAAATACTCCATGTTAACATCCTGCGTGCGTATTACGCCACAAAGCAGCTGGCATAAAGCAAGAGGAGCACAGGAAGGGGGAACGATAAAGGCAAAATCTGGGGTCCTGGTCACCCGCAGGGCGGAGTGGCAGGTGCCGTCACTCGGGAGCAATGGGAGGAGGGGGTGGTCCCGGCGGGTCTTCTGTCTTCCCGAGGGCGGTGGTGCGTGGGCGTCCGTGTTGTCTCATTATTGTCTGCACCTCTGTCCTTTTGCCTGGATGAACTATCTCATGATGAAAGGTGTCTTTTAAGGGCGCAGGATTCGCAGTCGGGCACCGAGTCCGTTTTCTGCTCTGGCCTGTGGCTTGGGTGGGTCTCCAGAGCTCTCTGAGCCTCAGTTTTCTTGCTGGGCACCGGGGGTCAGTGATGGTGCTACCTGACAGAAGTGGGGAGATCAGAGCGCCTGGCCAAGGGGGGCATGCCTTATGGGTCCCCAGGGACCAGGGTGGGACCCTAGCGGGGAGGGTGGCATCCAGACACGCACCTGGTCTGCACGGCCGTTCAGGTCCTCTCCAACAAGAGGGAAAAGGAACGGCCCTTTTGGTCATTTAATACCCGTTTACAGTATAACTGATGCTTTTGTGTAAATGCCTTAAACCCAGACGGGACGGCCACGCAGCTTTTGCTTACGGGCTAGAATGCTTGTTGCACCACCGGCTCCTTCCCTGTGGGCGGCTCAAAAACAGGTTCTCTCTGCCTCCCGCCCTATTTCACAGCTCATAATGTTCACTCTGGGAACGGGAAGGCGAGTCGAGCTCCTGCTGCCCCGCCCCCAGGACGCTTTCCTCCTCGCTGTGCCTTCTGTGAATATTTCCAGGTATTGGCCAGCGTCTCCAGGATGGCGAAGGCGGCTGGGGGCAGGGGAGGCTGTGGGACTGCCGTGAATCCCTCGAGGCCTGTCCCTCCACCGCAGCTCCACAAGCCGCCCTGGCGTCAGGGAAGCTTGCCCACGGCAGCGCTGGCTGAGTCCGGTCATGTTCCTCCCTGGCTTCTGACACACTTGGAGTAAAATCCACAGCGCACCCAGCTCCACTCATACTGGCCTTCTTTGTGGCCCTCAAACCTACCAAACTGGTTCCTGCCCCAGGGCCTTTGCACTGGTTGCTCACTCCTTGTTCGTCCTCTGACCTGGCCCTTCACAGTCACTGAGTTCTCATGCCGTAAAGTCACCACTTCCAGGAGGTCGCCCTGCTGGGTAGCCCCTTTCGTCTGGCTTGTTTCCCTTCCAGCTGCTGCGAGCCTATGATGTTTCGTGAGGCCGGAAGCTGAGGACACAGAGTGGGCAAGACGACACAGCCTCGGCACTCAAGGAACCTAAATTCCATCCGCAGAGACAGAGTGCCAGGGGAGGGAGCGGGTGGGGAGTCCAGGAACGTGGGGAAAGGCACCACCTCAGGCCTGGGAGAAGCAGGGCGGTCTTCCTGGAAGAAGCAGCACTGAAGGCAGGACAGAAAGGATCAGAAAGAGTTAGTCATGCAAGGAGAGTGGGGGAAGGAGGGACAAGCCAGCACAAAGGCTGGGAGGCGACTGTTTGCCAGAGCTGGGGGTCTACTCGGCCCTTCATCTCCTCTTCCCAAAGACCTGGGGGGGGCTCACACTTGCTCTGCCTGAGGGAGGAGAAATTCTGCAAGAGTTAGGGGGTTCCTCCCTACCAACCCCTTCTCTGGGGCAGCCTGAGGACAGTGGAGGGGAGCCCCGGTCGGGCTGGCACGTCCCCCTCAGCGTGGATGAGCGGGGCTCCCTCCTCCCCCTTTCCCACAGCCTGCAGGCTCCTCCCCCCTAGCCGTGCCAGTTCGGGCTCCGGGGGGTGTGGGAGAGGGCGCAGACGCTGCGGGCTCCCACCCACTGGCCATGCAGCAACTTGCTGGGGATGACAAGCTTCAGTCACTCGTGAGAAAGGTAACGAAGACTTCTAATAAAAACTGAAAAAAACAAACCAACCAAACCAAAACCCTCACTGCTATGGCCCGGGTGAGCCAGGAAGAGCCGGGAGTGGTTTCTCTAGGGCTTTCGGCGGAACAGAGCCCGTCTGAGACAGAAAGTGGAGAAAGGAAGAGAGGAGTAGGCTGAGGAGCAAGGCCAAAGTGCGGGGTCTGGGGGGACCCTTGCTGTGAGGACAAGAGCAATTGCAGCCACGCTGAGGTCTGGAAGCACTTGGCTTTGGGTCTGCACCTGCCCTTCGGACCCCCAGTGCTCCATGTCCTGTCCTCACTCAGGCCCGGGGAGCACAGAGCAGAGCCCCAGGTGAGGCCAGACCCAAGACAACTAGGGGGAGCTCCCGGAGCAGATCCCCGGGACTGGCCAAGACCGCTCCCATGCTCCCTCTGACATCAGCTGATGACATTCAAGCCCATTGGATGACACAAGCAGCAGTGGTCAGTCCAAAGCCATGTGCTCTTTGAGACACCGTGTCTCTGGGGCCAGATCACCTGGGTCTGGAGTCTGGCTCCCCCACTTCCTGTGTGACCCAACTTTACCTCTCTGTGCCTCAGTTTCCTCATCTGCAATGTAGGAGTAACAAAAGTACTCCTGCAGGACTACTAGTCCTCCAGTACTCTGGTACTCCTAGAGGATGCCGTGGGATTCCACGAGCGAGTCCACACATGTGAAGTGCTCGGGGCTGCACCTGGCACGCAGCAAGGGGTCAACAGTCCCCAGCTGACAGCGGCACCTCCCTGCTCTCTCTGGGTGCAGGCTGGTGGTGTCTGGGGACGGACACCCTAAGGCTGCCAGGGCCGGGAGTGCAGACACTCATGGGAGGCTGTGCACCCCATGGGCTCTGCCTGGGAATTTCAGAAGGGGGCCCGCCACTGTGGCTAGGAATCAAAGGGACACTTGGGGACCAGGAGTCTTGCCAAGTGAAAGAAGAGACAAAGAACGGAAATGAAGGCAGCAGACGGGAGCGGGCGGCACCCTGCATGTGGGCATCACTCGGTGTCTCCACCCCGTGCACGGGGTGCCTGCGCTGAAGGCTCCCTCCCAGAGGCGTACAGGCCCACGGCTGTCATTATTATTGTTGTTAGTCTTCCTCGCTCTTTCCACGCTCGAGGACGAGGGGGTGGAGGCAGGAATAGGTTTTCACTCTCACTGGCTCCACCTGTGGCCTCGTCACGGGGATGGAGGGTGAGGATGGCACGTGCTGGGGTGAAGGGCGGGCAGAGGCGCCCCTTTTCCAGCGCCGGGGACCTCGGGCAGATCAAATGCCCAGCCCTAGCCAGGAGGCCAGACCCCAGTCGCCGCTCACTTCCCACGTGCCCATCGAGTGCCTGTCATGTGTCGGCACTGTCCTGGGGGCAGGGGTGTCGCGGTGAAAAAATTAGGTGTGGGTCTCTAACCCGGAGGGGCTTCCGGTCCCACGGGAAGACCTGACAGCGTCATCAGAACTCATACGTGAAAAGAGCCGCTTAGGGGCCGGCCTGAGCTAACATCTGTGCCCATCTTCCTCTATTTTGGACGTGGGACGCCGCCAGAGCATGGCTTGATGAGCGGTGTGTAGCTCCACGCCCAGGATCTGAACCCGTGAACCCCGGGCCGCCGAAGCAGAGCATGTGAACTTAACCACTACACTACCGGGCCAGCCCCACAACACGGAATTTAACAAAATTCCGAGCAGCCTGTGTTTTCTCCAAGCAGTCCCTGAAACTGCTCTGTCTCAGGAATCCAGAGCACCCAGCTCAGCACTTCTCTTCCTGATACCCCACAGCCCTTAACCCTGCTGACCCCACGGCCTCTTCCCCTTCCCAGATGTGAGCAACCCCCCGGGGCCTTTTTAGGGCTCCTCACCCTCTGGAGACCCCTGAAGCATTGGGACTCCTTAGGGTTCCGTCCCGAGCCCCCTTCTCCTCTCCATCTGTACCCCCTGGGCAATCTCATCCTTTCCTGAGGTTTCAATTACCATCTAGATGCTGATGGCGCCTGTCCTGGGTTGAATGTTGTCCCCCCAAATTCACGCCCCCCTGGAACCTCAGAATGCGAACTTATTTGGAAGTAGGGTCTTTGCAGATGTAATTAGGTAAGTTAAGATGAGGTCACGCTGGAATAGGGTGGGCCCTAAATCCGGTGACTGGTCCTTATAAGAGGACTACATGGAGACACACAGGGAAGAAGGCCGTGTGCCACAACGGAGGCAGAGACTGGAGGGAGGCAGCTGCCAGCCAAGGAATACCGAGGACTGCCAACAACCACCAGGAGCTGGAAGAGGCAAGGAAGCATTCTTCCCTCGAGCCGTTGGAGGGAGCGCGGCCCTCCCGACACCTTGATTTAGGACTTCTGGTCTCCAGAACTCTGAGAGAATAAATTTCTGTTGTTTTAAGTCACCAGTTAGTGGTCATGTCTTACGGCAGCCCCAGGACACTGATACAGCCCCCAATCTGTATCCCACCTCAACCAGTCTCCTGAATGTCACACCTGCGTGTCCACCTGCCTGCCAGACAGCTCCTCTCTCTCGAGATCCATTCCTCCCCTGGAACTTCTCATCTGGAGGATTGTGCCACTGGCTGCCCGAGCCCCAGCCTGGCTGTCACCCAGACTCCTCCCTGACCTCCTCCCCGACATACGGTGACTCATCGAGCCCATGCATTCCACCTCCTCAATCTTTCTTGGAGACCAGAGAGACATAACCAAATGCAATGCTGGAAACTTGATGGGTCCCTGGCTTTCTAAACAAACAAAACCATAAAAGACACCCTGGGAATAACTGGGGAAATCCGAACGCGGACTGGTTCAGACCAGTAGATGCCGTTCCTGTTGAATTCCAGTGTGATACTGGTCTTGTGGTTCGGAAGGAAAATGTCCTGACTCAGGAGATGCAGCTGAGGGACTCAGGAACAGAGCACCGTCATGTCTGCAACTTGCTTTCAGAGAAAGGAATCTACCCGTCTGGCTGTCTATGTATCAAGAGAAAGCAAAAGAGGGAACATGTTAATGGTCATTGAATCAAGGTGGACACAGACATTGTTCATCAGGCGTTCTTTCAACTCTTCAGCAAGGCGAAAATCTTCAGAATAAAAAGTTGGGGGATCATTTGCTCTCACCCCGTTCTCTTGACCCCACTGCCTATGCCCTGCTCTGGACTCCTTCCACCCCCTCCTGCCTGGGTCATCTCTGCTCCAGCTTCCAGCTGGCTTGCTTGCACCATAACTGCTCAACACCCCCTGGCCCCACCATCCACTCCAACCCATTGTCCACACTGCAGCCAGACTCAGCTCTCTGAAACCAGAACCTTATCACACCCCTCCTTGCTTGAAGCCCTCCAAGCCTGCTCTTGGGACAAGGTTCTAATTCCAAAAGAGGCCTATAAGGTCCTTTGTGACCTCTCCAGGCCCACACTACTCTCAACATCAAACTCAACGCTCCCTCCACGCTCTCTCCACTGACTGTCTTACCTCCTACCCTTCACAAGGAATGTCCTTCCCCTTGTCTTCACCTGCCTGTCCCACCTTCTCTGGTCTCAACCCAGGTGCCCCTTTCCTGCAAGTCATGTGCCTGCACCATGTGCTTGATGGAGCACATTTACTCTGTATGTGATCTATCAAAGCTCAGATGCTGTGTAGTAAATACTTTCTGATGGCGTCTCTCTCCCACCTGACAGTTATCTCCATGAGGGGAGGGACTGGGATTATACTGTTATTATCTCCTACCCTCCTGGCAGAGGACCTGTCACATTGTGGGTGTGTAATAAATAACTGATGAGTGGATGACGGTATTAGGGCTGGATGGATGGATGGGTGGATTGATGTATGGAGGACAGATGGATGTGTGAATGGATGGATGGATGGATGGATGATGGATGTGTGAATGGATGAGTGGATGATGGATGGATGAGTGGATGGTCGGACGGACAGATGGGTGGATGGATGGTGGATGGATGGATGGATGACGGATGTGTGAATGGATGGACAGATGGGTGGATGGATGGATGTTGGTGGATGTATGGATAGATGGATGGATGGATGGTTGGATGTTGGATGTTGGTGGATGTATGGCTAGAAGGCTGAATGGGTGGATGGATGGATGGATGGTGGATGTATGGATAGATGGATGGATGGATGGATGATGGATGTGTGAATGGATGGGGGGGCGGATGGATGGATGGATGATGGACGTGTGAATGGATGGATGGATGATGGATGGATGAGTGGATGGTCGGACAGACAGATGGGTGGATGGATGGTGGATGGATGGATGGGTGGATGACGGATGTGTGAATGGATGGACAGATGGATGGATGGATGGACGTTGGTGGATGTATGGCTAGAAGGCTGGATGGGTGAATGGATGGATGGTGGGTGGATAGATGGATGGATGGATGGAGGGATGGTGGATGTATGGGTAGATGGATGGATGGATGGATGATGGACGTGTGAATGGATGGGTGGGTGGATGGATGGATGGATGCTATGGTACAAACAAAGGCACCACGAGACTCTAAAAGGAGGTGGAGGTCGGGTTTAGCTGAAGGAGGCTTATTAGAGGAGCTGAGAGGGCAGCATTTTGGTGGGAGCTGTGATTTAAGGAGCACTTCCTCTTTGCTGGGCACCACCTGGCACTTCACATGTGTTGCCTCCCTTCACCCTCACAGCAGCTCTTGCAGTGAGATATCTTCCCCTTTCCCAAGTCTCATTTTATCGGTAATTATTATTTAAAAATTTTTAAATAAGTAACACTTGCATTTGAACAGCATTTAAAAGGTGCAGAAGGATAGACAGCAACAAACATGCTCTCCCCACTGCTGAACCCCCAGACCATTGCAGACACAGCAGGAGCCCCCAAAATGTATCAGATTGAATGACACTTCGCACGTGAAGAAACTGAAGCTCAGAGAGGTCAGGAACTCGCCCAGTGTCTCACAGCGTGATGCATCAGCAACGTCGGGGTTTGTAGTCAGCTTCCTCTAGCTGCAAACCTGCCCGCCCAGCCTTGGAGGAGAACTGGGGTGAGGAGGGCAGGCGTGGTGGGGGACCGCAGACACACGGCACCTTCTGGGGACAGGGCGGAATTTGGCTGGACCAGGGCTGCCTCCTCCTCTGAATGCTGACTCCCAGGATCGGGGTGAGGGCCTGGTTCCTGAGGCTCACGGGGGCGCTGCAGCGGCTGTGGGGAGGGAGGGGTGTCGGAGTCCCTCTGTCCTTCCTCACAGAGGCAGGGAGGGTGGAGCAACTTAGAATTAGGGGTCCTCACTCCTGGTTCTGGCTTCGCCACCAAATAGCTTTGTGATGTGAGCCAGAGCAAAGTTCCTTGCCACTCCGAGCCTCAGTCTTCCCCTCTGTAAAATGGGACGATGCCTCTCTTTAGGGTGCCGAGAGCAGTGTCAGCCCAGCCCCTTCTTTCTTCCCTGGGCCTCAATTTCCAACGCTATCCAATGAGGGTGATCGCTAAGGGTGGTGGTAAAATTGTGGGGCGCTTCCAGCTGAGCCTATGCCGAGGTGGAGTGTGGGGCCGATTCTGCCCTTGGTGGCTTTTGCACCCGTGATTTACTTAAGGGAGGAAATCTGCAAGGAGGAAACTCACAGGGGTGTCGGGGGCCTGAGACGTGGAGAGGCGATGAGGAACAAAAAGCCCGGGCTCCTCTGGACACGATGTCATCTGGGATAGCAGTGTTCAGGGTGGTGGGCGGGGGGACCGACCCTAGGGAGCATTTTGGAAAGGCAGGATGGGGGGTTGTTTGTCGCCGTGATTGTGGGTTCTACTAGACATATAGTGGGGGGAGGGGCAAGATGCTAGATCATTCCAGACACTGCATTTCAGGAGATTGAAAAGGGGGCATTGGAATCTGACACCTGCTACAACGTGGATCAACCTGGAGACATTGTGCCGAGTGAAACAAGCCAGACAGAAAAGGACAAATGCTGTGTGATTCCACTTATATGAGGACCTAAAGGAGTCAAATTCACAGAGACAGAAAGGAGGATGGTGGGGGCCAGGGGCTGGGGGAGGGGGATGGGGAGTTAGTGTTTAATGGGGACAGAGTTTCCGTTTGGGAAGATGGAAAGTTCTGGAGATGGACAAAGGTGACGGTTGTACAACGGTGTGAATGTGCTTCATGCCACTGAACTGGAGATTTACAAATGGTTAAGACGGTAAATTCTGTGTTATGTGTATTTTCCCACAAACAAAAGGGGGGGCGTTAGGTTCAGAACCACTGACCCTGGTCCACAAGGTAGAGCCGGCAGGGACCAGGGGAGAATTGCGCAGTTCTGGGTGACAGCACTGGAGAGAAGCGTCTGGTGGAATCAAGGCCCACTCTATCGAGATGGCTGGGGGTGAGTGTAGGGAGGGAGGGAGACAGAGAGAGAGAGAGGGAGAGAGAGACGTGGGACAGAGACACAGTGAGAGAGAGAGGGAGAGAGAGAGGTCGCAAGCTCTTCCCCTCTCTCCCTTCCCTTCACTCAAGGAAAGTCTCTTCCCGGATTTTAGTCCCTGAGGAGTTTAAAGTAAACCAGGGACCACGGCTCGCTGGCCCGTGGGTAGTGGGTCCATCTTGCAATTTGTCCTGCAAAGGGCCCCGCTGTGTCGATAAGAAAACCACAGATTTCCTCCCAGATTATGTTACTGAAGAAAGGGGTTGATGGGAAGTGACGGACTCCAGGCCACGTTGTCCTGGAAAGCATATTTTCTATTAGAAGGAACGTCCAGATCACACACGAGGCCACACCGCTCAGAGACACCTGCTGGGGAAGTTAGACCCACGCAGACCACACCACGGCGGGCGCACTCATACGTGGTGAGTATCTGGTCTTACATGCACTTTTGTTTGTGTGTGTGTGTGTGAGGAAGACTGGCCCTGGGCTAACATCTGTGCCCATCTTCCTCTACTTTATATGTGGGATGCCGCCACAGCATGGCTTGACAAGTGGCGCGTGGGTCTGTGCCCAGGATCCAAACTCGAGAACCCCGGGCCACCGAAGCGGAGCTCGGGAACTTAACCGCTACGCCACGGGGCCGGCCCCACCTGCACTTTTTAAAGAGTCAAACCTTTTTCTTTTTCTCTCCACGGCTGATAAGCCAGAGAGAGGAGTGAATGGGTGGCCTCGACAAGGGGCCGTGGAGAGGAACTGGAGTGACGTTAGGGTGGGTGTCACTGGGGTGACAGTGGGGGTGTGTATGAGTGTCCTGTGGCTGCTCTAACAAATGACCACAAACTGGGTGGCTTAAAGCAACAGAAATGTGTTCTCTCACAGACCTGGAGGCCGGAGTCCTGAGACGAGCGCGTCAGCAGGGCTGGCTCCTCCTGGAGGCCCCCAGGGAGGATCCGTTCCGAGCCTCTCTCCCAGCTTCTGGCGGTCGCTGAAAATCCTTGGCTTTCCTGGGCTTGTGGCTACATCACTCCAGCCTCTGCCTCTGTCCTCACACAATGTGCTCCCCGTATGTCTCTCTGTCTAAATTTCCTTCTTCTCGTAAAGATACCAGTCACCAGATTTAGGGTCCCCCCTACCCCAGGATGACCTCATCTTAACTCGATGACATCCGCAAAGACGCTATTTCCAAATAAGGTAGCATTCGGAGGTCGCAGGTGGCCATGAATTTTGGGAGACACTATTCAACCCAGCAGAGGGGGTCCATGGAAGGAACCCCAAGCTAGGGTCCACTGCCTCTGCGGCCTTTTGCGTTCTCTGTGATCAGGGATCAAGAGGGCTGGCCAGATGGACGCCAGGAGTGCTGTCCAATAAATACGTACGCTGGCTCCCGCTGTGCAGTTTCCCCGTCAGCAGAAATTCTTAATTCCATGCTGCTATGCTGGAGGGGAGGTGACATCAAGCTGGAAGGCTCTGCCAGGATCTAGAAGGAGAGTGCATAAGGAAAGGCTGCTGGGATTCTGGGGGCCACACTAGTAATGGTGACTGAGCACCCCAGGTTGGGGGGGCACGGCGGCCATGTGTTCACCCAGCTTGATGGAAATGCCCCTTCTGAGTGCCAGCTCCCCTGTGGTGCCCCTGCTGGTCCCCAGGTGCCTCCCCCCCTCTCCACTGGGTGGATGGCCACTCCAAGTGATCGGTAGGTCCTTAGCGTTTCCAGCTGTCTCCTGAGAGTCGATTCCTGTAGGCTACACACAGGATGCAACCTGACCGAGGTGGGGGTGGAGGAGAGGGGATAGATGTGGAGAGCCAGTCGGTGTTAACGTGGCTGTAATCAACACAGGGATCACTCACTGGACACCTACTCCTATTCAGGTTTTTTCTGCCTGGAAACCCTCCCACGCCCCCTCTGAGGCCAGCATAAGTGTTATCATCTTGGCAGGTTGTATTTTCCAAAAGATAGTTGTGACAATGTCCCACATGCCCTTCTAGAACCTTCCCACCTCCCCATCGAGGAGTGGAGTCCCATTCCCCTCCCCTTGCGCCTGGGTGGGCTGGTGCCTCGCACTTGCCATGGGCCCCAAGGCCACCCTTAGGCAGTTCAGCTGCGCCCGGGCCGCCATATTGGGAAGAAGCCCAGAGGAGAAGCCCAGAGCCAGACGCCCCCGGCTGAGCCCTTCCTGAGCTCCCAACCCAGAGGGACCCCGGGAGACAGGAGCGTGGTTGGGTTGTAAGCCACTAGGTTTCGGGGTGATTTGCTATGCAGAAGTAGATCATTGGCCCGTTTCTCAGGTGAGGCACATGAGGCTCAGAGAGCTCAGGTAAACTTGGCCAAGGCCCACAGCACATACACAGGAGAGTGTGGGCCCAAATCCAGTCTGCTGACTCCACGGCTAACATTTTCTCCACCTGAACATACCCACAAATGCGCGTCAGTGACGCTGCCTGTGCTGGGAAGGCCGCTCGAAGCCCTTTCCGTGTGTGCAGAAGGAACAGCGCCGGGCCCGGGTCGCAGCCCTGGGTTGGAACGTCGGATGTGCACCTGCTGGTCTGGGGCTGGGCTGCCTAACCCTCGGCCTCGCCCCCTTCGCCCAGCCGGTATCTCACAGGGCTGGTTCCTTTGTTGCCAGTGTTCCCGGAGCCCCTGCTGTATGCCAGGCTCCTGCTAGGCACTCGGAAGTCCAAGGTGGAGAGTTAGTTCCCTGCCATCACAGGTCCCGGGGCTGGTGAGGAAGGCAGGCCCTGACAGGCCACCACCAGCCACTCCCATCGAGGTGGGACACGCTCACGCAGAGGGTGTGCCATGCTGATGGGCAGGCTCTAGAAGGTCACCCCAGCTCCCCCAGGAGAGCAGAGTCCTTGCCTGTCTGGCTCGCTGCTGTAGCCCCCTCCCTTGACATGTAGCAATAACAGCCAACGTGTCCTGGGGCTTCTTAGTGGGTGCCCGGCTCTGTTCTAAGTACAGGATGCATACTGACTAGTCTAACCCTTTATGCCCATTTTACAGATGAGCAGGACTGAGGCAGAAGCTAAATAACTTGCCCAGGTCACCCAGCAGCAGGGGCCGGGCCTGGCGGTCTGGCTCTAGAGCCGGCACATGGAACCACAAATAGCGAGTGCTTGAAAAACTTCTACTAAATGAGGAACCAGTGTGATATTTGAGCAGAGACTGGGTGACGAGCAGGAGCATAGCGGGAGAGAAGCAGGAAATGGAATTTCAGAGGCTGGTAGACATCGTCTCTGGCTCCGAGCTAGGCCACTCCTTATGGCTGAGACGCCGGGTCCAGGGGGACTGGATGCTTCCAGACTAGAAGTGGAGGTGCGAGATAGGGCGCTGAGGAACGCAGGCTGTCTCCCAGAGCGCTGGGCTCTCAGCCCTTGGAGTTCGTACCGCCAGATGGTTTTAGGTAGCGGTGAGGTAAGGGGCCTGGCACTGAATAGCATTGAGTCATATGGTGAGAAAGGCATTCTCTTTTCAATTATGGTCAGTACTGAACAAACAGATTCGGTCTCAGGCTAGTGATGACTAATGCCTTTAACAAAGAGGGCAGCCCTCAGGTTCAGAGCCTTGAAGGGCAGCCAAGTCTATCAATAGTTTCAGAATATTATTTTTCGCTGCATTCATTTTTATAGTCACCTTCTGCTTACTCCAAGTGATACTGTGTTTCAATCCATGTTAGGTTTGCAAGCATTCAAAATCCCCAAATCATAGAGGCTTCAATGAGCGAAGTTTATTTCTCTCACACAAATGCAGTCCTGAGGTCAGCCTTCTAGGGCCGGTAGGGAGGTTCCGCCACCATCAGGAACCCAGGCTCCTTCTGTCTTGTTGTTTTACCCCCTTATGGTCCAATATAGCTGCCGGTGCTCCAGCCATCATGCTTGCATTCCAGCCAGAAGAAAGGAAGAAGGGGATGCTGAAGCGCACATCCCCTTCCTTTTAAGGATACTTCTTGGAAGTTCCAGCTGCCACTTCTGCTCACACGCAGAACTTCGGTTGAATGGCCACACTCTGCTGCAAGGGAGGTTGGGAAACACAGTGTGGATTCCCGGCAGCCATCTGCTCAGCTCAAAATCAGGGATCTTGTGTAAAGCAAGGAGGTGTGGACAGGTACGGGTGACACTAGCAATCTCTGCCACAGATTGCTTTCCTTCTGGGATGGAGACAGACGTCAAGTTTCCTTTTTAATTTAAAATTAAGTGAGGAAGGAGAGTCACTAAAGAAAAAACTGGGTAAATTAAAGAACAGGTGGCACGTGGCTAAGGCGGCCCTGGAATCGCTGAGATGTGGGAAACAGGCTGCGAAAGCAGAAAAACGAGAGAGGAAGCTGGCCGGAGGATCAGGGTGGGGCGGGTTTCCTTTTTAGGACGGGATCTCAGGCCCTGGGTGCAGAGGGGCTGGAGCAGGAGCGGTGGGAGGCAGGAGCCCGGGGAGGAAGCAAGTGCTTGTTCCAGAAGAGAGACAGAAGGGTCTGGGCCAGGCGGGGAGCTGGGAGGCCGGGAGTGCCGGGCGAGGGGGAGGAAGGCCACCGCCTGCTGAGCGGGACGCAGGGATGGGGTCACCCCAGGAGCTCGCGGGTGGGGGAGGCCTGGGGAGGGGGTCCTGCCCGCCTTCCTCTACTCGCTTCGGGAGTAGGAGCTGGGACCACCTGCGGGGTCGGCGGCCTGCAGCGGGGTGAGCCTGAACAGGGGGCGAAGGCCGCCCTGGCTAGGGTGGGGCGCGGGCGCGGGCCCCGTCTGCACTCTCACTGTGTCCTCGCAGCACAACACCGCCGTCCCCGTCCCGTCCCCGCGCTACAGCGAGAGGCAGCCGCGCCCGCGCTCTCTCGGCCGGTGGACAGCCGCGCAGACCCCCGCAGTCCGCCGCTGCCCGCGCCCCGACGCCCCGAGGGTCGGCCGGCCCGGGCAGGGGGCCTGACGCCGGCTGGGGAGGGAGGGACCCGGAGCGCGCGTGGACGCAGGGCTCGCCCGCCCGCTGCTGCGCCCGACCTTCTCCAGCCAGAGGCGCAGGGAGCAGCGCCACCCCGCCCGCCCGCCCGCAGCTCCCGGTGCGGGGTGGGGAGGGCTTCACTTCCCTCTTCCCAAAATAAGAGGGTGTGGGCACCGGAAGCGTGGCCCTCGGGCTCCACCCTGACTTCTCTGGGCGCGAAGCCAGCAGACGGGTTTATTGCCAGCGCGGGCCAGGCCCTGGCAGGGTATTTTCGGAGCGCGCACAGCCTTATTTTAGCTGTGGGGCTGCTCTCACGCTCCAGATGACCGCCTGCCGCGAGACGGGACAGGGGCAGGCGGGCAGCCTTCCCAGGGGAGCCCCCGGACAGGAGGCTCCCCACCCCGGGCTGGGCCACCTTCTGGGCCGCCGTGCCTGCCTGGGAACTAGAAGGTTCTGCAGGGCAGGCTGGCTCTCTCGGTCTGGCAGAGTGACCGAAGCCCTCTCTCCTCCGCCTCCTACTGCGAGACCCCCCAGCGAACCACCAAACCCCTCTGCACCTCCGTGCCCTCGCCTGTCCACAGGGGAAAACAGCCTTCTTAACTACGGTTCAGGATCCTGTGAGACCAAAGGAGGCAAGTCCTTGAAGCAGTCTGAAGAAAACTGAAGCTGCCCCAGCTTTACCTAACGCAGCTCGCACTTCCTAAGTGAGGATTTGTACGACTGCACCTTTTTCTTTGTAACTCAGCCCAAAAATTGAAGCACGACCCTTAGGAATCTAGTTGTCGTTGTATTTTCTCATTTTCCAATGAATGGACCCATTCACTGGATCCTTAATTAAGTGAGCCACACTTTTAATCACATCTTGTCCTGCTTAACATATGTTGCTGGCTCCTTTTTGTCTAGAAGATAAAAATCTAGGCCTTTCCTTTATCTTCAGACTGCAGACACTCTCCTGAACCTGCCTGGAACCAGTCCCACTAATCTGCTTGCTGCCTCCCGAACAAGCCCTCCAAGTTCATGCCTCCTGGCCTTTGCACCTGCTGTTTCCTATGCCTGAACTGCTCATCATCTGGTGAACTCCTATGTATACCATGAAACCCAACTCAACAAGTCCTTTCTCTGAAACACACTTAGGTGTCCTGGAAACTGCCTAGGCCTTGGAGTCAGGAGGCTGGGGTTCCAGTCCTAGCTCCATCTTGTGACTTGACACATCACTTCAGCTCTCAGGACTTGTTTCTGCACTTGTAATCGTTTCTCTGTCTCTCCAGTTAGACCTGGAACTCCTCAACATCTGGCACCACGTTTTACTCACCCCCAAGTCCTCTCCTTCCTCCCAATGCCCGAGGTAGGCACTACCCCGTGATGGTAATAAATCCGCAGCTAACTTTGGTGGGCCTTCAACCACTTGCTCAGCCACGTTCTGCACTGGCCTCGTCCCACCGCAGCCCCAGGAGAGGGCAGGAGGACCCCCAACTTCTCTCATAGGAAATGCAGGGCTGGGGGTTTGATACCCATAAGCAGCAAGTGCTTATAGGCGAAGGCGTGATCCTTCCCTTAGAGGGTCCACGTCCCTCCAGCAGGGCAGATACGCAGAGTTATGAGGACTCGGGGCCCAGCTGCTGGGACTCGGTGGGTGTCATCCTCCTGAGGAGGCTGTGAATGCCAGACAGGGAAGAAGGACACTGAATCATGCCCCATTTGTTTTACAAATCCGATGGCAGAGCCTCTCAGATTAACCTGAAAACCAAACAAAAACCAAAAGACCAAATCCACCACTTATGTCATCACCTGCCTGGAGGAGGGCGGGTTTTAAATCCAGGGCTTGACTCTCAGTACCCAATTCACCCTGGAGGTGACCACCCGCCTTCTTGGGAAATGTCCCCTCCCCGTCCCCTCTGGCTCTGGCTCCGGGTTTGCAGGGGTGGGAGACTCCCTTCCCAGTCTGAGATCAAAGATGAGGTAAGACGGTCCCCACCGGCCCTGAGCAATTAGGCTGGGAAGATCAGGTGAGAGCCGAGGGCAATTAGTGGTACTTAACAGATGGTGATTAAATAGTCATTCTGCCTCTGGCAGGGCTGGGGCAGTTCCTGGGCTCCACCCAGGACTGAATCAGACTCTCTGTGGGCGGAGCCGGGGTATCTGTAGTTTGAACACATTTCCAGAAGAGTCTTCACGGGGGCCAGGTGCAGGGTTCGACCCTGTCCCCGCTTCTCTGTGTTCCTGCAGGCCCGGCCCCCGCCCACCGGCTCATCTCTCCCTGGCCAGCTGGCACCCACACTCACGAAGTCCTCACTCCAGCCCCGAGGATGCACCTCCTTGCCCTGCACACCTCCGTGGAAGCCTTGAGGGCACCTCCCATTCAGCATAATCAAAATGCAGCTGCCCTTTGTGAGCTGCCCTCGCCCTGCCCTACACGCAGTCCCAGGGCCTCTTCTCAGCATCCCCATCCCCTCCCTCTCTCTTGCCCCTGTGGGAGATGAAGATTTGGCCACCCTGAAATATATCTTTTTACCTTGATTGTTTTCTCTGACAGCCATTTGACCTCCCCCACTAACTGCCTAAAGAATGACATAGTAACTCCTTCCTGGAACAGATCTTCTATCTGATGGCTGTAATATAATGTAAAATAGACGTTACAATAGAAAAGGCACCAACAAGCCCATCTTATCAGAAGTTCTGTCTCTCTGGCCACATTCTCTAGGTGGCCCTTCGAGGAGTCGCCAGACCAACATTCACATTTATAAGGGAAGTCTCCATTTGTAAAGGTATCTCCCTCTCTGTATTGGGAAGAGGGGGGATGACCTCATTTCTAGAAACTTATCAATGTGGAAAGTGAGGCCTTAAATCTGCATAATAACCTTACTCTTGTTTACTGTGCTTTAGTGGTGATCTCCTGTAACTGACTACCCCCACCCCCAACATCCTCCTTTGTCTTTAGCTGAAGATGGTATTTAAGACGAGAATTTCTGCTATTGTGTTGAGAAATGCAGTGTCCCTGGCTTCTCCCACGTATACATGTTATTATACTTGGTATTATTTTCTCCTGCTAACCCGTCTTGTTAATTATTTGGCCAGCCATAAGAACCTAGAGGGAAAGGGCAGAGGGGGATTCTCCCTCTTCCCCCAACACCCCCTACCCATGCCAGCAACCGTGCCCCTACCCAAATATCCTGGAATCCATTCCCCGCTCTTCCCTCCACCACCACAAGCTGTCCCCCCCCACCCCGTTCACCTCCTACCTGGCCCATTCTAGTCACCTCTGAACCCAGCTCCCTGTTCCCACTCTTGTTCCCTCCAGTCCAGCCTGCAGCCAGAGCAGCATTGAAAAATGCAAATCGGGTCACCCGCCTCCGCCTGGACCTCTTCCGGGCTTTCCCCTGCTCTCAGGACAAAAGTCAAACTCATGGCAGGTTCCAGCTGCAGAAAAAAAAACCCGGAAAACAAAAGGGTACAAAGCTTCGATTGGTTTACGCAGGAAAGCACGTTGTTACAGGCCAGTAGGTGGCCGGGATGCCCCAAGGAACCTTAAAGCTGGCACTGCCACCCAGAGCCACCACGAGGCCTCTGTCGTGCTGCATGGGCTTGCTCGTGTCAGCAGCTTCTGACTCGAAGCCCCGCCTGGGTCCTGGGCTTCGTGTGGACTCCAGCTGCAGGGGGGCTGGGAAGCAGAGTAGATGCCTCTGCCCTGGAAGGTGAGGGTTCAGAGGCGAGAATTTCTTAGGATGGGAAGGGTCTTCTGGAGGCCGCATCTTATATGACAAATGGTCCCGCAGCCTGCAAGGCCCCGAGCCCTCCTCCCCCTGCCCTCTGCTCAGCCTCGGGCCCTCCAGCTCCTCCAACAAGCTCTGCTCCTGTGACCGGACACAAACAGGTTCCTTACCCGCCACACAAGAGGGGCCACACAGAACTGGAACACCAGGCTTATGGCAAGGAAAGCGTTTTTATTTCTGGTGATGTTTCCTGGGAGACAAGAGTGAACCCTCAAATTTGTCTTGTCTCCCCGAAAGATGGGAGGCAAAGGGTTTTAAATGTTGCTAGGGAGAGCATGTGCTGGGGTTTAGGTAGGGGAGGGGGGCGTGTGCTGGGGTTTAGGTAGGGGAGGGGAGCGCGTGCTGGGGTCGAGGTGGGGGAGGGGGAGCGCGTGCTGGGGTCGAGGTGGGGGAGGGGGAGCGCGTGCTGGGGTCGAGGTGGGGGAGGGGAGGGTGTGCTGGGGTCGAGGTGGGGGAGGGGAGGGTGTGCTGGGGTCGAGGTGGGGGAGGGGAGGGTGTGCTGGCGTCGAGGTGGGGGAGGGGAGGGTGTGCTGGCGTCTAGGTGGGGGAGGGGAGGGTGTGCTGGCGTCTAGGTGGGGGAGGGGAGCGTGTGCTGGCGTCTAGGTGGGGGAGGGGGAGCGTGTGCTGGGGTCTAGGTGGGGGAGGGGGAGCGTGTGCTGGGGTCTAGGTGGGGGAGGGGGAGCGTGTGCTGGGGTCTAGGTGGGGGAGGGGAGCGTGTGCTGGGGTCTAGGTGGGGGAGGGGAGCGTGTGCTGGGGTCTAGGTGGGGGAGGGGAGGGTGTGCTGGGGTCTAGGTGGGGGAGGGGAGGGTGTGCTGGGGTCTAGGTGGGGGAGGGGAGCGTGTGCTGGGGTTTAGGTGGGGGAGGGGAGCGTGTGCTGGGGTTTAGGTGGGGGAGGGGAGCGTGTGCTGGGGTCTAGGTGGGGGAGGGGAGCGTGTGCTGGGGTCTAGGTGGGGGAGGGGAGCGTGTGCTGGCGTCTAGGTGGGGGAGGGGAGCGTGTGCTGGCGTCTAGGTGGGGGAGGGGAGCGTGTGCTGGCGTCTAGGTGGGGGAGGGGAGCGTGTGCTGGCGTCTAGGTGGGGGAGGGGAGGGTGTGCTGGGGTCTAGGTGGGGGAGGGGAGGGTGTGCTGGGGTCTAGGTGGGGGAGGGGGAGCGTGTGCTGGGGTTTAGGTGGGGGAGGGGAGCGTGTGCTGGGGTTTAGGTGGGGGAGGGGAGCGTGTGCTGGGGTTTAGGTGGGGGAGGGGAGCGTGTGCTGGGGTTTAGGTGGGGGAGGGGAGCGTGTGCTGGGGTTTAGGTGGGGGAGGGGAGCGTGTGCTGGGGTTTAGGTGGGGGAGGGGAGCGTGTGCTGGCGTCTAGGTGGGGGAGGGGAGCGTGTGCTGGGGTTTAGGTGGGGGAGGGGAGCGTGTGCTGGCGTCTAGGTGGGGGAGGGGGAGTGTGTGCTGGGGTCTAGGTAGGGGAGGGGAGTGTGTGCTGGGTGCTGGGGTTTAGGTGGGGGAGGGGGAGCGTGTGCTGGGCTTTAGGTAGGGGAGGGGGAGCGTGTGCTGGGGTTTAGGTAGGGGAGGGGGAGCGTGTGCTGGGCTTTAGGTGGGGGAGGGGAGCGTGTGCTGGGGTTTAGGTAGGGGAGGGGAGCGTGTGCTGGGGTTTAGGTAGGGGAGGGGGAGCGTGTGCTGGGGTCCAGGTAGGGGAGGGGAGGGTGTGCTGGGGTCTAGGTGGGGAGGGGAGCATGTGCTGGGGTTTAGGTAGGGGAAGGGGAGTGTGTGCTGGGGTCGAGGTAGGGGAGGGGAGCATGTGCTGGGGTTTAGGTAGGGGAAGAGGAGTGTGTGGCCGTGCTGGTTGGCACCTCTCCACCAGCCTGTGTCTGTCCTTGAAGACTGAATTTCTTTCCCTTGACTGTCTGGACTTTTCTAGTTAGTTTTCATCTTCAGCCTGCGTTTGGCCTGTGAGGCTGAATCTTGATGTCTAGACCTTGACATCTGGGAAAGACAGCTCACTCATGTGCTAAGGAGGGACAGAAGGACCTGGTTAGTTTTAAACAGCTGATTGTGCTGAATATGCACAGCTGCGGTTAGCGAAGCTTATCTCAAAGTTTTTGTTCTCTTCTAGCCCAGGGAAGACTTTGTAACCTCTTCGTGCTCGGTTTCATGCTCTCCCGGCTCTGGGCTGGGCACGTGCCGCTCTCCCTGCGAAGAGAGCACTTTATCCCTGCTCTCTCCAGCTGCTCAACTCCATTCCGCCTTCGTATCTCAGCTCACCTTTTTCTTAGTGAAGCTGTCTCCGTGCCGCCCCTGGACCTCCCCTCCGTTTGGAATCCCACGTCTGTTTCCGTGATTTCTGCATTTCAGTCTGTCCCTCCCATGAGCACGGAAGCTCCAGGAAGGCGGCTTCTCCACGTGCCTCCTGTCCTGACAATGTCACCACAAAATACGTCTTCCACAAAGGCTTGATGAAAAGTGAACGAATGAATGACATTGGGCAGACTATTTACTCTAAACTCCATTTCCTTCTTGCACAAATATTTCACGAGTGGTCATCTGTCTTCTAAATTTGCTTATATTTTTTTGACAAGTAGACATTTTTAGTTTTTTTAAGTAGTCAAATGGGTCAGTTTTTTATTTTATGGCCCTCTCTTTCCTCTTCAAGATGATAAAGAAATTCTCTCAGGTTTGCTCCCTTTTTTTTTTCTCTCAAATCCTGTGTGTATTTGGAATTCATTTTAGTAGGAGTGAGGTGAGGACACAGCAATCTTTCCCAGTTGTCCCAACCCCAGTTATTGTTTTCTCACTAATTTGAAGCACTATTTCTATCATATTTTAAATTCCCGTATGGTCACTATGATGCCTTTCACGCAAATATCAGAAAATCCAATCAAACTGGCTTAAAGAATTAAAAAAAAAGTGTTAGCTCATGTGACAGGGACCCACAGGCAGAGCAAATTGATTCAGTGACTCATTGATATTTTTCTCCCAGCTACGCTGTCTGCTACACAAATGTCATTGTGATTTGAGATGGTGCCAGGGAGAACAGAGGCTGCGTGCATCCTTACCCGTGCACTTAGCCTGTGCCTTATGAACAAGTCACAGAATCCTCACAGCATCCTTTGAGGTGGGGTCTATAATAATCCATTCTGTAGAGGAGTTAATATGCCCCACGTCACAGAGCCGTAGCAGAGCTGGGATTTGAACCTGGGCAGTTGGCTCCAGTGCCAGCCTTCTGGGGAGGCCATGCCTCTCAGGGAACTCTTCACTCCATCTCTATTAGATCTACCTTAGTAATTCTGTTATCCCTTGCCCTATAGGGTCCCTCACTTTTCTTTTTTTTTTTGGCTACTCAAATTTTGCTCTGTGCTGAGAAAGATGGGTTAGTCTCCTAGTCTTGTCAGTCTATGTACATTTATTCGTATTTTCTGTAGTCTTTAGTTTAGGGTCTGGGGTACAGACATCAGTGGGGCCAGGGGACAGAGGGTTCTCTTTTCTCATTGTCATATAAAAATCCTGATAGGACTGGGTGGCCAGGCCTGGGTCACGCGCTCCTCAGTGAGGGCACTGGGGCTGGTTCCCCAGGCATCATGTGATGGATGCCTCCAAAGACCTCCAGGAATGAACACGTGATCCCAGAGTCTTTTTACCCAGCCGAGCTGGTGTAAAGCCAAGTCGTTTTAAAACATGCACTCACTCAGGAAAAACTAAAATAATGACAGATAGTGAACTTTACTATGTGCCAGTCACTCCTAGACACTCACCACAACTTATCTCATTGAACCTCCAAGCAACCCCAGGAGAGGGAGCGTCCTACCAGGCGAGAAAGGGAGGTTTGGAGGTGGGGCTCCACCATGGGGTCAACTCAACCAGCTAGACGGAGGTGAAGGGGGCAGCCCCAGTCTGAGCCCTTAGCTCTTTGCTAAGAACCTACTGAATGAATGCATGGATGGATGGATGAATGAATGCATGGATGGATGGATGAATGCATGGATGGATGGATGGATGGATGAATGCATGGATGGATGGATGGATGGATGAATGCATGGATGGATGGATGGATGAATGAATGCATGGATGAATGAATGTTATGTATGTATGGATGAATGAATGGATGCACGGATGGATGGATGAATGTATGCATGAATGGACGGATGGAGCATACAGCTCAGAGTGCCCAGAGTGCAGAGGTGTGTGTTCTTGTGCACGTGGCATTGAGCCTGCCTGGGGACGGGGACATTTTGGGTGGCCTGCAGTGATTCAGGGAGTGGCGGCGCCTCCCTGGGGTCCCTGGCTGGACCTCTCTGAGACTAGGTGGCATGAAGGGCAAATCCCAGGTCTCGGTCACCATGGGACACGCTGGCTGGGGGCACCGGGCATTGGTGACAGAGTGGCAGCCTGGCCCCCATGGGGATGCCGCCGGCCTGCCCGCTCCCACCCATGCTGGACATCTCAGAGCCTGAGCGCCCCTCTGGCTCAGCCTAAAGCAAGCGCACTGGGGAATCTCAGTTCCTTGCCTGCAGGGAACTGAGGCCCCGTGGGACACCTGGGCCTGGCCTTTTATTCTTGCGGCTTATTTATCCGCTCAGCGCACACACAGTAAGCCCTCACTCGCACAGCTGAGGACAGTACTGGAAGCGGCAGCAAAGAGGAATCCACAGGTTGCAGCCCTCAGGGAGCTGAGGCTGGTGCAGGGAGGACCAGGGCCAGGAAGGGGCCTCCTGCGGGTAGTGGGGGCTCGGGGAAAGGCTGCCATCAGACCGGCCATCTGAGCTGGGCCTTGGGCCAGCAGGGACTGGGGTGCAGGATAGAGAAAACAGCTGGGGCAGACCCTGGGGGTGGGTGTTCAGGGAACAAGTTGCACAGGGCTGGCACCCCTCCTGTGCATCATGACGCTGCGGATTAGGATTGGTCTTGAGGGGCCTGGGGACCCTCGGAGCTGGGCTTCTCCGGCCAGAAACCCCTCTGGGAAGGAGTAACAGGGATCCAGACTCCCAGTGAGGAGCAAGGTTTTATTTATAATAATGTTACTTCAATAAATACAAATCTAAGGCCAGACATAAGCTTATGCCTCTGGCTCTCGTAAACTATAAAATGCCAGTAAAATGACAAACTAGGGAGAGAAAAGCCTGCAAAACAGATAGAATTTAAATTCACAACATAATTAAATGCATGGTTAATTTAACATGAGGTATGATTCTTTAATTGTGGTAAAATATACATAACATAAAACTTACCCTTTCAGCCATTTTTTTTTGGGGGGGTGGGGGAAGATCTGCCCTGAGCTAACATCCGCTGCCAGTCATCCTCCATTCTGTATGTGGGTCACCGTCACAGCACGGTGGACGAGTGGTGCAGGTTCGTGCCTGGGATCTGAACCTGTGAACCCCAGGCTGCCGAAGCAGAGCGCGTGAACTTAACCACTACGCCACTGGGCTGGCCCTTTTAGCCATTTTTAAGTGCCACTGAGTGCATTCACAATGCTGTGCAACCATCACCACCATGCATCTCCAGAACTATGTCACCTCCTCCGATAGCTCTGTCTCATGAAACAACATGTTTTGCTGAAAAAAAGTAGCCGCCTCGTGTCTACAGACCCTCATCAGGCGGGTTTGGGAAGTGGGGAAGCCTGCACAGCACTGCCGGGAGTCTGGGGTACTCACTGGCCCACTATGCTTCTCTAGTCAAGCCCCACCAGGATGGCTTCCTCTACGTCATGTGGCTTTTCCTCGATGACGACCCCATTCATGCCCTAAATCGGCCTGTTTCTTGGTGACAACTGATGTGGTTGGTATACACGTGTGACTCTTGCCACAGTGTCTCAACTTAGTTAATGACTTAAGAAACTGAGGGCTCCTTTGATGAAAATGGATTTTGCTTGCAAATGTCCCCTGTAAGAGAGGTTTTCCTCTGTATCAGCAGATGAAGGGTGACTGGCCATCTTCCCACGAGCACACGCAACCCCAAGTCATGCCTGCCTATCTAGTTCCAAACACAATGCACACAGGAATCCTGTGGTTAGAAAGCAGTCAGCAAGATGACTCAGAACAGCTACCATGGAAATAAAAAGACAAAACCCAACAATACGCGGAGAGCGCTTGTGGTTTCTGGGAATACAGTGGGGGTCTGTAGTGTGACTCGATTTGTGTTTCTGGCTGCGGGTGGGGGTGGAAGGGGCAGGGAGGAGCAGAGGCGGGGCTGTCCCCAGAGGAGCGGTGGGGCTCTGCTGGGGCAGGCGGGCAGGAGGAGAGGGGTAGAAAGGAGCCTTGTGAGGTCATCCAGATCTGGTGCTGTCATACACAGGGGAGCCCAAGGATGGGCCCGGGTCTGGGCGGACTGTGGTGTGGGCCTGGAACTGGGCACAGAGTGCTGGGAGATGCTTAGTTGAGGTGTGTGGTGGGCAGAATAACGCCCACCTCCCCAGGTGCCCATGTCCTAATCCCCAAAACCCATGAATATGCTCCCTTGCATGGCAAAAAAGCTGCCCCTAGGTGGCTCACCACATGGGTCTGGGGGGCCTCAGAGAAAGACGTGGGGGCACCAGGGACCTGGGATGGGTGAAACCAAGGGCCTGTGCTCCCTTGGGGGTTCAGAGTGAGCGTGGTGGACGGGTGCTAGGAGTGGGTGTGAAGGAGGCTGAAGTGGAGTGGCCAGAGAGGAAGGAGGAAAACCAGAAGAAAATTTCACGGGAGAATGGTGAAGAGAAGCGTCCGACTCCCTCGGGGTTGAGCAAGACAGAACAAAGCGTCCAACAGATTGGGCAACCTGTGACTTGTGCAAGTGCAGTTCAGGGGAGTGGCCTGGGGCGCCGGGGAGGAAGATGCGGCGGATGAGGAGGGAGCAAGCGAGGAGGGAAGAGGATGGACGAGGGCCCCTGCCCCCACGGGAAGAGCCCAGAGGGGGCTGAAGCTGGGCACTGTGCAGGGGCCAGAGGCTGAGGGAGCCGACCCTCTGCTGCAGGAAACGCTTGATCAAACTCCCCTTCATTGGCCTGAAATCCCCCACAAAGCACATACATTTGGACCTTTCCTTCCCTCTCTTTCTCAAGGGAAAAAGGATTAAGAGCAAAATGTGGCTCTCAACTTCAGCTTTCAAGCAAACCACGGGAATTGTGTGCACCTTCATCAGAAATATAAATTTCACATGACTGCAAAAAAAATATAGAGGAACGTGGATGGTTTTTTTTGTAAAGTTGCCATGAGAACTCCTTGTCCAAAAATTGTAGCAGCTCCCTGCCTAGGTTGGGTGTAATGGACTCCATCCCAAAGGTCACACTTGCTTAGATGTCAATCCGATCTGTCCCAGGAGAGGTTATAAAAAGATCCAGAACATCTTCTGCCTTGAAGCAGGGTTCAGAGGTGAGGGAGAAAGCGACATCTCAGGCCTAGAGGCCAAACGCCAGGCTCCAGTGCAGGGAGACCCCGAAGAACAGAACAGCCTTTCGACAGACCCCCAGGCTCTGGGTGACATGTCACTGCCCATTTTTAAGGCCCCTGAGAGGCAGGTCGCACAGATTTGGGGAAGCACTTTTTATCTGATGGCCCCCTTTTAGGGTCATGGAGCCACCAAGGGGCGGAGCCAGGATTAGAACCCAGGTCAGACTGGAAAGCCCACAAGCTCCACTGCTCCTTGGACACGCTCCCCACTGAACAGCCCACGATACACCTATTACTGTATCTGGTGGGCAATGAGAACAGACACGACAGAAAACGTAGGCAATACAGAAAGTATAAATAATGCTATCATCCAGAAAATCATCGCTCTCAGGCACTTGCTGTCTTTTCCCACTTTGAGCGCCCATGTAAAGCTTTCTCCTTACACTGCGTGCATACTTTTATTATGCTTTTTCCTTCTGTTTTACAATGTCGGGCCAATTCTGTGCTTCCTGAGGGCAGGCTGCTCGGCCTGCTCAGCCGAGCCCCAGTGCTGGCACAGGGCCAGCGATGGTGGCCGGGGCCTGGATGAATCCACGGAGGCTTCTCTCTGGCTCTGAGCCCCCATCTCCAAGGGGCAGTGTCTGGTGCAAGTTCACCCCATGTCACCCTGCTCTACAGCTTTCCCGCAGCACACACTCCGAGCGCCGGCCAGAGAGGACTTGCTCACCCAGCACCTCCTCTTCTGCCTCGTGCTGGGTACGATCAGGTCACACAGCAGATGGGGCAAGGTGGCTCCTCCTCCCTCACCGCACGGTCTCTGCAGGGCCACAGGAGTTAGCCAGCGGCAGAGCTGGGGACCAAGCCCTTCGTGGTGCTTGGGAATCCCGTGTCGTCAAACCCTCTATCAGAACCCCCAGTGTGACGGAGAGTCTGGGTTCCTTCCAGGTGAGGAGGACGTGGGGCGGATGTCAGGATGTTCAGCATGTCCACGTTTCAGTAGTTTATGCCCTAGACCAGGAGGGAGTGGTAGACCCTCTGAAACCTGCCTCTGTTCAAGAAACATGCACGTTTTCCAGAAAACCTACTTCCCAAAGCTACCTATTAGCCCAGCCACTCTCATTTATCGATGGGGATGATGTCTGTCGTGCACAGAACCAGCCCTGACCTGAGGCTTGAAGAGGCAGGCGCCAGTGCAGGCAGGGAAAGCAGACTGTCTAACACAAGGTCACACACCCGTGAGGGACCGACACCGCTCAGCTACCTGGCAGCACCCCACACTTGTGATGAACTGGCCAACACTTGGGCTCCCGGCCAGGCTTGCAGGGTCAACAGGGCAGGGCCACTTCTGTCTTGTTTACTGCTATGGTCCCAGCTCCTGGCACAGTGCCCAGTGTCAGTGAGCATGTGCTGAAGGTGTGTGTGGGGTGCTCAGAGGTCGGGCCCACAGCTTTCTGGGGACAGTGCTGCTAGGATCTCAGCAACCCAAGGGCAAGGCAGCACGGCATGACATCACATGCGGCTTTCCCAAGGTCACAGTTGGAAGACTGGGACAAGGGACGGCCACTTGGCTCTCGGAGGCCTCTTGGAGGTACGCAGGGCCCAGAGTGGGTGGAAGCTGCCCTCTGGGGAACCAAAGCTTGCTAAGGGTGACCACTCCCCTCCTTAGTGGTCTGTGGAGCTGTCATGAGATCCAGTCACCATGTTCATAGGCTGAGCCCATGAAAAGCTGCCAGGGATCCTGAAATCGGCTGCGAGGGGACTTCTGAGACTATGTGAAATGAAATAATCTATAGGAATGGAAAGTTCTTTGTAATATGTGGGATTCCACTGTAAAAGCACTTGCTTTAACAGGATTACCTTAGAAGCAGGAAGAAAGATTACTTTTTAAAATTACAGCATCCAGCTCCCTTGCCAGTTCTGTTATCAGAAAGATAGTGATTTTAACACAAAATAGTGACCAACAGTGGCATCACAGGAATCAGGACACTTCTAAGCACTCACACGTGTAGAGTGGTGACTGAGCCCCAGTCACGTCTGAGGGCCTCAGCGTGTCCTCAAACACCTGACTGCCCTACTCTGCGGCCTCCGAGGAGCCTCCACCCAGCCAAGGGCCACGAGCTGGAGCACGGGTGCCCCGGTCAGGGTGCCTCTCACCCCCGCCCCGCCTGCCCCGGTTCAGTCTACACTGGAGGCCTCAGAGCCTGGGGCCAACTGCGGGGGCAGCAGAACGACCTGCTGGTGACAAGCGTGGGCTCTGGAGGACGGTGCTGGTTCCAACCCCAGCTCTCCCATCACTACGGACCTTCCTCCAGCTCCTGACTCTGTGCTCACCTCCGCACCTGTAGAACAAGCACGGTGACAACCGTAACTCATACAGATTCCTTCTATGTGCTGGACGTGGTTCTAAACTTCCTCCTGTGGGAACAGTTTAATGGGGACAAGAGAATCTCCCCTGCAGGGCGATCATGAGGGGTCCAGGGATGCGTCTGTACAGTGCCCACAGCCCCGCCTGGCACAGAGTAAGCGCTGGGTAAACGCTGCTTGGACTCACAAGGCAGGCAGCCTGCGGCGCTGCGGGCGCCGGGCCTCTCAGCCTGGCTCACCGTTAGGTCTTCACAACACCACCCGTGGAAGGCACTCAGTCAGTCCGGTGGAGGAAGCCAAGTCCACAGGCGCAGACGCCCTGGGTCCCTGGAGAAGAGCCGCTGGGTCGTCAGGAGGCTCCCGAGGCGGGCCTGTCTGAGTCCCATGACATTAGGGACACAGAGCTTCCAGCACTCTCCTGGTCCCGGAGGGCCCGGGCCTGCTGCTCCTCCTGGATGTAGTCGGCCACCAGGTTCAGCCGGCAGGCCCGGAGCGCCCCCACCAGGTGGGACACGGCCGCGTCGCCCCGGCTGGTGTTCTTCCAGACTCGCAGCGACTCCCTCACCTGTTCCGTCAGGTTCCGGGGATACCTCTCCTCGATGGCATCAATCTTGGCGTCTGACACTTTCAGCTGACGAGCCAGTCTCTTCCAGTCCTTCCCCACGTTATCACATATGAGGTCAAAGGCTGCCTGCAGGTCTGCAGAGGGACAGAACAAACGGCTTAACCGAGGTTTGGGAGTCCTGTAGGAGACCCGTAACCCCACGCTCTGACGGGCTTCTGGGGGCTGTCCCAAGTGCTGGGACACCAGAGGTCCTCTTGCAGAGGCTGAAGTCACCCAGCAGCAGAGGGGCCGGGGAAGGTTACAGGAAGCCCAAGAGTGGCCTCCAATCCTGTCCAAGCCAACCCCACCCAAAAACACCACCCAAGAGGTGGGGCCTGCTGAAGGCTTGATGGCCAGGGTGGGCTGTCCTCGGGCTCCCTGCTTAGGACAGGCGGAACTGGGGAAGGGGCTGGGAAGGTCAGAAGGCAGGAAATGGGGCTGCTCTCCCATGCCACCCCGTAGCGGGCTACATGGTGACCCCTAAAAAGATGTGTCCTCGTCAAATCCCTGGAACCGTGAATGTTAACTCATTTGGAAAAGGGTCTTTGCAGATGTGATTAAGCTGAGGATCTCAAGAGGAGGAGATCATCCTGCATTATCCAGATGGGCCCTAAATCCAGTGACAAGTGTCTTTATAAGACATACACAGAGGCAGAGATTGGAGCCATGTGGCCACAAGCCAAGGAACGCCTGGAGCCCTGGAAGAGGCAGGAAGGTCCCTCCCCTACAGCCTCCGGAATGCGTATGGCCCTCATGACACCTTCATTTCAGATTTCTGGCGCCAGAACTGTAAGAGGACCAATTTCTGTGGCTTTAAGCCACCAAGTTTGTGCTCATTTGTATGGCGGCCCTAGGAAACTAATACACACCCCAGTTCTTATCTTGGCAGCTGCTGTGACCAATCACCAGTCTTTTGGTCCCCGGCTACCACGTCCTCATCTGCTGAAAAGCCACTACTGAGACGAGCAAGCCGGGCACTACAGACCATTAAAGGCTGTTTCTGGAATGGAAGGAGAGGAGAGGGAAGGACAAAACGCTGGAGAGTGGCTCCTGCAAATTTGCATCTCCAGGTACAGGCCCCGGAGACGCTGTCAGCCTGTGTGCCAACTCCTCCAGCTCTGACAGCCCCGTGTTACTTTGACCATTTGTACAGATGACGAAACCGAAAGGGAAGTGACTTTTCTGCCGTCACACAGCTAGACAATGGCAGAGCTAGGATGTGAAACCCTGACAGTCTCCTGCCAAGTCCACTCTTAACCATCATGCAAAAACCACCTTCTGTAAAAGACTAAGACAGACTGACCCTTATCACCTCAGCCACACCTGCTGTTGGCCTTCTGGTGTACTTTCCTCCAACATAGTAACTACATGAACGAAAACAAATACACAGACATACACATGTAAATCGAAAATGTTATCACCTATAACTTGTGGACTGCCTTTTACATGTATTATACTGGCATTCTCCCCACCATTGAGTAGCCTTGAAAACATAATTATTCTAAGTCCCATTTTGTTTGTCTGGCACTGTGTGTGTGTACGTATACATATACGATCTGAATCTGACTGCTTTCAGGCAGAGCTGTGCTGCTCAGTTTACCACCAATAAGCACCAGTCCCTATGGAGTGATACCCATGGTATCCTTTTTCGGTTCAGTGACTGAATGACAAATTCCAGGCCACAGCTCCAGGCCTGTGAGGGGGGGCCCCAAAGCACTCCCCAACCCTCCTCCCTCAGACTCTGAGAACAGAGGAGTATGGCTGAGGAACCCTGCTGTACTCAGGTCTCATTTTCACTCCCGGAATCCTCTGCAAGCCACAGAGCAGGATGGGGAGAGGAGGTGCCTTCGAGCAGGGTAGGAAACTACTACAGAATGGACTCCATCAGAGAGGCAGGGTAGTGGCTAAGACCACCCAGCCGGGGGCCAGACTGCCTCCGTTCAGCCCTAACTGGTTAGTTATGGGCTGTGCATCCTGGGCAAGTCACTTAACCTCTCTCTCAGCCACAGTCCCCTCACTCGTAAAACAACAACAATGGCAGGTAACGGTATCTAACTAATGGGTTATTGTGAAAATTAAATATGTGAAGTGGCTGGAACAGTAACTGGCATACTGTAAGCCCCTGTCAGAGCTATCATCATTCTCAGACAGCGGCGATGGGCACCAGCTCGGCACACTCCCAGAGGCAGAAGGGAAGTGAAGGCTGCAGCACAGGCTCACTCAACTTCTGTCCCACCCTCTCTACCAACTTCTACCCACCCAGAGTAATTTCTCACCTACCTGGAGGGAGTGGGGTGGTGGAGAAAATACTGAGGTTGGAGGGTGGGTAGCCCTGCTCTGCAATCTAGTTAATCTAGCTAACATTTCTGAGTTTTGGTTCTCCCATCTGCAAAGGGGGCAAGTCACCCTCACCCAGGGCTGTTTAGAGAAAACTCACGCCAACCAAACCCGGTAAAGGTTAGGTGCCAGCAGACTCGCAACAAGTACTGCGGGGCAAACTGGCCCTGCCTCCCCCAGGCCTTGTCCCCATTCTCTGCCCCAAGCCCCGTCCCCGTTCCCAGTCCCTGTCCCCTGCCCCCATCCCTGGTCCCTGTCCTCAGTCGCCCGCCCGCCCCCCAGTCCCCTTCCCCACTCCCATTCCCCAGTCCCTGTCCCCTGCTCCCAGTCCCCTTCCCCAGGCTCTATCCCCTGTCCCCAGCCCCCTTCCCTAGTCCTCGTTCCCAGTTCTCCGCCTGCTCGCCCCCTAGTCCCATTCCCCTGCCCCTTCCCCTGTCCCCAGCCCCCTTCCCTAGTTCTCGTTCCCAGTTCTCCGCCCGCTCGCCCCCCAGTCCCATTCCCCAGTCTCCTTCCCCAGGCCCCGTCCCCTATGCCCAGTCCCCTTCCCCAGGCCCCGTGCCCTGTCCCCAGCCCCCTTCCCCAGGCTCTATCCCCTGTCCCCAGGCCCCAGCCCCCTTCCCTAGTTCTCGTTCCCAGTTCTCCGCCCGCTCCCATTCCCCGTCCCATTCCCCAGTCCCCTTCCCCAGGCCCCGTCCCCTGTCCCCAGCCCCCTTCCCTAGTCCCCGCCCGCTCGGCCCCCACCCTCCGTCCTCCGCCCCCAGCCCCGGCGCCAGACCCTAGTCCGCGACCCCCGTCCCCCGCCCACCTTGCTCCTCCGGCGCGGCGCCGCCCGCCGCCCCCGCCTCGTAGTCGTCCAGGCGGCGCAGCAGGTCGTGGCGCCGCAGGGAGGCGAGGAGCTCGCGCAGCAGCGCCGTGTGCTCGGGGTCCAGCTCGTTCTGCTCGAGCAGCACGGAGAAGAGGTCCAGGCCGCTCTGCACGCGCTCCAGCTTCCTCTTGCCCACGCGGCCCTGGCACAGGAACTTGAGCTCGGTCAGCTCGCCGCTCGACAGGCCGGCCGACACCGAGTGCAGCAGCACCAGGAACGGGTCCATAGCGGCGGGCTACGCCCCGCGCCCCAGCGCCTCCCGGGTCCAGCGCCCCGCACCAGGCCCCACCACCGGAAATCCCCTGCGCGGCAGTACGCCCGACGTCTCGCGAGAACTCCAGGACCCGCGCATGCGCCCCGAGGCCGACCGTAGCCGTTTCCGCCCGGGTGGCGCGCTGCCGCCGCCAGGGGCCGCCCCAGACAGCGGGCGAGGACTTCTGCGCCTGCGCCCTGCGGACCTCCTCCTTCGTTGGGAGACGTGGGTCTTTGGGGGTCCGCGGACTGGGAGGGCGGGCCTGGCTTTCGTGTGGACTGCGGCGCTGCGGATGCCGATAATAAAAGCAAATTTATTTTTACATTGTGAAAATTCATGTCCTTTCGTGCTGCCTGGACATCTGTACGCGGAAAAGACTTCGGAGGTTTATTTAGGTTTTAAAGTTTAATTAATATTTGATTTTTAAAGTTATAGTCATTTATGCTTTTGAAAGCTTTTTAGCGTTTGTCGAGCGCCTACAGCGTGCCACGCAGGAGGTGCTGGGACAAATTCGGGAACAAAGCCCGGAAGGTCCACGCGGGCCCGGAGCTTACGTCATCAGTACCCGAGCTTACGCAATACGGATAAGCAAGGGCAGGGTGCCGGGGTGAATGCGAGCGGCAAAGGGCGGGAGGCTGGGGAGTGTGGAGGCGGGGGCTGCCGCCGTTTTGGGGGTGGGGGTGGTCAGGGGGTGGGGGTGGTCAGAGCGGGCCTCACCGTGCAGGTGCGGGTGCAGGTGTGGGTGCAGGTGCAGAGGGTGAGGGGCCAGGTGTGTGGGTGTGGGGGGAAGAGTGCTGGGGCGGGGGCGCAGCAAGAGCCCCCAGGTGCGGGTGCAGGTGCAGAGAGTGAGGGGCCAGGTGTGTGGGTGTGGGGGGAAGAGTGCTGGGGGCGGGGGCACAGCAAGAGCCCCCAGGTGAAAGCCGAGGTCCTGGGGGCCACCAGCTGGTCTGGAGCAGGGTGGGGAGGCAGGGGGAGGTCAGGGCGGGGAGGGGGTGGCTTAGGAGGGGCCTCAGAGGCGGGGTAAGGACCCATCTTTTTTTTTTTTTTTTTTTTTTTGTGAGGAAGATCTGCCCTGAGCTAACACCCATGCTAATCCTCCTCTTTTTGCTGAGGAAGACCGGCTCTGAGCTAACATCTATTGCCAAACCTCCTCCTTTTTTTTTTCCCCCAAAGCCCCAGTGGGTAGTTGTATGTCATAGCTGCACATCCTTCCCGTTGCTGTATGTGGGACGCGGCCTCAGCATGGCCGGAGAAGAGGTGCATCGGTGCACGCCCGGGATCCAAACCCGGGCTGCCAGCAGTGGAGCGCGCGCACTTAACTGCCAAGCCATGGGGCCGGCAGGGTAAGGACCCATCTTTAGTGCCCCTGCAGTGTGTGAGCGGAGGAGTGACGCCATCTGAGTTACCTTAAAAATACATAGATACTGTATATCTATCTAATTGAGCCAGAACTCACCTTCTATATAACTCACTCTTTTAAGGTGTACAATTCAGTGGTTTTTAGTATATTCATAAGGTTGTGCAACCTTCACCGTTAGCTAATTTTAGAACATTTTCATCCCCCCAGGTAGGAACCTGGTACCTGTTAGCAGTCATTTCCTTCCCCCCTCCTCCTCTCAGCCCCTGGCAACCACTAATTTACTTTCTCTTTGGATTTGACTATTCTGGACATTACATGTAAATGGAACCATACACTATAAGGCATTTGCGCCTGGTTTCTTTCACTGAACATCGTGTTTTCAAGGTTCCTCCATGCTGTAGCGTGTGTTGGTGCTTCATTCCTTTTCATGGGTCAATAGTATTCCATCAGATGGATAGACTGTTTGTTTATGCAGTCATCAGCTGATGGACATTTTGATTGTTTTCACCTTTTGGCCATTATGAATAATGCTGCTATGAACTCTGAGTTACATTTTTAAAGACTTGCTCTGCTAGGGTAGAAGCCAGGGAACCCCACAATAATCCTGATGAGAGATGGGGGGTACTTGGACCGAGTGCAGTGGAAAGGATAAGAAGGGAGCAACCTTGTTTCGATTTGGGGTGTACGTACATGAGAGGAATTAAGGATGCTTGTAAGGTTTGAAGGATGGAGCATCCGTCCATTGATGGACCTGGGGAAGGTTCGGGTAGGGTGGGTTTGGGGGAGGACCTGTAAGAGATATTGACTGGACAGTGGGGTGCATAGGACAACGGCTTGGGACAGAGATCTGGGAGGGAGCTGTGAATTTGGGAGTGTTCCACAGGTAGGTGGTGTTTGTGATGGTAATTGCACATGTCAACTCCTGCCAGAGTGTAAGCACTTGGATGGCAGGGCCTCCAAACACCCAGAACACTGGCCAGCACTTCATATCTGCTCACAAAATATTTTGAGTGAATGAATCTTATATAAGTCATGGCTAATTTGAGTCTCCGTTTGCATAATTTTATCTCCGTCTGACCCTCTACCTCGAAGTCTGTAGCTGGTATTTTCATCTTCTTTATATGATCTTTCACAAAGCAGCAGTTTTAACTTTTGATGAGGTCCAATTTATCAAATTTTACTTTTATGGTTTGTGCTTGTGTCATCAAGTCTAAGATCTCTTTGCTTAACCACGGGTCCCAAAGATTTCTCTTTATTTTTTCCTAAAAGTTTTACATTTAAGCCTACAATCTGTTTTGGGTTAATTTTTACATAAGGTGTAAGGTTTAGGTTTCGGTTTTTTTTGCCTATAGGTGTCCACTTGCTCCGACACCATTTGTTGACAAAGCTATCCTTCTCCCATTGGATCCATTTCGCACCTTTGTCAAAAATCCGCTGAGGGTGTTTGATCCATTTCTGGGCTCTGTGTTCTGTTCCATTCATCTGTGTTTCTGTCCCTCCACCAATGCCACCAGTTCTTGATGTGTCACTGTATAGTGAACCTTAATTTGGCAGAGTAATTCTTCCCACTTGATGCTACTTTATCAAGACTGTTTTAGCTATTCTAGGGTCTGTGTCTTTCTATATAATTCAAAAATAAGCTTGCCTGTGTGAAAAACAAAACTTGCTGGGCTTTTGATAGGAATTGCATTAAACGTATGGGTCAATTTGGGGAGAATTGGCATTTTTACTATGTTGAATCTTCCAATCTATAAACATGGTATGCCTCTCTGTTTATTTAGCTCTTTAATTTCTTTTATCAGCATTTAAAAAATCTCAGCATGGTTTGTTAAGTGCATATGTAGTATTTCATTTTCTCTGGAGTGATTTTAAATGCCATCACATTTTAAATTTTGATTTCTGCATGTTCATGGTTAGTTTAGTATACAGACGTGATTGATTCTATGTGTTGACTTTTTTGTCCTGTAACCTTGCTGAACTCATTTGTTAGTTCAGGAGTGTTTTTGTTTAGATTCTTTGGGATTTTTTATGTAGACGATCACGTTATCTGCAAACAGAGATAGATTTATTTTTTTCTGTCCCATCTGTATGCCTTTTATTTCTTTTCCTTGCTTTATTGCATTGGCAACGACTTCCAGTGCTATGTTGAATAAGCAGAGAACAGACATCCTTGGCTTGTTCCTGATCTTGGTCGTTCCCCATGAAATGTGATGTTAGCTTCGGGGTGTTGTTGTTGTTTTTTTTTTTTGTAAATGCTCTTTATTAGGTTTAAGTAATGCTTCTTTGCTCCTAACTTGCTGAGAGTTTGTTTTGTTTAAATCATGAATGGGGGCTGAATTTTGTCAAATGCTTTTTTTGCATCAATTAATTTTTGTTTGGCTTGCTGATATGGTGGATTACATGGGTTCATTTTTGCATGTTGGACCAGGCTTGTATACCTGGAATAAATCCCACTTGGTTATGGCATACAATTATTTTTATATATGTTGGACTTGTTTGCTAATATTTTGTTGTGGATTTTTGCATTTAACTTCATAAGAGATATTGGTGTGTAGTTATTTTTTTGCACTTTTTTTTTGTCTATTTCTGGTGGTACTAGCCTCATAAAATAAGTTGAGAAGTGGTCCCTCCTCTTCTATTTTCTGGAAGAGATTGTGAAAATTTGGCATTAATTCTTCTTTAGATATTTGTCAGACTTCTTCAGTGAAACTCTCTGGGCCTGGAGATTTCTTATTTGGGAAGTTTTTAATTATGAATTCCATTTCTTGGAGGGTTCTAGGGCTATTTGAATTGTCTAGTTCCTCTTGATTCAGTTTTGATAGTTTGTGTAGTTTTTGAGGAATTGGTGCATTTTTTCTAAGCTGTAGAATTTATGAGCATAAAGTTATTCGTAGCATTCCCTTATTTTTGTCGTAGTCCATTTGGGCTGCTATGACAAAGTACCATAGACAGCTGGCTTATAAACAACAGAAATTTGTTTCTGACAGTTCTGGAGGCTGAAAGTCCGAGATCAGGGTGCCACTGTGCTCGGGTTGTGGTGAGGGCCTGTTCCAGACTGCAGAGGGCTGCCTTCTCACTGTGCCCTCACATAGCGGAGAGCACCGAGGAATAGCCAGCTCTCTTGAGACTCTCACAAGGGCACTAATCTCCTCTTGGGGGCTCCACCCTCCTGACCTCATCTAATCCTAATCACCTCCCAAAGGCCCCACCTCCAAACACCAGCACATTAGGGGGGCATAGGGTTTCAACACATGAATTTTGAGGGGGACATATTCAGTCCATAACATTCTCCTTTTAATGGCTACAAGATCTGTAATGAATCCTCAATTTCATTCCTGAAATTGGTTGTGTCTTCTCTCTTTTTATTTTCGTCTGTCTTGCTAGAGGTTTATTCATTTTATTTATTTTTGAAGAACCAGGCTGTTTTTCAATGATTTTTTCTTTTCCCTTCCATTTTTGATTTCATTATTTTGCTCGTCTTTTCTATTTCCTTCCTTCTCCTTGCTTTGGATTTATTTTTTTGTCTAGTTTCTTGAAGTAGGAACTAAATTATTTATTTGAGACCATTCCTTATTTCTAATGTAAGCATTTAGTTTTATTGATTTTCCTTTCAACCCTGCTTTAGCTGTGCCCCACACGTTTTGATATGCTGTGTTTTCATTTTCATTCATTTCAATGTATTTCTATTTCCTTTGGGATTTTCTCTTTGACCCATGGATTAGCTGGAAGTGTGTTGTGTAATTTGCACGTGTTTAGAGATTTTCCTGTTGTCTTTCTGTCGTGGATTTCTAGTGTGATTTCATTATGATCAGAGAACACACTCTGCAAGATTTCAGTTCTTTTAAACGTCATCACGTTATTTTTTGGCCCAGTATGTGGTCTATCTTGTTATAGGTTCCATGGTGCTTGAAAAAAATGTGTCTTCTGCTGTCATTGGCGTGTTCTACAGATGTCAAGGAGCTCCTGGGGCCCCCTCAAGCCTCTTCTCACCCCTTCAGATGCACTGCTCAAAGTTCTGCCCACTGAGAGGTTAGCCCTTCACCATTGTCCTTCAGGGACATCCCAGAGAGGGGCGGGCATGCATACTGTGCAGAACCACCTGTAAACCAGGTCTGAGTCTTCTTGTCCTCTGTCAACTGATCCTAGGGGACTCCCCATGAGGCCGTAGGTGTACATGGGTGTACAAATATCTGTTCGAATCCCCCTTTCGATTCTTCTGTGTATGTACCCAGAAGTGGTATTGCCGGATCACATGGTAATTCTATGGTTAATTTTTTGAGAAACCACCAACGTGTTTTCCACAGCAGCTGTACCAGTTTGCATTCCTACCAGCAACACACAAGGGTTCCAATTTCCCCGAATCCTCACTAACTCATTATTTTCTGTTTTGGATAATAGCCATCCTAACAGGTGTGAAGTGGTATCTCATTGAGGTTCTGATTCGCATTTCCCTGACGACTAGTGATGTTGAGCATCTTTTCACATGCTATTGGCCATTCGTATGTCTTTGGAGAAATGTCCATTCAAGTCATCTGCCCATTTTTAGATTGGGTTGCTTGTCTTTTTGTTGTTGAGTTGAAGCGTTTTTTTATATATTCCAGATTTATCAGAGATATGGTTTGCAAATATGTTCTCCCATTTTGTGAATTGCCACTTCACCCCATTGATAGTGTCCTTTGATGCACAAAAATTTTAAGTTTTGATGCAGTCCAGTTTATGTTTCTTTCTGTTAGCATTGTATCTTTAAAAAAAAGAAAGAAAAAGTATCTTTTACTGGTTTCCTGGGTGCATATTGGTCTTCATCCATGAGGATGGTGAGCAGTTTTTTCCCTTCTTCTCCTTATATTGTCTTGGGGTACCCTGGGACTTTTTCTTTTTCTGTTTGTTTTGGTCTCTCTCATTCACGTTGAAGTCTTTCCTCCAATATCCGGGGACTCTTTGCTTTTCTTGGGGGTAGTGAGTTTTTTCCAAAGAGAAAGACTCCTTCCTGGGGGCAGGGGTATGTGGGGCACAGATTAATGGTCCCCCAAGATGTCCACATCCCAATCCCCAGACCTGTGAATACCTTCGTTTACATGGCAGAAATGACTTCGCAGACGTGGTGAAGATTAAGGACTGTAAGATGAGATTATCCTAGATTATCTTGGGGAACCCCAATCTAATCATAAATCCTCATAAATGGAGAACTAGAGGGCCAGCAGTGGGGAAAGGACTTGACTGCCACTGCTGGCTTGAAGGTGGAGGAAGGGTCCAGCCCTGCCAACACCTTAATTTTAGTCCAGTCAGTCCTGTGTCAGACATCTGACCTGCAGAGCTGTAAGATAATAACTTTGTGTTGTTTTAAAGCCACTAAATTCGTGGTAATTTGCCACTGGCAGCAAACAGGACACTAACACAGCCCCCTAGGTGGGTCTTTTCCTCCTCTGGGTGCAGCTCCCAGAGGTGGCCAGCAGAGGGCAGCAGCCACCAACAGGCAAAACCAGGCGGACTCATTTCTGTGGCTCGAAGTCAGAACCCCGTGTAGGTGCGAGAGGAGGGGTGACCAGAAGGGACCAAGAAGGGGGCTTCTGAGGTGTGGTGACATTCTGTTTCTGGGTCCTGGCTACAGTGTTTTTGTGGAAGTTGACTGTACACTTAAGATATGTGCACTTTTCTGTATGTTATCCTTTGATAAAAATGTGGAGGGAGAGAGAGAGGAAGGGGGTAGTGGTAGGGGGCGAGGAGGGGAGAGTAAGAGTGGACACAGTAAGTAAATTACCTGGCAGAGCTGAGGGAATCAGACCTTAGTATCTACAAGGTTGCCTTTTTTCAGGGGTGCATTCCCGGCAGGCTCCTGGTGGGGGCAGCACACACCAGCCCCTCTGGGAAACTAGCTGCCATGCCTGTGCTGGTCCACCTCAGGGTTTCCAGGTGAGAGCTGTATCTGCCGTACGCTCCTCTGCTAAAGGCTGTGTGAGTGAGCAGTGGGCGTGCTATGTGCTGTGGGCATATCTGTGGGCCAGAAGGCCTCAGAGCTTACCTTCCATGTACCCCCTTACCTGCTGCACTAACACCCTGCCAGTTTGACCCCGAGGTCCACTCAGCTCAAAGGCAGAAAGGCCTTGTTGTCAGTCTATTTGCCATCCATCTATCCATCTAAATGTCCATCCATCCCAAGAGCGAGCCCTCTCTCCATCCATCCATCCATCCATCCATCCATCCATCCATCCATCCATCCAAAGATCCCTCCACTCATCCACCCATCCATTCATCCATCCAAATGTCCATCCATCCACCTAAATGTCCATCCACCTAAATGTCCATCCATCTAAATGTCCATCCATCGAAAGAGCCATCTATTCATCCATCCATCCATCCATCAATCCATCTACCCACCCACCCACCCACCCATTCATCTACCCATCCACCCCCACACCCATCCATCCATCCACCCCCACACCCATCCATCCATCCATCCACCCATTCATACATTCATCCATCCGCCCACCCACACACCCATCCATCCACCCACCCACACACCCACCCATCCATCCATCCACCCATCCATCCATCCATCCATCCATCCATCCATCCATCCATCCACTCATCCACCCACCCGCCCACCCACACATCCATCCATCCATCCATCCATCCATCCATCCACCCACCCACCTACCCATCCACCCACACATCCATCCATCCAGCCAGCCAGCCAGCCATCCATCCACCCACCTACACACTCATCCATCCCTCACACTCGTTCAGCACTTTCTGGTGCCTCCTCTGTGCCTGACGCTGTGCCAGTTCTCCTTCCTGCTCTGTTTTCTGGCAAGTGTTAGCACTTCTCTACTTTGCTGTGGCTCCTACAAACCATGGACAGGTGAATGAGTGTTGCCCGAGTGTGAGGACACACACCACCTGTGGTAGTGGGTCATTTTAGGGGGCACGCAGATGGCTCCTGGGAACCTGTAGATGCATGCATGTGGGGTTGGGGATGTGGGTGCCCTGGGACGGGGTCTCTGACTCCAGCCTTGGGGTGGGGACAGCCCTGTCCCAGGCACACACCTTGGCCAAGCTCTGTTTCAGGGAATCCCACAGCTGGTCCTGGATTCCAGGATGGGGACCTGGCCTGAGGCTTATCTAGAAAGGCCAGCCACTCTGGGAGCCACAGTCTCAGCTGCCCCTTAGCCAGTGGGGGAGCACGTTTGGGAGGGTGGTGAGGGGTACTGTGGTGGCCTGAAGAACATACCTACCATCTAAGGAAGAACAGCCTCCACGGGGCTCTAGTCGCATGTGAGAGTGTGGCCCGGTGAAAAACAGGGCTGTGTCATCAGATGGCGTGATTTTGAAGAGAACTTGCAAATCTGGATTTTTATGTGGATTTACCTGGTTTTTATACATTAAATCAACTAAAGATTTTTAACAAACATGGAACCCATCATACGGGGGTTGTCTTGGGCTGGGTGCAGCTCACGGCAGCCTCCACCCTCGGGGGAGGGCAGCTGATTCTCTGTAGCAGATGCTGGTAGGGGTGCCTGCTGGTCCCGGACCTCAGGCCCCATGCAGGCCACTGCTGTCACTGTCTGTGCGGGGCGTCCGGGCCTGCCTTGCTCCCACCACAGCGCTCCAGGGACCAGTAGCAGAAAGCGTTCGGTGCTAGGTGCCACAGAGCCCGGGTCCGGGGGATGGCTGTGTAGCCGGCTTGCTGTGTGACTGCAGTGGAGCTCTGGCCCTCTCTGGGCCTCATTGTGCCTGCCTGTGAATTAACAGTGCGGCTGACCAGCTGATCTCTGGGGGGGCCTTTCATTGCCAGATCTCAGGTCTTTGTGATATTATCTGCTGGCTTTCCTTCACCCACCTCTGCCACCCTTGGCTAAGCCCCAACATTGCTCACCAGAATTTCTGGGACACTCTCCTCTCTGGCTTCCCACCCCACTGCAATTTCCACCCACCTGCTGCAATGACCTCAAAACGCGAATCAGATCCCGTCACTGCACTGGTTAAGACCACTCAGCCCCTGCCGTGGAACTTACCACCAAGCCCAAAGTCCTCACATCGCCAGAAAGCCCCGTGTGAGCTGATTCCGGCTCCCTCTCCTACTCCATATCCTGCCGCCGTCCCTGCCCCTCCGTTCAAGGCACACTGTCCTTCTTGCCACTCCTAGAACTCACCCAGCACGCTGCTGCCTCAGGGCCTTTGCACGTGCCGTTCCCACTGCCTGAACCATCCTGCCTTCTTCCGGGGTTTTACGTTCTGGCTCCTCATTGCTCAGGTCTCCAGGGGCCTCCCTGACCAACTCAGTCACTGTCAGTCACACCCCGTGTTGTATTTCCATCAGCACCCCTTTCTTCCTCTGAAATTATCTGGTTCTGGAGTTAAGTGTCTGACGCCCTCCCCAAGAAGTCCTCCCCCGAGGGAAGAGGCTGTGTCTGCTTTCTTCTCTGCTGCTTTCTTGAACGTTGAGTGAATGAATGTCTATAAGGTCTGGGTGCCAGTCCCAGCTCAGGTGCAAGGAGCCCTGTGACCTTGGGCAAGTCGCCTCCCCACTCTGAGCCTGTTTCCTTGTCTATCAACTGGGGCTAAAGATCCCCCGTGAGCCTCACAGCCTTCTGGGAGGACCTGTGGAGACGGCAGCGGTTCCCGCGACACTGCCCTGGCGCTGCCCTCACACAGGACTAAGGGACCGCGGGGTCACCGGGGCGCCGGGAGCTGGGTTTGCTGATTTTCTTGGGCACGCAGGAACACGGCACCAGGGGGCGCCCGAGGCTCTCCCGGTCCTGGGGGTGAGCGAGATGGAGGCCTGAGCGGCGCCTGAGGAATGCGGCCGGCTCACAGGGCTGTGCTCTTTGCTGACGTTTGGGTGTGAAAAGTCTCCTTTCTTTCATGAAATAACGGTGGTTATAGGTGGTGGCTTCAAAAAAGCGTCCCCACTTGCCCAGGTCTGGCCACCCTAGGTGGGTCCCCAAAAGGTTTGGGGGAAATTTGAGGTCCTTGAAATCCTAAAAACTACTCCGTTGGGTTGGTGGGACCAGGGGTTAGGATCTGGGGACCGAGGAAGAGGCTGCCGGGAAGGGTGACCACTACTCCCATCCCAACACACACACACGTGTCCACACAAGCAAGTGCAGATACACACACGTGCACAGCCACCCCGACACAGACACAGGCACACACAGACGTACGTACATGCAAACACGTGCACAGAGATACAAGCACACACAAACACACGTGCACACACAGACACGAGCACACACACATGTGCAAACACAGACACGAGCCATGCAAACACACACATACTCACACACACTCGCAGAGAAAAGAAGTCCCGGGAACATCTAGAACAATTCCCGTGTCTGGCACTGAAGGAAACGGACGCCTATAAGTCTCTCCCGCATCTCTGGCTCTACCACGGGGATGGCTTCTCAGCCCCTCGAGTTTCCTGGGGCGGAGGCCACGCGGCCAGCCATCGAGGGAGGAAAGTGTCGTGTGTCCGGATTTATTTAGACACATGCTCAGCCCCGGTCCTCTGTGGATTTGCGTGCGCTCACTTAAAAAAAGAATGGTTTCCATAAAAGGATGTTTGGTCATCACCTAATTTTTAATACAATATTTATATACAAAAACCCCATTTCAAACTACTGACTGTACAAGAGAAAAGAGAAGCATCAGATCGCATGATTTTAGCAAATAATGAAAATCTATGACACCTCTGGGCTTCAGTCACAGTTGGCAGCTTATGGGAAAGTCAACATCACACCAGCCACGTGTCTGAGACACACACGTTGAAGTCGTCTTCCCTCCCTTCGGTGACACATTTTTTATGTTTCCCTTGTGCTTGAGAAATTTCAGAGAATTGGTTAGTAGAATTGCTGCAAATTTAGATGACTCATATCATCTATGAGACTTGTCTTTACAAGCTTTTAAAATAATAATTGTCCAACAGTACATTCCTGTAAGTAAAAATATAGAGAAGTGTTACCAAAATAGAAGCCTTTATTAATAAAAATCTTTGGTAGTAACAGTATTTTAAATTCCTCTCAATGATATTTGGTTAACTAAGAAAATAAACTCCTTCTACCTTTGAGCTACAGAAAAAACCCCTCAAATCCACCATAGAATTGATTTACAAAAAACCCCAATAAATATCCTAAGGCTGTAAGTGTCCCCCCGGGATGCTTTAAGACTTCTTGAAACCCTTACACCATCTCTAGAAATGCCTCCGAGGTAATCTGTCACTGCCTGTTTTCCTGTCAACCGGGTTTGTCCCACAAGGGGGACGAACAATTCTGAGGTCAGCTCGTGGTGGTTGGGGGTGTGTGGCTGACAGTGGGGGCCCCAAAGGTGCGGGTCGCCTGCCTACTCAGGGCCACCTGCACCCCTCTTGTTCTCCAAGAGTAAATTCTAAGCTCCCAGGCCCCCTGAGTGGACGGGGCCAGGGCACCTCTCTTTCTCACCAGAGCGTCTTGGTTTCTGAACCTAAGGAAGGAAGAGATGACAAGTCATCTCACTTTTCTGACCTACAGGCCGGTGACGCCTTTTGGAACCAGCATCAACATCATCTATTTCTCATCCGTTCCTCCGTCTCCCTCCAGTAACACACCAACTTTCGCTCAACGCCTTGGAATACCATCCTGCATCCCTCTTGAGGCATCAGGAGGATTACAGAAGATTTCCAGAAGCCTCTGCTCACCTTCCACCGCACAGGAGACCCAAGGTCTCCGAGAATTGCTTCTGCAAAGCGCCTGCATGCGCTGCGTGTTACCACCCCTCCCAGCGATCATTTTGATTAACCTTGAATGCTAAAGATAAAAAAATTCCCTGCGTAACGGTTTTGTGCAAAAACAAGGAAAAATAAAACACAGAAGGAAAGACAGAAAAATGTTGTCCTATCAGAATGTGGTCTTCCACGTGTGCAGCAAACACAGGAGCCACTGGGCCTGCTGGAGGCGGGAAGCCGCCCGCCCGGGGGGAGGGTGCCCGTCGCTGGGGGCGCTGGGGGCAGCTACAGGGCGCCCCCAGGGTATTCGGGGCTGTCCGGGCAGGCTTTGGGGTTGTGGTTGTTGCACGGCTCATCTTTCTTCCGGTCCTTCTCCATCCACGTGTCCAGCAGCTGCTGTTTGCCCTGCTCTTCCCGCATGAACAGCTCCACCATGAGCACCTTCTCCTTGTGGATCTGCTGGCTGATGTCTTTGGGGATATCCGGGATGACCCAGTCCACGAAATCGCTCATGAACATGACCAGGTTCTGCAAGGAGAGTCAGTGCGTGGGGGCGGGAACGAGGCCCCGGGAAATGCCCCCCACCTCTACCTGCCCCCCACCTGGCCGCGCCTCACCCCATCACTCCCCACCCCTGTGACCTCAGGCACATCCTCGGAGCTCCCCAGCCCTCGGTCTCCTGGAAGGTATCAACGAGGCAGGAGACCAGCGGCCGGCCCGCCGGAAATGTTGGCTGACTTTCTTGAAAGAATCTGAGCTGGGTAAATAGGAAAAGCCTCGGAAGGATTCTGAATCCCTTGGCTGGGAGGCTGGAGAAATGATCCGCTTGGTCACGCAGCACCAAATATAACAAGTGTTAAGGCTTTAAGGAAAATAGTTAAACTAGAAATCGCACAAAAATGGATGGAAATTGAACTGTCTGATGATTCTGCAGGCCCTTCTGCAGTGCAGGGCCTCCCAGACCACCCGGAACGTTTGCCCCCTCGCTGGAGAGATTTCTGGTGCACAGAATGCAAATGAGTGGGCTTTTACAGAAACACTGAAACCTCTTTGTTATTTTAGACCTCGTCCAGGGACCACTTGTCAGCACGTCCGGCTGAGGGAGTCACCTTGTCGTGGATGGTGCTGGTGCCCACCAGACCACCTTTCCTGGTTGGCGCTCCCAGCCCCCAGCTGTGGCCGGTGTTGGCTGCTAACGCTCACGGCTGCCCCCTCTCCAGGGAACCGCCCCCTCCTGTCTCCCTCTTCCCAGGCCTGCACAGCCGACAGCCAACGACCAGCCAACATGGGCTAACCAGAGGGGCTCTTGTGCCTCACAGTGGGCCTGTGTGTGGTGGGATTCATGCTCTGGAGCTCCGGGTGGGATCAGGTAAGGCTGTCTCCAGCCAGGACCCCTCCCTGCCGGGCTCCCTCCCCTCTCCGGGGGCTTCCCTCAATGACCCACTTGCACAGAATCCTTGTCTCAGGCTCTGCCTCTGGGAACCTGGCCCCAGACACTTGTTCCAACTGCAGAGTGTCATGGAAAGCTACATGTGCTCCCCCACCTCCAGGACCTCAGCCTCTGTGTGCACCAGCCGGCCCCCTGTTGGGGGTCCTGTCCACTGGGAATTGCTCTGGCCTCAGAATTAGCCCTGTCTCCTCCCCAGAGATTGGGCCGGGTGGGGCTGGGTCCCCTGGCTGCTGGCTGGGGGCTGCCCTCCTTTCTACTGGCCCTGTCCACTGGGAAGACGTGCTCTGTGCCCAGAACAGAGACGAGGGGGTCGCCCTTCCTCCATGTCTCCACGCACAGTAAACTAAAGCTGCCTTCGCTGAATGAGTCCAAATGCTGCCATCAGTGCTGGCCTGGCCCCTCCCTCTGCCTTCCTTTTGCCCATGAGGTTCTCCTGGGACCTGTCATGGCACAGGGCGTTGGGGGTCCTCCTTGGAGGTCCCTCCTGGGGTCTTCCTCAGTGCCCCGATTCTCAAACCTGGAACCTGACAGGCCCCGCACCTGGAAGACGATGACGAACGCCAGCCGTGCCGCCAGGACGGCCCAGAAGTCCTTGGAGATGTCGTACTTGTGTTCCGACCATGGGGGCTCGCGGTAATCCTTGTACCTGCAAAAGAGGGCCGGGAGTCGAGGGCAGGTCTCCGAGGGGAGCTTGGGGCTCTCGTGAGAAAGTGTCAGGACGGCCCGAGCCGGACCCCACGCCGCCTCCGGGCGGGCAGCCCTCCCTGGGGCAGACGCCTCGGCCCAGCCCGCTCACACGGCCAGGGAGTCTCCATCCACGTTGGAGGGGGTGGCCGGGACCCACCGTGGGCTGGGCAGGGCCCGAGGGGCTCCGTGGCAAAGGCAGACACCAGGAAGGCCCAGCTGGGGGTCCACAGAGGTGGGCTCTGGGACCATCCGGTCCAGGGGCCCCAGGGGAGCCCTTTTTCCAAAGAGAAATCCCACCTGAGACCCCAGGAGGTCACGCAACGCCAGCGGGGCCTCCCTGGTTGCAGTGGGCGGGGTTCCCTAAGCCTGGACCCCCTAACATGAACCCAACCCCCATCGTGCACAAAACTCCAGGCTGCGTTCCACGAAACACAGTTGGAAAACCACCTCTCCAGTCTCTCCCTCTTTTTGGGGAAACTATTGGGAAAAAAACAGACCTCTTATCAAAGTCGCTGGTGTAGGTGTGGTCGGGGCCCTCGGGGCAACTGTCCCCAGGGCCGCCCTGCCCCAGGGGCCTGCGCCCTGGGGGCCTCCTCGCCTCTCCTCCAGCTGCGGCCTCTCGGCTGCTCCCTCCTTATCTCTACAGGACACCGGTCCACCTGCTCCCGAGTTATCACCTGGAGACACGCCTGTGGGCTTCCTGCTCGGAGAGACAAGCTCCCTCACCCCATCCCCCAGGTCCCGCCACTGGCCCTAGTTCTGTGGAGCCTACGGTCTGTCCACCACCCCGCCAGCAGGAGTGACGGGCGCCTCCCGTGCTCAGGTCGCCCGTCCTCTTCCTCGTTCTCCAGAGGCCCAGAAATGCCCAGTCTGGGGGGCAGAGTGGGGACGAGAATCGGGGTCCTATCTCCGCCTAGGCCCCCGACTGCTCCCCGAATCTCGGGGGGCAACACGTCCACTGGGACTTGGTGTTATTGGGGCTGCCCCCGAGCTACGTGCTATGTGTTGGAAAAGCTCCCCACAGTCGTCAGAAAAAGCCCGCGGCAGGGGCGGGTTCCAGGTGCTGGGCCGCAGGTGGGCCCCTGCTGGTCACTGAAAAGCCAAGGTCCGGTTGGGAGACCAGGAGAGGAGGCGCCTGGCCCTGTGCGCCAGACCCAGAACCAGCGACCGCCTTGCTGTGTGTCCCTGGACCATCACTGGGCCTCTCTGGGCCTCAGTCTGGCTTCTCTCACGTAGCCACAGCACAAGCATTTATTAAGCAGCTACTGTATGCCAGGTTCCATTTTGGGGGTGAGGAGTAGCAGGAAACACGACAAACAGGGCCCCTCACCCCCAGAGCTTTACGTCTGGAGGGAGCTGGATGGGAGTCTCTGAGGACCCTTTCAGCACTAAGCTGCCAACCCCAGAGATAGGACTGGGCTCGAACACACACTCTGGTGCCAGCTGCTGAGCAATGCAGAAGTTGCATAACTCGCTCTCCGACGGGAACGGGCAGCCCCTGTTCTCCCAGCATCAGAAGCCACATATGCTTGTTCCTCTATCCTTCTGTGCTCAAGGCCAGCCACACCGGGATACTGGGAAATGTGTTTGGGTCACCTGGAAAACTCCTATGCATCCCTCAAAACCCACGTGTAGACCTGTCCAGACACCACCACCCACCACCTGCGCTGACCTCTATCAGAAGTGATCTTATTTTTCCCCTTGCTTAGCTCTTGTACTCAGCCTGCCAGCTCCCCGGGAGGATAATGATGCCCTCTCTGGGGGTGGCTGGGAGCATTAAATGAGGCACTGCTCATTTTAGCACAGGAATAAACGGTACCAGCAGCGATTGCAGCCTCTCCCACAGCCACCGCCCCGGGCTGGGCTGAGTGCTGCTCCTCCCGCCAACTCCTCCGGGAGGCGGCTTGACGTGGGCGCGGCTGGCGGAGCTGTGAGCTCGCAGCACCTGTGGCGCATCGTCACGGCCAAGGGCGGGGGAGGGCCTGGCTAACCCCGAATCCCGGGGAGCAGAGGGGTCTGCCTGCGGTCTTCTGTCTCCACGGGGGTAAAGGCAACAAGACACTTAAAAACGGGTCTTTGCCGTGTCTCCGTGGCCTCTGCCCACGTGGCCAGGATACCCTGACTGATGGCTGGACGGGGGGGCTGCTTCCTTAGCCAGCGCCTGCGACTTGATGTCCTGTGTCCCTCCCGAAAACCGGGGCTCACCCTATAAACATCGACACTGACATTTCGGAGGGAATTTCTAATAAAATGACCGTGTAACCTCCTGCCTCCTTTTTCTTAATCATTCTTCCTCTAAAATCCACTTTTAGTTAAATAAGTCAAGCTCGAGTGTGTTCCTGGTGTGGAATGTCCGAACAACGCGTTGGTGCTGCCCGACCAGCGGGGAGCCTGGACCCGAGGCTCGGGGGTGGCCTGCCCGCCCAGCGCCGCCGCACGAGCCCGCGGGAGGGCGGGAGGAAGGACTCTCAGCCCCGCCCTGGACGTCCAGCTCCGTGTCCTCCCCGAGGTGACCACGCGGAGGGCTCGGGCAGATCATTCCGGCCTTTCCCGGGATGTACACGCCCACATATGTGCGCACAGGACCGTGTGGGCGGGTGGGATTCTGGAAACCGTGTCGTGTTCCGAGTCTGGCTGCGTCACTTGCCCTCCCCATGGCAGACCTGGCTCCACCGAGTCCCCGAGGAGGTGCTGCCCCCCGACCCGGAACACGCAGGGCAGCGTGTAACTGTTCTTCCGTCACTTGGGGCCCACCGTGTTCTGAGTCTCAGCCGGGCTGGGCACAGTTCAGACTGTCACGGGCGCTCAGCAGGCTGCCATCACACCGTCTCTCGACGCTGCTTCTCGGCAGTCAGCCTCCTTTCAAAGCCAGTGGTCAGTCATACAATGGTCCTCCGTGTCCTGAGCCTGGATGCCACGCCCCTGCTGGCCCCTTCAGTGTCATCGCCACCACACTTGCCTCTACTCTTCATGCCCCAGGAAGATGGAAGGGGCTGCGGGTACCACCCACAGACACCCCGAGTCTCGCCTCTCTGCTTCTGCCCCCGACACCCCTCCCCCTGGAACGCCCCCCACTGCCTCCACCCTTCACCTGGGCTTCCGGCTACTGTCACCCCTTTAAAATGACCTGTTTAGGCTTCTGTCGTCCCCCTGCATCGAGGACTCTGGATGCAGGGACCAGACCACCCACTCCCGAGTCCCGAGCCCCCAACTCCGGCTGGCACGTGGAAGATGCCCAGGGAATGGCCAGGCCTGGCTCTGCCTCGCTCCCCTGTCCTGTCCTCGCCTCCGTCTTTCCTGGGGGCTCCCTGCAGGCCCTGAATGTCTGGCCAGCTGATGGGACCCTGCAGCTTTGACCATCTCAGATATCTGTTGCTTCTGCCTGCCCAGCATCCATCACCCCTTCTTCGAGTCACAGCACCCCAGTTTTCCTTGGGACCCCCCTCAATTCTCTGACCATGACCCAACACCGTGGCACACGACTCAGGCCGAGGCCCCCCACCCTCGGCAACAGCGACTGGTTCAGGGATGGCCCTGTGGCCCAACGCAGGCCGGTGAGACTCAATCCTGGGACTTTTGCTGATTATTGGGAAACAGAAATTCTTCCCACTGGGACTGCTGAGCAGAGAGGAGGTCAAGAGCAGCTACTGAGGGATCCTTTCTGCCTGCCAGCAAACAATGCCAACGTGGAGGAGTGCAAAGTTGGGAGGCAGTGCCAGAGTGCGGCTGGATGGCAAACTGTAGCTCCCGGATCCAGCTGTGCCTGAAGCTATCATGGACTTCTTAGTTAAAGGAACTAATAAATCACCTCCTACTCCCACCCCAGGAGTCTTTTCTTTCTTTCTTTCTTTCTTTTTTTTTGTGAGGAAGATCAGCCCTGTGCTAACATCTGCCAATCCTCCTCTTTTTTTTTGCTGAGGAAGACTGGCCCTGGGCTAACATCTGCACCCATCTTCCTCCACTTTATATGGGACGCCGCCACAGCATGGCTTGCCAAGCAGCGCGTTGGTGCACACCCGGGATCCGAATCGGCGAACCCTGGGCCACCGCAGCGGAGCGCACGCACTTAACCACTTGCGCCACCGGGCCGGCCCCCGGGAGTCTTTTCTCTCCTGGAAGCGAGACTGAGCTGTTCTGTCTTGGCCCTGAAAGAATCCTGGCTTGAACCGGAGTTTTCCCAGAAACCCAACAGATGTGGCTCTTCAAAGACAGGAGCCGAGAGTGGTACCTGCAGATCTGCACCTCGTAGCCCAGCTCCAGGGGGTCGTTGGGGGCCGTGCCGTTCTGGAAGTCGCTGACGTTGAAGGAGGAGAGGGTGTGGTTGACGAAGCCGTGCATGGTCCCGTTCTCGCTGTACATGTAGAGGTACACCAGGCGAGGGATGAAGTCAGACGTGAAGGAGATCACGAAGGCCTGGGACAGGGAACAAGGGGTGAGCGTGGACCCCCAGCCGGGCAAGGGAGGGGGACATGCCCCAAATGAGCCACTGGGGCCTGGCCATGTGACACTGTGCCCACAAGCTGGCAAACATGACCACATGGCCTCAGCATGTCGACTGAACAAACGAAGGGTTGGGGGCACTTATGACAGCCCCTCTGGCAGCCGGAGGAGAGGGCCTGGGGGCTGGGAGCAGGATGTCCCTGACGGGAAGGCATGGGGACGAATGCTGGCTGTGTGGCCTTGGGCAAGTCACCTAACCTCTCTGTGCCTCCACTTTCTTTTTGTGGAACAGGGATAACAAGGCCCACTTTACGTGCCTCGCAGACTGTTAAGTTCTGACCCAGCTCATCCTATTCCAGAGCCGTCCGTGGGGGCAGTGTGGTGTGATGCCAGTATCAGAGCAGGGACCAGGAGCCCGACGGCCTGGGGTGAAGTCCAGCTCTGCCTCTTTCTGGCTGTGTGATCGCAGGCAAGTTGCCTGACCTCTCTGTGTCTCGGTTGTCTCACATGTAACAACTCTGCCTTTGAGGGCTATGTGTGCACTAGTGGGTGGGTGCATGCAAAGAGCTCAGAAGGGCCTGGAACATTCTAGATGCTCTATAAATGTCAGCTGCCGTTATTATTATTGTTGCTGTTGGTCATTCCCACGAGACGTCGGGCTGATTCCCAGCTCCTCACAAAACCCTGTGCTCCAGAGGGGCTGCACTCTGTGTTTCCAGCACCCTCCTTCCTCAATCAAAACACACCCTCCTGCCTCAGAGCTCTGCGTGCGCACCCAGGTCGGGGCAAGGAGCCGTTGCTGTCCCGTGCGCGTGCTCTGCCCACGGCCTCCCTTTGACAAGGGTTTCAGAGCCTCAGCCCAGGGCAGTGGGTAGCCAGCAGGTCTGCCGCCAGCAGGGAAAGCTGGGTCCGAGGGCTCAGAGGTCCTTTCTCCTGGCTGAGCATCACTTCCTGTGCTGTGGGGACCGAGTCCCAGGGCCTCGCTATGACCCTGACCCAGCATCCCGGCCGTGCAGGCCCCATGACTGACGGTCTGCTCTGGAGGAGCCACCTGCCCGGCCCCCATCACCCCACGTGCGAGGGGCCAGCTTCTGGGGGCTCCGGCTCGGCCAGCGGGTGGAGGGGAGAGGGTCACAGGGCAGTGGCATTGCGGACGCTCCGAGGTTCCTGGGGTTCACAAGCCCAGGACGCAGCCTTGGGCTCTGAAAAGGTGTGGGGGACCAGCAGAGAGAGCTGGGGGATGCAGGCCCCAGCAGACTCAGGTGGACCTGGACCGGAGGCCACCAGGGAGACTGAGGGCTGGTCCCCTGTGACCGAGGGGCCGTGACGCTCCCAGCCTGCAGGCCCGGTGGTAGGAGAGGCCGGGAGGGGTGGCACCGTGTGTCAGGACAGGACTCGAGATGCTGGAGAGGACGGCCACAGGAGAGCACTGTGCTCAGCATGCAACGCGTGTGCGTGTTCGTGTGCATGTGTGTGTGAGGTTTCTCCCCTTCTCTCCATGTTTCAGCATGTCCCCAATCTTTAAAGAGCAGGCATGCATTTTAGATAAAAGGGAAAAACTATTTAAAACAGAGCAGAATGATTGCCAACGAGGAATCTCTCTCTCTGTCTCGGTCTCACTCCCTCCCTGTCTCTGTCTCTTTCTCTCTCTCACACATTCTCAGGACTCTGGGGACAGAGGGGACTTAGGGGTCAAGGCGGGCATGGTGGAGAATTTTGCTCAAGCTTGCAGAAAAAGGTCGAGGGGAATTTGTCATTCCCACCTCGAGCTCGCCCCACCCCCTTGATACCTCCATGGGGCTCTTCTAAAGAGGAGGCGCTCCGCCAGCCTGGGGCTTCACCAGGCTGGAGGCCGAGACCCCACCCAGCTCCCCAGGAAGGGGCGCCGCCCTGGACAGCTCAGCCAGGGCATCCACGTCACTTACGTTGATAATGACGGCCAGCTTCCCGACGCCTCTGAGGATGTTGTACCAGATTCCTGAGGGAGGAGAGAAGCATAGTTTGGAGCCCCCCTGCACCTGGCTCTCAGTGACTCCCCCAGCAGGCTGGCGGGGGCTGGTTTGGTCCTGTCTGGGGCGCAGTCAGAGCTGGGGGAGCCTGGCTGACGACAGAGCCCGGGGCTTGTGCCCGCTCCTCAGCTGTTTGTAAGCAAATTGCAGCTTCTAAGAGGTGCTTAAAAACAGCTGCTCCCTAAGTGCCTCTGAACCATCTCCCACGAACTTGTTTATTCTACTAATTGGCTGAGACGAAGCCTTTCTAGAGAGACAAAGATTCGGTTTAAGAGCCCACGTGGCGGTCACTGGAGACCGAACCCCCGAGGTTTGGCGTCCTGGCACTCGCCCGGAGCTCTGGCGCCAGGATAACTCTGTAGGGACAGGCCAGAGGTGGGGCCGGGTCACAGCAAATCCAGGGCCTCTGGTGAGGCCGGGTCACGACCTGGGTGTAATGACCTGACAGCAGTGCGGCACACACCGTGTCCCGTCTGGCCGTCTCCTTGTTTCTGTCAGCCCGAGGCGCAGCTTGCCCCCCATCACACGAGGACCGCCACTCCGCAACCCGAGAAATGCGCGTTCCCCCACTGGTCCCCCAGCAGAGACGAAGACTGGCAGAGCCCGTGAAGGACGCGCCTTATGTGGGGGGTGTGGGGGTCCAGAGTGGGCCCTCCTTGTTAGGGCCTCGATGCTGCGACCCCTGGAAAGGGGCCTGGCGCCCCCTGCCCGGCCCTCACCCCCACCCTAACCTCGCCTATGGGGGCAGACACACATCACGTGTGGAGTTGGGGGGACTCTGTCCGGGCGCTCTCTCCCCCTCCCTGCACCAGATCCCAGATGGGCGACAACAGCACTTCTCAGAAAGGGCGGGAGAGGACGAGGGCCGGACACTACTGTCGTTAGGGACGCATGTGGCAGCTGGGGTTTTTCTACCCAGGGCAGAGACCCCACAACACCAGGGACAGCCACACATGGGGGGGTCTCCCCTAGCAGCGGGCGCCATGGGGCCCTCCTAGGCCCCTTTTGGGGTGCACGCTGGTGAACTGCAAAGACAATGGGAGTTCAGGCCCATATGACCCAGGAGCTGGAAACCGCAGGCTCCGACGCAGCCCCGAAGTCAACGGGGGACGTGTCCAGATCTGTCGCTCCCAAGCCCCTGCCAGTGACCATTCCGGGACAGCCAGCACAGGGCACCTTTCTGCTGGGCCGAGTGGTAAGTAAGGATGGCCTCCCCGCCTCCCTGCCTCCCGCTGCCGTGCGGGCCACGACCTAAGCCGAGATGGGAAGTTATCGTGGTTCTGTCTGGTCTTCCCCACTGGAGCAATTAACTTTCCTGCTGGAAGCCGTGGCCGGGGCAGTCACGTGGGCTCTGCACGCCCTGGGGGTACTAGGTCCACCCCAACCTATCCGCCTCCCCTGAATGAAGAAAGCATATGGGGGTGCAAGTGAGTGGGAGACAGCACGAGTGGGGGTAACGCATCTGACAGTCGGCGTTCATGCACTTCCTGCCCGGCTGCTCACGCCTGGTGTCGCGGGGGCTGGGAGCCCTTCTGTAGACTCCAAGCTCCCGGGGGAGGCTGTGAACTGCATGTCCTTGCATCTCTGCTGGGCCTAGCCCCGTGTCTGGCACACAACGCTTGGCGCTGCTGGGTAAATGTTTGCTGAGTGACTGCATGAGCGTAGAAAGCCTTTCCAACCAGACTCTTTGCACCAGAGCAGAGGTTGCAAAATGGTGGCCTGCGGGCCATATCCAGACGCACTGGTGTTTCGTGAGGTTTGCCTGCTACTTAAAAAGTCTTGATTGATGTTTACAAATCAGGATGATGCATTTTTAAAAACCGTGACTTGCCGCTTCTGAGTGAGCCTCAGCTCCGGTCGACAGCGGGCTGGCATGTCTCCATGACGATGGCTGGCGGTGGCTGACGATGGTGACCCCTTCTGCCGGGCCGTGCAGGCAGCTCTGCTCTCTGCACCGAGGGAACTGCCTTCACCCGCTTAGAGAAACATTTATCAAACCCAGATCCCTACTAGAGTGGGGAGACAGAAAATTCAAGGAAAACGAGAACAAGCACATTGCTCTGCGGCCGTGAGAGCATTCCTCGTGCCTATCGTTCACTGGTTCAGACAGCCCGCCTGGCCCTGGGGACTCTGAGTTTGAGACCTCTGATTTGGGGTGCTGGGGTGCGAGTGAGCCCTGGCAAGTTGAAGTCTCCAGGCAGAAGGCTCCCTCGGGAGGCGGGATCTGAGCTCAGCAAGAGGAAACAGTCTCGGTCGGCCCAGGTGACCAGCCCAATGGGCCGAGAGGGCCCAACGGGAACGGGAGTGACAAGGCTGGGCCGGGACGGGATGGGCCGATGACAGCCTCAAAGCCGGGAACCGAGCCTGTCTAACAGGTTCTGCGATGTCTTTATGTCCGGGCGGGCGGATGGTCCGGTGTGAGCCCCAAATGGAACCACGGGGATGTGTTCACAAAATGCAAAACCAGGACTCGGGATCCTGCCCGTGGGATCCGCCTCTCTCGGAGCCTTGACCCTCTCTCTGAGTGATCTGGGCGCCGGCTGCAGTGACAATCACCGCTCTGGTGATGTCTCAGCGCAAGGGGTTGGTGTTCTTTGGGAAAAATCTCCGGGCTGCCTTTATGAAAATCTCACAGTGGGGAGCCGCCTTCTTTAAGGCACCTCCACCGTTCCAGGGGACACTGAGCCCCGTTTCCAAGAACACGATAGGGAGGCATTTAGTCATGCCTGCCCACACACAGGCCCAGGAGCTGAACCAGGCAGAGGCTTCTCACCCGGAGGCTCTGAGCTTGGGGGCAGGGAGCAGGTTACTCTGGCGTCAACGCTCAGGGCTGGGAGGCTGGAACCGCTTCTGGTTCCGAACGCAGGGGCCTGGATCCCCACAGTGACTCGCCACGCCTCCCTCTCCGCGGCCAGGCAGGGCGACTGAGGCGCCTGCACCTTGTGGCAGAGCTTCCCCAGCCAGCCCCGGCGCCGTGGGTACAGGTCATGGGGGCCACTGGGGCCCTCTGGCCCCTCAGGCCGTGCACGGATCACAGGAGGAATACAAAAGCCTCTTTAGGAAAAGGTTACAGTGAGGGAGCCCATAAACAAACCGGCAAAAGGAGGAAAGATTACGCCTTCAGCCAACCAGGCAGGAACCAGGAAGCCAGGAGCTGATCCGTAAGAACTGGGAAAAAACGACCGTGAGCAAAACGCCTGGAGATATGGGTCCCAGCGTTGCTTGTGGCGGGAAAGACAAGGGCCGGAGGTGGCCGTGGCGCTCCGCTTCCCCCGGGTGGGTTTGCAGGTTTCAGGATGCCGCCGTGGGGACATCCTACGACCAGGCTTTGCCAAGCAGAGGATGCCAAAACAAACACATACCCGCGGAGGACTCGCCTGGGGCCTCCAGGCACCTGAGAATCGGGCCTTTGTCAGGAACGGGCCATGGGGAGCTCACGCTCTTGTCTTTCCTGCCCTGGGCACAGGGCCCCAGAATTCCCAAGGGTGTCCCAGGAGCGCCTGGCAAGCCGCCCCGGCTGCCCTGGCGAGGCCCTGGCGTGCAGTGTGAGCTTTGCCACGCAAACCCTCTCCTCCTGGAGGGGCGCGGGGAGCGCGTGGCCCACACCTCGAGGGGCCGAGGGCCTGAGGTCTCCAGTTCCAGCTCAGCTCTGTTAACCAGAGGGCCTCAGTCTCCCCATTTGGAAAGTGGGACCGAGGATGTGCCAGAGCATCCTCAGGAGGCTCCTGGGAGGACTCGACGGCTGAAAGTCCCAGGAAAAGTCCAGTGCGGACCCAGCTCTCCGGGTCGTCCTCAGAGCTCGGCCTGCTCTGCTTTCGCGAACCCCAGGGGGAGCCTCACCTTTATCTCGAGGGGGATCTGCAAATACTGCCTGTGGCCCCAAGCCAGCCCACGGCCTGGCCTGCGTGTGGACGGCCCAGAGCTAAGAACGGCTTTTTACATTTTTAAGCATGACATGAAAAAAGTGTGAGAAACAGCCTTTCGGCAAGAACGGCTGCTCTGAGACTCGAGGACATGGCTGAAGACTAAACGTTTACACTCAGCCCCTCACGGAAACCGTGTGCTGAACTCTGACCTGGCGCATCAGCAAGCCCACTGTCACCATTGATCCCCCGGCACACATGCGGGGCTGCAGTGAACCGGAAGCCCTGATGAGGGCCCTACGTTTTTGCAACATTATGTTTGGGCGACAAGAGCCCAACCTGAGGATGTCCTGTCACCCTGGTGTGCCATCTTTATTTTGTACAACGGCAAATTACATCCCTAACATGTGATTCAGCCTTTGTTTATTCCAAGAACTCCCACCTCTGTGTTCTAACTAAAACTGTGTTCAATAGGAGATGAATATGTTTTCGTAATCTTCCATCTCACGTCAAGATGAAGTCCCAATAAAGACTTTTCTGTTTTCACTCTGAAAACTGGGTCCCAGTTTGAGCTGATGCCCTTTAAGATAAGATGGGCATCATACTTGCCAGTGAGGGCCGGATCTGGTCGAGGCGTGTGTGGGCCTCTGAGCCCTGCCCGCGTGGTCTCCCCACATCTCTTACCACTCCCGGACAGACGGTCACCCACATCTGCTTAAATGCCCCTGGCGACAAGGAGCTCACCACCCCACAAAGAAGTCTCCTCCATTTTTGACACCGATGGCTGTTAGAAAGTTAATCATTTTTTTTTTTTTTTGTGAGGAAGATCAGCCCTGAGCTAACATCCGATGCCAATCCTCCTCTTTTTTGCTGAGGAAGACTGGCCCTGGGCTAACATCCATGCCTATCTTCCTCCACTTTATATGAGACGCCACCACAGCATGGCCTGACAAGCGGTGCGTCAGTGCACGCCCGGGATCCGAACCCGCAAACCCCGGGCCGCTGAAGCAGAGCCCACCACTTAACCACTGCGGCGGCCCCTAGAAAGTTAATCCTTACGCTGACACTAAATGTACCACCCCCCAGCCCCTCCTCCACATGGATGAGGAAGCCCTAGTGACACGAGGTAAAGAAGCCCGGCTGCTCTCGGCCCTGACCCCTATGGCAATGCTCGTCCTTCATCGGTGGAAGGGGCTCCCTCCTTCCTTCCTTCCTTCCTGATGAAGGTTACACGATTCAATGACACACCGTGCAGGAAGGCACTTGCTAAGCAGCTGATATAGCCTCCCCCTTGGTCCAGCTCTGTGCTCAGGGGCCACACGAACGTCCAGGGCGGGAAGCGGGTTTCGAGGACCGTCCAAGAGGAAATGACCTCCCAGACCTCCTAGAGCAGCCGACGGCCGAGATCCTCAGATGCCCGAGACGCCGCCTCTGTCCCAAATGTTCTCTGCGGCCGATACATCTCAGGAGTTATGGGTCGCGGTGGGGGGTAACTGAGCCCGGAGGTCTCGCATCACCCCCACCCGAGCCTGAGTCTCACTCAGGAGAGGTGCAGCAACGAGCCCGTGGGGACGCCGCACCGGACCCCACTTTGCCGGCTCTGCCTCTGGCTTCTGGGGAGCAGGAGCCCTCCCCGACACCCAGCACGTGCTCGGACCCGCCCCCGCGGGTCACTCACCGATGTCTTTGGCTCTGACGGCCACTGGCCTGCGGAGCTCGGTGACGAACTTTTTGGCGTCCAGGCGGATCTCGATGATGTTATTCAGCAGCGCGAACAGCGGGGCCAGGGGAAAGGAGGCGACAAACAGGGTGACAAAGCCAAACTGGATGACTGTGAAGAGAACGGTGGCCATGGTCAGCACGGGCCACGTCCCTTGTCCCACGACAGCGGGACCTCCACCCCGGCCCACCCACCCGCAAGCTGAGCCACCCTGGGTCTGGCAGGCGCCCTGCCTCCAACGTGCTCACCTGCATATGCATACGCAAGGCTCTCGGGGCACACCCACTGCGACCCTGGGTGACCCCGGTGACCTCGGGTGACCCACAGCTAGGAGAGGGCGGGGCGGGGCGGTGCAGGATTCTAAATTGTGCTCTGGAGCTCAGTGTTGACTCTTGAATAATGGGCATGGACTCACTTATCATACGTCTAATCTTAAAAAATCATCAATCATGGGAAGAAAGGCCCCATGAGCAGGGCGCCCAGCCCCGGCCCTCCTGTGTCTGGGCTGGGAAGGGCCCTAGTGCTGCCGTCAGCCAGAGGTTCCTGGGCCCTGGGGGCCTGTGACGAGCCCCCAGAGTCCCCTTCCGTCAGGCCTCGGGGAACCGGGCGGGGACCCACTGTCCCGGACAACCTCGCCCCTCTGCCTCACGCCCCTCGCCCTGGCTCACGACCCTCATCAACAGTCTGGCTGTGTGGCTTCTTCGGCCTCAGACGCTGTAGCTGGCTCCAGGCAGCTCCCGGGGCGGCGGGGGGGGTGGTCAGGGAAAGGTCGCTGAAAGGAACCGAGTTGGGGACGCTGCTTCAGGAACTGTATACAGCGGGCGCCCGTCCAAGGGCGCTCGGTGCCAGGCGGTAAACAAGGAAGCCGGCAGAATGTCACCCCGTGTCTGGCGGGCTGAGTGTGGCCATTGTTAGTGTGGCGGGTGGGGGCTCGGTGCCAGCCCTCGTCCGGGAACTGTGTTGCTGGCCCCGCTCGCCCCACCGGGGCTTCCATAGGATGCTTCTGTGGACGCTGGTCACCTCTGAGGCTCTGGAGGTGATGGAGGCCATCGGATGAGCTCGGCGTGTGGGCTCTGCGTGCAGGGGCTCAGGGGCTGCTGAGGCCCGAGGCCGTGGGTCCCCCACTCCCGAGAGATGCCGCCCCCTCTTGCCTGGACAGGCTGAGGAGGGGAGGGCAGCTGGGCCTTTGCTTCCAGTCTCCCGGCTCCTGTGCGCTCCAGGTGCCCAGCCGGAGTCTTCGTCCTCGAGGGGAAGACGGGCCGCGGGTATGGCGGATCGAAAGGCAGCGGGGCGCAGAAGTGCGTCCTGGACGCTGGCGTGCGGCGTCGGGCACGGGTGGGACACTCCCTGGGTGGGCAGCAGGAGCCTGCACCAGGAATCTATTTTCATCGAAGCCAAGAGGGACCCGGGACTCGGCCTCCAGCCACGAAATTCAAGTCTGGGGAAGTGACCGCCAGTCTCTCAGCCAATCCCAGGCTGCTTTGCCCGGCGTCCATCCTCCCATGGTGGGGTCGGGCGGCAGGCAGGGGAGGCCCTCCTCCGGACTCCGGACTCCGCTCTGAGTGTAAACAGCCAGGGAGGGAGCAGGCCCACGGGGGTTCATGGGGTCTGGGGAGCTGTCTGCCCATCCTGGTTCAGCTTGGATTTTATTCCAGGAGAAAATAGAGACTGCCATCCGAACACACACTGTTTCCTTTTTTTTAAAGTCTCAAGATTCTTTTCCTTGTGAGTCAGTCGAGTTCCTTGCACAACCGTCTGGGAAGCTGGGAGCCTCTTATTTTGACTGACTGGGCCACAGGAGTACAGGGAAGCGCTCGCGGGGCAATTAGACAGAAATGCTCACAGCAGCCCCAGGTCACGCTGCCCTTCCCCACCTCCCACCTCAGGGCAGCCCAGGGATGTGTTAAAAACGCAGAGTCCTGGGTCGCACCCCGCACGGACCAGGCATGGGGGCCCGGGAACCTGTATTTTAAATAGCTGTCCATGGTGGCCAGAGGGCGCTCTGCTCTGAGACCCTTCTCCATGAATCTTCCTGACCTCCTTCACTCATGCATTCATGCAGTGAACATGTATTGAGCACCCACTGTATATCTGGACCTGTTCTAGGTACAGGGGTATGGCAGTGAAGAGCAAAAAAACCCCAAAAAACAAAAAACGGAAGGTCCTGCTCTCACAGAGCTTCAATTCTACCGGGAGAGGCAGATGGAAAAGGGATGATGAGGACTCAAGGTGTCAGCTGGTGATGGGAAACATAAAGCTGAGGAGGGGCAGAGGGTCACAGCTGTGCAGGGGAGGGGCCGTCCCTTTCAAACACTGCAGTCAGGGAGATCCCTCTGGTCTCCCTGAGTGGGGACATTGAGAGCAGAGCCCTGGAGGAAGGGAGAGAGTGAGTCATGCAAGTAATAGGGGAGAGCATTCCAGGTGGGGCATAGCCTGTGCAAAGGCCGTGTGGCAGGCTTGAGCTCTGTGCATTTGGGTAACAGTGAGGAGGCCCGTGTGGCCAGAGCAGAGGGAGGAAGGGAGAGGTAGGAGGCGGGGTGGCTGCCGTGGAGGCCAAACCTGGCCTTTTCCCGTCTTTCCCTCGCCCCACCCCTGAGAGTTATGTGCCGCCTCTGGGCATCCTCCTGTCCAGGGACACGATTGCAGGTGACAAGCCTCAATCCCTGGGTGTCTACCGAGAGCCTGCTCTGTGCAAGGGGCCACAGCCAGCCCACAGGCGGCAAGCCGGCCTGCTTCCACCCTGCTGCCCCGGCTGCAGCCCTCTCGTCCCCGGGGACCGGGTTCCTTCCCGCTGCGGCCACTCACTCATCTCCATGTACTCGGGGGTGAGGCCCGCGAAGGGCTCCAGGGTGTAGTCCACCTCGTATCGCTGCTTCCTCTTCACGTACTCGTCGTGGTCCGCGGGGCTCCGGTGCCTCAGCCGCAGGTAGCGGATGAACTTCTTCATTTTCCTGAAGGAAACACGATGCCCCTCAGCCAGGGGTCCAGGAAGCAAGGTTTGGGGGCTGGGGCCCGGCACCTCCAAGCTGCATTTCTGATTCTCTGGGCCGTCGCGTGTCTCAAATCCCGAACTAACTTGTTTGCGATGACGTCTCCATCGGTGATGCCCTTTGTGCTTTCCCCCATGGGTGGGAGGCAAGTGTCACCCTAATGTTGGTGACATAAGGACACGGAGGCGCAGGGAGAGCAAACGGCCGCCTAAAATCCCAGGGAGGACCCCGCGGTGTCAGGGGTCTGGCCGTGCCCAAGCAGACTCGGGGGGCGGGGCGTGGATCATGGGAAATAGTCTACAATGTCCCTGACTCCGGAGGGCCAGCTGCCTTGCGGAGGGAAGGGGACGTGATCCTCAAAGGGCACAGGGTAAGGAAGCAAAGCCGACCACGGGGAGCCAGCACGTGGGTTTGGGGGCACCCATTGGTACCCCGCATCCTCAGCCCGCTGGGGAGCCGGGAGTCATCTCGACCTCCACCCTCTCCTCGTCCACCGTGGGGTGGCTACTGCCCCGTCTTCCCCTCCGTCCTCACCACCTCCCTGTTCCTGGCGCCCCCATCCTGGTCCAGCCTGCATCACTTGTCACCCAGACCCCCGTTAAGAGCCCCCAAGCGCCCAAGGCCCCAGTCCCCTCCACTCGGACCCGAGGCTGGAGGCTACTCACGGGATGCCGATCTCAAACAGGTTGTTCTGGATCAGCTGCTTGCCCAGCATGATGATGCTGAGCTGGATGCACAGCTCCATGAGGCAGCCCCCCGGGGCGCACTGCGGGACAGAGAGCAGGGGCATCAGACCCCGCCCCCGCCCCTCGCGGACACTGGGAGCCCCCAGTGCGGGCTGTGGGTTGAACTGCGGCCTCCATGTCCTGACCCCTGGAACCTCAGAAGGTGACCTTATTTGGAAATAGGGTCTTTGCAGACGTGACCAAGTTGACATGAGGTCACAGTGGAGTGGGGTGGGCCCTGATCCAGTGACTGGTGTCCTTATAAGAAGAGAAAATACACAAGCACACAGACGGGAGAAGGTCATGTGAAGACGGCGGCAGAGACCGCAGGGACGCGTCTACGAGCAGCCACCAGAAGCTGGGGGAGAGGCCTGGGAGAACCCCCTAGAACCTTTGGGGGCAGCGCACCCCACCTACTGACACCTCGATTTTGGACTTCTGGCCTCCAGAACCGTGAGATAACAAATTTCTACTGTTTTAAGCCACCCAGTCTGTGGTATTCTGTTACGGCGGCCCCAGGAAGCTAATACACCCGGCCTACAGGCTCGGAAAGGGGAGCACATTGCCAGGGAGTGGGCAGTGGTGGGACCGGATCTCAGGGCTCCTCTTCGTCCCCTGGGGCCTGGCAGGCTGGGGCCTGTGCAGGTGGGAAGCCACGCGGTGAGGCAGCCGGCCACCCCTCCGAGGCCTGTGCCCCCGTCCTTAGTGGGCTCGTGCTGCGTCAGGCTGGGGGCCAGGCAGGCAGGTGATGGGTGAGAAGCTAACTCATCCGAGCGAAGAGAACTCAAGGGACATGGGGTGACCCCCTGGGGCACAGCTGACCCCTTGACGAGTCCCAAACAAAACTGTTTATACCGTTACCAAAAAATGTATGTTGGAGAGTCATCACTTCATAAAAAACAGTGATGTCCTTTGCTTTACTGTCTTCTACAAAGGCATTTCCCCAACTTCTCCAACCACTACAGAGTTCGACAGGATATCATCTAGGTAAAGGACGCGTCATGTAATGTGGGAGCACTTTACGGGCTTTTTGCAAACATCCGGTACTGCGGATGAGGCCCACGTCGTGGCAGGTTTGGGGGCTGGCACTCAGGTGGTTGAACCTCGAGGTTGTGCCCCAGGCAGCCAGATCACCCCGCACCTGATGCTCACACGAATCTTCCCTACTCTGTTTCACAGGGTCTTTACCAGGAAGACCCACCACCTTATTTTCCAATAAGCTGAATTATTCTGGGAGTTGGAAATGCCGGCTGGTTCCACCGAGACCTGAACCACTGACAGACAGGCCCTGAAGCCCCGGCTTGGTCTGATGGAGCCGTTGGAGCAAGTCTGGGGCCAGCACCCTGCGGCAGAAGGCGGCTGGCGCAGTAACCAGACCCACAGTGGCTGGAACCGCTGAGCAGAAGCCAAAGGTCACCAGCATCGTGTTTGGATGGAGAGAGGTGGGCATTTCAATGTTAAAGTAAAAAAATGTAGCTGAGTTCTGCTCTTTGCCTCACTCATTCATCCTAACCACAGAGAAAAACATTCAAGGTCTTATAGAAAAAGAAAAAAAGGTTGGCGGAATTGTTTTGTTTCGCTGACTCTGAAGAGACTTTCTCCTTTTAGGGTAATCCTATATGGACGCACCAGATGGGATCAAAGCCCCTCCCACTGGCCCGAGGACAGAAAACGAGAACAGAGGAGGATTCCCCCAAGGAGGGAGGAGACTGTGGCTACTCCACCAGGAACATGCACCGTCTGCTTCTCCCAAGTTGGAGAAAATCGGGGAGCAGAAGAGAAGGGGCCCCGGGAAACAGACAATCTCAGTTACCTCCTCCATCCGGAAAGAACGGAAAATGTACACGTAGTCGCCCGGGCGGCCCACAAACCTGCAATGATGGGGGAGTTAGAGAGGAGGGACCCGCCTGGGAGACCCCGAGGCGGCGTGGTCCCCAAGTCGGAGCCTTGAGTGCACTCCCAGGTTTCTCCCTGCCCCTCGTCGGCTAAACATCTACCACAGTGGATATTCACGTGATTCCCAGCCCCACAGAGGGGTCAGAAAAGGGAACTTCAACAGCAACCCCCGAGGCTGAGGGGCAGACGGAGGGAAGGGGGCCAGGAGGGGGCTAAGGCAAAGCTGCCTGGTGCAGACCACGCCACCTGCCACGGCCGGGACACGACAGGGGACCTCGGACAGGCGGGGACGGGGGGGCCTCCAAGGCAGCCTCTCAGCTTCCTGTGGGGTGGGCGGGGTCGGGGGCCCTCTGAGAGCCTGCTCCCTTGTCGTGGATGCTCTCGGTGGGGCCTGGACCCTGTGGCCTGGCTCTGGGACCCCCGGGCGGGAGGGTGGCCGTGGCACTTGTAAACTATGTGGTGCTGAGGAAGGAGCCTTTGGAGGGGTTCTGGGATCAGACCCGCCAGCCCCTGGCCAGAGGTGGGGTGGGAGTCTTGCTGAGTGGGCTATAGGCCCCTCCAGGCCCAGGACAGCTCCAGAGGGTCCAGGCACGGGTGTCACCCTGCCACCAGCCTGGAACACCCAGCTGGCCAGTGGCTGCACTTCTTACACCTTCTCCTGTGGTCCTTGCCCTCCTGAGTCATCCCGGCCCACTGTGGGAGCATCTGCAGCTCAGCGCCTGGGGTCCTGCTGCCCAGGGTCCCTGTTCTAGAGTCCCTGCTGTCCAGGGTCCCTGCTGCTCAGAGTCTCCACTGCCTGGGATCTCCACTGTCTGGGGTCCCTAATGCTTGGGGTTCTTGCTGCCCAGGGTTCCTGCTGCTCAGGGTCCCCACTGCCCGGAGTCTCCACTGTCTGGGGTCCCCAATGCTTGGGGTTCTTGCTGCCTGGGATTCTTGCTGCCCAGGGTTCCTGCTGCTCAGGGTCCCCACTACTGGGGGTCCCTGCGGCCGGGGTCCCAGATATTCAGGGTTCCCACTGTCTGGGGTCCCCTTTGCCTGGGGTCCCCAAGGCCCAGGGTCTCTGCCGTCCAGGATGCCCACGCCTAGCATCCCAGCAGAAGCCAGGCCTCTCCTGGAACCCGGCGGCAGGGGAGGCACGCCGACTGCTTTCCTGGGCCCCGTGCCTCCTACCCACAGGGAGCCGGGGAGGGGAGCCTCCCACTGGACCAGGAGGAGCGAGTTGGGGAAAGGCGTGAGTCCCAGTAACCGAGGAAGTCCCTACCGGCCTTTGAAGAAAGCCACGTAAAAGATGGGGGTGTAGGAATTCACGAACTTCAGCAGGAAAGCCTTGAAGATCAGCCTCTCCTCGAAGCTCTTCTCTGTCTTCGGAACCTCTAGAAGGAGGGAGATGCATGCTGCTGAGTGGCCGTCATGATCCAGGCTGACCACTTCACTGAGGCTCAGAGAAGATAAGTGACCAGCCCAAGGTCCCACAGCAGGAGGGAGGCGACTCAGGGCTGCCTGGCTCCAGGGCTCAGCCCGGGGCCACAGGTGATGCTGCCCGGGGCACCGTGGCCCCAGAACGCAGGCACTCACCAATCTTAGTGAGCCACCTGGCTATGCAGCCGTAGACCTCATCCAGGAGGATGATGACCACCAGGTTGATGATGACCGCGGTGGCCGTGACTGTGACCCGGATGTTGGACCTCACCGACGGGGAGGAGTTCATGGCTAAGGCGGCGGCTGTGGAGATTCTGTAGATGATGACTCCAAGGACGATGGCGAAGGTCACCGCGATCTGCAGAGAGAGGAGGGCGCGCTCTTGGCTGGGCCCACCCGGGTCTCATTGGACCTCCTTCTTCCACTCCCTCAGCCCAGCTCTCCCCCAACCCTGCAGCGTTTCAGCTTCAAAACAAAGACAGACATTTCTTGTCACCCACCAAATGCCAGGGGCCTTATGGGTGTTATCGTCACAGACTGGTGATGAGGGCCTGGTTTCTATTTTACGGAAGAGGAGACTGAGGTTCAGAGAGGTTAGGTAACAAAGCCAGGTCACCCAGTGCATGACCTGGGATTTACCAGGGGGGTCTGAACTTCAAGGGATCTCTCTGCTGCTGCCCGCTGCGGGGCATCATGCCTTCTTTCCCCCCAAGGTCCCCAAAGGGACACAAGGTGGCTGCAACTCCAGTGGCTGTCTTGGCTTGTGTGACGGCAGGCTGACTATGGGGTGGGGGTTTCTCCCCGAAACCTGGGTGACTCTGAGAAAAGCAGTGACATTTTCGGAAGGACTGCTGTCACAGGAGGTGGATGGGGCACAAGGTGGTCCCATCCTGGGCGGGCAGTGCTGCAGGTCTGGCTGGGACAACGGATTGGGCCCTTTCTCCCAGCCTCCCCGGAAGCCACCAACACACTTCTGGCTTGTCCCCGAGAGCGAGCCCCTCACCTTGCCAAACCCACTGTTGGACCAGAACATCCCATAAAACTCGGGCTGGCGGCTGCCTGAGAGACCGGGTTGCGAGCTGGCTAGGATGACAAATTTGTTCCGTGTGGAGCTGTCTTTCTGCCTGGGTTCCTTTTCCTCCAAGGCCCTAACTAAACTGGGAAGACTCAGGCCTCACCCTGTCCGGCCCTGGGGTGGGGACTCCTGAAAATCTGAATCCTGAGGACACGCTGAGGATGGAGGGCGGCTGCACCGGGCTGGCAGCCAAGCCTGACCCCACCTGTGGGGTGCAGGCTCCAGGTCCTGCAGCTCCCCGAGCCCCATGCCCCTCACTCCCGTTAAGCCCCGCCCCAGCTAGAAGGGTCCCTCGTGGCCCCCAGGACCGTCCTGCAGGGGCACAGGGCTGTGTGTGTGTCTCCCAGGTTGCAGCTGGAAAGGCTGTGGTTGGCTCACCCCAGAGGGAGACCACAGACATCAGAAATCGAGGAAAGCTCTTAGTTTAGGCTTTGGGCCACTGAACTCCTCTTCTGCACACAGCTGTGGGTGACTAAACAGTGGCCACCCTCCGCCCAGGAAAACGTCTGCCCACACCACATCCTGACGAAGGGGTGGCCTGTGGCAAGGTGTGGGTGCCACTCCCCAACCAGCTCCGGGAATGAGGGCTTTCCTGGGAAAATCCCTCACTCCTGCCAAGGGGCCCCTCCTGGGGAAGGCACCGCCATGGCCCCGGAGACGTCCCTCGTGCCAGCGTGTGGAGGCGCAGACGAGGCGGCCAGACCTGCAGGGTGACTCAGCAAGGAAAGCGCCCCCTCTCCCTGCTGGGGGGCTGGTGTGCCCCCATGACAGGCAACCCTACAGCTGTCTCCCTTCCTGGGCGCGATCTCCCCTCTGGAAGGGCAGGGCCAGGAGGCCAGGCTTTGGCTGGTGTGTTCACACCGGCGTCTCCAGCACCAGGACGCAGGGACACATCGTAGGTGCTCAGCCGATAGTTGTTCAGTGAATGTAGCTCCCGCGTGGGCACAACGGTGACTGACGCCCCTATGACGGGCTCAGCAGAACATCAAGGGCCCGCTGATTCCCTCCCTACTATCCCGCTCTGCTGGGAGGGACCACATGCCCATTTCCCAGCCTCCTTGCAGACTGGGGTGGCCTGGCGAAATGGTCTGACCAGTCAGATGCAAGCAAAGGGGTGGGCGGGTCTTCTGGGGAACTGCTTCACAGAGGGGCCGCCTGCACTGGCCTCCATGTCCCCCCTCCCCTCCCCGGGAAGGCGGAGGTGATGGGGAAACAGGAGGAGACGGCCTCTGCGTCTCCAAGCTCCTACAGAAGAGCAGGGCCCGGGGCAGACGGCCTGAGTGGCATCTGGCCCCACCACCTCCTGGCTGGAGGCCTGAGGAGGGGGGCCAGAGCTTCCGCCTCAGTGTCCTCATCAGCAGGAGGGGGATGGGACCGGTACAGGCACGTATGAGGACTGAATGAGACTTGTCACAAGGCTCTCAGGCCAGCTGGGCACACGCTCAGCCCTTGGGCCAGGGAGGCCAACCTGGGGACCCTGGGTGCCAGGCAAGGGGTTGGGGGCCGTGCAAGGCTCTGATTTAAAGCTCCCGGGTTGGACGAGGGGACGGTCATTTCTATAGTGCCCACAGGTGGCCCTGACCTCTTGGGGGAGGATGACAGAACAGCTAGCACTGGGCTGAGACTTTCCGGGGAGGAGGCTCAATCAATTGGGGCCAAGGCGTTGGGTGATTTATTCAAATCAGCAGTATCCACGAGCCTAGAGTCACAGACCCGCAGTCACCTGAGTGGCACCATCCTAATTTTTGTCCTGTCTCTGCATTATTTATTTACTGTTTTTCTTTAAAACTCAGTTTTGTCTTAAATACGATCTGTGAAATCTCAGGTTTGAATGACTAATTACAAGGAGCCCCCAGGGTCACGGTGGAAGCGTGGCCTCTTCCCATTTTACAGGCAGTGGAGGAATCTCTCCAACCCCCACCGCCCCACCACGCCCCGGGGTCAAAGCCAACGCCAAGCTGACAGCGGAACCTAGTCTAGGTGATCGCCGCACATCTCCCTGTGGGGTTCCCGCTCTCCTCCCCGCTCAGCCTTCCGGAACATACCATGAAGACAATGGAGACCAAGTTGGTGAAGTAGGCTGGGAACCGGTCCCTCCAGGTCAGCTTCACCTTGTCCGTCTACAATACGAAACAATGCAGGGTCACCTGGTGGGAACTATCACGGTGGAGAGAAGTCTCTGTGTGTGTGCATGCGTGTGTGTGTGTGTGCACGCGTGTGTTTGCGTGAACAACCTGGACAACAGAAATACCGAGAAACTTTAAAAAATGGCTGCAGGTGATGTACGATGCAAACATCTAGCATTCAGAGAAGGTCATCACCTACGCGATGATGTCATGTAATAATAGAAATAAGAGTTGTTTAACGACGTGATTCCCCTGTGCACAGGGCACAATAGCGCCAAACCCTTTTCTGAATCAGACTCTTGGACCCACGTCTGGAAGAACCTCTATCTGGAACCCATTTCCGAGATGAAAGTCTCACTTCTAAGGCTAGAAGATCTAAGATGTTTTGCCCTTCGCCACCCAGACCATAATAGTTATTTTCCTTTGCAGAGCAAGTCGAAACACGCAACTAGCACGACAAGCTGAAACGCCGTTGGCCGGGTAGCAACGGCATGCCGTGGCGACACGCGGCCCGGAGGCTCCCTGACTCGGGGATGGCTTGGTCTGGAGGAACCTAGGCAGAAGCTTGTTGCTAACCTGGGATGTTTCAGGGATGGGGGAGGATTTTTAAATGGGAAAATGCATGTATTAGGTCAAGGAACGCGGACGAGGGCATGTCACCGGAGGCCACTCATTCCAGGGGTGGGTGGCATGCGTGTTAACGAGAGGACCGAGGACGGCCGCAGGCAGCTGTGACAAGCAGGTTTCACAAGCTCAGAGTAAGGCCAGAGCCCCCTCCCCCCCACACGAACCCACCGTAGCCATGCAGTGACATCTCAACACGCGTCACAGCTCGCTGGGTGCGGAAGGACGGCAAAGAAACACGGATGTGGGGGTTAAAAAAAAATACAACAGAGCTTGTCGAGGAAAACACAATGGACTTTGCTCGTCCGCCCACAGTCAAGATTCGCGTGGCCCCCGAAGGAGAGAAAAGTACCAATTTCACCCCCGCCATGGCTGTCTTAACCCTCTGCTTCCATTTGTTTGTTGACTCCTCCGGAATATGCCGGCGCTTCTGAGGGCGGGTGGGGGGAAAAAGAGAGCACGGTGGGGTCTCAGGCGCCCAGGCCGCCGTCGCCCCCTTGGCAGCAGGCTCGCCCCGCGGTGTGCTCGCTGCCAAGGCTGACGCAGGTCCCGGGCGTTTTAAACCAACAAGAGACGGCCGAGACCCACATTCTAAAAGAAAGGCTGCGACAAAGGTCACGGAAACAGAGACGAAGTTTTTGAGACAAAGACTCCAGCCCGGGAGGGAGCTCAGGAACACCCATCTTGCCCGACAGGGTCTGTCACTTACATGGTGCATTTTGTGCAAAGGCATGGATTACTCGGAGCATTTTACGCCAACGGGAAGGAAGCCACACCCCGATTCGTTAAGCTAATATACCAATTAAGGGATGGATCTTTTTTTCTTTTCTCCTGAACGAATTTGGTGCCATAGCTGGGGGAAAAATGAAAACCATAAAGTAGCCGCTGGGAGCCAATGAGATGGAAGAGGAAATAAAGGATGTACCCGCCAGAAGCATACAGGGCCTGGGGTCACCATCGGACCCTGCAGAGACTAACCCCAGACCTTGCTGCTCTCATGTGATCAAAGACCTTGGGTCAAAGCCAAGAGGCAGAGTCACCGAGGGTCTGGGAGATGCTCCTGGCACCACTGCCCAGATCCTCCGTTTGAGCTTGATTAAGTCCCTTGACTTAAACAGATGTGGTGTGTGCCACAAAGCTTTTCTTTTTTTCCTTAGGAAGGAATGGAATACCCATCCATGCTCACGCTAAGAGGTGCCGCCATAAAGCCACGGGGTGGACCGTCTTGGGGCTGAGGATGCCGCACTGAGCACGGGTCTCAGTGGCCCACAGTAGAGGCCTGCAGGGCTTCAGAGGCAGTGGTGTCCACGCCTCTCCCTTTAGAAGGAGGAAACAGGCCCAGAGGGGCTAACGGAGCCATTCGGGGCCACAGAGTGGCTGCTCAGAAGGCAGCATGCGCTGGAAGGTGCACACGTTCTGATCTGTTAAATTGAAAAGGCAGTCTCCTTATTTGGGGAGACAACTCACACTTTTGTTGTTTTTTTGGCACCCACTCAGACTGTAAGAGGGTGTTCAGAGAGGAGCATCCCTTTCTCGCTGGGGCAGGACAAAGCTGGATTTTTGCCGTGTTACGGGAGCTGGAGCCCCAGAGGGGGCTTCTGGTGCACCCACTTTACCTCACGGATAGGATTTTGGCAATCGTGACCCCCAGCCACTTTGAACCAGCAAACCCTGTCCATGTGACACAATGACAAGGAAAGATAAACCCCGGGGTTGGTCCCGATCAGTCCCAGAGGCCAAGAGTGCAAATGTGGGAGCTGGGAAGAGCATCTTTCAACTGTTCCCCCTCCCTTCAATACTGGTGCAAACTTCCCCAGCCACAGTTAGAGGCTGACAAGGGCCTGGGGTGGGGGGCTCCGTGCTTATCCCAGGTCATGTAAAAATACCTCCTTAAAAAAACAGCCAAGAACCTCTAGAGGTTTGTGAGAATTCAGGCTGCGAACGGAAGACCGCCAATTCGAATGAGAGGTTTGGGGAGAAAAAAAAAAGGCATTTATTATAAAAAGATGATGGCCTTGAGAACACCACAAAAACAACATCTCTCTCATTTTCGTAGTCTGTGCATGAAACAACGAACTAGCCATTGGCTCAGGGACCCTGGTTGGGCAAACCCTTCCATTTCATCATTCAACACAGAACACAAGGGGGTGCCCACCACGAACATCAAATGTACTGCAAAACCTGCCAAGCTACCTGGTTCTTGATGTTGAAATGTTGGCTGAAGTTTGAGATCACCCTCAGGGTAGATTAAGAAGGTAGATCTATAGTAGGTTTGGCAAACTACGGCCCCTGGTCAAATACGGCCCCCTGCTTATTTTTATAAATAAAGTTTTATTGGAACACAGCCAGGTCCATTTGTTTACCTGCTGTCTATGGCTGCTTCGTGCTACAATGGCAGAATTGAGTAGCTGTGACAGAGGCCTGCGGAGCCTAAAACACTTACTATCTGGCCCCTGTCTGGGGGCTGGCCCCTAGTCTATACCACTGATGAACGTACAGTGTTTGCCGATCCCGGTCTATACTGTTGATGAACATACAGTGTTTTACTACTGGGAAAGCCAACTGGCGGCGGCCACCGTACCTCTTTGTTTTTGGATTCTTTCCTAAGCGACTTCTCCAAAACTCGGGCTTCGTATTCGGCTCTGGGATGGTCCTGCGAAAGTCAACAGGGAGCCTAGTTAATTATGAGTTTGAGATCCTCAACATGAGCACACATGGCAAATTCAGTCCATAGATTTGCCTTGAGCAGCCTTTGGGGCCAGTTCCTAGCTGGCGGTTTGTACCATTTCTAATTTAGAACTCTCTGCACACAGTCTATCCAGGATTTTCCCCTTGCTGGGAACCCCAGCCCATTGGGAAGGCCACAGAATCTGGCTCTGTGTCCCGGAGGCAGGTAAGTCTGTTCCAGGCTGCAGCCCGCCCCGCGGCCCACTTTCTCATTGTGAACAGCCAGCTATGAACGGGCCCCCGAGAACGTTCTGTCAGGAGCCGCGGGGGTCAGAAGGGACGGCAGGAAAGCGTCAGCAAGCGTGGGCAGACCAGAGGCGCCAGGCCCCGGGGGAGCCCAGAGCAGGTCAGCGAAGGGCGCTGGAACGGAAGACGGGGTTAAGAGAGACCCGGAGGTGGGGGGAAGCAGAGACCACCCCTGCCCCCCGAGGTAGAAGAGCTGCGGGGAGCTGCGCGGTAGAAACAGACGGATCAGGTGCGCGAGGTCCCTCTCCCGGGGAGACAGGCTATGAAGAGAGAAGAGTGACAAAAATTTCCAAACCTTGACAGCCTCCTTCGGGGAACCAGAAACGTAAAGACAAAAACAAAAAGATTTCATTACTTGTGCTGTTTTTTTAAGAAACAAGGCACGTCTTCTAAAGATAATTTTCTTAAGAACCAGGAGGAAGGTAAGTGGACAGAGGTGGACTAGGACTTGGGAAATGAATCCCGGATCTGCTGAAGACCACTGCCACTTTAGGACGACCGCCAGCCGCTGCTCTGCAGCTCGTGTGTTTTAGGAATTCCCGAGGGGGCGCCGGACTGAAATTTCGACTCAGGGAAGGCCACACAGGCCGGTCGACCGGACACACTCCTTCTGCTCTGGGAGCCAACGCCTGGGGTTCCGACTGTGTGGAGAGGCCGCCCCTTTGCCCCAGGTGGTTAACTCCCCAAAGAGACCCTGGCCAGCCGTGGGGGGCTCACTTTGGATAACTCATTCAGACCCCTTGAGCCCCGTGCCCAATGGCTCTGATCGCCGTCCCCAAATCAGGCACTGGAGCCGTCAGTGTGAAGAGATCATGGGATGGGTCTCCCAGGGGTTGAACTAGGGGACTGGCCGCCATCCCCCAATGTTCCCCCAGCCACAGGGACGTCATGAAAAGGACATCCTAAATCTTCTAAAATAATAGGACGATGACTGCTGTTTGTTCTATTTGCATCTTTCTCATTGAAACAGGAACAAGGAAGGAACCCGCCCAGGCAGACGGCTGACCCAGACCCCGCCGGGTTCCACAGCCTGGCTCCACCCCAGAACAGCCGCATGTCACGGACTGGGTGCATGCGCCTTGGTCTCGCCATTTGCGACAGGGGATAAGGAGACCCCTGTGGAAGAGGGCTGAGCCCAGAGGTGGCTAGCCGGGTGACCGGTTATGGGGCACTTACTGGGCTCTGCTCTAAGTGCGTTTTATCTGTTGACCCATTGAGCTCCCCTCAAACTCGAATGACGACCATTCTTCAGTCTCTACTTGAGAGGTGAGGACACTGATGCACAGAGACCGAAAGCGACTGGCCCCAGCTCACACAGCGAGGGCGGTGCCAAACCAGGATGCCACCCAGGCTGCCGGGACCCAGACGGCCGCTTTGCCATCTCTAAGCCACCGTGCCTCTCCCAGCAGCCTCTAGCCCCCTTGTCTCTCAACAGTATTGTCAGCACAGAGCCCGCGCTCCAGCTTCTCCGCCTGCACTACACACTCGGCTGAAGACTGACCCACCCATCCAGTCTCAGGAGGAAACACGTTGTGTGGGAAATGCAACAGGGATGTTTAAAAAATTGATGGGCGAGATTTTCATATGACAACGAAAATGCATGCGCAGTTTCTCTTTAAAAAAAAAAAAAGCGTGCGGTGTTTTATAAAACTAGGTACTGGTCATCGGGCCACACCTTACAGCTCTGCCCTGCGCCGTGGCTATTTGTGGGGACCGTGTTTCCTTCTCATTCCCGCTCATCCCATGGGAATTCCGGCTGGAGCTGGCAACTCGGGACAGGGCAGCGGCCAGCTTCTCCGGAGGAACCCGGGGAGAGGGGTTCGCCACCATCGCAGTGGCCACTCGCGTGCCCCCTCTCTGGAGCAGAAAGACGCCCAGCATCTGGTGCAGCCTCTCTTGGGGAGGGATCTGCTCCCGCTTCTCAGCCGCGCCCCACTGCAGGCGGGGAGCTGGCTCTGAGGAGCGCGGGTTTGGCACCAGGGCAAAGGCTCAGAGCTGCCTTTGGGGACTCAGCCTCGTGGGCGGCGGCGGTCCCCTCCCCAGACCCACCGGCCTCCCCCAGACACGATGAGGTCAGCGCGGTGAGCCCTGGCATGCGTCCCCGACTGCGCTGGTGGGTGGCGCGTCCATGTGAGCATCGAGATCAAAAACACTCCAGCAGACATCAAACGGTCGCCCCAGCAACCGAGGGTGATTCAGGCACCAGGGAGATGAGGGGAGAAGCGGGCGGGGGCACAGCCTCGCCCGGGCTTTACGACCTCCGGCTTCCATGTGAGTCCCCAGGAGGTAACGGGGCGGGGGCAGGGGGACACGGGGGAGGGCGTGGGGGGCGCGGCGCCAAACCCACTCACCTCCTCCTCCTCGAAGCCAGTGAGGTCCCAGCGGTAATTGAGCCGCATCTGTTTCCGCTTCCAATGTTCCATGAAGGTGGCGGCTGCAGGCAGGGACGAAAACCAGAAAGTCAGGGACGCCCCCGAAACATTCGATGACATAAAAGTGTTCTCCTCTTCTGTGCCACTTGGTGAGCGAGGGTGACGACGTGCTGGACCCAGAACTTCATGTGAACTAACCCGTTCAGCCCTCCCACCGACCCTGCGAGGCAGGGATGATCACCTTCCCATTTTACAGACGGAGAAACTGAGGCATGGGAAATCAAGTCCTGCCCAAGCCAGCCAGTGAGGAGCCGGGCAGGCTGGTCCCAGGGCCTGCGCTCTTACCCATCCTGCTCCATCGATCTTGGGGACCCCAGGTTAACAGGTGGGGGTCCTGAGGTCAGAAAGGGTGAGGGGTGGGCCGAGGCCACTCACTCCAGCTTCAAACCCACACAGGTGCTGAGCTGCACTCTTAGCCACTACATCCTGCTTCGTATTCCCAACACACTTAAGATAATTCAAACGCCACCTCCTCCAGGAAGCCTCTGACCATTCTCCTCAGTGTCAGAAAGAAACTAACTCCTCTTGGGACCTCTCCTGCTCACAGTGTCCACGCTGTTCCACTTTTGATCCCTGTTCCGTGTCGAGTGGCCCTTGTTGTGTGTGGGGCAGGGGTGGGGACTCGCTCATCTGGATTCCAGCACACAGCCCGGTGCCTGGCACAGACAGGTGCTCACTGAATGAATGAATGGCTTTTATGAGCACACGACTTGCAAAGGGAGATGCAACTGGGTGAATCATTTATCATTAATGCTTCCCCCCATACAGAACAATCAGCAGAGGCCGAGGGTTGGAGTAACCACCAGAGTGGTCAGACAGTTATCCAGAGCCCAGGATCCTTGAGCTGTTGTACCAGGCACTGAAGAGCCATCACCTAAAGTATTAATCTGATTTAAACCTCACAGTAATCCTAGGGGGGAGGTGCTAGTCTTTCCTCAATTTTACGGAGGAGAAACCGAGGCTCGGAGGAATTAAATGGCTTGTCTGATAAGTGGTGGCGTCAAGACGGAAATAAAATGAGACGTGTAACTGTGAAACTTGAGTGCAAATTCACCAACCTGGTCCTCCGCTGGGAAAGAAGGCAGCTCTGGAATTGGTTAGAAGTGGGTCTGACTCTGACTCATCTCCCGGCGCAGAGAGCTTTGGTCTACACAGAACGTGCCCCCCTAAAGTGAGGTGAAAACAGGGCCTCCGAGTTTGCATGGGTTTGTGCATAATGGGTAACTCTTTAAGTATCAGATGTCGTGCCAGCCAGGCCCAGCCAGGAAACAGGAACCTCTCCAGGTCTTTCAAACTGGGGTAATTTAATCCTGGGAATTGGAAGAGCTGAGAAGACAAGCAAGGGATGGTGAGACCACCCAGAGATTAGCAACAGCAGGAGGCTGCTGCCAATTTAGGGGTGATGGGACAATGGGGGGTGGTGTTACCAGAGCCAGAAACTGGGGCTGCCCAGAGGAAGCCAGGATCGTGGAGGGAGGCCTTTCCGGTGGAAGTGAGAGCCAGGGAGAAGACAAAGCATCCACCAGGGATGCCCCAGGAAGCACAGGGAGACGGGGAGAAATACCCTGGCTTCGCCCTTCCTCCGCCGGCTGATCTCCCATCAGGGCTTCCCATTGGCTGAACCTACCAGGAAATGGGAGAGCAAAGGAGCCTGGGAAATGTAGTTCCCTGTGATACAACTATGTACTCAGCAGACATACGAGCCCATCGTGGCAAGGACTCCAGGAGGAGACGGGCTCTTGCCGTGTGGTCTGGGCAGGCCCGCCTGTGGCCGAGGCACCTCCCGAGAAGGAAGATGTGAGATGTCTCCTTCTGGCTCTTTTCCTCCGTCCTCCTCTGCCTCCTTTCAGACCTCGGGCCAAGTGAGAGCAGACCCATGCGGGAGCGCTGGCTCCAGGCACACCCGAGGATTTGGCCTGTTTACCTCCCTTGTCCTGGCTGCCCCATTCCCAGGCTCCCCCAGCCTCACCTCCACTCCCTGGACCTCCTCCTCCCTCCACTCACCAGCCCGAAGTGTGGGAACAGCAGGTACCGGGTGAGGACCACCACGTACCACGTGCTGTGCTAGGAACTCACTGACGTCAGCTAACCTGATCCTGGCCACAACGCCGGGCGTAGGAGTGATTTCCATTCACCAATTTACAAACAAGAACAGAGCCTCAGAGGGTCAAATGCTCTGCCCAGGGTCAGCTAACAGCAGGAGTGGGATCTGAACCTCATTCTATTTGGCCCCAGAGTCCATAGTTAACCACCGTGCTTGACTGACCTCTGCATAGACTCTCGAAGGGAATAATAATCATAGTCATAATAAGTAGTCTGATTATTAAAGCAAAACTTGTATTGCCATTTTACGGATGAGGAAATGGAGGCACAGAGAGGTTAAGTAATTTGCCCAAGGTCACACAGCTAGGCAGCTGGTATTTGAAGCCAGGCATTCTTGCTTAGATTTTGTACTGTTAAATGTCTTAAGACACAAGGGCCTTCTCCCAGAGAGATTTGTGGGTTGACCAGGACTAAGACTGAACCCTCGTGGCCGGGAGTAGAGACAGCATATAGACAACGCTTATTTGGCTCATTTATGTTTAAGAAATAAAGACATTTTATATAAAATTATGAATTTCCTGCTGATGCTTTAAAAACTGGAAGCCTTGGCACCAGAAGGCTGGAGCTGAGGAGTGACCATCCCTTTGTCAAACAAAGTTTAGGCATGCCTTCTCCACTTGGCCACAGACCCCACCACGCTCTATTGCCTGGACTGTGGCACTGAGTTTGCCATGCCTGCTTTGGAGCAAAGGGGTAGAGTTGTAGAGTTCAGGCTTGGCCAGCAGGAGGGGAGATGTGAAGGCTCATGCTGAGCCCAGAGGGCAGTCCCGAGCTCTCAGCTCAAAGCTGGGCATCATGAAAAACCACTTTCTGGCCTGGGCAAAGGCGGGAAGAAAACCGAGTGTCCGTCCTTCCCAACTGTGCCCCTGCAGTCTTCCCTCCTGACACCAACTGTGCAGACAGCAGTGGGGCCTGCGGGGTTCCCACCCCTGCCCTTTGAGGCTCCTGTAATGGTTCTCCTTGCCAACGTGCCAACTCCATCACACAGATGTCATGCAACATCTGGCTGGAGTCAGGCGTGGGGCGCGGTGCCTTTGCACGCCCATCTCATCTCCTTTCATCCCACCCCTGAGCGCTCGACACAGGGATAACACTCCATTGTACAGACAGGTAAACTGAGGCGCTGGTTAATAAACGGCAGAAACCTGGATCCAGGACTTCTGACGCCAAGATCGGCCGGGGTCAGGGGTGGTGGCTTCCCACCCACACGAGGACAAGCCGTGTGCTGAACCTGGTCAAAGTACAAAAGAAATGAAGAAACGGCCTTGACCTCAGCAGCCACAAAAGGGGGCCAAAGAGACAAGACCCTGCCCCCCAAATCCAGGGCCCAGAGAGCAGCACAGCACAAAACACAGGCAGCAAAGAGGGATCCTGGCCAGGGCGGAAGCAGGCGGCTGAGCGGAAGCCTTCCTTCTTCAAACATTTGTTCTCATGACGCTTGTGAGACAAACACATTCTTGCAGAGGAGCCCAGAGGCGGCAGATGAAGGAAGGACGCTGGATCCACCCCGGATGGAATCCAGGTGTGAGCCTGGGAGCGTGAGCACCCTGCCTCTGCCAGCCTCCGTCCCCACGTCTGTACAGTGGGCTCGATAACAGCACCGTCTGTGGGTCTCCACGAGTCGATCCGCACCAGCGCTCGGGGCGGGACCCGCCCATGGCGAGGGTGTGACAGAGGAGCGCTCTTTCCACCTGGCTCACCTGGAAGGGTCTCCACCACGTCTCGTTAAGAGGCTGATCATAGAATAAAAGGCCGCATAGGGCATGGTTCCGTTTAGACGAAACATCCAGCATATTTACACGTAAATCCATGGAGACAGAAAGCAGACTGGTGGCCGCCAGGGTTTGGGCAGACAGGGAGCATGGGGCTGACCGCTTACGGAGACGGGGTTTCCTTTTGGGGTGATGAAAGTGTTTTGGAACCAAAGAGTGGTGATGGTTGCACAACATAGTGAACGCACTAACTGCCACTGAATTGTGCACTTGAAACGGTTACATTTACTTTATGCGAATTTCACCTCAATTAAACAAAAAAGCGAATCACAGAACTATGGGTATAGACTCCCCTGTGTGTTCACCTGCTGTGTACAGAGAACACCGATGGGAAGGACACACGATGTGGTTCTCTGTGGGGTGGGGGCAATCTGTCCATTTTCCTCCAGGGTGTCTCCGTGTGGGCCTGGGATCCGCTGTATCAGACTCCCCCAGGAGCATGTTAAAACACAGATTCCTGGGCACACAGAATCTCCATCTGAACAAGCTCTGTGGGTCGCGCCTGTCTACACAGGCTTCTAGAAGCACTGATCTATCCGTCGTCTGTCTTTCTTTCCTTCCATCCATCTCTCTGTCCCTCAGATTAGCGGCTGTCCATCACCCCATGCTCTCCTCCCAGGTGGCCTCCACCCCTCCTCCCTCGGCCCTGTCTTGACTCGACCTGTCCAAATTGTCTTCGCGCCTAAGTCTAACGCCAATCTCCCTCATTCTGGATGCCTCCTCGGCTGGCTGCTGAATCCCCTTTCCGAGCTCTCTCTCCCCCGAAATTTTGTTGCTGCAACGACGGCATGATCTTGGATGTGCATTAGATGCTCTTGGTTCCGCCTTCCAACTGTCTTTTGTGCCAGTTGGAGCCTCGCAGCCTCTCAGACCTGATGTCAGCATCTCAGCGGCCACAGCGGTCCGGCTCTGAGGATGCTGGGGTGCTCCTGCAGCTGCGCAGAGAACGGCCCCGTCTCCCTGGTGAGGTCCAAGCTCCCTATGGGCTGGAGTCTTGTCTCCCAGACCTCTGTCACCCACTCCTGAGCCCGTGGGCCCTGGGGGCTCAACCACTCAAACTCCGTCAGAGCAGGGCCTGCGTCCTCCTTAAAATTCGACCCCGAGAGCAGAGACCAGCTTCATGAACCTGGGGCTCCCAACACAGTCAAATGGTCGCTCAACGCACACTCCATTTTCTCCAAGTGGGGATGGGAGCTGCGGGAGCAGAAGAACGCCGATCCTGCCTGTCGGCACGCGGTGGAGACGGGGTTCAGGCACAGATGCCTCCAGCCCTCCCTTCCTCGCTGACTCACCTGGCACCCTCCTCATTTGTCCTCTGAACAAGCTCTAGCTCACGAACCCACCACGGCCTTTCAATTCCAGCAGAGAAGCACCGTACAGCTCTCCCTACACCCCCCCAGCTTGGGGTGACCTGCCAGCTCCGTTCAGAGTCTCGGGGCCCCCGGGGGGCGGTTTCCATCGCACCTCTGCCATTGCACTGAGGTTGCGACCATCTTTCACCAGTTTTTTGCAGCCAGGCTCAAATCGAATAACCGCCTTTGTTCTGCACGGAACTGACAAACAGTTAAAACCCCATTATTATGCCATAATTTCAGAAAATTGATCCCGGGGCGAAGACCTAAATGGGGCTCCAAGTTGCTTCGTGTGACACCTTACTTGAGGCTTTGAAAAGTTATACATCGCAGGCAGGGGTGAGCTGGCATCTCCAGGACCCGCGTGTCAGCCCCTGGGCCGGCGGGACCCCACGGAGGAGTGGACGCAAAGTTAAAGCCGCGGGGCGGGAGGAGAGTGCTCCGGTGGTGATACAGCCCTGCTCCCGGCAGTAACAGGTTCGGGTCGCCCCCTGTCATTGTGGGAGCAGAAATGTTAACAGCGGGAGGACAGAAGAAGAAAAGACACAAGACACAGCGGGAGGAGAAACAGCAGAGGGAAAATGATCCCTTAGAGGGTAACGAGCAAATAATTGAACAAGGGATTAAAAAACCAACAATGGCAGATCTCTGCTAATTACGCCTGACAGCAGCGTGAAAGGGCCTGGGGACAGGGGCACTGGCTCCCTCCCTCCCTCCCCCTGCGGGCAGGGGCGGGGGCCAACACTCCTTCTCAGGCCCGGCAGGATGGATAATCAGCTCCTTTTGCCCAAAGTAAGTGCTCCACGGGAGTGGTTTGGCTTTTTTGTTATTTTTCCCCCCAAACGGGAGTGTGTAGACTGAACTTGCACTTGACAGACGGGCACATTTGCCGTCTCCCACGGTGGGCGTGGAGCTGGAGGAGGAGGTGGGGGGCAAACGTCGGAAACACAGATTTGCCCCTTTCCCCACGTCTCGGGGGACGGAACCATCTGGTCTTCTCCCAGGGGAGGGGCTGCTGTAGGGCTGGCCACCACCTCTGAGGGTGTGAAGGGGCCCCCGCTCTGCACACAGTAGGTGCCCAGTGAAGAAGTGTGACATGAGCATCCGGCTTCACTGCAGGGGGTGGAGGGGATTTAATGAATCTAATCACATCCTGTGGGACTGGCCAGCTGAGCAGCATTTCTGCCTCTGAGTCCCCCACAACCCGCTCCCGGTAAATCTCTGCTCCCCCAGGAGGGCTCAGAATGGGGCCTGGACGATGTTTGGCTGGAGAGGTGTGACCAGGGCACTAGCTCAGACCTCGGAGGCCTGCGGGCCAGGGCGTGGATCTGTTGTGTCTGTTGCGAATCTGTGAGCTGTGTGATCTTGGGCAAGTCACCGAACCTCTCTGTGCTGTTGTGTCCTCATCAGAGAATAACAACAGAGCCTCCCTCCGGGGCTGTTGTGGGATCAGAGACAACCTGTGCCAAGCTCTCAGCCAGGGCCCGCACACAGTAGGTCCTCAGGGCAGGCTCTGAAGGGGAGGGAGGCATATTTGTCTGGGCCTGAGGGGGCAGCTTCCAGGTGAGAGAATAAATTTGGGGTAATCCGATCAGGAGTAAGCAAGGCAGGTGTTAAGTGAGGATGTCACCTAGAGCCGGTTAACATGCAGGCAGAGGGAGAGACATGGGTCTTCAAGAATGTGGGGCTGGGGACTCAGAATGCGGGGGTCAAGTCTTGCCTCTGCCTCTCATTAGCTGGTGCAAGCCTGGGAAAGCGGCCTCAATTTGTTCATCTGCCAAATGGGGTGACACGACTATTTACCTCCTCGGGTCACTGGGGGAATTAACGAGTCACCACACGTAAGGTGCAGACAACAGTGCCCGGCACTCGGCAGGGCCAGCTAACTGAGCTCGCCTTCTTTTCTGGAGGAGATGAAGTGACATCGTTGACAGAGGCCTCCAAGCACCAGGTGAGAGGCTGGGTCTGAGCTCCAGTCTCCTAGGGTCCAGGCTGTTTTCACATTTTCAAAAAGCACGTGCTCTGAACCCACGTAACAGCCAGCACACGTGACAACCAGCTCCAGGCACAGCCCCAGGAACGTCACAAGCAGTCACTCTTTCCATGTTCCCTCGGACCCTCTGAGGGGGGTTGTATTACTATGTCCTTTTTATAAACGGGGACCCGAGGCCCAGAGAGTAGAAGCAACTTGCCTGAGGTCACACAGCTGGGGTGACAGAGCTGGGATTTGAACCCGAGTCTGGCCCGGACAGGGGCATTAACCGCCTGACTGTGTCTAACCACCCGCTGCACGGCCAGCCCCACTGAGTTACTGAATTGGACGGAACCGTCAAGCCGGCAGCCCGTGCAAGCTGAGCTCCCCTGTGGGAGCTGCGGGTGGACCTTCCCAACTGGGGCAGGGGAGCCAGGAGGCTGGGCGCCCAGCCAGGAGGTGTTCCAGCCTCAGCTTGCAGCTTCCAGGGCCCAGATCAGAGAGGGGAGGGAGGGAGGGAGGAGCTGACCAGTGCTGAGGTCTTGGGGAGGGCCAGGGAGGCTGGGAATGAGGAGCAGGGGCGGTGGGGGCGCTCAAGGGGATGGTTCCCGGTGGACGCAGGGTCCAGAGAGGCAGCGGCGGGCAGCGGAGGGAGAACAGGCTCAGAGAGATGTGGGCTCAGTGCCCGGCCCTGCCAGAGGAGCCCCACCTTCCTCCTCTGTGAAATGGGGACAAAGCGTCAGCTGTGGGGACGCAGTGGGATGAAGGTCAAGGGGCATCCGGCCCAATGTCGGGCACATACACACCAGCTTAGTGACTGACGGCTACTGACCCTAAATTTATAGCAAGACTGACCCCCAAATTAATAACCAGAGCTGCGGTGTGGCCCTGGGAATCGTCTCAGAAGCCACCTTGGACCAGGCATGGACATCACCTCCGCATGCTCTGCGCTAGCCCCAGCGAGGAGTCCTCCAACTTCACCCTGAATGCCTCCTGGAACAGGGCATTCGCCACCTCCCTGGCCAGCCCAGCCCAGCGGTGCAGGGGGCTCACGGTGGAAATCTCCCCCTTATCTGAGCTGCTAACCTGCCTCTTACTTTCTGCCTCGTCGGGAAAACCACACGCACGCCTCTGCCCATGGAGAGAAGGGACGGCGTTTATCACCAGGCTATGCTTATTTCTGCACGTGTCTGTCTCCAACTCTGCCCAGAATTCCCAGAACACAAGACCTGCCCCCTCGCTCTGCTCTGCCCAGGCCTCGAACGGCGGAGGCTAGCACAGTCCACGGCTGACCGTCTGCCACGTGTCTCAAGGCGGCTCCCACGTGTCTGTCTTTGCTGAGATGAGGGCGCCCACGCCAGGTCACAGGGACCGGTGACGTCCGCCAGGAAACCCCTCTCCTCGCGTTCCCAGGGGTTCTCGCTTGTGAAAAGGGGGCTGTGGGCTCCAGCTGAGGTTCCAGACCTTCTCAGCCCGTCTTCCCCAATCATGGAAGCCCAAACCGTAAAAATGGTAAAGGGCCTGACATCAGCTTAAATCAGGGTCGGGACTAGGGGAAGGCAAGCAGGGCATGTACGGTGCAGGATGTAATGACACTCTCGAGGTCTGGCAAGTGTGGATGGGCCCCCGACACTGAGCACCCGGACACCTCCCTCGCCGCACCTCGTCCTGGCTTACCCCTCGTGTCTGACAGGGAACCCAGCAGCAGCCTGTGGGACCCAGTTTGAGAACTAGAGGGAGACCATCGGTTTTTAAACTTTCAGGCCCAGACCCGCTGCTCAGGCAAGTGGGACAGACAAGCCCAGAGCCGCCACATGGGAAGCAGGGCCGGGCTGAGTCTCCCGCAAGAGTGGCGTGGCCTGTGTCCACTCCAGGGCTGACTGCAGAGGAGGAGAAGGCCTGGGTGGGGGAGGCTCGTCCCGCGGGTGTGGCAGCCGCACCTGACCTGTCCTGCAGGGGTTCCCGCAGGCGACAGGGAGGCACGAGGGGGTGGCGCGCTGGTGCTCCTAAGAAGGAACTCGCAGTGGCCAGGATCCAACAGAACTTTTCGGCTCCCCAGGGAGCCGCACCTGGCGCCCCTCGTGGAAGACCTTTCATTACCGAGCGCTCTAAGCTGACAATACGGTAATTACAGCCGGAGACGGCTCATTTCTCCAGCGGCTCCCGGGCCTCTGGCTCGCTTCCCCAGGGAACCGTCTCCCACAGGGCGGGCGGCGCCTGTAACCCGAGGAGAAAATAAACCGCCAGGTGCTTCTTGGCAGAGAGCGAGGCCGCGTCCCTGCAAATTACTGCGCGTTTGGAGAGGCTCGCAGAAGAGGACGTGCTGGAGGCTGGCTTCAGAGCAGGACGCCGGCCAGGGGACCTCAGGCTCCTCCTCCTGCTGGGGACAGGCAGGGCACCGGGAGGCCGAGATTCGCAGTCTGTATTCCCGGAGCCCTTCCAAGCCTTCTGTTCACGGGTGGGGCGCGGGGGCCGTCATTTATACCACGTGCGCTGCGTGGAACCCGCTGGGCCAAGCCCGCCGGGGTCTCCTTGACTCGCAGGAGTGGCGGGCGTGAGAGTGGAAACACTGGAGCCCTCTGGAATTATCAGTGTCCCTTCTCCATCGGAGGCCCTTCGTTTGGAGAAGCAGCTACCAGGAGTCTAGGCGGCCGGCCGGGTCCCTCTCAGAGCTTCAGGCAGGGAAAGTGGGTTCAGATGGGACAAAATCGGGGAGTCCCGGGCCAGGGAGGGAGGCCGTGACGAGGGCTCCTAAGTGCTCCTCCTGCACCTCTCACTTCCAGCGTTCGGCACCCTGTGTGCCCTCGGGTACCCCGGCTTCTCGCCATCGGCTCCGAGAAACGCAGTTGGCTAAGCATCATCGGGGAGCTCATATGGGTCTCCAGTGAGAGCCCTGGCCACTGTCCCTGGCCGGAGCTGGCTCAGCCCTCCCTTCACCACTTCCCAAGCTGCCTCTTAAGTTGCCGTCTCTGACTCAAGTGTAAGATGAGGAAACATCTTAGACACAGCAGGCCGACCACACCGGCTTCTGATTCCTCCCAGCGAGGACAAGAAGTTCTTTCCAGTGGGCCCTTGCTGGCCTCTCCAGATCCTCCTGCACCCCTTCCCACCTGTTCCCTGCTCCTGGCAGCCTCCTTCAACAGGCCCTGCATCCCCACCACAGGGCCTTTGCACATGTCGCTCCCTCTGCAATCCTAGAGTATAAACTTCTCAGGGCAGCAGACACATTGGTTTTTGCTTCCTTTGGTTTTCCCTATGCCCAGCACGGGCACTTAGTACATACTGGTTGATAGGGTCCCCCACATGCCAGGCGCTGGGGGGGCACTTCTGTGCACACCATCTTATTTAGTTCTCATGGCTCCCCAGAGTGGTCGGCAGCGTGGCCAGTGGTTTGTGATAACAATGGCAGGACCATTTACTGAGAGTCAGCTATGTACGTGCTCAGCACTGGCTGAGAGTTTGCAGCCGTTGTCTCTCATCCTTATTTCACCATCATCTTACAGACGAGGAAGCCGAGGTTTTGAGTGATGAGGTGGTGAACTGGCAGAGCTGACTCTGAGTCCCAAGGGGGTGTACCAACGCACGCTGAGTGACACAGGACGACCTGGGTGGCACTGAACCATCTTCCAGCTCCTCGGGTGCTCTGTGCCACACGGTCACATTTGCTCACTGGTCACCCTCTGGACCACCAGTAGGTGTTGGCCTGGCAGCCAGACAGGCCCAGGGACCCCGGATGAGGGGACAGAGCTGGCTGGTGGCCCGTGTGGAAGCTGCTTGTGTGAGAACCAGGTCCCCCCAGCCGAGCAGGCAGAGGTGGGGGCTGCTGCACTGTGCCCAGGGCACGAGGCCTCGGTGCAGGAGACACGGACACCAAGCCCCTCCCTAGATTTGAGTGGGGGAGGGTGCTTGTCGGCACAACTCACACCCTCGCCAGGACCAGTCCCCGGAGCTGGCCGCCATTCCCCGTTTCCAGCATGTGTAGAAATGTGATGGAGCGGCGATTGGACGCCAGAGGAACCGGCCCCGCTCTCCATGCTGGAGCGGGAGCCGAGAGGACAGGTTCCCCTCGCGGACCTCCCCTCCTTGGCTTCTCAGCAGCTCTGCACACTCGCCTCCAAATCACACACGGGGGCCAAACCCGAGCCCCCGCTCTAGGAAGTCCAGGCCAAGTGGGACGATAACCTCAGGCTCCTGCCTGGTGCCTGTCGCTTCCTGGGGCTAGCTGAGCGATACTCAAACACCATCAGAGAAAATACTGGGTTCTGAACAGAACCTCTCGGGCAGGGGAGGGGGCTGCAGGCTGTGCAGGGATGGGGCTCAGGTCCGGAGAGGATTCAGGCAATGTGCGTGCGGCCCTGGAGCCCACGGCCCGGGCATCAGCTCCGCTCTGCCTCCGCTGTCCCTTCTTTCCGAGGACAAACCTCCCCGGGGCTTCTAGCCTCCTCCGAGCAGCTGATGCTGGGAATCAAAGGGCCCTGACGTCAAGGATTCTGAGATTCTGAGGTGTCCTTTCTAAATAGAAGGTTCTGGCACGTCTTTGACAACCCATTCCATCCAGTAACAGTGCACTTGTACAGAACTTTCTACTTGATCGGATTCTTGGGGATCTAAACCACAGTGATGTTTAGAGCCGCACTCCTGGCTGGCCAGGGCACCTCTGTCCCCATCTGAGAAAGAAACGGCTTCTTGGTCCACCACTGCCTCTGTCTGGGTCCCACGCGCACGGGGCCTACGCCCAGCATGCAGAGCCCAGGGCTGCCCTTCAGCAGGGGCTACGTGAGGCTCCAGGAGGCACCAGCACTGCCCCCTCCATTTCTACAGCAGGTCCCTCTGCACAAATGCCCAGCACCCCTGCCCCACGTCTCCAGAACTCAGCTCAAGGGGCTCAGGCCTCTTCCAGGATGTCCCTCCTGACATCCCTCCCCCTGGGTTCCTGACCCTTTGCTCTGTGCCCTCTCTGTGCCCACCTCCATCTCCTGTAGATGGGAGCCCCCAGAGGCAAAGACTGGGCTTTGGTGCCCAGGCGATGGCTCAGCACACGGTGCCCGAATCCTGAATCCCCCTCCGGCAGAGGGTGTACCACGGGACCGTGGGGGAGGCAACATCCCTGGTTGCTAATCCAGAAATGTCCGCAGAAATGCATGCAGCCACCACTTACCAGCCTCCCCCACCCCCGAGCCTGAGTCAGGTACCAGGTGGGACTGGCGTCAGGGAAGCCTCCTGGAGGAGGAGCCATCTGCCTTGGACGCGGCGTGGGAGTGGAGCCCACTGGTTAAGGGCCCAGGTTCTGGAATCCTACGTTCAATCCTTGCCTTGGCCACTCAAGAGCCGAGTGACTGAGCAACTCACATCAACTCTCTGGGCCTTGGCTTCCTTACCTGTAAAATGGGCACTCGAAGCCTGCGGGGGCTGTGAGGATCTACCGAGAGACGGGGCCCAGGGCCCGGCCCAGGTCAGCTCTCCCAGCACCATCAGGGAAGAATGCAGAGCCCGAGGCCCTCCCCATTCCAAAGCAGCCGCCCTTGCTGAGCCACAAACCCTGGCCCCGGGAAAGAGGTCCCGTTTCCAGGAGCAAAGCCCCCTCCTAGCTTTTCACCAGGCTCCTGGCTGGGTCAGAATAACCTGTCTGCGTGTGTGACGGCACAGACCCTGGTAACCTGCAGACAGAACGGGGATTATCTCCACCGCCCTCCCTCCTATGTTCACTTCTGACAAACGCTGCCTGTGGATAATCTCAGGAAGAAAGAAATGCAGGAACCCACCCAGAGTCGCCTCTGCCCCAAAGACGCGGGGTGGTGGGCGCTCTGCTTACCCCAGAGGGCCATGAAGACGGAGAAGAAGACGGTGGCCGGGTTGTCGAAGAGGTGGCTGGCCCGGGCCGTGGCACAGGCCGAGCTCATCTTCCAGTAGCTGCAGGTCCTGTCGCACAGCGGGCACATGGTGATGTTGTGTCTCCGGTCACACATCTCCATGCTGCAAGAGAGGGGGCAGCCTGAGGGGCCCGCGGCCAGGACGCACGGGGCCTCTGCCGGCCCCTGAGGACCGGACACCTCCTGGGAGCCACGCTGGGGTGGCAGAAAGTGCTGGGGGGTGGCGAGGCCCCTTGGTCCCCGCCAGGTAGACACCGGTACGGCACGCCAGCCAGTTTCAGCCAGTGCCCGCATCCCTCCTCTCCACCCAGGGCGGGCTGCTGAGATGAGTGACAAGTGCTGTCACACAGGACCCTCTGCTCAGAAGGGCCCCACGTTCGGTTTCATGCTCTGCTGTCACTGCTTTAAAATTCTTGATTTTTGAACAGGGCTCCTGCATTTTCATCTTGCGCGGGGCCTGCAACTTCTGTAGCCGGCTCCAGTGTGGACCCGTCCAGACTTGTGTGTGGCCAGAGAGGGGCAGGCGAGTGTTCACCTCTGGGGGACCCTGCCTGTACTGCAGCCACCTCTCGGAGAAGCCAAGTGTCCCCGGCCAGCCTCCCTCTAAAAACCAAGCCCCGTGAGGGCCTGTGCTAATGGTGAACGCTCTCCAGGTCTGTCCATTACAAGATCCCTGGAAACTGAGAGGATAGGGTGATGCCACAAGGACGCCAGGCCCTTCCGTGTGCAGGCCTCAATCCATGCTGGTGGGGATGCGTGGGGCAGCTGGCCCTGGTATAGTCTGGGTGTCAGGCGCCCGGGGCACTCTGATGCAGAAGAAGGCGGGAAACGGCGCCCCGACATCTCCTCTCAAGGAGACCAGCGGCTGGGCTGGAAGGAACATGTGCCCAAGCTCCCTGGGGGGTCTATCTCCTGCCCTCCCTGAGCCTCCTCTGTTCTGAGGGCCTCTCCTGGGGGCCAGAACGGGCCAGGACATCCCACGTGGGCATGACTGAGCCCCTCTCAGGGAACCACGGATAGAGGACCCCCCACTGTCAGTCAGTGGCCCGAGGCTTGGGGCCTGGAGCCCTGAGGGTGGGCAGGGCCAGGGCCCTGCATCTTTGCCTGCCTGTGGGCGCCACGGCTGCCCCAGCCTGCTGCCCGCCAGCACAAACAACGCAGGCCAGACAAAAAGCCTTTTTCTGCCGGTGTGAAACTCTCCGCCTCTCTCTGCACCACCTTCAGCCAAAATAAAGACAAGGAACGGGAAGCCCTGTTCTTTGTAGCGATGGGAGGTGCGGGGGCGGCACCAGGCAGGGGGTGGGGACCTCGGACTCCAAGGGGACACACACCTCCTGCTTCCTCCAAGGCACCAATGGGCAGAGGCCGGCCGGACGGGCCTCTAGAGTCCCCAGGAAATGCTGTTTGCACCTCTGGACGCCGGCCTGGCCTGGGCCTGGGCAGAGCCTCCTGGCCGAGGCCCTGCTCTGCTTCCCCTCCAGGGGAGGGAGGGAGGAGGATGGAGATGCCCTGGGCTGCCCCTCAAACTCCACTCCACACGTCTCTCCCTGTGTGTCTCCGACCATGTCTCTCCCCATGTCTCTCCGGGCTTTCTGGCTTCCTTTGATCCTGGCCACAGCCAAACCCAAGCACAGTGACCTCAGGTCACATCAGCAAACAAAGGGACAAGCTTTCCCCTGCCTGTGCCCAAAATAACGTGGAGGGGATGTGAGCCAGATTCCTTTAAGGTTTTGATTCGGGGTGGGTGGAATATTTTAGGCGTTATTCATGTATCAAAACATCATTTACACAAAAATTGACCAGATATGGCCTCTCTGGCTGCTGAGTCGTAAAGAGTGGGTCTCTTGGCCAGGTAGAGACTCATTGGCTCTTTACTGACCAGAACTACGGATGGATTTTCCAAGCCGTAGCTCTGCTTCAGAGATCCTGGGCTGTGTCATAAGACCTATAACTGAACTGATGTCTTAGGACTTCTCCCGGGAGACTGCAGCTCCTGGAAGGCAGGGCCGGCGGCAGCCACCTTTCTAAACACCATTTGGCCCATCGGCACGGTGTCCCTGACAGAGGTTGGGGCCTGAGGTCCTGAACACATCACACAGTTATCTTTGGGTGAGTATTAGCAAGTCTAAGAAACAACTAGAAAAGACCGGAGACTTCTATGCACGCCGAGGACGGTGTTCTCTGAGCTCCTAAACTCGACTCACGTTCTGGCTGCCATTTTGGGAGAACCACACCCCTGCACGAGGCTGGGTGGTCTCTGGGGTCTCTGCTTTCTTCCAAGGGCTCCCCATGCCCCACATAACCTTTGGGGACCAGCAGAAGGAATGTCAGCTCTGCGTTCAAAGACTTGGCTCTGTTGCACCATGCCATCCTTTGTTACGGTGCCGTTCCTGCAAAATCTCCAGAGCCCTGGGGACAGGGGATGATGCCCCCAGAAACAGACCCTGCAGGCTGAGTCAGCTGCACGGAGGCCTCTGGACGGTCATTTGTCTCACTGCCCAACCTCACAAGGAAGTAGTGAATTTTCTTGTCACTTAATGACTAAAATCTAAAAAAGGAAAAAAAAAACTTCAAAGAATGAAAAGGAGTTGGATATTTATTTTATGTCTTCCTCTTGACTATAAAACCTCTCCTAGGGTGTTCGTGCCTGAAAAGGATGCCCTGGCCGTTAGACGGCTAATAAACCCTTCGCACCGGGCGTCTCTCGATCCCACTGTGTGGGCCTGGCGTGTGATTTCCTGGGGGGCCAAGCGGGTGTACCGGAATTAGGGTGAGAGGCCCGAGACCCAAGGTGTTCTGTAGCTGCAGTGAGAGGAATGTGGCTCCTTCATCAGAAGAGGGCGTGTCGGGCGCCGCCCACCTACCTGGGGATGTTCTCATCCACGGTGGCGCAGCCGTAAAGGAAGACGATGATCCCGACCACGGAGGCGGGGATGAGCATCTGCGTGTACACGCCCAGCCAGGCGAAGTACAGGCCAATCTTCTCCCCAAAATACTTCCTGCAAGGCAGGGCAGAGGCAGACGGGGACAAGCTTACTCTCATTCCACACCAGCGCGGAAACACACGTCACGTCCCTCCCCAGCAAGGAACGGCTCAAATCCGGGCCCTGGTTCTGTTGACCGAGACGTACAGAGTGGGTGGGGCTCTGCCACGCCATCAGCTTTGGGGTGCCCTCTGCTTCGTCGACGCCCACCCCCTTCTCCCCTGTGCCCTGGGAAGGTGGGCGCCACGGACCGCCCCGGGAGGCTGTCTGCTCCCTTCCAAGTCCTGTTCACAGTAAGGAACCCATGAACTCCGGCCTGGAGGCGCCCAGAGGACCCACTGCTCCAACATTCAGCGTCTTTGGCACCTCGACGGACTTAACTAAATCTTCACGGGCTGAACTCCAGTCTCCAGGTCCCCACAGGACACACATTGCCTATCTGTCCGCCCCTCCCTGCCCCGGGACAGAGGGACTCTTGGGAGAGGACAAATGGCCAGAGGGGCAACTCTTAGAAATTCCAAGGCAGCTCTTTTTTTCCTCTCAAGGTGGCAACGCAAGAAACGCCACCTAGTCGCCGGCTGGGTCAAGCTGGGCTGCGGATTGAGGAGGAGAGATGGTGACTACGAGGGAAAGAAGCCCATCCTCCAGGGAATTTGAATAAACTGCTTAAGTTAAGCCTTGCCCAGGGTCCTGCAGGGAGACCTTGGGTCAAGTTCGAACAGGTCCCCAGTTGAAACACACAGGGACATTTATCCAACTGACACCCAACCAAGGACTCGCCTCCCACAGCCTCCGACTGAGAAGCCGGGCTGGTTCCCGGTACCCCCTCTTACCTGACCAGGTCGATGGGCTGGTACTTATAGAAGACCCCGTAACTCGCCCACTCTTCATACAGGAGCTGGGAGAGAGGAAGTGGGGAGGGGCTGGTGACAATGTCATGCTCCCCGTTTGCTCCCCAGAACACACAGCTGATGAGGACGCTGATGAGCTGATGGGGACGCTGATGAGCTGATCGATTCAGCTCATAGCTACATCATTCATTCATTCAACAAACACTTATTGAGAGTGGGCCATGTGCCAGGTACTCTGCTGGGCACTGGGCTTTCAGAGGTGAGCATGGCAGATGCAGCCCCAAACCCCGGAGTCCCTGTGCTGGCAGGGGAGACGGACAGGAAAAGGCGGGTCCAATCTTTCAGCTCTGTTAAGGGTCTCAAAGAACCCACAGGTGGTGGGAGCTGAGCTGCACTGGAAGCCGAGTAGGGGGGTCCCTGAGCAAGAATGGCCCTGGGTTTGTAGGTGAAGGTGGGGATGGGAAGGAAGCCTCTGGCATCTTTATGGAATCCTCATTCTTTATAAGTTGACCTGGAAGTGATCTAAAATGGCCTGACGCTGTAAGCCTTTTCCATTTAGGTTTCTCGGTCGCCCCCGTCAGACAGCACACCGTTCTTTATAAAGCCTGGAATCACCAGGCTCGGAGCAGAGAAATACGAACGGCAAGATCTTTTAAAAATCTCATGGGATGCAAAGAGAGCTCGACGTTTATCTCCTGAGATGGGCTGTCTGATTAACGCGGCTTAGTGAAATAAATGAAATCCACATACACCCAATTATCCCCCAGGCTCTGGGCAGGGGCAGTAATAAGCCTGACGGATGGGAAGCCTTGTGTGAACAAGCACATATAGGGTGTCCTAGGAAGATGGCAGGTTAGGACAGCTGGTTTGAAAAAGAAAGCCCGTGGGTAATTAATGCTTCACCAACTTCAACTCACAGCCTGAGGTCACACAGGGGCTGGAGGGGAGCTGGGACCCAGCTGGGACCCTCGTGCCTCAGCCGCCCGTCTCTGCTAGCATCAGACGAGGAAGGGGGAGAAGGCGGGGGCGGGGATGCCCGTGAGAGCTCCCCACGGGCCCCCTGGTCTCTCCTGTACACTGCAGCTTGGACTGTGTCCTTTCTCCTTTTCTTAATACTTAAATTTAAAATTTTGGAGGGTCTCCTATACTCAGATTCTGCTGTGGCCCCGTGAAAACACACACCACTGTATATCATCACCCCAAACACTCTATGCTGTGGATTGAATGCTGTGTCTCCCAAATTCATAGTTGAAGCCCTAACCCCCAATGTGACTGTACTTGGAGATGAGGCCTTTATGGAAGTAATTAAGGTTAAATGAGGCCATAAGGGTGGGGCTTTGATCCCATAGGACTGGTGTCCTTATAAGAAGAGGAAGAGATCCCAGGGTTTTCTTTCTCCACCCCAGGCACGGAGGAAAGGCCATGTGAGGACACAGGGAGAAGACGGCCGTCTGCAAGCCAGGAAGAGAGCCCTCACCGGGCACCAGCCCTGCAGACACCCTGATCTCGGACGTCCAGCCCCAGCACTGGGAGGAATAACTGTCTGCTGAATAAGCCCCCCCCGTCTGTGCTGTTCTGTTACAGCAGCCTGAGCTGATAATCCGTTCTCCCCCACTGACTTGGAAAATCCAGAGCTGACGGGATGGCCTTCTATGCACAAAGATATGTTCAGGTAAATCTTTGAAAATTAAAAATGTGTAAGAGGCTCACTGGGAGGGGGCCAGCTTCCACAGACCAGAGAGTCGGGGGTCCCTGGAAATGACCTTCTGGCAAATTTCTCCATTTCCTGGGGCTCCTGCGGTTCTGAGAAATAACTCAGGAGGATACAAGGCCTGTGTTTCCTCAAAAGTCAACCCAGGGAGGAAAATAACTTAGAAAAGCAAAATGCACTCTTAATAAATTATATGCAAACCTTGCTGTCAAAATCCTGGGTTCTGCCTGCTCTGATCTTTACAAGAGCAGCTTTCTTTAGATTTTAAGTCTCTCTGTAGGTGGCACAAACAGGATGTATTCAGCGGGATTCCGATTCTGAAAGACTAATGGCGAGGCTTGCTGCCAGTGGGTGAGCCTCCGTGGCTTCTGGGTAAGGAACCGGGATGGTGGGGCCTCCCGTCTCAGAGGAGAAAGGGCCCAGGTATTAGAGCTGTGCTCCTACGCTGGGATGTTGGTCTGCTGAGTCCCGAGTGGGCATCCTGGGCAGACCTTGACCCCTGAGTCCTGAGTAGGGGGTCTGCGTCGGGCCCTCCCCTCTGAGCCCCGCTGGGCAGACTCTGAGTCCCATGGCCTCCTTTATACTGAAGGATGCTGTCCTTCCTCCCAGGTCGCGGAGGGAGCCCCGAGGGTCTCGTGCACACAGAGTGCTCTGTGGAAGGTAGAGCTGGGGGCTCCTAGGACCCAGTACGTCTGCTTATGCAGACAATGATGGAAAGCCTCCAGTATGACTCTGTAAACAGGGAGATCTAACCAGCAAACTCTCATGAGACTGCACAGCACCTGTGCGAGAGCAAAGTGGCCGTCACTGTCAGGGCTCCCTCAGCTAAAATCAAGTCACTGACTTATGCCACAGACAGGCTGGGAGATGCGTCAGAGGGGGGGGGGGGGGGGGGGTGCTGGGAGGGAAAGAGAGGGAATGAAGATGCACTGGGGGAGGGAAAGCCCAAGGGGGAAGAGAAAGCCCCCTCGAAGGCACGGCCATGTCACTCTGGTCATTGTGTTCCCAGGCCTGCCCAGTGGGACCAGCCCACAGCAGGCCAGCCACCATCCACTGACAGATGTTACAGATGGGGGCACTCCCCAGCTTTCTCCATAAATCACTTTACCTTGGTGGAATTTTCTTCCTGCCAAGAGAACATCTACCACCCTGCAGCGGTCAGCGTAAAGAAATCTAACGTAAGATTTCCCTGTCATGTTGGCAGAACTCCCAGGGTGCTCCTCAGCCTTGTGAGCGGGGGCGGGGGTGGGGGCCGGTGGCTCCAGTCACAACGACCCTGGAGCCTTCCAGCACCTGGACCTCAGAGGGATCCTGGCTCAACCCACCGGCATCTCTCTTGCCCAGACCTCCCAGCTGGGCCCACACGGCTGGGCAGGCCTGTGACGGCACCAACGCTATCCCTAATTGCTGTGTATGTGCTTGCCCGCTGCCGTCTCCCCCTGGAATGGGGGCACCAGGAGGACCGGGTTTGTCTGGTCCGTGTCATCCCCAGAGCCTCAAACGGGACCTGGGGCAGATAACAGGTTTCTAATAAGTAATTGTTAAATGAATGAATGAATGAATGAATGAATGATGAGTCAGGTCCTGTGGCTCTCAGTTCAGCACAAGGATGAAGCAACCTCAATCCACATCTGAAGTAAACCCCCCACCCCCCACATCCCTGGAGAAAGGAGGGCTCGGCCCCAAGGGCCCTGAGCGTTTGTGACCCTTTGATGATCAGGCTGACAGCTATGGCCGCGCTCAGCCTTGACCCAGGCCTGCCTTTTGCTTAAACATTCCGACACGTGCCCCTGCCCCTCCAGCTCAGCACGGGAAAACGGCCTTGGCTTGGCTGCATCTCCCTTTCTGTCCTGTGAGGTAACGGGGGTCAGGCACTCGGGGGTCCCACCACGGAAAGGATGCCACAGATTTCGTCATTGGAAAGGCAAAATACTCAGACCCGAGCCACTTAAGATGGAGCCACTATGGGAGAGTGAGAAGTTCTCCAGGGCCCTCAGTTAGGACCCAAACACCTATCTGGGGCATTTTCCCTCTCTGCCTCCCACCCTCTCTCCCTCCAACCCTTCCCCCCTACTCTTCCTTCCATCTTTCCTTCCTTCCATCCATCCATCCATCCATGCACCACTACTCATCATCCATCCATCCACCTATCCACCCATCCATCCCCATCCACCCATCTATCTGTCCATCCATCCCACCCATCATCCATTCATCTGTCATCCATCCCACCCATCATCCATCCATCTGACCATCCATCCACCCATCCATGCCACCCATCATCCATCCATCCATCCCACTGATCATCCATTCATCTGTCTAACCATCCCATTCATTAACCATCCATCTGTCCATCCATCCATTCCACTCATCATCCATCCATCTGACCATCCATCCACTCATCCAATACTCCGTCACTACCCCGATGGGCCAGGCCTCGTACTCATTGCTGGGACATGAAATTAAATGGAGCGGGGGATGGAGGGTGGGTAGCATTCCAGATGGAGGGAACAGCTGGGCCTGGACAAATCTGCAGCTGTGTGTGCTGGGCCTGGCACACAGCAGTGCCCAGTAACTAGTTCCGGAATCAGTAACTGAATGCGACAGTCTTGGCACCGACGTGACCATCGGCCAAGTAGTCTTTCGATGAGCAAGGCAGCCAGTGTGGCTGGGGCACGGGAGGAGGGTGGGGGATTAGGTGGAGGGTCTGTGATCCAGAGGCCTGAATTAGGCTGGAAGGGGGTTGCTGGTGCCCGTGGAGGAAGCACTTTCAGGTGGAGGAAGGGCATCAGCGAGTGGCAGAGGGGTGCAGAGACAAAGGGGGCCAGGCTCTGAGGCCAGAGTGGGCAGGGCAGGCTCCTGGAGGGCATGGTGCCTCTCCAACGGGATGGGATGGGAGAGTTCTGCATGTCCTGGGGGCTCAGACGGATGCCAGATGTTTCACTAAAAATAACCAAATATGTAATTTTTGTGCTAAATCAGATAGCATCTTCAGCTGGATTCCCGGGCGGGCAAGTTGTATCCAGTACCAAAGGTTTAAAAACACGTCTGGAGGGCTGGGGGTGGCGGGAACGGAGAACATTTGGGACAGGACCACAATTGTGAGGTTCTCAGGGAAGCGTCTCCACCCACTGCCTTGGAAGGATCTGCTCTTGGGGGGAAGAGGCAGGACGGGGCGGGGGCTGAAATGAACACAGGGTGCAGGGACCACAGCTCCCCAAGGCAAGGGAGGTCTGCGCATGTCTGGGGAACAGAGAGGGGCTAATGTGGAAGCTGGGTGGGGAAGGCTGGGATCTGGGTGTGGGCTTGTGTGCAGGACAGCAGGAAAGAACCTTCCAGAGCACGGAGGAAGGAGGAGAAATGGCTGTGGTGGGGGAAAGAGGTGGGGTGGAGGAGTAGAGCTTTCTGGGGAGCCTGGGCGGGTGGAATTAGGGAGAGCCACTGAAGCATAAAAGTGTTTCCCAAAGTGTGTCCCACAGAACACTAGCTCAATAACTTTTCCATTAAAAAGGGTTCCAGGTCAAGTAAGTTTGAGAAACACTGCACCGAACAATGTCCAGTAAGTGTCCCCAGGTGCTGCAGGGACCATGGCTCTCTATGTGGCTGGCCACAGCAGTTGCCAAACTTATCTGCCCGGGAGCCGTGCAGGATTAGGCTGAATGTCAGCAAAGAGCCCTGGAGGCTGACTGGCCCCGTAAGACGCAGGTTTTAACCAGGCCAGGCCGGCGGGGGTGGGGGTGGGGACAAAGAGGAAAGGGCAGGCTCTGAGGAGCACGTCCTCTCCTCTCACACGTTCTCAATAGCCCGCCAAGGGTCCTTCTGCGAATCAGAGACACGGGAGCAATCCAGCACAACGGAGTTCACCGACGTTCTCCCCGCAACGTGGGAGCAGAAGCGGGGTTACCAAACCCCCCCCACGAAGCCCGGCCCGAGAGCCTGAAGGCCACGGCGTCCCGCCAGCCCTTGAGGCCCCTCCAGACCCGACAGAGCGCCTTCCGCCCCACTCCGCGTCCTCTTACCTTTCTGTCATTGAACTCCACGTTCTCACCTTCGTAGTCTCCCTGTTCAAAAAGGGAAGAGGAGAAGGCTTATCCAACGGAACTTTCCAGTAGCTCAAATCCACAGCATTTCCAGACAAACTCCAGCGACCCTCACTGACGGGATAATTTTTTTTTTTGTTTTTTTTGTGAGGGGGATCAGCCCTGAGCTAACATCTGTGCTAATCCTCCTCTTTTTGCTGAGGAAGACCAGCTCTGAGCTAACATCTATTGCCAATCCTCCTCCTTTTTTTCCCCCAAAGCCCCAGTAGATAGTTGTATGTCATAGTTGCACATCCTTCTAGTTGCTGTATGTGGGACGCGGCCTCAGCATGGCCGGACAAGCGGTGCGTCGGTGTGCGCCCGGGACCCGAACCCAGGCCGCCAGTAGCGGAGCGTGTGCACTTAACTGCTAAGCCACGGGGCCAGCCCTGACAGGATAATTTTAGGGCAAAATTTGAAGCAGAACAGGAAGGTCGACCAGGCCTCCCTGCTTCTGATACCAAGTGCTCCATAAATCGGATGGCCGCCGGGCCCAGCCCTCCACCACCGGGAAAGCCCATGTTGCCTTCAGCCTTCGACACAGAGACGATGTCCAGGAAAGGACCCCGGGTCAGTTCCTGGGAATGGCAATGCAAATGCAAGGGGTCTTTTGGGGCTGGAAGAATCATATCAATAGGGTGGACATACATCCTACTCGGCCAGGATGGTCCCAGGGTCTTATCCCCAGGGCCCCGTGCAGGTGCTGCCCCTTTTCACTCGCAAGCATCCCAGGAGGGTCGAAGAATCATATGGTCACTGTGCATATGGATCAGCTAGCCAACACTCCCATTTTACAGATGGAAACACTGAGGCTCAGAGGAACAAACTGACTTTCCCGGGATGGACAGCTAAATTTGGTCAGACCTGGGACTTGGATCTAGGCCTCCAAAGCCAATGGAACAGAAGGAAGGTCTAGAAGTCAAAAGTGAGCCTCTGGTGTGGCTGGCCTGGCCTGGCCAAGTGGTCTTGAGGGTCACCGGGCAGACACAGCTCTGAGACCTCTTGGAGGTCTCCCCGGTGCCCGTTCCACTCACCAGCAACTCCTCTAACCCCACCAGCCCCCTGCAAGCGGAGTGGACCTGAGCACCACGCAGCCACCTGTGGTCTTGGAATGAAGACGCTCTGAGAGTGGTTTAGCCAACGGCTCGTCCTGAGTCTTCAGGGGACCCTCCTGCCCACGCCCAGCCTTTTAGCATTTCCCATGTTTCTTCCCGTGGCTGAGATGGCCACTCGGTTCCAGCAGTACCTCATCTACCAGAGGGCAGTTAGCTGGTGATCCCGAGGCGGGTAGATGCCAACCAGGCAGGAAGCCAAAGAGCTGCCAGCCAGCCAGCTGCGACATCCAAGTCCCTTCCCGGCAGCTGATACACTGACTGCAGGAGACCCCCTCGGAGGGAGACCCCCTCAGGGGCTCGCTCAGAGCAGAGAACCCTTACTCCACACACAGTGCTAACAGGGGCCATCTGGTTGGCAAGGGTACCCAGCACCCACCTGACAGATTATTCTTGATGAATGAATGAATGAATGAACGCAGTAAGCAAGACCCTGGAAGGGCGTGGGGATGCTACGGGCCGTGACCAAGGGCAGCGAGCAATGACGCAGGATAATGTAGTGGTGAGCGTGACGGATGATGAAAAATTTAAGTAAGAGCTACACAGCGCCCAGCAAAGAGCCTGACGCCCGCCCGAGGCGGAGGGCGCAACTTCTCGGCAGTCGGTGCCCTCTGTTTCGTTCACGCGGCTCAGTCTAGAGAGATTTATCTCCCCAAATGTCTGAACACCAGCTTTGGTACCTCTCGGGGTGGGTGCCCTTCAACTGCGTGGAAAGGTCACGGATGCAAAATCCCGTATTCCCTCTAGATGCGCGAAGTCCCTGATCCGGCTGGACAGCACCCTGGACGCGGAGCCCGGGCTCCACTCCTTCTCGGCTGTGTGCCCCTCCACAGCAACTCCAGCCTCAGTTTCCCCTTCTGTAAAGTGGGGACACACCCCACATCGAGGGCTTCTCTATGGCTGTGTAAGGGACAATCCTCATGGCGCACGAGGCGTTTCTGAGATGTGGGTCTTGGAGATGCTTCTCGTGGGACTGGCTGGCTGACAACGGGCCAGTGGATCAGGGAGTCTTGTACTAGTCGGTTTAAGCTGCTGAAAGAATCGATTCCTAAGACGAATGCAGTGGCGAAGACTGAGAAGAGGGGTGCGTTTGGCCTCCAGGGAAGGACGAGATGGTGGTACAGGGGACGGAGTAGCCTAGTGTCAACCAGGGCTGGCTTCTGGCCCCAGCTCCCCCACAGGGGCTGTGTGACCTTGCGCAAGTTACTAAACCTCTCTGAGCCTCTGTGTCTGCACCAGATTAAATAAAATAAAGCTTCTACCAAACACGGTTCTTTGCATACAGTAGGTGCTCAGAAATGTTGATTTCTTCCCTTTCCCTTTCAAGACTTAAAGGGCTGACTCAAAACAGGCAGGAGGCCCTGAGACATGTCGGCTTCCGTGTCCCCGGCATCTCGGCAGCGGCGGCCAGCTCAAAGGCCAAGCAGGCCGTGGGCGGGTGCTGGGCAGGGCTGTGCTCCTGGCCCCGGCGGGGCCGCAGAGCTGAGCAAGCCTGCGCTGCACAGACTGAGCACCTACTGATGGGAGAGTGACGAGCGGACGAGCGGGTCCCCTCGAAGACCCAGGGCTTCTCAGGAGGAGCCAGGAGTGCTGGCGGGACCTGTGGGGTCGGAGCCCCGCCCCGGAAACATCCGTGGAGCAAGGCTTCCTGTGGCTGCTTTGTCCATCTTGGGGTGGGGGAGGAGCTGTCCAGGCGGAGGAGGCAGGGAAAAGCATTGCAGGCAAGGGAACACCATGAACGAAGGCACAAAGGTGGGAAAGCCGGGTCAGTCGACCCCAAACCCCTACAGTGAGTGCTGAGGGGTTGGGCAGTGGGTCAGCTGAGCATCTTTCCCTCGGAGTCAATGGCCCGGGTGGACGGCCCTTTGCTCCTCTGGCGCCCTCCGTGTGTCCCACCCGGTGCCTTGCTGAAAGCCCTTTCATTTCTGTCTCCCCTCTGACACCCGCTGTGGGCCTGGCAACCGGACAGAGCAGGTATTATTCCCGACGCGCAGATGGGGATACCGAGGCTCAGAGAGGACAGGGGCTGCCCCCACTCAAGGCCGAAGAGGAGTGAGAGGCCTGGACTAGAATCTGGGTCCCCTGACTCCCAGCCCCACCCTTTCTCTCTCTTCTGCCTCTTGGCTCCTTGTCTTAGCGGCAACGCACACTTGGAAAGTTCCAGAGATCCTCTGTCCGGGCTTCCCACACTGCTTGGGCCCCGCAGTCCATTCCCAGTGCCCCGCTGAACTCTAGTCCGTTTCCATAGAGACAATAAGAAGAGAATCATCTCTCTGTGCACTCCAAGCCAGGCCTACGCGGGGCCACAGGCTATATTTGTCAGGGGGATACCAGTGGGATTTGCAGCTTAACTCAGGAAGCCAGCCACTTGCTCTGCAGAAATAGATACATCCAGAGCCCCGGTCATTCTGCCAGGACCCGGGGCGGGCGGGGCGGGGGAGACCAGGCCAGGGAAAACATTTCGTGGACCAGCTGGCCGTGAGGTTCAGATAAACCCGGGGTAGTTTCTGCCACACGTGCCCCTGCCTTGGTGGAAATGTTCTGCAAGAAAAGATGGCCCTGTGTGCAACTTCTCGGCCCTCACTTGGGGGAACAGGGAAGGCCTGTGCCTGGCTGACATTTACGGGAGAGCCAAGGCAGGAAGCCGAGACCGCAGGATAATTAGCGCTCCCTGGGGGGTTTGTGGCCCTTGGGGATTTGGGGAGGCAAATGACGCAGCAGAGACAAACTGTGTTTGTCAAGGTTACTTACATCGTGCAGGGGGTAGGCGGCCGAGTAGACGCCATTGGCCAGCAGGCTTGTGATGCCTTAAAAATAAAGGCAGAGAGACGATTATGGACCAAGCTGCTCCCTTCTCAGAGTGGTCCCAGGACTGTCTCAATCAACGAGAACTTTCTCAAAGCGAACCACACTTGGCTGCACAGAGCCCGGCCACCTTTCTGGGGTCTCCTCCCCGGGTTCGATCAGCAGATGATGAAAACATGCTCGATTGGCAGGATTAGGAAGACACAGAGGAAAACCCAAGAGGAAGTTACATCCGGGAGGAAGGAGGTACCCCAAACCTGCAATTCACCAACTACCCCCGTCTGCTTGAGGATCGGAAAGGAAGATTTTAAGTGGTTAGAAAAGCTGAATCATGAGAAAAATATGGATGGGAAAATTGATGGTGTCAGAAAACACGCATACAATTTGGAATTAGATTTCAGGTTGATTGGAAAAGCCAGAGGAGGCCTGCGAGCCCCGGGCGGGGGGCAGAGGCTCACTTACCGTATTTACCACATTTTCGCCTTTTACTTAAAAGGACGGGATCCTTCTTTCTTCCCTCTCCTTGCCCTGTTTATACATCGGCTATTAGTGACACGAAAAAGGGCCTGGAAGGATCGAAGCTGTATTTGGGGGAGAAAGTGCTTGCTCATGGAGGCCGGTGCAGTGCTCCGGGGGCAGTGGAACGATGGCTGGGCCCTTGCTCGCTGACCGGAGGCCTCGCACTGGGTGCATTATAAAAATTACCACACCTGCACCTCCGAAGATGTGGATTCGGGCGCCCAGCCCCAGAAGACAGAACCGAGAGGGGGTAAGGCAGGGCCCGCCGTGCACGGGGAAGGGGGTTCTCAGAGATCTGGTGTTGCTCCGCACACATCCTTGGGGACCAGCGCTGCCAAGGAACCTCCACGAAGCCCTTTGCTGGTCATGGAACCCTCTGCCTGGCCGAAGAGGCTTTCTAGGTGGTAAGTGGGTCAGATTTTTCAGTGGCCTGGCTGGCCCACTCTTTACTACTCTGCTGTGAAACCAGTTGGCAAGCGACTTTCTGAAGACCACTTAAAAACAGACCATCTCCTCGGTTTGTGATCTGGAGTGGTCAGGGCATCTGAGGGACGCTTAGAAATCCACACCAGAGAGAGGTGGGAGCGCATGGCTAAAGCCACACGAGTGGAAAGTTCACCTGCAATAACAAGTGGATGTGGGGTCTGATCCAGGCCCATTGGCTCCTCACTGTTCCTAGAATGCTCTCAACACGGTGCTGCCACAGGGCCTTTGCACAGGCTGCTTCGTCTATCTGGAAGGCTCACGCCTCACTTTCCTCAGGTCTCTGCTCAAACGTCACCTCATCAGAAAAGCCTTCTCCGATCACTGTTTCTAAATCCCCCAGCACCCCCATCCCTCTTCAACCTGCAAGACTGCATTCTGGTTTATCTGATTATTTATTATCTATGTCCCTATATATTTATTATATATCTCCTCCAGGATATAAATCCCCTGAGCGCAGGGAGCACCTGCCAGGCAGGGACAGAGCCTGGCAAGTGACAAAATCTATCAACCCTTGCTGCAAGTTGAATGAATGAATTGGGAGTGAGGCTTTCAGACAAGGAGCCAACGTGAAAGGGAGTGCAGAAAAGGATGCTTGTCTGCCTGCTCTGTCACCAGCCCTGCCAGAGAACCGGTGGGACATACAGAAACGCCCACTCTCAGGGACCACCCAGAGCAGGGATCGGCTCAGCTGAGAAGCCCCCAGACCCTGGATTCTGCAAACCTTCACAGCAACCACACGTTTCCACCGGAAGACGCTACAGGGACCCTACAGGAGCCTACGGGGAGACTGAGGTCTGAGACGCAGCGCTGGGACGAGAACAGGCTTCCTCCCCATCTGGTGACCTGGGCCATCCTGGAGGCTCTCGCTCCAGCAGAGGTGAGCCTGTGGGGACAGTTTCCTGGACTCCTCTGGACCACTGGATGGGGCCCCCACATCCACTGATTTAGGACACGAGATTAGAGACTTCAGGCCCCAAAGAGCATCCCTGTGATGGACCATCGGCCATACCGGCCAGGGGACACGCCGCGGGCCTGGCCCTGGAGGGTTCATCCTCTCCTCCCTGCATTCTGGGCCTGTCCCCAGGCACTCAGCGGCCGCGCATCTCCTTCTGCTCACCCACCACTTCCCTCTGCAGGATGCCACAGAATGAGATTCTCTCTCCTGGACGGACAGACTCTGGCTCTTCCCAGACTGCCCTGCGCCCCCCGAGCCACAGCGGTGTAACTTCAGATGCTGCTACGGCGTGATGGATGGCGCCATTAGCACTGCTCTCGGCAGGGCATCCCACAGCTCAAGAAGAAGGAGGAAAAGGCGCTCCTCTGCCCTGAAGTGTTTCACTTTAGCAAACTCAGCCTGCAGTGTGGGCAAGGGACCCGCACTGGGGGCGGCTCCCCTCTACATGCTTTAATCGGGAAGGTTTTGCATCTGCGGCTGGACCCCAAGGAGCCCAGCTGGGATGGTCTTGCGGCAGGTTCTGGAATCAGGGCGTGTGTCAAGGGGTATTTCTTTCAGCATTGCCTCGCTGGGGCTGCATCGGCCCCGGGGGGGGGGGGGTGCGCCTTCCGCTCTAAGCCATGTGTGCGTCTGGCTGCGTCCAGCCAGGGGTTGCTGCTCTGGGCCATCGCCCCCAGCTGACCCTTAACTACTTCCTGCTGGACTGTGAGGGTCAAGAGAGGGTTAAGACACCTTGGTCACCTCTCCAGCCTCCAACAGCCAGGATTTACTGCCTCTGCAGCAGCTCCACACACCACCACACACGCCTCGAACCAAAGAGGATAGCTCGGTGCTCAAAAGCGCGGGGCCGTACAACCGCCCCGCGGTCCTGGAACGGCTCTCCTGTCTGCAACAGCTACACAGGCTTAAATCAAAACCCTCTAAAAAACCCTAGGCCGGCCGCCCACCTCCCACGGAGATGATTCAGAGGCAAGATTACGGCTGGGACGCGGCCGCTGATCTCAGGCCCCAGAAATGTCCTTACCCATGCTGTACTTCGCCTTGGTACACGTTGTTCTTTTCAGAATTTCGTAGACCTATTGCGGAGACAAGGAGGGGGACGGTTACTTCGGGCAGCGACGGCGTGCAGGAACTGTCATGCGATCGCTGGACAGGGACGTGGTTGACCATCACCAGTGACGACCTCCCAGTGTTGTCCAAGGACAGACGGCAGGCTTTTGTAAGGATGCTTGGGCACAGTGTCGGGGTCTGAGGTTCTCAGGGATAAGTAAGTGCAGCTCGAACGGTTCCCATCTTTTACTTCCCTCCGTGAAGCATCAACTACGCGTCACGCTGGGCTTCAGGGTTAAGAGTTGTCCTATGCGCCCTGTGCGACAGGTTACTGTCCCTTTAGGCTGAGAGGTGAGTTGGAATTTAGAGGCACAAGGACCCAGCGAAGAGGACTCCTCCCAGGTGTAGCCCAGAATGTTCTAGAAACGGAGGGGCTGGCAGGCCTCGAGATTCCATTCTACACTGTCAGGAGGCAGCAGAGAAGCGGGCGCCTGGCAGAAGCCCCTTGAAGGGTCCCAGCCCACCCCAGCTCCGTGCCCCCTTCACTAACGACACATTTCACCCGGCAGCCTCAGGAGCCCGGCCCGGGAGTCTCCCTGCCTGGGTCTGAGTCCCGGTTCCACGACTGGCAGCTGTGTGGTCTTGAGCAAACTACCTTACTACCCTGTGCCTCAGTTTCCCCACCTGAAAAATGGGATGAAAATAATGGGCCCTACGCCGAAGATGTGCGAGTCAGAGCACATTAACCCTCTCGAAACTCTCTGCACTCTCACGACCTTCCAGTGGCCCCCCCAGGCCTCCTCTGCCCCATCTCCATCCCTCCCAGCAACCTCAGCCTCCTGGCTGCTCCTCTCACTCACCAAACCCTCTCCCGAGGCCGCAGGGCCTCCAGCCTGGCTGTTCCTCCTGCCAGAAGCGCTTGTCCCCTGAGATCTAAATGGCTCCAGGGCCACCTTAACAAACAGGCCCAGACAATGTAAAAATCTGGGGCGCACACATCCTGACACACAGGACCGTGACTCAGTTTCCTCAGCCGGCCCTTATGATTCTCTCTATCCCACAATGGCAAAGAAAAAGTGAAAGCACTCAGGTTAGAGCTGTGGCTGGTTCTCCGTCGAGGTCCGAGAGACAGAGAGAGAGAGAGAGAGAGAGAGAGAGAGAGGAGTTACCTCTTCTGGGAGCAGGCCAGCCCCGAGCTACACAGGCCGCGGATGTTTCTGCATACGTGAGTTCATTGTTGTTTATAATCACGATTTAATTAAAACGAATCAATAACATGTTCAGAACAAAAATCACGGCAGTGGCTCTATTCCAGCGTTGCGCCCAGGTTACCCTCGGGGGAGGCGCCCTCTGAGCAGGAAGCCAGACCCGTCCTCATTCTGACCCAGGCTAGGTGACTCCCGAGCTTGCGAGGCTGGGAGGGGAGGCCGGGACCCGGACCTGCCTGCCCTGCAGCGGCCGAGCCCCCCGCGCCACTGCGCCCTGCACCACTGCCCCGCGCCAGGCCGCCTGCCAGCCTCGGGATGTGGCCTGAGGGGCAGCTATCTGCCCAAGGTCAAGGGGCCACCTCCTCCCAGCCTGCACCTCTCCCCGGGGAAGAGAGAGCCACAGCCAGGCTTGGCTGCGAGGTTAATTTCTTGTTTAGATAGAAGTTGGGTCCTGGGCCGTGCACGGCCCGACTTGGCGGGCGGACAAGTTGGCGGCCGGTGGATAAACATTCAACCAATACCTTGAACAGGGCAGGCTGGCCTGGTTGGATTTCAAACCTCAGTTTGCTCATTTGGCAAAGCCTTGGAAACCTACTCCATTGCCCATCATCCTGCCAGGCCCGCCTGCGCGGAAACCTCCGGGTCTAGGGATAGGAACGCGCAAACTCCGCAAAGGGCGAGCGGCAAGGAGGCTGGAGGGATGTGCTGCGGACAGCACGCTGAAATAACCCCAGGGGTCTGGAATTCCTCTCTCTTGCCTCTTTCCTGTGGCTCCACCTGGCTCTCCTCCTCAGAGCTGGCCTGGGGCCGCGGCCCTCCCCCGGGTCCCCTGCAGCCCTCTCGGTTTTATTATTCTAATTATTTCTTTCTCAGACAATTAGAGCCGGCCTCCACCCGGGGGAGTTTCACTGAAATGAAATTATCATCCGTTTCCCCCGGGCCACCTTGCTAGAGAGCCAGCGATTTCCGCGTGCAATACTTACTATTGTGCTCCGGGTTTTGCTGTCGAAAAAGGAATCCTTGTCAGACAGGTCAAATCTGTTGAAATATCGGGAAGGAAAAGAGACACAGTTCACTGGATCGGCTCTCCGGGTTTCCAGGGCCCTGGGAAACCACCGTCCCCATTAGCTGCCACTCTCAAATTAGCGAAACAGTCCACACGCCAGATGTGACCCGACCCTGGGCATCTGGAAGAGTCTGTCTACCCGCCCCCGCCCCCAGGAGGCTCGGAGATCCACATGGGTGGAGGCGACCCCCAAGGCAAGTGTGGTCTGACCTCCCTCCCCGAGGACCCCTGCTTCCTTCTGATGAATCCTCAGCCGGCAGCTCTGAGGATGAGGATGGGCACGGTATCATTCCACCACCATTCCACCATCTGAGGATGAGGATGGGGACACTTGCAATGTTTACCAGTCTCCCTGTAATTTCCAAATGGTTTTGGTCCTGAGGTCTTGGGCCCCCAGGAGGTTGCCTGAGGCTTCCTGAGGGCAGAGGGATGTCTTTGGGATATGGTGCTCAGGGTAGAGCTGGGGAGGGTGGCTCCCCAGGGCTCCATCCCCATGGGGCCTGGAGGTGGGCTGGGCCTGGCAAGGCAGAGGACGCTGAGGGAGTCGGCCAGGGCAGAGCAGAAGGAGGCCGGGGCCCGGGGGGCCCTGGAAAGAGGGTGTCTCCTTCTACTGCCCGGGAAGCCTCTGTCCTGGAGCTGGTGGAAGGAGCTGGGCGGGGGGCGATCTCCTTCTCCCTTATTTCTTATCCTCAGCAGGATCGGGAGCCACAGTGGAGTGAAGCACATGGCCCCTGCCCTGTGACTAATACACTGCCGAGGCAGAAGCCCCAGCTCTGAGCCGAGGCCGAGCTCTTCAAGCCCCGTGGGACCAGTGGTGTCCAGGAGCCCTCCCCTCCCAGAGCTCGTCATCGAAGCCCCACCGGGTTCCCACAGCTCGAGCTTTCTATTCCCACCACTGCCCACACTCCAGCTCTGCCCGGGAGGCTCCATGGAGGCCGTGCAGCTGCCACTGACCCAGGCGGCTACGCCCCACTGCCCCTGGGGAGCAGGGGAGGAGGGAAGGTTCCAGAGCAGGTGCGGCACTGCCAGGCAACCCCACTGGCTGCGCTTCCCTGGGGCCTCAGGACTCCAGCCGGGGCTGCTTTTCAGTTCCTGCTCCCAGAGCTGGCAGCCTTCAGGGGGCTCGGTCAACCAGATCCTCTTGTGGGATCACATCCCGAGAGGGGAGAGGGACGGAGGGAGCCGATAGGAGCGAGGGCTTTGGGGCTTTAATCCAAGGCCCACACATGCCCTCACTTGGGCCCGTGTTAGTTTTCCCAAGTGTCACTCAGCAGAAGGACAAGACTCTTTGCCCCTTCATTCCTCAGTTAACAGTGACCTTGGAAATCATTTCCAGGGCCTCTTCTGTGCTCAAGAACTACAAGGTCTTATGAGAATACGCCCCAGGGGCTGGAATCCCACTTCTTTGGGGGATGGAGAACTCCCTCTGACCTCAGAGGGCTTTGTCCCACAATCTGCTTGTCTCATGTCATGTATGATGCTGCGGGGTGAAATGACCACATGGTGGGGAAGGGCAGGCAGGGGGGGCCCCCACTCACAGGTGCTGCTTCTCCCGGGAGAAGGGATAGGAGAGCCTCTTCGTGGTCTGGGGTCTGTGCTCGGCCACCTTGGGCTGGATGGGGTCTGTGATTTTCTGGAGCACGGAGTTGATCTTTTTCAGGAGGCCTCGGGTCTCGTTAATGTGATACAGCTGCGGACGAGACCGGGCAGGGGGAATCCGTGTCATCCGCTGAGCCGTGCCCCTAGAGTCTATTCTCAGACAGTCACAGAGCCATCCCACCCCACTGAGATGGCACGTCCTGGGAACAGAGCCTCCGGACGGGCCAGCACGCCCCTCTCCACACCTGGGTTTCCGGATAAATGCTGAAAGCTGAGGGTTTCAGGAGAGCCCAGCCAAATGTGCAATTATAATACATTCCAGAAACCTCTCCCCCGAACTTTACTTTTGTTTCAAAAGAAGTCATCCAGACGATTCCACTGGATTTGAAAAGGCGGGGCTGACTTACTCCTGGGCACGGCTTCAACCCTCCCGTTTTCCTCCCCACGTGCAAAGTAAATCTGGGGGACGCCTGGTTAAGCCTCGGAGGACACGCTGTCAGACTGCTGCTTAGCCGAAAGTTTTCAAACATTCAAAAGAAAAATTCCAGCTAGCTAGGAAATGTGATTAGAATGAGTCTGATGAATTAGCCGAGACACAGCCAGGATGAAAGACAGAGCGGGAGGGTTAATTGTGTTCGCGTTTAGGATAAGCTCCGTGGCTCCTTGGCCTGTGCTGTCTCCTGGTGGGGTTTGCTCCGGGGCCTCTAAAGATCACCCGGCCGCATTATACTCTCCACCATCAGGACACGGGAGCCACACTGCCCTCCCAGGGGTGGCACACAAGCTCACTCTCATCTCACGACAGCTCAGAGCCTCCCGATAACATCCGACTGCCAGCGTCTGTGTGACAGTCAGCCCTGCAGCTCCGTCTCGGGGCAGAAACATCGCCACCAACCTTCTTTGTCGGCATCTTCAGCTTTAAAAACTCCGCCTCTCTGCACAGCACGTTCCAGGGCGCGTGGATTTTCACAAACCCAACCCCGTGAATTTTAGTCTAGAGAGAGGAGAGAGGTGCTCGGTCAGGACGCGAGGCGGGGACCAGCGTCACCGTCAGCTGCAACTGCAGGTTCTGGGGCAGCTGCTACGCGGGGCGCTGTTCCCCGGCCCCTCGCTCACTCCTCTGGACGACGCTTCCCGGCGCTGTTAGAACACCCTCCTTGCAGACGGCGCAAGGAAGCTCGGGGGTGAAGTGGGCTCCTCCAGGTCTCACGGGAACAGTGGAGAGCTGGGAGGGCCTGCAGGGAGGTCCCAGACTCCAACACACCTGGGAGGTTTTCCAGGGGTTAGCCAAGGACCCCCAAAGCAGCCCCGGCAGCAAAAAAAGGGCCTTTCACAACAGTGAGCCCAGGCCCTGTGACCAAGTGGGTGAACCGGGTGTCCCCTGAGTCTCCGAGCAGGGGCGGGGAGAGGTGATGGTGAAGATGGCCCCCTCTGGGCATCTTCCTCCGGGGGGTCCGGCCACTCCTCCACCTGCGCCTGGCCTGTCCCCCCGGTTCCCTGCATCTGTACTGCCTTCATCCGCACGTGAGTGGGCGGCCTGGTCCGGGGGCTCGACGCCAGGCCCGAGTTCAAGTCCAGCCCCCCCACTAAATGGCTGTGTGCTTGGACCAGTCACTGCTCTCTGGCCCAGCGTGTCTGAACGACAGGGACGAGCAGCCCAGTGTTGCGGGGGTAACCTAAGGGCTTCGTGCGAACTGACTCCATCGACCTGCACAGCCAGCGCGATGAGAAAGGCACGACTACTGCCCCCTGCACAGATGGGAACACTGAGGCTTAAAGAGATTGGGTCACGGCCTGGGCTCCTCCAACAGTTAAAACTAGAACTCCCATACGGTCCAGCAATCCCACTTCTGGGTATACATCCGGAGGAAGCGACATCAGCATCTCAAATAGCTGCACCCCCATGTTCACTGCAGCATTATTCACAACAGCCAAGACATGGAACAGCCCAAGTGTCCATCAGTGGATGAGTGGATAAAGAAAATGTGGTATATACAAACAATGGAATATTATTCACCCCCAAAAAAGAAGGAAATTCTGCCATTTGTAGCAACGTGGATGGGGATTATGCTAAGAGAGGTAAGTCAGACAGAGAGAGACAAATACTGTATGATCTCACTTACATGTGGAATCTAAAAAAGTCAAAACCATAGAACCAGAGACTAGACTGGTGGTTGCCCGAGGCTGGGGGAAGGGAAATGGGGAGATGTTGGTCAAAGGGTATAAACTTTCAGTTATAACAAGACTAAGTTCTGAGGATCTAACGTACAGCATGATGACTCAAGTTAACAACTCGGTATTGTATGTGGAAAGTTGCTGAGAGCAGATCTTAAGCGCTCTCACCACACACACACACACACACACACACACACACACACAAAAGAGTTAACTGTGAGGTAACAGACATGTTAATTATCTTGACCTTGGTAATCACTCCACGATGTATACGTATATCAAATCATCACGTCGTACACTTTAAATATACACAGTTATACTTGTCAATTATCCCTCAATAAAGCTGGGGGAAAAAGTCAGGGCCCAGCATCCTGCAGCCAGCAGGCGTGGGGCCCAAATTCTAACGCAGGCCGTGCTGCCCAGTCCCCACTCTTCACCATGGATGAGACCTCGATGCCCCAACGACTCTCTGTTCTTTTCTATTCCCCCTGGAATTTTGTGTGTAAGAGATTCACTTTATCGAGTGGACAGCGTCAACGCGGTAGTAACACGTGTTCCCATCAAAGACACACGTACTATCAACAAACTGTCCGGTCGCCCCGAGATAACTGGGATGCCCCGCGGCGTGGACGTCATTGCAACAAAAAGCAAAGAAACACGAGGTTTCCCTGAGCCAGAGGGGGGTCCACGGCCCGCCAGACTTCTCAAGGCTGAGAGCGTGGCCACAGAAAATGGGATCATTGCAAGTTTTTGGCAAAAACTGAGCTGAAGTCACTCGGGGATGACGTCTAAGAAAAAACTCCTCGGTGGCCCAAATACACTTGCCGACTGGAAGCCCGCGAAAACTGACGTTCACAGGAGCCCAGGAGAAGCCCGGCCTCGAGCAGCGAGAGGCAGAGCTTCCGGGTCCAGCAGAAAGAGCTACAGATGGAGGGATGGACCCGCTCTGTGCCTTCCAGTGACCCTGCCCCACATCCCACCTGGGGAAGGGAACTTCCCTGACACTGAGTTCCATTTGGGGCTTCTTCCCCACCCTGAGAGAAGGGCAAACACCTGCTGGGTGAATCCTGGCTCATCCCTCCACCACTGAACCTGACATTGAGGCCCCCACGTCCCTGGAGGAGCTGTCCTTTCCCGGGGGCCTCAGCCGCGCTGCCTCTGCACAGGCCTCCTCCGTGCAGCCCCAGCACTCGGGCGAGTCCCGCCCGGGGCCTCCGTGCTCGCTGGCCCCACTGCCCACGGCGGCACAGTGTAGGTACTCCACAAGTGTTTGTTGAATGACTAAATGAAGGCCAATGCCAATCATCATCATAAGAGTAATATTAATGATGAGGTTGAGAAGGCTGAGATCTCTGAGTGCTTCTGTGCCGGTCCCTGCTTCATGCATTTACGTGTGTTAAGTCATTTATTCCTCACAACAAGCCTGTGAGGTAGGGCCTCCCACTGTCCTCATCCTGGAGCTGAGGAAGGTGAGGCAGAGAGGGGTGCACTACGCTAGCTTGCTGAATCAGTGTCCTCGGGCTGTTGTAACAGACAACCACAAACTGGGCAGCTTAGAACAGCACAAATTCATTCCCTCCCAGTTCTGGAGGCCAGAAGTCTGAGATCAAGCTGTCACAGGGCCGCGCGCCCTCCGGAGGCTCTAGGGGAGGGTCCTTCCTGCCTCATCCAGCTGCTGGGGGCCCCAGGCGTTCCCAGGCTTGTGGCCGCATCACTCCGGTCTCTGCCTCCATCGTGCACGGCCTTCTCCCCGTGAGTCAAATCTCCCTCTCCTTTCTCTTCCAAGGATACTTGTCACTGGATGGCGGGCCCACTCTAAATCCAGAATGATCTTGTCTAGAAATGCTTAACTTAATCATATCTGCAAAGACCTTTGTTCCAAATAATTCCACCTTTTCTCAGGTTCCAGGTGGACACAGCTCTCCTGGGCCACCATTTGGCCCACTCCATGTGTCACAAAGCTGTAGGCCAGACCCTACAGTGCTTTGTGCAGGGAGCCCAGCTCAGCAGTTGGAGAAGCTTCCAAGAAGCGTCTGGAGGCCCGAGGCAGCTTTAAGGAGACAAGCCAGGACAAGGGCACGCAGGCACAGGGGCCCAACAGGCAAGGCTCAGAGGTGTGCCGGCGCCGGGCACGTCTGCAGGGGGCCTGGAGCCCCGAAACGGCAGCCCAGGGCTTGTGAACCTACAGATCTCAGCACGGGCTAGAGGCGGCAGCCCGGGGGCTCTGGGGAGGAGAGCCCAAATCCCTCTGCTGCCCTTGAGGGGCAGGTTGGGTGTCAAGTGGACACCACGCGAGGCCACGGGACTTAGAGGCCTTGGGATCAAGTGGCCTGGGTCAGAGTCCTGCCTCGTCCCTGTGTGGTCTCGGGCAAATGACTCGACCTCTCTGAGCCTGCAAATCTTTGCCATACTAGACTTGCTTCACAGTTGGGGGAGCTCCTGATGCCCAGCCCCCCGCTGGCAGGAGAGGTCAGGACAATGAGGGGCTGTTGCCTCCACCCAGGATCACCTCTCTGGCCGGCTGCAAGGCGGCTGAGACCGCACCTGCTTACGTGCACGGGCTCCTTTGGTCAAGAAGCTAGAAGCCACCTCCCCAGCCCAGGGAGCCCTGGAGGCCCTGAGACCGAAGCGGCGGTGCCATCGGTCCTGTTGACTCACGGGCACGGGGCCGACCTCGTGGGGCACCCCGAGCACGAAGTGACCTCGACAGCCCACGTGCGGCCGAACCCATCTCTTCCCATCACAGACCCGGGTTTATTTCTGTGCACTGCCCACCGCACGCACAGACCCAAAATACATTCTCCCGAGTCCAGGGAGATGTCCCTCGACGGTGGTCAAGGAGCGGGGGCCGCGGCCGGCCTCCCTGGGAAACACGCTCCCGTTTACGGGAGCCGCAGGGTTTCTCCCAGGAAACATCTGGTGGGATTTGGGAAAAGGGTCGTGGGACCAGTTTGGCAAAAGCACATATGGGATGTTTTTTGAAACCGTCCTGCCCGGCCTGACCACAGCCCGCCCCCAGAGGGAAGGAACCGAGCCGGCTGGGGCCCCTCGCCTCAGCCAGATGTCCCGGGGCAGTGGGTTCTGTCCCGACTCTGGTCCCTCGTGCTGGGGAACTCGGAGGCCACAGCCCTGCCACGGCGTGGGGGCCGGGAGGGCCCAACTTGGCCAGGCCACGGGGCTCTGGAGGGGACGGGGTCAGGACCCCCACATGGCGCCCAACCAGAGGGGTGGGAGCGGGGCGAGGGTGCTCCATTTCGAGCCCGACTCGCAAAACCTGTGACCTCACCAGAATTGTTTCTGGCATTTTCCTTTTGGAAGGAAGAAGAAAATCACAAAAACACAAACAAAAACATCCCCGTGGGGGATTCGTGGTGGTTGGGGATGCCAAGGGGTCCTGTCTACACCCCCACGGCTGCCTGAGGGCCTGGACGTTCTAAGGCACGGGCTGGGGCCGGCCCTGTGGCTTAGCAGTTAAGTGCGTGCGCTCCGCTGCTGGCGGCCCAGGTTCGGATCCCGGGTGCGCACCGACGCGCCGCTTCTCCGGCCATGCTGAGGCCGCGTCCCACATACAGCAACTAGAAGGATGTGCAGCTATGACATACAACTGTCTACTGGGGCTTTGGGAAAAAAAACGAGGAGGATTGGCAGTAGATGTTAGCTCAGGAAAAAAAAAAAAACAACTAAAAAAAAACAAACAAAAAAACTAAGTCACGGGCTGGACCGCGTGCTTCTCGCATCCCTTCACGGCCACCATCCATGTATGGCTAAAGCGAGGGCTCGGAAATTGCTGGAAGGTTTGCACCAGAAAGGACTGAACGTGGGCCGTTCCTGGTTGCCACTGGCTCCACAGAATGGTCAGCGCTGCCTCATCACCCACCCTGACCCCCACAGGCTGCTTCACGCCCCGGAGGGCACCTTTCCTGAAATCAGGGAATTGGGGTCCCCAGTGTCGTGGAGCCACTAGGAGGGGCCTCTCCAGACTCCACCCTGGCACAGGGCCAGCTGGGAGCCACGGGCAGTGTGCCGTGCACACAGCAGGGACGCAAAGACCCTTCCGAGCACAGTCCAGCAGGGGCAGCCCGGGAGGGGCCTAGGCAGATTCCCGTCTCTCTCCGTCCTCAGCTGGCTTCCCCAGCTCCCAGTGAGGACACTGCCTCCCTGGGTGGGCGTCAGGAGGCCCGAGGAAGGGGGCGCAGGCCTCTTCCAGACCCTGCTCTTGGAACTCTCCGGGGCTGCCCTCTGGGAGGGTTCGCGGCCTCTGCAACCGACAGGTTTCCGAGGCACGAGACGCCCAGAGCGGCATCTCCAGTCAGTCCCGGGTGAGCAGGCGCGTTCCCGGCAGCAGCCGCATCTGTCGGCTCTTGCTGTTGGCACCGCGTCCTGCACGCATGTGAGCTGGAACGCTGGTTCTGGGCCGGATTTGTCTGTTTAGTGGACCGATACGTCCCTGGGATGGAGGGAGCGCCTGGCACAGGTAGGTGCCCGATGATATTTACCGAGTAGCCATGAAGGAAGAGGGGGGACGGTCCTTCTGAGCACCTTGAGTGCGCCCGCCGAGGGCGCCCCGGCACTCAGACGCTCGCACGGTCCTCTCCCTGACCTCCCACAGGCATCTCTGGGTCCACTTTACTACACAAGGACAAGGCACGGGGAAGGCTGGAGCTTGCCCTGGGGATGGCCCCGACTCGAGCGTGCCCGCCCTCCACCCACGTGGCTCCCTGGAGGGCGTGGGAGACGCTCTTAGTCACTGGGCGTGGGTCTGTGTGGAGAGGTCACCCGCTAACTGGCATTTCCCACTTCGTGGGTACTGCTGACCATGTCTCCACTGCCTAGGAGGAGCAGCTTCTGATGGCTCGGGCACGATCACATCACGTGCTGGTGCAAGCAGGCCCTCTGCACCGTCTTAGTGCCGTCCGGACTCGTCTCAAGGGAGCCAGGGACCCAACGAATGCTGTATCTGTGGGGGGCCGGGAAAGTGCACAGGAACAGGGCCGGGGGCATCTTTACCCCCAGCCCTTGGCACAGGGTCTGGCCCCCCAGGCCTGGCTTGTTGAAGGACTATTTAGTAAGTAAATCAACAGAAAATATTCATTCTTGGTCCTGCTTCTGTGATAGGCGAGTGGATTACTCAGATCCACCCTCCCATGGAAGACAATAAAAAATGCCAGACAAAAACATAAAATAAACGTCACAGCCTTCAAGTTGCTGAAGAGCTGAGAAGAGAGCACGGCTCTGCCAGGCCCAGAGGACTGACCAAGATCCTGTCGCCCCCAGGGCATCTACCGGCATGGCCACTTGGGCTGGAGTGGGGGATGGAAGTGTCAGCCCCAGGCCCGCCCAAGATGGGGAGTCTCATAGGAGAACTACCCTGGAGCTGGACCCCCATGAGCCCCCCCGGAAAGGGCCCCCCTCCTCCAACCCTGAAAAATTGCAAGGAAGGTGGTCCTGGGGGGAAGAGAGGAGGAAATCACCTCTAGAAGTCCTGCTCCCCAAAGGCCACGGCCCCAGTGGGTCTGGGGACCTCAGACTGCGACTTTGGTTCAAGATGGTTCCATCTGTTACGCCTTCAGATGTGTGATGGACGCAAGCCCCAAGCCTTTCCGGACAAGGGTCCTTCCTCCAGGCCCTGGGGATCCCCCAGGGGTTATGTAAGGGCAGTGACCAGCGGGCAGGAGCAAGAGGCCCCGGGACGGGAGACAGCTGGAGGAGAACCAGCAGAGGCGACCCCTCGGCCCCGGGATTCTGGGAGGATTAGATGGCTAATAAATCAGCTGTGCTCACCTCGTCTAAAGAAATAAACCTCGAGACAGAGAAGTTCTGCAAAGGACAGGAAACTATTAAAAACGGACATAGCCAACTTGGAAAAGAACCAAACAGAACTTCCAGAAATAAAGAAGGATCCTAACGAGAACGAAAAACTCCACAGACACGTCTGAAAATACTCAACCTCTCCAAGGAAAGGAAGACGCGTGAGGGGAGAGCAGGGGGTGCCTGTAAGGACGGCCCCCCGGCTCTGCAGAAAGAAAAACCTGCCCTGATGTTTAGCATCTGCCAGTTTCCACGGTGTAAACACTCTCGCCGTGGCCTATTTCAAGCTACCAAGGGGTTAACAGAATTCATGATGGGCCAGAAAGAGAAGGACTCTGGCACAGCGGGCCTGGAGGATGCCAAACTGCAGCCAGAATGGCAAAGATGTCACCCCAACCAACTGGGACCCAAGCAGAGTTGTGCAACCGCCCTCGGGGGACTTTAAAGACACAGCTTTAGGAAAATGGCCAGGATTCACTTTAAAAGAAGCGTGCTTCCAGAAAACGAAGACAGCCGCAAAGGAAGTCAGGCAGGGTGTATAAAAGCCTTAGCAGAAGACTAGAGATATAAAACCTTTAGAGCCAAAGAAATGCATGTGCAATGGCGGAATTATGAACGGAGAAAGGACAGCTTCTGGACTAGACTAGAGGCCCCTGACATCATGCGAGAGGCCCCTTCTTCTTCCCATGGGGGGGGCACTGAGCCCGGGGGCCGGGGTCGGGGGCTGGAGACTGCGAGGTTCAGGGCAAAGAGCACGAAATTAGAAGCCCGGAGGGACCCAGGTTCAAGAGCTCGTCCCGCCCGTGTGGGCCCTGTGGCCTCGGTCTCCTTGCTCCACGTCTCAGAGCCTCAGCTCCTCTCTTTAAAGGGGGTCTGACTCCTCCATCACTTCTTCATGGCGGGCGAGGGAGCCCACATGGGGTGGGGTGGGTGGGGTTTTGCTTCCAGACCAACGCGTTCCCCGAGAACATTTGTCCTCTCGTATCTCGATGCTGGGATTAGACCTCAGGTTTCTCAAAGTCAAGGACCCCCCACCCCCAACCCCCCAGGGGGCTGTGAGGAGGGGCCCGCCGCGCCCCCTCCGGTGCTGAGGGCCGGGCTCCAGTTAGCCAAGCCCAGACCCCTCTTGGACACCCGCGCTTGCCCCCAGGCCTCAGCTGGAAACTGCAAGAAACAGCCCCCCTCCCTCTCCTGTGACCACGGCAACCCTGCCGGCCACCGGCCCCGGTCACCTGGTGGGGGACACGGACAGGAGTCATCTCCACGTGCCGGAGAACCCTGCCCTTCCCATCAGGCAGGAAGGAAGCTGTTGCTCGGGTCACGGGAGCCGTGAACGGCAGCCTCCGCCCGAGGGCTGCAGGCGAGGGGGTGCTCATGCTCTCAACCTCGCCCACGCTCCACGAGGAAGGGGGTGCCATCACTTCCATTGTACAGATGGGAAAACCGAGGCCCAGAGAGGGGAAGCCACTTGCCCAAGGTGGCTCAGCCAGGAAGTGGCGGAGCGGGGCCTGAACCCGCACAGGGAGCTCAGAGGCGGCGTCCTCACCACCCCACTGTGCGCCCCGAAGTCTGTTCTGGAAGCAGCGCCCATTCTCCCGCAGCCAGTTCCCAGCTTGCTCCTCAAAAGCAACATCTGCAAAGATGAGAAACAGATGCCGCGGAAGGGCCACACCAGCTTCAGAGGAGGAATGCCGAGCAGCAACAGCCGGCCAGCCGGGGCGCCTAGGTGAACCCCGGAGGGCAGCATGAAAGCAAGCAGACCTCACATGGCTCTGCTGTTCGCGGCCTCAACGGTTCTGCCAAAGCCGGGGTCAAGTTCAGCCTCGGGGCGGCGCGGGCCGCGGCCACCCCCAGCACACACAGCAGGGATTTCAGTGTGTGGCCTTCTCGGCAACGACCCACAGACATATAAATAATGTCCAGTGGGCTTTGAGGCTGGACTTGAAAAATGCTGATGGGTCTCAGTTGCAGGGAGACACATTGGCTACAAACTGCCCTTGTCCCTTTAACGGGGGCCCTGGAAGCTGACCCCACTGCGGTCAGGGGAGGGGAGAGAGAGAGACTGACTCTCCTGGAGAAGGAAGGCCTGGGCCTCCTGCCTCGATGACCCTTTTTCTTCCCGTCATTTCTGCTCATGCGTGCTGTCCCAGGGGCGTCTCTGACATGGGACCCCTCTTGGATCCTCATGCATGAAACTGACTTTGAGGGCCGTCCTCTGGATGAAGGTGCCAAAGCTTTTCCCAACACCCAGGGTCTCTCTCTTGCAGGCGTCTGGGGAAGCAGTTTTCAAATTGGGTTCCTCTGAGCCTGGGTGAGGTAGCTGGGGGGGACAGTGGGAGACCCATGGTCACAGCCTGTCGGCCAGGCTCAGCCGTCGTGTGTCCTGTACGTGGGGTTGTAAGAGTGTAGGTCGGAAAGCACTCAGCGGCTCGCTTCCTAGAGACCCACCACTTCTGTTCCACGGACACGGGGCCCTGTGGTCAGTGCTGGGGTCTCTGTCTGGGGTTACCTCTGGGGCGTCGAACAGTGGATCGGGGGCTTGTGTGGACGCTGGGGGACCTTCTCTGGGGATGCTTCTGCTGGCTCATGGGGAAAAAAGCCTGCAAAACCCTCACACCTCAAAGTATGGTCCAGGATCAGCTGCCGCCACACGCCTCGGGAGCAGGTTAGAAACGCAGGCTCGGGCCGCCCCAGACCTGCTGAATCAGAGCCTGCAGCCTGACAAGATTCCAAGGGGTTCCTGTGCAAAGCCCGGGCCCTGCAGTGAGGCAGCCAGGCGAAGGCCGGAGCCCCCAGACCACCCGCCCTGCTCTGTCCCCCAACCACAGACCATATCTCCCCTGCTCGCTGCTGGCACCTCTAGCGGCCATGCGTGAGCCACTCCAGTCCCCGGATAACCTCCTCAGTGCAGAGCCTCAGCTGTCGTAGTGGGGTGAACGGTGCCCCCCAAAAGAGATGTCTGCGTCTTAACCCCCCCACCTGTGAATGGGACCTTATCTGGAAATAGGGTCTTTGCAGATGAAATCAAGTTAAGATAAGGTCATACTGGATCAGGGTGGGCCCTAAACGAAATGACTGATGTCCTTACAAGAGGAGAGACACAGACACACACACAGAGGAGCAGGCCACTCGAAGACGGAGGCAGACACTGGAAGGATTCCACCACAAGCCAAGGAACACCTGGAGCCCCCAGAAGCTGCAAGAGGCAGAGGCAGGAAGGATCCTTTCCCAGATCCCCCAGAGGGGGCAAGTTCCAGCCGACACCTTGATTTTGGACTTCTGGCCTCCAGAACTGGGAGGGAATCAGTCTGTGCTGTTTCAAGCCCCCTGGGTTGTGGTCATTTGTTACAGCCGCCCCCGGAGGCTGCTATGCGTCCCTAAGAACCGGGCCCCACTGTGTCCTCAGCCGGGTCGTCTTCCTCACGTCATCATGGGATTTCTTCACAGCAATAAAGCCCCTGACTGGGAGAGGGCAAGCAGAGGGGCCCCGTCCGTGTGGGGCTCGCAGCCTACGAGCAGCACAGCCTCACATACCCGCTGGCCCCTCCGGGAGCAAAGGCAGGTCACCTCTGTGCTGCCAGTGACCTCCACGCGGCCGCCTGGTCATGGCTGCGGAAGGCCGGGCCAGTAGACAGTCTGGAGGGGCCCCACCCCTCGGGGGCTTGTTTATTTATCTCCCATCCCTCCAGTTCCCTCTTCTCCTTTTGCCTCCATCCAGCTTTGAAAGCAGGGTTTCTCAACCAGGGGTGACATTAGCCCCCGGGGGACAATGTCTGGGGACATTTCTGGTTGCATGACCAAAGCCAGGGATGCTGCGCAGTATCGGATGCCAGTAGTGCCAAAGCTGAGGACGCCGGCTTTAGAGCAATGACTCGTTATCCTTTGGGGGTCATTGAGCATTTGTGTATCTGATGGATTCTATAGATTTTTCTCCCCAGGAAAGTGCACATAAGCCCCCGATTTTGCTTCCAGTTGGGTAAGATTGTGCAACGGGCTCTCTCGGAGGCTATCTTATTTCCAAAACTGCAAGCCCTTTCACTCCTTGTAATCTGAGCACAGCCCCGGGAAGGATTCAGTAGCTAGGCTGCCTCTGCCCCTGGAACAACTAGGACGGTGGCTATGGGTTAATCACGCTGGCAGGGGCCCACGCACACCCCAGGACCTGCGTGCACCCACACGGCCTTTGAACGGATTCCGGTTCTGCCTGTCTCGGGCGGCGGGTGAATGCAACAGGCTGCCGCAGGGGAGGCTGTTTCAACAACCCTGGCCTAGTTCATCTCAGATGAAAGCTCCAGAATTATGGGGTGGGCTTGTAAAACACGGTTTATGATCTGAGAGACTCCAGCAGGAAGACGGTACACACCCAACTTCAGCCACTTTGAAAACGTGAACCGTCTAGTCTACACCGCAGTAACACGTTCATGTTGAAAACAGCCCGATCCACGGCTGAAAAGCCTCTTTGCTCCAGAGCCAAATTATCGATGACATTTTGGGGCCACTTATTAGGAAAACTAGATCTTTTCTGGTGACAGACCAATGTCTTTATATCTGCTCTGTATTTCAAAGTCATGAGAGAGAATAAAGGTTTTAAAAAGACAGGTGTGATGTAGTATTTAAATGGACTTGGAAAGGCTCTTTTCTCGCTTCTTCTTGGGACTGCTATGCCCACTCAATATGACCACTAAAATATGATATAACATTAACATCAGCCAATAAGAATTTGCCACGTGCCAGACTCCAAGTTAAGCACTTTACTCACGATAACCCAGTGATGTAAATACTACTGTTATCTCCATTTGACGTATGGGGAAACTGAGGCCTAAGGAGCTCAATGAGTCCTGCAAAGATAGGTAGAGGGTCTGGCATCTGGCCAGGGTCAGTCTGAAGTACCAGACCTCGCAGGGGTCCCTATAAGCTTGAGATTTTAAAGTCGTGGTCAGGAAAGGATGACAAGGACAGAGAGCAAATCCCTCGGCGAACAGACAAGGCACAGGTCGCAGAGAGCCCGAGATTGCGGCTCCGCACGCCCAGCTCCCGGGCGAGGCCTCTGCCCCCCAGCCTCCCTCCAGCCTCCCCCGCCTCTGACGGAGCCATTTGTTCCTCTAGTTATAAAATGACAGGTTGGCGTCAAGTCTGCATAGTAGCAGTATTGTTCCGAGAGAGCGCCGCAGGGCTGGCCGGGCAGGACACTGGGAAAAGTCAGGAGAATCGATGGCTTTTCTCACCCGAGGGGCCCCAGCTCGGGTCTCAGACAAGGCGAGACAGAAAACTCCAGAAAGACCAGCACATCCCTGTCTGCAGCCGCTGCCCTCAAAGTCAGGGAGCAAGGCTCTCCGCAAGCTTGTCAGGATCAAACCTGTGCTCCTGATCATCAAAACTTTCCAAGGCCCCTCACATGTCCTCGCAACTCCCACGGGGAGCACCCCTGTGGCAGAACTCGCCAAACCTGCAACGGTGGCTGCCACCCAGAGAGATGCCCCATGTGGAACACAAGGTCCCTCCACCACTGGGCCAAGGGAGAAAGAGGCCCTGGGGAGCCCTTCTTACAGCTTCCCATGACCTGTCACGAAACAGAAGTCACACTCCAGTCTCTAACAGACCTGCTTTCGGGTGTCAATACCCCAAAGGCACTCTTATCACCGGACCCAAAGCGTTTATTATTTAAGGGTGCAGTGGCTCTCGTCCACGAAAGATCTAACCGAGGACAACTTTTATTTTAAACATTCGCGGTGGACTCACGGCTCCCTGAGTTAACCTGCCAACTGCTTTTTCTGCTCTTCGTGTGTTGGAGAGACTTCTGCTGATTTTTGGTTATCCTGCACAGTGACAGGTCTGTGGGCGAGAGGCCTGTCCCCTAATGTTCATGGAAGGAAGGCGCCCCGTGCACAGAGAGGTTAAGGAGTTGGTGGGGGAACACCAGCAAACTCCCTGAGAAGTTGAGGGAAGCGCCCGCTCTCCCAAGTACCACCAAGGTCCCTCCTCAGCACGTCGCCGTGCCTTCCGCCACCGGGGCAGCCTTGCACACCAGGTGAGTCAACCTTTGGCTCTTTCCAGAAAAACTTCCCTTAGAAAGATTCTCGGGCTTCGCCAGGGAGAGGAGCCCCAGAAAACAGTGCCACGGTCATCAGATTTCAGAGGTCCCCAGGGGTCAGCCAGACCAACTTCCTCATTTGACAGATTGAGAAACTGAGGCCCGAGAAGGGCCAAGATCAACCACAGGAAGACTCCCAGGAGAGCTTCGTACTCCAGCCCAAAGGACGGACGCATCTTCCCAGGGAAGGAACTGACCAGGGCAGGAAATGCCTTGACCCCGAAGGTCACTGCTGAGAAGGCCCCTCCCACAGAGATGTGGCCTGGGGGCGCTGGTTTGGGGCTCCCCAAAGCCGCCCAGGAGTGATGTCTACCCAACCCTACCAAGAGAGGCGTTTCCATCGCCTTCCCTGAGAACAGGTTTAAGCTAGATTTCCCGCACCACCTTCTGAAAATGGAATGCACGGCCCCCGGGGCAGCCCACCCCCACAAGCCAACAAGAAGTGGGGATAGTTACGTCCTCGTCGTGCTCCAGCTCCAGGCCGGCTTCCAGAAGGTTCCCCTCGTACTCCTCCCGGCGGAACCTCTTGTCGTCCTCGTGGTAGTCCATCGGGGGCTCGGGCTCGCCCGCTCCCACTGGGCCCCCCTTCCCAGGCAGGGGCTGGTCCTGCTTGACGCTGCGGGCGGCCGGGGCGGCGTCTGCGTGCTGGACCCTCCTGGCCAGAGTCCTGCTGCCCGAGGGCCTCTTGTGGTGGTACACCAGGATGTAGTCCACTTTGCGCTTGCCGTCTCTGAAGTACAGGCCATACTTGCACTCGGCGTCAGGGTCCACGGACAGCGAGTTCAGCAGCTGAGGGGCAAGAAAAGGGAAACCCGTTTGCCGTCACATTGTCAGTGATGGGCCTTCAGAGGGCCACACGTTTCAGACCGAACTACTTCATCCGCTCGCTCCCTCAGTCATTCAACAAACACTCACTGAATGCCCGCCAGGAGCAGGCAGTGCCTGAGGGGCTGAGACAGCTGGGGACACGGCGGACAGGCCCTGCCTTCACGGAGCTGACCTTCGAGAAGGAGACATTCGCTGCTAATGACACACGAAGACGCCAAGGCAGACACTCACCACTCCGCAGGCCCCCCGGTTCTATGGGGCTAGAGCAGGCTGGCCCTGAGGGACCAGGCTGCCTGCTGCAAGGTCGACCCCCAGGAAGTGCTCTTCACACTTGTCCACAGGGGCCCGGGCAGTGCAGAGCCCAGCTTAGGTTCTGCGCCTGCAAATCTCAACCCCCGCTGGCCGGTGTGCTCGGCAATGTCACGTCAAGGTGGCCGCAGGCCCATCATGCCCCTGCCCTGGCCCGGTTTCTGGCGCCGGCTCTGCCACCAACTTGCTGTGTGGTCCGAGGCCAGCCACTCACCGTGTTCATTTGGGGTCTTCCCCAAACAGACCCCAAGTCACCAGTTTGGGTTCAGTACTTTATCTGGGTGGGGGTCTTAGGGGCCACAGGGAGGGGGAGGGAGGCAGGGAGGGAGAGGCTGACAGAGGTGGGTAACAGAGCGGGTCCCTGTGTATATAGCCCTGCCTCGGTTTCCCCACCCGCCTGAAGGGCTCCGGGGGGCCGACGAGACAGAAGTGTGGGACAGTGGGTTAAAATCCAGCCCTCCCACAGTTGCGATGACGCATGGCTGCTAAAGCCAAACCCTGGTTTCTAGAACTCCCGTGGGATTTTGCTGGTTATCGAGGGCAGACAGGTTAATCAGCAAGCTGCTCCTTGGAAATAAGGGAAAATAAATAAATTCATGCTGGGAAGCGGTCTCACAGCAGCTCTAAATGGCTGGCGGTCCTCAGAGCTGAGCCCGGGCCCTGCACCCGACCCCGGGGCTCCCGCCCCACAGGCGCTTCCCACTCCTGCCATGGGGCCTCGGGACGCGCCGGCACGCCCCGGAGCCCAAGGCCGGCATGCGGCTGAAGGCAGGCCCCGATGCCCGTGGCCCGAGGACCGAGCTGTGCTGGGGGCCTCGCTGGCCTGGAGAGTCTCCCCACGGGACGGCTCCTTGCCTGCCCCGGGACTCCAAAGGGCTGTGCACTTGGGCAAGAGAGGCGGCAGGAAGAGTCCCTCGTTCCGGGGGTCGGGGACTGTGTTTGCTGAAAGCACACAAGGCCACCTGTAGGGCGGGGACCCCACAGGATCGGGCTTCTTTCCAAACTGTCCAGCATTAGGGACAGGGGGGTGGAGGGACGGGGAGAAACAGCGAGGGGGCCTGCCCAGATGGTGGCTGTTGCACGGGGAAGGAGGGAGAAGGGCGTCTGGGCAGGGTCTGGGGGCAGGGGTCCACCCCGCCTTCTGTGGGGGTCAGGAGTCCTTCATCCTGGTTGGGGAGGGTGGGGTCAGGCCCCTGAATCTTGGCCCCTCTGGCTGGTCCCAGGATGCCACCTCCTGGAGACCCGGCCTCTCTCACAGCCTGACGGCGCACGGCCAGCTGGAGCTGGACACAAGCGTCGCCTTCCACCCACAGTGACGCACGGCCTTCTCAGGACCCACCCAGCGTGGACGCCCGGCTGGCCTGCACCCGCAGGGCCTCACACAGAGACTTCCGGGTGCCTAGGGGCCAGGACCACCTGAGCGGGCGGGCGGGTGGCACTGGGAGGGCTCGGGGGCAGGGGGGAGGAGGGAGTCTACGTCCAGCCCAGGACAGCGTTCACGGGAGACCCCAGCACCTTCTGCATGGTCACGTTGCAGGAGAGGCAGGAAAGGGTTGTTCTTCTCAATTGGTTGGGGAGGAAACTGAGGCCCAGCGAGGTGAGGGGCGCCCGAGGTTACAGCACAGACGGTAGGCTAAGCCCCACCTCTCAATAGCGACGGGGACTCGGGGAGACAGTCTGTCTCAGCACAGGCCCGTCCTCCCACCGAGTCCCCACAAGTGGGCAGGGCGTGAGTGCGGGACACAGGTCAGATCCTAAGGTGGACGTGGGGTCTCCAGGGCAGGCAGGGCATGAGGGCACACCCGCCTGCTGCCAGCACCCCAGGCGCTCCAGACTCCTAGGGTCTCTACGGGGAGCTCGTCCCTATTTTCCAGGTGGGGAACTTGGGTCTTCCGAGCTGAGCCAGGGGCCGTGCACGTGACTGTTGGTCCTCGTCTCCCGCCTGCATCACCGTCCCCGAGCCCCCCCCCGCCCCCCAGGCCCACTGCAGTCTGGCCTTGCGTATCCCCTCCTCCTCGTCTTTGCCCATGCTGTGCTTCCCACCTGCACGCCTTCCGTCTCTGGGCTTTGTAGTTCTGCCTAGCTTCCCGGGCATGGGATAAATCCCCGTCCTCCACGATTTGGAGCCCCTGACCACTCCAGCCAGTGCAGGTCTCGTGTACTGGGACTGCCCCAGAACTGTTGGTCCACAAGCTCTTAACCCACAAGGGCCCCAAGCCGGGTGCAGGATCCCAGAGGCCAGGCCGGGGACTGCCCCTACACACCTCCATCCAGAACCTGCTATATACACGGCGGGCTCGGCGCCTGGTGGGGGCCCCGTAAATGCCCCTGGTTGGCTGGAATAACGGCTAATAATGAACAAAGTGGACAAACAAACCCTTAGCGAGTGGAAAGGAAGTTCAGAGTGACCCCATCCAGCCAGAGAGCAGGGAAATTAACCCAGGGAGCTGCCCAACTTCCCCCCAACACGAGACGGGAAAGGGTCACTATGTTCAATCCTGAACAACCACCATCTGTCCCACTGGGGCCTGGTCGAGGACCCTCATCCAGAGTGGGCATCCTCCTGCCTGTGTTCGAAGATCAGTTCTGCCACTTCTAGCTGTTACCCAGGGCACAAAGTATAATCTCTTCGTCCCTCTGAATCCCTCTTTGTAAAATGAGGGAGAATAATAAGACCTCCCTCATCTAATACAATTTCCTTCAAAAGGTTACTGGAGGGATTAGACACATTGTATACTTAAAGAGTTTACAACAGGGCCTGGTATATGGTGAACCCTCAACAGAAGTTTGCTCTAACTGGGAACTGAGATACAAGCACAAATAAAGAACTAGGGGAAGACAGGGAAAAATAATCTCATGGTCGAAGTGGACCACAAGTGAAAGATGGTGGCAGTGCCAAATCCAGACTTTTAGAAGTTACCAAAGGGAGCTGGATGCGCAGCTGAGACCAGTAGGAGGCAGCAACGGGTACTAGTGTGAGAGTCCCAGATCCTCCCCTCAGGCCTGGCCCTGTCACTGATTCGTGGTGTGATCCTGGACAAGTTGCTTTGTCTGTTTGCATCTTTGTTTTATAAAATGGGGACGATCCTACCTGAATAAGTGTAAGAGGTTAGCAACCTTTAAACAGGAAAGGTGGGCTCTCTTCCTACTACTGTCTACTGGCTGGGAGGCCCCCAGGGTCTGGAGAGCAATTCTGAGCTGGGCTTAGAGGCAGCTGGGGAGAGAGCCGCACAGTGAGACCACAGAGGCTGCCCTGGCGGCCATGTGACTCTGCGGGGCCCTTCCGTGGAGCCTTCCATGGAGGGAGTGCTTTTCTTGTGTAGGACAGGACAGGAAGGCAAAGATTTAATGCAACGGGAGGGATACGGGTTAGACCTTACGCATAACGTCTCAGTTCAAAGGCTTGGGAAAGCTTCAGAAGGTCTCCACATCCTTAAGAAGGGGGCAGGCGACCCCTCGGGCACCGAGGTTGAGGGTGAGGGATTTCTCCTGCCTGTCCTTAATGGTCGGCACCAAACGCAAAGGCGTGGAGTGAATGAATGCACGCCTGAATGAACGACAGAGGCTTCGGTTTCGCACAGTTACTGGTTGGAGCCACCAGATCAAGGATCCCAAAGCTGAGACCCAGCCAGGCCAGCACCTTAAACACGACACTCCCCGGCGCTGAGCCTCAGTTTTCCCATCTGCAAGATGGGGACATAAACATCTCCTTGACTTAGATCACAGGATTCCTGTGGGGACAAAGTATGATGGGAGATGTGCAAGTATTCTGAAGATTACCCCGGAGTATCTGGGGAGAAGTGCCCCCGGAAGGAGCTTCCCCGAGGAAGAGAGGAAAAGGGTGGGGGAGAAAGGGCTCCCTGAGGTTCCTCTGGGAGACAGCAGGAGCACCCTGTCCTAAGCACCTCACACAGCAGGAAGGCATCCACATCTGCTCCAAACCCCCTCTCGTAACCCCGAGTAAAGGGCAGAGGAGGGGAACGGCAGCCTGCGTCCACCTCTCGGATGCTGGACTGCGACCAGCTTTCACTTTTCTGGCATTTTCCTTGGCTTCTCACCTGGGGTTGGAGCTGATTCACACATCGGTGTGGACCAGCCAGAGTCAGGCCAAGTCTCAAGGATCACTCTAAGAGAATCCACTATGTTCACTGTTTCCAAAAACGAGGAAAAGGAAATCAGCGACCTGCAAAATCTCTTTCAGTTCCGGGACTCTGAATTTCAGATCCGAGGAGAACATCACTTCTAAACTTCACTTTTATTCCAAAACATTTTTAATTAAATCACTAGTGCTACACATCAATTTATGATCATCGGGCAAACTGTGTAACCTGTAAACGGATCATCTCCAACCTCGGGTACATGGGGACACGCTCTGATCTTGCAGCACGTACCAGCACTAGGTGCTTCTCTTGGGGGATGTCTGGGCTTGTCGGGGCACCCAGATCCCAGGCGACTGACAGCCGTCAGTTTGAAGGAAGGAGGTAGAGATGCTCGAAGATTAACACAAAGAAAATTTAATGAAATAAACTGCACCTAGCCTAGCCTCTGGCTTTTGAGTCATTTCTGACACCTCTTTGTACAGAGACAAGGAAGTGACTTTTACTCTTGAACTTGGGAATGACAGGGAGAGGAGAGGCACAGAGACACGGGCGGGCTGGGGACTGCAGCCTGCATGGGACGGGCTTATCCTGACGGCCGGTATAAATTCCATCGACACTGCACACGGGCAGGGGATGCACGGCTGGGAACCAGAGAGAAACTTGCTGACACGCAGCCCACGCCCCCTGGCCCTTGCATGCACAGGGCCGCCTTCCCTGGGTGACTCAAGGTGATGACTGAGCAACAATTCCTGGCTTGAGCTGTGGTGGGGATGCCCTTGGAAGCTCTCCCTGTCATGCTGCCCGCTCTGCACACAGGCCCCCGGGCTCCTAGAGCTGCTGCGTCCAGCCTGTTTGTGGCCATTTCACTGGCAGGACACTGCTCGGCCATCTTTCCTTTCTGTGGTCAGTGTCCCCAATTCACAGCCCTTCAAGCCTGCGATACCTGAAACCTACCCAGAGTCAGAGATGTGTGCAGAACAAGAGTCAACAGCATGACCCGGGCTTGTCTGTGTGTTTCTGCACTGTGAATACCTTGGATGATGGGCCAGTCTGCCCCTCTGCAGACTTTGTGGCCCTCACTAGGGTTTGGGGGAGACAGTTTCTGGATCCTGATAAGCAACAGGTCAGTGAACTAAAAGTCCGGAGCCCAGGGCCATTTAAGGGCTCGATTTCTTATTTGGCGTCCGACTCATCATCAAGTCTAATCCGGTCTGCCTCTGGAATGTCCATTTCTCTCCATCTCCTTGGCTGCCACCACTATCTCATGCCTCCTAACGGGTGTCCCCACCTCTTTCTTCACCAAAGAAACATGCAATTTCTTTGTCTGAAAGGCCCCACCCCCGTGACGGGTGTGACCAGCTCCTTCTCCTCCCGAATGTCCATTCCTTCGGCAGACTGTCTGTGGCCACCTGCTCCTGAGTCTTGGCCCTTCCTAGATCTCCTGCTCCCTCTTGGTCTCAGTCTCCTCGCTGCGGTAACAGCATCTACCCCATATGGTCGTTGTGAGTTAAGTGACTGAATACACAGTGACCGGCTATGGTCCTGTGTATCCTGGGTAACGTTCCATCACTGCTCAAGTCCCCGACGAGCGCGGCTTTCCTGTCTCACTCCCCGACGGCGCCCAGGATCCAGCAGGGCCTGGCACACGGCAGCACAGGGGGTTTGTGGAAAGGATGACCCCTAAGCTTTCAAGGCCAATGGTGTTTGTCACAGGCAGACATCCTCTCCATCAACACTGGTTCCCAGGGCTCCCTGCACCTCCGGGTGAGCCCAGCTGCAGAGGAGCCCCCAAATGCCGACAAGGAGCCCCAGCTGTGACCCAAGGTGGGGCGCAAGGCCCCGGGTCTCTGCCTTCCCTGAAACACAGCACGCCCACCCTGCAGGGCGCCCACCCCACAGCACCGCCCTGGATGCCCGGCCGTCCAGCCCGAGGCTAGAGAAGCAGGCCGGGGCGATCCTGGGCTTGGTCAGAGCAAAGCCAGGGCGCTGGGGCCTGACATCGTCTGGGGAGCGGCCTTGACGCTGGCTGTAGGGGAACCGGGGAGAAAGGGGAGTCTGTTCTCCGTGCCCACAGTGAGCGGCCGCGGGGCTCCCCCCCGGGCTGAGGGCGCTGTCTCAGCCCTTCCCTCTTCGGGCAAACTTTGTTCTAACTCGAAGCCAAACCCCTCATGGGCGAATTCTGTCCTCCAGAGCTCGCTGTGACTGCCGGGTCCGGCCCCAGGGAGAGTGGTGGGGGTAGCCGGACCCGGGAGAGGAGTCCCCAACCACGCGGCTGGCTCTGCGCTGGTCCACGCGGCCCCGCTACCACCCGGACCCGGCGCGGGCGCCAGGGGCGGTCAGCGGCGAGCGCGGAAAGAAGTCCCGACCGACCGGCGCGCGCCTGCTGCCCGAGGCGTTGGCAGCTCCGGTGCCGGGCACCGCGCTGCGGAAACTCCGTGCGCCCGGGCAAGACAGGGCGACGCCGGCGGGTCGAACCCCAGAGGGGCGCGGCTGTCGCCAGGGGGTGGCGGCGCGGTGGGGCCTGGAGGCTGCCACGCTCCCCTGGCGAGGCGACTCCCCCACCCCCACCCCGGCTGCCCCAACCGGCACCATAGGGAAGGGAGTGTCCCACCCGGGGCCCCGGCCGTGCGCTCTGGTTCGGGCTCCCGGGCCCGGGGCGAAGGGGCTGCGAGCGGGGACGCGGAGCCCGGGGACCGAGGCAGGGGCGCTGGGATGGGCGGGTGGGCGCGGCGGCCCGGATCCGCATGCGCGTGCATGCGGCCCGGGCCCACGTGCGCGGGTGGGCGCCCGCCACGCGCCCCGAGCCCCGCGTGGCCCTGCGGCCCCGGTCCCGCCCGCCCGCCCGCCCCGGGCGCGGCGCAGGTGCGCGGCCCTCCCTCCGGCTCGCGGCCGCCCGCACTCACCGTGCCCTCGGACGGCAGGTAGCCGATGTCCTCGATGGCGCAGATGTTGATGATGTGGACGCTGCGGTCCTCGGCCGGGAGCGTCGAGTACTTCTCGTTGACCCTCATCGCGGCCGCCTGTGCGCCGGGACCGCCGGGCGGCGCGCCCTCCCCATCCACGGCCCCGGCGGCCTCTGCAAGCGGACACGGCAGCGTTCGCGCGCGCTCAGGGGGCCGGGCCTCCCGCTCCGCCCGCCGCCCCGGCCGCCGGCCCCGCGCTCCGCTCGCGCGGCTGCGGCTGCGCCCACCCTGCCGGGCCCGCGCCTGCTCGCGCTCGGACGCCCGCCGGACCCCCTCTCCTTAAAGCCCGCTCTGCCCGCGCACGGCAGGGGCGGCGGCCGCGAGGGTCAGATTTTCCGTAGAAATTTAAACACAGGAAGAAAGTCTTCCATTCCCGCGGGCCCCCTCCAAGTTTTATTTTTATCCGGGGAAAGTGGCCCTCTGGATTTTTTTGAGGGAGGCCGAGGTTTCCTACCAAGGAGGAAACTACCAACAGCCCCCACCTTCAGTGAAAATCTCCCAACCTCGCGCTTCTGTTGCGGTCACCTTGCAGGGGAGAGACGCTGCTGCGATTGAGGTCGGGAATGCTCTCCCTGCCCCTTCCCCCTCCCCCCGCTGTCACGCAGTTCTCACCTCCTCCAGGGAGCCTCCCCTGCTTTCCGCGGGCCCGCCCTCTCCTGCTCGCCCTTGCTACTCGCGCATCTACCCCACGGTGAGCATCTCTCCAGAGCCCCTAATGTTGCCCGGAGCCCGCATTTATGGAACGCTTAGTACTGTGCGACCAGGCAGAGCAGAGTCCCTGACACAACTCGTCTCATTTAACCCCCCAGCCTGGTCCTCATTTTGCAGAGGGCGATGGGGGCTTCCAAAGGCCAAGGAAGGAGGGTGGGGTTCATGCGGAGTTGCCTTCATTCCTTGCACGACGCTCTACTGCCTCCCTGAGGGACGCGTGGTGACTGATGGCTCCCAGGACTAGCCGGGGCCTCGCACACAGGAGCGCTCCCCGGGACGTGTTTTTAATCCTCCATCCCCGCAGGGGCAGCCACACTCAGGTTTAGCCCCCAGGGGCCACACTGGCAACCCTACCCAGTGGGAGTAAAGTCTCCTTTTCCTCTGCCTCCCTACAGCCTGTTAGTTCTTCACGGTGTGCACCAAACACCACCTCCTCCAGGAAGTTGCCCTGGATTGCCCCTCGCCCAAGCACTCAGGCCCCAGATCCTGCCTGTACCTCGACTACAGCACTTCCTTTACTCCATTTTACAGTGGGTTCATACAGTTGGTGCTCAATAATTGCTTATCAAATGGCCACTGAGGAACATTCTGGGCCTACGGAAGTGGCTAGAAAACTGCTTCCAAGGTCATGACGTCACCAGCATGGTGGACTCTGGAGTCAGACAGGATGGGGGGGTAGGGGGGGTCTGGTTCCAGCCCTGCGGCCTTGGGCGAGCCCCCTTATCCTCGCAGAGCCTCGTCTTCTCCCCTGAGCATCCAGCGTGCATGAAGCTGCAGTGTGGCGCCCGGCCCAGGGGAGGCCTGGGCAGTGGTGGCTGCTGTTACTACTACTGTCATCTTGTCCTTGTCATGGACCCCCCCCCATCATTTAGGCTCAAGTCTGTGAATTTCTTGACCTTGGAGAGGTGCAGGAAGGTCACTCTGTCCTTGGGCTGCCCTTGCCAATGGGCGCTGAGTGGCCCTAGGGGACCCTTCGGCTGCGCCTTGGATGGTGAGAGCAGCTGTAGAGAAGTGCGCTGTGCTGGCCACGTCCCTGCCAGAAACAGCCCTCCACGGTCTCTGCCATGCCGGGGAGATCTCACTCCCAAAAGTTCAACTTTTCAGGGCTGGGAAGAATCACACACACACACACACACACACATACACACACACACAAGCAGGATTATGTAACTTCACTCTCTTATCCTTGTTGGTAAACAACCCAGACTGTGTGACTCTAATGTACCGCCTTTCTAAATTCATTTTCAAGTGGCAAAGGGTCTTGCAGAAGTCGATGAGGTATAATTTGTGAAAAAAGAGTAAACATGGAACTCCTCAATTCTGGGTGCATTGGCATTGCCGAATGTTTGGAAAATGACACTTGACTGCAGACCCTGAGAGGGCTCTGGGGATTCGTGCCTGAGCTCTTCTGGGGGCTGCAGGACGGGGGACAGTCTCTTAGGCCTGGTGGCTCCCTTCCTCCCCCCAGGACAGCACCCCCAAGAAGCTGTGTCTCACCTCTCGGTTCTGGGATTTATGCCTTAGCCAGGTTCACGACACCTGCTTGCCTGTAAAGTGTCACTTTCTTTGCCACATGTCACTGCATTTCCTTGCTTTGGCTCTGTCCCTGCATTCTGCTCCTCTTGTCCCACCCCCCCCCCCAGTCTCCCAGGTGGACATGTGGAAATGCCTCAGCAAGTGGAGGGGAAATGGCCTCTGAGCAGACCAGATGAGAGGACGGGCCAGCAAGGATCGGTTCTGTCCCTAGGCCACCCATGGCCCGGGCCTGGGGTTCTTGGGTCTTGGGATTTCAGGGACCAATAAAAAGTAAAAACACCATTCCTCCCCAAATCGGGAAGGGGGAACGGGGTTCCTCTATGCTGAGACAGCTCCCAAGTCAGAGGACTTTAAAGGGTCCCTCTTGTTCTGGTGACAACTTTGAGTCACTGGGTCCCAGCCTCAGGCTGTCTCACATGGGCTGTCTTGTTGGGAGGCTGTGTCTCTGCTCTGAGTCACTAATTGCTTATAAACGAGCCCTCTAGATAAACTGTTGCATTAATTTTGCATTTTCTGCTTTTGGATTTCTCATCACTAAAACCCCAAGGGACAGATTTCACCAGCAGGATTAATTCCTTGCTCATGAATTAATAAAAACTGGTCTCATTAGTCTAAACAGTGCATTTTATTATGGGAAGTCCTGTGCTTCACAGCTCACCCTGCTTTGCCACCGTGTGGCCCTGCCGTGTCACTGGGATGTCACCCACCGTCAGGCACTTACGTCTTCACTGACATTTTAACAATTACCAGGCGTACCAGCCCGGAGCGACAGGGACGCGGGAGATGAGACTGAGCAAGCTGTCGGGCGGGGGCGGGGGGCTCCCTTGTGAGAGGCTCAGAGGGAGGCCTTTCCAATAGTGTTTTATCGTCAACATCGGTTTCACCTCCTTGGCGTTGCCCACAAGAAAGAACACCTTGCTCTCTGCCCTGCCTGGCGGCACTCACCGGACCGTCTGCAACTTAGTGAAACGGCTGACAAACCCAGCTTTACCAAGCGCAGCAGGACGCGGCCCTCCAACTCGCCTGGCCCTGGAGACCCGGGTCAGGGACGACTCCAGCAAAGGTCTCTTCTAATAGGGCGCTCTCGAGGGCTTCTCTGCCCCCGCACTGTTGACTTTTGGGGTTGGGTCATTCTTTGTCCTGGGGGCCGTCCTGCGCACCGTGGGGTGTTTAGCAGCATCCCTGGCCTCCGTCCACTGGATGCCAGTAGCACCCCTCTCTCCCAGCGTGACAACCAAAAATGTCTCCAGACGTCGTCAAATGTCCCCGGGGGCAAAATCGCCCAGCTGAGAGCCCTTGCTCTGGGCTTGCCAAGGCCCCTGCTCGCACTCTCATGGGAGACCTAAGAGGCTCATCTTTCCAGCCCATGTTTCTCAGATGAGAAGGCCGAGCCTGGAGAGGTGACGTGCTTGGCTTCAGGTCACAGTCTGGAGGGCGGCGTTGGCCTTAAGTTTAGATCTGCTGACCTCCTCCAAGCAGGGCTCATCCCATGAACTCAATACACATGGAATTAGAGAGAGGAGGCAGGAGATTCGGTTTGTTTTTACAAAACACCCAGATGGCCCCGGGGCTGCCCTCTGTTGGTGGAGGGGGTGGTACTAGGCACAGCCCAGAGGGCACGGAGGTTGCTCTGTCCCTGGAGGTTGCTCTGTCCCTCAGCACCAGCCATCCCCACCCAGGGCAGCTTTCTCCCAGCACAGATCTCTGCACTCAGAGGTGCTAAATAAACGCTGTTGAGTCACGGGCATTCCCGGGTGGGGAAAGGGGCATGGAAGAAGTGAGCAGCTGGTGACTCAGGGCTATTGTGAGCTCCAACGGCCACCCGTCCCTCACTCCCGCATTGGCTCTGTGCCCCCTTCAAGTGGCCGGTGGGCAAGCCCTGTAGGAAAGAGACGAACGCCAAATAGGTATATGACCTCATGTGCTAAAATCGACCTGGGTTGTAATTATCCCCAGGGAAGGCGCGCCTGGGGAATTTATAACTGAGATACGGCGGGCGGGAGACGGGACCACTGTCATTTCCTTCCCTCGCATGATGTCAGACCCCGAGCAGGGGCCGTGGGCTGCAGCTGGATGGGGGGACTCCGAGGGCATGGAAACTGCCAGCCCAAGGTTGTGGAGTGCAGCCAAAGCATGAAGTTCTGTCTGGGGGATTTTTTTCCCCCCAATAGAATCCACGGGTGTTGTTTCCATCAGAGGGTTTTCAGATGCTTCATGTGTTTTGTTACCCCAAGGAACTGCCGTCTGAGAATTCCTAAGAACTCCAAAAACCCGCCAGGGGTAGATTAGAACCCGGCCAGCTCAGGCAGCCTGCCACCTCCTCCCGGAAGCCTTTCTGGTCCAGCTCAGCTGCATTACTCATCTCTGTGCTGCTGGCCCGGCTCCTGGCTCCGTCCAGGCGCTCAGGCTCATTTCTGCTCCATCATCCAAGAAACAAAGTGTCTTCTGCTTTACTTCTTCGCTCTCCACTCCCCTCCCGTCTTTGGCACGCTATAGGTTTCCCCATTTATGTTTATTTATTTAACAAGCAGCAGTACAGTGCTTACGACAAGCCAGTACCGCGCTAAGCTCTCTACAAATATGAACTCGAGCTCTTACTGCGATGATGACTGTCTGTGAGGATTCACACAGATGTCCCCACCCTCACCCCAGGGGCCTTTCTTTGGAGGTGTGAGGAGAAGTCCAGACTGAGTCTAACAGCTCCCTTCTCCCCTGCGACTCTGCGGGAATCAGAGCATTAATCCCCATGATGAGAGGCTCTTGGGCATCAGAACCCTGCCTGTCCCGGGGATGGGGATGGGGACAGCCTCCCGGTAGCAGGACACGGCTGAGCCAGCGGCTGCACCATCTTGCCCAGCAGAGTGGGCAAGACTCCCTCGTCCACTGGTTTAACTCTTCTTCCCAGGGCTTCAGAATAAAAGAGCTTCAGGCCGCCGAGCTCTGAGTAGTAGCAATTCCCTGTCACCCACACTCCTAGGAGAACAAAAGAATTCCAGGTCTCATAGGCAAATCCTCTGAGCTTAAACCACCAGACAGAGACGGGAGCCTTCCTCCCAACTATGTGCCGTTTCCCCAGATCATGGAACCCCTGATAGATAAGGACAGGCCCCCAGGGCTGAAGCCGGCTGAGGCCTCCAGGCTGCAGGGCTGGGATGGAACCCTACTGGAGGGGTGTGAACACTACTCAGGCTGCTCTCACACCCACAGTCTGATCACCCTGCATCCTCCAAGTGCGTGTGTGTTGCGGAGGGCGTGAGTGCACCACATTTGCCTTACCGCTCTCCTGGGGTCAGTGACCATGCACAACCCTTAATTTCCCTAAAGACCCATCTCCAGGGAGGCTGGACCCTGATGTCATGGGCACTGGCCACAGCTTCAGTCTCACTCTGGAGGGATGCTCTTGGACCGCTGTGGCCTCACACAGCTTCCCCAAAGAAAAGAAAGCCAAGCTCCTCGGACAGAAGGCGAGGCTTAGGTTCTTTATGGGAAGATCCCACACTTGCCTGCGAGATGCCAGGACGGGAATAAAAGATCTTCCAGGTTTTTGTGGGGCCACCAATGGCCTTTCCCTGGAAACCCTGCCCTTTCCCTGGAAACCCTGCCCTTCATTCGGTTGTGCCTTCACGTGTGTTTGACTCAGTGTCAGGGCCTCTGCTAGGTCTCGGGTCTCCATCCTGCAGCCGAGATCCTGGGCCGCAAGCTTCTCGCGGGTGGACACTGCATCCTGTATCCCCAGGGCCTGCCTGGCTGGGTGCCAGCCCGAAGCAATGGCCCGATGTTTGCAGGGTACGTGAATGAGCAAATGAACCAGGGGCCTCACCAACAAGTCAAGGGATCTTCCCCACCCAACGCTGGGAATCAGAACCTTGAACCTCCTCCAGGTACAAAGGAATGTCCAATAGGAACACGATGTGAGCCATATAGGTAAACCGAGATAGTCTAGTAGCCACATCATAAGAGTAAAAATAATCAGGGGAAATTATTTTATGTAGCCTATTATATAAAAAATATTATCTTTGCAACATGTAATCAATATGAACATTATTGAGATATTTCATATTCTTTTTTCCCTAAGAAGTATTTGAAATCACATGTATTTTAAGTGTATTAAATAAGTGTGTTTTACCTTCACAGCACATCTCAGTTCAGACAAGCCCTGTTTCAGGGGTTCAGAGCCACATGTGGTCAGGGATGACTGTACTGGATGGCTTAGCTAAAAAGACTTTTATTATTGCTTAAGGAAAACGATAGTGGATGGCTTTTATTGTCTGCTTTATATTTTCTGTTTTCTCAGATTTCTGCAATGAACACGAATTCGTATTATCGCCAGGAGAAGGCTGACTACTATCGAAAACACTGACATACCCTGTAGCCTGCAGGCTTACATTGGACCTTTTTATTATTTGAGGAAAAATGGCCAATTTATTGGATTTTTATCTGTACAGCACCAATTTAGAAAAAAACACCTCTGCCTAAAGGCCAATGGGAGGCACGTTCCCAAAATGTTTTGACAGAGTAGTCTTTGGTTACGAAACATATCTGATTACACAGCTGGTCACACAAGCTTTTAAGCGGAGGAGGTGAGAGGTCCCTCTGTTTCGAGACCCAAAAGAAGTCCACCTGGACTGCCCGAGGGCCGCCTCCCTGGGCCCTCTGTGTTAGGCGTCCCAGCACGCACCCCTGCCTGCCTCCCAGGGTGCACGTGGGAACCAGTGCTGTTGGGGTGGGCTGTCAGGGACGTGCCAGGTGCATGGGGGTGCGGGCCTCCAACCAAGCTGCCTTCCCAGGGGGGGTCCTGGACTGCGGGGTCAGGCCCACGCACAGCAGGTGGGCACCCGAGGAGGCGGCGTCTCAGGGTCCTTCCCCCGGCTCTTCTCACAGCACCTCGGTGGCTGGTCGGGGGTTCATTCATTCACTCACTCACTCATTCATTTGCTCACCCATCATTCGTTCATTCACCCATTCATTCACTTACTCATTCGTTCATTCAGTCACTCATTCACTTATTCATTGTTTCACACAGTCACTTATTCACTTGCTCACTCACTCCCTCAACCCCTCCTCATACTCCTTCTCAACTTTGCTCCCCTCGCCGCCCCCCGTAGACTTGACCACCTTCCATCTACCTCATTCTTCACTTCTTTCTCTCGCCCCTTGTCTGCTCCCTCCCCCGCCACTCCCCGCTAGAAAGTCAGCTCCAGGCTATTCTGTCATGATTCGATGGCTTCAGATTTTCAGGCCTGAAAATGATGCCAGAAGTGAGCTGTGGGGACCTAGGGAAAAGGCACAGAATTGGGCCAGTTATTCAAGGAGTTTGGGCCCCAGAGCATTTTCTCTTAAGAAGTGAATGTTCGGAGGCGGGAGAGCATGAGAGAGAGTAACCCCTGTGATGAGGGCGGCCGTCTATCTTTGCAGGAGGCGTCAGGTACTGACATGAATCAACTCAGCCCGGGCAATCCCTCTGCTTATGGGGACGAAACCCAAACGTCCATGTCCTAGAGAGTTAGTAAGTACACATGTGCGTGCACACACACACACACACACACACACACACACAGAGTCAAACAGAGCCCAACTCATCCCCAAAGGGTTGAAAGGGGACCCACAGTGTGTGATACAATTAGTGGTCCCGAAATCCATCCAGAATCTTGCCCTGACTACAGTTCATCACTGCCCAGATCCTCCAAGATTTGTGGTCACACGGATATCCGGGGCCATAGGCCGCCGCCTCCGTGGTGCCCGCCGCCCCTTCCAAAAGCTACGCCTGAGAGTCCGCGTCCCTGCTTCTTGTGCATGAACCATTACGTCTGAAACCAGACTTCCTGGAAAACCAAGTGTCTCCAGTTTCTTTTTCCCTGCCCCTTCCACGCCCCCGAAGCAGCTGGAGAGTCTCTTGGAGGAGGGATTTATTTATCCATTTTTCTATTCCTCCACGTGCTTCTCAGAGGAGCACCTGGAGATTCCTTCACCTCTGGCCCCTCCTGCCGCTGTCCTCCCGTTCGGTGGAGAGGCCCCCCCCACCTCGGCTCAGCTGCCTCCTCTCCGCGGAGCCCGCCCCCCTCCTTCCAGCCAGCTGTCAGAGGAGAGAGCCCATCCTATCCTTTGTTAGGGAGGACGACCGGCCTCCCGTTCCTTCCAAGAGGAAAACAAGGGAAAGGAAACTCCAGATGGTGCGGAGAGGTGGACTGGGCGGATTCACGTAAATCATTTCCTGCGGCGAAGTTTATGGAGGGGCACAGTCTGCTCTCCAAGGGGAGGCCCAACAGGCCTAGCGCGGCCTTTGTACACGTTCCTTAGAAAGGACACACGTGCAGAGCCTCGGCCCTCAGAGCAGGATGGGTCTCTGCAGCACCAGCGACATGTGGGGCCCGCCTGCGAGGGAGGAGCTGAGGTGCCAGCTTCCCTCCCTATTGTTCCTGGTCACAGCCTTGGGGTCTTCGTGGGGACCAAACAAAGGGGACTGTTCTCCCTTAAATGACCACGGAATTCCTCAACACGGAGCAGACATTTGCTAATGGCCTCACGGGAGATAATCTTTTCCCCTCAAGTCCCTGCTCAAATACTGCCTTTCTAGAACCTTCCCAGGCCCTCCCTCCCAGCCTGCTTCCTTTGCTTCCAATCAGCTGTTACCTGACTGTTTATTCTCTCTCTGCACCAAGAAAGCGGGGACCTTTCTCTGTCTTACTCTCTGCTGTATTCTCGGCACCCAGCAGGGCCCGGCACACAGCAGGCTGCAAAAAACATTTGCTGGAAGCACGCATGAGTGAATAACACGGACTCCACCGGTGTCCCCAGATTCCAGGAGCCTGCAGAGAGAGAACTGTCACCAAAGTCAGTTTTACACGCCCTGAGCCGCCCGCCTTTTGTCACTGGAGGCCGTGGAGTCTTCACACACCGTTCCCCCAGGTGCTAGGAGGATGGAGTTGTTGTCTTAACATTTTCAAGCTGTTGGGGCCACTGGGGAAAGTTCTGGAGGCCACTGGTCCAGCTGCCACAAAAGCCCCATTGAGGAGCCCTTGCAGGCTCCTCTACCTACAGCACTTACTGGGGAGGGAGCAGGGCCGGGATCCAGGCAGGAGGGGCCTCCCGGGCAAGAAGCATATTTACTAAGGTCCGGGCAAGAAGCATATTTACTAAGGTCCGGCTTTGTGCAGCCACTGAGCTGCGAGCCACGAGCCACAGACACACAGGGAAAGACAGACCTGCCCACATGGAGCTTACAGTCTCTAGCGAAAGTCAGAAAACCAACCCTTCCGGGGGGAAAGGAGCTCAGAAGTGGGGAGCGATGCAGTCTGAGCTATATGGCTAGAGACAGAGGGCTGTTCTGGGGTTCAGCAGGCTGTGCATTCAGCCCAGGCCCCGAGCATCGGATCTGGCACAGCCTAAGCAACACTCAAGGCTTCCTGCAATGACGGCAGAACCCAGGAGACCTCACGCCCTGCGAGGGAGACCTCGCTGCCTCCGGGGGCAGCTGATTGCCCCTGGGGCGGCTCTGCCTGTCTCAAAGGGAACCTGCTCCACAGACCTGGCCCTGTTTCTAGGCTCAGGCATCACACAGAATTACTCCTTCACAGGAACGACATCAAAGATTCAGAGTCAGCCGTCTCACGAAGCTCCCCGCATCTCCTCCCTGCCCAGCCAAGCGCCCAGTTCTCTCTGCTCCCTGTCCTTGGTTGTGGGTGTGATTAGTGGTTGTGCCACAAATCACCCTCAACCAGACATTTTCAAAATCCTTTGTCCCGGAACTTGGACAGTATGCAAACTACGCGAGGACTCAGGGTTAGCAGCTTGCATGTGTGGTCGCCTGGGCTCTGAGAGGCCCTCCCAGATCAGCATCCTCCTCCATCCCTAACTCTGTTCTCCTGTAACTGCTCCAAATGTCTATATGTGGCCCTAAGCTTCCCATTGACTTAGAGAGCAAATATCCTGAGAAAAGGCAAAAATATTGATCTAATTCATACTAAGGTGTAAATGACTTTCTTCTCCCAAATAATTCTGATAGGTGAACAGGGCAACCAGCATCAGGCATCTGAGGATGGGGAAGCAGAGAAAGAGCAATAACTTCCCACGGCAAAGGGAATGGGAAGAAGAAAGAGGTCTGGAGGAAGGGGGACAAGTAAACTTCTATTTCCCACTGGTCTGGACCGGACTGACCCAGCTTTTCACTGCCCACTGCCTTGACTTTGGAGGCCAGCACAACCAGGGAGGGGCCACCATCTGTTCTGGTCCCGGGGGGGCAATTTTAAAGTTCATCTCAGTCCAGTGCGTCCATCTAAGAAATCTCTCCAGAGCAAAAATAGGACAAAGAACAAAACGGAAAAATGGCTATGAGCAGCAAGGGCCACACAGGGCCTGAGAAGCCTGTTTCTCAGATAGGCATCTGGCCTTTGGAGAAGTTTTCCTTCTCATCTGTGCGGCTGAGGCCGCAGAACCAGCATGGAGGCCAGGGGTGAAGGAGAGACGTGGGGCTCTTCGCGACGGGCAAGTGATTCTTGAACATCCTTTGAGATAAATCGGTAATCTAGTGGGTAAATGGGTTTTCTTGAGTTCTCTGAGCATCCTAGAAATTAATCGAACCCAAGGAGGTGGTTGTGGGAACCCCTGATTTATAACCAGTTGGTCGGAAGCACAGGTGACAACCAGGAATTGCAATTGGCCTCTGAAGTGGAGGGCGGTCTTGCAGGACGGAGCCCTTCACCTGTGGGATCTGATTCTGTCTCCGGGAAGATAGGGTCAGAGTTGAGTTGAATTTGCGGACACTCTGCTGGTGTCCGAGAACTGCGTGTTGGTGTGGGGAGGCCTACACACACACAGACACACACACACACACATACACACGATGGAACTGGGTCCAGGAGCCCTTGCAGAGATGGTGGCTGAGAGTGGTCACCATGCTCCAGCTCCACGGGCACAGGCTGTGAGACCCCCACCCCAGGCCCAGATCTCCCCCGCAGGCTGGGGCTCCAGCCCCATCAACATGCTCTCTGGGGATCCCGCTGGCACAGGAAGGACTCTGCCTGATATTTCATCGGCGTCCTTCCCTCGACAAGCCCTAAATCTGCCAGCCGGCCAGAGCATCCCTCAGCTGTGCCCACTGGGAAACAACCTCTGCAGGAGGGGGCACAGTCCACCAACGGCACTTTCCCTCTCCTATCCCCTCTCCTCCCCTCCCCTCCCTCCCCAGCCCCTCCCTGCCTTCATTCAACAAACATACAGTACCAGGCCCACAGCAGTTTCCTAGCCCAGGGAAGTTCAGCGTCTCGGGCAATGTCTACAAAATGAAGGTCTAGATAGTCCCTGCTTCCCCTGGGGAGCCTTAAACAATCCAGATGTGGGCTCGACATTCAGAGAATTTCAACCGCCCCCAGGGGCACAGAGGGCAGCCAGGTTTAGATCGGCCTAGTCTCAGGAGGACAGCCATGCATACAGGCGACCATGGTGTGCGGGACCAGTAACCCCCTATCGAGGCAGGCACGGGGTCCATGGAAGCCCTGAGGGGGGTGCTGGACAAGGCTCCAGAGAGAAGGCAGCTCTGGGCGCCCACCCCGTCTCGTTCCAGCCTGACCTTTGCAGACCATGTAGCCCCAGTGCACATCGGTTCTCAGTCGTTCTGCTTTGCTCGGGAGACTCAGCTCATTGGGAAAGTGTCTTCAGGCTCTTCTGGAAGATGGGCCCCCGGGGAAAGCTTTCCTGGGGCACACCCATCCTTTGCAGACATTTGTGAATGTCTATCAGGGGTGTGGTATCTTCACACAGCAAAAGCCTCTTGTCCTGACTCTGTCCCTATATTTGGGGCCCATTGCACCATCTTTATGGGAAAAAAAAAGTCGTTTCTCTATTCTCAAAGTACACTTGGCTGCATTCTCTATGGCTCATCCTCGCGCACAGTCTATGAAATACACAGCACAGGTATCATTAGACCCACTTTGCAGATGAGGAAACTGAGGCCCTGACAGACCCAGGGGCTTCCTCAAGGTCATGCAGTTTGAAGCAACAGAGGTATGGACTCTCCCCTAACCACAAGACCCCAAGAACAGGCTTTCCCTCTGCTGTGGGTCTGAAGTTCCAACTTTCACAGCCACTCTCCGTGTGTACACCCTTTTAAGTCATAAAAGAGTCTGCAGGAGGCAGCTACTAAGATGCACAATGGGGAGCTCCGCTTCTTGCCATTACAGAGTAGCGACTGTGTCAGAGTCATCTTTCTGCCAAGAACAACTGTAGAAGCTGGTTAAAAGCAAACAGAAAAACCTAGGTGTTGGAAGGACTTGGAGGAGAACCGGGGCAGACAGGACTCAAGGGCTGAGATCCCAGCAAGGGAACCACGGAGAAATGAGCTCACATTCTGCTCAGCTGATGTGCAAGTTGCTCATGCACAGGGCTGAGGGGCTGAGAAGCGAGGCAAAGCAGCAGTCAAGAGGATGCAAAGGTGATGGGGAATTTCGGCAATCTCTCGACGCTAGAGGAGCAAAAACCAGAGTTCAGGGCTCACCAGGGAGGTGAGGGTCCTGGTAACCTCTCCAGCTTTCAGTTGAGGATCCTGAAAGGCTGTGATCCAGAAAGAGACCAGCCTTCCCCAAATCCTGAATTCTAGCCTCATATCATCTCCAACCCTGATAGGAAGAAGCTGATCTGTCCGTATTCTGCCAGCCAAAGAAACAAATCCTCCGTGGAAGAAGTGAACATCATGGAGACCCACCCCATTTTTCATACACAAAATCCAAGATTCAGTGAAAAATGATCACAAGTGCCAGGAAGCAGGGTCAAATAATTAAAAATCAAGCAAAACAAACAAACAGGTGACAATAGAAATGGACCAACAGCAGATCCAGATACTGGGGGTTATCAGACACATACATTAATAAGTTAAAGAAAATAAATGAAAAGATGGAGAATTTCATGAGAGAACTGGAATCTACAAATAGAATCAAATGGAACTCCTAACCCCCAAAACAAGAATTGAAAAGATGGGTAGAACAGCAGATTAGAGAGGATGGAAGAGATCAGTAAACTGGAAGGGACATACGTTAGTAGAAAATATTTGCATTGAAGCATAGAGAGAAAAAAGGATGTAAAACCAAAAAGAGCATGTTGACATACAAGTTTGGGTGAACATGCCTAACATGTGCAGCTGGAGTTCCAGAGAAAGAGAAGAGAGTGAGAAAGGGGCAGAAGCAATACTTGAAAAGAGTTTGATCAAGAATTTTCAACAGGGGCCGGCCCGGTGGCGCAAGCGGTTAAGTGCGCGCGCTCCGCTGCGGCGGCCCGGGGTTCGCTGGTTCGGATCCCGGGCGCGCACCGACGCACTGCTTGGTAAGCCATGCTGTGGCGGCGTCCCATATAAAGTGGAGGAAGATAGGCACAGATGTTAGCCCAGGGCCGTCTTCCTCAGCAAAAAAAGAGGAGGATTGGCGGATGTTAGCACAGGGCTGATCTCCTCACAAAAAAAAAAAAAAAAAAAAAAAAAAAAAAGAATTTTCAACAACTTATGAAAGATACCAGGCTGTGTTTAATTATGGATATGAGAAGCTCTATAAACCTAAAGCGGAGACACACAAAGAAAACCACATGTAGGCACATCATAGTAGAGCTGGTGAAAATGAAGGACAAGAAGAAAAATCTTAAAAGCAACCAGAGGAAAAAAAGACGCTATTTTCAAAAGATCAATAATAAGGCTGATGGCTGACTTTTCCACAGAAACAATGGAAGCAAAAGACAGTAGAATGGCATATTTGAATGCTGAAAGAAAGCAACGGCCAATTTAGAATTCTATACCCAGAGAAAGTATCTTTCAAAAGTGAAGGTGAAATAAGGATGTTTTTGGATGAACCAGAGCTAAGAGAATTCATTGCTGGCAGGCCTGTACTGAAAGAAACACTGAAGGGAGTTTTTCAGACAGAAGGGAAATGATCCCAAATGGAAGTAGAAAGGAATGAAGGACACTGGAAAAAAGAAATGAGAGGAAAAATCTAAATGAACAGTGATTGTCTAAAATAGCAATAATAATGTCTCAGGAGATTAAAATATAAATAGAATTAATACATGACAAAAATAAGAGGAGTAAATGAAGTGAAAGGCATTTAAGGTTCTACATTGTCCAAAAGTGAGAGGCTAAAGCTCTATTTTAAGACTGACTCTACAGGGCTGGCCCCGTGGCTTAGCGGTTGAGTGCGCATGCTCCGCTACTGGCGGCCCGGGTTCGGATCCCGGGCACGCACCAACACACCGCTTGTCCGGCCATGCTGAGGCCACATCCCACATACAGCAACTAGAAGGATGTGCAACTATGACATACAACTATCTACTAGGGCTTTGGGGGAAAAAAAAGGAGGAGTATTGGCAATAGATGTTAGCTCAGAGCCGGTCTTCCTCAGCAAAAAGAGGAGGATTAGCATGGATGTTAGCTCAGGGCTGATCTTCCTCACACACACATAAAAAAAAGACAGACTCTACAAAAAAGTCAGGGACACATTTGAAAATTTTTAGCACAACCACTAGAAGAATAAAAAAGGAACGTACAACTAACCAGAGAGTAGAAGAGAAATTGGAATTCAAAAAAGAATTGATTAATCAAAAAGAAGGAGGTAAAAAAAACCCAAAAAACAAATGGGACAAATAGAATACAGAGTAAGATGATGGATATAAACCCAGATGTAGATCACTAATTGTATTAAATATAAATGGGCTAAATACTCCAATTAAATGACAAAGTTATCATACTAGATTTTTAAAAATTTCAACTCTATACTATTTATAGAAGACACACTTTAAGATAAAGACCCAAAATGATTACAAGTGGAAAGGTGGAAGAAATATATACCATACAAACACAATCAAAAGAAAGCTGGTGTAGCTATACTAACATCGAATAAGGTAGATTTCAAAGGGAGAAGTTTCCCTAGAGATAAAAAGGGATGTTTTATAATGGTACATCAATTCAGCGGAAAGATAGAACAATTCTAAATTATATTTACTTCAAAACACATGAAACAGAAACTGACAGAACTACAATAAGAAATAAATCCTCCGTCATAATTGTATGTTTAACTGTTAGAATTGAACTCTTTCAGTAAAGGGTAGAATTGCAGACAAAAACAATCAACTAAAACTATAGCATACAGATTCTTCTCAAGTGCACACAAACAATTCGCCACAGTGGCCCATGTTGGGCCATAAAGCCAGTCTCAACACATTTTGAAGGACTGAGCTCTGGTTTTCTGATGACACTAGAAATCAATAGAGACCAATAGCAAAAAGAAAAACTGTATAAATCAACAACAAAAAAAACCTGTAAAAATCCCCAAATGTTTGGAAATCAAGTGATACTCTTCTAAATAATCTGTAGCCCCAAGAAGAAACCACAGTGAAAATGTGAAGATACTTTGAACTGGACATAATGACAATATGATATCCCGTACCATGTTATCATATTATCCTATGTAGCTAAGCCTGCACTTGAAGATAAGTGTATAGCCCTAAATGCACAGAATCAAAAAGAAGAAAGGCTGAAAATCAATGATCTACATGTGCATACCAAGAAGCTAGAAAAAAACAGCAAATCAAACCGAAAGTAGAAGGAAGCAAATAATAAAGATAAGAATGGACGTTGTGATTTAGAAAACAAATGTATCATGGAGAAATGAACAAAACTACAAGTTAGTTGTTCGAAAAGACTAATAATATTGATAAACCCGTATCAGACCCAGGCCTGCCCCTCTCAAGAGTAGATCCGATGCTATATATCTAATATTTAAGTTATAAATCAAGTTAACAAACTATTAAAACATTTTCCATCCTCCTACTTTGAGAAATATACCTTCTCACAACAGAGAAGGTAAGGTTCAAGTTGTGAAGTTGCAGACTCCTTGGAGATCTGTGACAGAAGATGGGGTGATGGGGGATGGTGCCTGCCTCCCCACTCTTGCCGCCCCGGCACCCTCCTGTACCATGAGGAGCCTGCACAGCCAAGCTCTGGCTGCAACTCCACAGACAGCTGCCCCTCAGCTACCCATGGGGTCTACACGGCATGCCCGTGATCTGTCTGTGAGAAAGCAGTCCAGGGAACAGGCCTGTGCAGGCTCTGGAAGTGGGCTGGGATTCATCTGGGTAGAGATCTTTGGACCCTGAGCGTCCAAGTCTGGTCTCAAAAAGAGGGTGTGGACTCGAGGGGGGTGGACCCCTTGGCCCCAGAGATTTCACCCTGTGGGGAGGTGAGGAGGAGGAGGGCCAGAGCAGGGTGTGTGCAGAACTGGTTCCTGTGCAGGGCCCCTCTTGGGGGAGGAAGAGAAGGAAGATGCAATGATCACTAACAGGCGTGATGAGGCAGACATCACTACGGTCCCCGCAGACATTAGAGAGATAAATGAGTGCATTATGAATGACCTGATGCAAATAAACTGGAAAATTTAGATGAAATGGACAGTTTTCTAGAAAAACACAACTTCCCAAAATTTTCCTAAGAAGAGATAAACAATCCCAATAGTCCTATATCTATAAAATAAATTTGGTGTATGATTAGAATCCCTTTTACACAGACAATTCGAGGTCTATATGGCTCCAATGGTGAAACTTTCTAAACATTTCAGGAAGAAATAACACCAATCTTCCACAAAGTCTTCCAGGAATAAAGAGAGATTACTTCTCAATGCATTTTAATCTGAAAAAATGACATTACAAGAAGGAACAATATCTCTCATAAATATATATGCAAAAACCCTGAACAAAAATGTTAACACGATAATTCCATTAACAAGGGTAATATATTATGACCAAATTGGACTTGTCTCAGGAATGTAAGGTTGGTGTAATATTTAAAAATTAATGAAATAAAGAAAAAAAATCAAGTGATCATCTCTATAAATGCTGAAAAAGCCTTTGATAAAATTTAACACCTGTTTATGATAAAAATTCCTAGGAACTAAGGACAAACGACTAAATCTAAAATAAATAGCATAATAATTGGTGTGCTAAACAAACAGCATACTAAATGGTGACATACTGAAAGCTTCCCCCTGAGGTTGGAATTGAAACACGATGTCTGCCTTCTCCGCTTCTATTCAGTATTGTACTGGGGGTCCTAGGAATGCAATAAGGCAAGAAAAACAAATAAAAAGCTATGGATCGGAGAGGAAGAGATAAAACCGACATTACCCACAGACAATGTAATCTTGAATGGAGAAAACGCAGAAGTATCTACAGATAAACTATTAGAATCAATAAATGAATTTGGCGAGGTCACTGAATACACGATGAACATAAAAAAATCAATTATTCTTCTATATACCGTGGAACAAACAACCCCTGAGAAGCTTATGCCTTTATAAATAGCATCAAAAAATTAAATAGCTAAGGACAAGTAAAAGATGCGCATGACTTCAACAAAGAAAACTATGAAACATCACCAAGAGAAATTGAAGACCTATATGAGGGCAGTAACATTCTGTGTTCACGTACTGGAAGACTCAGTATAGTACAGCTGTCAGTTCTCCCCAGGTTGATCTGTAGATCCGATATGATCCCAATCAAAACCTCAGAAGGGTGTGTGTACGTGTGTGCACGAGAGAGAGAAGACTGACAAGCTAACACTAAAATTTATATGGAAATGCAAAAGGCTGGCAATAGTAAAGACAATTTTGAGTTCAGGTTAGAGGACTTATCCTGTCTGATATGAAGACTAATCAAGCTACAATAGTTAACAGAGTAGAGTATTGTGCAAGGACAGATAAATGCACAAAGGGAGCATTTGTGCATCTGAGTCCAGACACAGATCTACGCATACATTGGTATTCGATTTACAGCAAAGTTGCCACTGGGGGAAAGGATTATCTTTCCAATAAATGGTGTGTAATCAATACATGGCATGGAATCAATAAATGGTGAGGACAGCCACAGGGAGAAAGATGAACCTTGACCTCCTACCTCACACCATACACAAAGCCAATTCCAGATATGGAAAGTAAAACAACAAAACAAAGCTTCTAGAAGATACCATAGGAGACTATCTTTGTGAACTTGGGATGCAGAAATATTTCTTAAGCAAGACACAGAAAATAGTCACTGCAAAGGAAAAGATTGGTACGTTGGACTCCATTAAAATTAGGGACTTCTGTCGATCAAAAGACACCACTGAGTAAGTGAAAAGGTGAACCACAGAGCAAGAGAAGATATTTGTGATACACATAGACCTCAAAGGACTTGTACCCCAAATACATAAATAATGCTTACAAAAGAAGAGAAAAAGACAAACCACCACATAAAAAAAAAGCCACCTCCCCCAAAGAGGCTCTCCAAACGGCCTGTTTGCACAGGAAATGGATGGTGATACCACCAGTAGTCCCCAGAGGAGCGTAGATTAAAACCACAAGGTGATGCCACCATACATGCACCAGAATGTTGACAGCAAAGCAAAACAGCCCAAACCTCACGATTCCCGTGTCTGGGAGGGTGTGGGTTCCCGGACAACTCAGGCACTGCTGATAGTAGTTCGACTGATACAAGCACTTTGGAAAACTGATATCAACTGAAGCTAAACGTTGGCGTGTCCTGTGCCCCCGCAGTTCCACTCCTAGTAGGAACCAACGGAAGGGCGTGTGTAAATTCTCAGGATTTACAAAGGAAGTGTGTGTTCTCAGCAGTGTTATTCATATACTCCAGTGAAAACAACTCACGTGCCCGTCGGCGGAGAGCTGTGGGATATTTACGCAATGGAACACTCCACAGCGATGAGAATGAACGGCTGTTGTAGTCCACAACACGGATGCATCTCACAGACATAATGTTGAGCAAAAGCCTGATTCCACTGGGTTCAAAAACAGGCAAATATAATGCACAGTGATGGATGCGGAGGTAATGCCTGGGGGCATCAGGAGGGGCTTCAGGGGAGACGGTGGTATTCTTAGCTTGATCTGGGTAGTAATTATCAGATGCACCCACATTGTAAAAATTCGTCAAACTATGAATTTATGATCTGTGCACTTTTGTAAATGTCTGCTTTACTTCAATAAAAAAGGTTTCCCCCCAAATAAAAATGTGTAAGATGATGGTAGGTTCTTGGAGCACTAACGAGTCCAGTTAACACTAGTGTTGGTGATCAGCTATGTATTACTTCTCTATCCTTCTAAGAACTTGCAAAGACACCCCCTATCTTAGCTTTCCCCGAATCCTGCTAGCCTCCCCATTTTGCAGATGAGGAGACCCAGGTCAGAGATGTGAATGAACTTGCCCAAGGTCAGGCAGCCAGTGAATGGATTCGTACCCGGGTCTTCTACATTAAATACCATGTCCCTCCTGCCTTTCCAAAGTTAACCACCCAGAGGGGAGCCAGAACATGAACGGCAGGCACATATCAATTTAAGCACTAATCGTCTGTGAGGCAGACGGTGGGGAGCGTGGGCCCAGCCCTGACGAGGTTCAAGGCAGCCGAGAGAGAAGACCCAGGCCCACAAACAGTGGGACAACAATTCCCAGGCAAGGTGCAGACGTGGGCACCACACTCCTTGCGGGGGTGGGCATGGGCCGAGGTCACCAGAGAAAGGGGAGAAGGCCTGGGGGTGCGAGAGTCAGAGAGTCTCGAGAAGGCTCCAGAGAGTCAGAGAAGGCTCCGGAAGGAGGAGACATGGGGTGAGGCTCAGGGCTGACTAGGGACCAGAGGAAGGGGGCTCCGTGTGAGGGACAAGCAGGAGCCAGGCCCCTGGATGCCGAGTAAGGGGGGCTGGCTGCAGCTCTAGGAGCTGCCCTCGTTGGGGAGTGCGGGCCCTCGGCTCCCCAGGGTGCTTCCCAGTGCTTCTCTGTCAACGGTCATGCATCCAGACCCCACCTGTCACAGGTGTACAGAAACAGCTGTGTTATTACAGCTGCTACGGATTCGAGATTAGGCTAGTCTCGTTATTATGTAACTTGCAGTCCAAGCGGGAGACCGATTTCCACGTTAAGGGACCGGGGCCAGGAGGAAAATCTCCAGGTAACACTCAACTGATCTTCCCAGAGTGCACTGTGTCCTCTGCAGGGATGGAGGAATCACGCCTCAAACAGCCCCGGGGCCACATCTGTTGCTTAAAACACAGATTGTATGAATATTGGTAGAAGACTGAGTAGACATATTGCACGCTCACTCACTCATTCACTTCCTATTTGTCTAGTGAGGTAAATTCAATCCTAACATTTTAAAAATCCACCCCCAGTGCCCGTAACAATCCTACAACAGAGTAGGTCCTCAAAGCACCACCTGCTGAATGAATGAATGAACCACCATCAATTCCATATCCACTATGTGACAAGCATGCCCTTTATACCCCTTGTTTTGGTTATCTTCGAGAAAATCTCTAGGTCGGGACTGTTATCCCCATTTGACAGATGAGGAAACTGAGGCATAGAGAGGCGAAGTCACTTGGCCAAGGTCACCCGGCTGTAAACAGTTGAGTGCGGGCTCGAAACTGCAAAGCCAGAGTAGAAGGCTGGGAGGCCCCAGGACGCCCCTGCCTCTGCTGGGTGAGGCGGGAAGTGGAGAGAAGGGGCAGGTGGCAGGAGCCGAGGCCTCTGATCCTATTTCATGCCAAGGCATGGCTTACTCTGTTGAGCTGGGCTTTTGGCACCTGTTTGGACCTTGGCTTTTCACCTCCCAGGTGTCACAACCAACTTCCAACATAAGCCACCAGAAATCAGGGGCTGTCACTGGTGGCGATTGCTGTCAAAATCAGTCGTGGTTCAGGAAGAAAGCACATCCTGCTTGTCTGGGAAGCGTGTGCCCAGGTGTTCACAGGACACACAGCCAAACCCGAAGAAACCAGGCATAGCCCTGGACATTCAAGAAGAACCTGTTTCCGCTGGCAAACAGTGCCCAGAATCCCGTCTGTCCACTTTCTGGTGTGGCAGCAAGGCCCCCAGGTGTATCATTTCCTGATGAGCAGAATCCCACTGCCAATTTGGAGGTCTCTAACCTGCACCCAACAGCATCTAGTGGCCGGAAAGGTAACTTCGAGTCAGTGCCCACCTCTGGGGAAGGGGAGAGAGTCAGGAGGAGAGAGAGGAAGGGAGGGAGGGAGAGAAACAGGAGAGGAGGGGAGAGAGGGGCAGAGAGCGAGAGCGGGAGAGAGAGAGGGAGGGGGAAGAGAGAGGGAGGGAGGGAGAGAACAAGAACTAAGGACAGAGTTTATTTCTAGTCTTGGATTTCCTGACATCCAATCTTACATCTAATCAATAAGCCACGCCCCTCTCACTGCCTAACCTCGAAAACCTGATGAAACAAGCAGAGACGGCTTCCACACCATTTTTGAGGCAAGACGGAGAAGAAAAGAATATAAACCAATCTTTTAAAAAATATTCTGCATGAACCTTAAACTTTATTCAACCTTAAAAGAAGCTAAAACATCTAATAAATTGATACAGTTTATAGAAACTAGATAGATTATTAAATATGAAAATGTTTACTATGTTTCAAAAGTCCAAATCCACCAGTTCGTCCATTGGGTAAATGTTTATCCAAAAGCTCAGGGGCAAAGTTAAACAGTTGAAATAAAATGGAATTAAGCCTTAATATTTTGTTTTACTTGGAGTACAGATGGAAGACAAAAATAATATCTCATAAAACGGCAAGTTTCTATTTTCACCAAAATATTTGGAAAAGTTATTTTATTTTTAATTCCGATACCTAGATTCAGTGTAACTTTTGCAAAGGAGGTTTCAGTTGAATCTTGTGAGCTGGAGCGTATCTGGAAACTGGCTTTGGTTATTATTTAAAACATTCATTCCACAAAGATACAAATTGTTTCAAAAAGTGTCATACCAGCCAGAAACTGCCTGTAAATGCAGCACTTATAAAATCCTGACGACTCCAGGGGAAATTCCATTCTCCTTTTTTCTTCATTTGATCGTATCTCGGGTACAAAGGCACCGCCTTTCTGCATCTTTACATCCAGGGTGCTGCTCGAATCAATGCCCAGTTCTTCATTTATGAGTTTTTTCTGGGTCTTTTTTACGACGATAATTTTATACGTAATCATCAAAATTATCTATCTCTGTTTTCAGTTGAGAAGAAATTCTTCAGAGACCCACAAAGTGAATAGAAGTTATTCTTTTTTTTTTTTTTTGGCTGAGGAGGATTCGCCCTGAGCTAACATCCGTGCCAGTCTTCCTCTATGTTGTATGCGGGTCGTTGCCACAGCATGGCCACTGATGAGTGGTGTAGATCTGCCCCGGGGAACCGAACCTGGGCCGCCAAAGTGGAGCGCGCCGCACTTAACCCCTAGGCCACAGGGACCCCAGTAGAAGTTGTTCTTAATAGAGAGTCCTTCTTTGGTCTTTTTTTTCTTCTACCCCAACCACAGAGACAGAGCTCTTCCGTCTACTTTCCTGTCTTCATACTCTGTCAAGTCTTGGTCTCACATGTTAGCTTTCTCTCTCTCTCTGATCATTCAAAGATTCTTATATCTTTGCTATGTTTCAGTGTACTGTGGCCATTATTCTTATTTTTCCATATAATTAATTTTTTTGTTTTGTTTTTAGAATAGTTTCAGATTTACAGAAAAATTGAGGAGATAGCACAGTGTTCCCATATAACTGGCACCCAGTTTTCCCTATTACTAACATCTTACATTAGTATGGTGCATTTGTTACAATTAATGAACCAGTATTGATACAATCTGATTAAAGTCCATACTTCATTCTTTTTCATTTCTTAGTTTTTATTTAATGTCCTTTTTTCTGTTCCAGAGTCCCATCCAGGATACCATATGACATTATTATTCTTTTTGATGCTCCAATGGCCTCATCTCTGGCCAGTGGGAGCCTCTGTGTCTTTCTGCCCCATCCATTAAACTATGAGTGCTTCTTTGCCACCTGGCACAACCAGATACTTCAGTTCATTTTGGTCCTTTCTTACCCTGGGACCTGGCATCAGCCATTTCTCACAGGGTCCCGGGTGGTCTCATATACCTTAAATTGCCATAGGCCTGGAGAAGCTAGAAATAACAATGCTCATGTTGTGTTTATATCTTCCAAATGCTTGATCTGCTTTTGCAATGTTCTTAGCCTTTTCTTTGTGTTCTTTTGCCCAGGTAAGAAGTTCTGCTAAGCTCTCTGCAATACAGAGGTCCCAGAGCCACATGCATTGTTAAAGGGTTCCCTGAGAAGAAGTCTTGGGTGGACATCTGGTGACAACCAGCTATTGTGGGTGCCATCCTTACACTTTGAATGCTGACTCTTGAATAAATAAAAAGAAGCCCGTAAACTGCTCTACAGGGGACCACGTGTGCTGTCACATCATTTACAAGAACAGAACGCTGGCACAGCAGCACGGGTGAGTGCTGGCTGTTTTCTGCTGAACCCGACGAGCTCCACCTTCTTTTCCTAGTTATTCATCGCATCTTTCTCACGCATCCAGAATTTTTTTTCTCTTCCCTGCACGGCCTGCATCAGCTTGCGTTATGGCCAGACTCACTCAAAGATAGGATCTCAATGATCTGGGGACTGAAGACCCCATCCCTCTCCTGCACCTGGTTCCTGAAGAGTCATCTAAGTTGACATCACACATTTCAGAGCGAGAAAAGACTGGATGGTGGGGTGAGGAGCATTCCTTGTTCTCCAAAGGCCAGCTCCCAAACAAACAAAAACATCACCACCTCGCATCCCTATCTGTCTGGACTCCTGTAGCATGAGTGCATTCCACATCACACACATGGGAGTCCCCTTTTCAATCTGAAGCCAGTCGGTGTTCTGGCTCTGCTGTTTTGCTCCTTGTGTGGAGAGCTTACCACATGGATGCCTTTTCACATGGATGGGAGTGGGAGGAGGAGAGAGCTTTAGAAAGCAAGGCTCGTCCTTAAAAATCCCACTCATACGATATTGGAAAAAAATGCATTGTGTAAATCACGTTCAACTTCACATCCAGGCAAACGAGACACTCCACCAATTGATTGGCAACTGAACATCCACCCTGGCAGCCTGGCCTGGAATGTTTACCGATTCTTTTGCTGGTATTCATCAGTGTCCCAATCACGAAATTTTAGGGCCAAGTGGAGGACTATTGAACCTTTTGCTCTAAAATAGCCTTATTCTTCAGATTTGCTTTCTTTCTACATGAGCACAGCTTCTTAACATCCAGCCAGTTCCAGAAATGCTGCTTTCGGAGCACATTTGGGATGAACCATCACTTACGGAAAAGGAAGGGTCAGTTCCAAAGTACTGGATTTTTTGTCATCTTTATTTTGAAAAAAATTTAATATTGAATAATTTCAATATGTCTATTTCTATCTCTATCTCTATCTCTATTTCCATCTGTATACTTTTACAAATTATTTCTTTCCTGAACCCTTTGAAAGTAAGTTGGGAACTACATACTTCCATGTGTATTTCCTAAGAATTCTCTTACATAACCACAGTGCAATGATAAAAATCAGGACATTCTACATTGATGCAATACTACTATCGAATCCACAGTCTACATTCAAATTTCGTCTCTGTTCCAAGAACATCTTTAATAGCTTTCCCCCACCCCTTAAGACTATGTAAATGCCCTGTTTCTCATCACTCACTCACTATCAACAGTAGCTTTAGCTACTTCTATATTTACAATTTGATATTCAATTGTAAGGAAGTTCTTCCCTTTCTCTCTCTCTTTCTTTCCCTGTGGACTCATAGCATTCTATTTTACTCAATGAATTATAATCCATTACTATATTATTTATTTTGATGCTCCAATCCTTCTAGACTTGGCAAGTGAGAGATCCTTCAAGCTGCATCTTCTGTCTCTTTTGTCAACAACATACAATTAGGTCTTGTTTTTTGACCCAGTTGACATTCTCTGCCTTTTAAATAGAGTGTATAGATCATTTACATTTAATGTAATTATCAATAAAGTGGAGTATAAATCTACCCTCTTGTTATATGTTTTTTTCTGTGTGTGTATGCTTTCTTCTGAATTAATTGAGCATTTTTCATAATTTCATTTGATCTCCATCATTGGATTACTAGTTATATCCTTTTGTTTTATTTTACTTTTTTTAGTGATTGCTCTTAGGTTTACAACATATATTTTAAACTTATAATAGTCTACCTTCAAATAACATTTTACCACACTTCACATATAGTTTAAGAACCTGTCAGCAACAAACTTTCACGTCTCCCTCTCATCCTTTGTGCTACTGTTCTCACACATTTCACTCCTGTTTATATTATAAACCCAATAGTATAATGTTATTTTTTTTCCATAACAGTCAATTATCTTTCAAGGAGATAAAAAAGTAACAAAATGTTTTTGTATTAACCCACATATTTGTTATCATTTCTTAATTATGGTGCTCTTCATCCCTGCGTGTAAATTCAAATTTCATCTACTACCATTTTCCTTTTTCTTGAAGAACTTACTTTATCATTTCTTGTGGTACAGGCCTGCTGGTAATGATTCTCTCAGCTCTTCTTTTTCTGAAAAAGTCTTTATTTCACCTTCATTTCAAAATATATTTTTGCTTAGTGTAAATTGTAGGTTGGTGATTTCTTTCAGTATTTTAAAGATAGTGCTCCACTGTCTTCTGACTGTTACATTTTTTTGTGTGAGAGATCTGCTAACTCTTAACTTTGTTCTTACATAATATGTCCTTTTGCTCTGGCTGCTTTTAAGATTTTGTCTTTATCACTTGTTTTCAGCAGTTTGTTTATGATGTGCCTTCGTGTGTTTTCTTCCTGTTTTTTCTGCTTGGGGCTTGTTAAGCTTTTTAGATCGGTAGGCTTGTAGTTTTCATTCACAATGGAACATTTATGTTCATTATTTCTTCAAATACTTCTTCTGTCCCTTCTCCCCTTCTATTTCTTGGACTTCTATTACATGTACATTGGACCATTTGATATTGTTCCACAAGTCACAGGTGTTCTGCATAGTTTTTCTAGTCTTTTTTCCCCTCTGTGCTTTATTTTGAAGCACTTCTATTGCTACAACTTAAACTTCACTGATCTTTTCTTCTTCAGTGTCTTATCTGTTGTTAATTCCATTCTGTGTATTTTTCAACTCTAGAAGTTCCATTTGGATCTTTTTTATATCTTCCATTCGTTTCCTCATCTGTTCACAATTCTTTCTACTTTCTTGGATATATGGAGCATATTTTTAGTAGCTGTTTTAACATTTTTATCCTCTAATTCCATTATTTTATCATTTCTGGGTCTGTGTTTATTGACCGACTTTTCTCCTAGTTATGGGTCATATTTTCGTCCTTCTTTACTTGCCTGGTAATTTTTGATTGGATGTAGACATTGTGAATTTTATGTTGTTGGGTACTGGATATTGTTGTTTATTCCTTTAATCAGCGTTAGCCTCTGTTCTGGCAGGCAGAGAGGTTGCTTAGAATCTGTTGAATCCTTTCAAGGTCCAGAGCAGCCTTGAATCCAGGTGACACCCTTCGGACGACCCTGCTATATGATGCCCTGTGTATTACGGGATCCCTCACTTCAGCCGGTGGGAACACGAGCTATTCCCAGCCATCTGTGAGTTCTCAAGTGTCTGACCTACTGCTTTCTGGTGGTTCATTCTCCTGCCTCAGGTTGTTTCCCCTTATACTTACACTTATACTTGGGGAGATCGCTACTTGGCCAAAGACTCAAGGCCCCTCTCTGCAGATCTCTGTCTCGTGTGTGTGTGTGTGTGTGTGTCTGTGCTGCACCCTCCTCTCACATTCTCTGCTTGCTCCCTTCAACTGTGATCTTTGTATCCTCAAACTAGTGAGACTGCTGGGCTGTTGGGTTCCCCTCCCTGCACTGAAGCCTGAAAACTGCCTCTAGGAAGGAAGATTGGGCAATTACCACGGGTTCACCTTGTTTGCTTCTCTTTTCTCAGGAATCATAGTCCTGAGATGCTTGTTGGCCAACATCTGAAAGCCACAGCTTCATACGTTTCATTTGGCTTTCTAGTTGCTTAAGGCAGTTGCTCACTCCATCACGGTCAGAATCATATGTCCTCCCCTGCGTCTTTTTGATGCTCTCCTCACCTTTGAGCACGTCCTTATTTTTTGGGACAACAGATGCTCCAGTCTCATCAGGTGTTTCCCTGCCCCAGCCCTGGTATCAGCCGTTTCTCTGAGAAGCCCCGCTTCCTTTTAGTGGAGAACGATCTCAGGAAGCCCAGATCTAGGTAACTAGGTGTGCTCACTGCTTCTGGTTGGTTGGCAAATTTTTAAAAATAGAAATTAAAGTCCTATGCAGGGAAATAGCCAGGATCCTCAGGGGAAATTCCACGTTCCTTTTTCTTGCAATGAAAACACTGCAGGTTAAAACGGTTCCTTCAGCGTTCTCCACTGAGAGAGAAGGGAGAACAGGGACACTGTTCTTTCCACAAATTTTCATGGAAAGCTTCTGCATGCCAGGGTCTGTTCCAGATGCTGAGGATACAGCAGCCATCAAAACACAAAATCTCTGCCCCGCTGCAGATTACACAGTAACTACTGCTATTACCTTGCTGTTATAGTGGTCACCTGACTTTGCACTTTCTTTTCACGACGGTCAATGTGGCTATTTCCACATAGTTCCAACATCTGGATGAAAGTTGCCAATGTTAACAATCACTTAAATGTATGTGCATTTCATCACTTAGATGGGTGTTTCACCGAGACTAAATAGCTGGGCGTGTGTGAATTTGAATTTCAGATCTCAATGTTACATTTGTAAGTGCCCTGCTGGAAAATCAATGCCATAAACCCAAGTGTTAAATATTGAGTGAAAAGAGTAAATACTGTGGTGAGGAGCAGACTCTTGCTTTGTTACGGAGGGGGCAAGGTTCATAGAGAGCGTTAATTTACCTGCACTCTCAAGCCTGCAACTGCAAAGTAGCACTCACAAAATCCATATATTTTTGCAGACAAATTGAAATGTGATGTGAATGTAAATGTTGCTTGTGATTGAAGGGACATCTGGGGTCAGCATCACCTGCCCCCAAATGCCATACACGGGGTGGGGAGTCAAACATACAGCTTCCTGGAGCCTCAGGGCTGTGAGGGAACTGAGAGCCCTGCTACTTTAATGCTCCCTTCGATGCTTGAATGCCCTGCACCAGATCCCCACCGAGCTCCGGGGACGCTTCCACGGACAGAGCCCCTTGAGCTGTGATGCTTAGAAAGTTCTTTCTCTGTTCAATTAAACACGTGCCGGCTGCTTCTTTATAACGTTTGCCCGCTCTCCTACATTCTGCTCTCTGAGGGCCCACGGACGACTCACTCATAACGCTGTCCTTCAGATGGCATCACATTCTCTCTTTCAAGGTGGCTCTGTCCACTTCCACTGACCAGTCTTCATGGCACGTGGTTCTGAATCCTCTCAAGTCCTGCTGTCACCAGAGCAGTCTTCAGCAGTCAAAGTCCTTTAACCAAACTCTGAACGACCACGTCCGACGGTCACATTTTAATCCTCACCCTCACTTGCCTCTCCTCTTGCAGTGTGGGAACATTCACTGCTTTCTCCCAGGGCTGGAATTCAAGACTCTGCTGTGGGACAAGCTCTGTGGCCAGACACAAGATTCTTAACGGCTCTTAACTGCCTCAGTTTTCCCATCTGCAAACGGAAGCAATTGTGCTCCTCTCAGGGTTGACGCGAATATTGAAGTATGACGCAGTCACCTTCTTGCACGGAGCCCAGCACCTAGGAAGCACTCAGCAAACATTAGCTGGTATTGTGCTGTCTGGCGGCTGTTTTACGATGTGCTTTGGGTATTTTATTTCACGTTTCCAAACAATGTTTTCAGAAGTCAAAACTGAGGCTCAGAGAGGTTGAGTAACTTTCCCGAGGTCCCACAGCTAACACGCAGTGGAGGCGGGTTTCAACCATGCTTGTTTGATCTTCAAAGACACGCTCTTCCCACTGGGCCCCTGGGTGGGTCAGACTGGCCCGGCTCCTTCCCTCCCGCCTGCTTTCTGAATGTGGGAGTTCCCAGGGTTAGGCCTCTTGCCCTCCAGGTTGCAGATTCTTTCTGAGTAATCACGTCTCACCCAGCCCCCCGACCACCCCTCTACATCAATTATCCCCAAATCCACCTTCTTCTCCAGCTCCCACCTTCCTCCGGAGCCCCAGACCCTTATTTCCAAAGACCTCCCCTGGCTCCACCTGAGTGGTCCGCAGGCACCTCTCCCATCTTTCCTCATCATGCCACGTGTCTCCATGGGCAGGAGCAAAATAGGCCCAGATGCTGCGGACAGAATTCCGAGGGTAGAATTCTGAGGGCCATCCTCTGGTCCCTGGAAAAGCTGGGGCTTCTTATTAGAGAGGATGGTGGGACTGAGGGTGGTGGATGAGGGATGGAAGGAGCCTTACAAGTTGTTCATTTGTTCATTCAATTATTCACTGGACAAATATTTATTGAGTGCCAGCAAAGCACCAGTCACTGCCTTAGATCCTGGGACACAAATGTGCCTGAGACCTGGCTCCTGGCCCCCAGGAGAGAAAGCTTGTCAATAACGAATGCAGCCGAATGTCAGAGCTGGTGCAGGAGTGGGGAGGGGTCCTCAGCCCTTTCTGTCTCCATCCCCAAGAGGAAGAGTCGCATTTACCAGTGGGCAGGTAGAGTGGGTTGAATGGGGGCCCCCAAAAGACATGTTCACATCCTGATCCCTGGAACTGTGAAGGTGACCTTATTTGGAATAAGGGTCTTTGAGGATATAATTAAGTTAAGGATCTTGAGAAGAGATCATCCTGGATTATCCAAGTGGGCCCTAAATCCAGTGACAGGTGTCCCTATAAGAGGCACATGGGGGAGAGACACACAAGAAGAGCAGGAGGCCGTGTGAAGATGCAGGCAGAGATGAGGGTGACACAGCCACCAGCCCAGGGACGCCTGGAGCCCCAGAAGCTGGAAGAGGCAGGAAGGACCCTCCCCTGGAGACTCTGGACGGAGCAAGGCCCTGCTGACACCTTGATTTTGCACTTCCGGCCTCCAGAACTGTGACAGAACAAATTCCTGTTGTTTTAAGCCCCCCATTTGTGGCGATTTGTTACAGCTGCCCCAGGACACTGACACAGCAGGGTCATAATAAATGAAAGGGTCCTCAGAGACAGCAGGACTTGTCCCCACGGTCTTCCCTTGGCCTACTCATCCCTTGGGTGTTTTCCTAACGTTGGGCTGGCCATCAGCTGGTGACAGAATCTACAGGAAGTGGACGCAAGCCTCGCGTAGACCTGGACCTAAGAGCCTTGCCCCCGTCCAGGTGCAGGCAGCTCTGTGGGGGCACGGCCTTCGGTTGGCTGGAAAGCGGGACCCCGTTTCTCCTTCGCTGCTGTCCCTCTGTGCACAGCTCGCTCAGGAGCTCACCGAGAGAGAGGAGGCTCAGCCAAGGGGGTCTGGTCCCGCTGCACCCCTGGCCATCAGAGCACTGAGAGCACCTAAGTCCTACCAGGGCCCAACATTAGGCCACTCGGGTGCAGAGAGGAAAATGTGGCCACTATATCCTGTTGGCCTGCCCTTCCTGGTCTGGGATGCGGCAAGAACAATACACTTGTCAGTTCAGCAAATATTGACCGAGCGGCCCCATTCTCTGCTGGCCCCGGGCCGCTGCCCACTGCTTGAGCGTTTCTGGCTCTGGTCTCACGTCTTTAAATTTATGGCCCATTTGATGCAAAGCCCCAACATTTTAAACAATTGCTTGTGCTGAGACTCTAACTTCTTTCTGTGTACAGTTGGGTAAGAATATCTTTGCTCCCTGCTCATCTCAAGTTTTCCCTTCTGAGACGTAAGCTTTGTCCGGGCCCGTCCTTAAAAGCTGTGCCTCAGCAGCCCCCCTCCTGCAGAGGAGACCACCCCAGCTTGTGGCTGAGATGGCAAAAGAGATGCCAGGGAGGTGAGCAGAAATCAATGCATAATTGCTCCCCTTTTCCTTTATGATGAATAATTTATGTTGGTTTTGGACATTGCATTGATCAGGGAAGAAGGAAAGTGGACTCTCCCTCCTGGCACTGCCATGCCAGAGCTGACCTCACAGTCTGTGCACACCTGCCTCCCCTGCCCCCTCAACCCCAGCCAACCTCTGGGCGCTGCAGGCACCCCGGACCCATGAAGCTTTCTGGGTCCCCGAGCTGGGAGGGATTTCTCTGCTCTCCGAGCTCCTGAGACTCCGTGCCTGCCCTCCCAGATGGCATGTGACACTTTCTGCCTTGAATTTCTCATGAGTTGGGTGCCTGTCTTATTTCCCAGAGTAGGCATTGGCCAACGTAAAGGACCAGACAGTAAATATCTTAGGCATCATGGGTCATACAGACAGGACCAGCTATATAATTGATGGGGCTCAGTGCCGAATGAAAATGCTGGGCCCTTTGTTAAAAAATTATTAGAAATTTCAAGATGGTGAAAGCAGATGCTCAAGATGTAGAGTCCTTAAAGCACTAGGCCTTGTGTGACTGTACAGGTCAGATGCCTATGAAGTGACCCCACATATGATCTCTGTAGCTATGACTCGACTCTGCCCTTGCAGTGCAAAACCAGCCATAGAGGACATGTAAATGAATGTATGTGGCTGTGTTCCCATAAAACTTTATTTGCAAAAATGGGCAGGGGGTCGGATTTGGTCCCTGGACGAAAGTTTGCCAACACCTGCTCCATACGACTGTAAGTTCCTTAGAGGTAAGTAGTCCCCAACTCATACACTCATCCATCCACCACCCATCCACTCATCCATCCATCCATCTATCCATCCATTTACCATCCACCCATGCATCCATCCATCCATACACCCACCCACCCACCCACCCATCCATCCATCCATTCATCCATCCATCCTCCATCCATCCATCCATCCTCCATCCATCCATCCATCCATCCGTCCATCCACCCATCCATCCATCTACCCAACCACCTGACCATCCATCCACCCATCCATCCATCCATACACCCACCCACCCATCCATCCATCCACCTATCCATCCTCCATCCATCCACCCATCCACCCATCCATCCTCCATCCATCCACCCATCCATCCATCCACCCATCCATCCATCCACCCATCCATCCATCCATCCATCCTCCATCCATCCACCCATCCACCCATCCACCCATCCATCCATCCATCCACCCATGCACCCATCCATCCATCCATCTACCCATCCACCTGACCATCCATCCATTCATCCACCCATCCTCCACCCATCCACCAATCCACCCATCCACCCACCCACCCACCCATCCATCCATCCACCCATCTATCCTCCATCCATCCATCCTCCATCCACCCATCCATCCATCCATCCATCCATCCATCTACCCATCCACCTGACCATCCATCCACCCATCCATCCATCCATTTACCCATGCATCTGACCATCCATCCATCCATCCATCCATCCATCCATCCATCCATCCATCTATCCTCCATCCATCCATCCATCTATCCTCCATCCATCCATCCATCCTCCACCCACCCATCCTCCATCCATCCATCCTCCATCCGTCCATCCTCCATCCCTCCACCCATCCATCCATCCATCTACCCATCCACCCGAACATCCATCCATTCATCCATCCGTCCATCCACCCATCCATCCATCTACCCATCCACCTGACCATCCATCCACCCATCCATCCATCCATCCATCCATCCATACATCCACCCACCCACCCATCCATCTATCTGTCTGTCCGTCCGTTCATCCATCCATCCATCCATCCATCCATCCATCCATCCATCCATCCTCCATCCATCCATCCTCCATCCATCCACCCATCCATCCTCCATCCATCTACCCATCCACCCGACCATCCATCCATTCATCCATCCATCCATCCATCCATCCATCCATCCATCCATCCTCCATCCATCCATTCATCCTCCATCCATCTATCCTCCATCCATCCATCCTCCATCCATTCACCCATCCATCCATCCGTCCATTTACCCATCCACCCGACCATCCCTCCACCCATCCATCCATCCATCTACCCATCCACCCAACCATCCATCCACCCATCCATCCATCCATCCATCCATCCATCCATCCACTCATCCTCCATCCATCCACCCACCCATCATTCATCCAACAAGCATTGCTAACCATCTCCCGTGCTCCAGCCACTGCACTGAGTGCGAGGCTACAGAGAGAAGGAGAAGCTGCCTGGAGAAGGAGAAGCTGCCTGGAGAAGGAGAATCTCCCTGCCCCAGTGATGTCTCAGACTCGAGGAGACATGTAAGCATCTTGGTGCAATGTGATGTCAGAGACCTGTGGGAGAGTTGCAAGGACACTAAGGAAGGATTTATTTGCACACCCCCCCAGGCCCTCACAGGCAGGAGGGGAACAGATACTCCCTGAATGACTCAGTGAAGGAGTGCAGGAAAGCACGTTTTGCTGATCTAGACTCTGTCTCGGAGGATTTGTTGGCGCCCCAGATACAAGCTGGGTACCATCTGCACCTTCTATGACATTGGACAGATGACTTAATCTCCCCCATTCTCAATCTTCTCATCAGTAAAATGGGGACTAGTGGGTCCCTCGACAGGGATGAGGGAAGACTGGGTGGGATAGCCCAGAGTTGAGCACGCAGCCTGACACCTGGACGCAGGCCACCTGAGTCCCCTTCTTTCCCTGGCCCAGCACCCAGCGGGCCCTGAGGAAAATGTACTGGGCTGGAGTGGTGGAGATAGAAGGAGATGCTGTGAGGGGGCCTGCTTCTGTTTGTACACACAGAGAGAAAGGTCTGGGCGAGAGCGGGGTACACTGTGGACTGGGTCTCCACCTGGGGAGACATTGACCTATTTCTTCTGTACCATTTCAATCTCCCTCCCTCCCTCCCTCCTTCCTTTCTCCTCCCACACCTCCTTCCTTCCTTCCTTTTCCTTTCCTTACAATGAGCTTCCATCACCTTTCTAACTTGAAAAAAACAAAAGGCAACCCCCTTTCATCCCCAAATGAACTGACTGGGTTGAAACACGTGCACAAAGATCCTGGAATTGTTCTTTCTTTTTCCAGATGAAGCAGGATCTCGCCCTGGGCAGGGCCACCCCACGCCCTCGTCCCCACTTGTCCTCTGGGTTCCTTGCTCCCTCCCCACCTCGCCCCTTCTCCCGACCAGAGTGACTTTTCAATACACAACCAGATCAGGTCCTTCTGTTGCTTTAACAGCTGCCTTGGCTTCCCGTGTCCTTAGACGAGATTCCCAGCTTCTGACACACGCCTGCCTCCGCCTGCTTTCCGATAACTGCTCTCCTGTCTCTTCTCGTCCTCAAACTTGCCAAGCCCTCCATCGGCCCATGCTGGTCCGTCTGGTCTCTCTCCCCCACTCTGTCTCTTCCTCATACCTGGTCTAGGGTAACCCCCGTATTTATAACCTTCACCGTGGGGACCATAATCGGACGTTCTAGCTGTCTGGGTCCCTTCCTGCCTAGACCATACTCTCAGCACGCGGTGGCTGCTGGATCAATACCTGTGATGACGGCCACTGCGACCCACAGCACTGACAGGGTCTTTGGAGAGTCTCCTACTCCTCTCTCCACCCTCGGGCTTTCTTCGTCCTCCCGCCTTAAACACGAGATCCCTCCCTCCCTCCGCCAGTCTCTCAGTCTCCCGGAGACTCTCCACTCTGGCTCCCAAGAGCTCACCCCAAGCAGCCCTTTCTCCTCTATTCCTCCTCCTCCTGCTCCGGGGGGGTCCCCTCCAGCTGCTGTAGTGGCTGTGGTCAGCTGGGTAACGGCCCCTAAAGATGTGTCTCGCCTAACCCCTGGGAGGTGTGAACATGTCACCTTATATGGCAAAAAGCACTTCGCAGGTGTGATGAAGGTAAGGCTCTTGAAATGGGGACATTATCTTGGGTTATCTGAGTGGGCCCTCACAGGTGTCCTTATAAGAAGGAGGCAGAAGGACATCTGACTACAGATGGCAACAGAGATTGGAGGGATGCGGCCCCAGCCCAGGGACGCCTGGAGCCCTCAGAAGCTGGAGGAGGCGGGAAGGACCCTCCGCAGAGCCTCCGGAAGGAGCACAGCCCTGCAGACACCTTGACTTCGGACTTCTGGCCTCCAGCACCGTGAGAGAGTATATTTGTGCTGTGTTAAGCCACCAGTTTGTGGTCATCTGTTCCGGTGGCCGCGGGAAGCCAATATACAGTCCCAGCGGGGGCACTGGATGCTCCCGGAGGCCTGTTCCAAGGCCTGTGACCTCCACAGCTCTGACCCTTAGCAGCTGAGTCACAAATCGCCGATGTGGTTGGGACTGTTTGCTGGGGGAGGCCGTCTTTGGTGGAAGCCCCTCCCTGCCAGCAGCGCCAGTGGGGTCTTGCCTCCAGGAAGCCCTGACAAAGGGTGTTGGGTCCATGAGCCCAGAAGGGGCTGCAGAGGGCTGTGAATATGTGTCTCCCTGCTGGCGGGCCGCTGGGTGGTCTCTCCTCCGCCCAGCCAGGCCCAGCTCACAGCGGTCACCTAGTCCCCTTGCGCCAGGGTCTGTAGGGGGAGGAGGGCCCACCTTTGGACGTGAAGGATGAGGGTGCGTCCCACCCCTCGGCTCCACTCGCTCATCCATCCCCCCAGAACCAGGCCCCGCAGTACAGCACCCGTGGGGCTGCCTGGGGAGCAGCACCATCCTGCCTTGGAGAAACTTCCAGCCTGTATGGACAGCAAGGCCCAGGCTCCTCGGCCTTTGTCCCTCTGGCTGGGAAACAAAACAAAATACCCCACAACCAACCTCTTTCTTTAAATGGCACTGCACCCACGGAGGATTTTCAACTTGACTAAATTCTGGATCCTAATATATTTTACAAACTTTCGAAACAACGCAAACTAAGCAAAGAAGAGGGTGGGACCCTGACGGGTTCCAGCCACCCTGGGATGAGGCTTGCACACACGTGTGCAATGTGCACACGCACACTCATGCACACGGACTCAAGGCTCACACACCTGCCCTTAGTCTTAGCTCAGCACTTTGGAAACGAGAAAAGAGAACGATAAATGAGAAGAGAGAGTGGACCTAACAGGCACCCATAAGATAAACAGGAGAACCCCAGGCACGGCCTGTGAGTCATCACAGTCATCAGGGCGTCAATGTGACAGACTGTCTTTAAAGACGCTTCATTTTTATACCCAACAGATTTTAAAACATACCAGTCTCTCCTTGGTGAACAGCGTGGTTGTTTATTCAGACATATTTCTGCTGAGGGAAATGGGTAGTACTTTAACTTTTAATGAAATAATCTATTTTTTAAGAAAACAAAAATACTTTCTACTTTTTTTTTATACCCATGGGTGTATTTAACTTTTATTTTAAATACAAATGAAAAACACAGAGGTTCAAAACCCCGATGACTTAAAATAACACAAATGCCAAGATGACATTATGCAGAGACTGGGATTTTCATGGTGTGCTCAAAACGGCGCTCTAAAAATGTGCAGTGGCGGTGGGAGTTTACCCACGTCCGAGGGAAGGCGAGCCCTAGTTCATGTCTTCCTGCTAAGGGGAAGTTCACCCGCATCCAGAGCATCCCCGGGCGCCATCCATTCCCCTGCATGTAGGAAGGACCGCATGGCGCATCCCGCCCGCATCCATCTCAATCGTTATTTCCAGGTTACAATGGCAACTGCTATTGGCTCAACCACAAGCTGTGGACCTGCAATGTGTGAGGCACTGTCCTCTGTGCCCAGGAAACACAGTCTCCACCTCCTCGCGGCTTATGCGTTACGGGGGAGACAGACAACAACTGAGACGAAACTCACTACCTGGTTTGTCTGGGATCGACGGGTGTCATGGAGAAAAGCCAAGCGGAAAAAGCACAAAGAAAGGGTCTGAAGGGGGGCAATTCAGGGTGTTGCTATCACACTTAGAGGTGTCAGGGGACACCTCACTGAGAAGCGGACATTTGAGCAGAGACCTGAATGAGGGGAGGGCATGAGCTACATGGATAACATAAGAAAGAGTGTTCCAGGCAGAGGGAACAGCAAGTGCAAAGGTCCAGGGGTGGAAACATGCCTGGTTGTTTGAGGATTGGTAAGGTGGCCAGTGTGGCTGGGTGGGGTGGGTGAGGAGGAAGGTCCTGGGGCATGAGGTCAGTGCTGTGGGCAGGGCCAGACCAGGCAGAGTCTTGCAGGCTGTGCACAGTGGACAGCCTGTAGAGGGCTGAGAGCCAGAGAGGAGCAGGATCTGTAGCTCAGAAAGGCTCAGTAGTTGGATGAGAAGCTGGGAGCTGGGCTCTGATCCACTGTCTGTCTGCTCATTGCAATCTCCTGATTGCAGTGTGCTTCACTGGTTTGAGAAAGTGACCCCAGTCTCTTGAATAACTGTAGCAGGGGTGATGTTATCACCACCACCACCATCATCATCATCACCATCACTATTATCATCACTATCATCATGACCATCACCATCATCATCGTCACTATCATCACCATCATCACCACCATCATTGTCATCACCATCATCATCATCACTATCACCACCACCACCATCATCATCGTCACCACCATCATCATCATCACCATCACCCTTATCATCATCACCATCATCATGATCGTCACCATCACCACCATCACTATCATCACCATCATCACCACCATCATTGTCAACACCATCATCATCATCACTATCACCACTACCATCACCATCATCACCACCACCATCACCATCATCACCACCATCATCACCATCGTCATCACCATCACCATCATCACCATCACCATCATCATCACCATCACCATTACTATCACCAGCACCATCATCACAGCAGACATCAAGTCCTTTCTATACGTCAGGAGTGACGCTAAGATTTTGGATGTTGTGGTTTAATCTCCACAACTACCTTATGGGCTGGACGTTCTGTCACCTGCCCTTGTTTAGATGAGGAGCCCAAGGCTTAGAGGGATGAAGTGACTTGCTCAAGGTCATCCAGCTGGTGAGGAGAAGAGCTGGGCATAGAACTCAGATCTGAGGCCAAAGCTGGGCTCTGAAACACCACTCCGGCCTGTCTGGTTTCCTAAGCAGCTAAGGGCAGGCCTTTATTTTATTTATCTGTCTTTTCCCCTCCAATTTAGACCCTCAGGCGCTTGTCCACTGTCATGGAAGCCCAGCACTTCAGCCATGAGTCCTTGCAGTTGGCTGTCCCCTCCCTGCTGCTTGTGTGGGGGCCTGGTGGCCTGTTGTGGTCTCTGCTTCACGAGCTCCCAGTCGACGGGAGGAGCAGACCAGTCCCTCCATATGTGAGTCAAGAGCCCCCTGTGTGGGCCAGGTCCCCCTCCCCAGCGGAGGCAGCTCTGGCTGTGGGGCACACCAGCCCTGACCCAGCCATCAGCTCAGCCTGGGTTTCTGTGCACAGTGACCACCCTGGGCAGACACAGCTCAGACAAGACGCTGGCAGTGGTGGTGGCTAGGAACTGGGGGTCCTGGGTCAGAATGGGTGTCTCTGAGCCTCAGTTTCCCCCTGTGAACTGGAAAGAGGGCCATGAGCCCTGACCTCCCAGGGCTGTTGCAACAATTAAAGCTGATGGTGCCTGTGGAGCCCTTGGCTCAGTGCCAAACCTATCAGGTGTGAAAAATCTTGGCCATTATTGCTCTTTTGGCCACTGTCTGAGAGACCCTTTGAGAGGAGCTCTTCTCTATGGGGTGGATCAGACCACTGAGTGTGTGTCCTCTGCGCAGCTTCCGCTCCCTGCCTTTTGCTGTCGGCACGTTGGTTCTCCTTGAGGAAACACCACCGTCCCTTCTCAGTCCCGGTTCTACGAGTGGCCACGGGGTCTGCTTCTGGCCAGTCACTGCTAAGCACCCCCCAGGTCATGGTGACTTATTTAGGGATGGTCACGGACCCAAGTCAGGACAATCAGCACTAACCTTGGAACTCTGACTGAAGGGCACAGGGGACAAGTGCTTTCTGTCCACGGAGGTTGCACAGGGCGGAGGCCAGGAGGTGTGCCTGTCATCTGGCCACCAAGAAAGAGTCTTTCTGTGCGTAGACCCAATACAAAGAATAACAGAGCCAAGAGATGGGGAAAGGTCAAGCTTTGGGGACATTGAGCCCCTGGATCCAGCTATGCCTGAAGCTGGACTTGGTTTTCTATCACTTACAACCAAAACACTCCTGATTAGTAGAGGTGGGTTATACCGAACCACATACATTCTCTTGTTCAGTCCCTGTCTGGTGACCTCCCCCACATTTAAAGCACAAACTTTAACTGCAGGCCAGTTGTCTTCCTCATCTTCCTCTCAGCAGCCCACAGGTGGCCTGGGATAGAGACACACACTCCTATGCAGATCCTGGGAAGGAAAGTTCTACATGAACTCATTAACAGAGCCTTTATTATTTTAAGCCATCTAGTGATGGTTTAAATATTTGGCATTTCTTAAAATAAACTAAGATCTTCTCAGATGGGTCGTCTTGCAGTCTGGGCACGAGGCTATGACTCCAGAACCAGAACAGAACAAAAGCCGGCCTCCCTAAGCCTTTATGTTGGCAGTGACTGGGCCATCTCAGCACTGGTCCAACCCCACTCCCGGAGGAAAGTAAAGTAACCCCTACCCCCCACTCAAAGGGTCCTGAGGTCACGTAAATTTGAGAAAGGCTGCGCTCTGCACCTTGCTCCTGGGCGTTCATCATGTATGCTGGCATCTGAGAAGACATGCCATGGAGAAATCGACTCCACTTGGTTTAATCCAGGCTCCCCCGAACTGGCCAGCCCTTGAGGGTGGGGGCCGGGTCTGCCGTACCCCCGGGGCGTGAAACCACCGTGGAAAGACGGCAGAGCTACGGAGCCTGGGGGCGCCTGTCCCCTCAACTCCTCATGTGGCGCGAGTCTCCTGGGGCTGCTGTAACAAGTCACCAGAAACTTAGTGGTTTCAAACACCAGACACTTATTGTCTCACAGCCTGGAGCTCGGGAGTCCCACACAGGTCTCACTGGGCTAAATCAAGGCACCGGCGCGGCCGTGTTCCTTCCGGAGGCTGCAGGGGAGAATCTGTGTCCTTGTCTCTCCAGCTTCTAGAGCCGCCCGCACGCTTCGCCTTGTGGCCCCTTCTCCACCTTCCATGGAAGCAAACGCCTCACTGTGGCCCCTGCTTCTGCTGTCACGTCTCCTCTGGCTCTGACCTCGCCGCCTCCCTCTGCCACATTTAAGGGCCCTGTGATTCCCCTGGGCCCTCCTGGGCCACCGGGATCACCCCCAGCTCGAGGCCAGCTGATCAGCAGCCTTCATTCCTTGGCTCTCCCCGCCACGTGACGCACAGTATTCACAGGGTCCAGGGATGAAGAGAGGGTGTCTTCCGGAGGCCACTATTCTGCCCGCCACACCTACCCAGTGTCAACACATCCAAATGTGGGGAGAAAAGAAATTGGAGTGAGAATCTCTAGGGCCATTCATTCATTCATACATGCGTTCATTCAACAAATATTTCTTGAGTACCTCCTGCGTACCGGGCCCCGTGCTGGGTACGGGGAACACGGCAGTGCGAGGAGGCCAGAGCACGTCCCTACCCTCCTCCTGGGGTCTTAGCTAAAATAAAGAGGATGAAGGGGACAATGGCCCCACTTTGAATACGTCCCAGAGAGCAAGTTGGTGTCCCGCCCACCTCCCAGGCCAGCCAGGGACCAGTCTCAGAAAACCTTATTTTTCTCTGGGAGTTCTCGGAGCAAAATGTCGAAGGGGCAGGAAGTGGCGAGAGGAGGGGGGAGGGAGGCACTCTTCCGAGAAAAGCAGCATTTTCTCAGTTTGCGTTAAGAACACACGGCAGCACCTGTCCTTCGTTCTGTCTCCTCATTTTTTCTGATATTCCGGGCTTTTGGGGGGGACAAGCTGTCAGGGGACGCAGCTCGGTTTTTAAACACTCCGAGTGCTCCTTCGGAATCAGTTCACACGCTCTCGGCTTTCGACGTCAACACGGGGGGGAAGCGGAGGGGCCCCCGCCCGGACGCAGCGGGATGGCGTGCAGGGCTCAGCGTCATGATTTTACGGCTCTCACTTCAGTTTCTGGAGCCTTCCTGGGCAAGAGCCTGGCTCCTGAGGCCTCGCCCAGCCGCTGGCCGATGTTTAATAAATCTCACCGCTGGGATTTCTCGGGCGATTAACATGGGAAAAACCGAGGGAGCGGGCCGAGGAAGTGGATGCTTTAAAAATAATAAGGCTGCTCTAAACGGACACAGGTTCCGGGGGAGAATGTGAACTAAGCCGTTGGTTTATTTTAAAATATACTTTATTTTCCATTCTGTCTCTGTTTAATCTCTTCTGATAGAGCTAAAAAAAACTCTCCTTATTCTAAAAACTGAAATCTATATATAGCTTAAAAAAAAAAAGAGGAGGCTAAAATATAGGTCAAAACAGCGCCCTGTGACGACTGTGGTTCCTGCACACAGTGGGAACGCACAAATATTTATTGGATCAGCAAGCAAATTGATATGTGACATTTACAACGAAGCACAGAGTCTTGGCCCTACGTGGGACGACTGCACTTGGCATGTTTGAAAGTTCCATCATCTTCCTTGATCTCTTCACAGATGGGTATTTTTTCCTTTCCAGATAATTCTAGGGCGTCATGGTGAGGTTAAACAGTAACTTGGGAATCGGGAAAGTCAGGTTCGAATCCAGCTCCTTAGCAGCTGAGCGAGCTTGGGCAAGTCATTTGATTTCTTGGAAAAATAAATACTAATTCCCGTCAGGGGAGTCCCAGGTGTCCTGGGCTAACACGTGACATGTTTGTAAGGGAGCCCGCAGCGCCATGCCTGGCTCAAAGTGACCACTCAATAAGTAACAGTTATTATCCTCAGCAATAATTATGCCATGAGAGTGTTATTAATAACTTAACCTGTTTTTCTGATAAAGATAACTCTTGGCTTCTTGGAAAAGTCAAGTCTTCAATGTACGGAGAATAATTTGTGCCCGTGCCTCATTCTGATTTGGGCTAATATATCACCTGCTTAGATATTACCTGCTAAGCAGGTGACCCGCAGCTGGACACTGTCCTCTGGGGTATGAAGGGGCAAAGTTACAGTGAGCAGGGACAGAGGATTCCTCGGGAAAAAGCTGTCTGCGTGAGGAGGCGCCTCCCCCTTGACCGAGGCTGGGGGGACTCCAGGAGACCCCGTGGGGGGCTTGGCTCAGGTCCCTAGGCACGGGGAGAGGGTGGACCAGCGCCTGACCTGCGCCTCAGCAGCGTCTCTGGCAGGAGGTTGGCTGGAGTGTCCGGGCAGTGGAGTGGGGGCTGTGGCGAGTGGGGACTGCCCTCACTGACCGCGTGGCCAGGAGGAGGGGGTGAGGGAGGCAGAGGGTTTCCTGTGAACCAGAAGTGGGTCCCTGGGAGGGAGCTGGCCAGGGGTGAAGAGACCTTGTGTGTGACTATCAACTGCAGATGCTCAGGGGGCTTCATGTGGGATGTTTCCATCACACCAGGGTCTCCAAAACCCACAGAAGTGTCCTCAAAAGAGTCAGCTTCTAACATTCATCTGGGAGGAGATCCCAGCCCAGCCAAGCAAGCCCTCCCTGCCCGTCCAGACTCCATCCCCTGCCCCCCGGCCTGGAGACTGGGATGGGAGAGGGAGGAGAAGCCCAGCAGGGAGACGAGGGAAGGGGCAGTACGCCCCTCCCACGCTGAGGTGCCCAGCCTGAGCGCCCGGGGTTAGCGGGGGGAGAAGACGATGCTTTCAAGTGAGGCCATCTCGGGACTGGATGTCTCAGTCACCCTCAGGGGACCGTGCTTTGTGACTCAGCGTGGCTGGGAAAGCTTTCATGAGGACAGTGACCAGAAAGTCCAGGGACCATCCCAGAATGACCCAGGGGCTGGGAGGAACCGGTCCCAGACAGTGGTGGGCGGTAAACCAGCCCTGGAAACAAACAGACCAGACCTGATTTACGTGGTCGCTGATTGCTGTGGTGTAAATACTCCCACGGCCCATTTCAAGCCACCGGTGTGACGTCGCTGAATGCAGAGCTGGGAAGAGATGCACACGGTTGGCTCGTGTGAGCAGGTGGGAGCAGGTGGGAGCCAGTGTGAGCTGGTGGGAGCTGGCTCCGGCCCATCCAGAGAGCGGGTTTGAAGAGCAGCAGGGGGAAGAAAGGGACCTTTCCCGCTGTGCCCTCTGGAGTTCTGCTCCTTTAACATAATGGTTTCTCTGCTTCGAGTTCCATCAGAACCCTCCTCCCCTCCTCAGGTGTTATGCGTGCATGTGTGTGGGTGGGGGTGTCTGCTTTCTCTCCCCTGCACCCCAAGGTGCGTGAGAACAGGCACACTATTCTGATCACTGCTAAATCCCCACTGCACAGGCCTGCAGAGGTCTGGCTCCAAACAGACTCTCAGTGTTTGCTGAATGAATGAGTAAATGAATGAAGGGGGCACCTCCTCCAGGAAGCCCCCCCCCTCCAGCCCCCAGGTGAGGACAGGTCTCCCGGCCACACGTTCGCACAACACCATGGACTTTGCAGCACTTACTGCAACAGCATCGCACAATTCTGTGGGCTCCGCAGGCGGCCGTCCCGCTGGGAGAAAGCCCCTCGCGGCGGAGCCTGCAGTGGTCTTATTTACGGCCACTCCCCGGGGCTGGCTGCGTGCCCAGCACTTAGCAAACCCTCAATAAATAATCTCAAACGGATGAACAGATGCATAATTAATGTGCGGCCTCCTGCTGGCACAAACATGGGGGGCGGGCTTCCGTGCGAGCCCGGGACCCACTCCTCGGTATCGATCAGACGGCAGGTTCTGCCGCAGTGACGAGCGAGCCCGGCTCTCAGGGCCTCAGACACACTTGATGTCTTGCTTCTGCTACCACCGGCCGACCCCGGTGACAGGGGCTCTGCTTGCTGTAGTCACACAGGGTTCCGGGCCCAGGGGGCAGCCACCACCCCAAACATTGCCAGACACCATGCCGGAGAGAGGAGAACGAAATGGAGTCGAGAAACAACTTAGAAATTCTCCCGTCCACAAGGGGCCTGAGGTCACCTCCACTCAGCGCTCGAGAGCCAGACTAGTCCACGGCCCACCACCCATGAGGAACCAGCCGCCCATCTGTGCCCCCGGAAGGAGGGGGACCTGGAAGTGCGCGGTGAACAGCCGCAAAGGCCGCCCTCGCTTTTTCTGAAACGCAGACGGGGCTGGCAGGTGCAGGCCGAGTCCAGAAGCACGAAGCATGGAGCACACGGGGAGCATGCGAGAGGCTGCAGCCAGGCCCAGGGCGCCCGAGAGGGTCTGTAAGGTGGAACCGGCGAGCCGCATGGCCCAGCGAGGCATCCGCGTAGCTCATCCGGGGGTGCGTCCCGCACAGGCACCCAGGCCCGGGCTCAGAAGGACCCGTGCTTGGTTTAATTCTCTGCTGTGGCATCTTGAAATGCTTCATGATTTTTGAACAGAACCCTGTCTTTTCACTTGGGAATGGGCCCCACACGTTGTGTATCTGTTGTAGGAGCTGGTGTTTCACAAAGGGGATAAAGGAGATTGTCTCATGAGCATCTGGGCAAGTGGCCGCCGCCCTTGGTGGGCGGGAGGAGCTGGCAGGAGACCCAGAGCCCTGCCCGGGAGCCACTGGGCGCAGAGAGCTGTTTCACATGGAGACAGCTTCATGAAAATGAGAAACAGGCTCAGGGCTTAAAAGGAATCTCACTAGGCTCCCCAAGAGTTGCTTTCATGATTCGTTGGGTAGAGGTTGTGCTGTTTTGCTGGGGTAGGGGAGAAAGAAACCACAGGACACATGGGGCGTTCGGCCTTCGGAGAGCCGGCTTGGCCCCTGCTTCCCTGGACCTAGGACACACCGTGGACGGCGGGTTAGTTCATTCATTGGACAAGGACTTGATGAGCCCCACCACGTGCCAGGCATCTTTCCAGGAAAACGGGTGGTGAACAAGACAGACACAATCCTTGCCCGCAGTAGCCTACATTCTAGTGGAAGAAAGGCCAGGAAAAGAGAGAAGGGGAACAAGAAGATGAACAGGAGGAAAGGCAGCGACGGAGCAGAGGCTGGGCTGTAGGGGCAGAGGGCTGCCGTTTGGGATGCGCGGCCAGGGAACGGCTGGTTATTGCCAGAACATGGCAGGAGCTGTGGGTGGCTGGCTCTGTCCTTTCTCTTCCGCCCACCACGTCTGGGGTGCAGCCAGCCTGGCCTGGGCCTTGACCCCTTCATTCATGCACAGCCCCAGCATCTCAGGCAGAAAATCATGCAGGAAGACAAATGAAGTGCCGCCAAAGGCACCCCCTGCTCCCCCAGGGTCCCCAGGCAGGGACGCAGCAGAGCGGCCCTAAGGACGTCCCAGTTTTGCTGTCTCTCGCAATTTCCCATGCTCAGCCTCCTCCGCCTGCCTCTGTCCTACGATTGAAACCAAATGACTGAAGGGGGGCAGAGGGACGGGGGCTCGGACCTCCTTGTCCTTTCTTTGCCTCCAAACCCAGGGTCAAAGGCACAGACAAGCCATCACAATTTTCTATCACTCTTTTCGCTCCTACAGCGTCTCCTCCACTTCATCTTGTTTTTGCTAAAATGCAAACTGGAAAAGCAGTGACATAGAGTCCTTCGTCCTCTGTGTCACTGTCATCAGAGCAGACGGCTCCGAGGTGACATTCTGTCACCCTCCTGCCACCTCACAAAAGGGAACGGGGGAGAACGCGTTGCTGGAAGGGTCCCAGTAGCTGTGCAGCCGTGGATGCGTGGGGTCGTGTGGCCCCTGCCTTGTTCCCTGTCCCGGGTCCTCCTGTGTCGCGGTCCTCCAAGGGCTACAGGAGGATGCAGACCCCAGAGTGTCACAAGCCTCCGATGCTACGCTCTTTCCCGGCAATAAGCCAGCGGCAGAGGCAGCGAGCTCTGGATCAGCTCAGCACACTTCAGTGCAGAACCGGGAACTGAGCAGCAATAGCTTGCTGGGCGGCCGAGGTGGCAGTGTGGGGAGCTGCGGCCAGACATCGCCGTGAGCCAGAGTCACAGTGAGCTCAGCAAAAGGGGCAGAGAAGAGTGAGGTCCCACTCATCCTTGCAAGTGCCAAGAACACAGTCTCCTCGACTCCTCCAGCCAGGGTCCTGCTCCCCCGCGGTCAGCAAGTGAGCACACACACAGATGCTGCTCAACTTTTGTGGGGCCACCTCCTGGTGCCCCTCTGGATTATGACCCCCCCCAGAAGGCAGGGAGCACATTGTAGTCCCCTGGATTATCAAAACATACCCTGCACATAGTAGGTCCTCAATGAACCAATATCTAGTAACTGGGCCAAAAGAGGATGGGAAAAAATTTCCAAGAAATGACCTCACTGATATTTAACCTGCCTTTCTCTTTAGCTTGAAGATTTTAAGACTTTTCAGAAAACAATCACCACATCAAAAAAACTCAACAATGGCTCCAAGAGAGGAACAGTGAGAAGCTGGAAGAGATGGGGAAAAGCCCCAGCACTTTATCAATAAAGGGGGCAACTGGGTCTCTCGTGAAATAAGGCACGCAGAGCCCTGGGCACAAAGCCGACAAACGGCTCTGCGTCCCTGTGCCTGCATCCCCTCGGCCACCACTCCCTTTCCTCTGGATTCCCAGCTCAACCTCCACTCTGTCTCCCCACCCCTCTGCCCATTCTCCACACGGCAGCCTTTTTTGTGTGTGTGTGTGAGGGGGATCAGCCCTGAGCTAACATCCGTGCTAATCCTCCTTTTTGCTGAGGAAGACCGGCTCTGAGCTAACATCTATTGCCAATCCTCCTCCTTTTTTTTTTCCCCCAAAGCCCCAGTAGATAGTTGTATGTCATAGCTGCACATCCTTCTAGTTGCTGTATGTGGGACGCGGCCTCAGCATGGCCGGAGAAGCGCTGCGTCGGTGCGCGCCCGGGATCTGAACCCGGGCCGCCGGTAGCGGAGCGCACGCACTTAACTGCTAAGGCACGGGGCCGGTCCACGCACGGTAGCCTTTTAAAAGGCAAACAGGTGGTGAGGATGTGGAGCATCAGAATTCCCTAGTGTTGGTGGGGGCATCACTTGGTATGGCGACTTTGGGAAGCAGGGAGGCATAATCTACCACAGATCCACCCGTGCACACCTGTGACTGGCAATTCTACTCCCAGGCGTGGACCCGCCAGAAATGTGTCCACCTGTTCCCCAAAAGACCTGCACGAGAACCAGAGCAGCTCGGCTCCTGACAGCCCTCAACACTGCACGTCCGTCAGCGGCAGGACGGGTCAGTGGCAGGATGGGTGGTGTGACAAAGGCAATACGATGCAGGAAGGAGGTGATGGACTGGAGGGCGCGGAGCACCACGGACGCACCTCACACGCACGTGCTGAGTGAAAGAAGCCAGATGCAAAGAGCATGCACCACACCATCCCATCGGCGTACAATTCAGAAAGGCAAAAGTCCCAGTGCGTCAGAAGACGCGAGAGCAGTTTGGGGGCGGGGGTGACTGGGAGAGGTCATGAACGGGATCTGGGGGGTCACATTCTTTTTCTTCATCTGAGCGCTAGTTACACGGGTGTGTTCACTTTATGAAAATCCTGTTATGGACTGAATTGCGTCCCTTCCAAATTCACACGTTGAAACCCCAACTCCCAGTGTGACTGCAGTTGGAGATGGAGTCTTTAAGGAGGAAAGTAAGGTTAAATGAGGCCACACGAGTGGGGCCCTAGTCCTATAGGACTGCTGTCCTCATAAGAGGGAGAGACAGCAGAGACTTCTCTCTCTCCGTGCACGCACAGAGGAAAGGCCATGTGAGGACACAGGGAGAAGATGGCCGTCTGCAAGCCAGGAAGAGAGGCCTCACCGGGAACCAAACTGCTGAACCCGGAGCTCGAACTTCCAGCCTCCGGAACTGGGAGAAAATACATGGCTATTGTTCAAGCTGCCCGGTCTATGGTGTTTTGTTACGGCAGCGTGAGCTGACTAATACGTGTGCACTAGGATGTGTGCACTCTTGTCTACGTATGGGATAGCCAATTAAAAGTTGACTTAAAAAGGCAAATATGGCATAGTCTTCCTCTGTTTGCAATTCCTCCCTGACTCCTCTTCTGCTCAGAAGATCAAGTCCAAATTCATAATCTGGTCTTGAAGGCGGCAGGGCCGAGCCCCCGTTGGCCTCTCCAGCCTGGGACCCCTCTACCACAGCCATTCCGACTTTGTTTCAGTTGTCTGAACACGCCAGGCATGCTCCTGCCTCAGGGCCTTTGCAATCGCTGTCCCTCGGCCTACAACACTTTCTCCACCTTTTTCCCTGGCAAATTCCTACTCACCCTTCAGGTCCAGCTTAAACATGTTTTTTCCTTGTAAAGATTTCCCTGATTCCAAGCTGGGTCTTGCAAACTCTCAAAGCACCTGCCTTTTTCTTCATTACACCCACACTAGCTGGAAATAAATGAAATATTACTGCCTATTGTCTATCTTCCCCACTAGACTGTGAACTCCCTAGGGCAAGGGCTAGTCTTGCTCTCCAGATGGACCACAGTGTCCACTGTGAATGAAAGGATGGATGGATGGGTGGCTGGGTGGATGGTTGGATGGATGAATAGATGGACAAGTGAATGGATGGAAGGATGGATGGATGGATGGATGGATAAATTTATGAACAAATGGATGGATATCAATCCCAGTAAAAATATCTCCAACAGGCAACAGTTCTTTTTACAACTGTGTTCTCACAGGCATCTAGTGAGACTTTGAGGGGTGTGAATGTTGCAAGAATGAACCAGCACTGCGCTGTGCTGATTTTTAGAAAGTGATCTAAGAACACATCTCTGAGGCTTTCATTGGTGAGGCAAATGGTGGACTTCTTTAAATATTTATGTTTCTAAAGCACTAAAGTTTGGAAACACCTGAGAAATACTCCTAACTGTGATGTATTGCCTTACAATGCCTACTCGAGGCCTTCCAGCTGTATGCAAAGGGGGAAAAAAGAATTTTTTGAAAATGGATGCAAGACATTTCCCCAGCACCAGAGTGGGGGATGTGAGAAGACTCTAGTTCTTGTACCTTGGGTGTGTGGGCAGCTGACACAAGCCAGGGCAGTTGCTGTTGTGGGCATCAGAAGTACAGGGGGTGCTCCTCTGTAAACTGCAAGGTCAAACAGGCAGAGGCGGCAGTGGGTCCCAAATGCCTCACCTCGCTTAAGAGGCACTGAACGTGCCGACGCCTGCAGAACTCCTGAAGGTCACTTTCCACGCCCCCGTCCCCCCCTTATCTGCTGTATTCCAGCTAAACTCCTCGTCTTTCAGTTCCTCCATCCTGCTCAGTCCCCTCCGGGCCTTTGCACATGCTGTTCCCTCTGCCTGGAACACCCTTCCTGCACCTTTCTGTCTGACTAACTTCTACTCATCCTGTGAGTTGTCAGCATAAAGGTCACTTCCTCCAGGAGGCCCTCCTGAGATTCCCCCCAACACATTACATCAGCCTCTCCTCTCACTGCTCTGTGGCACGTGGCACTTCCCCCGTGCATTCAGTCCACACTCACCGGGCACCGACTATGTGCAGATGCACGTCGAGGCACTGGGAGTGTGGCAGAGCAAGAGAGTGCCTGCCTCCGGGAGCTTACGTCCCAGTGGAGGAAACAATCATGTCCACTATAAACACGAGTGTAATGCCAGGAAGTCCTGGGAACAAATCAGACCAGCTGGGGACCAGGACAGAAGAGGAGGCGCCTCCGAGGACGTGCAGTGGGGCTGAGCTGTGCAGCTCTCCAGAGGAGGGTGTCCTGGTAGGAGGGACAGCAAGGACCAGGGGCCGAGGTGGGAGGGGGTGGGAGTGCTGGAGGGACAATGAGAAGGAGCGTGGGCCCCTCCCACCGCATGCTATCGTTGCTTGAGTGTCTGTCTGTCTGTCACTCACATGACAGTGCAGTTTCCTCGAGGCCCTCTGCGGCCCGTGCCCTCGGAGCAGCTTCCGGTACGCGGCTGGGGCTCAGACAAGCACAGGCAGAATCAGCGTGGGCTGTGCTGGGCTGCCGGCCCCTCCCCGACAGACGGAAGCCCTTCAGCCTTTTCCAAGAATTTCTCGCATTCCCTTTCCCTCCCACCACCCTATGATGCAGATGGTCCCCTGCGAGGATGCAGGAGCTCGGGCAGAGAAGCAAGACACTAGCTGTGGTCGGACATTATCAGCAGCATCTGCAGGACGACCCCGGGCATGCCTGCGGGGACTCCAAATGTGTGTTCACCCCCAAACCCACAGGCCCCAAGAAGCAGTCCTGGGTTAGCGGCTGAGCAGTCGAGGTGCCTCGGCTGCGTGGCTGAGATGAGAGCTCCCTGTTATGGGCCGAATTGTGTCCCCTCAAAATTCATGTGTTGAGGTCCTGCCCCCTCAGCACTCAGAATGTGACCCTATTTGAAGCTGGGGTCTTTGAAGACATGATTAAGGTAGAATGAGGTCACTAGGGTGGGCCTGATCCAATAGGACTGGGGTCCTTATAAGAAGAGGAGATTGGGACACAGACACACACAGAGGGACGACCATGTGAGGACACAGGGAGGAGACGGCCGTCTATACTCCAAGGAGAGAGGCCTCAGGAGGAACGAGCCCTGCCCACACTGGATCTCAGACGTCCAGCTCCAGGACTGGGGGACAATGAGCGTCCGTGGATTAAGCAGCCCCGCCTGTGGGACTTCGTTACCACAGCCCCAGCAGACTAACGCACTTCCCTTTAAGGGAAAACCAGACAGGAAGGGCAATGCTCCCAAACTTCCGTGACATCTCAGGAAAAATCCCCAGGCTTGAACCTTTGGGCGGCACGAGCTGTGAGATTGTTCCCAGATCTCCTTCTGGACGGCCGGGAGTGAGCAAGCACTCCCTTGTTCCGGGGAAACAATCATAATAAACGCAGGGACCTGCAGAGTTGGCTCGTCTGCACTCGCTGATAACCAACCCTTGTGGGGAGCACTCTCTCACCCTCACACCCTGGAGGAGACTAGGGCACAGGGAGGCAGTGACCGCCGGCCACACTGGGGGAAGCAGAGCTGGGTCTTGCTCGTCCCCACCCCGGGTCCTGCCACTTCCCTAGTGTGGCCCATGTCCCTTCTGAAGCTTCAGAGACTTTCCAGTGACCATTCTGGGAGAGGTGTTGCTCTCTCCTGAGAAGGAGGGCTTGGCCTCATCAACCACATCCGGGGATGCTGAGAAATCCCTCGGATGATGTCCACCCCCCAAAGGGCTCTGCAAACCCAGGCCCTCCAGGATCAGCGGGACCCTGGCTTGTCACGACTCCGGCTCGGCGACACAGGGAGGCCGCTCCACCGTGCCTTTTCTTCTCTGGTCCCCAATTGGCACGATTGTGCTGGGTGTTAAGAAAAGGAAATAAGAAAACCTGCCAGGGCTGCGTCATGGTTTCCAGACGTCTAGGGGCGCGTGTGGGAAATCCCCGTGGCGTCTGGCCCCAAGAGGACTGTCTGGGTGCCCCGGCCACCGCTAATCTCCTGTGGAACGCAACTGTGTCTCGCTGGAGACTCTGTGGCTGGGCCATGCCCGGCCCTAGATTCCTTGATGTCTCCCCCTGGAGACATGATGCTGAGTACGGCATCCACGTGGGCTTCCCGGAGGTGGTGCCTCTGCTCCCGGAGGCCGGAGAGGTTCCACCACGTACAGCGACCCGGACGGTGCTCGGGACACAGCGCTTGGGACTGGCGAGGTGTCCCTTTGTAAGGTCTCCGTGGCCATCGCCTGTCACCAAATCTAAAGGGCATTTGCTTCATTCAAAGTAGGAGAAAAAGTTGAAGCAGCTTAAGGCATATATTGCCAAAGATGAAGGCAAATATCATACCTTTTTAAAAAGAGCTAAAAGCTCACAGTGTGGCAGTGCTGTAAAGACAGACACATAGACCAAGGAACAGAAGAGACAGCCCGGAAATAAGTCTCACGTATAAGGTCAAATGACCTTCGAGAAGGAAGCCAAGACCATTCAGTGGGGGAGGACAGTCTCTTCAACAAATGGTTCTGGGAAACCTGGATACCCATGTGCGAAAGAGAGAACTTGGACCCTTACCTTACACCAGATACAAAAATTCACTCCAAATGGACCAAAGACCTAAACGTGACACCTGAAACTATAAACTCCCAGAAGAAAACATAGGGGAAAGTTTCATGACATAGGATTTGGTCATGATTTTTTGGATATGACACCAAAAGCACAGGCTACAAAAGCAAAAATAAACAAGTGCGACTACATCAAATTTAAAACTTCTGTGCAGCAAAGGAAGCCATCAACAGATTGAAAGGCAGCACACACAATGGGAGAGCGTATTTACAAATCATATATCCTATAAGGGATTAATATCCAGATTATATAAACAACTCCTACAACTCAACAACAAAAAACCAAATAATCTGATTAAAAAAGGGGCAAAGGACTTGAATAGGCATTTCTCCAAAGGAAATAGACAAATGGCCAACAGAGGTATGAAAAGATGCTCAACATCACTAATCAACAGAGAAATGCAAATCAAAACCACAGCGAGATGTCACCTCACACTCGTTAGGATGGGTACTATTAAAAACCCAGAAAATAACAAGTGTTGACCAGGATGTGAAGAAATTGGAACCCTTGTACATTGCTGATGGGAATGTAGCATGGTGTGGCTGCTCTGGAAAACAGTATGGAGGTTCCTCAAAAAATTGACAATAGAATTATCATATGATCCAGCTATCCTACTTGTGAGTATATATTCCAAATTGAAAGCAGACCCTGAAGAGATATTTGCACACCCACATTCATTGCAGCGTTATTCACAATAGCCAAGAGGCAGAAGCAACCCAAGTGCCCACGGATGGATGAATGGATAAAGAAAACGGAATACACAATGGAATACTATTCAGCCTTAAAAAAGAAAGGAATCCTGTCACACGTTACAACATGGATGAACCATGAGGACATTACGCTAAATGAAATAAGGCAGTCACAAAAGGACAAATACTGCACGATTCCACCTAGAGGAGGTGTCTAAAGTAGACAAACGTTTACAAACAGAAAGCTGAATGGAGGTGGCCAGGGAGGGCAAGCTGGAGGGAGGGCAAGGGGAGCTGTCCAACGGGTACAGAGTTTCAGTTCTGCGAGAGGAAAGAGTTCTAGAGATTTGCTGTGCCACGATGTACATATGGTTATAACACTACCCTCCTGCACACCAAAAAATGGTCAAGAGGGTAAATTCTGTGTTATGTGGTTTTTACCATGGTAAAAAAAAGAGCTCAAGGCTCTTTAAGGGATCAGAATTTTTAGGAAAAGTCGATGCGTGGGAGTGGGGACAGAGGACAGAGCTGAGGAGAGGCGGGTGGGTAAGCCAGATGCGTGCTGGGTCAACTTCCCAGGTGGAATGTGGACACTGGCAGTGCCACTTCACATAATTATCATTAAAAATGATCGAAATGCACTCCGGGACAGGGCGGATGCTCGCTCTCAATAAGGCGAGTAAAGCCACACTGGTGCTCCAGATGGAGAAGCTCTTTAGAGACACAGACTGCCCCTTCTCTGTCGCTCACGGGAACTTTCCATTTTGAATTCTTTGGAGCTGGTAAACTCATTTGATCGGTCAACTCGCTGGTGAATCGTGCACAGGAAATAAAATGGGGGGCGGGGAGCCACGGCTTTATTTATAGAAACCTCATTTTTGCTATTCATCAAAAAAATAAACACAACCCACCTCACACTAAAAATATGCATCTGAAGATCAACAATGAGGCCATGTTTGGCTGACTCCATAGAGAAGTGGAGATTTCAAACCGTAGGAATTTCTCACAGACGTTCCTAGAATAATCCAGGACAGTGGGCCAACAGGCATTTTTTTAATTGACATTTTAAGCAATATGTCACCTCCTCTCTGATTCTGAAACTGGCAAAGAAAAGCATCATGCTTTGATATATTAGGATGAGCTGTGTGACCTTTGCCAAGTTACTTAACCTCTCTGAACTGCAGGGTTTTTTTTGTAGAATGAGAATAATGATATCTATCTTTCAGGGATGCTGTGAGCAGTAAAGGAGATAATAAACCCACAGGAGGGCTGCAAAGTGCATGGTCCACTGTGTGGATGTGCACCCCGAGCCCACCACTTTGTAACCATGCAACCTTCCCCTGTTTCCTCACTTGTAAATGGGGAAGATGCAGCACCTCCTTAGTCAGGTTCAATGACAGGTGATGAGATGACCCATCAAGTGCACACACAAGCGTCTGGTGCATAGTCATACACAAGAAATTTTCAGCATTATAACCATTAATAGTGACAGCATGCTACAATCTGTTCTTTCTGCTCTCTCTCCACTTAACTGTGTTCTGGACCATGTCTGTTTGGTTCACTACCGTAAGCCCCACACCTAGCACAAACCAGACGCTCAACAAATAGCTAGCCAACAAGGCAGGAGTACACCCTGCCCTCATGGAGATGAAGCCTAGTGGGGTGGGGGATGAGGATTACAGCGTGTGATGAGTAAACCACTGGAGGACCTGGGGGCGGTGGTGGCACTGGTGGGGCCCCTGATGAGCTCCTGGGGGTAGGGAAGGTGTTAGGAGGGAGGAGGAGGGGAAGAACTATTCCCTGTGGTGTGTTCACGGGTAGTCACTCACCCCTCACTGTCAGCACTTAGGCTGTTTCCAGTTTTTCATCGTTCCATGTGAAACATTTGTTGTTCACCTCCTGTTCAGTCAATTCTTTAGGATATGTTTCTAGAATTGGAGTGAGTTGAGCAAATACAAACATCTGTTTTATTCACTCCATCCTCCATCCATCCATTCATCCAAACATCCATCCATCTACCCAACTATCCATCCATCCATCCGTCATCCATCCATCCATCCAGACATCCATCTACCCACATATCATTCATCCATTCATCCAAACATCTATCTTTCCATCTGTCTATCCACCCAACTATCCATCCATCCAAACATCTGTCTTCCTATCCATCCATCCATACATACATACATACATCCACCCACCCACCCACCCACCCAACTATCCATCCATCCAAACATCTCTTTCCATTCGTCTATCCACCCAACTATCCATCCATCCAAACATCTGTCTTCCTATCCATCCATCCATCCACCCACCCACCCACCCATCCATCCAGCCTTCCACCCACCCACCCACCCACCCACCCAACTATCCATCCATCCAAACATCTGTCTTTCCATTCGTCTATCCACCCAACTATCCATCCATCCAAACATCTGTCTTCCTATCCATCCATCCATACATACATTCACCCACCCACCCACCCACCCAACTATCCATCCATCCAAACATCTGTTTTCCTATCCATCCACCCACCCACCCACCCATCCATCCATCCACCCACCCAACTATCCATCCATCCAAACATCTGTCTTCCTATCCATCCATTCATCCATCCACCCACCCACCCACCCATCCATCCATTCACCCCCCCCATCCTTCCATCCATCCACCCACCCATCCATCATTCATCCATCCATCCAAACATCTATCTTTCTTTTCGTCTATCCACCCAACTATCAATTCATCCAAACGTCTGTCTTCCTATCCATCCATCCATCCATCCATCCATCCATCCATCCATCCATCCAAACACCCATCCACCAACTATCTATTAAGTTCCCACCTTATGTAAGCTCTGGAGACAGGGCAGCTGACCACTGCCCTCCCAGAGTGTAGTGAGTTCCCTGATGCTTGAGGAGAGCTATAGAAGGGAAGGATTTTCATACAAGAGCACCTTGCACATAGTAGGTTTACAATAAATCTGTGGTGAACGAATGATCACACACTGCTGAGCTGCCCTGAGACGGGCAGGACCATGTCAGAGTGAAGCATTATTTGTGAAGGATCTCGTTTTCTGCAGGCTCAGCCATCTGGACATTGATCAATGTGGCCAATTTGATGGGTAAAAAAGGGCATCTCAGACGCTGTAATTTACACTGCTCTTGATGGGTAAAAAAGGGCATCTCAGACGCTGTAATTTACACTGATCTGATTACAAAGCAATGTGTCTTTTCTTGGGGTAAGTTATCTATTTTGGTCTCGTGCCAATTTTCCTGTTGGTGCTTTGGTTGTTTTTTTTTTTTTTTTAATTGATTTGTAAACACTTTTATCTTAGAGTGACAAAAGTAACTCCTTATTGGATACTCAGCAGAATATTACCCTGAGCTTATTATTTTTCTTTACATTTTGTTTGTGGTCTTTTTTTTAATCTGCAAAAGTTCTTTTCTTTATAGTTTTTGGGTTTAGTATTGTCCTCAGAAAATCTTTCCCCAAGACCACGTAAATGCCCATCTTATTTTCTTCTAGACTATTTACCATTTTTTTTACACTTAAATCTTTAATGCATCTGGAATTCATTTCGGTGTATTTCAGGTTTTGGTGTAAGGCAGGGAGACAGACTTGCCTTTTCCTCAATGGCTGTTGGTCGTTCCCACCTGATGAAGTGCCCCATCCTCTCTCGGTACTCAACCTCATCCAACATTCCTTTAAAGCTCGTTCCTGACCTGTATCTTCCAATTAACTTTGAAAATAGTTTAAGCGCCCCTTCCACAATTGAGATTTTTATCAGAATTACTTTTCATTGAGAGCTCACCTTAGAAAGAATTTATGTCTTTCTGTTGATCTGTAAGATCTACATTGATCTTCCCGCTCATGTGTGAAGCGCTCCATTTATCTGAATCTCTTGGCTCCTCAGTAGAACTTGGCATCTCTGTTCATATTGGTATTCTAGTTCTCCTAAGTTTATTCCTAGGGTATTTCTATTTTTTGCCCACGCTCTTCTGCGTTGGGTCTTCATCCATCATCATTTCTAGTAGTTGCTCCTGTTTAGGCTATACAAGGACTCTGGAGACTTGCCCCGTATCTGATCTCCTTACCAAGCTCTCCTGTTCTAACTGCGGGTCAGCTGACGCTTTTCGGTTTTCAGGCCGGCCATCATATCCCCTTCAATCAGTGATCTTTTTATTGCCCTCTTTCAATAACTATAATTATTATTGAATTTTCTTGCCCAATAGCACATTCTAGAACTTTCAGGGCATTGATAAATAACAGAGCTGACGATAGCATGCGCGACTTGTCCTCGACACGTCATGAGACAGCTTTTAATGTGTCACTGTTCGATGCGGTGATGTCGGCTCTTGGCTTGAAAGAGGTATTTTTAATCCCGTTGCGAAGTGCTATTTTTGTTCTTTAAGAGTTTTTTGTGGGCAGAGATGTTGAGTTCGATCAAATTTCTTTTTTAGCATCAATCAAGAAAATCACAAGTGTAGTGGACTGCAGAAAGGCACAATGCTCCCACCCCGGCCTGTATCTACGCCCTTTGCCACACCACTTTGTGGTGCTTCTCAGCAAGAGGCAGAGGGTCTTCTGCACCTGAGTCTGGGTGGCCCTGTGACTTGCTTTGGCCAACAGAATGAGGCAAAGTGATGGCCTCAGGGGGGCTTGAGTGCCTCTGCTCTCCTTCTTGGACCCTGGCACTGCTGTGAACAAGCCTGGGCCAGCCTGCTGGAGGATGAGAGACACATCACCGCTGTCACCCCAGCCAACAGCCAGCTTGTCTGTCACTAACTATGGCCTTGACCAGCCAATCTCAGCTGACGTGTCAGTGACTGTAGATACAGGAGCGGGCCCAGTCGAGATCAGCCAAGCCTGGCCCATATCAGCCCCGCTGCCCCACAGCCCGATGAGCAACGACACATGGCTGCTGTTTGAAGCCACTAAGTTCTGGGTGGTTTATCGTGCAGTAATAGAAAACTATATGACAGCTTTTCTCTTTTGACCTATTTGACACGGGCTGATTTTTTTTTTTTTTGGCAGGGAAAGTTTCACCCTAAGCTTACGTCTGTTGCCAATCTTCTATTTTTTTCTTCCCCAAAGCCCCAGTGCATGGTTGTATATCCGAGTTGTAAGTCATTCTAGTTCTTCTATGTGAGTCGCCACCACAGCATGGCAACTGACAGACAAGAGGTGTGATTCCATGACTGGGAAACGAACCCAGGCCGGCAAAGTGGTGAGTGCTGAACTTTAACCACTAGGCCATCACGGCTGGCTCGACATGAGCCAGTTTTTATGGCAGTGCCTGGCAGTCATGGAAAGAGCCTGTGTGCATAATTGTGCTCCATCCTTCTAACATCCTGATGAGTGGCCAAAACCTTAGCAAATGTGACCAGACACTCTATCAGAATTGGCTACCTGAGACTTTATAAAATTTAAGGCTCATTTATAAATGTCCTATTGCCTCAAAAAATGACACTACAATCAACCCATGGGAAAGGATGGGTGCGGTCTCTGGATTTGCCCATGAGCCCAGGTTCTGGGGGTGCAATGGTTAGAGGAGAATGGACATAATGTCCCAAGTGAGGACATATGGCCAACACCTGGGAGGTCTTAGGGCCTCACGGGCACAGGTCAGCTGAGGCCACATGCAAGTTGGGTGGGGCCTAGGGACAGTGGTTCTGTTCTACAGTTGGTCACAGAATCTAAGCTGAATGAAGCCCCCAGAATACTGCCGTCCCTGGAGCTTTGCAGTGGTGGTTTTCAAATAGGTCCACAAGTTCTTTGAGACTCCTCTATTCAGATGGTGGAGCCTGATCCCCCTCCCTTAAAGTGTGGGCAGAGGCGACAGTGTGTAACTGTTGACACTAGGTCATAAAGGCATTCCAGCCTCTTCCTCACTCTCGGACCACCTGCTCCAGGGGAAGCTGCCACCATGTTGTGAGGACACTCAAGCAGCCTGTGGAGAGTTCCACCTGGAGAGGAGCTGAGGCCTCCTGCCAACAGTCATGTGAGTGCGCCATCTTGGATGTGGATCCTCCAGCCCCAGCTGAGCCTTCAGATGAGGCAGCCTCAGCTGACACCTCGACTGCATCCTCATGAGAGACCCCAAGTCAGAATCACCCACCTAAGCTATTCCTGAATCTCTGACCCACAGAAAGAAACTCAGATAATAAATATGTACCATTCGAAGCCACTGGGTTTTGAGGTAAATTGTGACACGGCTCAAGATAACAAATACATTTTTTATGGAGCTCTGAATGGTGAGTCCATCCTCGTCAGCTTGTTCTCTTTCATGAACTCAAGGGCCTGGCATTGTTTCCTCATCTCTCAACTCCCACCAGTGTAGACTTCTTAGGTTACTGGATACTCGACTTGAAATGCATGCCAACCAGCTGCTTGATAAGGAGTAAGCCTGGGTTTCTCAGGCCAGTGTTGTACATGAGAAGCAGGAGGTGTCTGACCACAGCCCTTCTACACACCACCACAAGAGGAGGGGGAGATCGCCCAGAGCTGATTAACATTCGTCCCAACTGCCCTTGTGTTGGTCTCTCACCCTTGCATAGCGATTGGTGGTGGCAGGGAGCACAGGGCACCCACGTGTAGACAGAAGCCACGTTGTAATCCCACAGTGGAAGTCGGCATCAGCAAGAATGCTTCCCTTCACGGCTGCCTTAGGTGGCTAACAGCAGGGACAGGTTCAGGCACTGCCCTCTCCTTACTTCTTAAAAACATCTTCTGGAAGTATGGTGCACACACAGAGAAGTGCACACACTTACAGAAGAGCGCACACACCGTAAGTGCACAGCTCGATGACTTTTCGCTAACTAAACACGCAGGTGTGCCACCCCCCTAGAAGCCCCCTTCTTACCCCAGAGGGAAACCACTCTCCTGATTCCCGTCTTCCGAGATGCATTTTGCCTGTTTTTGCATATTGTATAAACAGATCACACAGTCTGCGCCCTTCTGTATCTGGCCTCCTTTGTTCATCACCATCTTCGCGATTCTTCCCAGATGCCGGGCGCATTTGCAGGCAATGCACCCGCCCGGCTATAGAGAACTCCGTGGCGGGAATGGACGGCGTTATGTTTATCTATCCTAGTGGTGGTGGGCATTTGCCGAGCTTCCAGTTCGGGGATACTATGAACACTGCTGCTAGAAACGCCCAGGCATGTCTTTGGATGAACAAGTGTATGCATTTCAATTGAGCATCGACCTGGGAGAGGCTTCGCTGGGCCATCAAGTACGCATTTGTCCAACAATAGCAAATACCGCCTATCGATTTTCCAGAGTATCAATTTACACTCCCACGAGCAGTGTGCGAGAGTTCCAGTTGCTTCATGTTCTTGCCAGAGCCTGGCGTTTTCTGCGTTTTGCATTTTAGCCCCGCTAGTAGGCGTATGATGGTATCCAACTGTGGTTTCACTTTGCACTTCCTGCTGGCTAATGAACTGGAGCACCTTTTCATATGCTTATGAGGCCCCTTCTTCTAAAATGCTTTGCAATGACCTGACCTGATTTTGGATTAATGGGAGGCGTGCCTCTCCCTGGGGAACACGCCGGTAAGCTTTCCCTTATAAGCAGGTGACACATTTCATTTTCTTCCTCTATGAGGAGCTCAAACACACAAATGAAACTTCTAGCTAATTATTGGCAGAAAGAAGGGCTATTGGTCCATTTCTCCCCCCAGGGCTTTTGTGAAGCCATGACCTCACTTTAACATCCTCATCCAACAAGAACCTCGCTCAGTTACAGAAACAAAAGTGTTCTCCGGAAGATCCCCCCGGGAGTTCTCCGTAAGCGCTTTCCCGAGACTCTGTCTCGGCAGAGGTGAGCATCACGTTACCCCTGACTCAGAACCTTTTCAGAAGACGACAATGAGGGCCACGCCACATGGAGGACACTTGGGGCTTCCCTGCCCTTTTCTCTTGAGGAAACCCTTAGCTCTGTTATCAGACACTCCCCAGGCTGTCGCCAAGTGGGCGTGGGAGAGCCCTCCTCCAGCTCTCCCCATGTCCACTTTCACAAAAGGGTAGGGACTCCAGCCCACTTGATCCTCAGCGAGGCACAGGGGTCCCTGGCCACCTAGCCCCAGAAAAAGGCTGCAGTACAAGTATTTCATTCGTTGAAATGTTTACTGGGCATCTGCTATCTGCCCGGCACTGTGCTAGACCCTCAGGATTCTGGATGCACAAGAGCCGTGACCCCTGACCGTCTGCTGTTTACATCCGTGGACGAGGCGGGGCAGACAGTAAATGAGTCCGATAAACAAAAGCCCAATTACGATGCTCAGACACCGCTGGAGGGAAGGGAAAATGCAGAAGCTCTTTGGCCACCGTTTGGCAGTTTCCTAAATAGTTAAACACACTTCTATCCTACGACCCAGTGTTCCAAGTGTCGCACCTATCAGAGAAATGAAAACATACGTCCATAAAAAGCTTCGTTCCTTGCAACTTCATTCATAATGGCCACAAATGGGAAACAACCCTGGGATCTTTCTAGGAGAATGGACACGTGGGCTGTGGTGCATCCACACGATGGGATCTACCCAGCAACAAACTCGCTACTGGCGGGCAGGAAACACTGTGTTGAGTACCAGAAGCTGGACACGGGAGCGTTCACACCATATGCTTTCATTTGTATGCAGTTTTATAACAGGCAGAATTATTCCGTGGTGATGGGGTGGGGAGACTGACGGGAATGGGCGTGAGGCCACTTTCTGGGGGTGATAGGAAGATTCTACATCTTAATGGGGTGTAGGTGACACAGATGTATGAATTTGTGTTAAAACCCATGGACCTTTGCATTAAGATCTGGGCCTTTTACCGTATGTCAATTATATCTCAGCTTAAAACATCTAATTATGAAGTGTGATCAGTGCTATAGAGGAGAGGACCTGGTGCTGGGAGGGTAACTAACGGGCACTCCCAGTTGGACAGAGTGGATTAGGAAGGTCTCTCTGCCAGACGACATCAAAGGCAAGAAGATGAGGAGAGGAGACTGCTTGTGCAAAGGTCCTGTGGCTGCCATCTGAGGGGTGCCCGGGGGAGATCCTTTCCTGAGCCACTGGTTGATTTTCATTTCACGGCCCCATGGCCTGTGTGACCAGCAGGTCTGGCTTCTCAGAGCCCAAGGTGAGCTTTGCCTGCCTCGGCCCTGGGCTCCCTCCTGGCTCCTCTCTGGTTCCATCCTTGGCTTCCTTCATTTTTCTCTTTCATCCTGATGTTAATTTATGCTATTTTCTTACACTTTATCCACACGTATAAACTGACTATAATCTTTTATTTTGGGGGATGGGAAGACAAAGCAGGGTATTTTTTAAAAAAATAAACAGTGAATTAAGTGTAGAATGTGAACCAGCCCAGGGATGCTTTGGGGCCCAAGTACATTCTCCTCGTGGGTGCAGCCAACTCACACAGATTCAACTAAAGTGGCTGGTCCCCTAGCCCCACAAAAAGAACAGTGAGAAGGGCAAAGATTTAAACATTGCAGGTGGCTCAGCCCCCACCCACCACCCAGGGAGCGGCTGTCCTGGGGGAGCCTGAGGGAGATGAACCCGGCCGTTCCTCGCTCAGGTCCCACAGCCTCGCGCCTCTCAGCACGCGGCCATCGCCCACTCCCAGGACCCTAGCCTTCGAAGAACCGTGTGCATTTTCCATGCTCGTTGCCCTCCAACCCAAGCTGAGAACTCGACCTGGCATTCAGCTGAAGAGATGGGCGTCTCTTCGAAGGCGGCAGGAGATACTGGTGGCGCTAGACGGATCCTAAAGGCTGGTCACCAATGTGGCCTTCTGAAGAGACTTTCAAGGGTAACCATTCTTAGACTCTAGCCTTCTCGTTAGATTCGGGAGGTGAGCAGAGAGAGCCAGACCTTGAGTAAGCACATGTGAGCTCTAGTCCCACCTCTGCCACCAAACTGCTGTGTGACCTTAGGAACATCACTCAGCCTCTCTGAGCCCCAGTTTCCTTCTGTTACCAGGAAAATAAGGGGATTGGCTTTCTCATCCAGGGATCTCTGGCGAGGCTCAGGACACCCATTAGCCTCTTTGAGGACAGAAAAGCACTGGTCCCAATGACTATTTATTAAAATCAATGACATGATTATTTAAAGACTTCCCCTTTGCCATGGAGGCTGGAGAGCCTCTGTGTGTAAATGAGGTAGTCAGTGGAGGTCAAGACCTAATTTATTGCTCAGCTGGACACTTCTAATCACCCTTGCAGCTTTGATCAAGCGAGAGTTGGAATTGTTTGTATTCTTAGTCACATATTGTTTAATTTATAACCATAACGAACTCTTGGCGTGTAAGGAACACTGACGTTAAAATACTAGTTAAGGAAGAGCCCATGCAGGATAATAATTCAGCAAATTCAGCTCAAGATGGTTTCTTGCGGTTCATAAGTTGATGGCTCTGATCTAAGACTTTCGATGGCACATGAAGAACTCTCCAGTACTTCAAACACCAACGTTAGAAACAGAAATGAGTACCCACATGGCAGAGAAGCCTGGCAGTCCCCGTCTCAGCCCCGTGGGCGGGCCACCATCCCAGTGACGACACATGTTGACGGCACGAGCCCTGACAGGATGGGAGGAGAAGGGCTTCCCCTGTGGGGTCTGTGTCCGCAAAGCCCACAGCCCCAGTCTGATCGTGAGAAACAAGCTCCCCCCAAGGCACTCCGCAAAGCAACTGCACAGCGCTCCTCAAAACTGTCGGGGTCACTAAACACCAAGAAAGTCTGAGACATTGTCACAGCCCAGAGGAGCCTAAGGAGACGCGAGGACTAACTGTGATATGGTGTCCTCGATGGGACCCTAACCCGGCAAAGGACATCAGATAAAACCAAGGAAATCTGCATACAGTATAGACTTCAGTTAATAATGTATCAGGATTGGTTCATGGGGTGTGACAGTGCACCGGACTCGTGCAAGATGTTAACAGGGGCCCGGCGTGGGGGAGACGGAACCTTCTGTACCGTCTTTGCAATAATCCTGTAAATCAAAACGTGTGCAAAAAGAAAAAGTTTATTTAAACATAAACAGAGTAATGATGGTGACAATTATCTGATTATAACTGGCTGGGAACGAATCGTGTGTTCCTGGGGGGAGGAGCTTGTGACGAGCAGTCGTAACCCACCCCTCTCACGTTGTCTGCATAGACAATTTTTAAAATGTATCATGCAAGGTGATGAAAGTCCTTTGGAGCTATATTTAATGTGACAACATATCCCCAAATCAGTCACACTGATGACAGTTTTTAATGATATCTACCTATATACATAGAAAGAGAAAGAGAGATTATATATATTAGACAAAATACATTATATTGAGCTATCTCTGTATATCTATCTTCCTATATCCATCTATCTATCTATCTATCCATCTATCTATGCATCCATCCATCTATCTATCCATCTACCCATCTATCTATGAGAAACCTTTCCATACTATACCAATGTCCAAAATAAAATATTTTTCGCTTAAAATCACTCCTTTATCATAGAGCACATGAATGAAATACAGCGGGGTGTTTAACTCCCAGGAGGCCTTCTGAGGCCGAGAACGCCGTGCCAGGGTTTCCTGAGCCCAGTGGGTGATGTTGAGCTGGCCCAGGCACCGCCCAGGTCTCCTCCAGCTCTGGTTGTGGGCGTTTAAGGATAATCAGCAGGGCGTAAAATCAAATTGGAAAAACAAGCCCAGCCCTCTCCTTCTGGAACTTTGTGGAGTTGGGGAGAGTGACTCTGATCGAATACTCATAACAGTGGATACGGGGGCAGCTGTGTAAGTGCTCAAGGTGGGGAGCCTGGTGCCAAGGATGCTGCTGGCCCCTGGGCATCAGGGAGGGCATCCTGGAGGAGGTGACAGAGCACTTCAGTCCTGCGTGTGTCAAGACCCCACGGAGCAGGACAGAGAGGATGAAAGACCACAGGAAGGCCAGTGAGGCTGAACAGAGAGGATACGAGTTGGGGGTGAGAAGGGAATCTGGAGAGTCAGGCAAGCCCCATCTGTGGGGTCAGAGCTAGGCAAGGGCAGTGGGGAGGCCATCAGGAGGGGAAGAGAGTGGGGAGCAAGGTGGACACAGAAGGGCCAGCGTGGAGGCAACAGAGGACGGAGGCGAGGGCGGCAGAGACACGGGGAGCAGTGGGCAGATTTGAGAAACGCCTAGGAACTGGCATCAACCCCACCAGGCAAGGGGCAGAAAGCAGGGGCAGAGAGGAGGGGTGATAAAGCCCCCCTCACGGCTCTGTGACTTGCAGAAGCCCCGGAGGCGGGAGGGATCTGAGCCCCCTGGGACAGAGGACCCAGCTGGGATTAGAAAGCGGACGCCACATTCCGGCCCAAACTCCCCCGGATCCCCCCTCCCCAGAGGCTGCAGGTGGGAGCCGGGTACAGAGGGGGCCTCTCCCCACCCCCTTCGCCCCACACTCCCAGTCTGCTCCGCTCTCCGGCCGTCCACTGTGCGGGAAACACAATGCAATACAAATTACGCCCCACGACGCCCCTTCTCTAACAGCTCACACCAATGTCGTTCCCAGCGTGAACGACACGTTTGCACTTCTGCACCGGAATGCCTTGCAAACGCATTAAAAAGTCATTGCACACCCGATGCCGTATGTGGGCAGAAATAATTCTGGTTGAGGGTAAATGGGAAAGGACTAAGTCCTGGGTGTGAAGCGTACTGTTTGCACACCACACCCAGAGGCAAACAGGGTGCAGCGGGAGATAGGAGCTTTCTCCAGGGCGGCTGCTGACCCGTGGGGGTGGGGCGGCATGGACGCGGCCTGGGGGGCTTGGCTGTGTGTGGGAACCCAGAGCCGAGTCGCCGTCAAAGGCCCAGAGGGGAGCAAAGTGTCCCCCTGGGCTGCAACAAGAAAGCCAGCTGAATTACCGCTGGAAGCATCCACGGCACACGTGGGCCCCTCCCAGGGCTAAACGCATGAAACCTGTAATTTGTCTACCTGACGGCCACGTGACCACGGTCAAGTGGATTTCCAAGGCTTGGAGGCTTTTAATACTTCATTACACAGCAAGAAACCCCAACACGGACCCTGGAGCTGAAGGCTACGGGCCGTGATGGATGCTGAGCCGTGAACCACACCAGACAAAGGTGGGCGAGGGGAGAGATGAAGATCTCAGGAGCCACGCCTGGCTCCCCTGCTGGGCTCCAGGAGCGGCAAGGCCCCCCCTGAGGACTGCCTTCTTCCCGGAGCGCTGGGGAGGCAGGAGCCAAGTGGGGGAGGACCCCAGCCCTGGAGCCAGGAACCCAGTTCCAGTACTCATCTGGCTGCCCCTAATGCTGGTCTGAGGATCAGGGTGTCCCCTGCCCAGCTGGGAGTGGCCCATCTGCCTTGACAGATTCACAGGGCACTCTTGGCTCTGTGAGCCTGGGCACGAGACTAGCTCTCTCTGGGCCTCGGTTTCCTCATCTGTCAAAGAGGGCTCATAATGTTACCAATGGAATGAGTGAGTATTAATGGAGGTGACATAGGTAAAGAGTTTGCACCAGTGCCTGGAACAGAATGAGCTAACAAACACTGTCAGCTACCATCCATCCATCCATCCATCCATCCATCCATCCATCCATCTATTCACCCACCCGTCCATCCATCCATCCATCCACCCGTCCATCCATCCATCCATCCATCCATCCATCTATCCATCCATCCATCCACCCACCCACCCACTCACCCACCCATCCCTCCGTCCACTCGTCCACCTGTCCACCCATCCATCCACTCATCCACCCATCCACCCATCTACTCATCCACCTGTCCATCCATCCCTCCACTCATCCATCCATCCATCCATCCATCCATCCATCCATCCATCCATCTACCCATCCACCCATCCATCCACCCGTCCACTTGTCCACCAGTCCACTCATCCATCCATTCATCCATCCACCCACCCATCCACCCATCCATCACCCATCCACCCATCCACTCATCCACCCATCCACCCGTCCATCCATCCATCCATCCACCCACCCATCCACCCATCCATCACCCATCCACTCATCCACCCATCCACCCATCCATCCGTTCATCCATCCACCCATCCGCCCATCCATCCACCCATCCACCCATCCATCACCCATCCACCCATCCGCTCATCCATCCATCCATGCACTCATCTACCCGCCAAGCCCCACCGTGTGAGGCCCTGATCTAGGACTAGAGAAATGAGTCCATCAAGGGAGGCAGGCATAATGGATGCAGTTAACTGAGAGCAATCTGCTGCCTGCTCTAAGGGAAGTGACAACTGAGCCCCTGAGGCAGCAGTATGAGGTGAGGGGGGCGGGGCTGTTGGGATGGACCCGTCCTCACACACACAGAACTCAGCCAGAATCTGGAAGCTTCTACAACGTAAATGACAACGTAAATCTGCATAGGCTGTAAACCCCATGAGAGCAAGGACTGTGGCTACAGCTCCTGACACTGTAGCTGGCCTAAAGAAGGAGATCCGTCTACGTCTGTTTAAGTCAAATTGAATTGTGCATCGAACTGCCGAGGTATAAGACAGTGTCCTCAATTAGTCACATCACAGCACAGAATAGAAACTCACTGTATGTATGAGGGCATCAAATGACATTATCAAGAAAGCGAAAAGACAACCCATAGGATGGGAGAAAATATTTGCAAATCATATAACTGGTATGGGTTTAATATCCAGAATATATAAAGAGCTCCTACAATTCAACAACAAAAAGACAAATAACCCATAAAAATGGGCAAAGGAATTGAAGAGATATACAAAGAATACATACAAACAGCAAATGAGCACATGAAAAGATGTTCAACATCATTAGTCATTAGGGAAATGCAAATCAAAATCACAGTGAGATACCATTTCATACCTACTGACTTGGCTGCAATTAAAAAAACAAACAAAATAACAAGTGTTTATTAGGATGCAGAGAAATTGGAACGCCCGTACCAAGTGGGCATTGGGAATGGTGGGAATGTAAAATGGTGCAGCCGCTGTGGAAAACAGTGTGGTGGTTCCTCAAAAAGTTAAAGATATGATCCAGCTATTCCACTCCTAGGTATGTACCCAAAAGAATCGAAAACAGGGACTCAAACAGACACTTGTATGCAAATTTTCATTGCAGCATTATTCACAATAGCCAAAAGGTGGAAATAACTCAAGGGTCCGTTAGCAGATGAATGGATAAACAAAATATGGTCTGTCCATACAATGGAATATTATTCAGCCATAAAAAGGAATGAAGTTCTGATACATGCTACAACATGGATGAACCTTGAAAACATGTAAGGCATAATAAGCCAGTCACAAAAGGACAAATATGGTATGATTCCACTCACATGAAGTATCTAGAATAGTTAAATTCATAGAGACAGAAAGTAGAATAGAGGTTAGCAGAGGCTGGGCGGGGGAGAGGGAAATAGAGAGTTATGGCTTCTGTTTGGGACGATAAAGTTTGGAAATAGTGGTGATGGTTGTGCAACGTTGTGAATGGACTTAATGCCATTGAACTGTACACTTAAAATGATTAAAATGTTATGTTACGTATATTTAACCTCAGTTTAAAAGAACAAAAACAAAAACCCACAGGCAAACCCCTCACCTACCCGCAGCCAAACCTGCTTCTCCTGCTCACTCCAGAAATCTTGGAGGCGTCCTTGATGCTTCTCTTACTTTGACCCCCCACCCCATGTGCAGGCAATTCCTGTCGGCGCCACTTCTAACATAAACCCGGAACCTGGCCCCCCGCCCCCCATGTCTTCAGCATCCCACACCTGGATGATCTCAAGAGCCTCTGAGCTGGCTTCCGCCCTTGCCCCTCAGCTGTACTCGTGGAGCAGCCAGAGGCATCCCGCCTAAACCTAAGTCAGCTCACAGCCCTCCCTGTTCCAGACCCTTCCGGCGGCTCCCTCTCGCCCAGCCCAAGTCCTTACAGTGGCCAGAGGCCCACCACAATCCGGATTGCCCCTCCTGCTCCCTCCCTCCCTCCGCCCTCCCAGACTCTCTCCTGGAACCCACCGCGGGGGCTTTGCACTCCTGCACCCTCTACCCAGATGCGCCCCGCCCCCGCGTCCAGGGGTGCGTTCCCAGGCCGCCCATCAGCGGGGGCTTCCCTGGCCACCCTGTTTCAAATCGCCCCCTGCATGCTCCATCTGTCTTCACAGACACATCCACATTAGATATCTACTTCTTCCACACGGTCACGACAGCTTCATGACGGCCACGCCTTTGTCTGCTCTGTCCCCTGCTGTGACCCAAGCCCCGAGGACGCAGTGCCAGGCACCCAGTGGGCGCTCCATAACTGTTGAACAGGCGGACGGAGGATTCAGGAGACAGCTCTCCCAGCCCCTCCGAGTGGGCAGAACGGCACGGCGATTCCACGCACGGCCAGCCTGCCTGCGGTTCAGATCCCGCCTCTGCCACGTATCAGCTGTATGACCTTGAGTCATCTCTCATGCCTCAGTTTCCTCATCCATAAATGGGGAAAACAACAGGGCCCCCTGCATAGAGTGAGTGAGGAGTGCACGTGATGGTGCAGTAACAGGACTTCCGCACGCCCGGCACACAGCGAACTGCTCAACAAGTTAGCCGTCTTGACTCTTCCTCCCTCCTTCCCTCCCTTCCTCTCTCCTCTCCTTCCTCCCTCCGTGCTCAGGGTGCCATCAGTGTAGAGAGGCACATGGAACATCCCAGCAGGGTTTTGAGGGATGAACAGGAGCGAGTTGGGCAGACACGTGTGGGTGGGGGGACGCCCACCTCACCTCACCCTGACGCCACCTGCCCTTGTGGGAGGTGCAGACCTCGGGCTTATGAATAAATAGCTTATTAATAAATGATGAGGGAGCTGCTGGAGAAGGCAGAGAGGGAAGCGGCATCTGGAACAATCGATTGCCCCAGGGAAGCGAGAACAAGCTGGTCCTCGGATAAGTTGCAGAACATCGGGTCTGACTTCACATCTGAGTCTGATGGACTGAAGCTCGTAGGGGTGATGATGATGAGGAGGAGGAAGAGGGTAACAGCAATGGGGGAGGTACTTGCGCACAGAGCGGAGCCACCACAGCGGAAAGACTAGACTCAAGCCATCTTCACAACAACCCTCTGGAGGGACAGATAAGGCACAGAGTGGTTAAGTAAGTTGGCCAAGGTCACACAGCTGCAGGCAGCAAAGCTGGGACTCTGAATCAGGCCCTCCCCGGCTGCACCACCCTGCAAGGGCTTCCCCTCTCAGACAAAACCGGGCGTTTACCTGCAAGTGCCAACTGCAGCCTCTGGGTCTTAATTACTCGCAGACAGCTAAAGAGTGGCGTGATGCTCTAAGAGTTTGTCACGGAATTGTTTGTGTGCAGGCTGTGGTGGAGCAATGCACCCGGTGGCAAACCCAGGAATGGAGGCTGGAGCACTGGTTCTAGGGTCTGACACCCATCGCTGCCGCGGAAGCCCAGAGCAGGGGAAGGGGGCCGAGACCCCACCCACCACATAGGGCCGAGATGCAGGTGAAGGGGCTGCAAGGGGCTGCCCTCCAGGAGTGGAGACTGTGGCGTCGTCTGTCTACGGTTATGGCTCGTATCTGATCCACCAGACCCTCCGTAAGGAAAGTCCCCCGATCCTCACATCTGGGATACAGCCCCATCCTCCAAATTAAAGACTATGAAGACCGAACAGCAGGCCCCAGCTAGTGCCCTCTGTGCGTAGGAACCAGTGTCCCTGTGATGTCTCCGCTGCATCTCTGGGTGACTCTGCCTGGGATGGGGTGAGGGAGAGCCAGCCTCACAGGCGCTGGACCAGACATGGTGGGCTCCCGTCACCGCACCACCATGTGAGGTCAGTTTCCTGTCTGGACACTGGGGACGATTCTGTCCCCACCTTACAGGGGAGACCGAGGATTCAGTGTGTGAAGCCCTTAATTCTGTGCCAAGCATGAGGTGAGAGCTTGGTAAGACGTTCACAAATGCTGAGTTTGGGGCTCACGTTTCCAGCTGGTTATACAACGAATCACCTCTCCGCGTGAGCTCGAGGAAGCCACTCGTGAAGGCAGGGCAGCCTGGCCAGGCCCTCCCGGCTGACTCCTCAAAGCTGCTCCCTTCCCTCCAGCGCCCAGCTCCCTTTGGCCGGCAGGGCCCCTCTCTCTTCCTCCCGGGACCTTAATTTGGAGAGGGTACAGTGCCACTTTAAAAAGAGCTCAAATTGGACTGTTGAAGAAGCAAACCGGCAAGATAAGTTTCTCTATGTGAATCCAGAAAAACGGGCTGGGGGAGGAGAGAGGGAGGGAGAAGTGAGAGGAGGGCTCCCAGGCTACGGTCAGCAGCTCCCCGGTTCGAGGCGGCCTTCTGATTGCAGGGCGCAGAATCCTAACCCCGCGCTCCATTCCGGAGGGACTCAGCTGCGTAATTAAATCAATCCGAGTGCGTGCTGTCGCCCCGTCACTGTCCTGTTCGAGGTTTGTTTAATAACCTCTGAACTGGGAGGGGAAAAATCATCCAGGAAACAGTGCTTGGGTCATTTATTTTAAAATTATTGGTATAAAAATATCCAGAGTCGTGATTTATGTGCAGGGAGGGGCCGAGGAAGTCAGGGACTCCCCCTCCCAACTCGCGGCCAAGCCTCATTTGTCTCTCCCCCCGCCCCCCAAGTTCCTCCGCAGTTTCCATTATGACTTCAAGTCATAGTAGTTACTTTATATCGCAAATAAATCTCCAGAATAGCACGGAAATATTATGTGTATTAATAGCGCCTGTAAAAACATCCGAAAACCTTCCATCCGCCGGGGCCGCGGACGCGGCACGGCTGGGAGATGCTCTCCCGGGATTGGGAAATGGCCCGGCCTGCCCGGCAGATGCCCGCCCGGGGGCCCGGCCGCCCCCAGCCCCAGCCCAGCCAGCAGTCGGTCTGTCTGCCGTCTGTTTGTCTGTGGGTGCCCCCAGTGACCTGCGGCCGACAAACCCCACCCCCCACCCCCGCCCTCACTGGGGAGCAGCCCGGGGGACGGTCCCTGCCACTGGAGACTGGGGTCCCCGTCTCCGGCTCCTCCTGCGCCCCCCAGTCCCTGGGAAGCCGCCGTCCATGGGCATCCCCGACGCCACCGCTGCCGCGCTCGGAGTCCCTGGCCCCCCACGCCGCCCCTGGATACTCACGGGCTGCAGGGTCTTCCTCCGGGGACAGCCTCTCGAGGCCGATGTCGCCCTCCAGCATGGCGCGGCTCGCTCCCAGGCTCCGGTGCGCCCCGGACGCACGGGGTCCAGGAGAGGGGGCGACGAAGGCACCCCTGGAGGCCTGCGGCGGCTCGGAGGGCCGGGGTCTGAGCCCAGCTCCGGAGGGGACAGTCCCCCTCCTCCTCCCCAGACGCAGGACGCGAAGCCGAGCGCTCGCCGGAGCCAAACTTGGCCGCCCTCGCGCACCGCTGCGCCGCTCCTCCCCCTGGGCTTTTTGGGCTGGGGGTCCCGGGCCGGCCTCCCCGCCCCCTGGGGGCTACCTGCGGACGCCGCCCTCGCCCCGCCCCGCCCGCAGCGCGACTCCCCCGCAGCCACCCGGACACGAGCGAGGGCGCGGGACACTGGGGATGAGCAGCCGCCACGCTCGGCCCGCGGGTCCCCGCCCGCCCCCGGCCTCCCGCTCCGCGGGGCGCGTCTCCACTGGCTCCCAGACCGTTTTATCAGTCGAGGCGGCCGGTGGGGCCCTGAGCGGCCGTGAGGCGCGCCCCCAGCCAGGGCCCCAGCCAGGGGGTGTTGACTGGGGGGAGGGGGCCTGAGAGACCCGCACAGCATGAGGCGATTCCTGGGTGGCCTGGCTCCAGCGTCAGTAGCCAGTACTCCTGCCCCCTCCCGCAGAGGGCAGGACCCTAATTCATCACTCTATCAATTTGTCAGAAGAGGAGAGGGAAGCCCAGGGCTGAGAAGGAGATCTGAAGGTTACAGGGCAGGTGTGCGGCCTGAACTTGAACCCCAGCCTCCGCAGAACTTAGGAATCTGGATAAAGTGAGAACCGTCCCCAAATAGGAGGAAAATCCTGTTATTTGAGGACTCGAGTTAAGCAAGGCTGAGAGAACTCCGCCAGGGGCACAGGCAGGGGCTCTGACCCACATCCTGCAGCCTGGCTCAGGGCTGGGAGCAGGAGGTGACCCTCTCCGGCCCTTTTCACTTTTGGAAGGACAATTCAGCATCCTCTGGGACAGCAGAGATGTAGGCACTGGGCAGAGCCGCAGGGAAGGCGCCTCCTGTCTCTACAAACCTCACACCCATGACACCTCCAGATAAATACAATAAATTCTGTGGTAGAGCTTCCTTAAACAAAACGTTAAGCTGCTCCCTGACCCAGCACGGGCGGTGGTGGGACAGAGGCAGCTCGCCTGACTTGTGAATGGTCCTCTCTCACTTTCTGCACCCCAAGGAGGAGCTGGGCTGGTGCAGGGAGCTCGCCCAAGTCAGGGACCCCTGGATCACCTGCCAGGTTAACACTCCACTAGCCACCAGCTTTGGCTGGCCCCCTGGGGGAAACAGACCCAGCCCCCACACAGGCACAGACCACATCCACAGGGAAGGAATCTATGCATCATCGAGGATGCTGGTCCTCCCTGATCCCCGCCAGGCCTGCTGGGATTGGTACCCACGTGCACGGAAACGCTTGTATAGCAGCAAAGCCACAAAGCAGTGTCTCCAGTCGGGAACGTTCTTCCCTGCCCCCCATCCAAAGTGCTATACACAGAGAGAAGATTCAAGCCTCCTTCCTCCCAGCCAGCAGGGGAGAAAGGGGACCTGCCACTGTCCTTAGTACTCATCTCATTTCAATCTGGAGTAAGAACGTGGGAGACGAGGCACCTGGCAGGATTTCTTATTCTCGGTGGATGAAGGCTCACCCACGCAGGGTCTGCCGGGAAGCCCCTTGGCATGTGCTGTGTACCCCAGACGCCGGCCCCAGGAGGGCGGAGGAACTGGATGAAAGTCAAACTATGTCTCGGGCCCTTGCTGGGGCCACATGAGTCTCACAGCTTTTCCCTCTGACCCAAACCATTGTCGTGCAGGAGTGGAGATAAAAATTTATTTTTCTTGGAAGGATCTGATAGCCAACATGATACATGGCAATAACTCAGTTGTGTAAATACACAAAGAAAATTTTAGAATTCTAACCCCTGGAATGATGAACTATAAACCAAAAAGGCTCAGGGGGAAAAAAAATGTAAATACGGACTGGGGCTATTTTTAACCGTCATTGTTTACCTTTTTGGGGCAGGGATGGGCAATTGTATATTTAGCCATCTTTAAAATGCACATTATTTAATGCATTATTATTAGCAGGAATATGTTAAACAGCCATTAACAGATGTTGATTCATTCCGATTGAAGCCATTTTTCTTCTTTTCATTTTCTTGGCTCCAATTAAGTTGGATTCTGATGAAATCCTTCAGCCGCGTCCAACATATGCAAAAATAAAAAAGCCAGTTGTAGATCCAGACCGTTAAAAAAGATATTTAATCCTATCCAGTTTAAAAAGATATTTTAGTAAATACCTGAACCAGCTCATTTTTACGAAGATTGGTTTCGGCTGCTATTTTGGTGAACGTTGCCGCGTGAGAAGGATGCAGGCTGGGGAGAGGTGGGGCGCCCATGTGCCCTGAATGGGGAGAGTGTCCTGGAGGAAGGAGAAGGAACAGCCAGGGCCCCCAACCCATTTTCCGGGGAGCCCCGTGCAGCAGTCAGGGACAGCCTGCGTATGTCAGGGAGATGTTTATGTCGAAAGCAGAGTGGGGCCAGTGGCCTGGTGCGGGGCGGTGGCACGCCTGTCCTTGCAGCCACAGCCATCATTACAGGATACGGCAATCACGCCGCATAATGCTTATAATTATGGGAAATGGTTTCCCTTTTTGGCGAGGTGGAGAGGAGGGAGAGAAGGCAGCTCCTAGCGAGGCTGGAGCCCATGCTCACGCCCTGGGGTTGGCCCAGGTTTGAAATAGGCTTTGTAGGGTGAGGCCTGGGCCAGCTGGGGCAGGCTCAGCCCGCCTGGACGCCTGGGCCTTATCAGACACCGGGGCCTTGTGGAGACTCGGAGCTTGCACGTGACTGCAGGCCACCAGCACAGCACTCGGGCCTCCATTGCTCCCAAACGCTGCTCCGGAGCCAGTCAGAGGCCCGAGCTGACTCGACAAGCAGAGTTACCGTGCCTGAAGTCACCCCGCTCTGCTGACCTCTGAGTATATCACCTGCTGTTACCCAGGCCCCTCGGCTAAGCCAGGACACGCCCAAGCTGTCATGCACACCCGGCCCCCGCCGTCCCTTGTGATCAGAATACCCACAGGGTCACGGGTCGTTTCAATACTGACTTCTTGCAGTCTCTCCGAGAGTCTGTTTTCAGTTCCGCCTGGTTCTCTGTGCACCTGCCGTGGGTAGGGCCCCGACTCAGGGTTGCAGGGGGCGGGTGTGAGACAAGCAAGATGAGGCCCCAGCCCCAGAGCCCACGGACCGTCGGAGGAGATAAACAAGGTGATGGGGAAGTTAAGCCCTGGGCCTCTCCTGGAAAGGGGCTGGGACCCAGCTGTGGATGAGCTGCTTCTTGGCACCTCGGTTTGTGCATCTGTAAACAGGGCCTCGGCAGTCGCTGCCTCTCGGGGTTTAGTGAAGCTGGAAAGAGAATCCCCTTCCAGTCCAGAACCTGGCCGTCCCGAGCGCTGGATTAGAGGCTGTTACTCTGTGTATCGTCCTCAGGCAGGTAGGCAGGGCCTTGTGGTGGAATACTGAAACCCAGGGGAGGCCACTTGGAGTTGGCAGCGGCCCCTGACCTGGGGGCGATCGGAGGGTGGGTGGGCTTCTCCGGGTTGAGGGTGGCTTTGGGGCAGAGGCTGGGAGAAGGCACAGAATGGGTGAGCGGGCGGGAGCAGGCCAGCACGGCAGCTCTTGGGGGTCCGCTGAATGATGAGTCTGAAGACGGGGCCCTAGGCAGCTGCACCAAGCAGGATTGAGCATGTCTTTTTATAAAATTAAAAAAAAAATTGTATTGAGATGAAATTCACATAACATAAAATTAACGTTTTAAAGTGAATAATTCAGTAGCATTTAGTCCGTTCAGCCATTGCCACTGTCTTGTTCCGGAACATTCCCATCACTCCAGAGTCAAACCCCGCACCTGTAGCAGACGCTCCCTGCCTCCTCCAATCCCCCAGCCCCTGGCAACGGCCCGTCTGCTTTCTGTCTCTGTGGATTTACCTCTTCTGGATGTTTCCTATCCAAGGAATCATACGATCGTGGTCTTTTGCGTCCTGTTGTTTTCAGTGTTTTTCTTTTTTCTGAATTTTCTTCGTAATCTTAATTTTCTTTTTTCATAGTTCATAATCTTGTTGAGGTTCATCCATGTTAAGCTATGGATCAGTATGCGTTCATTTCTTTTTGTGGCTGAGTAATATTCCACAGTATGGATACGCCACATTTGTTTATCTGTCCATCCACTGATGGGCATTTGGGCTGTTTCCAAGGTGTCTTTTGAAAGGACTCCAGGGGCTGGGAGTCCCGAGATGGCCCGAGGGCCCCTGGCGAGGCGGGGAAGAGAGCTCAGCAGCTGTGGACAGTCGAGGAGGAGGAGGAGGCTGGAGAGCAGCAGCGAGCTGGGGAGACACCTCCCGCGGCCCAGCCTTCCCGGCAGCCGGGGACACGCGGCAGCTGCTCGCCGCTGACACCAGGGGCTCCCGACGGCGCCCCGCAGTCGCCGAGCGAGCCTGGGCCTGGCACTGAGGCAGAGGACCTGCTCCTGCTTAACCTGCAGAGGGGCCTGAGGACGAGGCCAGCCGCCCGCCAGTGCTTTCCCCCCGAGTCTGTTTATTTAACAAGCACTTAGACAGCACTTACTGTGTGCCAGGCCCTGAGCCAAGCACTTTATAAATATCCGCTGTATGCTGTTGGCTCGATTACAATTTCCACTTTACAGATGAGGAGACTGAGGCTCAGAGAGGGTAAGGCACTTGCTCGAGGGCCCACAGCAGTAAGTGTTCAGCTGGGACTCGAACCCAGGTGGCCTGGCTCGAGTCTGTGGCCAAATTGATGTGCTCAAGGTAAGCAATCTGGGTTTCCCCATCAGTCATCCAAGCCCCACGTCCCCACTTGGAGCCTGAGCTGTGATCCTCCTGGGCTATGATTTCCTTCATATTTTTTCATTAATCCAGGTCACTTTTTCAAATTTTTTTTTGGTTAATTTTTAATTGTGGTAAAATATATATAACATAATATTGACCATTTTAACCATTTTTAGGTGTACAGTTCTGTGGCACTAAGTGCATCCCCACTGCTGTGCAGCCACCATCCATCCACAGAACTCTCTATCTTCCCAAACTGACGCTCTGTCCCCATTAAACACTGACTCCCCCTCCGCCGGCCCCTGGCGCCCACCATCCTACTGTCTGTCTCTGTGGATTTGACTTCCCTAGGGACCTCCTGTGAGTGGGATCATACAGGGTTTGTCCTTCTGTGTCTGGCTTCTTTCACTCAGCACAATGTCCTCCAGGTTCATCCCTGTTGTAGCAGGTGTTAGGATTTCCTTCTTTCTTAAGGCTTACCAAACTTTATTTTTAAAGAACCCAATATCGCTATTGGAAATGGGAAATTAGAATCACTGGCCATAATCAGAAGGCGATAGTTTAATACAGCACAATAAAAATATCACAATGTTCAATTCTACCCAGGCGCTCTGTCCCGGGGGGGGGCCTGAGCCTGAGATGGTGCCACTGACAAGGAGTCTCACCTGGCGGAGAGGTGACATCTCCAGACAGCAAGCTGCGACTTTCTCCCTGCCATACTCTGAAAGACTATAGAAGAAGTGAAAACTGAACCCCGTGCTGCAATCCCCCTACTGCCCGAGTCCTTGTTCCACCTAAAATTGGTTTCCTTGCACCTAAAATAGGTTTGCAGAACACTAGTGGCTGGGATGCCACATTTGGGCAAACACCAAAATAACATTGATTGCCTCCGTGCATTGTACAGGTTTTGTGAGCTGACACTGTGGCCCCCATCACACTTGCTGCCTCCCCTCTTAGATGCAGAAGGACGGCCTCAGGCTTGGAGATATCAGGCAACCCAATGTAGCTGGAAGTAAATATTCGCTCTATTATTTTTGTCTATGTTACTTAACCACGTGAGGTATGAGTTGTTCCCACTAACAGCTGAGGAAACCGATACCCAGAGGAGGAGAATGGCTTGCCCAGGTCCACACAGCTGATAAGTAGCAGAACTGCGAGTCAAGTCCAGGTCCAGCTGATTCTAGAACTTTCTAGTCAACTCCAGAACTCTTTCCACCGCCCCATACTAACCTTCTGTTTGTTTCTCTAGAATTTGGAATTCATGTGAATAGACTCAACATACCAGTTGCAACACATTATTACTGCCACAATAAAAAGGTTATGGAAACAATAGGAAAAAGCCCCATATTTAGTCCGTTTAATTTGCTACGTCCAAAATCCGGGCTTGGGGCTCCTTGGCCTCTCCTCCACCTTCCCCCTGTTTGTTTGTTTGCAGGGTGAAGTGGGCGAAGGGCCTACGGGAAGACACTCAGCTTACAATCTTCCAGGCCTGACTAACATCTTGTGGCCTGTGCACCCGAGGAGGCGGCCCATATTGCTGGAGTTTTTGGAAATAAACGGACTCTAATTAACGGTGCAAATATTTATGCCCAATGCTCCATCAAGGAAAACATGGCCTGTTTTTTTCAGGGTAAATAATGCCAATGCCAAGGCTCTTGGCAATAAACCAGAGGTGAGATTACGGCGTCCAGATACGTCTCGAAGTTATTTGAGGATGGTAGATATCTGTATAGTCCCTTCTAGAATTCAACACACCTGGTGGCTTTTCTCCCCAAAGTCCAAAGGAATATTCAGTCGGTCCTCAGGAGAGATATCAGGCTTTCACTCAGAGTGATGGTAAAATGTGTCCCCAGAGAAGGATCGCTTCACGTGGGGTTTAGGTTAAAAATGAAGCCATCGAGAAGGTGGTCTGTAATCACCCAGGGAATCTGCTTCTTGAGGCTCGGGCCTCTTTCAGGTCCTTTGCCAACAAAAACTCGAGACCTCGCCGTCTGATCGGAGGTGTCTGCCTGGCGAAACGGCCCATCAGACGGCCCGGGACACCAGCCCCCGCTGAGAACCCGAGAGCACGCCTCGGTGTCATTCGGGGTCTTTTGCACAAGGAAGCAGTTTCGTCCCAAATGCCTCACCCTCTTCTTCAAGTGGGTGGGGGGTGACGGCTCCCAGGGAAAGAAAAGCCCTCGGGGCTGGCCGGCCGCCTCCTCTCCGGAGGGCCTCTCGCGGGGCTCCTCCAGTGTCCCCTGGCGAGGTTTCCTTCCCTGTTTTCAGCCACAGCATGCAAATGACAGCCGCTCTGAGAGAGGCTGTTGACCAACCCTCCTCTCCCCAGGCGAGATAACGCTTTCCCAGACATCCGAAGGGAACCTGAGAAAGAAAAGCAAAACTCGACCCCAGATATCTCCAAGGGCTCAAAGCTGCCACGACGCTGCGTCCGGGGGGCTCTGGGCGATGGGCGCGCGAGGCCACGGTCATCTCTGGGGACGGCCCTGGCTAGACTCGGCTTCCTTTGTCCTGGAAAAGCAGAGGGTAAGTCCATGTCCCCGGGTCACCCTTAGGCTCCCTTTTATCATTTCTTCATATCATAAATTTTACCATACGTTTGACTTAAAAACCTCGCACTCAGAGAAGGCACCAGTGTCAGCCCCCAGGCCGCAGGTCCACGCCGGCTGGCCGGCTTCCCCTGGGGAGCTGGCCTGCTGGTCGGGGTCCACCGTGCATCTGGACGGGCTGTGGGGTACCCCATTTGAAAGGGTAACACTGCGCCCCCTCCCGCACTCGCGCTGGGGTCTGTTAGCGCGCTTCTGCCCCGCTGGGTTGGCGGCTCCGTGGCCCTCGGGCCGTGCTCTGCACTGGGAGTGGGGGCTTCGGGCAGGAGGAGTCTGCCCTCGGCCATGTCTCGGGGTTGGAACAAAATCCCACTGTTTGCCACGCATTTACTGTTTGCGTGGTCTTTGATCGTGGTGGCTGGGGTTGTTTGGGGATTGAATGACCTCTTCTGGCAGCTTCCATGCACACAGGGAAGGATTCTTGTGTCCTCACCTGTGCCAGGGTGGGGTTGACAAGTCATGTAGTGCCCAGAGCTGTGTGCTGGTCCCGCCTTTAGCTTCAACCTAAAGGATTTAATGCCATTTTGGGCGAGCCAGGTGGCCGTCTTCCCACTCTGGAGGATAGGTCCTCACACTCAGAGCAGCGAGAGAGTGGGGGGGATTGGGACCGCCTGGGTGCACATCCGGGCTATGCAGCTCACCACGGCATCCTTCCAGCCCCTTCAGACTCAGCCTTCTGTTCCCCACCTGCACCCAGGGGTCACAGCAGCCCTGGAGCACCCACCTCGGAGGGTGGGGACACGGACAAAGTGAACCCACGCGGGGAGCACCCGGCCCAGCGCCTTTGATGCCCTTGATACAAGACCGTGAAATGGACCAGTCAGGGCTGGGCAGCCAACAGTGGCTCCCTCCTGAGGGAGTTTGTGTGAGTCTGCTCAGGCCGCCATAACCCATCATGGACGGGGTGGCTTAAACCACAGACGTTCACTGTCTCCAGTCCTGGAGGCTGGACGTCCGCGATCCAGGTGTGGGCAGGGCTGGTTCCTCCTGAGGCCTCTCTCCTTGGCGTGTAGACGGCCGTCTTCTCCCTGCGTCCTCACATGGTCATCTCTTTGTGTGTGTCTGCGTCCTGATCTCCTCTTTTTAAAAGGACACCAGTTGTATGGGATTAGGGCCCACCCTAGCGACCTCGTCTTACCTTAATCACCTCTGTAAAGGCCCATCTGTAAATACGGTCGCATTCTGGGGCACTGGGGGTTAGGACTCCAACATGTGAATTTGGGGGACACAATTCAGCCCATCACAGGTTTAATGAAAGAACAGTTTGCAGAGGTGTGGGACGGGTCAGGGGACATCAACAGGAGGAGACAAGACACCTAGACATGAGCAACGGTGGGGAGCAGATACCCGAAGGGCAGGGAGAGGGGTGGGGCCTGGACCCCAGAGGGCTGCCTGATGGGCACTGTGGCCTCCAGCCTCACAGGAGTGGCCACAAGAATATACACCCAGCGTCTCCCTCCTCCTGTCCTCTGGTCCTGATGGCCGAGCGAGTCCAAAATCCAGAGGGTGATGGGGACAAGCGGACATAGTCCGTATAGGTCGGCCCCTGCCCCTCCTCCCCGGGCACAGAGCAGAGCAGGACGGCGCGGAGCTGGGCAGACAGAGGCTCCGGCCGGCACAGAGTGAGGGCTTTGACCCGACACCGTGGACACTTCACAAACCAAACGAGCAGGACGAACGAAAACAAACAGGCTGGCCAGCTGCTCTGCTCCTGCAGCCAGCAGGGTTTCGCACGAACCTTTCTAAATGGCAAGGCACCCCACCTGGTAGAGGGCCCCCAGCTGCCCACCGGCTCACAGGAAGGATGTCGGTTCTGGGACCAGGGAGGCTGTTGGGGGTAGTTTGTCCAGGAGAGCGGGGCCCAGGCTGTGCCCAGAGCGGCCGTGTGGAGGACGGACCCCATAAGAAGCTGTTGCACGTTTCCGAGGACCAACAGAGGGGCTGTCCCTTTGGTACCCCAATCCCCCACGAGTCTCTGTGCTAAAGGAGCACAAATCGCTCCAGAAGGGGGATCGTGGGCTGCCCTCGGGGCCCGCTCAGCCCCCTCCACTCAGGGGCCTCATTTCCTCAGACAGGCACCAGCCCCCTCACACTAGCTTCTCAGACAGTTAGAGTCTGTGGTTCTCAGTGGACCCCGTGGGAGGCTGTCCTGTGGGACCCCTCAGGGAGGATGGGCTTGGCTTTGGTTATCGTGAGTAGGGAGCTGCCCAGCACCTAACTCCCCTTCCTATTGGAGGACCCCCAGGTGCAATACTGGTGGATGCAGGGCCAGTCCTACGGAGTGGGGTGGGAGGTCCTCCAGCTCCATCTCCACGGCGGCTGGACCACGGACATGTGACCCAGGCTTGGCCAATCAGACGTGCCGTGAGCGGCTGGGCCTCTGGACCAGAGGCGCAAGGTTGGGATTCTCTTGGGGCAGCGTGGCACTGTCCAGTGGCTGTGGCAGCCGTGTGCAGCGGCAGGGGGGTCCTGCAGCAGCAGGGGGAGGGGACAATTGTCCTCCTCACTCCTGGCTCTCCCAGGCTGCCTTTGTTCCTGCCTCCCCTAGAGCCTTCCGTCACCTTCTTTTCCGGATAGAGAACCAGACTCGCTTTCTGTCGCTTGCAGCCAGGAATCCCAACCCGTGGAACGGGAGACTTTCATGCCTGGAAGCCCGCTGGTCTCAGGCGTCTTCCTTCTGAGTGCCTGGTGTGGTCTTACTTTGTGGACAGATCTAGTTTCCCTCTTAGAACTGGCTGCTGGGAGGCTCAGAGGTGACTTGGGGAGTTGCCCTGAGCAGGGGTTTAGGGCTCCCTGCCACCAAAGGCGGCCCCATGTTCCCTCGTCCAGGCCAAGAGCGGGGATGACCCCTCTTGCTAAGAGACTACTGACTCACACCCACCTGCCCTCTGCTGGCTCAGCAATCTCGACCAAGTGCCTTTTCCTTTCCATGCCTCAGTTTCCTGATCTGTGGAGTGGGGATCCACCATCACGCCCACCCCCAGGACCGTCATGGAGAGCAAGCAAGCAAGAACAGCTAAACGCTCCGTGTCCTGCCCACGGCGACCGCTCAGTAAGGGCTGCCTGTCTGTAGTTTTAACCATCTGCCTTCCAGAGCCTGATATCTCCTGTGCCTCATTTTCCATACAAACTTCCAAATTATTTTGTTTCTTGAGGAATTTTAAAGATCTTGGTAAGCTACCCAAAACCCTTTCAGGACAGGATGGAATCTAATGGAACACACACCCTGGCTTCTTAGCCCACCTGGGGAGAATGACCCCCTGGAATCGCCAATCGAGGAACTGAAAGTGTTTTTCATCTTTCCTAGAGTCTTTAAGGACCAATAGAAAATATTTAGAAAAGTAGACGATTTCAGGCCATGAAGATTCTTGGAGCATCTCATGGGGTCCTGGCACAAGTCTAGCGGCTGAGGACACAGGCTTTAAAAAAGTCTTTGCTGTTATGGAAATTATATTCTTATGCGGGGCAAAGAAAAAGCAAATAATAGCTGGAGAGTGAGGGGGTTTTGAAGAAAAGTGAAGTAGGGTGAGGGGATAGAGAATGACAAGACGCCATAGCCAGGGGTCAGGGAAGGGATGTATGCATGGAGGCCTGAGCCAGGGAGGGGAGGGAGCCGTGCAGGCCTCTGGGGAGGAAATTTCCAGGCCCAGAGAACAGCCGTGTAAAGGCCCTGAGGGCAGCTGGCTGTTCCTTTTGCAGCATGCTTCTCCGTCTTAGGAAGGCTGGGGAAGAGAGGGGACACGGAACCCTCTCGGGTGTAAGAACCACGTCTGCAGGCATAGTCCCGGGTAAACATTGGTACAGCGGGTCGACACGGAAATACCTTGTCACAATACAGTGGGACAGCGACGAAAAATCCAGCTGGTCACGAATTGTTTTACATCTCCAGGAAGGTGACACACACAATGTTTATCACAGCACTTTACAGTTTCCAAGGGAGGAAACACAGACCTGTGTGTAAACCTCCCCAGGAAATGAGGTAGTTCGGTGTCTGTGGGACAGTTGTCTCACAATTGATGCCGTGCCAGCTGCTCGTGCGTCTGAAAGAGCACCCACGTCGCGCCAGGACTGAAAAACAGTGTCCAAACGACTACGCCCCCCCTGGAGACACAAAGTCAGGGCCCGCGAGGCTACCCTGTGCCTTTCAGACTGAGACGGCGCCGCATTCCCAACGCAGCCTGTTGGTCAAATACTCCCGCGGTTTCTCTGACTCCCCTTCACTTTCCTTTTCAATGGAGCCATTTATCCGAAGCAGCGGCCATAGGGACCAACCGTCCCGTTTTACAGATGAGAGACCGAGGCTCAGAGGGTGGAGGGGAAACCCAGGCCGAGGGATTGCCCTGAACCTATGCCACAGACTGCCAGTTACTCCCCAATATTTATTCTTTGCCTTTTTCTTAGTAAAACTGCTCTTAGTTTTTAGCTGGCGTGTCACTATCCAGAACAAAGCCTGCCTGTCCTGCCTCCCTTGCGGCTTGGTGTGGCCATGGCACTAAGTTCAGGCCAGTGGGAATGAGTGAAAGTGTATGGACAACTTCCAGGGAGGGAGAGTGCCTTTTTGCCTTTTCTCTTTCCTGTGCCGGAATGCAGATTTGATGGCTTGAGCTCAAGCAGCCACCTTGGGCCATAAGGTGGGTGGCTTTGCTGAGCGTGGCAGAGCAGCCTGGGAGAAGGACCCTGGGTCTCTGATGACTTCAAGAAGCCTCCTACCAGCCCTGGAATCCTGAAATGTCCACCTCTGGACTTCTCTCATGTAAGAGAAAAATCACTTCCACCTTTTTAAAGGCTTTTTTGTCCCTTGCTGCTGAACCAACAGAAGCCTTCCCTGGGTCGCCTCTCCCTGCCATGTGGCTGTTTGTGCAACTCCCTCGTCGTGACAGAGATGAGGAAACAGCCCAGAGAGGGTCGTGAACTGTCCGAGGTCACAGAGCTCCTCTTATATAAACGTCTTACTTAAGACCTGCATGAAGTAATTGCTAAAGCAAGTAGCCCTGCCTCCAGAGTGCCGGCCAAGACCATGGCCCAGAGAGCCTTTCCCAACAGGACGGTCACAGGAGGACTAATCGATAGGCTGGTGACACTTCAAAGGCCCTCACCACCCCAGCTGCTGTCAGCCGGCTTGGCCCGCCCTCCCTGAGGACACGCTGAGGGGCCCAGTTGGAGATCCTGGGGCTCTGGGCAAACACTTCCCTCGAGGGCCAGCCGCTGGGACAGCCGGGTGCATTCATCCATCTGGCTAGGTCAGGCTTTGGGTGTGTGGCCCGTCCACCCTAGGTTCCCCTCAGGGGTGAGAGCTTCCTTCAAGCTCTCCCCCTCCCCCCTTCCTATTTGTCTGCATTTCCTGGTGGCAGAGGTTTCCTTTGACACCCTGAGAATACTGCACCTCCCACCCCCCCAAAACCGCCTCCGACCCTTGGTGATTCCGTCCCTCCCTGCAGGGACCCCTCCTCTGATTGACAAGGGGTGACATCCCGGCCACATTCCTGCCCCCGGTTCTCCCGAGGCTCCCGGGCTGCCTCTTCCCCTTCCCCTAGGAGCCAACAGCCGCATTTCACAACTTCTCCCCGTGGTGGAAGGAGAGACACAGTTGCTCAGCGGAGTCGGACGCTTGGGGCCTCGGTCTGGAGACGAGGTGCTGGCAGGAGCCAGGGAGAGGCCCTTCCCCGCTCCGCTGTCAGACAATGAGCCTCGCCCGGGGGACGCTGCCCTGTGCAGCCCGTCCTGCCAGGAGCTCTGCGGAACAGAGGGACAGAGAGGGAGCTGAGCACTGAGAGGGTGGTCTGCCCCGGTCACGCCAGCCGGGCAGCCCCAGCAACAGCATCTAGCCCTGCCTCAGGCCAGGTCCCGTGGTCCCCCTACTGCCCGTCCTGGCTTCTCACTGCCAGCTATGCACCCCTTCCCTTTGCAAGAACCCTCCCCATGGCCCCTGCACCCTTTGCTGTCAACATTCTGCAGTGGAGCCGGTTTCCATGCAGCCAGCAGTCACCAGGAAAGGCTGGTGCTAACCCTGTTTATACTAGCATGTGACTGACTGATACACGTCTGTCTGCTCCCCTTTGGAGGTGCCGGCGTGACGATCAACGGCTCTGAGAACCTAGAGCTTAGTGACAAAGGCTGAAGGCTGAAGGATGCAGCTTCCACCAGCATGACAAGGGGTCTTCCCAGGGGACCCCTCAAGTTACAGCCCTGTGCTGCCAGCAGTGGGGTACTTAGGGCCAGATGGGAAGTCCACGGGCTGTGCAGTTAGCATAGGAGTATCACTCAGAAATCTTGCCCAGGAAGTACTCCTGGGAGAGGTGGAGGCTGGCCTCTGACCCCAGTGCCCCCGAGATCTGCGTGTTCATGCCCTCTAGGTGTGGATGGCGCAGACACCGCATCCCGGTCCCTTCCTGAAAGATCCCCAGCGGCAGCCCCTCCCTTCCCACTCCCAGCTTCACCTGTCGATTGACCGGCTCATGCATTTGCTCTAAGACGCAGTGCTCTGGGAAACGCCAACGTTTCCCAGAATTCCTAGCCTGGAATCCCCCTCCTCTGTGTGCATCAGGCTGGCCCCTCCCACCCAGGGAGAGACTCTGCCCCATCAATGACAGTGATGTCACCGTGTGTCCCCACGTGGCCATCTGAGGGCCACTGAGGAGGAAACGGGTCCTTGGACAATCTCGGTGCAGGGATCTCAAAAACTTGGCAACCGCTGCAGCCCTTTGAGGGCTCCTTGGTCAACATTTGATTGCTCAATGCACATTCCTCCTCCCTCTGTCTTGACTCTCAGACACTTTGAGAACAAACCAAAAATAAAAATTAGTCCTTTTCCAGCTCATTCGCCCATTTCTGCAAATCCTCTGCCCTTGGAACTCGGCTCCCAGAGGAGGCCAGAGGGCCCGGGCGACGGAGGGTCACTCCTGGGGGAGGGTCGAGCTTTGGCCAAAGATGTCTCTGGGAAGGCAGCCGCCCCGTGGACTCTGACCTCCGACCTCTGAGGGGAAAGCACAGAGTGGGGGCCGCTGAGAACCTCCTCCCGTCCCCTCTGTCGTGCAGGAGAGGATGCCCCGGCTCCGGTCCTGAGTGCCCTCTGGGGGACCAGGGGAGGTGGGCCAGCTTCCTGGTTCGTCCCTCCATTCATTCACTCGTAGACGGAGTGACGTCATTCATTCATTCATTCGCTGAGCAGAGGACGGAGGGTGGAGTTGGGCAGAGAGTTCCAAGTCTGGACTTGGTGGCCAAATTCCCACGAGACAAGAGGAGGGCTGTGTCTTCAGGAATGCCCTCCGTCCTGCCCCAAAGCGTCCCCAACCAGTCCCTGATGCCAGGAAGGCCCTCGGAGCCCCCTACCCCTGCCCCCAGCAGGGGCCCATCTCTAAGGATGGCAGGCAGGAAGCCGACGCCCTGGGGGGTGGAGCGAGTCATTTTCTCTCTGAGATCCTCCGTCCCTGTCCCCCTGGGGGGAGGGACAGGACACACGTGAGGGACCCGCGTGCCCCGTCAGGGGACCGTAACCACTAAGTGCCTGCTGCCCGGAACAGAATCTGCCCGGAGGCTGAGGCCCCACAGAGAGGAGCAGGGCGGGGCCGGCCCAGCTGGGTCTCTGGATTCTCAGCCCCGTGTACAATGTCCCTCCTCCTGCCCGGGAGTGGGCTGGGGCTGAGTGGTTACGAGAGAGGCCCTGGAGAGACGCAGCCAGGGTCCCTCACAGCCCTGATGCCACTCGCTGTGTGACCCTCGGGCAAGTGCTCCATCTCTCTGGGCCTCAGCTTTACCCTTGTGGAGAATGGGATCATAACAGCACTTAGGTGCCAAGCCCTGTGCTTAGAGCCCTTGACACGTTTTAACTCAAGCATTTCCCCATCCTGGAGTCCATTGGGGTGTCACTTTATAAGCCCCATTTTACCAGTAAGTGAACCAAGGCACAGAGAGGGCACAACTTGCTCTAGGCGGCCCAGCTGGTCAACGAGAGATCCCAGGTCTGGCCCCAAAGCCTGGGCGTTGAGGCCAACCTCGCAGGGCCCCCTGAGGCTCAAATGCGTCACGGCCTGAAGGCCCAGCTGGACGTCTGGGTCACAATCAGCACTCAATATGGGCAGTTTGGTGGTTCTCAACAGAGGGGGGCGGATTGTGCCCTCAAGGGACGTTGGCAACGTCTGGGGACATTTTAGGGTTGTCACAACAGAGGGGAGGGTCCTAGTGGCCTCTGATGGGTAGAGAGCAGGGATGATGCTAAACACCCTTCAGTGCACGGGACCCCGAATGTCCATGTTCCCTGGGGACGTGGGTATTGTCCTTAGGAAGGGTCTTGCCCTCCGGGAGGCCCCTTTCATGAACACACCCACCGTCAGGCTGGTCTGGGCACCGCCCAGAAGCCGCGCTCCCTCCATCCTCCCCACGCCCTCCCGAGTCCCAGAGGACGGGCTGGGGGTCCAGCCTGGGCTGCGCTGGGCTGGCAGCGAGCAGCGGCCCCTCGGCCCCCACCCCGATGCACCCCGTCTGCTCCTTACTCGCCAGCAGAGGGTCCAGCACCGTCTCCTCCATCTGAGCGTCTCCCAGGATCCGGCCTCCGGTGGGTGCCAGCTCCCTCAGCGGGTCGGGACACGAGGCTGCAGACACCTCTGTGCCGGAATCTCGGGCAAGGAGGCAGAGGCTGCTCGGGAGGGCGAGCAGAGTTTGCAAAATGAGTCAGCGGGATGAGAGAGTTCACCATGGGTGTCGCACCCAGGTTAATCATTAACTCGCAGCTCAGACACTTCTGGATCTCAACAGACCCCTGCCTGCATGGCATCCGCCAGGTTTGACCGTAGGCCTGCATGACCGACTCCATCAGGGCCCGGCGTGGTCTGATTATCTGCTGAAGGGGAGGGTCAGCGCCCGGGGACTCTCTCTCCCTTCATACATATGGCTTTAGCTCTGAAAAGTCAGGCTCATTGAAGGACAGTGGTCCCACTTCCCAGCCCGCACTAACGCCCACCAGCAACGGTCCCTTCAGATCACCCTGCTGCCTTCCCTCAGCGCCTCCTCTGTTCCCCACTCTGTGCCAGGCACTCGATGTTCATTGCCTCCTTGCATATTCTCGCCAACCCTGCAAATGAAGGGTTGTGCATCTCCATTTCGCAGCTGAGGGGGTAAGGTCCTAGTAGGTGACTGTCTGGCGACAGGTCTGGTTAAGAGCAAGGAAGGAAAAGAGCGAATCATTTCTTCTCTTGGGTCTCTATTTCCTCGACTGATAAACGAGCTTATGGTAGGGACGTCCTGTGCTTTGGGGCTCTTGTGAGGGTTCAACGAGGTAAGGCAGGAAAAATGCTGAGCATGGGTGCCGAGCACACAGTAGGCGTTCAATAAATGTTGCTGTGCCTCGTCCCTGGGCCGTGTTGCGAGGCCCAGGAGCCTGGCCTGGTTGGTTCACTGGGGGGTCAGTACTCAGCAGGTGTTGGATAAATGCATGTGACAGCTGACTTGGCCAAAGCCACAGGGCAGGACAGAGTCTCAACGCAGGTGGGTCTGACTCCCCGTGAGGTGCTCTTCGCACAAGCTGCCTTCGGTCCTGAGACGTTATTCATCGTCTGGGAAAGTGAGTTACACCTCCCTCAGGTGGGTGGCTTTGAAGGCAGCGGCACCCAGGTGTGGCCGCGGGGCTCCACCCACATGGCCCCGGGCCAGCTGCCCTGCCGGACACTCTGCCATCCGTGCCGACTCCATGCAGAGCCCTGGCCGCGGTGACAGCGTGGCCGCTGGGCACTCACCCACGCCACTCTCCTGATTGGAGGAGGGGTGTGAGGGTCTGGACAAGGGGTGGGGCGGTCAGGGAATGTGGGGAGACCGCCTCCCCCCCGGTGGAGGAAGCTCTGAGACCACAGGGGGACGCTCGGGGGCTGCGGGGCAGGAAAGCTGAGCACTGATGGCTGGTGGCCCCAGCAGAAATCAACTCTGGGCTCAAGGATTTTATTCCAAAGCTGGTCCTGGCCCCCTCGGCCGCTGCAAACCCTCCTGCGTGACCTCAAATGACATTCAAGGGAAGGGGTCAGAGGCTGCCATTGGGAGAGATGCAATGATACGTTCGATTCATTCATGCACTCCTTCACTCACTCCTTCACTCACTCACCCAGTAATTCATTCATTCATTCGCCCATTCCCTCATTCGCCCATTCATTCATTCACTCATTTATTCATTCTCTCACTCACTCATTCACTCACCAATTCACTCATTCACTCACCAATTCACTCATTCACTCATTCCTTCACCCATTCACTCACTCATTCATTCATTCACTCATTCCTTCACCCATTTGTTCACTCATTCACTCCTTCATTCACAAATTCACTTATTCATTCATTCATTCACTCATTCCTTCTCCCCTCCAGAAAACGTTTCCTGAACACCTAGGACGCCTGCAAAGATGCTTGGGGTAGAGAGCCGAGATGGAAGTGACCTGCGTTCCTGACATCAAGCAGTGCATGGGGCAGTGCAGGGGTCTGGTGGGGAGAAAGACAAGCTAAAAGTTCCATTTTGAAGGCAAGGTTGATGCTCTCCCGTGGTCCTGGTTTTGTGAAATCCGTGCCCCCATCCTGGCTCTGTAAATGCGGTCTATGCAGCCAGCGCTGGGTCGTGCCGAAGCTGGCAGAAGCCCCCCGGGGTCAGAATCGTCTTAGCCGTGGGTCAGGGTGCTCCACACACAGGGTGAAAACTCCAGCAAGCTGAAGGTTTGTTTAGCGTTTAAAGCCTCGTAATGGGTTTCAACATTTACGCTTGTCTTATTATTAATACCGATTACTAAAACTCGGCTCTGCCAACTGTGCGTCTCGGTTTATAAATACTCTCTGGACGGGAAGGTCGCCCACGGCTCTTTGCAGCAGCAGCAACAGTCTTATTTGCAAAAGAAAGTTTGAAATAAATTCTCGAGGCAGAAGAAGGCACCTCGCAAACGCACTTCTGAGGTTTTACCCTTTAAGAGGTGCCTCTGGTTTCGCTCAAGCTCTGGAATAAAACTTTTAGGGGCTCTCCCTCCCTTTAAATCATGCGTGGGGGAGTTCAAAGCCAGGGCCTGCCACCCGGCTGCCTGGAGGCCAGACCAGGTCCCCTCTCGGGTTTGTTAGTGTGTTTAAAAAGTGACAGATGGTTGTTTCTATAAGGAAACTCTAACCGGCCTTGGACAGGGTTGTTGGACGCCGGAGCGGGCGCAGCAGGATCCGCACTTCTCCGCGGTGCCCTCGGCCGCCCGGCCTCCCGGGCGGCGCTGTAAACAGAGAGATGTAATATTGCCTTATTTGGTCACGGAGCCAACTTATCACTTGCCGAGGCCCCTTTGCCTCCGACTGTGTGAGAAACAATTAATCTGCGTCCTCGCCGCCCGGGCAGTGGGCGTGTGGGTGCCGCCTCCGTTGATCCTGCCGGGGCTCCGGGACCCCGTGTGGACGGAGCCCCCGGGGTCTGGCGCTGACGGGCTTCTGGTGCAGCTCTCACGCACGCGGCCCTGCCCAGGATGCTGCCCGAGTCGAGGGAGGGTCGCCCCCGAATCCGGGGCCCCCAGTGGGATTCTGCAGACTAGATGTCCAGGTGCAGGGGACCAGGCGTCAGAGGAGCCTCCTACTTCATTGCAGTTCACACGGAGCTTACAGAGATTTTAAACAACAAAACTGATTGTCTCGGAGCAGAGGATTCAGGAACACCAGGTGTCCGTGGATTTCAGGGGTACCCCGGGAATGCACAAATCCCGGACAGGGGCAGCCAGAGCGAGGTGTCACTGCAGTTCGTGTCACGGGGGAGCCAGGCCTGGGGCTCAGCCCCTGCCAGGCACCCTGGACACTGAGGTGTGGGTGGCTCTCGCTCACCGTGTAGAGGAGGGGGTGGACCACAGACAGGCCGGCCTCTATTGGAGGGCGGCTGGCTGGGGCCTGGGGCTTGATCCCGGCGCCGGGCTCAGCCACACAGAGGACGCTCCTTCCGTCCCAGGAGCGGCACAGAGAGAGTCCCGTGGGAGCCCCCCTGTGGAGCCAGTTGCCCGACCCCCTTGGTGCAGGGACTGACCTCCTCACGCCCCCACTGTGAGATGCTGGCCCCAGGGAACAGGCGGCCGTCCTCGCAGGTCATCTGCTTGGTCAGCGCTCTCCAGGCCCCGGGCTCCCCTCTGAGGGGGGATCTGGGGTGGACCAGACTGTGCGAATCACAAGGAAACAAAGACGAGACTCTAAGGGGCCACGACGCACGGGGTGGCCCAGAGCAGGGAGGAAGCTCTGGTGCCCAAAAGTCGTGGGTGGGGCGGTGGAGCCGGCCTGGCCTCAGAGGACCCTGGGCTCTGGCCCCAGCATTGCCGTGTCCTCCAGGTGGGACTGCAGGCAAGTCAGCACTCTCTGAGCCTCAGTTTCCTCGTCTGTGAAATAGGCTCAGTGGGACCTGCCTTAGAGAGTGTTGTGAGAAATCCATAAGGTGAATACATGTAGAGAGGCCAGTGACACCGTGGTAGGTGCCAAATTGATGTTGGGAGGATTAATGAAATAATTTAATGAAAAGATGTCACCTAAACTTTCCAAAATATTATTATTTCACCTACAGTTCATCATGATGGCGCACAAGAATGCGACTTCCAGGAAGTATCCTAAAGAGAGGGGCATGGCCTTCACCTTTCCTCTCCCACTTCCTTTGGGCTGGGATAGAGCCGTGATGGCTGGAATGGGAGCAACCATTTTAGACCATGAAGTGGCTTTGGGAAGGGAGGCTTCACAAAGCAGAGCAGCAAAATGTAAGAAGCCCGAAACTGGGGGGCACTGGTCCTCGCCCACATACCCCGGGATTTTTACGTGCAGAGGAAACAAACTTCCATTTTGCTTAAAGTATTGCGTGAAAATACTTTGTGAACAATGAGGAGCCTTACAAAGTGAGGCAGTCACCTCAGCTCCAATATCCGGAGTGAAGGACAAGTTAGTTAACCTTCTGCTGCCTTTGTTTTTCACCTGTAAAATGGGCTCAACTTTAATTCTGATGATGATTATTGGTCTCTCCTTCTGCCCCTCCTCTGCAACAGTTCCTTTGAGTCCACTGTCGTCATTCGGTGTCCTCACTCTGTACTCCTGGGTGCCCAGCCCTCCCACCCCCGCCCTGCACTGTGCCCTCCCCCCAGGCTGATTGTCTTCTGCATTCTGAACGGGTCTCTGATGGAATCCTGGGACTTGAGGGGAACTTAGCGCTGATTGCAGCTCTCACCCGGTGCAGGCTGGGCCACGCAGTACCCCCCAGCCTCTGCTTGAGTGCTCCCGGGGACGAGGCACTCACCACCTCCCACGCAGCCTGACCGTTGCTGGCCAGCTCTCCAGGCCGAGAGACGGTTCCCAGAGCTCAGCACCAGCTGTATGCCCTGAGACGTCCCCGTCTGCCCCGGACCTGCCCTCGATGAATGAGGATTCACTCATCCTCAAACCTCCACTAGGCGCCCAGTTTCTGCGGTGCTGAGCTTGGTGCTGCGGGACAGGGATGATGAGGTCCTGGCCTCAAGGGGCTCACTTTCCCGTGGGGAGACCACCAGGGCATGGAGAATGATGAGAACAGTCAGTCGATTAACTATAGCTGCAACAAGCCCTGTAAAGAAGCCCAGAGGGTGGGGTGTGTTCACTATGGGACAAACGCAACCTTGGTGGCCCGCGGGGAGTGGTCAGGGCAGGCTAAGGGGACAGTGTCTCGCTTTGCTGGGACTGTCCCGGCTTTAGCACTGAGAGCCCCGCATCTCAGGGACCCCCTCTGTTCTGGGCAAACTGGACTGGTTGTCACCTTAGGGCAAGGTTTCCAACTGCGTTAATGTCCTGGGGCTGCTGTAACGAATGACAGCCAACCGAGGGGGCCTACAACAACGCAAACCTGGCCTCTGCCAGTTCTGGAGGCTAGGAGTCTGGGCTCAAGGTGTCGGGAGGGCTGGTTCCTTCTGGAGCTCTGCGTGAGAGTCTGTTCCAGGCCCCCCTCCCAGCTGCTGGTGGCTGCCAGCAATCCTTAGCGTTCCTGGGCTTAGACACGTCCCCCCGAACTCTGCCTCCATCGTCACATCGCCTTCCTCTCTGTGTCTTCTTTTCTGTCTCTTAAAAGGACACTTGTCATTGGATTTAGGGCCCAATCCATCCTAAATCCTGGATGATCTCATCTTGCGATCCTTAACTTGATTACTACTACAAAAACCCTATTTCCAAATAAGGTCACATTCACAGGTACCCGGGGTAGGACTCGGACATATCTTGTGGGGGCCACTGCTGAACCCCCTCCACCGAGGAATGAAGTTGATGCTGGAGCTGGAAGGACAAACTTAACTAGGTGAAGTGGTGATGACGAGGCAGCAGAAAAGCACGTGCAAAGTTCCTGTGGCTGGAAGGAGCTGACCCATTAAGAAACGTGTCTGAAGGAAGCCCCGCGTGGCTGGAGCGGGAGGGAGAGGACGCTGGCCCAGGGGCACCCAGGCAGGGCCATGCAGGCCATGGGGAGGAGTCTGGTGTTTTTCATAGGTGACAAGGGAGCTCCTAGTGAATGATCAGCTGACAGGGCCTTGAGCAACCCTGTCTGTGTCACCCCGGCTGCTCCAGGGTCCAAGCCTTGACCGCTTCCCCAGGCCTTGACGGCTTCCCCAGGCCCCCACAGCTGCTGGGCACAGTGGGCGAGTCCAGGCGTGCAGACGAAGCTGCCTGGATTCTCGTTTCTCGTCCTGGCTCCGGCAGCCTGGGACGGTGGAACGTGGGCTCCGGGGGCTCATCGGGAGCAGCTCCCCTGCAGAGAAGAGGCCTGCTGGGGCCCCCACTGCCCAAGGGGCTGTCCCTTGGGCAAGTTTTACCTCCCGGGACGCTGGATCCTCATCTATCCAAAGGAGTGACGAGATGGTCCCTGCTCCTCTGGCCGTTGTGATGACAAAGTGAGTGAAAAGCCTTAGGACACGGCTTGGTCTTCAGAGCCGCAGCCGGCCAGAGAGGAGCGGAGGGCAGAGTGGCCTGGAGGCAGCCCCATGGGGGGTCCAGGCCGGCTGTGTGGTCTTAGCACGGACCACCTGCTCCCTTGGCCCCCACAACTGCAGAACCAGCGAGGCGGCCTTGACAAGGACAGAGATGGTGACGATAGTTTTCCACGAGCCTCCCAGAGTGACCGGCTCTTACAAACCTTGCTTTCCCTTTAATGTGTAAACCCATTTGCACCAATTTGGCTGGAGAGAAAGCTGACACCTGAAGAAATTAAGCAACTTAGCTGAAGTCACCCCAGGGGGAAGAGGTGGCACTGGGACCTGGATTCGGGTCTCTTGGGCTTGTCTCAGCACTGAGACCCTGCTTGGTGTGCGAGCTGGGGAGGCCGAGACCACCCTCCACCCCAGCCAGACTGGACTTGCTCCCGGGTGAGGTGAGGGGGCTGGGTCTCGGACACATCTCTTTGGAAACTTTTAAAAATCCCCGACATTAAGCAATTAAGTGGAGAGGCAGCAAAGGCAAACATCTGATCCGAGAGCCGTTCCCTTTCCAAAAACCCTTCCAATAACTAAGAATAGTGGATTTCGGCCTGCCTGTTAAACTCGAACCCCACTCATCATCTTCCCACACGTTGTGCGGTTATTTTGAACTGTCGGCGAGAAGGCCTGGTGCTGCAGGCTTTGGCGGGCGGCCCGGGAGCCGCTTTTGTTTGGGCCCAGAGATACGATCGCAGCTGTCTCATAAAGAGAGACCCGAGGAGAGGAGAAGAGGCTTTTTTTTCCCTTCTGAGATATGTTCCGAGTTCTGCCTGCTGGGCTGGGTTCCTGGGGAAATGCATAGGAGACCTTATTTGGGATTATTGAGTTCCTCGGATTTTACGGCGTTAAACACTCGCTCTAAGCGCCGTGTCCGAGGTTCGGTTTCTGCAGGGGTGATGGCGACCTCGTGGGAGGCTGCGTGTGACGGGAGAAGCTGGCAGACCCGGCCACCGTTGGGGCTGCTGTGTGGCTGGGCAAACCACACGACCTCCCCTGCAAGGTGGCAATGACGACAGCGCCAGTGCAGGATGAGATGAGATGCTGCGTGTGTGTGTGTGTGTGTGTGTGTGTGTGAGAGAGAGAGAGAGAGAGAGAGAGAGAGAGCCAGCCTCTACTGTCGAGCCTGCGGGTGGTGGGCTGAGAATACAGACAGCTGAGATTTGTCACGCCCTCGCTGTGGGCCCAGAGCTGATCCAGGAGCTTCAATACTCATTTAGCCCTCACCACAGCCTGTTGGGTGGGTGAGGAAAATGAGCCTCAGAGAGGTTTAGTAACTCTCTCAAAGACACACAGCCTGCAAGTGGTCACGCCAGCTCAGTGCCTGCGCAGACTGTCCTTCCAGCCACTTCCCTTTCACTCTCTACTGTCTGTCGAGTGCCCGCAAGTGCTGGGGACTTGGACCCATTACTGGTGCTTCCCAGCAACATTACAAGCCAGGCTTTTCAAAACCCCCCTTTGGGGAATGTAAAATGGTGCAGCCGCGGCAGGAAATGGTTTGGCGATACCTCAATGAGTTAAACATAAAATTACCACGTGACCTGCAAGTCCACTGCTGGGTACGTGCCCAGAGGAGTGAAAACAAGTGTTTGAACCAAAGACGGTACACACATGTTCACGGCAGCACTATTCACAACAGCTGAGAGGTGGGAACAACCCACGTGCCCATCCACAGAAGAATGGATAAATGAAATGTGGTCCATCCGTATGGTGGAATATTACTCAGCCATGAAAAGGAGCGAAGCTCTGACACAGGCTCACCTTGTGAACGTTATACTGAGTGAAAGAGGCTGATCATAGAGGACTGCAAATTGTATGATTTCGTTTATGTGAAATGTCCAGAATGTTCAAATCTATAGAGCCAGAAAGCAGATTGGTGGCTGCCAGGGGCTGGAAGGAGGGGGATGGGGAGTGGCTGCTGATGGTTCAGGGCTTCTTTTGCGGGGTGACGATGCTCTGGAATTAGATGGCGGTGATGGTTGTACCACATTGTGAATGCACTAAACGCCACAGAATTGTGCAAGTTAAATGGTTACAACGCTGAATTTCACGTCATGTGAATTTTACCACAATTTAAAAATCCCTTTTAGATTTGAGGAAACTGAGGCTCGGCCCCACACCCAGCAGCAGTTTGGGGGAAGGGGGAGAGGCCGGCGCAGAGGACCTGTGCTGGGCTGTGGAGGGGAGGTGGGGAGAGGACACGTGTCTTCTCTGGACTTAGCAGAAAATATTCTGGGTTTGAGATGTAAAGGCCCCCTCGGCCTCGCCCGAGAGATCTTCAGCGAAAGGGTGTCCTCACAGATTCTCTGCTGTGAGTGGCTCTTGCTTGTGAAGGGTAAGACGTGTGAGTCTCGAGGTCAAGGCTGGCGTGGAGGGAAGGCAGATGCTGTCCGCAGGGGCTGCTCCTGGGGCCGCATCCATTCCTGGATCTGGGCGTCCTCCCAGTGGGAACGTCAGTGGGAATGAACGGCTGAGTGACTCCACATTCTGGACATAGAGGTGACAAATACAGTCACCCGCCCCTTCCCACAGCCTCCTGTGTGTGGGCTGGAGACCTCATGCAGGGGCCCCAGGGTCCGATCCTCCCTCCAGGACCAGGGCCCGGCTTTCCCTGGGGGCCGCCCTCCCCTCTCTGGCCATGAGGCCCAGATGGGGCCGACCCCTCTCTCCAGCTTCAGGGGGGCCCGTGACCCAGGGGGCCCTTGAGCCCTGGCAGTCGTGGGCCAGAGTGACAGGCCCAGGGATGGCCGTGTGGCTTGAGCTGGTCCAGTGAGAGTCGGCCCAGAATCCTGGACAGGACACAAGCCTGGAGCCACTGGTGGCATCTTTGCCACTCCTCGGGGACAGCAGAGGGGGTAGCCGAACCAAATGCCCGAGGGAGGCAGATGCCTCGCCTGGGCGGAGCTGGGCCTGAGTTGGTGGACCCCTTGAACTCCCGAACCACGTTGTTCCCTCTTCTGAGTTTTAGTCACGTTTCTGTCACTTGCAGCCAGAAGCACCTTGGGAGGGACACAGGAGGAAGGGGAGTGTGGGGCCTGGCCTGTGAGGAGAGAGCTGGGCATGTGGGACAAGCCTGAGGGGAGCAAGGGGTCATGCTGTCCTCCCATGACCTGGGGCCCACGCCTCCTTGGAGGGCCAGCCTCCCCGCCGTCCAGAGGGGAGGAAGGAGTCCTGGCTCTGGTGTCAGGCAGACCCAGCCACCTGCAAGCTGTGTGACTTTGGGCTGGACTCTTGTCCCTGATGCCCATGTCCTCACCTGCAAGCTGGGGACCGTGACGCCCAACGCCAGGCCCCAGTGCCACCTTGGACTTTGGGCAGCCAGGCTCAGATCCTGGCTCCGTCACTTACTAGCTGCTTACCCCCTCCTGCCTCAGTTTCCCCATCTGTAACATAGGGGTAGTAAAGCTGCCTCCTTCCTAGGGTGGCTGTGCCCAGGTGAGTCTGAGTGCCTGTGCTCAGAAGGGAAGCTGGTGTCACTCGGCGAACATCAGCTGTTTCTGGTTCCTGGCAGAGCTGTGGTGAGGACAGAGGAGACAGTCTGGGAAGGGCACAGAGACCCCTGCCACGTGGGGTCCCCCTCTGCACCCCACCCCCAGGCTGTTCCAGGAGTCGGAGGTGGCCGAAGCTGGCCTCTCTCCAGAGTAGACCAATTCGTCACCCGGTGACAGCCGTGCCTGCAGCCCTTGCCTGGTCCTCGGCTGTGATGCCAGCGTCCAGGAATGCCCCGTCCCACAGCCTTCAGTCTCTTCCCCGGGAGCTCATGCATTACGGCCGAAAAGATAAACAAATGCCGTAAGCCTTGTCCGGGCGCCCGCCCCGCTCCGCCAATGCAGGCATCTGCGAACACAGAGGTGCCACCACCGCTGTTCCCTGTTAAAAATGGGGTGCGATGGAGGCCCAGCGGGGGGCCTGGCAGCTCCCTCAATTGTCCTGGTGGGAGCGGGCACTGGCCTGGCCCTCCTGACCCTGCCTGGGTGTGTCTGGGGCTCCTGCAGATGCACTCATCCCTCCCACAGTGCCTCCCCCATGTGACCCAGCCCCTCTCCTGACCCTCTCCACCCCCTTCTTTCCTCCCTCTCTCTCCCTTCTCCTCCTCTCTCTCCCTCCCACCCTTGTCTCTCTCTCCCCTCGCTCTCTCGGTTGCACCAAAGCTCCCTGGAGACCTGGCCGGCAGCGGTGCAGCCGCGGCCCCTCGCGTGAGCCCAGGTGGCTGACGGAGGGAGGACAGTAAAGTCGGGGCACTGAGAACTCTCCCGCTGCTCTTCAGGGATTTGCATAAAGGCAGATTTGAATTAAAAGAAGACCTGACTAGGTCTAGAATCCTTGATGTAGAAAAGCAAAAGAAAGGAAGATATTCAATTAAATCGGTGGCCCTAATTTTACCCCAATGGGAAGGCACTGTACTCATTAGCCAAGGAACGCGTCATTTATAGGATGTTTGACCCAGATAGAGTCCAAAGGCTCTCTGGTCTCCAGCAGACCCGCCGGCGCTGAGCACAGGCCGAGGGATGCCAAGAGGCGGGGGGAGAGCCCGAGTCCAGAGCCGCTTCGACGGTCACACACAGCCCCCCGCCCTGCTCGGGGGGCCCTGCGCTCGGTTGAATGCTCCGCTGTCCCCGTCTTGCAGTTCTGAACGGTCTTATCCTCGAGCTGTGTTTTAGGGGTCTGGCGGGGCAGGCACACGAGCGGGGGGCTGGGCGCAGATGCCGGCTCACCCCGCCACGCTGCCCGTGCACAGAGTGTTCGCGCTGCACATACGCGTGTGCGCAGATCCCGAGGCGGCCACGACGTGGGGCTTCGGTGAGACTCAGAGCAGGTACAAGGGAAGCAGGTTCCACGGAACTGGGTGCGTGGGCCCCTCACAGCCCCCGGGGAGCACCTTCCCGTCAAGCCAGGACTGCCCCCGTCACAGAAGGAAGGCGCTGTGCTCTAAGAACCGCCACGACCAGGAGCCATCGCGTCCTTTCTTACTGTCACAACCGCTTACCCCAGACCCGACGATGTAGAGAGAAAGGACAGAAGTGACGTAAAAGCAAGGAGGACTCTGCACAGTGTGTCCACTGCTCTGGTAAAACCAGAATACACCCGGGTGTGCCAGCTGCAAGTTGTGTAATTTCGGTGATTCTGCACACGTGTGGAATGCCCTTAGCTCTGCATTTGAAACCGGCAGGGCACAAGATCAAGATGGGCCGTAAAATTCACGCTGATAATCTAAAATTCTCACTGTTCTCCATTTTGCAACAACATTCCACAGCAAATAAAAACCACGCAACAAGCGGAGAGACTGCAGAAGAAAGAAAGAAGCTTCAGGATGCGGCGCCTCTGTTGGCGCGTTTTTCCTGCGTCCTGAACAAGGGCCTGCATGTCTCGTGGCCGCCTGCTGGGTTTCCGTTTCAGTTCCTTAGGAGGCTCTTTGCTTGTCGGCGGCTCTGCAGCGAACGCGCGGGTTCACCTCCTGCCGCCGTGCGGAGACCCCTCTGCTGCCTGGATGCCCCTTGCTCAGGCAGGAACACCGAGGTTCCTGCTCCCCGAGGGACGGAGGAGTCATGGCCCTTACCCTCCGGGATGCGTCCAGCTTCCTCCGCCCCGCGCCCGTTCCTGCCCCGATGGTCGCTGTGGTCTCCAGACCTCTCGCGGCCTCCCAACTGCGGGCCAGTCCGTCCAACGACGCTCCTGCCCACAGCTTCAGCGGGTCCCCTCCGCCCTCCCGGAGGGGCTCCGGGCGCCTCGCACCCCCCGCCCCTCAGCTCCCGCCTCATCTGTGCCTATCCCTCCTTGGCACTAACCACTTCCCTCTCCTACCAGGGAGCCCCTTGCCATTGGAACACACCCTCTGGGCTGCGTACATGCTGTTCCCTTGGCCCAGAAGACCTTCCTGCTTCCTCCACAGGCCTGGTTCCTTCCAGCACTGGATCCTCAGTGAAGACGGCACTGTCCGTCTCCCGAGTCCTCACCTGGGAAGACACGCCTGTACCGGCCGTGGCTTCCACGGCCACCTTGCTCGCTTTCTCTGTGTCTTTCTGTCTCTCTCTGTCTTTCTCTTGCTGCCTCTCTGTCTCTCCATCTCTCTGTCTCTCTGTGTCTCTGTCTCCCCCGTCTCTCTCTCCCTACTCTCTCCTTGTGTTATCACCACCTCTGTCAGCGAATGCTCCACTGTGAGACCAGGGACAGAGCCACCCTCCCCCTCGGATGACAAACTGCATTACCGAGCACCCTCTCTGTGCTGCCTCTGCCATGAAGGCTCCCCGCCGCCTCATTTCTCTCTGACCCGACCCTGCGGGGAGGCCCTCTGACCACCCCATCCTCCAGATGAGGATACGGAGGCTCCGAACACTGAAGGACCTCATTCTGTGAGCCGGGGCTGCCCAGCCCCCACCCTGCGCTTGACTGTGGGGGGGCCCGACTTGGGGACCCGCGCGCAGTAGGTGTTTCATAACGTTGCTGAGCCTTCGCCACCTAGACCGACCCCAAGTTGGGAGAGGCTGGGACACGGGGCTGTGCTGGCGTTAGAGAACTCACCCCTCATCCCAACTGCCTGGAGACCCAGCGTGGGGGCTGGTGACCACATCCCCCCCGATGCCCCGAAGGTAGGGTCCTGCCAGGAGGTGCCCCTAGGTCAGGGAGCCTGTCACAGAGGAAGAGTCGTGGGGCGCTCACCGACGGGGTTGACTCGTGTCATTCAAGCTGCCCCCAGGCTCCGAGGCCCTGTGCGCCCAAGGGAGGCTGGGAAGGGACATTGTGGTGTCCTGGTCTCTGCGAGGTGCGAGCACCATGGGTTTTCCTCCCTGGGGAAAGAAGGGCTCTGTCCACTTTGGGTCCTACCGTGGGGGTGGTGTGGGAATCGTGAATGCAGATAGAGCCCTGGATGCTGCTCCTGGCAGCTTGACTCGGCCAGGGCCACTTCGGGGAAGCCAGAAGATCCTCCTGGGGCAGCGAGGACCTCAGGACAGCCTTGGGGGAAGTTCGGGGTGCACAGAGGCAAGTCCTGTTAGGGTCTCTGGCACGGGGCTAGCATCCCACTTGAGTTACCCAGAGCTCAGTCCCATAGGGCCTTAGTCCAGGATGCCTTCCCCACTGCTCCCACCTGGGTCCTCCAACCCACAGGGGGCCAGGGCAGAAACATTCAGTTCAGAGAGCTAGTGGAGGTAGAGCAGGAGAAGCACAGAGGGTGTAGATTTAGGGGCGGCCCCTTCACACCCCCCAAGTTTCCTTTATTTGGCATGGGTGTGACACTCACTAAGTAGTGAGTAATTAGGCTCAGGAGCATCTTTTTAGAAAATGCAAGTAGCTCTTAGAGGGTTAGCTGTCTATCAGCCACTCCCACTTTAGTATAAATTAGTTTGTTCAGCGTGCTTTCCTGCTAACACCCAAAAGGAAGTGAGCTGCACTGAGACGATAGGATCTCTTGGGGATGTATCTGGGACCCCAGAGCAGAAGGTGGGGCTGCCTGGGCAGGTGCCGCCCCAGGGAGCTGGGAGCAAAGGGGCAGTGGAACAAATGAAGCTGCCAAGGAACTAGGGAGGAGGACAAAGTGCCATTTCTTCTGTTTCTAAATTTTACTAATGGGCCAGGCCTGAGTCAAGACCAGGAGACCCCATTCTTCCTGTTCCTCTTCCCCTGCTCTCCCTGTTCCTCTTCCCTCGCTCTCCCTGCCCCGCTGACCCCACCCCTCCTCCCGTCTCAGGACTCAGGATTCAAGAAATTATGGTCAGGACCAGAGTTCAGCCCCACCTGGCAGAGTGTCCGATGGGGCGAAATGTCTCTCTTTTGTTGCCACGAAGCCTGGAAAGGTGCCACCTGATTTTCTGACTGTGTGGACAAGGAGGCGGCCGTGTAGACAAGGGGTTTGACCAGTGGGCCTGGAGGGGCGGAGTAACGGGACCTCCTGTGGCCTGACCGTCTCTTTCCTTCCAGTACCCCCAAGGACTGGGGCTGGGGTGGAGGCGGGCAGACACGTCCAGGAGCAAGGAGTCTCCTTCGGGAGCGACTAGGAGCCCTGGCTCCCCTGAGACGCTCTCAGATGGATGGGAACAGTTCCAACCGAGGATCGTGGACAAAGGAGGGCCCAAGAACCCCCAGGTTCTCAAGGGGCCCCCATCTGTGGGCTCCCCCGCTGAAGCTCAGGTTGAGGGAGCTGGTCCTGCCAAACTGGGGCTCCTGACGGGGACCCCGACAAGCCCTTGAATCCAGAGCCCTTTGGAGCCCAAGCACACAATGCAATGAGGACTTTGGGCGCAGAAACAGGGTTGCGTTTTCCTGCTGGAGCGCAGGGCCAGCTCCCAGTGACCCGTAGAAGTCAGCCAGCCCCACCCAGGGCTCACGACCTTCCAAGTGTCTGACAAGGCCCCTGAGTCGCTCACCCGCCTCATTGGGCTGACCTGTGGGCTGACGAGCCTGCCCCCTGCCTCTACCCAGCTCTCCTGGGGACCAGCGAAGCGCCCCCCTGCTCTGCAGCACCCAGCCTGGAATCCATCCACCTCTGCGGCCAGGACTTGCCCAGCCTTGCACTTGGAAGGGAAATCCATTCATTCTCGAGAATGCCAGCCCAGGTGTCTGATTATTCCTGCCCAGGTCTGTCCTCCAAAGACCTGCCTTCCTGCATCCAGGAGAGGGTGGTCTGTCTGAGTCACCTGAAGTCCTGTGGGGGAAGGTGGTTGGAGGGTGCCTGACCCTCAGCCGTGGGGGCGGCCCAAGTCTGACCTGGCTGGCAAGCCCTGATGGCAAATTCCCCGGATTGCCCAGAGGTGTGTTCACCATGGAGCTGGATTTCTTGCAGGCCGGCTCGGCATCCTGTGCCCACGGGAGCGGGACTTAGCGTGCCCCACATTCTTCCCACCGTTGGGCGTGACAGGTCAGAGACAACACCCCTGGGGGCAGGGATCCCAGGCCGGTGATGGGTAGGAACCCTCCGCGGTCTCTCAGAGCCGCTCTCCACCCTTCTCCAGCCCTGTGTCCTGGGGGGCTGACCTGCACGTGGGCCCCTGTCCTTGGCTTCTGGTCGGGTTGGCTGATAGGGGGGCCTGGCAGCAGCAGGGGAGAGAGAGGTTGAGGAATTTGTCCCCATCTCCTTCCCGGCAGTGGCCGCGTTCCTCTGACCACAGGGCAGTGCCACTGGGTGGCCTGTCCTCCAGCCACAGCTTCATCCTGTCCTGGTAATGACCCTCCAGCCCTGGCCCCCTCAGGTCTCTGGACACTTGAGCCCCCACCATCTGCTGCCAGCCCCAGCATGGCCCCCATCGCTGGTTTCTCTTTCCTGTGTTCACACCTTTAAAAACAGGCCCATTCATTAACGGCTCTCGGAACCCCCTTCCGAGGGGGCTGTGTCCTCTCTCTCCATCTTCCAGGGGGGGATCTCGGCCCCTGAGAGGCAGCTCGTGGCAGGGCTGGGCCCTGCAGGCGATGAAACGGCTCTTTCTCCCACTGTCTAAAATCTGTCCCTTATCAGAGCCCCTCCGCGTCCCGAGGAAGGACCAGCCTCCCTCTGCTCTCCCTGCCCTGAGTCAGCCCTGCAGATGTTGAGAGATCCCCACGCCGTCCCCACGCCTCTCCTTCTTCCAGCCTGAGGCTCCTGGAGGTTCCGGCCCCTCCCCAGCCCGGTCGTTGTTCTCCACACACCCCGGCACCCCGGGTGACTCAGGGTCCCCTTGATGAGCAGACCCTAGTGGGAACTTGTGCCCCCCCGGCTGATGCCAGGCGATGCTGGGGCTCAGGTCTCCGGGGAAAGCCCGGGGCTTGGGGCCAGGGCGAGGGGCAGGACTGGAGGGAGGGCCCCTCCTTTCCTCTGTTCTCAGGTACAATAGGAGCAGGTCCAGGAGGCCTTGCCACCCACACTGTCCAAAGGGCGGTGGGGTGCGGGGCTTGCTGAGGTTCTGTTTGTCGACTCAGAATTCCCTGCCCAGTCGCGACGCACAGGAGGGGAGGAGGCCAGCCTGGCAGCTGGGAGAAACTGCAGCCCCTCCTGGGGGGGGCCCCGCCCTGGCTGCGCATCGGAATCACCTGGAGAGTTTTTAAAAGTATAGGTGCCCAGGGCCCTCCGTGGACCCAGAGAACCAGACTCACCGGGGATTTCAAGAAAGCACCTGAGGGCTGGGGGCATGTGGCCTGGGCGGGGCTGCCACAGGCCTGGAGGCTGGGTCCGGTCAGCTCAGGGAAGACTGTGGGATGGGGTGAGGCAGGGCTGCCTCTCTGTGCCAAGAACACCTGGGTCAACCGGGATCGTTGTTACTCAGAAGCTCGAGGGATATTTCCATGAACCGTAATGCTCGGAGCATCAGGGACTGGGGGTTCCGGAATGTTCCAGAATGTTTAATGCGCCTGGAGGGGACCACAAACTACTTTGGGCGTTCATCTCGTTTTTTATAATTGTGGAACATGTGGAAATGTTGGAATCTGGATGCATGGGTGTCCCATTGTCCATGCTGCTGGGTTCTGTCTTGCGTCCATCCGTCCATCCATCTACCCATCCTCCATCCATCCATCCGTCCATCCTTCTTTCCTTCCTTCCTTCCATCTAGCTGTCCATCTACACATCCAACTTTCCTTCCTCCCACCCTCCCTCCCTCCCTCCCTTCTTTCCTTCCTCCCTCCCATCCAGTATCTACTTGCTGAGCGTGTGCCATCTCTACCATCCCTGATTAGGGTCCACTGGGAAATGAGTTTTTCCCGATTGATGCCCCTCGAGGCCGCAGGCCAACATCCGGGGACCAGCCTCAGAGAAGCAGCAGATTACAGGAGTGTGCCCCACCTCCTCTCCACCACAGATTCAGATTTGGAATAGTTTTCTCATGACTTCTTTTCCTGTGGTTTGCTCCCTACTGTTACCTGCTGGAGGGCGTGACTAGGAGTCCCATTGAAGTTGCAGTTAGTCAAGGTTTATTTTATTACTCAACTTCCACCAAGTGAAACCTGAAGGCAGGCGAGAGGAGCCAGCCTGATCCCGGGAGGAGAGCCACCTTCAGGGACGGGGGAGGAGGCGGCCCAGGAGGTGTGGGTGGCACCGAGGAAGACGGTTCCCTTTTGCCCGAGGGGGTCCTGCCTTCTGGTCCAGGAGCGGGAAGCCCCACAGAGAGCAGGCAGGGGGTCCTGGGAGTGTATCCCTCTGTGGTCTGGGGGTGCAGTCTTCTCTCAGCCCCAGGCCCCTCTGACCAGAGGAGGCCAGACCCTGAGGCCTGGCCCGGTGGGTGGTGCATGGCTGGTGCTGCCAGGGGTGAGCACAGCGAGAGCCTTGGCCGCTTGAGCCCTGGAGGATGGCAGCCTTTCACGAACCCCCACTGTGCATGCTCTTTCTGATCACTGGGCTTCTGCCTCAGTTTCCCTCCGTGTTCCAGCCTCTCATCTCACCCGGGCTGGGAGCACTTCCTTGAACCCTGTGCATCTTAGCTGGGGTCTGGGGTCCTCTCGCCAGCCGCTTCTCTCCCAGGCGTGGCCGTGGATCAGGCACGTGACCCTCCTGCCCAGTCTACCCCCTCAGGCCCTGAGCAGAAACAGCGCCAGGGTGAATTACAAGGAGAGACGGTGCTTTCACACAAGGTACCGACGACGGCCTTATCAACAGGGACTCAGTGTTTCCAGGGAAAGGCTTGTTTGTCAGGAGGTTGAAATGCTCCAGGTAACCATTGCCAAGAAGCTTTGCATAACAAGGCAAGACCAGATTCCTCTCTACCAGGACGGGTTTTAATGTCCCGCCCGGGATCATGCAGGAAGAACAGCACATGTCTATGTAGCCATTCACCCCTTTGCTGATGCTGGAAGATTCCAGAAGGACTTTCACCTGGTTCCACCTGCAGACAATGGGGCCCTGATGGGGAACACATTTCTCACGTCTTTTAGTGACAAGCCCCAAGGTGTGAAATCAGGAAGGGCCTTCCAGGGTCCTGAGATCAAAACCCAAAGAGGACTGGTGCGGGCCCACACCAGCAGGGCCTCCCTCCCCGCCCGCGGCCTGGAGGTGCGGAGCGGCCTCCCGGAGGATGTCTCCAGCCTCTCAGCGGGAGTCTTCCACGGCCTCTCTCACGGGGCTGTCCTGGAGACACTCCCAGTGCTGGCTTCCGGGTTTGGCCTGGGTCAGTCCCTGTAATAGCCTCCCCCCTGGGACCTGGTCTCTCCACCGCAGGAGGAGGCAGCGTGGGAACCGGCCGAGGAGGCCCCAGGGCCCGCTCTGATTCAGACCCCCACCTCACTCCAGTCTGGTCCCCGTGGGAGGCGGCGGGGCACCTGGCAGAGCAAGTGTCTGTCCTCCACATCCACTGCCTGTGCGGTGGGCATGTCCACCCCCCCGGCCATTTCCGCGGGCCGCTGGGGCTCCCGAGACCCCACGCTCCATAGGAATTCTGCACGCAGAGTCCTCCTCTTACAGAATCCCTTCCAGGCCCTGCTTCCTGCCCACAAGACCAGCCTCACCCAATGCCCCCCAGGTCTTAGCGGTGACTGAACACACACGGTGACCTTCTGGCCAGCATTGGGCTGCCTTTCCCTGGGGTAGGTCCCATGTGTCCTCAGGGTGGGCTTATCTATGTACCGTCCTAAGACCTCTGGGTCCCCGCCAGCCTGCCGATTGGTCCCCGCCCTCCAGCGCCAGTCTTGGGAGGTCCCCATGTGTTGCCGGCAAGTCTGGCTTCACCATCTAGAGCAGAGATTGCTTGAGGGGCCGGTGGCTGAGCTGGGTGGTGCCTCGATAGCCACCGCGGTCTGGAATCTGGGCCTCTGCCACTGGAAGAGAGAGAGCCATCGTCCATGTCGATTTCATTCATTTGTCCACCCACCAAATAGTTATGGAGTCCTGCCTGTTCTTTGGTGCTAGAAACGATCCTGGGAGCCGAAGCCCACCCAGTCTTGCCCCTGGGGACTCAAGTCTGATGTGGAGATGACATTGATCACAAAGCACATGGAGAGATGAAAATCGAAATCTGGGACTCGCGGTGACAGAGATGTCCCTGGTGCCAAGAGGGTGTGCCACATGGGAATGCTCCTTGCCCGGGAGGCCAGGGGACGCCTCCCGGAGAAGTCCACACTTGATCTGAGATCTAAAGGCTGCGTAGAAGGAAAGGAAGCAAGCCACCAAAGACTTGACACCAGGGTGTGGCCTTTGTGCTTTCTGGGTGGAGCGCGGATTGGAGGGGGTCCCGGTGGAGGCCTGGGAAGGAGTTAGGAAGCCAGGGCGGCTGTCCAGGTAAGAAGTGAGGGTCTGGGGCAGCGTGGGTGCAGAGGGGGAGAAATGGACACGTTTGCAGTATTTGTGGAACATCTTCCCTCCGAAGATAAACCGAGTCATAGCAAGCCACAGTTCTGCTCTCCAGCGTAAATGCAGCTGGGGCCATGCCTGCAGCTTCCCACTGCCTAATTGTTCTCACCTTTGCCTTGCTGGCTTCTCTAGGGTCTTCTCTGTGTGGATTTGGGCCTGGGAGAGAATTGCTGCTTTTCCGCCACGAGCCCACCAATGCCACCCACTCGGTGGTCCTGGGAGTCTGGCACTGCTGTGGTTTTATCTGATGGGCTAGTCCTGCATCTGGCTCCTTACGCCTCTTTGTGGTAAAGGTCTTTTATTTTCTGAGTGATTTTGTTGGACTTATCCCTTCACAGGCCCATAGAGGGAGGCCCGAGGTCATAGGTGGCTGGGGTCAGGGCCAGGGTTCACACCTGCTCCCCACACAGTGCCCTGGCCCCTCCCTGCCCCCACCCCTGAGAGTCCCCTTCCTTGTTACAGCTGTGCAGCCGGCCCTGGGTGTGGGGAGGCCGAGCTTGACGTCAGGATGGACCCTCTTCTCTCCCTCCCTCCTTCCTGGGGGCCTCCCCGGGGACAGGTGGGCTGCCCTGGGGCAGTGGTTCTCAATGGGGCAGGGCGGGGGGCAGTGATTTTGCCCCCTAGGGGACACTTGGCGATGTCTGGAGACATTTTTGGCTGTCCCAGCTGGGAATGGGGGTGCTACCGGCATCAAGTGGGTGGAGGCCAGAGATGCTGCTCCTTACCCTACAGTGCACAGGACAGGCCCCCCACCACAAAGAATGTTCCGGCCCCAAATGTCAATGGTGCCGAGGGTGAGAAGCCCACCCCAGGGGAAGCCCAGCCTGGCCTCCGTGGTGGTTGATCTTGGGGCTCCTGTGGTCCCCCTGACCCTGGCACTGACTTTGGGCCCTCTGGGCTGAGACCACGGCCCACCATTTTTCTATCTTTAATCAAGATTTGCTATGGGCACCGGGCTGCTGCTTTTGGGATACAAAGGAGAGTAAGAACTGAACACAGGCAGGAATGGCTCACGTCAGTGGGGACCGGGCCCAGCACAGGAGCTGTTACAGCTCAGTGTGGTCCCCGCTCTCCTGGGGGTAACTGAGGGCAGCCTCCCGCACAAGGAGCTGGCTCTGCCCCCTGGGCGTGGCTTTGGGGTGGGCCAGGACAGAGCAGGCCAAAGGGCACAGCATGTGCAAAGGCCCCAAGAAGTGACTCCGCAGTAGGTGGGTTAACACCCATCGGTCTGAGCCAAGAAGCTGGAAGAGGGAAAGGTCCCCCCTGGAGCTTCGGAATCAGGCCAAGCCGGGAGCCAGTGGGCACCTTTGACCCTCCCTGGGGTCCCCAGCACAAGTTCATCTGGACTTTTTACTTCTCCGTCTCTGGGGTAGGAATGCTGATGGCCCTCAACATGAGAAACAGCAAGTCCTGGAATTGCTGCCCCGGGGACACGGAGAGGACAGCCCCCATTCCCACACTGTGGCCGGAAAGAGAGCCCAGGGTGGCTGAGCTAACAAGTCTTGGAGTCTGCCCAGCACCCTGGCCTTGGCCATCCCTCAGTGTCCCAGGGGACTGAGTGACCCATTCTCACAGCATGCAGGATGGGGAGGGGGCAGTGCAGGGGGACAGTATGGGGCTGTTCCCCCAGGATCTCACAGCTGGGCCAACCCTGCTCCCCAAGGAAGCCGTGCCTGGCCCCGTCCTCCTGCACCCAGAGGGGCCGGATGCCTAGGGAGGGCTGGCTGGGAGGATGGTGTGTTCACTCTTTGCAGACATGTCCACCGCTGTGAAACCACGCCGTTGGTCTTCAAACTTGGCGGATGAACTTCCCGGGGAGATAATATCCTAGCAACCTGTGGGGGAACCGGGACACCCGTGGTTAGAGTCAAAAGTTGTTTACATTGAGTTTTATGGCATTTGAGAGAACTTGCTGTTTCCAAGCCGGGAGGATGGTTGTTCAGAACATCCAAAAGTCGATCCTGGGGTGGCGGGGCCAAAAAACAGATGGGCTGAGTTTTCAGGAACGTGAACTCTAAACGTTCAACACACCCCTGGGCATTTGCAGGCCACTGGGCCGGGGAATCTGCATCTTCTCTGTACAGTCACACACACCTCCGTGCCTCCCTGTCCTGTGAGCGCTAGGCTCCTGACTGCTGTTCTCTCACTGGGAAATGTGTGTGTGTGTTGGGGGGTGCCTGGGGTTGGGTCAGAAAAAGGAGTGAAAGATTCTGAAAACTTTAGTGTAACACAAAGTAGGTACTTGATACTTGTTTAAGGAAAAACGAGTAAGTGTACTTTTATTGTTGACTATTGTGACATTGTGATCTTTTACTATTGTTACTGTTTTGAAGAGATCCAGGGATAAAGCGAAAAAAAAAATAAGGCAAAGAATAATTTTGTGTAAGTGGAATCACTAGGTCAAGCAGACAGATATGGTCCAGTGGACCTCCACAGAAGTCTTGCACACTTACCTTGTGAACAGTGATGAATGAGGGTGTTTCTCCGAATCGTCCCCAGCACTGTGTGTTATTCACCTTTTGAATCTCTGACAGGTGAAGACATGCAGTTTTCTTCTGCAATTCTCTAACTGTGATTGAGGTTGAGTATCTTTCACCTGTGTGGGAGCAATTTCTGTTCCTTTTCTATGTGGTCTTGTGCACATCCTTTGCCCATTTTTTCTTTTTTTTTTTAATTTTTTGTTTATTGCAGTAACATTGGTTTATAACATTGTATAAATTTCAGGTGTACATCATTATACTTCTATTTCTGCATAGATTACATCATGTTCACCACCCAAATACTAATTACAACCCATCACCACACACATGTACTGAATTATCCCTTTCACCCTCCTCCCTCCCCCCTTCCCCTCTGGTAACCACCAATCCAATCTCTGTCCCTATGTATTTGTTTATTGTTGTTATTATCTACTACTTAATGAAGGAAATCATACGGTATTTGACCTTCTCCCTCTGACTTATTTCACTTTGCATTATACCCTCAACGTCCATCCATGTTGTCACAAATGCCTGGATTTCATCGTTTCTTATGGCTGAGTAGTATTCCATTGTGTATATATACCACACCTTCTTTATCCATTTGCCCATTTTTTCTCTGGGCAGTTGGTCTTCCCGTGTGGTCCTCATTCGTGCTGCTTGCTGGACAATTCTGGTTCACGTCCCCTCTGGGGATGTTTAGAAAGCCATGTTTTCTGGCCACGGGGTTGGTACTGGACCATGTGTTGTCAAGGGCAGTTTGCATGTCACTACCAGCGTGAGCATCTCATTGCCAGTTTGAGGCCCTTGGAGCTCTCCTTTTCTACCTGGCATGGCAGACCGGCAACACTTGAGATGGCCCCTGAGTGACTATGATGAGCCCAGGATGTCGACAGACCCTAGATGGACATGTATCATGAGCTGGAAATAAACCATTGTGGTTTTAAGCCATGGAACTTTGGGGGTTGTTTTGTTACTGCAGCATAACCTGTCATAGATTGACTAATACATTTTCTTATTGACTCATAAAGACTCTTTATTTATGAAGGAAATTAGCTCCTAACCTATGATATGAGTGGCAACTATTTTATACAGTTAGTTTCTTTCGACATTGTGGTATTTTTCCCTTTAAAAGATTACAATTTTTGTATAGTCAACTTTATCAATCTTTTTCTCGCAATTTTTTTCATGTGTAGGAAGGCCTTGCCTACTATAGCAAAAACTTTAAAAATCTTCTCTGTTTTCTTTTCCTTTGATGGCTTTATTGAGAGATAATTCAAATACCATAAAATTTACCCATTTAGAGTGTGTATTCACAAAGTAACCAACAATCTAATTTTAGAATATTTTCATCACCCCAAAGAGAACCCTGGTCCTAATTAGTAGTCATTCTTTATTCCTACCCTACCCCAACCTCAGGCGACCACTGATCTCTTTCTGGCTCTATAGATTTGTGGCTCTATAGATTTGTGGCTCCATAGATATTCTGGATCAAATGGAATCACATAGTTTGGGGTCTTTTATCACTGGCTTCTTTCACTTAGCACAATGATTCTGAACTTTATCTACACTGTAGCACATATCAGTACTCCATTCCTTTTTATGGCTGAATGATATTCCATTTATCAACTGATGGACATTTGGGGTATTTCTGATTTAGGTTATTAAGAAGATGCGTGTGCGGGTTTTTGCATGGACACGTGTTTTCATTTCTCTCGGGTATTAGAATCGCTGGGTCATATGGTAACCCTATATTTAGCATTGTAGGGAACTGCCGAACTGTTTTGCAAAGCAGCTACATCATTCTACATTCCCATCAGCAATGTGTGAGGACTCCAATTTCTCCACGTCCTCACCCACGCTTGTTATTGTCTGTTTTGTAAATTTGAGCCATTCTAGTTAGTGTGAAGTTGTTTCTGAGTGTGGTTTTGGTTAGCCTTTCTCTAACCACTCACGATATTAAGATCTTTTCACAAGCTTATTGGTCATTTGTGTTTCTTCTTTGGAGAAATGTCTGTTCAATTACCTTGCCCGTTTCCAAATTGAATTATTTGTCTTGTTACTGCTGAGTTGTAAGAGTTCTTTACATATTCCAGAAACAAGTTCCTGATCAGAAATATGATTTATAAATCTTTTTCTCTCATTCTGTAGGCTGTGCTTCCTTTTTTCTTGACGATATTGTTGCAACACAAAAGTTTTTGATTTTGATAGAATCCAGTTTTGCTATTTTCTCTTTTGTTGCTTGTGCGTTTGGTCTTGTATCCAAGAAGGCTTTGCCTAACTCAAGGTCATGCAGACTTAGTCCAACATTTTTTTCTAGGAGGTTTGTAATTTTAGCTCTTACATTTAGGTCTATGATCCAAGTTTAGTTAATTTTTGTTTATGGTGTAAGGAAGGGCTTCAACTGAATTCTTTTGCACACGGATATCCAGTTTTCTAGGGCCGTTTGTCGAAAAGACTATTCTTTCCCCGTTGAATGATCTTGGCGCCCTTGTCAAAAATCAACTGGCTGTAAGCGTGAGGGTTCATTTCTGGAATCTCTATTCTGTTCCGTTGATCTACAAATCTACCCTCATGTCAGCGCCACCCTGTCTTATTACTGTAGCTTTGTAGCAGGTTTGAAATCAGGAAGTGTGAGTCCTCCATCTTTGTTCTTCTTTTTCAAGATTATTTTGGCTGTTGTGGGTCCATATGAATATTAGAATCAATTTCTGCAAAAAACCAAAAATAAAACCCAGCTTGGATTTTGATAGGAATTGCATTGAATCTGTAACTCGGTTTGGGGAATATTGCCATCTTATCAATACTACATCTTCTGATGCACGAACACGGAAAGTCTTTCCATCTATTTTGATCTTTTTAATTTCTTACGTGTCAACAATGTTTTATAGTTTTCAGTGTATAAGTCTTGCACTCCTTTTATTAAATTTCTTCCTAAGCATTTTGTTGTTCTTGCTGCTATTACAAAAGAGGTTATTTTCCTAATTTTATTTTCAGATTGTTCGTTTCTGGTATATAGAAATGCAACTAAGTTTTTGTATATTGACCTTATTTCCTGCCACATTGATGAACTTGATTATTGATTCAAATAGTTTTTTTAGTGGATTCCTTCTTATTTTCTATATATAAGATCATATGATCTGTGAATAGAGATAGTTTCCCTTCTTCTTTTCTATTCTGGGTGTCTTTATTTCTTTTTCTCGCCTAATTGTCCAGGCTGGAACCTCCAGTATAATATTGATTCAAGGTGGTGAGAGAGACATCTTTCTCTCGTTCCTGATCTTAGGGAGAAAGCATTCAGTCTTTCACCGTTAAGTTGATGTCAGATGTGAATTTTTCATAGATGACCTCATCAGGTTGGGGAAAGTTCCATTCTATTCCTAGTTTGTTGAGTGTTTTCATCACGAAAGAAAGTTAGATTTTGTTAAATGCTTTTCCCACATCTATCGAAATGAACTTGTGTTTTTTATCTTTTATTCTAATGATATGGTGTGTTATATCGATTGATTTTCATATGTCAAACCAGCCTGGCATTCCTGGGATAAATGCCATGTGGTCAGAGTGTATGATGTTTTTATGTTTTTATATGTTGCTGGATTTCATTTCCAGTGTTTCCTTAAGGGGTTTTGCATCTATATTGATAAGGATTTTTAGTGTTTGGTAATATTCTATTTCAGGTTCTTGCACTAATAGTCTTAAGGGAGATTGGTTTGTGGTTTTCAAAATTTTGTTTTAAAATTCAATTCTTTATTGAATTTGGTATCAGCATCGCACCAACGTTTTCTAAAGATTTTTGAAAGATTTCGACTTTTTGCACACCCTGAAACAGTTTAAATGGTATTGGAATGACCCATTCCCTAAAACTGTGTTAGAATTCCCATGTGAAACCACATGGCCAGTGCTGTTTCGGCACGGCACAGAGGTACCTATTTAAGAACTTCATTATTTTTTAATGGTAATTGGGTCATTTTCTTTCTTCTGTCTCTTCTGGGGTTAAGTTTTATGATTTACATTTTCTTAGAAAGAATCTGTTTCATCCAAGTTTGCAAATTTCTTTGCAGAGTTGATCAAAGCGTTCTCCTGTGGTTCTGCCCATTTTCTCTGTTGATATTTTCTCTATTTGTATTTTCTTATTCTGTATATGTGTGCATATCTATTCTCCCTTTTTTGGGATCAATTTAGCGAGTTTAACTGCCTTTTTCCTTCCAGAGTCAGCTTGGTTGACCTTTCTTGGAAGGGTGCTGCAATCTGAGAGTTGTCCTGCCCAGTCCTCCCGTCTTCCCTCTCTCCTTCCATAGGTGTCAACCCTGCATCGTGGTCTGAAGGCTCTTTGCACTTTCTCTTGCTTCCTCCCTCCATAAACCTCTTCTATGTCAACTCCTATCTTTGCACCTGGCTCTTGGCAGACCCAAACAAGCCCCAATCACTTCTAGTTGCCCTGTGGAGAATGGACTAGAAGGGACGAGAATGGAGGTAGAGGCCATCTGCCTGGCGGTTGCAGTGGTCTGGGAGCGGGGGGGAATGTGGCCCGGTCCCAGAATGTGGGGGGTAGGAGGGGGTGCGCTGTGGGGGGGAGGGGTCTCAGGACTTAATCTGAACAGCTTCCATCTTACCATTTATTGCTTTAAACATTCCTTCCCAGGATCTTAGGAATCAGGCAAAGCTACAAAGCTGAAGACAGAGCTGAAATGTTTATTCTCAATCTCTCAACTTTGACTTAAAACCCTGTCAGATCTCAGCAAGATCTTGCATGAGAGAGAGAGATACTTGGCTGTAAAGGCAAAACGCCAATGTTATTACACAGCCTGGAAGGGTCAGATCACCCCCCACCCCCGCCGGCTGGCCCTGCGCCTGGCCCGGCACAGAGGCTGGGGCCCAACCGCCGCCCACTGTGGCTGCCACGGAGGGTCTGGCCAGCTCGGGTGAGGCCTGGACAAGGCGCCCAGACCCAGGGTGCTGACCTGGAGCGCTGTGGCCAGCAGCCTGCCTTCTCCCCACATGCTAAAAGAGGAAAAATCCAGCAAAACCCAATACTTTTCAGGTGGGTTTTGTGTTGTTTGTCTAGTTTTTTTGGCCATCTTGTACCTTGCCTCTTTCAGGAAATCGAATGTTCTGGTGAGAAGGAACCTCGGACGGAGATCATCTTAGTCACTTGGGCTTCAAGCCACTCAGCAGAAAGGGGACAAGGAGGAGGTCAGGTGGGGTCTTCCTGCTGCCCAGGACCCTCCACCAGCAGCTCCGACTCCAGGTTAATCTGCGTTCTGCCCCCTACCCCCTACATTGTACTTGGATCAAGACCTCTGGGTCTACACATTGTCTTTACACTCTTGCATCGTGCTGATGAGAAAACCGAGGGGCCGTCTGAGATCCGACAGCAAGTCCGGGGCTGAGCTGGAAACCCATCTGTCCCGCCTCTCCACTTCATCTTCCACCTGCCAAGGTGTGCAGGCTCAGGTGTGCAGGCACAGGTGTGCAGGTCCAGGTGTGCAGGCCCAGGTGTGCAGGCCCAGGTGTGCAGGCGCAGGTGTGCAGGCACAGGTGTGCAGGGGCAGGAGTGCAGGCCTAGATGTGCAGATGCAGGTGTGCAGGCACAGGTGTGCAGGTTCAGGTGTTCAGGCCCAGGTGTGCAGGTGCAGGTGTTCAGGCCCAGGTGTGCATGCCCAGGTGTGCAGTTTCAGGTGTGCAGGTTCAGATGTGCAGGTTCAGGTGTGCAGGTGCAGACGTGCAGGTGCAGGTGTGCATGCCCAGATGTGTAGGTTCAGGTGTGCAGGCCCAGGTGTGCAGGTTCAGGTGTGCAGGCCCAGGTGTGCAGGCCCAGGTGTGCAGGTGCAGGTACGTCTCCCACATGGGGAGGTGCTCACACCTTTCACACCGAAAGCAGACACGGCATTCAAGCAGGTGCACACTGTCTCCAGTTTTAAGGCTTACCAGTTTAAATTAACCTGCAGAGGTTGAGCCCATGGCACACAAAATGCCATGTGCATGGCTCTGAGCCCCTCTCAGTACGGGGGGCTGGTTCCTAACCCAGGGGACTGGAGGCCTCACAGGGACTGCTCCCCCAGAGGGGGCCCCTCTGCCCCTCCACGAGATTCTTGACCCACCCTCATCTCCCTCCCACCCCTCTCTTTCTCTCACTGTTCCTGCATGCCCTCCGCCTGTAGCATGGGTCGGGCCTGGGCTGGCTGCCAGGCGTCTGGGTGGAGGTGCTCACAGTGTGGGCTACATGTCATAGAGGTGAGGGCCGCCCCGAATGCCAGGGTACGCGGGGGTTCACTGACACACACAGAAGTCCTTTCCCGGGATGTTCCCATGCGCTGGGACCCGCAACCTGGCGGCCACGGGAACCTGCTTACTGAATGGACCGGCCTCCTGGGCTCCCACTGGGAAAGGACTTTGTTTTCCCCAGCTCTCGGCTTCAGAAAGTCCTGTCAGATGTCCCCTTGCTGACCCACCATCATGATTTTTCGTGAAGCTAATACAACTTAAATTTCAGATCCTCTCCCTTGCCAGGCGCCTTCCAAGGAGTCTGAGATCAAGGTGTCATAGGGCTGCGTTCCCTCCGCAGGCCGCAGGGGAGGATCCTTCCCGCCTTGTCCAGCCTCTGGGGGCCCCAGGCGCCCCTGGGCTGTGGCCGCATCCCTCCAGCCTCTGCCTCTGTCTTCACAGGGCCTTCTGTCCTGTGTGTCTGTGTCTCAAATCTCCCTCTGCCGTCTCTCGTAAGGACACACTCATTGGCTTTAGGGCCCGCCATAATCCAGGATGATCTCGTCTCAGGATGCTTAACTCGATTACATCTGCGAGGAACCTTTTTCCAAATAAGGTCACAGTGACTGGTTCTGGGGATTAGGTTGTGGACGTATCTTTTTGGGGGGCCACCGTTCAACCCCCTACGGCCCCATCCAGAATCCTTTCCGCAAGAAAACGAGGAGCGAAGTCCGAAGATGTGAGAGGTGGAGATGGACGACAGGGAGGTGCCCAGGCTGAGAGGGTGGCGGGAAGGCGTCTCCTCGGGGTGACATGTAAGGCCAGACTGGAAAGCTGAGGCGCGGACCACCTGTGAGGATGGGGCAGGGAGCGCTGGGAGCAGAGGGGCGCCCGCAGATGCAGCCCGGGGTCTGAGTGCTGAGGGCCTGGTGACTCTGGAGGGTGGCGGATGGAGGGGAAGCAGACAGGGCGAGGATGGCGGGACAGGCCGAGGCCCAGCCAGCTGGGACAGTTCCCCAGAAGAAGCGGCAGTTCACCAGGTCCTGGGCGACAAGGAAGGGCGTTTCTGGGGACAAGGTCCTGTGCTGGGATGGTCTGCCAGTCTCCTCGGGACCCTGGAGACCCCGCCTTGCCTGGGTGCTGACCGCTGGGCCTTGTTCCTGCTGGGTGTGAGGACCAGAGGATGTGGGGCCCCTGGGAGAGTCAGGGTGGGCCCCCTTCACTGCCCAGAACCCCAATGAGAGTTGCATAAAGCCACGGAGGATGCCAGACAGATTTATCGGGGTTTGACGAACCATCATCAGAGGCGTGGCTGCCTGCACCGTGTGGCTCAAGACACAGCCCTGGGGACCTCTGCTGGACCACAGGCCACACCCAGGCAGCCAGGAGCCCATCCACAGTGTTCCCTCCTCCTGTGCCCCTACCCACCGGGCCATCCTACCAGGTGTGGCCTGGAGCCCTCCGTGTGCGTGGTGTGCCCGGACCCCCTCCCAGGCCCTTGCACCACAGAGGGAGACAGTAAGAAGGGTCATGAAAATCGTGGCCATTTTAATGGTTTATTCTTTCAGATGATGGATGCTGGGTGCCTGCTTCTCGGTGCCAGGGACCAGGTGGTGTGGCCAAATCAAAGCACCAGACGCATCAAGTGCCCAGCTTTGAAGGGTTCACATACTGGGGGAAGGGGGGCACTACACAAATAAATAGATGATATGCCAGGAGGGGAGGGCAGTGAGGGAGTGACAGAGCGCGGTGTGGGTAAAGGGCTGCATCGCAGCGGACGGTCAGGAGGCTTCTCTGAGGCAGCAGAGCAGAGGCCTGAGGGCATCTGGGGGCACTCGGGAAGAATGTTCTAGGCAGCAGTGCTACGAGCTTGGGATGGGATGTGTGCAGCTGCCACATGGAGAGAGGTGAGGCAGGCAGCGTGCAGGAGAAGAGGGAACTTGAGGTGCAGAGAGAGTCCTGCCTGGGGTCCTGGTCCCAGGTCCCTGAGAAGTCCAGCGAGCCCGGGGGTCCAGAGGACCCTGAGTTTCCATCTGACAAAGCCCCTTTCGCTGAAGCTGGCTCCAGCCAGTGGCCGAGAAGTGCAGCTGAGATGAACAGGACAGGGGTGAGGGGCCGTGGTCCCCAGGAGTTTGGTGCCGAGATGGACAGGTGAGTCCCTACTTCACTGGCCAGGCCGTGGACCCGGGAGGAAGCTGGCTGAGTGCTCGGCATATGGGGCTCAGGGCACTCTGCTGAGAGGGGCGGCCAGATCTGGAGCGCCTCGGGCAAGGACCCCCAGACCTGGCTGCCTGTGGAGTCCAGGTTGTCTGTGGAAAGGGGCCTGGCTCTTGGGACCCCTGCCCCCACCCCCGCTGGAAGTAGGATGGTCCCCAGAGACCCCAGACTGGCCCATAGGAGGGCAGAGGCCAGCTCCCAGACTCTGAGACCCTCACGGGGCGCACGGGGCTGGAGGGCCCCCATGGCCTCTCCTCCTCTCTTCCTCAGCAGAACAGCTGAGTGTGGGCTCCGGAGGTAGAGACCGTGGTTCACGTTCCCACTCCCCGAGAATGACCAGCTGGTGACCTGGGCTGTGTTCCTTTGGCCTTTCCGAGTCTCGCTTTTCTCCTCTAATAGGGGAACTGAGGGATCAAGTCTGGGGGCTCTGGGGCTAGCTTCCCCGGGTCCTGGCTGCGTGACCTGGAACCATTTACACGCCTCCCCCACCCCCTCCTCCTAGGGGCTTTGTTTTCTCTGGTGAGCATTAAATGCGTCAACACACAAAAAGCGCTCAGACCCATGTCTGGCCCGATTAATTGCAGCTGGGACGGTCAGTTCACAGGAGTGAGATAACCCCAGATGTCGGCAGCCTAACACAGGAAAGATTTCCTTATCATTCACATGGCACTCCAATGCAGGTATGTGGCGAGGGGGACTCTGCTCCACGACATCATTTGGAGGTCCAGGCTCCTTCCAGCTTGTGGTCCTCTTAGGGCTTCAGAGTCTTCCCCCAGGATCCTCTGCAGACAGGGGATGCCAAGGGAGGTTCCTATGGGCCAGGCCCAGGCCATTTCTGCCCACAAGCCACGGCCACACTAACCCCAAGGGAGGCTGGGACACGGAGACGGGCTGTGTGTCCAGGAGGACAGAGGCCAGAGCTCATCGAACAACCAGCCAGTCTTGGTCTTAGCTCTTCCTTTCATCTCCTGCAGCTGCTGGGCGCACCAAGCTAGATGATGGCTATGAAGGGCCTGCGAGGGCCTGGCAGGGGCGAGCCCTGTTAGTTATCGTCACCGATACATCAATGTCGACTTTGAAATCCCCGAGTGAGGCTCCCAGGGTAAGCTCGGCCCTCACAGGCTCCCCACGTCGGCTCCTCTCAGGAGTAAGAGATTTTTCTTCTCGGGCAGTATGTATATGTCACCAGCCGCCTCTTTTAAATCCTTTAATCTTGTTATTCCTTTGTGGGAAGGCTCCCATCATTCCTTTCATATTAAAAAAAAAAAACAAGACCTGACAAGTTTCTTAAGTAGTGTTCTTTTTTTACCCCTGATCTCCAGCAGGGTCGATCCCCGTTGGGGAAGGACGGTTGCGCCAGGTGTTAAGTGAAGGCAATCCTCAAACAGGGGTGTTCTTGAGGCCTGGAGTCTGGTCCACGTGCAGCCAGCCCAGGAGACAGAGCGCAGGCGGTCTGCACAACCAATGCCCAAGCTATCACCTCGCCCCCTCCAGTTCCTTTCCCAACTCCCACCACGGGGGTGGAGGGCAGAAGGTCCCCGAACCTGGCAGTGCACTCAAATCACTAGAGGCGTTTGCTAAAGTGCAGGTCTCCAGGCCCCGCCTCAAGTTGCACGGGTGCTGAATCTCAGGCAGGAGAGCTGAGGAATCTGCATTTTCAGCAGGTGTCCCCGGGAGATGCTGATGCAATCTGTCTGTGGCCTGGAATCTGTCCCTGCTGCAGAGACAGACAAAGACAGGTGCACCCTCGTCTCTGGGAAGCTGGCTGTCCAGCAGGGAGGGTAAGACGTGGACCCACAGAAGAAGCACGGCCTGGGAACAAGGCTGCCGGTCACGGCCCGTGTGCAGAACATGGCTACGTGCCAGACCTGGGGCCATGTGCTTTCTGGCGTTATGTCTTTGTGGTTCCATTTTACAGATGGGGAGACTGAGGGCTCCTGAAGTCCAGTCACTGGGCCCAATTACCCATGAGTGGTGGAGCTGGGTTGGAGTCCAGAAGTACCGCCATCTCTTGGGCCTGGAACACGGGCTATGGGTTGTATCGAATGAGAGGCTGCTGTTGGAGGCTGTGATCCTTGCACCTCTCTCCTGCTGGGCCTGCACCCACGGCTCCCCGCCCAAGTCAAGGAACCAGATGTCCCCATGCAACTCCCTCCCAGAGGCCCTGCTGATCCCCAAAAGCATTTTTTAAACAGTTGGGGTGAAATTCACGTGACATAAAATGAACCATTCTAAGGTGAACAATTCAGTGGCATTCAGTGCATTCACGGTGTTGTGCAACCACCACCTCTGTCAAGTTCTGAAACATTTTCATCACCCCAGAAGAAACCCCCATCTCCGTGAAGCAACCACTCCCCGTTCCCCCAACCCCAGACTCTGGCAACCGACAATCTGGGTTCTGTCTCTGTGGGTTTATCTATTCTGGATATTTTGTATAAATGGCATCATGCGATGTGGTCCTTTGAGTCTGGCTCCTTTCGCTGAGCATGAGGTTTTCGAGGCTCAGCCGTGTTCTAGTGTCTGTCGGGGCTTCACTCCTTCTCAGGCTCCCTCGTCCACCTCCCGCACACACCCGCGCCCCCTCCTAACTGAGGAGCAGGGAGCTGTACCCGGGCAGAGAGACAGCTCCCCGCGGGAAGCGAGGGCCCAGCAGGCTGGACTCTGGCCCAGGGGGAAAGGAGCTTTCCTTAAAGCCCCAGCCCTGTCTCCTGCCTTCTGCCCTCTCCCAGGTGAGCACGGGGGACAGGAAACCACAAATGCATCTCGGATGTTGAGGACGGATGGAGGCCGCGAATGGATTGCTGCGAGCCTCAAGCTGGGGCCCCACCTCCTTCCTCTCCTCCAGCCCCGGGAGGCAGAGCACATGCCAGCAATTTGGCCTTTTATAAATAACCTCGTTTGGACTTTGTTTGAAAGTGCAGTTGGGGTGGATTGCTCCAGGCTCCGCTTATCCTTCAGAACAATTTCCTCCTGAAACAGCCCCAGGGCTGGCCAACCTTACTTGTCTGAAGTGGGGTGACTGTCTTCCCACCAGACAGGGCACTTGGACTTCATCCAAAGCCAGACCATGTTCCTGGGGAGCTGGAAGCCTGGAGACAAAGCTCGATCCCCACTCTCAAAAGGATGGACCCACACCACCCTCCTGTCCCGTGGAATGGCGGGCGAAGCTGCCTCCCTGCCCCCAGCTCCTTTCCTTCTGGAATCCAGCCTGTGCTGGGAGGCCCTTAAATCCCACAGCCCTGGGCCGGGCAGGATGTCATGGCCGCATCCCCCATCCCCTCTGTGTCTTCCTGTATTTTGAGAATCGTGGGGGGTCTGGAGCGAGATAAGCAGCATCCTGGTGTCTGGAGACAAGCGGGCTGGTGGGAATTCTGAGGCAGGCGCATCTTTCCCGGGCCCCTGACGGGCCACAGGTTCTGGTCCGTTCTGAGGCGTGAGCCCCCCACTGGTGGCAGGAGGAAGCCATTTATCATCACGGAAGGATCTGGCCGCTGGTGTGTTTATCTAGAGGAAGGAAATGAACTCTTTTCATCTCCTCCAAGCGGCGTCTGGCCCTCTCTGCAGTCCGATCTGTCAGCCGCGAGAGTTTTAAATGTGTCGCGCATTTGTCAGTACCTGTTTTGTGTCTCCCGCGGAGCTCTCTGCTCATCACCCCTGGGTGTCACACTTTACTGCTCCTTCCTCCTTTAAACAAACTCTGTCATAAATTTTATTCTTGTCAGAGCTGAGTTTAGAAATCCGCCCGGCATCACGGGCTGGCAAGGCAAGGCTCTCTCTTCAGGCCGGTGGCTGGAGCGGACCACGCAGGGCGCCGGGGGGCGCGTGGGGGGCCAGCTGGGGTGCCTGCTGTGGTTTGGGAGGCTGCTGTCCTGCAGGCTCAAGGACAACGTGGTTGTTTTTCCTGGGTTCCAAGCCAGAGAATGAGTAGTGAAAAAACCTCACCTGGCAACTGGCATGGAAATTGCTGGAGTGCACTCGCATAAGCACAGCAGTCTGCACCAGTCGGGGTGCTTCTGGCCAACAGGATCGTTCAGCTAAGAGTGCCTTCTGAATTAACAACCGTGGCATTCGCACCTCCAGTCTCCCCCGGGCGAAGTGACGCAGGGGTGAGACCAAAGGGCAAACATCCTCCCATCTGTCCGCTCATCCACCTATCCGCTCATCCACCTATCCACCCATCCACTAAACCATCCATCCATCCAACTATCCACCCATCCACCCACCCACCCAACCTCTCACCCACCTATCCATCCATCCATCCATCCATCCATCCATCCATCCATCCACCCACCTGTCTGTCCGTCCATCCATCCATCCATCCATCCATCCATCCATACATACATACATACATCCACCCACCCACTCACCCATCCATCCACCCACCCGTCTGTCTGTCCATCCATCCATCCATCCATCCATCCATCCATCCATCCATCTACCCACCCATCCATCCATCCACCCACCCATCCATCCATCCATCCATCCATCCGTCCATCCATCCATCTGTCCATTCATCCATCTATCCATCCATCCTTCTGTCCATTCATCCATCTGTCCATCCATCTATCCATTCATGCTTCCATCCATTCATCCATCCATCTGTCCATCCATCCATCCACTAAACCACCCATCCATCCAACTATCCACCCATCCATCCATCCATCATCTATCCATCCATCCACCCATCCACCCAACCACTCATCCACCTATCCATCCATCCATCCACCCACCCATCCATCCATCCATCTGTCCATCCATCCATCCACTAAACCATCCATCCATCCGACTATCCACCCATCCACCCACCCATCCATTCATCCATCCATCCGTCCATCCATCCATGTATTTATTTATCAGGGATTTATTGCACACCTAGTATGTGCCATGCCCTGTGACAGATGCTGTGGTCCCAGTGACAATAAGGATAGAGCCTGCCTGCAGTGGGGCTAACAGGATGGGAGAGGGCTCTGGGGAGTTGCAGGTGTGGTACATGGAGAAGGAGAGGCAGAGGAGCCTGTGACAGGGACCTGGGGAGAGCCTCCCTGAGGAAGGGCCCTGTAAGCTGAACGTGAAGGATGGGGCATCGTCCCATCCTAGGGCCTCAGGCACGAGAAGCACGCGTGGGTCTGGAGGAGAGAGAGAGCATGGAGCCTGGCAGGAACAGAGGCCAGATGGCTAGGGCAGAGCTCTGAGACTCACACGCTACCGTAGGAGGCTGAGGGTGGAGGGATGGAGCTGGACGGGCCTGGGCTGCCCACACGCAGTGGGTGAGGGGGTGGGATGAGGAGAAGGGCAGCCCAGGGGAGCCATGAGGAGGGATGATGCTCACTCTCACAGGCGGCTCTCGGACTCCTCTCAGGGCCAGCCTCGCTGAGCCCCAGGCCATCTCTCCCGCCACTGACATGCCTGCCTGGCTGCCCCATGGAAACCTGCAACTCAGCGTGGCCAGAGCTGGTCCAGCCTTGTCCCTCCAGCTGGCGCTGCGACCCAGGGATCAGCACGGTGCCCTCGGGGGCCTGAGAAGGGGTTGTTCTGGATCTATTTGAAGCTGCAGCCAACAGGATTGAGCAAGAGACAGAGAGGAGTAGGAGTGAATCCTGGATTTTTGGTTCGAACCCCTGGAAGGCCGGAGCTCCGGTTCTCAGGACGGGGGACAGTGGGGGGCAGTTCCAGAGGGACAGGCAGGGCTCTGTTTGGAGTGGGGTGGGTTCCAGATGCTTCTTCGACCTGTGGGTGGAGCTGCTGAGCAGGCCTAGGGCTCGGGGCAGAGGCCGTGGAGATGTCTTGTGGGGATCACGGGCGTGTAGATGTGTTTAAAGCACAGGAACCATGAGGCCACTGAGACGGGGCGTGTTGGAGAAGAGGAGAGGTCTGGGGCCCGGCCCGCTGGAGAGACGGGGGACCGAGCAGGGGGGTTAGTGAGGTAGAGGGGGACCAGGAGCACGTGGGGTCCCCAAATCCAGGCCCATCCTGGATCTGAACGGGGATCTGCACCTTGTCAGTCAGCCTCTTGCGGAGCCTGTCCCCCAAACTCAAACCCTGCTGAGTTGTCCTTCTCTCTCTCAGCTCCAGCCCCAGAACCCAGATCTGGCACGGTGCCTTGCTATGACCTACACGGTGACTTGACCAGGCCATGCTCTGCTTCACAACCCTAGCCTGTTCCCACATGTACAACATCTTTCCTGGCATTATCCCCTGGCATACTCCTATGCATCCTTCAAGACCCCTCCATGTCGATCCCTCTGGTTCTCAGATGGTATAGCAAAGCGTTAAGAGTGCAAGCTCTGGAGCCAGGTTCTCTGGGTTTGGATTTTGACTCTGCCAGTTATTGTGTGACCCAGGCCTTGGTTTCCTTTTCTGTAAAATGGGCATGATTATAGTTCCTACATCTTTGATTTGTTGGGAGATTTCAATCATTTACACATGGAAAGCACCAGGCCAGGGCCTAGGACACAATAGGACTGGATCCAAACCAGCTGCTATGGCTTCCTCTGGGACTCTGTGACTCTCTGGCCCCACAGGAGGCCACATAGACTGTTCTTGGTTGACGCACTTACCTCCCTGAGAGGCTCTGAGCTCGTGGGGGCAGAGGCAACCTCTGATATGCCAAAGACATGGACTTGACAGTGTTCCTGGCAGGCCAGAGACCCTGGATGGAGATGCTCTTAATCTTAGCCCAAAGCAGGGGCAGTGACTGAGGGTGTGCGGAGCAAGCCAGCCTGAGGGGTGGGGGCCAACTTTGCCATGGGCTTGCCGGTCTGGAGAACTATGGAGCCCCCTCCCATCCACCCATGCACCTTTCCATCCAACTGTCCATCCATCTACCCATCCACCCATGCATCCATCCACCCACTTATCCATCCATCCATCCATCCAACCAGCCAGCCATTTACCCATCCATCCAGCCAGCCATTTACCCATCCATCCATCCGTCCATCTATTTATCCATCCATCCATCCATCCATCCATCCATCCATCCATCCATTTATCCATCCATCCATCCATCCATCCATCCATCCATCCATCCATCCGTCCAACCATCCATCCATCCATCCGTCCATCCGTCCATCCATGGGAGCACTGTGATCTTGGATGTCTCCACGGCTGAACACTTCGCAGGCCCAAAGAAATGATGCCCCAGGGAACCCCTTGGCTGTGGCTCCAGAGATAGGGCCTTGGTCTTGGGGAGTGATGAGGGAGTCTTGGGTAGTTGGGGGTCAGCCACCAAGCTGTGCTCAGGAGGGAAGGGGTGCTTCATTCTGCTGCAGCTCTCAGATGAGGGTGGGTTGCAAAGAACGGATCCCTTTCTGCCGCACCCCACCTGCTATCTCACAGGTCCAGGGTAACTAGAGTTAACAGGGGTTCCCCATACTTGCTGCATTAGTGTCTGGGGCTGCGGAGCAAAGTACCACAAATGGAGGGGCTCAAGCCACAGAAATTCCTTCTCTCACAGTTCTGGAGGCTGGGAGTCTGAGATCAAGGCATTGGCAGGGCCACGCTCCCCCAGAGGCGCCTGGGAAGGGGCTGTCCCGGGCCTCTCTCCCGGCTCCTGGTGGCTCCTTGGCTTGCGACAGCATCCCTCCGTCTTCACGTGGCGTTCTCCCCGTGTGCGTGCCTGTCTCTGTTTCCCCTTGTTATGAGGACACCAGCCATGTTGGATCAGGGCCCGCCCTGCTCCAGCGTGGCCTCCTCTTAACTAATCACATCTACAACGACCCTGTCTCCAAATAAGGGCGCGTTCTGAGGTTCTGAGAGTTAGGAATTCAACATGTGAATTTAGGGAACACAATTCAACCCAGAACACCTACTGAGGCTAAAATCCCTCTTAGCATGAAGCCCCCACCCTCTGTGGTTCCCCTACGCTCGCTCACCCTGGGCCCCCGGGGAGCTGGTCACCAGGAACCACGGCGTTTGTGGGTTTCCTCCCTGCTGTCTTCAGTCCTCCAGACCAGCGGGGCTCAGGGCGCCAGAGCCCTGTGGGGGCTCAGGTTGGGCTCCCCGCTGACCCCAGGGGCCTCTGGCAGAGAGGTCCAGGGCCACCCTCCGCCACCAGCCTCTCTGCTTCCACCTGTCCCCAGGTCATTTCCAGCAGGCTCGGGTCCCCCTGGACCATCTGATGTCCCAAGTTTCAACTCAAAGATGCTGTTCCTGGAGCCAGTTTCCCAGAATGCTCTCTGCCGGTTCTCAGGGCCCCCCAGCCGCTGCTGCTTTCGGAGCTCTGAGGGGTCAGGGGCTGTGCCCTGAGTCACCAGCTGGCCGGAGACCCCCCTCAGCCGCTCAGAGAAACTGCGTGGGGGGCTGCTGACAGACGATGAGACCACGTGGAGGAGAGGCCTGGGGCAGGGGGCAGGTGACAGTGCCACCCATCGTGAGTCACCTTCCACCTTCCCCCATGGGCATGGAGCCCAAACCGAGCCCTCGGAAATAAAGACCCACCGTCCACACGCCCATTCCCTGGAAAGAATTGCTCAAGCCTGAGTCCTGATGCCAGGCGGGCGTGGGGACGTGACGCCCGCTTCCTGCCGCACCCACCTGCTCCCCAATCCCTGGGCACTCCCAGAACTTTCCGGCCTTTGTCCATGCAGTGCCCTGTGCTCCCAGGAGCGTGCTGTCCCGCCCGGACCCGGGCTGAACTCCATCCGTTGGGAGGCCCCGGGGGTCTCCAGGCTCCATGGAAGCTGGCTGGGGGGAAGGAGAGGACCCCGAGGGAGGACCCGCTGCAGGAGGGGGGACTCGAGGAGACCAGGAGCCTCCAGGTGTCCACGGGAAGGGGCGACTCCCAGGGCAGCTGGTGACAGCACGGAGAGGACCCTGCGCTAGGACTCCCCCGCTGGAGGAGTGCTGTGTGTGAGTGTGCGTGCATCAGTGAGTGTGTGTTTGTGTGCGCACTCCTGTGTGCGTGAGTGGGTGTGTATGTGCATGTACGAGTGTGAGCACAAGTGTGCATGTGTGAGTTGGTGTGAATGTGCGTCTGTGAGTGTACAACAGTGTGTGTACACAGGGGAGAGTGCATGAACATGTGTAGGTGATTTGTGTGTGTGTGCATGTGTGGAGGTGTGAGTATTCACGAACTCGTGTGCGCGTAAGAGGTTCTGTACGTGCATGTGTGTTAGTGTGTGCTCCTGTGTGCATGTGTGTGAACATACAAGTGTGTACACACACGCAACTGTGTGTGCGTGTGCGTGAGTTGCACACGTGTGCACACATGTGTGTTAGTGTGCTCTGTGTGTGTGAGTGTGTGCATGTGTGAGTGGGTGTGCCATCCCAGCACTGGGGCCTCCCAGTCCTCTCTGGGGGATCAGGGCAGGCGTGAACCCGGGGGGACAGTGGCCCTGGGGAGAAGGGAAGCCTAGACTGAGTCAGGGAGGGCACTCCAGAAGGAGATGGTCAGCGCTGGGGGCCGCTGCGGGCTGAGAGCCTCCGTGGGACTTTGCTGCAGGGCCCCAGGCTGGGAGGACGGCCCCCACAGCCTTTCACGGGGTTGTTCGCCTTGGGGAGCTGCTCCTTAGGTTTGTAGGGACAGGGGAGGGTCTGGGAAGGGCCAAGCAGGCTGTCACTGTTCCCCCTCGGTGAACCCAGAGGCCTCTGCCCTTTCCGGGGTGGGGGAGGCCGGGGCCCCACGGGAGACTCGGAGGTGAGGACCGACACTGCCCCCTGGTGGTGGGTGAGCCTCCGTCCTACCGTCGGGAGTTTCAAATTGTTTCCGTTGCCCAACTTGGCAGCAAACCCTTGGAGGCCGAGACAGAAGATGAGTTGCACGCGAGACCCTCAGAGCAAGGCCTCATGTTGGGGGAGGGGGGACATCACCACATTCATCCCCCAACGCCCTCTAAGGCGGGGGCTGTCGGCCCGTTTACCAGCTGGTCGTGGTGGCCCTGCCAATGGCTCACAGGATCCAGACCAGAACCCCACCCTCTCCACCTGACCCCACAGCCTTACACATCGCGTGTTACTGGGGGGGGACTGAGGCCCACGGGGTGGAGTTGCCTTCCCAAACACCAGCACTGGAGGGTCACCCTGCCCCTAAGCTGTTCACCCCAGTGGTCCAGGGCCCTGGGGGATTGGAAGCCCGGGCAGAAGTCTCGTGGGGGACATCTCGTGGGGTGGGGGCACGTGCTGCCCGGGGGCCGAGACCATTCCCTGCAGCAGCACCCAGGAAAACCTGGGGTGAGGCCCGGCTCGCCTCATGCTCATGTGGCCGGGCGCCCTGGCCTCCCTGAGCCTCTGTTCCCCTGGGGATCAGGAATACCACACCCGCCTCCCCAACCTTGAGTAGAGATCACGCTCGGGAGGGTAAGGCCCCGGCATGCAGTTGGCGCTCATTATTGTCATAAGTCCCTTGAGCACGGGCTGTGTGCAGGGTCTGTGGGAGACCAAAAAATGGATCCCCTGAGGACATCCGCATCTTACTGCCCACAACCCGTGAAGACGTGACCTCATGCGGCAAAACGGCTTTGCGGATGGCATGAAGTTGAGGGTCCTGAGATGGGAGGTTATCCCAGATTACCCGAGTGGGCCTGATGTCATCGCGAGGGTCTTTATAAGACGGAGACAGGAGGGTCAGAGCCAGAGAAAAGATGTGAGGCCGGAGAGAGCAAGAAAGACTTGAAGATGCTGCGCTGCTGGCCTCGAAGATGCAGGAAGGGGCCCCGAGCCAAGGATGCGGGCGCCTCTAGAAGCAGGAAAAGGCAGGAAACAGATTCTCCCCTGGAGCGTCCAGAAGGAACCCAGCCCTGCGGACACCTCGATTTTAGCCCAGTGGGTCTTCCGACCTCCAGAACTGTTAGCAGGTAAATCGTGTTGTTTCAAGCCAGTAAATTTGTGGTCGTTTATTACAGCGGCGATAGGAAAGGAGTGCAGGTCCCGTTCTAGGAAGTGACAGTGTCTTCTCAATGAGAGAGGTCACCTGGCACTGACTGCACAGCGCTCATGTCATCCCAGCGCCCGTGGGGAGGGACTCTGGCCCCGCTCTGCCCAGGCCCCGCAGCCTCAGTGCTCTCCGGGGAAGCGGGCAGCTGTGCCCGTCTCGTCGGCCTGGCAGCCCGAGGAGGGGGCGGAGGCTGGGGGCTGGGGGCTTAGGGCTCGTGGCCCCCAAAGAGCTCTCGCCACGGCCCTGCCCTGCTCCTCCTGGCCGGAGCCTGCCAAGAGCGACCCAGCGGAGAGTAATAGAACCTTCCTTTTGGACACGTTTCCTCCTATTTTTAAACTGCTGCATTTTCCCCCGTAACTTTTTGAATATTTAACTCCAGCATCCCAGGTGAAAAGGGGCTGGGAGGGATGCTCCCCGGTCTGTCTGAAATTACCTGGGGTGGCAGGGTCCCGGCCTTTCGTGCCCACTGTCTTCCCCGGCCAGAGAGCACAGCCACCCCGCCCGTAAGATTATGGCCCCACTTTCTGGAGGGGACACTGAGGCTCGGGAGCGGAAGTGACTTGACCAACGTCCCTTGGCTTGTGGACAGACGGAGCTGGATCGAGACCCAGGCCATGTGAATCCAGACCCAGGCCACGTGAAGCTAGGGTCCCGGCTTTTTCCCACGACACCATGCTGCCCTCCAGAGGCGAGTGTGGTTTTCCAGAGAATTCTAAGCTGACTGGGGAGCAGCGCGGCTCCTGTGGGCATCCCTCCTTGGCTCCCATGGTCAGATTCAGAGCTGGAGATGACACAATGGCTCAATCAGGGAATAGGGTTTGTGTCACTTGCAGCATGGCCGGTCACAGTGTGAGGTGACTGGGAGCTGGCACCCCTTCTGTGGGGGAAGCCAGGTGAGCAGGGTGAAAGTCCAGGAGTCTGGGAACTGGGCTGCAATTTATTTCTGCTTGGGGCCTTAAAAATATGAGTGCTTTGTGTCTTTGTTCAATGAGAATAGATGGAGTCCTACTATGTGCTGGGCCCTGGATATAGAGCAGAGAATGGCCTTGCCATCATGGAAAGGCACTCCAGAGGCAGTGTCATGGGGACTGAGAGGCAAGAGGGTCTCTTTAAGCCAGGACCAGCCCCAGAGGAAAGGCATTCCAGGCAGAGGGAACAGCGAGTGCAAAGGCCCTGAGGCAGGAAATAGCTGTCCATGTTTGAGGAACAGCAAGAAATTCTGTATGGCTGGTGCAGGGTGAGGGCACATTGAGGGGATGCGAGGTCCTGGAGAGGTGGGCAGGGGCCAGAGTCAGGGGGCTTGGAGGCTGTGGAGAAGAGACAGGCAGCAAGTGGGAGCTTCTACAGGATGTGGCCGTGCAGTCCAGAAGGTCCCGGAGTCGCACGCTGGTGGGGCTGTTTAGATTTGGGTGGGGCAGTCATGGGGAGCGCGATCATTTTCGTAGACGTTGCAAAAGTGGGTTTAAAGCCGCAAAACCCACCTACGGTATTGAAATTCCCAAAATGAGAATATATTTTGCTTTTCAAATCTGACCTTCTCCAGCCACTTGCCTTCCGTTCCCCACTGAAACCAGGTGTTCACATGATGCGGTGTTGGATAATGCGGGGTTTCGTGAAGATGCAACTGTGCAGCTTTGTGATTCTTTGCCCACCCCGATGTCTCCTGCGCCGCCTCCCCAGCCCCGGAGCACAGCTCAAGCCCCTGTGCCCCAATGGCTCTGGGGTTTCCGAGGGCGTGGAGCAGAGCCGGGCCAGCTGCTCGTCCATGCCCCCGTCCCCCACCCCGCACAGCTCCGAGAAGCACCTCGCTGGGGCCACCATCTCTGTTCAGTCCCTAAGCCACCCTGACACAAGGCTGTGAGCCCATGTTGGGCCTGAAGTTTTGGGGAGAAAAGGAAGAAATGAGAGCACAGAGTGGGAGAAACTTCAAACTCAACGTCAGACACCAGTGTCCCCAGAGATAACCTCAGCCCCCGCTCACTCTGCCCCTGGCGCGTCCCAGGCCCCCAGCTAAGCACCTGACTGACTCCTCACACCAGCTCTTGGGGTGGGGATGGTTTCTTGTGGACGAGGAGACTGAGGCACAGAGAGATTAAATGGTCGGCCGGGGGCCTGCAGTGGGGTGGCGCCCCCCGTCTGGATGGAGAGCCGGGTTCTCACCATCCCCTCTGCCTCTCAGTTGCTCCGCTGGCCACACCTCCCCAGGGCCAGCTCCTCGCCGCCCCCCTCCCCCTCCTGGTCTGGGTCCCTCGGCCCTGGCCTCCAGCTGCCCACACCCCATCTCTGCCGCAGGCCCAGCGGCTAAGTCTTCCTTCTCTTTGTCCCTCTCAGCTCCGTGTAATTGTTTTTCTCTGCGCTATTTGTTTACTGTCATCTCCCTCCTAGATGGTTAGGTCCCTGAGGGTAGAGATCCCACCCCCAAGGGTAGAGACCATGCCTGTCCTGCTGACCACTACCTCCCTGGCACCTGGCACAGGCCTGGCACATAGTAGGTGCTCAGTGAGGGTTTGCTGACTGAAAGGATGAGTGAACCATCACGCAGGGGTGTGTGCACATGGCCCGTCATGTAATGTGATGTTTGCTCTGTCTCATCCTTTTCGAGGAAGAAGATTCATGTCAGGGAAGGAAGGCTGATGGTAGTAAGGATTAGTCAAACAAATTCTGGGGAATGTTCTCGGCTCCATCCATCAGACCAGTCTCCTACACCACGTCCACCTTCCTTTGACTTCTTTCTTTTTCACCTTGGCTGCTAGGAAGCTCAGAGCCAGACTGCATAAGCAAGGGCTGTGCTATCTCCCCTCTGGCCCTGGAGCACTCCTGCTCTGCTCCTGCTCTCTCTTTCTGACTCTCTTTCTAACTCCCTTTCACTCCGTGCCACCTGCAGTGCTGTGGAGAGTGGGCAGGTGACGAGAAGGGCAGGAGGGAAAGTCATCAGAGGAAAGCAGTGCTGGGAGTAGGGGACAGAGTTGGGTCCCGAGGTGGGAGGCCACACCCCTCCGGGCCAATCCTTGGCACCCTTGATTGCCCACCTGGGCCTCCTGTACCTCCAGGAGCCGGCTCCAGAATCGGCAAGGACAGGCAGATAAGATCTAGCCAGATAAGGGATCCATTGACCCCAGACGTGGAAGGAAACCGCAGGGCCGCCAGCTTTAACCACCTTCTCCTGGCATCAGACTCACCTGGGAATAAAGATACCAGGTGCAGGTGCATGTGAAAGCTCTGGAGAGACTTCCCAGCCTGGCACCGCCTGCCTGGCCGGCTGGGGACATCACTCGAAGGTGAACAATGACAGGGAATTCCAAACCCGGCCCCACCCAGCGGGAGAGGCGGTCTTGAGGCCTGCGCCAGCCTGCAGATGCCTGCTGTGGCCTTAGACAGCTGCCCGGCCTCCCTGGGTCTCGGTTTCCTCATCTGGAAAATGGAGCCACAACAAGCCCCCCAGGTGGGTGTGAGGCTCAGCGGAGAGAGCCCGAGGGAGGGGCCTTGTGAACTGGAGGGCTTGCTCGTGCTGCAGACCCCGGCTTGCTCTCTGAGCACCCTCTGCTCGGAGCAGCCTCCTCTGCCCAGGGCTGCTCACCCCCTCCGCGGCTGCCGCCTGCCCGGACGGGGACCAGCGGAGGGAGATGACGCGCCGGCTCAAGGTGACTCCTGGCTTCTTCCCCAGAGGGCTCCGGAGCTCAGCTGGCGGGCCCAGCCATTCTCAGTTTGAGACGCTTTTGCTCCCAGTAAGGGGCCTCGGAGGGCCGGGCTGCAAAGCTGGGCCCGGCCTGGATGCCGCTGTTCTGCTGCCGGGAGCCGGCGGGAGGCCCGGGCTGATGCCCGCACTGCCGTGGGCTTCAGTCTCGCTGTCGGGGCGGCCCCCCTCTCCGGAGTGCGGGTGGTTCCTGGTGTCCTTCTGTCCTCACAACGCACGCCCTGAAGGGCGGTTCTACCAGCTGGGCCCTCCTCGCACCCGGTCCTGGATGCGAGCTGGGCGAGCCTGGGGGAGCCCGGGCCTGGGTCTGAGCCACGCCACCTGCCCCTGCCGTGCCAGCACAGTGCGGGTCCAGCCCACGTCCCCACCCCTGAGCGAGTCCCCGGGGCGCAGCCCCATGTTCCCACTCAGCAGGTGTGGGTGGGCTGGGTTGCCAGGGCTGTAGGGAAGTGGGCTTCAAGGAGGGGGCTGCTCCTGGCCCCCATCTACCTGGTCAGCGCTGGGCACACAGGGCAGGTGAGCAGATGCTGTTCGCCTGTGGATGAAGAACGCTGCTGGGTGACCTCCATGACCCCTGGGGGACCCTGCCACAGAGAGGGCCTCCTGGGGCCCCATGAGGCCTGAGCAATTCTTTGAGGCCCCCTGGCAGGTGAGCAGGCGTCGAGTGCCCACCTGGGAGTCTCTTGGGCAGCAGTGGCCCCCCTGCCCACCCCCTCCCCACCCCTCCGAGGAAACAGAGATTCCAGCATGTCTCTGCTTGGACAGGGGCCCCAGGGGACACTTGGCCTGAGCCACACCCAGAGACGCTCACACAACGATGGGAGACTGCCCTCCAGGGGGCAGTGCCTGCCTGGGGACCAAGGTCTGCGAGCGGGCAGCGTCCTCCCTCCTCCCCGGAATCTCCTGTGCTGCTGGACCCTGGAAAACTGGGGAGCAGCCTCCGCAGCCAGCACCGTGGGGAGGGGGGATGTGTCCCCTGCCTGTGGGCCCCCAGCTCAGAGCCACAGGGACCGGAGGCTCAGAGGGTGGTGGCCCCTTTCCCCGCTCCCAGGTTTGGGGGCTTCTCCAAGTGTGAGGGGCTTCCTTCCCGCTGGGCCTCCAGGCTGCATCATCCGTGGGCTCTGTCTGCGGAGCAGCAGCCCCTGACACCTCCAGGGTGTGAGAGGAGGCCGGGAGGCTGGCCCCATCCCAGGCTGGACAACAGGTAGACATCGGGACACCAGGAGCCGGGCCTGGCGGGGAGGTCAAGGCAGGCAGACAGCAGCATCAACCTCTGGGGACCCCCAGGCAGTGCTGCCCCCGGTGTTGGGGCTGACATGATGGGGGGCACCAGGAAGGGCCCTGGAATGGGGCTCAGAGACCTGGGTTCAAGCCCAGCCTCGGCCAAGTCCTACCCAGATCCAGAACCTCTCTGAGCCTCAGTTTCCTCGTCTATACAATGGGCCAAGAGAGCCTGTTCTGTCTGCCTCCTGGCAGGAAACAAGAGGGGGGGGTGAGGTCCCAGAGGCCCTGGGGACATCCTGGGTCAGCTAGAGGGGCCCCTTTCTAGCCCATGAAGCTGGATCTCGTTCTCCCCCCAGAGGCTCATTTGGAAGATGCGACTTGGGGCCTCAGCGGTGGCAGAACCAGGGCCCAGCTGGGAGCCAGCTGGTGGGGGCTGCGACGTTGTGCTGGGACCACCCGCTCCTGACAGCTCCTGGGGCCCACCAGGCAGATGGGCCACCCAGCGGGTCGGGTGGGGCCCTCCTCCGCTCCCTCGCGGTTGTCAGAAGCCATGTTCTCCTGAGAGAGGCCGTGAGAGGCTGTCCCCTCCTCCCTGGGGCCAATTTCAAAGTGTGTGAGCCCAGGGGCTGCTGCAGATGGGGGTCCCACCCATGCCGTGGGTGGAGTGAGCCCCCCGTCCATGGGAGCCTCTGCTCACAGGCTTTCCTCACGCCAGTCTCTCTCGCTCCTCACCCAGCCCTGCCCGGGGCCGGCGTCCCTCCCAGGGTCACGGGGTCGGGCAGGGGCGCAGCGGATTTCTCGCTCCAGGTTTCGGTCATGCCGCAGCCAGCCCCGGGACTGGCCTGGTCTTGTTCTCCTGTCCTGGGAGGTTTGGGGCTGCCCTCCAGCGAGTCCTCCCTCTCCTGTGCGGCACTCCCCTGCTCTAGAGTCCACACTGGTTCCCCAGGTCCCTTGGAGCCATCTGAGTCCCTCAAAACACACCACGTCTAGATATGGCATCAGGCCCCCCTCCTGTCCCTGGACAAGCCTGTGCCTCCGTCCTGGCTCTGGGGCGGGACTATGTCCCCACAGTTTCACCCGCCCCGGACTCACAGCACCCAACAGACAAGAGGTGCTCGGTGAAGGCACCCAGGCTGGGCGTCGGGGTCTTGGGGGCAGTGACCCCGGAACAAGGAGCACCAGCTTTTCTTGGCCAGACCGGAGGAGTGAGGGGGTGGACACCAGGCCAAGAGCCCCACCTCCACCTCCCTGGCCAACTCGTATTGGCCCGAAGACGGCCCTGGAGTGTGCTGCGCCCACTGGATCTCCATGGAGAGGCTCTCCTTTGTTAGACACGTGTTGAATGCTGACTATATGCCGGTCATCCCTGCGAGTGACCGCGATGCGGGCATGTGCTCAGCAGGCCCTGCCCGAGATGGGGTCCCAGCCAGGCTGCTGGCCCGGGGGCAGGGAGGCCAGGGGGCAGGGGGCCAGGGGATGAAGGATCAGAGGTAGAGGCTGGGCAGCAAGGAGGGTGGTCACGCAGGCCTCCCGGCTCTGCGTCCGCTGCTCTAACTGCCCGCTGGCCACTCCGCCTGCGTGTCTCCCCTGACCACCTGGGCACGTCCAGAGTGGAACCCAGCACCCTTCCTCTACACCCACTTCTTCTGGGTCCCCTCCCAGCAGAAGACACCCCGCCCCCTGCTTCTCTCCATCGGAAAGCTGTGCCCCTCCATCTCCCGCCCCCACTTCCTATGAATCCCTTGCCCCCCCACTCGACCTCCCAAATCTTGAAAATGTCCCCTTTTCACCATCCTCGCGGCCAGCCCCTGGCCGGGCACCAGCACCACCCCGGTTTTCACAGCGGCCTCCCCACCGGCCTCCCCCGCTCCGACGCGTCCCCTGCCACAGCGAAGGTGACTTCTGCGGGAGCCCTCCCTCCTGGAGTGCAAATACCCTTAGGCTCTGCTTCCTACTGGCCCCTGCGGCGGGGCCTCCACGGCCACCTGGCCCCTCCCACTCTCCCCCGCTCACACCAGCACCTCAGTCTTCCTGACGCACTCGAGCCCCCCGGAGGAGAGACCGCAGGGTCTCCTGGCTCCCCTGCCCCCTGAGACATGACCTTCTGTCCCACTGGCCTCTTCAATGCCATCCAGGGGCGGCAGTGCCAGTCTCTCTGGACCTGCTGCATCTTGGTCCCCACTCCGCGGCGGGGGACGCGGGATCTGTGTGCACCACCGTCACACCCCTGTTGTCACTCTCAGCCCCCGATGGAGCGAGGGCACGGGGGAGCACGAGGACAGAAGGACAGTCCACTGGCCTTGCCCAGCTGAGAGTCCTGGGCCTGGCCGCAGCGGACGGCCTTCTCGCCAGCGCCGCTTCGTGGAGGCCCCACGTGGGGCCGGTGCCGTCCTCAGCCCCAGGGCACAGAGGGGAAACTGAGTCTCCTCTGAGGGCCCTCCTCGCTCCGCCCTAGAGCAGAGGGAGGGGCCCTCGGCATCGTGGTGAGTGGGGGACAGCAGGCACCCCCGTGGGGGCTGGAGTAGGAAGGAGGAAGGAGAGAAAGAGAAGGAGGACAGAGACCCCACCAGCGGGGCCTGTCTGCCGTTGACGCTGCAGCCCCCCGCGGGCGGCCCCTGGGGCCGAGGAGAAGCGCATTCTTTGGCACACCCTCGGCGCTGAGGGGTGGGGATGGGGACGGCTCACCATGCCTTTCCACCTCATGGGCAGGGGGCCAGACAGCACAGACGGGAGGGACGGTGGGCAGCCACAGCCATTGCCGGGGGCCGGCCAACCTGGGCGCCAACTCTCTTGAAATCCTCTTTGGATCCACTCCGGCTAGCAGACAGCCCCGGCCTGCCCCAGGAGGAGCCCAGATGTGGGGCCCTGACCCCGGCTCACGGCAGGTCCCGGCTGCTCCAGGAAGCTCCTCCTCCCTTCCACCACGGCAGGCAGGCCGCCCCCAGGCAGGCCCCACCCGGCCGGGGGGAGCAGACCGTTTGATACGCCCATCTGTGAGCCCCAGTCCCATCCTGGAAGCCGCGCCAGCTGGCCGGGGGCAAGGGGCCCCTGGTGGGTGGGCGCCGGCTGCCTGCTGCGTGGGTGTCATGGGGAGGGTGTGTGGGGGGCCACCTGCTCACTCCAGAGCCTGTCTTTGGGGGTCCTCCAGAAGAGGCTTGGGGTCACCTGGCCTCCCTGCCCCTAGACATCCCATTTGCTATCCCCTGTCCCCTGTCCAGGGTCACTCCTGGACGGCTGCCCCTAAGTTCCCCTCTGTCCTCCACCAGCAAAGTCTTCGTGTCTCGTGCCTCAGTTTCCTCCTCTGTTAGACGGGGTGGTGATAGTACCCGCCTCCTGGGGGTTTGTGACAACGACCTGAGTCACTGTGGGTTAAGGGCTTGGCACCTGCACACACTTAGAGCTTACTAATTAGCATCATTACCAGGCGTGGGCTGTGAGTGCCGGGAGCGCTGACTCGGCCAGAAGGTTCCTTCCCCTGGAGTTCCGGTGCTGGTTGGATTTTTCCGGATGAGGAGGTGGTGGCTTAGGGAGACCAAGCTACCGGCGAGGGTCACACTGGGTCACACAGCACATTGGGGGCAGACCATGACTGTCCCAAGCTGGGGGATTCTGAAGTCCAGGCCTCTTCCTTCCCTGGGCCCCGGGGCACCTGCTGCCCATCCCGCCGGCTGAGTGGTGGATCCAGGTGGCCCTTGGAAGCGACCTTGCAAGATCCACTCTGCAGACCTGAGTTTCCCTCACCTGTGAAACGCACCTGCCAAGCTCCAGACCCAAAGTGGTGATTATGGGGGACAAGGCCTGTGTGAGTGTCCCGGGGCTGCCATAACCAGTGACCACACACTGGGTAGGTTGGAAGCATTAGAAATGGGTCTGGAGGCCAGAAGTCTGACATCAAGGTGTCACAGGACCACGCTCCCTCCAAAGGCCCTTGGAGGAGGATCCTTCCTGCCTCCTCCAGCTTCTGGAGGCTCCAGGCGCCCCTGGGCTGTGGCCGCATCCCTCCAGCCTCTGCCTCTGTCTTCACCCGGCCCCCTCCTCCGTGTCTGTGTGTATTTTCTCCTTTTCTGTCTCTTATAAGGACACCCCTCATTGGGTTTAAGGCCCAATCCAGGATGCTCTCATCTCAAGATCCTTCCCTTAGTTACATCTGCAATGCCCTGTAGGTCAAATAAGTCACATTCGTCTGGGGAGTTAAGACATGGACATATCTTGGGGCAAGAGTGAAGGAAGGATTCAATTCAACCCACTACAAACTGTCATGTGAAATCCGAGATAAAAATTGTGTTACAGGATAAAATCAGTTCCAGGAACGTTTGCGTTTGTGTGTGTGTTACATGTATTTTTAAAAAACACTCTTTTCAATACCTTCTCTCCTCATTTTTCTGTTTTTCGTTTTGTCTGCTCCTTTGCAGACGTGGCCGGTTGGACACCCTTTCTCCACCTGTGCTGGTCACAGAGGAGAGGCTGTGAGATGAGAAGGGCTGGACCCAGCACATGGTAAGAGATCAATAATGTTTTAAAAGAAATGAACACCCCCAGGAGGTTATGGTTGGGCACGGGAGCAATGAGGGGCTTGGGGTGTCCAGGAGAAGGAGGGCAGAATGGGGGCCCGGGAGCCTGACCTCAGGTATGTCTGGGCAGGAGGCAGCTCGTGCCCACCCATATGGCCACACCGCGGGCAGGAGCCACAGAGCAGTGGGACCTCACAGGGCTGCCGCAGCTGTGCTGTCGTACGTACCAGCGTCGTTAATTAACACCAGCCCCTTTCCTCTCACACGACGGCCCGGTTTGGGTGACGACCTCCACTGCCTCCTGTTCATTGACTCTCCTCTGTGGGTGCTTTCCTGTCACAAGGCGGGAAATCGAGTAGATGTAACAAGACCGCGTGGCTTGCCAAAACTCTTTCCTCTCTGGCCCTTTACAGGAAGTTTGCTGGGCCCTGACCCACACGCTCACCCTAGGAGGGGCAGGGGTGGGGACTGGTCTCCACGTAGGGGGACGGAGAGGTCCATCTGGATTGTGGCAGACTCCCCTGCGTCTGAATATGAGATGCGGACAGAAATCCCATTGCTAGGTAACTAGCTGAATTTGCTGAGCACAGGCCCCCGAGACGCTGCCCCGATCATCGTGCACAGCCGGGCGCCCTTGTGGTCAAGGGCACAGGCTCTGGGTTGGAGTTGCAGCTCAGTGGCCACGCTGTGCCTCAGTTTCGCCATCCTGAAAGTGGGGATGATCGCACCTCCTTGGGAGAAAGGATCCTGTGAGTCAAGGGCACGTGAAGTGCTTACGGCGGTGCTGGTCCCCTCAGTGTTGTGCTCCCTTCCTGGTCTCACCCTCCTTCTGCATGTCCATCAGCAAACCCTGACCCGCCCTCCACGGAGACCCAGCATGCAGCCCCTCCCACCACCTTCTCTGCTCCAGCTGGTCTCAGCACCACCCACTCTTACCCGGATGACTCAAGAGCCTCCTACCCCGTCTTCCTGCTTCTGTCCTGCTTCCTCAGTCTACCGTCCCCTCAGCGGCGAGTGAGTCTTGCAAAAAGCAAGTAGATCATCCTCTCTCCTGGTCTCACAATCCCCCAGGGTCCATCCCACTCAGAGTCAAAGCCAAGTCCACATGCTGGCCCTTTACCTCCCTGATCTCCTCTCCTGACCTCACTGATCCCTCACTCCAGTCCTCTGGCCATTCTCTGAACACACCAGGCCCCTACCCCAGGGCCTTTGCACGCACCGTGACCTCTGTCTGGACCACTCTCCCCGGGATCTCCGTGTGTCCCTTCCTCATCTCCTTCAGGTCTTGACTCAGATGTCACCTGCTTGGTGAGGCCTTCTCTGGCCACCTGACTGAAAATTGAGGCTCCATTCCCACCCCAGACATGCTTGTCTCCATTCTTTCTGGAAGTTTCCGTAGTTCTCACCATTCTGTTTGTCCTGTTTATTGTCTGTTGCCTCCCACTGGAGTGTGGAGCTGTGTCTGTCTCTCTCTCTCTGCTGTGTCCCCAGCATCTGTGCACCTGGTAGATGCTCAACAAATATTTGGTGAAAGAGTGAATCCTGGAGACTGCAGTTAGAAACCTCTCACCTGACGGAACACGCGCCCCTGGGGCTCAGCCTGGCCCCTGCCGGCTGCCTCCGGGTGCAAACGTCCTGCAGGGAGGGATTGCACATCAGGCTCCTGGACCTTCTACGGTACATGGGTCGGACTGCACGGCTGGTTTACAGGACCCTGGATGCTGCCACCTCCTGTGGTTCCCCACAGCCACCTGCAAGGTGGGCTTCAGGGTCTTATGCTCATGTTACAGATGAGGAAACTGAGGCTGGGAGGATGCAGGAGGCACCAAGCAAAGGTCTAATCCCAGCCTCCGGGCCCAGCGCTTTGCCCACCCCTGCAGGCAGGACAGAGACACCGGGCTGGGGATCCAGGTGTGCACAAGGGGCAGGAGATTGAAAGGGGGACTAGGGAAAAGCGTGAGGGGCGGGGGCACCCAGGGTTCTCCTTCCTGAGGCCCCCGTCCCGTCACCTCCCTTGGCTCTGCTCCCCGCTCTGGGGCTGGTGACCCTGGGTCGCCCCTGCACTTCAGGGCCTCCGCCCAGCCCTGCCCCCGCGTGGGGTCCCCAGGGGCACACGGCTGCTGAGCCAGGGCTGGCACGGGGCCCGCCGCTTTACAAGGAAGCAATCCCGGCCGTCCCCACCGCCAGGCTCCTTCGGAGACTGCTCCTGCCTTCCCAGGAGAAGCAAACTGCTCTCGTAAAAGCATAAACCGGTGACTGGCAGTGAGAGGCGGCCGGAGATAAGACAGACCTTTACAACCAGATAAGCTGACAATAGCGCCGTCCCCTTAAAGTCTGGCCCAGCACCAGGCCCTGGGTGGAGCGGATGTCAGCTGAGCCTGCAGGAGATAAGGGGGCAGAGCTGTGGGCTTCCTGAGCCGGCCCTTCCCCGGGGAGGGGGCAGTGGGGCCAGAGCAGACGGCCTCTGGATGGGGGCGCGGCTGGGGCAAAGGCCACTTGAAAGCTGGTGACATTTGTGGTATCTTCTCCAGGTGGAGGGGCTCAGAGCCCAGTGGGGTTTGTGTTTTGGTTTTTTTTTTGTTTTGTTTTTCTTGGTTGTAAGTCAAGAAACCACCGCAAAGTGGCTTTTAGGGCGTCTGGGTCCTGCAGCTCAGACGACATGTGACTCTGGTCTCTGTCCTTCTCAGTGTCTGATCTCTGCGTCCCCTCCTCTGTCCCCCCGTATGAAGCCCCCAGCAGCTCTAGGCTGGCATCTGCCACCTCCGAGTCCTGGGGAGGGAGAGCGTGTCTCCCCCACGTTTCCACAGACGTCCCGGGCAGCAGGCCACCCCAATGACCTCAAGGTCAGGAAGGCACCCCTGACCCCATGGCATGCCTGGGCAGGGCCCATGAGCTGCAGCAGGAGGGGTAGGGTCAGCACACACGTCCACAGGGACGGGGAAGGGGCGGGCGGTCCCCCACGGGAGACGGGACGGGGCCGGGGACGGGATGGCACCGCTGGACACTGAGCAAGCCGACCTCAAGCAGAAGCTGAAGGTGAGAGACGCCCCCACAGAAGTCAGAGGTTGTGGGAGCAGCTGGGGGGCAGAGGGGGCCTGGCTTTGCTGCTCTCCCGGGACCCTGGCCCTGGTTTGAGATGGTTGTGGGTCCGTGCTTGCCAGGTGGCACTGGGTAAGTGTCGTAGCATGCTGTGTCATATTCTGGGGGTGGTTCTCAAATGAGTGCGCCTCGGAACCCCTCCCTCCCCCCGGCTCTCGTTAAGCAGCAGATCAGCAGATTTCCGGGTCCCATCCCTAGAGGTTCAGATTAAGTGGGGGTGAGGTGAGGCCTTTGAGCTAATGGCACCCAGGGGACGCCCATGACCCACGTGTGAGGCTCTCTGCGCCAGGCATTTTTTTTCTCTTGGTATTTTTTTTTTTCAAAGAGAAGGTGGAGAAGATAAGAGGGAGGGAGGTTATCAGAGAGATAAAGTGCCGCCCCGCCCTTGTGTGACGCATCTGCTATGAGACCACGTCTGCTATGAGACCACGGACCCAGGACTTCAGCGACAGGCCCCGGGGGGCTACAGCAGCCACAGCCCTGCCCCGCATGGCCCAGGAGAGACGGAGAGCAACGTGGCGAGTCTTCTGTCCTTCCTCCAACATCCTCCAAGGCGGGAGTCACTGCCCCATTTGACAGAGGAGGGAATTGAGGCCAGAGAGAAGACACTGCTTGCCCAAGGCCACTCGTTAGTACTGGGTGTACCTGGATTGCTCCCCAGGCCCCACGGCATGTGGGGACTTGCTTGGGCATTGACCTGGCGCATCCTGACCCCCCAGCCCCACCCATCGGTTCCACTAAGGGAAAGAAAGCCCTTAATGGGACTGCCCGGCCCCCTTACCTGGTTCACGGCTGCTCTATGACGTCACCTGGGCACAGTTCTCAAGGGCTCCCCCAGAGGATGCTGAGGGAACAGCATCCCTGGAGGCCAGGCTTTCTGGAGAGGCCGGGCTGGGAATTGTCCAGGTCAGACCCGGTGGAGCTGAGTGGGGGCCTCCGTGGGGCTTCTGGGTCAAGCCGGAGCCCTTAAAAACACCCCATCCAGCCTCTTCTCCTTGTCCCGTGCCCCAGCTGCTGTCTTCAGAGGTGCATTTAGTTGTCCTTAAATAAAAGTAAGCCATTCCTGTGTAGTTAGAAAAAAATAATTAAATGCTCAGGAAATGTAGAATAAAAATCCTCCCTTCCCCTTCCCCCTAGCCCTGAGACCATTTTTCAGAGATAAGTTTTGTCCACTGTTTCTTACGCATCAGTCGGAAGAGATCAATGCGCATACAACGTACGTGCTCACAAATGCACACATGCCGGTGTGTGCCCATCCCGAGAGCACGCACAGATGGAGTCACGTCCTTCCCAGGACACTGCAGCTGCTCAGGCTCACTTGATTTGTTGAGAGATCTCTGCACCTGCTCAGATGGATTTTGCTTTCTTTTTGACGGTTGCATAGTATTCTGTTCCATGAATTGTAATTTACCAGATTCGTCCCTGTTGCTTTTCTATCAACAACACGGCAGCCACACCCTGGAGCCTCTGCATTGTGCAGTGGAGGGAAGATGTTTGTGGGATACATTCCTAGATCCAGTAACAGACTCAGTGGAGGTGTTCATGTGCAGGTTGGTACACGCAGCCGTGTTGCCCTCCGCAAAGCTTGCCAGTGGGGCAGAGGAGGCTGCCTTCTCCCCATCCCGTGCAGGGAGGCGCACCAGGGCCTGTTGCTCCGAGAGGAACAGCACGCACATGGTGTGATGCCTTAAAAAAAAAAAAAAAAAAAACCCACTGCAAACAACATGGAAGGTTGGCAAGAGATCTTTTCAGACAGTGAAGAGATTCACCGAGTACCTAATGGATTTCCCTGGGAAGGGAGAGGGAATCAGTGTGGGGGTCAAGGACAAGGAGAGTTGCTTTAGCTTGATTTGTCAGGTCATCCCTTGCTCTTTGTTTTTTTTTTTTTTAAGGACAACATCTATATATTCATGTGATGATTTATGGAAAGTAGGTACATTTTTTAAAAGACTAGAAGTGAATAAGCTAATAGGTTAAAAGCAGCTAATTCTTGGTGGGGAGTATAAATGACTGCTGCTTTTGACTTGGTTCTTCTCTGAAGCAGTCAGATTTAATTCTGTGTTGCACAAACTCCCTGTGCCCTCCCTCTGGCACTGGAGGTGACCTGGGCACGTGTGGTGGCCCCAGGTCCGAGTTCCTCAGGGCAAGTGATTTATTAACCTGGCTGTCAAAACAGCAAAGCCAGCCACGGGCAAGGAGCTTCCTTGTTGTTCGGCTCGGGGATGTCTCGCTCCTGTGACTGAGCAGAGGCTTCCAGGTACTACGGTAGTGGCCAGGGACATGCCCTGCAGGTCACTGACCCCCACCAGCCACCCAGGACACACTCTATTCTCATAGCTGCCCTGGGAGCCAGTCCCGACTTGGATCCAGCTCCCTATGGCCACCCTGGCTTTCTCGTGGTCCTCACCGACTGGCCAGGAGAGGGCGGGGCTTGGGGGGTGTCTGGGGCCCAGGCAGGATGGCAGAAGTTGACTCGTGTTCAGACTGGGGGCGAGGGGCCATTTCAACTCTTTCCTAGAGCTTGTCTGAATAATTGGTTTGCCATCCAGTAGAAATAAAGTCGAAGCCACATAGGCAATATTAAATTTTCTACTAGGCACATTAAAAAAAAGTAAAATGTGGGGCCGACCCGGTGGCGCAAGTGGTTGTGTGCGCTCACTCCACTGCGGCAGCCCGGGGTTCGCCGGTTCGGATCCCGGGTGTGCACCGACACACCGCTTGGCAAGCCATGCTGTGGTGGTGTCCCATATAAAGTGGAGGAAGATGGGCACGGATGTCAGCCCAGGGCCAATCTTCCTCAGCAAAAAGAGGAGGATTGGCAGATGTTAGCTCAGGGCTGATCTTCCTCACAGAAAAAAAAAAAAGTAAAATGAAACAAGTGAAGTTAATTTTAATAATATATTCTTTTTAATCCATGTATCCAACATAGTATCATTTCAACATAGAATCAACATTAAAACATTATTAGTGAGATAGTTTAGAGTCTTATTTTCATACTAAGTCTTTAAGATCTGGTGTGTATCTTACACTCACAGCACATCTCAGTTTGGACTCGCCCCAGGTCAGGTGGTCCATAGCCACATGTGGACGAGTGGCCACCATCGTGGACTGCACAGGTCCAGGCTGACCTGGCCTGAGGGGGTCATTAACACCCTTCAGAAAAGAGCAATGGAAAATGGATATATTGAGAGGAAAGATCTAGGCTCCCTCCCCCGGCTCTCTCCTCTGCGAGGAGGCAAGTGCATGTCTGATTTGGCAGGTCAAAATCAGGCCAGGGTGACATCAGCTGGCGTCCATTCCCGGGAGAGCAAACAGGTGAAACATGGCAGGTGCACGTCTCGAGGCTCCACATCCGTGTGGAGGGTCTTAAAAATGCAGCGCTCATGAATAAAGTCTGGAGTTTAGTTTTAGCAGTGTGGTGATGTTGATCTCTCAGTTTTATAAATATTTACGTGTTGACATTGGGGTAAAGTGAAGGAAGGGCATATGGGAACTCTCTGTGCTATCTTAGCAACTTTTCAGTAACTAAAATTATTCCAAAATAAAAGGTTCATTAAAAAAATAGCACTCTATTAAAAGCGAGGAACTGAATGAAATCTGTGACAAAATCTCATTCCCATCAGGTAAAGTGTATGTGGAACCTCCTGCTTCTGGCTAAGGTGGAATAACAGGGCCCGGATTCACCCTCCTGTCTGAAACCCAGACAAACGTAGGAGATGCTGGGCTTCAGGCAATGAAGTATGGTGACTCCCAAGAGACAGTGAGCTCTGTGATTTCCTTCACTTGCAACCTTGAGAATTTTCAGGACTGGGTGCAGGGCGGGGGCTTCCTGAGTTGAGACAAAGCTCAGAGTTCCGAGAGACTGGGGTTACTGGATGTGCAGGGCAGAAAGCCAGAGAAGAGAGGACCTTGGACCCTGCAGAGGGCCTCCTTCGAGTATTTAGTGAAGAACTGACCAGCATGTGTGTGAAGGAATTACCCAGGGCCGAGGAAAGAACCACCGAAAAGAATGTGTGAGGCATAATACGTGTTGTCCCCAGACAGACCCGAAAACCTCACCATTTATAAGGTTTTGGGTCAAGAAATCAGAAAGGCCTTGCTTCATTGTGAGTCAAATTAGCCCTAGGTTAGGCATTGCTCTGTTTCCATCTAAAAATTTTCAAAGGAAGACCCAAAACGGTCAAACGTAACTACAAACAAGTAATTTAGCTACACCTCAAAACTCAAAGAATATTTGCAGGGATAAAAAACATCCGGCACCTAACAAAATAAAATTCACGATGTCAGGTGTCCAACCAAAAGTTGCCAGCCATGCGAAGAAGAAGGACAATACGACACACAATGAGAAGAAAAAACCCGACAAAATGAAAGTGACCCACAATGGACGTAGACATTAGATTTTGCAGATCAAGATATGAAAATGGATATGATGACTGTATTCCACATGTTCAAAAAGCTCTAGGAAAGATTGAACGTGTTAAGTGGAGACGCAGAAGGTAGGAAAAAAGACTGTATGTGTTATCCATTGCTGTGTAACAAATTACCCCAAACCTTTGTGGCTTATAACGTTTACTATCTCACATTTCTGTGGGCAGGAGTCTAGGCGTGGCTAGCTGGGGCCTCTGACTCAGGGGCACTCATGAGGCTGAGGTCAGGGTGCCAGCTGGGGCTGCAGCCGTCTCAAGGCTGACAGAGGGGAGATAATTCCATGGTCCCTCATATAGCTGTTGGCAGGCCTCAGGTCCTCAGCAGCTATTGGCTGGAGACATCAGTTCCTTGACTTCTTGCCACTGGGCCTCTCCACAGGGCAGCTCACAATATGGCAACTTGATTTCCCCAAAGTGATGACTCCAAGAGAAAGAGAATATGAGAACGGGCAAACACGACAGAAGTTGTAGTCTTTCTGTAACCTAATGTGGAAAGCGACCACCCATCACTTTGCCGTATTTTAGTCCCTAGAAGAAGACACCACTCAAAAGGAAGGAATTACACAGGGTGTGAATACCATGAGGTGAGATCATTGAGGGCCATTCTAGAGGCTGCCCACCCAAACACCCACATCAATCTTCCAGAGATGAGAAGGCCAGTGTCTGAGATGAATAATGCACTTGATGGAACTAACAGATGAAACATTGCCGAAGAAAAGATTAGTGAACTTGAAGACACAGCAGTAGAAACTATAAAAAATGAAACAGAGAATAAAAGAAAAAATAGAACCAAGAATCAGTGAGCCACTGGACAACTACATATACCATAGATATGTATACATGTATGATATATATGTAGTCAGAATCCCCAAAGCAAGGAAAGAAGGGAAGCAAAGGAAAAAATTTGAACAAGTGATGACCAAAATTTTTCCTAAATTGATAAAAAATGTAAACACGCAGATCCAAGAAGCTTGATGAACCCCAAGCATAAGAAACGTGTAGAAAACTCTAGCAAGGCACATCATAATCAAATTGCTCAAAACTAGTGATAAAGAGAACATCTTAAAAGTAGACAGAGAAAAAGACATGTTATATACAGAGGAGCGAAGATCAGGATGACAGATTTCTTGTCAAAAACAATTGGAGTGAGAAGACTGTGGCAATATCTTTAAAGCACTGAAAGAAAACCTATCAACCTGGAATTCTCTACCTACCAAAAATATCTTTCAGAAACAAAGGTGAAATAAAGACTTTTTCAGATATACAAAAGCTGAAAGAATTTGTCACCAGCAAAACCACCCTCCTGCAAATGTTAAAGGAAGTTCTTCATGCAGAAGGGAAGTGATACCAGATAGAATTCTGAATCTAGGTAAGGAATGAGGAGCACCAGGAAAGATAACCAGGTGAGAAAATGTGTGACTGATTTCTTACTATTTAAATATCTTTAAAAGATGACTAATAATATAAGCAAACATAAAAATGTAGGATGGGGTTTATAGCATATGTATAAGCAAGATATGTGCCAATAAGAGCATACGGGGAGAAATAGAATAGAAATATATGATCATAAGGTTCTTATACTACATGTGAAGTAATATAATATCACTTGAAAGTAGATCCTGACACGTTTATGACATCTACAATAAACTGTAAAGCAACCACTAAAATAACAAAACAAACAGTTATAGCTAATAAGGCAGCAAAGGAGATAAAGCCAAATCATAAAAAGTACTCAATTAATCAAAAAGAGAGCATAAAAAGAGAGAAAAGGGAACAAAGAATAGATGGGACAAACAGAAAAGAATAGCAGGATAGTAGACGGAAACCCACCCATATCAATGATCACATGAAACATAAATGATCTAAATCCCCCAGTTAAATGGCGGAGATTGTCAGCTTGACTAAAAAACCCAAACTCAACTATATGCTGTGTACAAGAAACTTGCTTTAAATATGAAAACATAAATAGATTAAAAATAAAAGGGTGGAAAAATATATATCATTCCTACACTAACTGTAGGAAAGCTGAGGTGGCTATACTGATATCAGAACAGACTTGCACAACGCTATCAACTAATGTGATCTAATTTACGTTTATACAATGCTCCACTCCCAAAAAGCAGAATATACATTACTTTGAGTCCACATGGAACATCTACCAAGATAGATCATATCCTGAGCCGTAAAACACCTCTCAATACATTTAAAAGGATTCAAGTCACACAAAGTATGCCTTTTGAGCAAAATGAAATCAAATTAGAAATCAGAACCAGGAAGATATCTGGAAAATACCTACATATTTGTAAAGTAGATAATACACTTTTAAGTAATGTGAGTCTGAGAGGAAATCATGACAGAAATTAGAAAGTATTTTGAACTGAATGAAAATGAAGACACAACATACCAAAATTTGTGCGATGCCGTTTAAGCAGTATGTACAGGGAAATCTGCAGTATTGTCTATATTTGAAAAGAAGAAAGGCCTCGAATCAATGTTCCAAGCTTCTGCTCTAAGAAACTAGAAAAAGAAGAGAAAATTAAGCCCAAATTAAAAGTGCTGTATAGGCATAAAGACAGATAAATGAATCAATGGAACAGAATAGGGAATTCAAAACTAGACCTAAATGTATTGACAACTTATTTTAAACAATGGTGCAAAGGCAGTTCAGTGCAGAAAGGATAGTCTTTTCAACAAATGGTGCTAGAACAGTTGGATATTCTACTGAAGAAAAGGGAACTTAAATCCATACCTTGTACCATACACAACAATTGATTCAAATAGATCGTAGATCTAATATAAAACTTACAACCATAAAAGTCAAGAAAAAAATAAGAGAAAATCTTCGCGACCTTATGTTGGCAAAGATGTTTTAGATACAACACCAAAAGCATGATCCATAAAAGAAAATAAGTAGTCAATTGAACTTCAGCAAAATTTAAAATGCCAGCTCTTTCAAAGACACTGTTGTTTCATTCATTAAGAGAATTGAAAGATAAAGTGAAGACTGGGAAAAAATGTTTGCAAATCATGTATCTGATGAAGGGCTTGCATCCAGGATATATAAACAACTTTTAATTCTCAAAAATAAGTAAACAAACAACCTGATTTGAAAAACGGGCAAAAGATGGGAGAAAACACTTCAGCAAAGAAGATAGATGGATGGCAAATAAGCACGTGAGAAGACAGCCAACATCATTAGACATTAGGGAAACGCAAACTAAAACCACACTGAGTTATTATACACGTATATTAATACACATGTATATTGTTATACACCAACTAGAATGGCAAAAATTCAAAAGCAAGAGTGTTGGTGAGGCTGTGGAGGAATGTGTCTCGTACACTGCTGATGGGAATAAAAAATGATGTAACCACTTTGGAAAAGAGCGTTCTTCAAAGGTTAAGCGTACATCTACCACGTAATGGAGCCATTCCATTCCTAGGTATTTACCCAAGAGAAATAAAAACATTTGTCCAAAAAAAAAAAAAAAAAACACTGTTCATAACCGCTTCATTTATAATAGTTAAAAACTGGAAGCAACCTCGATGTCCGTGGCCGGATGAATGGATATATAAATTGCGGCGTACCCATTTAATGAAATACTACCTGGCAATAAAAAGGAATGAACCGTTGATACGTGCAATGACATAGACGAGTCTTAAAATGATATGCTTACCGTGAAAAGCTAGACAAAGAGAGGGCAATACTGTATGTTTATATAAAATGTTTATATCAAAATGTTTATATAAAAACCCGGAAAATGCAAACTAATCTATGGTGACGGAAGGCAGGTCAGTGGTGGGCTGGTGGGGGTAGGGAGGGCTGGGAGTGAGGGATGACCTCAAGCCTCGAGGAAACTTTTTGGGATAATGGATATGCTCATTATCTTGAGTGTGGTGATGGCTTCACAGGTATATCCATGCAAACACTTATCCAAGTGTGAACTTTAAATATGTACAGCTTATTGTATGTCAGTTGTACCATAATACAGCCGTTAACAAAAATTCACGTATGCAAAACAACGATGTTCATTTAGTAAGAACACATACCCACTAAAAGATGTACATAGCACCCGTTAGAATGGTTGTTAAGGGAGGGAAGGAAGGGGAGTGGGATGTAGGGATAAAATGAAATGCATCCAGCAGGCAAGAAGGCAAGACACAGGCCAAGAGCAGAGGGAAGTGGGCTTGACTGACTCAGCTGTGTCTGCCTACGCCTGCGTCCCTCACCCCACCTTCCCGAAAATATCAGTAACAGCTTGACCATTCAAGTCCCACAACTCCCTCAGGGCCTCCTGGACACTTGAGTCCCCGCCCGGGGACGTGAAGTTACCCACAAGCGGGTGCACTCCGGCTGGCTATGTCGTCTGTCAGAATACATTCGCCTGATTCATTCATCGGCGCTTTAGATAACCGGAGAAATGAATGGTTATTTATAGTGTGTGTGTCTTCAATGTTAGAGGACCATATGCTAATGGGTCAATTGATTAAGTCCCGAGGTCATTCACTCATTCCACAGATGTTGATCACACACCTCTACGCCAGGCTGTGTTCAGTTGCCGGCAGGGCAGAATAAACCCAGAGCATTTACAGAGGAGGATGCAGTAAGACCAGGGCCAGGATGAGAGGTATGGGGGGAGGCAGGGGCTCCCCGACCTGGGCTGTATGGGTGCAGGGACACTGATGGCAGGAAGTCCACTAGACCCCACCAGACAGCGTGCTCTATGGGGCAGACAGTGGATATGTGTTATTCACCAACAGAGTTCGGTGCTTACCACCGACACAGAGAGAGAGAGAGAGAGAGAGAGATTTATTTTAAAGAATTGGCTCACGCAATTGTGGGGGCTGGCAAATCTGAAATCTGTGGGGCGGGCTGGCAGGCTGGGACCACAAGCAGAATTTCTACATTATAATCTTGAAGCAGAATTCTTTCTTCTCCGGGAAACCTCAGTTTTTCGCTGTTAAGGCCTTCACCTGATTGGGTAAGGCCCACTCTCATCACTGAGGACAATCTTTACTTAAAGCTAACTGATTGCAGGTGTTAACCACATCTACAAAACACCTTCCTAGCAGCACCCAGATGAGGGTTTGACCAAACATCGGGGCGCCTTGGCCTAGCCAACTTGACACATGAGATGAGCCATGACAATGAAAGAGCCTCGTTGGGCGGTGGCGGGGAGGGCAGAGGAAGGCATCCTGAGTATCTCATTCTGATGGACAGACCCCGTGAGGCCCCGCCGTCACACCCCTGCCCCTGCCCAGGGCACAGGCTTGGAATCTGGGGTCTGCGGACCTTTGAAATTATATACAAAAACAATGTGCCTATGCACAGGTCTAGCTCTCTATTTTGCATAAAAGTTTTGTAGCTTTCATCAGATTCTCGAAGGGATCCGTGACCCTGAAAGCGTCAGGCCCACAGCCCCCTGGGGGGTGGGGACCGTGACCAGGTCCCAGACCCCCGGTTGGGACGGCCGTCACAAGCCCCAGCTCTAAGGCTGATCCGTGCATTTCTGAAATGACGGTGCCATCTTGGGGGAATCGTTCTACAGTTTTCAAGAATTCAATCTGCACCCGGCTCTAGTGGTCTGCAGCACCCTCTGATCGTTAGCACAACAAGCGGACAAACCCCCATCCTGCAAAAGCGGCTCGGTGAGCGAGTCTTCCAGTTGGAGGGCGACCGCCGGCGCATTTTGGAATCTGATTTCTGATTGCCATTCCGCAGCAAGGAGGAACCTCTGGCTGAGGTGGTCACGCTCTGGTCCCCAGGAGCTGGGCTGTGGCATTTCTCCCCAGCCCACCTTCTCTGGGGACGGTCCCAGAGGCTGCCTGTCTGCCTTGGCCAGACCACGGCTCCTGCCACTTGCTGACTGTCACATTCCTGCTCCTGGAGATACTGACTCAGCGCCCACAGAGCGCCACTGGGGAAGGTCAAGGAGAGGCTATCAACCGCCACTGCAGTCCTGGCTCCCTCCCAAGGCCGATGACCCAGCCCATCCACACCTGCCCCGGGCAGGGAGCCCGCCCCGCCCGTGGGAGGAGAGGGCCGGACCCGGGACCCGTTTGCCCACTGGGCTCCGGCCTCCCCAGACCCAGACCCCGGGTCCTCCTTGGCTGCAGAACCTGGGGTGTGCCAGATGGGTGGCCCCCAGGCCCAGGAGGGTCCCTGCACCTACGCAGTACTGTGCTGGCAACTCTCCGCCTGCCCCCACAGATCCAGCCGTCCCGGTTCCCCACCCTGCTTCTCTGCCCCAGGAGGCTGACTGGTCACCGGCTTCCCGGCCTCTGGGTTCCAGCTGGGCTCAGCCAGCGGGAGGTGCCAGTGACAGATCAGAGCGTGGAAGGGGAGAGGGGCTGTCTTCCTTCCCGCTGGGCCACTGGGGGCAGTGGGCGCCCCTCTACCCAGGGCCACAGCTCTTGTCGGCACCCCCTCTGTAACGGCTCCCTCACAGCCTTGGGACAGTAACCGGGTGCTTTAGCATCCTTTACCTTTGATCCCCCTTGGGGTGAGCCGTCTGCTTCCCCCAGGACCCTGATGGACACATGTCTTACTGAAACTAACAGTAACAACGGCAGCAACTATAATAATAATAATCGCCACCCCTTGCTGGGCGCTGACCATGTGCCAGGGACACTTTATTTAATCCTCTGAACAACTTATGAAGCAGATCCTCTTATTAGCCCCCACTTTACGGATGTGGAAACTGAGGCACGGGGGAGCAGCAGAGTCAGTATTCAATCAAGGACTCTAGGACCAGGAGGAAGCAGAGGGTCTTCTCCAAAATGTGAGTGTAAGATTACGCTCAACCTCGCGTGAAACTTCGGGGGTCACCCCTGGAACTCATGCAGGGGGTCCCGTTGGGGGTTCACAGACCGCAGGGCCAGCACCGCTCGGCAAGGCAATGGTGTGACCACCTCCCTCTCAGGGCTCCAGACCCTCAGTGGCCCCTGGATGGACACCTCGGCTCTTGTCTCTGGCCAGGCCCCGGGTCAGCTCACACCCCCGTGCCTCGAGGGCTGGTGCCATTTGCCAGCTGGGGTGGGGTTGTCACTGGCAGGAGCTTGACCTCGGTGGCCTGAGCAACGTTCGAAAGTTACCCCAGCTTCAGCTCAAGTGACACGCGAGTTCCTCCGTTTCCTTTCTGTTCAGGTAGAGGATGAAGAAAGAAAGCCGGTGATCCAGCGGTAACCGGTGCAAGGTGAAAACACTCCCAATAAACAAACAAACCCGGTCAGCGATCGGCAGCCCCTGAGACAGCAAACGTGGGTGCACAAAGGCCACTGTTTATGGCCGCCGATCCGGGTTGGTTGCCCAAAGAACGCCGTGCCCGAGATAAGGGTGGGTCATGCCCCGTTGGGTAAGGACACCGTGACCCATGTTAACCTCCGCGGGCCTCACCTTCCGCGTGCCTTCTTGGAAAGGGCGCCAGGCCCGTGACCCAGGCGGGGACGGGACGAGAGTTGGGCACCGAGCCAAGATGGAGCCCGTGGGCTCCAGGCCAAGCCACGAGGAAGACACGTTCTGGCTGTGGTGGTTTGTTGTCTGAATCAGACAGAACAGTCACGGAGTCACTGTTCTGTCCTTACTTTCTGCATGTTATCAACTTGAACTCTTGGGGACAGAGCTACACTTTGTGCCAAGCAGCCAATGCTCTCCAACAGGGAGGCCCCTCTCGGCACCCCCAGCCCCAGCGGGGCTCGGGGCCGTGGGTGCAGGACGGAGGAGGGAGGAAGGGGCTGCTGTGTTGGTCTTCCATGTCAGGATTTTAACCAGAGATAAATGCATCCGTTATTATTTCAGCAAGTGGGTCTTAAACAATCTCAGGAAGACTCTTGAACCTTTCAGAGCCCCAGTTTGTAGAAAACCGGGGCAATAACAGAGCCTGCTTTGTTGGGCTATTGAGAAGACTCTAGAAGATCCCGTAGGATGATGTGGTTAGCACAGAGCCTGGCGCACAGTGGGTGCTTGATTACCGACACTTGTGTCTGTTGTTGGTGCTTCTGTCGTTTTGCTGGTGTCATCGATTTGCGAGAGGAAATCGAGATGGAACACAAAGGTCTCTGCCCCGTGGGGTCCCCGGTGGAGGCTGAGACGTTTGGTCCTCTCTCTGCTTTATTTCTCAGGCTTTTCCTCTCACTAGTTTGCATAATGAGCTGGAACCACTTCTCCTTGGCAATTAGGCACGCTCCCTCCCTGGGGATCCCGGGTGTTCGGGGGCTGCCAGGGCTGTGGGGGAGATGGGCTAGGTGGCAGGAGGGGCCGGGCGCTCTCAGGAAGGGCCTCCGATTCCCCCTGGAGCAGGGCACTGGCAGGCGAGGGTGAGGCTGCACGGACGGGGTGGGGTGGGGCGCGCTGAGCATCCGTGCTGGAGTCGCCCCACCTCAGCGCACCCCCCAGATCTGCAAGTGACAAGTGTCTGGTGCGTGTCCAGTTCACATCAGGGGAAATTCTATATGGCAGAGGGCTTAGGGGCTGCAGTCTGGGTGGAAAAGCACTGAATTAGGGGAATAGTCCTGAAGCACATGTGAGCTCTTTTTACTCAGATTGTGTGTGTCTGTTCTGAGCTGCTGGTGGGGACTGGGGGCTAAGGCCGCCACCATGGCCACTGGAATACCCCGTAAGGCTGCCAGACCATCTTCTGTGGGGGCGCCTCAGGGGCACAGTCTGGTGGGGGGGGCAGGGGCAGGTGGCGGGTCTTGCGGAGCAAGCCCCCATTCTATTGTGCTGCAGTTCACTTGGGGATGGAGGCTGATGGAGTGCATAGAGGACCACAGTGACCCCCAAACACCCCATGCCTTGACCCTCCAAAGAGCTCCCCTGGGAACGATTCAGCTGCTGAGGCTGGCCCAGTTTTTCTGCACCAAACACTTAACACATCCTGGGCTTTTAAAAGCCAAGTTTGCACCTGACCTCAAGGCTTCGGTTTGAGGACTTTGTCTCGGCTCTGCAGCCACCAGGCCCACCTCGGACAGACCACAAGGCAGGGCCACGGCGGTCAGGCCCCCTTTGGGGATCCCTATGGGGGACGTTTGGATGGAGGGCTCTGAGGCCCATAACATTGGCTCTGTACATCCCCTAACAAGGGAGAGACTTCAGTCAAAAGCTGGGGGCTGGGAGCTGGGGGCTGGGGCAGGTGGAAGACTGGGAATGTCATGGCCCTCATCCCACAGATGCCCAGGGGAGAGACGAGTCTTTCCTTCGGCCGCCCAGCTGGTTTCCAGCAGAGACGGCTCCAGAACACAAGCCTCCCATGACTCGATTTTCCAAAAGGAACTTTCCCTATTTCTCTTCTTAGACCCAAGAAGGATACCTGCCAAGGGCAAAGCATGATGCGCCCATCAGTGTATCTTTAGCCAGGAAACCAGCGCAGGCTCTGTGGATGGAAACTTCTTTCCAGGGGTCTCCAGGCTCACATCAGAGCTCGATTGGCAGTTAGCAATTGTCACAGCCCCCACTCCCTGCACGACGGCTGCTTCAGATGTCAGATTCCTGCCAAGCTTCACGTCTTGTTCTAAAACCTCTTTCCAGGGGGACTCGGGGGAAATTAACATTATGCCAGATGAAAGAAAACCCTTCGGAGCCCGAACATGTCACATTCTCCCAGGGAGGGATTTCAGCCGCCGCAGGACTAATGTTTCTATCGACAGTGAAAGATTAATTGGCGTGGAGCGCATTATGGAAATGTGCAAAGCCCTTCCCACCTCCGACGCCTTTGAAACCGGGGTCCCCGGTCGCAGCGCCGTCACACGCCAGGTCCACGGAGGGGCTGCAGGAGTCCCAGCATCCTCCTTGTATCCTCTCCGAGAGCCCCTCCCCAAACTCTGGAGATGCAGCCCAAAGTTTAAATGTGTTCAGAACTGGGGAGGGGGGTGAACAATGGTGCAAAGCCAATACCGCCTGCATGCACGGACATTTAGGGAGCGCTTACCGGAGACCAACACCAGGCTGATTAGATTGCACGGATTAGATTTAATCCTTCCAACAGCTTTATGACATAAGTTCTGGTGTTGTTCCCACTTCGCGGAGCAGGACACTGAGGCACAGAGAGGGTTACCCATCTGGGGAGCGACAAAGCCAGGATTCAGGCCAGCCAGGATCACAGAGCTGGGTCCCTGCCCCCCTCTGCCAGGTGGGTGGTGTGAAAGGGCAGGCAGGGAGGAACTCCTGCCCGTTTTCCACCATTCAGGTTTCTTGGTCATTTGTTCTCTGAATAGTTATGAGCTCTCGTCCCTGCAGGCTAGGGGCTGGGGATGGGGGCAACAGAGGCCCTGCCTCAGAGCTCAGGCTGTCATGGGGACAGGGGTGCCCAGAGGCGGTGAGGGATGCTGAGGGGTATTCCGGGGCACTCCTCAAATTCCCTGGCGTCAGAAGCTCTGGCTGGGGCCTGAGACCCTGCATTTGTCACAAGCTCCCAGGTGTTGCTGAAGCTGGTGGTCTGCAGACGAGCAAGGGAGCCCCTGGTGACTGCTTCCCAGCTAATCTCTAAACAGCCCGGTGGAGACCCCCAGGGAGCCCCGGCTACAGCCCTCGTGTAGGGGGGCGGTTCCCTATTCACGGGAACTCCCAGGGCAGGATGGGCGGCTCCAGGCACAGGTGAGCATCAATGCAATGGTCCCATTTCACAGACGAGGCAAGTAAAGTCCGGGGAGAGAAGGAGGCTTCCTAAGACTCCCAGCAGGGCCCGACTCAGTGCCCAGGTGACCCCAGGCTATCAGGAGCCAGCATGGGGCAGTGGAGGAGGAGAGAGATGAGGCTTCAGACCAGACCAGAGCTCCTGATCTCTCTCAAATAAAACAGCGGAGCGGCTGCGCCAGGTCCCCATCCCGCTGGGGGGCTGCAGTTCAGCTCACCTGGGAAGCGTGGCCCCAGGAAAAACCCTCCTAAAAGGAAAGAGGGGGAGCCCGCCTCCCGCCTGGTCCAGCTGCCACCACCAGATGGCGCTGTTTTGTGGGGGTTTTGTTTTTTGTTTCATTTATTTGCAACCTAACAGCACCGACCCTGATCTTCTCTCCTGTGATGATATTCCCAGGCTTGTGGGGCTGAAGGGATTCTGTCATCCTGGTGCAGAGGGCAGGAGATACCCTCCTGTTAGGTGTGAGCACGTGGGCCTGTGCATACATGTGCATGGCTACGTGTGTGCATGTCTGCATGCACAGTGCATGCTCTTGTGTGTTTGTGCATGTCTGTGCACCTGGGTGTGGCTGTGTGTGTGTGCAAACATACATCTGTGTGCTTGCACGTGTGGTTCTGTATGTGTGTGCACGTCTGCCAGTGCCCGTGTATGTGTACAGATGTACACGTGTTCACACATTTGTATGCTTGTGTCTGCTTGTGTGTGTGTCTGTGCATATGCGTGCATTGTGCCTTTGTGTGGGCATGGATGTGTGTGCATACATGCATATGTGTTTGTATGCATGATGCGTGTTCCTGTCTTGCATGCACACCTGTGCATTTCTGCCTGTGTGCTTACGCGTGCAGACACATGTGGGTGCATATTTGCATGCATGGTGTGCGCTCATTTATGCATGCCTGTGCACGTGTGTGTGCATGCATGTATGTACGTACACGTGTGTGCGTGTCTGTGTGTGTGTGGTGAGCACTCATGTCTCTGCGTGTGTGTGTGTGTCTGCGTGTGTGTGTTGGAAGCAGCGAGACCAGTCTCCCCTTGCCCGCCCGTTCCCTCCTCTCCTCCCCCAGCTGCTGCTGACGTCCTTCAGGTCGCTGCTCAGAGACCAGGTCCCCAGGAGGGAGCCACCCTGAGGCTGGGGGCTGGGTGCGGCCTCCTCTGTGCTTCCACAGCTCCGTGCTGCCATCATTGCTACACAGGCATCGTGTGCTGGCATCTTCCTCCACCACGCTCGGAGCTCCCTGGGGTTCGGGTCTGAGTGGTGTCCAACAGGCTCCCCAGATTTGGGGACCTGGCCTCTAGTAAGCATTGTGACCTTGTGACCCATAGACTCTGAGCATGGAGTGGTACTTCCTACCTGCCAGGTCCTGCTCTAAGCAATCTCTGAGGTCCACTGAATGCTTTTGACAGCCCTCTGAGGCGGGTTCTATGATACCCAATCTTACAATGGGGAAACGGAGGCTCAGAGAGGTTAAGTGACTCACCAAAACCACCAGCTAAGAGTTGAAGAGCCGGCATCCCACCCAGGATCTGAGTGGATGTTTGTGGGGTGAAAAGAATAAACAACTCCATTGGCTGGAATGTATTTTTGATCAGGAGACGCTTCATCTGCATCTTATTGCTACAGGAGCACAAACGCTCTGTCCATGGAGCAGGAGGCCACAGGCGGACCTTCTCAAGTGCCCCCTCCTCCGGGAAGCCTCCCTGACCCCATCAGACTCCCGGCGTCCTGCATGATCCTGCAGCCTGCAGGGTTCCACCTGGTCCTGGGGTGCATGAATTGTTTACCAGCCCGTGAACGGGAAGCCAGGGGTTTGGGGAGTGACTGACCCCTTTGGGAATCTGAAGAAACCTATGAAGGCTCTGGATCCTGGGGTAACGCAGGCAGCCACAAAAATCGCCCCTGGTTTTAGGGGTTCACTGACTATGAAACTCAGCGCTGTAGCTCGGGTTCATAAGGGCCAGACAGCACCGTGTCCACGCCTGGGAGGGCCTGGAAATGACGGAGACGCATGCCTGAAGCTGCTTGGGCAGCCAGACCTCTTGCATGTCACCAGGAGGAACACGGGCTGCCCTGCACCCTCACCTTGTCTCACCACCTGCCCTGGCCCCGAGGGACGCCCCTCCTGCGAGTCCTGCTGCCCCGAGAGCCCCTGTGAGCCGCTGAGGGAGCAAATGTCTTCACCGCTGCAGCGGCTTATCTGCCTGACCCCTGTTCACGCGGACAGCTGTGCACACCCTCGGACATCTGGAGTGACCAGTAGGGACTGTCACGCCCACAGGTTCCCCAAACCACTGCTTCCCCGCTCTTCCCCTCACTGGGTTTATTGATGGGCTCATCAGGGGGAGTAATGGATTGTACGACCGAGAGTTATTCTCTTCTCACCAGAAGAACTGTCCGTGGCTAAATTCCACGTGTGGACCCCGGGTGGGGCCCTTCCTTTTGTGGGGCACTGGGGAGGCTGCCCCCACCCCCATGCTCAAGGAAGGGGCTGTGGGCTCTGTCCTCTCTTTTCCAAACGGCATTTAATCCATTGGGTCCCCTTTGACATTGGCCTCGCGGTGACATCCCGAAGCCCGTAGGCCGGATGCCGACAGCGGCGCTCCCTGAAAAGGCGGTCATCCGGGGCCTGCACTACCCGCACCGTCCAGGCTCGGCCAGAACCCAGGGCTCTGCTTCTCCGTCTATCAAGTAAGAGCTACAATGGTTGTAACCCCCACACAGTGAGCTGACTGAGAGACCAGGGCCTCTAGGCTGCTGGAGCCACTGGCCCCGCACGTGGGATGAGAGGAAAAGGAAACAGGATCCTGATAAGATGAGGAAGAGGCGAACTTGCCAGCAGACTCGCGGTGAAATCATGGGGGTAGGTTCATCTCGTGCTTTGTGAAAAAAAGGAAAGAAAAACTCCCCCTAGGAACTCGTATATGAAAACCCCTCCAGAATGTCTCCAGACAACCCTGAATCTCGGCCCTGGGCGCTGCACTGCCTCCCCTCCGAGCCCTTGCAGCCTCTCCTTCCACTGGTTATCTCGCCTCTGCCCTCACGTCGGTGTCACCCCATGTCCCCGTCCGCAGGTCATCTTCGCCAGAGCCGCCGGCCCTGAGATGCTCTCCTGCCTGGGGCTCAAACCCTGCTCACACCTGCAGATACGTCCGTCCCTTGGGACCAGAGTTACCCCCTCCAGGATCTACCCAGCATTTGGCAGACAGTGGCTGCTTAATAAATGCTTGTTGACTGAATGAAATCTGAGTTTGAAAAACATGTCTCAAAGCCCAGAACATCCCATACCCACACCCTCTCAGGCACCGCCTGGAAAGAGGAGCAGGCTTGTGAGCAAAATCCTCGCCAGGAGGGAGGTGTCTGAGCTGAGGTCCCCGGGGAGCGCACACACGGTAATGGCGTTTAATCGTCGACGGTGGAGAACTCTGCAACGTCGTATTTGGTAAGTGCTCCGGGCCCTCGGAATGTCCCGGTTGGGATAAATTAATGGTTTGGAGACACCGAGTGCCGTTGAGGTCTGTCTCGGGATGTAAGGAAAGAGGCGAGTTAAACTGAGATGCATTCTGACCCCAGACTCGGAGGCATTAATTACTTAAATGAATAAGTATTGAATCAAAGGCCTGGCTTCAAAAATTAAACTCAGATTAGCCCCTTGCTCTACTTCCTGTAAAATCAAAAACACTTGGTTGAAGAATGGACGGCCGGGAGGGCAGCGCGAGAAGCAAGACCGCGGCGGCCGGTGGCGGCCGCCACTGCGGGGCCGTGGGTGCCTTCCGGGGAGGGGGCTGCTGGGCCCCACAGCTCCACCCCTGCTCCCAGGCCCTGAAGGAAAGCCCCAGGCTCTGGAGAAGTCCACTTGCTGCAACGGCCTCTCACCTCTGTGCTCCTGCATCTGGCCAAGCCTGGAAGTATCTGGAATAGGGGGAGGAGGGACCCCAGCTAGTGGTTCCAGGTCGAAGTTAGTCATTCAGGGGGATTCTTGGGCCGAGTGGATTTGGGGCAGAAGCAGTGAAGGCCGGTCTAAGGTGCAAAGATGAGGGATGCCTTCTGGGGCAGCGCAGACCTCCCCCCAGACCTGGCCTCTGGCTGGAAGAATTTGGAGGGGCTCCCTAGTGGTCTTTTATGACTTCAGACCCAGAGGTTGGGGCTCCTAGCTCATTTTAATCAGACACACTCCATTCACGAAGTTCTCTGTGATATTTCCAGGATACTGATCTGCTCCTGCTTTCCCTAAAAATTTCTGCCTGCAGCGCAAAGGTCCGAACTCCTCTGTGAACTTCAAAGCCCTGTAGGAGCCACCCCCAGGCACTCTGGTCCCCTAGAAAACTTGCCTCCAGGCACTCTGCTCCTTGGTTGCCCATGAACGTCGAGCTGTCCCAGATTCCGTCTCCGCTCCCCTCTTTCCCTAAATCAAATCAGTTACTCCTTCCTCAGGAGCCCAGGAATTCTTTTCATGCCTCCGGAAGAGGTTGTGTGAGCCCCCTAAGGATGAGTGCTGAGCGTGTACTCGATCAGCTCTGTTCTGACCGTTCACCTGCTCAGGCATCCTCGTGATGGACACGTCAGTGGTACCCACAGCACACACATTGCGTACACAGTCCACTGTACACCATAAGACCACCGTCTCCAGCCCGCAGACACGGATGCTGAGCACAGACGGGGGAGTCGCTGGTCTTGGCAGGCGCTGGTCAACAGGACTCACGCACTGTCGGTCAACCCCCATCCACCTCCCCCGCTGCCCTGGGTGAAGGGGCCAGGGTCTTGTTCTGCAGCCTTATGTCTGTACCCGGAGTGGGGTGGTGACGAGCTTCTCCCCTCCCGGGGGGCTGTGGCCACACTGGCCCTTGATCAGCCCCCAGTGCGTCCTCTGGTCAGCGCCTGGGCACCCTGCGTGATGCGCGACCCCACTATCTACCTGTGTCTGTGTGTCTGGTCTGAGCTGGGCGCTCAGGGTCCCCAGAGGGGTCTGGGCGCCATGGTTTCCTTTCTTTGGACTCCCCTGACCAGAGACTGTCAGCTGTCTTCACCGTGTGTGTGCCAGGTCTCTGCCTCTGTTTCTTAGGTGCTAAGACCGAGCTAGGGGCCATGTGCCATCCGAGCTGGCCCTGTGGTGGCCGGGGCAGCCCCGCGACCACAGCGAGTGGAAACAGATTGTTTCTGCGGGCCAGCAAGGAGCACACCCTGCACCCCACGGCGGCTGGAATCCTGTGCTGATTCTGTAGACAAATCCGCCCTAAGACGGCGGGCTTGTCGCGGGAGCACTGCTCACAGGGCCACGTGGGTGTGCCACGGTGAACCACACAGACACCTTCTGATGCCTCTCAGAAGACCCCGTGCCTGCAGGAGCCCCACCCTGAGATCTGGACGAGAGGGGCCCCTGCTCCAGGCCTTACACCTTAAAAGGCCCCTGTGGGGGGTTGGTGGGTGGCTCCCAAAGACGCATGTACCTGGAACCTCAGAATGGGATCTTATCCAACACACAGGTCTTTGCAGATGGAATTAAATAAGGATCTAGGGCTGAGGTCACCCTGGGTTAGCCGGATGGGCCCTACGTCTATGACGGGTGTCCTCATAAGAGGCAGAAGACGAGAAGATACGCACAGACACGGAGAGAGGCCACGTGAGCACGGAGGCAGAGACAGGAGGGACGCAGCCACAGCCTAGGGACGCCTGGGGCCCTCAGAAGCTGGAAGAGGCAGGACGGGCCCTACCCTGGAGCCTCTGGAGGGAGCATGGCCCTGACAACACCTTGATTTTGGACTTCTGTCCTCCAGAACCGGGAGAGAATCCATTCCCATTGTTTTAAGCCACCTAGTCTGTGGTATTTTGTTACAGTCGCCCCAGGACCCATACGCCTCCGTTACAGGCTATCATGGCTGACCCGAGGCTCAGAGCGGGAGCACCCCTCCGTGAGCAGCAGACTTCTCCTGCATCCCCATTTCCTTCTCCTCCCATGCAGTGACTAAAAGGTCGTATTACGTAGAGTGCTTGCGGCAGTGCCTGGCACCTACCGGTGCATTACTCCTTGTAGCCGTTACGGCCCTGATTTTTATAACTTGCCCGGTCACTCAGCTTGTAGGTGGGGAACTCACATCTGAAGCTGAGTTGGTCAGTAAACAAAGCCCATGCCCTTGATGCCTTCGTTGAACTGTGAAAATGGGCAAAATAGATGGGCCCGTAACGGGACTGTAGTGTGATCAGTACAGGCACTGCTGGTTGAGCTGAACAGATCTGAGTGGAGTTCAGGAACTGCCTGATCTGGGAGCACAGGGGCTTTGTCCAATTCAATGCTGCATTCTCAGGACTTCGAACTGTCTGGCACATAGTAGGTGCTCAGTAAATCGGTTTTGAATGAATTGGTGATGGATGATGCCCTTCCCCCCTCAGGAGGCTGGAGTTTTGGTCCAGCCAGCCTTGGGTCTCTCATTCACAGTCGTGCTGGGTGCAGGGGCAGAATGTCTCTAAAGGAATGTGCAAGTCGGGGGCGGGGGGGGAGAAGTGAGCCCCCATGGCTGACCTGAGGCCAGTGTGGGAAGAGAAGGTGCCCAGGAGCAAAGGGGGCCGAGAATGAGAGGCCAGGATCGCTAGGAACGGGGGTCGGAATGGGAGAGCAGGATCCCCGAGCAGGGCCAGTGGCCAGGGCAGGGCCTTCCCTGTGTCCAGAGGCCTCGGTGTGGGCGGGCCAAGGGGCGATGTAGGCAGCTACCCCCCGTCTCTCCCCATCCGGTCCCCAGAAGCAGCCTGGTCAGGGGTTTGCAGGGTTTGGGGCCCTCAGGGACAGGTGGGGGTCCCCCCCGGCACAACCCCTGAGGGCAGAAGCCACAGGCCAGCACAGACCCCCACAGCCACACGACCTATGAAGGTGTTCTGGTGGCAAATGCCCCCCAGGGCTATGGGGAGATGTGCAGGTGGGCAGGGCTGAGCCAGGAGAGGGGCCGTTTACAGCTGTGGGGCTGGAAGGGGCCCTGGAAACGAGCGGGGGAGGCTGCCCTCTCGCCTGACCACGCGGAGGCTGAGAGGTTAGCGGGTTTGTTCTGGGTCTTGAGTCTGGGTCCAGCGGCAGAGTGAGGCCAGGGCGCTTTCCAGAACCGCATGCCAATGACCCACCCAATCTGAGAGCAGGGTGGCCCTGGCCTGCGGAGGGGGGGTGGGACGTGGACCTTCCACCCTCTTCTCCAGGGGCCACTCGGTTCTCTCTGCCCTCGAAGGCCGGCCCGAGTGGTGTCGATGATGAAATCAGCAGCCCGTGTTAGAGCCTGTCGATGTTTCCCATCTCACGTGCCATCCTCCCGTTGGTCCCGCATGGACTCAGGAGCTGGCGTCAGCTGGTCCAAGCCTCGCAGCTTCTCAGCAAGACAGTGGGTTTGAATAGCCCCAGGGCACCCATGGCCAGGAGGGGCACCGACGGGTGTGACGGGCTCTTGTGCGTGCCCGGGGGGCAGAGAGCACAGTCAGGACACCAGACCAAGGTCTCAGCCTCCGCATGCGGGACAGGCCCAGGGCAGCTTGCAGGGACGCCCCTATGGGCCCCACAGGAGGCCGTGACCAGGGTGCCATCCCCAAAAACCCCAAATGCCAGCCTCTATCATGGCCCCGGGAACCCCACACGGGTCCATGGCCTGAGCACTGAGCCCTGAGACCCTGTCAATGGGGGTGAGGAGAGCAGGGAGGTGGCATCGCTCCCCCCACTGGACAGAGCAGGGAAGGGAGGTGGAGGGTGGGTGGGTGCCCGTGCGAGACCCCACGGGGAGTTGGTGGTGAATCCCCCACGGGCCCCCGAAGTCGGCCGGTTCACCCAAGTGTGCCGGGCACCCACCCGTGGCTCACGTCTCTTTTTTCCTCCTGAAGGCCCCTTCATTCAAAACTTAGATAGGGCTGGCCTGGTGGCCTAGTGGTTAAGTTTGATGAGCTCTACTTTGGAGGCCCGGATTCGGTTCCCGGGCACGGACCTACACCACTCGTCAGCAGCCATGCTGTGGCGGCGGCTCACATACACAATAGAGGAAGATTGGCTCAGAGCACCAGCTCCTCCAAGTCCTGGTGATGACCGAAGAGGAGGCAGCAAGGCCGGCCACCTGGGGGCTGAAGGGCTGTGGCTCGTGGGTAGGCCTCGAAGGCCAAGACCAGGGTGCGGGCTCTCGGCCGAGGGCGAGGGGTGGGCAGGAGGGCCGTGGAAGTCCGCGTTTGGAAAGATCCGGCTGCCATTGGGGAATGGACTGGGGGGAGGCAAGGGGGCTTCAGCAGGAGGCCAAGGTTAGCAAGGGAGTCTGGACTAGGGGGATTAACTTCAGTTCAAAACCACCCAAGGTAGTCTGCCTCCCTTTCTGCGGGGTCCACGGGGTCGACGAGAGTCCCCCAAGACAGAGAAGGAGCAACGTCCGGGAGAGGATGGGGAGGGACCCGGTTTGCCCATCTTCTCGGCCTCAGCCTCCCCATCTGTGAAACGGGAGAGGACCCACCCTGCTCACCCACCTGCGTCCGAGATGCCGGGGAAAGGACTTGTCAGCCTGGCTCCCACTGAACAAAGGAAGCGTCTGTGATGAGGGTGGAAACGGGGAACCAGGCCCCTGTCCCCGGGACCTGCTCATGACTCTGCAGGAGAACAAGGGAGGGACTGCAGGCCCAGCGAGGCCCCTCTGCTCCCTGGCTTCTCTCGAGACCCCGGGAAAGGCCTTCGGATGCAACACTGTTGGTTTGTTATTTTTTTTAACAAACCTTTTAGCGCCTGCGAGAATCCCTGCCCCTTCTCTTTGGAGGCTCCACGCACAGGGGAGGCAGACCCTAATCTCTGTGCCCTGCAAGGGGCTGGGCCTGGTGGCCGAACCCCCCGCTCTTGGAAGAGGACTGGCCCAGTCACGACGGCAGCTGCCCTGGGGAGAGGCGGCTCATAAAAAGAAACCTTCCTGCCCTCCTTGGTCCTGGGTCTCCGCGGGACACCATGCCTGGATGACCGGGGCCGTCCAATGCCCCCCTCAAAAAAAAGTGCCATTTGGTGCATCAAAGCCATTTTGTCCCTGGCCGGGCCCAATTTGCACCTGGTCGCAGGTCAGCGAACAAGTGAAGGGGGCGCTGGAATGCGTTTATGATGTGCAGGGTGGGCCGAGCAGCCCACAGCCTGGGGGTCCTGGCCCTGCAAGCTGCAGAGTTGGCACCTTTTGGAGCCCCACTGGGGGGATCCGGCTCTCTCTGCAGGGCCCCACCCCACCCACAGGCCAGCAGGAGGGAGGTCCCTCGGAGCCAGCTCCCAGGACGCAGCCAGGGTCACAGACCTGGGGGGTGGCCGCCAGGTTGGGATGGCAGGCCCCGCCCCCTGAGGGAGGAGGGCAGCCCCTGGGTACCCACCAAGGCCCCCTGACGGGTCAGCCAGAGCCACTGTGCCCCCAGCCAGTCTCCAGCGGGTCTTTCCAAAAGCAAACTGGATCACAACACCCCCAGCTTATAGCCTTCTGGAGCCTTCTATGGGGCTCAGCATCCTGGCTGCCCCTGCCGATCTTGGCCTCTTCCTCCTCTCCCCTCCCCCAGCTCACAGGGCCCTGCTCTGTCCCCTCCAACTTCCTGCCTGGAACACACTTCCCAGCTCAATTATCACCTCCCCAGGTAGATCTTCCCAGATCTTCCCGCCGTGCCGCCCCCCCACCCCCTCCTAAGTCTCTCACAGCCCAGATTTCATGATCAACAGCTGTCTTTGCAGCTGAACTCCGGGCTCCCTCGGGGAGACCCTCTGGGTGTTTATTCACCATTGTGTCCCCAGCCCCTTAGCAAGCCTGGGGCACGGTGGGGCCTCCATGAATGTGTGTTGGGTGGGGTGAGGATCCTGGAGGGTGTTTGCAGGTGTTCTGCATGAGTCCCTGGCAGGGGAGTGGCCATGCCCTGCTGTGTTCCAACAGGCTAGGGGGGCCCCATTGGGGACCCTTCATAGGAGACTCAGCCTTTCCTCTGCCCAGCCGGTGTGACAAGGGTGGGGGCTTTACAGCTTACACAGCACCCCAAGGGCCCACCGTGAGGACCCGGGGCGCAGACACGGCTCTGGGCACGTCAGACACAGGCAGGATGAGAGAGGCCGAGCACAGGAGTTGCTTGTAGCTGCTGTAACAAACGACCACAAACTTGGTGGCTTAAAACAACGCGAATTGATTCTCTTGCAGTTCTAGAGGTGAGGAGTCCTGCCTGGGCTTGCTGGGCTAAAATCAAGGTGTCGGCAGGGTTCCTTCTGCCTGCGCGGGGCGGGATCTCCCCTCTTGCCTTTTCCAGCCTCTGGAGGCCACCTGCACTCCTTGGCTTGTGGCCTCATCACTCCGACCTCTGCCTCCATAGTCACATCTTCTCCGACTCTGTTCTGATTCCCTCTAACAAGGACCCTGTGATTACACTGAGCCCACCCGGATAAGCCGGGATCATCTCCCCTTAACTTCATCGCAGCTGCAAAGTCCCTTCTGCCACATAGGGTAACGTACTCACAGGTTCCCGGGATTAGGATGTGGTCATCTGGGGGAGGGGAGGGATCCTTATTGTCTTCTCAGGGAACTGAGAGGGCAGCCTGGCTAGTCAGAGAAACAGCAGCCGGCCTCGTCTTGGGGCACCCTGGCCCCGTGCTGGGCCCCGCTTCACTTGTTCCCTGCAGCAGCTCCCTTGGTCCTCAGAACAGCCCTCTCAAGTAGGTGCCATCATCACCCCCGTTGGGCAGGTAAGAAAACCATCACCACCCAAAGGTAGCCAGAAAAGCTGGAGCTTGCCCCCAGACCTGCATACGAGCCTGCCCCCGCCCTGTGGCCGTGCGGGCTGCTTTTAACCTCCACTTGTAGATACTTTTATTGGCATATGAGGTTCACACAGAAAAGTGCACAGATCCCCGATGTGCAGCTCAGTGACTTCTCAAACAACACCTCCCTGAGGCCAGCATCCCGATCGAGACCCGGCCAGCACCCAGGAGACCCCAGCCACACCCAGCACCTCGCCCCGAGGGTCAGCACCCTCCTGCCTCCTAAGGACGCCTCTGAGCTTCACCCACTTTGTGCCGTGTAGAAAGGAATCGCCCAGCATCTGTGCTCCTGCTTCTGGTTGATCAGCTCAACACATGTCGGGTCCAGCCTCTTCTTAGGTGGGGTTGCAGGGCGCCGTCGTACAGCATTCCACGGTACGAAGGCACCACTTTATTTTTCGTTCAACTCTCCACGGGCATCTGGAGAGAGTCCAGCTTGGGGCTTTTATAACTAAAGCTGCCAAGAACATTCTAGCACATGCCTTCTGGGGTACGCGTGTACGCATTTTGGTTGGATATATATCAGGAGCAGCCAGGCTGGACGAGGCCCTCCTTCGTTTTTGGTTTTTTCGTCACAGTTTTATCGAGATATAATTCACATACCATACAATTCACCCATTTAAACTGTGCAATTCAGTGGTTTTTACTATATTGACAGATATGTGCAACCTTGTTCTAAAGTCAGACTTGTTCTAAAGTCAATTTTATTTTATTTTACTTTATTTATTTTGGTGAGGAAGATTGGCCCCTAGCCAACATCTGTGCTAATCTTCCTCTATTTTGCATCTGGGACACTGCCACAGCATGGCTTGATGAGCCGTGTATATGTCTGTGCCCAGGATCCGAACCTGTGAACCCCAGGCCACCAAAGCGGAGCGTGCAAACTTAACTACTATGCTACTGGGCCAGCCCCTCAAGTCGATTTTAGGACATTTTCATCATCTCAAAAGGAAACCCTGTACTCTTTAGCTATCTTCCCTCTTGTTCCCTCATCCCTCCCAGCCCGAGGTGACCACTGATCTACCTTCTGTCTGTAGATTTGCCTGTTCTGGATGTTTTGTATGAATGGAATCACACGATATGTGGCCTTTTGTGTCTGGCTTCTTTTATTTAGCAGAAAGTTTTCAAGGCTTATCCATGTTGTAGCCTGTGTCAGGGCTTCCTTCCTTTTAGTGGCTGAATAATATTCCATTGGGTGGATAGAGCACATTCTGTTTATGCTTTTGTTAGCTGATGGACGTCTGGGTGGTTTCTATTTCGGGGCCATGTTGAATACAGCTGCTATGAGCATTCGTGTACAAGTTTTTGTGTGGACCCATGTTTTCATTTCTAGGAGTGGAATTGCTGGGCCATATAGCCTCTCTAGGTCTCATCATTTGGGGATCTTTCAGGCTGTTTTCCACAGCAGCTGCACCACTGTGCATTCCCGCTGGCAGCGTATGAGGGTCTCGATTTCCCCACATCCTCACCAATGCTTGTTGTGACCTATCTTCTTGATTCCAGCCATCATGGTGGGTGTGAGGTGGCCAGGCCCTCACTCCTGCTGGATGTGTAGGTTACAGCGCCTGACAGGGTTCCTTGGGGGGCCAGGAGTGTTTCTCTCCAGCGTGGTGGGAGGGGGTCTGAGGTCACCCACAGTGGAGCCCCAGCCTGGGGCTGGGACCACCTGGCTGCTCGGCCGATGCCCCCAGTAGCATCTTTGATTTTCACCGTGAGCTGCTCTTCGGGCCTGAAGTTCCCCTGGGACGAGTCTCTGCAGCCTTTCTTTTCCAAACAGGAGTGAGGAACTCAATGCATCTTGATTGAGCACCAGCTGTGTACCCAGCATTGTTCCAGCATCTAGAGATTCGGGATGAACGGGGAGGTGAGGGCCCTGGCTTCCTGGACCCCACATTCTGGAGGGGCGGGAAATTGTTACACGAGACCATTTCAAATGTGGAAGGTGCCTCAAAGCCATCAGTGGGATGGTGTGCAGAGGGTGTCTGGGACCAGGAGGGCCCCAGGATGGGCTGCTGGGGGCTGGCTTCGCCGGGCTTGCTCAGCGCTGTGTGGCCACAGCCAGGGCCCACAGAGACACTCAACAACATCTGTAGTGGGCGGGGGGGGGCCCAGGGCGTGGATTTTGAGGCAAAAACGGACTCTCCAGCGGCGGCAGGCAGGCCTGCGTGCCACGGGCCACGCATTCCTGAGCCGGGAGCTTTGAGCTGTGTGTCCGAGGGAGGAGGTGGGCCGGCGGAGCCTTTAATCAGGCCGAAATCGCTGCGGCTGCCTCCAGGACGCGCACATGAGGAGCCGTGAGGCTGGCCCAACCATTAATTCCAGTTCGAGCCAGTTTAATAAATAGCTAAATAAAGAAACTGAGAGCGGCTTCACAATTAGCCCGGATTCCTCCCTAAGTGATAGGTGGTTTCCCGTTTTCCTAAAATAAGTTCTTTCCATGGCCTGGTGGCTAGCAGCCGGAGCCCTCCGCAGGATGAAAGCCCCTCCTGCCTGCTAGGACACAGCTGCGGGGACGGAAAAGCTCCCTGCTTTTGAGCTAAATGACCGAGTCTGGCTTGGTGAGCCTTTGGAGTTAAAAACACACACCCAGTGGCGCCAAGCCCCATCTCCTTGGGCACCACGAAGGCGCATGGGCACCTGCGCCTGCCAGCCTGTCAAGTTCGAACAGCTCCCAGGTGCCAGGGGGACCCCTGTCCTCGGGGACCCCTCCTGAGCAGAACCCCCTCCCCTCCAGAGTCTCCCTGGCAAATTACACTGGCAGCGTGTGCAGAACCAGGAACCTACTTGCCACTCGCCAGCAGCCCAGTGACCCCGGGAACGGCAGCATTCAGCCTCTGATCCTCAGCTGTCTGCCCTGTGAAAAGGGGCCTCTCCCACAGGGCTGTGAAATGGGGTAGCGTGGGAAACACTCCGTGTGGCAGCCTGAGCCAGCTCCGACCCCCAGCGCCTGCTCTCTAGACGCCTGCGATGGTTCTCTGTCCATCTCAGAATTGTCGTGGTGAGAGGGAGCTCGGGAAGGGGGCCAGCCAGCTTGTCTGTGACGACCACCCTGGCTCTCCTGCCCTGGGCGCTTCCAGATGCTAATTAATATTGAAGATCCCTCCTGATCCTGGGATCCTGGGGTCTGCTCGGCTGTCCTCAGCCCACTGCGCCTTTACAAAAACCCAGTGAGGACCGAATGAACACAGATGCGGACGTGGCAGTCAGGAACACGGGGTGACTCGGCAGGCCCGGGGCTGGACCCAGGACTTGGAATTCCTCTTTCATCTCTGCCGTGTCCCCAGCCCATGCCAGGACGGAGCCGTATAGGAGCCCTCCCACCCTAACCCCACTGGGCTCACATCTCAGCAGCTCGCTGCCATCCTCCCTTATGGGGCCAGGTCTGTGGGCATGTTTTAGGAATTATCTGGTGTTATGGGCCAAACTGTATCCTCCCAAATTCTTATGTTGAAGTCCTGACCCCCAGCACCTCAGAATGTGACTGTATTTGAAGACAGGCTTTAAAGAGGTGATTAAGGTAAAATGAGGTCAGTAGGGTGGGCCCTAATCCAGTGTGATTGGAGTCCTTATAAGAAGAGGAGATCAGGACGCAGACACACACAGAGGGACGACAATGTGAGGACACAGACACACACAGACGGCCGTCTACACGCCCAGGAGAGAGGCCTCAGGAGGAAGCAGCCCTGCGACACCTGGATCTCAGACGTCCAACCTCTAGGACTAAGAGACCGTAAATGTCTGTGGTTTGAGCCGCCCCGTCAACACTGCTTTGTTCTGGTGGCCCTAGCAGACTCTCACAGCTGGGAACACTGTGGCCCTGTCTCCTGGTCTCTCTGAGAAGGCCCTCCCTGCCCGCTACCCCCAACCGGGGTACAGGAGCCGTCAAGAAAAAGGACACCTATTGTTGGTAAGGTCTCAAGATGTGCTGATCACACCCTCTCCTTGTTAACCCTGTGATCCAGGGGCCACCTGTTAAATCAGACCCTAGCACAGAGAGGCTGAGTAACTGGCCCAGCCTCACATAGCATCAGAGCCCTGCTCCCAACCTCTCGCCTCCTGTCTGCCCGGGGCTGGAGAGCAGGGGCCTGGAGCGGCTGGAGAGGGGCCTGCGTCCCCCACGTTGTCTCGCAGAGATAGCTCTTAGCGCCTGTGCGCCTTGACGCCGGTGGGCGACGCTGAGGTGTGGTTGACCTGAAGCAAAACTGGGGCTGGAAGGTTCTGGAAACTCGCTCCAGCCACTGCTGCATTATCAGGCACCCCAGCAATGCATCCACAAGTTGTTTGTTGATAAGCTACTTGTAAATGGGGAGGAGCTGCAATAATTAACGCTGTGAAGTGATAAGTGTTGAAGTGTGCGGAGTAGCGAGACGAACTTGGCTGGGAATCAGAAACCAGCAGCTGTTGCCCATGGAGCTCGGCTGTAAAGACGCCGGGACCCGGGGACTCCTCAGGTTCCCAGGTCGAGCTCAGACCTCTTCCAGTCCTCAGATCCTCTGCACTATCTTTTTTCAATTGGTTGGTTTGTTTTTAAATAATTAATAGACTATTGTTAGCACAGTTTTAGATTTACGGAACCAACTGAGCAGATAGTACTAGAACTCCATAAGCCCTCCCACCCCGGTTCCTCCTGTTATTAACATCTGGCATCAGTGTGACACATTTGGTACAGTCGTTGAGCGGATATTGACACGTTATTGCTAGCTAAAGCCCACGGTTTACCTTAGCGTTCAGTCTTGGTGTTGCACAGTTCCACGCTTTGCCGAATGTAGGCGGTCAGATCCCGTATCACACAGAATAGTTTCATCACCGTAAAATTCTCCCGCTTTGCATCTTTTTTTTTTGCTGAGGAAGATTCACCCTGAGCTAACACCTGTGCCAATCTTCCCCTATTTTGTATGTAGGACACTGGTGAGTGGAGTAGTCCGAGCTTGAGATCGGAACCCTCAAACCCGGGCCGCGGAAGTGGAGCGCGCAGAACTTTAACCACTCAGACATGGGGCAGGGCCCCGTTTTTAAACTGGGCAAAAAGCCAGACTCCAGGTGGCGAGAGAGCCAGGCAGCTGCATGTCAACACGCATTTGGGATGATCCTGGTATGCAAGGGCCAGGGTCCGGCTGGCATGAGGGGTCCAGGTAGACGGAGCATGGCGTCTCGTTTTCCGTCCTGTACTTCTGACTTCTCTGTCTCACCTTTAAAGCGGATTCCCTGTAGACAGCGCACGGGTGGGTCGTCCCTTTGTGTCCCCTCTGACCATTCCTTGTAGTTGGCAGCGTTTAGACCATTCACATTCAGTGTGATCACTGCGATGGTTGAGCTGCTCTCTGCGTCTTCCTGTTCATTTTCTCTTTGTCCTTTGTTCTTCGTCTCTTCTCTCTCTGCCTTCCTTTGGACGAATTGAGTATTTATGATTCCATCTTATCTCCTCCATTCGCTTATTAGCTTGACCTCTTTGTTTTCTTTTTCTGTGTCTTTGTTTAGCTTGCTTTGAAGTCTGAGCGGCACAATGGACCGTCCCCTCGTCCAGTGCCACAGACAGTGTCAGAATCTTCCTACAATGCCCTCTCCACCTCGCGGGCTCAGGGGGCCATACGTTTACGTCCACATATTGTGTAAACCCAAGAATACTCTACTAGTATCTTTGCTTTGAACAGCCACTTATATTTTAAACAGATTTTTAAAAATAAAAGGAAAAAGTTGTTTATTTCACTGCAGGAAAGGACCTGTTTCGCTGGTGCCTGGCTAATCCTGGGAAGTAAGGATTTTTTTTTAAGTTTATGACATTGGAGGAGGCAAAAATTACAGTTTTACTGGGCATTCCTTTGATTATAGACCAATGAGTCATTTATACTTGAAGTCATTCTTTCGCCACAACAACTCCACGAGGTGGATTCTGTCATTATGTCTATTGTTACAGAAGAGAAACCTGAGGCACCCAGAGACTGTCCCTGCCGTGCTCTCGCTGTTGCTAGGCAGGACGAGGGTCACCCCACGGCTGCTTGCCCTCACAGCCCAGACCAGCCCAGGCACAGCAGCGGCCACCTGCGTGAGCCATTGCACAGCCTCGCCACCTCACCTGTCTCTGGGGCTGGTGGCCACTGGCGGAACCCACCGCAAAATGAAACTGGGTGTCCCTTGTTAAAACGTTACTGACAAGTATCCAGAATGTGAAGAACTCTTACAACTCAACAACAAGAAGAACAAACAACTGGTTTAGAAAATGCACAGAGCACTTGAATAGATGTGTCTCCAAAGAAGACATACACGTGGACGATAAGCACATGGAAGGATGCTCAATATCATTAGTCACTAGGGAAATGCAAACCCAAACCACATGAGATGCCGCTTCACTAGGCATCCCGTCAGGAGGGCTATAAGGAAAAAAATGGAAAATAACAAGTGTCGGAGAGGAAGTGGAGAAATTGGAACCCTCGTGCGTTGTAGGTGGGAATGTAAAATGGTTTGGCTGCTGTGAAAAACAGTTTGATGGTTCCTCAAAAGTTAAACATAGAATTATCATATGACCCAGCAATTCCACCCGTAGGTATATGCCCAAAATAGTTAAATCAGAGACTCAAAGACATACACGCACACGCATGTTACAGCAGTACTATTCACAACAGCTGAAAGGTGGAAGCAGCCCAAGCGTCCATCAACAGAGGAACGGACAGACAAATTGAGGTCCATCCATACAGGGGAATACTACTCAGCCTGAAAAAGGGATGGAGCACTGACACAGGCTACAACGTGGAAGAACCTTGAGAACATTCTGCTCAGTGAAAGAAGCCACTCACAAAAGGCCACATCGTGTATGATTCCATTTCTATGAAATGTCCACCTGTGCACGTGGGCTGAACTGTTGGGTTCATGAGCAGGTGACTTTGAAGCCACCCACCACGCCCCTGGGGATGAGGCTACACCAAGTCAGTGGCAAAAGAGCACCTTTCTTCCCGTTTGTTGCAAATTTCCAAACATGAAAAGGGCTGAGAGTCGATGTGCTTCTGAAGAGCGGGGATGGAGGGCGGGGGTCAGCCTCGTAGCACACGGGTCTGGGGTCACACAGCACGGTGCCAACAGCAGCACCTTTCATGGTCCCTGTGACCTTGGGCCAGTCGCTCTATCTCCTTAAGCCTCAGTTTCTTCATCTGTAAAGTGGAGAGAGTATACGTGCTCCCCTCCTTCTGTCAGTAGTGGGGGGACTGATTCTCTCCAGACACAAGCACAGGTGGCCGAATCAGGCGGGTGTCGTTTGGAGAAGAGACAGTTGCTGTTGTTTTTTTTTCATGGAGAAACATCCAGGCAAGCAGTGCTGGGCAGTGGTCAGCGCCTTGGGGCAGGACCAGGGGAGCCCTGCTAGTTTCTCCGCCCACGTCATGTCACGGAGAAAGAGAGGCAGGAGCCCGGGGGTGGATGGCTGGGTGACTGGGCGGAGCTCTGTCCTGCTGACCTGCTGCCCGACAGAGCCCGAGAGAATATCTGCTTCTCGCTGGCCCCAGGCTGGGGAGCCCCGACGAGGAGGGAACAGTAGAGGGAAGGGGGCAGTGATGGGCCCCTGCTCCCTGCCCCCAGTGCACCCCCAGTTCCTTCTGCTTGATCTGCTATTGTTCTGTTTCATTTGGGAAACCAGCCCTCCTGCCAAATAAATGTGCTTTAAACAGTACTTGCAACCACGCCCTGGTTTTAAGAAGGAAAGAGTGAGGCTCAGGGAAGGGACGGGCTGGTCCATGGGCGCCAAAGGGCTTGTGTTGTTGAGAGCCCGCTATGCATCAGAGACGGGCCTGACCATCTCGTCCAGGTGCCCCGATGCCCACTTACCCTGACCCGTGGAGCCGATGACACGATGAACTCGACTGCAGTGACTGACCCTCTGCCTGGTCCCCCGGCCGCAGGGAAGCCTAGGGTCCCTGCCCTGCCCCCAGGCCCAGCTACGTTCAGCTCTGTGATGCAGGATCTCCGGTGAGAGAGCCGGCTGTGCAGCGCTTGACCAAGCCAGCTCCCGCCCACCTCGGGGACCTTCCTGCTCATCCTCCCCCGCCACCTGCGCCCACCCGTCCTCGCACACAGCAGGCACTCAGCACCCACACGTGCTGGACTTCCTGAGAGAAGAAGGGAGCTGGGCTCACAGCTCAGCGGAGTGGCCATTCTGAGCCCTGGTCCTGCTGTATTACCCAGCTGGCTAACAACCCCGGGGGAACAAAGCCCCTAGCACGATGGACCCGCAAGGCCCTCTAACAGCCGGGCCTGCCTCCTGCTCTACTCTGCTCTCAGCTCTCTCCCCTCCTCTCTGGGCTCCAGCTGCGGGCCACCCTCTGCTGCCACAGGAACTTTGCACATGCCAGCTTCTTGGCTTCAGGTGATCCTGGCCCCCTGACTTCACCCGGTGAACACCCTTCCCCTCAGTTAGGCAAGCTTGCTTTATATTTGTGCCCTCTGCTCTGGGCTCTTATCTCCCTGGTTTCTGTGGTTATCTGGTCCCCCTGTTAGAGTTGATGAGCGAGGACTGAGACAGGGGTTGCCCGTCACTGGGTCCCCAGGATGAAGCCAACCAAGGGGAAGTCAGAGGTCCTCAGAGGGAAATCAGCCTGGGGCCTCAGGAGGGAGCAGCCCGGAACAGGGGGCTGTCACGGGCCGGGCTCCCGGGGCTGTCCGTGCCCCTCATAAGTGGTAGCCACACAACCCTGACGTTGTGTGGATGTCACCAAGTCAGGAGTTAGTTGTCACCATTGAGTGACAAAGGTCTCTCCCCTGCCAGCCCGTGAGCAATCAGAAAGCACATCCTGGACCAAGGCACTTGACCCCCCTGAGCCTCAGTTTCCCCATCCATAAAATGGGGGTGATGATCCTGGTCTCTACTAATGGGTTGAGTGAGGTATCATGTGAAGGGTTCTGGCAGCCCGGAGCCTGGTGCTGGAACATTCAGTAAAGTGTGTCCCCATTGTGATAGGGGGGCCAGACCCACGCGGTGCCTGTTCCGAGTGTGGGATAGGACACGAAGGATGCTGAGCACCTGCCGTCCAGTGTGCCGGCCCCTGCCAGTCAGGGACAGCAAAGAGCCCAGAGGGGCGGGGCCTGAAGCCGCAGCTTGGTGTCACTTCAGGGCTGTGACGGCCCCTTTGAAGGCGCAGAGACTGACGGCCCCTTTGCAGCCGGTGCGGGGCTCGGCCTGGGAGCTGGCACCCGGTCACCGGGGCGTGACCGCGGGCAGAGGCCCTCCCCTCCGCGGCCTGGGCCCCTGTGCCGGCCGGGCCCGCGTGCTGGCTCGGCGGCCGGAGACAATGGGGGCTGCGGCCGGGCCGGGGGCTGGCATAGCGGGCTGGCAGCGGAGCAGAACAAATCCGCAGGGACCTTCCTGTGCCTCCGCCCGCACGAGTAACCTAATCCGGGGGCAGCGGGGCGGCGGCCCGGGCTGGGGGCGCCGCCGTGGCTTCGGGCTGCTGTGTGTGTTCACGGTAATTTGAGGGCTTCCACTGGGGGGTTCCCGATCATTTGATGTGGCAATTAGCGAGGGGACTTTTGTCGTCCGGAAAGACACGGCCGCCCACTTCAATCACCCTGTTTACGCCCCGGTAGAAGCCAAACAGCCCCAGCGGCAGGTAACGGGGGACTTCAAACGGCCCCAGGACGGTCGCCCCTGGAACCGCCAGGCTGAGCTGTGCCCCCCACCCTTTTGTGCAGCTAAAGCGTTACTTTTCCCATGAGAAATTCCAGCCTTAATGGCATCGGATGACAGGCAGGCTCTCGCCCACCCGAGCCCTTTTCATGCGGGTACCTGGCTCTTGAGGTGGGTGGGGTAAGGGGCAAGTCATTTCTCCCTGATTCAAAGGGCATGTGGCCCCCTGAGTGGGGCGGGTCAGGGGTTCTCTGGATGCCCACGGGGGCTGGGGTTCCCGCCCTGGTGCGACGGGTGGCAGCTTCAGACTGGCTTTGCTTTCCCGTTCCCCCAGAAGGAGCCGCCTTTGCAGAGTGAGTCCCGGTGTGGCTCAGATGATGGTGATGACAAGGATGAGGTCATCCTCATCTGTCTTGGAACGTCCTGGTGCCAGGCCCTGGGCCTCAGCCCGGAGACCACCTCACGCTGACACCTGCCGGTTTCCAGACCGGGCTGGAGAAGGTTTCGGGACTTGCCCGAGGTCGCACATCAGGCAGCGGGAGCAGCTAGGTCCGGGCAGAGAAAGCCCGTGGGAGTCAGCTGGACCAACGCCCATCCCTGCTGCCCCGGATCTGAGGCTGAGGGCGAGCCAAGACCCCACTGAGCCTCGTCATCCGGATGATGGACCTGACACCAAAACCCCTTCCGTTGCTGGAGCACGGGTGTTGCAAGGGCCGAGCAGAGAGAGGCCTCAGCCCATGCTGGATGCTGAGTAAAAGATCGGTCGCTGACCCCTCTGAGCCTCAGTCCCCTCGCCTGGGAGTTGGAACAGCAGAGAGGGAACAGACGCAAAGCACCGCACACAGCTGCTGGAGGCCTGCCCCGCCGGCCCGCCCGGTCAGCGCCTGGCCGGACCACACCTGACCGGCTGACACCTGACCCTAGGCTCCTCGTGGCCTGTCTCAGCAGGAAGGAAAGGGGGAAGCAAAGGGGGGGACATCGCACCCATCCGCACCCAGGCCTGGTGCCACCTGAGATACCGACACGCCCTTATTGGTGGGATAAATTCACGCGGTCATCCACCGGTAGAGTCATTCCTTCCAGAACACCCCGGGTGCCGCGCCACAGTGGACAGAAGACAGAAGAGGGGCCGGCCCTGCTGGCACTTCTGCTTGGGGAAGGGGTGGGGGGGACAGTAAAGACACAGACAGGACCCCTCCAGAGAGGGCTCCGCGGTGAGACTGGTGACGGTGCGAGGCGAAGGGGGAGGGAGAACGGGGGCCCTGCTGGCCGCATCGGGAGGGAGGGCTCCCCCGGGAGGCGACATGGCAGCAGCCACCTGAGGAACGAGAGGGCCGGGCTGACCTGCGGGACAAGTGCGTCTGCGGGCTCAGGAACAGAGACAGCACCAGTGCGGCTGGAGCTCGGCGGGGAGCCCCGTCGGGAAGGGCCTTCAAGATGGCAAAGGGAGCTTGGTTTTAGCGTGACTACATGGGGGCCGTTAAGATGTTGCTCCCATCTTGCCATGCCCCTGCTCTCAAGCCTTCGATGGCTCCCCAGGGCCTCCCCAAGGATCTCTTTCTTGCACTGGCATTTAAGGCCCTGCACAATGGGACCTAACACCTCTCACGGTCAAGACTCCAGTCATCCCCTTATGCGCCAGCCCGTTTACAGCCTCCCTGTTCCCTGAGGCTCCCACGATCCCGCCTCTGCACTTTGCTCAAGCCCTGTCTCCATCCCAAACGCCATCTCTGCTACCCCTGCACCGGCAAGAAACTGGACCAGTCGTCAAGGCCCCGTGAAAATATCACCCCCTCCAAGAAGACCCCTGACCATAAGCTCACTGTGGTGGATTGCATGGACAACCCTGCTGTGTGGCCTTAGGTGAGGTGTTAACCTCTCTGATCCTCTCTGTAAAATGGGGTAGTAATAACGACTACCACCTGGGGTTGTTGCTGGGATTAAACGAGATAAGGGGGCAGGTGGGAAATGTTGATATTACTATATATCACATAATACAAGACACCACCGACTGTAAGATGCACCATTATTTTATATCTCACTAAGGGTGGAAAAAAAGCTGACAGTTAACCCACAGCACGCTCCAGAAGGTCCCTATAAATGAGACGGGGAGCTGGAATTTTAAACCGGAGGGAAGTGGTTGAGGGTTTGAAGGTGAGGAGGTACAAAGAGAGAGTTGAGCCCAAGAGACCCCCAGTTGCTGTCTTTCTGGATTCTTCCCCTGGAATTCCAAAGCTGAGAAGGATCGGTGAACCTGCCCTGTTTACCAGATGGGGAAGCTGAAATCCAGAGAGGAGGGGGGCCAGCTGGAGGTCACACAGGAGCTGAATCTCCAAGCTGGAGGGAGGGAGGGACTGGCTGGCATGGATGCAAGGCGCCACCCCCTAGTGTCCTGTTCTCAGGGGCGGCAGAGTCTGCCGGGATCCTTCCCCCTCATCTCATCCCCCACCCACTGCACACTCGGCGGTGGTCCCAGCAAAGGTCTAAGGTCGGGGAAATTGAGTTTTTGGCAGTCAATTCCCATTATAAACACAAAGGTCGATTCCTGGTTTATGGGCAGGGGTCCAGGGTGAGCCCTTTTGTGAACCCCCCACACTCCACTCGTCCGTTTATTCAGGTCGATGTCACATCTGCCGGGCGGAGCTGGAGGGAACTAGAGATTAAACCCCCGGGGTCAGGGTCCGGCAGGAGAGATGGACAGGTAAACAGCAGGAGCTTACTGGAGCACCAGCGGGGGGAGATCCAGGCAGACTTCCTGAGGGAGGTTACTGGGGCCGAGCTGAGTCCTGCGGGAGTGTCGGCTGCAGCATCTGGATAGAAGCACAAGCAGAGCCTGCTTCTCGCGGCCCTGGGATTCCCTCTCCTGCTGGGGTGCTCGCAGGCAGGGGCCTTGTCGGCTCTGGTCTCGGTTTCTTTTCTTCAACATCCTCAGCCGCGTTGGGTGGGTTGAGTGTCAGCCCAGGGGCTCGTGTTCTTCCTCCATGGGGCGCCTGCCGTATGCTGAGCCCCCGTGCTGTTTCACGATCCGGGCGGGGCCGGAGACGGGGGTGAGGACCTACATCTGCGACTTGCTTACTGTGTGACCCTGGGCGAGAAGCTGCCCTTCTCTGGGCTGGCATCCTCTCTCTTCCTGATGCCTGGAGCACGTACTGCCCGTGCCCACCCTCCTTGTCGGTGAGTGAGGAGGCGGGGTGCTAACCCGGGGCTCTGACCCCAAAGCCGGGCCTTTCCACTCCCTCCCCTGCTCACCCCACGTGGCAGCCACCGCCTCAGGCCCCATGCCAGGTTCGAGGGTTCAGTCCCCACCTCGGGGAACGTGTGCAGCCAGGCCTGGCCTCTCCCCGAGCTGGAGCCACGCCCACACTCTGCCTGCACTCCGCCGGGCCCCGTCCCCAGCACGGCTGGCTTCTTCCCGACCTTTGGGCCTCAACTAGAAGTCGCCTGTGCTGAGCCGCCTTCCTGACCAGGCGGCCCCCTGTGCGCACCACCCGCCAGCTCTGGCGCCTCATTCTCTGTGCTTCCTTCCCCGCACTGCACCCATCTGAAACCAGCTCCCGCTCGTCGCCCTCCGCCCCTGGACCACAAGTCTCGGGAGGTCAGGAACCTGTCACTCGGGCCCACAGCACCTCCAGCCCCCAGGACGTGCCTGGCACAGATATGAGCACAATGCCTGTTGACACGTCGCATTGTGCGCCAAGGGGGGCAGTGGTGGGGATGTCTTCAGAGGGGGATTTGACTTCTTGTTCCTAAGAAAAGCAGAAATGGGGGCATTTTCTACTTGTATGGAAGACAGAAAAAGGTGGTCGGGCTACTTGCAAAACCACAGGCTCACGAGTTCCAGTTCCTTTCCTGCTTGGGCAACACGGCAACATCTTGGGACCGGCACTGTGGTTTTGAACATTTTTTAAGGTTCATGAAAAAAGACAGGCCTCCCACTCGGCGGTGACGGCACTTCTGGAATTGGCGGATGGAGAGATGTCATCATGGCACAAGCCGCCGGGGGTCAGTATGTTTTCCGTGGCTCTGTCTATCCCTGTCGGTGTGATCCCTTCCCAGGCCCCATGGGTGGGGCCAGCGATGCCACTGTGCTCCTGGCCTCGGGGACACAAGCTCCAGCTCAGAATGACGACTCGCCAAGGGCAGTGTCCCTTCCTAATTTCAACGGCGCCCAAAGGCCCAGGCCCAGGCCCCAGTCCTGCCCAGCCTGCCCCAGGAGGGTGGCTTGGGGACCCCACTTCAAAGGGTCACCCCAGCAAGAAGGACTCAGAGGAAGGCTGGAGGAGAGGCTGCCACCCCATTCACACATCCGTCCCGGGGTGAGTCCACAAGAGTCAGGGGTCACTCCCAGGGATGGAGGGTGTCGAGCAGGATGCTGGTCTCTTCTTAGCCTGGTTGGTGGTTGGTTACATGGGTGTCACCTCATAGCTGATTATTAAATGCTTCATTCAAGAGAGCGTGCGGGTGCCCGGGCTTTGGAGCGGGTCTGGGTCTCGCTCTGATACTTGCTTTGTGGTGGGGCAGCTTGCTCCCCTCTCCCTTTCTAATCTGTGAGATGGGGACATGCTGCTACTTCCCTCCTGGGTAGTTTTGAGGATTCGAGGGGATGATGTGTGCAGAGGACTTGGGTCAGAGTGAACAAAGCTGCTGCCTTCCCCTATTACTGTCACTGTCATCATCATCATCACCGTTGCCATCATCACCATCACCACCATCATCATCATCACCACCATCACTATCATCACCACCACCACCATCACCACCATCACCATCATCACCACCATCACTATCATCACCACCACCACCATCATCACCATCACCACCATCACCATCACCACTATCATCAGCATCTTCATCATCATCATCATCACACCATCATCATCACCATCATCACTGTTGTCAGATCAAATGCCAGGGGAGAGCTTGGCTGAAGCTCTGCTGGGCTGCCACTGAGGTTCTGGAACTTGAGGGTGGAGAGGAGCCCTTCTCAGCTGACCACAGCCCGGGCGTGGAGGAAAGGAAGGTGCCAGGCCAGGTGGAGGTGGCCAGGTGGGTGCCCAGAGGTGCAGCCCAGCCAGCTGGATTTCTCAGGCCAACTCTGAAGTCAACAAGGATTTGGGGTTTCGAGTGTCATGGGGGGCTTGGCACCTCTGGCTGCAATGGGAGCGGCAGGGGGCCCAGGCAGCCCAACCCCCAGGGAACCATGGAGCCGCTGGTGGTCGCTGTGACTCCTTTGGTGATGAATAATGCCTTCTGCATTCAGCCCCCACAGAAAGGCTCCCAGGGGGCTGTCCCCGGGGACAGGCCTTTGACACCTTCCTGGACACAGGCTGCAGTAGTTGGCTTTTGAGCGTGGCCCTAAGACAGCAATTTGCCCCTTCATTATGAGCTTGATGGATGAGCGCGGCCGGGACAGCCGTCCTTTTGGAGGAGGAGCAGCTCCTGGGCCACCCGAGGCCGGAGAAAGGCCGCTGACGTGCATGACAAAATGTTTTCTTACCGCCTGCTGCCGGTGACAGCCCCTCAAAGGAAACGCAGTCACTGCAGAAGCGATTCACACTCCATCTTTTTGTGGTGCTGAGGGCGGCTTTTATTTGGCGGTTGAAGAAAGAGGCATCGGCTCCTTGTTGTCTCTGGGAATGCCGTCCCAGTGGGCCACCAGCCCCCCGGCCAGCGCACATGAGACCACTCCTCATTTTGATGAGATTTCAGAAAGCCCTGGCTGCAGCCCGGGGACCACCACCTCGGCCGGGGCCCACGCCCGGGGCCGGGCTTAGAGCCACCTTCACTGGCTGTGCGGACGGCTCCAGTAGAAAGGAAGGGGCTCCTGCCATCTCAGCCGTAATCCGAGACAGCGCAGGTCCCCGCGGTGCCCTGTACCCACCCACAGTCATCAAACAATGAATCGGGTCATCAGTCCGTTTGCGTCTTGCTCCCGCTAAAACCTTACCTCCACGAGCGCTGTTCTTATTGGGTATCTGAGTCCAGCCTGGGGATGACAGATCTAGGAGGGCCCCGCCTTGGGTTCGCTTTGCAGGGAGAATGGGCTCAGATGTGCAAAGACTCCCTTCCGGGTCCCAATGCAACTACGTCCTGATCTCCATTATGGGGGTGGGCGCACAACTCTACACACTTGTCAGATCCCACAGAACTGGACGCCATAAAGTGAATTTTACTGTGTGTAAATTTAAAGAATGGCTACCTCTATAGGCAGAGGGGCCGCAGAGATGGAAGCTAGGCTTCTTTGAATATATCTCCTGTGGTAGACGGGATAACAGCCCCCCAAGATGCCCATGTCCTGATCCCTAGAACCTGTGACTACGTGACCTTATGGGGCAAAAGGATCCTGCGATGGGGAGATTGTCCCGGATTAGCCAGCGGGGCCAATGTCATCACAGGGTCCTTGTAAGAGTGGGCAGGAGGGTCAGAATGAGGGGAGCTGTGATGACAGAGCAGAGGCTGCAGTGATGCGGGGAAGGGGCAGCGAACCAAGGATGCAGGTGGCCTCTGGAAGGAAACAGATTCTCCCCTAGAACCTCTAGGAGGAACCAGCCCTGCAGACACCTTGGTTTTAGGACCTCTGCTCTCTAGAACTGTGAGAGAATAAATCTGTGTTGTTTTAAGCCACTGAGTTTGTGGTCATTGGTTACGACAGCTGTAGGAAACTTACACAACCTTGTTTGGTAAATCTGACTTTGGAACTAAGTAAATATTTCATGTAGTTAATAAAACCCAGATTGAATTACAGAAGGAATCCCGAAAAGTGAAAATTAAAGTGAAAAAGCAAAGGTGACCACAGGCACCAGCTGAGCCTATAGCGGGCGCCTGCTGCAGGCCTGAGCATAGCCAGCCCCAGTGCTGAGCCCTCCTTCAGCAAGTGGGAGGCTCTGAGCGGAAAAGGGACCAGGCCTCCGATGGGCTGAGATGCTGCAGAGCTGCCCCCTGGACCCACCCCCAACATACTCACGTATGAGGAAACAGGCAGGACGGGAGTGTGGGCCCACCCACTGGCTGCCTGTGCCCCTCCACCCCAAGAAGAGGATCCTAAAACCCATTGGAGCAGAAAGCAGCCCCATGCCCGAGTCCGGGCAGCTTGGCTGGCTTTTGCAGACTTGATCACAAATGCCCCTTCTCTGGGCTGAGGCCCCTTCTCGCTTGAGGGTCTTCCGGGGCAGCTGTGACCTGCTGTGTGGTGGGGGTCTCCCAGAGGGCTCCTAAGCCAGGCTCCTGGCTCTAATCCTCCAGCTCCAGCACCACCCAGAGCAGACCACTCACTCCACGGGTCTTTATTCAGCCGTGGCCACGCTCCACACCCCATCAGCTGTGAGCAGGGCAGACTGAGCTCGTGGGCTTGTCCTAGAGGGGACACGGATGACGTGTCCGGTGTGATCAGCGCAAGGTGCAGGCAGTGATGGGGGCTCGCCGTTCTCGCTAGGGTGGTGGGGAAACTTCTCTGAGGGGGTGATCAGGTGTGATACTGGGCGGGTTCCGCCTGTCTCTGAGTTTCTTCACCTGTGCACGGGGATAATGCATGCTGTATCATAAAGTTGCCGCGAGCGTGAAATGAGATACAGCACGAGACCCTCAGCTAGCCGGGGACACCGTAAAGCCTCAATAAATAGGAGCCACTATTACTGTTGCTGCTGTTATTGTTCTTTAGACTCGGATCATTCCAGACAGAAGTCTTTCCAATGATTAATATCGTTTATTGATCATTCATTTCACAAATACTTACAGAGCAGTGTGTTCTCAGGACCATCTCTGCGCAGTGCCAGAGGCCCCTCCAAAAGCGGGGCCTGGCAGAGCGCAGCTGTTTTCTGCAGGAGAAAGGGGAGGCAGGGACGGTGGCAGGTAGCCTCCAGGTTAAGCAGGAGGAGCCCTGATTGCTGACGCCTGCCCCAGGGGGGCAGCAGTTCTGGATTGCCACGGTCTGTGCAGGTGAACCGCACGGGGCACTGTGTGGATTTGGAGGTCCTTGGTCTGGGGATGGGAAAGCTGGGATTTGGTGAGGAAGAAGATGTCGAGTGAAAGCAGGAAGTGTCTTAGAGAGATCACCAGACCAGGAGGCTGGAGCCCTGGGTTCTGTTCCTGTATTTTTCCTGCAACTTGTTTTCTCCCTTCTGGCAGGTCACTTGATCCCTGTTGGTTTCCTCCATCCTATGGCAGGCTGGACCAGATGAGTGCTTCATGAACTGCCTCTCTCTGAGCCCTAAAGCTCGGCTGGAGGATCTGGTCTTGGAGTGGGAGTGGCTAAGGACTGTATCAGTTAGTTACTGCTGCATAACAAATCACCCAAAGCCCAGTGGCTTCCTGTGATAGATATTGTTTCAGTTTGTGAGCCCATGGATCAGCTGGGCAGTTCTGCTGATCTGGACCAGGCTCCAGTGGTCTTGGCTGGACTCTTTCATGTGTCTGCAGTCAGCTGGTGGGTGGGCTGGGGGCTGGCTGACCTAGGATGGCCTCACTCCCAGGTCTGATGGTTGGCTGGCTATGAGCTGGGGTGACAGGGGTGATGGGGCCACATGCCTCTCATCCTCCAGCAGGCTAGCCCCGGCTTGTTCACACGGCAGTGGTGGGGTTCTCTTGAGGCCTGGGCTCAGAACTGCCAACTGGCCACTGCTGCCACATTTTACTGGCTGAAGCAAGTCACAAGGTCAGCCTAGATTCAAGGGGCGGGAAAACAAGACTTCACTCTTGGTGGGAATTGCTGCATCCAGAGGTGTGGATTCAGAGAAGAAAACAATCAGGGGCATGTCTACAGTCATTCGACCACAAGGACCAATACAAGGGGCTTGAAGGGGGACGCCCCAAAGTAGGAGAGATGCTGGGGGAACAGTATCATCTTCAGAAAGCACTCCGATTCCAGCCAAGGGCAGGATTTCACATTTTCCTCTAGGCCACCGCATATGTTCTTCCCTCTTCCGGAAATGACCTTCCCCATCCCCTTCTCTGTACCTTTTTTTTTTTTTGAGGAAGATTGGCCCTGTGCTAACATCCGTTGCCAATCTTCCTCTTTTTTCTCCCCAAAGCCCCAGTACATAGTTGTGTATCATAGTTGTAGAGCTGCAGCTCTTCTAGACGCCTCCTCAGTGTGGCTTGATGAGCAGTGCATGGGTCCGCACCGGGATCCGGACTGGCGCACCCCAGGCCACCGAAGCGGAGCACGCGAACTCAACCACTCTGCCACTGGGCCGGCCCCAGCTCTGCATATTTTTTTTAAACAAGAAAACATTCTCTCAGATTAAAAAAAAATTTGCTTGTGAGCACAGTCTCAGCTTTTGTTTGTGAGAACATCGGATAAATTTTGTGGGTTGTACAGAGGCTTCACTGGCTGACACACAGGGTCGGTCTGTGGAAGAGATAAGAGTCTCCGGGTTTGCTTAACACAGAAGTTTCCCCTGCTGCATGGGAAGACGTGCACCTGGTGCATTGAAACTGTGTGCAGTAAGTACATAAAGGAAATGAGGGACAACTCTACCTTACAAAAGAATTCCAATTAATAAATGTAGAAAGAATTGGGAAAATAGAAAATCATCATTTGGACTACACAGCAATAATTGTCACAGGCAAGACCCACAGATAGAGGCTAAAATCAGTGCGTGATGGAGGAGAAACAGGATGTTTGCATGGTCTCCAAGTTTCTCCCCCGACCCCATCGTTGTTAGTCACGATTGGAAACATAGTAACTTTGTGGTGGAGAAGCTGGCAGACACTGCCATAGCTGAGCCATCTCAGTTAACGTCGCCATGGATCAGGTGTGCCGACGCCCTGATACAGTGCATCTAGGAGGGCCCATCGCTTCTGTGGGATTCTTGCCAAATGCATAACCTCAATCTCATTGTGAGAAAGCATCAAGTGAACCCCAGTTGAGGAACATTCTCTTAAATAAATGACCAATGCTCTTCAAGAGTATCAAAGACGTGAAGATAAGGAAGATCTGAGGGACTGTCACAGACAGAGGAGACGTGACAATTAAATGCAACACGGTGTCCTGGGTTGCATCCTGAAAAAAGGAGATTAGTGACAAAGCTTGTGAGATCTGAATAACGTCTGTAGTTCAGTTAATTTCTCAGTTCCCATCATCGTACTGTGGTTGTGCAGGATGGGAACATGAGAGGAAGCTGGGTGACAGGCATACAGGAACTCTTTGTACTATTTTTTGCAGCATTTCTTTAAGCTGACAATTATTTCAAAATGAAAAGCTTTTTTAGAAAAAATAAGTATGTGGAGTTGAGAAACAGGTTCAGCCTTGCTGTGGTGATGACTATAAAAGTCACCCTTCCCCTGTAAATAACCATGAAACTGGACACAGTATGAAGACGCCTTTCTAAGGCCTTGGACCACAGAAGGTGCAGGACCGCTTTCTTCGAGAGAAGGCAACACAGGAGAGAAGCTCCCCGCGCATCTTGGCTTCCTGCCCTGTCCTCCTGCGACCTTCGTGGACTTGACATTTTTGAAGAATGCAGGCCAGATCTTTTGAAGAGCGTCTCTCAGTTTGGGTTCGTCTGATGCGTCCTCACGATTAGATTCAGGCAGGTTCTGCACTTTTTGCAGGAATCTCACAGACACGATGCTGCGCCCCGCTCAATGCATCCCGGCAGGTGGGGCACGATTTCAGTCAGCCCGTGGCTGGCGCTGTTCACCAGATCACCTGACTAAGGTGGCGTCTGCCAGCCTTCTCTGCCATGACGTTACTCTTTCCTCTTTGTAATTGATATGTATTTTATTTGTTTATTTATGTATATCATCATGGACTCATGGTATCTTATTTTAGTCAATGAATTATAATACACCACCATCATTGTTTGTTTTGATCCTCACTGTGTTCACATTTGGCAGTGGGAGCCCCTTCAAGCCCTTTTGACATGTCCTCATCATTCTTTGAGCACTTCCTTGGCTCCTGGCCTAAGATGTTCCAGGCTCGTCTTGTCCCCTCCCTGCCCCTGGAATCAGCCGTTTCTCCAAGGAGCCTGATGTCTCTGATGGCATCTACGTTTCTCAGTGAGGCAGGGAGCAAGGCCATCAGCTGAGAGTGCGGCCAGGGAAGGCGGTGGTGGAGGTTCGAGCAGAGGGGAGGCCCCAGTAATCTGAACAAAGCGTGGAGGGGGGAACAGAACAGAAAGATTTAGGGTAGCAAGCAGTCTTTGTCTTTTCTCTCCATTTTGCAAATTCCTTGGGGCCCATGTCAGATTAGGATTAAGATCAACTCTGGCTCTATAACCACAGACTGGGAGGCTTAAACAACAAACATTTGTTTCTCCCAGTTCTGGAGGCTGGGGAGTCCAAGATCAAGGTGCAGGCTGATCGAGTGTCTGGTGAGGACCACTTCCTGGTTTGTAGATAGAAGCCTTCTCATTATGTCCTCACATGGCAGAGACAGAGAAAGACAGAGAGCTCCTGTGTCTCTTTTATAAGGGCACTGATTCCATCAGGAGGGCCCCACTCTCGTGACATAACCACCCCCAAAGGCCCCACCTCCAAATACCATCACTTTGGAGATTAGAGTTTCACAAACGAACTGGGGGGATGCAAACACGTGCTCCATAGCAGGCTGCATCCTCCACAGTCCTCATTTAGAGCTCACAAGAACAGGAATTCAAAGAAAATCAACCCTCAGGGAATATGGTGGTCTTAGACCAACCTTAGCTCACAGTTGGAGCTCCCTACGTTCGAGGCTTGATCAAACACAGCATTTGAAGTGGACTAACAGCAGGTTTCCCCCCACAACCTGCTCCCCCTCCCGAAGCTGTCAGACAGGGTATGTTAGCCTCTGTGTGGATCTGAGCAGACAATGACCCCCTTGGTTAGAAAAGAGAAGGTCCTAATGACAGTGGATGGTTCTAGAAACTAGAAATGCTCCCCCCAGCAGGTCACAAGAGCATCTGGGGGGAACCAGACTGAGAGGTCTCCAAACTGCTTCCTGCCTCTCCGTCCCCATGCAGCTGCCTGCAGACGCCCTCCCCAGTGGGCCAGGCATCCAGGCTGGAGCAAGTTCATCCCTTGGAGCCATGGACCCAACACTGTGGTGGTCCAGTTATCTGTGCAAGGGGGGAACTTCTTCCTTTTACTAGAATTAGGTACATTAAAAAAAACATACACACATTTTCTAAAGTCGAAATTTACCCTTCTATCTCCTCTTCAAGCAAAAGAGGCAAGGAGCCGACGCTGTTTGCGGCCTCCATGCTTTTGGCCACGCTGGTCCCTCTCTCAGGAAACCAGCCTTTTTCCCGGAGGACTCTCATTCATCCTTCAAGACCCGGCTCCCTCGCCTCCTCCTCTGTGAACCCAGGACCACCTTGGGTTCACTGATTCGCTGGAAGGGCTCACAGAACTCAGCACAGCTGTTAGACTCATGGTTCCGGTTCATTACAGCGAAAGGATACACATTAAAATCAACAAAACCCAGCAGCTTACGGGGCAGAGTCCAGGAGAGACCAGGCACCGGCCTCCAGCTCTCCTCTCTCAGTGGAGTCACACTCTCCCAGCAGCCTGTGTGACAACACACATGCAATACTGCCAACCGGGGAAGCTCACCTGAGCCCGGGTGTCCAGGGTGGTTATTGAGGGCAGTCATGTCGACATGGAGCGTCCGTGTGACTAACTGTAGCTCCTCGTCTCCAGCCCCACCAGAGGTCAAACTGACATAGCATGGCCAGAGCTCTCAGGTGAACACAGACACTCTTACCGGGAGGATGCTCCGAGGTTGTCTCCCGGGAGATAGTCCAGGGCCGGTCCTTTCTTTGCAATGTGCGGTGTTGGAACACCCCGAGGCTGCGGACAATCCTTGACCGCACCCCAGTTTTCCTGAGTCTCCTAAGCATAGTGTTCACTCCACATACATTTTTTCAAATTGAGGTTTAATTTATGTTTAGTCAAAAGAGCTGATCTTAAGCACACAGTTCAATGAGTTTTGGCAGAGACAGGACTCCTTGGAGAAACGGCTGATTCCAGGGGCAGGGAGGGGACAAGATGAGCCTGGAACGTCTTAGGCCAGGAGCCAAAGAAGTGCTCAAAGAATGATGAGGACATGTCAAAAGGGGTTGAAGGGGCTCCCACTGCCAAATGTAGAACACGGTGAGGATCAAAATAAATGATGATGGTAATGTATTGTAATTAATTGACTAAAATAAGATGCCATGAGTCCACGATGATATACATAAATAAACAAACAAACAAAGATATTAATTACAAAGAGGAAAGAGTAACTTCACGGCAGAGAAGGCTGGCAGACGCCACCCTAGTCAGGTGATCTGGTGAACAGCGCCAGCCATGGGCTGACTGAAATTGTGCCCCACCTGCTGGGATGCAGCAAGTGGAGCGCAGCATTGTGTCTGTGAGATTACTGTAAAAAGTGCAGAACCTGCCTGAATCTAGTCATGAGGACATATCAGACAAACCCAAACTGAGAGACAATCTTCAAAAGATCTGGCCCGTGTTCTTCAAAAATGCCAAGACCATGAAAGGTCAAGAGAAGACTGAGGAACTTTCCAAACTGAAGGAGACTAAGATCCTGACCTGGATGCTTCCCTAGAACGATACTACTGGGAAAAATCTGTGAAACCAGAACGGTGTAGTGATAATCAGTGCCAATTTCTCGATTTTGACAATTTGGTTGTGACAACGTAGGAGGCTCTGCAGGAGAATCCATTCCTTGTCTTTTCCAGGCTCTGGAAGCCACCTGCATTCCTTGGCTTGTGAGCTTTCCGTGCATCACTCTGCTTCCCTCATCACATCTCTTCGGTAGTCAAATCTGCCTCTGCCTCTCCCTTAAAGAACATCCTTTCATTACACAAGCCCACATTCGCCGGTTCCAGAGATCAGGATCTGGATGTCTTTGAGGGCCTTGATTCAGCCTCCTACGTCTTGGTTATTGCCACCCCGCCCCCCCATCAGAACGCAACCTCAGTGAAGGCAGAGGTTTAGATTTCTTTTCTTTAAGTACAGTGAATGCACTGATGATGAGGGTACACTTTGATGATTTTCAAGCTGAACACACTTGTGTTGGAGAATCAGAATGTTTCCAGCACCAGAAGCCTCCCTCCGGAAGCAGGGGTTTGCGTCTGTTGTGTTCACTACGATACGCCTGGAACAGGGCCGGGTGCCGAGCAGCGTTCAGTAAATACTTGAGAATAAGATGAATTCAGAGCCTGCGAGAAGCAGCGTGATGTAGGACAGGCTGACGTGAGTCTGGATGAGTCTCCACTTCTCCAAGTCTCAGATTTCTCTTCTTCAAAAGGAGGATCTCTGTAGCTCCTGTTTTGCAAGCTGTGGGGAGAATTGTGATAGGAAACACGTGAAGCCCCTGGCACACAGTAGGTGTTCAGCACGTGTGAATGTAGGCTCTCTCCTTCCTCCTGGTGAGTGTGAAGGAGCACGAGAAGAGGGAAGTCTCGAGCAGTCTGGGGTGGTACCCCATAGAGGTGGTCTTGGATGTGCAAGCCCAGGGCAGGGCTGAGAGCAGTCTGGGAGAGACTGGGGCTCCTCAGTGCCCTTAAAAGCTCCTCTCCTGTAGGGAGTGCAGCAGCCGTGTTCCTGAGGGACAGGGCAGCCTCCAGGCTCAGCGTGGTGCTCTCCAGCTCCCCCAGCTCCCCAGCGAGATGCCCCAGCTGCTTTTCCTGCCTTGGGGGGTTGATTTTGTCCTCCTCTTGGGTTGCTCACTGAAAGTTCTCTTGCACTCACAGCCCAGGGCCACCTGAATACTGGACCCACCATGGGTATCTGCTCGCCTAGACTCAGGAACTGGACAGGTGGAGAGCAGAGAGGAGGCGATGCGGTGTGCACAAAGGTGGATGGGGGAAGGGGCAGGCACTTTGAGAAAAATGGGCTCTCCTGCAAACTACTTTAGGTGAGGGAGATTTGCTTCCTCACCCAGCTGCAGGGTCTCTGACTCCACTTGATTGACAAGAGCATTTACCTGCAGATTCTATGTCCCAGCAGCTGGTCTTTGCCCCCATGCAGCTCCCATCCGTGACCGTGCCTTGTGGGTTCCCAAGGTTCAGCTGAGCCCCTCTGTCACCTGACGGAGGGCTGCTGGTTGGAGTCTGAGGGCCTCCCTCTCCCTTCCTTCTCCTCTGTCTCAGCCCACTCGAGGTCGCTGACCTGCCCGCACTTTGGTGTAGAAACAACCGGGTGTTTCCACTTTGTCATTCACAAAATCATTCAAAGAAAAGGAAGGAAAATTTTTTTTTATATGAAGACATCACACCCAGTTTTCTAAATATTTACACACAGTTGTGTCTCTGCCCTGAAGGTACACGGACTCTTGTTCCCCATTCAAAACACATCTGGTCTCTTTGGCTGATCGGAGGGGCCCAGCCATGCCCTTCTCTCTGCCCCTAGAGCACTCAGAACACCGAAGGCAACACCCCAATTGCATGTGGGCAGCCCCTGGGCAGGGCTCCTCGAGGCCAGGGGCACCCTCTCATATCTGGGTGATCACAGATGTCTCCTGGTGGTTTCCTCCCGTCCTTCTAGAGAACCGGCAGCCAGAGCCGTCCTTTTAAAATGCACATCAGACCCCATCACGCCCTGCCCTTGGTCCTCCAGCAGCTTCTCCTAGCTCCCAGAATAAGGTCCAGAGTCCTCAAAGAGATTGGCCCCCACCTCAGCCTCTGACCTCGGCACCCGCCTCTCACCCTGTGTTCATTTCCTGTGGCTGTTGTAACAAATGACCAAGAACTTGTTGGCTTAAAACATTACGAATTTATTCTCTCACAACTGAATACCAGAAGTTCAAATTCAAGGTGTCAGCAGGCCTGTGCTCCCTGCAAAGGCTCCAGGGGACGATCCTTCCTTGTCTCTTCCAGCTTAAGGGCCTGTCTGCAGTCCTTGGCTTGTGGCCGCATCCCTCTAGTCTCTGCCCCCCTGGTCACATGGCCTGCGCCTCTCTGTATCCTCTGTGTGTCTCTCTTGTAAGGACACGTGTGATTGCCCTTAGGGCCCACCAGACAATCCACGACAAACCCCCATCTCAAGATCCTTAACTTAATCACACCTTTTGCCATATGAGGTAATACTCACTGGTTCGAGGAATTGAGATGTGGACATATCTTTTGGGGACCCACATCCAACTCCATACATACCCAGATGTTCACACAACCCCAGCTCCCTACCCCTGGCTGTTCCCCCTTCACATGAAGCACATTTCCAAGGCCCTCTCCCCTCTGATGACTGCCCTTCCCCACCCCCACCCCTAGTGGTTTGCTCTAGCCCTTTGTGCAGGACTCAGAGGTCACCTCCACTCCTTCTAAACTAGCACAACCTGGCTGTTCTCCATTCCTTTCCTCGGCTTCATCACCACCTGACTTGAACACATTTGTGTGTTTATTGTTGTATTTCCTGTCTCCCTCAACCAGCATGAATGGTTCACACGGCAAGGGCTTCATTTCTGCAGCTCTGGTGAGCATTCTGGCATTGGTATGATGTTCTACAGTCATCAGGGACCCTGACCCTTTCTATCTTTCCGCTCCTCCCTCCTCAAAGGAAGCATGTGAATTCCTTTCTTGTGGCCTCATGATCCAAGATGGCTGCTCCAGCTCCAGCCACCGTGATGGCATTCCAGGCAGAGGAAGGAAAACAGAGGGAAGGGCAAAAAGGATTCTCTTAAAAACTCCACCCAATAACTTCTGCTCACATCCCGTTGGCCACATCAACCTGCATGGCTTCTGTTACTAAAGAAAAGGAGGAGGGACACAGAGGAGGCAACTGGCAGACTCCACACACCTGGGGATCTAAGCCAAGTCATCTAATTCGGGGTATCCGTGAATCTGAGGTATCCACTTAAGGATTAGACCAGTTGCTTCAATTCAAGGTGGTATCAAGGGATGTGGGGTCAGGGGACAGAGCACTAGAATGGGAGTCAGAAACTTGGGATGCCAGGTCTGGCTCCATCACTAATTGCTTTGTGACTCTGGGTTAGTCCCTCCCTTTTCTGTTCCTGTAAAGAGAGAACTGGAACAGCTCTTCAGCAGTAGTAGCATCTTAATCTTCACCATCATCTTCTTCTTTACCATCATCATCATCTTCTTCACCATCATCATCATCGTCTTCACCATCATCATCATCTTCACCATCATCATCATCTTCTTCACCATCATCTTCTTCACCATCATCATCATCTTCTTCACCATCATCATCATCATCATCTTCACCATCATCATCTTCTTCACCATCATCTTCTTCTTCACCATCATCATCATCATCTTCACCATCATCTTCTTCTTCACCATCATCATTGTCTTCACCATCATCATCATCTTCACCATCATCATCATCATCTTCACCATCATCATCTTCTTCACCATCATCATCATCATCTTCACCATCATCATCATCGTCCTCACCATCATCTTCTTCTTCACCATCATCATTTTCTTCACCATCATCATCATCTTCACCATCATCATCATCGTCTTCACCATCATCATCTTCTTCACCATCATCATCATCGTCTTCACCATCATCTTCTTCTTCACCATCATCATCATCTTCTTCACCATCATCATCTTCTTCACCATCATCTTCTTCTTCACCATCATCATCGTCTTCACAATCATCATGGTCTTCACCATCATCTTCTTCACCGTCTTCATCTTCTTCACCGTCTTCATCTTCTTCACCATCTTCATCGTCTTCACCATCATCATCATCGTCTTCACCATCATCTTCTTCACCATCATCATCTTCTTCACCATCATCATCGTCTTCACCATCATTATCATCTTCACCATCCTCATCATCGTCTTCATCATCATCTTCTTCACCATCATCTTCTTCACTGTCTTCATCTTCTTCACCATCTTCATCGTCTTCACCATCATCATCATCGTCTTCACCACCATCATCATCGTCTTCACCATCATCATCTTCTTCACCATCATCTTCTTCACCATCATCTTCTTCACCATCATCTTCTCCACCATCGTCTTCTCCACCATCATCTTCTCCACCATCATCTTCTTCGCCGTCTTCATCGTCTTCACCGTCTTCATTGACATCATCGTTTTCCTGCTCCTCGTCAACGTAATCACATCACCCATCATCATCACCATCCTCTTCTTCACGTCACTAGCACTCTCTTTGCCATCATCCTCTCCACCAGTGTCATATCTTCACCCCCACTATCACCGTCATCATCATCACCACCTCAGCTCATCCTCAGCACCTACTGTATACCCAGCACTGCATGCGTCGTCTCATTTAATCCTCACTGGAGTGGTCTCAGGAGGTGCTGTTTTCCACCGCCACCTCCATTTTCAAAATGAGGAAGCTGGGGCTCACGGAGGGTCAGTGGCCTGCCACGGGCACATGGCAGGAAAGGGTCAGAGCTGAAATTCAACTGGATCCTCTTGTCTCCAAAGGCCGTGTGCTGGGTTCTCTCTGCGAGGTTCCACCCTCAGCCGCCACCCACCCCGTGACCGGTAGGACCTTGAAGCCCTGAGCTCACCCAAGTGCTGATGGATCCTCCATGTGAATCGCTTCACAGCCAACGAGCCCCTCCCCCTCCCTTTCTTAGCCCTCCAAGCTTGAGAGAGGAGCCCCTTCTTTCTTGCACTGGGGTGAGAGGGCTCCCTGCTTCAGAGCCAGCCCCCCTGGGCAGGGCCTACCATCGATGAGGCCCAGTCATCACAGGCCACATCAAGGCTGCTGTTATTAGCTAAGACAGCGCCTGCTCTCTGCCAACGCTATTCTAAGGACTTGATAACGAATGAGCTCGTTGATCTGACGACAGCCCTGCGAGGTGGGCTCTGTTATCATCATCCCCATTGTATAGACGAGGAACTGAGGCCCAGAGAGGGTAGATAGCTTGCCCAGGGCTGCTCGGCCGGTACGCGGCAGGGCCAGGACTGGAACTCTGGCCTTTGGGGTCAGCCTCGTGCAGAGCTGGCCACGCGGGACTTCACGGGGGGCTTGATTCTGGGTGGAAAGTTGGACAAACCGCAAACCTGAAGGCTTCTGTGGAATCACCCTCTCTCACCCCGAGAGGACAAAGGGTGTGCTCCGTCCTGAGCATCTGAGCACCTGGCTGAGGACCCGTGGACCTGGGCCTCCTGGTCTTGCGGGGGCCGCCTCTTGGTGAGTCTGAGAAACGCCGTAAAGCATGCCTTCGTCCACAGGCTGGGAGCCGCAGCCGGACCCGGGGAATCCGTCGGTTCAGTGGCTGTGTGTTCATCACCCAGAAAATGATCGTGCTGACGACCCACGAGCGGGACCCTCTCAGTGGATATATTGTTCCCTCATTTGTTCCTTCGAGGACCTGGCTCACACGATCGTGGGGCTAGCTGGTCTGAAACCCGTAGGGCAGGCCGGCAGCTGGAGACTCAGGCAGGAGCTGAGGCTGCAGTCTGGAGGCAGAACTTCCTCCTCAGGGAAACCTCAGTTCTTGCTCTTAAGGCTTTCAACTGATTGGAGCAGGCCCACCCACCCAATCGAGGAAGATCTTTATTTAAAGTCAACTGATGGGAGATGTTAATGACATCCACAAGACACTTCCACGGCAACACCTAGCCTAGTGTTTGGTTGAATCACTGGGTGTGACAGCCTCGCCAGACTGACACATAAAACTAACCCTCACACTCACACCTGAAGGTTGACCTGTGAACTGAGATCAGACCTGTGCCCAGCACATAGTGGCTACTTGATGATTCTCTGTTCTTGTCACCATTACCGCGGGTTTGCCGTGGGCCAGGTATGGGGCTGCGTAAACGATAGACACTGTTTATCCCGTTTTGCAGATTTGGAAACTGAGGCATGGGCGTTTCATTTCTTGCCTGTGGCCCCTGAGGGGCTACCTGGCAAAGCTGGGATTTGGATGAAGGCAGCCCGCCTGTGGGTCCTGGGCCATGCCTTGTGTCACAGAGTGGAGTCCCCCAGTCAATTCTAGCCCTCAGACGGGCTTTATTTGGCCTGTGTTGGGTTTTTATGGTTTTTAATTAGCAGCCAACAGCTAACCACCCTGCAGGGCAGATGCCCCTGGCGATGGTTTCTGCATGGGAGAGCACACTGGAGCCCTTCTTCAAGAGCCCAGCCCCTGGGCAGACGTCTTCTGTTGGCCCTGGAGGCGCAGCGCTGGGTGTGCACCGGGCAGAAGCCTGGGCTTCGCTCTGCTGGTGGCTGCAGCCTCCTTGGCTGCCTGGCGCCTCTGGCCCCCCTACGTGGGAGGCAGCTGGCAGCCTGGTTTGGGCACAGGCTCCGGAATGAGATCGCCTGCGTTCAGATTCCGGGTGCCCCACATCCCTGCTAAGGACAGTCTCCTGAACCTCTCCAGGTCTCAGCTCCTCGTCTGTAAAATGGGAATTATGACCACAGTCCGCTCTCCGGAGGAGACGCCGTGAGTCAGGTGTCCAGAGTCTGGCACAGGGCAGATGCCTCCTGACTGCCCGCTGCCCGCTGCCCGCACTGCTCTGGGGACCGCGTCTGGATTCGCTCACTCAGTCCTGAGGAAAGACCTGCAAGGTGGGCACGGTTGTCATCATCCCCAATTAACACACAAGGGACCGGGCTGCTGCTGCTGGTGGTGATGTTGGTGGCGTTTTTGGTGTTGGTGTCGCTGTTGCTGGTGGGAAGCCGGTGGCCGGCTGCCCGTGGGCGTTCCATTCACACCTGCACCAGGCTCCAGAGGGTGCTACCGCTCGGCTCCGCGTGTGTCGCCACCCCGTCCCGCTCTTCCTCCCACCACAGGGGCTCTGGAAAAGCCCAGGGCTGCCAGGACGCTGTGGAGGAGGGGCCGCCCCTGCCAGCAGGCGCTGTGGGCCGGCCTGGCACGGTGCCGTCCAAGGTGTGCCAGAACGCAGCTGGCCCCTCCGCCCCTGGCCCTTTCTTCTCTCTCCTATTTGTTCAGGCCCTTTTGATGGGGGAACAAGGCCCCTTTATGCGGCGCCGGGCCCGGCAGGGCCGCCCCGTCCCACCCAGGGCTGGGGATTTCCTTTTCATCTGGCTCCTCGAGCCCCGGGCTTGGGGCGAGACGGCAGGAGGGTTTTGGTGGTGTCACAAAACCTGGGTGACTCAACTTTCAGGGGGGCATTGTGGCCCCGCGGCTTTGATATTCTAAGTGGGAATCACAACAAAGGGGAGGCCGGGGGTGGAGGGAAGGTAATGCTCCTCGCGAGGGCTCTTAACGGCGCGGCCTTCTCAGGCTCGCCCACTGCCAGGAGGCCCCTCTCCCAGGAGGACGATTCCGTTTCGGCGGGAGGACTGGCCCGTGACCCCGGCCTCTTAAGGACGACATCGAGCAGGGCTGCCATCTCAGGGGGGCCGGCTGCCGGCTTCCTGCCCCCACTTGGCCAGCTCCTCACCTGCCCTAAGTCCCTGGAGCTTCCCACAGGGACGCAGCAGCAGGCTGCTCTGGCCAGAAGTTTCCAGGCAGAGGGACGCTTGGCGGGCTTCTAGGCCAGGTCCAGGTGAGCCAGCCTCGAGGGGCTGGAGCTCAGGGAGCCTGATCAGGAGGAAGGAACCTGGAGGTAGCCCGCGCCTGTGCTCACCGAGGGAGGACCGTGCTGTGTGGCCGTTCCGGGCACAATGCAGTCTCTCCAAATGCCAACTGAAGATCCGCCTCTAGCAAGAGGGACACCCCAGCGCCTCCACCCGCTGGGTTGAGCGAGGGAGCCCCAGGTCTGGGAGACCGGAGAGCCCGCCCCCTGGAAGGGCCGGGACAGGGAGCCTCAGGGCACTCTGTGAGCCGAGCCAGTGGTGCTGGCCCCTGGAGAGATGCGACTGGGTGGGGCTCCCTGCAGCTGGCCCTGGGAGCACGGTCATCATGGAGGCTTCAGAAATGACTGCCAGGTCTTTGACAAGCCTCCCACTGAGAGACGGGGTCTGTGTTCCCCACCGTCAAATCTGGGCAGCTTGTGTCCACCAGTAGAATGAGGGGCAGTGATGCTGCTTGACCGCCGGGCTGGGGCAGGAGAGGTGTCATGTCAAAGGGCACACATTTTCAGTTATAAGAAGAATAAGTTCTGGGGATCTAACGTGCAGCGTGGTGCCTCGAGTTCATAACTCGGTATTGCATATGGAAAGTAGATCTGATGTGTTCTCATCACACACACACACGAATTAACTGTGAGGTGATGGATGTGTTAACTGTCTTGAACTTGGAAGCCTTTCCACGATGTATACATATATCAAATCACCACGTTGTACGCTTCGACTACACAATCATATTTGTCAATTATCCTCAATAAAGTTCAAAAAAAAGAAAGAAAGACACTGCAGCTCCTGCTGGTTCTCTCGCGATGCTCTCAGGGGAACACTCCCTCCCGGAGCCCAGCGGCCGTGTTGGGAGAGGCTCACACAGCGGGCCCCTCGCTGGCGCTGCTTCAATAGATCCAGCAGAGCCCAGCTTCTGAGTGACCCCCACCGAGGCCCCAGATGTGTGAGTGACTCCAGTGCCCACCATCTAGGCGCCCCCAGCCTCCCAGCCTCCCCAGCTGAGGCCCCAGACATCGCAGGGAGGAGACAAGCCATCTCCACCGTGTCCTATCCGGGTTCCTGGCCCACGGAATCCGGGAGCACAGTAAAACGACTGGTGGTGCCAGAGGGCAGAGCTTGTTTGTTACACAGCAGTGGAAACTGGGGCAGTCGCCCATGGGGGAGAAGAGGAGGCTTAATGACAAGCCCTCAGCTTGGGCCTCGGCAGCCCCTTGATTCTGCAGCCCTGATGCCAAGGTGGATTAGCCCACAGGGAGCCTGCCTGTGTAGATGGGAGTTCCACAGACGGGCCAGAAAGAAGGGTGTGGGAACACCCTAAAACTGTACACAAGATGCTGTGTGTATGGACACGGGTGTTTAGATGAGGCTGGTCCGCAGCATTCTTCAGATTCTCAGAGGGTACGTGAGAGGGATGGCGTACACAGAAACACCTGTGATTCCTGGCTCTGTAGCCACACCCCTTTGCCATGTGACTCTGAAGCTCCTCTCATAAGAGGTGGGGCCTGTGTCCCCACCCCCTGAATCTGGACAGGCCTGTGGCTTGTTTCCACCAGCAGAATGTGCCAATGGATGATGGGTGACTTCTGAGGGCAAGGCTTAAGGAGCCTTGCAGCTTCCATTTCGCCATCTCGGAACGTGGCTCTGAGACCACCTGAGGCCCCGAGGCCGTGAGGAAGCTAGGGCTGGCTACTGGAGGAGACGACTCTGGGAGGAGGATGGAGGGCCCCCAGCTGAGAGCCAGCACTGACCAGCCGATGTGGGGGTGAGGCCATCTCGGGCTCTCCAGCCCCAGTCCAACTGTCAGATGAATGCAGCTGCAGGAGAGGGCCCAGGCTAAGCCAGCAGGAGATTCACCCAGATTGCCAACCCACAGAGTTGTAAGAAAGAATAAATTGGATTTTTTGATGTTACATTGTTTGTAAGGCACTGAGGTTTGGGGTAGTTTGTTACACAGCCAAAAATAATGGAGACAGTGTGTGATCCCGATAGGGTGCAGGACCTTGTAGGTAGGTTCTCTGGGAGGGTCTCCAACAAGTTCTCCACTCTGTATGTAAGAGCCCCACAGGTGAACTCAGGTGGGTGTTGGGAGACCTGTCGCAGGATGTCCTTCAAGCCTCCCTCGCCGGGTGGGATCCATGCAGTATGTTCATTCCTGCCCCAGATGACCACCTGCATCGTTTGCTACTCAGCCTTCCACCCACTCTGGCCTCTTCTGCCCTCCCAGGCCTCTGTAAGGCAGACGGAGAGGATAAAGTAATAATCTCAGACCTGGGGAGGGCCTTCCTGTGGGCCGGGTGCTGTTCTAAGCTCTTCAGCCAAAGAGCACCATTTAATCCTCATGGCGACCCCACAAGGGAGGTGTTATAGTGATCCCTGTTTTAGGGGGCAGAGGCCAAGGCACAGAGAGGCCACACAGCTGGCAAGCACCGAGCTGGAATCTGAGTGCGGCCGTCGGGCCTCCGAGAGTTCTTACCCACATAGCACAGTGCAGCAGGCACAGAGAGGTGACGGGCTTGCCTCATTCAAGGTCAGGCGGCCAGGAGGCAAGACTCCAGCCCAGACCCACTCTTCTCTCGTCCCACGGCAGCCCATCCTGATGGGGAGCAGGAGGGGAGTGGGTGCTTGTATGTTTAGCGTCGTGGGGGTGTGCGGGCACCCGACCCACACACAGCCACACACAGCGGGGAAGGGGCTGTTCTTATCCCCACTTTACAGATGGGTGAAGTGAGACTCAGTGAGCAGAGACGCATGCCCAGGTCTACCTGGCCATCTGGCCTGCGCCTTGAGCCCATGCAGGGCTGTTCACCTCGGTCTCCTCCCCGAGTCCCTGCCAGCACACACTGCCCGAGTGCCTGGGGGCCAGCCTGGAGGAAGCCACCCTGGCTGTGCCTTCCCCAGGACCAGGGGGAGGCACATGGCCCAAGATTGGGAGAGAGAGGAGTGGACGTAACACCAACCAGCAAAACTCGGAGCACGAAGCCCTGTGCTGTCCACAGGGTGAGCCCTTTCGTCCCAGAGGTTAGGTGACCAGCCGAGGCCACAGGCGGGGTCACGGCAGGGTGGGGTGGGAGCTGGGACCCTACTGGAGACACGGTCCTGCCAGCCCGGAGGGGGAGGCAGCCTGTGAGAGCCCCATCCCCCTCCAGCTCAGGGCGCCACTACAGGGGCAGCTGGAGGGGCCAGGAGAGAGAGACTCCGCAGGGAAGGGGTGCGGGGCGGCCAGCAGGGAGCAGAGACCCGCCTCAGCCAGCCCTGAGCAAGGCCCACGGGTTCCCCTACACAACCACACTCACACCCACAGGGGCCCCACAGACTCCCACAGACACACACACACCAAGAGCACACACAGACGCACGCACAGGCACATGCCCAGACACACTAACTCACACCCAGAGACTGGGACACACAAACACACAGACATGCACACATACACACATCACATTAACACACACACCCGCCACGTCCTGACTTCTTGGATCTGGCTTGACAACCACTGTGAGGAGAGTAGCCAGGAAGCAAACATTTCATCCCGGGGGACACACACTCCAGAATTTTCCAGAAGGGAGCGAGTCATCTTTTCCCAGCTCTTTCCTCCTGCCGTCCCCGCGTGAACTAGAGCAGCCAGCAGGAGGACCCAGTCCCCAAAGTGACAGGAAGAATCGAGTGATTTCCGGGAACACGGGGTGGGAGCGGGGCCTGGAAGGCTCTCCTGGGGAGCGGGGAGAGGGGCGCTTGTCACAGGGGCCCTGACGTCCGGACTGCCCAGGACAGCCCGGTCGTGACCCAGCACCCCCTCCTGCCATCCTGGTGTGGGTGATGAATCATTCAGCCACCCCACTAACTCATGCCGGAAACAGACGTGCACGTGTTGCTGGGGCAGCGGGGGCCTCGGCTCTGCCCGGACCAGACCCGCCACATCGCCTCCACCCCCCACCCTCCTCCCTCCTTCCAGACTCCAGTCCACTCACCTCCACACGCCTGCCCGTCCAGCTCGGCCCTGAGAGCGCCAGCCTCTCCCCAGGATCGCTGCCACAGCCCGCCCGGGAGACACGGTAAACCACCGGCTCCTACGATGTGTGAGATGCAGACCCGCCGATCGGGACCAGCCCCGTCCAGTTAAATATAGTGTCATCTTCTAGCAGCCACATTCAAACAAGTAAAGAGAGACAGGTGAAACTAATTTTAATAGTATATTTTATGTAAGCTGAGACATCTAAAATAGTGTCGTTTCAATCCATTGCCAATATGAAAAACACTGACGAGCTATTTTACATTCTTTCCCGTCTTTTAAGCCTCCGAAATCCCGTGTGTGCATTTTACAGAACGTCTTAACTCAGATGCGAAATTTTCTTTCGGGTGTACCCCATCTGTATTTAGGTTCCGTAACGTCTACAGTTGAAAGAGGAGATTCACACACCCAAGTTGTTCCAAACTTGCAAAATAACTCTGATAACTGAATTGATCATGTTTCCAATAACTAAATTGATCATCTGTTGTTGAATCTAAATTTTAATGAACTTGGGCCGGCCCCGTGGCTTAGTGGTTAAGTGCGCGCGCTCCGCTGCTGGCAGCCCGGGTTCGGATCCCCGGTGTGCACCGACGCACCGCTTCTCTGGCCATGCTGAGGCTGCGTCCCACACACAGCAACTAGAAGGATGTGCAGCTATGACACACAACTATCTACTGGGGCTTTGGGGGAAAAAAAAATAAATAAATAAATTTAAATTTTAATGAACTAGAATTGAGCAGAATGAAGCTTCTGTTCCTCGGTCACACTGGTCACGTTTCAAGTGCTCAGTCACCACGCATGGCTGTCCGTACGGGACAGTGCACTGGACTCTTCCTCCTCTCTCACTTGGGGAAACTGAGGCCTAGGGAGGGGAGGTGTCTTGCCCCAGGCCGCCTAGCAGGGTGTGCATGCCCTGGGCCCAGATTGCGTTTTTTGGTTCCCAGTCCGTGATGTTCAGCTTCGTGAATTTCCAGCTCGCTCCGCCAAGGCCAAGAGCCTCACTGGCTGGGGATGCGGTGTGGTGTGGTGGGCAGCGCCCGGGCATGGGATCAGACAGCCATGGGCTGCCCGAGGGCCGGCTACTGACGCCCTCTGTGCCTCGTTGTCCCCTCTGGGAAGGGGGATCACAGTCCCTTCTCATAGAATCAAGGTGCCTACGCTAGCGAGCGAGAGCAGAGTTCTGTGCCTTGGTTTCTCCATCTGTAAAATGGGAACAATGATGATAATGAGAGCCCACCTCCCTCGCAGGGCCACTGAGTGGGAGGTTCACTGAGTCCCTGCCTGTGAAGGGACTGGCTGCCGCAAACACCATATGAGAGTGTAGGGGTACAATTTTGTCCCCCCGAAAAGGTATCTCCAAGTCCCAACTCCCAGAACCTGTGAATGGGAACTTATTTGGAAATGGGGTCTTTGCAGATGTAATTAAGACGAGGTCTTACCGGGGTAGGGAGGGACCTATCCAATGGCTGGGGTCCTTATAAGAAGAGAAAATAGAGACATAGACACACACGGGATAGAGGGCCAAGTGAGGACAGAGGCAGAGACCGGAGGGATGCGGCCACAGCCTGGGAACGCTGGGAGAGACCAGGAAGGACCCTCCCCCGGAGCCTTTGGAGGGGACACCTTGATTTCAGACTTTCAGCTGCCAGACTGCAAGAGAATGAATTTCTGTTGTTTTACGCCCCCCGGTTTGCGGTACTTTGTCACAGCAGCCCCCGGAATTAGGATGAAAAACAGAGTTGTATTATAATCCCCCATTGCAGCAGGCACCCAGGACAGCAGCGATCCCCCCCAGAGCCTGAGCCCACCGGCCTCTCCCGGGGGCCCTGCGGTTTCCCAAACCAAAGCCAGAATGTCTGACTCGGGGCGTGGACAGCGCTCAGCTGGGCTGTGGGGAGGGGACGGTCCCCGCCTGCCCTCCCGCCCTCCTGAGACCGGCTCTCCAAGGCGTGGTGCTCACAATGCCACCGGCTCCTTGAAAGCGGCCGCCGGGCTCCAATTAGTCATCATCTCAGGTACTAAAGCAAAGCCCTCCCGGCCGCTCACAATGCCCGCTCGGCCCCTCTGGAGCCTTTTCTCTTCCCTGCTTTGAAGATGAATGATTTGTAAAGACCACAGTATCCCTTTAAAACCAGACAAATGGGGGGTGGGGATGGTTGGAGTCCAGAATGCTCTGAAGGGGGAGTGTGCTGGGCTCAGCGGTCCTGTTCCTGCCCTGCAGGCCTCCTGCGTTAGGACGTCAGGAAAGGGCTGTGGCTGGGGGGCCCAGCAGCGAAGCCCAGAGAGGGCGGGCTGAGGGATGACAGCAGCCAGGGAGCCGGGCCCGGGTCCAGATTCTGCACCCCACTTCCTGGCAGAGAGACTCTGGGCAAGTCGCTCCACCCTCTGAGCCGGTCACCACCCCTGAACAGGGTAGAGGAGGGTAGATGTGATCATTGTGCGGCTAAGGTCATTGCTGCCATCGTCACTAAATAAAGAACACAGCCTGGGGGAGTGGGGAAGTTTGAGACCCCTGGGGCCCCTTGCCTGCTGTGTGACCTTCTTAAGTCTCTTGCGCTCTCTGGGCCTCTGGCTCGAGTGGAGGTGGTGAAGGAGAAAACTGCTGAGAAGGGCAGCAGGAGGGGCAGCAGGGGCCCTGCTCAGCCCAGGTACCCTCTGCCTTGTAGAAGGGCAGCCAGAGGGAGACCAGGGCCATGCCCACCGGGGGATCCTCAGGGCAGTGACTCCGATGCTTGTACCACGCTCTACTCCCCCACCCCAGCCTGTAGGCCCAGGGCCTGGCACATCGCTGGCATGAGGAAGAAGCCGGCTGTGGGGCGGGGGGCTCGAGTGGACTGAGGACCGGTCTTCCCGAGCCGGGGGGCGCACGTCTGCAACGGCCGATGTGGCTGTGGGTCGCACAGCGAGGACGCTCTCTCCCGTCTCTTCTCTTTCGAGTTTTCTAAATGGAAGTCCAGCTTTCCCCCTCCCCATCATCCCCCGCTCCTCCCTTTACAACGCAAGAGCAGGCGCCGCGTCTGCGCCTCGGATTTAGTCTGAACCTAATAACACCATTTCCTTGAACTTATTTTCACGGTTACGATGTAATTAGGGCACGTGATGCTGGTCTCTATGCTTGATAAGGGTGTGAAGTTTCCTTCGAAATAAATTTAAGTGAAAAATAAAAATGGGTCCACTTGTTCTTTGCAGATCTTTTCAGCGGCGAGGTGTTCAGTGCGAGATTTCTCCCTGCTGCGAGCTCTCCGGGGAAGAACCCGCCGCGTCCCAGGCCCCGGGGGATCCGGCGAGGATCATTCTTGCGGGGTGATGGCGTGAATCAAGGAACGGCCCAAACAGATCTAAAGCCGCCCGCAGTGACGTGGGCAGGTTGCTTCCCTTCTCTGCACTGCGATTCCTCACCCACAAAGCGTGGGTGGTGAGAAGGACCTCATGGGATCGTCATGAGGATTAAAGAGCCATGGCGGCAGTCCTGTCCGAATGCTCCCGACATGTGGGGTCGTTCCATGAGGTTTATCATCACAAAATCCTATGAGGTAAGCGCTATTATGTCTCCATTTTACAGGTGAGGAAACTGAGGCACAGAGCGGTTAAGTCACAGAATGGGTCAGTCTGAGCCAGAGTCTGACTTCTGTGCCAACTGTCAAGCCCACGTGGGCACATGCACGTTCTTCCGTGGCAGTTTTCAATGTGCGACTCTGCCCTGCACATCTGCAGCTGTGACAGAGTGTCCCCAAACTCTTCAAACCCACGTAAACGGCACCGATGGCTGCAGCCTCCTCGTAGCCTGGACCAGCAGAACCTCTGGGGTTTCCAATCTGTAGGGACTGAGCTTGAACCTCCTCGGCACCTGCCAGCCCATCACCTGGCAAGGCGTGTTCTCAGGATGCATTTGAGTTTCGCGCACATCCGCCTGGTAGGTTTGGAGTCAGGGCCCCCGTCTTGGGGCGGGGTCAGCTGCCCCCTGCCCGGGACCCTCCAGACCCTCTGCAGCCAGGGGGAAATGCCCGTGTGGAACGGCTTCTGGCAGAGCCGGCGTCGGCTGCAGCCGCTGAGCTTGGGGTCTTACCCCCCGGCAGCACAGCATTTCTGCACGTGGCTCTGGCTTCCTCCTGGACATCCTGGCATGCCCGGAGAAACACCATTTTTCTTTCAGGTGACGCATTCTGAGCATCAAAGCCACACACGGTTAGGCTTCCTGTCCCTCTGTCCTGAGTTCGGGATAATGGGCCCCTTACGGCCACTCCAGGCACCTGAGTGAGTCTGGAGAATCCCAAAGGAATTTTGAAGTGACACTTTAAAGAAACCCATTCATGGGGAAATGAGTTATTTTTGTTGTAAAGACAATGGGGTGGACGACATTGGAGGAACTCGAGAGAAAAGGTCACTCCCCACCCCCATTCCTCCACGCTAATCACTCTGCCTCTGGCATTTGTGTCTGCCTCCCGCCAGGAGCTGGCCCCAGGTAATGTACGGATATCACGTTTTTTGTATAAAAATACGTCTTTATTTTTTCTCTTATTTGCGAGCAAAGTATAAGTACGATGTTGACCGCTGCTTTTCCACTTAATATTTGATCACAAGCATTACCCCACCCAACACGTAATCTTCCTAATTATCCTTAGAGCTGTGAGACAAACAGACCGGAGAGTGGCACGCGGTTCAGATATAAACTCCAGAGCCCAGCTCCCTGCCTATGAATCTCGGCTCTGCCCCTTGGCTGCTGAGCACCTGCAGGCAGGTTGATTGACCTCTCTGTGCCTCTGTTTTCTCATCTCTGAAATGGGGCTATCCATAGCCCTTACCCACTGGGGCTATTATGAGGATTAAATGAGTTAATATTTATTAAATGTTTAGAAGGCTACGTTGTATATGGCTAGCACCAGATCAGTGTCCAGGAAATAGATTTTCACCTTTTGTCGGACTCGGGGTGTACCCACCCCCTGTTGGCTGCGAATCACATCCGGAAGAACAGCATTGTGTCTACACGGCTTTCTCTTTCTTGTGGATGGTTACTAAGAGGGGGTGCAGTCTGTGGGGCTGGGTCCTGGAGTCAAAGCCCAGCTCATCCATTTACCTGCTGTGTGCTCCTGAGCAAACTGGATACTTTCCGTGCCTCAGTTTCCCCATCTGGGAAGTGGAGCACGTGGTCTCTCCCTGTCTGTTGCTCAGAACTCGAGTACGGTGCAAAGCAGAGAGTGGGCATGACAGGGAAGGCACTGCCTGACCGTGGAACAGTTTTTGGGAGAATGAAATGTGAGAGACGTGGAGTGCAGGTGGGGCCCACGACGCTCGCTGAGTGGCTAAGTGAGGTCAAAGCCGGCCAGCAGGAGGGGAGGAGAGACTGCCTCCTGACCCTGCCCAGGCGCATTGGGTGCCCCCTGCCCGTGCCCACCGGGCCCGAAGGTGCTGCCGCCCCTCATCTCTGTCACCCACCTTCTCCCTGCTTGTGCACGTTTGCCAGCCTTCTGCCAGGACAGCAACATGTCCTGTGCGTCCTTGTGTCCTCGCTCGTGGCCTGCACGAAGCAGGAACTCAAAACATTGTTGAGTGAATGAATGAATGAGCGAATGAATGGATGAACGACCAAATGTGAATAGAGGAGTGATCAGACTGTGTTTTGGTTTCACGGATGGTCTTAGACGGCAATTTCCGTGGCTGGTGGACACTGGATTCCCCTGGGAATCTTGTGAGACATTTGGGAGGAACCGAAGCCCAGGGTGCTTATCGTGAAGATGACAGCGTCTCCCTAGTGCTCATTCCATGTGCCTTCTTGGGGAGGCTGTCAAGCTTGGGGCACCCTGCTGTAACTGGGGTCTCCAGGTGGGCATAAGCTTCCCCCAGGTGGGTGTCAGTGGCCTTGAGGTCTGGTCTGTCTGATTTCATTTTTATTTTTTATTTTTTTGCTGGGGAAGATCCTCCCTGAGCTAACATCTGTGCCAATCTTCCTCCACTTTATATGTGGGTTGCATGCCTGATGAGTGGTATAGGTCCGTGCCCAGGATCTGAACCCGTGAACACTGGCCACCGAAGCAGAGCGTTCCTGACATAACCACTACACTATGGGGCTGGCCCCTGGTCTGTCTGATTTCAGTTAGTCACAGATGAGCCACCAGCAGTTTGAACAAATGCTCTCGAGGCCACCTCGACGGGTGGCACCCTGGAGAGTGATTCCAGTGGAAGATGGACAGAGACACCGATGCTGAGGGGCTGTCAACAAACTCTTTTGTTGGGAAGGAATTAAGGCCCATATTTTGAGGACACTTTCACAAGAGGTTTGTGATGAGAAAGCAAGTCCCTTCCTGGGGCGTCTTCCAGATGGTCTCGCTCCTCCTGGACACTCGGGGGCAGATCCCGGGAGCTGGGTCCTCAGAGGCCAGTACAGCCTCTGGCTTCTGTGGCTTTCCTGTCCTTTCCTCATCCCAGGGCAACGGTGGGGTTACATCCCTGGGCAGAGATGGCCTGTTGGAGGCACAGGCCACTCCCTGCATCCAACGGCGGCTTCAAATCCGAAAGCAAAAATCGAAGAGAGATGGAAGTGTGCGAAGGCTGGTCTAGTTGCAAGTCAGAGAGACAGCAAGAGAGGGAAGCAGGGAGGGACATCTGAAGGTGTCAGTGGTTTTCCAGGCCTGGGGCCAGTGAGCTTTGGCCCTCTGGTGGGTTTCACTTTGGGGAAAGGCGGACTGTGTGGAGCCCCGACCTCAGCAGAAGCGGGAGCTGTGCTCGGGCCGGGGAGGCAGAAGTGATGGAGGAGACTCTCACTCTCCTGGGGCGGGGCGGTGACAGCAGCCCATGCTGGACCTGAGAGTCACGGGGAGCAGTTCACACGGTCCCCTGTTGTCCTCAGAGCAACGCGGCTGCAGTGACAGGCGACCAGGGCAGGAGAGGGGAGAAGGAGCAGGTGCTTGCGAGCGCCTCCCCAGGAGCGCAGTCCCCGAAGCAGCCTCACGAAGGCGCTGCTGTCCTTGTGCCCATTTCTCAGATTCAGAAGCTGGGAGGAGGCTACATCGCCGCCCCACTCCAGGATCTGGGCAGCGGAGGTGCTGGGAACATGGGCGGGGGACAGAGGAGGGGGCTGCCTGCGTCTGGAGGACAGCCCCGGCTCCTGGCCCGTGCCTGCAGAGGAGGGAGCCCAGCTCTCGAAAGGAGACAGATTGGGGCCAAATGCTGGCCCCACCAGGTCCCAGCGGGGTGACGGGGGGGCCCAAGTGGGTGAGGATCACACGAGATCAGGTGCGCCCCACCCCGCTGCTGGCGCACGGCACCCGGGGCTCTTACCTGGCCCACTAGCAGGACGCATCCTGTTAACTCCCTTGGATTCGGCCAGACTGGTCTGAGGTGCACAGCCCCTCCCTTAGGGTCCCCGACCCCCAGTTTTCAGAGTCGAGCTCAAAAGAAGTGGCCAAAACATCTGTGGTCTCCAACGCCAGGTCCAGGCTTGACCCTGCCGCCCACAACCTGCTCCGTGTGGGCGATGAGCGGGTGCCAAGACGCGGGGCACTAGGGAGGGGCCGGTGCCCTTTCCTTGTTTCGACAATAGCCTTGGCCGTCACAAAAGACCACCTATCGCTGGTCCATTTGTATGACATTTCCAGAACGGGCAAATCCACACGGGCAGAAAGTGGACGAGTAGTTGCCGGTGGCGGGGGGATTCGGGAGAAAGGGCGACTGCTAACGGGGATAGGGGTTTTGCGCTGTGATTAAAATGTTCTAAAGCTGGTGGTGACGATGGCTGCACACCTCTGAGCACACTAACCCCCTGAATCGTGCACCTCCGTGGGTGAATCGTGTGCTATGTGAGTTACAGCTCTGTAGAGCTGCTATCAAACAGAGGTCAGTGCGTCGACACTGCAGAAACGCCCGGGGACTGGCCTGAGGGAGAGTCCCATGCCTGCCCCAGCAGTCAAGGTGGGCAATACAGCTGGGCCGTCCACTGGGCATGGGGCGAGGCCTCGGATGGAGCCGCAGGGACCCCGTGTCTCTCTCCACTGCGGTGCCAAGCTGTCGAGTTCGGCTTTGTCTAGAGAAAGACTGTATTTGAAAGCTCATTGCAGTGATCAAAATGCAGCTGAGAAAATCATGGTTTTACAAACGAGGCTGCAGCAGCCGCGGGTCGGGGGACAGAAGCCACCGGGAGGGACACCCCGCCCGCCCGGGGGCAAAGCCCTTCCCCTTCTGCCTTTACTGGGAACTCTGCTTTAGGAGACCCGTGCCCCCCCAACTCCTGTGAGCCCCCAATTCGTAGCGGGGGGCAGTGGGAAGAGGCCTAGGACCCTGGGCAGAATTCTTTCCTGGTCCAGGTCTGACTGCACCCAAAGACCCCCAACCCAGGCCACGGCCCGGGTCCCGGAGACAGCGTGGGTGTGGGCCCTGCAGGTCAGGGAAAGGTTAAGTAAGGGCCGCCCAGGGGCGTCTGGGGAGCAGTGGCTACCAATTCTCTGGCTGGCGGGGGACAGGGCAGCTCTTCCCGGTGACAGGCAGGTGAAATCACAGCTGAGGGACAAAAGAGGCCACGGCGGATGGTCCCGGGGAAGGCAGGGTGCTCTGCGAGAGCAGCGCAGTGCAGCCGGCCCAGCCTCGGGCCCACACCCCCACAGCAGCCCGCGCCCTGGGAATGGGTGCTGCATGTGGGGCAGAGGTCAGGGGTGTTCGACTTGGATTCTGGTGCCCCCTTTTCACCCGGAGCAAGAGAGCCATAGAGCAGGCTAAGAACCTTCCGGATCGTGGGCCCTGAGCTGGGGGAAAGGCTCCTTTGTGAGGGCTGGCGGGCCGCCCGTAATGAAAATGTCATTGTGGCTCGAAGACATTCTTCACATTGTGTGCGTGTCCCCAGGAGAGACACACGGCACCTCTAAACCGCCCAGTAACGAGGCTCACCCGGGGAATGGCTGAGCCAGAGCTTTCCCCCGGCCTAATGACGGCCCCCAAGAGCCCATTGTCTCATAATCTGTCGCTAAAAGGATTTAAATTCAAGAGAGGAAAATGTTGAGGCCAATTAGCTACACTGTGCAGGCCTCGAGCAGGCAGTGGCCGTGTCCGCATGGGCCCCAAGCTTCCCTGGTAAGTCAAGTGGGGGCTTTGCTTAAGCCCGCCGTCCGTCAGTCCCTGAGCTGGATCCAATTCCATCTTGCAAGGTCAGCTTTTTGTGTGTCAATGCAAGAGTGGGTCTAGGGCCTGGGGTCTCTGAGGAGCCCTGCCCAGTTCTACATGCCTGGTCATTGCTTACAGTGCCAGGTGGGGCGGCAAGGCTGCTGTCTGTGCTGACATGTGCACCTAAAATGATCTGCATGGGGACGCTTGATCGTTCCGACTTTCTGCTTGCAGATCATGTTGATGAGTGGAAAGGAAGATGGGCTGTGGAGTCTGAATCCAGCCCAGGGTCCACCCTGGACGTGCTCGTGCCTGCCTGGGCCTCCACCTGTCGGAGCATCCGTGCCTGGGCGGAGCTGCTGTCAGAGGAGACAGAGCGTGTACAGCGCAGGAACTCGCTGCCCCCATCTGCTTCCTTCTCATCCCTGCAGACCTTAGCCCTGATCCCTTGCCGTCGCCTCTGCCCCAGCTGAAGGGCCTCGCCGCGCACGCCTTGCATACCAGACTCCCTTAGGAATCAGCAAAGCAATACCTGCCTACCTGCTCTCAGTAGAAATGAAAACCACAGCGAAATCAAACCCAAAGAGTGTTAATTATGTGCATCCCTTACCTGCAGCCTCCTTCCCAGGAGGTAACTAACGGCTCCCACATTTTCTTGTGTCTCTTTCAGAAACGTTCCGTGTATCCGTCAGCGTGTGCGAATAGTAAAACCACGGCAAGATCTGCGCACACTGTGCGCCAGACACGGCCCTCAAGGTTGCACTCGTGCTGACTCACCTCAGCCTCACCATAATCACCCCATTCTACAGGTGGGGAAATGGAGGCCTGGAGAGGGTAGTTTGCCCAAGCTCACACAGGTAGTAAGTGGCACAACCTGGATCCGAACCCAGCACGTCACGAATGGGATTGCACTCCCCATGCTGTCTGTTGCTGCGTAGTTTCCTTTACAGACCCCTTGAAGAACCTTCGGTCACAGGGAGCTCACGGCCATCTCGTTGTGTGCCTGCAGCATTTGTCGCACCGTAGTCTCTGTGTGGAGGTGGCCTGGGTTGTTTCTGGTTTCATGTCCCGGTGAACGATGCTGCAGGGAACATTCTTGGGCATATTTCTTTATGGACTTTGTGAGATAAGAGGCCACCTGGGATTCTTAGAGCAGGGGACATTGCAACGGACACTGTCACAGATTCTGCCGATGTCCCTTGTGACAGTGGCCCTGGAGGATGCGCAGGAGCTCCATTCTCAGTCTTTTCAGCTGCCCTGACGGTTTTACCTGCTGGACGATTCTTTCCGGTTTGAAAAGTGCCTTAGGATCCACTCTGTGCTTCTCATGCACAGTTCTTAGGGTGGGTGATTTTCTAGTCTACAATTTTTCTGGAGTTTTTGCAAATCGAACGTTCCAGGAAGCCCCTCCATCCTGACTGGAAATAGGGACACTAAAGGGGCCACCCGCCAGCTGGGCAGTCAGATGGGACAATGCTGTTCTGTCCCCCCAACCAGGCCAGCTTTGTCAGGACCCATACAAGGACCTTCTTTCCTCCATTGTCACTCAAATGACCAACATGATCAGGTTAAGGGATGCTGTGTAGATTTCATTCATTCCTTCATTCATTCATTCATCATCTACGGGGAATTGACTCAGGCCAAGCCCTGACTGGGGGCATGGAGAAAGCAGAGAAAAGCAGACCACCCCTGGCCTCCTTCAAAGGTAATGGCCCGTGGATGAGATGGATGCAGGCAGCCTGGAGGGGGGACCCCTGACCCAGCCAGGGAGGGGAGGGGGTGCAGGGACGCCCCCTCCAGGGAGGGGCTCTCTCGGCTGGATCTCTGAGAACAAGAAGAATCCAGACAAGCCAAAGTGGGAGCAGGGGAGGGGACGAGGTGCTGCAGGCAGTGGGAACCGCCAATGCGGAGCCCCCGAGGTGGGGCAGAGCCGGTGCTCCTGGGGACTCTGAGAAGTTCACAGTGACACGTCAAGGCCAAGCGTGGGGGAGGAGGAGCCAGAGAGATGGGCAGGGGCCAGGCCATGCCCCAGAGCAAGTGAGGGACACGGCCTCACTCGAAGGTGAGGGGTGGCAGCAGGACCAGGAACGGAGGCCACAGCAGGCTTGCGGGCAACACTGGCAGTTGGCTTGGCAGCTGGCGGTGACAGAGGCCGGGCCGGCGCTGGGAGCCTCGCTTGCTCTGCTGGCGAGAGCAGCCCCCGGGTGGGTGTTGGAGGGCCTCAGCTCAGCGAGTGGGAAGTGAGTGTCCCTCCCTGGCCCCTTGAGGTCGGGAAACGAGAAATGTTTCTCATCAACAAAAGCAAGTGCGCGCCTAGCTCCTTCCCAACCTCGCTCCCTCACCGCCGTTGCTGCGCTGCGGCCTCCGGCTACACGGCCGCCTCCCCGCACCAGCCAGGTGGCTGAGGGGCTTCCCCCGAAATCACGAAATCCAGGGGGGCTTGGGGCAGCCACATCTTAAGGGCTTGACTTTGATTTGTGGCGAGGGTGGGACTGGCCCTGACTCGGAGACGACAGAAGCGCGTCCCCAGAAATTGCCCAGGGCCTTGGTGACATGGTCAGCGAGCCACCGGGGCCAGCATCCATCCGTTAGGGAGGGCTGGGGGCACCTTCAGACTTCCTCAAGAGAAGCTGAGAGAAGCGTGAGTCCCTACAGCTTGGGCATCGACGGCTGCTCACTGGGGACACAGGTCCCTTGAGGTCACATGGCCCCATGGGGCCAGGCAGCCCTTTGCCCCAGGATCTCCCTCCCTGGAAACTCCCCGCAGAGCCCGGGGTGCCTGGGAGCTTGCTCAGCCCCTCAGCCCCTCTCTCAGCTCAGGGCACTCTTCCAGAGGATGCGGCGCCGTGATGCTGAGAGGCGGAGGGGAGACGTCCTGCCCACGTGTGATGAACTTGAGATTGGCGTCAGGGGCTGACAGTTGTGAGGGTGCCCAGGCAGAAGGGACAATGAATGAAGCAGAAAATGGAATCCGAGGGGTTCTGGAAAATTCCGGACCCAAGCCCCCCCCACCTTGGCCTGAGAGAGACCATGAATTGGAGTTCTCCAGCCGTCGATGTCAGCTCCTGTACTTGTATTTCAAGGGTCTCCCTCCCCCTGGCAGCCAGCTGTAGGAGGCTAAGTGGAGGCTCGTTTTCCACAGCAGACTCGGGGTCAGGCAGCAGAGGGGCTGGGGGAAGGGGAGGTGCGGACAGGGAACATGCTGGTCTCTGGGGATGGGAGGGTCAGGGCCCTCCTCCCCCCGAGCCCCTTGAGAGCACTTCTCAATACGCCCCGCCCCCAGTGGCTGAGCCCCTGCAGCTCCAGCACACGGTCTCTGCGTCCTGCCCACCATCTCAAACGTCCTGGCCACAGTGCACAGGACAGTCTGGGACAGAGGTGGACAAGGCCTGCCTGCCCTCTGCAGTGCGCTGTCTGAGCAGGAGACAGCAGGAAGCTGACCCCGACAGGCCTTGGGATCAGGACGGCACGTGGGGGTGGGGGAACCTGTTCCGCCTGGGGAGGTGGGAGCTTCCAGGGGCGATGCGTTGGTTCTTCCAGGAACAGCAGGAGCTTCTAGAAGTAAAGAGCAAAAGGATGCCCCAGGGGAAGGGACCAGCATGTGCAGAGGTGGGGGGTGGGGGTGTGTTTGCTTTCATAGCTCTGATCAAGCTTTGCCGGGCCACAATGGGTGGGGGACGGTGTGCAAATCTCAGCCCCAGCCCCCACTCCACTCCACCCCATTCCCAGGCCTGGGGGCGCACTTTCTTGTTAGCATTTATCATGGGCTGAATTGTGTCCCGCCAAATTCGAATGTTGAAGTCGTAACCCCCAGAACCTCAGAATGTGACTGCATTTGGAGATGAGGTCTTTCAAAAGGTAATTAAGGTAAAATGAGGTCTCCAGGGTGGGCCCTAATCCAATAGGACTGGTGTCCTTATAAGAAGAGTAGATCAGGTCACAGACACACACAGAAGGACGACCACGTGAGGACACAGGGAGAAGACAGCCGTCTACACACCAGGGAGAGAGGCCTCAGGAGGAACCAGCCCTGCCCACACCTGGATCTCAGACGTCCAGCCCCCAGGACTGGGGGACAGTAAATGTCTGTGGTTTAAGCTGCCCCGCCTGTGGTATTTGTTACAGCAGCCCGAGCTGACTCATACAGCCCTCACCGCATTATCATCCTGCCTTTTCCCCTGAGCCACTTTTTGAGATGGTCTGTGGAGGCGCTGGTCCTGCTGGGGGCCGCAGTCACCGTGGGTGAGAGTGTGCTCATCGTGGGGACCGATCTGGGTGCTCACCTGTGGAATCCTCATACCCAGCACATGCAGTGGGGGTACTGTTCCTCCTCTCACAGACAAGGAGACGGAGGCACAGAGAGTTCTGTCCATGTGCCAGAGGTCATAGAAACAGGCCACCGCCTCCAGGGGCCACGCTCCTGGTCACACCAGCTGCTCCACGTGCAGCCCCACACCGGGCACCGAGGCTGCCCTCAGGCGTTCGAGGAAGAATGAGGGCAGCTCAAGGTGTTTGTGCCTCTCTCCCACTCCCCTCATCCCTCCTCCTCCTGTAAGACTCAGCCTGGGGCTTCATAATAGCCAAATACCCAGGAAACAACTCAAAGGTCCATCAACGGATGAACAAATAAACAAGTGTGGTCTATCCATGTAATGGAATATTATTCAGCCTTTAAAAGGAATGAAGCACTGACACAGGCTACAACATGGATGAACCTCAAAACATGATGCTGAGTAGAAGGAGCCAGACACAAAAGGTCAGATATTGTATGGTTCCATTCATATGAGACGTCCAGAACAGGGAACTCTATTCTGGACGTTCTGGAACATCTAAGAGGTGGAAAGTAAATTAGTGTTGCTTAGGGCTGAGGAGGGAATGGAGGAGTAGGGAGTGATAGCTAAAGGGTATGAGGCCTCTTTTTGGGGTGATGAAAAGGCTCTAAAATTGTTGGTTGCACAACTCTGTGAATGAACTAAAAGGCATTGAATTGTACACTTCAAATGGTGAATCGTAGGGTACGTGAATTATATCTCGATAAAGCTCTTTAAAATTAAAAATAAATAAATAAATTTTAAAGAAGACTCAGCTCGGGCGGTTGCAGCCCTGGGCCCCCAGGCTTCAAGTGGCCCTCTTTGGTCTCTCATTCGCCTACTTGGGGTGCTTGTGGCCCGAGACGCCGTTCAGGAGCTGGACTCACCCCGAGGTCCTGCTGGCGTAAAGCAGAGTGGGGTCTCGCTCCTCTCTGTGCCCAGCAGCCCTCGCTGTCCATGGGCACAGGCAGTGTTCAAGCCCCCTCGGGGACCACCCCTCCGGCCTAGGGTTCCTGGGACATCTGGCACTAAGGAGACCCCTAGCCAGGTGCCATCCAGGAGCACCCCCAAGAGGTAGCTATGCCCCCCAACTGGTGGGCTCCTGCCTGGCGCTGGGGCCAGGCGTTGCCCTTACAGTGGGGTGGCCTTGGCTGGAGGGCGGCCAGCTGGTCTACTCAGAGGCAGCATCCACCAGGCAGAGAACTGACCCCAGCTGGGCGGGGAGAGTCCACCTTCGAGGACCACCCCTGTTGCTCTGAGGCTTCTAACTCTGCCCGAAGCAAAGATGGGGACTGGGAAGGTCTCAGCTTCCCTCACTCCCCTGCTGGGGCCCTGGAGCCCCCACTTCTCATCCGTAAGGTGGGCCGGAGCAGGGCTGCCCACAGAATTTCAGGGCCCGCTGGCTCCAGGCTGGCACACTGCAGGCCAGGTCTCTCTCCCCTTGCTCTTCGGGGGTGTAATTAGAGTGAGTTTGGGGCCTGGAGCCAGCACCACATCTGATAGTCACCCCAGTTACAGGCTGGGGCCACATCACAGGGCACTGTGTCCCCTCTGTCCCCTCCCCTTCCCTGGCTCCCTCTCCAGGGGAAGGGGCTGGAGGCGTGGGGGCGGGGTCACAGGGGGTCACCCAGGTACCCGATAGGGCTGGGAGGGGACCTGGGGGCGGGGGGACCCAGAGCAGATGTCCCAGGAGTGGCAGCGAGGCGGGCTGGGGCCAGGCCTGGGGGTGTCCAGGCCGGGGCCTGGAAGAGACCAATTAGTCAAATGGCTGCACTGACCATTTGGAAGCAATTAACAGGGTCGCTATTTCCACATTACACACCCCCCACCTGGTTCCGAATTGGAGGGGGAGGGGCGGAGGTCGCCACTGGGGGGTTGTGTGGGTGCCTCCACCCGGCCCAGCCCAGATCGACTTCGTCAATGAGATTTCTGGCCTGCCAGGAAGATGCAACAAAATCAGGTGCCCCTCCCTGGGCCCAAGCATCTGAGGGCCTGGCAGCCCAGCCAAGCCCAGGCCTGTGGGGGTGTCCAAGGGGCTTCCTGGGCCAGGAAAGACGGAGGGCGGGGGTTTCAGATGGCGAGGAAGGCCTCAGTGGGTGGGTGGGTGGGTGGGTGAGCGAAGGCCTGGAGAGGCTGTGGGCGGGGGCTGGGGTGCAGGCAGGGGGCGAGAGCCCTCGGACGCTGGCGGAGGATGGGGCTGCTGCAGGACCTGGGGCGGGGCGCGGGGAGGAGGCTGTTGTGGGTTTTAGACAACTCCCTTTGAGTCAAGGGTGGCTGTCACCAGGGCCCGGGGGAGAGAAAGCACGCCCAGGAGCTTTGCAGCCTCGGAGAAGTCGCACCAACAAGGAGGCTGAGGCCAGTTGTACAGAAACGGGGACGCCGAAATCCTGTCCTCCCCCAGCCCCCGCAGGTGGCACGTGCTCTCATGCTCTCTTGCTCCGAATTTCTTGTTGTCTCTATCTCTCTTGAACACTGTCTCTCCTTGACACTTTGTCTGAAGGTACCTGACTCCCGGAAGCAGATCTAACGGTGTTTAGGGCACCAGCAGCCCTCGTTGTGCCTCTTCTGTGTTCTCCTAAGAAGGTCACTTGACCAGCATGTCCCAGGCCAGGTCTGTGGGTGGAGCCCCAATGGGAAAGTTCTCTTGGGTCTGTCCTCTGGCTTCCCTGGGCCGTCCTCTGTTCCCTGTAAAGCAGGCTCCATCATTAAGAGTCTGCGGCTCTAGCAATCAGTAGCCTCGTCTTTGGACTGTTCATGGGCCCTGACTAGACAGACCCTGGCCAGGAGCTACCTCCCCAGGGACTGAGGTACTGGGTGACATTTCCCCCCTGCCCCCGGGCCACTCAGGTACTGAGCATGCTGGAGTGGGCTCATTGAGGACACACTGTACTATTGGTGTTAGGTCAGGGTGGGGAGAAACATCCCAGTGGGATGTGCTAGCTCCTGTAGCTCAAGGGAATCCCCTGGTGCCCTGCACACCAGCCCCTCCCCGGGAAGGACCAAGGTCCCAAATCCTAATGCAGGCAAAAAGGATGGGCAGGGGGCCGCCAACCCACCTGGCTCCTCCCAGAGCCCCTGGTCAACTCCACTCCAAGGCTGTGGTCTAGACCACTGGACTCCACACTGGGCTCCACACCCAGCTGGCAAATCCCCCCTACTTGAGCCTTCTTGTCAGTAGGCCAGGGGGCTGGTAGGGGGCAGAGGCCAGGGGAATAACAGGAGGGTGTGGGGTTGTGGCTTTTCCCAACATCTGTCTGAAGCCCCTCTTCACTGGGGTCCCTAGGGGAGATACCCCCCATTCAGTCCAAGGGCCCTCCAGGGGCATCTATATTGCTGCTCCCTACCCACCAGGTGGGGATATTTCCCAGGCTGTGCTACTTCTCTCTTCTCTAGTGTCCTTTCTCTGTGGCCACCAGACTTCCACGCTTTTCTGTGGGGATCCCTCCCACACAATCTCTTGGTCTCCATCTGTTACTTGATCTCTCTCTCCTTCTGTCTGTGGATCTCTGGCATATTTCTCCTGCGCTGGCTTCCTGCCTGTCTTTCTCTCTGTGTCTGTCTCTCTAGCTCTCTGGGGCTCTCTGTCTCCGTGCCCTTGCTCTGGCTCTCCAGTCCCCCTCCCACCTCCCCAACCCCCTCTCTGGCCCACTGCTGGGACTGGACCCTCTGAGGCCCGCCCGAGGTGTGAAAACCTCGCCCTTCCGGATCTGCCCGGATGGGGTGCGTGACAGGATAAAGCACCTCCTGGCGGGGCCCGCCACGCCTCGGGCCACCTAGGACAGCGCACCGGCTCCAGCGGGGAGCCCCGGGCACAGACACAAGCCCGGGGTCCCCCACGCGCGCCCGCGCCCCGGGCCCTCCCCTCGCCGCCCTCCGCGGCCCCCTTCATTATGCGCCGCCTTTAAGGGGCGTTTGTCAGCGCGACTTCCCCGCAAGTTGTTTTCCCGGACATCAGTCAGCGGCGGCGGTCCTATTGTGCCGGCGGATTGATGGGGGGCGGGAGGGGGTGACAGGGCCTGGGGCGGCCGCCTCGAGGCCTCGGTCTATAATTTTCGGTGGCATAATTGGTCTGGGGGAGGGGGCGGGGGAGGGGCGGGGAAGGGACCTTTCAGAGTCGGGAGGGCGCGCGGGGGCGCGGGGCGCGCGGCGGAGTGGAGCCGCGGCTCGACGACGGTGCGCGGGGGGCGAGTGTGCCGGGCCCGAACCCCGCGCCCCGCCGGGCTCCCCACCCGCTCGGCCTCCCTCCCCTCCCGCGCCTCCGCCTGGGGACCACGTCGGCCTTTTGTTGCCGAACCGTCTTTTCTTTCAGCGTTTTGCGCAGCAACGGAAATTTCACCCGATCCTGGGTGAAAATTAAGGGATCTCTCTCTCTCTCCCTCTCTCTCTCTCTCTTCCATCCTCCCTCCCCTCCCTCCCCTCCCCCACGTTCCGCGGAGCCAGAGTCGGCACCGCCAGGCGCGGGACCGGCTCCGAGCGCCTCGCCCCGGCCCGGCTGCCGCCCCTTCCATGGGCTCCGCGCTCGCCTGCAGCCGCCGCCGCCGCGGGGCGGGCGCGATGCCACGATGGGCCTGATCTGGCTCCTGCTGCTCAGCCTGCTGGAGCCCGGCTGGCCCGCCGCGGGCCCCGGGGTGCGGCTGCGGCGCGATGCGGGCGGCCGCGGCGGCGTCTACGAGCACCTCGGCGGGGCGCCCCGGCGCCGCAAGCTCTACTGCGCCACCAAGTACCACCTCCAGCTGCACCCGAACGGCCGCGTCAACGGCAGCCTGGAGAACAGCGCCTACAGTGAGTGTCCGGCCTGGCGGCGCCCCTGGAGGTCCCCGGGGAGGAGCGGTGCCCCGGGAGAAGGCACGGAGCGCGAAGGGTGTCCGGGAAAGCGGACCACCCCCTGCTGCCAGAGGGACACCGCTGGGGTCCCCTCTTCTCCCCCCCACGTCCAGGAGAAGAGCACGAGCGGAGCTGGCGGTGGTGGGGAAGCTGACGTCCGAAGTGGGTGCGGGTGGCCAATGTCCGTTGTCGGGGCGAGCTGGTCCAGTCTCCCCTCCAACCCACCCGCTCGTCGGAGGGGGCGCGCAGCAGGCGGTCCCGGGGCTCCCAGGTCGGCTGGGCTCAGTGGCCCTGACAAGTTTGAGCCCTTTGAGTTTTTCGGAGAAAAGGCCCTGGACAGGCATTTACCATCATCTTTATTATTTTGAGGGTTTCTCCTCCTTCTGCCCACCCCGGGGAGCCCCGCCGTCCCCTCCGCCCTTGGCGCTCTCAGCCGCCCAGGTGGCCGCCCCGCGCCGATGCCTCTGCGCGGAGGACACTCGCCCTGAAGAGCGGGGCTCCCGGGCCGCGGCCGCCACCGATAGTCATTTGCCCGGGCCGGAATCCGCAGCCCTCCCTCCTTCCCCTTGGCAGCAGAGCGACAGGCAGGGTAGACACCCCCGCTGCTGCGTGGGGGGCCGCCAGATACGGGCTAGGAGCACGGAGGGGCGTCCCCCTGGGCCTGGGGGAGCAGAGACACCCCCACCCTGCCCTGCAGCCAGGACCCACGGCTGGACTGCGCTCGAGCCAGAGTCCCATGAGGCTCGTCCGGTCGCGGGGCCCGTGGCCAGGGCTGAACCCTCCCGCGAGGAGGGCAAAGCCAGGAGGACGAAGCAACTCTGCTCGGAGAGGAGCAGGGGAGCCGAACTCAGGGCCCAGCAGGACCGCAGTGGGGAGCGTGGGAGTGTGGCCAGGGACTCGCGGGTCCTCCGCTGCGAGGCGGCGCTCGGCCTCCGCCCCGGGCGCAGGAAGAGGTGCGGTGGATTCAAGGCGGCGGCGGGAAACCGCTGCTTCCTCGAGGAAAGCCGCAGCTCCGCGAGGGCGTCTTCGGAGGACGCCTCTAGAGCTGCGCAGTGGGGACCAGCTGTCGCCAGGGCGTCCCCGCGCGCAGGATGCGGCCACGGGAGTGCCCGAGCTCTCCTCGCAGCGACACCCCGGTTTTCTCCAAATCCAGTCTCCCCCTCGGAGTTGCAGAGCGTCCAAATTCTTGGGGCATCCAAGGCGGGCAGCCTGGAGGCAGAAGAGGGCGCGCGCCTGCAGCCGCCCCCGTCCCGCATCCAGACGCGCGCTTTTCTGGTCTCCGGGCCGGCGCCGCGGAATCCTTTCAGCCTACGACTTGGGGAAGCGAGAGGCCCGCAGCCTGCACCCCCGCGTGCCTCCAGTGGCCCCGCGTCTGGCCCTGTGGTCGCCGGAGGCCAGGCGCGCACCCAGAAAAGCGCCCCCTGGAGAGGGCGCCGGCCGACCCCCGAGCGCCACTCAGAGCCCTTCTCCAGGGACAATGGCCCCACCTGGGCCTTTGTTGCAGGGCCACTGAGAAAAAGCGCTCTGGTGTCCAGAAGGAAAGTGTTAGGGTGGATTTAAACTTTCTTACATACAGCGTGGAGTGGGAGAGCGGGGACCAGCTTCCCTTTGTGAGCTCCGGGTCTAAGGCAGCTTGCTGTGGATACCCTGTATCCCAGGGCTCCCCTTGGACACTCATCTCCCGCTCAGGTCCAGTGCCAGCACGTTTGGGTGGCACTGGTCAGTGCACTGCGTGGATTATATTATCAACCCATTTCATCAGGGGCGGGAACCTTCCCCCTCCCAGGACTCCACAGGCCCTCTAGGACAGGCAGCACAGGTGGAGAGGTCAGACCCGTGTCTGCAGCCGGGGTTTGAATTCCAGCTCAAACACGTGTGTGCCGTCTTGGGCAAGTCACTGAACCTCAGCAGTCTCATGAAACTAGCTGGCAGGGCTGTCGAGAGGCTCAAAAACCTCTGTGTCCTGCAGGACCACTGTGTTTGGCAGAGTCAGCGAGCGCAAGTGTTAGTTTTATTATCCCCCCAGGTTTGAGTTCTTCTTGGAGAAGCCTCCCCTGATGCTCCTCCGTCTTCACCTGCCACACAGTAATTTCTCCTTCCCCTGAACTTCCAGAGTCGCCCTCCCTTGGGTGCGTGTTGTTCCCACCACCCCCACCCGCTCCCGGAGCCTGGGCAGGGCTTTACCTCCGGGCTCTGTGGGAGGCTCTGTGGGAGTGATGAGCCTTCCCGCCTCTTCCCAGGTATCCTGGAGATAACGGCAGTGGAGGTGGGCATTGTGGCCATCAAGGGGCTCTTCTCCGGGCGATACCTGGCCATGAACAAGAGGGGACGGCTCTACGCTTCGGTGAGTCCAATCTCGGGAGGGCAGCCATCTCCTTTAAACACATCGGGGGACAGAGGGGACATGGGCAGGATAATGCTTTGCCCGGGGACGAGCAGCACCTGAGCTGGGGCCAGAACCCCAGGCCCTGTGACTCCATGCCCAGTGCTCTTTCAGCTGCTTCTATCAGAGGCGGCTACCAGCTTGAGGGACTTGGGGAGGATCATTCTGGGGGTCAGACACGTCTTATGTCCTCCGGTGCTGCCGGGTTAGAAAAATGTTCCTCCAACATTTTGTGGTCACCAGTATTGCGCTTCCCTCAAGGTAGCTGAGAGCAGGGGAGAGATGGTGCCTCACATTTCCACTGAAATAAATGGACCCAGGCGAGCCTTGGGGCAAAGCGAGGGGTGCACTGGACACAAGCTCTTCTGTCGGCTCACCCAGAGCTCTCCCGGGAGCGGGGAGAGGGGGAGCAAGGCGTGGCACAGCCGCTTCTCCCGGCGAGTGGAAAGGCAAGAGCCGTTAGCGCTTAGGAGCGAATAGAGAGGGAGGTGGCACCCACGTCCCAGGCACGCAGGCTGGAACCCCGTCTATCTACCTCCTGGGCTCCGGCAACCAAAAGGGTCCCGTGGCCCTGTGGGCATTGGCAGTGCCGCCCCCAAGGGCGGGGGCGGGAAAGACACGGAGTAAAGTACATGTAACTAGGAAATTTGCTACCTCCAACTAGTCATTACATGCAATTCGCCTGATACCTCCTTGGGCAATGAGAGGTTTTCCATCCACATGTAACCTAGACGACGCAGCCCGAGGACCATCTCCCCTCAGTTACGTCTCTCTGTTCAGTGGTGGTTGCAGGGGAAACACACCATTTCCCTGCCCCCTCTGAAGTCAGGCAAAGAGTGATGAAGAGAATTTGCCGGAAAACCCTCCTTTAAGCTGGTTATTTCATCACAGATTTTCGCTGTTTTGCTAAAGGAAATGCACAGGCTGGAATGCCCCTGTGTGTTTACTCTGACCATGCCATAGAAGCTGTTCTGGGAGGAGGGACCCTCTGCCCAGCCTCTTCTGTATGTGCTTCCAGAATCTCCAGACACTAATTGTGGTTTATCTGGACATGCCCCTAGCCTAGGGTCTGGTCTGAGTTTTCCGGAGGTGGACTGTGGCCTTCCAGACTCCTCGGACCCTGTACCCCTGGCGCTGAGTGAGCGGAACTGACTTTCTGTTATCGAAACGGGGTCAGACCACCCACAGTCGCTGCTACCCCTTATGGAGAGGGGACGCCCAGGGAGGGGGTCTCGTTGGCCTGCAGTGATGGCCCAAGGTCTTCCTGACCACAGAGGGCCTTCTACCCACACCAGGAAGTTCGCAGAGTCGGGCAGGGAGGGCTGAATCGGAAGGGAAGCCTAAGGCTTCTCCATCTCTTCCATGGGGGACCGAGACCCAGAGCCTTGAGGGACAGAACAACAAAGTATGACCTGAGGGAGCCCAGGGGGTCAGAGTTCCCTGTGACAGGACTGGCTTTGGGGAAGGAAGAGGAGAGGTTCCTGGCCCCACAGGGTGACAGCCAGGAGGTCTAGCTGGACCATGTGGAACTTTCCAGGAAAGTCTCCCTGCCCTGCAGGTAGCCTGGGAGGTGAGGCAACCTGGTGCCACCCCTGTCACCTCCACCCCGTGCCCCCATCCTGGGCACCACCGACTCACCTGTAAGCGCTGTTCCCACGGCCCTGCCTCTTGGTTGTCTGGGCTCCCTGGTCTCTGCCGTCAGCCTGCTTCTCACCACCCAGGCCAGCCGTCGCCTTCTGTGGCTCAGTGGCCACTGCATCCTGACAGCTCCCACATCCAGCCCTACCTCCCTTCTCAGTAGTAGATCACCCCCCAAAAGTCTTGATGGCTCAAAGAGCCCTGGCAGAGGGCAGCACACCTCAACTGAACTCAGCGGCTCCCCTGACTCCCTCGCGATAAGTATTGCCCCACCAGCTGCTCACTCAAGCCCAAGGTCAGCTGGGAGTCATGGCGGACACCTTCTCTCTAGGCCCCACAGTCAGCCCATCTCCAAGTCCTTGACCGGACCTCTTGAATCTCTCTCTTCAATCCATAACCCTTGCCCCCCTGCCTTACCCCCACCGCTGGAGCTCTTATGACTCAGGCCTCCATCACCTGCCACCTGGACCATTAAAACAGCCTTGGGACCGGACTACTGGCCTCCAGCCTCTCCCTCCTTCTGTCCATCCATCCATCCATCCATCCATTCACCTTTCCTTCTTCCTTCCTTCCATTCATCTACCCACTCACCTTCCCTCCCTCCCTTCCCCATCTATCCATCCATCCATCCATCCATCCATCAACATCCATCCATCCACCCACTATTTCATTCATCCATTCACCTTTCCTTCCCTCCCTCCCTCCCTCCCTCCCTCCTCCCTCCTTCCCTGCTTCCTCCCTCCCTCCTTCCCTGCTTCCTCCCTCCCTCCTTCCTTCCTCCCTCCCTCCCTCCCTCCCTCCTTCCTCCCTCCCTCCCTCCTTCCTCCCTCCCTCCCTCCCTCCATCCATCCTTCCTCCCTCCCTTCCTCCCTCCCTCCCTCCCTCCTTCCCTCCTTCCTCCCTCCCTCCCTCCCTCCTTCCCTCCTTCCTCCCTCCCTCCCTCCCTCCTTCCCTCCTTCCTCCCTCCCTCCCTCCCTCCTTCCCTCCTTCCTTCCTCCCTCCCTCCTTCCTCCCTCCCTCCTTCCTTCCATCCACCCGGCCTTCATTCCTTCCTTCCATCCACCCGGCCTTCATTCCTTCATTCATCAGTGTCCTGGCCACTTACCATATGTCGTACTCGATGCTAGGTACATGCTGGGGGGTCTTCCTAAAATGTGAATTCATTCAGGTGGATTCAGGAACTCTCCTTCACCCAAAAATTATCACCCAGGTGCCTTAGCTCAGCCCACCGAGGAGCGGCCCAGACCACCTTCTGCTCCCACCTCCCACCATCATTCTGTCGCTTGTGCCCTCCTCCAGCCTCTGGAGCCTCCCTTGGTCTCTAAAACAATCCATGCTGCTCACCCCTCCATGCCTTTGCCAGTACTGTCACTGCCTGGAATGCTCCCATCCCCGAAAATGCCCGTCCCTCCTTGACTCTCCCCAGTGTCCCCTCCTTGGGGACAGTCTCAGTCCACTTCCTCCTCACGTCTTCATCACACTGACCGCACTGCCCTCCCTGCACCCCCAGCCCGGTCCCCTGGGGCTCAGACCCAGCTGGGGCGGCAGCTGTGCCAGCGCCCCCTGCACTGCCCTGGGCTGCCTTTTCTGGAGAAGCTCCCAGTACTGGCAAAGTCTGAGAAGGATGACCAGCCAGGACGAGGCTGCTCCAGGACAGGGGGGCTGTCACCTCCCGGGGGAGGACGGACAGTGGAGCCGGGGGTGGGAGGGACGCAAAGGGCCTGGGTGGGACAGCGGGGACAGACTGGCAGTGGGGACTGTTAGGAACTGTTGCCACAGTCTCAGCTGCAGTTCCCTGGCGTCTGTGAGCCTGGCCCTGAGCTGACACCTTCCTCCTGATCATCTCGGCCTCCCCAGGAGCCCCTACAAGGTGCAAGCGGGTGCCCTGCCCCCCGCCCCGAGTGCCCTCCTCAGGAGGGCCTGAGCCCCTTGCTCTGGGAGGCTCACAGGACTGTGCCCCTTCAATTGCACCTCCAGTGTCCCTGCAAAGAGAAAGCCTGCCCTCTGGCTTCCTGGGGGATGCGCCTCCTCCAGGGGAGAGGGGCCAGGGAGAAGGGTCGGTTCTGCCGCTGAGTTTCTCACAGTTGAGCGTGGGGGCCAGACGCCAATGTAGCATGCCCGGGATGGGGGTGGGCTAAGTCTGCCCTGAGCCCGCCCACTCACCCCCGACAGCCTCTGAGCCCCACGCCACGAGGGGTCGGGCACAGGCCAGAACAGCATCAGATCCCTCTGTGCTTTGAGGCCTGGCACCATCCCTGAGCCTCGGTTTCCCCATCTGTAAAGTGCGGAGATTGGTCTTGGGCAGTGGCATCCGTACTGTGACCCAGAGAGCTCTGGGCATGTACGGAGGGGCCGGGGAACAGAGAGGGGCTGGGCTCATGGGGAGAGGCAGCCCTCAGCCCCGATTCAACCGGAGTGCCCCCACACCTCTGGACTTCCATGTCACTGGGAAGATGCATTCGGAGCTTAAACATCGTGCTCCCTGAGGTCCTTCCCGTCACATGCTGCCCAATCCGGGGACTGGCCCCGACCAGCCTGAGACCCCTGAGACTGGCCTGCGGCCCTCTGGGCCACCTGCACTCAGTAGCTGCCCCCTTCCCCCTCCCCAGGTGGAGACAGACCCCGAGGGTGTCCCGCTCCTGCCTCCTGCCCAGTCCTGCCCACCTTTTCCTGTCCCGCAGCCCTGCCCCCGGCACAGTGTGGGAGGGAAGCATTGGGAGGTGGGGAGTGGCCCCTGGCGTGCCCACCTGCCTGGAGCAGGGCCTGAAGCCTCGACTGTGTCAGCATATGGCATACTCACCCCTTCCCCAGCCCTGCCCGGGGAGACCCCACAGCAGCCCCTGAGGGACGCTGGTGGAAGCTCCTTCAGTTCAGAGTTTGCACCTCTGTCCCTCCAGACGCCCGCATCTGAGAAGGCAGGTACCCACATCCACCACCCCCCGTCCCAGGCTGACACGGGTCCCCATTAATCTCTGCCGACAGTCAACGTCCCGTACATTCTGCTTGTGCTGGGCGCCCCCCTCTGTGCCCCCCTAAGAAGAGCAGTATCTGTGCCGTCTACCAGCACAGACTTCCGGCCAGGCCCCCGGCTTCTCTGTGTGCATTCGTCCCTCCTTCATCCTGTGGGGCAGTGACCCCAAGGCCAAGACGGCGACTCTGAGTTCAAGGCCCAGGACCCACGTTCGCCGACTGACGGAGAACCCGGGCTCGCAAAACCCTGCCACGTCCTCTTTCCTTCCTCTTTTCTGTGTTCTCTTCCTTCTCTCTCATTCTCTCTCATTTATGCAATTTCTTCAAAAGCGATCTGGGGTGCCGCCCCCTTCCTTTGTCCAGATGTTCAGTCCTGCTGATGTCCACGCTGCCCGCAGACATTTAGGGCACCTGGGTCGGGCAGGCCCTGTCTCTGCTCTGCTGAGACAACCACACATCTCTGTGCTGGGGACTCCCCCAGAGTCAGTGCCCATGGAGGGGGGACGGAGCTGGGGGAACCAGAGAGGGGAGGCAGGAGAGGCCAGTCTTCTGGAGATGCTCGGGAGATCTTGGCAGAAGAGGAGACACTTGAGCTGAATCCTGAAGGCCCAGTTCACCAGACACAGGTGGGAGGGAGGGCAGGCCAGGCGGAGGGCACGGCCCGGGCAAAGGTGTGGAGGGATAAGAGTGCAGGAGCAGAGGAGGGCAGGGAGGCGGTGTGAAGGAGCATCCCTGACACCCTTGCCCCGTGTCCGCGTGGCCCCCGTGGGCGCCGACCGTGGCATCTCCCCCCGCCCCCTGCAGGAGGACTACAACGCCGAGTGCGAGTTTGTGGAGCGGATCCACGAGCTGGGCTACAACACGTACGCCTCCCGGCTGTACCGGACGGTGCCCAGCGGGCCGGGGGCGCGGCGCCAGCCCAGCGCCGAGAGACTGTGGTACGTGTCCGTGAACGGCAAGGGCCGGCCCCGCCGGGGCTTCAAGACGCGCCGCACGCAGAAGTCCTCCCTCTTCCTGCCCCGCGTGCTGGACCACAAGGACCACGAGATGGTGCGGCTGCTCCAGAGCAGGGCCGGGCTCCGCGGAGGGCCACCCAGCCCCGGGGGCGGCGACAGCAGCAGAGGCAGCAGAGCCGGGGAGGTCGCAGGGCCCCCCAGGCCTGAGGGAGTGGAGGCCTGATGCTTTCTGGCCCCGGGCTGGGCTCTGAGCTCACGGCCAGCCCGGCCTGGCAGGTGTGGACCAGCCGACGCCTGCATGTGCACCATCAGCTGACCACCGGGGCCCAGTGGGTTTCCATGACTGGCTCCCCCACTCCGTACCCCCCTTTGCTGCTTCTGGGCTGGCTCCTGTTTCGAGGGCCAGCGAAACACGTTCTCAACCTCTCCTGATCCTCCCAAACAAGGGTCACATCAGAACGAGGGGGGTTCAGAGGGAGGGCTGCTTTCAATGAAGACCCTTGTGGGTTTGCGTTGGCCAGGAGCCCCCTTCTCCCACAGGGAAAGCCAGCTGAAACTCGGGGGCCCAGCTGAAACGCGGGGGCCCAGCCACTGAGGAGTCGCCGTGCCGTGTGTCTGTGGGCCACGTGGGGTCTGTGTAATCGAGACATTAAAGTATTTTATTCTACTGTGTCACTGAGTAGATGATAACACAACACGAAGAGACACTGGCGGTTTTCACGGATTATTTTTTGAACGGATCTGCTTGTGACTACAGCAGCGTCTGTTCCAAATCGTGATTTTAAGATGTGAGATTGTATTCTGAGAAATTAGGCTAAAGATGCATTTAATGCCCTGGTTTTGAAAGTATTTTTTGAAAACAATAGATGGTTGGTGTGGATGGAAAAAGTAGGCTAATGCTTGTGTGTGCGTGTGTGTGTGCAAGTGAGTTCTTGTGGGTGTCAGCATGTGGCTGTGTTTGTGTGCACACGTGCATGCATCTGTGTGTGTATGTGTGCATGCATCTGTGTGTGTACACGTGTGCATGCATCTGTGTGTGTATGTGTGCATGCATCTGTGTGTGTACATGCGTGCATGCATCTATGTGTGTACACGCGTGCATGCATCTGTGTGTGTGTGTTCCTGGTTGTGTCTGAAGGTATTGTGCATATGTGTGTGCACACACGTGTAGAGAGAGAGAAAGAAAGAGACTTACTTCATTTAGAACTCCAAGAAAACTTCCCCCATCGTGCAGCCGTGTGCTTCTGCGTGGATGGTCTTGAGCACCTGTGCTGTGGCCGGATACGGCTCTCTCCGGAGTCCGTTATTCCTGCCACCTGCCACCAGCGCCTTGAGCGTTCCTGGCTTTCCCTAAGAAAGCTCGGCTCAGAGGGGTGACATGAATTGCCAGGTCCACCGCCAGTAGGTGTCCAAGCTCCATCTTGGAACAGGTGCCTTCCCTGCCCCCCCCCCCCGCCACGCACCTGCTCCCCCAACAATGGCGGAGGCGGGGTCACCTGGGGCAGGTGAGAACCGAAGGGCAGGGCATGGGCAGCGCTCTCACTCTTCCCGGACCCCACAGGGGCAGCCCTCCCAGGTGAGGGGTGTGGCCCGGCCTGTGCCCACAGCGGACGGAGGCGCTCTGTTCCCTGCCCTGCTGGGGTCAGCCCGCACCAGCCAACCACAGGAGGAGGCCGGCTCAGTGCCGACATCTGTGCAACAGCCTGCGAGGATCCTGCCAAGAGCTGCCCGGCGCAGGACGTGATGACCTCGCCCCGCCCCCCACCAGCCCCCTCGGCGAGTCAGGTTCCCAGTAGTCTTCCCCCTGCAGGAGCGAACATTCACGGAGACAATCAGGAGCAGCTGCTCACGCTGGGCTTTCCCCTGGGGTTTTGTCTTTTGTCTGGAATGAGACGGAGCAAGTGCCACCATCCCTCCCATCTTGCAGACGAGGAAACTGAGGCTCGGTTGGTGTGGGTAGAGGGGTGCAGCGGGGTCGCATCCTCCCCAGCACTCGATGCTCCCTGATCAACAGACGGCCCCTAAAGAAGGCGGAGGGAGACGCTGGGGGCTCTCGGTTAATATTTAAAGGTTAGACAAGAGAACGTGCGTTTTCTGCGGCTGACAGGCTGTGCCTGGTCAGACCCCACCCTCCCTGCGGGCTAGGCAGTCTCATTCCGGGCCCAGGTTAGGAGGGAGTTATGGGTCAACTCGTTCCCAAAGTTCACGTGTTGGTGTCCTAACCCCCAGTACCTCAGCGTGTGGCTTTCTTTGGAAATAGGGTTGTTGCAGATGTACTTAGTTAAGATGAGGTCATGACGTAGGGCCCTGATCTGGTGTGGCCGTGTCCTCGTGAGAAGGGGAAGCTTGGACGCAGACTCGCACGGGCAGAATGCCGTGTGGAGACGGAGGCAGAGACAGCGATGCTTCTACACACCGAGGAACGGCAAAGATCCAGCAAACCCCCAGAAGCTGGGGGGCCGGGGGGACCCGGAAAGACTCTCCCTCCCAGCCCTCAGAGGAGCCCACTCTGCCGACCCCTGGATCTCGGACGTCCAGCCTCCAGGACAGGGAGAGAATAAATGTCTGTTGTTTAAGCTGCCCTGTCTGTGGGTCTTTGCTACAGCAGCCTGAGCTGAGTCACATAGAGGACAAGGGGCCTGGCTGCCTGGCCATTCGAGTGGCCCCCGAAAGGAGAGGGGCCCTGCTCCTGTTGATGAGGGGAAGGGAGTGGGTCCCCAGGCTGAAGGAGTGGCCTCCGCTGGAGGCGTTCGGGGGGCACTGGCTGCATAGGGTGCACCGAGATGCCAACACCGGGCCCATCTAACACAGGCCTTGGGGGGTCTTGGGGTGCTGAGGACAGGGCCGTGGAAGATTCCAAAGAGAGGCCTGCACAAGCGTCCCAACCCACGCTCCTTTTGAACCCCAGACACTCCCCCAAATCAGCATTTTGTTTTGTAAGCAATGAAAATGAACCCAAAAGGGAAAAAGCACTTAGTGTCTGTTTAAAAGCACTAAGTAAATGTAGTGGAACCCAGCCTGGTCCCCTAGCCAGTCAGAGCTACTGTGGCCAGGGTCATGGAGGTGACGGCTTGCACATGAGGGCACTTTGGGGGGGCTCGCCTAGGTGGCAAGTGTCACAGTCACGCTCACCTCCCGGACGGGACAGCTAGGCTTAGGAGGAGTGGTGACCTGCCTGGAGGCACCCAGCTCGAGGGTAGTTGGGTCCTGGACGCCCGCGTGGTGTCTGCTGCGGGCCGCGGGGTGAGGGCCTGCGAGGCACCAGGGCTCCGGTACCCAAGTCGGGGTCACGGGGAAGGTGGCACTGCCGCTGCCCTGCTCCCCTCTGCCTCCCGACCTGCAGACACCTGGCCCCCAGGAGGCTCCCCCCGCCTCAGAGCCCCTGCTCCCTGGCTTCCCTCTGTCCAGTGTGCACGTTTGCAGGACACTGAAGCTGGCGGAGTTCTGCCCCGGGTGCCATGCTGTCCTGGCACCCCAGGGGCGCCCCTGTCCACACCCATCTCCGCACACTGCACAGCCCGCCACAGCTGAAGGCTGAGGTCTGAGGGACACTAAGGAGGCTGCAGACCCTCGGAGCCCACACTCGGGTCCTGCTTTCATTGCTGCCTTCTCTCCTTCAAGGAACGTGCAGGTCCCTGAAGAGCCCTCCTGGGGGAGGGACTGCAGCAGGTAGGGTCCCCTGGAAAAGGAGGTCGGGGTGGGAGTGGAGCCCTGTGAACCCGGCACTCTTCACTATTTGGCCTGGACCGGGCAAAGGCTGGAGGCCAGGCACCTGTGCCTCCATGAGAAGATGCCACCGGAGCCACGACAGGACGTCCTAGAAGCTCCAGTGACGACAGCCTCCCTCCCTCCCTCCCCTGCATTTGCCATCACCCCTACCTGCCCAGCCGGGGGGAGAGGGAGGGAGAGGAGGAGAGGGGGACGGGGTGGGGCAGGGGTGCCTGCGAGAATCTCTGGGCTTTGGGTCAAGAACCTGCAGACGTGAGAATGTAAAATGTGGCAGCCGCTGTGGAAAACAGGCCGGCGGTTCCTCCAAAGTTTAACTCAGAATAAGCATATGACCCGGCAATTCTGCTCTGAGTCTATGTCTAAAAGATGTAAAAGCAGGGACTCCAACAGATGTGTGCACAGCCACGTTCACAGCAGTGTTACTCACCACAATCAGAGGTGGAAACAGCCCAAGTGTCCATGGATGGATGAACAGATAGACAAATGTGGTGTATCCACATGATGGAATATTACTCAGTCATGAAAAACAGGGAAATTCGGCACATGCTACAACACAGATGAAACATGAGGGCATGATGCTGAGTGAAATAAGCCAGACACAAAAGGACAAATCCTGTGTGATCTCTCTTATATGAGGACTGAGAGTCATCAGATTCATAGACAGAAAGTAGGATGGTGGGTGCCACGGGGTGGGAGAGGGAGATGGGGAGTTGGTGTTTAATGGGGACAGAGTTTCAGTTTGGGAAGGTGAAGAGTTCTGGAGATGGATGGTGGTGATGGTTACACAAGATTGTGAATGTGCTTCATGCCACAAAATTGTAACTTAAAAATGGATGAAATGGTAAAAGAGCATCCAAAAAGGCGGCCCCGCCTTGACTGTGGGAGTCGGGTTGTTCCTCTTAGCACCTTCGCCTCCAAAGGGAGACAGTTGGGAGTGTCGAAGGCGCTCAATGAACAGGGCTGAATAAACAGAAAATAAAAGACTCTTTAGGGCGTGGCCAGCCGGTCACCTGGCCTGATGGGAGCTGATGGGAGAGGCGGCCAGGTAGCCTTGGAGGCTGTGGCCCTCTGCCTGCCCAGGCCTGGCCCACCCCCGCCCGCCCCCAGAAAAAGGCGGCCCTGTCCGTGTGAAGCCAGCAGACCAAGGACCCGCTGCCCTGCCCCGGAGCTCTAGCCCTGGGTGGCCCCCTGGTCCATCTCGGCCTCTGATGGGGAAGGCAGGACGGCCCGGGGTGACGGGGCCTCAGCTGCTCCAAGCGGGCCTTTGAGCCCCCGGGTGGGTTCAGAGGTCTCCCACCTCCCGGGGGTTGAGGGACTCTGAAAGGTGACCAAGCGGGTCTATAATTAGCGGCCACCCATTGGAGGGCGACCTTGGCGGGGCCACATTCCGGGCCACGCCAGATATAGCCCCAGGAGCTGACCCCGTCCCCTCTCAGGCTGCCATAGCTGGAATACCAGGGGGGCCCACACTTGTGCTTGAGCGCCCGGCCGGGCCGCGTGTCCTCATCTCGGGTCGGGCCTCGGGGAGAGGGGCTTCTGGGTGGGGAAAGATTCAGATGCAATTGGGTGTGAGGGCCCAGGGTCGGCCTCTGCCTCTCCCCAGCCTCGGTTTCCCCATCTGTCTAATGGGCTCCCATGGGGATCCGCAATCAGCAGGGCTCTATGTCAGCTGTGGTGTCACCACCCGGCTCTGGCATGGGTCGGAGACAGTCGTGGTCAGGAAGATTGAGAAGTCCCCTTGGCTGACCCTGACTCAGTAGCAGACCATCTCAGGCTCATCACGTGTTCTCCAAGCTCATCCATCTAGTGACTCGGGTCCCCGAACCCCCTGGGAGGCAGGGGCGACTGTCTGCACCTGCTTGGGGAGGAACCGACACCCAGAACGGATCCGGAACACGGGCAAGATGGCAAAGCTGGGCAGATGGACTCGGGATCCCCGCCTGGCGGGCTCTGGAGCCTGCCCCTCACGCACCATGCCCCCAGCCTCAGAGAGCCCCTCGCCAGACCAGGCGGCCCGGACTGAGTGAAGCGGACCTCCCGGGCTCGCCAAGGAGGATGGGGCCACCCTGGAGCCCCCGTCCCTGGCCCTCCCTGGGCCCCCGGGTGTGCTGGTTGAATATGTGAGGGGAGGGGGCTGTAGGGGAGACCTGTCCCACACATTTGATTCTTAGGGCTGAGTTCCTTTTTCTGTCCTCTCTGCCCTCCTCCCTCCGTGAACCCTCACCGTGCAAGAGCAAGGCTACGCGAAAATTCAGATTCTCGTCTCATGAGAGCAGACTGAACCCCCAAGCATGCAGCCTTAGTGGGGTTTTCAGGAGTTGACCCCTCACTAGGATGCTTTTCCAGCCACTCCCTGCCCCCTCCTTCCTCTGTCCCTTGCCCTGTCTCCTTTCCTCACTCCAGCCCCACTGCTCTGTCCCTCCCAAACTCTTCCCTGCCACAGGGCCTTAGCACATGCTGCCTGGGGAATATTCTTCCCTCTACTCTTCGCCTGACTCCTTCTCATCTCCACCTCTCAGGGTGTCACCCCCCCCTAGGGACCTTCTGTCACAGCCCTATCCAAAATCAAGTTCCTTCCTCATTTTTTCCCACAGGCCCTTGTTATTTTCCTTCACAGAACCCAACACAATCTGTAATTATCCAGTTAATTGTACCCTCACTGCTGGTCCCCCAATCACCCACCTGAGGGATGAGGCACCTGCCCTATCCACCTGCCAACTCAAGGCTGTCTGGTGGGGGGCTTCCCAGAGACAGTCATCCCCTAACTTCTGGCCCACTCCCCTCAGGCCAAGAAACTGGGGGCTGGTGATTGGAGCCCCGGGGCCCCTGTGCATGAGAGAGTGAGGGCCAAGGGGATATGGACGGAACGCCGACAGTGTCTGTTGCATTCTGTCCTTCCTTTTGCAGACGAGAGAACTGAGGTTCAGAGAGGTTAGGCAGTTTCCGTAAGGTCACACAGCCAGCGAGGGGCATGTCAGGGCTGGTCTGAGGTCTCTCGGGCTCTGACACTTGTACCACCGCCCTGCATGGTGCCCAGGACATGTGGTTCATCAGCAAGTGGGCACAACGGTGCAGCCACTTGGGAAAACAGTTTGGCAGATCTTTAAAATGTTCCACATAGAGTTATATGTGACCCAACTCCACTCCATATGTCCACTCAAAAGCCTGCACACGAATGTTCGTGGCAGCTCTATTCACAATACCCAAAGAGTGGGAGTAACCCAGGTGTCCATCAACTGACAAATGGGTAAACAACACGTGCTCTCTCCACAGAGTGGAGCACTATTTGGCCATGAAAAGGAATAATGTGCTGGTGCATACAACATGGATGGAGCCTGACAGCATCACGCTAAGGGAAGGAAGCCAGATACAAAAGGCCACACACTTAACAGTTCCGTTTATATGAAATGTCCAGAACTGGAAAATCCACGGAGACATGAAGTAGACTGATGGTTGCCCGGGGCTGGGGGGAGTTGGGGGAAATGGGGAGACTGATGGCAGGTACGGGGTTTCTTTCTGGGGCGATGAGGCTGTTCTGACACTGATGTGCTGACGACGCCCCTGTGCTGTGAACACGAACCCGCTGAACTGTACGTCTTAAATGGGTGAACCGTCTGGTATGCAGATTGTAGCTCAACAATGTGATGGCACAGCCACACCTGCCGGTCTTCCTGTGAGAGTGGGACTGGCAGGGCCCTCCCCACGCTTTGGGGACAAGTGGGGGACAGGAGGAGGTGGGGCCGGGTGGTCCCAAGCGGTCTGGGCGGGCGCCCCTGCCGGCAGTACCGCGGCCCACCAGCAGATGGCAGCGGCCTCAGGGACAAGCCCCGGTGGGCGACGGCGGTGCCTCTGCCGGTGACGTGCTGGCAGCCCTGCTGGGTCACCGCGGGTCAGGCAGCCGGGAGCAGTCGGCCATCAGTGCAGGACTGACTAAGCCTGGGGGGACGGGAGCAGGCCTGACCACCCCTGCGGGCCCCCATAGGATGACGCACGGAGGGCCCCTCCCAGGCACAAGGGCCGGGGCGCAGCAGGAGCAGGCGGGGGTCTGGGTCCCGGGCAGGGTATGCAGCAGGCGCCCACTCTCGCCGCCTGGACTGGAGCCAGGCGGCAGACTTGCCCCCTCTGCGGAGCACGGGTTTATCCGTACAACATGGTGATGACGTCATAGCGAGGAGGGGGTGGGGGAGGAGGGAAGCGCGCACTGGCCGCTTGCCCGGCTGGCCCCAGGTTGCTCTGATTGATGGCCACCTCAGCGATCGGAGCTGGGTCCTAACTCTCCCCACCACGGGATGGACGAGGAGCCAGGGCTCAGAGAAGGGAGGCGACCTGCCCAAGGTCACCCAGCTTGGAACCCACATTGGAACCCCGGGGGGAGGGCCCCAGCGATCCACGTGTTAACCCGCCTCCAGGTGACGCGCCGGCGGTAGGAACTCCTGATTTAAGGGGACACCCCACGGCTGCTCAGGCTCCAGCCATCCCATCCACATTCCACCGAACAGCAGCAAAGGAGACAGGCATGTCCCCACCCTCACCGGACGTCTCTCAGAAGCCACACCCACTAGTGTTGCTTACCTCCCATTGGCCAGACTTCAATCACATGGCTGCTCTGAGCTGCAAGGGAGGCTGAGAAATGCATGCTTACTCCAGGCAGTGATACGCCAGGCAAAACTCAGGGTTTCACTACCAAGGGGAAAAGAGAGAAAGGATATGGGGGTCCCTGCCTCCTTAGAGTGGGCACCGTGATTCCTCCTCCGCCTGCGTGCCCCCGGGGCCCTCAAGGCCTCCCTTCCCTGGCTTCTTCCTCAAATGTCAGGGACGCAGGAGGAGAACGCCTGGCCCGCTGGATGTCCTCACTGCTGCAAGAGCGGCATTCGGATTTACGGCCCCCCGGCCTGCGGCCACCTGCTGGAGGTCGGGGCCCTCCCGGTCCCACCCCCAGCCCGGCCAGGACAGCTTCCCAGCCAGGGATGCTCAGAGGCTCTTCCAACAGGACGCTGAGCGGCTGTCGTCAGAGGCCCCTCCCTGGGCAGGGGCTGGTCCCCCGCCGGCCACTCCCACCCTCCCCAGGGGTGGGGCCATGTAGAGGGCGGCCAGCTGGACCAGCACCTTCCTGAGAACACCACCCCAAGGGAGTGGGGAGGGACCCCCCGGCCCTGAGGGGCCCCAGAGGCAGGGACCCCGGCGGCACTCTGCAGAGCTGACCCAGCCGTGGTGCGGGAAGTTGCAGTGTCCATCCCCTCCTACGGCGGACAGGCGGTGGGTCCAGCCTCTCCCCTGGCTCCCCTGGGGCCTGGGGCTCCCAGCATCTCCCGAAGTGGTGCCGTCATGGCAGGCACAGGCCACGCGGGCTCTGACCTCTGGACGGCCCTGGGGGGGGGGGGGGCAGTCGTCCTGGGTGCGTGGCCGGGGGCCTGCACTGGGCTTTGGTTCCAGTCGACTAGCTTCTCCCGAGCGGAAGGAACCAGGCAGCCCTCCTCCCCGTGAACATAACCCCACCGTGATCCAGGAGGGGCTGGGCTGGGCATGGAACGGGGAGGGCACGGGACCAGGACCGGGGTTCTAGTCCTACTGGCTGCGGCTGACAGTGGTGAGATGCTGGGCTCCCTGAGCCCCAGGCACACGCTCTCTCGCTCAGGCCTCGTGATTATCCTGGGGGGTATGTGCTGTTGTTATCATCCCCGTTTTGCCAGTGAGGAAACAGTTCAGAGAGGTGAAGCCATCTGCCCAAGGTCACACAGCACTGGGTGTTAAGGGCGAGAGCACAGGCCCAGCAGTCAGACAGGCCTGAGTTCAAAGCTGGCTCCACCTCTCAGTCACCACTGCGTGGATGAGACCGTTGCTTTGCCCCTCTGGGCCTGTTTCTCTCTGTAAAATGGGGGTGCCCATCCCTGCCCCGCCCCTCAGGGAGAACCTTGTAAACCGGGCAAGGCGAGACACGTGGAGGGAAGGTGTTTGGGTCTCCAGGGCAGGCTGACCGCAGGGTCATTGGCTCCGGCCCCGGCTGTGATGTCCATGAGGGGGCCGGATGGACTCCTGGGGAGCTGGCCACCTGAGAGTCTGGGCTCCTGGGGGAGATGCTGCTGAGGGGCCGAGGCTGGAGTCCAGTCCTGGTCAAGGAGGAGGCGACCCTGGTCATGGGAGCAAACTCGCCACTGTCTAGCGCTGGGCTCTCCTCACTGTGCCCCCACCGCAGCGTCCCCCCCTGCTGTGCGGTGGCCGGGCGCCGTGGCCGCCTCCAGCAGCAGAGGGTGCTGTCTCGTTGACGGTGGGGAGGCCTTGCTGGTGCCGTCCACCCTCCCCGCCCGCCCTGCCTCTCGCTCCTTTCTCAGATACTCGCTCACCTGCCCTGAGTGCCAGCCTGGCACCCGCCCTGGTGGAGAGAGGAAGGCGGGCTGGTCCTGCTCCCGGGAGGTGCAGCCTGCTCTGCGGAGGCCCTCATATGATATCTGAGTGGCCAACAGCCACCTTCAGACGGTGTGACACTTCCCAGTTCATAAAGCCAGCCTCAGAGTGAGCTAGAGAGTGACGTGGAGAACAGGTGACACTTTGGCCGAGAAGATCTGTCTGGGGAGGTGACATCCAAGCTGAGACCTGAGTGACGAGAAGGAGCCACCATGCAATGAGGGTGGCCAACGAGTGCAAAGGCCCTGGGGTGGGGAGAGTCTTGGCCCAGGCCCCAAGCAGCCAGGCCAGCCGAGAGGCTGCCCGGAGCCCTGGCAGGGGGCACAGGTGGTGGGGAGGCGGGCAGGGCCGCTGGTGCAGGGCTGTGCCGGGGACTCTGCATTTTGCTCTGAGTGTGGTCAGCACTGCGTCTGGGGCCGCAGCTCTGAGGGCAGGGGCCGAGGCCCCTCTGGGCTTGCCGGGGGACGTTGCTCTTGGTCTGCTCTGGGAAAGAGGCCCCTCTGCTGCCAAAGAGCTGCCTGTACCATCTTGCACCTGCACCCCCTCCAGAGACCCCCCTCCCTGTCAAGCCCTCCCCGATCTCCCGAGGAGCTGAGGAATATGAGTATCAGCACGGCTTTGCCCACTGACCCCCCAGCTCCCATCTTGATCGTCACGAAGTGACAGCCCCAAGTGACAATGAAAGCAGATGTCACTGAATGAGTGAGTCGGTCGTGACAGGAAAGGGTCCATGCTCACAGTCTCTGGTCCCTCGGATTTCAGGAAAGCTATCAAGACCCCAAGAGACAAAGGGGAGTCGAGGGGAAGACGCCCCAGCAAAGCAATTCAGAGCCGGAGTCAGCCCTGGCGGTGGTCGAAGACGCGTGAATAGAAACCAAGAATGACCTCAAAACCATCAAGGTCATCAGAACAAGGCAGGTCTGAGAAATGTCACGGCCCAGAGGAGCCTAAGGAGACGTGAGGACCGAGTGTGACATGGGCTGGACGGGACCCTGCGACAGAAGAAGGCCATTAGGGAAAAACTGAAGGAATGGACTTAAAGCAGGGACGTGAGTGAGTTAATCGTACCGTGTCACTGTTGGTTCGTTAGTTGTAACAAGTGTTCCACACTGATGCGGATGTTGATGACGGGGAGACGGGGTGTGAGATATACAGGGGCTCTCTGTACCGTCTCTGAACTTCTTTATAAATCTAAAACTAATAGAAACTTAAATGTTTATTAACAAATAAGATGAAAGTCAAGTATCATTGCTTGCCTGTCAAATTAATCAGCAAAGACCAGCAGGAAAAAAACAAAAACAAAAACCCCGACTTGCCCGATGCTGCTGAGGGTGTGGTTGAATGGACGGTCTCCGAGATACTGCCATCGGCAGAAACTGGTGCTTCGAGGACCGGAAATGTAGAACCCCAAATTCTTGGCCTGAATCCAGAGATTCTGCTACTGAAGGTCGCATCCCAAATGCAGAAAAATATGTTTATGCACAGAGATGTTCATCACAGCATTGTTTATAATAGAAAAGAAAAAAAACCCTCAGAAACCACCTAATGTTAGAAACAGAGCAGAGTGGTTAAATAAACTCTGGTATATCCATCCTTTCTACAGAAGTCAGGGAGTTTACAAAGACCACAAATTATGTGGGAAAACGGCAGGGTATCTTTATCATGTGAAAACAAAACTTGTGTTTGCAGGATGATTCATTTGTTGGTCTGTTCATTCAGCAAATAAATATTTATGGAGGCCTTGGCTGTGCTGGACAGGCCCTGCACGTAGGAGCTCGGGTGTCATGGGAGAAGCGGACCACGGAGCCAGCAGTGTCACCCCTTGGGGTAAGGGCGCCCATGGAGGGGACCGCGCTGGACCGTGGGGCCAGGGAGGGGCTTCTAATGCAGCCTGGGGGTCGGGCAGTTTTCCGAAGATGAGCCGCCTTTGAAGTGGCGGGTCAGCCTCATAGAGAAGGTGGGATGGGCTTTCCAGGATGGAGGCCAGCGAGCGTGGCCGGTCATCCTATCACTGGGCGCTGTGCAAGGAGACAGGTCTGGAGGCCCAGCCAAGGCCATCGAACATTTTCCACGCAGCGTGGGGAGCCATGGAGGGTTAAAGAGACAGCAACCAGATCAGATTGCCTCCTAGCGCCTCTCAGGAGCCCCCGCCAGGGCTCCAGCCCCCGGCCCGCCCCTCCCGCATTGTGGCGGGCCCACTCACCGTGACCCGCGCCCTCGGCCAGAGGAAGCGGCCCCTCCCCGGGGGACCTATCGGGGCCTCCATCTCCTGCAGCCTTTCTGCTGCCACATTCCTGGCCTGGGTGATCAAGATGGACGGAGGTCGGGCCCCTTCTGAGTGCCACGGTCACTGCTTCTGGCGTGGCCACATCCCCTGCCCCCGGGGACCACAATGGCTCGTGAGAAACCAAATATCCCGGGGCTGACTTGCCGGCCATCCTCTGCAGAGCCCGGGTCCTGGGAAGCAGAGTTACACAGTCAGGGGGCCCGGGTGTGACCGAGGACGGCGAGAAGCCCTTGTCGCCCTGGCCGGGAGCATGTGTGTCTGTGCTGAAGGGGAAGGCCCTCCTCTGTGCTCCACGCAGGACCCTGTCACCAGCAAACACTCACGCTGCTCCACAAAGAGCCCAGGGAATAGAGCTCAGACCACCATCCGGCCTTCCCCAGGGCTCTCTCCTTCCTCGCCCACATTCTTGTTCAATCCCCACCGCGAGGGTAGGAGGGGACTGAGGCTCAGAGACGGTGAGCGACTTGCCCAGGGTCACACAGCACATGATCAGCAGCGTGGAGGTCCACAGAGGCCTCCCATCAATATGCCCACATCCCCTCGCAGCCACAGTCGGCTGCTTTTGTTCCCAAGCTGCCCGGGCCCGGTGTCCTCCTAAGGGCAACCGGGAAATTAAATGAGCTATAAGACGCACTGATGAAACACGAATGCAGAGAGAGAGCTGGTGCACCTGCGAAAACTTTGCTTTGGAAAGACTGGAAAGATGACTTACTAAAAAGTAACGCCGTCAAATTAGGGGTGGGCGGGGCCCCAGGACCGAGGAGGGAAAAAATCACAAGCATCCCTGATTCTGAGCTCAGATTTCTTTGTGTGCATCTTAAAATGGTTTGCCCAGAGCAACCAGGGCTAACTCACTGTGACTCCTCGTTCCTGGGATCCCGCTGTGCTTTTGCTTATTTACATCACAGAAGAGGATTTCTGTTATGTTTATGGCACCGCGCCTAGTTTCGAGGAGAGTTTGCTGGGCTACATTGTCTCCTGGAATCACATCGCATCGTCGCAGTTTGCATATGCAGGACCCCTCTGCCTCAGTTTCCTCCTCTGCTTCCAAGAGCTGCTGTTGTGAGCTCTACGCGGGATAAAGCAAAACGCCCGTGGTACGTGCTCAATTAACGGGAACTCTTATCACGATGTTGTGCGTGTTATTATTGTACCCGGATTCTGTAAGTTTCTCCAGGGCTGAGACGGTGTTTTTTTTTTTTTCCTTGGTTGTGGGGACGCAGAGGCAGAAATGAAGCTGGAGGTGTGCAAACAGCGAAATGTGGCCACAGGACGGCTCCCCCGTCCATCCTCTCCGCCAGGCTCTGCAGGCCGGGGCCCGAGGCCGGCCCACCGCCAGTTTCCGTAATAAGTGGAGTCTTCCAGGCGGGCGGCCACCCCTGTTCGCTTACCTGTGGCAGGTCTCCAGCTACGCCAGGCAGAGCTGAGCGGTGGGGACAGAGGCTGGGTGCCTCACAAGCTGCAAACACTTCCTACCTGGCCCTGGCCTGCCCCGGGGCAGCAAGCTTTTACAAAGACATGTAGGATGGAGCCATCCTTAGCTTCAATCCTCCAATCGCTTCTCTTCCGTGTCCCAGGCTCATGAGACCCCGTGACCCACGTCCCAGGTCTCCAGCTCCCGCTGTGTGTCCTGAGTCCCTCTTGAGGGACTCCGCAGCCACACCGCCACCTTTCGGCTCCTCCAGTGCACCGTGGGGTGGATGCTGGCCCTTGGGTTGAGCAGGCCCAGACTGAACCCTTGGGTCCTGGCAGCCCACCCAGACCCGGGGCCGCCCCAGGACTGCAGGGAAGAGGCAGGGCTGACAGCCCTCAGAAGTTTAGAAAGCACGGTGAGTCTGGTTTCATGTAGGATGAGCGAGTAAAGCCTTTTCCGCTGCCCCACACTGGGCCTTGTGCGAGGAGCTGGCCCTCACACCGTTGCCCCACCTGGCGGCCAGAGGGCCCTGCCTTTAACATGGAGCTACCCCCATCCAAACCCACCCACCAGCCTTTTCAAAGCCCTGCCAGCCCCACAGCCTCCTGGCTCCAGCCCTCGGCCTGCCCTTTCCCCAGAGGCCCCATGTCTCACATCCAGGCCTTGCACACGCCATGCTCTCGGCCTGGGTCACCTCCCCACCCCGACCTGAGCTTCAGGTCGACCAGACGCCATTTCTTTGGGGACACCTCCCTGTACCCCCAGACCAGGCCTCCCCAATCATACCCCTCATAGGATCTTTGCTTCCCCTTTCGGAATCCTCTCCCTGGGGGTACCTCCTTGCTCAGCGTCTGCTTCTCCCCCTGGAATGGTAGCTCCATCTCTGCCCCGTCCCCCGTGCCTGGAACAAAGCCTGCACCTACAGAAGCGCAGCCAACGTTTGTTGAATGAGTTACTGGGCTTTGAAGCAGGCAAAATACTCCCTGTGCTCCAGGCCCAACACCACCGCGAGGCCATCCTACCAAGGTTCAGTCGACGACCAGCATCTCAGGCACCAGGTGGCAGGACACAGACCTGAGCCATTTTGCAATGTGACATCTTTGGAATATGGCGTGATGTCTTTAGTAAAACTTGAAGCAGCATCGCTTTATGGTTGGAATTCCTTTCTGGTTTCTCTTTTTAAGTTTTCTCAATCATGATATGCATAATATTAAAGGACCACAATGATTTAGGTGAACAAATGTGCCGTTCGTCCGGCCATGGAAATCAAGGGAGGTGGGGCTCATGTATCAGAGCTGTTTTTCGGGAACTTGCTGCGGTGGGGGCTCCCGGTCTCAGGACGTTTCTCCCACACACATTTCTGAGCTGCAGACTTCTCTCTCCAGACGCACCCCGAATTGGAGCTGGCTGGGCCGACCGTCGCTGCTCCTAATTTGCTGGGGCATTCTGGCCGCCTCCCGCAGCTGGCCCCTGGTGATTGCACAAAGAAAGCCAGAGCGTTTGCGAAACGAGACGCCGGAGGCACCTCGGAGGGGCGGCCAGATTTTATTTTGGTTTCCGCCCCGCGATCACCGTCGCATTTCAGTCGGGCCCTCGTCGCAGCTAGGCATGCCGGGGTCTGGAGTCGACGTGGGGGAGCCGCTGGGAAGGAGTCCGGCGCAGCCTGACCTGGTTCTCAGGGAACGACCTCTGGGCTGGGGGCATCTATTTTAAAGGAGGCTGCCATTTGGTCTTTGCCAAAATAGTTGAAAGAAAACCCCAGAATAGCAGGCTGGGTCTGCCCCGGCTTAGATGCCGCATCTCCAGCTTACAGGCGGGCGGATGGGATGTCAACCAGCAGGCGGCAAAGACGGAGGCCCAGGAAGGGCCTTCGGGTGGCCTCGCAGGGCCTGCACCCTCGGTCTCACCCGGGTGGGAAGGCCCCAGGGGCGATGTCAGAGGTGGGACTGGCTCGGAGAGCATCCCCTGACACAGTGCCTGCTCCTTCAGGCGTTCACTCGAGCATCCTCCGCATTCTTACCCATTTCACAGATGGGAAGACTGAGAGTAAGAATCTGCCCAGCTCTCACAGCCAGAGTAAGGGATGGAGCCAGACGTCCTTACAGCCCCCGAGAATGGACCACGTGAGCCGATGTGGCCTCCACCATCGATGGCAGCGGTAATAATAACCACGGTGAGCAGGGAAATAATAATTTACCTCCTCCGCTGATTTCTCCTGCTGCTCCCTGACCTCTGGAGGAGGCGGGAGGGGGGAGGATCCCTTGTTCCTCCGGTCAGGGGCTCGGATCGGCGTCCCTCGCTTCCCGCAAGTGGGAGACTAGTGCGCAGCACAGAGGATTCTTCATCCAGCATGGGCGCTCAAGGCGAGCCGGGGTGACCTTGTAGGACGTAGGCCACGGCCAATAAGGCCGACACTGGTCAGCTCTGGTGGGTGCTGGCTTCCGGAAGGATTTTTCCAGGACATATATGACTCACTGAGGGGTTGTTTTGCCCACGCTGACTGTAGACCCCGTGGAAGACACAGCTCAGCATCACAGCGAGAGCTCGGGACATCACCTCCGGGCCTCAGGTTACCTGCCCACCTCTCAGGTCGTTGAGGGGGGAACGAGATCAGGGCCCAGATGGACGACAGGAGCAATGAGTCCTGCCTGTGGCTATGCCACCTTTCCCAAGCCCCCTCCCCGGCCCTTGTTGCTGGATCCTGCCCGGGCTCAGCCCCTCGTCCCCTGGGTGACTCTCACAGGGCCCTTTAAACTCCAGTCTTGTAACCAGCACCCCAGCCGGCCCAGGGCAGAGCCAGTCCCCAGGGGAACGAGGGCACTGAGGCCTCCCCAGGAGCCCGGGCTCCCCGCCAGGGAGGCAGCTGAGCCCAAGCCAGTGACCAGGCCGCTCTCGGGACCCCCAGTGCGTGGTGGGTGAATGTCTGTCGGCGCAGAACCGCCCCGGTGTGCACCTTTGCCCCAGCGCCATGATTAAGGGCGCTCCCTTTCTCCCTCTAAGGCCGGGGCCAGACTTGCCTACGGCCACCCTTGGATAGAGCTTGGACCCGAGAGGTCAGGAAGGCCTCCCTGAAAGGTCAAGGGTGAGCTGAGGTCTGAAAGGTGAGTAGCGGCTAACTGGGCAGGAAGGGGAAGACACGCCTTTCCAAACTTCCCTGCTCGTCCCCGCGTCACCCCTGCACCCAGACCCCGGCCCCTCCGGCCTGGTGAACAGAAGGAATGGATGACCCGCTGCCAGATGTGCTGTCCTAGGACAGACCTCCCTGAGAAGTCCCCCAGACCCCAGGGGGCTCCCTCTCCCACCACCGCTCGCAGCGGGCTTTCTCCCACTTTGCAGGAGAGAAGTCAAGCTCTGCCCCCCACCCAGACCTCACGGGCACTCTCCTCCTGCGCGAAGCCTCGGGGCGGTGACCAAGGGACAGGGTGGACACCAGGTGACGCTCGCCGAGCTCCCCGCACCTGGAGCAGCCCTGCCAGCGTCAGGGGTGGCTGGACAAACCGTGTGGGCGGCGGGGCATGCAGCGGCCGGGGAGCGGAGGGCCCGAGAGGCAACACCTTCAACCAGCGCCCTGTCTCCCAGAGCCCACACGGTTGACAAGGATGCGTGTCTCCTGAGAGCAGGGCAGCAAGCAAGGACGGTGGCGGCCCTGAGGCCCGCTGGCACCCAGCTCGGGGCAGAGGGCCGGCCTTTTCTCTCCCTTACAGACGTACTTGTCCATCTACTACCTCTCCGAGTTAGAAGTCAGAGCAGGGAGTTTGCTGTAGAGACGCACACGGACTTGCTTGTTTGAACTGAAAAACGCCGTCCGGTGTCCTCTGACTGTCATCGCGCGTGGTCCTCGCTCCGGGGACTGACTTGGCTGATGATACTGTATACGGTGGAGGTTTTCTGCGTGTTGGATGAATGGAGTCCGGAGGCTCCCAGGTTTGCAAAGAAATGCATGTAAAACACACGATACATTAGAAGCTTCCTACCCCCACGGTGTTGGCCAAGGCGTGTTGAAATTAGCAACACTTCTAGTTTCCCTCCTCCCCTCCATTACACCGGGTTTAACAACGTGTCTCCAAGTAAGAGAATACTTGGCATCATTAATCGTTCTTTCCCAGGTCTTTCTTGGTGAAAAGACCTTGGGATAAACTTTCCAGGAGCTGAGAAAGTGCAACTCCAATGACCAACGGTAAATCCTTTGCCGAGTCAGGTGCCTCCTGAGTCTGCTGTCAACCACTGTGAAAAGGATCTAGTCGCGGTGTCAGCAGACAGCAGGAACAACCTTTTTTTGTTTTGTTTTTTGTGAGGAAGATCAGCCCTGAGCTAACATCCGATGCTAATCCTCTTCTTTTTTGCTGAGGAAGATTGGCCCTGGGCTAACATCTGTGCCCATCTTCCTCTACTTTGTATGGGACGCCGCCACAGCATGGCTTGACAAGTGATGCACTGGTGTGTGCCCGGGATCCGAACCTGAGAACCTGGGGCCGCCCAACTGGAGTGCGCACACTTAACCGCTGCGCCACTGGGCCGGCCCCTGGGACAACCATTTGTGATGATAAATCATATGTGATTTTGAACATATATTTTGGCAGATGTTCATATCCCTGCATGGCCTCATCGTAACAAAACTTCCCTTCCTTCTACTTGTTCTGTGACTAGGGCTTTACATCAACAGAAATGGAAAATGAGAAGGAAATTGAGGCCAAATCCCATATTATTCCAGCAATAAGTAATAATGATCATATAAAATAATTGAGGAAAAAACCCCTGAAACCCTGTCCCCGTCAAATTAAAAGATTAATTTCCAATGGAATTCTATTTGTGATTTTTACTCATCCGTTACTGGATATTATATTAACAGTATTTTGATCGACTATGTATTAATAATTGTGATGAAAATAAAGTCCAGAACGAGAACATTTAATGTTAATAGTCATAAGAAATTCATTTTAAAGAGATTTCAATTCATTGAAATACTTTGGTTTTAGAGAAGTATGATAGGGTGATCAAAAAGATTTTCAAGATTAAAATTTCCTTAAATTTGGGTAAAATTGGTGGGGGAAATATAAATGCAAAGACAAAAAGGTGAGGATTTATGATTTCTGGCTGCTAGAATAAAGCTTGTTCATATATTTTTTAAAAATAAAAGATGGCAGATATCAAATTGTTATGGTTTTCAGACCCACTGGATACATTTAAAAGCGTAATGGAAGAATTTTATTTTGAAATGTCAATATTTAAAATACACTAGAGATTATCTTTTTTGCAACTATTTATGACAAATTTTGGATTTCAACCTGAAAAAGTACAAGGGAGCAGCTCATTCACACACATGAGGATGAAGCCAACACTGAGGATGGTGGGCCAGAAGAGAAAAGGAGCTGGGGTCCCTGGTGGACACCTGCCACCTGTGAAGGAAAGGAACCTGGGCTGAGCGCAGCCACAGTGGGCGGGCTGCCCAGCCTGAGTATGTGAAGCAAGAGACACCTGGCCTTCCCTCCCCACTGAAGTCCTCTCACCTGATCCATCCCCTGGGACAAAGAAACACATGTGTCTCCCAAGAAAACCACACTTTTCAGACCAAGGTCAATCTAAATCCAAATCTGGGGCAAGGGTGGACTTACCCAGCCCTTCAGGGGTGCACGCCTGTGGTTTCTAGACAGACTGAAGCATCTTATGCAGGTGACAACGCCAAGTTCAGAACTTCCCGGGAGCAGAGGGGACCCGACTTCTGTCTGAACAAGATCGAGGGAAGGATCGGCCCCAAAGCTGAAGGCTCGTTTTTGCCCTAAAACCGCTTGAGCCTACCTCCCCCCACCCCGGTGACAAAATGCCCAGCCTCAACAAAATGCTCCTGTCCGGGTGCTACTGCAGACACCTTTCCTAGGGTCCCCCCAAGTCTGGGCCCCCCGCTGCACCTCTCCCTGGGAGCAGAACGGAGTCAGGAGAACGAGAGAGGCCCCGTTCCCACTGGCAGCCTCACGCGCCCAGCATCCCCCAAAGGCCAGATGGGCCGTGGGCCAGCAGGGAAGAGACGACAGTTCTTAAACCACCAGCTCAGGACTTGCTCCATTTCAGCCCGAGAAGCTGAGGTCTGGCTGCGGAAACCCACCTTCTCAGAGAAGGCAGGGCCCCCCCCCCCCCGCATTTTTGTTGGGTCTCCCATTTGATGAGGAAGCTCTCATTTCATTCAGTCTTCCCAGAAACCCTACCAGGTGGGCACCATTATAGGCCAACTTTACAGAAAAATCAACACTGGCTCAGAGAGGGTGAGTGACTTGCCCAAGGCCACACAGCCCATCAGGGGAGGGGCTGGCATTTGGACCTAGCTTGTCTGGCTCCAAGTCCCCCCCACGTCCCATCACCTGAGCTGCCATTGGGAAGTCACTGCCCCTTGATTTGGGGCCTGCCATTGATTATTCCTCTGCAAGACAGGTGAGTAGGGCCAGGTGATGGGTTTGGATTTTTCCTGGCTTTGCTGGAACGAGGGAAAGAGAAGAGACTCATCTGGGGCACACATGCCACACACAGCCCAGCAAGGTGTCCAGAACCTTCCCTAGGCCCAGAGGGTCCTTCCAGGGCCCTGGGGAGCGAGGGAGGGAGAGAGGGAGGAGGAGAGAGGGAGGGAGGGAGAGGGAGGGGCACCATTGCCTGAGCTGACTTTAAAAGGATCTGTCTTCCACCGCCACCCACCCCCACAATGATTCCTCTGAGGGCCCTGTGGGCTGGGAGTGAGAAGGATGGGGGCCTCCCTCCCTCCCCCACTGGTATTTCCCATCTTATCGTGTTGAGACTGGCTGAATCCTGTGCCCGCTGCTCAAGCAGACCCCTGGAGTTGCTGGGGAGGAGAGTGGCCTCAGTGTCAGGGTTGCAGAGACCCCGAGCCTGGGGGACACGGGGAGCCACTCCCCACCAGGCCTCTGATGCCTCCCACCCCAGCCTTCCTGATGGTCAGTCCAACATGCCCATGAGCCACACCCTGTGGGGTCAACAACGACCAGTGGCCACCTGGCTTGAACCCGCCATGGAAGGGGGTCCAAACCCCATCCCGGGTCCACGGGCCTGCCCACCTCTCCACATAGGCTTCCACTCTCCTCTTGAACACCCAGGCGTCTTCACCTCTGGGCCTTTGCCGCACTGTCCCCTCCGCCTGGAGCACCCACCCTTCTCTTGGCCAGCTCCTTCTCGTCCTGTAGGTGTTGGCTGACATGTCCCCACCCCCACGACCCCATGACTCTCCGCTGACCCTTTGTATGTGTCTGCAGAGCCTGCTGGTTTGCTGGTTTGAGGTCCTCCCTCCCCAAGACGTAAGTTCAGTGATGTCAGTGGCTGTCTGTCTCGGGCAGGGAGGCAGCCCCCAGGCTAGAACGCCCAAGTGGACAGGCCCCTGAGTGAGAGGTTTGGGCCTCCTGATCACCCTGCGTGACCCTTTCCTTCTCTGGCCTTCCGCTGACTGCCATGAAACAAGAGGGTCAGGTTCAACAGCCCAGCGGGTCCCTGCTGGCTCTGACCGTCTTTGGTTTGAAATATCAAAAGGGACTGGCAGGGCCGGGGCCTTGACTGTGTATCCTATGACTTTCCAAGGGAACAGATCTTTTGGGGTCGTGATGTCCGAGTAGGGCTTGATCCCCACCCCAGAGCTGACAGAAGACTTTCACCTGCACGGTTAGATCCCTAACGTCCCCATGAGGCAGACCATGTTGGGACCACGAGCTCCGTTTTGCAGAAGGGAAGCTGAGGCAGAGAGCGGCACGGTCAGGAACCTGGGCTTCAGTGTCCAAGGCCAGGGTTTGAGTCTTGGCTCTCTTTGGTAGCTCTGTGACCTTGAGTGAGCCGCTCAAAGGCTCTGAGCTTCGGTTAATTCTTCCTCCGAGTGGTGGTGATAAGGTGGGGCGGGGTGAGGAGAAGAGGCATCAGGCATGCAAAGCCCACACCACGCCTGGCTCCCCGACAGCTCGGAATAAACATCTCGGCCCTGGCTTATCTGGGGAGGCACCGATGGTGCATACACAGCCGTGGAGAACGCACCTTCAAGCGTGGAGGCGCTTGACACGTCTGATTCTCTCCACAACCGCAGGAAGGTAGATACTGGACACTGAGAAGCTAGGCAGACTGCCCACGGTCACGCCAAGAGTGAGGGCAGGGCTCGGCCATGCGCCGGCCCCTGGTTCCCCAGCCCGCACTCCGGTGGGGCAGCACCCCCTGTAAATCGACAGAGACCACGTGCATCGCTAAGTCATCACACCTGCCCGTTCTTCGTGCTCAACTCCTGTCATCTCATTTAACTCTCCCGGAAGCCCTCGAGGTGAGAACTCGGATTCCTCAGTTTACAGGTGAGGAAACTGAGGCACAGTTTCTCTGGGATTCTCCCAGGCTTGAGTATCTAAGGTGTACAAACACCCGTCCGCCTGGGCAGCAGCACGGTGGACTGCTTATTGATTTGCAGTTGTAAATACTGGCCCTGCACCTGTCACTCAGGCCCGGGGGCGGGGGGTCCAACTTCCCAGTAAAAAAGAAGCCAGAAGAAGAACAAGAGAAGGGACGACCAAGTGGGCACAGAGCCACCTCTGCACAAGCTTTTGTCTACCCAAGACGCCTCTGTGAGCCAAGACCGACCTGCTGTCCCACGTCCTTGATGCCCCATGATCAAGGTGACTTAAAACAAAAGTTGTGGAAAACAGTATGGAGGTTCCTCAAAAAATTAAACATAAAGTTAGCATATGGTCCAGCAGTTCCTCCTCTGGGTCTATCCCCAAAACAACTGAAAGCAGGTCTCGAAGAGATATTTGCACACCATGTTCACAGCAGCATATTCACAACAGCCAAAAGGTGGAGGCATCTCAAGTGACCATTGATGGAGGAATGGATGCACAAAACGTGAGCATCCAAACAGGGGAATATTAGCCTTAAAGAGGAAGGAAACTGTGATAGCTACAACATGGATGAACCTTGAGGACATTATGTTAAGCGAAATAAGCCAGACACAAGACAATAAATCCCGTGTGATTCCTCTTGTATGAAGTCCCTGGAGTCATCAAATTCACAGAGACAGAAAGGAGAATGGTGAACTGGTGTTTAATGGGCACAGAGTTTCATTTCGGGAAGATGGAAAAGTTCTGGAGATGGACGGCAGTGATGGTTGCGCAACAATGTGAATGTGCTTACTGCCACTGAACTGTGCACACAGACATAAATGACAAATTTCATGGTACGTGTATGTGACCACAATAAAAAAAGCTACAAAAAATTGACTGAATTTCCCTTTTCTTTGGATGCTCTAAAGAAAAAGTTATTGTTTCCTGGGGTGTTTCCACTCCTATACCACCTCCATACCAGCGGCTCTGCCGGTCTCCTTGACTTTTGCAGAAAGCCACTATTGTGAGGGTCTTCTCACGAAGGCTGAGAGAGAAAGGGAAGTTGAACAGAAAGAAAGGCTGAGGATTTGCAAAGTTTCTGCGGCCTGGGAGCCCTGCCCTGGGCTGCGCTCCGTCATTCCGCCCTGAGGACTAGAACTGAATTTTCATGCAGCACTTTTTTTATTATTATGATGATGAAGCCCAGTAAGTTCTTAACAGCTGGGCTGGTTGTTCTGAGAAGCCTTGTCACTCCTTCATGGGAAAAGAAACCCTCTCCTGAAGATACGACACCGCCATGTTTCTAGTAGGTCAGAAAAGGTCACGGTTAGGAAGGTTGATGGCCCCAGGGCTGGCCGGTTTCAGTTCTGAGCCTTTGTTCCTCACCGCGCACATGTCACCCCTCCCATCACACCCCTCCCGTCACCAACTGATGATGTAGGTGGAGCCTCCTATAGGATAAAAACATGACTTGTTATTTCACAAATTCTGAGCATGTACAGTTAGCCAGGCCCTGTCTCAACCACCCGCCAAGGGGCCTGCAGTCTGAAGGGGTGGCCAGGTTCAGTCTTTTCCTGCAGCCTGCACTGTCTGGTTAAGGTTGGCATCAACCCCTGAAAGTAGCGTTTTATGCCCATTTTACAGACGGAGAAACTGAGCATGCTCAGAAGTGAAATAGCCTAACGGTATGCGGCTAAGAGGACGGAGCCTGGATTTGAAGTGGAAGCGGGCGACTGCAGAGCCCAGAGCCTCCTCCACTTGGCCCCACAGGCTTCCTGCCCCCCAGTTCTTGGCAGACTGTGCTGCCCAGGGAGCAGCAAGCCCTATTTCAAGTCCTCAAGGGGGCTGAATCTGGAAAAATTAGCCACCTTGGTCCAACCATTCCTTTCTAATGAAAGGAACAACCATGACCACCAGTGTGGAGCTTCCCGTGGGGGAGCTGGCGGCTCCATCCCGAGGGCTCGGTGGGCACCTTCTGTCCGCCCCGGGCATGGCGGGGGTGGGGCCCTGCACCTTGAACTGGAGGGTCTGCGGGCGGAGGAGCTCCGGGCCACACTTAGCCAGGCAGCCACCTCCTCACAAACACCTCGTGAGCACCCACTGTGCGCCAGGCGCGGTTGAAGGCACAGAGGATGCTGCTGGGAACAAGACGCACCTGAGCTGGCCCCATGGAGGTGCTGGTCCAACGGAGGGAAGGGTCAGCAGGTAACGGAGAAGCTGCCATAAGGGCTTCGAAGAGGCTACGACCAGAGGGATGGGTCTGAGGAGGCTGCCTTGGCGATGGAGGAGTGCACGTGGATGGTCTCTGAGCGGCAGATATCAAAGGGGAGACCTGCTGGGGAGCAGTTATCGTCTTCCAGTGAGAAGGTTGGAGACATGGAAAGAAGACCAGCGTGGCTGGAGCACAGTGGCCGAGGGGGAGCGTGTGGAAGATAAGGGGCCAGAAGGGGGCCACGGAAAGGGGTTCAGAAGCACTAAGAGCTTTGTGTCACATCCTTTGCCTGCGATGGCTGGATTAGCCCTCACTGTGCTTCTGCTGGCTCCACTGCACAGCCGAGGAGGCCCAGGCCCGCAGAGGTGAGTCAAAGTGGGAACCAGCCTCAGGTGAGTGAGACTCAGAATTCCCAGCTCCCAAGACCCCTGACGGCTGTCAGTGCACCCACGAAGAGCGCCTACTGTGTGTGGGTGGGCCAGGAGTTCTGGGGGATGGACCAGCACCAGGGTCCTTCCCCAAACTTGCCATCAAACAGGAGAGACAGGAAGGGAGCTCCCTGTGGGGGTCCTGGGAAGAGAGGGGCCACTCTGCCCGGCGCTTAGGGATGACATCAGAGGGCCTGGGTCCCACCTCCCGGAGGAGGTGCCCCTGTGGGAGGGGAGCCCACCTTCCACGCTATTCTGCAAAAGGGCAGTCAGAGACCCAGAGATGGAAAGGGTTTGCCAAGGCCACACAGAGAGCGAGGGACAGGTTCTAGGTCTCCTGTGCCCTGGCCAGAAGTGTCTTCTTGGCACCAGATCCAAACCTTGCAGCTGAGAGCTGACAGCCCTGAGCCAGCAGCCTGGCAGCCCAGGAGCTCCTGGCCTAGGTGGGCACTGCTTGGGCAGGCTGCAGGCCCAGAGAGAGCAAAGAGCCTCATGGAGGTGTCCGGACACCGGGTTCTGGTCCTACCGAGGCCACTCACTGACCCCTTACTGCCCCCTCTTTCTGGGCCTCAGGACAGAGACCTCAAACCTCCCGGGTCCCCTCCAATGGTGTGAATGAGTCCCAGCAGGGTCCAGAGGTCGGGTCCAAGGGCTCCTCAGGCAGGAATGTGGTGGGAGGTGGGGGAGGCTGAAATAGCCTGAGGATGTCTCTGGTCACAGGTGCTGGTGACAGCAGGAGGTGGGGTGGGCCCCAAGCCCCCCTGCAGCTGTGGCTGGGTGGGATCTGCTGGGAGGTGGCAGCAAGGTTCCTCAGGTACCACAGAGAACAGGCATTTTCTTATAAATCTTTTTATTTATTTATTTATATTTTTTTTTTTGTGAGGAAGATCAGCCCTGAGCTAACATCTATTGCCAATCCTCCTACTTTTTTTCCCGAAAGCCAAAGCCCCAGTAGATAGTTGTATGTCACAGTTGCACATCCTTCTAGTTGGTGTATGTGGGATGCGGCCTCAGCATGGCGGAAGAAGCGGTGCGTCGGTCCGTGCCCAGGATCCGAACCCCGGCCGCCAGTAGCGGAGCACACACACTTAACCGCTAAGCCACAGGGCCAGCCCCAGAACAGACATTTTCACACCTAGGTGAGCCAGCATCTCTCCGGGCCTCTAGTGAGTCCCGCCCCCATCAGGCCATAATGGGCACAGTGGGGTGTGGGGACAGCAGGTGGGGGAGGGGAGTTTTCCAGAGGCCTGCCAGGGTCCCTGCTAGGTTGGGGGCTCTGGCTATGGCACTTGAACGTTCCTGCTTCGGAATCAAAGGGGATGGGGACAGTGAATGTCCCCTGCGCCCTACCACCTGTCCTTGCATGGAGGTGGGTGTAGATGGGGTGCAGGGCTGTGGCCTCCCCTGGGTGCAGCCCCACTCCTCACCTCCTGCCTTCCCTTAGCAGTGCCTTCCTGGAGGCACCTGCTCAGGCGAAGCCACCACCTGGGATACAGAACTCCATCCCTGAATCACCCAGAGCGCAGGGGGCCCAACCCAGGGCTTGCCTCTCCCCGGCCTGCAGCGGCTGGGGTCTTCTTCCTCCCCCAGGCGCTGGTGTTGCTTCCTGCCTCTACCCACCCCTCATTCCCAGGTGGGACCGCATGATCCCCGCCAAGGAACCAGGTTCCTGGGAGTCCCTGAGGGGCAAAGCGCAAAGAGTGGCTGCTGGGAGCTGAGAGTGCTGAGGGTGCCGGCTTAGGGCGGCACCCAGGCTGCTGGAACAGAGGCTAAGAGGACACACAGATACGGGACGGGGAGGGACGAAGCACGAGGGAAAACTCTGGCTGGAAAGCAGGAGTGGAGGAGATGCGAGGGGCGGGACAAACAGGTCCGTGGGCCGGGCGAAGCCAGGGGTGGGGACTGGGGACCCTCCAGGTGGCACTCGCAGCGCTCGTCCCCGGCCGCCACCCCTCCCCCAGCCCTGATTGGCAGGCGGCCTGCGACCAGCCGCGAGCGCCACAGCGCCCCGGGCGCCCAGGCGAACGCGAACGGCCCCCCGCGGGAGTAGGAGGGGGCGCCCGGCTATATATAGCGGCCTGGCCCCGGGCCGGCCCAGCGCGCAGGGAGGCGCGCACCGCTCCGCAGGGTCCCAGCCCGGGTTGTGCGTCCTTCGGCCGCTGCCCGCCGCTCCATGCAGCCCGGGTAGCTCCCCGCGCCTGGGGGCCCCGTCGCTCGCTTCCCGCTCCTCCGTCGGCCGCGCACTCCCTGCCCGCCCCAGGCCGTGCGCTCCCGCGGGCCGCCACAGGCGCAGCTCGGCCCCCCGGCTTCCCGGGCGCACGGACCGACTGACGGACGCACGGCCCGAGGGCGGGGATGGCGGGGCCCGGGGCGGCCGCGGCGGCGCTGCTCCCGGCGGTCCTGCTGGCCCTGCTGGCGCCCTGGGCCGGTCGAGGGGGCGCCGCCGCGCCCACCGCACCCAACGGCACGCTGGAGGCCGAGCTGGAGCGCCGCTGGGAGAGCCTGGTGGCGCGCTCGCTGGCTCGCCTGCCCGTGGCCGCGCAGCCCAAGGAGGCGGCCGTCCAGAGCGGCGCCGGCGACTACCTGCTGGGCATCAAGCGGCTGCGGCGGCTCTATTGCAACGTGGGCATCGGCTTCCACCTCCAGGTGCTCCCCGACGGCCGCATCGGTGGCGTGCACGCGGACACGAGCGACAGTGAGTGCGGCGGGCCGGGCGGGAAGGGCCGGGGGGCCGGGGCGGCGGCCGCTCCTTCCAACTCGCGCACGAAGGTCCCGGGCTGGCACCTGCTCGCGGGCTCTGGGAACCGGGCGGTCTCGGGTTCCGGTCCCCCTGGCGCAGGGACGCAAACACTCCAGGTTCCGGGAGTCGCCGCAGGGACCGGCTTTGCCACCCCGGCGGCCGAGTCCCGCCTCTCCGCCTTCGGAAGCCCAGGCTCCTGGCGCCGAATTCCAGCGCCTTCGCCCGTGGGCATAGGGCGCACGGCGCAGCCACCGGCGCCCGCGGGGTCCCGGGACGCACGCCCAGGTCGGGCCCGGGCCCGGGGGCCGCCGAAGTCGCCTCCCTCCTGTTGTCCGGGACCGGGCGCGGCCGCCGCGGGTCCGGGACAGGCGGCGAGAGAGTCCGCGCCCGAGGTCGCTGGGCTCCGGGGGCCCTTTGGGTGCAGCCTGCGGCCGATATCCCGGGCCCTTTACACCCACCCCCACCCCAGAAATGGGTCCTGGAGGTTCGCAGGCCGATGAGGGGGTCCGGGACGGGCGGTGCGGGCCAAAGGTCCCTTGCCCGGGAATGACCCTCGCCCCGCCCCCAGGCTTGCTGGAGCTTTCGCCGGTGGAGCGGGGCGTGGTGAGCATCTTTGGCGTGGCCAGTCGGTTCTTCGTGGCCATGAGCAGCAAGGGCAAGCTGTACGGCTCGGTGAGTACAGCACCGGCCGGGCCGAACCCCCGGCTGGCCAGCGCGGGCAGCGTCGCTCGCCTACCCGTGGATCGTGGAACTGCGGAGGGGTCCCAGGATTGGCACTGCCCTCACCCCGCCAGAGGCCCCGGGGCCAGCCCGGAGAAGGGGGCGCTATTCCAAGACAGGAACAGTGAGCTTTCCGCCATCCCTGCGTGTCGGTCAAAGGGTGCCACTGGGAACCCTTGTCTGTAGCCTCTGGGGCCGGCCCGGCGGGCAGGACTGCAGTCTTTAGGGTGGACACAGTGGCTGCAGGTGCTGGGCAGGTGGCTGGAGCATCAGCTGCTGTAGCCTGACTGTGTGAGGGTTTGGGTACCCCAACTTCCCAGGAGAGACTTCTCAGCCAAAGGGGGGCGGCTGGGACAGAAAGGAGCCCCCAGGGTCCCTTGGCCAGGAGGTGGCCCAACCTAACACTGCTCCTCCTTCCCCCCAGCCTTTCTTCACCGACGAGTGCAAGTTCAGAGAGACTCTGCTCCCCAACAACTACAACTCCTACGAGTGCCACAGGCACCCCGGCATGTTCATCGCCCTCAGCAAGAACGGGAAGCCCAAGAAGGGGAACCGAGTGTCACCCACCATGAAGGTGACCCACTTCCTCCCCAGACTGTGACCCCAGAACTCTGCCTCAGCCTCAGGAGGCCGCCAGAGGGGAGCGCCAAGGACCACCTGGGGGCACTTTCTTTGGATGGACAGTTGAATGCCAGAGTAGGTGTAAGATATTTAAATTAATTATTTAAATGTGTATATATTGCCACCAAATTATTTATGGTTCTCTGGGTGTGTTTTGTATTTTTCTGGGGGAAAAAAAGAAAAAAACAACCCTGACTTTTCTGGGGAAACAGTGGAGATGCTTCCACTGGATTTATGGAATGTGTCAGATGTTGTCACAGTGTGCTGCTATTCTGTGTTTTAAAACTGGTCACATCAGACTCTGATATCAACCCAGCTTTGCACCGTCCCCTGTAGTTTGGGGGTGAGTATCCCTGTGGCTGGAAAGACCTTCCTAGGGCTTCGGAAGCCAGCCAAGGAAGCTCCCAGTCTCAGCCCCTCTCCTCGCACCCTCCTCTGCCCCACTCTTTGTGCCCCGTTGCTATGAATCAGGACATATCGGTTTACTTCGGGGACAGAAAGTGCACTGCCAGTCCCCTGCTGCCTCTCTGTTTTTAGATCTGCCAAGACCGACCTTTGAACTTTCCTGTAGTCAATCTTCCTCCATCTACCAGATGGGGGAGATCCTTGGACAATTTTATAAACTCCTGTTTTCCTTTTTGGGATCAGCCACAGCCCATGCTTCTCTGTGGCCATTGGGGAAAAGGCAAAAACGAAGCAATTTTGTAAATTGGAATCCATATCCCCCCGGAAGGCTGGAAATGGACAAGATGGGTGTATTTGCAACCACAACCTAAACCCCAGTGGTGAAATATAATTTGTGAGAGCAGATACAGCTGCTAAGTAATAGAATATATATGTTTTTAAAAACATGCTTCCTTGTGCTTGGGAAGATTCGGGCTAGAACTAGCTATTAATTTTAGGTGAAATGTCCTTGTAATTGTACGAAAACACTTAATGCAGTGTTTGCGTGGAGGAAGATGCTTCTCTCCGCTGCATTCTCTGATTAAGTGGATTTAACATCTACCTCGAAAGCCCTTAAACCACTCATCTGGTGAAATCTGCAGAAAGTGCAGACTGGCCCAGGAGTCCCGACTGGCTTTTTTTCCATATGTAGCCAGAAAGGACTGCAGATAGCCTCGGTGCGTCCCATTCGGACCTTGTCACGTTTGAGCTATCTTTACCCCCGTGATTTACTTTTAGTAAGGATAATCATGGTGAAAATATTTGCAAACAGCTGTTAGCATGCACTATATGGTCACCAAGTAACCTTATATTTTTCTTTATATATTTTACAAATGTAACCCCTGTCATTGAAGCAACGATGGAAGAGGCAGGGTCGGTGATGTTTAAAAAAAGTTCCGAGGTGATGGCAAGCATTTAATTTTAATGAATGACTTTTTAGAGTTTATACAAAATGACCTTAGCTCGCTACCAGAAATGCTCTAAATGTTTCTTCAAGACTTTAATACTCTCCTAGGATGTTTCTGAACTGTCTCCCGAATTAACTTTATGGGAGGCTACAGACAGCGAGAGTGGAAAATCTGATTGGAGTTTTTGTCTTTCACATTCCTTTTTAAAACTCTTTGTTCGAATGCAAATCATCTACTTAAAATACTATTCTTAAACCGAGGGTTGGAAAAAGAAGCCACTGGAGAAGCCTTAAGACTGGACCATACATCTTAAACTGCTGTTCATGCAGTGGAAGAAAAATGTTTGTTTTTTAAATTTTATTTTAAACCGTGCCCTAGACCCCAAGAATATTGAGGAAAAGTGATACTCAAATATCTCCATGCTGAGTGCCCCGGGGCAGGGATGGGGGTGTGGAATTTGTGGATATTCTGTATTTAATGTATTTACATAGTAACAAACCATGATCATCTTAGCTGCCTTAAATGATTGCACCACATCTTGTCTCAGAGCCCAATCAAATTGTCAGGAATTAAGATGTCTTAAGTGCAGAATTCGGTCATCCTCGACCACTTGTATATATTCAGCTGATCACGTGTGGAGCGGATAGAAACGTAACTGGACCTTCGGAATACTGTAAAGCGTTTCTATTGCTGTGATGGGGATTTGAGGTTTCTGTATCTACCACTGTGTTCAGAATCCGTCTGTAGTTTTATACAGGTGCCGACCCATATTTGATGTATGTGCTGTGCACATTGAGATGCCAAATAAATGGAAAACGTGGATCATGTATGGGACCCCATGGACCTTGATGTGAATAATTGGGAAAGGTATTGAAAACGATTAAAACCTGCCTTGAAATGCCGAGACACGAATCCCTCCCCGTCTTCCAGTGTCTATTTGAGGTCTTGAGCTTCGCATGGCTGGGGGTGGGGGTGGGGGAGACGAATCTTAGCCAGCTGTGTCCACACAAATGTGGCCTTGAAGACAGGAGCCTGGGGGGGTGTAAGTGTCACAAAGTTTCCTGATGACTGAATGTTGCAGTTTATTCTCATGATGGGGCTAATTCACGCCATTCCCACATGGAACGAACCAAAGCCCTGTGCCCCTCGCCTTGGCCTGGCGAGGTCTGAAGCAATTTGCACTTTCCTGGGGGTGGGGAGTGAAGCACCCAGAGCTGGTCATCAGAAGATTGACTCAAGCATATTTTCAAAGTCTTGAGTAGACGCCACCAATGAGTCTTGAAATCAATATCGTGAACTCCAACTAGCCTTTTATAAAAAGGAAAGGGAATAAAAATCATATAGGATAGAAAATTCCAGAGTGTGTCAATCACAGTAAGAGTACAGGTTGCTTTGTGAACATTAGAAATACGATATATATAACTAATCCTTGCTGGGATGTGATATAGGATGTGTTTATGAGTGTGGATTGCAATAAAAAAAAGTTAAGCGCTGACCTACCGTGCCTAGAATCTGGGTTTCCCCTCCCCCCACAAAATATGTCCAGTCACTTGACAAAAAGGCAATAAGGGCTGCAGGGTCCTCACCTGTACCTATTTGCTCTCCAAGAGATCAGTCTCCTTCCCTCTGTGGACGCCCAAGATCTAGGGATGACAAAGAAAAATCTGGGTAGTGTTATGGCTTAAACTGTGTGCCCCCCAAAACGATATGTTGGAGACCTAACTCCCAGTACCTAGAATGTGACAGTATTTGGAAATAGGATCTTCACAGAGGTAATTGAGTTAAAATGAGGTCGTGAGGGTGGGCCCTAATCCTATATGACAGGGTCCTCATAAGAACAAGTCACGTAAAGCAGCAGACAGAAGGAGAAGGCCCTGGGAAGGATTGGGGGGATGCAGCTAGGAGCCAAACGAAGAGCCCCCCGCAGACCCCCAGCAGCGGGGGGAGGGGCCTGGCACAGCCTCACCAGGACCCCACCTGCCAACACCTTGATCTCGGACTTGTGGGCTCCAGGACTGAGAGACAATAAATTCCTGTGGTTTTAAGCCACCAGTTTGTGGTGCTCCGTTCCTGCAGCCCTAGAGAGATGAAGACAGGTGTTATTCACATTCACTGGGGGGGAGTGGGGCGGCGAGGGAAGCCTTGACTGGTGTCCAGCCTTGGCCTTTTCTTCTGCTGTTCCCTGTGGTCCCCAGAAGGTCTCTGTCCAGCTCTGTCTTGGCCAAACTCGGAAGGCCTCATCAGCTTTTGGGTAAAAACCTGCCCGCTGCTGGCAAAGTCCCTCAGCTGGACTCAGGCCCCACTTGGCCTTCCAGCCTCCAGTGTAGACGGGTGACGGGTCCAAAGGGGACTGAAAAGCCACTCATTCACCTAAGACATATTGCTGTGTGCCTACTATGTGCCAGGCACAGTTCTGAGAGCTCGGGACACCCAAGTGAGGAAAACGAAGACCCCGCCCAGATGGGGCCCTCATCACCATGAGAAAGATGACAGTACATGAGGAGTGTAAAACGCCTGGCAGGATGGATGGTGCTGACGCTAGAGAGAGAGAGAGGCCTCACTGGGAAGGTGACACTGGAGCAAAGACTTGAAGGTGCTGAGGGAGGAAGCATGCAGGGAAAAGCATTTCTGGCGGAGAGAACAGCCAATGCAAAGGCGCTGAGCTGCAAGCAGGCCTGGTGCATTGAAGGAGCCTTGAGGAGGCCAGTGCAGCCAGAGTTGTAGGATGGGGCCCGGAGGAGGCGAGGTTAGAGAGGGCAGATCATGGGGCCGTCTCAAAGCCCTGAGGACTGAGCAGAGAAAGGACACGGCTGGGCTGGCTGAGAATAGATGATCGGGAGCTCAGGAGTCTGTTAGGAAAGGATTGCGGGGATTGGGGCTGGACGGGGTGTTGGTTAGGGATGGCATGACAGCAGCAGAGATGCCGCGAAGTCAGATTCATAATAGAGGAGTCCTCCCTCCTCTATTATGACACACTGCTTGAGTGTCTCAAAATCTGCCCACCACCGAGGGCACAACTCCTCCACTCTGCTTTCTCACCTCTGCCCTCTTTAGCGACCAAGTGCGCGGGCCTCCTGCCTCCTAGCTGTGTGACCTTGGACAAGCTGGGTGACTTCTCTGTGCCCCCAGCTCCTCAGGGTCCCCGCCTCGCGGGCCTGGGGTGAGGATCGAGGAGATGATGCGTGTGAAGTGCTTGGCCCGGCAAACAAGAACTAGTGGCTATTGTTATCTTTATTCTTCTAAGAGACTTCATTATCGTCTTAACGTCCCAATCTGTTTATCCTCACGCTGATGGGACGATTTGCTGGCCGGGTGCTGGGAGTCACTGTCATGCAGAGCGAGCGCCTGCATCTGGGTGTGGTGGGTCTTTGAGGGCTGGGTCCCGCCAAGGGGCCCTCGCTGACCTGCCTCGTTGCTGAAGGTGGCGTTTGGGGTCCCTCCAGGAATGCCACCTCCCGTCCGTGCAGCCTGCACTGGTTCGCTCGTGTCTGGTCTGCAGAAGCGCTCCTGAGCTCGGGGTCTCTCTTCAATGCTAATAAATTGTAATTGTTCTTGATTTATAATTCAAATCTGAAATGCTTCTTAAAAAAAAAAAAGTGGGGAGAGAGGGGGTGCCCACACTGGGCCGTGTCCTCTGTTGGGGAGCGGACCTAGGCCTGCGCTGGAAGAGCCAGGTACTGCAAGGAACCCAGTGCCACAGGAGACCCAGGGACTCGCGGCAGGACAATGTCGCCATTCCCCTCCCGAGCCTCAGACCCTCTCCCCTTAGGGGCTGCAACGACCTTTGTGGGGTCACCACCCCGTGGGCCCAGGTGGCTGCAGCAGCCTCTCAGCTGGCCTCCCACTTCCACCTGCCCCGATAGCCCTTCTCTGGGGGTCTTCTCAATGCACATGTGGGGTCCTGCTTTCCCTGCTGAAAATCTTCCTGCAGCCTCAGCTACAATTAGGGTCAAGATCCTAGCCCTAAGCCCGGCCTACGAGGCGGCTCTCCTCGCTCACTGCTGCATCACACGCTGTCTCCAAACTAGAGACTTAACCGTTTTATTAAAACCTCCCCATGTCGTGGGTCAGGAATTGCGGCAGGACCTGGCGGGTGACTCCTCTGTTTTTCAGGGCGTTGAAGGACTCAGCCGTTGGATGAGCTTATCTGGGGCAGCGGGGTCGTAGTTCCTATATGGCAACTCAGGGCTCCCAGAGACAGTGCTCCCAGGGGCCCAAGGCTTCTTATGGCCTAGCTTGGAAAGTTCCAGAACATCACTTCTGCCATCGGTCACACAAACTACCCAGGCCAGCCCAGATTCCAGGGGGAGAAAACAGAACTTGTAGCCGTCTTGAATCTGCCACAGAGGCCCGACTTGCTGTCACCCGTGACCCCCCACTGCATCCCCCCCACACCACGCCCGGTGCTCTCGCCCGCGCCTGTCACACTGGCGTTCCCTCAGGGCCCAAAGGCACCATCTACTCAGCCACAGGGCTTTTGCACGTACTGCCTCCCTGCCTGGAGGGCTCTTCCCCCACCCCCAAGCTCTTTAAGCGGGTGTGTCAGTGTCCTGGGGCAGCCCTAGCAAATGACCACAAACCAGGCAGCTAAAAACAACAGAACTATATTGTCTCGCAGTCTGGAGGCCAGAAGTCTGAAATCAAGGTGTCTGAAGGCTCTAAGGGAGGATCGTCCTGCCTTGTCCAGCTTCTGGGGGCTCCAGGAGTCCCTGAGCTGTGGCCGATCCCTCCAGCCTCTGCCTCTGACTTCACACAGGCTTCTCCTCTGCATCTCTGTCCAAACTTCCCTCTTCTTAGAGGAACATCAGTCATTGGATTAGGGCCCAGCCTGAGCCAGCATGACCGTGTCCTAACTAATTCCACCTGCAAAGACCCTATTTCAAATGAGGTCACATTCACGGGTGCTGGGTGGACACGAATGTGGGGGGCAGTCATCAACCCAGAACATCAGTTAACTCTGATTCCTTATTAAAGTCACAACTCAAAGGTCGTTTGCCGTAAGGACTAAAGACGTTAACCACCGTCAGGTGTTTGGAAGGAAAAAGGCCTGGCACACAGGAGGCGCTTACACAGGAGTTGTCGTTCTCCAGAGCCTTCCCCGGCCATCGCCCACCCCAAACCAAGCCGCCTTTCCCATCACGTGCTCCCTGGGGTCTTAGGTCAGCTTCTCCAGAAGCCGAACCCGAGACGGGGATTCCTGAGCAAGGGCTTTATTCAGGGAGCAGCTCTCAGGAGAAACCTGTAAAGAAATAAGGCAAGCAGGACAGGACCAGGAAAGAGGGACACGGGCGTGACCACAGGCCGTCTGGCAGGGCCTGACCCCACAGGTGCTCTGAGCCTGAGTGGTACCCTAGAACCGTCCCCCCGAAAGCCTGGGGTCCTCACTTTTGTACCCTTTATCAGCCAGTCACTGCCTGCAGGCTGCCCCAGGGGACATGGCCCCTCCCAGGCACATTCAGGCAAGGTGGCTCCTTCCCAGAAAGGCAGGGAGCAGAGGGGCTATAAGCCATTAGCCCCTGGGGGATGAAGGCACCATCCTGGGAAAGAGGTCTGGGTGGGGACCACCAGCACCCACCACGCCTGGCAGATCCTCCTAACCATCCCGCAGCTGTTAATCGATTACCGAATTACGTAATTATTAGTTCTGGGCCTGGTTTCCGTCTCCCCCCCTGGACTGGGATCTTTGAGGGCGGGGGCGGGGCCTGGGGGAGCTCAACATCCAAATAACCCCAGGACCCAGCACCACCCTGGGGACCTCCCAGGTGCCCCGCCCAGGGACGCGGGGGAGCCTTTCCCGGGGGTCATCGTAGGTGTGAGCTCAGTGCGCGTGCTCTCCCCCGGGTCAAGTCCACAGGCCGGCCCCTGCTCAGCGGGGGACCAGGAGCCAGTCTCCGCTGGTGCGCTAGCACACAGGGGCTACCAGGGGAACTTCCTGGTGTTGACAGCAGCTCGTTGAGTGGTGCCCACAACCAGCTTCCCCACTCGGCTACCTGCCCCAGGGCCCTTTACCTGTGTATATGGTAAACAACACATAACATAACGATGAAATTTATCATTTAACCATTTCTAAGTGCACAGCTCAGTGGCATTAAGTACATTCACATTGTTGTGCGACCATCACCACCATCCATCTGGAGAAGTTCTCCATCTTCCCAAACTGAAACTCTGCCCCCATTAAACACTAACCCCCCATCCTCCTCCTCAGCCCCTGGTACCCACCGTTCTACTGTCTGTCTCCATGAATTTGATGACTCTAAATATCTCACAAGTGGAATCACACAGTATTTGTCCTTTTGTGTCTGGCTTAGTTCGCTCAGCATAATGTCCTCAAGGTTCATCCGTGTTGTAGGATTTGTCAGAATTTCCTTCCTTTTTAAAGCTGAATAATATTCCGTTGTACAGATAGACCACATTTTGTGTATCCATTCATCCGTCGATGGACACTTGGATTGTTTTCACATTTTAGCTGTTGTGAATAGTGCTGCTGTGAACATGCGTGTGCAAATATCTCTTCAAGATTTGCTTTCAGTTCTTTTGTGCATACACCCAGAGGTGGAATTTCTAGATCATAAGGTAATTCTATTTTTAATCATTTGAGAAACCATGATACTGTTTTCCACAGTGGCTGCACCATTTTACATTCCCACCAGCAGTGCACAAGGGTTCCAGCTTCTCTGCATGCTCGCCAACACGTGTTATTTTCTGGTTTTTTGACAGTAGCCACCCTAATGGGTGTGAGGTGGTATCTCATTGTAGTTTTGATTTGCGTTTCCCTAATGATTTGTGATGTTGAACATCTTTTGACGTGCTTATTGGCCATTTGTACGTCTTCTTTGGAGAAATGTCTATTCAAGGTTTTGTCCATTCTTTAATCAGGTTATTTATTGTTGAGTTGTAGGAATTCTCTATGTATTCTGGATATTAATCATTTACCAGATATACGATTTGCAAATATTTTTTCCCATTTTGTGGGTTACCTTTTCACTCTGTTGATAGTGTCTTTTGACGCACAAAACTTTCATGAAGTCTAATTTGTCTATTTTTTCTTTTCTCGTCTGTGCCTTTGGTATCATAGCCAAGAAATCATTGCCAAGACCAATGTCGTGAGGATTTTGCCATAATTTTCTTCCAAGAGTTTTATATATTTAAGTCTTACATTTTAAGTCTTTGATCCATTTTGAGTTAATTTTTATGTACGGTATTAAAAAAGGGGGCCCTTATTTTTTAAAATAGCAGATGGCTCACTTATTTCCTGATCTGTCTTTCTCCCCAATCTCTTGCATTTAAAGGCGAAGTGGGTGTGGTGTTGATGTGGACAGTATGGAGGGTGTCCCCTGGGACAGGGCGGAGACGGACCACTGCTGCTTCCTCCTGATCTTGTCCCCCGTGTGGGTTAGTCCTTGACGCTCGTGGGCAGAGACCAAGATGCCTTGGGGACTCCTTTCCTGGAGGTCACATCCAAAGTAACGTACACGTTTCCTGTCATCAGCCGATTTCACTCCATCCTGCCCAGCCCCACCCAGGAGGCCTGTGGAGGTACACCTGGGGCAGGTGGGCCTTACCGGTGGTGCCCTTGAACCCTGGGCCCCACACCTTTGGGCGTCTCACACTTTAGGTTGCCTTCCACACTTCCGGTGCCTGGCCTGGCCGGGGCTGGCAGTGCCATCCTCGTGGGGTGCCCCAAACCCAGACGGGCAGCCACATCAGCCTTAGTCCCCCTTTCTTCCCTGGGGGTGCTCTGGCCTCTGCTCCCCCTACACACACACACACACAAACACACATGGGTGGGGTTGACCAGATGACCCGAGGAGCTTTAGGACTTGCACCTATGGGGTCATCTTGGGGCCCAGTGGCTGGGTCAGCAGTCAGGGGTGGTCCCTCTGGACCCCAGACCCCACGGCCCACGCCTTTCCCTCTGGACTGGCCCCGGCAGTTGCCATCTCTGTATCTCCCCCACGTTGGTCCTGAGATGTCCCTCTGTGTCGTCAGCCCTGGGCTCTCCAGCTCGGGGGTCTCTAGGCCAGCAGCAGGGGAGACAGTACAGCTGCGGGGGAGCCTGGGGTTTGGGAGGCCGGCAGACTCCTGTGGCTGCCCCCACTAGCTGTGGGTTCTGAGCAATGAGACTGAACCCCGCTGAGTCCTGTTCCTTCAACGGCAGGATGGAAGTCACAGTCACAACCCCATGTCCCGGGTTGTTAGGAAGGTTGAGAGAGCTGAGGCAGTACTTCCAAAACCTTGGACGTTCAGGTGTCACCAGAGCTGCCACCGCACAACTCCAGGGGGCGCTGTTTCATCCTGGACTCTGGGCTCTGCCCTCATGATTTGAACCACACCCACACACCATCTGGACTTCTATGACCTGATATTTTTGTTTCCACCCATGCCTTTGTTACTTGAACCATTTTGCTTTAAAACTACACAGCACCGGCTCAATGGATGAACATTGTCGCTTGCCACACGTGGAAGGTGAACCAAGAAAATAAACACAAATTGATGCCGAGACATTCTCACAAGACGCATTAGCCCGCCAAAAGCTCTGAGCCTGGGGATCACCCTCTTTTTTAAGAAAAGGGGGATTTGCAAGTGTTAGAAATGTGTGAAGGATTTGCTATCAGCAAACAGAAACTTTCTCCTCTTAGTGAAAATGGCTGAGAGAGAGCAGCTTTCTCACTGTGAGAGTCTATGTGATTTAATGCTACCCATGTCTCACCCAAAATTACCTCCCTTGCTGGGGACCAGCATGACGCTCTGTGCTTGGGTAACACCCTATGAGTACACAGAAAGGATGAAAACAGCAGAGACTCTGGGCAGACGGGAACCAAGCCCCAGAGCGCCCTCTCCACACGGACCTGCTGGCGTGTGGCCCCTCTCTGTGCAAATGCCGAGACTTTTGGATAAAATGATAGATGAGGTTCCAGGGAGGTTTCAAAACTGGCCGCGACTTCATTAACTCTCCTTCCACGGAGAGGTGGGCGTCTGTGTCCCCTCCCGTTCAGACTGGGCGGGCTTCTGACTGCTCCCACCAGGGGAAGTGTCACTGTGCCTTCTGAGGCTGGGTCACGGAAGGCGATTCAGCACCTTGTTCACTGGGCCCCTTGTGCTCGCAGCCCTGAGCCACCGTGTCAGGGGCCCAGCTGCCTGAGGCCGCCATATTGGGAGGAAGACCAAGCTGCGCGAAGAGCCATGTGTCCCTCCTGTCTAGCAGCAGTCCTTGCTGGGTCTGGAGTTCAGATCATCCCAGCCCAGGGGCCAGACATGTAAAGAAGCCTCTGGATGATTCCAGCTCCCAGCCACTTGTCTTCCAAGCTGAGGCTTCAGATATCATGGAACAGAGACAGACAAGCCATCCTGTTGGGTCCTGTCCAAGTTCCTTACAACAAAAGGGTTGGCCCAACGTAGTGGTTGCTGTCTTGTGCCATGAAGTCTTGGGGGAGCTGGTTGTTGGTTGTACAGCAGGAGACAATGGGAGCAGGTGCTGCCGGAGAGGCAAGAAAGATGGGGTAAAGCACACACCCAGCTCTCTTTGCAGCCCATGCTTGCTTCCTGGGACCACGGGACACCCAGGGCGGGCAAGCCAGCTGGGCATTCTGCCTCCTTGGTGTTGGGAGGAGAGCAGGGACCAGTGGTGGAGAACAGGGCTTGCTTGTATCAGAGGCTTCTGGAAGAATCCAGGATTTCCCTGTGCCCCAAGAGAACTCCAGCATCAAGGGCCAATGCAAATCCTTGATGGATGTTCTGGATGGCAAACAGTCCCTTCTAAGCCCTGAGGTCCAGGAGGGGACCACATAAGAGGATGAATTGTTTCCGGCCCTGGGAACTGGCAGAGGGCTGCTCTCTGAACGTCTCTCTCCCTGGAGTCTGCAGAGAGGGGACGGTTGCCCCCTTCCCTTCTACCCTCCTGCAGCTCCTGCCCTCCAGCAGGTGCTTCTGGGCCCTCCCCGGCCCCCTGTCACCCTGCACTGTTCAGCCTGAGCGGATGGGGGCTGAGGGGAGACGGAGTCATGAGCCAGCAAAGAAAAATGACAACTTTCCAAGGGGCCTCAGCTGCCTGGGGCAGGAAGACCCCGCCAGCGTGCGGTAGGGACTCAGATGGAAACTCTTACCAAGAAATAAAAAGGATGTTTCTTGAAGAGATGCCATTAAAGCATGTGAACCAACTAATTTTAAAAATGAGTTTTAAATGTCCAATAGATGGAATGATGGCTGAGTCTGAGATCTGAAGGATCATCCAGAAGAAATATCTTACAACTCATCTGTCTCCCCCATTCACAACCTCCCCGCCAGCCTCTCTGACCTTCTTTCTGTCCTGTCCCTGGGCCTTTGCACGCACCCCTGCTAGACCTCGAGTGGCTGGCACTTCTCATTATCTGGCTCTCAGCTCTGGTGCAAGGATGCTTTCGTGGACCACACGAGATTAAATCAGCCCTCCCAGTCACTGTCCCTGGTGGCAACTGCCTTGTCTGAAATGACCATATTTGGGGTTTTTTGCACATATTTACAGTCTGTCCCCCCTTATCGGTGAGCTCCGTAGGTCAGGACTTGCCTCCCTGGATCACTGCTGTACCCCAGAGGGATGGCAGTGTACACGGGGGACCTTCAGTGCGTGCTTGTTGAGTGAATAACTGATTACTACACGCAATCTGAATGGCTGGTGATAAATGGACCAGAACGTGTTACATATGGTTAAGGACAAGTCTTTGAAACAGAAGAAACCTGCTTTCAGGAAATGTACATAATCACCTGGACAGATGCCCGCCACTTCTGCATAACCCATTCTAACATTAATCTTTTTCTTTAAATCAACTCACGTTTTTATTTAAAAGAGACTCCGTATCCCTCCTATAATTGGAAAACTGCTATCCCTTGACATGAATAAGGAGCGACATGTACATAGATCCGATTATGTAAACTCATGGTAAATTCCAGGTGGACCCGGTCCTCCCCAGAGCACCCGCCTGTGTCTTGGCTTGCTCTGTGCTAAAAAGCGAGGATCGGCAAGTTCTAAAACAGTGTGAGAGGTGGACTGGCGTGGAGGCTTCCCCATTTCCGATCGGAAGGATGAAGGAGAATGGAAAGAGAATCCCCGCACCGCCACGTACTTCAGCGTGGCTTCAGGCGACGTCTGCGAGCCGTCCACAACCATTTCCTAAACCAGCCGGCGCATGTGGTCCATGCTCCAGGAAATGCTGAAACAGAACCAAAAAACTCAGCAAAGACGGAAAGGATGTGGATTCAAATCATCCATCAACAAGAGAAACCACTGTGTGCTAAAGAAAGAGGTTAAAAATACGGTCCTCACTTCCACGGAATATTCTCATAGATGGATCGTGTATCTAGCCACAAAGAAAGCTTAATAAATCCCCGCCCCCAAGAAAATTATAATGCAATAAGACAATAAATAAGTAACAATAAGATGAACTTGTAAATTTCTACTACTTGGAAATTTAAAAAAAGGAAAGACTCGAGTAGATAGCTAAACTAGCCGCACACTCTTCCCCTTTCGGTGGCATCTCCCTTGGACTATGACTTGACTCTTTTCCCTTTGGGGGGTGGAGTCTGCTTCTCCACCCCCTGAGTCTGGGCTTGGCCCTATGACCTGCTGTGGTCAGTGGAACACAACACAACACAACTCTCTACTTGTGTCGTTGCAAGTAGAGAGTTGAACAATGCTTGGCCATCGGAGCCTGTTTCCTTTTCCTGTATGTGGCGACCCCGTGGCTCTCCTCCCGGAGCAGCCCAGGCCAGCCAGCTCCAGGGGGACATGCATGTCATCCCAACTGCTCTCCAATGGTTTGCCCACTGCAAGCCATCGTCATGAACATGCCCGCAGGTCCCGGGCGGAGGAGGAAGCCCACACGAATCTATATGGAGGGAGGGAGCCCAGATCTCGTGTGGGGACTGCAGGCTCTGGGGCCAGGCCCACGGCACCCAGACATGCCCCTGTTGGGTAGGGGTCTCTCTTTGTGGCAGTCCACGCCCCCCAAACACCTCACACCTTCCCAGGGAGGCCCCTGGCCTCTTCCCAGCTCCTTGACACCAGCCCAGGAGGTTGTGGATTTCAAGGGGGGAGCAAACAGTGCCCGCAGAAAAGCCCACAACCTGCCAAGCCCCTGGCCCTTTGAAACCAGCCCAGGGCCGACCTGATTTGTACTTCAGAGCTAATGTGATTAGGGATACGTTTGTCGCCAGAATATGTTAATAGACTCAAACAGCCCCGATTACCCTGGGTGGGGGGGCTGCCCGGGATGACCGGAGGGCTCCCGAGGGCTCTCGAGGGCTCTGGGCAGAGCATGGGCTGGGCCTGGGGCTCCCACTTTGCAGAGATCCTTGCTCTTGGTCCTGGGGATGGGCCCTGAAGCCCCTGTGGGGTGGGGCTGTGGTCATCTCGCTCCCCACGTGAGGAAAGTCAGGCTAAGGGCCAAGTGAGTCACCTGCCGAGTTTGCCTGGCTGGTGGGGGGACACATTTGATCCCCACATCTCTTTAACCCTAGACTCTCCTTAACCCCTTCTCCCCAGGGAGAGGCTCAAGAGATTGTCCAGGCTGGACAGATAAGGAGGTCTGTCTCCGCTGATCCTCTCAGAGAGGTCAAGGGTGTGTGTACGGGTGTCCACAGGCCGCTGTGACAAACGATGACACACTGGGGGCTTCAAACTAGAGACATTTATTCCCTCACTGTCTGGAGGCCAGAAGTCTGAAATCAGGGTGTCGTCAGGGCCAGGCTCCCTCTGAAGGCTCCAGGAGAGGGTCCTTCCTGCCTCTTCCAGCTTCTGGGGGCCCCAGGCGTCCCCGGCCTGTGGCTGCATCACTCTGGCCTCTGCCTCTGTGGACACCTGGCCTTCTCTGTTCTGTCTCTGTTTCCCCTTCTCTTCTCTTCTAAGGACACCTGTCGTTAGATTCAGGGTCCACTCTAAATCCGAGATGATTTCATTTGGAGATCCTTAACTTAATTACATCTGCAAAGACCCTATTTCCAAATAAGGTCACATTGACAGGGACCAGGGGTGAGGATGCGGACATGTCTTCTTGGGAGGCACCACTGAGCCCATTACAGATGGGGAGGAAGGAACCCATCCCTGCCTCTGCCAGCCTGGCTGGGCTATGCGCCAAGCTTCTGGGCTCTGGGTGGAAGAGGCAGAGGGCGGGCCTAGTTGACCCCTCGGTACCACGGTCCAGACACACGTGGACAGAGGAGCAAAGCCCTGGCATGGGCAGTGTGTGCCATTGGAGCAGACACATAATCCAGAGAAAGGCAGATCCTGCCAGCTCTCGTCACCCAGCCCACAAGGCCCCTGCCACCTCCCCAGCCTCACCTCCCACCCTGGCCCCTGGCCCCTTCCTGCAACCCACCAAACCATCCCGCCCCAGAGCCTTTGCACTTGCTCCCTGGGCCTAGAGTGTCTTGTTCCAGATCTTCACAGGCGGGCTCCTCTGCATCCGAAAGCCGCCTCTTCTGACCCCAGATGAGCAGCCTCCCAGACGCTCCCTCCCGCCCCACCTGCCTTGGTCCTTCCCAGCCTGTAGGAGCAACCGAAACCATCAGGTTCACATCTCTCGGGTGTCTCCCCTGGACTCTGAGCCCCAGGAGAGCAGGTCCCTGCCCGTCTCATCTGTCTCCCTCACTGCCGCATCCAGCACGCGGCAGGACAGGTGGTGGTTCCCCCCCAGCCCTGAAGATCTGCCCCAAGGCGGCTTCAGCCCAGAGAGGGGGCTCCACACTCCACACTCCCACCTGTCTGCTGAGGGCTCTGGGGAGTTTGGGGACCTTGGGGTCCCGGCTCCCTGCAGACTCTGGGTTGGCTCTTTCCAGCTGGGTTGGAGCCAGGCGGACCCCTGGGAGGGCCTGCTGACGTCACACCTGGGGGCAGGCTCAGCCTGGCTGCTTGCTGGAGTCTGCGGTGCCCGACTTGGAGCCTTTTGGTGAGAAATGTGCATTTTCCTGGGCAAGATGGCCTCAGGAAATCTCCTCCTATTCATGTGCAAACGCCGGGTCTCTGGGGTGCCCAGTGGCTGGGGCTTTGACAAGCAAGGGGCACAGGGAGCTGGGGCAGAGGGACCTGAAGTCTGCTCAGGGGCCAGGAGCCAAGGCCGGGCAGACACACAGGGCTGGAGAGTCGAGAGGCCGGGCCAGCGGGTCCTGGGTGGAGGCCCCTCACCCATGGAGCTCTCACCCCGCTGGGTGTGGGGGAGGGGCCGCAGCAGCCCCTGCCTCTGGTCCTGGTCACCTAGACATCGGTCCACACTCTCTCCAGGCGGTGGGTATGTGCACAGAGAGCAGACAGTCAGGACGCCTGGGTTTCAGCCTCAACCAGTCAGCCCGCCTCCCCGGGCCTCAGTTTCCTCATGTGTAGAATGAGACTTGGCTGCAGCACTGTCCATCTTTGGCCCTGAAAATCTTAGGATCCCAGGACCTCACGCTCTTGCTCAGCACAGGAAGACTTCCCTGTCATTCCTCAAGCGCTCCCCGTGATGGAGCGCTCACTCTTGAGACCAGATGGGCCATTCACGAGGCACGGCTCAGTGCTCTGCTGGTGGCTCTGGTTGTGACGTGTCCTCTCTGGGGGCACACGTGGGCATCCCCAGGAGGCTCACACACCGTCCCCATTAGGGTTGTCAAATAAAGTCCAAGATGCCCAGTTAAACTTGAGTTTCAAATAAGCAACAAATAACTTTTTAGTGTAAATATGTCCTGAAGATTGCACAGGACATGCTTATACTGAATTTGGGATACACTTATACTAACAAATTATTTGATATTTATCTGAAATTGAAATTTAACTAGGTGTCTGGTTTTTACTTGCACAGCGGAGGCATCCTGAGGGCTTGCCTCTGTCTCTCTGCTCCCTCTCCCCCAGGACCACCCGGGAACAGCCGTGGGGGACTTTGGCTCAAAAGTTCTGCTAACTCCTGCCCCTCTGTCCTTGTCTTCTGGAGTCTCCTTCTCTCTGGCTGGACCATCACCCTCCAAATCCCGGCGGGGAAGAAGGCAGGTCCAGTGGTCACCCACCCTCACCCTGAGGCTCTGCACGGTCCGGCCTGCCCTGGGGTGTTCGGGGTCTAGCTCTGTATGTGACTCAGGTTCATGCCTGGGGACCTCACTGGTTCATGATTCTGAGCAAACCGCCCCACAGCTGACTCTGGAAATGGAACCCACTGAGGGTCTCCAGGTTCCAGGGTGACCACTCAGCTCTTGGCCCAGAGGGGCCGTGGGGTGTTCGAGATGGAGCAAACATTTCTTGCTGCCCACAATGTGCCAGGTACTCTTCTCGTGAAGGAGCAACGTCCTGGGCCCACGGAGGTTGCGTTCTAGCTTAGGAGACGGGCAAGGAACACAACAGGTGAGGAGTGACGGGCACTGCAGCAGGTGGAGAGGTACGACGGGGAAGGACGTGAGGAAGGGCCGCGGGGAACATGGGGGTGTGCATGGGACGGGGGCACAGCGGCAATGCGCGTGGTCAGGAAAGGCCTTGCTGAGAAAGGAAGTGGCCTCTGGGCACTGAAGTGCAGGCAGAAGCGAGCGAGTGGACCAGGGAGAGGGTGTGCCCGGCGGAGGGCAGAGCGGGGCAAAGGCCAGGAGGCTGGGCTGGAGGAGGAACGAGAATAGTAGCTGCAGAGGCAGGTGAGGGAGGAAGGAGTGAGGGAGGAGGGGGCGAGGGAGGAGGGGGTGAGGGAGGAGGGGGCGAGGGAGGATGGATGAAGGAGGAGCTGGTGAGGGAGGAGGGGGCGAGGGAGGAGGGGGTGAGGGAGGAGGGGGCGAGGGAGGATGGATGAAGGAGGAGCGGGTGAGGGAGGAGGGGTGAGGAGGAGCGGGTAGGGAGGAGGGGTGAGGAGGAGCAGGTGAGGGAGGAGGGGCGAGGGAGGAGCGGGATGGAAGCAGAGGGCCAAGGCCTTAGAAGCCGAGACAACACTCGTGCCCCTCCTTGGAGAGAGGTGGGAGCCATGGGGCGGTTCTGAGCGGAGCGGGGTCTGATGTGACCCACGCTGTAAGCAGCCCACCCTGTGGGACGAGAGGCAGACACCAGCCGGGAGGCTCCTGAAATCAGGGACCTCGCTGTCCGGGCTCAGAGGACAGGCAGGGATGTGGCGAGAGGCTGGCGGGCAGGGTGGGGAGCTGGATCTTTGCAAACACCACGCTGGCCCAGCTCTGGGGACAGCCAGACCGCCTCCCTGTCCTTGACTTTGATGACCCCTGACCCTTCAGATTGGAAATGGGTTGTTTTTCTCTTTTTCAATGAGTGATTTATTTTCCGGGTTATAAAATGCACCCACCACACCCGCTCATGAGCTCACAGACCCGAAGAAAGAACGTAAGGAATTTCCCAGCTGGACGGGGGCCAATCTCACCCCCTCCCCACAGCCAGGCATCTCTGCCCGGCCCCCTCACCCCTGCCAGGCCCAGTGCCCAGAGGCCCCGAGCTAGCAGCAGCCCTTCGGGGCCCCATCGGCTCTGTGGGAGCAGATTCCAGGCCTGAAGAGCCACCCTCGCCTCGGCCACCCCATCCCGGAAAGGCCCCCTGTCAGGCATGCCCGTGGGCTGGCTGCTGGCAAACAGGGGGCAGAGAGGATTTGCGGGGCTTGCAGGGCATCAGCTAAGTGCTCGGGGGCCCAGCGGGCTGAGACCCAAGAAGAAGAAAGAGAAGGTGGCAGGCAGAGGCCCCTGGGAGGGGAGTCTGCCCAGCTCTGCTGTGCAATCTTGGACAAATCACTTAATCCCTCTGTTCTGTACGCCATCCAGCTGCAAAACAGCACTTAGGCGGCTGGGGTGCTGGGGGCTTTAATTAAGCTGTGCCGCAGGGGCCTCCGAGGGCTGCAGATGAAAGTGTCTATTGAAGTACAAAGTCTTGTCCCCCAGTAACCCTCGCGGTCCCAGGCAGGGGGGGAAAGCCAGGCAAGAAAAAGGCAGGGGGTTGCCCAGGTCCCCAGGTCCGTGGCACCCACCGGGCCTGCTCCGAGGCCAGGCTGGGCCCTGTGGCTGAGGCCACCCCTCTTGTGTCCCCTCACTGTGCCTCGCCGGGCAACACTGCAGGCGCTGTCGCCTTCCGTGGCAGGCTGTTCTCAGGGCAGAGTGAGGGGGCATTATCCTCTGTGACAGACGGTGATGGAACCCTGTCTGAGACTGGCTTTCGAGCTCTGGCAGGCAGCCCCCAGCCAGCCTGGCCCTTCTGTCCCCACGCAGGGCTACCTCGACACCTCTGCCCTGCTCTTCTCTGGCCTGGATGTCCCTCTTCTCTCCTCCCTCCTAACCCCTGCTCGTCCTTCGAGGCTCACCTCCAGGCATGGATGGTGACCTGTGGCCTCTGCAGCCTGGTTCCCGGGTACTCAGGACCCCCTGCCTGGGTGTAGGGGCGCATGTGATACCTCATCCTCGGGGGCCTCAGAAGTCGCATCCCTAGAGCCCTCTAACCTCACACACCAGGGCTGGTTCCCCTCACGCCCGGCCTGCCCATGCCCCCATCACGGGGTGGAGACTCCAGCGTTCTTGAAGCATTTTCTACCCAGAAGCAATCCCATTCCCTCTGTCTGGAACACTCCAAGCTCCTCCTCGTCATGTCCCTGCCCCTCACTCTTAGCCCAGGCTCCCAGCCACTGCACCTGGGAAATGTCTGCTGAAATGACTCACACGTCACATCCCCAGTGGCAGTCGGCTCTGATCCCCTCCCTTAGCCATCACCCAGAGGGGCTGGAGAACTCCCAGCCCTCCACAGCAGCCGTTTACAAAGAATGGCACTTCTGGGTATGACCAAGGCTTGCCCAGGAAGAGTCTGTGCCTCAGGGCCCTCCCTCCACCCGCCCCCCTGGGGGGCCCTGACCAGGCCAGCCTCCCCGCTCCAGCCCTGACCCCCAAGTTCTCCCCAAAGCTGCACTGATGTTCGAGGCAGCCTGGATGCTCCAGGGCCAGCCCAGACCCCAGAGGCTCAAACAAGGCCCTGGAGAGGAGCGGGATGGGCCCGAGTCACCCAGGGCTGCCCATGTCCCCTCGAGGTGCCTGTCACCTAGAGGGGCTCCCGGGGGGGGGGACTGAGTGCAAACTGGAACAGCCTTTCTGGAGAGCAACATGGCAGCGCAGCACAAAATGAGAAAAGCATGTGCCCCGACCCTCTGCCCAACCTCCAGGCCTTTGGCTGAGGGGTGATGGTGACCAAGCACTGAAACTGTCACACTCGTGTGGGAGGGAATGTGGCAGGGGGCAGTCACTGTGGAAAACAGTCTGGCGGTTCCTCAATATGGTCAACATAGAATGTCCACATGACACAGCAAGTCTGCTCCTGGGTACGTGCCCCAAAGAAGTGAACACATATGTCCACATAACAACGTGTGCAAAAGTGCCCACCCAGCACCATCGACAGTCATCAAAAGATGGAAACAACCCAAAAGCCCAAATGATGAGTGGATAAATCAACTGTGCTCTATCCACACAATGGAATATTATACAGCCATAGAAAGGAATGAAGCACTGACACAGGCTGTGAGGTGGATGAACCTTGAGAACATTCTGCTCAGTGAAAGAAGCCAGACACCAAAGGACACATATTGTATGATTCCATTTATGTGAACCATCCGGAATAGGCAACTCCATAGAGGCAGAAAGCAGACTGATGGTTGCCAGGGGCTGCGGGGGAGGGAGATGGGGAGTGACTGCTGATGGGAACAGGGTTATTGATTCCTTTGGGGTGATGAGAATGTTCTGGAATTAGATATTGGTGATGGTTGTACAACACTGTGAATGTACTAAACACCACTGAATCATGCATTTTAAAATGATAAAAATGGTAAATCTTAAGTTACACGTATTTTCCACAGTAAGAAAAATTATTACACTCAAAAAAGGAAACGACCTCTGTACCCACCACAAGGGACAGTCAAATGACACTGACTTACATTCTGTGCCATTAAAAATGATGCAGAGGGGCCGGCCCCGCGGCATAGTGGTTAAGTGCGCGTGCTCCGCTGCTGGCGGCCCAGGTGTGGATCCCGGGCGCGCACCGACGCACCGCTTGTCAGGCCATGCTGTGGCGGCGTCCCATATGAAGTGGAGGAAGATGAGCACGGATGTTAGCCCAGGGCCAGTCTTCCTCAGCAAAAAGAGGGGGATTGGCATGGATGTTAGCTCAGAACTGGTCTTCCTCACAAAAAAAAAAAAAAAATGATGCAGAAAGGTGGTCCGAAGATACTAAGTGAAAAAAGCAGGTTAACAATGGTTTGAATAGAAAAGTGTTTGAAAAATATAAACATATGTGATTATGCATAGAAGAAGTTGTGGAAGGATCGACAGCAAAATTGCTGGTGATCTCTGGGTGATGGGATGACAGAGGGTGTTTTGTGCGCGCGCGCGCGCGTGTGTTTGCACATTCGTTCTCAGTGATTTCTAAAGCGTCTGCGGCAAACTTTGGTACCCAGCAAACATTTCAGAGATGGAGAAGACCATCAAGATTTCTCTAACGTCCGGCTCGCCCGTCCCGGGACACAGAGGAGTGGGGAAAGAGCCAGCACTGCGCCCCTCTTTCCCGTGCCTGTGGGCAGTGGGCGAGGACGAGGCATCGGGGAAGCCCCTCCCCAGTCCAATGGCCTCCACATCTCCCGACTGCTGTCCCTTCCTGCCCAGGAGGGCCAGAAGCTCGGCAGAGATTTGGAAAGAGGTGGAGGTGCCTTCCAGGACTGGGTGAGACCAATGACTTCCCTCTGGGGACCAGTGGTGTAGCATTCACTCATTCGCTCACTCATTCACTCACGCCTCTGTTGGACCTGACACTTGTTGAGTGCCTGCTCAGGCCCCCCGTGAGGGTCTGGGGAGCCCAGGAGGCTGGTTGAGGCAGGAAGGAGGTAGGAAGGGAAGGGGAGGATGGCAGGCACACTTCAGCCCTGTGCGCCAGCCCCTGTTCCCTGCAAACACCCTGCAGTGTCCTGATCTCCTTGGTGGCAGCAGAGCGCTGATCTACTGGCCACGGCTGAGAGGGCACATTGGCTGCATCGCCTCGGAGGGGAGTGTGGGGCATTCCCCCAGGGAGGGGCTGAGTGTTCTCCAAACCAGCCTCCTCCTCTTCCCCAAACCGTCTTGGAGAACACTCCTGGGTCCACTGGGACCCTGTTCTCTTGCAGTGGACTTGACCTTAACCTGATAAGCTGACGAGCGCTGAGGCCCCACTATGTGCCAGGCCCAGGGCTGGGCGCTGGGGCTGCAGACAAGAGTCAGACACAGGCCCAGCTAGGAGCTCCCCGTCTGATGGTGCTTTCCGGGAAAGCCGCCTGAGAAACTAGACACTCACCAGTAATACGCTGAAAACCTTAGTCACTCCCCTGCCCTGAACTCCAGTGGTGCCCACCACATAGAACCGGATCCACACGCCCTGTAGGGTTGGACTCCTGCCATGTTCTCTGACTCCCCGTCCCACCCGCTCCCCCTTGCCCACCCCCCTCCAGCCACACTGCCCTTTCAGGCTGGCTCTCCAATGCTCCTTGCTCTTTCTGCCCCAGGGCCTTTGCACATGCTGCCCCCATCACCCGGAATACAGTAGGTGCTTAATAAGTATCTGTCGAATGCATGGCTGATTAGAAAAATGGGAAGTTGCTGATTCCTAAAATACTGCCCAGGCTCCTTCAACAGGGCTCTGATCCGGGTGGCTCTCTGGCCTCCATTGCGTATCTTTTTCCACCATCATGAGAATCCGCAGTAATCGCTTGGCTCAGCACTAATCCTGAATTAATGAGGCAACACTGGTTCTTTGGTGTTCATATTCTCTGAAGTTTGGCTGGGAGAAAAATAAAAAGAAAGACCCCCCCTTCACCCACCCACCCACCAAAGCAAAGCACAAGTGAGCATCCTAGAGTTTGGGGCGAGTCGAAACCAAAGAAAAAAGCAGAGCCTGGCCCCCATGTTTGGCCCGGGCAGCCTTTGAGGGCCAGCTGTGCCCGGCGTGTTTGTAGTGCGTGCGGCACAGCCCGCCAGATGCTCTGCAGAAGGACTGCCACTTCAAACGCTCCAGCCCAACCCATCACCTGAGCAGCCTTTGTGTATTTCAAAGGCGAAGCCAGTTGAACTTTCCCTGTAATCATTAAGTCCCAACCTGCCTTTAATGGACCATTACTGCACTGCAAAGGGAGCTCCCAGATCATTACCAGGTTCTGGTGGCCTTGGCGCCCACCTGGAGAGGCCCTCTGGGCAGCCACCTGCAGCGCGAGCTCTGGCGGCTCAGGGAAGGCCAGCACCGCGTCCACCAGCCACGGCGTGGACTGGAGTGCAGAGGCTGTGCGGCCGCGGGGTTACTCTCCCGGGGCCAGAAGCCCGACCCCACTACCTGCAGGTCAGGAGACCTGGGGCAGGTCCCCCAGCCGATCCATCTTACAACTGGCGGTTTCAAATATACTAGAACCCACCTTGCGGGTCTGCCGGGAAGTGCCGGCATTTTATGAATCACAAGACAGGGAACAAATGAGGAGTGGGTTGAAGAGTGTCCCCCCAAAATTCGTGTCCACCTGGAACCTCGAAATGTGACCTCATTTGGAATAAGGGCCTTTGCAGATGTAATTAAGGTGAGAATCAAGATGAGATCATCCTGGATTTGGGGGGCCCTAAATCCAAAGACTGGTGTTCTTAAAAGAGACAGAAGAGGAGAAGACAGAGAGAGAAGAGCAGGAGGCTGTGTGAAGATGGTGGCAGAGGCTGGGGGGATGCGGCCACAGCACAGGGACGCCTGGAGCCCCCAGAAGCTGGAAGAGGCAGGAAGGACGCTCCCCTCGAGCATCCGGAGGGAGCGTGGCCCTGCCACACCTTGATTTCAGACTCTGCCCTCCAGAACTGGGAGAGAATACATTTCTGTTCTTTTAAGGCTTTAGGTTTGTGGTAGTTAGCTATGGCAGCCTGGGCAACAGGTAAAAAATATGAATTGTCATTCTCGTAGTTGTTGTTACTTTAAAGAATTCTCTGTGCAACTGAAACATCTCAACAGAGACTCAGGCCTGATATCCCGCAGGGACTGCTGTAGATGGGCCACACCCTCTGCTTCCTCAGCAAGTGAGGAAGGAGGGAGCAGAGCATAAGGCAAAGAGGTTTTGGAGTTGACAGATCTGGGTTTGAAGTGTGGCTCTGTGCCCCTGCCTGGCTATGGGACTTTGACAAATCACTGCTCCTCTCTGAACCTCAGTCTCTTCCTCTCTGAAGTGGGGACCATTATATCCACCTTCAGAATTTCTGTGATGATGAAACTGCCTCAGGATGTAAAGCATTCTATTCATAGTGAGTGTTCAATGAATGGAAGGGGGCCTGTATGAGTTATCTATCGTCACATAGCAAACTACCCCAACACGTAGAGGCTGAAAACAATAATGAACATTTCTTATCTCACACGGTAGCTCTCGTTGGGAATGTGGGAGAAGCTCAGCTGGATGTTTCTGGCTCCAAGTCTCTCATGATGTTGGAGTCAAGCAGTTGGCTGGGGCTACAGTCTCATCTGAAGGCTTGACTGGGGCTGGAGGACGCACCTCCAAGGTGGTTCACTCCCGTGGCTGTTGGTGGGGGGCCTCAGTTCCTTGACACACGGGTCTCTCCATTGGCTGCTTGGGTGTCCTTACAACATGGTGGCTGGCTCCCCTGGAGCCAGTGATCCAAGAGAATAAGGTGGAAATGGTAATGCCTTGGAAGTGATACACTGTCATTTCTGGCACATTCTACTGGTCACACAGAGAAACCCTGCTACAATGTGGGAGGGGACTAAGCAAGGCTACAAATCCCAGGAGGCAGTGTCGTTGGAGGCCAGCTTGGAGGCTGGTTGCCATGGTGTCTAAGAAGATCAAGATATTCTCAGGGACACAGGAATGAAGAAGCCCACACTAACAGGTGGTACAGTTCTCCAGACTTGGTTTTGGGTCCAGCCTCCTGGGAGCTGGGAGGCTAATCTGGCCACATGCCCAGCAGCAGGACAGTCATTTTATTTGTCTAAATCCTCTCCACGTCTCGCTGTGTCTCTCTCATGTGGGCACACAGGACCAGCATTTTCCTTCCAGTTTTATAGGATCACAACGCAGGCTTGATTAGTTGGTCAGAGACAGTGTGTCTCACTTAGCCAGAAATATTTACTGTCTGTCTCTCACAGAAGTTTTTCTAATCCCTCTCCCAGGAGATGGTGGAGCCCAGAGCTGAAGGAACCTGGGTCCCTGAGTCATCATGTGACATTCCCCCAGGGGAACATTCCCATTAGACAGTTAGGTGAGCCGGAAGTAGACTATTATGTTAAACCACTGGAGTTTGGGAGTTTGTTACAGACACTGGCATTGCAGTAATTAATACACCAGTTACATCATGAGACCAACAGCCACTAGACAGTGAAAAGAACACTGAGCATCAGGGACCTGATTTCTACTCATTCATTCATTCATTTATTCATTCAACAAATATTTCTGAGCACCAATTATAGCCCAGGCATGTGCTAGATGCTGAGGCAGTGCAGTGAGTTGGGTAAGATTTCTGTCCTCACCAACCTGGCAGTTTTACGAGACAGTCGAGACTCTGCCACTGATTAGTTTTGTGAGCTTGGACTGGTCCCTTCACCTCTCTGGGCCTCAGCCTCCCCTCTGTGAGACAAGGCATATCTCTGGAGCCTCTGACTCCTCTGATCCTCTGTAATTGTCCAAGGCAGGTGTTGTGGATTAAATTATGTCCTCCAAAAAGATACAGTCAAGTCCTAACCCCTGCACCTATGAATCTGACCTTATTTGGAAACGGGGTCTTTGCAAATGTAATTAGTAAGTTAAGCTGAGGTCATCTGGATTAGGATGGGCTCTGGTCCAGTGACTGGTGTCCTTGTAGAAGAAAACAGAGACACACAGGCACACAGGGAGAGCACATGTGAAGACGGAGGCAGAGATTGGGGTGATGCTTCTACGAGGCGAAGCACCCCTAGGATTGCCAGCAACCACCAGAAGCTGGAAGAGGCAGGAAGTTTCCTCCCCTAGAGACTTCAGAGGGAGCGCAGTGCTGTCGACACCTTGAGTTTGGACTTCTGGCCTCCAGAACTGTGAAGGAATACATTTGTGCAGTTTTCAGCCCCCCAGTTTGTGGTCATTTGTTACAGCAGGCCAAGGACGCTAATTGACATAAAGAGCCGGCCGGGGTCTGCGCTGGCTCTGCAGGGTCGAGGCGGCATCTGAGATCCCAGAGCTGAGAAGAGTTGATGGGTCTTCGTTCACAACCTCCCTCTGGGAAGGAACCATTCAAAGAGTGGTTCCTCCTCCAGTATCCCATCTCCCCTTAAGAATCTGTTGGGGGAATTCACGGGGCTTGTAAACTGGGAAGAGAAAAAGATGACATATTGATTCTCATTAACCTTGGTGAAATCTACCATTTTCTTCATTTATGGGTGTGGGCAAACCACAATCTATTAACGATACCCTTGACTCTGCCGTGAGAAATCACAGATATTTTCATGTCATATTGCAATGGTTGCATAATCTGGAGATGTCAATTATCCTCGACTCCACTTCAAAATGATGGTGGGTATGTGATCCACTGTGAGACCTTGCTATTTAATGTATCAATAAAGAAGCATGGATTTTACTAAATCACAAATTTATTTTTCAAATACATTTTGGTAACTGCATTTTAGTATAATTGGTTACCATTGTCAGCCTATGCATTTTACTCTAAACATCTAAAAATATTATTCAGAGAAGGGGTCATTGTCTTTGTTGGGCGCTAAAAGGATCCATAATTCAAAATAAGTGAACATCTCTGCTGTAAAGGAATAGAATCCTCAACTTTTTTTTTTTTTCGGTGAGGAAGATTAGCCCTGAGCTCACATCTGTTGCCAATCCTCCTCTTTTTTGCTGAGGAAGATTGGCCCTGAGCTAATATTCGTGCTCATCTTCCTCTACTTTATATGTGGGACGCTGCTGCAGCATGGCTTGATAAGTGGTACGTAGATCCACACCCGGGATCCAAACCAGTGAACCCCGGGCTGCTGAAGTGGAGCAAGTGAACATAACCACTATGTCACCAGACCGGCCCCAGAATCCCCAGTTTTGAGCAGGGCACGTGGCCACCCAGAGTAAAAACTACACCTCCCAGCCTCCCACGCAGCTACATGGCCAGGTGACAAAGTTTTGACCCATGGGCCGTGAGCCGAGATGACTTCCGCATGGTGTCTCTAAAGAGAAGGGAATGTCTTGTCACGATCTTTCTCTCGTTTGCACATCCTGCTGCTTGAAATGTGGTTGCACGGCTGAACCGTCTTGTAGACGCACAGGTGAGGACAAAATGTCTGGGGACGGGGGAGCAACAGCGCAGGAGGATCCCGGGCCTCAGAGAGATCCCCTGGAGCTAAGCCACAGTCCTGTCCCGTTCCACGAGACAGAAGCAAACTTCTGACTTAAGTCTTGGTTATTTGGAGACTTTTGAAAAACAGAACTGAAACAGTAGCCGAGTCAAGGCAGAGCCTGAGGCAGGGACCCAACCCACCTTTCAGAAAATGGATGATGCTGGAGTGCAGCCTTGCCCCCACCCGCCGTCCTGGGTCCTTCTGCTCTCGCAGCCAAGGCAAGACGAGTTGGTTCTCCTCCGCCCCACCTATCTTTGGCCTTTTGGACCTTCCCACTGGGGCCAAGATCCGACTGTAGTGGGGCCCTCTCTGTAAGCCTCATGCTAACTCCCTCCCTCGGTGTAAGGTCAATGCAATGGAGGAGCATGCCCTCTGGAGGGGCCTCCGCAACACCCAGGAGTGGGAGGCCGCAGGGGGACATACTGTGGGCAAGGTGGGAGACCTGCCAAAAGTATAAGCCATCGGCCATGCAAATGGAAGGTCCTTGGAAACATGCCCCAAACCACGAATTATTTGCTGCCCCTCCCATCATGATGGGGAGTCTATTTCCCTCTCCCTCGAGTCAGGGCTGGCCTGGGACTTGCTTAGACCAAAAGAATGCGGTGGAAGTGACCCTGGGCCAGCTCCATGCCAAGCTTAAGGGCTCTGCCAGCTTCCACCATCCTCCTCTTGGAGCCCTGAGCCACCCTGCCAAGGGGCCCAGCTACCCTGCTGAAAAGGCCATGCAGCACGAGAGAGAGAAGCCCATGCAGCCCCAGCCTGTGCTGCCAGCCCAGCGGAGGCCACTGCCGTGGGGGTGAAACCATCTTGGATGTTCCAGCCCCAGCTGAGCTCCGGGTAGGAGGCACCCCCATACGGCAGAGGCCCAGCCCACCAGGTGGCGTGGAAATGAGCCGTCCCTGCTGCGCCCTGCCTGGACTGCAGAATGGTGAACGAATAAATGATGGATGTTTTAAGCCCCTGAGCTTTAGGGCGGTTTGCCGTGTAGTAGGAGATCATGGAAACATCAGCCATCCCGTGAATACTCCAAAAGTTTGGTCAAGAAACCAAAGAAACTGTGATTCATCTTGCCGTTAGCGCTGCGAAGTATATTTGGGCCCTCCCCATCCCACCGCCAAGTGCACCAGCGCCCCCTCCCAGTGAACGCTCCTTTTGGTGCGGGGAGGCGGTGGGCAGCAGAACCGGGTCTCCATCTGCCAGGAGAAAGTCTACACTCCGGGGTAAGAAGCTGACGCCAGACGCCGGCACGTTTCATCTTCAAGGAGGGAGACCGGAGAAGGTCCCTGGCCCGCACCCCAGCCGGGGGGTCCCCAGATAGAAGCCTCTCCTTCTCAGACGTTCCAACTGGAGGAAGAGGAAGTGGTTCCGAGGAAAACCCTGGAAAAGCCCCAGGAAAAGGCAGCAGAGCGCTGGGCGGGCTGAGAAGGGAGAATTTCTCCCGCGAAAGGTCACCGGTCCCCTGCATTCCTTCCGTGCGCTTGCAGCCCGCCAGCGCTGTCTATGAAAGGTCCTCATTCTTTTCTCCTGGCACCACCCGAGTGGTCCCCGCTGTAGCGGAAGGCGGACTCCGGGTGCAGGGCCAGAAAGAGGCCCAGCTCTCCTTTCTTTCCCTTTTCCTAATGGACTCTTGATGTTCGTACAGAGCTAAGCGGGCACCCGAGGCCGGGGCTGCGAGCCTCTGCAGAAGGTCTCAGAAGATGCGCCGGCTCCCCGGGAAGAGCTGGAGAAAGCACAGGGGCGTCATCACCCCGACGCCCCCGAGCCTGGACAGCGTGGGGACTGGCTGGCAGGGGCTGGACACCAGCTGTCCCCCAGTAAAGTCACGGCTCCTCCCCGCGCTCAGATGCCTGCCAGGGCCGTGCCTGCCGCCGCATCCTCCTGAGGTCTCGGCCGCTCCTGAAACGTCTGATCCGCGGAGGCCCCGCTCCAGACCCTTCTCACCCTCTGCTCCCTGATTCCCTTTGGAGCCGAGATGTTTGTGCAGGGCACTGGGACTGCCAGATCTGGCCCACGAGCTGGGGGCCTGATTCCCCTGGGTGTGTGCCCCACGAACACCCTGAGGCTGAAATGCTGGGCGCACACCTGGCAAGTCACATGTTCATCGTCGCGTGCTGGGGCTGGAGGTGCTCGGTCCCTGCTCTCCATCCTGTCCTCGTCTGCTTGCTCTGCGGGTGACCTGGGCAGGTCCTCTCACCTCTCTGAGCCTCAGTTTCCTTCTCTGTGAAATGGGTACAAATTACCCGCCTCGTGCGTTGTTGAGAAGATCCAGGAGACTGTTTCTAAGGGCCTGCCCGCTTTCGGGGCCTAATATAGGGGAGCGGTGACCCTGGGTGCTGCCTCCAGGCTCTGGTGGTGGGGGCTGGGCTGAGCCGCACAAAACCTTGCAGAGACCTGGGGTTCCCAATTAGCAGCCATCTCACTGTGACAAGCTGCAGAGGCCCGGCCCCAGCCCCCCATCACAAGTGTCTGACACTCAGCCGTCATTTAACAGCAGAAAGTTTATTGCAGCCCACAGGGGCTCAGCCCTGCCCTAATGGGCTGACCTAGGGGGGAGGGTCCTACCCTTTGAAGAGGGACTTTATGGTAATTGATGGTAATGGGGAGCGGCCTGGCGAGGGGGGGGCAGGTAGGAAGCCCCCCAGGGGATAATTAAATTAGCCTGGAAAACAAATCACTTTCAGCCAAAACAAATCACTTTCAATCACAGAGCAACAGATAAGGCCCCAAGACCCCAGAGCCTCTGACAGCTCAGGGAGCAGGCGGGGATGGGGAGATCCCACTGGTCCCCAAGTCCTTGGGGCGTGGGCTGGTCACAGGCAGAGATGGGGGTGGGCCCTGGGCCAAACCAGGCCTCCTTCTGCCTATCCAGTGGCCAGGACTGGAGGCCACTCTTGGGCTGCATTTATCTGGAGACCCCCGTCAGCAGGTGGGCTGGGAGAGACCTGTCATACTCAGAAAAGGAAAGCCTTCGTCTGGGGCTCAGGGGTGCGTGTGTGTGTGTGTGTGTGTGTGTTTAGAGGGCCAGGAGGTGGTGTTTCCTGGCCGAGCTTGGTTTAAGCATTGACTGAGAGGTCCTCTGTATACGGGTGGAGATGGACTGAGGGTCCCTCTCTCTGTGGATGTGGGTGTTTTCCGGGAGATTCCTGGGCATGGCCCTGGGCGGCAGGTGCTGTGATCCCTGGTTTACAACAGGGGAGCACTGAGGCTCACTGGTTATGTCACAACCAGGGTTACCACCTCTTCCCAGTCTTATCAGTGGAAGTCCCTTGTCCTGGGGACCCTGTCAATCCCCCCAGACAGCTGGTCACTCAAATTACACAGCCACAGAGTGGCAGAGCTGGGACTCCTCTGCTCCTTCCTCTCCACCGAGCCCCACCTCTGCCCCTCCCATTCATTCATTCACCCATCCGCTCATCCACTCAGAAAGCGCCCAGGGCACACCCACTGTGCGCAAAGCTAGGCCGCGTGGGCTGAACACCCTGTGGCTTCTGCCCCCAGGAGCCCCGATGCACGCAGGAGGGGCGCGCACAGCACGTGTCTATAGGGTGTGGGTGGCATAGGTAACCTCACCTGGTGGGTGCCCGAATCTTCCACTCCCGAGCTGGGGTCTGCCTCTCCTCCACGCTCGACTGATGCCAGGGGAATCCAAGGCCGAGACTGGTTGTCCCCATGCCTGCCTCATGGCCGAGAGTCCCGCCAGGAGTAAAGACACAGTGAGGGGACCCAGAGGCTGGGACCCATCGAGGAGGGGCTGGGACAGGCAGGGGGCCTCCATCATCCCCCTGCAGCTCTACTCCGAAGCTCTCCAGGGACAGTCTCCTGCCGAGAGAGTGACGCCCAGTCCACTTGCTGCCCTTCTTTTCTTTTTTTTTTTTGCTGAGGAAGATTCGCCCTGAGCTCACATTGGCTGCCAATCTTCCTCTTTTTTTTTTTTTCTTTGATGTGAGCCGCCACCACAGCATGGCCACTAACAGGCGAGTCGTGTGGTTCCATGCCCGGAACCGAACCCGGGCTGCCAAAGCGGAGGGCACCGATCTTAACCACCGGGGCTGGCCCCACGTGCTGCCTTCCTTGTTTCATGGCCTTGGGCAAGTGACCCAACCTCCCTGAGCTGCAGCATCCTGGTCTGTAGAACCTTGTAGAACTTCTTTCCCATCATCCCTCTTCTCCTCAGTCTCACCTGATAACCGGCGGTCGCTATTTCACAGAGAGACAACCGAGCCTTCGGAAGGGAACCTGTGTGCACGGCCACTCTCCTCCCTCCCCTCCTACCTCCTGCCCCTGGGCCCAGACCCTTGGCCTCTGAAGCTGTCGTCATGTCTCTCGGTGGCAGCCGCTTCCCTCACTCGTCCCGTCCTCCCCTCCTGCCGGCTCCAGGATAAGGCTCTAGGACATGGCTCTCCGTTCCTGGTCCCTCTCCCCTGCACCCCGTTTCCTCCCCTCTCCTGGGCTGTCCCCTCAGCAGCAGACGTGCTCTCACAGACCAGCCCCCGGCCCTTGACCTCACTCCTCCAGTGGCATCTGTTCCTCCAGCGACACCACCGGGCCGTGCGGGCTGTGCGGGCTGGGTGCCTCCTTCCCCTTCTCCGTGGACCCACGCGGCCAGGCCAGCGCCTCCCCAGAACCCTGAGCCTGTGCACTGCCACACACAGTGGCCCCTTCTCACTCTCATCCTGATGGACCTCTGACCACCGCCGCCCCCCCCAGCCTGCCACCATCGGAGCCTCCGTGTCCGAGCACCTGCGCCTCCTCCCTGGGGATTCCCTCCCTGGGCCGGGCCGCGCCCTCCCGGACTTAACCCTCCAGGGCCCCTCACCTCACAGCAAAAGCCAGCGCTCTTTCGAGTCCCCAAGACCTTACAAGGGGCAGCCCCTGTGCCCCCTCGCCCCCACCTCTCCCACCCCATCCTCCTTTCTTCACTCCCGCCTCCTTCCCACTCCTAGACCTGAGGGTTCCCTGAACCCTCTCCCGAGGCCTCTGGGCATATCCCTCCTTTACCCCAGTTCTCTGCACAGTGTCTCCTGGCCAGGAGCCCCCAGGACCCCAGTGTAGACGAATAACCCCCGGGTGGATTGTTTCCAAGATGTCCACACAATGCCCTCCAGAGGTGAGGCCCACACGTCTGCCCTGAACGCCCCGGACTCCGGGTTCAGGTGGGAAGAGGCCTCACTGTGGGGAGAAACCTCGGGGAGACTGAGGCCCTGGATGGGAGGGGAGGCCCCCAGAGGGGCCACGGGGAGCTGAGGCCCCCAGGCACAGACACGGGAGGGCAGTTGTGTGGCCTCCTCTCCTCCTGTCCGTGGGTCACCAGGGGGGCCTAGTGGCACGGGAGCAGACACTGGCAGGGTCCCCAATTCCCGACACAGGGTTTCCAGCAAAAAGAAGGTTGTTGGAGGCCACTAAGTTTGGGAAGGTGGCACCATCTGATGTATTCCGCTTGCTGTGTGTTGTCACTGTTTCTTCCAGATCCACTAGCACCACACACGTGTACACACATTCACACTCAAACTCACTCACATTTACACTCGTGTGCACAGTCACATGCATACACTCTCACACTCATATTCACACACTCGCTTGCTCACTCTTACACACCCACTGTCATTTACACACACATTCAACATGCTTGTACACTCTCTTACACACTCACACACTTATAGTCACACTCCCACTCTCACAACTTTCACACATGCTCACACATACACTTGCACACACTCCCAAACACACACACTAGGACTGAAGCTCCAGAGGGCAGGTCTTGGTTCTGACGAGTCCCCAGCACCTAGGACGGATCGAACGCCCACCGAGGAGACGGGAGTGAGGCACGGCGCAGGGCGCTGGGTGCGTAGGGAGCCCAGGGAAGGTGGCCACTGGGACTCCGGTGGCCTCGCGGCCCAGTCAGCCCTCCGCGGCTGTGGGTCTGGGGACGACAGGCCCTCAGGCTCCCTGATGCCAGAAGACGAGGCACCGCCATCCCTCCCGGGCTGAACCTGTGAACCCGACGGCAGGCCTTCATCTGTCTCCTCGGGTCATCTTCTGCTTCTCTGACTCTCAAACGGCCCCTTAATTGGCCATTTGGCCCCTAAATTAGGGGCGATTAGGATCAACCCCCAGCAGCATTTCAGATGGCGGCCAGGGGTCTGAAGCCCCTCCCCGGGGTCCCAGGGTCCTTCGACTTGGTCACATAAAGGTCAGCCCTCTGGCCTGGCATGGGTGCCTGGGCAACCTCTGACCCTCAGCTCTTAAACTCGACCCTGGCGATTCAGCCCTGAGGGCCTGGGTATAAACGGCAGAGCAGGGAGGGCGCGGGGTGTGTGTACAGAGGGCCCTCACGTGCCTCGAGCTGTCAGAACTGCCCGCTGCAGCCAGTGTGCTGCGCACTGTTTCCTTCTGCGCCTCTGCAAACGTCGGCTCCCGGGGTACAGAAACCCGTGTAGACACGCAGCCCAGCCAGAGCCGCAGTGCCGTCTGCCATGGACGTGAGGCTCAGCTGGCAGGAGCCAGGCACTGTCACTGCCAAGTTCCACCTCTCGGCTGCTTGGCCCGGACAAGTCTGCAAACCCCTCCAAGCCTCAGTCTCCTCGTCTCCAAAATGAAGGTGACCCCAGGACCTGCCATGTTGGAGTGTTGCTCTGAGGGTTATATGACAGGATGGTGCATTGTTCTTTCTACACATGGAGAACAGAGAGTCCCAGCTCCTGGGGGGTCTGCAGCCACTGTGTCTCCCCACAGCCACGAGACACACGGGGCTGGAGAGGACTTGCTGAGCTTAGCTGGCTCAGGGAGCTGCCAAGAGCCCCCATCGTTCTGGTGATCCTCGTTTTGGGAGGTCACAGACTCCTTTGAGAATCTGATGCAAGTGATGAGCAGGCTGCCCAGAGAAATGCACCCGCATGCACACACACACACGGGAGTGCACCGTCTTGTGCACAAGTCTGGGCAGGTCTGCCTTGTACAGCTGCTCAGGTTGTGCCCTGCACAAGGGCTTCTCTTGGCTAAAGTCCGGCCTGCCCGCCACCCTGCGCGCCCAGGTGCCGGGCTGCATCTGCCCGGAGTGAGGGCAGCTCTTTCTGACACCTGTCACTGCAGCGGTAGGACACTCCCTCCTCCAGTTCTCCAGCCTCTCATCAGCCCGGGTGGGCTCGGCTCTCTCAGCCCCCAGGGCATACTCCCCACCATTACCCCGACCACCCATTGCTGGATTCATCGTTCTGGGCCTGCCCCACTCGTCAGCCCTCCTTAAGGGTGGCAGGGTCACTTAGCAGCCCCAGTGCAGAGCAGGCGTTGGGCGAATGGAACTCACGCCCTAGCGGCCACGTCCCTGGGGCCTGGCCTGGACAGACAGTCTGGGCCGCCTGCTGGGAGCAAGAGGAGGAGGCATGCATCTGCATCAGGCTCTGCTCTGTCTGGGAGATGGCCTGAGGGCCCAGGGCCTGGCACTAGCTCCCATTCCCCTGACCGCCAATTCAGCATCGAAAGAAGCAGTGTCCAGCCTCTGAGGTGGCGCAGCATAAACACCTGACGCGGCTCTTCAATCCTCGAAACAACCCTATGAAGTCGGGTGTGTTCCACTGGCGTGTCATAGGTCAGCTTGCAGTCAGTCAGCGGTAGAGCCAGGGTGCCAGCCAGCCCCGCATTCAGAGCCCCTCTGCTGTGCCAGCTCAGGGGGAAAAGCCAGGGAAGACGCGTACTCACGGGTCTGCCCTGTACAGCTGTGCATGTTGTGCCCTGCACAAGGGCTCCTCCTGGCTGAAGTCCAGCCTGCCTGCCAAGCTGCATGCCCGGGTGCCAGGCTGCGTCTGCCCAGAGTGAGGGCACCTCCTTCTCAGCTGCACAAAGACACCTTGTGGGCTAGTGGGGGCCGCTGGTCGTGGTAGGAGGGAAGGGGCCTTGGGTCCCAAGCCCCGCTTGGCCGCAGCACAGATACAGCCTCAGATGAGCCACGCTTGCTCTCTGGGCCTCAGTTTCCCCCTCAGAAACACGAGCTTGCGAGGCTCCCCCCCATCCCTTAAACGTCGGGACAGCCAGGATGTAGCAGACAGTAGGTGCCCTGTGAGCACGACATTGGGCACTGAGGCTACCGGTGGAGTCAGGACGCCCTGGGTGTTTCTGTGCACAACGGGCAGGCAGGCAGGTGCTAGCGGTACGTTTGGGTAACCTCAATCTAAGACGTTCACAAGGCCCGCTCCCAGCGCCGATGCTCCTGGTGGTTTATCGACACCTGGAAGGCGTGCACGGTTGATGTGGGCCCTCTGATGTGTGTGCTCTGAAATCTAAACCCCCTGTGCTGCGGGCCTGAGGAGCCTCGGCTCCAGCCCCCGGGAAGGGGCCCCCTCCATGAGGCTCCCAGTCCGCGCACCCACTCTCAGCATCCTGAGGCGCCTGGAGGCACGGCCGCCCCCCAGTCCCTGAGGTCCCATCCAGCGTACCTTTGCTCCAGGTTCTCTCCCGGGACTGGGTGAGGGCCATCACCCTGTGGAATGCTCACCTCTGAAGGTAACAGCCCCCAGTGAACTGGCCGCATTGTTCCCGGGGCCTCCCAGCTGCCTCCCACCTCAGGGCAATTTATGGGTCACGAACTACCTCGAGGGTGCAATTCCCTGCCCTGGTGCCAATTGGCCCCCAAAGGGCTTTACAACCTGCTTGTAGCAATGAAGAAGGGAACAGGCCCCCGGGATGGCCCTGAAGCCCCCGTGGCCCCGCCATTTGGCCCCCGGGTCCGGGCCAGGCAGGGAATCCCAGGCCCTGCCACCTGGAGCCCCGAGCCCGGCCCAGCCTTGGCGCTTCCCTTCCTCCCGCACAGCTTTGCTGGCAGTGTCCACAGAAGTAAAACCATCCAAGCGCACGGCTGTCCAGAAGGATGGAGCGTGAATCCCACCTCTCCAGGTAACACGATCGACTTCTCTGTGCTTCGGGCTCCTTAGGTGTGAAAAGCGGAGTAATAAACATCACTTCTCAAAATTGTGGTGAGGATTGAATTAGATGACAGATGTCAAGCACTCAGTGAATGGTTATGATTTTATTAACATGAAAGTGGAAATTACCCAGGATCTCACCTTCCAGAGATAAGCTACTATTTGGAGCCTCTCCTTGAAGCCTTTTGCCTTCTTCCATCGTGGAACATCACATACACACTGAAAAGGGCATAGAGGACACAGCACAGTTTCACTAATCGTTTGAAAGCAAAGACCCACAGAACCGAGACCAAGAGACAGACCTGAGCGACACTCTCCCTCTCACCCCCGAGCCCCAGCCCAGCCTCCTCTCTCCGACCTAACCACCGTTCTGACTTCTGCAATAATAATTTCCCTACTTTAACCTGGGCACGCCTCTTAAAGAATGTCATTTAGTTTCTCCATGTGTCTTGCCTTTTCCTGCTTCATTTTGTTCATGAGATTTATTCACGTGGCCAGGTGAACTTGTAGTTCATTCATTTTCCTTTGCTGTATAATATTTCACCGTGTGAATGTGCTAGGATTCCTTTATCCACCGCCCCCTGGAGAGGCATTTGGATGGTTTCCATTTAGGGCCATAGGACAGTAGCTGCTCAGAACGATACATCATGAGGGGAATGTGGCTGGCAGTGGAAGTGTGGGTCTAACGCACGCAGACCGTCCCCTTCACCAAATGATGTTAACCTGTATTTTTAAGCTGACTTTTGCTCTGCCTCTATGTATAAACGTTTGAGATGGAAAAACAGGGTCAGCATGTGCCTGCACAGATGGAAACCCAGAAGCCTCCCCTATCAACACTTGTATGTACAGAGAATACTTCAGAAAGGAGACATACACCAAAATCTGTTAGCAATAGGACCATGGAGAATAGGGGGTGGGGTGTTACTTTTACATTTCATTCTATACCTTCTCTATTGTTTAATTATGTCACCGTGGGCATGTTGTTTTATCATCAGGTGTCGTTCTGAAGCCTGGTTTTATTAAGTGCTGTGAACTTCTGCAAACGCACCTTCCTATTGACTGGCCTGGCCGCCCACGGTTTGGGTACCAAACCGTGCCCAAGAGTTGAACATGGAGGTTGGTTTCAATTTCCACTATGATGAGCAAGAATATAACACATTTACTCACATATATATTTTTGCACACTTATGTGATCTTTCCCTTTCCTCCAACCAGGTTTTTAAAAAATCATGATAAAAGTACTGCATGGTTTTTAGAGAAAATTTGGGAATTAGAAAAAAAGGAATGAGAGGAAGACGGGCAGAGCCTGCAGTGAGCCCCACGCCCAGAGCTGGTGCATCCTGGCTACTTCCTCCTTCTTCCCATCATGCTGGGTTCGTGTTGGCCCTGAGTTGGAAGCCCCCGTGCATACACTTCTGCATTGAGGGTCTGCGTTGGGGGTCCCGTGGTCTTCCCTCAGCTGCTGCGAACCCGGGCACAGAGAGGTTCCTGAGAAGAAGGCCGTCACCTCACTGCTCTCCTCCAGGTCAGAGACAGGCTGGCGGCTGCGGCATCTCTGACCCGGCCTGAGCCACGCCCTCGCCTCTTGCTTCTTCCTCCCTCCCGTGCACACCTTTCTCCAGCACAGGGAGAGAAGCGGGCGGGGGGCACACAGAGGAAAGGCGGTTTATCCACCCTCCTCGGGAACGTTGGGCTGGCCTGGACCTCGGCTAAGTCCTCCTTTGTCCGGCTTCACGCCACCCCTGACTTCATTCACGCCACAGACTCTTGTGGAGCAGCTACGCTGCGCCGAGTGTGGGGTTAGGGGCTGGAGGAACAGCGGTCTTCGGGGTGGGCGAGGTCCCCGCTCTCACGAGTCACGTGCGGGGGAAGCCTGCTAAGAAAATAGACACACAAATAAAGAAGTCATGTTGTGTTGCGTTGGGGCTAAAAGTTAGGTATTCTGGCTCCTGTGCTCTCCTCCACCCCACCCCTTTGGTTGAACCCCCAGTTTTCTAGGCAGGACTGCCATACTGCATTACCCCAGGGTCTGTGGAGTTGTGCAGTACGCAGCCTATGCCACTGTGTGCAGCGGCCTTGTAGCAGGGCCTCCAACTCACAGAGACCAGGAAGCCAATAAACAAAGCCTCCTAAGGCCTGGGTGTCTGTCCGTTCCATCCTTCCTAGAAGTATCTGCATCATGAAGGAAGCCCTTGGGGGGCAATGCTTAGCCCTCCAGTGGCCTGGTTGGGTTCTGGGAGATACAACTAGAAAATAGCAGCACCCACTGTGTGCCGAGCACTGTGCAGGGTGTTTCCATGCAGCATTTCATTGACTCTTCAAAGCAGCCCTGTTTTACAGACAAGGAAACTGAGGCTCAGAGGCCAGGGCTCATCACAAAGCAAGTCAATGGCACACCCAGGGGCCAGGGCTCTGCCGGCCTCCAAGGAAGCCTACCCCTGAACTATAAAGGGGGTCCCCCTCCTCCCCTTGGAAGAACCACAGGTGGCAGCCCCCAATTTGTTCCCTGCCCATTAACAGCCCCGACCTCTGAACCACACTGGGCGTCAAGGAATTAGAGCGGAGAGATGCCACCTTTTGGGAGCTCACACCCCATTCTTATTTAATTCCGCCCCTCCTCCCTCGGTCCCTCCAAGTGTCAGCTGGCAAACATCTGTCCCGTAAATCAAAGTGCTCGAGGACTCGCCGGGTTTGACGGGTCCCCGAGAATTTCATGGAGCCCTTTGGAGCAGGCACCAGTGTGAGCTGTGAAAGCATTTGAAACGTTAAAAGCCCCCTTCACCAGCACAGAGTGGCCCCGGAGCCTGGCTCCTCAAGGAGGTCACAGCCTCTGGCGGCCGGGCAGCCCAGCGGGTGCGGATTCCATCCCCAGAGGGCAGCTCCTCTGACCCTCTAAGGAACGTCGGGAAGGTTCCGGCTGGAGGAGCCTGAGTAGAAGGCCATTGTGCAGCAGCCCGGGGATTTGTTTGGGAGGAAGGTGACACTGGGGGACGTGTAAGACAGCACTGTCTGCACACCTTTGACCACTGAAGCCGCACGAACGTCCCCACTTGTGGTCACTCGCTGTTGACGCGGCATTTCGGTGACAGATCGGGGTCACTCAACCACGCTGCCGGAATCCTTTGTCTGCTGGCCCCAAGCGAACGTCTGAAAAATATCGTCAACTGAGTTCATGGCTTCTGTGTTGTGATTACAGAAGTGATCCATCTCCAGTGTAGAAAATGTAGGGAAAGGCAGAGGTGTCTAAAAACAGGAAATAAAATGGGTGAAATCTCTCAACTTTTTAAAAATGTACCTCTAGGCAAGCTTTTGTTCTTTTTTTTTTCTTTTACAAAATCAAAATTTTCCTGTGTATTTCGCCGGGTCCTGCTTGTCTTACTCAGCCTTATTTAGTGACAATTTTAGCCGGATGCTCCTCACTGTTTAACCAGCTCCTTCTCATTGCACATTTCCATCTGTTTCAGGCCCAGGGACTCTCCCTGGGGTTTTGCCTGTTGGCAATGTGCCGAGGGTGGAGGGGGACTTTGCAAGCCTGCCAGGTGAGGAGCTAGGCCAATGAGCCCCATCGGCCCCCAGGGTGCCTGGAGCAGAGCCCCTTATGAACCAACCTTGAGAAGCATCCCTGGCCCTCTGCCAAGACGACTCTCTAAGGCCAGCCTCGGGGGCATCTGGGCTTGCTAGCTCTCTCCAAACCACCTCTGCCCAGAGACTGCCGTTATCCCACCACTCACACACACACACACACTCACTCACACTCACACACACACATACACACACACGCACAGAAGTGTGTTCCCGCCTCTGCTGGAGGACTCTCTGGGACCAGCCACCCACTATCCCTCTCTCGGGGCAAGGAAGGAGCTATCTCAGACTGGGGTCAGTGTGCTGTGGTGGGACAAGCGTTGACATGGAGCCTGCTGATGCGGGGCTGATGGGGTGTCCCCAAAAGTTACGTCCATCTGGAACCTGTGGATGTGACCTTGTTTGGTAAAAGGGTCTTGGCAGATGGAATTAAGTTAAGGATCTCAAGGTGAGATCATCCTGGATTATCCAGGTGGGCCCTGAACCCAATGACAGGTGTCCTTCTGAGAGGGAGGCAGGGGGAGATTTGAGACAGAGAAGGGAACAGAGGAGCAGGCCACGCGGAAATGGAGGCAGAGGCTGGAGGGATGCGGCCACAAGCCCAGGAACGCCTGGAGCCAGCATGTGGAAGGAGCCTCCATCAGAGTCTCCTGGAGGAACCAGCCCTGCTGACATCTTGATCTCAGACTTCTGGCCTCCAGACTGTGAGAGAACAGATTTCTGTTGCTTAAACCACCCAGTTTGGGGTCATCTGTTATAGCAGCCACAGGACACTAATGCGGAGTCCAGTGGTTCTGTCTTAAAATCTCAACCCTGCCGCTTAAGAGCTGTGTGGCCTTGGCAGGAACACCCACCCCCTCTGGGGTTGGCGAGAGGGTTTGGGGTCACAGCCTGGCACATAGCAGGTGCCCAGGAAGTGGCCATTGCTGTTCTCACAGAGGCTGATCGTCGGTGGTCCGGGGCAACATAGAGTCAAAGAGGATGGAACGAGAATAACACGTTGCTACCCCTCGGAAACTGGCCTGTGTCCCTCGTGGGTGGGGAGGTCTCTGGGGCCCTTCAGGGGCTGCATGAGGTGCCTCGGCTTTGGCCACCCCCCGGCAACAGACCCCACGTCTGAACGAGGCGGAGAAGCCAGAGCTCGGCCAAGTCTCACCAGGGAGGCTGCATAAACACGTTCGGGGTCATTGGTCCCGAGTTCAAGAGGAACAGAGACCGTGACTCCAACTGTCTCGTGAGGAAGCTTCTAGAAGGAACCCTTAAAACAAACAAAAATCGTGGGAATCAGACGCTGAATACAAGAGAGGAAGCTCTGCCCAGGAGAGCGCAGTTTTCTATGCTGGTGACGTGTCCCCATCATTGCCCGGCCAGCCTCTCTGCAGGGGACACCCCTCTCCCAATACCGACACCTGCAGGGAGTCAGGCAGGGTTGGCTAGCTGAGCCGCTCTTGAATGAGGCTAGACAGGAATGCGCCTTCATTTCTGCCTTCCCATTGCCCTTAGAGAATAAGCCCCAGGCTCTGCTCGCAGACGGAGATGTTGCAACCTTCCTGGAGCGACTACATGGCCGCTGCTGGATCAGGGCTTGAAGTCCTGTCAAAAGATACCAGCACCGAGCTTCCCACAGTGCGGAGAGGCCCGTGCACGGCTAACATCGCCAGGCCACCTCCAAGGCCGGCCTCGGGTGAAGAGGAACCAGCCGCCCGCAGAACTGATTCCTGGCCTCCTGGGGTCACAGCGGCCTGGAGGATATGTTGAAAGCTGTCGACCCCTCCCCAGAAAACATGAGACCCCAGGGGCCTCAGAGGTCCAGATCCACAATCAGAAATTAACTGAGGATGCTCTAGAGTAAGATGGGGGTGAAGTCAAGCCTTGCACAAGGGCCTGTGGGTGGATTCCGTGGGAAAGGCTAAGAATGGGGCAGGGGCTATGGGATTGACAAAAGGGGACAGGGCAGGGGTGCAGAAAGGGTTGGGAGCCCCCTCCACCTCTACTGGTGAGGGCCAGCTGGCCGCCTGTCCCCGTGCCTCAGTCTCCCTGTCCGTAAAATGGGGCTGTGTGGAGATCCAGCACGTGGCCTGGGTCAGGCCGTTGCACACGTGCTACGTCCTGTAGATGGTGGGGAAACAGAAAGGGAGAGGGTGTCACCTGAGAGCCGAGGGGCCATCCTGGGGTGGAGGGCAGAGCTGCAACAACCCCGTGGGGACTGAGTGGTGAGGCAAAGGATGGCCGGCCTGGGAGTCAACTGGCAGAGCCTCCAGGTCCAGAGCAGTCCTGGACGGTGCTTTGGGAAGAGGCCTCTTTTGTCACAGCCTAAGCGCAGCGAGAGGTCTGGGTTAGGGCTAATGGGACTGGCCCTCCAGAGGTGCGCAGCACCCACATTCCAAACCCCTGTAGACCTGGCTCACCTCGGGTCCCCAGGAGCCTCCGGTCACTTCCGGAGCCCCTCCGTTCTCACACCACCCTCTGCAGCCGTGTCTGGTCCCACTTCCTAGATGGGGGAGCCAGGTCAAGTGCCTGTCCCAAGGCACACAGCGGAGCCTTTGGAAGGAATCTCCAACCCCCTTGATCTGTGGTATGTGCAGCCAGAAACCCTAGCCGGAACTGAGCCCAGAGCATCTGTTTAAACGCCTCAAAACCGAAATACCTCTGGTCTCTGCTGACCTGCCGGAAAGGCAGGGCTGGCAGCCTAGAGGGCCGAAGACACCGCTCTCCTCTGTCCTCTCTCCCTCCCTCCCCTCCTTCCCTCCTCTTTCAGTTAACATACATGTAACATGCCAGCTACATGCTGGGCTACGCTGGGCCCTGGCGGGGTAAAGCGGTGACCAAGACCTCCACACCTCCCGCCGTGCAGCTTACAGACGCGAGGCAGAGGGAAATATTAAGCAAATCACATAAATCATCATTTTGTGACAGTTATAGTAATGCCACACGGGAGGCAAGGATCCTTCCCGAGCTTCCATTCACTCATCTGTAAAACGGAGCTAGCACCCCAGAGCAGCTGCTGCCCAAGAGCCACAGATCACACACGCATGCACACACACACACGCGCGCACACACTCGCACACGCACTCGAACTCATGCACACACATATGAAGGTACACACGTATGCAACACACTCATGTGTGCACACACTCCTAACACACGCATTCACACACATGTATGCATGCACACACTCATACACACACATGCACACAGTGAATGCCCGGAGCAGGCACTCAACTAAATGGTGACTATCATCAGTAATAAACAGTGCAGAATGTTCTGCAACGTTGGGCAGAACTTGGATTTCTCAAGATCTCTTTATTCCTAAAAGGGCTGTTCCCTGTGACCTGGGTGTGGGTTTGCTTCTTAGGTCACACACGAGAGCGACCGCTTCAAACTGGGTGCTGACTCCCCGACTTGGAATAAGACTCAACCACCAAGTGTGTAAAAATTATTTCTCGCTAAAAAAAGGTATAACTTATGATGGAAAGGAAGCTGCCAATCCAGAAAAGACTGAGTCACTCTCTACTTGCACGGAGCAGGATGAGGGAAAGAGTGTTCCTGAGGGAATGACGAGACTTCAGGGTCATTCCCCAGGGAACGGCTGCCTCGGAAAATATGTCCTCTGCCTGTGACATCAGGGATGCAACATGACTCCCGTTTATCTAGGAGACACGCCCCAAGAAGATCCAAAATAGCCCCACTTCTCCACGCCCTCCTCGGGGCTGTGCTGTGCCACCGTGGGTTGGCCACGGAGCTGCCTGAGCCTCGGTTTCCTGCTCTGGGAAATGGGGTGATGACAGTAACCGTAACGCGTTCCCGGCGCTCCTGCTGGGCTCCAGCGGGAGCGTGTCTGGGAGCCCAGTGTGTGGGCTGCAAACCACTACGGATGCCCACCACTGGCTCTGCCTGATGAGCCACAGGCCGGTACCAGGCAGGTGGGTTGGGTTTTTTCCCCTCAATTTTTTTATTTTGAAAAATTCCAGGGCCGGCCTCATGGCTTGGTGGTTAAGTGCACGCGCTCCGGTGCTGGAGGCCCGGGGTTCGGATCCCGGGCGCACACCGAGGCACCACTTCTCCGTCCATCCTGAGGCCGAGTCCCACATACAGCAACTAGAAGGATGTGCAGCTATGACATACAACTATCTACTGGGGCTTTGGTGGGAGAAAATAAATAAATAAAATCTTAAAAAAAAAAAAAAGAAAAATTCCAAACCTCCAGAGAAGTCTCAAGAAAGCATAGGAACACCTGTACCCTCTTTACCCGTATTACCAACATTTTGCCACATTTGCGTTCTAGCTTTCTCATACACACGTATTTATTTTTCTCAACCATTTGAAAGTTAATTGTGGATATGACACTTTAATTTCTAAATACTTCGGTGTGAGTCTCCTAAGTGTGAGGACATTCTCTACAGAATCACAGTGCAAGAATCACACCCAGGAACTTTATCCACTGCTCAGGCCGTTAACCAATGGTAAGTCCATATTCAAACTTCCCAAGGGTCCCAGGAATGTCCTTTATACTTTCTTTTCACGTGTTTTTTTTTTTTTTTTTTTATTGAGGTGAAATTCACATAACATAAAATTAGCCATTTTAAAGGGTAAAATTCAGTGTGGCATTTGGTACACTCACAACCACCACTTTTATCAAGTTGCAAACATTTCCACCACCCCAAGATGAAACTCCTTACCCGTCAAGAGTCAGTCCCCACTTCCCTTTCCCCCAGCCCCCCAGTGGCCAATCTGCTTGGGCAGGTGTTTTTAATCAGGAACTTTCAGAGTGTGGGGTTTTCTTTTTTAAAAGACTTGATTACAAATCAAATGTCACACTGGGCCTTGGGGTGGGGGGCAGAGGATGCTGCTACAAGAGTGTGTTCTCCTGCCGTTTCTGCTGCCCATAAGGGGCTTCGAGGAAATCATTCGAAGGTCCCGTCCAACGCCAGGATTCTGAGTCCACCCATTTCCAATGACATGGAATAACACGTCCAACGCCCACATAAGCTTAGCCACCGGGAATATCTGTCCTACCTGATGGTCTCTGCCCAGGCCTGGGGGGCAGCAGGGCTGGTGGGAAGAGTTCTGTCCTGAGCCCCCAGCTCCCTGGGGGACCTCATTCAGCTCCTCTCGGAGCCTGCTCACTGTCAGTTACCTTACCCATCAGCGCGGGTCTTTACTGCCAGCCGGCTTTGTGCCTGGTCTCTCACCTGTCAAATGGGTCAACAGCTCGCCCTCAGCACCGTGGCAGGAATTTGGTGAGATAATGGCCTTGCTCACTGCAGACCATTCTCCGGAGCCGAGGTCTCAGGTTGAGCTGAGACGAACAGACGGGATCTGATTCAGGGGGACGTTGCTACCCTTACTCGCCCAACAGTGGTGGTTTCTCTCTCTTCTACTGACTTCTCTCCAAAAGGAATCCCAGGGTCCTCAGGGTCATGGTGAGGATGAGAGGGGTATGGCGGTATCTGGAAGTGGTCCCCGAAGTGTCATTATGGTACTGGGGGCAGTCCCAGGAGAGAGCGTTAGGCTGTGGACTTCCAGAGGCAGTTCTTGTTTATGCTACCCCCGCTGGCCCAAACCATCCTGCAATAGAAATGCCCACCTCAGCCCACGTGGGCCTCCCTGCCTGCGTCTCGGGGTGCCCCAAGCACACCCCTCCAGCCCAGCTGGGAGCCCTGCCTCGGGGTTCCATAGGGCAGGAAGAGAGTCCCATTCATGAGGTCCGACCCATCGGAAGTGCTCAGAAAGGGCTGGCAGGTCGATGAAGAATCAACTCGGTGATGGAAGCCAGGGAAGGGTGGACAGAATGAGCAAGGAAAGGACAAACGGATGAATCCAGTGACTTCACGGCCACATTAACACCTCCTGGTTCCTTTAACGGATCCCTGCATTATTTCCTGACCACCGACCACGTGTCAGCCTCTGCACGAGGCTCCGAGAGGCGGCTGCCAACTGCGCAGACGCACTCTCCACCTACGTGGAGACGTGGCTGGGGGAGACAGAGGGCAGAGCAATAACCGCAGCCGGAAGGCCAGCCAGGTGGGACAGGAGGAGTGGAGCCCACTGACCCGGGGCCGCACTTAGAAGGGGGGCCTCCTGCTGTCTTGCCGGAATCTCCCCAGGGGTTCAGATGACCACTCGGGGCAAACACGTGGGCAGAAACCGGAAGTCAGAGTCCTGGCCCTCACCGAGGATCTGAACTTGGGCGGGCCTCTACTTTCCGAAAGAGAGTCTGTTTTGGTTCTTCCTTCTTTCTTTCTTAAAAAATATAGTGTGGGCCGCCCCGTGGCTTAGCGGTTAAGTGCGTGTGCTCCGCTGCTGGCGGCCCGGGTTCGGACCCGGGCGCGCACCGACGCACCGCTTCTCCAGCCATGCTGAGGCCGCGTCCCACATACAGCAACTGGAAGGATGTGCACCTATGACATACAACTATCTACTGGGGCTTTGGGGGAAAAAAAACCAAAATAAAGTTTAAAAAAAATAAATAGTGTAATGATTAAGAGCTTTACAACTTGAGTTCAGACAGAACAGGGCTCAAATCTGTTGTTTATTAGCTTTGTGACACTGGGCAACGGACAGATTCTGAGTCTCACTTTCCTCATCTTTAAAATGGGTGCTGTGAAAATTAAATGTGATAACAAAGTGCCTAGCACAATTCCTAGCACATCCTGAGGGCTTCATATGCGTCAGGGTGACAGGACGAGGTTGGTAATCGCAGGCCAGAGGTTTCAGTGCTTTCCAATTTCAATATTTTGATTTTACGACTTTTAGTGACATCACTATTAGCACTGTGAATGTTTTCTCATGAAGCTACTTTTTTTTTTTCTTTAACCTGGTGACATTGACAGCATTGCTGCTTTCTTACATGATGTTGCTACACCGACAGGTCAAAATATTTTCCATTGGACACATTTGTGTTTTGATGATGGAGATCAGTGGGAAATAGAATTCACGTACAGAAATCGGTTTGATAGCCATGTTGGCAGGGATTCATGCATCCCTGGAAAAACTGCCAGCTCCTGTCACCACATGTGACAAAGGGCACAACCACACCCAGGCTTCACCTGACAGGGGAGCTCGGCCCTGGGTCTCAGGCCCTGGGGCTGGGGGTCTGAATCAGCAGCAAAAGAGACTTCTGGTCGCAGCTCCTGTGCCACATGGGCGACTGCTGGTGGCTGTGACTTAAACACAGTCTCAGACTCACCCAAAGAAGTCTAGAGGAAGCTGTGCAGCCCTCAGTGTGGACAGAGTGGGGTAGTTTCCTTAATTCCAGGAGAAAGCCGCCACATCCCACCCTGATCCGATGTTCACACGTGGACGGGACCTACCTGGGAAGAGAAACCGTGGGGCCCAGTAATTCCCCGTCCGAGCAGACAGGTGTGAGATGTGTCTTCATGGATGTCCTCCCCTGTGTGATGTAGGAGGGGAGACTGGAAACAATCTAAATGTCCACCAATCGGAGACAGACTGCAGACCCCGTGGTACCCCACTCAGATCTGCCGGATTGAAGGATGCTGCAGAAAGATATTTAATGCCGTGGGAAATGTTTACAGCCAAGTGGGGGAAAGGAGGATACGATTGAAATACTGAGTTTTTTCGTTTTTTGTTTTAAGATACGTACATGCTTTTTAAAAGTCTGAGGAAGAAATTCACCCAAATAGCAACAGTGGCTCATAATGCAGTCATAATATTCTAGGTTTTAAAACTGTCTTCATGTGCTTTTCTGTATTTTTCAAATTTTCAACCAAGAAAAGTACTACTTTTGCAATGAAAATGTTCCAAATCAACTTTATTGAGGCATAATTTAAAATAAAATGCACCCTAATTTTAAGGGCACCATTCAATGAGTTTTGACAAATGTCACTGCCTACTATTCACCACCACAAACAAGAAAAAGAACTTCCCCGTCACCCCAGAAAGCTTCCTCTTGGCCCCTTCCAGTCGGTCCCCACCCCCAACCCCTGACTCAGGCCACCACCGATCAGCTTTTTGTCGCCATAGATTAGATTTGCCTTTTTCTGGAGTTGCCATTATATTTTTAAACAAATAATAAATGTGGCAAAGATAGCCAGAAAGTAGCCCTTAAACAAATAACGATAGCTACCCCATCTATTACACACCTACTTATGCCAGGCAGTCTCTATGTAAACACTGATCTCTCGAGCGATGGATAGAGATATCTTTTCTCCTTCTCACGTTAACCCGTTTGGAGGTTAAAAGCGTACCTTTCGCAGTTTCACAGGTAAGAAAACTGAGGCTCAGAAAAGTCTTCCTTTTCCGCTCTGATGCGGCCTCTGCCAATTTCTGAGCTGGCGGAGTCAAAACGATGATCCTAAGAGGAGAAAAAATGGGCTTTGGTGAAGCACAACGCTTTGGGGGAAATGATGCACGTTCTAGCAGATTCGGGCAAAAATACGGGGCTGAGCCTCCAGCTGTGTGGCTTGCCCCCCCCATCCAAATCTTTACAGTTCTTTCTGTCCCAAGTTTGAAACTGCAGTTCTCGTTTTCTGGTGAAGATTTTTACCAACACCCAGAAGCTTCTGTAATTACAGAGTACTTCTCAACCACGGGGTGGGGGCGGGGGACTTGGGAGGGGTGCAGGGGAGTGCTCACAGAGGTAAAAGGCACATTTGAGATTATAACATAAATTTCTAACCATCCAGTGAAAAGAAAAACGATGCTTTTCATAACGCAAAGACCGGAAGTCAAGCTGAATACGATTTCCTTAGCTGTTGGGATGTGGGTTTGGAAATGATGAAAATCTCATTTGCCACCATCAGAAGGAGCAAACCCCACAAGCTGAGGACGGAGGAGGGCGACCCCAGGAAAAGAGGTTAGGGCAATTAAAAAGATCCCAGCTATCACCAAATCCAGAACAGTCGCCTGCTAAGCCCTTCTGGCCCTCTGGGCCTGAGACCCCTGGGGCCCCGTGTAGGCTCAGCAGGGCAGCAGGGTGACTAGGACCCTGCTGGCACTGCCCGCTCGGTTCAATGAGTGAAACCTCACCCGGAGAGTCAGCTGGCTCAGCCGCCTGAATTAAATGAAAGACAGCCTCAAAAATCAAAGTCAGCCCCACCCAGCACACGGGGGTGCTGCAGGGGTCGGGAGGAGCCGTCGCGGCTCTCACCTGCAGAGCCGACCGCAGGCCGCAGCGCCCCCTGCTGGCCGGCGCCGCCTTGCCTCTGCCCCTCCTGGCTTCCTCCAACCACACAGACCTGGGGTACCAGCAAACCGCCGCGGCTCGGTGTCCAGCCCACCTGGGTGCAAACCCTTGCTGGCTGTGTGGGCAACTCTGTAAGCCTCGTTTCCTCCCATGTACCACGGATTAATCACATAAACCCTCAGAGCACTGCTGTGACTATGAAATGCCCGGTACCCAGCCGACCTTCAGTGCACAGGGCTGTCCTTCTTCATCAACTACATCCTAGGCACTCGATGACCACTCTCCCATAGGACCCCAGGACAAGGTTGAACGCAGGCATGAGGAGGCAACAGGTCCAGCAGGTGCGCGGCCTGCCCGGGGAGTGGCTGGGCGAGGATCTGTACTGCAGAGGGTCTGACCTGGAGCCAGAGCCCCTGCTAGGAGGCCACATGGCCTCCCCAAGATGCAGCATGGCCTCGATTTACAATCCCGACAGCCTAGGGTTCAAATTCCAGGCCCACCACTCACAGGCTGTGTGCTGCTTTTCTGGAGGCCCTGTTTCCTTTCTGTTCAATAGGGGGTTCAAAATACCATGGGGGTTCTGGTGGGGGTTTAAGCCAAGAACCCTCATAATGTGCTTAAAACAGGGCCTGGGCATTGAAAGCTGTGCCGTTGTTACCATCTTCCTGAGCTCCCAGATCACAGCGGCCACTCTCCTCCGCCCCCCAAGGCCCTAGGAGGGGCAGCAGAGGGGTGGGGATGGAGCCAGAGGCTGTCGCTTCCCCTTCCTCCTCTAGCCCAGTTCGGGGCTTCGTCCCCCCTGCAGCCTCTGCCAGCCTCCTCAGCTCTCCGCATTTATCGAGGATCTTTAAAACGAAAGCTGCAGGGGAGGGTAATTAAGTTTAATAGGAGCCGCTGTCGATTTAAAGCCACAGGGGAGAAGTAATTAGATTTAACAGAAGCCAAGGCTTTCTGAACCAAGACGCGCAGCGTGGGGGTCCCTGGTCTATAAAGGCTTCGAGATGATGTCTTTTTGTAAAGACTTTCCTGGTGACATTTTCTGCACGCTCCGTCATTAACGCCAGTCACTGACTGGGGCATGAACATGGCCTTTGCTCATTGAAATTCATTAGGCCTGGCATTGCTTTCTCTCCCTGCGTCTCCGCTGTTTGACCTCCCATCGTCTTTGCACTGAGCCAGTATGGCTTGTCCCCAAAACCAGCCTCCTGGGGCCCACACTCAGGAATTGGGGGGGTTGGAGGAATAATGAGAAAGAATTAGTGTCGACCCAAAGTCCCCTAGGAGGACCCCTCTCTTTTCCCCCAGGGCGTTCTCTGCATGCTGTTTCCTTTTTCAGAGCATTTTAGAGAAGACCTCTGGTTTGCAGGAGCCACTTCACTGGGTGGCCCCAATTTCCCCACCTGGTGTCTGCCCATCTCTGCTTCTCTGCTCCTCCGCACCAGAAACGACCTCTCCGACCATGCTGCTCCGCATGTCCCCCGCAGACAGCGCGCCCTGGCACCGGAGAGCGCTCAGGGACCCAAGGACCGGGCTAATGACAAAAGACACCTCAAAAACAGAAGGGCCTCCCTGCGCCGCGAGCCCAGGCCTGAGCTGGGAGGGCAGAGTTTCCCAATCTGCAGCTTGTAAGCCCACCCTGCCCCCGAAAGGCGCCTTCACAACGACCGCCCTTCCAGGCTCCATCTCCGGGGACCGCCGCGAGCCGCGGCAGAGGCCGAACCCAGAGGGGGCGCGGCCCGAGCCAGCCCAGAGGCCGAAGCCGGGGCTGAAGCGCCATCTAGCGCTCGCCCGCGCGCGACTCCCCCATTGTTCCTCCGAGGGCGGAGATCGCGCCCGGCCCCCCGTCGGGGGGCAATTTACCGGGATAAAGGGGGCGGGGCAGGGGACAGGGATCGCGAGACCATAAAGCCCGGAGACAGAGGTTCCGAACCGCGGGAGAAATTCTAAAGGACGGATTTATGTCTGGAGATCTGAGGGTTGGGACCGTCGCGGAAGGCAGTGGATGTAGGCTTTTAAGGGGAGAGAGCCCCAAAGCCGAGGCGAGCCCTTTCCGGACAGGGAGTGACGAAGGCAAAGCTCAGTGCCCCCCAATCTCTGGTCCCGGGGTTCCTGTCCCCCGCCCCTGCTAGCGCCCCGCGACGAGCGCATTCCCCGGGGAGCCGTGGCCTGGGGGCGGGGCTCCGGTTGTCTATTTTATTGCTTTATAAAATCAAACTCGCCCAGCCAAGAGCGACCGGGCCGCCGGCCCCGCCACCGAGCCGCGGGGAGGAGCTCCCCCGAACCCTCCCGCGAATCGGGGCCTCCTCCTCCCCCAGATCCGGGTGGCCTGGGCGGGGTCACCCGGGCGGGGCCCGGCGAGGGGGCTGGGGCCGGAGGCGGGGTGTGAGTGGGTGTGTGCGGGGGGCGGAAGGCTGATGCAATCTTGATAAGAAATGCTCCCGGGTCGCGGGCACCCACCCGCCGGGTAAGACGCGCTATTTAAGGCCGCCGGCCTCGAGCCGCCGCGCCGTCGGAGCAGGAGGGCCCCGCGCCTAGAGCGCACGGCTGGCTCGAGCGCCGCGGGCACCTTATCTCGGCACGCACGGCCTCGCAGCCCGTCCCGGCTGCCGCCCAGCCTCCCGCACCCCTGCCGCCCGAACTGCGCCCCGAGCCCGAGGAAGGTGCCATGCGGAGCGCGCCGAGCCGGTGCGTGGTGGCCCGCGCCCTGATCCTGGCCGGCCTCTGGCTGGCCGCAGCCGGGCTCCCCCTAGCCTTGTCCGACGCTGGGCCGCACGTGCACTACGGCTGGGGCGAGCCCATCCGCCTGCGGCACCTGTACACCGCGGGCCCCCACGGCCTCTCCAGCTGCTTCCTGCGCGTCCGCGCTGACGGCGCCGTGGACTGCGCGCGGGGCCAGAGCGCGCACAGTGAGTGTCCGTGGGGCCCCCCACCCGCCCCAGCGCCCCTTCTTTCCGTTACTTTCTTCGGCTCTCGCGGCTCCCCACTCACGGGAGCCCCAGGGCTTGGCACCTCGGCGTTTCACTCCCTGCCGGGGCCCCCAGACAGCGCGAGGAGCAGGAGGAGTGGGGGAGGGGGCACAGGCCCGTGCACCAACCGCATCCACGTCTTGTGGGCCCCAAGGCTCTTGGATGCAGCTTTTTGCTTCCCTTGCTCCCAGGTTTGGTGGAGATCAGGGCCGTCGCTCTGCGGACCGTGGCCATCAAGGGCGTACACAGCGTCCGGTACCTCTGCATGGGCGCCGACGGCAGGATGCAAGGGCTGGTAGGTGTCTCCACCGGGCGGGACGCGCTGGGGCGCGGGACTTACGCCTGTCCCCAGGCGGGGGCCTGCAGAGCAGAGGGGCTCGCTGGATCGGATCCAGGGTTTCCTCGCTTCCCCCGCCCTCGCCCGCATGGAGCTCCGAGGGAAAGACTTCGAGGGGCCGGATTAAGCTCTTGTTCGACTTTTTTTCTACGGAAGTTTTTGGTCCCGGCCAGTAGCAGAGAAGGGGTGAGAGCAGCCTGTGAATTTCCAATTGAGCCAAAGGCCGGCCCAGTCGGACAGAGGAAACCCATTACTCGGCTCTCTTTGATATGAAACAGGAAAACCCACCTCCGGCCTTTTCAGCCTCCGCCTGCGCGTGTGTGGTCCTCGCCTGCGTTTCCCTCCCCGCGGTATTAAAAAAAAAAAAAGAAAGAAAAGAAAGAAAGAAAAAGGGTATATTCATAACTTGGATCTTTTTTTAAAAGTCATTATTCAAATTAGCCAGAAAAAAAATTGGATTGGAGAGATTTTTTAAGCTAATTTTTATCTACCAGAAAAGCAATGTGGTTTAAGATGCAGACGCGTTAGGATATCCCAGTGGCGGCGGTGCTCCTGTCTGGCTTACCTCACCTGTACTGTAAATGCTTTTTGTTGGGGGGTTGGGGGGCCGGCTGGGAAAGCCCAGGTAGCCACGGAGGTCTCAGGGCAGGAAGCGAGCGGATGCTGAGGCTTGGGTCGCCGGGAACAAAGGCTGAGAGTTCAAAGGCAGCCCTCGCCCCCTCCGCGCCCGCGGGCGCACAGAGGAGCCTGTGTGAGGTCCCGGCCAGGCGCAAGTCTTCAATGGAGGGGCGGGGGGTGGGGGGATCGCGCCTCACGGGATGCCCCCACCCCCCAAGAAAAGATGAAGATGCCGGGCCTCCCCGGAAGCGCGAATCTTTTTAGTGTCTCCAAATTGTTTTGTGGCTCTGACGCCCATTTACTGTCTTTATCCAGAGTGCCTGGTTCAGATTTTAGGGCGGAGTCCTGCGTGAAAGAACAAGAATGGAGGCAAAGGAGGTGGTCGGCTTGCTGAAAGCTGACACCCAAAGCCACTTCAAACCCTCGGTTGCAATTTTGTCATTGTGACATTTACTTATGGGGGGGCTAATGGAGGGAGTGCCAGCAGGGGCAAATGGGTCTAATCCGCCATTCTCCTAATCCAAACTGGGGTGGGGGTGGAGGAGTCCCCACCTAAATCCTGTTCTTCTTCTTGATCCCGCGGGCATGGCTTAGCAAGAACTGAGATTTAAAAAAACAAAAACAAAAACCAGAAATTCCACATTCTCCTAGAAACTCGAAATCATTTCATTTTCTGTGTGGAGAAGAGAATGAGATGCTAATTTCTCCCAAAGACCCAGCAGAGCGCCGTTTGGTTTACTTCTCTTGTTTGTTTATCACTTTGAACACCCGCAGCTCGCTGTCTGGTGGCTTTATCCCCTGGCAGGAGCTTCACTGGAGGCGGGCCTTATCAGAGTTCTTATCAGCAGAGCGCTCACCCACCTGCAGTTCAGCGACCTTTGGAGGCTTGGGCAGAAAGGAGACTGGGTGCTTCCTGGGGCTGCTTACCTGCCAGCCTTCCTGGCTGTCTGTGTCCTCAAGGGGTAATGACATTCCAGTCTGAGACCAGACTTGCCCACTGGCACCTCTCCACTGGGAATGTTCTGGGATCAGGGACTGGTTCCTTCCTTCAGCATGCATTCCCGGCCACCCGCTGGGTGCAGGCTCCTGCCCGGGCCTGGGGGAGGGGGCTGCCTTTATCTTGAAGATCCTGGCAGCCTGCCTGGAAGGCTCTCAGCAACTCAATGAAGGAGCAGAGGGGACAAGGGCCCCAGACAAAAATGACTTAGAATCACTCACAGTCTAAACAGGCAGTGGATGCTTTAATCTCTGCCCCAGATTGGATTACAGGTAATTCTTAATTAAAAGATTGATCCTAAAAGGTTAACGTAGTTTAGCAGTATTTCCAAAAGAGCCAGTGGAAAGCAAGGGACTTTGTAATGTCAGTGGTTAGGTATTTAATGTGAAGGGTGAGGGAAGCATGAATGCGGATCAGCATGCTTCTGATTTTATGGATCTTATCGCTCAGAAGACGACTAAGTTTCAAAAAGGACATATAGTGAAAAATACTAAGGACCCATGTAAAGTATTTATAAATATTGAGAATGTACATAAAATACACATATATGAAATACATGTATATACTCAGAGTATTTATGTCTATGTATAGGTAAGGGTTATAAAGTATGAAGGTATATAAAGTATGAATACATATAAATTTATGTATAAAGTATATATGTTTAATGTTACTATATATTTATATTGTATATTAATCTATGTGTTCAATGCGTGTATTAACAGAACAATACATGCTTTATGGATACTTTATATATATGTAATATATACATATTACGTTATACTAACTATATACACTTTACATATAAATACACGTGCTTTACATACCTTCATACTTTATAACCTTGAACTACACACGCGCGTATATACGACTGACCGTGTGGACCTGAGCAGCGGTGTGCAGCACAGAGCCCCCCGGGCGCAGTCTCACCCGCTGGTGCTCACGGGCTGCCGTTTGTCTCCGCAGCCTCAGTACTCTGCCGAGGACTGCGCTTTTGAGGAGGAGATCCGCCCTGATGGCTACAACGTGTACCGGTCCAAGAGGCACCACCTGCCCGTCTCTCTGAGCAATGCCAAGCAGAGGCAGCTCTACAAGGGGAGGGGCTTTCTGCCCCTGTCTCACTTCCTGCCCATGCTGCCCAGGAACCCAGTGGAACCCCGGGACCTCCAGGACCACCTGGAACCCGACATGTTTCCTTCGCCCCTGGAAACAGACAGCATGGACCCTTTTGGGATCGCCACCAACGTGGGACTGGTGAAGAGTCCCAGCTTTCAGAAATAGCTGAGGTTCTGGCCTCCCGCCTGCCCCTGAAGGCCAGGACCCCAGGCCTGTGGTGTTGGCAGAGTGGGCTCTGGCTGTGCTTCTGCAAGTACGATCTGGGTCCATGTGCTATTTAGCTTTAGGAAGAAATGTTTAGAACTTGTACATAATATAGAGTTTTACATTGGCTGTGCCAGTTACTAGCAGATAGACTTGTATGATCATAAAATAGTAGCCCTCCACCCACCCAACCCCAGCCCCCCTGCCTGCACCCAACGGCTACCTACCCCAGCCCCCAGGCCTGTAACCTTTGCCATTCATTGCTGGACAAGTCACTGTGCTGCCCATGTCCTGCTTGCATACCTCCAGTGATGGGGAACTCACTACCTTGGGAAAGTTCTTAACACCAAGCTGAAATTCTCTGCTGCCGTTTCCAACAGGGGCAGCCAGAAGGCAAGCAGTCATTTTAAACTCATGTACAGGTGATCAGCTCTGTGAAACCTCAGATAAATTTGACTTGACCGCATGTGAGAATTGATCCAGATCTCAACGCCAAGGAGGATGGTTGGCTCTCCGCAAACCCCTCCAGGACAGAACTGACTGGGCACAAGCACAGCCCACCAGGCTTCAGGAGCCGGGGGGTCCCAGAGCCCCCCTGCAGCCTAGGCGAGCCTTGAGAACTCGGTTACGGCTGGTTCTGAGATGCACTACTTGTCAGATAAGGCGACTCACCTACTTCCGCCCCACCCCTTTCTGACAGCCAGCGCCCTGCACATAGTCAGCACGTGCCCGGGGTTACCCAAAGGTGAATGGCCGTGCTGCCACCTCTGCCACCTGCTCAGAGAGACAGGACATGAACACAGCCGGTCCCTGCAGCCCCTGTTTGCCACGGGGACTGTGGGTTTCCAGGGAATTGGATCTGCTCCGTCACGTGGATTTCCCATGAGGGCCCTTAGAGATGGAACCCCACAGGCCCACACACCCTTCCTAGTTGTCCCCCTTCACGCTGGGGCTCTGGCACTCTCTCCTTTCTTAAGGGCTGTGGATATTGACCTGAAAGAGCAGACGCCGTCTTCCAGAAGCTGCTTTCACTTCCCCAGCCCTTTGCCCTGGGCACCAAGTCATTCTGTGCCTTGGGGAGGCTTGGCAGCCTCCCACCTTAGGGAAACCCGCACGTTCAACTCAAAAGCTAGGAAAAGGAAGATCTGAAGGTCCCAAATCTTGCCAGTAACTTGTGGACGGAGCAGGGAAGACCGAGTCCTTTCCCCAGCACTTAGGTTCCAACGTGCTATTTATGAGTAATTTATTTTGTTTGATATGTACATCTCTTTATTTTCTTACTTTATTTATACCCCCAAATTGTATTTATGTATGTACATGAGTTTTGTTTTCTACATTAAAGCGGGATTGTTCGTACCAAAAGTTGCATTCTGTTATCCAACTGGAAGGTCTGTGAGCAAAAGGGAGGACGGGCCGGGAAGGAGATGGGGGTGCTGTGCACAGAAGGAGACCCTCTGCGTGTTCGCCACGTCCGATACTCTGCGCTTTCTACTGTAAGCTCCTGATCATTGCAACAACCCTCAGGGAGTTAGACAGTACATTTAGGTTAACCAGCTTGTGATGGGGGCTGGTTTGGACCCAGCTGCACTTGATGCCTGGATGCTGGCTTCCTCACACCACCTCTGCTGGGAGACTGAGTGGTCAGAGCGGCCACTGGGCCAGGAGTGTTTTCAGCTGCAGGAAACAGAAACCACGACTAGCAGTGGCCTGACTCAGGTGCGCCACCCTCGGCACACCGACATTCAGGGCCACGTAATTCCTTGCTGGGGAAGGTGTTCCTGAGCATTCTAGGATGTTAGCATCCCCGGCCTCCTTAGATGCCAGTAGCAGCCCCCCATTGTGACAACCACAAATGTCTCCAGAAGGTGACACATGTCCTTAGGGGGCAAGATCACCCCCAATTGAGAACCACTGTGGAAACAAACAGCGTTTCTTTTTGTAAAGAATAAACCCGGAGGTGACATGTTTGTTCATGGCCCAGCGATGCCCGGGCTGTGTTCTCCGATTCTCGGTGTCTCCAGCAAGCTGTGGCCTCGTGGTCTCAGAGTCACTGCTGTGCCCAAGCCAGGGAGAAGGAATGCTTGCCGCCCTGAGCTCCTCTGGAAAGCCAAAGCTTCCTTAGAACCTGCCAGCAGATTCTGGTTACATTCTATGAGCCGGGACTGGTGGGAGGGCACCCCCAGCTCAAGGCAGGCTGGGAAAGCAAGTGGCAAGTGGGGCGCATGTGCCCCCTAATCAAAGGGGGGGCTCTGTTAGCAAGGAAGATGCAGGGGAGAAGGACAGTGGGGTGACTAACAGTGTGGACCTACGTCATCAAGGCAAGTACACGTACGTGAACTCGGCTGCCAAAATGTGATTGAAAGTCGTGATTCTAACTTAGTGGCTGCCAAGTGTCAGGGGTAGGGGAGGGGTGGGCGTGACCATAAGTGGGTAGCAGAGGGAGGTCTTCGTGGTGGGTCCATTGTGTAGCTTAGTTGCGGTAGTGGCTGTGTTGAATCTACACACGTGTTACAAGGACAGACCACGCACGTTGCACTGACATCAATTCCCTGGTTTCGACATGGTGTTCTGGTTACTTAAGATGTAACCACTGGTGGAAGCCAGGCGAAGGGGACTCAGGACCACTCTGTACTGTCTTTGCAACTTCTTGTGAATCTATAATTATCCCAAAACAAAAAAATAGAGAAAAAAAACAAAAACTGTTCTCTGACGGCATAAAAACCACAAATGTTTGCTCCTCAAGCTGTCCGGGCCACCAGTGTGATGTGGCTGAGTGTGAAGGCTGGGCGACAGACTGCCTGGGGGGCTCGGCAGATGCCCCACTTACCAGCTGTTCATTCTGGAGCAAATCATTGCCTCGACTTCCTCATCTGTGAAATGGGATGAGGATGGACATAGAAGATGAATGGAGGACTGACCAGGACGGTGCCCGGTATGGACAAGTGTCCAGTCCACTCATTCAGCGGGGAGTCACTGGGTGCTTATGTTGGCCATTATTATGAATAAAATGATCGTTATAGTCCACGAAGGCCATTTCACAGGGCGCCTCCCACCCCCACAGCAAGGGGTCCCCACTCTCTAAACCATTGCTTACGCTGATGACACCAGAGTTGGGCCCCCCACTGTCAAGATGCCACCTCACTCTTTAATGCCCCCGCTGTGTGACAAGGCTAATTTGAGACCTGGGCTGGCAGGACTGGATGTCGCATGCTGACACAGCATCCTCTATCCCTCGTTTTACAGAGAAAGGAGTACAGGACCAGAGAGGGGAAGGCACTCATCCAAAGTTGCACGGCCAGGAGGCAGCATGGCCCAGGGGCTGTGGGGTCAACCTGGCAATGACTCCTACTGTGTCACCTTGAGAAAGTCATGCCACTTCTCTGAGCCTGCATCCGCGTGCGGACGGTGAGATTAACAACGTCTGCATTGCAGGACCGCTGGGAGAATCAAATGGAATTAAGTCTGCAGGATGCCTGGTGCAGAGCTGGCTGCCGGCCGATGGCAGCCCTCACCAAGACTAGAACTCCCGGCCTGAACAGTCGTTTCCACTGGTTCTCAATTTCGGCTGCACATCTAAATCACCTGGGGAAGATCACCAGCGCTAGGCCTCCCCCAAAGAGATCCTGGTGTAATCGGAAGAGGTGTGGCCCGGACACTGGGATTTTGTAAAGCCCCCGGTGGTTCCAATGTTCAGCCCAGGTTGAGAACCACAGGAAAACAGTTTGCATTCGATCCTTGGTGCTCTGGAGACAAACACTTCAGGGGAAAATGAAGCACGTCCCCCTGAGTCTCCTCCCTGTAGTACAGCTCACAATAACGAGTAAATGCACAACTTTGTAAACTAATTCACACTAGAGTCTTAATGGTTAATATGTTTTCTTTCCAGGTCATGTTTTCACTTGACCTGGCAGCCGAAAAGCCGTGATGACTGTGTCCGTGGATGATGTGGGTCCTCTGGCAGGAGACGGGGAAGGTTATTTTTTGAGGCTGAGTCTTAGGACCCCCCCACCCACCCACCCCATCTCTGCTCCTCATAGGAAGGCGGCCTTGCCCTCTTGCTGCATCTGCCTTCCCTGCCTGAGACAGTGTTGTCAAATTTAGCAAATAAAACCACAGCATGCCCAGCTGAATTTGAATTTCAGAGAAGCAATGCATCTTTTCAGTATAAGTATGTCCCATGCCATATTTGAGATATACTAAAAATTATTCTCTGTTCATCTGGAATTCAGATTTAACTGGGTGTCCTGTGTTTTATCCGGCAGCCCTAGCTTCAGATTCCCACCACTGACATGGGGTTACATAATGAGGGAGGGGCAGGGGCAGAATGTGGCCCAGCTGTACACGCCTGTCCCGTGGAGAGCGCCTGGAAGCAGAATTTGAAAGATCCCAGCCGGGGGTGGCGTGGCCTTGGGACAATCCCACGCTTCCTTTGGTTTCTTTCTTCCTTGGGTTGTGAAGCGAGAATCCTTACACTCCCTCAAGGCTGTGTTACCTTGGCGGTGGTTCCCTTTCCTGAAACGCTGGGTGGCGTCTGGCTCTGGGCATGCCGGGCCCCAGGGCTCAGACATCACCAGACGTGAGTGTCTCTCTGTCTCCCAGCTTTTAGGCATCTTCCCCTTCTTGATGACAGGATGGTCCCCAGCAACCGCAGGCTCCCCTTCCATCCTCCCTCCGCCTCGGCAGGGATGACAGACAGGGCTCTCCCACCAGCAGCTCCAGCCACAGTCCCAGAATCAAGTCCCATGAAACCTTATCCTTCCCAGGTTCATTCCCTGCCGGATCCCCACCCCTGCAGCCAGGGGCCAGGGTGCTCTGCTGGCCAGCCCTGCGTCACCCTCTCCAGCCCTGGGCGAAGTCAGCCCCAGGACCTCAGGGACTGAGGGAGGGGAGGCTCCCCAGGGGAGAACCCACGGGGACAGAATGCCCTCTAAATGCCTGCTTTCATCAATTCGCCATCCAGTGCTGGGTTGGGTGAGCTTCCCTCTTCTGGATCGCGAAATGCCACCTAGACGTGATCCAAAAGACGGGGAAGTGTGAGGGGTGGGTGGGCGTAAGGCTGCCCTGGACCCAGAAACTGGTCATCCAGTTACAGAGGGCAGAACAGTGGCTGCCTTGGCTGACTCCCCTCCCCCACTCTCAAGGTCACCAGAAAGGGGTCTCCATGAGGGGAACAAGGATGGGAGGAGGTGTATCATCTGTAAGTGAGGGCGGGGGAGATGGGGGAGAGACAGAGAGAGAAGAGAGTGAGAGAGAGAGAGAGAGGCAGGGAGAGAGAGAGATTGAGAGAGATTTCTGAGCGGCTGTGGCTCCGGGACCACAGTATGCACAGGCAGCTGAGCACAGTCCGCCACCATCAACATTTAACACTGAGTGAAGTGGAGGGACATCACTTTTGTCGAGGTCCCTTCATCCCCCACACTTTTTAAGTATAATTGTCTTAAGTGTTTCCTCTACATATACTGAGCACCACGTCCGTCAGATGCTGTTATAATTTTTGCCTCAACCATCGAATATGATTGTAAAAAACTCAGGAGAAGGATAGGCTGATATATTCACCCCTGGTTTCACCAGTCCCATGCCCCTCGTTCCTCTCTCAAGTCTCAAGCCTTTTTCTGTTGTAATTTCTTTCTCTTTGGAGAACTTCCTTCAGCCACTCTTTAATGGCAGAGTTGCGAGCAAGAAATTCTCTGCGCTTTCCTTCATCTGGGACTGTCTTTATTTCTCCTTCATTCCTGAGCTGTCCATCTGTGTACTGTGTTACAGCAGCCCAGGCTGACGAGACAGAACTCCACCACGTCCTCCCTCTTCCCTCCCTCCTTCCTGCCTCCTCTTGGCTTCCCTGATATCTTCAAGCTTGCCTGCTTGCTCTCTCTTCCTCCCATCTAGGGTTTAAGGCAAATGTCTCCTCCTTCCCGTGTGCTCATGTGTGCAGGGGGACACCTCCGGAAGGAAGTACAAGGAACAGGTGGCTGTAGGAGGTGTGTGTGTGTGTATGTGTGTGTGTGTGTGTTATGGGCTGAGTTGTATTCCCCCCAAATTCATATGTTGAAGCCCTAACCCCTGTATATCTCAGAGTGTGACTGTATTTGGAGAGAGGGTCTTTAAAGAGGTGATCAAATTAAAATGAGGTCATTAGGGTGGGCCCTAATCCAACATGACTGGTGTCCTTATAAGAACAGGGAGAGACACCAGGGATGCACACAGAGGGATGACCACGTGAGGACACAGGGAGGAGACGGCTGTCTACACGCCAAGGAGAGAGGCCTCAGGAGGAACCAGCCCTGCCCACACCTGAATCTCGGACGTCCAGCCTCCAGGACTGGGAGACGATAAGTGTCTGTGGTTTAAGCCACCTCATCTGTGGTATTTTGTTATGGCAGCCCTAGCAACCTAAGATAGATAGATAGATAGATAGATAGATAGATAGATAGATAGATAGATAGACAGACAGATAGGTAGGTAGGTAGATAGGTAGTAGATAGATAGGTAGATAGATAGATAGATAGATAGGTAGGCAGATAGGTAGGTAGGTAGATGATAGACAGATGATAGACGGATCTCCATAGATTTTGTTAAGCACAAAGACTGGATGAGAGAATTTTCCTGTACTCACCCCCATCTTTCCTAGGACATTGGCTCCACAACACGAGGCAGGTGTAAACGTCCCACTCCCTGCTGTACCCCCAGCCCCAGAGCGCCCCCTGGGCTCATCCAATGTTGGTGGCAGGAATGTGTGCAGCTCAGCATTCACAGCCCCACAGGAGGACCAACAGTTCCCTTGATGGCGAGCTCCCTGGGGGCAGGCCCGGTGCTGGCTCAGCGTCCCTCTCCCGGAGGTGCTCACAGGCTCAATGACGGAGGGAGAACCTAGCGGAGGAGGGCTCCTTTCCGCCAGACGAAGAAGTTTAACTGCATTCCCCGGGCCATGGGGGGTCATGGGAGGTTTCTGAGCACAGGGGTGCTACAGGTCCCTGAGCAGCTCCATCTGCCTTGGGGTGCAGAACAGAATGAGGGGGGCGTCATCTGAGGTCCAGCCCACCAATCCCCCATCCCCCAGGCCACGTGGGTGGGGGTGCAGTCTCTACGGTGGAGGGGGGAAGGGGGTAGCCTGGTGAGGACTCCTCACCAGCCGGAGCTCTGACACCAGCGGCAAACACCCTTGGCCCTTTCTGGGCCTCCACCTTCCCGCCTGTAAAATGGGCCGTCGGACTTAGGTCCTTGGATTCCACGTGAGATTTGTGACCTTTTGAAAGGGTGTGTATTTAATTATGACTCGTGAGTTATTCTCGTTGTGAAAAAGCAAATTCTGTGGGCAAAGAGGAGTCTGTCTCTCCTACCCTCCTAGTCCCCTCTCCTGCCCCCTCTCAGGGGGCTGTGTATTGCTACATACATTGGGGCCGCTGTGGTCCCAAGTGCCACATAATCCCCTCCTCACCCCTCTCCCTGCCCTCACCTCCTACCTCTCTCTCCACCCCCTTCCCTCCTTCCACGCCTGCCCCTCTGGCCTCCCCAAACCTGACAGCTCACCGTTAGAGTCTTTAGTCCCCTCTGCCTGGAAGGATCTTTCCGCAAACTCCGCACAGCTTGCTCCTTCTCGTGAATCCAGCCCCTCTGGACCACACCGACTGAACTGGCCCGCCTCGTCCTGCAGAGATTCTGTCCCCCAGATGGACGAGCTCTCTCGGCATCATGGCCTGTCCGAGGCACACAGGGTGCTGTGACACTTTTCCTCTACCAACAACACTCGTGAATATGTCTCTGTGCACATCAGCAAGTGTTTCTCCAGGGCGCAGTATTGGTTTCCTGGGGCTGCCGTAACAAATTACCACCAACCAGGAGGCTTAAAACAAGAGAAATTGATTCTCTCATGATTCTGGAGGCCAGAAGTCCAAAATCAAGGTGTCACAGGGCTGTGCTCCCTCTGGAGGCTCAAGGGGAGGGTCCTTCCTGCCTCTTCCAGCTTCTGGGGCTCCAGGCGTTCCTGGGCTTATGGCTGCATCACGCAGGTCTCTGCCTCTGTCTTCACCTAGCCTTTTCTGCGTCTCTCCTCTTCCGTCTGTATAATATAACACTTGTCACTGGATTTAGGGCCCATGTGGGTAATCCAGGATGATCTCATCTCAAAATCCTTATATCCGCCAAGACACTGTTTCCAACTAAGGTCACTCTCACAGGTTCTGGGGGTTAGAACTTGGACATACGTTTTGGGGGCCAACATTCAACCCACAGACAGATGGACAGACACGAGTAGAATTGCTATGTCAAAAAGGGTATTCACATTTAAAGTCTTTCCAGAGGCTGCTGGATTGCACTCTCAGTTTATCTAGGGGCAATTTTCACGCACGCTTGGGCACAGAGCCAGACTCATCAGTGAGACCGAAGCTCAATTTACTCTCAGGAAGACTGACATGGCGATGGGGCCGGGCCCAGAGTTTCACGCACCACTGACACCGGCCCAGGCTGCGAGCCCCCTGCTTCGGGGAGCCCTGCCTTCCTGGAACATGAGGGCTGGGGGAGCCCAAGGCAGGCTAGGGGTTTGGGGGGGCACCTCCTTCCTCATCAGCTGTCCTGCCCGGTGGCCCCTGGGCCCGGGGTGGAGTGACTGATGCCTGGGTATCATGGGGGAGCCCAGGCTTCCGCTGAAGCCTGGACCCCAACACCAGCCCTGGATGAAGAGTGTGAGAGCCTAGGGGGCAGCAGGGCCCAGACCCAAGCAGGCTGACAGGGAGTGTCCAGGTCCTGCGTGCTCTTCCTGGGGGACCCTGGGAGGCAGGGCTCCATAATGCTGCCTCTCCCTTCAGAACTGGGTAACCTGTCAGCTGGCCAGGATTTCCTTCTCCCGGTATGTGCTGGGAAGTCTCTGAGGCTTCCAGAGGCCAGGACCCCCTGATCAGCCTTGGCCGGATAGGGGCTGGGTAGGCAGAGGCTGGGGCCAGTTGTAACTGAAGGAGACCGTGCAGCCTAGGGGGCCTAGCCCAGGACGGGCTTTAACATCTGCCCCTTAGAAGCTGTGTAGCCCCCCAGAGCCTCTGTGTCCTCCGCTAAGTAATGCTGACAATCCATTTCTAAGATACAAGTGATAACCTAAGAAAAGGGTCCTTATCGTCATTATTATGGCCTGGGGGGGAAATGCAAGTTCGAGAGAAGAATGTTCTAGCACCCATAGAAGGGCACCAAAGAGGGAGTGGCCGAGCCCTGGCTGCGGGGTGGCCGGGGTGGGGCGGGAGCCGGTCCGAAGCGCAATGGCGCCCCCCGGTGGCGGGTGCGCGAAGTGCCCCGCGCGTCTGGGCGCCGTCCCCCCGCCCTGCCTTTACGTCCGCGGGAGCCGGCCTCGGGGGAGGCGGGTCCGCAGAGACCCCAGCCGCTGCGCGCGCCCGCTCGCCCCCTCGCGCGGGCTGATCCCCCCACCCGCCCACTTGCGCAGACAAGCCCCCCAGGAGGCCAAAGAACCTCGGATACTGGACCCCGGGAGAGGGCGGAGGGAGAGGAAGCCTCCACCCGTTCTGCAACCTGACATTAAAAATCGATCAGGAATTTATAATATTTATTAATACATTTATTACATTTCCTGCGTGCCAGGTAATCATCCTCTTAATCCAGCGAGGTGGGTACCAGTGTTCCTCCCATTTTAGAGATAAGCAAATCGAGGCACGGGGAGGGAATTCCACGCATACCCAGATGGGGAGACCGAATTTCAGATGTGGAAAAAGCGGGTTTCCTGGACCGGCACCGCCCACCGTGCAGAGGAGGAAATGAAAAGCCGTTAAGGGCGCTGCCCACCCTTTATCGCACCGACTTCGGCGCCGCAGACCCCACACTGGGCGCGGCTGGGGGGTTAGAAGCAGCCCCAGCCCTGCCTTCCGGATGTCGCCCTCCAGGTGGGGAGGGGAATATTCAGGGGAGGAGGAGGAAATGACAAAGCCGGCCCCACAGCTCCGGGAAGGAACCCAAGCAGGATTCTGCTGCACCGAGGTGGGGAAGGAGGGAGCTCGCCAGGGCTGGGGAGGAATGAGGGGTGCCGGATGGGGAAAGGATGCGGGCAGAGGAGAGGAAAGCCCAGAGAGGGATCCCAGGGCCAGAGGGGGCCACAGCCCTGGGAAGGCAGATTCTGGAGGCCGGCAGCTGAGGTCCCTCTGAAGAAAGGAAGGGGTGTCAGCCATGTGGGGCCCTCTAGAGCCTCCTCAAGGGGGGTCATGAGTCCTAGATGCCCCCCTTCACCCCATAGAGGGAAAACACGTGGAGATGGAGCTGAGCTGGCTCCTGCCTTCACCCACCCTGTGGTCTCTGCAGGACAACTCCCTCTCTGAGTGTTTCCATGGGTCCACCCAGGCCTGGACCAATCATCGCACCCTGTAGCTCCTCTCCCTCGACTACAGATGTAGGGAAATGCCCTGAGCTCTGAAGGGCTGGATCCCATTTTGGTAAAAGGACTTTGAGCTCTGGAAAGAAACCCTTCACCTGGTCCCCGCTCTATTGGGTGACCCCGCAGGCCATGGTCAAACACCCTGGCCAACACAGCCATGGTGGCCTCTGGCCCCTTCTCCCTCCCAAGGCCCAGGTTGGGGGGGGACCCTTCTCAGCCACCTGCCACCTATATTCTTTCACTTATTCATTCAACAACCATTGATTGAGGAACTACTCTGCTAGACCCTGTGCGAAGTAAGCTCTGCAATTTTGGTGGTCTGCTAATATTCAAACGTGCGTATTTTCTTTTATACCTTTATTTACATTGAAAATCCTAGTTTTGGAGAAACCACTGCCCGACACATACTGAACACTGCATGAGTGGGAACAGCTCTTCCTGGGGTAGGCGGCTGAGACATCAGGGTTTATTGTTACTGCAGCACATCCTAGGCTGACCTTCCTAAAACCAGGGTATGCAGTGAAAAATAAGTCTCCTCTCAGCGGCAGTACTGTTATCAGATCTTTGTGCTGCTTGCCCCAAATACCCTCTGCTCCTCTGTGAGCATCTACCACCCACCCCCCTGAGGCCAGCTCAGGTTTAAGGCGTTTTGGTGGTGCCCAGACGCTCCTTTCAAGGAAGGAAGCGGCAGTCCCCACCGTCTCTCCTTCCTGCATTTGGAAGCAATGGCTCTATTCCTGTGGATCCCAGAGCAGAGTCAGGAAGGCAAGTGATTAGGAGCTGGGGGGCTGGGGTCACCTGGTCTGGCCCAAATTTCAGAGCTTGTCCCAGAGGGCACTAGACTATGCCATTCAGGCCCCGGATCCCTGCTGCCCTGGGGGTGGGCAGGGCGGAGGCTGACCCCAGCTGGTCAGGGCCCTTCTGTAGGGGGCCAGTGCTCAGAGGAACCCTGCCCTTGGTCGCTGGTCACAGCACCAGGCCCTGCTCACACCCCAGGTCTCCTGCGCCTTGGCTATGGGGAGCTCCTGAGGAGGAAGGTAGAAAACGGCCCTCCCAGGCAGGCTCCCAGAGCGCCTCCTCTAGGGAAGCAGCAGAGGGAAACCAGCCCAAAGGCCCCCGGGGTGGCTCTCAACCCTTGGCTTCTCCGGTCCTTGCCCCAGGGGTCAAACTCGGATTTAAAGCTGAAAAATGCCTCTTTTTCCCAATTGTGTTTTCATTTATTTATGATAGATGTAGAAGGAGAGGAAGGTTTATTTCCTGGAAGTGAGCTGTCGTTTAACTTCCTTTTAAGAATTTGAAATCGTGCTTTTTTTTTCTTGATTATGAAAGGCATCATGCTAAAAAAAGTTACAAAGCCCAGAAACATATAAAGGAGAAAATAAAGATTACTCACAGTCGCATCCATGCTGTCCCCTTGAGGCAAGTGCTCTAACTGCAGGCTGGAGATACAGTTCATCTGCGATCCAACAGGGACTCTATCCTTGCAGATTATTTTTAAACATTTATCAGAACCTGTTGCTATGCTCTCAGGCTTCTTCTTCAACCACCATAGGAACAAACGCCACAGTTTGTTTTTAATCTGCTTTTTTTGTCCTCATGAAATGGATGTGTTTCAGGGGCCGGCCCAGTGGCGTAGTCGTGAAGCTTGCGTGCTCCGCTTCGGCGGCCTGGGGTTCGCAGGTTCGGATCCTCGGATCCTGGGCACGGACATATGCACCACTTGTCAGGCCATGCTGTGGCGGCGTCCCATATAAAGTGGAGGAAGAGGGGCACGGATGTTAGCCCAGGGCCAGCCTTCCTTAGCGAAAAGAGGAGGCAACAGATGTTAGCTCAGGGCGAATCTTCCATACACACACACACACACACACACACACACACACACACACACATATACACAAATGGATGTGTTTCAGGCTAACAACTATAGATCTGTGTGTCAGGTTTTGTTTGGTTAGTTCTGGAGGCTGCCTAGTATTTTGCTCCAGATAGATAACGAAATTTTTTTTAATCAATTCCAATAAATGAACACTTTTCAATAAACTTTGATGAACTTTGTTTTCCATTTCAGTTATAGCAACCTGGTTCTCTTTGAACTTGAGCAAGAATACGTGAAACGTTTCTATCATTTAAAGTGTGTTTTATTTCTTAATATGGTGGATTCCTGGGAGTTGATTATATCATCTGGTTTATATCTTTTGTTGTGAATTAAATATTTAATAATAGTATTTTGAAACCACTGGAATAAATACAATCAAGGCAGCTTTCAGAGAAACTAAAAATTGACGTTTAGAAAAAGCTCTATAGGCTGGCCCCGTGGAATAGTGGTTAAGTGCGCGTGCTCCACTGCTGGCGGCCGGGGTTCGGATCCCGCGTATGCACTGATGCACTGCTTGTCAGGCCATGCTGTGGTGGCGTCCCATATAAAGTGGAGGAAGGTGGGCACGGATGTTAGCTCAGGGCCAGTCTTCCTCAGCAAAAAGAGGAAGACCGGCAGATGTTAGCTCAGGGCTGATCTTCCTCACAAAAAAAAAAAAAGAAAGAAAGAAAAAGCTCTATACATTTCAAAATCTTTTTAGATAGTTTCATTGTACCCAAGGAAATTTATCATTTTGTATTCCATCCAATTAAGTGGAGAAATACAAGTTTATAAGATACACACAAGCAAATTGCACAACTGTTTTCTCAAAAACTGACATAACAAGGAGAGATGTTAATTCAGATTTTTCCTACCTACTTTTTATGAGTTCAGTTGCTAAAACGGACACGAAATTCGAAACTTACATGAGGATTTTGAAATAAATAATATTTGCACCTTTAAAATTCTGCCTTTTCTACCTTCAGGCCCTATTTTTAAAGTCTGGTCCTTATTTGAAAACGAAGCAATTTGTGGATACAATATTGAAAATCCAAGATGACATAATCAGACTTTTACCCTTTAATGTTAATACAATCTGAGTTCAAAACAGTACTCAAGGAACAAATAGGGGGAAAATCTCCCCAAAGCTTTATTTTCAAACTAATAGTATGAACCTATAGTGTTGATTTTTGTAGCACATATAATCTTTCAAAGCTTCGCACAGTGTTTTAAAGTTTGAAGTTAAAGACTTGTGCTCTTCTGTACAAATTTTTATGTCCATGGGTTTTATCCCCTAATTGGCCTTTTTTCCATGCCCAAAAGTATAGCTTATTTTATTTTCTTTCAGCTGATAAAGTTTATGATCAAAAAATGTATTTTATATATGTAACGATACGGCAAGAGTTCCCTTATTTAGGACATGTTTGTAATATAATGTTAAATGGGCCGGGGGAAGGACTTAAAATTGTACACACACTAAGATTATTTTTATGTGAAAATTCAAAGGAAAAAATGTAACAAAATTAGCAAAAATTAATTGGTGGCCAACGTGGGGGGAGAACAGATTCGTTTGCTTGCTTATTTTTCCCTTTTTCCTACATTCCAAGTGTTTTGTGATTTCGTTTGCTTATGAAAAAAAAAACAACTAAAAATGAAAAGACGTTTTAAACACAAAATAATACAAAGTCTATTTAATTTCATCTTCCAAAAATATATTTTATTGGGCTTTTTTGTGCTTATAAGAGTAACTCATGTTCATAGTGCAAACATGGAATACTTAGAAAAAATATAAAAGAGGAAATTTAAAAATTACTGATATCTAGAGATAGTCCCCATTATCATTTTGGTGTACGTACTTTGATTCTTTTTAAAAGAATAATTGTTTAATGGAATTGGAATTGGAGTATATGTAGAGTTTCTTTTCTTTTTCCTTAAACATCAGGAGCATTTTCCATGATTTACTTTTGTTATGAATATTATTTTTGGTGGTTGCTTGAGTCTTCAGTATGAATATCCTAGGATATACGTGTCATCATTCTGTCATTGTAAGCTGCTTTTACAGATCATGCTGCATTGAATATCATTGTACAAAAAATTGTCACTTTTCCCTTTTTCCTTGAGATGAAGTCCGAGAAGTGAAATTACTAGGGCAAAGGGTAAAAACATTTAAAATGCCCTTCTTATCTTTCCAAACTACCTGACCAAAAGGGCTTTAATTTATGCATCCGTGGTTAACGATAGCATCTTTTCATTCTAAAAAAGAAGAAATTTTTTTTTTTTACTATTTGAAGATAAAAAATGCATCTCGTTCTTTCAATGACCATTCTTTTGATGACTAGTAAGGCTGTAGTTTGCCAGCCTCCTGTTGTTCTTTTCTGTCAATTATGTATTCAAGTCCTTGGTCCATTTTTTTTTCCCTGTTAGGATGCATTTATTTCTTATCCATTTTAATAAGTTCTTGATAAACCAGAAATATTATTCCTTTAGTTGTAACACTTATGACAGATCTCTCCCCAGATTGTTCTTTGGCTTTTCATTTTGTTTATTACCACTGTTGGCATGCACGAGTTTGCATGTTCACGTAGCGAAATATATTGGTTTTCCTGTGTGATTTCTTCCAGGGCTTTTCATGTGTTAAAAACGCGTCTCCACGCTCACCTGAATGTTCCACCTAGATTATTAAATGTCCTCTTTTTATGTCTTTAATTCGTCTGGAACTATTTGAACGAATGGCATGAAACATAAGTGGAACTTGACTTTCCCCAAACAGCCAATTCTTTCGTTACAGTGATTGATACTGCTTTTCCCTTTTAATTTCCAGTTCTTCTTTTTATCATGTGAGAAGGTTTTACATTTACTAGAGTCCCCTTCTGGGCCATTCCACTCGATTTCATTCATCTGTCTATTCTTGAACCAACATCTCACAATATTTTTACTGAAACTTTATCTTTTCATATCTGGCACGGCAAATTCTCCATATCATTTTCTGTTTCAAAAACATCTTAGTTATTCTTATCAATTTAGTCATCCAGACGACGTTTAGAATTTTGAGACATTTCCCCCAGATCACGTGGAACTTTGATGGGTATTACATTTGTTCCCATCCAGGGCCACGGTAGAGCTGTAGTTTTCTTTAAGTAGGTCCTGCTTAAATCTTAGTATTTCTAAAAAATGTATTGTGACTGTCATACAGTGGATTTCCCCAATCACCCCTGCTCAGGCTACTAGTACTAATTATTGTTAGAATAACAGAAAGAAAGTGATTTTTTTTTTTTGCTATTCATTTTGTATGTAGCTACTTGCTCAACTCTATCACCAATTCTGAGAGTGTCTTAAATGCTCGTTTTGGGGTTTCTAGATGGGCCAGCACACCTACAAATAGAGATGCTTCGCTGTCTTCTTTTTGACAGTTACCCTTCCCGCTCCTGTTTCGTGCTTTACTGCGTTGTTTAGGCCTTGCAGAGAAACGTTCCCCTGGCACGTGATAAAGGCATCCTTGTTTTCCTCCTGATTTTAATGGGAATGCTTCTGGTAGTTCCCATGTTCCATCGTCTCTGATAGTTGAAATACCTTTTTAAAACCGTGTTCAGAAAGTCTCTCTCGTCGAAATGACACATGGGAGGACTAAAACTAGATGCTAATTTTTTAAACAAAAGGGGGTGATGCGTCCAGCTGCAGTGCGGGCGCCAGGTCTTAACTACAAACCCTTCAGCAGAACTGCATTCTTGACTCTGCATGAATTACGACTCACTCTGCTTTTGCTTTAAAAACGAACAACAGCAAGGATAAAAACACAAAAGCTTTTATTTCCAGTTTTTAAATAACTCTCGAGTTTCAAGAACGGATGCCAACGTTTTCTATGGCCTCTCGGAGCCAGTGTTAAGACGACCAGGCTGTCCCCGTCACCTGCCCGTTTCAGATTTCCAGGGTCGGGTCAGCCTTGCGTTTCCTGAACAAAGGCCCGCAGTCAGGATCAGCGTCAACCGGGATTTGGGGGCATTTGGGGCTGGGTTCCGAAGCCTGACGTCGTCCTGGAGGGGCCCCCCGGCCGTGGGTCGGGGTCAGCGAGCGCGGGGCGGCCACCCGCTCTGTCCGGTCTCCACCCGGGAATTGCCCTTCCGGGAACTTTTCCCCCAAAACCCCCACGGGCAGAGCCTCCTGGCCCGGAGCCTCCGGAGGCCATCCCTCTCTGCTAACTTTCCCAGCTTCTTCCCCGGTTCTCTCCGAGCCGCTTTTCGCAATCCGGTGCCCTCTGCTTGGTTTCTACGGGTCGCCCCCCACCGCCGGCGGCCAGGTGGACGCTCCCGGCGCGGACGACCCGGCCCACCGAGCACGTGGGGCGGGAAAGGGGAAGGGGTAGGGGGGGGTCCCAGTCCAGCTCCGCCTGGCGCCGCCGCTGCGCATGCGTCCTGGCCCCGCGCCGGCGCCGGCTGGACCCTCCCGCGTGCCGTCCTTTCCCGGCCTGCCCCGCGCGGCCGCCCCCGGAAGTGGACCTCGCCGCCTCGGGAGGAGTGAGTTGGTGGCCGAGCCCGGCGGGTTGTTGGCGGCGGCGCAGGGTGCCGGAGCCCGAGGGGCAGGGGCGGGCCGGGTTGCCGCCATGGCCGGGAGTCGGGACATGTTCGACGCCATCGTGATGGCGGATGAGAGGTGGGTGGCGGGGCTGGGCCGGGACCCGGACCCCCGCCTCTCAGGTCCGCGCTCAGCGGCCGGGCTGGGGGGTCCCTCGGGCGTGGGCGTCGGCGGAGCGCCCCGTGGCCCCGAAGGCGGCGGGCACGTGTGGGGCTGAGATGGTATTGATTCTCCTTTACTCCTCGGCCCTCCGGGCCCGCCTCCCCCGTCCGGGGCTGCCCCGAGCATCTGCTCGGCCCGATGACCGCCTTCCTCCGGGGACGCCCCGTCCTCGGGTGGAACGGACCCCTGCCATCTGGGCGCTGCCCCTTTTCCTTGTTCATAGCGGTGGGCCATACGGCGGCATTCATGGACAGGCTGATAGTAAATGTGTCAGACGTCATCGCTTTCCCTTCGGAGCCCCTGGGGAGCCCTTAGGCCGGTGACAGGGCGAGGGGGAGGAGTTGGGAGTTGTTTTCTGGCTGTCTTCAGCGCCCGGCCCACTTGAGACGTAAAAGACGTCGCTTAAGAAAGAGTGAACACTTAACCATCAGTCGCTGACATGTATTTGGAGCTTCCTGTGCATCTGACATCGCGCTGAGCGTTGCACCCCCCTCGTCTATTTTAGCCCCACTTGTGAAGTGGATCCTGTTATTCACCCTATCTCACAGATGAGGAAGGTCACTTCAGGGTGACACAGCCAATAAGTGGGAGCTGTACTCTCTGCCTCCTTGGGGCTCCACACACTTCATTCATCTTAGGTGACTGCAGGTTAAGGTGGTGCTGCTTCCACTATAGAGCTCTCAAAATCAGAGCCTTCGTTATACTCCAAGCACCACGGTCACCGTACGTTTGTGGTAACCTGATGGCGTTCCTCTCTGCTAGTCTACTGAGATGTGATGAGAAGCCCTGTATATAGTGCAGTTTTTTGAAGCAGTTGACCAAGTCGTGTAGCTTATAGCCTCCCAGAACTCTGGCTTGCTAACAGGCTAGAGTCACCTAGGAGATTTTGAAGACTAGATTCCTGGGCCTAACTCCAGACTTACTGAATATCAGGGGGCGAGGCTCTTGAGTTTGTATCTTTGAAATTTTCCCTTGTGTTTCTGGTATTCTACCAGGTTTAGGAATTGCTAATTTAGCCCATCCTCCTCATTTTGGAAGAGGCAAATTGGGCTTCAAGAGCTACAGCGACTTGCCAGAGGAGAGACTTAGGAAGGGTGGAACCTAGGTTTTCTGACTTAAATTCTGTACTTTCTCTACTGTGCTGTGCCCTGTCTTGCTGGGTCTGGGTAATACGGGAGAGAAAAGATTTCCCAGGAAAAATACTCGTTCTCATGTGTTTTTGATCAAACTTGTTTCTTCTCCATCACAGGTTTCATGAGGAAGGGTATCAGGAAGGCTATGAAGAAGGCAGCAATTTGGGTATAATTGAAGGAAGACAACATGGCACATTACACGGAGCTAAAATTGGATCTGAGGTAAGGGGGAACCCCCATTTGGAAATGAATCCTTTTCCTTTACAGTTTATAATTTGTTTTGATGATCCGTATGATGGAGCCAGAACTTCAGGCCTCTTGAAGTGGCAGTAGACTAGCTAGAATGTTGATGGGGAAATATTCTTAGTGCAGAACCACCAGAGTGTACTGCTGTATAGAGAATGAAATTATGCGGGCTGGAGAATGAGAAGACAAGTCCTCCGTCACCTCAGTTTACATTGGGGTGTCCTGGTGCTGCCTCATGTCTTCAGCCAGCTGAATCCTCACCCAAAAAAGGGGTGCCGTGTGTCACGTGAAAACATTCCATTCACATGTGCGTTGGAATTCCATGAAATTTATAATTTTCCTTTTCTTCTGCCCTTCATCCTAGATTGGCTCTTGCTTAGGGAGAACTGGCCCTAAATGGCAAAGTCTGAGGTGCTCATGACTGTATTAGATGGCTGTTGCTGCAAAACGAATCTCCACAAAACGCACAGGCTTAAGACAGCAAACATTTTAGCATCTCATACAGCTTCTGAGGGTCCAGAGTCCAGGAACGGCTGAGCTGAGTGGTTCTGGCTCGGGGTCTCATGATGTTGGGGTCAAGATATCAGCCAGGGCTGCAGTCATTTGAAGGCTTGACTGGGGCTGGGAGACCCACTTGTAAGGTGGCTCACTCACACAGCTGTTCTCGCCATGTGAGCCTCCCCTCAGGGATGCTTGAGGGTCATCAGGACACTGGAGCAAGTGGTCCAAGACAGCAAGGCAGAGGTGACGTTGTCTGTTATGCCTGGATTCAGAAGTGTGCGCTGCCTCTTCCCCTGTGTTCTGCTGGTTATATGGGCCACCCTGAGACAGTCAGAGGGGACTGCACAAGGGCATGAATACCAGGGCGCGCGGTCAGTGGCACCGTCTTGGAGGCTGGCTACCCCACTGATGCCTTGGCCTCCTATCTTCCGTGGCCTGATGCTCAGCAGGTTCTCCCAGAACAGCACTATAAGAAGCACCACTGCCCGCCGCCCCTACCTCTTGTTTGGAGAGTGGACAGTTAGGTCAGGGGTAGCTTGTTGCTTGTTAATCTCACGCTGAAATGTTTTGTGAATTCACAGATCGGGTGCTACCAAGGTTTTGCCTTTGCCTGGAGATGTCTCCTGCACAGTAGTGCCACTGAGAGAGACAGGTGAGGCTCGAGACTTCCTTCTTCTTCAGTGTGGGCACCAGGAGTCCTGGTTCCACAGCTTCCTGTGACCTTGGGCGTTAATGTCTCAGTCTCCCCATCTGCAACATGGAGAAAATCATCAGGCCAGACTTGAATGTTGTCGTGAGATTTACAGGAATAGCAGATAGGAGGTGTGGACACGTTTTCAGTGTTTGGTGAGCACTGGTTGTTACTACTTCTCAAGAGTTCTCACCCCCCTGCCTTTTCCCTGGAGGTCTGAGAGCACTGAGTGGCTTTTAGATAACCTGCCGACAAAATAATGTTGAAATGGGTTGCATGTTCTCATTCATTTTTCCCATAAGCTTCTAATAAACAGTACAATAGTCTTGGCATGACTGGGGCTCAGGAACAGTGACTCTGTTGTCACCAGTTTTTTAACGTAGGCAGCTGGGGCTGTTAATGAGAATGCGTGTAATGTTTCACACCTGTCTGGTACTTGAAAGCATGGAGTAGATGTTGGCTCTTGTTTGTATTGTTCGTAGCCTTTTTAAACTGTTCTTACCGTGTGCCACCCACTGAAGCCCTGTGACCGTGTCGCATCTGTCTTCATTCTTAAGCTGGAAATGACCCCTTAAGTACAAGGCACACATGGTTTGGCCGTCCTGCTGCTCGTGGGAGCCAAACTCGTGGTGCCCCATCATGCTGGTGCCCCTCATGGTTCTGATGCCTGGTGGCTTTGCCCAGTCTGGGAGAGGGTGAGGAGAGTGGGTAACAGAGCAGGGAAGGTGGCGTTTCCCTGTCCATGCGACTCGTCTTATTTGAAATATTTTGAATTTCTAGAATTTGGGCCACCGCCATATTCAAATGTAAGAACAAGGATGCTCGCACCTGAGTGTGATGATTCTGGGGTTGCCTGCCCTCGGCCTCGTCCGTGTCCCGGGGCTCCATTTGCATGAGTAGTTGGGAGTGGCCTGCACTCGTACGTTAGCTGAGGGGCTCTGTGAGGACTCAGCGGGAGCGGGAGCGGCAGGGTGGCCTGTGATCTGGCTGGAATAGCGGTTGGCAGCCTGTGGCGCCACTGGGTGGCAGTCAAAGCCGAGCTCGGCTCTCCAGTCGGGTCCACAAAAGGGCCAGGGGAGGCTCATCCTTGGAGTTCCCCGTCAGTCTCCCTTCTCCCCAGCACCAGTCTGCTGGCTCCTGGAGGAGCGCCGCATGGTGCGGGAAGGTCCCAGGCCCAGGGGGCTGCAGCCCTCGCCCCGGAGCGGGAGTTCCCTGACTTCTTAAAGCCGTGCCCAGTCTGTGCGTCAGGTAGGGGAGGACCCGGGGTGGTTGGCACGAGGCTGGTGGAAGGCCCCCCCACCACAGTGCTTGAGGGGCTCCCTGAAACACAGCCTCAAAGCCTTTCTCTTGGAGCAAGGGTTGGCAGATTTTGGGGTTTTATAAGTCAGTACAATTTTTTAGAAATGGTAGAAGGCTGTTAGAGGATCTTGTGCTTCATGTCCCAGGGAAGGATGTTAGAAGAGAAACACCTGCCCTCTGCGTGGTCATGCTGTAGAATAAGGGGCTTTAACACCCACGAGGCCACAGGGAGCCTCGTGGTCTCACAGGAAAGGATGGGGCTTTGTTTACGTCAGGGGCTGGAGCTTTTTGACAAACACGGAGAGGCGTCTTTGCCCGTCTGCGGCCTGGTGAGACTGTATGCGGCCCGGCACTCGGCCCGGCCTCCGCTCCGGGGCTCTGGCATGGTCATCTTGGTTCCCTCAGCCGGGAGCAGTGCGCACCCTCCTGCCGTGCTGGCCTTGTCGGGGCGACGGGCTGGCGGTGTCTGGGGTGGCTGCGCTGACCAGAGAGGAAGAAGTCACTACTCGTGGAGTTGAAGACGGGTGGCGTTCCTGGTATCATGTGAGCAGACGGCCCTTTCCTGCAGGTTGGCCTCTGTCCTCCATCGCCCTGGAAACGGGGTACTTTGTTGCATTAGTTAACTTGCTTTGGCCTTTCCCAGGTTTGTATTTTCTCGGAGAGGTGGCCATCGTGGTCCTGATGAAGGGATTTGCCATTGGCAGACTTATACACGTGTCTGAAAACAGCAAATGTTGGTAGGGGCTCCGGGGTCTTGGCTGATTACATTGCTGCAGGTCCCTCCTAAGGATCAACTCTTTACAGATTGCCGTTAATCGAGTATCTGGCTTATTCCTGATGCCCTGATGATCAGACGTGCTCTGGGGAGGGTGCTCGCCAGGGTCCCCTGTGGTCCGTTACCCGGACGTGCTCACATGTGAATTGTTTGACCCACCCCGCCAGGTGAGAGCCCTGGCCTCCAGGATCCGGTGGAAGTGGGGTGACTACCATTTATTGAGCGCCTACTCTGTGATCGGTTCTGGGCTTTCTGTAGATTATTCATCCTCCTGAAAGCCCGTGAGGTCACTGTTGACCCCCCGTTGTACAGATGAGGCCGCCAGGGCCCAGGGAAGTTACGTGACTGAGCGCCTTGGAGCGGTCGTGCTCAAGGCTGCCCTTTCTGCAGAACCGCCTGGCCTCCCAGCAGAGCTCTCTGTCCTCCTGGGAAAGGGAGCTGAACTCAAACACCAGATGCTGATGTCTGCCCTCTGGAGGGGGCGGGCGGCTGACTGGTTTAGCTGCCGCTGCACTCCCAAAGGCCGGGAGCACGAGTTTCTCGGTCCTGGAAAATCCCCAGATCCAGAGCAGGCTTGGTCGTGCCCGGCGCTGTCTTTCTTGTTGAGTTTTGTCTGTTCCCATGTCTGTGACCCGGAGCAGCAGGCTGCCTCAGTCCCTCGGCTCCACGGCTGGGACGGAGGCATATCTGTAAGCTTGGTGCGCGCTGGATGGCGGGGTGTGGGGTGTGGGGTGTGGGCGAGAGCACGTTGCTAGGAACCTAAATATTATTTAGTGTAATGAGAAAGTTAATCATCCAGCTTCTGAACCCAGGCGTGCTCTCACACCCAAGGCCTTTAAGTTAGAGAGCAACAGAGTCCTTACGTAAGCTGAGCCTGCTGTGTACAGAGACTCAAAGTCTTTATTTCTGTGTTTTACAGCAAAAAGATGAAAGTCGTAGAATCGCTGATCGGAATGATTCAGAAATTCCCCTATGATGACCCTACTTATGATAAACTTCACGAAGACTTAGACAGAATTAGAGGGAAATTTAAACAGGTTTGTCCACTGTACGTTTGTTTGCGCCTTTCTCTGACTCAGCTGACCCGGCCCCGGGGGCTCACTCCGCAAGTGGTCTTGGGGCTGCCTGTGCCCTGCGAATGGTCAGTAGAAGCGAATCGTTTTTGCGTCTCGATGTAAGAAAACAAGGCAGTCTAGAGAACAGTGTTAGAACTTCTTTCAGGGTCGGTGGCATAGACAGGAAAAGCTGCAGCTAGAGTCAGAGTTATGTTCTAATTTGGGAGTAAAAATACACGAGATTTAAAAAACCATCTTTTTTCTTTTGTGTTTTCAGCTTTGTTCATTACTAAACGTTCAGCCGGACTTTAAAATTAGTGCACAAGGTTCTGGACTTTCATTCTGAGGATGACAGATGAACAAAGACGAAACATCAAGGAACAGATGTCCGTATGTTAAGTGTTTAAAAATGTGATTAAAGGCAAAATGATGGGGTATTCATTGTCCTGTAGGGAGGGTTCCAGTTTGGCCAGTGAAAGGACTTCCTCCCCCAAGGTCTGCCTCTGTCGCCTCGGTGCCCCCACGGGGCCCTGAACATAGCCCGGCCTTTTTGGCCCCTGTCTGCACTGCTGTCTGAGTGAGTCCCTGGCAGAGCGCTCACAAGGCCGCTCACTGCTGGTCCGTAGTCTGTTGGCCTCACCACTCCTCCAGCTGGACAGGCCTTGCTGCTTCTAGACTGGGGTTGGCTCTGGGTAGGATTGCCCCCAAGCCTGGACTCTGCTCAGAGGAACAGTTTTTTAAAAAAAGAGTGATGGGATTGACATGAAATAAGTTAATGGCAAGTAATGACAAGCACTGTGACATCTGTTGAACTTGAAGACACGCCAGGTCTGTGTGCTGGGCTTCCCATGTTTTATTTAATCCCTTCAGTAGCCCATGAGGTAGGTGTTATTCCCGTTTTACAGATGAGGAAACTGAGGCCCACGGGGACTGTCTGGTCCAAGGGCACCAGGCAGCAGGGCTGGGGCTCTGATGCCAGCGCCCGTCTCACCACTGCCTTGTGCTGCCCGCTCTGGAATGTGTAGTTGCACCCACAGTTGGGACCCCTGCCCTCAGGTCCAGATGGCAGGTCCCCGCTGTGCTCCCTGGAGCTCTGGGGAGTCCACTGTGGCCAGTGGACGTGGGCATCTGGCTGAGAGGATGAGAGGCCAGCCCGGTCCCGAGGGAGCCTGGACACGCTCTTCACTCTGTCTTCAGATGGGCGTGGGGCTTTGCTGCATTAAAAATGGTTAAGGGGGCAAATACTGTAGACTAAAGACTGAACGTCAGGCTACCATTGTATGTGCAGACTCTGCTGGAGCCGCGCATTGAGGACTCTGCGTCCTTCCTTGGAGTGTGAGTTCTTTCATCTCTCAGCCCTCACAAGTGTGCCGAGGGAGAGAAAGAGCTGTCCGTTGTTGAGGGACGGGACTTGGGCTTTGTCCTGGCACGCTGTTTCAGGTGTGTGTCCCGCTGTGGAGGTTCCTCATCTGCACCCCTCAGTTCTGGGGGAGTCCGTGTGCCGGGTGCTCTGCCTCAGACACGGCGCCTGTGCCACAGCTGGCTCCGGGAGCCACTGAGGCCAGCAGCGCTCTCGAGGCGGGGGCTTGAGGGGCTTTGGTTGTCTTCCTTGTGTTTCCTAAGTTACCTGTTTTGATCATGTATTATTTTTATAATTGGAGAAAAAAATAAATAGCCTGTTTTCCAGCAGAAGGCTGTGCGGGACCATGGATAGTGTGACGTCCAGCCAGCTCATTCCTTGCTCTAAGGGGTCTGGGGTCTGAGTGCAAAGGAAGGCGTGCGTAGATCGGGCAGCACCGTGCAGCTGTCTGTTGCCTTTCTGTCCGCATGTTTCATTAACACGTGTAGAAACCGTTACTGAGAGAGAACGGTTGCCCAGGATGTTCAGGAAAGGGTCGGTTCCTGCTGACCTTGGCCCAGCCACCTGCCAGCGCTTATTACTAATCCTTCCTGCCCCACACTCCCTCACTGTCTCTCTCAGCCTCGCCCATGGCAGGTGTTAGTCGGAGCAGCAGGCAGCCACTTCCTCTTCTGCTCTCCGTCCCATGGGGCCAGCTGCCTCGCTGATCTCTTCTTCGGGGCCCTGGACGCTGGACTTGACCAGTGCCCGCCCAGCTCCTTGGAGGACTTGACCCAGTTTCTGAGAACCCTTGGTCGCCCCAGACGGACCCGTGGATTATTGTGCACACAAAGCCCGCCTTCACAGTCACTGCCCACTCCCTGGTCGTGCTGTCTGCAGCGACCGGTCCAGGAATGAGCACGGCTCCTCTCTGGCCGATGAGATGGTAGTGGAAGTCTTCCGGGGAAGGGCACCTCACTCCTGAGAGAAGTATCTGTTTGGGAAGTTGTCCCATGGGGCTGTGGCACCTGGAATTACTACAGGCAACTTGTACCTCGGCTACAGATGCAGCCGCGCCTGGGCATGGCAGAGCAGAGAGCTGGAGAGGACCGGGCCCTGAGACATCTCCGGGCAGCTGGGCTAGCCAGCCCCTGAGCCGCGATGCTTACGGCCTCCACGTTCTAGGAGCTGGTAGATGTCCTGGTTGGTCAGGGCCGTGTGGGTTGGGTTTCTGTCATTTGCAGGTGAAGGTATCCTGCTTGCCCTATTCCCCGTCCCATGCTGTCCCCTACTTCTCTGGGATGGTGACCCCTGTCCAGACTGGCCTTGAGTCCCAGAGCTCTGTGGGTTGGACTTCCTCCCTTCCCAAGGCTTTGCCTTACTCCCTGCTTCCTCTTGGAAACTCCCAGCATATTTTGTGCCACTTATGTGGCTAGGGCCACCATAACCAATACCACAGACTGTGCAGTTTACACAACAGACGTTTATTTTCTCACGGTTCTGGAGGCTAGAAGGCAGAGATCTGGGTGCGGGCAGGGCTGGTTCCTCCTGAGGCCTCTCTCCTTGGCGTGTAGACGGCTGTCTCCTCCCTGTGTCCTCACATGGTCGTCCTTCTGTGTGTGTCTGCGTCCTGATCTCCTCTTCTCATAAGGACACCGGTCACACTGGATTAGGGCCCACCCTCGTGACCTCATCTTACCTTGATCACCTCTGTGGAGACCCCATCTCCGAATACAGTCACATTCTGAGTGCTGGGGGTCAGGACTCCAACACAGGAATTTGGGGGACACAATTCAGCCCGTCACAGCCACCTGTCTGGCTGTCTGGACAGACTGTGAGCTGAGGACTAGGAGAGAAGAAAGCCATTTTACTTAAAAGTTGAAGTCACTTCATTCTATTTTTCTAGAATGTTGGTAATGGGAATAAGCAGATTGATCAATCCTCCACCTAAACTCACCACCTTGGAACCACACGCTTAGAGGCACCCTGGTGGCCAGCGGGAAATACCTAAGCACAGGCGACATCACCGTCCTGAAAGAGGGCCACATTTTACTTCTTTATTTCACATTCACCCCGTCATTTTTCTCCCCCCCGGTGGTGAGAAAAGAATGGGGAGAGATGGAGGCAGGGACAAGAAGTCTGATTTGCTGAGCGGCTGCCGGTGGCCGCCTTTACCTTCCTCCTGTCACCAGACTGTCCACTGGCCCACTGAGGCGGGGCTGCTACCTGCTGTCCCAGACGGAGGCCCCGGCGCCCAGTGGAGTTGAGTGACGTGCCATGGTCACAGCAAGTGGCTGACCTCAGGCCTGCCTGAGCACAGCGGGGGCTTGAGGAGTTTGCTTCAGTGCCTCTTAGCCAGAATGGAGCCTCGTCCTTCTGATCATTTGCAGCCTCTCTCTGTCACCAGTCCTGCATCCAGTGGAATGAGGCAAAGACATGACTTCCCGGAAAAGGACCTTGCTTGCTGCTGTGGAGAGACAGTGACCGAATGGGCCATCAGCCCCCTGGATCCTGTGAGCAGGGCTCACCAAGGGAGTACATGGCACTTGGGGAGCCCAGAGATGGGGTGGGGATGTTCAGCTCTGCCTGGGGAATGAGGGAATGGGAAGGTGGGCAGGGAAGGCTTCCTGGAGGAGGTGACCCTCTCACTCCTAGCTTTGTGAGCTTTCATTTGACCTCACCACGGAGAATTTGTCTTCCACCCTACCTGAGAACACCAGTGTAATTTAGAGATGTCAAAACCTCTAACAGGCGAGGTCATCCGAACTCCCACAGTCATCCCAGTCCCATGGACGAAGGGAGCAACTGGTCTGTGACTCAGGAAACTGAGGTCACCGAGCTAGTGTGATTGATCAGAGGAGAGTGGGCTCTGCGATCAGTTCTCACAGGACACGAGAGTCCTACCGTTGAGGGAGCAGGCCCCAAAAGGTTCAGCGGCGTGTTCACGACATGACAGGGTGGCTCAGCGGGGGCCTTGTGGATTAGTTCTCCAAGAAGGTAAGTCACTCGTTGCTCGTGAGTTTTTCCATAACTCTTTCTTCCTGGCTGATGAAACTCCTCCTCACTTGGCATCGAGACCCTCACTCTGTCCCTCAGCTTTGGCCACATCTCCCTGGTGCCCTTTATGAGATCAGCTGGGTCTTGGGTCGCCGGGCCTGGAGCTTCTGTCCTGGGTGACACCTGGACGTGATCCTGTTTCTGCCCGCTCAGGAGTGTGGTGCGCCAGGGTAGCCCCAGCACCCTGTAGACGGTCACTGAACTGAAGACTTCATCCCCCCAGCAAGGATGTATTGAGCGTCTGCTGTTTCCGGTGGGCGTGTGCCTCTGCAATAGCAGGGTGCTTGTTGAACCTGCCCCGTAGCTTTCAGAGCTCACACACATCTGTGGCAGGTTGAGTCATGCCCCTCCAACAGATAAGCTGAAGCCCCAGCCCCCGGGACCTGTGAATGTGACCTTGTTTGGAAATAGGGTCTTTGTAGATGTAACTCAGGGCTAAGTTCAGATGGGTTGTACCAGAGTAGGGTGGGCCCTGCGGGTCCTTATAGCGCGAGAAGATGCGCAGAGAGGGGAGTGCCGTGTGAAGACACTCAGAGGGGGAAGACGGCAGAGCGAGGACGGAGGCGGAGGTGGGAGCGATGCAGCTGCAAGCCAAGGAACGTCAGGGAGTGCCAGCAGCCACCAGGGGCTTGGAGAGAGCACGGCCCTGCCGACGCCCTGATTGCAGACTGCCAGCCTCCAGAGCCGTGGGAGAATAAATGTCTGTTGCTTGAAGCCCCCCGGTCTGTGGTCATTTGTTCCAGCCGCCCCAGGACGCTCACAAGGTCTGTTTCTTTGTCTGGGCTGTCGTTTGCCTGTCCCCAGAGCGTGGGCACTGGACACACGAGGTCCAGACCCTTCCTGGCCTGACCTGCGGGGGGCTGGGGGTGGGGTCAGAGCTACAGAGTGGAGAATGGCGGATGCCCCAGAGCAAAATCTGGGCGCTGTCAGCACCGGGAGGGGGACTGGTGCTGGCACGAAGACCAAGCACTCCACTGTATGAGCCAAAACCGGGAATAAGTATGGCCCCGATGCCACCACCCGGGACCCACCCTTGGCGTTTTGGGGCCTCCTTCCACACCTGGGTTATGGACTGAGGATGGTGGCTCTACTGGCGAGATGAGATGAGGATGACTCTTATTAACACCCTGAAAGCACTCGTTGAGCAGAGATCTGCTGAGCCCCAGCTCTGCTGCGCATTGTCACAGATACCGAGGACGCCCAGGAGAGCGAGATGGAGAAGATGCCCTCTCCCCACCCCGAGCTTCCGTTCTCCGAGACACGATTGTTCCTGTTTGGCAGAGAGGGAAGCCCCCCAGCCTGAGAGTCGCAGGGCTGACATCCAACCCCCGGGTCTTTTACTCCAAAACGTGCACGTTCAGCGTGTGTACGTACATGCGTGGGCTTTCTTTTCAAACAATGACTGATCACTCAGCCATCCACCGCCAGCAGGCCTGGCTGCCCCTCTCCAGGCCAGCTGACCAAGACACAGCCCTAACCACAGAGACCGCTGGCTTGAAGCCCTGGACATGGGTGGACCCGACCTCGCCCCCGGGCCTCCTGGCAAAGCAGGGCCCCGAGTGTGTGCACTGGCTGTCGGGTGCAAATGGTCACATGAAGGCTTCCTGCATTTTCTTCAAGCCCGTTTTTGAAGACCTTGAGCTTTTCTTCTCTGTGAGGCAGCCAAGTCGACTCACGGGAGGGCAGCCTCCAGAGACACAAACCTGGTCACTGGGCCTGGCTCGGTCAGTTCCCGGCTGTGTGATCCCGGCTCAGTTACTTCACCTCTCTGGGCCCCGGTTTACTCATCTACAACGGGCGCCGGAGAACTACCACCCGCAGCCCAAACCCAGCCTGCTGCTGGTTTGGTGAATGAGGCTTGACTGGGCACAGCCGCGCTCATTCGTTTACCGTTGTCCGTGCCCACTTTCGCTTAATGGCAGAGTCGAGCAGTTGGACGGAACTCGCGTGGCCAGCAGAGCCTGGAACACCCGCTCTCTGGCCCTCTGTGGAAAGTCTGCCGACCCTTGACCTAGAAGATGGGATAATTACACCTGTGGGAGCCTCAGCTCCAGGGCCCACCCGCCTGTCTCAAGGTTCAGAGAGAAACTGCCCGTTGGACGATGCTTTGCACAACGCCTGGTGCCCAGGCCGTGCTCGGCGAACTTGAGCTCTTCTGTGGTTGAACGAGGGGAGGGAAAGCCGCCTGCCGTGCTCTGCCGGCCTGGGGTCCAGAACGTGGGTGATGCTCTGGCTGGACCACTGCTCTTAAGGATACTGCGTTGCGAGGCGGTCTCAGCTGCCGGTAGCTGAAAATGAGGATTAATGGACGCTGCCTTCTTGGAGAGGCTCAAGGCCCCTGCAGCCCCTTCAGTGGAGGGCTTCGGATTTCTCTTCCCCATCCTCCTTGTGTGCCCCTCTGAGTGGCGGTGACAATGCCCCCGGATGTGGGCCTCAAGGCCTGCGGCCCCCGAGCTGCCCGCCCACCGGCCACCCGCTATTGTCTGCTCGGCCGGTGGTGTGGCTCGGGCCTGGGGGCTGGCGGGCCGGGGGACTGTGGGAACGGATTAGAGGCCCTGGGCTTGCTTCCCCCTCTGCATAAACTCCTGATCAAAGACATTCCTGGAATGACAGAGCCCTGTGTGCTGCCAAGGCCGGCCCAGCGTGCGGGCCACACGCCCCACGCCGCCCAGCCGCCGCCCAGCACAGGCGTGCCCCCCGAGCCCACACTGCAGTGTGCACTGCTGCTGTTGGCCTTGTGGTGTGATCACCGTCCCCCACCAAAGGCAGAGCCAGGACGCGCGGGCGGCGAGGCTTCCAGGAGGCCCTGGGTGGGATGGGCTCAGGCCCTGGCACTGCAGCGGTGGCCCCCCAGGGGCCTGGCACTGCCCACCTCTGCAGGGGCAGCTGCAGTGCGCGCCCACTCTGGGCCCCCGCTTCTGCCCCCTGTGGCCCCAGCATGGAACTGACTTGCCTTAGCGCACACCGCCCTCTCCTGGGGCCTCTGGGCCTCAGGATGACCGTGGGTGCTGCTTGGGTCCCCTGGCGAGGCCCCCTCCCCCCGACTCTTCACGACACGGGGGCCTGCCACCCCACCCCGGGTCAGGCAGGGCTGTCCCTCTGCAACTCACAAAGCAGGCTGGGGCTGACCTGTGGGATTCGGCCTGCTGCCCCCTTCCATTCAGCTCCCACTTCTTAGCAGCTGCTGTTTGCCAGGCTGGGAACGGGGCAGGCAGAGAAGGATCAGCGAGGTGTCTGTCCTCAAGGGCTTAGGGCCCGGAACAGGAGACACCCAGGTATTCCGATTCCCAGACCTCCCAGAGCCAGCTGCCTGGGGCCGGGGTGGGGACCGCCCTCAGAGGGTCTTACGCAGCCTTGAGGGAGAGCAGAGGGGAGGGCGGTTCAGGCACAGACTGGCCGGAGTCTGGGGTGTCATGCAGTTCCATGGGCAGAAACTTCGGGGTGAGAGGAGTCTGAGGCTGGGGGGAGAGGAGGGTGAGGCTGGGGAGACGTGGGCCAGGTCCCAGCACCTGGGATGGAGCTAGAAGCGCCAGGAGGGTTTGAGCAGAGGGTGGGGGGCCGCCTGGGGCGGGCGGGCAGGGCAGGCCCCAGGTGAGTGGCGGTGGGCCGAGTGAGCACGGGAGTTTGGGCCTCCGAGAGGGGCAGCGGGGATGCCGCTGGGAGGCTTTGTCTCAGAAGTCCCTCACGGGCCAGTTTTATTTTTGCCATGTGCACACACAGGGCAGACAGATGCCCCCCAGGGGATGGGGCCTTCACTACCACCCCATGAGGGGATGCAGGCGCCCCAGGGTGCTTTGAGAGGTCTGGGTCTGCGGCATAACCGAGAGGAGGAGCCTCAGAGACGCCTCTCATGGGGGCTGCGCACAGAGACGGCATCATGGGGGACTCCGGTCCCCTCCTCGCTCGGCCCATTCTGGCCCCCCACCCCCTGCACTACACAGGGCCCTGGCTCTCCCAGTCTGGCCTCTCCCTCTCCACTCTGTCCTCCTGGCAGCCTACAGATAGATCTTCCCTCCTGAAAACATCAAAATCCGTAAAGCGCCCTGCTGACCTCGCCCCCCGCGTGCTCCCCTCCCGGCGTACAGCAGAGCAGTGCTCCTGCTTCCTCTTGGCCGACTCTTATTGAACCTAATCAAGTCGTACCCTTACCCCCTCCCCCGAAACCCTCCTCAAGATAACCCGAGGCTCTCGGGGTGTCAGAGCCACCGCTCAGCCCCCCGCTATGTGGGGGGGTCTCTGGGGACACAGAGACCGCCGATGTCCCTGGGTCCCCTGTGCTGGGCCACCATGATGGTGCAGACCTGGACCCCGCCTTCAAGGCACCTCCTCCTGCTCCACCTATCCCTTGGTCTCCTGCTGGGCGAGACCCCCTTTTGGTGCACCCTGCAGGCTCCTGGGGCAGGCAGCCTTACCTCACGCCCCGTACACGCCCGGCGTGAGGCTGCCGTGGGAAGGCAACAGTTGCAGCCTCTACACCCCATCTCCTCCCAGCAGCTCCGGTGCCCGTGGAGAACCGACACGGCCACCCTCATGGGTTCTCGGTGGAGCCCCTGGAGGAGGAACACCCTCCTGGGCAGGGCCGGTACCCAGCAGGTGCCTCATGAAGGCCACGGTGAATTGACCTGACAAGCAGTGACATCTTTGGCATGTGACCCAAGCTTCCTCGTGGCTCCAGAGCACTCACTGAATTCTCCCACAGCCCAGGACACAAGGGGGCCCTCAGCTCGGGAAGAGGCCCCGGCCCCGCAGAGCGGGGACCATGGCCTGCTGATGCCTTCCCGGTGCGCTCCCTGGTCCCCACTTCTGACGGGCTGGCAACAAGGCCGGTCACGCGCCTCTGAAGCCTGGAGGTGGCCGTCACAGGTGCCCACTAGGCCTCCTGGGTCGCCGGGCCTGTGTAAAAGGCCACAGGACCACGACCCAAATACGCGCTTTGCTCTCCCTGCGCTCGGGATGCCTCAGGACCGTGATTCACCAAGAGCAAACAGCAGTTTTGAGCCAGGGGAGGGTTACTGAATGCTGGCTTTATTTTCCCATCTGCAAGTGACCCAGGAGAGCGAACTGGCAGAATGTGGGCTGGAAGACGGTTCTGATCGGTAGGCGCGGTCACCTCGCTGGGGCCAGAGCTGTTGTCCTAGGTGGTAGGAGCACCTGCAAAGCCATCCCGACTCCTCTCAGGCCCCTCCCACCGCGTGTCCCCCTGGTCTGGGTTTCCTCCGAGCTGGGAGAGTGTCATGTGCTCCCTCTGCATCACCAGTGGCTACTGGGCGATGTCAGGAGACATTTGTGGTTGTCACAACTGGGGACGGTCCTGTCATTGGGTGAGTAGAGGCCAGAGATGCAGCTTAACACCCTACTGTGCACAGGACAGCCCTCCATGACAGAGGAGGATCTGCCCTGCTGTCAGCAGTGCCCAGGCGGGACCCCCTTCCTGCCTACCACCCCCCAGCCCAGGAGCAGCACCAGGCCCCGCGCTCCCTGCCCACCCCAGGAAACAAGCAGGCAGGCACCAGGGTTTTATTAATTTTATTTCTAGACTTTTCACGTTTGTCTTGTTTTCTGCTGGAAACGTGCCGGTTACATGTCTGTGCTGGGAAACGCCACGGTGTGCAACCAGAAACACACAGACCCCATATGCCCACCCACCAGAGACCCTCACAGACTTGCTGGTCACAGGACAGGCTCCCCTGTGCTCCCAGACCCGCCACCGGCCTTTCAGCACACAATGTCCACCCCCCCAGGACAGACTGTCCCTCCAGGACCCTGTTTGGTTCAGACACAGAGATGCCGCAGCCAGAATGGTTGAGGTAAGCGGAAGCAGTGTTCCTGCAGGGCAGGGCGGGCGGGTCCTGGACCTGCCAATGGCCTTGGAGCAACACGGGCTGACCCTGCTGGGGCAGGGCTGCAGATGGTACAAATCCTTTTGGTTCGGCAGCGTGCTAGGCGACTCCGGGGCACACAGCACCGTTAGCTGGCTTCATTGAGATTTGGAGTCTCTTTAAATTAGCATGATGCTGTAATGAACAGAACAGAACACTAGCACATAGTTAACAGATTTAACACACCCGAAACTTGAACGATTTCAGAAGCTATTCATTTCACTCATCCCAAATGACTGAGTCTTCCAGCACAGCACCACGGTGGCACGTTAAGACATACTCGTTACAATAATAATAATAATAATAATAATGCAACTTTCATAGCTACACGCAAAGAACGATACAGCGGTAAAAACTACTATGATGGTAAATCCCAGGTCAGATGGAGAGTCCAGCATAACAGGCGCAGGGAAAAGGAAACGGACACAGCCTGGTCCCGAGAGATGCCGGGGGGCCGCGTGAACTCGGCCCGCAGCCCGTCCCCACCAGGCCCGTTTTGGGATCTCGTCCGCGTGTCTGTTTGCCGAAGCAGGAAGCCGCGGGTCAGACAGAACCTGACGGCCGGGTCTACATATGGCTAAGTGAAGCATGAGGTATTGTGAAACAGGAACCTTTTTGGAATAGCGCAGTAATCACATTAAGTCAAAACTGATCACATAAAAAAAATCTACAAAAAAAAAAAAGGCATCCATCATACATTTTTCTATGAGAAAATTATAATGAGAACATGGCAGTATATGACACTGTAAAACAAAACAACTGATCCTCCAATAGCAGCAACACAATGTGAAAGATACAGAGAAGCGATGTCAGTCTTTCCGGACGAGCTGGGGAGCCATCGGTAGCAGCGAATCAGCAGAGCCTCAGCCTGTCCCTCGCGTGGTCCCCGCGCCTCCCCTCCACACACTCGCTCCCTCACATCCTCCCTCCGAGCATCCCGCTCGGTGCTCACTCCACCTCAACACTCCCCACATCACAATTACAGAAAGGAACGTAGTCACCATGTGCAAATCGTCTATGGGTTGCTAAAATGTTCTTAAAAGGAGAGGGCAGGGGGTAAGAATTTACTGGAACTGAACATGTTTCGAGTACCCTAATTTTCCTTGTAACTCTGATGCCCCTCAGATTGGATCACGTTGGGAAATGCCCAACAGGCCGAATCAGCCAAATCCACGTGATTTTTCTGCTTCTTCTAGGGATTCTTTTTCTTTCCTATGAAAGGATCTGACTTTTATAAACTGTACTGTACCTGCAACATCAAAGGCAGAAAGGGGTGTGTGTGTGTGTATTTAAATCAAGGGGAGACTGCATTACTTTATAACTCATACTGGCCTTAACGAACATCCTCTGCAATAAATATTCTTTTTAGCCTTAACTATAAATTATATATTTTAGTGTTTAAAAACCTTCCTAACCCTTAAACTACGAGTTCCCTAGGTAAACCTTTAAGGCCCCTACTTTCAAACACCAGTTGGCACCAAAGGATCCCTAAAACTTCAACTTCTCTACAGAAAAAGGAACACATCATCCTGGCAGTGTGAGGATGCACGTCTTCTCCCTCCTCCTGACTGGAACCTAGCCTTCCCAACATCCCCCTTCCGCTGACACCACAGTGACATGCACTTGCCTTGCGATCCTGTCCGCACACAAGTCCGTGAATATTCCCAAACCATTCCATTAAGAAATTGCTCCCCGCCTCCGCACACAACCTAAACAAAGATAGCGCCTCTACCCACTGGACCGAAAGTGCTTGGAAATGGAATGGTTTAGAATATCGAGAAGGAACAACAACAAAAAAGGAGCTGTGAATTTCACCTGGATGTGAGCAGGCTGCAGGTCTGTGGGGTGAAAAACCAGCATCTCATCAACAGGCAACTACAAAAATATGAAGATTACAAAAATAGAATATATTAGGTTGCTATCGCGGTTTCTCTTCCTAGCAGCGGACGCTAGGAGCCGGAGGGTTGGCCTTCCATCACCACGATGCTGGCCGGTGCCCGACGCACCTCGAAGGTGGCCGGTCCACAGGCAGAAATGATTAGCACTTGACGATGCTGAACTCTACACTACTCTAACCGAGAGGTCACACCAGCCACTGACAAGGTGGAGAGGTTACACGCCTACCTACGAAATAAAATAAACACGCACAATGACTTATAAAGTGACTACATGCAGGAGCAAGCAAGATACAGGATGCTGAGAACCGCCTTAAAGCTGTGCTCCTTAAGAAAAGCACAAGGGTATGTTTTTCTATCTAAAACCCTCTTCTACTTTAAAAATGGTTTGCTGACTTGTTTCTATTTTTTTTTAAAGGTTTTTATGCTTTTTGTTTTAAACACAGAAAGAATCAAATCTAATCCTCCCCTGCAGAATCATTCCTTGTGTTAATGCCTATCCTTACAACACAGAGACACAAACACATTAATATAAAAACTAGTTGATTATGGGGTATAAAATCCTCTATTTTTGTAGCACGACCCTCCTCCCTCCCGGCTCAGGGTTATGCAAATACTATTTTTTTTCTCTCCTTTTTTTTTTTTTTTTTTAAAGACAGTTTTTCCGGTACTTTTTTCTTTCGCTTAAGTCAGAGACGGAAGGGAGAAAGAGCAAAGGAAAAAACCGACAGCAGGGAGAAGGAAGCTTTCCCTTCTGGTGGTGACCAGTCCTGGAGAGGACGGTCTGTCAGGGGAGCACCTGGGGCCGGCCCCTCCCTCGCCGCCGGCGCCCTCAGATGTTCACGTCCCGCACGTCGGTGGGCGTGCAGGCCAGGTCCACCTCCTCCTCCTCCTCCTCCTCCTCCTCCGCAGCCTTGGGGTCCAGGTTCTGCTGCTGGGCCTGGCGCAGGCTGGACTCCAGCAGGGCTTCAATCTGCTCCTGGCAGGCCCGGAGGCAGTCCTGGGCGAGACAGACAGACAGGGGTCCTCAGCAGGGGCACGCAATGAGGGGCCGTCCCCCAAACGCCGCCTCCCCAGAAGCTGGTGAGCCTCTGCCCCAAAGCCCAGGACCGGCAGCACGGGCCCCATTTGGCCGCCGGCGGCCCCGGCCCCAGGAGCCCACAGGTCAACCAGGCGATGGTGACCCCACCTCGGGACCACAGGCTTCACAGGCCACGGGGCTGCTGGCCGTCTTCAGGGGCGCAGACAGACGTGCCCGCGCCATGCCTCCCCGGCCTGCCCCCCGGCCCCAGCAGGACCCTGGCCCCTCGCTGGAATTCCTCCTCCGCTGGGCTCAGATCTCGGGCCCCGCCGTTCCCACCAGCCCCAGCGATGTCCTCGGCGAATTCAGCCATTTGATCCCAGACGGGAGGCCCTCGGAGCTCTGCTTTTCGGACTTAACCTCCGCACGTCAGCCCTCGCGGTGAACCCAGCCTTCCGTGATGAATGGCCGTCAGAGCATTAGGCCGCGCATGACTGAGAACGAATGTTGGGTGGCCCGGGGGACCTGGCCTGTTCATCCCCCTCCGTCCTCTCCTCTCCCGTTCGGGCCTGCGTCTCTGGCAGCACTCTGGCCTTGCCCCGCGCCCGCCCGCTGCAGGTTCCCTCTCAAGGCCACCACCCTGCATTTTCAATGGGGAAGAGGAATCCGAGTCTGGGGGCCACTCTTGGTCTCACTGGGGGCACATCTCCCCGCAGCTCAGAGGTGCCTCTCACAGCCGAGTGGCCTCATGGCCCCCAGGGTCTGATTAGAGGCTGGTCCAGGTGTGGGGGCCACCTGTCCCAACTCCCCAGATGGCACACTGGGGCTTCTATTCCAGAACTAGTCTCCAGTCCAGCCTAGAAGGCAGACCTGCACCCTTCCAGAAACAGGCTTCAGCCATGGGCCCACCACGGGGAAGGCGCTGCTGAACTTCCAACCAGCTGGGGCTGGACACAGGGGTTCACTGCCTAAAGGGAGTGGAGCGGGCCACAAGGGCTTCACAGTGACTCCCAGGTCTCCACAGAGCTCTGTCTTCACAGGGGGTACTTTCCTGCCCCTGCCACCTTTTTAGTATTAATCATGGCAAATCAGGGAGGCAGGGGAGGTGCCAATAGCCCCATTTTACAGATGAGGAAACTGAGGGCTGGAAGGTCTGGTGTGGAACCCAAGATTCCTGATGCTATCTCAGGCTTCGATCCAAACACCCAGCGCCCACGAGGGATCACACAGCCATTCCCTATGATTGTCTGTGGAAGGCATTCTGTCCGTGGTGTTTCCAGCTGAGAGGGAGATACGGGGATGATGCTGGCCCCCAGCCGCTGAGCAAGGATGCTCCAGCCCCCAGGCGGCCGCCTGAGCCTGTGATGTGAGCCCTGAGATGGAGAGGGGAGGCCCCCTCCGCCTCCAGGAGCTGCCTTGTGTCTGGGTGAGAAAGCTTCCTGCTTGGGGGGAGACACCCAGGCCGGGCAGCCGAGTGGCGCTGGGCAGAGCACAGGCAGATGTCTGTCTCACCCCCTAGCCCTCCTTCCGTGAATTGCACCAGTGAGGTGGCACCCGGCTAGGGGCCCCCCAAGCCTCCGGACGTGGGGCGGGGGGGAGCACCAGAAGGCAGCCCGAGCCGATCTGGAGCGGGGTCAAGGTGGTCACCGGCTCCCACACTGCACACCCACGGAGGCCGCCGGTTGACCCGCCAACCCCGCTGGTCTAATTTGGCAAATGCCACAAACCCTTGTAATTGTTATTTTAATTCTTTAAGAAAAGAACTGGGGGTAAAACAATGGCATTTTTAAGAAGAAAGACACAACTAACTGGGCTGTAACAGCAGCAGCCTCTCTAATAGGGCCGTAAAAAACAAGGTTGTCTCTACCGGCCCATTGTCCCGTCCCGAGACCTCACAGGAGCCCTTTTAAAGCATCTCTTTATTGGCCATCCACAATGTCACCCAGACAAAGCTCGACCGGGCCCCAGCTCCACACCCCATTAGGGCACGGATCATTGACTGGCCCGCCGTGTGGCCCCTCTTCCTGGACGGCTCCCCAGGGAGGGGTTTATGGCCCCTGCCTGCTCCCGGGAGCCCCAGGGGACGCCAGCAGCCTGTGAGGACCTCCTGGCCTCTCAGCAAGTTCCCAGAGGTGCTTCTCCTTCCAAAGCAGCCCCCGGGGGGAGGAGAGTAAAGCTGGCACCCTGACAGCCTGTGGCAGGTCCTTTGCCTCTGAACGCAGGCACCCACCCCTTCCCCGTCACCTCCAAGGGTCTTGGCACCAGCCATGGCATTTCCCGTCAGTGAACTGCAGCATCGGACCCCCAGCTTCTAGACGTTTCTAGTACCCAGTGCTCCGCAGGCCCCGGCGAGCCAGTGTGGGAGTGGTGCACGCGATCACTTACCGGGTCACACTTAATCACTTTGGAGAGGAACCGTGTGAGGCGGTGATAGGACAGGAAGCCGTTGGCGCTTCCCAGATGCAGGCCCTGCACTGCGGCCACCACGCTCCCCGCAGCCACCATGGAGGGCGGGTTGGAAATGAACTTCACGTCTGCGGCAGAGGGAGAGAGAGGCAAGAGGCCATGAGTGGGGGACACGCCACGGGATCCGGGCACCCCCAGCACCAGCCTCGTATCAGGTGGCTTGTCCCGCAAACGGCCAGGCTGGGCGTGTGGGTTTCGAGGGGCAGTCGCTCTAGTCATGACCCGGGCGCTGGAAGGGCAGGAGCCGGGCTTGGGGCGCGCCTAAGGCGAGCCTGTGAGGCTCGCTTACAAACAGCACCCACAAAGCCAACCTGGAAAACAGCCCCTGGAGGAGACAGCAGAGGCCTCTGGAGGGGCCGGGTGGCTGAGGGGATGTGGCCGCATTCGCATCCTTTCAGCATCATGAGCTTCGTGAATGTGTGGCTGATTCACAGAAATGAAATAGAAGATGCAAGCCCACAGGGGAACCGAGGTGCTGCCTCTGCGCTAACCCTGAGTCCTGCACTGCCAGGCCCAGGGGACCTCACCTGCACAGGGGCCCAAGCTGCACCCAGGCCAAAGCTACTCCCCAAATTCCTGGAGGAGCCCCCTGTCTACCCCCCAGACCCATGTCTGCCTGGGAAGATGAACCCAGGGCGGCCCATTGGCCTGCAGGAGCTCCCTGTGGTCACATGCTTGTCCCCACTCTCTCTTCCCCAGGGACGCCACGGGGGTGTAGCGCTACTTCATTACTTCACCTGCCAGTCGGCTGCCCGCTCCCTCACCAAACAAACTACAGGGAAACTCGACAGGTGGGAGGGCCCCGGCCCCCTCTGCGGGGCCAGCATGAGCTCACTGATGCGGAGAGCGTCTGCTTTTCCTTCTAAGGGCAATCCGCAGGCCCCTTGCACACCCCTAAAGTAAGGACATTTAGGTGGCCATGAGGGCCGGCCCCGTGACTTAGCAGTTAAGTGCGCGTGCTCCACTGCTGGTGACCCGGGTTGGGATCCCGGGCGTGCACCAACGCACCGCTTCTCAGGCCATGCTGAGGCCGCGTCCCACATACAGCAACTAGAAGGATGTGCAGCTATAACACACAACTATCTACTGGGGCTTTAGGGGAAAATAAATAAATAAGATTAAGTGGCGATGAGGTGCCCAAGCCTGCTTTTTTTTTGCACCCAAGATGGAATTATGGGTGGAGAAGGCCAGAGTTCAGCATCTTAATCAGGGGCCCTTGGGCCTGGAGCCGGGCGCCTATAAGGGCTGAGCGTGGCATCTGTCAGCCCCCATCGCCTCCTCTTGCGCCATTGAGCACCCAGGAACGGGGGCTCGGGTGAGCTGAATGGGAGGGGGCTGGGCACAAAGGGACTGGGGCCCCCAGGGGCTGGGGCGCATCCCCACAGCCCATGTGAGACTTCATCCAGAGAGAATAAACAACTTCGGCCTTGTTCAAGGAAGCGGGTGGCGTCAAGGGGGGCTGGGAAGAAAGGCAGCCACCCTGAAGGGGCGACAAAGCCAATTTCTGGGCACTGCGACGACTCAAAAAAGAAATCCCTCACAAGGCTCGCCACCTCCTTCCCCTTTAAATGGGAGCCATTCCACCCAGTCTGAGAGCCGGGAGCCGGGAATGAAAAGCTTTTCATTGAGGCAAATCAGGCCGGCACACAGGAACTGTGCGGCCCAGCAACAGGTTCTGACCGGCCGCAGCCCGAGACCCCATCTATAAGGGAGGGAAGAATCGGGGCAGGCTGCTTCCGAGGCCCATCTCGCCACTGAAGTGTGTGTGTGTGTGTGTGTGTGTGCGCGCGCGCGTGTGAGTGTGTGGTTGGCGGGCTTCTGTCTAGATAAGGAGTGGTCCCGATCTCAACGCTGCCGCTCCAACAACTGCTCCTAGTCACTGCCCGGTTGTCAGGAGCCCAGCCAGCCACGGCGAGCCCGGTCCTCGGAGCCGAGCGCCACTGCTGACCCTCGCTCAGACCCCTCCCTCGACCTCAGTTCCGTGCCAGCCTCAAACGGCACTGATGATTTCGTCACCTAACCCACCGCAGCTCAAGGAAAGGCTCTAGTGTACGTGGCTGTACACGGACGCCGAAGGAAAAGCAAATCCCAGCGCTGGGGGTGGGAGACATGTGCACATGTGCAGTCAGTCAGGAGGCCCCGTCTCTGGGCCACACAGGGCAGGGGGAGCAGAGCCCCCCTCACGCACCTTTAAATGGGCCCCTGGCCATGGGGAGGGCAAAGACATTTTCCTGGACTTCTGCTCATGCTTCCACCTCACGAAACCTGTCTCTGTTTTTTGAACTGCAGTTATGTCACTCTCATCTTGAGAGAGGTCCCCTTGTGACCAAGGGCATGGCTGAGTCTCAGTTATGTTCAAAACGTGCAGGCACGGACCAGGACTTGGTAGGCGGGTGTCGCTCTGCTCCTCCGTCCGCCAAGGGGCCCCACCCTGGAGTTCACGCATGTGGAAAGCTGAGTCACCTTCAGCCCTCCCCTCACCTTCACCCCAGGTGTGCCCAGGTATCTGAGCCCGGGCCCCACCCCAAAGGCCAGGGGCTGCCTGCTGGGCCCAGCGTTAAGACAGAAGGCCAGTGACCCACGGCAGCTTGAGCCCGTCTGCAGCCTCGGCACCACGCTCGCTTCCTCGCTGCCTGCGCACTGCACAGGCCACACACCCCGCTTCCCAGGGGTCCTGGGAGAGAGGGAGCTCCAGGCTGCCCCAGCCACCCTGGGGGGAGAGCGTGCAAGAACCGTTCCTCGCATTATCTCCAGGAAAGTTTGCCGTTTCTCTGAACCACTTTCAGCTCCATAAAAGGCTGCCTGGAAGTCTCTGGAGGCCTCTCTCCTCTGAGGCGCCCCAGCCAGAGAACGCCTCCCTGCCCGCTTGCAGGGCTGGCCCCTGGAGGCCGAGGGGACGGCAGCGGGAGGCTCCCCACCCCCAACCAAGGGCCAGCACTTTGGGACAGGAATGCCTGGGGAGGGGGGTGTGCCCCCACCCCTCGGATCCGTCCAGCCCAACCACGTCCTTGGCATCTCTACCTGCACCCCCCCACCCCCCCACCCCTGGAAGGACTCAGAGAAGGAGGGTAGGGACGCTAGCAGAATCTTCCCAACTCTTGCCTCACTCAGAAATACCAGCCGCCAGAGTGCCCAGACACCAGGAGGGTCAATGAGAGGCCAGGTCAGGGGGCCCTGCCCCTTCTGGGGAGGAGCTGAAAGACACCCACTCCCGCCTTGGATGCCATGTGGCCCTCAGGTCACCCAGAGCGAGCCCCAAACAGATGTGACAGCTGAGGCCTGACCAGGGGCAGAGGTGGCCCACAGCACAGCCGGGTGGGATGGGGCATGGGTCCCCGGTCAGGGTCTCCAGTTCTGTTGGACCCAGCTCATGTGGTCAGAGAAGAGGAAAGACGAGGTCACAGGGGGTCAGGGGCAGGGCTGGGGGAAGGCGGGCACGAAACACGTTGGGCTGCGTGTATCTGTCTCTCTCTCTCTGCACTGGGTTCCAAAAGGCTGCCTGCCTGGGGGCTTGGGCCAGGCCAGTGCCAGGCAGGGGCCTCCAGGGACCGGCCAGAGGCGTGCTAGGGGAGGGTGGGCTGGCCCCCGCTGCCAATCACAGCAGCCCAAGCCCAAGCCCCTCCAAAGGCCCGCCCAGGGCTCGGCTGAGCGGAGTGGCCCGTGCGCCCCTGGCGGGGCCTCCGGCGGCCGGGCTCCTCTGCCGGCCGCCCCCGCACGAGGGCTGCCGCGGGCCGCCCAGAGCACGTGGTGCAGGCCCTGCCGGCCGGCCTCCCCACCCCTGTAGGCGCCCCTGGCAGGTGGCCCAGCCTGGGAGAGGCCAGGAGGAGGCCCCCGCAGCTCAGGCTCCTTGAGGACACGGGGAAGGACTGGGGGGGGGGCGGAGACGGGGTCGGGGCGGGGGGGCAGGCCGGGCGGCCAAGGTAAACCCTTTCCAGCACAGAGTGGCCACAGCCGGGCCCCTGCCTCGCGTGGGGAGCAGAAGCCCCGGCAGCTGGACCCGGGCAGGCCGGCCTACCACCGCCATCGCGAAGGCACTGCATGGTAGCCGCCCGCCCCCGGGGGGCAGCACCCCTCCATCCAGCACAAACCGCCCAAGCCCTCTGCTCAACAGAACAGAGACGGAGGAGCGCTTCCCAGGGCAGGCGGGGCCGGGGGAGCATCAGATGGGGAAACTGAGTCAGAGGGCAGGAAGCTCCGCCGGGGGACCCCCAGGGAGGCCGGGGCAGCAGGCCAGCCGCCCTACCTGTGGCGCAGAGGGCGACGAAGGTCTGCGCGTGCTTGCGGATGATCTGTTGGTTGTCCTCCGCCACCGGCATTTTGGAGAGGAAGTGCTCGATGAAATCGTGCGGGGTCATGGCTGCCAGGTTCCATTTCAGCTTGTTCACCAGGAGCAGCTCCATTTGCTGTGGAAACGGGGTGGACGAGCATAAAGAGGCGCGCAGGGCAGCCGCGGGGGCGGGGGGACAGGGGCCTGGAGAGAAGGGATGGGGGATGTCGGGCTCCAGGAAGAGGGGGACAACACGCGATCCCAGGTCAAAAAAGAGAAGGTGCCGCCGGCAAACGCTCCTGCTCACGGTTAAGCCGCCTGTTCCCAAGTGGACACAAAAAAGACCTCCCACACCCGGGACACGCCGCCCGGTCGTAAACGCGCTGCCGCCGCTAGAGGGCGCGCGCCGCCCACTTTTCGGGCGCGTCCGGGGCGCAGACGCGGTGGGAGTCCGAGCGAAAGTGCGAGGTGGGGCGGCGGGGACGGCGGCGGGGACGGGGGGCGCCGGGGGTCGCGCCGGCTCCTCGAGGCGGGGGCCCCCAAGCAGTGTGGCCGCCCGCCCTCGGGGCCCAGGGTCTGTCAGCAGCCGGCCGGGGCCCCCCACCTCTGCACCTCCCCCACCCCCGGGGTCCCGCGGCTACTGGGGCGTCGGTGGGCGGCGGGGGTCGCGGGGTTACCAGCAGCTCGTCGGGCCGGATGGAGTTGTCAGTGTAGATGCACAGCTTCTCGGCCGTCAGGGGGATGGTCTCCTTCATCTTGGAGGCCACGAACATGCAGGTAGCCCCCAGCAGCTGCAGGCGGCTCTTCTTCACGGGCTCCAGCGACAGGAAGCGGTCCAGGTAGTTCATGGCCAGCGGGAAGACCTCCTCCTCGCACTTCTGCTCCTCGCAGACCTGCCGGGGCACCGGGGCCGTGACCGCCGCCGCGCGCGCGCCGGGCCCCCTCCGCGGAGACCCCGCGCCCCCCACCCCGCGCGCGCCGGCCCGCGGGGCCCCGAGCGCGCCGAGGGTCGCGGCAGGGGGCCGCAGACGCTTCCGGGGACGCGCCCCCTCCCCCGGGTGTCCCCAATACCCACCCACCCTGAAACTGAAAGGGAAAGTCCCCGCGAGGCTGGCACGGCGGGGGCGGGAGCGGGCACGGCTGGGCGGCATGCGCCGCGCGCGGGCTGCCAGCCCCCGAGACCCCGGCCCGCGTGGGGGCTCCGGGGCCCGCCTGGCCGGGGGTCGGCACGAAACGGGGTGCGGGGCCGCGGGGCGGACCGCGGGGCCGGGCGCCGCGCTCGCTGCGCCTGCGAGACACAAAGGTGGCGTCCCAGGCCGCCGCGCCGCATTTCCCCAGACGTCATCTTTTCAAAAAATATTTAAAAATATAAAAAAATTATTTGAGTACATAAAAAACCCATGAAAATGACCCTCGGACGGCCCTTTACCCAGTCCGGGGGTCGGGAGCTCGTTGCAGGCTCGGGGGAGAGCCCCAGGAATTAAAACTCGGCCCCCCCCCCTCCCCTTGGGCGCGGGCGCCGCTTCCCTCTCGCAAGGGCACCACGCCGCACTTTCAAAAATTATTTTAAAATACTTGCGGGCGCCCCAGGCACCCACTGAAAGCCTGAAAATGTGACCCGGGCCCCCGGCTCGCTCCACACAGGTCCCCCAAGCTGAGACCCCTGCAGACAAGGGTCAGTCCCTAGCCTCCTGGGGGCCACGCGACCTTGCAGCCCGGCGTGCTCTCCGGCCCAGGCTGGCAGTGCGGGGCGCCCCGGGACTCGGTGCTTGAACAAAGGGGCCCCCCTTCCCGAGCGGGGTCCCCCCAAAACTGCCCGCGCTCTGTCCCCGCGCCCCTCCCGGCGGCCGCGCGGCCCCTCGCGGCGGCCCCAGCGCCTCGCCGGCCGCTCCCCGCCCCCACCCTGCCCCCAATTATTAATAAACACTTTTGCTTTGCAATAAAAGAACAAAGATGGCGCATAATACTGGCACGAGCGGCCCTTGCATACGTGTCCATGGGTATTAATTTAAAAATCAAATCTATGCCCCCTCCCCCTGGAGCTGGCGGCTCAGTGGCCGCGCGGCCGGGAGAGGAGGCACAGCCGGGCACGGGCGCAGGCGGGGGTGCGCGGTGGCGGCCCAGGAGGGGACCATAAGGGGCGCCCAGCCTGCTGGCCCGCACCCTCGAGTCAATTGGGGTGCCCCTGGCACGGGCTTTCCCCGAAGGCACCCCTCCCCGACCGCTCCCCGCCCCCCCCAGGAAAGAGTATTTCTAATTCCCCCACCCCCTCCTCGTGCAAAAAACACCCACAATATCTATGTATTTTGAAAATACGACTCCTAGCAACAGTCCCGCAAACTTCAAAGTTGGGGTGAGAGAGAAGGGAGGGAGACGAGTGGCAAAGAAATGTGGGTCTGAGCAACAAGTTGCAGGAAAGTCTCAAGAGAACCGCCGAAGCCCCGCACCTCCAGCATCCATGTGGCCACGATCTTCCGCATGGACGGCAGGATCTCCTTCTGCACACACTTGAAGTAGGACACCGAGGGCGCGCAGGTCTCCTCCGCCTTGAGCATGGCCCGCAGCACCCGGTCGTTGAGGAGGTTGGCATCGGGGTACGCCCGGCGGATGGTCTCCCCCTCGCAGCACAGGAGCTGGTGTGCCATGGCTGGGGCTCTGCTGGGTGGCCTGGGGCGGGCGGTGGGTCCCCGGGGCTCGGTCTGGGCTCGGCTCTCGCTCCTGCTGCCCCGCGCTCCCTCGAGCTCTTCTGCCCCTCGCCGGAGCGCGCGGACGCTGCTGCTCGCTGCTACTGCGCCGACAGCCCTCTGGAGGCTCCAGGACTTTGCAACTTCCAACAAAACTCCCCTGTAGTCCGTGTGACGTTACTGTTGTTAAGCAGAGATCAAAGCCGGGCAGAGAATGGGAGCGGGGGTGGGGGGGGCGGGGGCGGGCGCAGGGGGAGGGGGCGCGGGCGCCGAGCGCTGGGGAGCGGCGAGGGGCAGAGCCCAAAAGCCATCCCGGAGGCGCCGCGCCTGCCCCGCGGCGGAGTTGCCCCCGAAGCCCGGTTTTCATAGAAATGCAAATCGCCCCATGGCTGCCTTTCTCCCCGCTGGGGAAGAGGGGTGCAGGGGGGTCTGTCCTCCCCGAGTGGGTCCCCTGGGATTTTGAGGGTGGGGTGGAGGTGGCTCTGCAGAGAGGGACAACTAGGAGGGCGGGCAGGCCACACGCAGCCGGGGAGACCGCATGGAGGGGGGACTCTGGGGCTCGGCGACACCCTATATCCGAGCCGGGAGAATGGGCGCATTTCCGAGAACGCCACGAGGGCACCCACGGGCGAAGAGGCCGCCAAGGAATCTCAGCGTTTACATCTTCATTTTCATTAACACGTGTAAATTTCAGGAACCATTTAACGCTCAGGGACGTAGGGCAGAGCCCACACTCCCGGTGGAGGCTTCATTCCGGCGCACAGGGGGGTCGTTGCAAATGCCCAGGGGGTAACCCTAAACGTTAAAGGGATTTCAACCTAGCATGCGCTAGCGCAAAAAATAAAATAAAATAAATGCCCGAAAATTCCAGCAGCAGCCCAAGATGGTGGCCAGCATTTCCTTCATCCTGTCCTCCTCGCCGGGGGGATCTCCGGGCTGTCTTCCCACCTTAGGCAGTCCATCCTTGCGGGGGTCTCCAAATGCCCCCCCCACCACGTCCCGCCAATTTAACAGCTGGAAAAACACCACTGAATGGAAGGCTGCAAAACGGGTCTCTGTCTTGTCTCACTTTTTAATTAAAGAATAAATTAAATCGCTGGAACTATTAGTCGCCTCTCTGCCTGGGAGAAGACCACCGGAAGCGTCCTAATTGGTTTTGTTAGGGGTGTGGACACCTTATCACCTTTAGAATTTGCCCTGGGGCTGCATTCGTGAGCTTGAAGGGGATGGCAGGAGCTTGCAAAAAGTAGGACAATTATTAAGTTAAAGAAATGGGTGTGTTGATCTGATAATTTTAAACAAAATCTATATATGTTCGTGGTTTTATGAGAGGGTCCCCAATATTATCGCAACCTTCAGAGACATACAAAAGAATAAAGTGTTTTTTTAATCAAAGATTCTTCTTGGTGCATTTTTTTTAATAAAAAGACATTTTACCCAGTCTTAACATTTTTTTTTACAGTTTTTACACTACCTGCCCCAAATTAAGAAAACTGTTCATTTACTTCCCTCTGAATACAGTTTAGTGTCATCAAACCACCGGATCCCCTAACAGTAAAGACGCAAAGAAAACGGATAAAAAAGCCCCCTCCCCTTCACAAGGGCGCACGCAGCAAGATAAGACTCTCCGCCCTTTCGGGGCTGATTGTTCCTGCGCCCCCTCCCCCGCCGGGAATTAGGGTTACTAATATTCAGGGTCCGGGAGGGTAATTACCCCCGGCTCACGCCTCCGAAGTGGTGGGTGGCCCGAACAGGGAGCGCCCCCCGCCGTGTCCCCCTCCCCGGGCACCCACGCTCACGCCGGCCCGGGGGCACGGCGGAGCCTCGGAGCATCAGCCCGCGCACGAGGGCTGCCGACTGCTTTTTCATTCATAAAATCCCGACCGGGCGGCCGCCCCGATGATTTATGGGGCCGCGCGCTCTCGCCTGGCGACTCCCGTCCCGGGGGGCGTGGGGGCCCGAGCCTCGCGTGCGCCCCGGCCCTGCCCGAGGCGGGCGGGCGACAGCGAGGGGCAGCGGGGCATAAGGAGGCTCGCCCACTCCGGCAAAAGGGGCTCCAGGTCCAGGAGGGAGCTTCCCCCCAACCCGGGAGAAAGACAGAGGAAACTGGAATTAGCATGAGCCAATGGGGGCGCGGCGCTGTTACTAGGCGGACCGGGCAGATCTCGACGAGGAACTTCGTTGATTTCCCCGCTCAGGGACGGGCGCAAAAGTGCAAGCCCAGCCGGCGAGCGTGAAGAGCCGTCCAGGAACCCGCGGGGGAGGCGCTGGAATTTGGAGCCGGGCAGGGAGCTCCAGCCGCCCAGCCCCCACCCCGGGGAGCCCCGATCTGCGTGTCCCGGAGCCCCCGAGGGGGCCAACAGCCCCGGGCCCTGGAGGGCGATTGCTTCTAGGAGACAAAATAAAAATTTTGATTTTAATTTTTTTTTCCCAGAGAAAAGCAATTTTTAAAAAGTTTTCTGTTGCAGTTTTAATTTTTCACTGCCTTTAAAAACCCACCAAGAAGCGGGAACTGCGAATTCTGGGCTCTGCGCTTATTTCTTGGTGACCATTTGGAGACAAAAGGCTGGTGGCACAGTCGGGAGGGAAACCACTTTGATTGGAAAGAAAATCCAAAAGTAACTTAAATCACCTTCCCACTTTCCTCGCCCCCCGGCCCCCCACTGGGGCGACCACGGCCGGGGCGGATCGTCCACCCGGAGAGGGCGAATTCCGCGGCAGGCGCGTTTGCCACCGTCCCTGGCTGTGGGAATCTTCATTCAAGGCGGGGGAAGGGAGTGCGTTCATTCAGGAACCAGCGCGCCGCGGCGCCGACTCCGGGACGCACCGCGGCTGCGCGCTGCCCAGTGAGGGGCTTTGGGAAGGGGTTGCAGACCCCAGTGGAGACCTTCCACCAACGTTGACCTCTGACACCCGCCCTCTCCCCAGAGGACCGGGGCGGCGGGCGGGCGGGCGCAGCAAGGTGGGGTCACCTGCAGCCGCATACCTGGCGGCGACTTGAAAGGACTTGGCTCCGGCTCCGCGAGTTTTCCATTGTTAAGCCCTTAAGTAGCCCTGGAAAACGCTTCCGAATGTGGGCCGCGGGGTTCCGGGGCGCTTGGGCTCCCCTTCCCCCACGCTTCTCGCTTTGGGGGCACGCATGGCGGTCCACGTGCTGCGGTAGCTCCTGGGCTACGCGGTGCCGATCCCCCGCGCCCCAAAGCTGCGGGACGCGCTGGGGCGAACTCTGGCCCAGGCGCCCACCCGGGACAGTCACACGCTGGGAACGGGGGCAGCCGCACCTCCCACCGCCCCAAGCCACGGACGTGCGTTTCCGCCTCTGATCAGTTAATTTCAGGCACACACAGATTACCCCTCTTTCGCGTGCCCCCGTCCTGGGTCGGGCAGGCTGCGGGGCCGGGACACCCCTCCCCCACCTCTGAAGGCGGTGGGCGAGGTGTGTGCTGGAGTTAAAAACCAAACCCCAACGTGGGGGGGGGGGGGAGGCTGACTCCCAACGCCTCTGGGATCCCAAGGGAAAAGGTGCACACTTGGGGGCGAAAGAAGATTCTAACTCCTTGACCTCCGGCCCTCAAAACGCATCGCCTGGTGCCCGAAGCAATAGGAAACCCCAAAGTCTACTAGGAATTCCATGGCCTCTTGGCTCAGGCCCCTGGCCGAGTGTCGTGGAGTGGGCGCCCAGATTGAGAAAATAACCACCTCCAACCAAGGCAAAGAAATCGGACGGGAGGTGGGGGTAATGACCTAAGAGGCCTTGTCCCTCCCGCGTCTCCCGTGGCCAAGCAGGGCCGCGGCCTGCCCGAGGCGAGCAGACTCCCGCCCCGGACGAGGGCGCAGGGCGCTGCTGGGGAGACTCGCGGGGCCTCGGAAACCGGCGGCGGCGGCTCTCGGGAGCCGGACCTTCCCGGGGGCGGGCCCGCGCTAAGACCCTCGTCTCCGGCGGCGCCGCCGCCCCGCCCGGGAAGGGCTCGACGCCCCATCCCTCGCCTCCAGGACTTGTCACTCGCCCCCCCATCCCTGCCCTTTCCCGGGGACTGTCTGCGGGGAGGCCCCGCAACCTCGTGCCTTCCAGCCTGCTTCTTTGTGCCCTTGAAATGCCCCAAAACATTTCCATCCTTCGTCTTGGCCCTGGGGGTGGGTGGAGGGACGGTCGGGGGCTTTATTAGAGGGAATCTCCGAGTTCTGGGGCTCGGACACTTGCCAGGAGGGGAGGGGGAAAGGGATTTTTTTTTTCCAGGTGCGGAGAGAGGGGTTGCATACTTAACGCCCTGCACCCCTCTCCTTGGGTCCCTCGGCCTCGCGCCGTCGGGGCTGGTGGCAGGACACGGGTTTGGACCCACCGAGGAGTTCTGGGTGCGAGGGGTCTGAGGGGCCGATGGGCGGCGCTCCATCCCCAAGCCCCGCCCGGGTGCTTGTGCGGGGCTCAACCTGCCCCTGCGAGTCCTGGGCCGGGGTGCGGCCCGGCGGGGGTGGGGCGGGGGCGGGAGCGCGCGCCGCGCGAACCTGGGCCTTGGCTCCGAGCGGCGCGGGGCCGCGCCGCACATTCCGCGCATTCCCGCCGGGCCTCGGTTCCGCCGCCACGTGGTTGCTCAGCGCGCCGCGTGTACCGTAAGGCTTGGAGAAGGCGCGCACCCGCGGTTCCTGAGCACGTGCGGACCTCCCAGAGTGCAGAACGCAGAGGGCGCGCGGTCCAGCCGCTGCGCCCGACCTGTGCGCTCGTGGCGCACATAAGGGTTGCTTTTTTACGTAAAAAGGAGAGTTGTACTGCGGGCGTAATGACGTACTGATTTGTAAAGACGGGCAGGAAGGGTGCTTAGGCCCTACTGGTATCCGTAATAGGGTGACTGTCCGTCTGAGGAACGTGACTGAACCCGACCGGCGACGATTATGCCTTCCCAGCAGTGACAGAGCACAGAAGAGGAGCTGCAGCCTCTGCTAATTTTCTCCTTTTCTTTAATATTCAAAATCAGTCGGTGGCTCGGTCCAATGTACTGTGCGATTGGGAAGCAGAATCCAGGAGCTGCTTAGCACGGAGGAAAACGTCGTAAACTGGCTATAAGTTTTTTTTTTTTTAAGTCCTGAAGGGTCCCTTTTCTGAGACTCAGTCCAGATAAGGAATCAAGCGCATCACTGGATCCTGAGCAGCTGACTTTAACCAACAGGGTGCCTGCCTCTGCTCATGGCACCCACTCGCACCCACTGGGCCCCTGGCTGGACCGTGGCCCCCAGGCTTGGATGGGTCAGGGGAATTCTGAGAACCCTCCTGACACTGCCACCTCTCTGACTCCCCGCTTGGACAGAGGGCTTCCCTGTAATCATGTGGAGAGAGGAGAAAAGTCTGCTGCAAACACACCTCCAGCCCCCACCAGCACCAGTCCCCCCGGTCTAGGGGAAGCCTGCCTCTTTGCTCTGAACTCAGTCTCCCGCCAGGTTTGGAGAAAAAGCTTTCCCTTGTACCCATCCTCATCTCCTCACTTCTCCTGCAAGGTGACCCCCAACCCCCCGCCACCCTGCAAAACTAGTCATCATCATGCATTTAACTTTCAAAACAATCCCCACCCTCAGAAACGCATTAATGGGTGGGGAAACTGAGGCACGGGTCACTTGTCCAGGTTCACACCACTGGCGACCGTGACGGCCTGACCGTCAGAGCCCACGCTCTGAACCATCAGGCTGCACCTCCCTTGCTGTCATGGGCACTGTCAGAACAAACCCAGGGTCCTTCAAAGCTAATAAGGGTAATCTACTTTTTCGAGAAATTCATGCAAAACCAAGCCACTTCTTTTTCAAGATGCCAAGAAGTTTGCAACCAGATTTGTGAAACTGCATGAGAATGTCACACACAGCTTCGTCTGCCAGTGGCTGTGCAATCTTGGGCAAATCTCTGACCCCACCTTCAAAATGGGGTATGATTGTACCCCTCCCAGGGCTGTGGAAAAGGTGAATTAAGGTGACATGTGTGAAGTGGGTAGCAGAGGGCCTGGCATGTGTCAAGCCCTGTCAAATTTATTCATTCACGTATTTGTTCTTGTGCAGAATGGGGGCTATGCGATGCGTGCTGTATGTGGAATTAATTAAACAGCTCAGTTTATATTCAGAAAGAAGATTTTAAAAACGACTTTATAGTCTACAAACTTGCTTTTAATTGCTGACTTCTCCTGAGCTGTCCGTGAACATGAGATTTAAATCCTAGAATGCACTTTTAAGTTAAAAAAAGAAATTAACCGCATTAATCTTCCCTTCTTCCTTCTCACCCTGCAAAAGAAGTAAAAAAGTTGATTAAAAAAGGAAGCACTTTGGCCCGGCCCGGTGGCCTAGTGGTTAAAGTTCCACTTGCTCTGTGTCAGTGGCCTGGGTTCGTGGGTTCAGATCCTGGGTGAGGACCTACACCACTCACCAGCCATGCTGTGGTGGTGTCCCACGTACGAAGTGGAGGAAGATTGGCACAGACGTTAGCTCAGGGCTCATCTTCCTCAGCAAAAAAAACAAACAAACAAAAAAGGAAGCACTTTAATGAAGGGCACAGAGTCAACACAAGGATGAAAGATGGAAGTAAACGGAGGGTTTCTGCTGGGTGAGAGAGGGCAAGTAGCCTTAGGCCCTGCCCAGGTCTCTGGATGGACAGGCCCAGTGCCTCTCACCATGGTGCATAAAAGGAGCCACTCTCTGCTCAGGCAGAAGAGGAGGCAGTCATGGGTGAAATTGGCCAAAGGTGTGGGTCGGTGACATGGCTGGAAGCAAAGAGACACGACTGTCAGGAAGCTGCATGTCTGGGACACAGCCTGCCCTCAGCGTCTGGCTGCAGTGGGGGTGGGGGGGGGGGGGAGAGGGGCTGGTTTAAACACTTAGCTGCTCTTGGGGAGAGAGGGCTCCAGCACACACCAGTCTGAGGGCATCCCCTGTGCCCCCAGGACTCCGTTCTCTACTGCCCCTTTGGACCGGGTTGTCTAGTCACCTTCCAGCCCAAAGACAGGGCTGGAAGCCCCAGCTGGAAAGCTTTCTGGCAAAATGCAACATTGGTGCTGGCAGCTGGGCCAACAGGCTAACATTCCGTGAGCTCTGTGGGGTGGGGCGGGTGAGCCCAGTGGTCATCCCTCCACCGTGAGCCTCAGCCCTTCTGTGGCCTTGGCGAGTCGGGTGGTGTGTGTGTTTCCCAGGGCGGCTGTAACAAAGGATCACAAGCCAGGGGGCTTCAGACAACAGAAACGGATTCTCTCCCAGTTTTGGAGGCCAGAGTTCAAAATCAAGGTGTCGTCAGGGCTGTGCCCCCTCTGCAGGCTCTCGAGGAGGGCTTTTCCTCACCTCTTCCAGCTTCCGGGGGCTCCAGTGTCCCCGGGCTTATGGCAGTGCCGTCCGGGGTCTGCCTCCATCCTCCCACGGCCTTCTCTTCCAAGGACTTGGTTTGCGTCACGCCTTGTTAGATGTTTAGGAGCAGGCGGACAGGACCCGAACACGGCTGAGTTACGGTCTCTGCCCTCCAGGGGCTTCCCACTGCGGACCTTAGAAATAATGCATCAGAAATTTTTTTTTTAAATGAGACTTCGTGGCCAAATGAACAGGTGGCTTCTGCAGGTGACCACTGTCCCGGCCTTGCTCGCTCCTTTCCAGAGGTAGACAAGAAGTCATGAGCACAACTGCAATTAGAATTCTGGCTCCAAGAATGAGGAAGGGTCGAAACTGAACAGGCAAAGAGGGAGGAGAGAATGTTCTAGATCTTTGAACAGCAGGAGCGGAAACCCCGAAGGGAGGAAGGGCAGGGTCGGCACTTCCCTAAAAAGCAAAGCGTATCTAAACTCCTTCCAAGTTTTTCACCAGCAGGAGAGCACGGTGGTGAGAGCGTGTCCTCCGGGACCAACAGGTTCTGGTCCCAGCTCTGCCGCCTCCTATTGTGTGACGGGGCACACGGCGAGTGCCGCCACTATTAGCACAGACCCACAATAGAGCCTACACTCGAAAACTGCAGGCACAAGACGGAACCCCTTCACTAAGTCACAACCACCTTGTCTCCCACGTTTTCACATGGGAGGCTTATAGAACTGCCAATCAGATCAACATGAGATAAGCAGGTGGTTGTGTGTGGAGTTGATATACCTCTAGCCGGGGGGAAATAGCTGAGGTTTTCCTTTTGTTGCCTTTTCCTGGGCGCATGTCCTGTTTCCTCGGTGCTTTTTGAGTTATTGGAACAGTAGGTCTCGGAATCTCCTGTGTAGCTTCCCGGGTCAGGATTACAACAGCAGGAAGGGAGTCATGGGGGGTCACGGCAGGCAGAGAGAAGGGTGGGGGCTGAGGGTGAGCTCAGAGCGGCCCTCTGGGAAGACGAATCTGGGCTTTTCCAGGAGACCTAGGAGGCATCTCCCCGCCCTCCGGGGCCTCACCCACTTCTTGCCCCTTGCGTCTGGTTGCTGGTGGTGCGGCCAACCTCGGAATCCACCCACCAGCGAATTCCCATGCAAGTTTCAAGGTAATAGAAAGAGGCTGGTTGGAAAGAAGAGATGAAAGATAAAGATGGTATCCAGGAGGAAGGTGTGACTGTAGGCAGGGGAGGAAGGGGGGACGGGAGGGAGTCAAATGGCTAGGAGAGTGGGCAGGCAAGGGAGGCGGGAGCAGAAAGGAAAGTCAGGAGCCTCCCCTGGGATGCGGGACCCCTTCGTCTCCCCAGGCTGCTCCCAGGGTGAAGGAGAGCAGTGAATACCGATGACAGGGATAACTTGGCAGCTGCTTACCAAGCTCTCCTGCCTGCACAGCATCCGTACGGATAGCATCTAATTCATCTTCACAGCCACCTCTGAGGACAGTCACTTGTCCCCATTTTACAGATGAAAAAGATCGAGGCTCACAAGATCCTTCATCTACGGCAGAGCTGGGGTGCCTTCTGGCTCTGTCTGACTCTAAAATCCAGGGGGATAGAGGTGAATTATGAAGCACCTGGAAATTGCAGGGTTCAACTTTTTTCCCAGCAGCTTTACTGAGATATAACTTACACACCATAAGGTTCACCCACTTAAAGTGTATGAGTCAATGTTTTCCGTTATATTCACAGAGTTGTGCAACCACCATCAAAATCTAGTTTTAGAACATTTTCATCATCCTCAAAAGAAACCCCTACCCATTTGCAGTCACTCCCCTTTCCTCCATTTTTTACCCCCAGCCCCAGGAAACCAGGAATCTGCTTTCTGTCCGTATGGATTTACCTATTCTGGACATTGCATGTAAATGGAATCCTACAATATGTGGCCTTCTGTGTCTGGCTTCTTTCACTTAGCATCATGTTTTCAAGGTTCATCCATGTTGTAGCACATCTTAGTACCTTGTCCTTTTCATGGCTGAATAATATTCCACTGTATGGATGTACCGTATTTTATTTATTCATCTGGGTTGTTTCTGTATTTTGGCTTTAGAATGATGCTGTTATGAACATTCATGTGCAAGCTTTCGTGTGGAGCTGTTTTCGTTTCGCTTGCATAGCAGGGTTCATCTTTAGTACGTACTCAGGCTGAGGGTAGATCTTGGGAGTTTTAGCTCTCTGGGACCCAGGAGAGACGTGGACACGTTCAAAGAGGATTTCTCAGCCCCTTTGTCTCTCCTGCTGTGCCCGCCTTTTCTCCTCTTCCTCTTGCCCTCTTTCTCTTTCATCTGTGTTCTGGCTCCATCCACAGGAAGGTCGTAAAGTCTGGAATCGTGAGCAATTATGCATAAGGAATGCTTTTTTGCCTTGAGCCCAAGAAACTCGATAGGATCAACCCATTGTCCTAATTAGGTCAGTGCATTGTGAAGAGCGAGGTGAGGGTGGGGCGTGCCCAGCAACCCTGGCTCAGCTATCTGGGGTGTATCAGCTCTGACTTACACTGCATACACCTGCGCCGTTAGCATCCCAGAGGTAACCCCGGGGGGTTCAGCCTGTAAATAGAGGAAATAAATGTAGACATGCTCCAGACTGGTTTCCCTTCCTCCCTCCCGAGTCTCCCTGCCTGTGCCTGCGGCTGACTCGGCCTGGAGCGGAGCGCGTGTCACCGCATACCCTCTGCGGTTAGGGAGTCGGGGGTGTGTCGGCCCCGTGGCCCTCTGATTTGTCTGCTCAGCCACCAGCTGCCCCAGAACGGGCAGTGATGAGCCGAATTGGGAGCCGGTGGTGGACAGAATCAGAGGAGGTAGAAAATTCCTTCTGGTGTAGGATTGGCAGGGAGTCCAGGTTCAGGGGTGGCAATGACTGAGGTCACAGGGTCAGTGACAGGGTCTGGGCTGTGGCAGTGGTGCTGCAGGGTCTGGGGGCTGAGTACGATGTCCTCATGAGGCAGGATACGGGGTGATTCGGTTGTGATTCGTGGCCGTACCTCCCTTGTTCCTACTGTTTTCTCCATCTGGTTTCCCTTTTCCGCTTAAATCCACCAGCGGTGGTCATTGTTGCTGGCAACCAAAAACTAGGATGAGGTGGGCACCAGGATTGAGCACATTGGCAACCTGCATGAAGACCTTCTACCTCACTGCTCAATATTGTATTTACAAGAGTCACCCTAGAGACAATCTCATGCCCAATACTAGTGAAACAGTAGATTATGGTATATGCAGAGCATGGAAGCACGTAAGTGAAAAAGCAAGATAGAAACATACCCATACAGCATTAGCTCGACTATAGGACCAATGGCGCTGGTTGGAAGGACATGTGGTAAAATGGAAGGAGCTGAGACTTTGGGGGTGATAGGAAAGACTTTTTTTCCTTCCTGCTATATTCTGTTATGTGCTTTCCATATACTGTATTCTCTTATGAACAAATATTATTTTATAGCGATGAAAAAGAATCCAACCAGAAATAACTCCAAAGATACCCGGGTACTTTCCAGGTGCCCAGGCCCCCTGGCTGTCCTCAGAACACCAGAACCAGACCCCCTGTGGTCCATCAGGCCGTAGCTACATGGGGTTCTCTCCGTCATGGAGGAACAGCCCTGCCCCAGCCCCAGATACCAGCTCAGGAGGATCCTAAATTCTCACACGACCTCCCTTCCAGTGGACAGAGGAGTGGGAGGCTGGTGTTTTAGGGGAGTTGAATTGGTCCCAGGGTGGACACTGCTGGTAAATGCAAAGCCAGGCCTTCACGTCACTGGGTGGTGACCACTTAGGAGCAGAGGAGGCCCAGGATCGGCCCCTAAGACACAGGGCACGGGCTGAAAGCAGGAGGAAGTGCAAAGAGGAACCAACAGACAAAGCATGCAGCGTGCTCTCTCCTCTGCGGCCAGCTGGGCTGGTGCTGAGTGAGATGCGGTAGGGCAGCTGTCTTTTCCTTGATAGGAACTTTGACGACGTTATCTCTGAAAATTCGTGTGGTCCTTGGGAGACACGTGTGTGTGCTTGATCTAGCAGTTACCTGCTGTCTACCAGGACAAGTAAAGACACCTTGAAGGAGGTTAGGCCTAGAGAGTCTCCCACCCCTGGACTCCTAGCAGGGGCATTGTACAGACAATCATGTGGGGAGAGACACTGCTGGGGGGAAGGCTGTGTGGCAGGTATCACTCAGTGTCCTCTGATACCCAGTCCCCTTCTTTTTAACTGGGCACCTATTATTCAGCTAAAGACTACATTTCCCAGCCTCCTTTGCAGCTGAATATGGCCATGTGACTAAGTCCTAGCCAATAGGCTGTGAGCAGAAGTGAGTGGAACTTCTGGGTTGGGACATTAAAAGGCACGGGCATAGAGCAAGGTTGCAGGATGCAAGGTTAATATAAAAAAGGCAATCGCACTTACCTGTGTACCAGCAATGAACAAGCAGAATTCGAAATTCGAAACACAATATTGTTTACATTAGCAGTCCCCAAAATGAAATACTTAGGTATAAATCTAACAAAACATGTACAGGCATACCTGGGAGATACTGCAGGTTTGGTTCCAGACCACTACAATGAAGCAAATATCGCAATCAAGTGAGTCACACAAATTTCTTGGTTTCCCAGTGCATATAAAAGTTGTGTTTACACTATACAAATAACTTAATTAAAAAATACTTTATTGCTAAAAAATGCTAACCATTATCTGAGCCTTCAGAGAGTTGTAATCTTTCTGCTGGTGGAGGGTCTTGTGAAAAACTCTATATCTGAGAAGCACAACAAAGTGAAGTGTAATAAAATGAGATATGCCTGTACAAGATCTATATGAGGAGAACTACAAAACTCTGATGAACAAAATCGAAAAAGAACTAAACGAATGGAGAGCTATTCCGTGTTCATGGATGGAAGACTCAATATCGTCAAGATGTCAGTTCTTATCAACTTGATCTATAGGTTTATTGCAATCTCGATCAAAATCCCAGCAAGTTATTTTGCGGATATTGACAAACCAGTTCTAAGATTTATATGTAGAGGCAAAAGACCCAGAATAGCCAACGCAATCTTAAAGGAGCAGAACAAAGTTGGAGGACTGACACTACTCGACCTCAAGACTTACTATAAAGCTACACTGCAGGGTAGAGCCACCATTGTGAATAAGCTGTTAGCTGTTATAATCATCACCCAGATTCGAGTTTGGACTATTACACTGGTCTGTACGTAACTGTTTCCCTTTCCCAACCATCTTGCACGCCACACCTGAGGATTCTATCTCATGATGCCACTCCATGCTCAGGTACCCTCAGTGGCTCCCCGAGGCCCCCTAAAAACATTCTAAAATCACTAGCCTGTTGTTCCAAGACCCTGTTTGCTCTAGTCAGCTCCTCCTCCCTTATCTCCCTCTCCTCCCTCTAAAACCCTCATGCATCCGCCACTCCCCTATTTCTGCCCTTGGCATTCAGCCGCCCTTTGCAATGGTGTCCCCTGCCCCCAAATGCATCACACCATGGCCGTCAGTGCAAGACCCAACTGCTGTCCAAGCCCTTCATGAAACCTGCTCTGCAGGCAGCTGCACAGCCGCCTCCAGCTGCGGGTACCTCTCATGCCGTCGGGGCCACACACCTTGCTTTGTGTAAGAGTTCTTTCTTATAGAGTCTGTGGCCACCCTGTCCTCTCCCACCACCATTCCGGCCTTCCCAGGAGCTCGGGCAGGAAGAGATCCCAGGTGGGCCTCCCAGGGAAGACATCTCTTTGGAAGCCTTTGGAGTTTGGAAAACTTGCTCTGAGTTTTGATGCAGACGTGGGATGCAGAGAGGTAGGGGGTCTGTCTGTAAAGGAAATCTTTGGAAATCATGAAAACACAAGAGAGATCATGACCTTCAAGCTCCTCACGATCGGAGGCCCCAGACTAAAGCACGAGGGCTCCATGGAGGCCAAACTCGCAGGGAGACCTTGCGAGATGGAGGCTCCGCTGGCGGACCTCCAGCGCCTCCAGCTGGGGCATTTTGTTGTTGTTGTTGCTGTTGTTCCGTTTGCCACAGAATGCTGACTTACAATGCCCAAAACCTCCTCAAAAGAATATGAAGAGGAAAATTAGAGGGAGACGGCCGAGGAACTTTGCAAAATTGGAAAAATGAGTGTGCTGCCCGGTGCAGAATGCTTTGGCCCATCCCCTCGCCCCTGATTAAGGGGAATTGGTGTTTGTGGGGGCGTTCAGCAAGAGGCCTCTGATTGGGAGACCACTTTGTGGCTTTGGCCTGTAATTTGGATTCGAGGGATCAGGCACAGTTAATGTGATAAACTTGCAAACCTCCGCTGGTGACCAGAAGTAGAGGGCGGCCGCCACAGGCAGCCATCAAAGCTGGCATTGCAAACTCTCGACTGCTGAGACTGGGGACAGGCCAGAAGCCCTTTCATGGCTGGCTTTGGAATTTGGAAATATAAGTCATTGGTCTTGTTTACCATCTAGTTCTAAACGCACACTGCTATCAAGTTTCATTTTTGCTAGACGTCGGCATTTGAGATTGTCCATGTCCCAGGCTATGAACTTTTAGAGGCTGGAGGGGAACCATACTGACCCTGTCCCGGGGTCTTGCACACTGTAGGGGCTTTGCACGGATGTGTTGGATCAAGGAATGAAGGCATGAATGGAATAGAGTTAAAAGACGTTTTGGGGGCCTGCCCCGTGGCTTAGAGGTTAAGTGGGCGTGCTCCGCTACTGGCAGCCTGGGTTCGGATCTGGGCCCGTACCGACTCACCGATTCTCCAGCCATGCTGAGGCCGCGTCCTACATACAGCAGCTAGAAGGATGTGCAACTATGACATACAACTATCTACTGGGGCTTTGGGGGGAAAAAAGGAGGAGGATTGGCAATAGATGTTAGCTCAGGGCTGATCTTCCTCACAAAAAAAAATAAAATAAAATAAAAGACGTTTTTGGCTTGAAGAGGGACAGCCTACAGGCCATGCCAGGTCGAGCATTTGCCCCAAGAGATCTTCCTGATGGCTGGGGTCATTTGAATGTTGCCAGGAGCACATGGGTTTTTTTTTGGCTGGTGACTGCTTTAGTACATTTCTCTTGCTTCCTAAATCGCCAAGATCAGGCTACTGAGAAGACAAACTCTGTGTGTGTGTGTATGTGTTTTAAATGTTGTGGGAAAACTGGGAGGGATGGGTTGGAAGTTGTTGGATGGGGTGAGGGAGGGATGGATGGGATGGGGAGATGCAATGAGGGATGGGGTGGGTGGGAGACGGGATGGGGTGGAGGAATCAATATGCACAGCGTGGGTTCCCACCCTCCCTCTGTCCCTGCCGGGTTCCCCTGGGCCGGTATGCGCCACCACTGCCCTGGTGAACCTATGTTATACATTGTGTCTATGTAATCTTCGGTGCTCTGGTTTTATACATTTCTTTGGTTCAACTCCCCACCTGCTCGCTCCATGTGACCAAAGTGGGGTGAATTCCCTCTTCCCCTCCATTTGGCGGGGGAAGATGGGAAATTTTCAAACAGGAATACTTACCAGGAAACTGAAGGCAAATGACCCAGCGGACTATGAGATGGAATGAGACGTGAATGAGTTTGTACAGTGCCAACTTCTGATGCTAACTGGAACTGAGATCTAATCAGGGGTCAGTTAGCTGAGCTGCCACCACGATGGGGAACCAGGCGTCCGTTTCTTCCCCTTTCTGAAGGTCAACGAAGATACGCAAACGTCCAGCGCTAAGTGTCCTTTCTGGTTCGCCTCCAGCCGGCATGTGATTCTTGATAACATCTCTGGACTAGATGATAATGGAGTCCGGTTGGTTTTCCCAATGAAACAGGCACCTCTGAGCATGGAAACTGAGGGAGTGGGACTCTAGCGACAAGCCACAGGGCTCTACTGTTCGATTTTGCTCAAAGGCTTCCATAAGACATTGAAAAAGCCTGCTCATTGACCTGGCAGATGAGAGGGAATTTACACGCAAAAGAGTCTCATTAAATACAGCTGAAGTGGGTAAACATTCATATGCTGGGGTAAATTCAGGTTGTTTCAAAGTTTGCACTTTTATAACTAACATCTTTATAGAAAATACTTCTCTTATTCTGAATCTGATTTCCAGCAGCCTAGTGCTCTGTGAGGTGTTAATCAAGTTACCATAAAAAAGATTCTGAGGTCCAATTAATTGGGTAAATGCTACACGCTCTTGGAGAGTCACAGTGCCCATTTGCATGTAAAGGCACTGACAAGTCCTGCAGCATAGAGACATGCTGGTTTGAGACCAGAACACTCTTTTTATGTCATATCTCTTGACATCCCTCGGCAGGGGTCCAGACACTGAACTTAGAAAATACTGCCTCAGAACATATTCTCCAAAGGGATACAAAAGAAGGTAAATAGTTTGTCTTTTTTCCTCAATAAGACAAACAGGGCTAGTGAAGAAGTTTTGCATTTCTCCATGTGACAATTTGTGATCTGAATTTTCTGGCGTATAAGTTGCATTTTCCTCTTTTCTCTGATCACTTATTAAGTTGAAACTGGATATTGGTCTCATATATTTTATAGCGATACTTCACATACATGGAGAGTTAACTTTGTATTTATGTTTTTCATGTATTTTCCCTATGCTGTCGCTCTTTTTAAAATTTTTATCGTGCATGTGATTATGTGAGAGGTTTCAATTTTTTTTTTTTACATAGTCAAACCCCTCCAGCTTGTCTCCAATGAGATGTTTCCGCTTCTTTAGTCAGACTTTGTTTACACAGATAGGAAAAAAGGCTCTTCTATTTTCTTCTAGCTTGTTAAAATAAATTTGAAAAAAAAAACAAATGTGTTTTCTTATCATACAAGTAATACATGTTTATCATGACAAATAAAAATGAGCCAAAATAAGGAAAAAAAGCACTTACAATTTCACTACCCAGATGGCATTGGTAATATTTTTTTGTAGATCTTTTCAGACTTTCTCGGTGTTTATATACAAGTTAAAAACTTTTTTAACTTTAATTCTTAAAGTGTGCACACTCGTGCACACACGTGTACGTAGATATACACACGCGTGCAGACGGGCACATGTGCACGCACACACGTGGACAGGCGCACACATGTGTGGCCACGCACACTTTTCTCCCTCTGTTCTTCTCACTCTCCGACAGGAATTTCGGCATTTCACAATCAATTTATCACGTTCCTAAAAGTACCAATAAAAAACGCTTTGGCCTTTACTAAATTTGATGGTGTGCGGGGAAAACCAGCTCTCCAGAAAAAAAGGGCCTGATTCATGGCTTTTGCTGATTTCTGTGGTGTGAATACTCCCATAGGGGCTGATTTCAAGCTCTCTGTGATTTAACAAATAGCTTGCAAATTTTTTGAATATTTAACAATCGGCTCTTGCCCTCCACAGGGACCCATTCCTCGTCTTCATTGTGTTTCTTCTTCCTAACAGGAGCGGGGTAAAGCTGTATTTTACATCTTCCTTTATTTCTCCTATTAGCATCTTATCATGGCCTTTGAGTAGGTGTTTTGTGTCCTCAAGTAAGTGAATACTCAATTATTTGATTTTTTAACTGCTATTGAAATCTCTTATTTTGCACGGCGTTTTCTAGTTGCGTGACATTCATATAAGACACGGTTGATAAAACATTTTTTTCTTGTGTACTATATCTTCCAGAATTAATTTACTCATACTTTTGTTTGCTTTCCTAGGTTTATAGTCATGACTACAACAAAACTGATATTTTTATGTCTTCTATTCCCACATTTATATGTTATTTCCTTTTCTTATTAGATAGCTTTCACCAGTATTTCTGGTTTTATATTAAAATAGGAGTGGTCACTGGACTGGATGCATTGCAGGATGATTCCGATTTTTAAGCACTGTTGGCTTTTGGTTTTAAATCCGCAATCTTTATTATCTATAGAATAAAACATGTCATGGATTTTTAGATAGTGCATTTTTCCAAATGCCTCCTTGACATCTATTGAGACAATTAAATGACCTTTTACTATGTCTCATGCCAATATGATAATCATTTTCCTACTTTATTGACACCAAATTATTTTTGGGATAAACCCTACTTGGTTGCTGTAGACACTTTTTTTTCCAAGTGTTGAAAGTCTCCGCTCATATTTGGAATTTTAAAAATAAGCGTTTTGTTTAGGAATAATTTTTGATAGCACAGAGTTCCCATATAGTCCTCAGGGGGTTTCCCCTATTGCTAACATCTTGCGTAACCGCGATCATCAATGCTAAGAAACTGACATCTTATATTGCAGTTAACTAAACCCCAGGCTTCATTGGATTTTGCTAGTTTCCCTATGTGTTCGGATTTCTGAGTCTACGTTGAGGATTGAGGCTTGCCTATGTTTTCACTGTTCTTTTTAGTTTGACTCAAAACTCTGCTGTGTCATACTTCTATAGTGTACCCCACTTGTATGCATTTTTATAAAATTTTATTGAATGCAAGAATTATTTATTTCTTGAAGGATATGAATTTTCCATGCTTCTGGCAGGTGGGTAAATACATGTGGAAGTTAATGTGTTGTGATGATAATCTGTGTTCTTGCTGTTCTAGAAGAATCTAAAGGAATGAGAGCTATCTTTCCGTTCTCTACCTCTTCTTCCGGAGGGCAAGCAAGTCCTTGAGACGGTGAGGCTAGGGCTTCTCGGACCCCCAGGGGAGGGTTAATTCACTCTGGTTTTAGGGGCGATTGGAATGGCGCAGGGCCAACGGAGGCTCAGGGTTTGCATCATGGCCCCGAAACAGTGGCCAGAACTGTAGGCAGGTGGACCTCGTAGGCAAGATGGGACTTTATTTAAAGGGGAGGCATTCTGAGAGTGGGAAAGACCCTTGCCCTGTTCCCCGAGAAGAGTGGGGACTCCTCTGACAGGGTGGCCCCTGAGTCCCAGGTTGGGGGATGGAGGAGGGCAAGCTTAGGGGTGAGACTCTTGGCAAAGGATCCCTGTGCCCACATCTGGCACGGCAGGGTGGAGCTCCACCTTCCAATGGCCAACAAGGGCAGCTCGTTGCCGACCCATGTGGCCCAAAGACCAGGGGCCTCTCTCCCGTCCCAGAATCGTGTAAACCTCCCAAACTCTTGTGCGACACGGGTAATGCTAACTTCATTTCCCCGGATTGTCCTTGAATCTCGTCTTTGTTCTGTTGCTGCCCATCCCCTCCGGGATTCCTCCAGACCGAGGGCTGTAAATGCCATCTCGATGCCGACCACCCTCAGGTCGATCTGTGCAGCCAGGACACCTCCCGGGATCCCCACAATCATTTATGGGGCTGCTATTTGACATCTGCCCTGGCCACCTACTCCACGTTCCAGACTTCACGTTCTCAAATGTGTCCACAGCTCCGGACCCCCCACGTCCCTGCACCTCCTCAGCTGCCGTCTTCCCATCTCGGCCGATGGAAGCTCTGTTCCTCCAGGTGTTCAAGCCCAAACCTTGCAGTCATCCCTGACTCGAGCTTTCCCTCCCACCCCGTGTCCAGTCCCTCTGCAAGGCCTTCCAGCTTCACCTTCCAAATATGTCTAGACCGTGACGAGTCCTCAGCAGCCTCCTGCTATTTTTCTTGTCTGAGCCGCCATCGTCTCCCACCTGAATTATCTCGAGGCCTCTCTAGCCTGGTCCTCAACGTCAGGCTGGGTTATGCTGTGGAAACAAAATCATCACCAGCCTCAGTGGTTGGAAACAAAGAAGGCTTCGTCCTCGTTCCTCCTGGCACCCGCTCTGAGTCAGCAAGGGGCTCGGCTCACGGTGGTCCCTCAGGACCCAGGCACCAGCTGTCTCAGACACTGCAGGTCACCAAGCCAGAGGGGCCCGAGCCTGGCTAAGCATGCCCTGGCTCTGAAAGTGTCCGTTCAGAAGGGACGTCTCCTTTGCTGACATGTCACTGGCCTTCAAGTGGGGAGATAATGTGATTCTATCGTGTGTCTGGAAGGTGACAGAGCTGGAACTTTCGTGTCTGGCCCACTGCCCCTGCAGCCCCTCCAGACAGTTGCCCACTTCACTCAGAGAAAAGCCAAAGTCCTTTCAGTGCCCCCCAGGGCCCCCACCATCTCACCCCTCCCCACTTCACCCTCCCCACTCTCTCTGCCCTCCTCCCCTACGATTTCTCCCTGCTCACTCTGCCGTAGCCCCATGGGCCTCTTTCCTGGTCCTCTGACACATGGGACATGCTCCTGCCCCAGGGCCTTTGCACTGACTGTTCCTCCAGCTATCTACCCACTGGTTCTCTCCTGGACTTTAACTCTTCAAATGTGATGTTCTCGGTGTGGCCTTCCCTGCCCCCCAGCACCTCCCCTGCCACTTTCTTGTCTCTCTCTTATGTATTGCTTTCTCACAGGCCCTGCAAATCACTTTTTTATGGTCTTTATTATCTAAACTCTTCCACTCGGATGGATGTGAGGCCCATGAGGCAGGGCTTGGGTTTGTTCAGGGCCCACCTTGTCCACCTCTGCATCCCTGCTCACAGGATGGCTCATCCCGGAATGGTGCTCGGCTCACAGATGCCACCCTCCGCCTGTTTCTTGAGTGGACGAATGCACTGAGCGCTTACGACGACGCGTCAGGTATTTTAGCAAGTGTTACAGTTTACACGTGTTTTCAAGAAGGACCCCTGCCTTGAATATTATTCCTGAGACTGAATTTCTTGCCTCTATTGGTTCAAAGTTAGATCTAATTTGATTTAGAAAGAATATGTGATCCAGAAAGGATTGTAGGAGAGAAGCTGGGTGCTTCCAAGAGTGTTGGAGCAGAGAATCAGGAGGTGGGGTAGGGAAGCCGGGTAGGGCCCGTGGAGAGGCCCCCGGGGCTGGCCGCTGCCCCTGGGCTTTGTTTAGTCTGCTGGTCATCAGGACAGATGGAGATTTTAAAGTTCAGGAGCTGAGCGATCGGGTGGATTTGCTAGAAGGATAGGCGGGGTGGGGACAGGCGTGATGAGAGGCAGGAAGGCCAGTTCAGGGCCCTCTCCAGCCAGCGGTCAGCAGTCAGTGTCCAGCCAGGGACTCTGCACTTTGAGACGTATTTTAGACTTTGGAGATGTCTCCAATTTGCCTGCCGAAGGCACCAGGAGGGAATAAGCCCCGTCAATGTCAGCGTTCATGGGGAGCAGGAATGGCTGGTGTGGAAACCTGGCTGTCTGGTTGATTTGTGTCCTATGGTGCCTGCGGGGAGGGGAGACGAGAAGTCCGTGGGTCATAGCTGCAGGACCGTGCCCACACCCACGGCCTTCTGTTGGGCCCATCCCTTGTCAAGGACAGAAGATGGGGTGAAGGCTCTGTCTCTCGTGGGGCCACCCCTGGGAAGGGCAGGCTGGGAGGAGACGCCAGCGCACAGGCTCACGTCCCAGGGAGAGTGAGGGCAACCGCTTTCAGTTTCCTTGGCCTGTGCCCGTCAAAACCAAGTGGGAGGTGGGGGGGTGTCTGTCCGAGGACCTGAAGACCCCTCCAGGGCTAACATCCTCCCTGCTGTTGCCGTAACCGCGTTTCAGCTTGGGTACTCCGCTGCTGGAGCTGAGAGGGTCAGCCGGCTGGGGCCGAGGGGTCCCGTGGCGGTGTCCCAGCCTGCTCGGCTGACATAACAGAAAACCACAGACTGCGGCTTTTATTTTCTCAAGTCTGGAGGCTGCAAGTGCAAGATGGGCCAGGGTCTGGTGAGGACCCTCTTCCCGGCTTGCAGATGGCTGCCTTCTTGCTGTGTCTTCACGTGGGAGAGAGAAAGAGAGAGAGAGAGCTCTCTGGTGTCTCTTCTTATGAGGGCACTAATCCCATCATGGGGGCCCACCCTCATGACCTCATCTAACCCTAACCACCTCCCAAAAGCACATGTCCAAATACCATCGCACTGGGGGTTAGGTTTCAACATATGCATTTCGGGGGGGACTCAGACACTCAGTCCATAGCTCTCCTCTTAGCCTCAAATGGCTCATTGCTGCAAATGGGTTTTTCCTCGCTCCATCTCCTCAATTTTGAGTCAAGGGTCGGGGGGAAGATGTGGAGATGGGCCACTGAGGCATTACAAGGGCTAACAGCGTGAGGTCCTCCAGCAAGGATTCTGGATCCCTTGGGAGTTTGGTTATGGTTAAATGGCTTCTGCAGACCCACATTAAGGAATCTTAGAGTCGAACTGTAGAAGCCGCCCTTTGGGAAACTAGCTTGTCCATCTGTGAATTGGGAGATGGGGCCTCTCCAAGTGCAGGGAAAAATCATGGTTCAGGAACTGAAAATAATGTGGTTAACAGTAATTTAGAAGGCTTTTCACTGAGCAAGGTTTAAAACAAGAAAAAAAAGAGAAAAAGAAAAAACAGCTCGTAAAAATCTGTTTTAAAAACCTCGGTGGAAGTCGTTGCTTTAAAATACCACCATTGTTTCCAACTTAATTCAGTAAAATTTTTATTAACTTAATTATTTTTTTCCCTTCTCTTGTTTTTGCACTCAATAAAAACATCTAAACAACTTTTTCAAACTCCCAGATCGAGCCTTTTATCTTCATGGGGCAAATTCCACCTGCCAATTTGCAAATGGGCTTGTTTTGGTCAACAGACCACAGAATTCCCTCCGCGGCAAAGTTTCCATTGGCAGCGGGGGCCGGGCCCGCCGTGGGCCCTCACCCTGCCCTCTGGAAGAGGCGCACTCAAAAATTCAAATATGGCTTTTTTTAATTGGTTGACGGTGTGTGTGGAGAGAGGGCAGAGCACAGACACACCACGCTTCTTTTTGGTCATATCTTTTATCTTTTATAGCTTTGAACATTTCAAAGTAGGGAAGCCTTACCTGAGAACGGCAGGTCCATCCTTGGGGACCCCGCTCCCCCTGGGCCTGTGGTCTCAGAGGGGCAGGTGTGTGTCTGCTGCCCTCCCTCGCCTCGCTCGGGGGCCCTTCTGATGCCCCTTTCCCTCTCCTGTCTCTTCTGTGCCCCCCGCTCCTGTCCCCCAGCAACCTGGCTCAGGTACTCACCTGAGAGCTACCGAGCGTCTGCCTGCATCCTGTGCTGGGCTGAGTGGGGTCCCACCTCCTTTTCCTCACCTCGAGCTTCCAACCGGAAGGAGACTCAACTCGTATACAGACCATCACAAACAAGGGGCCATGATCAAGAGCTGGGGGAGAGGGTGCTCAGGTTTTGGGGTGTGGAGATGTCCCCTCGAGCACAGTTGGGACCTACAGAAGGGGAAGAGCTCACCGGGAGAAGTGGGAGGGTGACTTCACGGAGTAGGGGGGCCAGAGTAGAGAAGGCTGGCTGCCAGCCGGCGAGTGTGGGATTTATTTCAGGAATGCCAAGGGGATGCCCAAGGTTCCGTGTAGGACAAACTTCTTACGGGGTGGATGGGGAAGGCAGGAAGTCCTTTTGAGGCCGGGAGGGACTCTGATTCTGCAAGAGAAGGCTGGGCTCCCAGCCCGGGTTGGCTTCTCTGTCTAGTCCCCCTGGGAGATGGCACCCCTTAAACAGAAAAATGAGAACCTTCTTAAGGAGATGGGCACCTCGTTCATTCTGTGTCCTTCCCTGGGAGCAAATGTCGTCTGTATGTCAAGCTGGGTCCTGTTAGCCACTGTCAATTAAAGGGACCCCACATCCCAACACGCGGTACCAATCTCACGATGCTAAACTAAATGAAAGCTGTGCCCCGTGGACGCATCTTTCCATTTCAATGTGTCTATCCAGCTGGTACTCGGAAAGGAGCTCCTTCTGAGTACCAAGGCATGTGGAATGCTGATGGTCATTTTGGCTCACAGCCTGCTAATTTGATGGCCGCCAGACGTCTATTTCCCAGCACGTGATGAGCGACACAGTCCTAGGTCAGGGCTTCCTAACCTGGGGTCTGTTAACTCAGAGGGGAAAAAATTTACATCTTTATCTTCCAAGCCTCCAACCACAATTGGGCATTTTGAAGGTAGGCAACAAACCACAGTGGTAGCGGCAGAGCGCGTGGCTTTGCCACCAGGAGAAATCACGGATGTTTTCAAATCACATCAGTTGTTGCAGGTCTCTTGGAATATTATTTTGGTTGATCTACCTTTCAAAATCATAGAAGTTTCCAGACCTGCTGCTGGGTTTATTTTATATGTCAGTAAAGCAGGGCAGTTTCTATATCACAAATTTATTTTTTTTAAAAATATTTGGTTAACTGATTTCGGTGCCATTTGTTTCTTTTGTAATCCTATGCATTTTATGTTTTGCATTTATAAGTATTATTCTGAGAAGGGGTCCACAGAATTTAACAGTCTGCTAAAAAGTCCGTGTCCCAGGAAAGGCTCAGACCCCCCACCTTGGTCATCTTTTCATTACCAAGGAATGAGAAATGCAAACCTGAGCCTTGAAATCAGAAGCATTCCAGATGATTCCCCGTGAGTGTCATGTGTGGAGGACGTGGTCACCGGAATGAACACAAAATCAAAAAACCTCAGAGAAATCGTGGACGGCTGACGCATTGAAGAATATGCCCCAGGCCGTCTGTTTGCGGCCGACTGGACAGGCTCGCCGGGGCTTCCTCAGCTCTGCGCCCTGTCCCTTTCCCGCCTATCCAAATGTTTCAAGTCCTTCAAAGCCCTGCTGGGCCTCACCTCCTCCAGGAAGCCTGCCTGGACCCATGGAGGCCATGGCAACCCACTCTCACTGCCCAGGTCCACGCTCCCGTGGTGAAGTGATGCCAAAGACCCTGATCTCTTAACTGCGGCTCCCCAGACTTCATTTCCAGATCTGTTGGACCCGCGTGGCCTCCCTGAAGTGAGTGGGATTCCACTACAAGGCCAGTGAGCCCCGGAGGGAGGGGTCCTACCCGGGGTCCCAGCGCTGACCCCTCTGCTGGGAGGGTGCAGGAATGCCTCCGTGACGTGTTTGGAAAATGATTGCCCGTCGTCAGGCAGTGCAGAGACTAGAAGCCCCCGTGCCGCAGTCCTTAGCTTCCTGACTCTGGAGTGTTTGGGGTGCTCTGGGAGTGAGGGAGACAAGGGGAACAGCCGCTCTGCAAACAGGGAAAGCAAAATGTGCTTGGCTTCGGCCACCACCTCCCCTATTTGGGGGTGTTGCCTGGCCCTTCGGCCATTCTCACCATCCTCGAGCCGGTCATGATAGGGTTTCAATCTAGTATGAAGCGCCACGTGGCTCCGGGTAAGCAAGGGACGTCCCACTGTGAACTGAATCCAAGGACAGAGCCCTGAGCCCCCCAGACCTCCTGAGGCCCCCAGACCCCTGTGGTCCACCCAGACCCTAATGATCCCTCTCAGTAAAACAGAGATGCCCCAGACCCTTGCAGCGCCTCAACCCCTGAGATCCTCCCAGAACCTCTGAGGCCCCCCAGAGCACTATAGCCCCCCAGACCCCTTGGGGTCCCCCAGACCCTATGCCTGGGCAGGTTATTAGGAGCAGCCTGGCTGAGGGCTCTTTTCCATCCATGAGCCCCTCAGCTAAGGGGTTCCCTAGCCAAACAGGGCTTCTCTTGGCCTTCAGCCGTGTCTTCTGGTGGTCAGCGTTCCTTCTGGGCCTGTGCGGAGCAGAAATGAGGCAAGGGATCTGGGGTCCGAAGAGCTGGCTTTGAACTTGAACCCTGTCCCTTCTGAGCTGTGCCGTGCCTCCTGTCTGAGCTTCACTTATCCACCAGTGGAAGTGGCCTAAGGCCGGGGACCTTGCAGGCTGTGAGCCTCGAGGGCCGTCCATCTTTCCCCTGCCCCTCTTGGGGGAGAGCTCCCCAGCCGGGCTGGCAGCCTGTGTACACCAGGAGCTGCCTGCAGGAAAAGATCGGGGACCCTGGCATCAACAGGAAGATCTGACAGAGCCAAGCAGAGCCGCTCTGCTCCCGGAGCGGGGAAATGCCGCCAGCTCCTCACTCTCTCTGTTAGGGGCCGCAGGCAGAGAACTCACAACTTCCCTCTGTCCCAGATGTCCAAATATTTTTCTTATCAAAATGTTCATTTTCAGCAAATTGTACAGTCAAAGAGGAAAATCCCACAGAATGCAGAAGATGAAGAAGAAAATAAAAGCTGTATTCACACTCTAGAGAGCAAGCGCTTGGAAAAGCAACCCTTCTGGCCGTGGAGGCTGGAGTGCGGATCTAGTGAGCCTGCGTGGGATTTCAGACCCAGACAGATCCACGGACTTAATGGGCATTTTCCCTCAAACCACCTGGAACCTCGCTTAGCCCACCCGAACTATTCTTCAGGTAATTTGGGACCTGTTTGAGCTGGTGATCCCAGATTCTCAGAACAAAATTGGGGGTCACAGTCTAGTAGGCAGAGTGAGAGTTGTGGAATTAGGTCGACTCCAGTGTGAATTTCAGAACTTCCAGTGGATTCTGGTATGTCTATAGATCTCTGTTTTTACTTATAATACGGGCAGCGTATTGTCTGACAAGGTTAATTTCCCACCTTCGCTTAAACAATAAACCAAGTACCCGGCGTTTTGGAGGGCCACCTGGGTATGGAATCCCGTCATGAAACCAACGGCCATGCTTACACACGGGCTCCAACTCGTTGATCTTCCCCTCAGAGTCAGGGCGCTAGGCGACTATGAGAAGGATTCTGATCCCAAACTCTTTCCCCTCATTATCTGCCTAAACTCTGGTCCCTGAATTTAAAATCCAGGCAATGGCCTTAGTTCATTGGTCCATGGTTAAGATGTGACACCGCCCCTGTTTATCCATTTAGCCAGCAGAGGTTTCTTGGTTTGAAGGGGCTGGAATGGGCATCCTCCCTGCCCTCCTCTGTTCCCCCTCTCTCAGCCTTGCTCACTGGTCCCAATCAACTACTTGCAGGTAAGCCACGGTAAGCCCACGATTCAGGCTTTGCTAAGAGCATCAGCTACGGTGGTTTGTACAAGAGCAGCCCCTGAGAGCAGAGCCCCAGGATGGGATTTTTGTGTCGGACCGCTCACCAGTCAGACAGCAATAATGACCCCATTCCTGGAGGTAGACCAGGTGGGGATGGTCCTGGAACGCAACAGCCGAGGCCCTCCCCTGTGGTGACCCGGGACGAGGTGCGCAAGGACAGCGCGGCATTGGGCTGCACAGGCCGTGGCCCCTGAGTCGTCTGGAGATGGTGGCCTTTTGTTAAACGGCTCTGGCAGCCTTGCAAAAGCAAGTGACAGGCTTCGAGGGGCCTTCGAGGGGTCAATTCAATCACGCTGTGGATGCCGGGGGGCCTCTGGCAGCATTTACGATGTCCGTCTCCCGGAGGCAGACGGTATTGAAGAGGAGACCCAGGGTCGGATGGTAAGAGTGGCAGAGCTGCAAGGCAGGTGGAATGCACGGCCTTGATGGATGGGCTTGGTCCACGTCAGGGTCCTGATAGGCGGAGAGGGGGACCAGGAGAGGCAGGATGGGAACACTGAGGAGGAGGAGCCTGAAAATCCTGCACCTCCAGATTCCCCTGAGCCCTCCGCATCAGCAGAGCAGTCTCCTTACCCCTGACAGAGGACAGATGTCCCCTTTGCCTAGAGATTCCACAAAGCCTCACTCAAGGCACTCTACGCGTGTCCTTCCTAATACGTCTCCCCAGCGCCCCCCACTACATCTACATTGAGGCTGATAAGGCTGATAACCAGGGTCAGGCCTCAGCACGGCCTGAGTGGAGAAGTGCCTTCCCCTCTCTGAGAGGAAATAGCCTATGCAGTGAAGAGAGCAGGAGCTGGTCACTGTGGGCCAATGGGAACTAGGGAAATATATATGGCAGTGGATTTGGCTCAGTTCACAGACCCAGAACCCATTAATTAATTAATGAACTAATTAATTAAAAGGGAAGTTGATTCCCCTTGAGGAAGGCACCTGTAATGTTGCTGCCAGTTTATGTAGTAATTATTTCCCTGGTCCACGCCCAAAGGAACACGTGGCTATGTACCAGGGTACCTATGCAGCGAGGAAGGGGAGCACGTAGACTTTCCAGGATTGTTGGATGTAGGGTCTGATACCAGGAGACCTGAAACTCTGTCATCGTCCCCTGGTTACAGTGAGGGGCTTGTGGAAGCCAGGTAATGAATAGAATTCCTGCCCAAGTCCATCTCACAGTGGATCCAAGGACTCGCCCTGTGGTCGTTTCCCTGGTCCCTTACTGTGGAGCTGGGGTAGCTATACTTCAGGGTTGGCAGGACCCTGGCTTTGATCCCCTGACTTGTGGAAAAAGAGCCATTCGATGGGAAGAGCCAAGTGGAAGCCCATGAAACTGCCCCCTCCTGGCTAAGATGGTAGTCAGAAATAATACCACCACCAGGAGGAATTGTCGAGATTTAGGACTGCAAGAAACTTCAGGATGCTTCTTCATCACGTCTCCATTCAACTCACCTGTCTGGCCCCAGGTGGCTCATGGTGCATGACGCTATTGTAAAGTTAACCCCCATTGCAGCTGCTGTGCCAGATGTGGTGTATTAACTGGAGAAGAATGACACGACCTCTGACATTGGACGTGGCTGTTCCCCCACTCATTGACCACTTCCGACACTCTTCATTCCTTCCTGTAGATTCTTGTTTCCGGCTGGTATACCTTCAGCCTGAAAAACACCCCAGTCTAGATCTGCTGGCGATACATTTTCGCAGGTGTTATTGATCCAAAAACATCTTTGTTTCCATGCTCTCGTTTTTGAAGGATATTGTCACTGGATATAGCATCCTGAGTCGACGAATCTTTTCTTTCAACACTTTAGATGTCTCTTTCCACTATCTTCTGATCTCGATTGTTTCTGATGAGAAATTAGCCATCATTGGTAGAGTTGTTCTCTGTACGTAATATGCTTTTTTTTTTCCTCTGGTTGCTTTCAAGATTTTCTCTTTATCTTTGGTTTTCAGTAGTTTCACTATGATGTGCACAGATGTGGTTTTTGAGGTTTTTTTTGTTTTGTTTTGTGATTATCCTTTTTGGGGTTCACTGAGTTTCTTGGATCTATAAGTAGTTTTTTTCCCCATTATATGGAAATCATCAACTATGGGAAATTTTTCGTTTTATTTCTTTGAATTTTTTTCTACCTCGTTGTCACTCTTTGTTCCTTCTGGGACCACAATTACACATGTGCCAGGCCATCTGATTTTGTTCCACAGGACTTTGAGGATCTGTTAATTTTCTTTTAATTTTTTTTGATCTTTGTTTTTTTAGATTAGATGGTTTATATTAGTCTGTCTTCAGATCATTTCTTCTGTCATTTCTAATCTTCTTTTAAGTAAATCCACTTACTTTTTTCACTTGTTATGGTGGTTATGAGTTCTAGAATTTCCATTTAGTTCTCTTTTCAAGTTCTAATTTCTCTGCTGAGATTCCCCATCCATTGACTCATTAAGACCATATTTTTCTTTAAGTCCTTGAACATATTTATAATAATAGCTTTAAAGTCTATATCTGCTAAATCCAACACCTGGGCCATCTCAGGGTCAGTTTCAATTGACTGCTTTTTTTCTTGAATATGAGACACCTTTTCCTGTGGCTTTGCATGTCTAGAATTTTTTTCTATTATACGAAACTGCATATTGCATATGACATTGCATATGACACATTGCAGAGATTGGGATTCTGATATTTACCTCTGAGTAGTGTTATTTTTATTCTAGTAGGTGGATGGATTCCTGACTGGTGACTTGAACTTGCACAGACTTGGATCTGGTGTTTTCTTAGCCCCTTTAAGTGGATTTGATGCGTCCTCCAAATTCTGCCTTCCAGCCACATGAAAGGCCCTTGCTGAGACTTGGTTTAAGGCTCTGTCAGAGAGAGTGTAGACTGGGGCTTACTCTAGGTTATGGTCTTTACTCCTAAGGCATGATTTTTCTGATGACTTAAATGAAATCTCTTCTTTCTGGCTGGCCTGGAACTCCACTGTGTCTCAGCACCATTTAGCCTCTCAACCCCATAGCAGCTGCTTTCATGTAATTCTTGGATAATCTTTCCCTGCCCCACCGGCGGTCAAGGACTTGCAGATAAGCTCTGCACAAATGTCTGTGGTGCCCCTGCCTGGCACAGCTCCGTCCTCTCTGGTGCCCTGACCACAGATTCCAGTTACTTTGGCAGCTTCTTCATCATAGTAAGATCACCATACCCTGCTCTGCTCCAGCGTCTTGCACCAGAGTCGGGAAATTTTCCCTAGGCAGAAGGGCAGGCTTTGGATTTTGGGGGCAACATATATCCCATTTGGAAATTCTGTTTTAACCAATTTATTGAGAGGTTTGAAAGGTTTTCTGTTCCAAGTGGGACCCAGGGTAAGAGAGGGCTCTGCAGCAGGTCAGGGCTGCCCTAGGGACCCGTGATTCATCAGACGTGATGGTGCAGAAGGCACCCACAGGTGGAGGGTGCAGAAAGTTACCCTAGGAGAGTCTCCACACGGACTCGTGGAGCTCTGGAGCCAAGATGTGCTTTTTACAGCAGGAACCACTTGCCATTTGGAAAACAGCTCACGGCATGCGATTAGGTTCCAGTAGAGGTCAAGTGCCTGGCCATGGGACACCAAGTGGCTGTGCAACGGGAGCTGTCCATCACGAGCCAGCTGGATCTCCCCAAGTCACGAGTTCAAACAGGCAGAGCAGTAATGCATTATGTGGTAGACATGGTGCATCGGAGATGGAGTGTAAGCAGGTCTAGAAGGGATGAGTACGTGACATGAACAGGTACCTGGACTCCCATGTTGCCTGCCTCTGGTGCACCTTTTCCTCTCCCTCAGCTCACATCTGTGGTCTTATGAGGATGTGCTCTGCAACTAACTGATGGAAGAGGAAAGAACTTAGACCTGGTCATAGAGGGTTGGCGTGACGTGTTGGTGCTAGCTGAACACGGACTTCTTTTACCTTATGTCCCCATTGAAGAGTAGCCCTAACAGAGAGTGGGGTGGGGAAATCTTCAGGCAGCACACCTGGTCACCCACTTCGTAAGAAAAGAGCAGTGCCCTGAAGTGAGACTATACATACACTCCTGGACATGCGCAAATGGCTTGGCTGCTTGGACAGGGGCCTGGAAGGAACAAAATTAGCAGATCAGGGACAAGTTAGCCTGGAGGAAAGGCGTGCAGATGGATTTATGGGAGTGGGCAAGAAGGGTGTGGATCCTTAGTGCCCACCAGAGGGCCTGTCCCATGGAGCAGGTTCTCAATGACCAGGAGGGTGGGATGACTTGTCCTGGGGATGACAGCCAGTCTTTCTCCAGCCACTCCAGTACTCATGCTGGACGCCCAACCTTTCAGCAGCAGAGACAAATGACGGACCTTCAACGAGGCCCCACTCCTTGAGGGCACCAGCTAACCACCTAGTGGTAAGTTGATTACATTGGACCCCTTCTAATCTGGAGGGGACGGCAGTTTGTCACTGGGAATTGGCACTACTCTAGATATGGGTTTGCCTTCTCTGCTCACAGAGCTCTGCCAGCATCGACCAAAAGGCTTACAGAATCCATCACCAAGGTGTTACTGCATGCCTTGGAGCAAGAACTCACTTCACAGCCAGGGAGATACAACACTGAGCACATGATCGTGAGATCTACTGGTTTTAACATATACTCCTATCAGCCGGAAGCAGGTAGCCTGAGAGAATGCTGGAGGGTCCCGTTAAAGACTCAGCTAGGGGGACAACACCCAGCAGAAGTGGGGACCCTGTCTTCCTTCCGTTCAGCCCGTGTGGTGAATGCACCCAACCAATGGCCATTACATGGTGCTGCATCTTGGAAAGTTGGAATGCATGGATTCAAGAGCAAAGGCTGGAAGTAGGAGTGACATCATCACACCCACCTGTGCACCTTGCTGCACGTGCCTCTTGCTTTCCGCCTCGGGGCTCCTCTGGGGACCACTGTGTGCTTGGCACTCGTGCACCACGGTCTGGAAGTGCCCGGAAGTCAACACTTTGTGGGCTGACTCTCTGTCCAGTGGAGGGCAGGAGCCGACGGACAAAAGTAGGATTAATGCTCCCCCTTCTCCAGGTGAAGGTCCTGGAATGCATTTAACACAGTTCCTCTGGGAACCCCTTGGGTCGAGCCACCAGCACCCATAACAATGGCAGATCCAATAACCCATCTTTGTATGGATCTCTCTTCTTTCTGGCCGTGTTCCCGCTGCCCCCAGATCACACTCCTCCCTGAAGGACTTGCACGGAAGACTTTGTCAGTCTCTGCTTTCTGGGGACCCCAAGCTAAAAGAGATGGAGCATACTCCATGCCACTGGGAGCTGAGGCCATTCCTCTGGCAATATTTCTTGAGTGCTCACTATGTGCGGGGTAGTATTTAGGGCTAGGGATATGGCAATGAATTAGACGGACAAGCCCCACCTGGCAGACACGGCGCTCTAGAGTGGAGACAAATAATGTGTAACCGAATGAAAAGTCATACAAAGGAAATAATACCGAGTAAGAGATTGCGGCGGGCATTTGTGTGAGCTCTGGGTGAACCAAAGGAGGGGGCCAATCGGGGCCATCGGGGGTAAAGTGCCCTGGGTAGAGGGCACAGCAAGAGACCACACTGGGGAGAAGAGGGTCACTTTCATTCCAGCCCATTCAGTGTTTAGAAATAAAAAATATTCGACTTCACATAATACTCTTGAGAAAGAGGCTTAGCAGGATTACATAGCAACTTCACGTCCTGGTGAGCCTGAGAGTTTCAGGCCACACAAGATCCTCCACCCATCTTCCTTACCCAGGGGACACAATCCAGCCCAGAAAACCATGTTTCAAAGATGGCAGATCAAAAGGCAGAACAAAACTATGTGCATCGTGAATCCATTTATTGGAGACCAAATTTAGTTAAAATCAGTCACGTCTTTCTACTTTATTATGGTACAAAAGAAGAAGCAAAAGACGATGAACCCAAGACCTCTCCTTGGCTATTCGTTAAGAAAGACCATTGTGATTTTGAGCAATCTAAGCCAGGTGTCGTGGGTACCACAACCATCCCCAAATGATGCAGTGGATGGCGGAGAAATGAACAAGAATGCACAGGAGACAGCAAAGATAACATTTTCCTTCCTGGAAACTATGTTGCTAAGTTGTGTGTTCAGACCTAATGACTATGGTCATGGGGCACATTAAGTGGCCCATAGAAATGAAAGGGCTTTAAAAGGGTTCAGAAGCAGGTGTGGTGGAGAGAGGGACATCACGGGAATCGCCACTGCCAGGAGGGACAAAGTTCAGATAATGCCCACAGCATTTTATTGCAGAATGGAAGGCACCTGATTGGATTCTATAATAACACTCTGCGTTTGTGGTCTATTTTCATCTGAGGATTTGGAAACATTTTTAAGCATTCATTAAACTTCACAACGAAACGAGGCAGTGGGTATAATTAGACCCATTTCTTAGCTGGGTCATCTGAGGCCCATTAAGACGAACCAACTTTCTTAGAACCTTTGATCCCGACTCTCCTGTCTTCGGCTCCAGCTTGCCCACTTTGTTTTAATGTCTGCAAATCAGAGAGGGAAATGAACATTTAAACAAATCTACCCAGACACCAGTTACTTAACGAATTCTTGGGCAAACCCTCAATGGGTCTCCGTGACCATGGTGCTATCGTGTTCTTTCATTGCAACCAATTAACCAAGGTATTTTTTACATGCCTTTATGAAAAGTCGTTGTATGGAAATATTGGAAGGCGGGAGGCTGGTTCCAAAGAGCAATGCGAAAGTGCCCCTTTCTCAAGGCCTGAAATGGACTCCCTCCCAGGCGTGCGGGAGCCGCAGGTATGCTGCATTTCCCATCATTCCGCCAGGAGGCTATAAAATGTCTTTTCATCTTAAGTTACATAAGTATCCAGCACATAAGACTGTTATTACAAAGGCAACCACACAGGGGGGAAAAAAAGCCTTCATTTATTCTGAATATCTGCCCTAAACACTTTTGATGTCTTTTAAGGGACTCCTAAGTACTAAGGAGAGATACGCACAAAAGTCCTTTTAAAAATGCAACCTGGCTGTGGCTTATGCTGGGTCTGGCAAGCAGTCTATTGTCCATAAGGCCAGAGCGTGGATCATAATCCATCCTATGATATTTGCATTTGTTTTCCCTTCTGCCCAACAGGCAGCTTATGCAAAACAGCCCTGAGTATTCTTACGGAGGGTGGGGGCGGGGAGAGAGTCTTGTCCATTTTCCTCACAGACTCTGCCGCCGACGATGGAGGACATTTGCAGTAAATATGCCGTGCTCTGGGTGTTTTCTGCCCCCTTCCTCAGGAAAACAAACGGGGCGTGTCTCTGAGGGTGAGATTTATAGGTAACGGAAGGAAGTGTGTGCTAAGAGTCGATTGCCTGTTGTTCACGTTCCCGGTATAATCAGGGGCCTCTTTCCCCTAGGTACCCCACCGCACTCCATCCTTCCACATTCTTTCCCCTTGACTGACTCTCAAAAGATCCATTTCAAGGAGGAAGAAAACTCCCCAGCATCTTGGATGATGGTTTCTGATTCCGACTCGTAGATACGTTGTCTGTTCAACAGAAAGCCTGGCTCAGCGGTGGTGTGGGACCGCAGGCCCCTCTGGTGAGGGGACTCACAGCTGCCCCGCCGCTGCAGGGGAGTCTTGGAGGAAGCCAGCCTTGTAGATTAGGAGCCCCCCCCCCGGGGGAACCGAGATGGATCTGGGTGCTCGGTTTCTCTGCAGTCTTTTCGGTGAGGTGTGTCCAGTCGGCGACTTCCTAGGACGCCTTCTGCCGCGTGGAAAGAAGCTCGAGTCCCTGGTCTCTGTCCTCAGGGCCATCCGAATGGAGCGGGTGTTGGAGACCTGGCCCTGATCCCACTCTGCACCGTGCCGGCTTGCGTCACCATCTGGGTTGTCACTGAACAGAGTCTGCTGAGGCAGAGGAAGGTGGCCTGCCTGGGGAGCCGAGGAATTCCATCCAGGCCTGTTTTTAGCTCGACACACATAGATTGAGAATTTACTGGGTCCTGCGCGGAATGCAGCAAAGAATAAATTAAAAAACAAAATCTCCGCTGGGAGGGCCAGGAATGTATGTGACTAACGTAAGGCAAGTGAGGATGATATATATATATATCAAGAGAGGCATAAGAGTGTTCCAGATAAATGATTCATTCTGTCTCAGAGAAGTGGGGATGATATTCCAGCTGGATTTTGAAGGACAAAAGCATGTAACTGAGAGGAGGGCTGTATGAGTTTGCTCAAGCTGCATTCACAGAGTCCCGCAGCCGTGGGGGCTCACACATTTACTGTCTCAGAGTTCTAGAGACTGGATGTCCGAGATCCGGGTGTGGGCAGGGCTGGTTCCTCCCAAGGCCTCTCTCCTTGGCGTGTAGACGGCCGTCTCCTCCCTGTGTCCTCACATGGTCGTCCCTCTGTGTGTGTCTGTGTCCCCATCTCCTCTTCTTATGGGGATCAGTCATATGGGATTAGGGCCCACCCTAATGACCTCATTTTATCTTAATCACCTCTTTAAAGGCCCATCTCCAAATACAGTCACATTCTGAGGTGCTGATGTTAGGACTTCAACACCATTCAGCCCATAGCAAGGGAGAAGGAGGTCTTTCCACTGAGGAGATAGAGGCAGCAAAGCCAGAGATACAAAAGGGTAGGGTCTTAAGTCAGGTTTCTTGGACGCGGAGCCTGAGGCAAGGGCTCAGGTCCACGTGATTTATTGAGGGAGAGCTCTCAGGAGAAAGGAAGTGGAGGAGGCAGGATGGCACAGGGGGAGCAGCTCAGCGGGGTGGTGGTCTTAGCCAGAGACTGGCCTCAGCCTGATCCTGCAGGGGTCCAACCCTGAGGCCACCACGGGGGCCATTTGTACCCCCCGGGGTAGTCAGGCACTGTGCTTCCAGGCAGGGTGGCCACGGCATGACCTTCCAGGCCAGTGGCTTCCGGGTATTTGAGGGAGCTCTCTGGACAAGGAGGTGGCTGTGAGTCCTTAGCAGCCAATGTCGGAGGCCAGGGGTGCTCACAGAGGCCAAGCTGGTGGGGGCTCCCCAAAGCTTCCCAGAGGCACAATGAGCTTGGGGATGAGAAGTGGCTGCTGTGGTGGGTTGACCACAGGGGCCCAAGTGGCAGAGTGGGGGTGGACACAGGGCCGCTGGACTGTCGTCGATCTGGAGAGACTTGAATGCCACCCCGGGAATCTGGACTTGAACTGTGGGAAGGGAGTTTCCGTCTGACCTGTGTCAGCCATCTGTGTCTGTGTCCTCTTCATAAACACACGGATCCGTCCGTCCCGGCAGAGGCAGGAACAGGAAGTAGCAAGCCCCCACCTCAGGCTTTCCCCTGGCCAGGCCGGCCCGCGACACCAGCGATGAAGCGGAGCTGGCTCCCAAGGCCTCTGTCCTGCCGCCCCTGCCCAGTGGCCGGGCATGTGGCAGGGACGCTGCAGGAGGGGTTAAGAGAAAACACGTGTGGACCAGCCTCTACGTCGGAGCACTGCTGCTGCCCCCACTTTTTGGGCTCTTATCAAAAAGAGGTGATTTAAATCTGATGAATAAATCAAAATGGATTGAATAAATAAATGGATCCGTGCGTCTCTGCAGAGGAGCCGGCTGCCCAGCAGTGAGGAAGGCGAGCCTGCCCCCAGCCAATTCTGAGCAAAAAGCTGGTACGGGTTCCCTCTTCCTCAGAGGGACAGAGGGAGGGACATTCTGGAGCATAGAGTCTGGGGGTTTTCAGAGTGAGGTTGGGTTTGTTTCCTTCTCCGGATCGTTGGTGGTGGTCCCGTCTACACCCACACGGTAAGCTCCATCCATGTTAGTTTGAGCAAAGCCCTCCTAGTTTCGTTACTATCGTCACCGCGTGTCAGAGAATGATAATGAGCTTGAATTTCCCAAGCACACATGGATTTCGCCAGGTCTGAATGGCACTGACGGCAGGCGGGGAGAGGTTGGCGTGGTGAGAGCCGTGTAGGAAACATCCACTCCTGCGTGCACGTCGTTGATGGCTTCATGTGAGGTGCTCGCCCAGGGCCTTAAGCCCACTCACTAGCGCTTCTTCCCGCCGTAGACATTGGCCTGGGTGGCTCTGTAGGACATCAAATGGCTGGCTGGTTAAGGAAGGGCACTAGGACTGTCAACTCCTCATCCCACTGAATCCACCCAGGGCTTCCAGGATGGAGAGCGGGGGGGGGGGGGGGGGCGGGGGGCTGCTGACTCAGCCCCTATTTTGAGTCTGCTTTGATGATGGAGAAGGATCCCAGAAAAGCCCCCTCACGCCCACCCAGCAGGCACCTTAGGGAAGTTTTCCATTTTGCTCATATCTGACAGCTCCTTTTGGAGACAGAGCATCACATGATAAAAAGAGACAATATCCTACAAAGGGGTAGACCCCCTCATGTTAGAGAGAAAGAGCTCTTTTTAGAAACTATGGATTCAATTCCTTATGGAAACAAGTTTTCCTTTCCCCTTCCCCCCACGACCCTGACATACCAGGTGGATGGGGGTGTCTGCAGATCTAAGACAGAACTTGGCTTCGCGTTGAATCTGGGTGAGCAAGTCTTGGTGGGCCACGTCCCAGGAGGGCCTGCTGATGGGCAAATATTCTGGTCTCTTAATTCTAGAAAAATATGATGTTTATTTTTAAAACTGAGGGGCATAAAGACAGACAAAGAAGGAAAGGGAGAAATGCTAATTTAACTCGAGCTGACTATTTTTTTTTTTTAGCTGACTTGGAGGCTCTACAGAAGTCTGGAAAAGATAAAGCAACAAGTTCAAATGTATAGGGCTTATTTTTCGTTTGCATCAAAGCAAACCAAACATTGAGAAGGTCTATATGCAGAGCTAACGTACTCAATTGATCCTTTTTTCCCCGACCGACTGCTGGGGGCCGTGGATGCCTCAGCCTCTTAAATAACGCTCAGAACAGCGGGCCAATTGTGTGGCAGGGCCGGCGCTGCCCCAGGTAGCCGATAACTTCCTGTGTTGAAATGATGACTTGGAGATTTCATCATGATATCCTTGCACACCAGGAAATATCATCTTACCGACCTGCCATTTCTTAAAGTAATCAGTGAGAATGCCATTAAAGTCGATGTCTTAATTAAGCTAAGCATTAGCCAAGGAATTACAGGCATCCGAAGGCTTAGCCGTCCTGTGGGATCCTGTTTCACGAGGCGGAGGTATGTGGAGGGCTGGGAACTCCGAGGGAGGTATCTGTTGCTGCTAATAGCATCGGCATTGCGGCTGCCCAGGCTGTCTCCGGAAGGCTGTCTCAGAAACCTGCAGGCAGTGCGAGGGGAGCTGGCACCTGAAATCCTCTCGGCGTCTCCAGCCCTTTAATCCATTCCATTGCGTTGTCAGCTGTTCCTTTACAGTGTGCGTAGATGCATGGAGCCAGGCTGGGTGCTGTGGATGCTGTGGGTGTGGTACCTCGGACTAACCAGGTTCCTCTGTCACGGAACCCAAATTGGAGGGAAACTGAGGCTGAGCGGGGGCAGCCAGAGCCCCGTATAGCTGAGGAGTGATGTGTCTGGGATCTAAGGCAGTTCTGCCTCCCACCCACCTGGCTCCCCTTCCACCACAGCAAGACCGCCCAGAACACCTGGAAGTTCCCCTCAGAACAGGCCTGGCCCCTGCCTCTGGCCTCTAGGCTCTTGTTTAATGGCTCTCTTCTCAGTTTTCAACTCTGGAAAATGGGGTTCGTTCTCAGGCGCCCAAGTGGAATGAGCCAGCGCGCCGGTAACAAATGGCTATGAAATGTAACTTTGGGGTATTGGGAATAGCACTAAGCCAGGGGTCTGAGACCCGGGTCCCGGGCCCAGCACCCCCACGCCTGAATCGTCTATACCGTGGGGTGGTGCCGTCTTTGTGGAGTGTGTGAGGGCCAAGAGGTGGGGATAGGAAAGGCTTCTGAACACCTGAGTCCCTGTACGCGTGTAAATGATGGTTATTATTAAAGCAGGAACATCTACCTTAGTCTCTAGTGCTGCCATAGCAAAACACTGTAGACAGAGTGGCTCAAACAACAGAAATGTATTTTCTCATGGTTCTGGAGGCTGGAAGTTCAAGATCAGAGTGCTGGCAGGGTTCGGTTTCTGGTGAGGTCCTGCTTTCTGGTTGACAGCTGCCTTCTCACGGGGTCCTCACATAGGAGAGGGAGGGAGAGCTCTCTTCCTCTTCGTATAAGGCCACAGTCCTGTTGGATCAGGCCCCACCCTTATGACCTCATTTACCCTTAATTACCTCCCTAAAGGCCCCGTCTCCCAAGGGAGCCAAGAACATACAATGGAGAAAGGAAAGTCTCTTCAATAAATGGTGTTGGGAAAACAGGACAGCCACAGGCAAAAGAATGAAAGTAGACCATTGCCTTAGACCATACACAAAAACTAACTCAAAATGGATTAGAGGGGCCGGCCCCGTGGCTTAGCGGTTAAGTGCATGCGCTCTGCTGCTGGTGGCCCGGGTTCGGATCCCGGGCGCGCACCGACGCACCACTTCTCCGGCCATGCTGAGGCCGCGTCCCACATACAGCAACTAGAAGGATGTGCAGCTATGACATACAACTATATACTGGGGCTTTGGGGGGAAAAATAAATAAATAAAATCTCAAAATGGATTAGAGACTAGAATGTAAGACCTGAGACCATTAAGCTTCTAGAAGAAAACACAGGCAGTACGCTCTTCGACATCGGTCTTAGCAGCATATTTTCAAGCACCGTGTCTGACCAGGCAAGGGAAATAACAGAAAAAATAAAACAAGTAGGACTACATCAAACTGAAAAGCTTCTGCACGGCAAAGGAAACCGTCAACAAAACAAAAAGACAATCTAACAATTGAGAGAAGACATTTGCAAACCACACATCTGATAAGGGGTTAATCTCCAAAATATATAAAGAACTCATGCATCTCAACAACAAAAAAACTACCAACCCAATTAAAAAATGGGCAAAAGACCTGAACAGACATTTCTCCAAAGAAGATATACAGATGGCCAACAGACACATGAAAAGATGTTCATCGTCATTAATTATCAGGGAAATGCAAATCAAAACTGCAATGAGATATCACCTCACGCCCGTCAGAATGGCTATAATTAACAAGACAGGAAACAACAAGTGTTGGAGAGGATGTGGAGAGAAGGGAACTCTCATACACTGCTGGTGGGAGTGCAAACTGGTGCAGCCACTATGGAAAACAGTATGGAGATTCCTCAAAAAATCGAGGATAGAACTACCATATGATCCAGCTATTCCACTGCTGGGTATTTATCCAAAGAACTTGAAAACACCAATGCGTAAAGATACATGCACCCCTGTGTCCACTGCAGCGTTATTCACAATGGCCAAGACTTGGAAGCAACCTAAGTGCCCATCAAGGGACGCATGGATAAAGAAGATGTGATATATACACAATGGAATACTGCTCAGCCATAAAAAAGGATGAAATCTTGCCATTTGTGACAACATGGATGGACCTTGAGACTATTATGCTAAGCAAAATAAGTCAAGGAGAAAGTCAAATACTGTATGATCTCACTCATAAATAGAAGACAACAACAACAAACACATAGAGACAGAGGTTGGATTGGTGGTTACCAGAGGGGAAGGGGGGAGGGAAGAGGGTGAAAGGGGTGACTGGGCACACGTGTGTGGTGATGGACTGTAATTAGTATTTGGGTGGTGAACACCATGTAATCAACACAGAAATCGAAATATAATGATGTACCTCTGAAATTTATATAATGTTATAAACCAATGTTACCGTAATAAAAATAAATAAATAAATTAAAAAAATAAAGGCCCCGCCTCCAAATACAGCCGCATTGCGGGATTAGGGCTTCAACATACGGATTTGGGGAGGAGAGCATCCAGTCCATTGCAGAGTCGGTATGTGTTCTGAGAGGCAGGTAAGAACCAAATTGGATTCCCTTTGGACTTAAGGTCTAGTGTTGCGGGACCGGCTGTCTGTACAACAGGCCACCTTCCCTCCCTGTCTTATCCTCTCCTTGTGCTTCTTCTCATCATCTTTCATTACCTTTTGTGAGGAGGGCAGCACAGGTGTGCTCACACACAGGTGACTTGTGACGCCGCCAGCCCAGGGACGCTGGGTCTGCCTGTCCCACGCTTCCCGGACCTGTGAGCTGTCAGCCGGCACGTTTGTGGCAGGAGCGTGCCTGCTCGCAGCCCGCACAGAGGGGGCGAGGAATGAGAGCCAACTCTTGGGGTCCTCACAGCCCGTGCCTGAGATGGAGCTCCACCCATGTTAACCCCATTTTACAGATGGTGAAACTGAGGCTTGGAGGCTGTGAGTTAGAGCAGCGAGGGACTGACATGCCTCTGGTTCTGGTTTGTCGTTTTTCACCTACATGGATAGACAAGGCCACCTTCACCGTATTCCCTGACCTCGGGGCAGTCCCTCCCGGCTCTGTTTCTATATTCTTCAACTCTTCTTCACTCTCACAATCGCATTTCTCATTGTGTTAGTTTCCTGGGGTGACCTAACAAATCACCACAAACTGGGTGGCTTAAAATGACAGAAATGTATTCTCTCACGGTTCTGGAGGCCAGAAGTCCGAAATCAGCATCATTGGGCAAAAATCAAGATGTCAGCAGAGCCGCGCTCCTTACAGAGGCTCTAAGAACCCATCCCTCGCCTCTTCCAGCTCCTGGGGGCTGCCAGCATTCGTTGGCTTGTGGCTGCATCACTCCCGTCTCTGCCTCTGTGGCTACACCACCTCCTCCTCGTCTGTGTGTGTCTGGTCTCCTCTGCCTCTCTCCTAAAAGGGCCCTTATGGTTACATTTAGGATCCACGTATTCTAGGACGATCTTCCCACATCAAGATCTTCAACGTAATGATATTGGCAAAGTCTCTCTTTCCTTATAAGGTCACATTTTTAGGTTCCAGGGATTGGGGCCTGACATCTCCTGGTGGCTGTCATTCAGCCTGTCACCCTGCCCACAGCAGGTGTGCAATCAAGGTTCCTTGTGAGAGGGGATGCTGTAGGCAGAGACGCAGGGCTGAGCAGTGCTGCCTCGGCCCTCCTTGCATTTCTTCCCTCCACTGTCTCCCCCCTTGCTCGTCCTCTTTGGGCATTGTCATCTGCAGGACAAGCCCTTACGCAGCCCACATTTCCTCCATTGCTGCCTATGTCAAGGGCTTCTCGTGCTGGGCAGCCTTGCCTGTGCCAGTAGGCAGCTAGCGAGGAGCACAGAAGGTCCAGCCACTCTACCCTGTGTCACTCTGACTATGCGGGCCCAGAACTACTGTTACCTTGCCTTGGGCTCTGGTTCCTAATCCTTGGCTTAAATTGGGGCCCGCGGCTCATTGACACCCACTCCTGGCTAGGACTCTGCGCTGTACACCTGAACTTGCCACAGCCTCCAAGACTCCAGACTTCACCCCTCCTCCATCCTGAGCTCAGAAGCCTTGTGGCATGTATTAGGGAGCTATTGCTGTGTAACAAATAACCCCACCCCCTAACTCAGTGCCTTAAAGCAAGAATAAATATTCATTATCTCACTAGTTTCTGAGGGTTAGGAATTTTGGAACAGCCCAGGATGAGTGGCCCTGGCTCAGGTCTCCCATGAGGTTGCAGTTGAGGTGTCAGCTGGGGCTGCCTCATCTGAAGGCTCCACCAGGGCTGGAGGACATGCTTCCAAGATGGCACACTCACCTGACTGTTGGCATGAGGCTTCAGCTCCTTACCACCTGGACCTCTCCACAGGCTGCTTGAGTGTCCTCACAGCAGGTGGCAGCTTCCCCCAGGGCAGGTGATCTGAGAAAGGGTGGCAGATGATAATGCCTTTACGTCCCAGCCTCAGAAGTGGTACACCAGCGTTTCCACAATATCCTAATCAGCGCAGGAGGGACCTGCAAAAGGCATGAATACCATGTGACAAGGAGACCCTTGGGGCCATCTCAGGGGCTGGCTGTCACCCTGCCTTCCTCTTCTCTTGGGGAACAGGAGACCAACTCCTTCACCCTTTCTGTCCTGAGGCCGGACACAGCAGCCTTTCTGATAAAGACTACACTGAACCAGGGCTGGGAAGGCCCTGGGGCCACGTCACAACTGCCGGTCCTGAAGGGATCTGGCTCCCGGGCCTGGAGTCTGGATGTCGTCCCAGCCCTCTGGGCAGAGGGGCACTGCGCCACCATCTCATCTTTCTATACCTGGTGCAGAGGGTCATCACCTGCTTTAACCAGGTGGGTGCAGCTGTCTTCCCTAAGTCCCACCCTCGTGGTTTCTAATACCTTCTCTGTTCCCTCTGTGTGGCCCAGCTGAACCAGAGGGACGAACGTCACCTGTGAACACCTCACAGGCTGGTAGTTACAATAGCTCATGGCCATTTCCTTTGTCTAAATAAAACTGTGGCTGAATTGGTAATAGCAATAATAACCATCACTGAAAGGCCTGGCATGGGGTCATCAGCTCCTCACACTTGGTACCCCTGTTGCATCTGCTTGGAGCCCCCATATGACGAGAGGAAGAATTTCATGGAATTCCCTCGCCCCCAAGTGTGCAGAGCCCTGGAGAGTCCAGTGCACGGGGGAGCTGTCCTCTAAGGGGTCTGCACTTTGTGCCTGGCTTCCCCAGGTGCTGATGTGGCTCCTGGCCTGGAAAGGAGGGACAAACAGCCTCCATCTCCCTTATCCTGTGCTCTGGGTGGAATCATGTCCCCCCTCTGAAAATGTTGAAGTCCTAACCCCCAGGACCTGTGAATGTGACCTTATTTGGAAATAAGGTCTTTGCAGATAACCAAGTTAAGATGAGGTCACAAGGGTGGGTCCTGATCCAGTGTGACTGGGGTCCTTATATGAAGAGGACATCAGGACACAGACACACACAGAGGGACGACCACGTGAGGACACAGGGAGGAGACACGTCGAGGAGAGAGGCTCAGGAGGAACCAGCCCTGCCCACACCTGGATCTCAACTTTCCGGCCTCCAGGACCGGGAGACAAGAAATATTGTTGTTTAGACCATGGGGTTGGCACTTTGTCATGGCAGCCCGAGCAGATTGATACGTCCTGTGAGCAGTCTTCATCCCATGCATGAAGGCTGGCAGCGTCCCTGCAGGCTGGAGCTGCCCTTTGGAAGAAGGCTCCCCCAGGGACAGAGGACGGGGTGGCCAGCCTGCTCCTGCAGAGAGGACACGGTGCTGCCGACCCCCGACTCCCCCCATTACCAGGGCTGTGGGCGGGGGGGCACCCACCCGTCCCCTTCCCGTGCAGGATCTCTACGTGCCTTTGGTTTCCACGCAGGCAAAACCCAGACCAGGCGGTGCAGGGGTCCCATGCGGGAAGCCTGTGGCTGGGCCAGCTGCCCAAACCTGAACTTGAGGCAGTAGCAGGAATCGGGGTGACTGTGGGCAGATCTGCAGGCATCACCTCCTCCCCATCACATTGTCACCAGGAGGGCCAACTTCGGTCACAACCTGACAGGTCTTCAGTGCCCCTCAGCTTCCTCCTGCAGCGGCTCCGGAGGCCAGGGAGGTGAACGCTCGACCACTGGACAGAGCCAGGGCTGGCCCCTTGCCTCTTGGGACAGCGTTTAAAAACAGAGCGTGCTGGAGGGGGCCCGGCTGCCTCACAGCGTCACTCACCCTGATGGGCCCGAGTCGGGGAGTCACTGGGCAGAGTGGGCTGGTTGCCATCCGACGGCTATGTGCCCCCATGCCCTGATCTGGTCCCCAGGAGCCAGTTGTCTCCGGGACTGGACACATTAGGTCCACATTTTGTTGTGGTTGAAGGAAAGATTCTCTGATGAAAATGATTGAGACTGGAGTCAGCAGTCCCTCGAGACCCCGTGCGGTGGCCACAGTGAACTCTGGAGCGCTATGGGCGGGTCCCTGGGGCTGGCAGAAGAGCACGAGGATGACTCCTGAGGTCTCGGAATTGCAAGCGGGAGGGGAGCAAATGTGGCCGCAGCGGCTGGGACCTCGCAGGTGCCGGTCACTGCTTCACTGGCCACGGAGACCTGAGGGCGGAGGTACTGGCCGGGTGCTGGGCGCGGGTCTGGGGACGAGAAAGACCCTTGCTGTCCTTCAGGAGCTCTCAGGGCACTAGGAGGGGGAGCCAGACTCGTGGGTGCATGCGGGCATGGTCCCAGTGGTGACCATCTTCTAGAGGGGCAGGGAGATGGTGGTGGGGACGGCCAAGGTGAGACCCAGGTTGGAATTTGCTGTTGCCCAGGCCATGCCATCTTCCAGAAGGAAGCAACTGTGTGTGTGTATGCATGTGTGAGTGCGTGTGTGTATGTGTGAGTGAGTGTGTAAGTGCACACGTGTGCATGTATGTGAGTGTGCACATGCATGTGTGAGTGTATGTATGTATGCGTGTGTCACACGTGTGTGCACGTGTGTCAGAGAGGCTTCCCAGAGCAAGGATGCCAACTTGTGCCTTGCAGGAGGCAGAGAAGGCGACAGTCTGGGCGAGGGAGAGGGAAGGGCGCTCCAGGTAGAGGGCACCTCGAAAGAAAAGACGTGGAGGCAGGAAACGGGGCCTGTGGCCACGGCATCTCCACACTCCCTCCCAGCAGCGTGGGGGCTTCACGGGATAAAGGAAGGTGGGACAGAAATGTCCAGTTGATAAAGATCCAACGAAGGGAAAGGCCTTTGCTTCTGTGGATAGCAGAAACATCTACAATCCATCACACATTTTCTTGGTAGCTGGGCAGTCCATCAGTACGGGCTTGTGATGACAATGGTTGCTGGTGAATGTTTGGGGTTTGCTCAGCCCCCCACTAAGCTTTGCACACGTTCTCCCCTTCACTCCTGACAATCACCTACCGTGGGCGACACCCTCCTTTTGATGACTCCCCAAGGTCTTTGGAACCGGCAGAGCCCTTGGTCCTCAGGCCTGGCCTGGTGACCACTTCCTTATGCTGTCCTCTGGTGTGGCCCCTGGCTGGGCCCCGAGGAGAGCCAATAGCTTGGAGCCACGGTCCCTGCCTTTGGGAGTTTATATTTGGCTGAGGAGACAAAGGGTTAAAAGTCCAGACACGGAGCAAAAGCTTAAAGGGGGTGCCCAATGGCCCCCACATGGGCTAGGAGAGGCGTGTAGGTCCAGAGAGGGGACCTCAGCAGCAAGGAGGCAGCTCCCCATTGGCCTCCTACCAGCCCTGTGACTGCCCTGTGGATGGGCACAGCGGGAGAGCGGGAAAGGGGGCGGACTGGAGGCCAGTGCCTTTGACCACTTTCGTGTGGACGCCCGCGATTCATCCATCTACACAGCCCCTGTCTGTCTGCCTCTCCGTCAGGCACCTCGTGTGTGTGCACCCCGGGCTGCCGGGGCAGCTTCACCTGGCGGCGCTGTGGGCTCCCTTGGGGCAGCTTGGAAAGGAGATCTGAGGGCCACCCATGGCCCTTCTGACTGAATCCATCTGCGTTTGTTTAAAGCTTCCAGGCGACTCTAAGATGCAGCCGTGTTTGAGAAGCACTGGGCCAGACACCAGGTGGAGTTTCTTAAACTAGGACTCCTGGTAGTGCACGCAAAATGTGGTGGGGGGCTGCACCAGGAGTGAGGGGTATCCCGCCGCCCCGGGGAGACGCAGGAGCCGCCTGCACTGAGATGCCTGCTTTGAGAGTTCATATCCGGACAAGGGGACACCATGCTCACGGTGTGGGGGAGAAGCCACAGGAGGCCGGTTAAGCCCCTCCAGGACGCGAGTGGTGGGAGTGGGCATGGGCGCCCCCCACAGCTCCCTCCGTCTGCAGCACGATCAGTCTCTATGTGCGGTGAGAGGGAAAATCTTTGGGCCAAATTTAGCACTGGCCTGGATTTTGAGCGTCTGACAATGAAACAGGACGGGATCGGGGGGGGCGAGATTGTCTAAATTCATTTCGAGCTGCCAGAACGTGATTCAAAGCAAAAATGGCTTAAATGGGTCTATAAAAAGAACACCAAAATCCCCTTATACAGACCAAAGAGAATTTTGATGATTTCAGTATACATGAATCTGGAACATAAGGATTAAATTTCTCTCAAAACACTTGAGGATCGAAAACGGTGCAAAGAAGAGAAAGGATGGTGAAGAACGTGACAGCTTTTGGAGAATTTGTTGGGGGGAAAATGGAGCTAGTTAAAGCACCCCAGACAGGTCCTTTTCTGTTTTCCTGTGTCTGGGGTAACAGGACGGTGGCTTCGAGGAGCTTTTTCCTTTTCTTTCCTTCTGCTCACGGATGCCAATCACATCACTCTTCGGGACTGGTCCTGCCCCTCTGCCCAGGCACCCCCCACCTCTCCAGCCCGCCCCGTCCTCAGTGTGGCCGTGTCATTTCTTCAGGGACCAGCAGCCTGCTCCTCACCAGAGGCACTCGCTGTTGGTGAGGGTGGGAGGCCTGTCAGGGACATGTCAGCGCAGACAGGGGGTGCTGGGTGAGGCTGGGCTGTCAAAATCAGGGTACCAAGGGGGAATGAGACTGGCTAATAAAGCCAGCAGGTCAAGGGGCCAAAGGAACCCCAAACAATTGCCAGACGTGAAGGTTCTGCCGGACAGAAGATATCAAAGCTGGGAGTGAAGAATTCACAGTGCAAGAGGCAAGGAGAAGGGGCAGGAGATGGGCAGTGGCCAGTGCAGGGCCAACAGCAGCCTGTGGCGTCAGTAGCAGCTTCCTATGGGGCTGCAGGGGACGCTCGGGGGAAGGCCTGCTGAGTTTAGTAAGGAAGATACTTGCCACCAGCCAGATACTCCCCACCAGCCAGATACTCCTCACCTGCAAGATACTCCCCACCAGCAAGATACTCCCCACCAGCAAGATACTCCTCACCTGCAAGATACTCCCCACCAGCAAGATACTCCCCACCAGCAAGATACTCCCCACCAGCAAGATATTCTCTGTATTCATTTCCTGCGGCTGTCATAACAAAATTTCACAGCCTGGGTGGCTTAAACAATAGAAATGTATTTCTTCCAGTCCTGGATGCTAGACTTCTGAGATCAAGGTGTGGGCAGGGCTGGTTCCTCCTGAGGCCTCTCTCCTTGGCATGTGGATGGCCGTCTTCTCCCTGTGTCCTCACATGGCCTTCCCTCTGTGTGTGTCTATGTCCTGATCTCCTCTTCTTATAAGGACCCCAGTCCTATTGGATTAGGGCCCACCCTAGTGATTTCATTTTACCTTAATTACCTCTTAAAAGCTCTATCTCCAAATACAGTCACATTCTGGGGCACTAGGAGTCAAGACCTCAAAATACGTATTTTAGAGGGGGACACATAATTAAGGCCATAACACTTCCCATCTGTGTAATTTGTGGAGTCCCCTCAGATGACTTCTAACATTTCTTCTAGTTTCTAAAATTCTAAGAACTTGTCACACTCTTATGACAATTAATCTTTTAATTAAAAATGGATCTCACAGAAGAAATGAAATTCTAATTTTACCGTGTGAGGAGGTGGTGTGGAGAGATTGTAAGTGAACTCCATCCTCAACTATCAGAGCGGGAAATGGTGACTGAACGTGACAAAGCAGGGCACGGCAGTCTCTTCCCACTCGTCACTTGGTAAGATGTTTACATTCATGTAGTAAATTTTATGTCGTTGAATTTTTTTATCCTTTTTATATTTTTAGTCATAATGAAGGACCCTCCCCCCTAGACGATTGTATGGTCATAGAGGAATCCTTCCATGTTTTCTTCTAGCACTTTTATGATTTTCTTTTCTTTTCCTGTTTGAATCTTTGACCCTTTTGGAGTTTATCCTGGCGTTTGCGGGGAGCTGTCCAGTTGTCGCAGGCCCATGCCTTGGCCATCTTCTCCCCGTTGATTTGAGATGCCTTCTCTTTCCTCTACTAAAGTCCCATATGTACTCTGAGTCTATCTGGACCTTCTGTACTGTGTCTTTTGTCAGTCTGTCTGTCTATTTCCAGTCCCACACTGGTTTAGTGATCGATGCTTTATAATATGTTTTACCATCTGCCAGGATAATCCTTCTCTTTGTTCTTCTTTTTCAGGATTCCCCTGGCTATCTTATTTATTTTCCACGTGAATTTTAGCATTGCCTTATCTAGTCAAAGAAAAAGAATTTGTATTTTCCTTGGCAAGTTAACTATCAATTAACTCAGTGAGTATTGGCCTCTAGCACTTGGCTTGTCTTTCCAATTGTCTTCTTTTCTGTTCTTCAATAGTTTTTAGAGTTTTTTTCATCTAGATCTTAAAAAATTCTTGTTATGCTTATTCCTAGTATTTTATCTTTTTAGAAAATTAACTGTGAATCAAGTTTTTCTGCCAATATAGCTTCTGTTTTGTGTGTGTGTGTGCGTGTGTGTGTTAGTGAAAACTGTTGATTTTTAAATATATCTGCTCTTTTGCTTATTTATTTTATTGTTTGTAACAGCTTTTCAATGGATTATTTGGGGTTTTCTAAGAATAAAAGCATATTGTCTGCCAATAGTAAGACATCGTCTCCTTCTTTTCAATTTTTGTAGTTTTAATTTCTTTTCTAATTGTATTTGCTAGTAATTCTGGAACAATTAAATAACAATGGCGATAATGCTGGTTGCTGACTTCAGTGGGAGTGACTTTGTTCCCCTGTTAAGCACGAGGCTGACTGAGATGGATATATTTTGTCATATTAGGGATGTTTCCAGCTATTTTTCTTTTATTGAGTGCATCATCAGGAATTTTGTCAAGTGCTTTTCCAACTATGGAAACAATCATTTGATATCCCCCCTGGGTCAATTAATATGATCAATTACATTAACATATTTCCTAGTATTGTACCAGGCTTTGTCTTAATGTAGTATTCTTTTAACGTGCTTCTAAATTCTGTTTGTTTATATTTTATTTTGGATTTTCCCCATGACGTTTATAAGAGATATTAATCTAAAGCCTTCATCAAGTTTTGGTATCAATGTTAAACTTGCTTTATGAAAATAATTGGGAAATTTTCTTTCTTGTTCTCTGCTCGACAGCACTGGAATGAAAGGTTTAGAAGCGTTTCCTCGTGAAAGTATATGGGCTTGGTCCTTTTCTGGGTGGGAGGAGTTTATAAAATTTACTTTTAAAAAGAATGCCATTACGAATACACTTTTATATCTATCTTTGCACACTTATGTACGTTTTTAGGTTAGATTAATTCCTAGACGTGTAATTGCTATCATGGAGTATCCAGTTTAAAGTTTGTTCAATAGGTCCACACAGTCCCCACCTCTGCTATGAAGCCTGGACCAATTTACACTCCCACAAACGAGCAGTGACGCTGGTTTCTGCCACCCTCTTTTGTCTTTGTCAATTCGATAGACAAAACAAAAACAAAAGCTCTTATATTATTTCAATTTTCATTGCTTTAACTAATAGTGAGGTTGGGCATCTTTTCATATATTTACCAGTAATTGGATTTCTTTTTCTGTGACTTGCCTGCTCATATCTTTTCCACATTTTTCCAATAGGCTTTCCCTCTCTTTCTCATTGATTTTTAAGAGCTCTTTATATATTAGGGATCCTTAACCATCCCGTGGGGTTTGTTATCCTAGGTCAGCTACAAGTCTTCCTGGTGAATGGACTTTGTTATAAAAATTGTGTAGTGACTCTACGGTATCTAAGATCACTCTACTGGGCAGAGGCCAAAGTGGGGTGATTCAGCCTTGGGTCATGCAGAGAACTTGGACTTGTCAATTGAACATCCAGCGCTAACTTGGGGAACTTGACTCAATTCTTCTGTGTCTAGTTCCAACAAGCTCTTACAGGACTGGAAAAAAACCCAAAAAAAAAACAAAATCGCCAGCAGCTAGAGAACTCCCATTGATCGGAAACATACCACAGATACACGTAATTCTGGTCACCAAAATTCATTTCCTGAGTAGAGTCAGAGGAAGCCTGGATCTGTCCCTGGGTCATTATCCTAAGAAGGGAAAGGAGCCATTTGCAAGTTTTAAAAGTCAAAATTCAGCCAGGTTTTCTACCAAGTTGTGTTGACCAATGCTCTGTGGATTTCTGGAAGAAAACATAAATACATGATTAAGATGCAGAAGAAGTTTCATGACATTCCCTGTTGGCTCTCACCCCAGGGTGTGGCCAGGAATCCCAATGGGTGCCAGCTCCCGGCTGATAACTGCGGGGCGGGGGTGGAGGGCGAGCCCTCTGATGTGTGATCTGCCATAAACAGTTTGGCGTGGTTTGCAAACAGCTTTTAAGACAAAGCAAACTATCGGGCCACCACAGTTTCAGATCCGTCTCTTTGGAAGTCAGTCTTCAGTCCCAGCCCATGTGCCCCAGCCGAAAGGAGTGTGATGATAAGCCAAATGGTTGAGTGGACAATGTCAAGCAACACAATGCGGGGAGAGCATGGCTCTGCTCCCCAAGACAGGCATCCGTTATGCTTCAGACGTTGATCTGGGTCAGGCACCGTCTGTGGCTCCTGCGAGACAAGGGTGTGGTGGAGAACAAGAAAACACTCACAGTGACGACAAAAAGCAAACGTTCATTTTGTTGTGGGCTCTGCGGGGAAGCGTGTTACAATCACTCTCATTCATCGTGAAGAACAGGGAGGTGCTGGGGGCCCCAATCTGTAGATGAGGAAAGTAGGAGTGGAGAGGTTGATTGATCTTCCCAGGGCTGGGTGTCCAGGAAGTTTGAGCCCAAACCCATGTTCTATGCCACACTGCCTCCAAGGACGGCCAGTCCACGGGCACCTCTTCCCGATGACTTCAGTCACCTGTGATGGTCTGGAGGGGGACCACTGAGCCTGCTTGGGGGCTTCAGGGAAGACAGCAGGTCCTGAAGGATGAGCTGGATGTTGCCAGGAAGAGGAGGAGGAGGGTGGACCTTCCAGGTGGATGGGCTAGGAAGGACCCATTGGCTCTGCGGAAGGACCAGAGCCAATGAAAGGACACGACATCCAGGGACGGTGAGGAGGGCAGTGGGTATAATGACGCTGAGCTCAGGTGAGAGTTGGGACGGATTGCAGAGGCCGGGGGCCACTCCGTGAAGGACCTCTCAGGGCTACCTTCTTGAGTTCTTAAGCCAGGAGTGGTTTGATCAGATTCACGTTTTAGAAAGCCCATGATGACAGCAGCCAGGAGGGAAAAGCCGGGGGGCTCTCAATGTTCCCCATATAAGTCACCACCTAGGGTCCCATTTGGAAAAGTCTGGGCTGGGTAGAGTTATTGGTTCAAGGTGACATCCTGGCTAGTCCAATGGCATACATGTTTGCTGAAGGACTAAGGCTTAGGGAAATAATCGTCACAGTGGCTGTAGATGTGCAGGCTCACACGGGCCCTAATATGTGGTAATGACGTATGTCAGCGGTCAGTGAGCTGTGTGGGCCAGCTTCTCTCAACAAAGAATGCTACCAGATGTCTCATCTGTCTAATGACACTGGACTTTTGATATGTGAACACTAGATGTCACGATTATTTGGGTATTTCTAGGTACAACACCGTGATGCTGCAAGGGAAGTTCTGTCATTACTAGGCTGAGAGGGCAAACGCTGTTATATGTGTCTAGATAAAGCCATCTGCGTTAAGCTTTTGTAAATGGTTCCTTTCTGCCTCATTCACCATCATCATTTTATGTTTACAGGTTTATGTTAAAATTTCAAGACTCTCAACGCACGACTCAGAGGAACCAAACTTTACATGGGACATGATGACATGATTTGGTGGGAGATGAGCTTGCTAACCGGTACAGATATTAACCAGAGATAGTTCTCCTCCAAGTTCTAATAAAATGTCCCCAAAGACACTGAAAACATCAAAATGTGTGATGCCACAGAAAGCAGTGAGAGGCAGCCTGACATCAAAATTGGGGAAGAACTGACAAAAATCCAACCCAGCAGAGCAGAGTGGTGTACTGGCTAAAGATCAGCCAAAGAGACTGGGAATCAGATTGGGAATTGAGCGCTTCATTTGCTTTCCTGTATGGGGTCTGAGAAAGGGAATCCAAAAAGCGTGATTGATTTGCCCAATCATTTAAAAACATGGCTCCTGGACAAATCTTGATATCTAAAAAGCAAGCAAACAAACCCACAAAAAAGAACAAACTCATCAATATGAGACAAAACGGGAGAAATGGGACAGTATTGAGGAGGTGAAGTATCTTGAAAATGATCTACTATGGAATCCTGGAAAAGAAAAAAAAAGTCAGGAAACTGATCAGCATTGACAAAGCAGCAAAAGAGAAGGAAATGGCTCTATATCAGACTGAACCCTATAAAATTCCTATATTTTTAAGTCCTAAATTTCTGAGGATAGGCAATTCTGTAGGATTCAGCTTAGTTTATATTTTATATGCCAAGACAGAAACAAAATAAATGACAAGAAAGACGTGCTCACGGCCATAGAATGAGAGAGCAGAAATAGGCCTGAATATCTCCATTATCATAATAAACATAAATAAAATAGATTCTCTTTATTAGGAAGACTCTAAAATGGGATAAAATAATTCAAATACATGCCATTTCTGGGCAATGCACCTAAAAATAGTTTCCAAAAGGTAAAAAGTAAATGTATAGGTGAATGCATACTAAATAAATACAAATATAAAGAAAGCAGGGGTCACAATAACGATATCGGCCCCAGTAAAATTCAACAGCAAAAGCATAAGCAGAACAGAGAAGATAATTTTATTTTGATAAATAGTAAAATTCACAAGAAGGGCATACTGATTTCAGCCTTTTGGGGATGGAGAGCTATGCCTCAATAATGCAAAAGTTGTTAGAAATATAAAGAGAAATAGACAGACGCCCACCATCTCTTTTCCATATTTTGAATCCCCAAAAACTCTGAAAGGCAAAACTTCTTCATAAGTCTGAGGTCAATCAGGTAGCCAAACTGGACCTGAACTGATGTGAGGTTATATACAGTCTTATCTCACTCAGTGTGAATATTTGTGTATGTCACTGAAGAAATATTATAGGAGCCAATGTCTTGGGGATTTGCATAAAATACCATATGTTAGCTTTTTAAAAACTAAAAAATTCTGAATTCACAGCCTGTTCCAGTGGATTTGGATAAGTGTATGTGGACCTATAGCAAGGAAATCTATGAAACAGGCAAAAATAGAGCATATAATATAATTATAATTAATAAACATTTTTAGATATGTGTGTGTGTATACATACTTATGCACGAATTTTGCACCCTCTCGATAGAGTACGAACATTTTCTCACTCTTATGTCACATTTACATAAATCACATGCGATGATGACAAAGCAATAAAACTAGAAATTTATAATCAAACCATGTGGTTTTGAAAAACACTCTTCTAAATTAGGTCAAAGGAGAAGTAAAAACTGAAATTACAGACATATTGACGTTTACGGGATGTGGTCAAGGTTGCGTTTAGAGACAGATGGAATGCTTTCATTATTAAGGTATAAAGAGAAGGACAAATAAGAACGAGAACGGATCGTGGCCACAGAAATTGTCCCCCGCACAATTACAGGGAAGGCTGTGTAAACTCGCTGCTAATAGATCACTCGTGTTTCCTGGGTGCTTATGATGTGCCTGCTATGGCCCAGAAAAATGCAAACGGCACAAGACTGAATTAAGAAGGGGTTAACCTGAAAAGACAAACACCCGAGGAGAAATTGAAAAGTTATCCAAGAAATGTCCTCCATTGAGTTCCATCAAACTCTCGAGTCATCGGTCATCCTGACACAATTTAGACTACTCTTCCTAATAAAAATAAGGACGAAAGTCTCCCTATTCACACAAAACCAAACTATGGACATGCCTAAGTTCTAAACACAGATTCGTAAATTCATAAAGTAAGACTCCAAGTAAAATAATGGCAAATCAAGTCCAACCAAATTTTTAACAGCATATAGCATAACCACGCAGGTTTTATTCGAAGGAGGAAGTAAGTCTCAGTATTAGAAAATATCTTATCATAATTCTCCACATTAATTGGTCAAAAGGAGGAAAAATTCTATTGTCATCTGGATAATTTCAGCCACCACCTTTATACTTAGTGCCTGAGCACTAGACACATTTCCATTTAAGTCCAGGACAGGCCAGAACACCCCATTGTTGCTGCTACACCTCAATATTGTTCCAAAAGTCCCTACAGAGGTGTAGTTTTGGTAAGGAGAAGACAAAATATACTTATTTTACATAATATGATTGTCTATCTACAAATCCCAAAATATTCACAAAAAACTAACGTAGGAGAATTCAGAAGGTGGCTGGTTAGAAGCTAATTATACAAATCAATAGCTTCTTATATACCAACGATATCCAAGTAGAAAATATAATAGAAAGTAAAGACCTTATTCGTAAAAGGAACCCAATTTATAAAACCTCTAGTAATAAATTAAACAAGGAATATGCAGAAAGAAAGCTGTGAAACTTTACTGAAGGACATAAAAGAAGATTTGAGCAACAGAGAGACCACTTTTCTCTTAATGGATAGAATACCAATGACTTTAAAGATGTTGGTTCTCTCCCCAAATAGTCTACATATTTAACACAATTCAAATAAAATTCCGCTAGGATATTTGGAAGAAGCTGACAAAGAGAATTTAAAAGTCATCCAGAAGAATAAATGTTCAAGAAAAGTGAAGAAAAAAATTAATGAAAGCTCAACACAGATGTAGAAAGAGTATATGATATGGTAGAGGAACAGACTTACAAATTAATGGAATGAAATAGATAATTCAATAATGGGCCCAAAGTACGTAGAATATAGTTTGCATTTCAAATCAATAGAAAGTGTTTGGAAAAAATATAAACTTAGATCCATACTCACACTCTACACCAAAATGAATTTCAGATGACTAAAAATAATTACATGAAAAAGCAAAGACACAAAAACCCAAACCATGAGAGCTGTACGGGAAACTGTAGGTGAATATGTCAAGTCATCTTGGAGTGAGACAACCTTGCCTAATTGACAGGGTAAAGAGGCTTAAAACTCTGTCTGGCCCTTGACTGGGATGTGTGCAGTTAATTTTCCTACCATCTCAGCTGCAATACCTCAGCACGTGGTCTAGATCTGTTCTCCTAATGTAGTCTGTAGTTATCTTTCATCACTGTGGGCAGTTTAAGAGATGTATTTGTGTAATATGTAACTATCTTTGCTGCCTCCCCCGCAGACTGTGAGCCTCAGGAAGGCAGGGTGGATGAGGGCAGCTATGCGGGCTTTCCCCACCAGCACAGTGTCTGGGATGTAGCAGGTGCTCCAAAAAACTTGTTATGAAGTTAAAAAAAACTAATAGGTATAGCTTAATCGCAAGTAATCATGACTAATCACAATTAACGATACAGACATTAAGTTAATAAAGCAGTACGTACAATATGATCCTTTTTTTAAAAGTTAATAACATGTCTATGTGTGTCTATGCAATTACGTGCCAGAATTGCTGATAACGGTGTTTTTATTTTTCTTTATATTTTCTAATTGTCCTAGACTGAACATATATTGGTTTTGTAAGAAGGAATTTTGTTTTTTAAAAATTGGCTAAAAATATAAACCATTATACAGTGGAGCCACCAATTCCTGGACAATACGTGTCCACGGCAATCAATCCCCTGGACACGCTGTGACTCCTTTTCTGTTTATTCTTGCTGGTCGCCAAGCACGGCCTAAGCGAGCTGAGGTCTCATCCACGCACTGTGAGAGGCATCTTTCCAGCTCAGCGTGAGTCTTTATCAAGTGGTCAGATGCCTCCCAGACAAGCAGTGATTCAGGAATTCAGTCAGAGGAGCATCAAACCCCGTCTGTCATGTTGACCCCAGTGACGGGGAGTTGGTCCTGCCGTAGCCTGTGCTGGTCTGTTTTCCTGGTGGGGACGGAATTGTTTCTGGAGGGTAGATTTGCTTTTCCCTCCCAGCTCCTCACCAGGTATCATGGCTGTGAGTCTGTCTGCTTCACATTCTCTTTGCAACAACCAGACAGCTATTACAGCTAACCCAGCCTTTCACGGATGAAGGGAGTTACCGTCCATTATCTTCCTAAAGGAGATACACGTCTCTTTCCAGAGTGTACAGGAACTTAAAAACAGTGAATTCTGTGGTCCTGTTAGCAATGACCAACAACTTTTACACCTGATCATTTTTAGGAGTGCTACTTATCCTAAATTCTCTACTTATACCAAAAAACAAACCCATTAAATAAATAGTGAAAACAAAAGATATTTTGTAACAAAATTTTACACTATTTCATCATAGGTGCCTCTCTGAAGCACAGCTACCGCAAATGGTTAAACCAACTTGATTTAACTACAGTTAAACTAAAGTCTGTTTTTTTTTTTTTTTTTTTGGTGAGGAAATTGGCCCCTGAGTTAACATCCGTTGCCAATCTTCCTCTTTTTTTTGCTGAGGAAGATTAGCCCTGAGCTAACATCTGTGTCCATCTTCCTCTATTTTGTATGTGGGACGCCACCATGACGTGGCTTGATGAGCGGAGCGTAGGTCTGCACCTGGGATCCGAAACTGCAAATCCCAGGCTGCTGAAGTGGAGTGCTCAAACTTAACCACTACACCACCTAAAGTCTGTTTTTTTTCCTTGTGAGGAAGATCAGCCCTGTGCCAACATCTGCCAATCCTCCTCTTTTTTTTTTGCTGAGGAAGACTGGCCTTGGGCCAACATCCGTGCCCATCTTCCTCCACTTTATATGGGACGCCACCACAGCATGGCCTGACAAGTGGTGCGTCAGTGCGCACCCAGGATCCAAACCAGCGAACCCCGGGCCACCGCAGCGGAGCGCGCGCACCCAACCGCCTGCACCACTGGGCCGGCTCCCTAAAGTCTGTTTTTAATGGAACCAAAATAAATAAAGCAAGTTATATGTAATTAAGTGAAGCAATGAAATATTACAGGTGGACATTTAACTATGTCCCTGTATCATCTGTATGCCCCAAAATTGACATTGGAGTTGTTCAGAAGTCTTAGGCATCTGTCTCCATTTCCCGAGACGGCCGTAACAAGTTGCCACAAAGTTGGTGGCTTAAACCAACAGAAATGTCTTCTCTCGTATGCCTGAAATCAAGGTGTTGCAGGGCTATGCTCTTTCTGGAGGCTCTAGGGGAGGATCCTTCCTGCCTCTTCCAGCTTCCGGGGCCTTTAGGTGTTCCTTGGCTTGTGGCCGCATCCCTCCAGCCTCTGTCTCCGCCTTCACGTGGGCTCCTCCCCTGTGTGTCTCTGTTTTCTCTTCTCATAAGGACCCCAGTCATTGCATCAGGGCCCATCCTACTCCACTGTGACCTCTCACCTTAACTAATGAGATCTGCAAAGCCCTATTTCTAAATATGGCCCATCCACAGGTACCAGGAGTTAGGATCTCAACATATCTTTATGGGGGACGCCATTCAACCTGCAGCCCCATCTAAACAGCAGATAACTTACTTGCTTGCTTTTCTCATGTCTAGTAGGTTTGGTTGCTCTTGTGCGATGGAACGTAGGTCGTTACTGGAGCCACAGCCTTCCTTTGGAGAGGCTGTAATGAAAGAAATGGTCTCGTAGGGTCTCCAGCAGCCTTGAGATTTCCTGGCTCTCTGAACACCCAATAGGGAGCTGTAGGTCCTGGGGAGAGCGATTTAAAGGAGCAATGGGCCCCCTTTCCTTCACTGTCAGGGAGTAAGAATCTCGGGGAGGCTGGGTGGGGCCAGGTCTACTCTTGGTTAAGGATGGCCCAACACCCTATCCCCAAGAGGTCCAGAGGTCATGCTGGGGTTCGGGCCAGGGCTGAGAGCGCATGTTATTAATACAACGCTTGTGTAAGCTCGTGGCTTAAGATGCCTGAGAGCTGAGTCTGAGTTGTCTGAGCCGGGTTCAGAGCTGCTTCACGGGGTGGCCACTCTATCGAAAACCCATGAAGGACCCCGTTGGGACGGGCACAAAGTTGAAATCCAGGGATGAGAAGGGCAAGCAATGATGCTTCCACAGGGCATCTCATACCCCGGGCGAATTTAATGTGACATCCACATGATTAGAAAATATTAGAATTATCATTAGAATCCGCTTGATTAGAATATATCATATATTACTAACTATAAAATAACCTGATTCCTTTTTTAAACAAGTCCATCAGTTTATTCAACCAAATAAGTTTTTGCAGTTTCCTCCCTTACCCCGCAAGACAGGCGTCGCTGAACGTGCCTGAGGATCCCGGACAGATGGTGGTGGGCCCCCACTGCCCCAAAGAGAAGATGTAAAAAATGTTACTTTTGATTAGCTTGACTATGTTAACTTTTAGATGGAAGTATAAAACATCCACTTGCTTAATTTATTGATCTAGTAGCATACACACAAAAACACACATACACGTATTTAGAATTACATATTACATAAAATGTCTTGCTGCAGAAATATTGCTTTTTTTTTTAGTCTCACATTTTATGACATAATTTTATTGCAACTCCTCTCACGTTTTCCAGAGTGTGTCCCCCTCCCCTGTCTGGGCTGTATGGCACCCTTGGCCCACTCAGGGAGCCATTTCCACAATGGTAGGACAGAGGCTCTCTCCTTCCCTTTGCAGGTCTGTAGTATGAGGCTGTGGTCCCAGGAAGAGTTTCAAATGCATGCTGCACGCCGTTGCCTTCTCTTGACAGTACTTTTTATAGGCATGGAAACTCACCGAGATCGAGGTTGTTTCTGCTACTGTGTCTCTTTCAAACAGGAAAGAGATAGTTAGACTGCATACAATAAAAAGTCCAAAATAAGTGTGTCTTATGCAGCAGAGAAGTTTCTCTTCCTCATAAGAGCAGTCTGGAGGTAAGCACTCCACGGCTACTACGGGGCTTCACCAGAAACCCTGTTCCTTCTTCTTTCTGTCTGCTCTACCAGCCTGGTGCACAGTTTTCTTCCTCAAAGACACCTCATGGTCTAATATGGCTGCTAGAGCTCAGCCACCATATCCAAGTTCCAGGCAGTGGGGAAAGGAAAGGAGGAAGGCAGAAAGAGCACATCTCCCAGCTGAGTCAGCTCCCTTTAAGGAATGTCCCTAGAATCCCACCCAGCACTTCTTAGTAATTCTTACTAAAGAATTAGGAAATAAAAGATCTCTGATATCTTGCTCAAGTTTCTTCTTCAGACTGTGCTTCTTTGCTAAAAAAAATCATAATTGAACCTCACCAAAGAAGACATACAGATGGTAAGTAAACATATGAAAAGATGCTCCACATCATTATGTCATCAGGGAATTGCAGTGAAAACAACCGCCAGATACCCCTGCAGACCTATTAGAACAGCCAAAATCCAAAACACTGACAACACCAAATGCTGGTGAGAGTGTTGAACCGCAGGAATTCTCAGTCATTGCTGGTGGGAATGCAAAATGATACAGCCACTGTAGATGGTTTGGCAGTTTCCTACAAAACAAAACATATTTCTGCCATATGATCCAGCAATAGCGATCCTTGGTGTTTTACCCAAAGGAGCTGAAAACTTATGTCTGTACAGAAAACTGCACTCATATATGTATGCTTGCTTTATTCATAATTGCCCAAACTTAGAAGCAACCAAGACGCCCTTCGCTAGGGGAATGGATGAATAAACTGTGGTCCATCTAGACAATGGGATATTATTCAGCACTAACAAGAAATGAGTTCTCAAGTTGTGAAAAGACAAGGAGGAAACTTAGATGCATGTTACTAAGCGAAAGAAGCCAATCGGAAAAGGCTACATATTGTATGACTCCAACTTTATGACCTTCTGGGAAAAGCAAAATGATGGAGACAGTAAAGAGATCAGTGGTTGCCGGGGGTCAGTGAGGAGGGAGAGGTGAAAAGGCTGAGCATAGAGGATTTTTAGGGCGTGAAAATATCCTTTATGACACCGTAATGGTGGAAACAGGTCATTATACATTTGTTCAAGCACACATAGAACGCACACCGCCAAGAGGGAGGCCTAAGGTCACCTGCGGCCACTGCTTAATCACAGTGTATCAATCTTGACTCACCAGTTGTAACACACGAACCACACTCACGTAAGATGTTAATAATCGGGAAGACTGGAGAGGGGATGAGGGAGTGTACGAGAACTCTCTGCACTTTTCACCCAAGTTTCTTGTAAGCCTGAAACTGCTCAAATAATAAAGTCTGCTAATTATAAAACAAAATATTGAGAGAGAGGCCCGCAGTGTGAGTGACGTTGTGAGGAATCCAGTATAAAGTGGTGTCTCTTTTCCGAGGCTGGATTCTGGGGAAATGATTCGCCTTCTATGGGGGATGGGGGGGTGCAGGGCCGTGGGTGATCTCCCGAGGTGACAGCTGCTTGGAGGACAGCCTGGAGGAGGTGTCAGCTCTCAGGGAGGGGTGGTTACCAGGCTGGCTGGGCACACCACTTTTGATCCAAGACCGCGTGTGATAATCAAGTCCTGGGGATTACTTTCTAGCATGGCGAAACCTTCTGAAAAAGAAGTGCCCCAGCTGTTCTGAGCAAGTGTGGCCTCGGCAGGCCTGAGGGAGGTCTTGGCAGAGAAGGGTCAGCGAATTTGAACCAGGGCCGTGTGGTTCCTGCAGCTCTGCCTTCTCTTTGCACCTGTCCCACCAGCCAGGAGGAGGGGGCTGGGGTCTGCTTTGCCAGACGAGACTGCATCCAGGCTGCTCTGCGCTCAGCCGCTCTCCCCCTGAGTCCCTCTTGGGATCCATAGTGAGCTGGCCTGGTGGGCACCAGCCCCGGTGGGGACAGGGTCCGGGCGCCCTGACCAGCCATGATGTGGCCCGAAGACCCCGGGTCAGAGAACCGCACAGCCTGGCATCTGGAAACTTCCCCTGTGCCCTCTTGCTCTGGAGCTTGGGGACGAGCAGAATTCCTGGTTCTGACCTGTGAAAGCGAAGAGAGAAATGAAGGACCCGGATGGGGCTCAGAGCCTGGGGCTGGAGGGTGTGAGGATCTGGAAGGGGGCCTGGAGCTGTTCCGTGCACCCCCCCGTTTCCTGACGGGGACACTGAGGCTGGGTGTGTGGCCACTCGCCAGGGTCTCACGTGGATGAGAGGTTGGCCCCCACCCTCCGGGGCTCCGCTGAGGAAGCAATTCTGTGTGTAAATGGCATCGATCTTTCTACCGCTTGAACACCTGAAGTCCAGGACGAGAGCGACCCACAGCCACGTGAGTCAGTGTCTCCTGCCCGTTGCTGCCTTGGGTGTGCCCATGAATTCCTTCTGGCCTGGGAACCCTCGCCGAAGTCCATCCTGCAAACCTTAGAGACCTCGGGGCAGTGAGGGAAATGTCCGTGGAGAAGGGACAGGCTGGAGGAGGGCCTCCACACCCATCAGTGTGGAAAGAGAGACAGAGAGATGAAGACAGAAGAGAGACAGAGAGAGACACACACAGGGACAGAGACAGAGATGTAAAGAGGAGTGAGCCCTTAGTGTTTCAGAAGACCCGTTCCCCACCATGCAGTGGGATTCACACAACGCCTCCTGTGTCCACCACCTCCAGCCCCTGGGGACATAGACACATGAGAGGTCTGTCCCTGATCTCAAATGGCTTTTGATCTGACTGAGGTCACGTAAAGACACACAGAGCACTGCGCACACGATAGCTCCCCACGTGGTGGAAACAGCCCGGAATAGGAGGGCAAAGGTGCGGGGGTGGGGTTGGGGAGGGCTGCAGGCTGGTGAAGGAGCCCCGAGTTCTCGCCCCTCCATCTGGGACTTGGGCCTGACCTCCCGGGGCCTCGGTGGCCTCAGAGGTGAGACACGGGGCTGTTGGCTGGGGGATGGGGTGAAGTGGACGGGGAAGGCTGACTCACGCAGGGACCAAGGAATGAGCACAGGTGACCGGGTAGGGGGAGGGGAGGAAGATAAGCTTCAGCTGGGCAGACAGAAGTGACAGCAGGGCCGGGGACGCCTGTGGGTGACCGGGGGATGGCTGGCCCCTGAGCTCACGGCAGGAGAGGGTGGAAGGAGGGCCAGGGTCATTCCTCCCTTTGGCTGTGTGCTTCTCTGCTTCTTGCACCTTGCAGCCTCCTGTGCCGACCCAAACCCAGAGAGGCCTGGGGTGATGGAGAGGAATCAGGCTCCGGGACTCAGCGAAGGGTCCCGCCAAGAGTAGGCCTGATGCCCCCTGGGAGCAGAGCTGGGCCCAGAGCTGGCCTGTCAGCTCAGGGATCCGCTGCCTCCGTGTCTCTGGGCTCCACTCGGCCCCAGGGGACCCACTGTGCTCAGCTGGGAAGCCACAGACTCACGTTAACAGACGGAGGCCACAGCACGGGCATTTCAGTCGAGATCAGCTAAAATTCCCAACAGGTTTTCCTCGCCCTGGGCTTTGCGTTTCCGAGATATTTCCCTCTTTCCAAGAGAAGCAAAGTCCAGTGCCTACATTCTCCCCAGGTGCCCTGAGACTTCTCATCAATCACCACCCCCGGGGCTGTCGGGGGCCCATCCCAGTGAACTCAGCTACCGGAAGACCCCCAATCCGGACAGGTGACAGTGCATTCCAAAGCCGACAGGAAATGTATGGATCATTTTTCCCTTCCTCCAAGTGCAAATGCCAGCATGGTTAAAACTCAGGACTGGCCCATCTGGCCCTGGTGACAAGAGCTGATGAATACGCTGGCAAAGACAGAGTGTGGAGGGAGAAAAGACACCGCGAGAACTGCTGTTTGAGGTCAGAGCCTTTGCGTGAACAGCCCCACGGCCTCAAACAAGAGAAAGCATCACCTGCGCCACAAACGTCCCTCTTGGTGGGAGACTGGAGGGAACTGTTTGAGCACCCATCTCCTCTTTTCTGCATTCTGTAGAATTAAGCAGTCTTTCTGCACAAAAGGGTAGAGTCCTTAACGTGTCGCGGAGGTGGGCCCCACTTTGGGACTAGAAGATGGGAAGAATAAGAGGAACAAAGTTGAATTCCGATGGCTGGGCTCCTCCGGGATCCGGGGTCACCCCGTGAAAGCCTCGTGGGGATGAATGTCCACTTCCATTAGAACAATCAGGCTGAAGAGCAGATTGCATAATCGACGTGCTTATGTCCTTCCTTGGTTGTTCACTGGCCTGGAGCTAAACCTCAGACTCCAAAGGCCCTCCATGGTCTGGTTGTCCAGCCTCAGCCCCTGCCCCACCTCCATCCCCGAGCTCCAGCTCCAGCAAATTCTGGGTCTCTAAATAGGCAAGACCTCTTTGCTTTCTTGCCTTTGCTTATGCCAGGGTCTCTTTCGAATTCCATCGTTTCCCTTCATGACTGGACCGAATCCTACTTTCAGAGAACACCTCAGTTGTCACCTCCTCCAGCAAGCCCTCCCTGATCCACCTTGGGCATGGACCAGACAGCCCTCAGGGCTGCCGTGGCATTCCAGTGGGAAATCTCCCCAGTAAGGACTTCCCATGCTGTCCGTGGTTGTCCTCACTTCTCGGCCAGATTGCAGTGGAGCAGAGAGCAAGGACCTTGGGTGTTGCTGACCTATGTTAAGCAGTTTTTAAGATGGTTCATGACATCAGAGCCCCTTGGAGGTTGCTGGCATGGTGACTGACACCTTTTCCTGTGGCCCCTGCCCCAGGCCACATGCACACGCACACACACACTTGCACATGCGTGCATACACAGACACACGTGCGCGCGAGCACGTGCTATGTTACTTCAGGATAAGGCGCTTCCAGGCTCCCCAGGCCCTGAGGTGGGGACAAGCTTGGCATCTCGGGGGCCTGGCCAGCTGGGAGAAGGTTGGAGGGCAGGCAGGAGTCAGGTGGGGTGAGCTGGTGTTGCTCCTGGTTGATGGGCCAGACTTGGAGGATGTGGGGCTGCGAGTGAGGCTGGGCAGAAGCTGCTGGTATCCCGTCCAGGTCCCCTTTACAGGTGGGGGCACCCACCCCCAGTTCCTGTGAGTCTTGGCTGCCAGTGGCTTACGGTTGCCCCTTTGCCTGATGCTGTTGGCGGCTGCTTTTCTAGAAAGTTATGTGACCCCCAGCAAGGGGCAGCCCACACCAGTGACTGACTGACAGGGGGTCCAAAAGGCGAGCCCTGGCCTCACAAAGAGACGACTTGGCAGTGTGGTTTGTGCTGAGTGTCCCTGCGCACCAGGCTGGACTTTAGCTGAGACTACATCTTCGCTCGACTCCTTACCCCCTACCCTGCTCCCCTCCCCACCTCACGGGCTTCTCCTCAATAAACTGCCTGCACCGAAATCCCTGCCTCAGGCTCTGCACCCAGAGAACCAGCTTCACCCTGGCCACGTGCACCTCGTGCTGCAGGAGAGCCCAAATGATGGGACCCCATGGTGCTTCCACCAGCCCACCATCAACCCCCCCATCTGGACGGACCATCAGGATACGGAGCCTATATGGCATTAAAAAAAGAGTGGTTTCACAAGTTGGAAACAACCTAAATATCCATCAACCTGTAAACGGATGGGCAATATGTGGTCCGTCCATACGAGGAAGTGCTGTTCAGCAACAAGAAGGAACAAGCTACGGATATGGCGACAACACCGCTGAACCTCAGAAACATCGTAGAAAGTGAAAGAAGCCAGTCCCAAGACACCACAGACCGTGTGATTCCATTCATATGAAACGTCCAGAAAAGATGAATCTACAGAGACAGAAAGCAGATTAGTGGCTGCCCGGGGCAGCTGTGAGTGGTGATGGGGGTGCAAAGGGAATTTACGATAAATGGCCACGAGAAATCTTGTTGGGATGATGGAAATGTTCTAAAGCTGATTAATGGTGATGATTGCACATCTTGGTAAATTCACTAAAACATCGAGTTGTACACTTGAGATCGGTGAATTATATAATATGTAAAATATACCCCAATAAGGATATTTACACCTTCCATGAGGGATGAGGATTTTCTGGATGTGAACCTTTGGACAGGACCATCAACATCCCTGTATTTGTATTTTCTGTGGTAAGAGGCAGGTAAAATCCTTGGCATCCAATATCTGGTTTGCAAAAGCATTACGAGGTTTTGGGAGTTAATCATGCAAAATAAAAGGTCCTCATTATTTGCTGCTTCTTTGGCTCAGACCCACAGTGAACACTCTAGACACAACCAAGGAGTTGTACCCATCACCAGTGAGGACAGATCCTTGTGGGAGCGTGTTTTTTTTTTAAAAAGATGATTGCACTCAGAAATTACCAGACTGTATTTCTCTAGAGCAGAGTTCCTCAGACCACCTGCATCAAAATTATATGAAAATCTTGTTAGAAATGCAGATTCCTGGCCCCCTGCCCAGAGGCAATGAATTAGAACCTCTGAGTTGCTCACGGAATCTGCATTTTCACAGCTCCCTGGGGATTCTCGGGGGCCAGTGAAGTCAGAGAGGGCTGATCACAGGGGTGGAATTCCTGGGTTGCAGAAACCTTTGGCTCAGCTTTGCAAAATAAGCCTGGCTGTGGCTGGTGCAGGCCGACTGCTAGAATGACCCTCAAGTCGCCAAGTCTCCATTGAAAGAGTAAATTCGTTATCCGAGGAACACACTTGCATGGAAAATGTTTTATGTGCCCTTGCCCGTGTGAGTGGTCAATAGTGTCTCAGTTGACAGTTTGCAGTGGCCGACAGATGCTATTTCAGAAGGCGAGCTTGGAAAACCCAGAGAGGAGACCTGTCCTTTGAGGGGACCAAGCAGAGGCTGCCTTCACAGCGGGTGGGGCCCCCACATTCCAGCCTGGGGATCCAGAGGGGAATGGGGAACCCACTGCCCCAGCCTCGGAACCATGAACAGATGGACCCGACGGCCAAATCCAGGAATTCCAGGAATCTCAGGAGCATCGCTCTGCAGACCATTCTCGCTCAGCTGGTTTAAAAGTGAAAACGACTCACCCACCAGCTATTTGCCCTGGAGACTTGAAAATAAGCATTCCTGTGGGGTTTGACCAATTCTTTGACATCCACAGCGGCATATGCGTTCTTGCAGCCACTGAGGCTCTGGGCTTGGAGAGATGGTCACAGGGGCTCCTCCTTCTAGAAGGTGGAGTGAGAGGGACAGTGAGACCCCAGTGGGGGAAGGGAAACACGCAGGCCCCCAGGGTCGAGCAGTGGGGCGAGGTCTCCTCCCTGGATGAAAGGCTACTTTGGAGATGGGAATGGGGAACGGGGTTGTTCTTTTCCCCAGCAATGAGAGAATGTGAAGAGGTGGCCCTTGTAAGAGGCAGACACCCCAAGGTTGAAGGGTGGCTTTGAGCCAGAAGGACAACGCTGTTATCTCGGGCCACCAAGTCCCCCAGTCCTGGGCAACTGTTCTGAGTTTGGCAAGAGGAGACTAGGGGGACGTGGGGGAGAGCCGGAATTCTCCGGTATCTCTCAGCTGCTCTCCAGAGGTTGACCAGGAGTCCTGCCTGAGGCTTCCTCTCTGACAGCAGGAGGTGCGGGTGTCCTGCCGAGGCCTGGACCTCACCCTGCCCTGCAGCAACCCCGCCCTGTGGCACGAGTTAAAATCCTGGCTCCCTGGCACCCACTCGCTTGTGTCCCTCCAGGAGGCAGGAGACAAGCCCAGAGCGCACCACCCTGAAGGAGAGCTGGAACTGACTCCGCGGAATGCTGGAGCAGTGGGGCAGGGCCTTCCCGCCTGCCTCCAGCGGGGCCAGGAGCGCTAACCAAGGAGAGAGGGCAAGAATGCCATGCACACGTCAACCCCGATGCAGAGGGCAAGGGATACGTGGTTCCTGCCACCCGATCCCATAGGCCAAGGGGGATGAAAGGCCATTGGTGAGGCGACCCCACGCCCGCCTCTGGCCAGCCTGTAGCCAGCGCAGAACATGCTTCAAAATCGCGTGGAAAGCTTGTTACAGATGCAAGTTTCTGCATGGTGTGCGAGGTGTGCTGGTTAGACGGTATGTAGTCCTCTGGCTGCTGTAACAAATGACACAAACTAGGGGGTTTAAAGCAACAGAAATTGATTGTCTCCCAGTTCTGGAGGTTAGAGTCCAAAATCAAGGTGTCAGCAGGGCCAGGCTCCCTCTGAAGGTTCTAAGGGAGGATCCTTCCTGCCTCTTCCGGCTTCTGGTGTTGCCGGCAATCCTTGGCGTTCCTTGGCTTGTGGCTGCACCACCCCGATCTCTGCCTCCGTCCTCACATGGCTATCTTCCCTCTGTGTGTGTCTGTGTGTCTCTGTCCAAATGTCCCTCTTCTTACAGGGACACTAGTCATTGGGTTTAGGGTCCACCCTAATCCAGGGTGACCTTGCTTGATTACATCTACCAAGACTCTATTTCAAATAAGGTCACATTCACAGGCCCCAGGGATTAGGGCTTCAACAGAACACAATTCAACCCACACCAGTCAGGTGGACTCATCAACAGGTTGCAAATAAGGAAACTAAGATGCAGAAAGGCTGAGCAGGGCTGTGTGTCCCTCAGCTGGCCAGCTGTCAGGCTGGGCTGCTCTGCCTGTGGGCTCCCACTTTGCCCAGAAGTCACTCTGGTGGGTTCGCCATTGAAACTGGAAAGCTTTGCTCTATGGCACCGGGAGCTGCAGAGATGCTGGTATCAGAGGCTTCAGTTTTCCGGAGGCTTCTAGAACATGAAATGAGCAGCATGGATTGTCTATATGCTAGGCTTTTTGCCAATCTAGTGACCAAACCCCACGGTTCTTGTCCTCTGTCTTTGTATCAGAAAGTCCCGTTGAACGAGGGGTCTCCTGGGGGAAGGCGCCCAGCCCTGCCCCAAGCGCGGCGGGACTACAGAGTGTTGGGGGTCCCTACCTTCAAGCAGCTTGTGACCACCCCTGGAGACAAGACAGACGCCAACACAGTATCACCCATCACCAGACGTCACACTGTAGGCTACGGGTACTGTCCCAGGTCTTCCAAGAAGGTTCCGGGGGCTGGCGTGGTCAGGAGAGGCTCCACGGAGGAGGGGCCCTGAGGGAAGCCTGGCGGACAAGTAGGCCCAAGAGAAAGGACAGCAGAGGGGAGAAGGCGGAGGGCCGGGGTCCCGGAAGGGTTCTGGACGGGGAGGCGAGCGGGCATTCACAGTTGGTGGAGCGTGGACGGCAGAGGAGCCGTGACTCCAGGCGCCCCTCACTTCGGGTTCTGCTCTGTTCACAATTCTCTGTCTCTTCGTCTGTCTCTCTCACTAGACTCTGAGTTCTTTGTGCACATCGACTGTGTCTTAGTAATCCTTCCATCTGCGGAACCGGCGTGGGGCCCGGTACCACGAACCCACACATTTCTCTCATGCAACCAAGAGTCAGTCCAGGAGAGGCTGTTTAGGGCTCGTGTGAGCTCCACGGCATCATCAAGGATCAGGCACTTCCTATTCCTTCCTTCACTCATTCCTTCACTCATTCGTTCAACACGTATTTATTGAGTTCTCACTATAGGAGAGAACTGGGCGTGGACAGAATTTGCAAAGCATTGCACGTGGGGTGAGAGAGAAAGAGAGAAGTCAGAGACGAGTGCAGGGCACTTAGCCTGAGCGCTGGGGAGAGGGAGATGCCGCCGTCCTCTGAGCTGGAGGTGACTGTTGGGGGAGCAGATCTGGGGGGGGGAGATTGGAAGCTCAGTCTCAAATCTGCATATTCGAGAGGTCCAGCCATGGGACATCCAAGGGGAGACACTGACCAGGCAGATGGAGACGGAGGGTGGGAGCCCTGGGCTTATGGATGGGGTTCAAAGCAATTCCCATGTCAGCCCGCCCTCGGGGTTACAAGATGAGGACTGTCCCTCTACCTCGAGTCCTGACTCCAGGCAAGAACAAGGACGAAGGCTGGGGGCACCAGGTTCTCTCCCTGTTCAAGGCTTCCCTGGAAATCCCAGCGACTGGCGGTCACCTTGTCGCTTTGGTCGGAAGTGGCTCCCACGGCCACCCCTGCAGGCAGGAGGGTGAGGAGGGTGGGCACTTGCACCTGCTCCCCTGGGAACAGTCAGGAAAGGGGCTGTGAAGAGGTCTTGGAGAGGCAGCCAGCTCTCAGGGTCTGCCTTTTGAGAGGAGGGCACGGAAGGACGCGGGAAAACAGCGAGGAAAAACCTTCAGGAAGCCCCGCGTGCGGTGAACGGGCCTTACCGAGCAATGAAAAGCAAACAGATCTCTAATGCCAGGACCACAGAGAAGAGGGTTATGAAAGCTCTGAAGCAGGGATTTCAACCTTGGCTCTGTTGACATTGGGGCCTGATGATTCTTCGTGGTGGGGGGACGTTCAGCAGCATCCCTGGCCTCCACCCACTAGACGCCGGGAGCAGCTCCAGTCCAGCTCCAGGTGTGACAACCAAAAACGTCTCCAGATCTTGTCAAATGTCCCCCGCGGGACAAAACTGCCCCTGAAGAATCAGAAGGAATTACTAACTAAAAAAGTACTTCATTAAGTGTTTTCACGTACGTCCATCTTTGATCCTCTTCACATAGCGGAGAAGTTCGTGCAGCCACACCTACAGCACCAGCGGTCCCAGAAATGTTCCTCCAAGAAAAAAAATACACACACACACTGATATATGCAGGGTATTGTACACGCACGCACGCGTATACCCATCTATAGTGTGTGAATGCAATCTCTTTTTCTCCTGTTGGGGTCTTTTGTTTTTTCTTAGCCAATGTGCAGACCCCTCTGCCATTGGACACCACCCACCACCCTGGAAAGTTTTGGCAGAGGGACCTGAGCCCACCATCCTGAGTATGTCAGCAGTGGGTGTTGTTCACCCACTGGGCCTCTCTTTCTGTGGTGTATTTGTGACGTGGTGACCGGTTGGGACCCACGATGGCTGAGTAGAGGTGGTTACGTGATGGGGCTGGATCTGTCGCCAGGACACAAGGCCACCTCTGGGCCGGGGGCTGCAGTCCAAGTGTGTTGAAGGCCCTCGAGGAAAGGATGGAAGAAACACAAGTTGCATGGCCAGCAGACAGACAGGGACAGGAGGACATGCTTGTCACTTCCAAGGGCAGCACAGACCAGCCTGGGGCCAGCAGGTAGGGGTGCTGTAGCTGGAAGCAACTCTGCCTGGACCACAGCGAAGGGTCTGGGGTCTGCCTGACTCCAAGGTGTGAGTCCTCCTCCTGGTGGGCCACACATGTGGCCACCTTCTTTCTTGTTTTTAAAAAACTCACATCCGTCGAAGCATCTGATTCATCAAATTAAGTGCGTGGATGCGTTGGATAAAGTTATAAAACTTTAAACATTTTACAAAATCAATCAGAATAAAATTGACACCCAAGAAGTCTCTATTTGTCTCAAAAGATACAAAAAAAAACATTGAGCAGAGTGACACAGCCATCTGGAAACCCAGCTCAACGTTGACATAGTGTTGAGGCTAATATATCTTTGTCAAAGTGGGATAATTCCATATGTACTATTTTGTAAACCGCATTTTTATTAAAAAAAATTAATAGACTTTATTTTTTAGAACATTTTAAAATTTACAAAAAAAGGGAGCAGATAGTACAGAGAGTTCCCATATACCTCCCTCCTGCCCCCCAGCTCCCCAAGATTATAAGCATCTTGCATTGGTGTGGGATATCTGCTACAATTAAAGAGGCGATATGGATACGTTATTATTAACTAGAGTCCATAGTTTACATTGGGGCTCACTCTCCGGGTTGTGCATTCTGTGGGTTTTGACAAATGCATAAGGTCACGTATCCATCACTACAGATCCTGCAGAATCCTTTCACTGTCCTAAAATTCCCCTGCACTCCACCTGTTCCCTTCTCCCTCCCCAAAGTCTACCCCTTGGCAACCACTGATGTCTTTACTGTCTCCATAGTTTTGCCTTTTCCAGAATACCATACACCTGGAATCACACATTCATTTAATAACATACTGTGAACATCTTTCCATGTCAAATAACATCGATCTCTCTGATCCCTTTAAATGGATTCCTAGTATTTCCTTGAGTGGATACACCCCAACATATTTAACCAATATATTTAAGAGTTTTCATTTTTTTCTGTTTTAAACAATCCTTTGATGATGATCTTTTACCTACATCTTTGCACACTTGGCCGCTGATTTCACTAGGATAAATTCCTGGAAGGGGAAGTTTTGGGTCAAAGGGAAGACGTGCACATTTTGAAGGCTATGGATAGACGGCCAAGCAGTCTATGGAATGACTGGGCTGATTTACCCTCAAGAACACCAGCACATGTCTGCTCCCATGTGTGTCCATGTTATATGAGGTGTATGTTTTTGAGTCCACAGATAGTGTGTGAATTTCCTGGCTGTTGTAATGAATTACCACAAAGTTAGTGGCTTAACACAGCAGAAGTTTACTCTCATACATTCTGGAGGCCAGAAGTCCAAAATCAAGGTGTCGGCAGGGCTGGCTTCTTCTGGAGGCTCTGGGGGAGAATCTGGACCAGGCCTGTCCCCCAGCTTCTGGTGGTGGCCCCAATCCTTGACGTCCCTTGGCTTCTAGACACATCCCTCGAATCTCTGCCTCCGTCTTCATACAGCCTTCCTCTCTGAGTTTCTCTGCTTCTTATAGGGACACTTGTCATTAGATTTAGGGCCCATCCAGTTAATCCAGGATGATCTTGTCTCGAGATGCTTCACTTAATTACATCTGCAAAGACCCTTTTTCCAAATAAGGTAATGTTCACAGGGACCAGGGGTTAGGACATGGACATCTCTCTTTGGAGGCCGTAATCCAACCCACTGGAGGTGTTTGTACGGAGAAGGAAGTGAAGATCTAGACGGGATAATAAGAGACTTTCCCAAAGACGGGAGGCCAGACCCCACACCCCAGGTTCTGGATATTTGGCAAATAATAATGTGTTCTTCCTTCCAGCCACATGTACCCTCACCACAAACCACCGGATGGGGGCTCAGGAGACCAGTGTCAGCAGCTCCATCTCCTGAGACCCTCTGAAATGAAATGCTGAGGAGTTTATTCTTCTTATACTCTTATTACTATCTTTACAATGGTCTGTGATCCCAGCCAGCCCTTCCAATGACTGAATCGGGTTTGTCCAGGATAGTCACCAGGAGTCGACTACCACGGATCTGGTTGGTCACTTTTGACTGGGGCGGGCGGTGCGGCCTGCTGGATAAGCATAGGGGCTCCCTGTGGCCTTGGGCAAGGGGCTGACCCTCTTTGAGCCTCAGTTTCTTCATCTGTAAAATAGGGATAATAATATATGTGCCTCCAGGGGCTGTTGAGGAAATTTAACGACACAAGGTGGGTCCTGTTCTCAGCCCGGTGTCTCGTACGCACAGAGTAAGGGCTCAGTAAATACTGGCTTCCGGTGAAAGTGACATTTTTTACAGTTTCTAACTTATTTTATCCTTTCAAACTGTTTTCCAAGTGCCGGTCACTGCTCCCCTCTTCTGGTGCCTTCGGCCAGGACAGCGTAGATCATTTGTCCAAACCTACAGCCAGGAGTTGGCTCTGAATGCCCAGGCCCGGCCCCTTTCCTGCTGTTTTGTAACTTCCTTTTCGTTTCAAATCCTCCCGCTGCCAGTGGGTGGTGTGTCCTCGGCTGGCCCCTGCTTCCTTTCCTGTTGTCACTGAGCTCATTCATCAGCGCAGGTCCCATTCTTTGCAGGAACAATGTGGCCAGGCCCACGTACCCCATGCCTTTTGATGTCCAGAGTCCTCTCTTCGTCCCAGATCACAAAGTCAGTGAGTAGACAGCGCTCCTAAGGGACACACCAATGGTCTGGCCTTTGCTGGGGACATTCCAGGGAAGCAAACATCTCTTGGCTCAGAGGGGGCATCACAGGAGGCCCCAAATGGATGAATGTGGTGATTGTCTTGGGTCGTGATCCATGAAGGCAGAGGGTCCTGCGAGGAGACAGACCCTTCCTGGGTCTGACCTGACCCCAGACGTGTGATGGTGAAAGGTGAGGGGACCAGAGAGAGGACAGAACTGACAAAGAGTGTCCCGCCTGCCAGCCCACAGCCCCGCCACGCACGAAGGAAGGACGTGGGGCTTCCTTTTTCGGAACGGTGTCTCTAGCATCCTCAGGCTTTAGGTGGGGCCTCCCGAAGAGCTCCAAAGGACGCAGCCGGACCCCAGTGAATGCACCGTCAAGGTGACCTAACCAGAGAAGAAATATCTGGAGGTTTGGGGAGATTGGAGCCAAAGGAGAGAAAAAAATCAAAACAAAACAGAGTTAAACACAGTTACCATGTGACCCAGCAATCCGACTACTTAGGTACGTCCCCAAAGGATTGGAAACAGGTGTCCACACAAAATTTTGTTCACAGGTGTTCACAGCGGCATTATTCACAACAGCTAAAAGGTAGAAGCAGCCCAAATGTCCATCACCAGGTGAACGGATAGACAAATTGAAGTCTATCCATACGATGGAATATTATTCAGCCATAAAAAGGAGCGAAGCTCTGACACACACTACAACGTGGATGAACCTCGAATACATTCTGCTCAGTGAAAGAAGCCAGACTCAGAACACCACATACTGTATGATCCCACTGATATGAAATGCCCAGAATAGGCAAATCCGTGGAGATAGGAAGTAGATGAGTGGTTGCTGGGGGCTGGGGGAGGGGAACGGGGCATGACTACTAATGGGTCTGGGTTTTTTCCAGGGAGGGTAATGAAAATGTTTTGGAACTAGATAGAGGTGGCGAATTGTTCATTTTATATTAGGTGAATTTGGCCCGAATAAAAAAACTGAAAAAAAAAAAAACAGAGCCAAGGCATATGAAGAGGAAATATGCAAATATGAAAATTCTTTAGGGGTGCACAGCCTCTTTTCTGACGTTTTGGGGGAGTGTGGGGCAGATGCCTAAGACCAGGGACGGTAACAGGGTGAGCCCTATTGACTGGGGCTGTGCTTTAAAGGAACCCAGGGCAGCCTGCCCGGCCCATCTCAGAAGCAGCCTCGAAGATCCCACCAGCCCAACCCTGGGCTCTTTCTCTAGCGAATGGACCCGGGTGACGAAACGCTGACTCGGGGCAGCTTGTGTGGCTCCAACTCTCCTGTGTGTGTCCTCCCTGCCCTCCAAAAAAGCCTGCAGCCACTTCCTGCTCAGGTTAATAATTTTTGACCAGACATATCAACAGACTTAAAAATGAGCCTTTAGATATGCTAATAGATGCCCACGGACTTCGCTGGCTTTTAAATACTTCATTACCACATACGAGAACTGAGTCTTCTTTTGTTCAGTTTTTCATATAAATGGGCACATTTCCCGTTCCCCCTCCTTGCTCCCTGCTAGCGGATTTTTCTTCCCAGTGACCCAGGCTGATCTGAGAGGGACGCGGGAGGCAGAGGGACCCCAGCGATGTCACATCCGGGATATGGGGTGATGTGTGAGGCACAGAGACATTATTTTTTCAGGTTCGTGTTCTTTTTGCCACACCATTTATCTCGCTTTAGAAAACGTTTTTCTGATCATGTGATTTGTAGATCAAAAGCATTCAAACTTAGAGGATATGACAGATAGATGGATAGATATCAGGGTGGGAGAGGCTATGGGGAGAGGGAGGCAGAAAGAAAATTAGGGAAGGCAGAAAAGAGAACAGAGGGAGGAAAGGGCTTTGTTTTGTCTGGGTCATCATTTGACAAAGACAGAAAGAAAGATGCTCAAATGGCCCCAGCTTCTCCTGATTTGAGAACAGGGTATTACGTCTAAAACACAGCCAATGAGGAGAACACAGAAGGGGAAAGTGAGGGGCTTGCACTAACCTACAAGACAAAACGAGAAAATGGTCAAACCAATGATTGGGGTGTCTCTCTCGACCCGTCAAAGTGTGCACCCCACCTGGACAACCCCACAGAAGACAAGTGGTCAAAAGAGCTCAGAGACCAGCTATCAATGTCACAGTTTGCTCTCTAGGATTCCCAAGGAATGACAAGTTACACGGGAACCAAGCCAATGAAGACGCTAAGACTGTCACAGTTACAGTAAGAACCTTCATCTCTACAGAGTGCATAAGAAGGAGAATAGCTAACATTTATTAAACATTTGCTTTATACCAAGCACGCTCCTAAGCATTTTTCATTTATTAACTAAGTTAATCGGCTCAACAACGCTATGAGTTGGATACTTGCATTGTCTACATTTTACAGATGGGGAAACTGAGGCACAGCGGGGTTAAAGAACTTGCCCAAAGTTATGATGAGAGAGCAGTAGAGCTGTGATAAACGTGCAAATAGTGAAAAATATGATGTTACATAACCATTTCCAGATAATACCCTAAATAAACACCTAATAAATAATAAATGACCCCTGCAATGGGGGCTGATGTGCGCTTAGCCCTGACTGTGCCCCTTTCCTCATTGAACTCCCTTAGGGCCCGAGGGCACTGAGTGCGGTGGGAAATTAAGCCCCCCACACAGAGGAAGGATGGAGGCCGTGGCGCGCTGGACCTGGGATTCAGTCTCAGCTCCTGCGTTTGCGGCCCTGCCGCCTGGGAATCAGCGAGGGTGGTCCTGCAGGCGCTCGCTACGTCCACAGGCTGGGGTCGTGTGACCTCGCTCTGCACCTCCTGGTGCCGATTTCTGTTTGCAGTCTCGTGCCATCACCACTCCACAGCAGTGAGAAAAGTGGCGATGTGAACCCACTTTCAGGGAGTGGAGACTGAGGCTCAGAGAGGCTGAGTGACATGTCTAAGGTCACCAGGCTAGTGAGGGACAGGCCTGGGGACTTCTAGCTTTGCTTCACTCTGGCCCTTCTGAGCTGCAGAGAGAGCAGGGCCGGCTTCTTGGGCAAGCGACGCTTGAGTCCTACAGCGCCCCGCATCTGAAGGGCCTGCACTTGGTTCAATGCTCAGCTGTTGTCGTCTGGAAATTCTTAACAGTGTTGAACGAGGGGCCCACACTTTCGTTTTGCACTGGGCCCTGAAAATGATGTAATGATCCTGGGGAAAGGGACTGAGTGATGGGGACCTAGGGACCTGGGCCCTAGTCCTGGCTCTCTGCACAACCTTAATCGGCTGTCTGCCTCTAGCCTCGGTCTCCCCAGCTGCAAGACGAAGAGGCAGGGCTCGGTCAAGATTCCCCACTGCCTACGTCACGCGCGCTAGTCCCTCATGGTGGGCTGAGACAAACGTTCCTCTGAAAAGCGAGTTTTGAAATAGTGCAAACTCTTCTCTTGGACAAACCCTGAGCGATTTTGCCTATTCAGGCATCTATGTAGCCTTGCAACAAAAAAAGACTGTTTTAAAAAAAGGGGAAAAAAAGATATTCGTGTTTTCTTTTCTTCCCCCTAGTTTTATTGAGAAATAATTGACATACATGGTGTTTCCTAAACATATTAGATCACATTAGCCTTTAAAAAGTGGAGTGTGTACAGAGCATCCTTTGGAAAATGCTAGACTAGCCCATTTCTCAACTCCTTTCCAGGCTCACTGCCTACATGCTGCCCTCACTTTGCCTTCCCAGGCGGCGGTCACGCCGTGCAGGGAAACTCAGAGGCGGACCAAACAGGCACAGATCAATGATGGAGGAACCGGCAGCCCTGGAGAAGGTTCCAGAAACTGGGAAGTGGCCTGAATTGCTCTGCTCCACCTTGGAGCAGCAGACCTGAAGCATCTTCCCCTTTGTTAGGGGCTGGCACTCCGGGGGTCTATCCTGGTTGCTTTGGGGTGTCGGTAGGTCCCTCGGCCACGTGTAGGGTCACTTCTCGGAGCCCATGACCCCCTGGAACCCCGGAGTTGGCCTGTGCAGTGAGGTGGGGGCAGCGTGACTCTCTGGGTCGGCTGGGTGTCTGACAGCTGATGCATCGTGGGACCTAATTCTCGCATAATTAGGCCGCCTTGGGGTTGGAGACACAGCTCATCCCTGCCACGTCCCCCAGCTGATCCTGCTGGCGTGAACTTGTGAATTTGACTCTGAACTTTCTAGTCAGATTTAAAGGAGTCTCGAGAGACCTGTGGAGTACCGCTGAGCATCCTTTCATGGGTTCATTGGCCATTTGTAGATCTCCTTCCAAGAAGCGTCTATTCAGATCCTTTGGCAATTTTTAAATTAGGTTGTCTTTTTATTATTGAGTTGTAATATAATATAATATTGAGTTGTAATATAATATTATTGAGTTTCTTAATATAATCTACACACGAGTCACTTATCAGATACATGATTTGCAAATATTTTCTCCCATTCTGTGGGTTGTCTTTTTACTTTCTTGAAGCACCATTGTTTTCATTGTGATGAAGTCTAGTTTATCTATTTTTATTTTGTCGTTTGTGTTCTTGGGAAGATTTCGACTGAAGACAATTCCACGGCTAAACATGGGTTTGAAAACAACCGGCTTTGTGGGGGAGGAGGAAGGTCCTCAGCCCAGTACTCCGGCTCTGAGTGCAGAGCCCTGACCCCCAGCTCCTTCCGAGGCCCCTCCACCTCTGACCTGGCTCCCTCCATCCCTTCCTTTGCTTGGTCTGTGTCTCAACACATGCAGCTTCCTCTATCTGGTGGGTCCTCCTCCTACTTTTTTTTTTTGTTTGTTTGTTTTGGTGGAAAACTCTCATTTATTTAACTATGTATTATCTAAAAGACACTCGGCACTGTTCTAGCCCCTGGGAATACAGTGGCCAAAACAACACAGCAAAACAAACCAACCAGGACACCTCAGCCCGCAGGAACACACCTCCAGTGGGGAGACAGGCAGCTGGCACTTCTCTTCCTTGGAAAAGCCTTTCCTGACCTCCCCTCCCCGGCCCCATCCACCCCCAGTTAATGCCACCACTGCATGGGCATGCCTGTCTGTAAGGGCGATGCCATCTATCACGGCAACCGTGATTACTTATTTCCTTAGCGATCCTCCATGCTAGATGATTAATTTCTGGAAGACAAGGACAGACTCAGCCATCCCGAGGTCCCAGAGCCTAGGATCCTGGTTCCTAGGTTCCTACAGTCAAGAAACGTGTGGCTCTTGCTTGCTGCGTTTCTGCTGGAGTTTGCACAGAGCTTCGCCCAATTCTGGTTCATTGTGGACCAGGTCAACTGAGCGCGCACATTTATCCCAGGGTAATTGTTCACGCGCTGGGGCCCTGACGTGGGCGCTCCAGTGGAGCAAGTTCATTTGCTGTAGGATGGAAACCGTCATGACAGACACTGTTGTTTTTAAAACAAAACAAGAGTGCAAAATAAGCCTAAACGTGTTTGGAAAAAAAGTCTCAAAAAAAACAAAGGTTCAAGCTGTGTTTTGAGTTGGGGAGCAAGAATAATTAAATGTGCACCTTTTATGTGAAAAGTAGTTCATCGTTTAGAACATCAAATTTACAGTACTTCATACAGTGGATTAAAATATATATCAAGCCTCTAATGATGCCTATTTTAATAGCACATAATCAGAATTAGCATAAACTATTTCAAGTAAGGAAGTGTTTGTGAGTTGTGTCAAAACGTTCTCCGGGGGGTTCCTGGAAGCCCTAAGGCCCCATTGAAGCCAGCTGGAAACCGAGATTAAAGTGCATAGCCCTCTACTGATTTTTCAAGAAAATTCCTTAACGGACAACGAGAAACTTGTTTATTTTCTCCCTTATGCAATTGTGGCATGAGCACCCCAGGATAGCCCTGGAGTGCATGAGCGGCAGAGAGGGAAGGTGTCCTTTCCAGAAGTCTCTGCTTCCAGACTTCAGGTCCCCCCAGGGCCCTCCTGGGCCGGAGGTCGTGGAGACCAGCTTCCAAAACACTGCACTGGTGATGCAGAACGTAGACGACCAAATGGTCATCAGTCAACTTAATGCCCCAGAGCCAGCCTGGCAAACTGTTCCCGTGGGTGGGGCTGCGTCTTCCTCTCCGTCCAGGTATTCTGTCCGTCGCCACCACCGAGCCTGGCGAGGCTTGAGAGCTGGGCAGATCACCCACGGAGGACGGTGGCTGTGCAGGTGGGATTACCCCTCAGGCTCTTGAGCACTGCTCGTAGGGGTAGCTGGGCACTACGTAGCGCTTTTCCAACTTTGTCAGGGCAAAGGATATGTGATTCCTTTCCAACACGGGGGGCTTAGCCTCAGCAGAAGCTTTCAGACCTATAACCCACTTACTCAGATGCGGGGAGGCCAGGCCGGAGCACTGCAGCTTGCTTTAGAGTTCTACAGTCTCATTAGCCGTCAGGGAAATGCAGAGCAAGAACACAACAGACCGCTTCACACCCACCAGGACGGCCGCAGTCATAAAGAGAGACAGTTACAAGGGCTGGCGAGGATGAGGATGGGGGGAAATCGAGAACCCTCAGACGCTGCTGGTGGGAATGCGAAATGGAGCAGCTGCGATGGAAAAGTCTGGCAGCTCCTCAAACGGTTAAGCAGAGAGTTACCACGTGGCCCAGCTATCCTACTCCTAGACAGAGACCCAAGAGAAATGAAGACGTATGCCCTCACACAAGCCTGTATGTAAATGTCCAGGGCAGCATTATTCACAAGAGTCCAAAAGTGGAAACAACCAGAGTGTCCGTCAACCGATGAGCGGATAAACAGCATGTGGTGCCGTCACACAAAGGAATGTTTAACCACAAAAGGTGCTGGGTGGGCCTTAGCGGGGTGGGGCCTGAACAGGTTTCTCATGGGTTTGGAGGAGAGCCCTACCTTGGGCAGATGGGTCTGGGGGCGGGGCTTGGACAGGGGCGTGGCTACCCAGGGGTTGTGCTACCTTGGGGCCGGGACTGGGGTTGGAGCTAGCCGCATCTCCCCGAATACTCGGACTGAGCCGAGGTTCGGACCTGAGGTGAGGCCTCAGTGGCTGGGCCTGGTGTCCTCTTCTAGTCAGCCTCAGGTGCCTGGCCTTGCCTGACCTCTCAGTAGCCCCAGTGGGACACGAGGAGCTGAGCTGGGGGCTTTCTAGGGTCACCATCCCCAGCATCAGTCTAGAACCTTCCACCAGAACCCTGGCCCTCACTCCCTCCCTGCATTTCTGGTCCCCATACATTCATTCAGTCATTCAACAAACATTTGTGGCCATGGATGCTAGGAACACAGCTCTGAACCAGAGAGACTCAGCCCAGGCCCTGGGCTGTTTCCCTCTGGGGGAGATGGACAATAAGCAAGAAACCGTGAGGCAGGAAGGAACATACCAGGGAGGAGAAGGAAGTGCTCCGAGGAGGATCAGCCTGGCCCGGGGCCTGGGGGCTGGGCAAGCAGCCATGACAGATCAGGATCTGGTGACATTCCCAGGAGCCAGGCAGGAGGGCTGAGTGCCCCTGGGCTCCCAGACGCACATACCTGCTGAGACGTCCCCGGATCCCCGAATCATTGGCTTGGAAACGCCCTGCCCTCCCAGCCTTGACTCCAGAAAGCAGAGGATGCCTTCCAGCAGAGGAGTTAGGAGAGAAAACAGGAGCGTGTCCCGAGGTTCTTGCTCATCGCTTGTCTTTGTTAAGTTCCTCGAGCACGTCAAACAATCTGCTCCTCAGTCCCGAAAAGGTGGGTGGCAGCTGCCGTGCCCTGGACATGCTCCAGCTGTGGGGAGAGCGTGGCCACACCTGGAGGCCCTTCCCAGGCAGGCAGGCTCAAGAAGATGTCCTAGAAGAAATGACTCTGGTGCAAGGCTTCGAGAACAGTGGAGAGTTTGCCAGGTGAGAAAGATGGAAAGGCATTTCAGACAAAGGGAACAGCATGAATAAAACAGGGAGGGATTGAAACAGCATCACAATCCAGGTGTCACGTGCTCACATAGAATGAGAGAAGCGGGACAGGTGGGCACTTGACCAGCAAGACAAGCGTGAGACCCCTTCTAAGGGGCAGCCCCGGCACATCTCCGGTCAATGTTTGCCATGTAGGAATTTGGCCCACTGTTGGTCCATCTTTACATTTTTAAGAGAAACCAGAAATCTGGATATTTATGTGAAATCTCGAACTTTTAAATGTTAGCCAACAGTTACCATTAAAAGTAAAATGCAGGCCAAACGAAACATGTCTTCAGGTGAAACTTACAATTTGGGCAGCCTTGCCTCCTGAATCTTGTCTTTGCATTTAGAATTGTAATTATAGTATATGTGCAGTTTTTTCGCGCTTAACATGTCATGAATATTTTCCATGTTTACGTAAGCCTTTGAAAGCCGTTTACAATGATTACATAATGTTTGGGACGTGTCATGATTTGCTCCGCATTTCCCTCCTGTTAGAAATCAAGGTTGCCGGGTGGAATCTTGGACGCATTCCCGTTCTGGTTTATGATTTCATTTCCCTCAGGTGGGCAGTGCAGAGGAGGAGTGACAGAGAAGTGTCAGGTGTACCTGACCTGCTCTCATCCTGAGAGCCCCAGAGATCTTAGGATCTCGGTGCAGGAAGGGACTTAGGGATCATCTGTCCCCATTCTTTTATTTTTCAGGTGAGGAAACTCAGGCCTTGTCCAAGGTCCCAGAACAACTGTATAACATCCCTTTTTGGTAAAAATGATCAAACTTTGCTGAGATACATTAAAGAAAAATTAAGGCATCATTTTTGTGTGTACTGGAACTGCATTGAATCTACATACAATTTTTTTGTGTGTGTGTGAGGAAGATCGGCCCTGTGCTAACATCTGCCAATCCTCCTCTCTTTTTGCCGAGGAAGACTGGCCCTGGGCTAACATCCATGCCCATCTTCCTCCACTTTATATGGGACGCCGCCACAGCATGGCTTGACAGGTGGTGCATCAGTGCGCGCCCGGGATCCGAACCAGCGAACCCTGGGCTGCTGCAGTGGAGTGCGCACAGTTAACCACTTGCGCCACATGGCCGGCGCCCTATATACAATTTTGAGGATAAACAACATCTTTATGATATTGAGTCTTTTATCCAAAAACATTCTACATTTTTTGTTAGATTTACTCCTAGGTTATTTATGTATATGTATATATCATTTTTGTTTGTTTCGGTTGCTATTGTAAACCGTACCTTTATAAAACTTGTGTTTTCTTTTTTTTTTTTTGAGGAAGATTGGCCCTGAGCTAACATCTGTTGCCAATCTTCCTCTTTTTCTTTTTTTCTCTCCAAAGCCCCAGGACACAGTTGTATATCCTAGTTGTAGGTCCTTCTAGTTCCTCTATGTGGGACGCCGCCTCAGCATGGCTTGATGAGCAGTGAGTAGGTCCGTGCCCAGGATCCGAACCGGGGAACCCTGAGCCACCAAAGTGAAACACGTGAAGTAAACTGCTATGCCACTGGGCTGGCCCCTAAAACTTGTGTTTTCTAACTAACTATTGCTGTGTTATAGAAATGCAGTTGAGTTTTGTGTATTGGTTTTGTATCCACTCACCTTATTTAACTCTTTTATTAATATTTTTCCACAGGTTATTTTGAGTTTTCCAAAGACAATATTGTCATCTGCAACTAAAAAGAGTTTTCTCTCTACCTTTCTTCCTTTATATTTCTTTTTTATGTCTTTTTGCATAGATTAGGACCTCCAGTTGGGTGTTATATAGAAGTGTCTGATACTTGATCTTAAAAGGAACTCTTTCAATGTTTCTCCACTGAGTATGATGACTTTTGTAGGTACTTTGTTAGATGTTCTTCATCAGATTAAAGAAGTTCTCTTCTATTCCTATTTTGCCAAGATTTTTTAAAACCACGATTGGATATTGAATTTTATTGACTGCTTATTTTTTGGATTTATTAAGACAATTATTTGTTTTTTCTCCTTTAATCTCTTATTGTGATGAATTACATTAATAAATTTTCTAAATCAATCTTGCGTTCCTGGGATAAACTGAATTTGGACATGACTTATTATTAAATATCTAGGACTCTAAATTTCCTTTTAGATATAGCATCTACTGTATCTTAGTCAACTCAGGCTGCTATGACTAAATACCATAGATGAAGTGGCTTAAACCACGGAAATTTATGTCTCACAGTTCTGGAGGCTGGGAAGTCCAAGATCAAGGTCCTGGCCAATTTGAATCCTGGTAAGAGCTCTCTTCCTGACTCGTAGGTGGTTGTCTTCTTGCTGTGTCCTCACATGGTGGAGAGAGAGAGAGCTCTGGTCTCTTCCTCTTCTTATAAGGGCACTAGTCCCATCCTGGGGGCTTCAGCCTCATGACCTCATCTAACCCTAATTACTCCCACAGGCCCATCTCCAAATACCATCACATTGTGGGTAAGGTCGTCAATATATGAATTTGCGAGGGACGCAAACGTTCAGTCCATACATGCTGCATCTGTGATTTGGAATACTTTTTTTAATCACCCAGTACAAGTACTTTGAAAATTCCACTCTGATTTTTCCCTTGACCTGTGAGTTCTGTAGATGCAGGTTTTGTAATTTGCAAACACGTGGTTTTTTTCTGGTTATCTTTTTGCTACTGATTTCTAATTTAAGTGCATTGACGTCAGAGAATGTGGTCTGTAGGTCCAAAATTAGGTGAGGCTGGCTTTATGGTTTAGTGCACGATTAACTTTTGTAAATGTCCCATGCGTGTTTATAAAGGAATGTACATTTTTCTACTGGTAAGTACTACAGTTTACAAATATCTATTAGATAAAGCTTTTAATTTACTCTTCAATTTTTCTGTATTCAACTGATTTTCTGGATTTACTAGTCATTGGGAGACAGATATTGAAATCTCTTACTGTTCAGTACATTTATTGATTTCTCCTTAAAATTTTGTTAATTTTCGTTTTATATTTTGAAGCTGTGTTACTGGGTACATGAAATTTTAGAATAATTAAATATTCTTGTGAATTAAACCTTTAACATCCCTTAAGTAATGACCTTGTTTTCTCTGTAACTCTTTTTGGTTTAGAGTCTGTTATGTTTGATATTAATATTGCCACACCATCTTTCTTTCGATCTGTATTGCCTGGTGTATATTTTTCTTTTCTTTTTTTTTCAAATCTTTTTTTTTTTTTTTTGAGGAAGGTTGGCCCTGAGCTAACTCTCTTGCCAATCTTCCTCCTTTTTTCTTTTTTCTCCACAAAACCCCAGTAGATAGTTGTATGTCATAGTTGCACATCCTTCTAGTTGCTCTATGTGGGACGGCCGCCTCAGCGTGGCTTGATGAGTGGTGCTTAGGTCTGGGCCCAGGATCCTAACCCGAGAACCCTGGGCCGCAGAAGCAGAACAAGAGAACCTAATTGCTAGCCCGCTGGGCTGGCTCCTGGTATATATTTTTCTATGCTTCCATTTACGGTCTGTCTGCTTCCTCACGTTTTGGGAGAATCTTTATTGAACAGTGTATGTATTTTCGATCTAGTTTGATTTTAAATTGAGAGTTTATTCCATTTACATGTATTATGATATCTGATATATTTGGATTTATTTCTACCATCTTACTACATGTTTGTAATTCGTTCTAATTTTGTTTCTTTTATTTTCTTCTTTTGAATTTATGTGGTTTTTTGTTTTTCCTCATTCCATTTTTTCATCCTCCTACTTATTCGGATGTTATACTCTATAAATTTTCTTTTGTTGTTTCTGTAAGCTATTTTAACAAGCATACTTAATAAAGTTTAAAATTAATCAATATCTTTATCTTCCTCCCAAATAATACAGGGATCTCAACTCATTTTCATTTTAATTACATCTTCCAATTCATGTGCTATTGTTGTGCATTATTTTAGTTTTATTCTGTCCCCCCCACCCAAAAAAAAAAAAAAAACCCAAAAACTCAGTGTTGTTTTTTATGTCAATACTTGTTTAAATTTACCCACATATTTATTAGGATATTTGCTTAGCACATCTTATTGTAGCTCAAATCTTCCTTATGGAATAATTTTTCTTTGGTTTCAAGTTCATCCTTTAGAACTTCCTTTGGTAAGGATACCTTGATTTTAAATTATCTCAGTTTTTGAATGTCTGAAAATGTCTTTACGTAGTTCGTGACCTGGAGGTTTGACAGTTATATTCTCTTAATACAGGGAAGATATTTTTTTAGCTCCTCCTGTAACAAATTATCTTAGTGGCTTAAAACAACACACATTTATTCTCTTATAGTTCTGGAGGGTGGATGTCTGAAATGAGGCTCATGAGGCCAGCATTGAGGTGCTGGCAGGGCTGCACTCCTTCTGGAGGCTCCAGGGGAGAGTCCGTTCTTCTGCTTGTCCAGCTTCTAGAGGCTGCTGGTGTTCCCTGACTTGTGGCTGCCACTCCAATCTCTGCCTTCTTCTCTTCTGTAGTCACATCTCCCTCTGCCTCCCTCTTATAAGGACACTTTTGAATACATTGGACTCACCAAAATAATCCAGGATAATCTCCCCATCTCAAGATCTTTAATCACATCTAAAAAGTCCCTTTTACTGTGTAGGGTCACATGTTCACAGGTTCTGGGGATTCCGACTTTGACATTTTTGGGGGCCATTATGCTCTTTACTACATTATTCCACTCACTCTGGCTTTCGTTTTTTGCTGTTGAAAAGACAGCAGTTAATATAATTACTGTTCTTTTGTAAGTGATCTTTTTCTTTTTGAACACTTCTAAAATTTGCTTTGCTGAAGTTTTACTGGATGGATCAGTTGAGAGCTTATTTTTCAATTTATCTTTCTTATGTTTTGTAAAAGCCATTATCCCTTTGAATATTTTATCTTCTCTATTCCTTCTCTTACCTTCCTTTGATCTCCAGTTAAGCCACACGTTAGACTTTCATATTTTCTTGTCCTTCTCTGGATAATTTCTTCAGTAAGTCTTTTTTCAGCTGTGGCTAATATACTGTTTAATCCATCCATCCATTTTATTTTTTGGTTTTAAAAATTATTGTATAGTAAAATTAACTTTTATTTGTGGGGAATGTACAGTTCTATGAATTTTAACACGTGTAGATTTATGTGACCACCACCACAAACAGAATACAGAACTGTTACCCCCAAAACTCCCAGTGTCATTCCTTTATAGCCATGCTTCCCCCGCACTCTGATCTGTTCCCCATTGCTGTAATTTCATCATTTATAGAATGTCCTATAAATGAAACTATATAGTATGTAACCTTTTTAGATCAGCTCCTTTTACTCAGTGTAATATCTTTGAGAGTCATTTAAGTTGTTGCAAGCTCTTCCTTTCTATCGTGGACTAGTATTCCATTGTATGGACGTACCACAGCTTGTTTATCCATTCACCTATTGAAGAACATTTCAGTTCTTGGCAATTAAGAATAGAACTGCTATAAACATTTGCATGTAAGTCTTGTGTAACATAAGTTTTCATTTCTCTAGGGTAAATATCCAAGAATGGGATTGCTGGGTCATATGGTAAGTGTATGTTTAACTTTTCATGAAACTGCCAAACTGTTTTTCAGAGCGGCTGTATCATTTTGCATTCCCACCGATAATATGTGAAAGTTTCTGTTGCCCCCCCATCCTTGCCAGCACTTAGTATTGTAATTTTTTTTTAATTTCAGCTCTTCTAATAGATGTGTAGTGATATCTCATCATGGTTTACATTTGCATTTCCTGAATGGCTAATGATGTTGAACAACTTTTCGTGAATTACTTGCTACCCTTGTTGGTGAAGTGACTGTTCAAGTCTTTCACACATATTTTATTTGGTTGGTTGTTTTCTCATTGTTGAGTTTTGAAACTTCTTTGTATATTCTGGCTACAAGTTCTTTGTCAGATGTATGATTTGCAAATATTTTTTCTCAATCTGTGGCTTGTCTGTTTATTCTTTTAACAGTGTCATTCTCAGAGCAAATGTTTTAATTCTTAATGAAGTTCAGTTTATCAATTTTTCTTTTATGATTATGCTTTTGGTGTTATGTCTAAGAATTCTTTGCCTAACTCCAGGTCACAAAGAGGTTCTCATATATTTTCTTGTAAAAGTATTAGAGTTTTATGTATTACATTTAGATCTATGATCCACTTTGAGTTAACTTTTGTATAAGGTATGAAGTCTTGGTTGAACTTTACTTTTTTACAGATAGATGTTCCAGCACCATTTGTTGAAAATATTATCCTTTCTCCATTGGATTGCTTTTGCATTTTTGTTAAAAATCACTTGGTCATATTTTATGTGGGTATATTTCTGGGGTTTCTATTCTGTTCCTTTGATCTACGTCACCAATCCTTACCTAATATCACACTGTCTTGATTACCGTAGCTTTACAGTATATCTTAAAATTGGGTAGTATGATTCCTCCAACTTTTTTCTTTTTAAATTTTTTTTGCAGGGGAACATTCACCCTAAGCTAACATCTGTTGCCAATCTTCCTCCTTTTTCTTCCTCTCCTCCGCCAAAGCCCCAATACATAGCTGTGTATAGTTGTAAATTCTTCTAGTCCTTCTATGTGAGCCACTGCCGCAGCATGGCTACTGACAGATGAGTGGTGTGGTTCCGTGTCTAGGAAGCAAACCCAGGCCTCTGAAGCAGAGCATGCTGAACTTTAACTGCTAGGCCATCAGGGCTGGTTCTTATTCTTTTTTTTTTCCCAAAGTTGTTTTTAGTTATTTTAGTTCCTTTGCCTTTCGATATAAATTTTAGAACCAGTTTGTCTATATCTATAAAAAATCATGCTAGGCTTTTGTTCGGAATTACACTAAATCTATAGATCAGTTTGGGAGAATTGATATCTTTACTGTATTGAGTTCCAATTCATGAACACAGTATTTATTTAGGTTTCCTTTGATGTCTTTCATCACCATTTTATAGTTTTTAGCATATAGATCTTGTACATGTTTTGTTAGATTTATACCTAAATATTTTACCTTTTTAGGAGTTATTGTAAATCACGTTGTTCTTAAAATTTTGGTTTCTAATTGTGCCTTGCTAGTATATAGAAATATGATTGATTTTTGGGTGGTAACCTGGTATCTTATGACCTTGCTAAACCCACTTACTAGTTCTAGGAGTCTTTTGCTGATGTTGTTGATTTCTTGGGGCTTTCTACATAGATAGTCATGTCATCTGAGTATATGGACAGTTTTATTTCTTTCTTTGCAATGTATGCCTCTTATTTCTTTTTCTTGCCTTATTGTATTGGCTACAGTTCCTACTATGATGATGAATAGGAGTGGAGAGAGTGCACATCCTTGCCTTGTTCACAATCTTAGGGGAAATTCTTTCACTATAAATTATGATGGTGGTTGTAGGATTTTTGTAGATGCCCTTTATCAGGTTGAGGAATTTCCCTTTTATTTGTAGTTTGCTGAGAATTTTATCATGATAGATGCTGAACTTTATCAAATTTTTTTTCTGTACAAGTTGAAATGATCATGTAGTTTTTCCTTTTAGAATGTCGATATGGTGGTTTCCATTGATTGACTTTTGAGTATTGAACCAGCCTTGCATTCCCAGGATAAACCCCCCTTGGTGGTCAGTGTATTATTCCTTTTGATATATTGTTGGAATTTATTTACTAATATTCCGTATGCTTGAAAATAATATGTTTTCTGCTTTGCTGGGTAGAAAGTTCTAAATGTCTATTAGATCCACATTTTAGTGGTATTGTTCAGTTTTTCTCTATCCTTGCCAATTTTCTGTTAGTTCTGTCATTGAGAGAGGAGTGTTGAAGACTTAAACTCTAACTGTAGATTTATCTACTTCTCTTTTCAGTTCTGTCAATTTTTGCTTCATGTATTTTGAACAAAGCTCTGCTCTTAGGTGCAGACACATTTAGGGTTGTTATGTTAGTGGTGAACTCATCCTTTTCGTCATTATGTAGTGTCCCTTTTTATCCTAGATATTTTCTTTGTTCCAAAGTCTACTTTGTCTGAAATTAATATAGCTTCTCAATATCCAATGAGTTTTTAATTTTATTAATTATATTTTTTCTAGAAATTATATATATATATATTTTTCAAATCTCCTTGGTCATTATTTATAAATTTGCCCCCTTGACCACTTTTCAATCTTCTCTTTTATTTCTTTAAACATGTTAAACATGTATGTGTTATTTCTTATGTCTGATAATTTTGATTTTGAAGTCTTTGTAGGTTTGATCCTGCTCTCTGTTATTTCTGCTGGATTTTATTCTAGTGTTTTGTGATTTTTGACTGTGAGCTATTAATTTTCCTTGAAGTTTTGTCTATAGGAATTTTTTGAGGCTGGGTTTGAAGTTGCACCTACTTTCATCCCCTCCAACAGCCCTGTGTAGGTGGATATCACTTCTATATTACAGATAAGAAACTGAAGCTCAGAAAGGCTCAGTGACTTGCTCAGTGTTACCTATGCAGGCAGTGGCAGATGGAAGACTTGAACCAGGGGCTTCTGACTCCAAGTCCACGTTCTTCCCCTAGTTTATCATGTCAAGCCTCTTCAAATCCAGAGGAATCCTGCCTCTACTCCCACCCAATCCTCCTGCAGGCTCCTCTCCCTTCCTTTTGGTTTAGGATGGAGGCTAACCTCTGAGCTGCAATCCTATGACACAAAAGTTACCTGGAGTTGAATGGTAAATTACACCTTGTTGCAAGCAGAAACACCAGTGTATGCAGCCCTTTTCTCTCAATTGCATAGAGATTTCTTTTCTTCCCTTGTTCTTCCTCAAGGTGGTTTTGTTTTGCGCCAGGCTGATGAGAATGTCCTGGATACCTGGGCCTGGCCAGACCCACTACAAAGCTGGTGCAATGTCTGGAGAGGAGAATGATGATAATAAGAAAAGTAAGAATTGTACAGGAGGTTTTCTCGTGTGTGTGCCCTTTTGGACTTCTCCACCACCTCATCCTCTCTCTTTCCCCAGTGGTACCCAAATTCCACGCCACAGTGTCCTCAGGGCTCTCTGGAGGGAGAAGCCTGATGATGCTACCCAGAAGTGCAGGAGAGGTTAATATTCCATGGGATAAACTTTTTTTTATTGAGGAGATATTCACATAACATGAAATTAACCATTTTCAAGTGAACAATTCAATGCCCTTTAGTACATCCGCAATGTTATGCAACCACCCCCTCTATCTAGTTCCAAAACGTTTTCATCACCCTAAAAGAAACTTGTACCCATTGAGTTATTGCTCCCCATTCTCTCCACCCCCCGCAATGGGGTAAACTTTTGGGAGTGGGAAATGAGAGCCAGGGAGCCTCTTCAAGGTGCAGTGTCTGCTCAGACACCTGTTGTGTCTCCACACAGCGTCCCTCTTTCCTGGGCATCCTGTCTTGCTTCACACCCCTTTTTCCTCACTCCCACCATTCCAGGCTTGTACCTCCTTCATAAAGGATCGGAATTGACGTCCCCTCTCAGGCTCTGCTCTCTAGAGCAGGGCTTTTCAAACTTGACCGTGCCCAGGAACTCCCTGGGGATCTTGTAACAAAGATTCCGGTTCAGTGGGTCCAGGTGGGGCATTTCTAACAAGCTTCCAGGTGATGCTGAAGTGGGACCTGGGCCAAGACAAGTGCCAGCCCTTGTCTTGGGTAGAGGAGCCCAGGATGCTGTCCTTATGGGATAGTGCTTGAGGCCATCTCTAGGGTGACACTGAACGGTGGCATTATCCCTACTTTATAGAGGACAATATTGGGGCCACGTTGGTTTCCAGGGGTGGCCATGGCAAAGTGTCACAAAACCAGGTGGCTTAAAACAACAGAAATGTATTCTCTAACGGTTCTGGAGGCCAGAAGTCCAAGATCCAGGTGTCAGCAGCGTTGGTTCCTTCTGGCGGCTCTGAGGGAGACTCTGCTCCTCGCCTCTCTCTCCCAGCTTCTGGTGGCTCTGGCAATCCTCGGCTTTCCTTGGGTTGTAACCGTATCCCTCCAATCTCTGCCTCTGTCTTCACTTGGCCTTTCCTCTGTGTGTGTCGCCAAATCTCCTTCTCCTCACCAGAACACCAGACGTTGCATTTGGGACCTACCCCAGTGCAGTGTGATGTCATCTTAACTTGAATACATCTGCAAAGACCCTATTTCCTAAGAAGGTCCCATTCACAGATACCAGGGGTGAGGACTTCAACATATCTTTTGGGGGGGATGTAATCCAACCCCGCGTTAGGTCTCACGGTCATGCTGCCAGCGCAGAGCAGAGCCAGGGTGCAGACACACGGCCGTTGCCCTTTCATCCTGCCCATGGCTGCTCTGGGGAAGCAGGAGAGGAGGTGGAAACTGCTCAAACCAGAAGCGTGGAGGAGACGTGGAGCCCAAAGAAAACTGGTTTATCCTGCAGTCCCTGCCTTGCCAGTGCATTTTATGACGTGGAAGTTGTCTCTCTCCAGAGAAGGCCCGTGGAACTAACGTGTATTTTACTCCTAGTCTGTGGAGGTGGAAACAGAGAGAGAGAGAGAAAGCATCGCATTAGAACTAACTGAAAAGTGAAAACCTCTGTCAGTTAGTTGCCATCTGTCTATATAAATACTAATATTTTGGGTAAGAATAGTTTCAGCTATGCTTGGCAGAAAACCTGATTTATAGTGGCTTGACAAGATAGGAAACCGATTTTTTTCTCCTGTATCAACAATAAGAATAGTAGCAGGTAACATTTATATCACAATTACTCCAGGCCACGTACTTTCCTAAGTCCTTTGCATATGTTACCTAATTTGATTCTCACGACAGCTTGTGAATATGTATTGCTATTATTTATTATTATTATTACTACTGCTCCATTGTTTTCAGATAAGGAGACTGAGAATAAGTTTCTTGGCCAAGTTCGTAGAGCTGATAAGTGGTGGAGGCAGCGTTTGAAGCGAGACGATCTGGCTCCAGCATAGGGGCCCGGTGCCCCACTGAAAGTCAGAGGCAGGAGCCCGGGGGGCCAGGGCTGCAGGAGTCTTCCGTGGGCCACTGTGACTCAGGATCCTTCACCTTCGCCCTCAGTCGTTCCTGTGAAAAGCTTTCCATTCCCAGCATCCGTGTGCTTCCTGTTCTGGGACAGGGGGATGTGCCTTTTAAAGAGATTTCCTGGAAGTTCCACCCCGTGTGGACTCTTCTGGTCCAGATCAGCATCATGGGGCCGCTCCCAGGTGCAGGAGATGGAGCTCTGTTGAGCTGAGCATACTCCTGCTCTGAGTAGTCTTGGAGATCGTGTAAGGGCAAGAGGAAAAGGGAGCACGGGTGGGCAGCCAGCAGTGCCTCTCTGTATCAGTCAGGACAGGTGGCAGATGCAGTAACAAGCAGCTCCAAGATCCGAGCCTTGACTCGGGGAAGGCTGTTCCTGGTCGTGCACATACCCATCCTGTGACGGCAGGGCCTCTGCTCTGCAGCTTTGCTGTTTCCGCCCCTGGACACAGCTGATGGAGCAGGCACTATCTGGGGCACCGTGGCCACACACACGCTGGCTCTTAAAGCTGCCATCTGGGAGTGACACTCGTCACTTCTCTCTTGTTCTTTTGGTGGAAGCAAGTCACATGGCCACACCTAACTCCAGGTGGATGAGGATGTATAGCTCCCCCCTGTGCTGGTAGGAGAGAGCGAGCCAGAAGTCACCAGGACCAGTGTTCATGGCAAGCTCTCTGCCAGATCTGAGTGACATATTGGAGTCACTTCCAATGAACTGCCTTGACACCTGCATTTTGGGCTGGATCGTCATGCCTGTGCTTGCAAGATCACTGTGAGAATTGAACAAGATAATGGACACAAGCTCCCTCAAACCCACACTTAGACTCCCAAGTCCCTAGCATGTCAGGAAGGGTGTGTGTGCTCTGGGCCTGGGTGGGGGCCAGCCTGCAGGCCACCTCTCGTCCTCCTTCAGCTCCCTCCATGCCTGTCACTTGGTCTGCTTGCGGGTCCTGGAGGAATCCGGGCACATTTCTGATTCAAGCTGGTTGCACCAGCTCTCCCTCTGCCTCGATGGTCACATGGGTCCCCCTATGCAGTTGTCACCTCCTCAAGGAGGCCTTGAGATCATGGCAACCCCATCACGCTGGAGCCCCCTTCCCAGCGTTACTTCTCGTCATAGTCTTCTGTCAACCAGCCATTCTATTAGATATTTATTTTAAAATTTTTTTATCTGTCTCCCTCACTGGCAACGCAAACTCCATGAAGATAAGGACTTGAATGGTGCTTTCTCCTACAACATTCTTGTACTGGGTTATATAGTGTCCCCCCAAAATGTATGTTCCTCCCCAAACCTCAGAAGGTGACCCCATTTGGAAATAATGACGTTGCAGATGTAATAAGTGAAGATGAGGTCAAAATGGAGGAAGGTGGGCCCTACATCCAATATGACTTGTGTCCTTATAAGAAAAGGGACATTTGGTCACAGACACAGGGAGAAAGCCAATTGATCATGGAGGCAGAGATTGGAGTGATGCCGCCACATGTTAAGGAACTCTGAGGATTGCTGGCAACCACCAGAAGCTGGAAGAGGCAAAGAGGGATCCTGCCCTAGAGCCTTCAGAGAGAGTATTGCCCTGCCAACATCTTGAGTAAAGGACTACTGGCTTCCAGAACTATGAGAGAATACATTTCTGTTGTTTTATGTCACCCAGTTTGTGGTACTTTGTTATAGAAGACATGGGAAACTAATACACTTCTCAATAAATAGTTGTTGGATAGATTGATGGATGGATGGATGGGAGGGTGGGTAGGTGAGTGGGTGGGTGGGTGGATGGATGAGTGGGTGGGTAGGTGGATGGGTGGATAGGTAGGTGGGTGGATGGAGGGGTGGGTGAGTGGATGGATGGATGGAGGGATAGGTGGGTGAGTCGGTGGATGAATGGGTGGGTGGATGGGTGGACAGGTGAGTGGATGTATAGATGGATGGATGGATGGGTGGATGAGTGGATGGATAGATGGATGGATGGATGAGTGGGTGGATGGATGGATGGATGAACAAGTGAACACATTTCACTTCTTACAGTGGGTTGTAACAATCTGCTGGGTTGGTCCACCCCTACTCTGGGTTGCTCTAGGACACAACCTGTGTCTTTTCATCCAGGCATCTCTGGCACATAATAGGCCATGACATATCTGCTGAGTGGATGCTTGTGGGAATCTGAGTGTGCAGTGCTGGTGACCAAGAGGCTCACAAAGACCTGCCTTACAAAAGACAGAAGTCACACCCTGGGCCCAGAGACATGGTGGGAAAGGGGTGTGGGAAACTCTTCGGATCATCCCTGGCCGCCTGCGGGCAGCAAGAAGAGATGAGCCTCTGGGGAGGGACTTTCTGAGCAGAGATGTAGACACAGAGCCCGGCTGACGGCCAACGGAGTGTGGTGTGTTGCCTTTACCCCAGAAATGGGACCAGGGCAGCTCTTTCTCTCCCCGCTGCAGATACTGGCAGGGAATTTCCTGGAAACCATTGTGATATTTCAGACTGTGCCCTCGAGGCCTTCTTGGAACCCGCCTGACGATGAGGAGCAGCCTCGTGCACACAATGACAGCACTGTTGCTGGTGACATTTTTGACTTTATTTTTGTTTGTTAATCAAAATTAAAAGTCTTCTAGTCTCAAAAGCAATTGAATCATCCAAAATATTTCCTTAAAAGTCCCTCAAGAATTAGCACCCCAGTGGATCCTGCTGAAGTGTTAGGACTGGAGAATCAAGATGTCCATCCCAGTGGAGGCGACAAGTTGGGGTCTTTGGAAAAATCTCCCTCCTTCCCCAGGTGAACTTGATTCCTACGTGTCCAAGGAGGGGAAAAGCTGCAAGTCAACGGGCCTTGTGGGTTTCACGCGTGTGGCCTGTAGCTGTTTAACATCGACCACGGCCCTTTCAAACAGGATGGGCCACGCCCCGGGTTGGGATTACTCAAACATCTTTTCAAATGTTTTGGGTTCAGCAAAACCCCACATCTCTTTGCCAAGTTATTTTTCGTTTAATTATTAAGCCTGGGTGTGTTCCAAGGGAGATTCAAGCCTCATGTTTCTGATTCATCTATACTTAATCCATCAACATGCTGCCTAAACTCTCACTGGTGTCTGAGACGCCTTTGGAATCTCTTAAAAGGCTTCCCTTGTCCCCCTCCCCGCTCGCCCCCTTGTAAACAGGAAGTTGAGTTTTGCCAACATTGAACGAACTTGAACACCAGAAGGACTGAGCTCAGCTTGAAATTCAGGACCCTGGAATTTCAAGAGCCTTCTCAGGGTGTCCAAACATCCTCTCCCCTGCTGTTGTGAGCAATCTCAACTGCAGAGCGACACTGAGAAGGAAAAATCCAGAGTGTTAGCAGGCCCGCATCTGCACTCTGGATCAAGCAGTTAACGGGAGCCGGGTGGCGCTCGTCCTGGGCACCCGGAAGACAATGCCAGCTTTAGGGGGGCGGTGCGGGTGGTGGATCTGGTAGTCTTGCTTCATTTGGGGTCCTGTTCTTGGAGCGTGGATCTGAAGTTGAGACGTGTGCAAAAGCTAATCAGGATCCCAAACCATTTCTGCTCAGAGGCATTGAAAAGGCCCTCGGGGGGGTCTGCCCCACCCTCCCTCCTCACACTGGGTCTGAGGACCCAGCCTCTCTTCCCACTCCGGGGGGTCCTGGAGCCCCTTCCTTCTCCCTCCAGGTTAACCATGAGCCCACTCACCCCCCAGATCCCAGTGTAGGTCCCACCTCCTCCAGGAAGGCTTCTTGTCTTTCTCCAGCCCAGGTGGCCCTCTCCTTCCTGGCCAGCCCGTCAGTTACCAGATGATTCTCAGTGTATTTCCAAAATGGTGCAGTGGCCGGCGGACCAGGCAGCCAGAGACCCAGGGCCCTGCCCCCTTGCCCCAACTCCCTGAACGCCCCAAGGGGGTCACTTTGCCTCTCTGGGCCTACTTCCTCACCTGTAGAGGTTTTACAGGCCTCTGAGGTCCTGTCCGACATGATTATTCCATGAATCTAAAAGTGGAATGTTCTGGTCCACGTTGAGGTCCTGGTACATCTGCCTTTCCTATCACTGATTATGTGGTTCTGTGACTCATTCATCATAAACCCAAGGCCTGGAGAAATGTTTTCAGGAGATGAGGGGTCCTGTAAACGGATCCCCCGCAGCCCGTCGGTTCCGATGCTGGAACAAGGTGGGAGTGGAGGACGTTAATGGAGGACGTTTTCCCCTGCAGTTTCGTTCGGGGCTGGAGTGTGACTGAGGCAGGGTTTGGCCTGGCAGGGTCTCCTCCCACCGAGTCACACGGGTGCTCTGGTCTGGGCCTGTCCAGCATCTCTCCTCCCCAGTGGAGGCCCCAGCGCTGTGGGTGATGACGGCACAGGAAAGGTTTCTCAGCCTCTGACCCTAGGCCGAGACTCTCCGGCTGCAGAAGGCTGTCCCACGCGCACGGTGGCACCAGCACTGTCAGCTCAGAGAAGACGGCACTAGGGAGTGTGTGTGTGTGTGTGTGTGTGTGTGTGTGTGTGTGTGTGTGTATGTGGGCGGGGGGCGGTTAGGGAGAAAGTGGAGGGGAGTGGGCTGGTGGGGGTGCGTAAGTAGTGGGGCTGGGAGTCAGGCCCCCAAGGCATTCTCTGATATCTGCAAAGCATTGCATCCTAGGAGCAGAGCTTTTCCTACTGTGCAGCCAGATGGGTTGCCCGAGGATCCTGACCCGGGTAATCCTGAGGGGATGGTCTATGGGACCTGCCCCTCACCCTGCACCCAGCGGCCACTTCCCCGAGGGCTTCCCACGGAGCTTCTGGGCAGCCGGGCCTCCCTGCCCGGCCAAGGCCTGGGCTCCGGCTCCCTCTGCGGGGCCCGGGGCTGGGGGGGCAGCCGGGGTTTCACCCTCCTGGGGGCTTTGTCCTTTCAGAGGGAGCTGCTGTGTTCCCAGAAGGGGAGCTGGGTCCTTAGAAGGGGGAGCTGGCCGCCCGCACTGGAAACAAGGCGTCTCTTTGCTATCAATTCTTTTCGTTTGTTGGTAGAGGCTGGGCAGGGGGTTACGCTGGTTTTCAATTCCTTCTATGAGATTCCGGTCAGGTGATGCTCCGCAGAACCTTCTTCCCCTCTGAGACGGGGAAGTCAGGTCCGTGGGCGCTGGGCCTCCAGCTTTGGGGGCCTGGTGCACTGAGGGGTACTTCCCTGCAGACACACGCCACTTGCTCAGCTGCAGCGCCCTGCCCAGGGGACTCCAGGCCTTCAGGGCCCCTTCCGTGTCAGCCCCCCTTTCCTCCCAGGCCAGGCGTTTGGTTCTGCGGCTCCTCCGGGTGGTGGGGGCTCTCACACAGGACTCAGCCACTCTCCGACCTCACGGAAACGTCAACGGGGCCTTCTATTTATTTATTCAGTCATATATTTGTATTGATTTTGCAAACCCACAAGCTTAATTTTTCAAATGGCTAATGTATTCACGTGGTTACAAAATCTGAAAGTGGGCAATGAAGCGAAGCCACAGCTCCCACCTGCTGGCCCTCTGCAGCGACCCTGCTGGTCTCTCGGTCCCACCGAGGCTGTGTGCACGTCCCAGCAGACGCCATCTCTGTCCCTCCTCTCTTCACACCAGGTGACAGATGCTATGTCACTGGGGCCACCTTGCTTTGTTCGAGCCACACTTCCCACCAGGGGTCCTTGGAGTCTTCAAGATGAATGCGGCCTACAGGCTGGTTCTGTTGGTGGATCAGGGGTGGGGAGAGATGGGGACGTGACCGGGCAGTAGGTGCTCTGGATGGATGAAGTCAGGCCCCCCCTTCCTCTGAGGCTGGTCCGAGCGCCTTGCCTCCCTGGCCCTGGACACAGCGGCTCTGGGGCTTCAGTCCCCTGGCTGTGCTGTCAGAGGGTTGCCAGAGTCCCGGTCAGCCGCCTGTCGCTCCTGCTGTTCCCGGATGCTGGTGAAGTGAAGGTCCGGTCACTGGGGTCATGGCAACATGGGACCTCTCGGTCCCCACCCCGAGGTTTGGCCCCCAGCAGGGCCCACAGGCAGGATTCTGATGCGTGGGAATTTCCTGCTCGACCCGCGCCCTCACCAATCCCTCTTACCAAGTTCTTTTTCCAGATTGTTTCATCCCAATGAGGAGGGGCCGAGTGCATTCTGCAGGGTCTTCCTCAGCTGCCCATTCCAGCCTTTTCTCCAGCTCTGACCCCCCCAGGGAAAAGGGGCACCCCTGTTCCACAGACGGGGAGGGCTGGTCCTCTTCTGTGTGCAGCAGTCCTAACCACTGTCCCAGCTCCCAAGGCCGTGGGGGGAGGGGCTCTGAACCGAGTGGGGAGCCCCCCGTCCTATGGTGGCACCACACCAGATGCCGCTGAGAACCCTCATTGAGCAGTTGTGCTGTGTGGCCTGGAGACAGCTGTGTGGGGACCACATACGGACCAGGGCTGCGCGTTCTGAGCAAGGCCCCTCATGCGGCTGCCTCTGACATGCTGCCTCCATCAACCAGTCACATCAGCGTTCTATCGTGCAGACTTGGCTTCCATTTGTCTTTAAGTGACTGGGATGTTAGGACCGTCCTTTCCAGGTGACACGATGGGCAGGAATCAGATTTCGCTCTTTGACTCTGAGATGGAGCATTTCGAATCTGGTGGACGTCATCTTCAAGTAATCCAAGGTCTGTGAGTTCCACCAGCGTCCGAAGGCTTTTCCATCACCTCATTCAGCCCTCATCTTCCCCTGGACAGAAAAAAAGTCTAGGCTTCTGCACCGGGTACCTTTACGAACTGAAGTGTTACCCCTTCCTTCCTTCCTTCCTCCCTCCCTCCCTTTTTCCTTCCTTCCTTCCCTCCCTCCTTCCCTCCCTCCTTCCTTCCTTCCTTCCTCCCTTTAAGTAACCAGCACTGAGCGAGGGCCTGAGAGAAAGACAGCTGTGATGGTGACATGTCGCTCATCCTGGGGGAGGACCTGGAGGGGACAGACAGCTGTGTCAACTGTCAGGGATGGGGCAGGGACAGATGCAGGACAGGCATCTCACCCACGACCTCGTGCCGTGAGGAGACTGGAGAGACCAGCCCGGGAGAGCTGGGGATGGTGGGGAGAGGCTGCGCCGGGTGTGGGTCCTGAAGAGGAGCGGAAAGGAATCCATCAGACACAGTCCGCGTGGAGTTTCCAGGCCACACAGCCCACAGCCCTCCCTGCAGCCCTGCCACGTGGTGACCGTCATCCCTGCTTCACAGACAAGGGCACCAACAGGAGTGAATTGGGGTGGTCTCTCAGCCAGAGGGGCTGGAGCCGGACTTGGGAGCCATGCACGGTACTGGGGCCCCGCTCCGCTGGGGTCGGGACCTTCTAGGCCAGGGAAGGAGGAAATGACTTTGTGGTGGCCTCAGAGATGATATTGGGGATCGGGGACACAGGAGGCCTCTCTTTAGAGGAGCAGGAAGGGGAAAGGAGCAGGAAGGACGCAGATCCGCGTGCCAGGGAACAGGGCAGAAGAGCTCTGTTGTGGGCTGGGGAGAGGATGGTGGTTCTGGGCCAGAGGATTGAGGTTCCCCCAAACTGCCACCCTCTGGCTGGGATGTGGCAAAGCGATCCCAGTGGGCAGGCTCCCGAAGCTCCGTCGGGGACGTCCAGTAATGACTCAGCCAGCCCCCTCTGGATATGGGGCCAGGAGCCGCCAGCTTGAGAACTTTGGGGGAGTTTTAGCACGCCCCCATGATCTCCCATGAGTTTCCTCTGCAAAGCCACCTCAAATCTGTGGAAAACCCCTGGTGGCAGGCGGTTTGGGGTGGCTGGAACCCTGGAGGTGGGGCGGGCGGCGCTGGGGGCACTGCAGAGCAGCTGGGACCAGGTGACGGAGCCAGGGACGCCGTGGAGGGCGCCAGACTTTCCTACGTGCGCCGAGGGGCGTGGGGCGCCACGCTCAGATTCCTCACGCTCCGGGGAGACCATCCTGCATCTGGTGTGGATGAGTGATTTCCACGCTCTTGTTAAAAGTATATGTTTTGAGTAGCAGGGTCGTTTTTTAATTTTAATACTTTATTTTTCGAGCGCTTTCCTTAATTTTTACATAAAGCTTAGAAGACGAGGTCCTGCGGAACTTTGGGCAGCTCCTCTCTTCTCTACGTTTCTAAGGAAAAAGAGATTATTTCCTGTTCTAGGGTTTGGGGTGGGCGGCATTTTATTTTTCTTACTGTAGTAAAATACACATAGCATAAAATCTGCTATTTTAACCATTTTGAAGTGTCAGTGGTATTAAGCACCTTCACACTGTTATGCAACCGTCACTAACATCCATCTCCTGAACTTCTTCATCTTCCCCAGACTGAAACTCGGTCCCCATTAAACACAAACTCCCTGTGTCTGGCTTATTTCACTTAGCATGATGTCTTCCAGATTCATCCATGTTGTTATAAATGGCAGGATCTCCTTCTTTTGTAAGGCTGAATAATATTCCATTATATTTTTATATCACAATTTCTTTATCCATTCATCCACTGATGGACACTTAGGTTGTTTCCATATCTTGGCTACTGTGAATAATGCTGCAAGGAACACAGGGGTACACATATCTCTTCAAGATACTGACTTTATTTTCTTTGGATATATACACAGAGGAGGGTTGCTGGATCATAGGGTGTTCTATTTTTATTTTTTTGAGGAACCTCCATACTGTTTTCCACAATGGCTGCACTAATTTACATTCCATCAACGGTTTACAAGGATTCCCTTTTCTCCACATCCTCACCGACACTTGTTATCTTTTATATTTTTGATAATAGCCACTCTAACAGGTGTGAGGTGGTATCTCATTGTGGTTTTGATTTGCATTTCCCCGATGATTAGTGATGCCAAGCACCTTTTCACCTACCTGTTGGCCATTTGTATGCCTTCTTTGGAAAAATGTCTATTCAGGTCCTTTGTCCAAACTGCATGATCTCACTTATATGTGGAATCTAAAAAAACATCAAATACATAGAAGCAGAGAGTAGAATGGTGGTTATCAGGGGCTCAGGGGGTGTTGGGGGAAATGAGGAGATGTTGGCCAGAGGGTACAGAGTTGTAGTTCTGTGGGATGAATAAGTCTAGAGGCCTGATGTTGAGCACGATGACTATAGTTAACAATACTGCATTGAATATGGGAAATTTGCTAAAAGAGTAGATTTCAGGTGCTCTCACCACACACACACACACGCGCGCACACACACGCACACACACAAAGGGAACCAAGTGAGGACGTGATATGTTGATTAGCTTCCTTGTAGTAATCATTTCCCTGTGTGTATGTATATCAGATCATCATGGACACCTTACAGGTATACAATTTTTATTTAAAAAAAAAATCCACTAACTTCTGTTCCCCCCCACCGCCAGACCCTGGTGCCCACTCTTCTATTTTCTGGCCCTAAGAATTTGGCTGCCCTAGGGACCTCATTTAAGTGGAATCATACAGTTTCTGTCTTTGTATCTGCATAATGTCAGATACAAAGCTCTCAGCATAATGTCCTCAAGGTTCATCCACACTGTAGCCAGAGTCATTGTTCAAAGAAACCCTACGAGGTCTCCCAATGGAATGGTTATGAAGGGAATTGGGGGCCTGGAGCCCCTCCCACCTCTCTCCCAAAGGGTGGTCTCCGGGCACCTTCACAGAACCCCCCGGCTCCAGGAGGCTGTGGGTGATGCCCCCTGGATTAACAACTGGCGAGGAGGGGCCCCGTGGGGCTGGGCCAGTGGGGAGGCAGGAAGAAGAGAGCCTGCGGCCACTGGGCACTCCCCGTGGGTAACCCGATCGGCTCTGATAAGCCGCCACAATGCCGGGCTGGTGGCTGATAACAGAGTGGCCTGTCCCTTGGGTCAGGTCGCTGACAACTTGCATTTGGACAGAGGGCCAGGAACGGGTGCCGTGGGAACGCAACTCAGTCCCTGAAAGACCCGTCAAAGGGGAGCTTTGTTCACGCTCCGGGGGAGGGGGATGTGCAAGAAGGTCTTCTGGGTCTTATTCTCCAACCAGGTGGAGGTTTACGGGCGCGGAGACACAACCTGAGTGCCCAGGTGTGGCCCAGAGACAGACGATGGAGGGGGGCCCCTCCCGTGGGTGCAGCCCAGGAGGCTCGGTGGGCCCCCCTGACTCCTCCACAGCCTTCGTCCTCTGACGCCTGGGCAGAGCCCTTGGGCCGGCATCTGCCGCCGCCGCCCTGACCGTCTATTCATCACCCCCAACCCAACCCCTGGCAGCTCTTGATCTTCTTACTGTCTCCATAGCTTTGCTTTTCCAGAAGGTCACATAGTTGGAATCATACAGTATGTGGCCTTTTCAGGATGGCTTCTTTCACTTAGCAACATGCCTTTGCGTTTCCTCCACGTCTTTTCACGACTTGCTAGCTGATTCTGTTTAGCGCTGAGTAATATTTCATTGTCTGGATATATCACAGTTTATTTATCCACTCACCTGCTGAAGAACATCTTGGCTGCTTCCAAGTTCTGGCAAGTATGAATAAAACTGCTACAAACATCCACGTGCAGCTTTGTGTGTGGACTTAAGTTTTCACCTCCTTTGGGTAAATACCAAGGAGCACGATTGCTGGATCGTATGGTAAAATGATGTTTAGTTTTGTAAGAAACTCCTTTGTTTTTTTCAATCTGAAAAATGAACGATGACATTTTAAAACAGGGAAAGAAAGGACGTACCCTTTATCCCACGGGGACGAAATTAAACTGTCTCCTTCACGACGTGACCACGAGGGCTCTGCACGCTCTCCGAGGGCCTGCACCACCACTGGCACCAACCAGGAGGGCTCTTCGGCGCTTCTGGTGAGACCACAGCCCCTTCTGACACTCGCGCCTCCCCCCTGCTCAGCCCCGATGTTCAGCCCCCAAGCCCCCTTCCTTGTCACATTGTCCCGAGAGAAGCCCGCGGCCTCCCTTGTACCCTGGATGCTCGCCCCGCACTTCCATTCCTTTTGTGGCCGTCTCCTTCCTCATCCTCTCCCACACCTTCCCACGGTGGCCTTGGGAAGTGACATTGGGCGTTGGCCACAGCCCTTGGCTTGGTTTGGGTTCCCCTGGAACCCGAGCCCGGGATAAGGACCTGGGGGCAGGTAGTTTACGCAGGAGACAATCCCAGGGAGGCCGAGCGAGGGGGCTCAGCCATGGGACAGGAGATGAAAGCCACTGCGTGTGCTGTCGTGAGCAGGTGACCGTGATGGCACCTGGGGCTCCATCCCACCGGGACCCTCGGAGCTGCGCAGAACGTGCTCCAGACCCATCCCCCGAGGGCTGAGCAGGCTGGGGGCTGGGGTCTTCACGTGCTGACCCCTCCCTTTGCTGGCCGAGAGTCCCCCGGGGTGCTGAATGGGGGCAGCTCCAGGGGCCCTGTGCGCAGGCTGAGCCCGAGAAACCCCAGGCAGAAGTGCAGAGAGAGGGGCGTGCAGAGGGGCGAGGGCCTGGGCGTCGGCGGCGCCGGCCTCCCCGTCTGCCTCTGCTGGATGGGTCCCTTCAGCTTCCTGCCTGGCCTGACGCTGCCTGTCCCCCGGGGCACACTGCTGCCCTGCGGCCCCCCGCGGCACTGTCTCCTCTCCCACACCCCCACCGCAGGGCCTGGAAGTGGGGGTAGGTGTCCTCTTGGCTCCTCATTCCTCTTCTAGAACGTTCTCCCCCCAGCTCTGACCTTGGGCCACCGGACTTGCTTTCCGCACTGGGGTCGTCTGCAGATCCCAGGTCGTCCCTCATTCCTGCGAGACTTTCAGCCCCGGGTTCAGTCCCTTCCTCCCCCGTTCTTCTATATCCTCGTGGCGGGGCCTGGCCTCCTGAAACGTTCGCCTGGTCTCCTCCACTCATCCGCTCCACGTCAGCCGCCATCTCCCCGCTGCCCTCCTCAGGCCTCTGGCCCTCCTTCCTCTCCTCATGGTCAGTGTGACCCGTTCCCATGTCACAACCAGAAGCCACCAGAAGAACAGCAGGCCCCCTGCCCCCCCGCCCCTACGCTCTGCCCTCCTCCTCCTCGGCCTGCGCAGCAACACCCGCTGAGCCAGCGCCCAGACCCCGTGCCCACGCCGGGCCTCCCAGCATCGCCTCCCCACTGGGCTGTCCCCTCCAGCTTAGAAACACGTCCTCACCTTAAAAAAACCAAGTGAAACCTCCCTGACCCCACTTCTCCTTCTGGCCCTGCCCCATTTCTGTTCCCCTTTACAACAAAATTCTCACAGTCGGGCGCCACTCCTGCCTCCCACTCCCTCCGCCCGTGGTGAGCAGACTGTGCCCCCTCCCCTCGCCCAAGGGCTCTGCTCTGGGTCACCAGGGCCTTTGGGTGGCCAGACCTCAGGGCACAGCGGGTCACTGCAGCCCCTCCCAGCCCCTCCTTCTGAGTCCCCATCGCGGGCTCTTCCTGACTCCCGACCTCTCAGCGATAGAGCACGCCGGCGCACTCGCGCCCAGGTGCAAACACCAGCCGGACACTGAAGGCCCTGCACTTGCACCTTTATTTCCAGCCCTGGCCTCCTTCTGACCTGCACACTCGGAGATCCAGCCGTCCGCTCACATCCCTGCGTGGCTGCCCACCAGCCTTCTCGAGGCTGCGTGTCTGAAGCCGTGCTGTTGACCGCCCCTCAGAGCTGCTCATCGCGGGACCTCCCAGCCCCTCCTCACCAGCTCCACCCCAGACTCAGCTCTCCGGACGCCCGTCCTCTTGCCCCTTACACTCTATCCTCCGTGTCTCCCGCCGGCTCTGCCTCTGCCGCTCTGCTCAAGCCGCGTGTCCCAGTCGCCTGGGGAAGATTCCCTGCTCCTGCCCCTGCTCCCTTCACCCCTTCTCAGCAACGTGCAGAGCAAATCTTTGAAGGTTGGCTAGGTCTTGAACCCTCTTCCATCTCTCTCAGAGTCAGAGCCAGCGTTCAGAACGTGTTTGCCGGGCTGTCCTAACCTCATCTCCTGCCGTCCCGCCCCCGCTCCCCTCGGCTGCTGCCCCGGCCTCCTCTCTCTCCTTTGTAGCAGGCACACTCTGCCTGGGACTCTCCCCTCCGCTTGCAATGCGCTCTCCCAGGCAGACTCGTGGCTTATTCTCCCATTTCCTTAGCGGCAGGGCCTTCTCCGACCACACTCTGTCCAATGTGACACCTCCTGCCCCCACCGCAAACACTTGCTACCCCCTCTATCAGACAGGTAAGCTGCTGTACAAAATAATCCCCAATCAGATAACGGTGCAACGCAATCGAAGTGTGTTTCTTATTCACATTAGGTACAAATAGGTGTTCCCGATGGGTGAGCCATTCACTTCTGAGCTGTGATCCAGGAACTAGGCGTCTTCTGCCTCGTGGCTCCTCCAGCCCCGTGGTCTTGGAGGCCTCTCCCGGCTCTCCTGGGGCAGAGAGAAGGAATTGCCCTTGGGAGGTTTCTGTGCGCCAGGCCTGGACGTGAGTCTCGTCCTTGTACTGTATTCTCCTGGTGGGGACAGAGCCACATGGGTGCATGCAGCCACCAGGGAGGCCGGGAGATGCGGTCCAGCAGTGTCTCCAGGAGAAATGCAGCACATGGCAGTCCCCACCACTCTCTCTCACCCGCCTTAGCTTTCTCCTTACTTTCCTCCTTCTGACTTATCCCGTAGTTGTGTATCGTCTGCCTCCCGTGCCGACTCGTGTTAGAATATAACCTCATCAGGTGGGACCCCGACTGCTTTGTGCGCCGCTATCTTCTCTGCGCCATGAGTGGAGTTTGGACACGGCAGGTGCTCGAGAGCATTTGTGGGGTGTCGGAGGCTCAGTGGGTGAATCCCACAGCTCAGCTCCTGGTCCTTACACTCGTAGCGCGGCAGCACTGGTTTCGGGGCCCACTCGCATCTTTTTGCTTTATTGGCTTCATTTTTAACACAGAATATTTTCATGTTTCTGGATGGTCCTCCTGGTGACGCTTTGGGACGGCCTCGTCTGCAATTGTCTTGTGAACGCGTCATCGCTTCTCCAGACAATACTCGGCCATTGGATGGTAGGTTGGTTCCATGTTATTGATAGCGTTGTAACAGGTGGCGGGGGGTGGACTAACGAACAAGACACACTGCTGGGTGTTTTCATCTCTGATTTCTACACTCAACCCTTATTTGAAATAAAAATTTTGTAAAATAGTTGAGAGAAAGGTGGAAAAAATAGAAAACTATAAAGAAAGAAAAAAAAAATGTATAATGCTGCTACCCAGAGATGTCACTACCTGTGGGCACATCCCTTCCTGGATGCTGGTCCGGAGATATGCCTGTGTGTGTGTGTACACAAACATGTACTACACACACACATACATACGTTTATGTTGCTAAGAGTATATAATTCAGTATCCAGCTTTTTTTCACTTACATAAGTATTTTCACGCCATTAGAAACACTTTCTAAATATAATTTTAATGGCTGCATGGTATTCCATTACGTGGCTTTATTAGCACAGTGATCATTCCTTTCTGTCTTGTTTTTATTTTAAAAACATTTAATGGCACTTATTGGGTTTTTTTTTATGATTATAACTTTCTGGAAAACATAGAAAACTACAAAGAAGCAAATAAACATCACCTGTAACAAAAATATCTGGGGGATGTTCTTAAAATAAGAAAGGAACATTGTGGCACCCTGCGTCTTTTCTTCAAGAAAATTTGGGCTCCCAACATCAAAACCACATGAAGGAGCCCGTTTCTAACAGGTCAGCGCACGCTTGAGAGACCCTCTGAGGGGCCCTGGGGTTTGGGGGGCTTCTCTCTTTTGCAGGAAGTCAGGACCCAGAGGCCTCGCTGGCTCTGCCCTGGGACTGCAGGCCTCCTGCCTCCACACAGTGTGTGTCCCTCGGCCGGCTCCTCCGCTCGGCCCTCCTCTGAGTCCCACTCACCCTCGTGAGCCTGTGGAGGGCGGGGGCCCAAGTCACTCCCCCCTGACTGCCCTGCAGCCTGGGCTCAGAGCTGAGCACATAGGAGGGCTCAGGAAAGGCAAGTTGAATGTGCAGTCACACATTCATTCATTCACTGACTCATTCCTTCACCATCGTCGTGTGTGTGCCATGTGTGTGCCGGGCACTGTTCCACGTGCACGATATGGCAGAGAACAAGGTATGGATACACCTTCTAGTTGGAGAAAGGATGCTACAGAGGTGGACCCATCTATAGATACTAAAAGTGAGAGTACAGAGAAGTTGCGAAGAGGAGTCAGGAGAGCAGGGGTGCGGCTGGTGCTGCCCTTTGATTAGGGCACCTGAGAGGCCCTCCCCGCCTCCAACAGAGACCCCAGGGCCGGTGGGAGGAGGAGTGTTCTGGCTGTGGGAACTGAAGGTGCAAATGTCCTGGGGCGGGATTTGCTTGGCATTCCCAGAACAGCACGGTGGCCCTGGGCTGGCGTGGAGCGGGGTGGAGAGGTGCTGGGAGGCTGGGTCATGGAGGGCCCCGTGGACCCCAGCAGGACTCCCCAGATCTGTTCTAATTGAAGGTGATGTTCCAAATATTTAACAGATGAGGCATGACCAACCAAACTCCTGAGCAAGTCCCAGCGTCCCCACTCCCCGGTGCCTGTGCTGACCCTTCAGTTGCCGGATGGGGGAGAGGCTCCTGGGGGAGCAGCAAGGTGCCATCCGCTGTGGACACAGGGATGTGTTCTAACAGCCAGCACGGACACTGCAGTGCTCAGCGGGGCACCAGCCTCGATGCTGAGGGAGGGGCGGCCGAGGACACCTCTGTCTTGGGCTTCTTGGCACCTAAAGGGTCTTGGGAGGCAGCCCCTCCTCCAGCTTCTGTGCTCCAGCCCTCCCGCCTCTCAAGTCCTTGCCCTCGATCACACTTGACAGGGACGAGAATTCTCCATCTGGGAAGTTCTGCTGTCGTTTCCTGAGCGAGACCTTTGTCCCCGTGTTGACTGTGAGCTCCTTGCAGCTCCCACTACGGCAGCGACCGTCTGTCTCTGGACTCAGACAGACCTGATTTCACTCGCTAGCTTGTGACCTCACTTCAATGGCTTCACCTTTCCTGTCCCCTTATCTGAACACGGGGTGATGCCTGCCTGACCCTCAAGTCACCGCTAAGGCTGAATGAGTGCACCAAGCGCAGGGCCGCAATAGTAGGTGTTTAGGAAACCGTGGTGGGTAGTTTTGTTGTCACGGCCGCCCCCTCTCCAGCATCTTAGCGAGAAGATGGGTGAGCAGCCCTCACTGGAAACCCACTCCTCCTCCAGCCCCCGGGGAGGGAAAGAGGGCTGCATTCCTGGAAGAAACTCATGCTTTCTTTATCTATTTATCTGTTTACCCAGCCACACATCTATTTGTTTTCAACTCCAACATCGTCTCGTTAGGGAGGCACCAAGAAGGGAAAAAAGTGAAATTGATACGAAGTCCTTTTCAAGTGTGGAGCCGGCTGCCTGTGGCCTCGGGAGAAAAGCTGCCTTCTGATCTCCTTCCAGCGTGTGGGTGCCCTGGGGCTTCTGCGGAGCATTTTCTAAGATCACTCTCCATCCCAGGCTGGCCACCTCCGTCCTCCACCACATCAGGGGGAGGCTGCACGTGGCTTCAAAGTCGCACTGGCACTCTGCAATTGGAAACATGCATGCTTTGCAAAGTATCAGTTTAGCAACTCATTCAATTGGCCAGGCTGGGCAGGCCAGCTGGCAAAATTTCTGTTCAGGAATGCCATGTGGCCTGGAGCACGGAAGGCCCAGGTTCGAATCCCGGATTTGGCACGAACAAGCTGGATGACCTTGGACAAGTCTGTGCCCTTCTCTAGGCTCTGGTTTCTTGCTCAGCTGACAGTTTCTGGAAAACCATTAGTTGATGAATTGGTTCAGACCATATGGTAGACCCAGAAGAAAAAAGGTTTCCAAGATCAAATCTCGGGACTCTGGGTAGAGAAGGCTCATCACACGGTACCAGGCCCAGGTCTTGATTGATGGCAAACCCGTCTTGGGGTTCTCTATGAGTTCAGGCTCTTCTGTTTCAGGAAGCAGAAAACCCATCTCGAAGTGGCTCGCCTGACTGAGAAGTCCGGTGGCAGGTGGGCTTTGGATGAAGATGGCTGAAGATCAAACTCATGAACTGCAAATCCAAACTGAAGAATTCTCCTAGAATCTGGAAGAAAGCGCCAAGATACAGGAAGTAGAAGAGAGAGTGATGAGCCTTGGAAGATGGATCCAGATGTTCCAACATCTGCTTCTGAAACTTACAAGGGAGAAAAAAGAGCCAACAAAGACCAGGTAATGAAGGAAGAAATCGTGGAAGACGTGAGTCTTCAGATCGAAAGGGTCTACCCAGTGTTGGGCAGGGTAGTTGAAAAGGTAATAAGATTCTAAAGGGAAATGGAAAAATGATTCACGTGGAAGACCTATCGGGGGCGATTTCAGGACACTGTGGATAGAGAGACACTCCTAATAGCTTCCAAGGGTAAAAACAGGTCACCTGCGAGGAAACGAGGCTCTGATGGACATCAGCCTCCCATCGGCCACCCCAGGAGCAAGAAGACAGTAGAGAAATTGAGGCAGAATTTAGTTCTCGTAGGGAGCTGAGACACTTGGTTGAAGTGCTGTGTATCACGGGGGGGAGGATGTGGCCACAGTTGGGGCCCGAGTTCACCCAGCCGGGGGGTGCTATGGCCGCCGAGCGGGGGCTGGGGCCCTGGGGGCAGGCAGAGTTTCTTCCCCTCTTTCAGCGAGTGTTTATGATGGCTTTTTCTGTGTAGGCGCTGTGCCTGGTGGCCCGGGGTGCAGTGGTGAAAAAGGCCAGACGCGGCCTCTGTTGTGGTGGAATTCATGTCCTCGTGGGGGAGACAAAAATAAATGTGAAATTATAATAGTGGCAAGTTCTGCAAAGGAGATGCACATGGAGATTTGGGGAGTTGACCGTCTAGGGACGTCAGGGTCTCAGGCTCCCCAGAGGAACTGACCATTTAGCCGAGCTCTGGAGGACGAACGGGAACGGACTGGATGTGCAAAGGCCGTGGGGCAGGAGGAAGCCAGGAGTGAGGGCTGGTGGAGGGCAGCTGACGGGGCCTGCAGGCAAGGCTGGAGGAGACGTGGGGGCCACTGAGGGGTATGGCATTTGGGTCAGGTTTGCATTTGATGAAAGGGTTCCAGTTGGAGGGCAGAGGAGGACAGGAGCGTTAAGTGCAGTGGGGGCTGCTGGAGTTGTGTGGGGAGGAGACAACGGTGCTTGGACTGGAGCGAAGGCCGTGGGGAGAGCAACAGTGGGCCCTCAGAGGACATGCAGGAGGCGGAATGGACAGTGTATGTGGACGGGTGGGGTATGGAGAGCGAGGGCGGGAGGCGTCGGGCTGATCTGGGTTTCTGGCGTGTGCACAGCATTTCACCGAGGATTTCCCGTTCTAGACTTTGCTGTGAGTAGAGTCGGACAATAGCTGGTCCTTTGCGACTGGCTCCTCTCATTCAGCATGATGTTGAACCAAGACTTTTTGAAGAATTTTAAGCAAGTAGGTGACACGGTCAGAAGTGCCTTCCCGAAAGATGGCCCTGAGGCTGCCAGGAGCAGGGATGGAGCAGGGATGGAGTCCCGGTTTCCAGTGGACGTGGAGCCAAGCTGTGTGCCCTCGGGGCACGCACGGCTGCCATGGCTCGGAGGAAGACACCCTGTCCCTCCTCCCCACGGGGGCCAGAACCCAGCTACCTCCTCTGTGTCTCCACACCTGTCTCTGTTCTCCCTACACAGGAGGAGCCAGTCAGCTGACCGGGCCAGAGGCCTGTGGGCAGGCGCCCGGGCTGTCTGTTAGAGGAAGCGTCCCAGGGTGGGGACACCCAGGAGCAGGTGTGCCTCTCATTTCCCCCGGGTTAAACAGCCGGTTTGCTTGACTTGATTCGTGCAGGTGGCTCTGTAGACCCCAGGTCAGGATGACTCTGAGAGCTGCGGAAAATCTGGACCCCGGAGGGCACGGACTGAGCTGTGGTCAGCTCAGGGGATCCGGGCAAGCCTCACGCCAGGGGGTGCACAGGAGGCGTCGCCTGAAGTCATTGGGGGAGCACTTCCCTCTTGGTTTGGTACCTCGGTGGGACGAGCTGCTCCTGGGCGTGTCCAGTGCTACAGCCGTGCTTCGGGGAGATAAGACCCAATTTCTAGGCCTGGCTCCTGCGCTCTAGGCTGTGTGCCCCTAGGCAAGTAGTACAACCTCTCTGAGCCCCAGTTTGCTCCTCTGCACTGTGGGCCTCAGGGCCTCTGGCCTGCTGTCCTCAGAGGGCTCACGGGAGATGATCCGTGGGGCACTGGTGTCTCTCTCGTGACTCCTGCAGCCCCCGCGGCTCCCCCATCAGAGCCCGGGCCACATGGTACTTTCAGCACCAGCTGTGGACAGCTGCATCCTCCCAGACCGAAGGCCTTGCGAGGGCAGGACTAAGTTGTCGCCAACATTTGTCCCTTTTTCCCTTTTTTCGGCTGCTCAGGATCCGAGCCCCCTTTCCACCGGAGCATCCCTCAATTTATGAGTCTTGGTGGGATTTGGCTCCAGGAGCTGTTGTTGCAAAGAAGCAGAGACCGTTTGCTTGGGGAAGAGTGTGGCAGAGGCAGAGAGGGCCACGCCCTCCTTCCAGAGGCTTCCAGAGGCTCCAGTGGCTTCTGGAACCCGACTCTCTGTAACTTCTAAGAGGCTGTGCCTGTCCGTTGCCTGGTTCTGGATGGAAAGCCATCGGCAGATGACCATTCCTTGCAGGACTTCCAAGCCCGGCCTTCTCGGGGTCCGGGGGGGCTGTTTTGGGCCTGCAAGGACACTCCCGAGGAGTCGCAGAGAAACCCGGAGTGTTTGAGCCAGAGGGGAACCAGGGGCAGGCTGGGGTTGGCAAACGCTCATGTGCTTTGTGTAGAAGGACGAGACCAGGGCCAGAGGGAAGCTCCAGGAGTGAGACTTCAGCCCGAGGCAAGAAAAACTTTCTCACAGCTGAATGTCCCCAGTAGGATGGCATCCTGCACAGGTAGTGAGCCTTCCATCCCAGGGCTATTCATGCAGAGGCGCCTTCTCTGGTGGAGACTTGGTGCAGCCTCGTACCTCTATTGAGAATTCCCTTGCCTCCTCTTCAGGCCGGCCCGCTCCGCTCTGTGTGAGAAGGGCGTCACCCCAGCTCTCCCACAGCCTCCGCAAACTGTCCCTGAGCTCAGCCAGACCTGCGGGCTGGTTAGTGTGGGCACCCTGGTCTTTCTGTGGCCTTGTAAGCAGAGTCTCCGGCCCCCGACAGCCCCGCGTGAGGGGTCAGACACTCAGCAATGCAGTCGGGGAGAGGCGCCCACAAAGATGGGCTCAGCTGGCGCCAGAGGCTCTGTGTCCCCCCAGGGGAGGGCTTTGCTGGCTGGCCTCGGAGGGCATGCGGCCCCTCCATCCTTTCTGGAGGGTTGAGTTGGCACTGGGGTGAGAAAGGAGGTAAGAAAGAGTGTTGGGATCCATCCAGAACCACGAGAAGGGGAGCCAGGGGGGGCACTAATCACAGCCCCTGCAGAAGAGTTCCTTTCAATGCCTGCTGAGCTGCGCACACCTGTACACGTGGGGTACACGCAGGGTACACACCGGGTACATGCAGAGCGGCAGGGGCAGACACATTTCAAAACCCAACCTACAGAGAATATGCCGACCTGAGACTGGAACCATTGAAGGCACCTCCATCTCCCGCTTTGTGGTTTTGTATGGAACCCAGCACTTCAGCTCCTGCGAGGAGGCCCCGGCTGAGAAGGCAAAGTCCCGGGGCCCCCCTGGCAGACTGTCACCCTCTGTGTGGCAGGGCAGACTGGCCTGGGGCAGCCAGGGCCTTCTGCTCCTTGGCCTCTGTCCCCTGGCTATCGAGTTGGGACAGCTGAGTGGTCAAGGATCTGGCTTTGGCATCAGACAGGTGGGCAAGCATCTTCACTTTGTCACTAGTCAATCAAATGGGCAAGTTAGTTGCTGATTCTAAGCATCACTTTCCTCTTGATGGGGGGAAATGACTTTTGGAAAGTTGGTGAAATTGAGGTTTAAGCATAGCACAACTTCCTGGGCTTCTGGAGGGGTCCCCAGAGGCTTATACAGTCATGCGCCACATAACGACGGTTTGGTCAACAACAGACCACATATACAACGGTGGTCCCATAAGATTAGTACCATACAGCCTAGGAGTGCAGTAGGCTGTACCATCTAGGTTTGTGTAAGTCACGCTATGATGTTCACACAATGATGAAATCGCCTAACGACGAATTTCTCAAAAACGTGTCCCCGTTGTTAAGCGACGCGTGACTATACAAGACACGATGGGGAAGCAAATGCTTCCTCCCTTGTCGGAGACTAGGACGGCATTCAGGACTTTGAGTGTGGCTGCCAGGCGCCTCAGGGGCCCCCACAACGGGATGGCGATGACACGCTGTTTCCAGATGCATCGCTCTCCTGCGTTCGACTTTCTGATCAGAGCCCTGAGTAGTTAAAAATAACCCTCTGGCAATCGAGAGACGTCTCCGTCATTGATCCCATGGGGCGTTTGGCAGGAGACAGACAAGGCTTCACGAGTTGTTCTCCCAGCCACATGTGACAGAAATAAGGCCGACCTCAGGAGTTTGGCTCAGAATATGGAATAACTACATTATTTCGCAGTCATGTCAGCTGCATGTTACTGCAAAACATTTAGAAATACGGGCAGCCATGTATTATTTAACTATTTCCATCAAACTCCGACTTGGCAGATTTCTGATTTCTTTCCCACATTAGGGTGACAGATCCCACATTCCCCATTCACAGCCCGCCCACGCACTTTGCCCCTCTCTGTAAAACGTGGGCACTGGCTCCTACCTCCCTCTGAGGCTTGTTGGTGGTACGAGTGCACAGGATCAAGGTAATGGCAAATTTCTGGATGGTTCTGGATGGTTCACATGAGGTCCTGCATTGTTCATGTGAAGTCTCTCGGGGGGAGGCCAGAAAACCAAACTGGAATGCAGGGTGGTGGGTTCAAGCCCCTGTTCTGGGTTGGCTCACTCTTGACCTGGACACATAACTTCCTCCGTCGGGACCTTGGAGAGGTTGATGGAGACCCTGCCCTCCACCCAGGGTCACGTCCAGGAGCCAGAGCCCACGAGTGTCTGACCTTCTGCCTCGGCCCCTGTATGTGGACAGGACAGGATTGCTGAGGTCCCGGGGATGCTCCATGTCTTGTGAGCAGAGCCTGCTCACCCTTTGGCCTGGGACCTCCTTGGTTCCTGAAGACCCAGTGTGGCCACTTCCCATTGGCTGAGCTGTGTCACCAAGTGTCTTGTGGCTGATGGAAGACATCAGAGGCATCCTCAAATGACAACGGTCTGCCAGCAGCCGAGATGTGTGTCCAGACAGAGAGAAAAGATGCAGACCTTCAGGGGAGGCCAGGCCAGAGATGGGGGTGGGATGGAGCCACGGGTTGGGCCTGCCTGGCCCATCCGACCAATGCAGCAGTCACAGGCCAGGCTGAACAGAGGCCTCCAGAGGGTGGGGAGTTCAGGGGCTCGATGACCCAGACACACCTGAGCGGGGCCGGGGCTCTTTGAGGGGATTTGCGTGCGTCTGTCCAGGTGAGATGCTGACTGGTGGTACAGGTGAACAGGATCAAGGTGACAGCACATTTCCGGATGGTTCCACTGTCCCGCAGGCGATGCTCACACCCCTTGAGCAACTGGCAGGGGAGGGGCCGGAGCCCTAGAGATCGGCGTGCAGAGCTGGCAGAGGCTGTGGGAAGAGCCCTAAACTCAGTAAGCAGACCTGGCCTCTGGCTCCTGCCATGCTGCCACCCTTCTCCTCTCCCAGCCTCAGTTTTCCGGTCTGTAAAATGGGATAATTGGCTTGATCCTGGGTGCCTACCAGATCCCATATACCCTGATTATAAATACGCTCCTGACCAAGCGAGCTTGGGGACCAGGACAGGAGTCAATGGGCAGGGCTGGCCCCCTCAGTACATGTGACACACTCCAGTCTTGGAAAGACACATCTGCCCGACGTGCTTAGGTGGGGAGGGGGGGAGCGAAACTTTAGGAAGCAAACTGAAAAATGGAATCTCGCATTCCAGTATTTGAGCCGCGTGAAGCTCTACGCACAGGCTGCTTGGAACGGCGGGCCATCTGGCTGTTTGGGTGCCCTGCAGGCTGGGGCTGGAATGGGGCTGTGGGAGGGAGCTGACACGGTGGTCGTGGCTGACCTCGCTGGTCATCTCCACAAGCACTTTCCTCACACACTGTCCACCATGCTCCCCACAGTCTCTAGCACCTGGCACGTGGCCGGCTCTTAGTACACAAATATCAAACAAATGAATGAACAGACCGACGCTGGGAGCATCGAGCTGGCGAGGCTCTGGTCGAGTCTTTGACACTCCTGTGCAGAAACTCTCCACCCCCAGCATCCGCGTGCGGAAAACCTGGCGCCACCGCTCTGGGCTGAGGCGGGCACAGCGTTGCTGGGGAACGGTGGATAACACCACTCCAGGTACCAATTCAGTAGAGGGAGAACAGAGGTCACCTTTGTGGGTATCAGAGGGTCTGCACCTAGAGCAGCATCCTCACACCTACAAGGCAGGCTTCCAGGCCCTTCTGTGGGGGCCGGAGTCACAGTGCAGCTTGGGCAGCTGGAGGGTAGACTCTGGGTCTGGGCCCTTGACCTCCTCCCTCCCCACTTTGCCCTGCTGGCCCAACGATAAACTCTCTAGACTTGAGACCCTCTGGGGAGCTGAGCATCCTTCACCTGAAGCGTTACCTGATTTCATCCCAAATCCCCTTCCTGGAAAGATCCAGAGTCTCCCATTTTTCTAGTGCGTTCCTGCTTGCAAATACCTTCGAGCCTGTTATCTCATTTAAAACTCACAATAACCTCTTGAAATAGAACTAGAAATGATCTCTTTGTTGATGACTCGTAACGCGCCAGGCGCTATCCACACGGCTTTATCTCCATCATTCGCAGACTCTTCCCATGTCCATCTGGGGTAGTATCATTATTTCTCTTCTCTAGCTGAAGACACTGAAATGGGAGAGATGGGTTTGCTAGCCCACCGTATGAGTGTCCTGGGGCTGCCATAACAAGTGACCACAGTTTGCGTGGCTTAAAACAACAGACATTTATTCTTTCCCAGTTCTGGAGGCCAGAAGTCTAAAATCAAGGTGTCAGCAGGGCTGTGCTCCCTCCGAAGGCTCTAGGGGAGGGTCCTTCCTGTCTCTTCCAGCTTCTGGTGGCCGCTGGCAATCCTTGGCTTGTGGCTGCGTCCCTCCTGTCTCTGCCTCTGTGGCGGCACGGCTTCCTCCTCTGTGAGTCTCCTCTGAGTCTGTATCCAAAATTCCCTCTTCTTCTCACTGGATTAGGGCCCACCCTAATCCGGCACGACCTCATCTTAACTTGACGCGTCTTAATGTTGAAGTATTCCATCTGCAAAGACCCTATTTCCAAATCAGGCCACATTCACAGGTTCTGAACATTGGGACTGAAACATATCTTTTTTGGGGCCACAACCCCCCAAACGAAGACGGCCCAGCTGTTCCTGGAAGAGCTGAGAGGCAAGGTGTCCCTCTCTGCTCTCTGTTCCTGCTGATGCTCTGCCCACCCAGGCATCAGTGATGAAATTCCGTTAATCAGATGTCTCACGGATGTGAAGCCTTGTGTGTGATCAGAACCAAAGTGCGTGGCGGCGGCCAGCTCCCTGGTTACATCACTCCTGACTTTGCTGTGGTTAATAAGCACGAATTCGCTTGCTTCTGATGAGCACAGAGCCAGTTTTTGCTGGATCTGTAATTTCATTCCAAACAGCAAGGCCTCCTATGGGTCCTCGCCCATAAACTACACGCTCGGTACCCATTTGCCTACTTGCATCTCCCATCAGGTGTCTCATAGACACCTCCACCAAACTCCCCATCTTCCTCAACCTGCCCCCAAAGTTTTCCCCCAATCCGGCAGTGGCCAGTCCGTTCTCTCAATCATCTGGGCCAGATCCCGGAGTTGTCCTGTGCTGTTCCTTCTCTCACACTCACATTCCATCCGCCAGCAAGTCCTGTGGGCCCTGCCTTCAAAATGTGCTCCGAGCCTGACCATTTGTCACCACCTCCCCTGCATCCACCAGGTCTCCACTACCATCTGGATTACATCGTGACCAACGTTTCTGGCCTGGAGAGCTCTGTCCGTGCCCCTCTGTCTGCTCGCCACTCAGAAAACAGGGTCTCACTCCTCCATACAAGCCTCCCGCAGTTTCCCTGCCCACTTGGAGCTTGGAGCAAGCCAGTCTTTACAACGGCCCACGAGGCTCTCTCCCACCTGAATCTCTGTTATCCTTCTGGCCTCCTTTCTGCCCCAGGCTCACTCCTGCCCCAGGGCATTTGCACCTCCATTCTCTCTCCTGTATGTTGTCTGTATGACTCACTGCCTCTCTCCTTCCAGTCCCTGCTCAACCATCACCGGCTCAGCAAGCCATCACATTTAACACAGGATCTTCCATCTCAGCACTCTTTTCCCCCGCTCCGGCTCTGTTTTGCTCCACGGCATTTATCATCACCTGACATGCTACTTCCCTTGTGTGTGTGTGTCCTCCCCCGCTAGAATCTAAGCTCCTGAAGGGCAGAGATTTTGGATATTTTTTATAAGTTGCTGAATCTCTTGAGCTGAGAACAGTGCCTGGTACACAGTAGGTGCTCAATAAATAGTTAAGTGACCAGAGTACACTCTGTCCAAAGGCACCATCTTTCAGATCAGCTGGTCACCAGCTCCCAAGAGCCCTTTCTAGACTTAACTTAAAAGGTATTAGACACCAGCTCTGAGAATACATGTGTCACACTCAGGGCGTGGCCTTGGGAGACCTAGACTCCGTCCTAGCTCAGCCACCTCCCAGCTCTGCAGCCTTGACCTCCAGGCACTGCATGCTCAGCACGGCCTGAGCTCATCTTTCCTGCTAACCTGCTCCTTCTTCAGTGCTCCCCATTCCCACAAATGGTGTCCATCTACCCGGACACTTGGCGGCCACCAGGGAGTCCCCCAGGGCCCCTCCCTCTCGCTGGCCTCTGCACCAGCCCATCCCCACGTCCCGTCAGCTCTCCTGCCTCCGCCCAGTCTGGCCCTTTCATCTCTCCCCTGGATGCCCCACTAATGACCCACCACCCACCCCCACACCTACCTCTGATCGGATCATGGCTACTCCCTTCCCAGAGTGCTTCCGAGAGGTGAGGGTGGGTCTTAGTCCCTCAGTGGCCTCTGGAGCCCTGCTCAGAGCTTGGGCCCCTGTAGGCCACCTTCCCTTCTTGCCCCAAATTACCAGTGTCTCCCCTCTGCATACGTCCCCAACTTATTAGATCACATCTCCCATCAATAAAAATTTTCTGAGAACATACTTCCAGTATAAGACTATATATTGCCAACATGGCATCTATTTGTAGTTGATGTCTGCATCGGAACGTACTAATGTAGTTTATACACATCTGCAAGAATGGATGGCATTAGACAAATGCCCACCGACGACTCAGCAATTCCACTCCTAAGTACACACCCAAGACAAATAAGTGCATATGTGAACAGAGCGTTCACAGCAGCCCCAAACCGGAAACAGCTCAGGTGTCCATCAATAGGAGAATAAACAGACAGTGGGACGATGAGATACTCTGCAGCAATAAGAAAGAACAATTATGACACCTGCCGTAATATGGATGGATCCCAAAACATTAGGACAACACGCAAAGTTCATACCCTGTGATTTCATTGACATGAAGTTCAGGGATGGGGGAAACTCATCTGTGGTGATGGAAGTTGGCAGGTGGTAAGACGCAAGATGCCCAGTTGCAAATGGATTTCATACACACAACGAATAATTCTTTAGTATGACTATGTCCCAATATGTGTCTCAACTATCGCCCGGGACATACTTACACTAAAAATCATTCATTGTGTATCTGAAATCCATTTGCAACTGGGCATCCTGTATTTTGTGTGTGTGTTAAATTTTACAACCCTAATGGGGAAGGACATAAAGAAATTTTCTGGGTGAATGGAAATGGTCTATAACCAGATCTTAGTTCTATGGGTATATATATAGAGATAAAAATGTATTGAGCTGTTCACTTTAGATTTGCTAATTTTCTTGTACAGAAATTGCACCTCAATAAAATGGTACGAGAAGGGAACTTCCTCAAGCTAATAAAAGGCACCTACGAAAAACCCACAGCTCTCATCCTGCTTAATGGTGAAAGACTGGATGCTGTCCCTTTAAGAGCAGGAACAAGACAAGGACGTCTGCCCTCATCATTTCTATTCAACAACACGCTCGAGGTTCTAGCCAGGGCAACTAAGCAAGAAAAAGAAATAAAAGGCATCCAAATTAGACAGGAAGAAGTAAAACTATCTCTATTTGTAGATGACATGATCTTATATGTACCAAATCTTAAGAAATTCACTAAAAAATTATTAGAACTAATAAACAAGTTCAGCGATGTGGCAGGATACAAGATCAATATACAAAAATCAGTTGTATTTTTATATACCTACAATGAACAATCCAAAAATGAAATTAAGAAAACAATTCCAGAGCCAACCCTGATGACCTAGCATTTAAAGTTCGGCTCGATCCACTTGGGTGGCCCAGATTTGGTTCCTGGTCGCAGAACCACACCACTCGTCTGCCAGTGGCCATGCTGTGGTGATGGTTCACATAGAAGAACTAGAAGGACTTATAACTGGAGTATACAACTATGTACTGGGGCTTTGGGGAGAAAATAAAAAACAGAAAAAGAAAATTCCCTTCACAGTAATATCAAAAAGAATAAAATACTTAGGGGTAAATTTAATAAAAGAAGGGAAAATTTGCACTCTGAAAACTACAAAACATTGTTGAAAGAAGTTAAAGAAGACCCAAGTAAACAGAAAGACAACCTGTATTCATGGATGGAATATTTTATTAGTATTAACATTTTTAAGAAGACAATACTTCTCAAATTGATCTACAAATTCAATGTCATCTCTGCCAAACTCCCAGTTGGCTATTTTGCAGAAAGTGACAAATGGATCCTAAAATTCACATGGAGATGCAGGAAACCCAGAATAGCCAAACAATCTTGAAAAAAGAAGAACAAAGTTGGAGGACTCACACTTCCTGATTTCAAACTTGCTACAAAGCTACAGTAATAAGACAGTGTGGCACTGACATGAGAGTAGATTTGTAGATCAATGGAACAGAGTAGAGTGTCCAGAAATAAACTCATGTACAAATGGACAATTGATTTTCATAAAGGCTGTCAAGACCATTCGATGGAGGAGATAATAGTCTTTTCAACAAATGGTGCTGGAACAACTGGATATCCACATGCAAAAGAATGAATTTAGACCCCTACCTCACACCATACACAAAAACTAGCTCAAAATGTGTCAAAGACATAAGTGTAAGAGCTACAACTATAAAACTCTCAAAAAAAAACATGGGGGTAAATTTTTGTGGCCTTGGATTCTTAGATATGACACCAAAAATACAAGTAGCCAAAGAAAAATTAGATAAATTAGACTTCATCAAAATTAAAAACTTGTGTGCATTAAAGGACACTATTAAGAAAGTAAAAAGAAAACCCAAAGAGAAAATATTTACAAATCCTATATCTGACAAGAGGCTAGTATCCAGAATGTATAAAGAACGCTTGAAGACAAACAACCAAATTAAAAATGGGCAAGGGATTTGAATAGACATTTCTCCAAAGAAGATACACAAATGGCCAATAAGCAACGTGAAAAGATGTTCAGTATTATTAGTCATTAGGGACATGCAAATCAAAACCACAATGAAATATCACTGCATACCCACCAAGATGGCTAAAATAAACAAGACACACAATAACAAGTGCTGGTGGGAATGTAGAGAAACTGGAACTCTCGTCCATTTTTGGTGGGAATGTAAATTAGCACAGTCAGTTCAGAAAATAGTTTGGCAGTTCCTCAAAATGTTAAACATAGGGTTACCGTATGACACAGCAATTCTACCCCTAGGTATATGTCCAAGAGAAACGAAAGCATACGTCCACACAAAAACTTGTACGTGAATGTTCACAGCAGCATAATAACCAGAGTGTGAACGACCCGAATATCCATCAGCTGGTAAATGGGTAAACGGACTGTGGTATATCCATACAATGGAATGTTTTTCAGCCCTAAAAGGATGAAGTCCTGGCACATGTCACAACGTGGATGAACCTTGAAAACACAAATGTTTAGTGAAAGAAGCCAGAAACAAAAGGCCACATATTGTATGATTCCATTTACACGAAATGTCCGGAACAGGCAAATCCATAGAGACAGAAAGTAGATTAGAGGTTTCCGGGGCTGGGGGAGGCGGATGTGGAGTGACTGCTAATGGGTATGGGGTTTTTGGGGGGGTGATGAAAATGTTCTAAAATTAGATGGTGGTGATGGTTGCACAACTCTGTGAATATACTAAAAACCACTGAATTGTCCACTTTGAATGGGTGAATTGTACGGTATGTGAATTATGTCTCAATAAAGCTGTTATTTAAAAAAAAAGAGTATGAGAAAATAGGGATGAATGTCTCATGCTTCTTCCCACCCCCAGTGGCTTATCTGGTCACCCTTGGGTGTGTGGTCTGCTGAGCAAAGTCCAGCTTCCAGGCCCTTGGCAATGTGGTCAGTCCTCTTCATGTTCCTGTGTATACCCCATGGAGGAAGGACCACCAGAGGTTCCAGAACCTTCCGTCCCTGTGCTTCACCTTCATTCACCTTCGTGCCTCACCCACTCACCTCCATCTTGGCCTCCTCTAGGTTCAAAATGACTGGACCTTGATGGGAAAGATGTCCTGGGTAGGCTGCCCCAGACCCCAGGATATTGCTGGAGGAGACCACAGGTAGATAAGCCCACCCACTTCCTGGGAAGCAGAAGGGTCAAGATGCCCAGCAAGGCCCCACCCAGAGCACTAGGCTAAAGACAGGCGGGGGCGGGGGAATGCCAACAGCATCCACCCCCCAGCCAAGGGAGGCACTGGCGGGGGGCGTGTGGAGTGGGCCCCCCTCGTGCCTCTGACTGCTCTGGCTTCTTTGAGGGCTCTTCCAGGCTCAGAAACAGCCAAAGTCTTTCCAGGAGTGAAGAAAAGAAAAAGGACGCTTAAGAAGAAAGTTACACCTGAGGGGCTGAATTCCAGCCAAGTCCGTTGTGAGAGAAGGCGGCCAGCCTGGGGCTCCATCCACCTTGGGAATAACCTTCTCAGGAGAGACGGAGCCACAGCTGTCTCAGTGCAGCACCCCACAGCGGTAAAAATTTAAAGATGGTGTTTAGACACACACCTATATCCAGTCATCCAGGGTCTGGCTCTGCGAAGCCAAAACATCCAGATAATTGGAAGTATTTTAAATTTTACTTGTCCAGTGTTCACTGTGATGGGGATGTGAGTGAAGACAGTGGGGAAGCTGGGGTCCCCAGGGTGGCATGTGGAATATGGGGACGCTTAGGGAAATGCAGCAAACCTTCCAGCACGTTTGCCCCAGGACAGACTTGTGGGGTCTAGCAAGTCTTTTATCTGGACCAGTGGTTCTCAAGCTGCGGTGATGTTGACCCCTCTGGGGGACATTTGACAATGTCCAGAGACTTGTCCTTTTGTCACAACTGGGGAGGGGGTGCTACTGGCCGCTAGAGGAGATAAACACCCTACTGTGCACAGAACAGCCTCCCAGGTTCCCGCTCCACAGAGAATGATCTGGCCCCAAATGACCACAGCGTCTGGGTAGAGAAACCCTCATCTTACCCCGGTGGGGACAAGGCACAGACTCTGGCAGAAGTCGCCTGGGAGAGCAGTTCTCCTCGTGCGTTGGTGCTGGTTAAACACATGTTATTTTTCTTTCTGATTATTAAAGTGATACATGCTTGTTGGAGAAAATTTGGAAAATGCTGAAAATTACAAAGAAGAAAGTAAAAACCACCCCCAATCCCAGGAGAGCTCATGCCAAACATTTGGGCAGAAGAAGTTGTCTTCTCCACCGAGGTTGGGCCAGCAGAAGGCTGGTGAAAGGAAGAAGCCACTAAACGCGGGGAGGGTAACGATGTGACGTGCATCATGGTCTGCCCTTTGTTTTAAGCTCCAATAGTGTAAATGTGCACCCATCTGGTACAGTCGCTGCCTGGAGTCCACATTATCTTCCAGGTCCAGACCACACTCACCAACACCAGCTTCCGTTTCTTCAAGGTGAAGTAAAACCTTCACAGTCCGAATTCCCAATCTGATTCAGGATTTTCCTAGAATTTTATGAGTGTTTACCACAATCGTTTACAGCTTGCCTCACCCAATACTCAGTGGAAGCTTTTTTTTTTCTCTTTTTTAGCAGAGCTTATCGGCATCAATGCTTTCTAAAGCTTGGTTTTCATAGAATTAAAAATTGTCCTGTTGCACTTTGATTCCATGGGTTTATGTAGTAGTGAAATCGGTTAATTCTAAGCACAGAAGGATTCACAGACGTGTGAACACGGCTGAGCTGGGTAGACGTGCCCGTGGGAGCAGACGGTGGGGGTGTCCTGGGGTGGCCGCCAGCTGTGAACGGTCACATGGCATGGGCTTTGGTGACGTTTACAGCGGGAGCCGAGTGTGCGGTTCACCTCCGTGGAGGTCCGATGATCAGTGGGGGTTGGTTGGGAGACCTCCTCTCTGTGAGATTCCGGGCTTTGTTTCTGTGCATGTGGATACAGATTTACAAAACTGGGATTCCGTTGTACATGCTGTTTTGTAACCTGATTCTCCACTTAATAGTACACACATTTGCCGATTACTGTGTTTCGATATGGTGGCAGAGGACCTCACAGCTCCTGTCCTCCACCCTGGCTCCACCCTGGGGACCGGGCCAAGAAAAGAAGCCCCAGGAAGTGGAGGGAAGGATGTGAAGTGGGGATGCGACTAACGGTCAGGCCAGTGGACTTGCTGAACTATCAAGGGTCCTGTCGTTTTGAGCACAGTAGAAGTGATGTCCCAGGCAGCTACACCTCTGACAGGGAAGTGACATTTGGACTTGGGGACCTCTTGGTAAGGGCTGTTCCTGTGGGAACTGCTGTCCCAGATGGCAAAGCTGGGCCCTGTTTGGGGTGTGGCACCTCTCCTGGACAGTGGTGCTGGTCAGCTGAGGGGAGTGGTCATGGTGACGGCTAACCCGACGGATCGGAAGGAGCTCTCAACTCAACAGTCACTGCTGCTTTGGGAATTCTCCTCTAACCACTTGTATATACTGTGGTTCTTTCTCATTGGTTAAATTAAAATCCACGCTAGAAAAATCCCCAGGATTCTGGTGCTTTCCACACTGCGCAGGGGATTTCAGAGTACACAGGAACATGGGCTGTCTTGTTTTGGCTAGCGATCCCAGTGCCAGTGTTGACAGCATCACTTGAGGGTAAATGAGGTTTTTACAAATATCCTCACCTTCCAGCGTACAGTAATTCAATTCGAGTAAACACTGGTGCACCAGGTTTGGTAGATAATGATCCCAGAGATCATCTCATTTGTTAAGGGAAAGGACACAACCTGAGTGGAGGGTGAACAGCTTTCACCCAACCCCATCCTCCCGAACGCAACAAATGCGTCTATCTACTTATCCATCCATCATCCATCATCCATCCATCTATCCAACCATACATCCTCCATTCATCCACCCATCCATCCAGCCATTCACCACCCATCCATCATCCATCCACCCATTCATCCATTGGCCATCCATCCATCATTCACGCATCCATCATCCATCTGTCCATCATCCGTCCATCCATCCATCCATCCATCCATCCATCCATCCATCATCCACTATCCATTCATCTTCCGTCTATCCATTCATCATCCGTTCATCTGTCCATCCATCCATCCATCCTCTATCCATTAATCCACCGTCCACCCATCCATCATCTACCTATTCATCCATTCTCCATCCATCCACCCATCCATCCGTCATCCATTCATCAGTCACCCATCCATCATCCACTTATGTATCTGTCCATCATCCACCCATCCATCCATCCTCCATCCATTAGTTCATCATCCACCCATCCATCCATCATCCATCTATTCATCCATCCTCCATCCATCCATCAATCATCCACCCATTTGCCATTCATCTATCTATCCATCATCCATCCATCATCCACCTATCCACCTATGTATGCATCCCTTTTCCATCTATTCATCTATCCATCCTTCCTTCCCTCCTTCCCTCCTTCCTTCCTTCCTTCCTTCCTTCCTTCCTTCCTTCCTTCCTTCCTTCCTTCCTTCCTTCCTTCCTTCCTTCCTTCCTTCTATCCAACAAACACTTGTTGAGCATCCACTGTGTGCCAGCCACTGGATCAGATCCTAGGCATACTGAGGAGACTAAGAGCCACCCTTGCCCTCAGTTTGCTCACAGTCTAGTTGAAGAGACAGACAAGGAAGCATGGGTTTTCCCTGCAGGGTGATGAGGTGTGGATGAGGTGCTGTGGAACCCAGAGAAGCAGGATTGATCTAGATTTGGGTGACTAGGGACACCCCACCCCGAGCTGGGGAGGGCTAAATGAGAAGGAGCTGGCGGGTGTCAAGGGGGCAGGAAGCGTGTTTGCAGCCAGAAAGCATTTTGAAACACTGGTGGCGAGCAAGGAGAGGGTGCACGGGAGGCAGTGGGAGAAGTTCTGTTTGGTTGGAGCACTGATCAGGGGCAGGGCCAGGTTGGCGGATGGTGGGCTGAGAGGCTGGCCACACTGCAGGGGCAGGTCATACTTGACCCTCAGCACACACATGCACGGGAACCAGAGCTGTGGCCACATACAGTCAGTGTACCCTTTGCATCTGCTGTCCAGCCGGTTTGGGCTGACGTGGTGGATGCGTGGAGCCGCTCTGGGTCTGGGGCAGGCATGGAGTGGGGTGGCAGTGAAGCAGCAGACTGCGGGCCCCGGGTGCCCCGTTGGATTTCCCCCATCGTCAGACCTCTGAGGCAGTTCCCAGCCCTGCCAGGCCGTGGGCCCTCGTCCTCTATGGCTGCACAGAGAGGGTCTTCCCGACTGTGAAGGGTCTGGTCCCCTGCTGGCTACAAAGCCAGCATCAGACAATGCCCTAAAGGGGGCTCTAATGCTGACCCAGCATCTGTGAGCTGTGTGGCCCTGAGCTGGTCACTTTCTCTCTTTGGGGAGCTGTCTCAGCTGTTTGGACCCAATGGTTGAAAGCACAGGTTTTAAGTTGTAGATTTAAATCCTGGCTGCGACTCTGGGCAAGTGATCAGCCCCTCTGGTCCTCAGCCCCTGGCCTGTGATGTGGGATGGTGAAGCCCCCGCTGGGGAGGTCGTGTGAGCCCTACAAGCGATGCTGGGTGCAGCGCTGGCCGCGGTAACTGGTCCTGGCTCAGGATTCAGCAGGTGGTCGTTGGAATTACTTCCGTGAAATGGGTGGGCCTGCCCCGCCCTGCCTCCATCACAGGGCTGCTGTGGAGGCCATCGAGGATGTGACTTTGTGCCGTGACTCACTGTCCCGTGGAAAGCAGTTTCTGTTAGGCCAGCAGGGCCTCCCCGGCCCCTTTGAGTTCTGCCAGGCAGAGGCAGGGGAGGGAGGGAGCTGGGGACGGCAGGGCAGGCCTGGTGGTGGGCGCAGAGAAGCCTCCAGGTTAGGCCTGACTTGCATGGTCCCTGGATGCAGGATGGAGCAGGTGTGCCCGGCATTGCAAACCCCACGGGGCCTTCCTGTCACCCCAGAGCAACCCCGAAAGGCAGGCAGTATCACCCCGGGTTTGCGAGAAGGCCCACGCTCACCCAGGCCCTGCAGGCAGGAGGGGACAGCTGGGGACTTGCCCCAGGCCTGCAGGGCCTGAATCCTTTGCTTTTCCCTACAACATACTCCCGCGTCCTTATTTCATTTGCTTCTCATCGTCAGGTGTTCACAGTCATGCCCACTGTGCCAATTGAAGTGAAAGGCTCCCTGTGAGTTGTCACGCTGGTCCGGGTGTCCGGAGTGGAGGGGCGGGCTGGCCCCTATAGTCAGAGCTCCCGTTCTCTGAGCACCTGCCCATGGGTGGGCTGGGTCCTGAACGATGGGCTTTTAGCGCATGCTTTTCATTTTAGAACAGATCTAGATTTACGGAAAATTTGCAGAGGTAGCACAGAGTCCCCATGAACCCCATCCAGTTTCCCCGACTAAACTTCTAATGTTAGAGCGGTGTGTTTGTCACGATTAATGAACCAGTATTGATACAATATTATTAAAGTCTGTACTTTATCCCGCTTCCCCACCTTTTACCGAACATTCCGTGTCTCCCGCAGGATTCCCATCCGGGACACGATGCCCTTAGTCTGCACGTCTCCTTAGGCTCTTCTTGGCTGTGATATTTTCCAGACTTTCCTTGTTTTTGATGACTTGACAGTTTGAGGGGGACCGGTCAGGTTTTTGTAGGATGCCCCTGGATGCGGTATGTCTGAGGGTGTCCCACGACCCAGCTGGGGTCATGGTTTGCGGGAGGAGGACCACAGAGGTGAAGTGCTGTTCTCGTAGTTAGTACCCATACAACTTACCACTGTGACCTTGACTGTGACCCCAGGCTGAGGTGTATATGACTTTCCATCCTGTGGTCCAATTTGTACTGATAAGAAAGTGGGGCTCATGGGGATGAAGTGACTGTAGACTGTCACCTAGAGCAGGCCGAGCTGGCATCGCCACCCTGGTCCGGGCCCCCTGTCCCTCCCTCTGCATCTGCACGTGCATTTTCATAGCATCCTTGGGGCTGGGGCTCCAAGCTCTGATGGTGGGGTGTTGGGCACGTTGGGGTGTCAGCTGACCCCAGACAGTCAAAGCACCCTACCTGTGGATAACCAGCCCCACCCCGACAGGCGTTCCTGCACAGAGCCCGCCCCCCGTGGGGAAGATGTGCCCACACCCTGTCACAGGACAGAATCCTGATCCCCAGAGGCCTGTCCAGCCCCCGGCAGTGAGGTCATCCTTATTTACGGGGTGGCCGGCCTGCCTGGTGTTTGCACACAAAGGCCTCGCTCGGGGCTGTGCCGTGCGCTGGCATTCCGGCGTTCCTGCTGCCCGCAGCCCGGCCCGGACAATAGCGCGCCCTCTCTGCTCTGCCGGGCCGGCCTCTGTGAACAGAGCTCTGTTGACAGCCAGGGTTGCTCTCACTCCCGAAGAATTCCAAAAATGGAACAATGCATGCCTGGCCTGGGCCTCTCGGGCTGCTGCTCGGAGCAGGGCCCCGGAAGGCTGTGGTTTGGGGCTGCCTTTGTAGCCGTCCATTTCGCTGGCATTTCAATGGAAACCTGGGGCGGGGTGGGGGGGCGCAGAGAGAAAAGGGAAAATAAAGAAAACCCCAAATGCCCTGTAAACAAGCTGGGGCCCCTCTGGCCAGACGGTCCCCGTGGCCAGGACACCGTGATGCTGGGGTCAGGCAAATGGCAGTGACCTAGTCTACGCAGGCACCGACCATCACCCGAGGCCTTCGAGTGACTCCCTAGATTGTCGGAGCTCACCCAGGGCACCCCTCCTGCCTCCAAGTAAGGGAGGGTCGCGAGGGAGGAAGTGACTCATTGAGGTCACAAGGCTCCGAAGGAGCAGAGTGGGGACATGGGGACATGGGTGCGGGACCTGCCTCCCAGCCCCTGCTGCCTCCTGAAGACCTTGCGTCCTCAGGCCGGGGTCAGGGAGGCTGCTCCTCGGGACCACTCTCCTTCCACATTGCAGCCTTCCAGACGACACCAGAAGGCCCACTGCGGCCGGCAGAGTGACCACACCTGAAGTCCACATCCATTAGCCCAGGGCTTCGCCACTGCAGCTTCACCGGTTTGGGCTGGATGGTTCTTTGTGGGGGGCCCTGTGCCCTGTAGGATGTTTATTTTCTACCCCCTAGATGCCAGTAGCACAGTCCTCTGTCCCCCAGGCTCACCTAGTTGTGAGAACACAAAATGTCTCTGGGCATCTCAGTCCGTTCGGGCTGCTATAACATAACCGAACACACGGATGGGGCGGCGTCTACACAACAGACACTGATCCCTCACAGCTCTGGAGGCTGAAGACCGAGGTCAGGGTGCCAGCACGGTCAGGTTCTGGTGAGGACCCCCTTCCAGGGTGCAGACGGCCAACTTCTCTCTGTGTCCTGACGTGGCGGCAGGGGCAGGGAGCTCTCTGGGGCCTCTATTATAGGGGCACTACCCCCATCCCAAAGGCCCCACCTCCTAATACCGTCACCTTGGGTGTTAGGTTTTCAACATATGAAGTTTGGGGGGACACAAAAACTCAGACCGTAGCATCAGACATTGCCAAATACCCACTGGGGGGCAAATCCCCCCACACTGAGAACCTCTGGATTGTCCTATGAGAGCCTGTGGTGGTTTGACAAGGTGGTGGCAAATTCTCTGACACACTGCATAAGGAGAGGTGAGGTCTATGCTCTCTCTTCTTTGCATGAGGGGGGCTTGTGGCTACTTCAGCCAATAAAGTACGGTGGAAATGTGCCGTGTGGTTTCTGAGGCTGGGCCGTCAGAGGCCGTGTAGCTTCTTCGCTTGCGGCTCTGAGCTGCCACACGTGAAGTCTGACTCCCCCAAGCGGCCATACTGTGAGGAAGCCCATGCCACATGGAGAGGCCACGAGCAGGCGTTCCAGTCTACAGCCCCAGCTGAGCCCCACCTTCAAGTCGCCCCAGTCTGGGCACCAGATATGTGAGTGAAAAGGCTCCAGAAGTTTCCATGCCCAGCTGTTCCGGTCTTCCCAGCTGAGGCTCAAAGATCATGGAACAGAGGCGACTCATTATTGCTGTGCCCTGCCCTAATTTCTGGCCCCCAAATCCTTGAGGATAGTGAAATGGTGGTTGTTTTGTGCTGCCAAGATCGGGTGGTTTGTTACACGGCTGTAGGTCGTCAGAACATGCCTTGCGGCAAGCCCAGGGTGGCGGGGGCTGATCCACGATTTGTGTTTGGCAGAGAGACCTGGGGGCTGGCCCCAGTCACACAGAGAGACGGAGCCAGGATCTGAATCCTGCTCCACCTTGCTTCCAGAATGCTGCGTCACTGATTGTCCGCTCCTTCAGACGTGCCTGCAATGGTCTTAGATGTCCTTGCTTGCCTGTCCACGTCTGTTCCAGCTGCTTCTGGCCACAGCACTCTGTTATTCCTGGGGGCAGCCATGCCCCCATCCTACACTCAGTCCTGGAGTTCAGTGGGGCTGACTCTGCCCCTAGGTCCAGAGCTGGACCCCTGACCCATGCCAGGGCAGTGAGGGCCAGTGAGGGTCAGCCCCAGGACTCAGATTGAAACTCTTGAGAGTAGTAAGCTCCCATTTGCTTGGACCAGAAGGAAAGGGGAGAGAGGAGAGTCTGTCTGAGAATGACACCAACACGGAGGAAAGTAAAGATAGGGGAGAGAGGGAGGGAGACACCAAGTTCTGGGCTCCTGGAACCAGTTATGCCTGAAGCTGTTATACTCCAACTGACTCTCCTTTTTTTTTCTATTTAGTTTTTTTTTGTGAGGAAGATCAGCCCTGAGCTAACAGCCATGCCAATCCTCCGCTAACATCCATGACGATCCTCCTCTTTTTGCTGAGGAAGACTGGCCCTGAGCTAACATCTGTGCCCATCTTCCTCTACTTTATATGGGACGCCGCCACAGCATGGCCTGACAAGCGGTGCGTCGCTGCATGCCCAGGATCCGAACCCGGGCCACCAGCAGCGGAGCGTGCGTACTTAACCGCTACGCCGCGGGGCCGGCCCCTCATCGGACTCTCCTTTTGATGGTAGCCGGTTCGAGTTGGCTTTCTATGACTTGTGGCTGAGCGATTCTGGACCAGCCCCTTTCTCCTCCCAACAGCAACCTTTCTCGGTCAGCGGGGAAACGAGGCTGGTGCTGCAGGGGCGTGGAATGTCATGGCCACCTAAATGCCATCAGCTTGCTCTCTGTCGTCAGAGCCCTGGGGGAGGAGCAGAGCTGGGCAACTCATTCCCTAGAGCTTCGCTGGCCATCGGCATCGTCATCCCGATCACCCCTGTTGCCCCAGGTGTCCTATCACCAAGCCCTGCCCCCTGTCTTTTCTTCTCTGAGCCCACCTCTCCCAGGATGTGCTCAGGACGGGGGCCCTTCTGCCCGTCTGGCAGGTGCAGAGAGGTGAGGACCCAGGCGCCAGAGCTGGGACTCGAACCCACATCCTTTGAGCCCATTTCTTCATGGATGTTTGGACCACAGGATCAGCAAGCCTCATCTTCCCAGCTGTGTGCTCACGCTCGACGTTCTTGGAGCCCCTGGAGGCCTGTGGAAGGTGTGGGCAGTGAGGTCCCAGGAGAAGATGCCCAGTGGTGATACAACATCTGACTGGATGGACTTTGGAAATAAGCGTCACCAGAAGCTCAGAGGTCACCTTCGCAGGTGGGAAAGATGCACAAAGCCGGCCCCAGTTGCTCCTGCAGATTCCGCAGGAGGCAAGGACACACTCACTTCCTAGGGAAGACGTACCTGAGCAGCCTCTGTGTGTGTGTGCATGCACACACGCACGTGTGTGTGTGCCCACGTGTGTGCATGTCTAGCGGGGGCCAGCGAGGTGAGGGACAGATTCTTCCACCTCCCAGGGCTCTCTGATGAGCCTTCTCCAGCCCCAGGGGTGGCGTTGAGTCCTGTGTGGCTACGATAATAGGCTGCCAAATCTTGACAGCAGTGCCATGGGGTTGGCAACCTTCGCGCCTGAGTCCCTAAGCTTCCGGCCCTTTGCACTTCCTTTCTGCTCTTTGCTGCTGGAGGTGGGTACCCCGGGGAAACCCGCTACTCCCCTCGAGGTTCTTTCATGATTGCAGCCATCCCCCGGGGACGGTCACCTCCACGACTCTTATCTCAGTCATCTCTCAGCAAGGCCGAGACCCTGGGAGGCTCATTACTGTTTTCCCCGAGCTGCCCGAGCTGCCCGGCTTGCCAAGGATCAGCCGTCAGTCTCTGTCAGGGAGGTTCCTCTGTGCCCCACGGCTGCCTCTGTCACTCTGCAGGTGGGAGGCATTTCGAGGGGGCCATTTCCATGACAGCCAGCTCCCCTCGCATAACCTCGGAAAGCCCCCTGGGTTTGTCCTGAAAGTCCAGGTTGAGGTCAAGGTTTTTCCGTGTAGCCCCGGCCCCCTTGCCTCCACGGTGGGGGTGGGCCTGGCCCGGCCACGGCAGAGAGGAGCGTCAATGATGCAGCCGGATGGCGTCGCGGGCGGAGAACAATTGGGCGATGACAATCGAAGGAAGGTGAAGGATCTTGTCCCAGAGCTTCCTGTTTTCCTGCGAGGTTGACTCAGATGGGCTCTGATAATCCTGCCAGGGGATGGTCCCGCAGCGGGAGAGGGGGCAGTCCAGGCCCAGGGTAGCTTCAGCTCCACGCCATCTGACCATCTCCTGGTTCTTCCTGCATTGGAAAGGGCCAGAGGGCAAAGCTGATGGGCGTGGGGCATGGCCAAGGGGCCCCTCTGTGTAATGCCACACACTTGTCCCACACCTGCTCTGTGTCTCACTCTGTAGGCCCTGTAGTGGGGAGCGGGGCAGGGATGAAAGAGTCTCACTCCCTGCCCTGGGGCTGCCCATCAGGGTGACACACACACACGGTGACGATGACACCTAGACAACGTGCTTTCCATGGCAGGGGCTGGAGGAGCGGCTCCCTCCACGAGAAGAGGAGAAGTGCAGCCACATTCCAGAGCCCTGGGACTCTAGGGGTCTCCAGCCTTCTCCCCAGAGCACAAAACTCCTGACCAGTGTCCCTGACAGGTTTCCCCACCTCTGCTTAGACCTCATGGGGTGGGGAGGGCAGGATGTCAGGGGAAGGCTCCTTGAGACATCCTGAGCTGCCCCTGTCCCCCTCTTGCTGGACAGCTCTCCTTCTCATAAAGATCTCCACGCCCCTTGGGTCTCACCCGCCCCAGGAGCCCTGAGGCCACCTAACTCTCTTCTGCACGAATGCCCTTTGATGGTTAGAGAACTGCCCCCACCCTACATCACCAGAACAGGATTTAGGCGTGATTTACGTATGTTACAGAAGCTTTGTTCGTGTTTGCCCCAAATTTGAAGCAGCCAACATGTCCTTCAGTAGGTGAGTGGATAAATAAACTGTGGTCCATCCAGACAACGAAATATTATTCAGCGCTAAAAAGACTGAGCTCCCAAGCCATGAAAAGACATGGAGGAAACTTAAATGCATGTTACTCAGTGAAAGAAGCCATCTGAAAAGGCCACGTACTGTATGATTCCAACTACGTGACATTCTGGAAAAGCAAAACTATGGAGACTGTAAAAAGAGCAGTAGTAGCCAGGGGTTTGGGGGAGGCAAGCCTGGGTGGAGTACAGAGGATTTTCAGGGCGGTGAAAAGATTCTGTAGGATACACGACATGATGCATTTGTCCAGAACCATAGAATACATGACACCAAGTGACCCTAATGTCAACTGTGGACTCTAGTTAATCATAACGGATCAATATTGGTTCATCATTTGTAACAAATGCAGCACACTAACGTAAGATGTTAATAATCAGGGAAAGGGGGGATGGGGAGGGGATATACGGGAACTCTCTGTGCTTTGTGTTCAATTTTTCTATAGCCAACGCTGCTCTAAGAAATAGAGTCTATTAGTCAAAAAGAAAAATGTGACACAGCCCACAACACACCTTGCCAGCTCTCATCCCAGTGTTTGCTAAAATCCCTTTTATTCTAATGTTACAGAAACAGAGCAAACCTTACAGTTAGGATAAACTCCTGTGCTGACAGCCCTAACACAGCCCTCCATCCAAACCAAGTGGACAAGTCACAAACGGAGCTGTGAAAAGCAACGCAATTCACATTGAACACATCAGCGTGGCCGTGATATTTTGTCCGATCTGACGTGCTGTCTGCAAGGTGAGTGAGGAACGGACCCGCGGTCTGGGCTGCGGGTTCTGCGACCCGCCACTTCCTCTGCCTCACACCCGGGGACTCGGCTGCGCAGCCTGGGCATGGACACAGCCCTCGGCTGGACGCTGGGCTCCCGTCTCCGCTCGCGGCCCGCAGAGATCAGGGAGGACGGCCCCACGTGACCGTGAAGATCTGTAAGTCATCCGCGGGCCCTGCATCAGTTTCCTGGGACTGCTGTGAGAAGTGACCACAATCGCAGTGGCTCAAAACAGCACACGTTTATTCTCTTACAGGCTGGAGGTCAGAGGACTGCCCGGGTCTCACTGGGCTGAGATCAAGGTGTTGGCAAGGCTGCGTTCTTTCTGGAAGCTCTAGGGAAGAATCTGTTCCTTGGCTTTTCCAGCTTCTAAAGGCTACCTGCGTTCCTTGCCTCGTGGCCCCTTCTGCCACCTTCAAAGCCAGCAACGCATCACTCTGACCTCTGCTGCCATCGTCACTTCTCCTCTGCTTCCGACCCTCCCGCCACTCTCTTCCGCTTGTAGGGACCCTCGTGACTACTTTGGGCCTTCCTGATAGTCATTAACTTAATCACACCTGCGAAGTCTTTTGTGCCAAGTGAGGCCACACAGTGGCAGGTCCCAGGGATTAGGACGTGACGTTTGCGGGGGCATGCTTCTCCGGGCCACGACGCCCCTCTTCCTCTCACGGTCCACATACCCTCCGAGTGTAACCAGGCTCCGAGCACCTCCCCACCAGTGCCAGCACTGAGGATCGAGCCACCGTCTCCCCCAAGGACTGCCCTGGCCTTCTCGTTGGTCTCCCGGCTTCTATCCTTGCCCTTTTCCAGTTTATTCTCAACCCAGTGGCCAGGCTGATCCTATGAAGACGTGAGGCTGAGTCCTCCACCAGCTCCCGTCTCACTCAGGGTAAAATCAAAGTCCGTTTAGCAGCCGGTGAGACCCAACACGGCCGGCCCATCCCCCTGGTTCCCTCTGCCCCAGCTCCATGGGCCTCCCAGCTGCTGCTCTAACACACTGGAAGCACTCCTGCCTCAGGGCCTTTGCACTGACTCGTCGCTCCACCTGGGCATCCTTTCCCAGTGACGTCTGCCCAAATCACTGTCCCTAATGCTCTGGATCCCTGTTGCTCTTCTCCACTTGATCCTGCATCCCTTGTCGCTTTCTAACAGACTCCATCGTTCACTTGTTTCTTATATTCTTGTCTGTCTCCCTGAACTGCAGGGACGTAGGGGAAGGATTTTATCTGCTTTGTTTACTGACGTAGTTCTGGACTAGAGGGGTGCCTGGCCATGGTGGATGCCCCGTGAAGACTTGTGGAATGCGCACATGAATGGACATGTGGAGGCTAGCAGAGGCTGCAAGGAGGAAGGAACAGAACACCCAGCTGGCTGAGTCACTGGGGTTTTTGTGCCAGTGGCCCTGGACTGGCTCTAGGCAGAGCAAGGAGACCCCGCCCCAGCTCAGCAGGAGGTCAGAATCCCCTCTCCACCCTCTCACTTTGCACCTTCCCCTGGGCTAGCTCCTCTACTAAGGAGCCTTTTGGAGCAAACCATTCGTTCATTCATTCACTCCCTCAGCGATGTTTACCAAGGGCCGGTGCAGGGTTTTCGGCCGCTGGGTTGAGTAAGATGCTTTTAGAGAGTCCGAGCTCAAGCTGGGCAGGTGGACTTGCAGAGACACAGAAGAGACTGACCCTGGTAGCACTAACTGAGCAGCTACTGTGTTCCGAGTGCTTCACGGCGCCGTCATTTTATTCCTCCACCTGCGCCCTGCAAGTATCTCCTCTCACAGCACCTCCTCGGGGCGTGTCCCTGGCCCCCACCCCGCTCCTTGGGCAGGGACCCGAGCCTTCTGGGCCTGCCAGCTCTTCTCTTGTATCTTCAGTATCAACTCTTGCAGGGACAGAGTGCGTGCATTTCTCAGTCTCCTCTCTTGTCTTTCCCACCAAACTGGGGGCTCCTGGAGGTCAAGTCCTGGGGTCTTCAGTGTCCTCATGTCGCAGCAGCTGGCACACAGCAGGTGCTCAGAAAACAAGCACACAAATGCGAATGGCTGGCTGGCTGCATAATGAGCTGATACATGAATGAATTCCAGGGGGAGGCCCAGCCTGGGCAGAGGCGCAGGGGCTGAGGGGAGGGGGGTTGAGGGGCTGGGAGAGGCCCCTGCTCCCAGCCCGGCACGGGTTGCAAAGTCTCTTGACATTGGCCTGGAAGGGGAGGTGCGCCGGCTGAGCCCAGCTGTCTTCTAAGGCCTGTCCGGGCATCCGTGGTTCTAGCCTCCCCACACCCCTGCCGGCTGGTGTTTCCACTGGGCAAGGGAGACCCTAGGAAGTGTTAGAATTGGGCTTCCGTACGGGCAGCCCCTGAGGTGTATGGACTCGTCCTGCCCTCGGTGCCACCCTGCCTTGGGACGCAGCTTTCAAGCCGGCCACAGGGACCCCATTTAGCCACATTCAAGATCTCTCTATTGTCATCTGCTTCAATGTCTTTATTCTCCCAGATGACTTTTCATCTGGGAAGAAACATGGACTCATCGGCTAACAGTATTTCCAGTTGCTGCAGGTACTGGGGAGCCATGGAAGGTTTCAGAGCCGAGGAAGAACTGGGTGAAAGGTGAATCTTGGCACATCCTTGTTTTTTCCGGATCTTTGTCTTCACTGAGTGACAACCGTTGACTGTGTACACCCCACGTCCCACGCCCAGGAGCCCTGCCCTCTAGAGGTTTCAACTCTGGGACAAAGGCCAGTTGGCAAGGCCGTCAGTGGAACCTGGGTGAACAAGGCTGAGGATTCGGGCTGGAGCCCGGAGTTGTGCCCGGGTGACTAGATTGAATCCCCAGGGAAGTGGAAAAGAGGGAGGGGGGCTCTGTAGACAAAACTCCAGGCCCCTTTCTGACCCACGGTGGGGAGGAGCGTCTCCTCCCTGGGACAGAAATATCTGCCACTCCCAGGGAGCTGGACCTGGCCGCCACCTGGGAAGGGCACCCCCACCCTGGGCTGGAGCCCCTGGGGGATCAATGTGCAATCCCGCTCTGGCCCCCCAGCTCCGCCCTGGGAGCACACCCCATCACCCGCTGAGCGCGTGGGGCCCGGCGGGCGCAGAGGACGAGGTGGGAAGCCAGCTCCAGCCTGGAGGCCCGGGGCCATGGGGACGCTCTGCGAGGACAGCCACCTCTTCCTGATTACCACCCCTCTGGGAGGCAGCCACAGAAATTCCTCATGTTTGATCTGGCCGTTTTGGTTTCACGAGCTGAACTCTGTCTACTTGGGCCGGGGGAGGCCACGGGAGTGCACGTGCGTCGTGGGCCCTTGGAGCCACCGCAGCAGCGCCCGCCCCCAGGGCTGGAGCGCTTTCCCACTGCCCGAGGCTATTCTTAACATGCCGGGCCTCGGGCTCCAGGGCTAAAAATACCTCCTCCGAAGGCCTGTGGGAAAGCTGCCTCGGGCTATTTCTGTGGTTTAGCGCTCCCTTCAGGGTCCCTGCGTGCCGGGTGGGAGGGCGCCCACCCTCTGCACTGCCCAGCCCCCGGCTCAGCCCACCTAGCGGCCCCCCTGCCCGTTTTGGGGCCGTGGTGCCCGACTGCAGCAGCCATCGGTCTCCAGGGAGGTCGGCAGAGCCTGGGGGTCCCGAACCCCTCACTCCACGGCCGGGAAACTGGCTCTGAGAGGGAAAGTGAGCTCCCTGAGGTCACGGTGTGGGTCAGCCATGGGGCCCCAGGCAACTCCCTCTCTACGAGTGGCCTGGTCCGGCTCTCGCCGACCCGAGGACCACTGGGAGGCTGTGACCATGGCATTGAGGCTGTAAGCTGGCTTCTTGCTTCTTAGATCAGGTCTTTTCTTCTCTCTGTAAGGTTTACCGGAGACTTTTCTCCTTTATCTCACAGGCTTCCCCCACCAAGCCCGGAGGTGGGAGACAGAGTAGCTTGTGGCCCCATTGTGGGGATGCGAAGACGGAGCCTGGGAGGGGTCGGTTCAAGGTCATGAGCTGTGAGGGGCTGGGCAGCTGGCGCTCTGGGGCCCTGGCCTGGCTCCTCCTGTCCCGCTGCCTGCGTCAGGGGCGTCCTGGTGGTGCCCCCCGGTGCTCACGTGGCCCCTTCTTGTGCCTGTCTCCCCGCACCCGCTGATGACTGAGGGACATTGTGTTCTCAGACGGAGGTCATCGCTCCCGGGGGTCGCAGGGCTGCATCCCCCCAAGTTGGCCACCGGGGCCGCCACCACGGGTTTGCACCCCTTAGCCGTATGTTCCCAGCGGCGGAGCCCTGATGGGTGAGCACGGTGATCGCCCCGACAGGCCGCACAACGCGCCATTGTGCTGGGCCCACTGGGGGTGGGTTCGTTAACTGCCTCTGCCCAGGGGGCCCGGTGGGCCCGGATGGCGCCGGGGACGGCTCTGTGAGGTCTGCGGGTCCGTCCACAGGGCTGGACAAAGGCCCCTTCTCTGTGCCCTGCTGCCCTGGGAGAGGCGGTGGGTATGGCGCCCACCTCGGGGGCTCTGGGCGGCAGCCGGGTGGCTTCCCCGTGTGGCCTGCTGCAGCCCGCAGGGCTGGGCTGGGGAGTCAAGACAGCGCCCAGTGGCCGGGTGGCTTTGGGGTCAGTTCACCTCTGAGTCTCAATACACGCCCCCTCCTACCCTGGCAAGGGGCTCGGCCCGGTCCTTGGACATGGAGCAGGCCCGTGGGGTGTTGTGAGCAGCTGTGTGTGGGAGAGCCCTTGTGGCCGGGGGACACGGGGCGCACGCTACACTGTGGTGCTCCTGGGTGTCAAGGAAACCAACCAGGGCTCCTGAGAGGCGGCACGGCAGCCGCCCAGGACGCCAGCACTGTGCTCTCACATCAACAGGGTAGCGGGCCAGGAAGCAAGGAGACCCTCACCCTGGGACTGGGTGGGGGCTAGAGGCCTGGCCTGGGAGGCCAACGGGCCACGAGCAAACGCCCTCCCTGTCTGTGCCTCAGTTTCCCCCTCTATACAATGCTGATCTCTTAGGCATTTCTGTCTTGACCCTCACAGGGACCTGGAAGGCGAGGGACGCAGAGGCACAGCTGGCTGCCAGGCCGTCTCTGCAGGGGAGGGGCTTGGGGACAGGGGAGGGGTCTCCAGAGCTTCTTGGGGGTGGGAGGGGCTCTGACAAGGTTCCCTCTGGACCTGGATTTCTGCCCCAGCTCCTCCTGAGCCACGTGGGCCCCCTTAAGGAGCACAGGGAGGTTTGGTCCGTGACCCATGGGCAATGGGACCCCGAGAGGAGACCACCGGGGCCAGCATGCATGGGTGACACACAGCTCCTTCGGGAGTACAAAGCTGGAAATGCCAGTGCCGGGGGGCCGAGTCCAGCACCCCATCAGCCCTCGTCCTGGCCCTGCCCCGTGTGGGCCTGGAAACATCATGTCCTATCCTGCAGAGGAGAGGAGGCACAGAGGGGTGAACGGCTTCGCCGAGGGACATGGCAGACCCGGGATGGACGTCTCCACACGCGTGAGTGAGTGGCTTTGATGTCCCTCACAGCCTGTGCCCCTCGCTGGCCCTGCTCTCCTTCGGCCACCGGTCCCGGCCACACCCACGGGGTCCTGTCCTGTCCCTCTCTCCGTCCCCTGCTGGCCTCTTTCCTCCCTCTTCTCTTCTCTGCCTGGCTCAGAGCGCCGCACCCAAGCCTTGGGGACTCGAAGCTCAGCCTCCAGCATTCCTGCCCTGTTTTCATTTAGGGGACGTCCCCCAAAATACCCAGCCCGCTGGAGGCGGCAGCAGCCTCCGGGGCCCCCTGGGAACGCACTTGAAAGCCTTGGCTCGGCCGGGGCCTGCGGCGCCGCCAGACCAGCGGCTGGCAGGAGGGTGTTCCAGGACGAGAGCCGCGGGGAGCGCAGAGGCGGCCGCCGGGCCAGGACCCACCCGCGCGGCTTCTCCGTTCTGCAGAGGAGGTGGTGGCGGCTCTGAGGCCAGAAGGGAGACCTCAGGAATGTGGTGGCACAGTGCTGACACTCACATTTTCCTGTGCCCCAGCTCGTGGGGACAGCAGGGCGGGGCCAGGAGCCTGGGCCAGGGGACACGCCAGGCAGAGGTCCAGGGCTGGCTGGGAGTTAGGAGGCCTGCCGTGGAGCCCCAGGCCTCCCACACCTCACAGAGGGCTCCTCAGAGAAGGGGACAGCAGCAGCCCCTGTCCCCACAGGCTGTCCCCTCCCTCCTCATCCTCAAGAAGCCTTCCCATGGTGGCCTGGGAAGGGCAGGTGCTCCTCTGGGCCCCCAGGGCCCCAAGTACCCCACCAGAACATGCTGAACTCTGCCCGTTCATGGGCCCCTCGGGGCAGAGGGCGGCTGTCATGTGTCATATGTGGGTTCCAGAAGCCAAGCACAGGCGGCACCCGGAGATGAAGGCTGAGGAAGCTGGGCCCCGGTGGGCAGACGGGCATCGTGGTGCTGGCCGAACCCCAGCAGAGCTTGGAGGCCATGGGTGGCGCCAGCGGCAGGGCCAGTAGAGGCCCGGCTCTCCAGTCCTCCCCGGGGCACCCGGCACCTGCCCACTCTGAGTGAGATGGGGGACGGGCCCCGCCTCAGGCAGGATTTCTTCCCAAAGCCGTGCCACTACCGAGTGACTGGGGATGCTGGTCACATCCTCGGCCGCAGGCTGAGGGGACCGGCGGCTTTCGTGGGAACGGCGTGCCTGGAGGGAGAGGCTGGACCTTGGCCTGGGAGGCCCGGGGCTGTGTCACTCTGGGCAGAGCGCTCTCTCTCTCCCCAGGCCTCAGTTTCCCCATCTGTCACGTGGGAGGAGCGTCACCGTCCTGCCTGGCTGTGTGGCTAAGAAAGGGGCCCCCGGTGAGAGATCCTGACGCCTCGGGGGTCACCACCCTGACTCAGGAGTGCCTGAGGGTGAGAGACGCCCGCTCCCCACCCGCGTGGCAAGGCCCCTGCTGTGGCTCAGGGTACAGCAGAGGCAAAAGAAGGCCTCCTGGGCCGCGTGCCCCACAGGCCGGTCCAGCAGAGCGCTGGCTGGCTTCAGGAGGCAGAGTGGCAGCAGACGGCCCCAGAGAGGGAGCCCGTGGGCCCCGTGGCCTGCTCACAGACGCCATGCTTGTCTCCTGACCTCAAATATTGGCTCTGGCAGGCGGAGGGGTCAGCGGTGCAGGCTGGGCAGCGGGCGCCAGCCAGTCTGCTGCTGAGTCACCCAGCGGAGGTGCCGCAGGGGCCAGCACCCGCCCCCTGTGCTCCCCCGGTGAAGTGGGGGACACCTCTGCAGCGGGCCAGACTCACAGCGAACGCCTGCGCCTCCAGGCCCCTGCGGCCCGTAGCCCCTTCCGAGGGTCCCACCTCATCAGCAGGGACCGGGGCGAGGGGCGGAGCCTCCCTCGGCTCCTCTGGTGTCTGGGGTAAATATTTGTCGAATGCACGTTGTCTAAGTCCAGCCGGGTCAGCGGCATCGCCAGCCCCAGCTCCAAGAACTGGTGATCCGCTGGCTCAGTCGTTCTGTCGTCTGGCTAACCTTGATGGGGGTGGGGGGCAGGCCTCAGAAACTTGCGACTCTGCGGTGATTCCTGGTGCAGCACGTTCCGTGTGCCCTCGGCAGGGGCCCTTCGCCTCTCTGACCCTCTGTCTCCTCATCTGTGAACAGGGCATAGTACCCCCTATTTGCTTGGAGGTCAAGCAAGACCCAGCATCTGGTGTGAGCAGCGCCTGGCTCAGGGGACCTGCCTGTGAACGCTCCTCTGCTGGCCCTGGGTGCCTGTCCCTGCCCTCGGTGCCCCTGCTGGGCAGGACAAGGTGGGGGTCAGGGGTTTGAATACAGCCCTGTTTCTAAAGCCACTCCTGGTCAGCCGTGGGAGGTAAGAGCAGACACAAACCCCTGTAACTAACACACAGAAGAAGATTCCTCCCCCTCAGAGAGAACAAGAGCCGGCAGTGCCTCCCGGCTCTGTGGACGGCTTCACGGAGGAGGTGACCTGGAGGTGGCCCTGAGTCCAGGGTTGACCCAGCAGGTGGGGGACGACGACAGCACAGACTGAAGAGGCCGCGGGAGCCCTGGGACCTGGTCCTGGCCAAACACCCACAATGCTGCTCAACTGCTGGGCTCCAGTGACGGCCCACCCCACGCAGGGCTGGTCCACCTGGCAGAATTGGAGGATGTCTTCTTTTTCCAGAAGTTTCCAGACCTTTCCTATTGCCTAAAACATTCTCCTCGCCCATAGCAATCCTTAAAAAGTGCTCCATGGAGAGGAGGCCTCTATAAAAATACCTCTAATGAATACCCCTGGGAGGCAGGTAGTCGGCTGGAGTTGGCAGATCCTTCTTTAATCTATTGATTAATTAATATACTGTTTGGTTCATTCATTCATTCATTCATTCCTCAACAGTTGTGGGCAGAGCAAAACCCTTCTGAAAGTGGACGAGAAGTGGTTCCTTGGGCTTCTGGCCCGAGGGCGGGGTGCAGCCCCAGTGGCATCAGGGGTCCGGCTCTCCCGCCAGCCCCGCCTGCACAGACACTGGGGCCTTGGGCTGATTCCCTCCCTTCTCGGAGCCTTGGGGTCCCCGTCACCTGGTGGCTGGGAGGGCAGCCTGGCTCTGGGAGCCATGCCTTGGGGCTTGCCTGGCTCTTGGCTGCCTGGGGGCTGCATTGTTTCCAGGCCTCGGTCTCCACCTCGAAGGCAGCAGAACACAGGCCTTGGGGAGTCAGGCTGCACCCCGAGGGGACCACCACTTCCCTGGAGCCCAAGAGGGGCTTGGTCACAGCATGCACGGGGTCCCTAGAGGCCGCTTACTGTGTGCTTGGGAAACTGAGGCCCAGAGAGAGGCGGTCGCTGGTGCAGGGTCGCTGAGCGGGTCGGAGCCCCGGTGCGCCTGCCCCCGCGGGGCCCTTGGCCGGCCGCTGCGGACAAAGGCCCTTCTTTGAAGCGCCTCCGACAGAGCCCCTGGTTTCCGGCCCCAGCCCACCGGGAAGCGCCCGCCGCTGCAGCTGTCTTCATTTGCTGCCCCGCCAGCCGGGCCGCCCCGGCCTCGCCTTATTGTCGGCTTCCTTGCCAGAAATACGCTTGAACAAATGCTGTAAACAGACGAACAATCGCAGACCATCACGCTTGGATTTCTCGCTAATATGCATAAAACGGGGTGCGGCGGGGGCTGCCTGCTGAGTCCCCGACCAGCCCTGCCAGGCAGAAGCCCCGTGTGGACCTGGATCTGACCGTGGCCGGCTCCTCCCTGCCCCCAAAGCCCGCAGGCCCCGAGCTCCAAGGCCATCGACAAGTCCCAAGGCCGCTCTGCCCTCAGCCTCCCCAGAGAGCCCCGGGACCTCCCGCAGACATGGTTTCTTCGTTTATTTAGCAAACACTGACCTAGTGCTTACTGTGTCCCTGACAAATGTGCACCTTTTCATCCTCACAAAAACCTACAATGTGGGTAGGGCCTATCATTATCCCATTTGATAGAGAAGGAAACTGAGGCACAGAGAGGTTAAGCAATGGGCCCAAAGACACACAGCTACTGAGCGGAGGAGCTGAGATTCCACCCCAGGCTGTGGGCACCAGAGTGCTCGTCCTTGCCAGAGGGATGCTTGGGAAGAGGGGCCGATGGGACAGATGACCCGGAGTGCTGAACAGTGAATGAAAGGGGCTCCAAACCATGGCCATGCAGGTAACCGTCCTCCCTTACACAGGACTGAGGCTGGGCAGTGTGCTTGCTAGGACCCAGGGTGCAGTCAGAACCAAGGCTGTCTCCTTCCGTGGATCTCGGAGGGGGTTATGATAGCTAGATACGATGGGTTGAATTGCGTCCCCCCCAAATTCATATGTTGGAGACCTAAGCCCTAGTACCTCCAACACGACCTTATTTGGAGACAGGGCCTTTAAAGAGGTGATCAAGGTAAGATGAGGTCAGTAGGGTGGGCCCTAATCCAGTGTGACCGGAGTCCTTATAAGAAGAGGAGATCAGGACGCAGACACACACAGAGGGACGACCATGTGAGGACACAGGAAGAAGACGGAGTCTACATACTAAGGAGAGAGGCCTCAGGAGGAACCAGCCCTGCCCACACCTGGATCTCGGATGTCTCCATGGACTGGGCCAGCCCCAGGACTGGGGGACATGAAACTTCTGTTTTTAAGCCACCTCATCTGCGGTACTTTTTGTCACAGCTGCCACAAGAAACTAAGACAGTGCTCAACGCATTGAATGGAGGGGTGAATTCCCAGAGCAGGTGGCCGGGGGAGGGACCGTCTGGTATTGTTCCAAAGTGAAGCACGTCTTCAGGTCTGTTCCCATGTACGTGGAGCAGGCTTTGGTTAACAGCATTTCTCTGATGACCATCTGAGGGGCCTGTCTAAAGACTATGGCCAGGCTTGTTTATACATTTTTTGTTGCAGACACAATTTGGTAGACACAGGGGTTTATTCATTCAACCAAAGTTTATTGGGCACAAACTATGTTTCAGGCACTCTTTCGACAATGTTGAAAACTTAAACTATATAAATCAATCAATATATCTTCCTTCCTTCCTTACTACTCTCCTTCCTTCTGTCCTTCCTTCTTTTCTTCCTTCCATCTTTCCATCCATCCACCCATCCATCCACCATCAATCCATCCTTCCTTCCATCTTTTTATCCATCCACACATTCATCCATCTTCTCTCCTTCCTTCCTTCTTTCCGTCTACTCATCCACCAATCCATTCGCCCATCCATCCACCCATCTACCCTCTATCCATCCATCCATCCGTCCATCCATCCATCCATCCATCCATCCATCCATCCACTATCCATCCATCCACCCATCCATCCATCCGTCCACTCACCCTTCTTCTTTCCTTCCTTGCTTCCCCCTCCTTCCTTCCTTCCATATTTCCAACCATTCACCCACCACCTTCCTCCCTCCCTATCTAAAGAACTTAGAATCTCAGGGCTGGTAGAGACCTCACTTGGATGGAGCCTGGTCCAGTCCTGCCCACTACAGGGATCACCCACAGGTGGCCCACGGCCTCCGTCGGAGCCCCTCTGCTTTCAGGGGCTGCCCGGGGCTGGCCCCTGGCCTGCGGAGTTCTTTTCTCTTGCCCTCGGGTGTCCACTGGGCTTGGTTCCCCTGCGTGGGGCAGCATCTGTCACAGGCATTCGAGTCACAGGACAGGAGCTTGCATGTCTGTTCCTGCCCTCAGCCTCCAGCTCCTTTTTATCTGTGGGGCGCACTGCCCATACAGGGCCTGGTTCAGAGAAGGTGCTTGGCCTCGGTGAGCTGCACTGGCCTGACTGTCAGAGGAGCCCCCCTGGGGTGGCCGTGGGGTCCCTGGGGCAGTAGGTTCGTCATCTTTCTTAGGAGAGTTGAGGAGGTGGGCCTGGACTCTGATCCTTTAAGCCCTGGCCTCCTGCCCAGGACATGCTCAGAAGTCCCAGGGTGTGACCTCCGTGCTCCTGGTGGAGGCCCCCCTGGGGAACTGAGTGGGAGGGGACCACTGGGAGCCCAGTCTTAAAAGCCCACACAGTGAGGATGGCGGGTCCTGGAGTAGCAGCTGGCTGTGACACGCAGTGTGGCCTTGAGCGAGTGACACAGCCTCCCGCTGCCTCAGTTTCCCCATCTGTAAGTGGGAATCTAGTGATACTGGCTGCTTCGGTGGTTGCTCTGAAGACTGAACGAGGTGAAGCTGGGGACGGGCTGCGGGCTGTGCTCGGGCTGGACATGTGCTGCTTCTCCCAGCTTGGCGGGGGTCAGTGCGGGAGTCATTGCTGTGGTGACCCAAATGCTGTGGTCAGCGATTAATGGCGGGATCCAGAAACCAAGTCAGAGTGGCCGGCTGCACACTCCTTTCTAGCTGTTTCACTGTGAAGCAGATTTTGGGGGGCCCAGACTCAGTCTCAGCTGAGGACGAAACTGTCGGGTGGAGGGAGAATTTCAGAGGACTTTCCATTTTCCCAAGATTGAGAGATTCAGAGAAGAGGAAACAGACGGTCTGAGAGCAGCCCTGCAGACTCGTCCAAGGAAATTTTTTTCCGACATGTCAAGGGGACAATGACGACATTGGTTCAGGCTGGGGCTCTGGGTGCCCGTGAAGGCTGCAGCCGTGTACCCAGGGGACATGAGTTCCTCTCTAGTCCGGGGCGGACTCCTGGGAACTCTCCCTGGGAAGCCGGCAGGGTCCTGGGATGTGCTCGGGGTCAGGCCTACAGAAGAGCCTGAGCCGGTGGTGGGAACTGGCCGCTTGCTCCGTCCTGGGCTCACTGTGTGGCCCGGCACATTGTGTCACCTTCCACTCCCCTCCTCCGCCCGCCCCTGGGAGAGGCAGCCAAGGACCCCTCTTTGTCCGCTGCCCGCAGCTGCCAGATAAAGCTGTTGATTCCGTCGCAACTAGGGCAGCCAGACTGCCCTTTCCGCTAGGTGAGGCCTCGCCCGGCATCTTGCTCGCCTGAAGGGCAGTGATGGGTGGAGTGCTGTTTACCGAGCACCCACTCTGTGCCCAGTGTACAGTGCAGGAGAAGAGGCACCTGCAGACTTTGCCCTCGAAGCTGAGACAGCCGCACCTAGATACACCTTGGGCGTATCTAGATACGGGGAGAGAGTGGGCAGCTCATGGAAGAGGCCAGAGCAGGTGGCGTTTGGGGGAAGGTGGGGTCACCCCAGCTGAGGTATCCCAGGAGGCTTCCTGGAAGAGGTGCTTCTCCAGAGCCCACAGGCTAAGGTGTGTACCTGCTGAGACGGGCCCCAGTCGGTGGTCGGTGGGGGGACACAGTATGGGCAAAGGTTTAGGGGTGGGAAGCCGGGGACGGGGCTGTGGGCATCGGGGGAGGGAGGCCGAGTGTGCAAGCTGGGTGGCCAGAGCCGTGACCACCAAGCAGGGGCAGCCAGGCCAGGAGCAGAGCAGATGAGGCCCCCTGGGCAGAGGAGCCTGCCTCCTCTCCTCACGGCCTCCCCTCCTCTTACTCCAAGAGCGAGCCACAGGGTGTTTTCTGGTCGCAAAATTGGTACGTGTTGATTGCAAAAAGAATCAGAAAACACAGAAGAGTATGCACTGGGAAATAAAAACCCTCAGACCATCCTGCTCAGAGGTCACCCTGGTTAAGATTTTGAAGCAGTTCCTTCCAGTCTTTTTTCTATCTATCTCCCCACATTTACACTGCTGTTCGTTTTGTAAAAATCACACCACTGTACTGTTCCGTAGCTTTTTGTCTTCACATGGCAGCATATTATGTATGCTATCTTGCCATCTGATTGCTTTTCTAAAAAATGCCCTTTTTGAAATGTTAAAATGTATCCATTTGGAAAGAGAAGATGCCAACCCAGCCCAAAACAGAGGGGTGAGTGAGACAAGAAGGGAGGAGGCAGTTAGGGCTGGGGAGGGAGCCCCCGGGGGTTCACAGAGGCTCTGGGCTCAGCGTAGGGGTGGGGGCCGGGGGCGCAGAGCCACCAGGGGAAGGTGCTCCCATACCTCTCTGTACCCGGGCAGGGAGCCAGCAGGACCCGAAACCAGGCAGCGTCTTCCCAGCCTCCACTCCTTTGCTCAGACTGTTGCATCCTCCCGGGTAACCTTCCTGCAGGGCCGGCACTCAGTCACTCTCGGAGCCTCAGTTCTCTGGTCACCCCACGCACAGTGGCATCCCCCGGTGACCTCCCACCTCACCCCTCAGTCTATCTCCTTCAGAGCAGTTGTGCAGTCTGTGACCATCTTGTGATTTATTTGTCATCAGCCCCACGCACCCCGTCGAATGAGAACTCCAGGAGGAGGGAACGGTGTCCGGCACAAAGCCGTGCTTGCCAAGCAGGTGCTGAACGAACCCCGACTTCCCCGCCCACTGCGGGCGCACAGGGTCCCACGCTCAGGGTCCTGCCTTCGGTTTGATGCTCCGATCATTTTGGAACAAGGGTCCCGCATTTTCATTTTGCACTGGGCTCCGAGAATGATGTAGCCAGCGCTGCTGTTCCCACATCCCGCCTGTTAAAGTTCCGGCGGCTTCAGGCGGCGGCTCCTGCGGGTCTTCCTCCTGGGAAGGGAGCCTCCCCGCTCTGGGCTGTCCCCGGCCTGGCTGGGGTTCACTCCGCTGGGTGCTGGGGTGGCTGGCTACGTGTCTTTCTGACCTACAGTGCCGTGAGCTAGGTGAGGGCAGGGTGGGGGTCTGCCTTTCAACTCTGACTTTGGCTCTGCCCCTGAACACACCGGCGTGAGTAAAGTCAACACGCCCCTCTCCCGGTGCGGGGAAGGGGTGGGGGCGCCCAGACCTCAGATCTGGGCTCATGTGCCTCTAATACACTGTGCGACCTCGGGCAAGTCATTGAACTCAAACTGAAAAAAAAAAAAATGACCTGTCACAAAGCTCAACTAGAAGGACGAAGATGCATTCATTGTAAACTGTAAAGTGCTGGCCATCTCCCTAGTGGTGTGAAAGGCATTGGGAATCTAAAATGCTTTGCAAGGAGCAAAACCCTCCTCGTGAGTCAAGAATTCGTACTGGGTTCACGGGGTCACTTCTCCAGAACATTCTTCGGGCGAGCCCCCGCCTTGCCCCCGCAGCAGGAACCCAAGCTTGGGAAGCCTGATCTCCTCTTCATCAGCCAGGGGACCCCAGGCCGGAACCCAGGATCCTCGGACGCGTGGATGCCCGCTATGCGCTTCCCCGAGGAGCACCCCCGTGGCCTAATTTGAGGAAACAATGGGCCTCAATCCATATTAACGACCCTCCAGGGACCTGCTTGGTGCTTTTGTCCGTGGTGTGTGCTGGCTGTAATCAGCGGGGCTCCGGGGGCTCTGGCCTAATTTGGAGGGACAGGTTTTATCATCACCCTTAATTCGGGTGGCCCAATCTGACAGGCCCACGCCCCTCTGTATGGAAGGACCGCGTCAGAGACGGACTTCTCCCCGAGCGCTCACCCTGGAGGTCTGGGGAAGAGGGGCAGGGCAGGGAGGCGGTGGCCGTGGGGGAGGCTCGGGGTGAAGAAGGGGCCACAGCCAGACCCCTCAGGCAGGCCAGCAGCGGGTCTAGGGGAGGGGAACGCTATTGATTAAATCAGCGAGTAGTGAGGAGGCAGCTTCTCCCTCCCTGGGCGCACGCTCCAACTACCAACTAGCAAGGGTCGGTGCCACCAGGGCCGGGGGCCGGGCTCCCGGGAGGCACCGGGCAGGGGACGGCGATCTGACCCCCAGGAGAGGGAGAGAGGAAGCCTTTGCCTGGCTCCTGCCTGAAACCACTGAGCAAAGCATTTGCAGATTTGGGCTGCAGCATCCTAACCATACCATCTGAGCACCTGTCAGGTGCCAGGCATGTGACAAGTCGCCCCTTGTGTACCTTACTGCAACCTCGGGAGGAGGCAAGACACTGTCCTCACAGCCTAGGTCAGGAGGCTTGCCTGAGGTCCCAGGGCTGGCGAGAGACAAACCCAGGGCCCAGCTCCTGAGTCCTGCCACCTGGGCCCGCCCACCCAGGAGGCCCCTGCAGCTCTGTCTGGGTTTGCGCGCCTGGCTGCTGTGTCCAGTTGGGTTTTCCCAGAAGCAGATCCTGAGACGAGGATTTGAGTCTAAGTGCTTGCTGTAGATGGAATGTTCGTGTCCCCCTAACTTCACATGCTGAAACCCTAATCCCCAATGGGATGCCATGTGGAGGCGGGGCCTGTGGGAGGTGATGAGGCCATGAGGGTGGGGCCGCCATGATGGGATCGTTGTCCTTATACGAAGACACTTGGGAGAGCTCGCTTCTCTCCGCTCTCTGCCCTGTGAGGACACAACGAGATGACGACCATCTGCAAGCCAGAAAGCAGACTCTCGCCACACGCGGGGTCTGCAGGCGCCTTGATCTTGGACTTCCAGCCTCCAGACTGGGAGGCACATACGCTTGCTGTTTCAGCCCCAGGCTGGGTATTCTGGTAGAGCAGCCTGCACTAAGACGACCCTTTGTTTGGGAAGCGATCCCAGTAAGCATCAGAGGGGAGTGGGGCTGGCGTCCCCCTGAGGGGGCTGGGCTCCAGGTCTGCTCAAGGCCCCTCGTCCTCCTTGGGCCAGCAGGCCTCGGGGCACCTTCTCGTGGGTTGGCAGAAGCGCCGCGCGGGGACATTCCAAACCTCTGCTCCCACGGCCAAGCCCTGCCTTGGCGGGAGGAAATGCAAACACGAGTGGCAGAGGGCATGGAGCTGGGGATGGGGAGCATCGGGGACCAGGGGGCAAAGGACCACAGCATCCGCCCGATTTCCCCGTCTGGTTTCAGGACACACTGCAAACTTCTCACGGAGCCAGCGATGCCTCTGGCCATCCTGCCGGCCCCCTGGTCCCTTCTCCATCATCCCGCTGGGCTGTCTCTGCACAAGGACTCAGGTCTCCCCTCCCTCCCCCACTGCCCTTGCTGCCTTTTCCTTCCTGCCCAACGGTCCCCTCATCCAGGAAGCCTTCCTGGACTCTGGTCCCCACTGAGGCTCCCTTTCTCCCTTCATCCTAACTCCTGCCATCTGTCCCTCCACACCTACCTCTGACCCATGCGCACGCCATCTCTTCTGCTGGACGAGGATCTCTTGCAGGTCAGTGACTGTGTCCTCTTACCCTTCTCATCCCCAGGGCTGGGCACAGTTTCCACCACACAGGAGGTGTCCCCCCCCCCCAAATTTGAGGAATAAGAGGATGAAGGAGATGAGTAGACAATATCTATTCTAGAGTTTTCTGACCAAGAAGAAAGGTAATCTTTACAAATATAGTTAACACGTTCATCTCTTCACTTCCCGCCCTATGCTCACCCTGGGGGTGGAGAGAAATGGTCGCCATCCCGAAAGCATTATTGGAGCTGAGGCTGTGCCCCCACCTAATGAGATAGCCAAGTGTTATTTATTTGATTTAATTTAGTTCCTTTCAATTCGGTTCATTCAATTCAGCATGTTTTCTGAATACCTCTGAGGGGTGGGGACCTAGCCCGCACCTGGGGCTAACCTGGGCCCTGTCTGCATTGTGGGATGCAGAGGAAGTGCACCCCCCAGTCTGCCTTCTGGATCCTTCTGGTCCAGGGGCCAGAGGTCTACAAGATATAGGGGATTGGCAGAGCAGGGGCGAGCAGCTGGTCCAGGGGCGAGGTACCAGGGTCGTGGGCTCAGGTCCGGATGCCGTTTCTTCCTGGGGTGGCTTTCACTGTCCCTCCCGGTGTTCCCGTGAGCTAGCCTGGTTAGAGCGGAGAAGACGCCACACAGCCTCATCTGTTTCCTTGTCCATCTCCGCCTTTGGACTAGAAGCTACCTGAAGGCCAGTCCACAGCCCTGCCGTCTGGGCCTCCCCAGGGCCACGCAGAAATCTTGGGGAATGAGTGGATGACGCAGTGACGCGGAGATTCGCGTGCAAGTCTCCTTCCGCGACACCTTGCGGCTCTGCCCCTCAGGCTGGCGTGCTCGGGACAGGCTCCCGGAGTCGGGGGGGGGGGCACCTGAGCTGAGCTTCTCGAGTGCAGAATGGGCTCTGGAGAGAAGAGGGAAACAGCAGCTGCGTGCACAGGGGCCCCTTTGCTGCCTGGCCCTGTGGCCATCACCAGCTGTGTGTAACAAATGCCCCACAGCACAGGGCTTATAACAACGGCCGAGTCTGCGGTAGGCAGCGAGGCTGGTCTCAGCCCGGCGGCCTTCTGGCCTGGCCGGGCTCACTCCTGTGTCCACTGTCAGCTGTGGGTCAGGGAGAAGGCTCTGCCGATCTTGCCTCCTCTCTCTCCCGTCCTCAGAATTCGGCTGGGCCGTCACAGTGCACCAGTCCCCCGCAGGCCGCCGGGCTGTGTGGCAGGTGGGGGAGAGCTGGGGGCAGTGTGCAGGCCCTGCAGGCCTGGGCTCAGCATCGGCCCTCTGCCCCTTCCACCACATTCTGTTGGTCAAAGTCAGTCACTGGCTGGTCCAGATCCAAGGCACAGGGAGACCCACCCCCTTCTTGATGGGAGATGCCTCAACGTCCTGTCGCAAAAGGAGTGGATGGGCGGGTGTTTGCACCGTCCACCCCAGGAGCGTGAAGAATTGCCAGGGGAAGGTGCCTGTTTGGGGGAGCTTCCCTCCTGCTACGTTGCTTCTGCCCTGTCACCTCTGCGTCTCCCAGCTGGCACACAGCCTCAGTGACCCCGCCTGGTGGGCTCCTGTCTGCTCCTGGGCCAGGACGAAGCCCTAAGAGAATGCAGCATCCTGGGGTCAGGGCTCAGGCCCCACGCTGGACAAAAGGCCCTGACGTGGAGTCCCAGGTGCCCCCAGGAGGAGGATGCCCGGGCAGGGTACATCCTTGGGGACAGGCCCCTCTTCTTGGGTCTTGCCGAGGCCTGGCCGACTGGCACACTGGGCTCTTCCTCGGGGTGCAGCGAGCGGTGGCTGCAAGGGATACCATGTGCGGCTCCGCCCCCGGGCTTGCTGCAGGGTCACCTCAGCTCTGGTCCAGCTGCCCAGGAGGGTGGACCAGGAGGTCCTGAGACCACCCCAAGGTCACTGCTCTGCACGGAGGGCTCTGCCCCAGGACTCTGTGGGGACGGAGAGTTGCTGAGAGCAGGGCAGCTTCTCTTGCTGGCGACCCCGCGGTCGCACAGGGCCAGCCCTCAGAAGGGCTCTGCGTCGGGTTCAATGCCGTGCGGTCCTGTCTGCACTTCCTCCTTGTATTTGAACTGGGGCCTGCATTTTCATTTCATACCGGGCCCCTCCATTTATGCAGCCGGTCCTGCTTGTGAACGTGGTGTCTGGTTGGACCCAAGCTGCTGGCAGACTCGCCCTCCCTGAACCCCCTGGAAGGCACGGGGAGCAGCACCCCCCTTTTCCCCTCATTAAAGCACTGGGCAAAGTGGGAATGAATGAATGTGTGAGGGAATGAATGACTGAATGAATCACAGAATGTAGCCGGCCGGGTTTAATTTTGCTAATGATACACTTGGAAGTGATGGGAACTGCTCCTGAAAGGGTCTGCTGTCCACACTGGTGAGAGCTGCGGCTTCTTGGTCCTGGGTGCGGCCGGGGCAGGGCCCCCAGGACAGTGGCTGGGACTTACTCCCCATCTGATGGCTGACAGTGCCCTAGGAGACCCCCGGCTTCCTATCCAGCTCCCCCACCCATCTGCTGCCCCAGGGCCCACGCAGCCCGAGCCCTCCCGGCCCATTGTCACCCCAGGCCGACTTGGGGAGGAGGGGATGGCCACCAGCCCAGCCGGTCGAGTCTGCCCGGTCCCCTGGGCCAGGTGGCATGGTAGCTGCCGGGTCCACAAGGGCCCTGAGAAAGCACGAGGGCAGCTTTACCCTGCCCGAGCCGCGAGGAGCGGGCTCCTGAGAAGTACTGAGGGGCATTACTCAGACTGACACTTCCCACTGGCCTGGGGTGCAGACAACAAGGAAGATCCAGTTAAGGAAACGGCCCTGGCCTTGTGCGCGGCTGAAGGATTTTTGAGAAAAATGTAATCGATGATAATAGAGCACTTTGTCGCGGTCAAGGGCACGGGGACAGGGCCGGGGTGGCAGCTTCATCACTGCTTATGATGAGAGGAGATTTAGTGCCTTCATTCTTCCCTCTGGCAGGGGGAACAATGTCGGGGGAAAGCAGAGGTTTCCCGTTATAAATCACCATAAGCCCCATGGAAGTCCCCGCCCAGCCCGGGAGTGAGTGGGGAGACACAGCGCTGGGGCCCGCGGCCGTGCCCGCGCCCGGCTCGGGGCCGCCTGGATGGATGGCACGCGGGCGGGTGCAGGGTGCTCCCCGGGCTGCCCCACCGTGGGAATGGAGGCTCCGGAAAGGCTCTGATCTCCACCCCGAAAAGCAGGCACATGTCACGGAGAATGAGAAAGGCGAGGCCTGCCCACCCCTTCAATTAAAGAACGGGGAGCAGAGACACAGGGGTGCTTGGGGCCCCGTCCTGTGGCCCGGGAGTCTGGGGAGCGGGGGCGCTGAGAAAAAGCCACGTGTCTGGCTCCGGGCGTCGGAGGTGGCACGAGCAGGCGGGAAGGCCTGCTGGGCCAGGCCTCCGCCAGCACTTTACAAAGAGAAAACAGGTCCAGAGATGGGTGGACACCTGCTTGGGGTCACACAGCAGTTTGGCGGCAGAGCTGGCCAGGACTAGGACCGAGGCCTCCTGCGTCCAGACCCACTTCCCATGGGCTGGCGAGCCCACCCTTGTTCAAGGGCTGCCGGTGCCAGAAACGCCAAGGGATCCCCTCTCTGCAGACGTCTTCCTAGTTGCCTCCCAGCAGCCTCACCTGGTGAGCAGGGCCAGCGGCTCCTGTTCTCATTCCGCTGCCTGCGACACCTGGCTTTGCCCGCTTGAGACCACGTCAACAGGCCGGACCCAGAACTGGGGGCTCCTCACCCCCCAGACTAACAGCAGGGCCTCCCCAGCAGGGCCAAAGTCCCCCCTTTTGCCAAAAGACAAGACTTTCGGATTTTAGAAAGTCTTCTTTTAAATACCATCTATTATGCAACCCTCCCAGTGGGGGCTGGGGTGGTACCCCACATTCAAGTCCACGAAACATACGAATACTCACCCCAAAGGAGACAAAGATCTGACCGTCTAGGAAAGTTCTGGGGCCAAAAATCTCAGGTCAGGTCAGGTTCGGATGCCAAGTAGGTGGTTATAAGAAAATTCTGGGATTCAGAGCTCTTTGGATTTCGGAATTTGGATCGGAGGGGTGGGCTTGCATTACTGTCAGTACAGCTGCTTTTATTACCTGAAGCTTGGTGTCCCCGTGCCCCCCAGGCTCCCACACACACAGGACAGCTGCGGGCTGCTGTGTCTCCTGGCTCTATTCCTGGTTATCTGATGGAAAATAAAAGCAGCCTCTGCTAACGACTGCCGCGTGGTCCCGCTCGAGCCCCAATTACCCTACCCATAAAATGGAGGTGATAATCGCACCTACCTCATAGGCTCGTTACCAAGATCAAACACAATCAATGCTTGGAATTTGTTTAGCAGTCAGCTTAGAACACTCAGGAAATGCTGTTTATTCTTGTTGTTGTTGCCATTGCACCAGGCAGATCACAGCTCATTAACCAGAGGAAAGTCCTTGCTGCCCCGGGAGCCCCCGCTCGGGTCTGGGGCTGCTCTGACCCGGCCCCCAATTTTATCCCAGCTTTATCTCCTCTTTCTTCCCTCCATACTCTCTGTGCTCCAGTCACCCCGAAGTTCTCCATTCCCATCCCTGCACTGTGATTTCTGCCTCCAGAGATCATATTTTTTTGCTCATCCTTTCTCCCCAGCCTGGAGTTCTCGTCCCCATCCTCTCATGTTCTAGAACCTCCTTTCTTCCACCAGGGAGCGGCTTAGCGGTCCTCCGTGAGGGTGGCTCTGGTGAACCTCCCCCCAGTGTCTGCGGGAGTTCTGGTGTCCTAGGGCAGATTGTGTCCAGTTCTCTGCGTAGCCCCCCAAGCACAGGGTGTCCCACAGCAGGGTCGGATCACGGTTCAGGGGTGTGTGGGTGTGTGAGGGAGTGTGAAAGGCAGCCAGCCGCTGGTCGGGCACACCCACCGCCGTCTTAAAACAAACCACAGCCTGGCCCGCGCGGTCCTCCAGTTCCTGCTGCGCTGTCTCTGCCTTCACCGCAGAGGGGGCGGCAGGGGCAGCTCCTTTCAGGGAGAATGAACTCAGGCCCCTTCTCGTGGTCTGCCCCTGCCAGCATCGACTCCCTCCCTCCCTTCCCCACCAGGCTCTGGCCACTCCAGCGAAGCTTGCTCCCACTTGGCGCCTGGCAGCCCAGAACCTCTCGGGGTGCCGCCCTCTCACCCTGAGGTCCCGGCCCCAACAGTACAGCCTCACACTGAGGTTGCAGCAGGAATTCTGGCACCTGGCTTCAAATCCCAGCTCTCCCCCTTACCAGCTGTGGGAGCCTGGGCACGTCCTCTTGGCTCTGTGTGCCTCAGTTTCTTCATCTGCAGAATGGGGGCAGGAATAGTATTTCCCTGTGTTTGAGGATTCCAGTGGTGTTAGTATGTGCAAGGTGCACACTTAGCAAGTGTAACCGCTATTGCTCCCTGCCCAGCCCGTCACCTCCTCCCTCGTCTCCAGGTTTTATCTCTTCTGCAGCATTTCGTGCTCTCTGTGCTTCTCGTCTGTCCCCGCCCCCCCATTTGAATGTGAGCCCCGAGAGCAGACGCCTTGTCGATCTCATTTGTTGCTGTATTCCTGGCACCTGCAACAGTGCCTGGCCCAAGTGGACACTCAGAAAACACCTGTTAAATGAGTGAATGAATGAATGGATAGATGGATGATTGAATGGATGAACCACTTCCCCACTACCCAGCACAGGGCATGGCATATGACAAATGCTGGTCAACACTGGTCCAATGTCACCTGTTGATACATCCACATGGCTGCTCCTGCCAGAAGCACCCTGTGCTCCTTCTCCGGGGGACCCCATGACCGCCTCTTGCCGAGGTCACCACTACCTCCTGCTTTGATCTTTCTGTCCACTTTTCACTTGACTCGGCTGCTTCCTACCCCAAGGCCACCACTACCTCCTTCAACCTCTCCCTTCTCTCATTTCCTGGGCAACACCTTTTCCTCGCTTTCCCGCCTCTGCTGTCTCTTAGTCTCCCTCTTCCTTCTCGAGATTCCGGCTAAATGTTCCAGCGATGGAGCAGCGTACAAATCTGGCCAGTTAGGTCGTCAGCTGATGGATTTTTCCAGGTGGAGAAGCTGAGATCCCCTGTGTCTTTCCCCCTGGGCCCTGGCCACGCTCTCTTATAGGGGACCTTCTGCATAGGGTGCCCGCTGGTTCTTCTCGGGCCAGTACCCCACACGGGGACGGCCGTCTTTGTTTGTCAGTTTCCCGTTATTGACATGGTCCTGGCATCTTGCGGTTGAGAACCCAGGAGAGCGAAGCTGAGGGTTTGCTGCTCGTCTCGACCTCCCTTTGCTCTCTGCGTGGGGTTACAGGCTGAACTGCAAGGCAAAGGGGCTTCTGAAGAATCTGCCCCGTAATCCTACCATGAGAAGTGGGGGTCAGCGCCCACCTTCTGGAGGAGTCAACAAGATCGTGACGCCCCCCCTCCACCCACTCGCTGACCACACCTGAGAGCTTGAGGTCACTGTCCCCAGAGCTGAGCTGCGCACGCACCACTTCATCCTGTTCCCAGCCCTCTCCCTTCCCTCCACCAACAGACTAAAAATGGTAAGCATCTGCCTCGGACAGTACATATTCTAGACTTTGCGGGCCACACGCTGTGTCGGTCACGATGTTTCCACTCTGCCCTTGCGGTAGGGGTCTAGAAGAAAATGAGCGTGCCTGCGTTCTGATAAATGCACCCCAAAATGTGAATGTGCTATAACTCTCGTATGTCACAAAATATTATTCTTCTTTTGATTATTTTCAATCATTCAAAAAATTTACAAAAATATTTTTCAATCTTTAAAAAGTATTTAGAAGCAATCTTGGCTCACAGCTGTACAAAAACAGGCAGCAGATTTATCTAGCGGCTGTTGTTTGTCTGCTAACATGTGATCTTGAATAAAGTAGACTTGGTACTTAAAAAAAAGTAAAAGATAAGCATTTGCCTAAAGGCACATGGAAAGCTTTCACTCATTTTTTATTTTGTTTTTGTAATCTTTGGGAAACAATTGCGTAGTCTCTCTGTTCTGATTTGCACGTTTTTAGTTGACAAGGAGGTGGAGGGTATTTTTTCGTGGTGGTGGTCTTTGGACTGTTCACAAATAGCAGGTTCTCCTCCTGGGCTCAGGGTAGGGTTGCACTTCCCTGGGAGTAATCCTAAAAGCCAGGGTCTACACACTTTTCCATTGTCACCCCTTCGCCAGCAATCTTAGAAGCGTGTGTTGAGACCAGGCATCCAAAAGTCTGAGGTCTTTTTTTTTTTTTTTTTTTTTTTGCTGAAGATTTGCCCAGAGCTAACATCTTTGCCAGTCTTCCTCTATTTTGTATGTGAGCCGCCACAGCATGGCTGCCAATGAGTGGTGTAGGTCTGCACCCAGGAACCGAACTCGAGAACCTGGGCCACCAAAGCAGAGCACACCGAACTTAACCATTTGGCCATGGGACCGGCCCCCAAAAAGTCTGAGTTCTCGACTGACCAACAAGTGAAGACCCTGCAGCCTCCCACTTGACATTCAGTGCGAGCAAGAAATGAACTTCGGTAGTTTTAAGACACTGAAGTTTGGGGGATGTTTGTTACTGCATTATGCGTTGGTTAGAGGCTGGTGTTTCTTATTTTCCGGATTGCTTTTTTTTTCTTGTCCTTTGTCATTTTCTATTGATTTATAGTAATTTTTTCCTAATTCATTTTTCAGAGCCATTGATGTGTTAAAAATATTAACCCTTCTAATGATGCGATTATTTTGTCACCAGCTGGAAATCTCCTTCAAAGGCAATTGGCACCTGTATTTAACTACTGTCAGGAAGAATGGCATAGACTCAATGGTTCCAAAACCTGAATCGTCATCTTTAGCATTCATCTTTCAACGTTTAACCAACGGGGTAACAAGTCTGATTCAACTTGCTCGGTTACCTGTGGGTACATGTTCCATCTCCTTTATCTTGGCAATCCAGGCGGTTTCAGTGTTCAGAGCTGGATGTTGTAGTTGCGCTGGCCCAGAGATGTCTTTAATAAATGATTTGTTAAAAATTACCGGGTTTGGCTGGAATGATGACAGCAGCTTTTCTCAACCCATCTGCCATAGAGCACAGCTCCTGGGAACCAGTTCCTGAAAAACACGAGATCTGGAAAATAGAGTTTATGGTTTGGGGAAACCCTCACTTGCCTTTGGGAAAATCGCTGGCCCTGTGGGGTCACCTGCTTATGACGGGGCCATATGTTCCTTAAACTGTTTGCCAGTGGAACTCCTTCCCCCGTGGTGCCATGAAATCTGTTGTGCAGAGTAACACCCTTTGGGAAAAGCTTATCTAAGGAGTGAAATTAGGGTCCCATCACCCATTTAACCAGGGCTTGGAGGAGCGCCCAAACTATTTTTAAAGGACCCCCACGGCCACTGGTTAATCCCCATTCTGAGGTGGGTGGCCTTCCCTTCAGCCCTGAGACCTGCTGGTGCACCCTCCCTCCCTACCTTCCCCGGAGGACTGGGCCCCTCAGGGTACCACCCCAATTCTCTGCTGCTGGACACTTGCCAGACTGCGAGTCCCGAGCTTTGCACGGAGGACGGGTAATGCAGCTCACCTGGAGCCAGAGTTCTAAACTTGGCTGCACACGAGACTCACCTGGGAGCTTTAAATTATCCTCAGGCCTGGACCGCACCCAGAGCAGATTAGATCAGACCCGGGGGTGGAGCCAGGGACCAGGGTCTTTATAAATTCCCAGGTGATTCCAGCCTGCAGCCAAGTTTGAACACCAGGTTCCAAGGCGGTGCCTCCCGCCCAGTCACGGCCCACCTGGGCGCTGTGGTTTGGTCCCAGCTGTAAGGGGGGTGGGGCTGTGCAGAATCTTATGGGTATGAGGAGCTGCGAGGTTTGGATTCAGATATGGCCCACTGCTGGTGAGAAGCTGTGCTCAAGAACAGCTCGAAGAAGCCTGGCCACCAGGAGGCTGCGTGCCCGTCTGCCCAGGCTTATCCCTTGCAGAAGGCCTGAATCATACTCCTGTCCCCAGGGATGCTTCAAAGCATCATTTCAAAGGGTGCTCCAGCCAGAAACATCGCTTCGTTCATGCAAGGATGTTGTCCAGCTGTTATATGTGCAGGCATCATCAAGATGCTCTTGACAAGAAAGTCCTCTTCTTTTTCAGAAGTAGATGTAGCCCAGCATCTCCCAGCAGCTCGTTTGTTTTATCCTGTGTGCCTTGTAAATTGAATGGCAGAGTGTACTTTCCTTTTTGCATTGGCTGCCAGGGAACTCGGAGTCAAACTTGCCACTACACCAAACAGCACACGCAGAGGACCTTATGGCATATATTTTCACTGCTAACTCTGTCTCTGCTTCGTCTCATGTTTCTCTCCCTTGTTTTCCTCACCTAGTAAAAATCCTGTTGTATCGTGTGTGTTTTGTAAGCCACCTCAAATCCCGTTTTTGGTGACAAAGTACGGACGCGAAGCTACAAATAAACAAATGAAAGACACAGGTTCCTTGTCCTCTGGTTGACTGTTAGATGCGGAGTTATTGGCTCTTCTCTCTCTGAGCATCGTGCACGCTGCGGCGCCACCTGGCACCCACGTGCAGGGCCGGCCACTTCACTCTGCGTAGATTCAGCAGAACTGCATTTGCCGCTGGCCCTGGCCTGGCCTCCCCACGGTCGGTCGCAGAGTCTCAGTCTCATCACGCCTCGGGCTCCGCACTGCTCCCAGCCCCCCTCTCGGGGCCGGCCTCCCTCCTCGGGAAACCTCCCTGGCGCTGCTGGCTGCTAGCTAAAAGCTTTCAGGGTCACGTGACGTTGTTCTGTGGCTTTGTGGCTGCTTGTCCACACAACTGTCCCCTCCCCGAGACGATGAGGTCCTGGATGGCAGCGCCTCGCTCCTGTCTCTCTCCACGTGCCCTGGCGCTGCTCAGGGCCTGACCCTGCAGGGCCTGTCCCCCGGCTCCAGAGTCCCCAGGACACTACATCCCCCAAAGTTCTGTTCTGCCCTGCGGCGGGGGCCCGGGGACAGCCTGCGCTCGACGGTCAGATGTCCACCTGCACGTTTGCGGGATCGAAGGCGCTCCGGGAGGCGCGAGTCAGGACAGTGTCTACAAGCCACCATCAGGGCATCTTGGGGGCAGGTTCTGAGTCAGCCTGGCTCCCATCTGAGCCCCATCACTTGGGAGCATGTGACTCTGGGCAGCTCCCTTCCCCGCCCTGAGCCTTCTTTTTCTCTGAAGAAGACTGTGTTGGAAGAGCAGAGCGCCCCTCGGGGAAGGAACGAGAGGGCAGAAAGAGCCCCGGAACCGGGCATCGCGCACAGCAAGGGGACACGAGCCTCTGCTATCCCGAGGAGTCCCCTGGGGGCAGAAGCCCCTCCTCTGCTCCTTAGAGGCCGACCAGGTGAAGACCCCGGGGGTGTCCACACTCCAGGGTGGGGAGCAGCCGTGGGCTGAGAGATGAGCAGACGCAGGCTCAGAAACCAGACGCCTCCTGTGGGCTGGGGTGAGCCGCGGATTCCCCCTCGGCCCCTGTTTTCCCACCTGCCCCACAGGGCCACAGTGGGACTCGCCTTGCAGGATGGCGAGGCTGAGGCAGGACCGGACAGGTGGCGCTCCTGGTGCATGCCTGTGTCCAGCAGCAGGCCGATGCATGATGGTTGTGGAGGGGGCGTTGCTTTGGGATCTCGGCCTTCACCCTCCCAGGCACGCAGCCTCCTTGCTCCACAGCTGATGAGTTTCCAAGATCCCCCGGCCCGGCCTCTGTGTCGTGGAGCACCTCGGCTTGCAGCCTGGAGATTCTGGAATCTCAGAATCCGGAGTGGACCCATTTCCCCCGCCCCGACTGGAGATGGGGGCCGGCCTGGCCCTGCACTGTCAGCTGCCGGGGCAGCTGGCTCCAGAGGCTGTTCCCATGGAAACCCAGACTGATGTTCTCCTAAACAGCTAAATTATTTGTGGTTTCCCTGCCGAATGTCCCAGCCAAGCAGGCCAGGACAGTGGCTGGGGAGGGGCGGGGGCTGAGAGCAGCCTCCGGGAGGGACCCCCTTCTAGGGCCTTCGGGCCCGCCTTGGCCTCTCCGCAGGGAAATGATCCAAAGACACTGAGATTTTGGGAGAGGGAGGAAGGGTGTGTTTGGAAAAAATGTGCTGAGGTCATCAGGTTTGCTTCCAAAGGGCTTCTGTGGGAGGGTCTGGGGCCAACATGCTTCTTGGGAGTTGCTGGGGGACTTTCCCATTGGCGACGGTACCCACTCCTAGCCCTGCCTCTGGTGTTCGGTGCCCCACAGGAGCCCTCAGCCCATGTGCAGGCCACGGGGCCACAGTTGCTCTTACAAGTCTTCCCAGCTCTGCCTCTGATTGGCCGTGGGACCCACGACTCCCAATGCCCCTTGGAGCCTCAGTTTGCTCATCTCTAAAATGGGGACAGTATTCCTTGCCCAGCTTGGGGTCTGTTGGGAAAGTCTGAGCTAGGGGGATCCGAAAACCAGAAAAGCTGTACCTTCCGAGGGGTGAGGGATTTCTCACGGGGGACTAGGCATTTTGGGATAAGGGGAATTGTGCAGTGTCCAGATCTGTTTTGCTTTTAAGTTTTGCTTTTAAGTTTCAGAAAGTAACTGGAACTAGACCTGTGATTTAGACCTGGCCACCTCGCTCCATGCACAGTTAAGCAGGGTCTGTAAGGGGCACGGCCACAGTGAGTGATTCAAATGGTGAATCTAATGGGGGGGCACACTGCGGGCATGGAAGACCCCTTGGCCCTTGAGCAACCAGTGTGGCCACGGAGGGCTGGAAGCCAGGCCCTGGCCAGGGGCCACAGACCCACATTCATCCCATCCACACGAATACAGAGCAGTGGATGGTTGACTGGCACTTGCAGAGATGGGCTTACAAGCTGTAACATCTCTTGGAAGTTCTTCCAGCGGGGAGGGAGGGAAGGAGGCTTTTAAATGGCAGGGAACTAACTCCGCACATTCTGGAGGAGGAGAGCAAAGAACACACACGTGGCACCACCCACCCCCAGCCCCGGCAGACATCACTAACTGATCACAGTGCTCTCTCCTGCAGAGTCTAGACTCCTCGTCCCAAATCACCCTCAGCCCAGGGCACCCGGCCAACACCCATCAACCGGGTTTGCACATGAGAGAAACCCATTTACCATCCCCATGCTAGATGCCGCCGCACGAGGTTGCCTTCAGTCTCGGCATGCTCAGATGGCACCCAACCTCCAGGGAGTGGGGCTGGCTTCGCCCTCAGTCGCCTGCTCCGATTGGCAGCCATGCTCTGACTCTCGCCCCGGGGCTGAGCGTCCCTCTGCTCTCTCGGCAAGCTGGATTTGCCGATGAGTCAGTGTGGCGTAGCCTTTCTCAAACTCTGCTGAGCCTGTGAACCGCCTGGGGAGTCCTGTAGATTCTGACTCAGCTGGCTGGGATCTAGCAAGAATCCTACTTTTCTAGCCAGTGGCAGGCATCCTGGTACTGCCCGGTGGAGGGCCACATAGGGAGTAGCAAGGATGCAGATAACACTAAAATAATGAAACAGAGGCCAAGAGAACAGAAGAGAAAGAATACAAGAGACTGGAGACCGGGTCTAAGGCTGGAATTTAGATTTGACTGAGCACCATACTCTGTTGAAGGAGGAGGCCCCTAGGAGAGCTGCAGCCCCCTTCTCCTTCACCTTTCCAGACATTGGCTGGACTTGGCTCCTTCTCTGTATCTTCAGACTCCAGTTGGTACAAGGGAGAGGAACGGGGGGTGTTGTTTGTTCCCCCGAGAGAGTTTACCCCTTCCAATGATGCAGGGCACCTGGGCCAACTGAGGGTTGGCCTTCAACTCCAGGTCTGCGTTCTCGGTGTGGCTCATGCCCCAGGTAGGAATCGGCCATCTCCTGTGGCTACACCAGGCTCTTTATTCTGAGGACCAGCCTCCTGCCCCAGCCTGGGAAGTGTGACTTTGGGTGTGTGTGCTCCCTCTGGGAACCTGGTGCAAAACCATTGTTCTAGTTACTATACTTGAATGCAAATGACCCCAAACTTAGTGCTGTAAACACACCATCTGTTACACTCACGGATTCTGTGGGCCAGGGATTTGGACAGGACGTAGCAGAGAGAGTGGGCTCATTCTTGCTTCTGGCAGTTAATGTGGGACTCCTGGCTGAGACCTCAGCTAAGCTGTTGGCTGGGACGGCCAGACGTGGCCTCCTCACGTGGCCTGAGCTTTCTCACGACACGGTCGCTGGATTTCAAGGGTGAGCATGGGGTGAGGCAGAGATTGAGGTGGAAGCCACATAATTTTTTATGACCTGGCTTGGAAATCACACAGCCTTACTTCTGCTACAATCTATTCAAGAGAGTCACAAGTTCAAGGGGAAATGGACTCTGCCTTGTGATGGGGAATGGCAGGGTTCTGGAAGAGCATGTTGGCCTGGAAACGTCGCTGTGGTCATTTTTGGAAAATAGGATGTGCCACAGGCTGCCCTCTGGCCTCAGCAAGTCACACCCCTCCCACATGCAAAGTATCCTCCTCGCTTCACCTATGATGTCCCTCCTCCCCATCACAGCAGTGGATCTAGGATGTTCGCCATCAGCTCTAGGTGAATGATGGTCTTCAGACTTGGTTTCTTGAGCGTGGCTCCTCCAAACAGCTCCCTGAGTAGCACCATGAACCAGAGACAAATTATCCGTCCCTCAAACCCAAATGCAGTGATGGGACAGGCAGACGAGAGCTGCCATCGAAATCCCAACTGAAATCCCAACGTGTAAATATGGCAGTCATCACTCCATAGCAATTCTGAAATCCAGCGTGTTGCCCGTTCCCCATTTGGGACTCGGTCCCACTGCCTGAGAGTGAGTCACTGTGGGTTTGGGCTCTGTCCTCTGGCACCTTTGAGTCAGCCCTCCTCTTCCACAAAGAGCAGCCCACGCCTGCAGTCGAGTCCTTTTCTCAGCCTGCTTCTTGCCTGTAGAAGTTTAAGGATCTGAAGGATTCCTTTTTATTTTGTACAGTGTCTGTCTCTTTTAGTCCAAGTTGATACAATTCTTTTAAAACTTTGTGGGTTCTTAACGAATCAATTTATAATCCATTCCAATAGACAAGATAAGACAAGACAAATCTCTTCAAGATAAGCACTTCTGTACTCCGGGCTTCCTGTGACACTGCTGTGGGAAACCTCTCCAAAGATTTACGAAGAGCCTTTTATTTCGTGGGAAGACTTGTGAGGCATGCACTTAAGATTGGTAGAGGGCCTCTTGTTTGCTGCACAGCTCTCTGTGGCACAGCTTTAGATCTTTCCAAGATCTGAACAGAGGCTCTTATCATTTCAACTTGAATTTGATCTTTGCTCTGAAGCCTTGTCTTAATCTGGGAATATCGGAGAAGTTGGTGATAAGAAATGGTTTGATATTCAAATCCACCAAGGCTTGGCTCCTTTATATTTAGCAGTTCTTTCTTTAGCTTGTCTCCAATCTCTCACTTTTGTCACAGGCAGCAGGAGGAAGCCCACCAGCACTGCCAACCCTTTGCCAAGGGAGTTGACTTCTGGTAGGGTGATTGGGCTCCTCTACAGACCAACTCTCCCACCAATAACAAGGGTCAAATTTGGACAAAAAAATAGAACTACCTGAAGAATCTGAATAGTAAACAAAAGCAGGAAGAGTGCTGAAGGGAGCCAGACTTGAAGTAGTGATGGCGTGGAGATGGGTTCTCCACTTTTTATTGGCTTTGCCTCCCAGGTGGGCTGCAGTCTCAGAGCGGTGTGACATGGGACACACGGCTAAGATGCCAAGAGGATCCTTATCATCTTTCTGGCTGGAGGAACCAGGCAAAGGAGCCCAGGCGCCACGGCTGCCACTGGAGAGTGAAGGGAATCAGAGGAGGTGAGCTGCAGAAGAATTCCTTGTATGAACTCCACACAAGTCTCAGGCTGACCCAGACCACACATGCAGAGGAAAGACTGAGAACAACAGAGCCAAGGCTTAAAGCATTGAACTGAGATTTCAAGCACCATCCACAGAAGGTAAGCCAGAGCTTACAGTGTGAGTCTAACCAGGTTAATAGCCGGCTAAAACAAAAGCATCGACATTCTTCAGTGGAATATAATAAAATAGTGTTATAGTAGTCAGTACGACATAACATTCACAATGTCCAGGATATACTTCAAAATTACTTGACATACAAAGAACCAGAAAAATGTCACCCGTTAATAAATAGATGCCAACCCACAAACGACTCAGACATTGGAATTACCAGACAAGGACTTTAAAAGGACTATTATAATGATGCTCAATGAGGTGAAGGAAAATAAACCAAAAATGAATGAAAAAAATTATAAATCTCAGTAGAAAAGTGATAAATATAAAAATGAACCATAGAGTAGAACTATGGAATACTAAAAAATATTCAAATAGTACAAAAGATGGCAAGAAGGGGGAAATGGAAGGATAAAAAAGAGTGGACAAATAGAAAACAAATAGTAACCTGATAGACCTAAATCCAACCATATTAATAATTACATGAAATGTTAATGGTATAAACATTTTAATTAAAAGGAAGTGTTGTCTGACTGAACAAAATAGTAAGACTCCACTTTATGCTCAGCCACATGCCTATGAGAAATACTCTTTGAGCATTGACACAGATTGAAAGTAAATGGATGGAAAAAAGTATAATGTGTGCAGCCAGCATAAAAAGGCTAGAGTGACTACATTAGCATCAGATAAAATAGACTTCATGATATAGTGTAATAATTGAGATAAGAAGGGACATTTTATAATATGAAAAGGACCATTCATCAGGAAGTCACAACAATTTTAAACGTGCACCTAATAGTAGAACTTAAAAATGCATGAACAAAAATTGACAGAATTAAAAGGAAAAATAACTCCACAATCACATCAGATTATTTAACTTCCTCTCTCTATAACTGATAAAACTAGACTCCCCAAATCAGTAAATATATAAGAGATTTGAAAAACATTATTAATCACCCTGACCTGTAAGTTGATTTTATAGAAATTGCTTTCAACAATCAAAGAATAAATTCTTTTCAAGTGCACATGGCACATTCACCAAGATAGACTGTATGCTGGTCCATAAAATAAGCCTCAACAAATTTAAAAGTACTGAAATTCTGAATGATGACAAAAACATATCACAATGTGTAGGATGCAGCTAAAGGAGTGTTTAAAGGGAAACTTATACTTTTAAATGCCTATATCAGAAAAGAAGAAAGGTCTAAAATCAATGATCTAAGATTCCTCCATACAAAGCTAGAAAAGGAAGACCAAAATAAACTGAAGGTAAGCAAAGGGAAGGAAGTAATAAACATAGGAGCAGAAACCAATGAACCACAAAGCAGAGAGATAATAGAGGAAATTGACAAACCTAAAAGCTGGTTCTTTGAGAGATCAACAAAATTGAGGAAGGAAAAAAGAGAGAACATGAATCACAAATGTCAAGCATGAAAAGAGGAGCTATCACTACAGATCCTACAGACATTGAAAGGATAATATAAGACTATTACGAACAACTTTACACCAAAAAATTTGACAACTTTGATGGAATTGAAAAATTCTTTTAAAAACAACTTCTCAGGGGCAGGCCCTATGGTGTAGCGAGTAAGTGTGCTCGCTCCGCTGCTGGTGGCCTGGGTTTGGATCCCGGGCGCCCACCAATGAACTGCTTGTCAGGCCATGCTGTGGCAGCGTCCTGTATAAAGTGGAGGAAGATGGGCATGGATGTTAGCCCAGGGCCAGTCTTCCTCAGCAAAAAGAAAAGAGGAGGATTGACAATAGATGTTAGCTCAGGGCTGATCTTCCTCACAATAAATAAATAAATAAATAAATAAATAAATAAATAAACAAACTTCTCAAAACTGACCCAAGAAGAAGCAGAAAATCTGAAAAGCCCTACATCCATTTTGTAAAATCAATTTATTATCAAAAACCTCTGCACCTAGTTTCTTTTTTTTTTTTAATTTTTTGTTTATTGCAGTAACATTGGTTTATGACACTGTAAAAATTTCAAGTGTACATCATTGTACTTCTATTTCTGCATAGACTACATCATATTCACCACCAAAATACTAATTACAACCCATTACCACACACATGTGCCTAATTATCCCTTTCACCCTCCTCCCTCCCCCCTTCCCCTCTGGTAACCACCAATCCAATCTCTGTCCCTATGTGTTTGTTTATTGTTGTTATTATCTACTACGTAATGAAGGAAATCATACGGTATTTGACCTTCTCCCTCTGACTTATTTCACTTTGCATTATACCCTCAATGTCCATCCATGTTGTCACAAATGGCTGGATTTCATCGTTTCTTACGGCTGAGTAGTATTCCATTGTGTATACATACCACATCTTCTTTATCCATTCTTCCCTTGATGGGCACTTAGGTTGCTTCCAAGTCTTGGCTATTGTGAATAACACTGCAATGAACACAGGGGTGCATGTATCTTTACGCATTGGTGTTTTCAAGTTCTTTGGATAAATACCCAACAGTGGAATAGCTGGATCATATGGTAGTTATATCCTTGATTTTTTGAGGAATCTCCATACTGTTTTCTGTAGTGGCTGCACCAGTTTGCACTCCCACCAGCAGTGTATGAGAGTTCCCTTCTCTCCACATCCTCTCCAACACATGTTGTTTCCTGTCTTGTTAATTATAGCCATTCTGACGGGCGTGAGGTGATATCTCATTGTAGTTTTGATTTGCATTTCCCTGATAGTGATTTTGAACATCTTTTCATGTGTCTGTTGGCCATCTGTATATCTTCTTTGGAGAAATGCCTGTTCAGGTCTTTTGCCCATTTTTTAATTGGGTTGTTAGTTTTTTTGTTGTTGAGATGCATGTGTTCTTTATATATTTTGGAGATTAAGCCCTTATCAGATGTATGGTTTGCAAATATCTTCTCCCAATTGTTAGGTTGTCTTTTCGTTTTGTTGATGGTTTCCTTTGCTGTGCAGAAGCTTTTTAGTTTGATGTAGTCCCATTTGTTTATTTTTTCTATTGTTTCTCTTGCCCCGTCAGACATGGTGTTTGAAAACATGTTGCTAAGACCGATGTCAAAGAGCGTACTGCCTGTGTTTTCTTCTAGAAGTTTCATAGTTTCAGGTCTTACATTCAAGTCTTTAATCCATTTGGAGTTAATTTTTGTGTATGGTGTAAGGTAAGGGTCTACTCTCATTTTTTTGCATGTGGCTATCCAGTTTTCCCAACACCATTTGTTGAAGAGACTTTCTTTTCCCCATTGTATGTTCTTGGCTCCTTTGTCAAAGATTAGCTGTCCATAGATGTGTGGGTTTATTTCTGGGCTTTCGATTCTATTCCATTGATCTGTGTGTCTGTTTTTGTGCCAGTACCATGCTGTTTTGGTTACTATAGCTTTGTAGTATATTTTCAAATCAGGGAGTGTGATACTGACCCAAGAAGAAGCAGAAAATCTGAAAAGCCCTACATCCATTTTGTAAAATCAATTTATTATCAAAAACCTCTGCACCAGTTTCTTATTGCTGCTGTAACAAACTACCGCCAATTTAGTGGCTTAAAACAACACAAATTTGTTCTCTTTCACTTCTGGAGGTCAGAAGTGTCAACTTAAGGTGTCGGCAGGTTGCGTTCCTTCCGGAGGCTTCAGGGGAGAATCCATCTCCTTGTCCTTTCCAGCTTCTAGAGGCCATCTGCGTTCCTGGGGCTGCTTCCTCGCATGACTCCAGTCATTCATCTTCATCATCATCTTTCCTACTACACTTTGATCCTCCTGCCTCCCGCTTATACGGGCCCTTTGATTACGTTGTGCTCAACTGGTTAATCCAGGATCATCTTCCTATCTCAAGATCGTTAACCTTAACCATATCGGTAAAGTCCCCCCCTGATGTAAAGTCACGTATTCACAGGTTGTGGGGATTAGGATGTGGACATTTTGGGGGATCTTTCATCTGTCTACCACAGTGACATGAAACAGTCATTTTTTTTTACGCTCATTGATTCTGTGGGTCATGAATTCTGACAGCCCACAGTGGGGATGGCTTACCTTTGCGTCGTGGTATCTGGGACGTTGGCTAGAAGACTCAGAGACCGAGGGCTGAAATCAGCTGAAAGTACGCGCACTCACATGTCAGGCAGATGATCTGGCTCTCGCCTGAGATTTAGCTGAGGCTGTCAGCCACAACACCTGCATTCATTCAGCCTCTCCCTGTGGCCCGTGCTTCCTTACAGGACGGAAGCTGGGTCCAAGGGCGATGGTTCCCACAGAGGGAGAACCAGGAGGAAGCTGGATCACTGTTTGTGATCTAGCCTTGAAAGTCAGGCAGCGTTATCTCTGCCACATTGTGTTCATCAAGGCATCAAAGTCCCACCCGGTTTCAAGGGAGGGGCAAACAGACTGCACCTCTTAGTAGAGGGTGGCAGGACACGTGGAACCAGGAATACCACTGCGGCCGTATTTGGAAAACCCACCTGCCAGAGCCTTTCAATGATTAGGATTAGGACTTGCTGCTTTTTTAAGAGGGCTTATATGTTCCAGGGATCCAGGGATTGTGCTAAGTGGGCTGTCATCCCACAACATGGGGCCATCTTACAGTGACCAACATCAGGTGTCCACCCGCCAGCATGTCCCTCCTATATACTGTCCTGATTTTGGTACACGCAGTTCATGTGGGACATGGCAGGCACCCCCCCGCCTCGTGTTCACGGATGGACCTGAATGTCATCTGTCCCTTTTCACAGGGCCTGGTCCAGGAACCCAGATCTAAGTCAGTTCAATGACTGACCACGGCTTGGTGCAGTCTGGTGAGTTGCAACAGAAAGATGCGGAGTGGTTTCTGGAGGAAGACGGTTCCTATCTCTTAACTCCAGAGAAGACAGCCCCCTTCTCTCCCTCTGGATGCTGCCTGGTGCAGATGCGAGGCACAGCAAGGTGCAGTCATCTTGTGCCCTGACTCAGAAGGAAACCGTAGATGGAGCAGGCATGGTGCCCGGGTTATACCAACTCTGATGCCCACCCGGTCCTGGGCTGCCAGTTACAGCAGCCAGCACGTTTCTTGATTGTTCACACTGATTTGAAGCAGACTTCATGTTACTTGGAGCAACAGGGAGTCTTACTGATGTATTTTCCCATTTTGCAGCTAAGGATGTCGAGGCTTAGAAAGGTGAAGATAATGCTTATCAAACTTCCTGCACATCAGGATGCCCCGGAGAGCTTGCTAAAATGCAGATGCTGACTCCGTAGGTCTGGGGTGGGGCCTGGGATCCTGCATTTCTAACAAGCCTCCAGTGATGGGGATGCTGCTGACCCCAGGACCACACTTGGAGTATCCAGAAGGTCCTGGATGTGCCCAAGGCCGCACAGCTGTGAGTGACAGCTTTTAAACAAAGGTCCACCTGACTTCACAGCCCATTTTCTCTTCATCACATCCTGGGAACGACGGAAGCTAACCTGCCCTTCTTCGTTCACTTGTTAGAATGGATGCTCTGAGGACTTCCGCTGTACTCTGGGTGTCCCGGGAAGGAGGCCCAGGACACCTGCCTCCTGGTGTCTGAGGAGACTTGGTGCCATCTTATCCCCGTATGAGACAACTCGCCCTGAATATTCCTAACACCTTGTTTTGTTTTGTGCTTGGTCTGAGCTGGCTGGTGTATCAGGCTCTGCATTTCTAATGGACAGCTGAGCTGGAACAGCATTCCCCTGCCATACAAATCATCAAGGTGCTTCCTAAAAACACAGACTTCCCTATGCAGTAGGGGCGGGGCCAGGAAACCTGTATTTGTCACAAGCATTTCTGGAGTTTCCTGTGATCAGACCAGTTTGGGGATCTCTGACTTTGTGGGTGTGGATATACGTTTATTTTATTCATAGGATGTATTCTTCTGTGTTATAGTCAACGTACCATTATATCCAACCCCCAGACAGCCTGACTGGTGGGTGGTACTATGATTCCATATTTCAGAATAGGAAACTGAGGCACAGAGTGATTTCCCTAACCCCGACCTGGTCCCGAGCCTGGTGAAGATGCTGGAATTGGGACTCGGGTCTCTGGTCCCAGAACCCGGACTGACTTGGCTTCTTCGTAGGTCTCCCAGAGGAACAAACAAGGACGACCCAGCGTTCCCAAGTTCTGGCCTGCTCACCAGGGCAAACTTCCCGTTTGTGTAACGTGTGCTACCTCAGTGGTGGAGAACCAGTGTTGATTTTGGCTCCAGCCTCTGTGTAGATGGATCAGGCACCTGTATCTTTGCTTTTCTCTTAGCTCCACTGTCTGAAACGGGATGTGGCAGCAGGTCTGAGAGATCATCTCTGCGCTGGGAACTCACAGGCTTCCGTGGACCTCCCGACGTCCACTCCTACGAATCTGGGATGAGGGACAAGAAGTCCGAGACCCTGGCTCTCGGAAGACGTTCTCCTTCTTCCCCAGGAAGAGTCCAGGTGGTTTGCGTGCCCGTGTCTGGCTTTGTGGGTGTGAGCCGTGTCTGGCTCAGACCCACTTCCTCTCCTGGGCAAATGCAAGGATGGGGTCTGTCTTATCACCCCACATTGCTGGGGAGGCGCCCCAGGGACATGGCATTCTGTCCTGGGGCACCTGCGGACAGGACACTGGGGATGCCCTTCTGACCAGCCGGGGGGTGACCTTGGCCTCGGAGCAGCCGTCTCCTACCCCACCAACACTGATGCTCCTTGAGCTCGTATTTAGTGGCAGCTCATCCACACCAGGCCCCACCTGCTGTGCTTGGAGACGAGATGTGGGCCACCCATCCTGCTCTGAACGAGTCTGAGCATAAGGCCCAACTTCTATTTTTGAACTAGCCCATTTCCCACAGTGCAAGGCACTGTTTCCGCCCAGGGCTACTTGAAGTGTCATCCTGGGCCGCAGCAGGGGCGCCACCTGGGAGCTCTCCGGAAAGGCAGACTCCAGGTCCTGCGCCCAGAGCCGCTGCCCTGGGACCTCCATGTTAGAGGATCCCCAGGTGATTCAAGCTGGAGCAGTGCTGTGCTAACCCGGGGGCACCCCATAAGGCGCCAGGGGAGTTACGGGGCCCTTAGCCTGTGAGGCTGCGGTGTTGTGAATGCCAAGGATAACTGTCACTAATTCAGGCTCCACTCCTGAGGGACTGCAGATCCCTCGGCCAGGGAGGGCTGAATATCCTTGGCTCTACTAGTGAAAATCTGCCCAGTCAATCAACAGTGCGGAGACTGCAAAGAAGACAGTGAACTCAGAGAATGCAATTTCATACGAAGCATGATTTACATGTAAATGACGTCCCTGTTACAAAGGAGGGCAAACTGGCTGCGCAGATCAGCAGGTACTCTGTCCTGGTGGCAGAGACCTTTGTCCCAGGTGGGACTGAGCACACCTGTGTGTGCATGCACATGTGCAGAGGTGTGTGTATGTATGTGGGTGTGTGCGTGCATGTGTGTGTGTGTGCGTGCATGTGTGTGTGTGTGCGCACATGCGTACGTACGTGTGTGTGTGTGTGTGTGTGTGTGTGTATAGCTTCTGAAGGGTAGTTGGCAAAGTCAGGAAGGAGAGCTGAGAGTCCCCATCCATTTGAGTCTCCAGGTGGGGGACATTCATGCAGCAAGCAGGGGACAGGTCCAGATGAGTCGCAGAGTCAGGTAAAACTTAGGACCTGATTCTGTGATGCCAGATGAAACAAGCACATTCCGGTGCAGACACAGCCTGGGAGGGTCCCCGTGAGGGTCTCCCAGGTCTGCTGCCCCGGTCAGCATGGCTGATGCCCCTCTTGTGGGGACCCAGTCGAGGGCCGACTCTGGAGCTGGCTCCTGGGCCCCAGGCTGGCTGGGGCAGGGGACCAAACGGGCACATGGACCAGAGCAGGGGCACAAACCAGGAGGCCGCCCAGGTGGTGGAGGCAGAGAACAGTGGTGTGGACTTCTCCTGTGGCCACGTAGGGGTAGTGCTCCATATGGGCCCTGCCTCTCAGGGTGGACTGGCCTCCCAGTCTGCTTGAGAAACAGGCTTTCCATACTGGTGGCTGAACTGCAGCAGTCAAAAGCGTTCTAGAATTTACTTTTTTCTTTTTTTGGTGAGGAAGACTGGCCCTGAGCTAACATCTGTGCCAATCTTCCTCTATTTTGTACGTGGGATGCTGTCACAGCATGGCTTGACATGCTCGTGTAGGTCCTCGCCTGGACTCTGAACCTGCAAACCCTGGGCTGCCAAAGCTATGCATGCAAACTTAACCACTAGGCCACCGGGCCAGCGACGAATTTACTTTTATTTAGTTTCTTCCTTTCTTCTCTCAAAACTAAAGAATAGGAAGCACCCTATGAAACTATACAATTATGGGGCCGGCCCGGTGGCGCAGCAGTTAAGTGCAGGCGCTCTGCTTCAGCTGCCCGGGGTTCGCAGGTTCGGATCCTGGGCGCGCACCGATGCACCACTTGGCAAGCCATGCTGTGGCGGCGTCCAATATAAAGTAGAGGAAGATGGGCACGGATGTTAGCCCAGGGCCAATCTTCCTCAGCAAAAAAAAAAAGGAGGAGGATTGGCAATAGATGTTAGCTCAGGGCTGATCTTCCTCACACACACACACACAGCTCTACAGTTAAAACCAGTTTGGTGCTGCCTGGCATCCTTTCTTCCATCCTCCTTCCTTCCTCCTGCCTATCTATCCACTCATCTGTCTGTCCATCTGTCCATCTCTCAGTCTATCTGTCCATCTGCCACTTCCTTCCTTCCTCCTCCACTTGCCTCCCGCTGGGCTGGGTGTACTGGGGTCTGGGGCTCCACCCAGGCAGCCCCGGGTCAAGGCGGTAATCTCCCCACTCGGGGTGGAAATGCCCCTGGGGCTGCGTGCACAACCCCCTCCCACTCCCACACGCGTGGTGCTCCAGCCTGGACAACTGTCCCTTGGAGAGAAGGCCCCAAACGCCCCCGGGCATCACCCAGAGTGGGCAGCCTCTTCCTCCCAGAGGCAAGGCCGTGTGGCCCCAGCTGGGCCTGCTCAGCCATCTTCAGAAGCGCTGATGGGGGCCTTCAGGGACACTGTTTCCCCGAAAATAACCCGCAGTGACACCAGTTCCGCTGTCAGCCTCTACCTCATATCCTGACAAACTGTGCAGCCCCAAACAGAACTTGTCTTATCTAGTTTCATCTCAGGCCCGGAGAGTCCTGTCAACTCCAGGCATCAGCAGATCCTTCAGGAAATCACCTATTGTGGCTAAAATTCGCCTTCCGAGGGCTGCGCGGAGCCACAGGAAGCAACGGCCGGGATGCCTGGAGATGCCGTACAAAAAGCAGGCCTTGCTGCCCCAACGGGCACCCCCAGGGGCTCCTTCCCAGGAGGCAGCTGCAGGGGACACTCTTTCCAGCTCCAGCTTGTATCTCATGCTCTGCACCACTCAGCGATCCCACGCAGCCCAAGTGGAAGTCCCCTCACTGGTCCAGCGCTACTCGAGATGCCCCCAGGACCTCTCTGCTGTGAGCGGCCTTCCAGGCAGTGCCAGCTGATACTCACCCAGGGGTCTCAAGTCTCGGGCTCGCAGGGTGGATGGGCGAGCCCAGCCTGGAGGGGTGGCCCGGCAAAGAAACTAGGCAGCCCCTGCAGAGGAGGTGGGGAGGATGGGAGGAGGCAGGGAGGATGGGAGGATGGGCTTCTGCAGCCCCACTGGCCGCACTTCAAACATTCTGCGTCCTTACCTGCCCATCCGCCCTCAGCAGGGCTAAGCACTGTTCACCCTGAGTCTTGGAGCGGAAAAAAATAAATAAATGAGACCAAAAAAGGATCCTATCAGTTGCCAAAAATGAAGATAACATGGGAGGAAGTTTATTTTGATGAGGAAATCCCTAAATGCTGTTGAAACTATGCATGGAATTGCTAATTAGCGCTTGGGGGCTTTGAAGGAAGCGCGATCTCCCCGTGTGGCCCCCTCCCCCCTCCAGGTCTCTCTGGCTGTTATCACTTATCTGCAGGAAACGGGCTCTAGCTTCTGAATCCGCAGGGCGCTGCAGAGAGCAGGCCATGACTCATGCCTGGGCAGCCAGACAATTCTCTCAGTGGGGACAGCCTTCCTAGGGCAGCGGCCCAGGCTCCATGGCTGGGCTGGGTGGCCGCAGGTTCCCAGAGTAGAGGGAAGAGAAAGTTCTGGAAGGTTCACCTGGGTCACAGCAGCAGGAGCTGTCCCTAGAGTGTCCACCTGCTGGTCCCGACACACTCAGATTCTGCCCTGACTCAGGCTCCAAAAATGTGTGTCATTCACTCAATGAAGGGGACAGGAACCGAGAGGAAGCGAAGGCCAGGTGTCACCCCAGGGCCTCGTGACACTTGGCTGCGGCCTGACCCATGAGCGTGTGGCCAGCCGGAGCTTCCAGATGCTCCGTCCGCCTTGGAAACATACATTTTCCTGCAAGGCCCGTGGCGGAGCCTGGACGCAGGAAGAAAGGCCTATTTTTGGAGGAAGCCTTAGGAGTCAAAGCTCGGATGACCCCATCTGGTCCTGCCCTCTGACCAGGCAGGAAGAGCTGTCACAAATGCCTGACTCGGAGGCTTGCAGAATTCCGCCTCTGTTGGCAGGCAGGGCTGGGAGCAGAGAGGTGCCCCCCACCCCCTGCACAGAGCCAGGCCTAGGTGCAGAGACCACACAATCACTGTGGTCATAACCACTGGTCCCCGTGCATTAGCTCAGACCTCGGGGCACTTCCTCCGCTGCCTCTGCTGCCTTGATGAATGAGCCCAACAGGCCCCTTTGTACAGGGGCTTTGTGCCAGATTGAGCACGTGACACGACAGCCCCAGTCTTCCTGAAGGCCACAAGCCCAGTTCGGGCTGGGGACAGTCCATCTCTCAATGTCCAGAGTGACACACAGGGCTCGGGGGGCCGTGGCCCAGGCCTTTCAGAGCCCAAGCAAGGGAAACAGAGATGACCCGGCCTTTCTCCTCTGAGCGGGAGCTGGCAGGGTCCCGGTCCTCCTGAGCACAGCTGCAGCCCACGCTGGCCGATGAGCCACCCGCCCGCCCCGGTGTCCGCACTCGGGGCCCCACACCCGGGTGCACGCCGACCATCTGTACAAGGCTGCATTTTTTGATGCATCCATTCTAAAAAAGACGAAGCTTCTGTTCCTACTGCTCTCTCTCCTCCGTGCATCCCGCCCCACCCCAAAAGTCAGGAGCAAAAGAGATGGGGTTGAGATGGGGGGTGAAAACCACAAGGGCTGGGGAGGATGAGGAAAGATTTTCACTTCCCCACCTCCCTGTGCTATGTTTAGAATTTCCACTTTCTACTCGCAGGCACTTTCCTCTTTGTGACAGAGAGTGCTCTCGACAAGAAGGGCATCTGCAGGCCCATTGAAAGTACTGGTTTTGGTGATTTTTCTCACATCCTGCCTCCTGAATCCAAATTTCCCCCTTAGAAGACACCTCTCTTCAAACCCAAGAAGACATCTTTCTTTATTGTTTAACTCTAATTTGAACTATAAGTTGATTTTCCATGATTCCATCGGTCAGGGGGACTGAAAAGCTGTTTTGCAGTGCCCGCAGGGTGCAGGGAACCCGGGAGGGGTCTGCAAAAATGTGCCAAACCAGAGGATTCTTCTTTGGAGGCAAAGGGAGGGGAACCCCCAGGCTCGCTGCAGTGCCTCATGCTCCCTGAGGGGAGCTGCACCCCAGATGGCCAGGGTGGGCTGCAAGGAGACTTGGCACTGGTGTGCAAAGTGTTTGCACACTTGAGCAGGCTGCCGTGGGCTTTTCTGAGCAGACACAATGTTTCTAAGGTAGCTACTGGGCAGGACTGTGCTGGGATGTGTCTATTTCCTCCTTTGAAAGCCGACTCAGAGCTAGGCTGTGGCTGCCTCGCTTCCGTGACATAAATTCATTCATTCAGCAAACGTGGACTGAGCATCTACTGCGTGACGGGCCCTTGTCTAGGTGCGGGGGAGGGGAGGGGGATGATGCTGGGAAGAAAACAGACAAAAATTCCTGCCCTGATGCAGTTCGTACTCTAGAGAGTGGAGACAAAATAAATAAGAAAATTCTGAAGTCCTTTGGAAGGAGACAGAGTTGTGGGGAAGATAACACGGTGGATGCATCGGGAGAGCCGGGCAGGGGCAGGGTCTGGGCTGCGATTTTAGAAAGGGTGGTTGGGGAAGGCCTCACGGAGAAGGTGACAGTTGACATAGATCTGAAGGAGGGGAGGGAGGACAGCACGTGGACACCTGGGGGACGACAGTGCAGGCGGAAGGCAGAGAACATGCCCCATGGTGACAAGCAGTCTGAGCAGTCCCAGCCACAGCAAGGAGGTGGAACCCCAATCCCATCAGAAGGCCCCCTCGCTCTCTCCTGGTGGTCTGAGTGGCCTGGACAAGTGGCCAGAGCTGCACCGGCCTCACGATTGGCCAGAACCGAAGTCCATTTTCTCCTGTTCACTCTGTCCTTAACCATAAACAGAACTTCCCTCCCACCGTCCCTACCCGGAGTCGCAACTGGGACCCACTCAAAGCCTGCGTCCAGCTTCCCAAAGTCACGCTTGGCCAGTAGACGCTCCCACCACCCCATTGCCGGAGAGAAGGCTGAATGTGCAGGTTCAAAACTTGGGGTGTTTGGAAGAACTTCCAAATCCTGGTGTTTTAGTCCATTTGGGCTGCTATAACACAACAGTGTAGACTAGGGGGCTTAAACAACCAACATTCATTTCCCGCAGTTCTGGAGGCTGGAAGTCCAAGATCCAGGTGCCGGCGGGCTCGGGTCCTTGGTGAGGGCCTGTTCCGGGTTAGGTCCTCACACGGCCTTCCTTGGTGCATGCACACAGAGAGAGGGCTGGTGCCTCCTCCTCTTCTTATAAGGGCACTGATCCCACCGTGGGGGCCCCACCCTCACAACTTCCTCTGACCCTGATCACCTCCCAAAGACCCCACCTCCTAATACCATCACATTGAGGGGTAGGGCTTCAACCTGTGAACTTGGGGAGGACTCAGACATTCAGTCTATGCAGCTGGGTCCTGACTGAGCTGCCCTGGCCTGGATGACACTTCGTTTTTGCTCCACAGATATACAGTGGAAATAAAACCATTGCCCCCTGCTAGGAAAAGTGGGTGCCACGATGGTGGTGCTGCTCCCATGCCTGAGAGGAATCTAGAAAACATGCCTCCTTTTTACAGGTGGGGAACTAAAAGCAGAGACGTGAGGGGAACTTCAAGAGTCACAGGGTCAGCTGGTGGCAGAGGAGGGGACCAGAAATGTCTTCTAGTCTGGGAGGTCAGAGACTGAAATTTCCAGCTTTCTGCTTTCTGGGAAAATGGTAGGATTGTTCTTATCCCCCTTGAAGTCAGGTGTCGCTGCATGACTTGCTTGGCCAGTGAAATTTAAACAGAAGGATTCAGGTCTCTAGTGAGCAGAAGTTTTAAGAACCAGCACATGAATCTGGTCTCTAGAACGGTGGAAGCGTAGTTGGAGACGGACCCTCCATCATCTGGGTCCCTGGAGCACGCAACGGGCAGGTGTAGCACAGGTGAAAAATAAGTTGTTGTTCTTGTAATCCAAGGGTCAGCAAACCACAGCCAGGGGCTAAATTTTGCCCACCACTTGTTTTTGTAAATAAAGTTTTATTGGAACACAGCCCGTTCATTTATGTTCTGTCTGAAGCTGCTTTTGTGCTATGATAATTGTTGACAAGTTGCAACAGAGACCGTGTGGCCCACAAAGCCTAAAATAGGTACTATCTGGCCCATTACAGAAAATGTTTGCTGAGCGTGCTTTAACTCATCGAGATCTGGGGGACTGCTTGTTTCTGTAGCATGACCTAGCCTGTTCTGACCAACACGCTTACTAATTTATGCCCACGACTTCTGAATGCCATGCATGTGCTATAACACTTTAAAATACCCTATATTTGCGTGGCATTTAAAACTTTTCCAACCTGTTTTCACTGGCTGGTTGCTGAGCGTCCATTATAGTCTCCATTTTGCACACAAGAGAGGAAGGCCCAGGGATGTAAGTGACCAGTCTGACGTTACGTGGGGCTTAACCAGGCCTCTGACCCCACATTAAACTGGGTCACTGAGAATTTTTAAGCTCTATCTGCATTGCCAAAGACAGAATGCAGAGCCTGATTAGGAAACCCATGGGCCTTTCTACCCCCAACACCTTGAAGGAAACAGATGAAAAGAGAAGGCCATTCAGCTCAGAGCAGAAGTGGGAAGTGGTGAAATCTGGCTTCCCCACTCAGCCCAGCTCCTCTTCTGCTTCCTTTATTTGCTCTCAGTGGCCCCCACCCCCCAGGCTCATGTGGCTTCTAGACAGACCGGCCACAGAAGGCAACCATTGCCCTGCCTGTCTGCGGGCCTTGGTTTCCCCATCCCCGCATGGTGCTGCAGAGCCAACCGTGATGTGCACAGCAACGGGAGCACCCTTCTCTGCCCACCCAAACCCGAAAGCTGCTAGGGTGAAATCTGGGGTCCTGCCTGGAGGAGGGGTGCTGGCCATTTGGAGAGGCCTGTGAGGGGGGCCTGCATTCAGCCTGCTCTGCAGCTCTGGCATTTTTGGCACCCCTTCCCCGGATCTCATACCTCACATTCCCCAGCACAGTTCTGACAGGCCCGAGAGCAGAGAGTCCTCTCGGCCTGGGAAGGTGGCGAAAGTTTGAACAGCTGCAGAACCTGCCCGCCCGCTATCTCTAGCTACATACTTACGTTTTTTTTTTTTTTTCTTACCAACCTCTTAGGCTTATGTAACACGCTTGGAAGTCAAGAAGCCAACATTCATTATCAACAGCCCAGGAGGAGTTTGTGAAACACTCGCTATGAAGAAATCTTTCCATTGAGAAAAATTCCCCTGGTGCTCACGCTCCCAGTGGCTCCAGGGTGTCCTTAGGGGTGTCAGCAGATCGAGAAAGGGCTGACCCAGGGCTCCAGAGCCAGCTGCTCCCTGCCAGCTCTATGTCCTGACCCCGGCACCCGGAAACAGAACTTGACCATCTCTTTTGCCTTCTAGGTCAGTTACTGCTGACCTCAGCACCACAACCCATGTCAGCAACCGAGTTCTCACCATGTGCCAGGCCCCTGCGTGCCTTATGTGACTCGACGCTCGCAGTGGCTGAGGGCTGGGTGTTCTTACCCCTATTCTACAGAGGAGGACACTGAGGCTCAGAGAGGAGGCGAGCCGGTGGAGTCAGGGTGCCAGTTAGCACACTCCTGCATGGGTCAGTGCAAAAGCAGACCCCACCCCCCTCCCAACTGTTGACCAGACGCTCCCAAAATATAACTCGACAAGGGCCCCGTGAGTGTGTTTTTTAAGCCACTTGCTGTATCGCAAGAGGAAATGAGGGGCTCCTTCTGCAGGGAGATGAGGCTGGCATTCCCCTCGGCCGTTTCCCTTTTAAGAGAGCAGACACACGCGGTTCTAGGCCTTTCCTGGCCAACTGTCATCCAAGACCCCAGGAATTTGAAGTTCAGAAGACCAGGGCTGGCGGATCACGGAATCCAGAAAACAGCCCTTGTAGAAGCATCCTCCTTGGGTCCAAGGCTGCTAAAACCCAGCGGCCATTGCCCACACAAACGTGCCTTTCACTGGGTCTCTGGAAACCCCCGGCCCGTGTAAATCCAAGAAGGTGAAATTGTGTGAGTCTGGGCCACAGCTATAGATTCAGACTGCAGCCGAGGGGCCCCAGCCTCAGAAGGAACTCAATGAATTTGTCAGGGAACTGAAAACAGATGATTTCAATCAGCAGGGGGAAAAAAAAAAAAAAAAAAAAAAAAAAAAAACAACTTCATGGCCACAGTTGACTGAAGGAGGCAGCGTTTGGCTGCCAGGCCCTGCCGGGGGGGCACTTCCAGAAAGCCTGGTCTGGTCCTCAGCCTCCAGCCCGGGCCTTCCCTGCAAGGGGCCCGCGCCGCGCAGGCCGCGGGAGGGCCGGGACTCAGGGCCCCGCCGCCCCAATGGGCGCCCGCGAGGCGCAGCGATAACCCGGCGCTCCCCCGCCCCCAGCTTCCTCTCCGCAGCCGCTTTCATGAATGGCCCAGCTTCCCAGACAGCGGATTGGCTGAGCCGCCGGCCGCGACGCCCAATCAGCGGCCGCGGAGCGCCTGGGCTCCGCGTGGGGCCTGGTCCCCCGGCCATGAATGGCGCAGCCTCCGCCGCAGGCAGCCGCCGCCTCCCCTGCGGAGCCCCCTCCCCCGGGGGAGAGGGAGGAGGGGATTTTTTTTTTTTTTTTTTTAAATTCCTCATACCGTTCAGGGTTCTGGGACAGTTGTGTCATTCTGAGGCTTGGCTGTGGCTCCTGACAATACCCCTTGGGCTTCCCTGAGCGGCCAGTGTTGACATTCAAGATCTTGTGACAGTGAAGGGGCTTGCGTGGTTAGAAATGCATTTCTTTGCCTAGGGGCCTGTCTGACTCCATTTCCAGGGAAAGCATTGCAGCCCTCCAGTGTGAGCAGGCAGGCTGCCAGGGGACAAAGGCAGACGATGGGGAAGAGGGGGGACCCTCTTCCAGTACAGGGGGGTCCCGACACGTGCAAACTGCTGGAACCTCTTCTGCAAACCAGAGGGGCTTGGTCATCGCCCTGGGTCAGCGGCCTTGTCCTAGCTGCATACGCCGCGTGCATGTGAGGGCTGGGGCCGCGGTGAGGGAACGCAGGCACTCGGCTGCATTTCCTGTTAAATAGGAAAGCATGTCCTGTTTGCTGATGTTATAAAGAAGGCATGTGTTTACAAATGCTCGTTGGGGAGAGCGTGGTTAAGGGGCCCGCTTCCGGCCTCCTCCCCTCACCAGACGACGTGAGAGTGAGGCTGACAGAGTGGGGCCTGCTCTTAAGGGGAAGACCCCTTGCTTAGGAAAATCAGACTCAGCAGAATTCAAAAGTGGTTCAGAGATCTGTCTTGTAAGGTGGCTTGAGGCCAAGTCGGGAGGGCCTTGAATGCCAGAGCGAGCCCTGGGTAGGCATGGAAAGTGGGTAAGCCCGAGAATGGCGTTTCTCCCCTCTCCAGGGAATTCTCTCCCAATCCACCTACCCAGCGCCCGACCCAGGCTGACCATTTCAGGAACCACAGCGTTAAGACTGTTTTCTGGACCTTCTGATTACTCCTGAGGACAAGCCCCTGGGGTATCACCCCCATTTTAAAGATGAGAAAACTGAAGTTCAGAGTAATCTGCAGAGAAGGTAGCACAATTCGGAAGCGGCACACCCAGAACATGAACCTAGCTCGGCCTTATGCGAGAGGTGAAGTGCACTCCCACAGCAGGACAGCAGGATCGAGTAACGGAACACAGGTGGAGAGCTGGCCTCCAGGCCTGGTCCTGAGTCACTGCTGCCACGATGTGAACCATCACCGGTGAGCACTGTGTCTCTTCCCAAATTTCTAAGAGGCAGACTCTGACCTCCCAGGTCTGAGCTCCGTGAGTCCATGAGCGGACCCCAAGGGCTGGGCCTGAGGCCTTCTTGTGGTTTTCCGCTGTAGCATCGATTTTTGCTGGCTGTCTGCCCAATATCTGTTTTCATCTTCTAGTTCAGCAGTTCATAAACTGGTCTCAGGGCCCATTTACATCTTAAAAGTTATTGAGGATGCCAAAGAGATTCACTGATATGGGTTTCATCTATTGATATTTACTGTGTTAGAAATTAAAAAGGAGAAAATATTTAAAACACAAGAATATATGAGTGTACATTCCATTAGCTCTCAGAGTGAAGGTGTCATCACGCCACGTCACCTTGGGAAAACTCCACTGTATGCTCACAAGAGAATGAGAGGAAAAAAGGCAGTTAATGTCTCCATGTTCTCATGAAAATAACTTTGACCTCGGACCTCCTGAACGCACACTTTGAGAACCGCCTTTTCGGTTTGTAGAGAGGAGTTTGAGGCTGTGCGGCTTTCTTGTGGCTGGGTTTGGCCGCATGACACCCTGGCCTACGGGCTGTGAGCATCCTGGGTGGTGTCTCAGGGATGCTGCTGGCATGAACACACGTGAATGTTTCTGCCTGGACCTGTGCAGTGTGACAGCTCCGTGAGCAGAAGTGTCGTGTGCAGTGGCCACGTCCTGCCTCTGGAAGGAAAGGATTGAGCTCTCCCCATCCTCTCCCTCTTCCACAGGCTGGAACAGAGACGAGGACACGAGTCGACTCAGACCCTGTAGACCAAGGGCAACCCTCAGGAAGTGGGGGAGCTGGGGTCGCCAGTTCCGCCACGCCTCTGTGTTAGTCCTGGGTTGCCCACCTGGGCTCCTAGGGGAGAGAGAAATCAACCACCTGGCTTAAGTGACTATATTTTGGGGTCTCTTATCGCAGTAGCCTAGCCTGTATCCTGATCAATACATCAATCATTTTAACATATCTGGGCCCAAGCCTCGGCCTTTCTGATTTCATCACGTTTGCAAGGAAGCGAATCAACTATCCATCCGTTGAATACACGCTGTTGGGAGGGGCTGAAGCTTCAGCTTGGAGCACAAGTTGGTGAAACTCCCAGTGACAAAGGACCCACGGCAGGTGCCTTGCGTGAAGCTGGCTCGGAGGCTGAGGGAGGAGCCAGTGAGCTTGTGTGCACCTTTGTTTTTTCCCAGCCCAGGGCTCACTGCCCCAGCCTTGCTCTCCTCGAGAAACCTCGAGAGGTTTCCTGAGGATGGGGCAGGGGGAGCCCACAGCCTGAGTGGGAGGCCATTGCCCAGTGGGTCCGCTGGCCAAGGGAAGCTGACACGGACTTTGGGGGGGAATCAGGCCTTTCCCCTTAGGGCTGAAGAGGTGGTGGGAGCCTGGAGAGGCAGGTCATAGCGTGGGAGAGCCGAGGCCCGCCACAGGCCTGCAGCCCCCAGACCACCAGGTTTTGCCCGGCCGATGGATGGCCCTCGTGCTCTCCCAGGAGTGCTGAGTCACCCTACACCAGCACGCAGGCTATTTGTGGACACTGAGAATGCTGACATGGTACTTTTAAGGGCAATTGCTAGATAGTTCCTAGCATGTGAATTATGGAGTGCTCCCAAGAGCTGGTTTGTATAGAGGAACGTCAGCCCCGTGCTATAGTGTGCTGAGGACAGAAGTCAGCAGTCTGCTAAGAAACCCAGTGGCCACTTGGCTTTGCCCAGGGACAGTGGCTTTCTAGCCTAAAGAAGGCATGGGTGGGGTGGGTGAGAGGTGAGGCTTACGGCCCTCTTAAGAGCCCTGGGAGAACTGAGTGGGTGCCAAAGACGCCCTCGGCAGAAAGTATCCAACTCTCCCAGTGACTCCCCCCCTTACCCCTGAAGAGGCCGGTGGGGTGGGCTGGAGGGAGACTTGGATCTGTAAGGAAGCTATGGAGGCAGGGCATCAGATCTGAATCTTGAAGGGTGGGCAGGACCTGGGCATCTGAGAATGATGAGAGAGAGCCGTCCAGGTGGTAGGAACGGCAAAATGGAGACCCCGAGTGCGGCTCTGGGATCTGCCGTTCCCTCTTGTGGCTTGGACACTGAGCGTGGTTCTCTCCTTGTCCCACAGGGGTTCCTCTCATCTCCCAGACGGAAGTTCCTGGAAGCTGGGTCCAGAACGTACCCATGAGGCGTCCCCAGCCCCCAACAGACTGCCGAGCAGCAGACAGGGCTCAGGGAACAGTCCCTGAACTGGGCAAATCGGGCTAGCACGGAGGGAAGAAGGAAGGAACAGGTGAGAAGGTGAGGCGTGTCCCAGAGGGGTGGGGTGGAGTCTTCTGATGGAGGAACAGCCCTGCAGGCCTTTCTGCCTGCAGGAATCTGGCTGACTTCCCTTTCCTTCTTCAGATGCAGTCACATTGCTGGAAGAGATGCAGGGGTGGTAAAGTGGGGGAGAGAAGCTCATGTCAATGGTGGGCATGATGTAGCCACATCACAAGGCTGGGATTTCTAGAAGAACCTGGCGTCTCACTCCTAGACTCCTTTAATTTTCGTTTATTGAGATATTTTGGCCATGAATCAAACAGCATGCCTGCCCTTGAGGATCCTGGCATCTGGGAGGAGAGGGACACGGCGTCAAAGCTGATGGGGAGGAGGGGCTGTGGAGGAAGGCTTGTATCAGTGTCCTGGGGCCGCCGTAACCAATTGCCGGACACTGGGAGCTTTAATACGACAGAAATTTACCGTCTCGCAGTTCTGGAGGTCGGAAGTGCAGGATGGAGGTGTCAGTGGGGTTGATTCCTTCTGAGGCGGTGAGGGAGAAACGGTCCCGAGCTTTCCTCCCAGCTACTGGTGTGGCCAGCTATCCTTGGCGTTCCTTGGCTTGTAGCTGCTTCGCTCCAGTCTCCGCCTCCATCCTCTCTGCCTTCTCCTTCTCTGCCTTCTCCTTTGTGTGTCTCTCTGCGTCCTCTCTTCTTCTGAGGACACTTGTCATTGGATTTAGGGCCCACCTGAATCCAGGATGATCTCATCTTGAGATCCTTGCCTTAATGACATCTGCAAAGACCCTTTTTCCAAATGAAGTCACATTCACAGGTTCCTGGTGGACATATCTTTTGGGGGGAGGCCACCATTCGACACCCTGCAGGGATCTAAGAGGAAGGGGAGAGGCAGGAAGCACTGCTGGGGACACTGGAAGGCTTCCCAGAGGAGGGGGTACCGGCCTGGGTCTTGAGGGGTGTCATTGCTTGCGGAAGTAGAGTCCCAGTAGATAGGAAGGTCGGACGCACAGTGATGCTAGGCCCTGAAGGGCAGGAGGCGTCCAGTGGAAAGATGGGAAGTCCAGTGGAGGAGGGGTTGGGAAGCGCCAGGGCAGAGGGCTGAGCGCCCCAGGGTGAGGCTGGGCGGGCCAGCTGTGGTGTCTGAGGGCTCGTGCTGCAGACGCAGGAACCAGCGGGAGTTCTGGGCCAGGGGTGGGAGCCTTCCCCGCAGGACAAAGGCGAGCTGTTCCTCCAGCCCAGAGGAGCCAGAAGCAGATGGGCCACCTCACTAGACTGGGGGACGCAGGGCCTGTCCTGGGAGTGGGTGCAAACCTGTGACATGCCAGGGGTGGAGGGGGGAGCTGGAGCCTTGGGGTGGTCCCTGGGAAGACCTTGGGGGTGGCTTAAGGTGTCCGCACAGAAGGAGCATGAAATTCAGTTTGTCTGCTTCACTGTGTTCCTAAAGTAAAGAGGTGGCCCCGAACGGCACATGGCTTCCCAAACTCAGCGCCCGGTGTGCCTTGGCACGGGCGGTGGGCCCAGGGGCCGACTTCACTCGCACGCTGGCCTTCGTCTCCAGGCCTGGCCTGCGCTCGCCCTGCCAGGACCTCCCTGGAGCTCCCACACTCCCCCCAGCTTGCCTGTCCCGAGGACACCTCTCCAGGTCCCGAGGACCTGCCCCCTCCCTGCCCAGGACAACAGGGGCTGTCAGGGCCGTGGGCAGGGGCACCCCACCATCCAGACCCTGCCGGGGCCTCGCCTTGGTCCTGGAGCCAATGTCTGGTTCATCAGGGAACAAGAGGAGCCTTCAGCACCTCCCGATTCTGGAAAGGCTGAGGTTTTCACACTGGGCCCCACCTGAGCCACCAGGATCCAAGATGGTCCTCGCCGTTTCTCCCTCTGGTACGGCCAGGCTGACTGACTCCATGCCCGCCCGGAGACAGCGGGCTTTCTGGGTGCAGTCGGTTTTGTGTTCAGTTTCCTCTAAGTGCCAGGGTGCACGGAGGAGGGAGGCCGACTCCACGCCTGCAGTCGGGGGGCCTAACCCTTGTCTTCTCATCGCTCCCTGACTCAGTTTCCCCATCTGTAAAACGGAGCCATCTCCCTTCTTTGTAGGGTTGATGGAAGAAATAGGTGAGAAGTGTGTTGGTCTGAGTCTAACCTGTTTGGGGCCCCCACTGTGACCAGACCCTGAGGTTTGGTGGGGGCACAAAGGCAGATGTGACCTAGGGGAGCCCCAGGCTCCTTGTTCTGGAGCTGGAATCCCTCTGCAGAGCACCTTTCTTTACTGGAAGTTCTCCCTGGCAGCCAGAGCTCCCCCTGGCTCTGTCCAGCCAGTCAGGCCGTAGGATCTGGTTTGTATGGGGAAACGGGGGCCCACCTGGGCCCCAGCACCGCCGGGGAGGGAGAAGGTGGTGCTCAGGGGGAAGCAGAACCTTCAAGGTGAAGCCCCCACCTCCCATCCTGTTGGCCCCCCGCCTTCAAAGGAAGGCTGTGTCCTTCCTCTCTGACCCCAGACCCGCCGTGAGGGCCACTCTGCGGCCCATCGTGCAAGGCCTGGCGCCTCCAGGCTCCCTGTTTCTCTCTGCCTCTGTCTCCCCTCTTCTCCGAGGGTTACGCAGGAAGCCAGCATTCCATCAGCAGAGGTCCTCACCAGATGGGGCTGTGGAAGCACCCACAGTTCTCTGGAGGGCTTCTGGGGATAAGAGAAACAGATGCATCTGGGCTGGACCCCTCTCCTCATCGGGGGACCCTCCAAGCTGAGCTTGAAACTGGACAAGAATGTTTGCATTGGAAAGTTCCCCTTCTATCTCTGTCTGTCTGTCTCCCTCCCTCCCTCTCTCTGTGTCTCTCCCTCTCTCCCTCTCTCTCTGCCTCTGTTTCTCTCTATCCCTCTCTCTCTGCCTCTCTCTCCCTCCCTCTCTCTGTGTTCCTCCCTCTCTCCCTCTGTCTCGCCCTCTGTTTCTCTCTCTCTCTCTCTGTCTCTGTCTCTCCCTCGCCGTCTCTCTCTGTCTTTCCTCCTGTCTGTCCCTTTCCTCTGAGCGCAGAGCGGAGGCCGCGGGGCCCTCTGAATGGGAGCCCTGGGAATCACGGGCCCCTCCGCAGGCCCCTGGCCCAGGGCTGTATTCATTCCCCTGGTTAATTAACAGTGAATGCCGTGGCCCTGGGAACCAGGCAGTGCTGAGGGGCTCGAGGGAAGGGCAGGAGGGCCCAGGGCAGACATAACAAGCCCGGCCAGGGTGGCAGTCAGCGGCCTGGGTGGCTTATCACATTCCTGGGATGCCAGGCCGGGGAGGGCTGGGCGGCCATTTGTCTACACCTGTTGGCCCCTCTCATCTGTGAGAACCGCCCCAGGGGCTGGGCAGCTTTGAGGCCACGCCATGGCCTGGTGACACTGTCCCCCTGTGAGGGCAGAGGCTGGATGGAGGGAGGGGTGGGCATTGCCTTCATACTCCAGCAGGCCTCGGTGCTGCCCTGTGGGGCTGTCCTAGTGCCTTCACCTCTGTGAGCCTCAGTTTCCCTCCGGAAAGTGGAGGTCACGACATAGGCGGACCCCTGAGCTCTGGGTCCACTGGCAGGGCCTGGCGCGACATAGGCAGCCACGGTGCGCTTGGCTCTCGATTGCAGCCCGGGGACACGCGCAGAACGTGATGAGTGTGCTGGGCTGGGCCAAGGGGGTGTTTGACCCGATTCGGTTGTTTCAGAAGCACGAATGTCAAACTCAGTGGGGCTGCAGGAGGGCCCCCAGCGGAGCGGAGCTGAGAGAATCCCCACCCTGCAGAAAGGAAAAAGCACGTAACGGTAATGTGAGCGTCTGAAGCATGAGGCCCCTGGGGACCAAGACAGAGACCCAGAGCTCGGTGGTGGGGAGGAGGTGGGGGTGTGAGGAGTGTGGTCTGAGTTCAAATGCAGCTCAAAACCCAGAGGAAGTCTCCCTTGGCCCTCAACCCCAGGGCTACAGGAGGGCAGGTCTGGTGGAAGAACATTCTAGAAAGCTGCTGTTCCTTCCAGGTAGGCGAGCCAGGCAGGGTCTGCGGGCAAAGAGGAGGAGACGATGAGCCTGGGACCAATTCCCAAGGCCCACAGGCACTGGGTGGCCTGGTCCCCCACTGCTTCCCCATGGCCTCTGCCTGTCTCGCCCCTCGCTAGCTCTGCTCCGTCCTTGCTGGCCCGCTGCTAGTTTGGGAGGCATGCCAAGCGGTTCCCCATTTCGAGACCTTCCCACTTCCCTCTGGTCTGCAGGGCTGGCTCTTATCATTAGTTCTCGTCAGATAGGCGTCCCAGACCACCCATTAAAATCTCTGCCCCGTCACCCTCCCTTGTCTTCTGTATTCATTTGCTCGGGCCATGCTAACAAGTAGCACAGATGGAGTGGCTTAAACAACCAAAATTTATGGTCTCACAGTTCTGGGGGCCAGAGGTCCAAAATCAAGGGGTCGGCAGGGCTGGTTCCTTCCGAGGGCTTTGAGGGAGAATCTGTTCCCGGCCTCTCTCCTTGGCGTGCACACGGCTGTCTTCTCTCTGTGTCCTCACGTGGTCGTCCCTCTGCGTGTCTGGGTCGTGATCTCCTCTTCTTATGAGGACACCAGTCAGATTGGATTAGGGCCCACCCTGGGAACCTCACTTTAACTCCATCACCTCTGTAAAGACCCTATCCCCAAATACGCTCACATTCTGAGGTACTGGGGTTAGGATGCCAACATATGAATTTGGGGGACACGATTCAACCCACAACAGCTCCCCTTGTCTTATTTCCTGGCCTCGGCATTTTTTGCGTGTTTGTCTGGTTTCACTGCCTCTCCGGCTCCGTAAAGGCGATCCACAATTCATACAGTGCTGGCTCACTTCAGTCACTTAGCAGATGGTTGCTGAATGGCTAACGAATGTATGATATAATCTGCAGACGCACCAGGCCAGGCAAGACACATGTGTTGCCTGCTGGTGGGGTGGCCAGGGTTTCGAAAGCTCCTTGGTTGCTCGGCGACTTGGGCGGCCACAGCTCCTGGCCCAGCTGGCCAGCAGCCCCGACAGCGCTCTGATTAGACAGAGGGAAGGCTGCCTGAAAGCCCAAACAGCCCCATGCTTAGAAGAATCCAGAGGCCGCAGGGTGGCGGGGGGTGGGGTCAGCCCACATTGTCTTTAAAGTCACTGCTCATTTTGGCTTCGGAGCCCAAACTCCGCTCTGCTTGGCTTGAACTGACCCTTCGGACAACCTGAGAGCATCTATCGAAATTGACAGCTTCAGCTAGAGTTACCTTCTCTCCAGGACACCTTCTCGCTGGTTACCTATTTCCCAAAGTGACTTCTAAGCAGCCTTTGTCTGTCGGATTCCGGTGGGTTATGCAGAAGGGGCTTGCCAAGGAATTGGGGGCTGTTTGAAGACTTCAGAATGCAACAGGCGACGGGGGCGCTGCCCGGAGGACAAAGGCCCTGCCTCTTCCTCCGAATGCGGAGGACCAGATTAACACTGGCTCCTGCGGCTCCAAACTCCGTAGCTGCCCCAGCGTTTAGGTAATTTGGAGGCCCGAGAGCTTCGGAAGAGAACGGCAGAACAAGAAAGGCATGGATGCAAAAGCGGAAAGACCAGAGGGCAGACTGTAAAAATCCCTCAAGAATGCAATTTGCTCCTGGACGCACCCTCCTGCCCTGCTGCCCACCCGGAGTGGACTTCTGCAAGGCGGGTGGTGGGAGCCAGCCGCTGACCTGGGCCTGCAGCTCGAATTCCTAACATCTGCCCCGGGATAAGGATATGGCAACTACTTAGGGAGCATGCTCATGCTGGGTGCATTCGTTGCTGGATTCCGGAGTTCACAGACAGGACACCAGGCTCAGAGAGGGTGTGCGAGTTGCCCATGGTCACAAAGCAGCAATCCAAGTGTTCGGGGCTCTCTGATGCCCACATTTTCTGCTAGATCCCAGGCAAGGGAATGACTCTCTGGATGGAGATCTCTGCCTAGGAAGGTCTCTGGTATGCAGTGCCCCCCTCTGCCCCCAGCCGCCCCGTTTAAGGCAGGGCTCCCAGCCTCTGGGGTGTGGCCCCCAGGGCTAGCAGGCTCCAGGTCCTGACTTCTGGGTGGGGTTGGATCCCTCCTCCCTGCCCCCTTCCTCTGGGTAGTGTCGTGAAGGATGTATTTGGGCCCCGGGGCCCACGAGGATGGGCATCTGAGATCTGAAAGCACCAGGCTGACTCCAGCCCCTCCCTGTCGGGCCTGGCCAGCCCACCCTCCCCAGATCCCCCCAGCTTCGCCTCATTCCTGAGCCCAGGCCTCCTGCCGGCGCCTTTGTCTGGCCCTGGGTTTCACAGGCAGCTCTGGCCTTTTCTCGCAGGTCTCAGGTTTCACCTCTTGCTGGGAGGATCCTTCCAATTCATGAACCAGTGACCTCCTGGGAGGTGGGCCTTCCCACCCTGCACCATCGGGCCCCAGGAATGCGTGCAGGGCCCTCCTCCCCCAGGACCCGGGTCCTGGAAGCGAAAGTTGGTAGAATGGCTGGCCCAGGGAGTCCAGAGGGCTGGGGGACTGGGGGGAGCATTGGTCAGCGGTGAGGGGTGGGAGGAGGAGGAGGAGGTTCTGCAGGGATCTGGACGTGCTTTGCAGCTTTCCTCTCCGATCTGAGCATTTAATTTTCAATCAGAACACCAGAGGCCAAGAGGTTTCATTGTGGGAAATTCAGGAAATAGAGAAAAAGAGAGACTCTAGAGATTCTGCTGACCTTGAAGTCCCACAGACGTCCTGGGGGTCCGCCCGAGTGCAAACCTCGGCTCCCCTGGCTGGCCGTGTGGCCCAGGCAGCCCCTTCTCCTCCCCAAGCCTCAGTCTCCCTGTTTGTCAAATGTGGGTGGTGGAGGCAGGCTCTTGGCTCCCCTGCCCCTTCCTAAGGTCTTCCTGCCCGGCGTCCCTCTTCCTCCAGCGTTCACAGACTCTCCATCTCTGTTGAATGGTCCCCTTCACCCACAAACCACCCAGCTACCTCCCATCCCCTTCATCACCTCCTCATCCACTCCCCCTGCCCCCATGTCTCTGCTCATCACTGGTCCCCACATCCACTGCAGTCTGCCCCTGGCCTGCCTGTCCCACCAGAATGGCCTTCACGGCTGGTGACAGCCACCTCCGTGTTGCCAAATCCAACAGTCAGAGGCCACTTCTCTGTCCTCACTTCCTGGGCTCTCTGTCCTCGCTTCCTGGGCAGAGGGAGCCAGTCCAGGAGGCCACTCCCTCCTTCCAGCACTGTCTTCTCCCTGCTTCTCCCCACTCCCCTTTTCCTCCTGCTTCACCGACTGCTCTCCGCGGACCCCTAAAGGGCAAGGATTTGGTAGGTGCCTCTCGTAAGCCAGGTGCTGCTCTGGGGCTGGGGTTACTGCAGTGCCTGAAACACACAAGATCCCCGACTTCCAGGGGCTTCCGGTCTCACGGGATTCCTGGGGGTCCTCTGGGTTTGGTCCACGGTTCCTTCTCCTTTCTCTCAACCCTTCTTCCTGGGTGATCTCATCAGTTCCCATGGATTTAAATATCCTTGAGCTGATGACTTCCAAATTTGTCCCTGCAGCTATGACCTCTCCTATGAACTTTGACTCGCACATCCGGCCTGCCTCTTGACATCTCCCCTTGGGGTCTCCTATACATGTCAAACAGATTGTGGCCAAGCTGGACCTCTGGATTTTTCTCCCCCATCCTTTCCCAGCCACACCCACCCCGTCTTACCCATCTCTGCAGACCCCACCGTTATCCTTCTGCTTGCTCCATCCAGAAACCTCTGTGTTCTCCTGGCTTCTCCGCTTCCATCCCCACTATCGGGAATTCATCCACAGACCCTGAGCGTGCCATCTCTGTAGATCTTCTGCCACACCATCGTTACCACCTTGGTCCACAGCATAATGCGACTTTGCAGAAGTGAAGCGAGGGGTCTCTGTCAGTGACAGGCAGGGTTTGGAGGGAACCACTCTGCCATGAAGAGGCAGAGAGACCCAGAGGGGCTCAGGGACACACAGGAGAACCTGCCTCCCCTCTTTCCCCGGAATGCTTGCTCTCCGGGCCCCAGGGCCTTATGCCCAGGATGAAGCCAGGTCCCCTGAGAGGTGGGAGGCAGAGGATGGAAAAGAGTTACACGGAGAGAGGTCAGGAGACTCAAGATCACCAATGCCCACACGGGGGGCTTCCACACGGCGAGTGTGATGCGGAACATCCCGGCACGTGAAGCCCGGCCTCTGCACTTGGAGAGCTGGGGATCAGCTGAGAGCTCAATTGTTTTTCTGCGAGTGGCTGCACTGCCTGTCTTTCTGCTCGCCATGGAGCCCAGTGAAGGGGCTACCCTGGTGCCCACCTGACAAAGGGGTGTGGCTTCATCCCCCATTTGATAGGTGGGGAAATCGAGGCCCCGTGTGCCCCAGCTGAGAGCAGCAGAGCCGAATTCAACCATCCCTGCCTCACTGCGCTACACTCCCTCCCTTCCCGCCCCACAGCCCCACTCCAGGCGGCTCCCTGAGCATGTGGACGGGCCTCACGGTGGAGGGAGAGGACAGCGCCTTGTCTCTCCTGGGGGCCTCTTCCGGGTCATGTCGGAGTTCTCCAGGGGACCACCACCAAACAGAAGTCACACCTCTGTAAAGCTACCTCGACGGGGCTCACACAGCTTCCCCAACCACTAGTAGGGAGTAGGAGGCTGCCCAGCTGGCCTCCACCCCAGCAGGTCAGGGATCCTCCAGGCCACACTCTCATCCCAGCCTCCCTCCTTCTGGTTTCTCAGGGCACACAGCGCAGTCTGCCTTCCCGCCCAGTGCACAGAAGATCGAGGCTTTCAGCCCGTTTGTGGAGCAGGGGAGCAAAATAGAAGCTGAAGTGATGGGAGGGAGAGGTGCTGGTGAGAGTGAGGGAGAGAACGGGACAAGTGGGGTTGTTCCTGCTGTGACTTCAGCTTTCAGGATATTTATCCTTTCATCAAAATTTTTATTGAGCATCTACTGCATGCTAGATACTGGGCCAGGTATAGGAAATTGAGCTGGGAGCAAGACTGACAGGACTAAAGGATGTGCTGTCCAGTGGGAAAGACAGACAATAAACAGAACCCTATGTGGGTCACGCTATACTCATTTATCCTACCTATGAGAATGAGAAGCAGAGATTTATGAGGTTAATTGACTTGCCAATGGTCAAGTGGCAAGTCACCTGAATAAAGGTGGAAGAGCCAGGATTCCAAGCCATTTAGCCTCCATCCACCCACCCATCCATCTGCCCATCCATCCGCCCATCCATCCATCCATCCATCCATCCATCCATCCATCCATCCATTCATCCACCCATCCATCCATCCATCCACCCATCCACCCATCCATCCATCCATCCATCCATCCATCCATCCATCCATCCACCCGTCCATCCGTCCACCCGTCCATCTGTCCATCCATCTACCCATCCATCCACCTGTCCATCCATCCACCCATCCATCCATCCATCCATCCACCCATCCACCCACCCACCCACCCACCCATCCATCCACCCGTCCATCCATCCACCCGTCCATCCATCCATCCGTCCATCCACCCATCCATCCATCTATCCACCCGTCCATTCATCCATCCACCCATCCATCCATCTATCCACCTGTCCATCCACCTGTCCATCCACCCATCCATCCATCCATTCATCCATCCACCCATCCATCCATCCATCCATCCGTCCATCCATCCATCCATCCATCTACCCATCCATCCACCTGTCCATCCATCCACCCATCCAACCATCCATCCATCCACCCGTCCATCCATCCATCCACCCGTCCATCCATCCACCCGTCCATCCATCCATCCACCCGTCCATCCATCCACCCGTCCATCCATCTATCCACCCGTCCATTCATCCATCCACCCATCCATCCATCTATCCACCCGTCCATCCACCCATCCATCCATCCATCCATCCATCCATCCATCCATCCATCCACTCATCCATCCATCCATCCATCCATCCACCCACCCACCAACCCATCCATCCATCCATCCACCCACCCACCCATCCACCCACCCATCCATCCACCCACCCACCCATCCATCCAACCACTCATCTATCCATCCATCCATTCACTCATTCATTTATACATCCACTCATTCATTCACTGAGCACCTACTGTGTGCTAGACCATATTCCAGGTGCTGGGAAGGAAACAGAGAAGAAAAGAGGAACAATCTGTTGCCCTCAAGAGGGTCACATTCTGGTGGAGAGGAAGGAAAAAAAATCTAGATTGATCAGACAAGTAAATAATACAATTACAAAAATGATAAGGGCCATGCATACATGTGTGCACATGTGTATGTGTCTCTCTGTGTATTCTTGTGTGTCTCTGTGTGCACATGCATATCTGTGTTTGTGTGTGCATCTGTGTTTGTTCATATGTGTCGGTGTGTGCATTGCATGCATGCACATGTATGTGAGTGTGTGTGTGTATATTGCATTCTCAATGGAAGGATGAACATGAGCAGAAGCTCTGAGGCAGGAGGACATGGTGGGATGTGCTCTAGAAACAAAAAAGACCAGAGAGCCAGGTGTGGTGGGGGGAGGGCAAATGGATGGGGTTGGGGAGGAAGTGGTGGGCGAGGCCAGGTTGTGAAAACCATATGAACATGATAAGGAGTTTGAATTTTATCTAAAATGCAAAGGGACTCATTAGAGGATTTCCATGAGGTTAAAAAAAAATAATCCTCTGGCTTCTGTGAGAAGAATGGACTTGAAAGGGGTGTGAGTGCAAGCAGAGGGCTCAGTGCAGAGGCCTGCAGTGCACCTGCCCAGGTGAGAGCGGATGGAAGATACAAAGAAGACCTACACTGAGCTTCTAGCAAGGACAACTATGTCTCAGATAAAAACAATACTGGGGGGATTAATGGCAGATTAGACATTACAGAAAAAAGGAATGACGAACTAGAAGGCATAGCAATAGACATTCTCCAAAATGAAACACAGTGAGAAAAAAAGATGACAAAGGAGGAGGAGAAGAGAGCACAGAGCATCCAAGAGCTCTGGGACAACATCAAGCGCCGTAACATACGTGTAATTGGAGTCCCCGGTGAACTACAATGAGATACCACCACTTGCCTGTTAGAATGCCTCAAATTAACAAGCCTGGCCATTCTCGGTGCTGGTGAGGACACGGAGATACTGGGACTCTGCCACACTGCTGGTGGCTTATAAAATGGTACAGCCACTTTGGAAACTCTTTGGCAAGTTCTTCAAAAGTTAAACATACGTCTACCATGTGACGAAGCCATTCCACCCCTGGGTGTTTACCAGAGGGAAATGGAAGTACACAGCCTCCTAAAATCTTGTCCACAAATGTTCATGGCAGCTTATTTGTACCAGCCATGAGCGGGAAGCAACCCAATGCCGATCAGCAGGTGGATGGGTAAGCAAAGGCCTTGGGGGTCACTGTTGTTGACTATTGGGGAAAGAATGGGGTCTAGGCACCCAAGTTCTGGTCTGACCCGCCACTGGTTCTCTGGGTGCCCTGGGGCAAGTGGCGTCCCCAGTCTGAGCCTGGGTTTCTTTTCTGTGTGTGGGGGTCCGTGAGTCTGCTTGGTTTGCCAGGCTCTGGGCAGTGGAACATCGCCGGGGGAAGCTCCTGGCAAAGTGTGAAGTGCCAGTGCCTTGGCACCCCCAGGGCCCCCGACACTGCTGAGGTTGGAGAGAACCTTGGTCGGCTCTGGTCCTGGAGGCCTGCTGAGGTGGGTCAGCCTGACCTGTGGGGAGGCCACCGGAGGCAGCGGGACATGCTCCCTGCAGGGCTCCGTGAGTTGGTGCCCCAGGCAGGGTCAGGGGTCATGTTTAACTGCGGGGGAGCCCAGGGCAGTGCCTCCTGGCCACACCGCTATCCAAGCAGCGTGGGCGGGCGGTCCCTTGGATGGTCCTGGGAGAGAATAACAAGTCCTGGTCACTCACCCAGCCAGTCACGCAGGGACAGTTTGAGAGGACAGATGGGCAGAGCTGACCCCCAGGAGGGGCTGGGGCTGGGGCTGAGGCTGGGGCTGATGTGGGGGGGAATCCAAAGCCTGCAATGGAGTCTGGGCAGGAGCGTGGATGCCCTGCACGTGGACACGAGTGGACAGGGGCCAGCCGACTGGGCCCCAGCTACCTGGGCCCCCCGCCCTGGTGGACAGCTCTGAGCAGCCTCAGCCCGGGCTCTGGAGCCAAAGCAGGGGTGCGCCTGGGTGTTCCTGCAGGTCCCCACCCCACATGCCACCTGTACCAGCGTTGGCGGTCCCCATGTGAGTCCCTGCAATGCCACCACCCACTCTGGGCTCCAAGGGGAATGAATGAGTGAATGAATGAATGAATGAATGAAGCATCTCTCTACCTCTCTAGACTGTGAGCTTCTCTAGAGCAGAACCTCTGCCTGGTTCAGGAACGTTAATCTCCGTGTTGGTTTTCTATTGCTACATAACAAATTACCACCGATTTGAAAGCTTCAAACACCATATTTATCGTCTTACAGTCTGGGTAGGTCAGGAGTCCGGCTGTGGCTTCACTGCGTCTTCTGTCTCACAAGACTGCGGTCAGGGCGTCCTCTGGACAGAGGCTCCCTCTTCCCGCTGGAGTCACTAAACTCCAGGACGTGAGCCTGGAGCTGCTGCCACTAATCGGGGTTCCCTGCCTGAGAGGGAGGCCAACACAGAGACAGCAGATGGACAGACCGAAAGAGCTGATCCCTCATTTGTGCCCCCTCGGTCGTGCGGTCCCTGAAGTCTGCAGCTGGACGATCTGGTTATGTGAGCCGGCCGATTCCCATTGTCACTTGAGGAGGGGAGGTTTCTGTCACTTGCAACCAAAACTCCTAAGACAAGTGTTTCTACAGGAGCCTTTTTCTAGGTCAACAAATTCCTATCCGTATCATCATTTTAAAAATACAGTCGCCCATTTAAGACATTTTTGTTGGGATAAAATTGACCTACAAGAAAATTCAGCCTTTTAAAGCCTACAGTTACGTGCTTTTTGACAAACACAGTTGTGTGACCACCACCACAATTAAGACACAGGAAAGTTCCACTGCCACAAAGATCTGGTCATACTGCCCCTAAGGAGTCAACCCCCTGCCCCCAGCCCCTGGACAGCAGGATTGATTTTCCATCCCTGCAGTTTTGCACTTTCCAAGCATCATGCAAGTGGAATCAGACAGTACATAGGCTTCAAGTCTGGTTTTTAGGATGCATTGGAGGATCACCCCTGTTGTCAACTGTATCAAGAGCTGTTCCTTTTCGTGGCTGAGTAGTATTCCATCGAATGGATGTACCACAGTCTGTTCATCCAGTCCCCAACTGAAAGACATTTGGACCGCTTCCGGTTTGGGGGGAATTACAAATAATGCTGCTGTGTACCCGTGTGTACGAGTGGTCGTGTGTATGTCAGTCAGTGCGTTTCCTCAACTCCAAGGAGGTGTGAGAACTTTAGCCAGGGCACTGAGCCCTCGAAGATCTCTCCTCGACCTTGCCACATTGCTCCAGACCCCCTAAATGTTCTGGGGGTGGCAAAGAGAGCTCCAAAGAAAATTCCCTCTACTGCTGTCTGAGAAAGGCCTCCAGAAGGGGCCCCCATTCTTCCCTTTCAGCCCAAAGCCTACCATCAAATTAAGAGATTCGAGTATCCCAGGGGCCAGGGTGGTTCAGCTAACTTCTGGCGATGTGGCTAATGATGAAAACAATGATGCCAGGACCCCAAAGTGTTGACTGAGCCCCCCGTGTGGCTTTGACACCCACACACGTTACTTTCTTCAGTCCTCACAATGTCCCAAAGCAGGTGTGGTCTCCCAGCATTATTGCGAAGACACCTGGAGTTTGCCTGTGTGCTCTCAGGTGAAGGGGGACGTGCCGTCCATTCCACCCACAACCCCACCCTCTGCTCTGGCCCCTGATCGGGCGTCTACGGCAGTTATCCCCGAAGAAGCCTGACTGTCGCATCCTTTTCTTGTGGCCCCATCCCGTTTTGTGCCTCCCTTAGAGGACTGACTCCAGGGCTGGGCCAGGGTTCCCGGAATGCCGTCCCCTCTGCTTCCAGCTCACGACCGGCCCCGAGCCAGCCCCTGACCACTACCCTCCATCTCACCCTGGCTGCCTCACTCGAGTCAAAGGCAGGCGCCTTCGCTGGTGGACCTGGTTGGAAATGGAAAATACTTTGTTTGGACGCCGTCCAGCGGGAGAAAGACTGCAGCATTGACTGGCGGGGACCAAGGCACCACGGAGAGACAGCCGTGGCCAAGACCGGGGATGGAGAGACGCATGGCGGGCTGCTGGCAGGGTCTTGCCGACGGCGGCTGACCAGAGACAGGCCTGGCCAGTTCCGTACCTCCCTCCGGCACAGGAGCAGCGTCTGGGTGGTTAGGTTTTATTTCGTGGCCTCGCCGCGTGGACGGTTCACCTTAGCCTTTCCAGATTTCATCGAGAGGGAGGGGAAAATGTGTGCACTGTCCTCGCTCGCCTGTGGATCAAGCCACTGCCCTTTGCCTGTGCTCGTTGCCGGCCCCTGTCCATAAACACGTTGACACAGTTGTAATTGATCTCCGGGGATAATTTCGCACCCTAGTTTTCTCTCTTAGCAATTTTTCATGTTTCTGAAGAGTGTCTGGAGTAATCCATCCTCTGTGGGTCAAGTGCTTGCACCCTGAGTTGATTCAGACATTTGCATTGTTTCCATTATTAGCATCATTCATTCATGCATTCATTCATTCAGTAAATCTTGATGGAGCGTTTCCCAGGTGCCAGATACTCTTTCAGGTGCTGAGGGTGCAGCAGTGAACAAACCAGTCCCCGCCCGGGGCGGGTGACACTCTGTAGTTCAGGGAGACGAGCCATAACCAAATAAACAGTAAGTAACCAAAAAATTATATAGCATGTGCCAGGTGGCAGTAGGTGCTCCAGAGGAATGTGACACAGGGGGAGGAGACGGGGTGCTGGGGTGTGGGGCAGGGCTGCTGTAGGTGCGGTGGCCAGGGACCACCTCTCTGGAGGGGACTTCTGAGCAGAGACGGAAGGATGCAGGAGGGAGACACGGGGGTGCTGGAGTTGGGGGAGATGCCTCAGGAAAGCATTCAGTGGGCTGGGCAGGGTGGACGCAGATGGGAGTTGCAGTAACAAGACAAGGATGATGGCGTGGTGGTGACGATGACGACCGTGGCATGTCTGGGGTCTCTTTACCTGGGAGGGGGCAGGTGGCTCTGTTTCCTTGGGGTAAGCGTCTAAGCATAGGATTATGAGCTTCGGGGCTGCGCGCATTTTCAAGGCCCTGCGTCTGTATCTCTGGAATGATTTCCGTACGGCCTCCTCCAGTCTGTACTTCCACCACCCTGATGTGACAGTGACACTAGCTGGCACTCACCGAGCTCATAGTGTGTGCTTTCCACGTGCAAACCTGTTTCATATGAGAGTGAGGGCCACTTTCACCACAGTCTGGCCAGCATCTGATTTTCTCATCTTAAAGCATATTTTGCTCGTTAAAGGTAGACGGTAACAGCTCCTTGTGGCCTTTGCTTATTTAAGCTAGAATCTTGAAAATTGCATAATAAGAAAGGAAATGATGCATAAACCGTAGCGATTTTGCACAGTTGAAGTGGCAAATTATGTCCCTTCTGCCTGCCTTTCTACCATCGTGGCTTCATACCTTGAGGTCTCCAGGGCTTTTTTTGTCTTTAAAAAGATCCTTTGAAGGCTAATTGAGTCGCGGGAAGTGTCATGGTCAGGCAGCTGGGACTCAGCGTGGCCTGAGATTGGTCCCTGCAGCGTCCTGTGAATAACGTTCTTACATGATCTGTGGGGTGTCAGAAGGGAGGAACTTTTTCCACCAGCCAGATTTGAGCCCTGGGGAGGAAGAAGCCCTGTTTTGTAGTACATCACTGGTCATGCTCGCTGTGGACGGAATGAACGTTTGTGTCCTGACACCCACTGTGATGGTGTGGGAGGTGGGGCCTTTGGGTGGTGATTAGGTCGTGAGGGTGGAGCCCTCAAGATGGAATTAGAGCCCTTATGAGAAGAGGCCAGAGGGCCAGCTCGTTCTCTTTCTGCCACTTGAGGACACACAGGAAGTCAGCAGTCTGAAAGCCAGGAAGAGGGTCCTTACCACAACCCGACCACGCTGGCACCCTGATCTCGGACTGCCAGCCCCCAGAGCTGTGAGAAATGAATTTTTGTTGTTTATAAGTCACCCCGTCTATGGTACTTTGTTATAGCAGCTCGAGCTAAGGGCTGTTATTGGAACTTTTCCCTTTCGTGAATCTGCCTCACGAATCCTTTCCCTGCCTGACTATAGTGGGTTGAATAATGCACCCCGTCCAAAGTTTGTCCACGTCTTAACCTTCGGAGCCCGTGACTGTGTCCTTCCTTGGACAAAAGGTCTTTGCAGATGTAAGTAAGTTAAGGATCTTGGGATGAGGAGATCATCCTGGATTATCCAAGTGGGCCCTAAATCCAAAAACTGTCTCCTTATAAGAGACAGAAGAAGATTTGAGACACAGACGCACAGGGGAGCAGGCCACGTGAACACAGAGGCAGAGACAGGAGGGATGTGGCCACAGCCCAGGGAGGCCTGGAGCCCCAGAAGCTGGAAAAGGCAGGAAGGACCCTCCCCTGGAGCCTCTGGAGGGAGCACAGCCCTGATGACAGCTTAATTTTGCACTTCTGGCCTCCAGAACTGGGAGAGAATCAATTTCTGGTGTTTTAAGCTGCCCAGTGTGTGTCACTTGTTACGGCCGCCCCAGGACACGGGTACACAGCCTCTCATTAGGTGCTAATGCCCTGGCACAAAACCAGTGCTCGCTCTGCACTTGCTAGCGTTATTATTATTGTTGTTGTTGCTGTTGGCTGCCTAAAGAAGTGGGAGTGGTTAATGTTCAGCCATAACGCAGCTCGTCCTTATGACCCAGCGTCTGGTAGTTTTCACGTGTGGCCTCGCTCACTCCGTGCCTGAAACAACACTTGCTCCTTGCCGCCTACCTCGGGGTGTCCCCAGATGTGTGAGCCGATTTCAGGCGAACACGGATGGGCGGTGAAGGATGAATTTCAAGGTGGAATCTGTTTATGGCAAGTTGACATTGATTCGCCATGTACAGTATTGCTATAAAATAAAATTGCTTTTAAAACACATCTACTTAAGAAAATAAGCAGATTGAAAGCATTGGGTCTATACCAGGATAGGCTGTGTGCAACTGTGACGGCAGCCGGAAGGTGCCACCTGTGTGTCTGATGTCCTGGAGACTCTGCATCTCTCATTTAACCCTCACAAGGACGGGCCATGGAGTGAGTCTTACCACCCCACTTTATGGAGGGTGAAGGGGCTCTAGGTGCCACACAGCCTGCAAGGGCACCGTTGGTGTGACCTTGGGCCCATCTGACTCTGCACTTTCATGCGTGACAAGCTCGTCACCTGGGCAATAGAATGACCCGGTTTTAAAATTCAGGGTCCTGGTTACATGCAGTTTGCGGTTTTGGCAGCTTCTGTCGAATCACAGAACCTTATTTTTGGAAGAGAATGGAAATCATTTGTTGACATCAGTTCCAATGGATGGGGAAACTGAGGCCCAGAGGGGAAGGGACCTGCTCGATGCCAGCCAGTGGGTCAGGGCGCGGCTGAGCCGGGAGCCCCCAGGCAGCCAGCCCCGCCAGCGCTCCACGCCTGGCGGGGACGAGGGGCCCGCATTCCCGCAGGCCTTGGCTCCGGGCGCTGGAGGCCCAAGGCTGCTCTCCGGGCGGGCGGAGCTGGCCTGCCTGGCGTGGGGCGGGGCCGGCCTTTCTGCTGAGTCACTAACGAAGCTCAGACCTGACCACAGGACATTTTTGAGATTCCAGGTCTGGCTCAGCAGAGGCCGGCTTTGGCCCTGCAGCAGGTCCGGCCTCACCCGGCCTGGAATCACAGCCTGGCAGAGCTGAGGGCCTGCAGGGAGTCCCAGGGCAGGGGGCAGGGTGCCCATCCGGTCACTCCCTGCTCTCTCCCTGGCGGGGTCTGCCCTCCCAGGGGTGCCATGCTAGCCAGGGTCCGAGCCCGTGGCAATGGCAGGACTTAAGCACGAGGGGGATCGAGACGGAAGAGAAAGGGCCCAGAGCTACCTTTTACGTGCTTTTGAGTTTTCTCAAAGAGGAGCAGTTAAAAACGTTTTAAATTGGTAATAATTCACTTACATGGTTTAAAATGCAAAACGTATAAAAGAATGTATGGTAAAAATGTCTGCTACCCGAGCCCCCAGCCTCTCACGGTTTTCTTCCTGACGGGCAGCCCATGTTATTGGTTTCCTGACTATCCTGGCAAGTATTTGATGCGTGTACAAGCAGATCACCTGCACAAATACGTATATAGGGGCATGTGTGTGTGCACACACATAGGTATATGCATACATATGCACATAAATACTCACAAAGGTACATGAGCATATATATATTTTTTTTATCCCAAAGGAAACACGTCTTTGTCCTCTGAAGGTGGATTTAGCTGCTAGAAGTGACTAATTTGCATGAGTCAGAGTGTGTCGCAGGCCCTTGACACCTGAGTGACAGCAGAAAGGCAGAACAAAGCCCACGGATTAGGAGGGACACTGGTTAGATCCCTGAACACATAAGGGGCATGGAACTGGTTTAAAGTGACAAGATTTTGCCTCGAACATTCTGATCTTTCCCATCAGGCAAAAATCAGACCATATTCTTTAAGTAGAGAACATGTGTGTTAAAAGTATTGAATTGCTACATGTTGACAGACATAATGTAAACTGCTTTGGCTCTGTTTTTTTTTTTTTTTTTTACCAGAAGCCTGAAAAATGGCTTGGTCCTCTCTGTGAGTCTGAGAGACGTGGCTGCCCGGACCTCCAGCATCATCGCCTGGGTCCTCGTCTGCCTCCTTCAGGAGACAAGGGGTGAGTGAGGGTCAGAAACAGGTGTGCCAACTCGCCCTGCAGTGCCGGGGACCCGGCACCAGGTAAAGTAATACCTGCCTGATGTCACTGAGGGAGCCTGACCTGGACTCCATAAAAGGAAGAGCTTTCAACACGGAGAATTGTCTAGCACTGTTCCTCCATGCTGGATCAGCCCAAGACCTACTGTGTGTGGAAGCTGTGAGTAAGGGTTAGTCCTTCGTGGCGTACCGGTTGAAGACCTACTGTGTGCTGTGAGTGAGGTCAATCCTCCATGGCATATCAGTTGAAGCCCTACTGTGTGCAGGGCTGTGAGTGAGGGTTAGTCCTTCAGGGCATATCAGTTGAAGCTCTACTGTGTGCAGTCTTGTGAGTGAGGGTCAGTCCTTCAGGGCAGATCAGTTGAAGCCCTACTGTGTACAGTCTTGTGAGTGAGGGTCAGTCCTTCAGGGCATATCAGTTGAAGCCTTACTGTGTGCGGGGCTCTGAGTGAGAGTATGATGACCTCTTGGGAACAGACTGCCTCAACTCCATGATGGGGGGCTCAGAGTGAGTGTCCAGTCAACAAAACTGAGAGTGGACACTCCTTCTCAGAGAGCCACGGAGGGTATTCTACCTTGGACATGGGGGGCAGGATGCCTTCTAAGGGAAGCCTACCGCTGCCCCTCCACACGTCAGCCCCCACTCCCCTGTTTGGGGCAGGTGGTGTTGGAAGAGGCCCCCGGGTGCACGGGGCCCAGGCCAGGCTGCCTGGGTGGAGACGCTATGACCTTGGGAGAGTCGATTCCCTTTGCTGAGCCGCAAGCTCCTCGTGTGTAAAGTGGGAGAACGGCAGTATTGTCTTACGCTGTTGTTACGCAGCGTAAATGGGGTAATCCAGGTGAGGCACCTGCTCGGGGCCTGCGTACAGCGGTCAGTGTGGGCCAGGCTTTCCTACCCTCCTCACTCCCTGCAGCCCACAGGCGCCCGGGAGAGCCGGCCCCACCCTGGTGAGGGGCAGATGGGGAGCCCAGGCTGGCGTCAGCTCCCCGTAGACCAGCGTTTGCAATAGGAAAATCATGTCAGCCTCCCATATCATTTTAAACCTTCTAGTGGCCACATTTAAAAAACTCAAAAGAACAGATGAAATACATTTGCATACTACATTTTATTTAACCCAGCACATCCAACATATTATTACAGCACGTAATCACATCGTGATTGTCAATGAAATCTTTCACATTCCCTTTTTCCTACTGTGTCTTCAAAATCCGGTGCCTATTTTGTTATTCCAGCACAACCTCAGCGCAGACCAGCCACGTTTCAAGTGCTCAGTGGCCACGCATGGCCAGCAGCAGCCTTACTGGGTGACACAACCCCAGCAGGTCCCCGGGCCCACTGCAAGGAGATGGGAAAAGTTCAGCTCAATGCCTTGGTGAGCAAGATCCCACATGCCCAGCCCTCCCCCCAGGCAGAAGCCAGAGCGACCCAGGGACCCAGGTGTAGGCAGGAGTGTCCCTGGGAGAATTCCAACAGGGCCCAGGCCTTGGGGTGTCTCTGTGGCCCCCAAGACCCACGCAGTGGCTCCCACTGCCTAACCACCGCCCTGTCACCTGGCCCTGCCCAGGTCCCCAGCCTGCGGTGGCCGGCTCTGTTGGGTCCACATGTGGGCCTTGGCGACATGCTGCCTGGGCAGGTACCTGGGTGTGCCCCCCAGCCACCGGTAGCATCACCCGAAGCCCCTTTTCGTAAACTCCAATTCTGCAGTTTGCATTATTGGGAGAAAGTTTCCAGTGGCTGGCTCACATGTGGGAAAATATGTATGTGATTCAGAGGCCTTTTTGTGTGGGGCTCGAAGGGGGCCGGTGGCCGGGAGGGAGGTGGCCTGTCCAAGTGGCTGAGTTCAGGTTTAATGAAGCTCCATGAATCATTACCTCCCAATGTTCACAGATTCTATCAATTACCTGCGATGGGCTTGGTTTATTCTTTCTCAAGCCAATGCATTGATCAGGGCCGTGGACGCCTGGGAGAAGCCAGGCCTGAGGGGAGGGGGTGCAGAGACGGAGACAAGAGCAGCCCACCCAGGCCGGACCCTCGGTGGCCCTGCCAAGGTGAAGTCAAACCCTGTTCTTTTAAGTTGTCAACTTACAGGAAAACAGGGCCATAAAAATGGAGCTTGTGCTAATAAAAACCCCGCGATCTCGAGGAAGAAAACGTGGCTCGGAGACTGTGTTCCACTTTGGCCCTCGAATCTGAAAGGGAGTCTGGGGAAATGCTAATTTTGAACTTTTCCTACACCCTTCCTGCTTCTGGATGCTGAAGGCTGTCTTGAATTCCTTTGCACAATAAATTGAGGGGAAAAATCTCGTCACTTCAGCAAAACACAAGCTCAATTTTTCCTGATTAGCGGAAAGCGTGTGCTATTTAAAAGACACGTCACATCGCTTTTTATTTTTATTTTTTTAGCATTCCTGAGCAAAAAAAAAAAAACAAAAATCGGGGAATATTAGGTGGATCCCTCAGTTGGGAGGACTGTGTGTTTGGCGATGGCCTTGGAGACACGGGCCTTGATCTGCATCCTAAGAAGGTGACACGTGCGTGCTTCCAATTTCATCCTCTCTTGGGTCTCTCTCAGGACCCCAAGTGGAAGGGACCCTCTGCTTCCCGGAGCTTGTGGGGAAATGGTGCACACTGGCTCATGGCTGAGAAACTGATTGACCCTTAAGGGAGGCTGGCCAGGCTCCCGGGGGGCCCTGTCTGCCCCCTGCCTGCCGCTCTTGCTGGGTGGGTGTCGTTCCCTTTTGGGGGGAGGTCTCTCCAGCATCGGGCCTAGAGAGCTCTCAGTGGGTGTCCAGGTGGTAGAGACAGAGGTCCCCGGACGGGTCTCTGAGTGTGTCCTTGACAGGCACCTGGTGTCCTGTCATCCCCTCTTCTCAGGAGGGAGGCAGGAAACTGGGGCTTCTTAGCTGCAGGCCGTGTACCGCCCCTCACCCAGTCTGGCCAGCACCGCACCAGGCCAAGGGCCTGGATCCTGTCTGCCCCCGGCCAGGAGGGTGGGCTCTGCAAAAGGGCCAGGCCCGAGCCCTGCTTCAGACCTCAGCCTGGCCCCTCCACACAGGCTCACAGCACAGAGGGAAACAGGGGGACCCCACTGTGGCCCCCGCCTCAGAGACCTCTCAGCCAGCTCTCCCCAGGGGTGGGGTGGGCATCTGGGCCCCTGCTGGAAGGAGCCTCCGCCAGCACCCTCTGGGCGGCCTCCGGGAGGGCTGAGAGCTGGGAGGGGCTGGGCTCAGCACGGGAGGGCAGCGCGTTTCCGACTTCACAAGGCCAGCCAGCCGGCCGAGTACGATGACCTGGGAGGTCAGGGTCCCTCGGGGGTGGGGTCCCCGCCTGCCTGGCTCCTCCTCACCCCCAGCTGGCTGCAGCAAGGGTTGGGCCCAGAGACGTTTCTGGGGTTCCGTGCCAAGTTCTTAATAGAAGAATGCAAGAACAAGGCCTCAGTGCGCCAGTGCACAAGCCAGGCTGGGCCGCCCGTCCCACAGGCGCCCCGGTGGGGTGTGTGGGGCCCAGCCCGGGGCTGGGAGAGACGGTGACTTCCCTGGGGACAGCTGGCCTGGAGGGCAGAGCCCAACCCTGCCCAGACCTTGTTCCTCCACCTCAACATGCGTTCTCGAGCATCTTCCCACGCCCACAATGTGTGGTTGTGGGGCCCAGTCGATGGGGTCCCCGTGGCTTTGCTGGGCCTAAGGACTGACCACAACTCACTCAGTCATTCCTTCATTGAGTCAACGGTTGTGGATGAGCCCCCATTGTGTACCCCAAATTGTTCAGGGTAGCAGGGTTGCAGGGTGGTTGGGACCGAAGTCTGTGCCCTCGGGGCGCTGTTGTGAACTTGCAGTGGGGCGGTCCTCAAGGAAGCCCAGAATAAAGGGCGAACCTTCAGCTGTGCTCCGGGGCCTGACTGTGTCTAGGAGGCCACTGGGTCGGGGCTGCAGAGGAAAGACATCTGTACTGAGACCAGAACCAGTAAGCCACGCAAGGGTCTGGGGCAAGGCCCCCCCAGGTCCTTCACATCATCGGCCTCTGAGATAGGTGGGTGTATTCACGCCTCTTACAGACCGGGAAATTGAGGTTCAGAGAGGTCACTTCACTTGTCCAAGGCCACACAGTGTGCAAGGAGAGCCGATGCTAATGCTGGCCAGAGGTCCTGAATTAGGCCCCTCCCCTGCTCCTGGCCCAGAAGATTCTGCTTAGAGACCTTGGAGGGCCCGACGGGGGCTCCTACCAGCCTCCGCTGCTCTCCAAACATGACCAGTGCAATCCAGCTGCAGACATGGCTTTTCCAGGTTAAAACAAGGAGCCCCCCACCATGTCCTCCATGCGCCAGCTCGCAGACACTGCAGCCCCCCAGTAAAGCCGCCGTACTCCGGGCAGGGCCCGAGTTGGAGGTGAGGCAGCTACAGACCACCCGGAGGCCAGAGTGGGGAAGGTCCTCCCGGGGTCACAGGTGCAGGGGCAGCCCCCACTCCTGGGAATGCTCGGGGGGCCTCAGGAGCCAGCCTGGGCAGCGGCAGATGAGACGCAGAAAGGAAGAAGGGGCCGGGGTAGGAAGAAGGCTGTGCCTCGCCCACAGCTCCAGATCCTCCTCGGCAGGGTCTCTCGGCCATGCTCCTGGGTGCGGGGGGTGCATGGACCCTCTGTCTTCCTGTTTCCTGTGAAAACAGGAAGTTCCAGGGGACCGTGGTGGGGATGGGGGGAGAAGCTGCACTGAGTCTCAACTTGAGGAGGGGAACCCAGCGAGGCCCTGGGGGGCCAAACCTCCTAGAAACTGCAGGCCGCAGGCCTGGACTGGAGACCCCCGGGGCCCTGGTCCAGCCTGGTCTTCTGAGCCGAGCCCAGGACCTGGCCTGGCGTCTCTGCCACCTGAACTCACTGACCGCACAGCCAGTCAGGGAGCAGGGAGGAGTGGGGTGTGCTCGGTGTGGGTGAGACGACCCCGACCAGCCCGCTGGGGCCCTGGCAAGGCCTCCATTCTGGAAGTTCTTCGGGGACAGACTTGTTTCCCTTTCTGCTGTCGGGGCATGCACTGGGGGGCAGTGGAGGCATTAGGGTTCAGGCTTGGGAGCGGGCAGACCTCTACTCACTTCCCTGCTCTGGGCCTCGCTTTCCCTCTGTACCTGCCTCTCAGGGTGGCTGGGGAGGTGATGAGCAGTTACGTGCAAACCCTTGGCCCCTGCCCAGCACGCCCCCCAGGAGGATTCTGTCCCTTGGCAGTCGCCTTAGGGTCACATTCACAGCTAATCAGAGCTCTCGTTCTGGATTTTTGTCAGGAAAGTTGGGGTGTCGCTGGGGTGGTCACTGGGTGCAGGAGTGGGCTAGGGCTGTCTCCCAGAAGGGCAGGCGGGCGCCACGGCCCCAGGCCCCACTCTCCTTGGCTTCCTCCCGCATCCTCTCCTTTGCACCCCCATCCTCCTCCGCTGGCCTCCAGCCCCCTGCTTCCCTTCCTTGCAGGGTCAGAGGAGCGACTGCCTGGCTGCGCGTTTCTATTTCTGCACCTTCCGCTTCCTGGCCCCGTGGCCGACCGGCCGCTGCGGAAAGTTCTGGAATCCACAAGGCCAGCTGGCCCTGGGGCAGGATGTGGGGGCCTCAGATTTCCTCCTCCCCAGCAGCTCCTCGGGCCTCCCAGGGGCCCGGGCACCCGGGGTGTCAGGGAAGGCCTGCCGACAAGCGTGGGCTTGAATGGACGAGGAGCCAATGCGCAGTGGGGGCACATGGACGCCGTCCTTGTCATGGGGATTGGCTGCGCACTCAGGGGCAGGCGGGTGGCTGTGTTTTACACACCGCCACGTGCTAGGTGCTGTCCCGGGCTCTGGGGATACAGTGTGAACAGACTCACAAACAGTACAGATTTCCCTTCGCAACAGCCCACAAGGCGGGCACCGCCATCGTTATGGTTTTTCAGGCAAGAAAATGAGTCTTAAGTGATTTGCCCAAATTCACACAGCTAAGGAACAGCCTGGAATTCGAACGCAGGTGGCGAGACCTGAGGTTCTGTGCTTCTAACCACCCTATTAAATAAGTGGATGATTGCGTGTGTGTGTAAGAGAGAGAGACAGAGACAGATACAGAAACAGAGAGAGACAGAGGCAGAGAGAGACAGAGAGGAGAGAGACAGAAAGACAGAGAGCAGAGCATGTGCAGGTGCAACAGCCTGGATCATGATGGCAGAGGGGAGGGAGACCCCAGTGGGGAGCGAGTAGAAGCCGCCAGCACTCAACTCCCCTCCTCACACAGACACACAGACAGCAGGGCTTGCTCCGCGCTCGGTCTGTGGTGTGTTATGAGCACCTACTACGCCCCGGACTCCAGGATGAGGAGGCGTCCTCGAGGGCCCCAGGGTAGGGAGGATCTGGAGGAACATGTTGCGTAGTCACCAAAAGTCTGAATTGCAGACGCTTTAAAAAAGAGCAGCGTTCCTGCGTCCAGGTGCGAAGTCATGACGTCATGCCCAGGTAAGACCGTGCAGGTGTTGGGCCGGGACCCGTCGGCTGTGTTATAAGCGGGCACTGCCAGGTCAGGGGCGCCCTGGGCTCCAAGCCAAGCAGGGTCCAGACCCACACCCAGGGGCTGACGGAATCTGACTTTGGAGGGGTCACACCGCCTCGCTGAGCCCCCAGGTTGTCGCTTGGAAGGAGGTGCTGGTCCCCCATGGGGCAGAGTGGTGTAATGGGCACGCCCAAGCCGGCATCGTGGCTCAGAGGGGTCAAGGTCCCCTTTCTCCATTCCCCACCTGCTCCCCCCAAAAGTGGCTCTGAATTATTTTGTTGCATCTAAATGTGATTAAATCATAACTTCTGTTTGTGAATTAAGTTCTTCTTAAAGTAGCTTTATTATGTTATGCAAAAATGACCAGAGCTCATTATAAAAAGCAACAGAAAAAGGAAAAAGATCTTAAAATGCCACCACCCAGAAATAATCCTTTTAAAACTTTCCCCAACTGCCCTTCCAGCTGTCTATGCCTAGAAACACACACAGATCTGCACAGACTGTTTAAAAAATGGGATTGTCCTAGCCATGCTTTTCTGTAACCTGTTTTTCCCACTAATTGGTACAGTGAGAACATCTATGCGTGTCCATTAATAAACAAAAATTGGCATCGTCATGTTAATTGCCTCATAGCATCCAGTGCGTGGTCGTATTGTAATTCTGTTAATGAGACCCTGGTTGATGGGTGTGAATACTGTTTCCAATTTTCCCATTATAACACCCTGTGTGGAACACCCTCGGACAACACCCTTTTACATTTATGTGAATAGCTCCGCAGGGTAAATTCCTGGAGGTGGGATTTCTGGGTTAAAGGGTTTGCAATGTCTGCGTGTTGAGGCCTCTGGGAAGTGCTTCCGTATTTTTGAAAAGGCTAAGAACTCCTGGAGGGTGGATTCTTTTTTTTTTCTTTTTTTGATGGGAAAGATTCTCCCTGAGCTAACATCTGTTGCCAGTGTTCCTCTCTCTCTCTTTTTTTTTTCTCCCTCCCCAAAGCCCCAGTACCCAGTTGTATATTCTAGTTGTAGGTCCTTCTAGTTCTTCTATGTGAGCTGCTGCCACAGCACAGCTACTGACAGAACCGTGGTGTGATTCCGCCCCCAGGAACCGAACCTGGGCTGCCGAAGCAGAGCTCGCCAAACTTTAACCGCTAGGCCATCAGGGCTGGCTCCTGGAGAGTGGACTCTTACTGTGGCACCACGCGATTATTTATGAGTTCAGCAAACGCCTCCTTCTTTATGTAAAATAGCTTCTTTAACTGATTAGAAAACTAATACATTTCAATGTGGAAAATCCAGAAGTACCTAAATGGAGAGTGAAGAAAATTGAAATGAGCTGTTACTCCACACGGACATAAACGTCTCTATCCATCCACCCACCCATCTAATTAACATCGCGCTTGTTTCACTAGATGTCATGTAATAAACCTAGCCCAATGTGGTTAACAGCCTTTGAAAAGACGATAAAAACACACCTTTTATTGCTAGCTGGTGGTCTTTGGAGAATACTTGGAAAATTCAGGAAAGGAGAAAACACACAGCAAGCCCCACTCGGTGTGGCGAGGCCAGCGCTGTTTCCAGGTTGGTGTGCTGACTCCGGTCTATTTGTTCTGCGTACGCAGGCCCAGTCATTTCACATCATTAGCATCATGTTGCGTTTGCAGCTCTGTCTCCTGCTTTTTCACTGAACAGATCGTGGTTATTTCCCCACGGTGTTAAGCAGCCTCTGAAAACATGATTTTTAATGGCTGAATAATATTTTATCAGGCAGATTGTTTAATGAATGATCTGTCTTTTGCTGTCTCCAGCTTTTAGGCATTACAGATAACGCTCTGATGTCCACCCTGGCACATATGTCTTTGCACACCCGTGTGAGGGTTTTCTCAGGGTGAATTCCTAGAAGGGGGATTGCCAGCCCAGCTACATATTGCCAAATCGTCCTCCAGAAAGCTGCTAGCAATTACATTCCCAGCAGCGTTGTAAGAGAATACCGCCACCAACATTGCAGACTAACATTTTTTGTCTATGATGGCTGCAAATGGCTTTGGGTTGTTTGAATTGCCATTTCTTTGTTTGCTAGTGAAAATGAGCAACTTTTTCATAGGATTATCGGCCATTTGTATGTCACCTATGAAGTTCCTATTTGTCGTTTATCCAACAATCTAGTGCATTGTTCATCTTATTAATTTGTAAGAGCTTTTTATATATTAAGAATATGTTAGTATTCTTGGAGAGAGAAGGCTGCAGCCCTGCAGATGTGGTGGTCACCCAGGCAGCTGGCTGCAACAGTAGAACCAGAGATCACTTTTTATGCCCAGGTGGGAGATGCCCAGGGCTTCCCACCTATACCTGCTGGAGGCTTTGACTGGGGTGGGAGGACTGGGGGAGGGGATGACCAGTCAGTGGAATTTGAGTGTACACACACCTGTGGCCTCATTCATATTCATAGACAGGTGGGTCCTGGGGACATTTCTTCTAGCTCTCATATCATTCTATATTTTATAATTATTCACATGTCCATGTGTTCATTCATTCATTTGTTCAATTGTTCACTGTGCCAGGAGCTGAGGATTCAGTGGTGAATGAACTGGAGTCAGAGAATGTCAACCAACAATGGGTGCATAACATCAGCTCAGCCAGCGGGGAGGGTGACAAAGCCAGGCTGTGACAGAGTGGGATGGGGCAGGATGCAACACCATTTGAGATGTTGGGGGGGAAGGAAGGCCTGTGCACGATGAGACATGTGAGGAAGATCTGGCTGAAGTAATTGAGCCATGCAATGGTCTGGGGTCAATGTTCCAGGCAGGGGGTGGTGTGAGCAGAGGCCCTGGGAATTTATTCTGGAATCAGCGATGAGACTGGGACTAAGCTTTAATGGATCCCAGCCCCCTTTATTAAATGATTCCATCTTCCCTACAAATTTGAAATGTGCCTTCATAACACGCTAAATTATTATATGTAGCAGGCACTGTTCCGGGGCATTCCACCGGGGTCCCTGTGAGACTCCACTTAAGGTGCCATGATGGGGAGGGGGTGATGGGCAAGGAGAGACAGGGATGGGCCCTCAGGACACATGAGAGGCACCCTCGGCCTCCAGAGGCCCCCACCTGACAGGTTGTATGTCTGGAAATACGTGGCTTTTGGTCCCACAGAGAGAGCCAATGAACCATAATGTCCAGTTCTCATGTTTCGGTTTGAAATACTGTATATTAATTCCTAGAAAGAGGAAGTATTTCCTTTTTCCTCCCCCGACCCTGCCCCAAAGTTCCCACAGGTCTGTCCTGGGGAGAGTTGACTGCCTGGGGGAGAGGATTCCTGCTTAGAAGAGCCCACGGGCCCCACTTGACTGTAGGACTTTGCAAGTGGGCATTTTGGGGGACATGCTGAGTGAGAGGATCCTGGGGAGCTCAAAGCAGGGCCAGGAGGGCACCCCTTCCCCATAGGGTAGGCCTCCCAGGAATGGGCCCCCACCTCCATCTTGGAAGCAGTGCACCCGTGTGTGGAAGGCTAAGGGCCTCTGAGGGCCCCACCTCCCTCAGTGGGGCAGATAGGGGTCCAGACAGGGCAAGTTCTTCCCAAGGTCACCCAGCAAGTACTGGCAGAGGTGCCTGGGAGGTGCTGGGAGAGCAGAAGTAGAAACTGATCATGGCTGACCCAGGCATGTGTCTGATGGGAATAAGCTTCACTTGGGCTGGTTCAGGGAAAAACTGTGTTTTCAGTGTGTCAGTGGATAAAGTCCAAGTTATTTCTCTCCAGAATAAAGGTGGATTTACCAGGCTGCAAATAATTAAAATCAGAAAGGAAAATGGGAACATTTCTACCAAACTTACAGAGACAACAGGATTATGTGATAATACTATGAACAAACTAGATAACCTAGAAGAAATGGACAAATTCCTTAAAACACACAAATTACCTAAACTGACTCAGGACGAAATAGAAAATCTGAATAGACCTATAATAAGTAAGGAGATTGAATCAATCATCAAAAACTTCCCAACAAAGAAAAGCACAGGACCAGACGGCTTCACAGGTAGATTCTACCAAACATTTAGAGAAGAATTAACACCAATCCTTCTCAAACTCTTTCAGAAGATTGAAGAGGATGGAACACTTCCTAACTTATTGTATAAGGCCAGCATTATTCTGATACCAAAGCCAGATAAAGACATCACAGGAAAAGGAAACCATGCACCAATATCCCTTATGAATATAGATGCAAAAATCCTCAACAAAATATTAGCAAATCAAATCCAACAACATATTAAAAGGATTATATGCTCTGTCCAAGTGGGATTTGTCCCAGGAACGCAAGGATGGTTCAACATAAGAAAATCAGTCAATGTTACACATCACATTAATAGGAAGAAGAAGAAAAAAAGAACACATAATCCTCTCAGTTGATGTGGAAGAGACATTTAACAAAATCTAACAACATTTCACAATAAAAACTCTAAGAGAATTAGGAATAAAGGGAAAATACTTCAATATGATGAAGGGGATTTACGGGAAACCCACAGCTAACATCATACTCATGGTGCAAGACTGAAAGCTTTCCCCCTAAGATCAGAAACAAGACAAGGATGTCTGCTCTCAACACGTCTATTCAACATGGTACTAGAAGTTTTAGCCAGAGCTATTAGGCAAGAAAAAGAAATAAAATCCAAATTGGAAAGGGAGAGGTAAAACTATCTCTCTTCACAGAGGACATGATCCTATATATAGAAAATCCTAAAGAACCCACAAGAAAGCTACTAGAACTAATAAACAAATTCAGCAAACTTGCACACAAGAATCAGTTGTGTTTCTATACACCAGAAATGAACAATCTGAAAAGGAAATTAAGTAAGCAATTCCACTTATGATAGCATCTAAAAGAATTAACTACTTAGGAGGAATAAATCTAACCAAGGAAGTGAAAGACTTGTATGCTGAAACCCATAAAATATTGCTGAAAGAAATGAAAGAAAATCTAAAGAAGTGGAAAGACATCCCATGTTTGTGGATAAGAAGACTTAACATTGTTAAAACGTCAATACTACCCAAAGTGATCTACAGATTCAACACAATCCCTATCAAAATTCCTAGAGCCTTTTCATAGAAACAGAAAAGCTAATCCTCAAATTCATATGGAATTTCAAGGGGCCCCAAAGAGCCACCATAATCTTGAAAAAGAAGAATAAAATTGGAGACCTCATATCTCCCAACTTCAAAACTTACTACAAAGCTACGGTAATTAGAACAGTGCAGTGTGGTACTGGCGTAAGGACAGACATATAGATCAATGAAATAAAATGGAGAGTCCAGAAATAAAGACTCACATATTTGGTCAATTGATTTTCATCAAGGGTACCAAGACCATTCAATGGGGGAAAGTCTTTTCAACAAATGGCCCTGGGAAAAATGGATATCCACACATAAAAGAAAAAAGTTGGACCCTTATATTCCATCATATACAAAAATTAACTCAAAATGGATCAAAGACCTAAACTTAAGAGCTAAAACTATAAAACTCTTAAGAAGAAAAGATTGGGGAAAATCTTTATGACATTGGATTTCACAACAATTTCATGGCTATGACACCAAAAGCACAGGCAAAAAAGAAAAAAATAGATAAATTAGACTTTAAGAATTTTTGTGCCTCAAAGAACACTATCACTAATAGGGAAGCAAAAAGATAACCTACAGAATGGGAGAAAATAATTGCAAATCATATATCTGACAAGGGATGAATATCCAGAATATATAAAGAACCCCTACAACTCAAGAACAACAAAGCAACCAACCCAACTCCAAAATGGGCAAAGGACTTGAATAGACATTTCTCCAAGGAAGACAGACAAATGGCTAATGGCACAAGAAAAGATACCCATCATCATTAGTCATTAGGGAAATACAAATCAAAACCACATTGAGATACCACCTCATGCCCACTAGGGTGGCAGGAAAAACAAGGGTGGGGGAATAACAAGTGTTGGCGAGGATGTGGAGAAATTGGGACCCTTGTGCATTGCCGGTGGGAATGTAAACAGGGCAGTCACTATGGAAAACAGTTTGGTGGTTCCTCAAAAAGTTAAACAGAATTACCATATGACCCCATATGACCCAGAAATTTGACTCCTAGGTATCTTCCTAAAAGAACTGAAAGCAGGGACTCAGCTACCTGTACACCCATGTTCGGGGCAGCATTATTCAGAATAGACAAAAGATGGAAACAAACCAAGGACTTATCAACAGACGAGTGGATAAACAAAATGTGCTCTATCCATACGATGGAGTATTATTCAGCCATAAAAAGAAAGAAAAGTTTGATACGTGCTACAACATGGATGAACTTTGACAACATTATGCTGAGTGAAATGAGCCAGACACAGAAGGACACATATTGTATGATTCCCTTTATATGAGGTCCCCAGAACAGACAAATTCATAGAGACAGAAAATAGATTAGAAGTTACCGGGGAGAAGGAGGAAAGGGAGATTATTGTTTTATGGGTGCTAACTTTCTGTTTGGGAGGACAAAAATGTTTTGGTATAGATAGCGGTGGTGATTACACAACACTGAATGTATTTAATGCCACTGAATGGTATACTTACAAATGGCTAAAATAATATTATTTTACGTATATTTAACCGCCATAAAAAATTAGAGGTGGATTGTTATAAGGATGGGGAAGGGGGGCGGCTGCTGGCCCGGCCACGTTGCTCACACCTTCTGCCTCAAGCATGCACCTCCAGCACCCAAAGGTTATGAACCAGTGGGTTTGAGGCAATATCTGAGCAGAGGGCAGAGAAGTGACCGGATGTGCGGAGACTGGATGCTCTCCGTGGGATAGTAATTGTTATTAGCAGGGAGGTTAGCCTCAGGACTGGGAAATCGGGGGTCCTCCTGTGTGACAAGGACCTCAAAGCACAAAACACAGATGGAGGTCACCACACCTGGGCTGGGGGAGCCTTGAGTGTTCACCGTCCCCTATAGGGAGCATCCAGCCAAAGCTTGACAACGAGCTCACCTGCTCCACCCGCGGGGGGCCAGCTCTCCTTGGAAAGTTCTGCGTGCCAGAAACTTCTTCCATTACTTTCCCAAATCAGTCTCCCCAGAGCTCCCCACCCTCCCTGTTCCGCCCGTGGTCCGGTTCTGCATCTTGGGGTCATAAAGATGAATGTCCCTCCACAAGACGGTCCTCCAGATGCTCAAGAACAGGTGACATCCCCCGAGAGGCCATGTGCCACCCTCCCCCTCCGACTGCTCCAAGCGTCCTCGTAGCTCCTGGTTCATTTGCGACGGTTTTGGTGCCTCCTTTATTGAAGGAGCTGATGCTGAGCATGCTACTTCCAAAGCCCCTGACATGTCACCATCCTGCTGGGCCTGGAGGAGGCATGGGGCCCTGGGGCAGCACCGGAGACAGCGCCCGCCCAAGCCCAAGGAGCAGGGGGTCCCGAGGGCCTCCCAGAGGGTGGGGTTGAAGCTACAACTGAAGGATCGGGCCGAGGTAGGGAAGGGAAGGTTGGCTGGGGGAAAGAGGGTACCCGGCAGCAGGCCCCGCATGTGTAAAGGCCTGGAGGACGCTTGTGGAGGGGCTGAAGGGAGCTCAGTGGCGCCCAAGGACCCCAATGGGCAGGGTCTGGGATGGGACGGGAGGCAGCTGCACGTCCTGGGGACCTAGAATGTTCTCAGGTTTTGGGTTTTCCTACAGAATGAAAGTAGGGTAAATTCCTCTTGTATTCCCCAGGTGGACCTGTTCTTCCTTCCTGCCGTCTCTCCTCTGCGTCGGGGAGCCCAGTGGGTGCAGGTCTCCCCCGCAACGGCCTCCGACTCACCCCTCCACCCACCCCTCCATCCACCCACTCAGCCCTCCAACTACCCGTTCACCCACCCCTCCATCCACTCTCCCATTCCCCATTCTTCCACCCACCCACCCTCCCATTCCCCTACTCATTTATCTACCCACTGACCCATCCACAGTACCCACCTACCCACCCACGCATCAACAGTTCACCCCCACCCATTCACCCACCTACCCACCCACCCACCCCTATCCATTCAGCCATTCACCTGCCCACCTCTCATCCATCCATCTACCTACCTGAGATGATTAATTTTATGTGTCAACTTGACTGGGTTACAAAGGGCCCAGATATTTGGCCAAACATGGTTCTGGATGTGTCTGTGAGAGTCTGGAGGTTTCTAGATGAGGTTAACATTTGAATCAGTAGACTGAGTCAAGCAAATTACTCTTCCCAAAGTGGGTGGGCCTCATCTAATCAGTTGAAGGCCTGAATAGAACAAAAGGCTGACCTTCTTGATGTAAGAGGGAACTCCTCCTGCCTGACTGCCCTTGAGCTGGGACATCAGTTTTTCCTGCCTTTGGACTTGAACCGAAACATCGGCTCTTCCTGGGTCTCGGGCCTTTGGACTCAGACTGAAACTGAGCCACAGGCCCTGCAGGGTCTCCAGCTCGCTGACTGCAGATCCTGGGACGGGTCAGCCTCCAGAATCACGAGAGCCGAGTCCTCAGAATAAATCTCTTTCTGGATATCTACCTCCTATTGGTTGTGTTCCGCGCACACCCAGGTGCTCACGGGCACATGCGTGTGAGCTCACACACGTGGGTGTGCGACAGGGACGCCCGTGACACACACACAGGCGCACAGGCACATAAGCACCCCCCCCCCCCCCCCCCCCCCCCCCGCACACACACTCGCGTCCGCCGGCACGCGCGCTCCCCTCGCCCCAGAGCAGCCCGCGCGGCGACGGGAGGAGGGGAGCGGCCAGCGCGCGGGGCGGGCGCCTGCAGCGCCTCGGCTGCCCCGGCGCCGCCTCAGGAATGCGGGCGGGGGAGGCGGGCGGGGGAGGCGGGCGGGGGGAACGCCGGGCGCCGGAGCGGAAACGGCTGAGCGTGGAACCCGCACGGCTCGGCGCTGCCCGGCCGCGCCCGCCGTGGGCACGTGAGGGGAGCGCCGTCGGCTGACTGGCGTGACCCCGGCGGCGCCGGGGCCCCTGAGGAGAAGTGGCCCTCCTCCCCAGTCCCCGGCGTCCCTCAGCCGCCCCGCACAGGCCCGCTCCCCGGGGCTCCGCAGCCTCTCTCTGGCCGCCCCCCACAGCCCCCGCGCCAGGCCTCCCCCGGCCTCAACCGCACTCGCCCCGTCTCCTCCCCGCCCTCCCGCTCCTCATCACCGGGCCGCGCTTCCCAATACTCGCGGGTCACTGTAAGCCAGGCCTCGTCAGGGGGACGCCGCGGGCACTCTGTGAGGGGACCCTGAGGAGGCATCCTGAGGAGACATTCTGAGGAGGAATCCTAGGGAAGGATCCGGAGGAGGGATTCTGATGAAAGATCCCAAGGAAGGATCCTGAGGAAGCCTTTGGAGAAAACACTCTGAGAAGGGATCCTGGGGAGAGATCATGAGGAGGCATCTTGAAGGATCCCGAGGAGAGATCCTGGGGAAGGATTCTGAGGAGGGATTCTGAGGAGAATCCTAATGAGACATTCTGAGAAAGAATCTTGATTAGGGATCCTGGGGAAGGATCCTGAGGAGACATTCTGAGGAGAGATCTTTTTTTTTTTTTTAAACTGTTTTATATTTATTTATTGATTGATTGATTGATTGATTGATTGATTTTTGTGAGGAAGATCAGCCCTGAGCTAACATCCGTGCTAATCCTCCTCTTTTTGCTGAGGAAGACCGGCTCTGAGCTAACATCTATTGCCAATCCTCCTCCTTTTTTCCCCCCAAAGCCCCAGTAGATAGTTGTATGTCATAGCTGCACATCCTTCTAGTTGCTGTGTGTGGGACGCGGCCTCAGCGTGGCCGGACAAGCGGTGCGCTGGTGCGCGCCTGGGATCCGAACCCGGGCCGCCAGCAGCGGAGCGCGCGCACTTAACCGCTAAGCCACAGGGCCGGCCCCGAGGAGAGATCTTGAGGAGGGATCCCGAACAGACATTCTGAGGAGGAGTCCTGAGGAGGGATGCTGAGGAGGCACTCTGAGGAGACGTTCTAAAGAGACTCTGTGGAGAAATTGTGAGGGGGAATTCTGAGACAGGATTCTGAGGAGACATTCTGAGGCAGCCACATCAAAACGACTAGGGAGTGTGGGATTCTGCAGCCACCCTTGCCTTAGTGTCCGGGTCACACTGTGGTCAGAGGGATGTCTGTGAGCCATGAAACGTGACCCTATCATTGCTTGTGCTTCATACCCTGCAAGGCTTCCCGCTGCTCTTGACAGAGATATAGTGTCAAGGTCAGCATCTCCCTGCATGGTTGCCTCCATCTCTCCCCACTGACGCGGGTCCTTCTGGCAATTTCTTGAATGAACCACTTTCTCCCCGACCACGGGGCCTTTGCACAGGCTGTCTCTGCTATTCGCTCCTTCTCCAGCTCCAGCTCTTAGCTCCAGGGCCACGTCCTTGGGAGAAGTCTTCCCTCATTTCCCCACCAGACAAATCTACTCACTACAGCCTTTCAGAACAGCACGTCGTACCTCTCTCCTTTACAGGACTTATCGTCATTGACGTTTTGTATTTATTTGCATTTTTTATTTAATATTTGATTAGTGTCTTTCTCCCCCACTAGACTTATACCCCAGCTGGGAAAGGACCGTGTCTGCGTTTAGTCACCACTGTACTCCCAGAGCCTGGCGTACAAACGGCGCTCAATAACTAGTTGTGACCTGAGTGAAGGAAGGGGGCGGGGGTCAAGCCCGGCCGGGGGACGGCCTGAGAGGCACGCTTCGTTGTAGACGGCACAGAGGTCGTGTTATTATTTCACCCCAGTCTAAATACTCCTGTGGCCGGGTGGCCACGTGTGAGGAGGCAAGGCCACATGTGCCATCTTGGCCGCCCCCTTCTCCTCAGGTGGAGGCCCCACAGGCTGCACGGGGATGCGGCTCCAGCAGTTTCTGGAAAGATCTTCTCAAGGGTCATTGTTTTGCCCCCTGAGCACCTTTTCTTTTCACGGACAAGTTTTCCGGGCTCCTCCTTTTGGGCTTTGCTGGAGCAAAAGAGATGCCTGCTCGGCCAAGCGGGCGCCTTCGGGCCTTAGGACCAGCCGGGCTCTGTGTGGTGGGGGCAGGGCTGGAGGAGGGTCGGGGGTCCCGAGCAATGGGGGCCAGCGGGGCCAAGTACCCCGTGGGGGGGGCTCCAGGAGGGGCTTCGGGAGGCGCGCAGGGGTGTGCGGCTGCCTCCGTCCCGCTGTCCATCCGCAGGACACGGGCCCAGTCAGTGGGGGGGCCGTGACCACCTGGAGCCCCGTGCTCTGCGGTGAGGGGGCCCGGGGCCGGCGCTGGGGGCGGCAGAGGAGGCAGAGGAGGAGTGAGGACCCAGCGCTCGCCCCCACTCCCTCGCCGACTCCGCCTGTCTGCCCTTTCCAGGAGTGGCCAGCTGCCCGCCAGCCCCCCCCCCCCCCCCCCGCCCTGTGCCCCTGCCCGTCTGTGCACCAAGTGCAGCTGGCGCCCACTCTTTCTTCCCGCCGGTCAAAGGGCCAGACAAGGGGCCGGCCCGGTGGCGCAGCGGTTAAGTGCGTGCGCAGCACTTTGGCAGCCTGCGCTTCACAGGTTCGGATCCCGGGCGCGCACTGACGCACCGCTTATCAGCCGTGCTGCGGTGACGTCCTACTTATAAAATAGACGAAGATGCGCATTAGCTCAGGGCCCATCTTCCTCAGCAAAAAAAGGACAGATGAACGTCCTGCCCCCTGGGAGCTTCTGGTCCAGAGGGGGGACCAGCAGGAAACAGGATGGAGCAGATACGGGATTGTGAATTGGACTGTGAGTCGTGCCCCCGTGGGACTTCTCAAGGCTGCCCGTGGCCGCAGTTTGCAGGACCCACACGGAAAACACCCTATTTAGCAGTTGAGGGACCCGGACCTAAACCCGGGCTTGTCCCCTCAGTCTCCTGGCCTGCAGAGGGGCCTGGGCCCTGCTCTGCCCGCCGCCGCCCCCATGGCAGAGGGGGGCTGGGAGCGAGGTGGTGGGATTCCACTCTGACCCTGCTCCCAGGGGCCGCTCAGTGGAGACACAAAATCTGTATCTGGTGCAAGAAGCCGCAAGGATCAAGTCGGGGCCCCAGGGGACTCGGATCTTTCCCACAGCTCTCCTCCCCCAGCCCCACCGCCCTCCGGCCCTCAGGGGAGGGGAGCAGAAGCCGCCTCCTTTCCCAGGCCCAAAGAAGGGCAGAGGCTGTGGACGGGCCCTGGGTGTGGACGGCCTGCCAGAGTCTCTCCTTCCCCTGGGCTCGGGGTTCGTGGCGGGGAGAGGCCTGGGAAGGAGGACAGGGCAGCCGGGGCAGGGGGAGAGGACGGGGGGTGGCTGAGATAGGCAGTCGGGGGACTCCGGCCAGGCCCCCCTGCTGGCAGACGTCCCTAGCTCCCCAGGGCCCCCTGAAAGTCCAGCTCCTTGTGTGGTACAGGGCCAACCTCTCCAGCACTTTCCCCGCCTTCAGATCCTCCAGTGAGCCCTGCCCTGGGCTACCCCAGGGCCTTTGCACGGTGTTTTCTGTCTGTGGGATACTCATCTGCCTCTCGTTTTTGCACCTCACCATCCCTCCACTGGGATCAGACTGGACCCCCATGATATGCTCACCTGCTCCCCTTTGGAGCCCTGGAATTTTAGCTTTGCCCATCATTTAAGCCACCTTGACTCCTACCAGCTGGCAGGCTCCTCGAGGGCAAGGAGAAAGGCTGTCCTGCCCAGTGCTGCCCCCTCGTCACAGGGGTGGCCCTGGCTATGGACACTCAGCAGTGACGGAGGGCACAGAGTCCCTGCCCCGTGAGTCCCACTGTCTCCTTCCACGGAGCCTGGGGCACCCTCGACTTTGCCTGCCCCCGCTCCCTCCCGAGGCCACCTTGCTGCCCATTGGTGCTTGGGGTCCAGGCCACCAGACGTGACTCTGCTATGGTCTCAATCAACAGCCCGGGGCCAGCTGCTCTCCAGGCCAGGGACACAGTGTCCCTGTCACCTCCAGGGGCATCCGAGGTCTGGGGACAGATGAGCTTTAAAGGGACTAGGTGGCGACGTGGACCACGGGCCTCCTGCTACAGGACTGGGAGAACTGTCGCACCCGGGACCCCCCTGGTGTGCACGTGTGGGTCTGTCTCCCCATCCACAGCACGCGGCGGGCCTCGGGGAAACTTGCTAAGCAGAGACGGGACGAGGTGCACGGTTCTAGTCACACGGAGATGCCGGCACGGGCGATGACGGAGTCAGGGCTGGCAGAGAGAGGCCGGCTGAGCTGGGGGAGGGTTTAGGGAGCACGTCCTGTGTGTGCCAGGCCCCAGGCCTGGGCTGGAGGGTGACTCTGTTTGGCAAATGTGGGAAGAGAGGCTCAGAGATGGGGAGGAACTCACCCAGGGTCACACAGCACATGATGGAGATGGGACCTTAGTTTCTCCCGGTGCCACAGGCCAGGGTCATCCATGTTACAAGCTGGTGGTCTGCCTGCCACCATCCCTCCCCTTCACCTCCATCTTCCCATCGGAATTAGTTGACTTCTTTTTAATTCAGGTACAATTCACCTGCAGTGAAACGTCCAGATCTTAGGTGACAACTCAATGACTTCTTTCATATGCATATACCTCTGTCACCACCACCCAGATCAAGACAGAGAACATTCCCACCACCCCTAGGAGTTCTCTCGTGCCCCTTCCTGGTCAATACTTTGATGGCCATAGATTAGCATTGCCTGCTCTTGAACTTGGTTTAAACAGAACCACATAGCACATTCTCTTCCTTCCTTCACTCAGCATGATGTCTTTGAGATTCTGCATCTATCCGTGGTTTGTCCTTTTCCATTGCCAGGCAATAGTCCATTGCGTGGATGTACCACATTCAGCTGCTGATGGGCGTGCGGGTGTGTCCAGTTTGGGGCCGTGATGTATGAAGTTGCTCTGAACCTTCTTGTGCGAGTCTCTGTGTGGACATGCACACTTACTTCTCCTGCGTAGATACCCAGGAGTGTGTGTGCTGGGTCATAGAATTGACAAAGGTTTAGCTTTATAAGAAACTATGACTCAAGTGCCTTTAAAAAATTGTTATGGAGAATTGTAAACAACTACAGAAGTGGAGAGAGAGAAGCGGAGTGAACTCGGGACACCACCCTCAATCCTGGATCGCTGCAAGCAGATTGCTACATCTTTTCGCCTGCAAACATTTCGGTGTGTACGGCAGATAGAGCCTTTGGGGGCTGGGAGTCCCTCAGTCCGGAGGGGCCACCCCCCTTCCCACTGCCTTCCCGGGATACTGTCCTCCCTGGGCTGAGGGGTCCGTGGAGGCACCCACCCACTCTGGGAGAGCCCGAGAGGGGGCTTGGTGCCCTGGGTGGGCCCGACTTGGAGCTAATGGGCTGGTGATGGGGAGTCTCGGGGCCCCTGCCCTGTGGCCCAGACCCCTGGGCCCGCCTCAGTATCCCTGCCCAGATCTTGGGGTCCAGCCCACCTGCCCTTCCTGATTTTTCCCACCTGCTGGTCCAGGACAGCCAGTTTTCCAGGGCATTCCACTAGGATCCAGCTGTGTGTGTGTGTGGTAGAGGGGATACTCGTGCAAATGCACACTCAAGGCAGACCACTCTCTGCACCCCTAAGACTCACGTCCTTCCGCCCACCCCAGCTGGCCACCTGCCCAGCCACCCCACCAGCCGTTGGCGCATCCCAAATCCAGCCTCCACCCCGGCGCCAGAGTCTCCTGGGTAAGCTGGCCCCTCGTGGGTTTTGCAGCCCTTTAAAATCAATTTAATAAGGAGCCCAGGACTACGCCTTCAAAGCCGCTCCTCATAGGACATCCTTTTCACTCCATCCCCCCTCTAAAGGTGGTGGTGCTAGTTTTGCAGATTAATAAACAGGGCAGCCGCGGCCGAGTGTGTGAAGCCTCCATTGAGAGGCTCAGGGTGGCCCCCTGACCTCAGCTGCTGAGCCGGGACCCCAGCCCCTCAACAATGCCCGCCCAGCCTGGGTGGCACTGCGGATCCCACTTGAAAAGGCCTCTCGCCAGGGCTGCCTTTTAAGAGGGGGACAATTGGCAGGAGGCCTGGCGCTTATTCATGCAGAACAGCAGTGAAAGTGCTCAGAGCCAGTGTCAGGAGTGGGCAGCACCCAGGGCAAGGGCTGCCGGGGCTGCGGGGAGCCAGTCGCTAGGCGACGGGACCCCCAGGCATCTCCTGGAGGCCTCTGGGGCCTGGCCCCACTCGGGCCCCCAGGGTGGAGATCCAGGGTGCTCGTGATCCTGCTTCCTGTGTCTTTGCCAACTCGGCCTGGATGGGCTGGGAGACGAGACTCAGCCGTGCGCCCTCTCTGGGCCTCCTTCAGTGATGGGCTGCATGGGATATTCCCAGGATCCTTTGCTGCTCTGAGATTCTCTGAGGGTCTGTTCCTCTGAGATGGACCTTCACCCCCATCTCACCCTCCGCTTCCTGAGTGCCCTCCCACCCCCCAACCTTGGCCCTGCCCCCACCAAGTCCCCACCCTGTGTTTTCTCAGCAGGTCGCCCCAGCCTGAGGAATCGGGAGCAGTTGGTGTTGGACAGTCCTCCTGTTTGTCTCCAGCACATTCCCCTTCTACTCCTGCCCTCCTCTGAAGTGGGTTTGGCCTCAGGATAGAAGGAAGTGGAGGGGCCCGGAGGGAAAGGGTGAGGCCCTGGGGTCTGGTGGTGCCTGGACGGCTCTCCAGGCAGGAGCCGGGTCTTTGAAGCAGGGTGGAACTGTTTCATTACTAGAATAATCTCTGCCCACTCATGGCTCCAACCTCACGCTAGGATTCCTCACTCCTCCCTCCGCCCCTGAGGATCCTGGTACCCTGACGTCCCACCCATCTCTGGGGACTTAGCTCTGGGATGAGACCCCTGGAGACCCTCAGAGCCCTTGACTGGCCAGAGTGCATCTTGGTACCCCGGATGGGGGCCACCACCCTGTCTCTGTCCAGTCTTGGTTCTTGGTCACTTGTCTGACCTGCTGCAAATACCAGATCCCCATGACTCCCCGTCCTGTCCCTTCTCATCCTCTCCACCTCTCCCCATCCCTCCTGACCCCCTCCCTCCCTCCCCCTCTCTCCATCCTCTCGTTGTCTGATGCTGCTGCCCCTTCGCCTTCACACCAGTCCTGCTTTCCAGGCTCTGCCCTTGGCCCCCAACCTGACCCCCGGCCCTGCTCCCTCTGGCCATGAGCCGCTGTCTTGTTCCTAAGTGCTACGGGAGACGAGAGGCTGCAGGGCTCAACACAACCCCTCTTTCCAGCCACCCCAGACTTAACAGGGGGAGGACATGTGCCTGTGCTGAAAAGGGCCAGAAAGGAGCAAAGGCTCCCCAGGGGGCCCAGGGTCTCAGGACAGTGCAGAGTGGCGGGTGGGGTGGCGTGTCACCTACATGACCCCATTTTCTCCTGGAAAGAGCTGCTGTTGGTGAGTAAGTCTCACAGGACTTGGAGCCAGGAGACGAGAGGCCAGGCCCAGCCCAGTACTCAAAACTCATCACTCCTTAATTATTTTACTATTAGCTATGCTCCGGGGTTATGTGGTCTACTGGATCTATGTGGTGGAAATACTGTATAATGCATGTGACCGCGCGTGTCTGCCCAGCCCTGTGCTCAGTGACTTCGCTTCGGTGGCTTACGATTGGCCATCGTGGGAGTATTTACACATGGAAAGTGGCAAATCTTGATGCATTGCTTTGTTGACTATCTAGACTTAAGAAAATGCTGGAGACGATGTTAATGCAGATTAAACTTAAAAGCGTGTCATTCTGTAGCTGTTCCACGGTGAATGGAAAATATTCTTCCAGTGTTCAAAATTTATTACCCCCTCCTGCAAACAAGTATCTCCCGTTCTTGACGAAGGAGTAAAGTTCCAACACGGCGTCTTCCTTACTTTACTTAATTATTACTTGTTCAGGGAAATGAAAATGTCCCCCACACTTGTTCATAAATTGCGTCCATAAGTTGGCTACGGGTGCAGAGTTCAGCAAAACCAACAAAAACATCCTGTGAGAATCAACTGGCTGTGTGGCATTTACAATAGAGAGTTCGTGCGTTTTATTATTTGTAAATTGGGTCTCGGCTTTGGGGAGGTTCCTGGCAGAACTGGGTGTGGACTGAAACAGATAGCCATGGTGGGTTCTATTATTTTTATTATTGAAGTGACTCCTGCTCACAGAGAAGTGACCCGTCTGGAGTGCACACTCACTGAATTTTTACCAGCCAATCACACACATATAACTAGTCCCCAGATGAAGAAACAAAACATTTTGAGCAGCTCCGCCACCCCCCTTGACCCTTCAAGTTGCCACCTGCCCCAGTGGTCACTGCCTCCTTGACCGTTAGCCCCGTGGCTGAGTTTTACCTGTGTTTGACACACAGTGTCTACTCTTTTGTATCGGCTTCTTTCACTCAATGTCTTGTAGGGGAGATTTGTCCACATTGCTGAATGAACCTGTCAATCATCCATCCTCATTGCTACATCGTGTTCAATTGTGCAAATACTCCACAGTTTATGTATTCATTCTGTTGTTGATGGCCATCCGGGTTGTCTCCAGGTGGCGTTACTATGGCTAGTGCTGCTATGAAACAATCGTGTGTGTCTTTTGATGAACGAAGGTGAGCATCTATGTCGGGCACGTATGTAGGAGTGGAATTGCTGGGTCCTGGGTTACCACATGTTCAACTTGAGCAGATTCTGCAAAACAGCGTCCCAAAGTGGCTGCACCTATTTACACCCCACGGCACTGCGAGTGTTCTAGAGGCTCCATACAGTCTCCAACACTTGGTATTATGTCTCTTTTTAAATTTTTATTTTAGCCATTCTGGTGAATGTACATGGTATCTCGTGGTTTTAATTAGAATTTCCCCAACTAATAAAATTGAGCACTTTTTCATATGCTTATTGACAGTTTGGGTTTCTCCTTTGTAAAGTGCTTGTCAAGCCTGTTGCCCATTTTTCCTTCTTTTTTCACTTATTGATTTGGAGGAGTTCTTTGTATATTCTAGAGATGACTGCTTGTCCCACACGTGTGCTGCCAATAACCTCTCCTGCCCTGTGGGTTGCATTTTCACTTTCTTACTAGTGTCATTTGATGAACAATTTCTTGACAATCTTTGAATAATTTAATTTATAAACATTTCCTCTTATGATTGGCCTTTTTGTACCCCGTTTAAGAAATCATTGCCTACTCCAACATTGTGAAGATGTTTTCTTATGTCTCTTCTAAAACCTTCACATTTAGATCTGCAATCCATCAGGAAGTGATTTGGTGTGCTGCAGGGTAAGGGTCAAGATGCATTTTTTCCTTACAGGTACCCAGTTGGCCCAAACCCACTATGGAAAAGGCCCCACAGTGGCACCTTTGGCATGTCCCTTGACCCCGTGTGTGGGTCTCTGTTCCACTGGTTGGGCTGCCTGTGTCAATACCACACCGTCTGAGCCACCACTGTCCTGTTATTCTCCTTGATAGCTGCCTTCGGCCCTCGGCTTCTATTCTTCAAGAGAGCCTGACTCTTCTCGGCCCTTCGCAATTTCCCATGAATTTTAGAATCCGCTCGTCAACGTCCAGCAAGAGAGTCTTTGCCAGGAATATAGGTGGGTGAAGCAAAGCATATCCCTGGAAGAAGAAGTCACTTCACTCAGTCGTTTTTCCATGCGTGCAGCACCTCCTTTCTTCCAGACTCTGGGAATCAGAGCTGAGCAGATCGGCATCATGCAATAGCCAAGGGAGGTGCATCCTCTGTCTACCCACGTTTCACCCATGAGAAACTTGGAGGGAAAATGTCACCTGACCAAGATGGCAGAGTACGTGCAGAGCAAATGCAAAGCTAGGCCTACCTGGGGCTATAGCCCCTTCATTCATCCATTCATTCTTGCACAAATGTTAACTGAGCACCTACTGTGTGCTGGCACTGTGCCAAGTGCTGGAATCCTCGCCCCTCACCCTCTATGTCTGCCCAGGTTGCCCACGGGATAGGTATAAATTTGCAAGGTGGAGAAAGGGGGGACTTTCCAGGTTAGAGAAACAGCACGTGCAAAGGCCTGGAGGCATGAGAGCGCCCAGTGCATTCAGGGACCATGAGTGAGAGCTTGTGACCCAGCAGAGGAGGAGGGGACTGTGGGTGGTAGAAGGTCCAACCCAGGGCAAGGAGCTGGGCTCTGTTCTGGTGACGCCAGGGGTGGGCAGAGGCCCCGTGGAGGGACATGAGGCTGGAAGGGGGCAGGAGAGGCGAGAGTTCCCGGAGGAGCCCGGTCCTGTCCTGTTAGAGGGGACGGTGGCCTGTGCCAGCCTGAGGGTAAGGGGTGTGGGAGGGAGACCACGGGGCAGAAAGCAGGACTTGAAGAGTGCGAACAAGAGTGCAGAGCCAGAGGCAGGGAGTGGGGCATGGGGGGCACAGGGGTAGGGGCGCTAGGGGGGTGCTAGGGGTTCCCCTCCATCTCCCTGTCCCACGTGGCCACAGCAGATGGACGACTTTCTTAGTGGGGTTATTCCCGCTAAGCAGGGGTGCTGGGCCAGCTCCTGGGTGTCCCTGGGAGCCAGCCCCCCGCTGCACCGTGGGCAGCGCCGCCCTCCTCCTGCCCCCACTCCTATTACAGCCGTGAGGACGGAGGCCCAGAGCGGCCAAGGGCTTGCCCACGGTCCGGCCCCTCCTCCCACACCCCCAGAGCAGGGCTGGCTTCTGAGGTGAGCAGCACAGAAGACCCGTGGGGTTTCACGCTCCGCCATCACTGTCTTGAAATTCCTGGCAATTTTTGAACAAGGGGCGCTGCACCCGCACATTACCCAGCCGGTCCCGCCCCTGGGCGCCTCCCCCCGCGGGGGCAACCGGGCCTGTCCTTTCACTCGAAGGTGGTTGCCCCTTCCAGAACACGGTCCCCTCTGTCTGTCACACGTCAGGAAGTGCATGAATGTAGGACAGGAGAGAAGGAAACCCTCGACATTTCCTGTTGAAAACGGAGACCCGTTTTAGCTTTGACGTGAGGCATCCACGTGCCTCTGTGAACACAGAGGAAGGTTAAAGCTGCACTGGCTGGGGTGAGGGGTCCCAAAAGGGCCCCAGAACTCGGTGCCCGTGAACGTGGCTTGGGGACCCCTCAGACCAGTGGGCCCGGCGGCTGCTTGCAGGTCCAGAGGCAGGAGGGCGCAGGGAGGGGGCAGCTGGAAACCCGGGAACCCTGCTTCTGCTGGGGGAGCCTGGGACAATCACTGGGCTGTCCCATGCCTCGGTTTCCCATCTGCAAGCCGGAATCTCCAGAGCCCCCACCTCGCAGGGGTGATGTTGTTTTTGTGGGATAGTGGGGACAACATGGGAAGCCCCTTCCGCGGTGCCCGGCTTGCATAAGCGCTCAGTGAACGCTAGCTTGTTTATGAGTACTAACCCTCAGAGCTCTCCGTGAACGCCCCACCCCACCCCATCGGGGGCTTGTCTGGAGGGCAAACTGGAAGCAACAACTGGGCTCAGCCCACCCTGCACCCCAGAGGGCATTTCAGAGAGAAAGTCGACTCGCCTAGACCTAAAGGAGCCACCGTCTGGTCTCTGGTGTCTGTCCGCTGGCTTTGTACGTCCACTCTCTCCCCGAGCGTGTCCCTCGGGGGTGCTGTGGGAGGGGCCCTGGGCATGGGCCTAGGGCTTCTGGCGTCACTCTGCAGGCCCTGGGTCAGCAGCCACCAGGTTGTTTTCTCAATGGAGCCCTTTCCAGACTGGAAACCTCAGGCCTCCAGTCACTCAGACCTCCCAAAGGGCAGGCCGCCTGTGTGGGGGGAGAGGGGTGTCACTTTTCCTGGGTGTTGGAGAGCTGGGGGCCACCATTCCGAGCTCCCTTCCCTGAGCAGTACCCACTGTGTTCCTCTGCGCGGAGCAGACAGAGCCCAGCAGACAGGGACTTGCCTCCCTTCCCCCATGGCCCAGCCCCGCACCCCCTCGCTGTCAGCGGGCCCCTCGGCCTGACGCGGCGTTAGGTGGGATTGCAGGCTGGTGGGTCAAATACTTAGCAAGCCCACGGCAGCGATGCTGAGAGAGGCCTGGGGGCAGGAACTGTGCACTCCTGGAATACGTGCCCTTCCAGATGGCTCTCCGGCCTTTCTGTGCGTGTGTGAGAAAGTGGCCGTCTGGTCAGCAGAGGTCCCTTGCAGGTCTGTGATGGCCATGCTGTGCGAGCCAGAAATCAGCCTTTGCTGTTCTGAGCTGCTCAGATCTGGTGTCTTTCGCTCCTGCAGCATAGCCTGCTCTGTCCTGACTGATACGCGACCCACCTCAGCGCTGCTGTGTGAGGGCCCCGGGGAGCCAGGGGGCTGCTTGCTGGAACGCAGAGCCTGGAGGCTTCGAGACGGCCCACAGGAATGTCTCTGCTGTGGCCTTCACTCCTCTCGTGATTTGATGACAAACTTTGACAGTTCTGCAATGTCTTTATCGTTCACCTGTAGCATCCCCTGGCTGTCTTCTTTCTCGCCTGCCTCCCTCCTTCTGTTAGTTTTTCCTTTCCTGCATGCTCAGGTTGTGGCTTGGCTCTAAGATACCTGGCCTCAGGGGGGGCCCCCGAGTGTCCAGCAGTTATGGCCCCCATTGTGCAGACAGGGACCTGAGCCCCCGACAGGCAGCCATGGGCGGCTGTGAGCATGTGGCCTATGTGTCCTAGGCCGGTGGACCTCTGCCTCCCAGGCCGGACCCTCTGGCTGCTGCCACGGCCACGTGCCCAGCGGTCTGGCCCTCCCCTCCGTCGACTCTTCCTTGTGCATCTGCACATTGAGTCCCTTCTGTGCCCCACCCCCACCCCCAGCTCTGGGTTCTTCCGGGAGGAGCCTCAGGAGCTTGGTGTGAACCACATGCTCCCTCCACTGTTTCTGAGACCACCCACAGGGGGCCTGCGGGATTGGTGTCCACTTCTTGGTGCTAGCGAGTCTGGTCGTGGTTTTGAGGGGGACAATTTAAGGCAGTCCCGAGCCCGGAATCCAAAGCCCCCCTCTGCCCCTGGAGGGCAATGGGCTTGTTTGTGGTCCCCGGGCCCCTGAGTCCCGTGGCTGTTGACAAGCCCCAGATTCCAAGATGGCAACCCAGCGTCTGCGGCCCTGGCGCCGCTGCCCCTCACTGGGTGGCTCTCCTTGGGGTCTGGAGCTTGATGCCATCAGGCCAGGGCACGCCAGTGGCCAGAACCTCTGGGCATCCTGGCCTGCCCAGCCTCCGCTGGCCTGTCTAGCCGCTGGGGTGAGTGAGGCATTCTGAGGCCTCCGTGCTCCTCTCGGGGCCCTGATTCCCGCTGGAGGCAGCACTCTGCTTCTCTTGGCTCTGAGAAGGATGCTTTGAGAGCCAAGGAGGTCACGAGGCTGAGAAGGTGCCCCAGAAATGTGTCCTACTGGCTGTCCAACCTTCCCAGACCTCATCCCCAGTGAGTGGTCACCTCTAGGCTGGCCCATCTGTGGCCTTGTCTGCAGGCCTGAGTGTGGTCTGGCTCCCCGGCTGACCGAGGTCGGTCCCCACACTGCCCCAAGTTCCAGGAGGAGCCACCCAGGGCCCCGTCGTGGGCTCTGGAAAGATCAACAAACAGCCCAAGCGGTGGAAATATCTCTGGCTGTCCAAGTCCAGACAGACAGAGCTGGGACAGAGAGGGACCCCAGACGGGGCCGCCTTGGCGAATAAGCTGCAGCCTGTGTGCAGGGAGCTGACCAGACGCCCTCCGGCCGCCGGGAAGCCAGGAGAGACAGATGGCGTCTGTGCTTAATGGGGCAGAGCAGGAGCAGAAGCCTCCGCAGAGCCCGCCGGCTGCCCGCCCGGCAGAGCCTTCTGGGCCCGCCACACCAACAGGGAGAGGCGAGCCAGGAGGCAGGAGACCCGCCCCTGCCTTGCCAGGTGACCCCGGCAGGTCCCCACCCTGTGCAGTCTGGGTCCCCACTGAGCAGGCGTGGCGGGGGGGCTTACCCAGCTCCGGGTTGTTGTGACAGGAGGCAAATGACCAGCAGCCTCACACAGGCCTCCCTGGCACAGGGAAGGTGAACTGGGCTGGTTCCAGGTTAGAACTGGCCTCTCAATCTGGACCCTTGGATAATAGCGACAGCTAATATTTATTGGCACTTGTGTGTCAGACACGCTCCTCAGGGCTTTTCCTGCCATATCATCTCGTTGACAACAACCGATGTTTGAGGCCCTATTATTATTCCCATTTTAGAGACAGGGCAACTGAGACCCAAAGAGGCTCTGTGGCAGTGCCAGAGAGAAACCAGGTCTCTGGCCCGGCTCTCCACACTGCAGTGCCCTCTCTGAGCCTTGGGGAAGCCCCTCCAGGGCTGCCTCCATCCGGGAGTGTGCTTATTTCTCAGCATCGTGCTTTAAGAGGAAAGAAAGAGAACTTCATATAAAGCCAGACGGGCACTTACTATGTACCAGTCACAGATTCTCCTCCTCCTTCTCCTCCTTCACCACCTCCAGCATCACCTCCAGCATCAGCACCAGCATCACCAGCATCATCTCCAGCATCACCGGCATCACCTTCAGCATCAGCATTAACATTACCTCCAGCATCACCTCCCCCATCACCAGCATCACCAGCATCACCTCCAGCGTCACCAGCATCACCTCCAGCATCACCAGCATCGCCAGCATCACCTCCAGCATCACCTCCAGCATCACCAGCATCACCTCCAGCATCACAAGCAGCACCTCCAGCATCACCTCCAGCATCACCAGCATCGCCAGCATCACCTCCAGCATCACCAGCATCACCTCCAGCAGCACCTCCAGCATCACCAGCAGCACCTCCAGCACCTCCAGCATCACCTCCAGCATCGCCAGCATCACCTCCAGCATCACCAGCATCACACCTCCAGCATCACCAGCATCACACCTCCAGCATCACCAGCATCGCCAGCATCACCTCCAGCATCGCCAGCATCACCTCCAGCATCACCTCCAGCAGCACCTCCAGCATCACCAGCATCCCCCTCATCATGTTTACTCGAATCTACTGGGGACCCACTGTGAGCAGGAAGTGAGGCACGTGCTTTCTGAGCAGGGTCCCTCTCGTTTTCCCAGCACTGCTGTGGGGAGGGATTTTTGGTTAGTTTTTACAGATGATAAAAAGAAGGCTGGAAGCTCTTCACCACATCTGCCTGGCTTTACAGTGACGAGGGGACAGGAGGGAAGGGAAGGACAGGGAGAGGAGAATGACAGTTGAGGTTGTCGGTATCTCCTTGCTTACACCTCTAGTGGAAGGGGTCACTTTGCCAGGGCCGTGACTCAGCCGCGGCAGGTGTGCCAGAGCTGAGATTTGAAATGGGTGAGGGGTGAACACTGAAGGCCGGGGAAGCTGTGCCCCTTGTCATCTGGTCCCAACCGAGACGACAGGGGGTATGCTCCTGCAGGGGTTGTGTGCTCCTCACCCCCCTGGGTCCAGGACGGCGGCTGTGGGCCCCGCCGGGGCAGAAGGAAGGAAAAGCTCTGTGCCACCAGCCGTAGCGGTGAGAGCGTGTCAGGGAACTGGTTCCTGAGTGGGCACTGCCTCCCTGTCTAGTCCAGGCCGCAGGGCTGCCGAGGGCTCCAGGTGGGGCTTGATATCCGTGGCAGGAGGAGAGGAGGGTGGGAATTGAGGTACAGCAGAGGTGGGTGCAGGGTGCCACCCCAGAGCTCCTGCACAGCGCCTTGGACATTTTAGAGTTCACCGGACCCCCCTCAGGGAGAGGGCAGGTGGTGCCCCCTCCCCCATGCCACAGGTGCACCCCCTCTGGCCCAGACTGGGGCAGCACAAGCGCACCCGGCAGGGCAGGTCTAAACTTCCGGTCTCCCCACAGACATCCAAGGGCCCTTCCCACCTAGTCTGGCCTTTCAAGAGAAGCCCTTTCTTCCCAGGATGGGCCCTGAGGCCTGGTGCTCGACCCTGCCCCTCCACCCCACCTGGGTGCACCTGTTGACCTTCGGGAGCCCGGCAGAGGCAGGGAAGTGCCCGTGATGGCTGTAGCCTTGCATCTGATAGATGGCTCGTTTGTGTGCTTCTGGCCGTGTGCATCCTTCACGTGTGCCTCTGTTCACATCCACTTATGTGACAACGGCCAGCCATGCGGGTGGTGGGAGGAGGTGCCCCACCCCATAACGACCCCCCGCCCCCCTGTGCCTGGAATTCCACCTGTCATTGACATTATCTAGACATCTCCTGAGCATGGTCATCTCCCAGGGAGCCAGGAAAGGAAGCAGGAGCCTGCATCTTGCGCTGCTGAAGGAAGCAAAGCCCTCAGAATCTCCAAGGAGAGCCACACGAGGAGGATATGCGGGAAGGAGGGAGCAATGGTGACACGGGACATCAGGGCACCAAGTCAGGCAGCCCTGAGCCGGGTCCCAGCCCACCACAGATAAACATGTCACCCCCCCACCCCTCCAGGGCTCCAAAGGAGTCGAGGTCCACAGTGGACCCCTGCTATTGCAGGTGTGAGGATTCAGGCTGGCCGTGCCTGTTGGGGCTGGACACACGTAAGCTTTTATTCTGGAAACATAGCCCCCGATGCCCCCTGCCCTGCCTGGAGTCTCCCGGGGGCTCCTCATCAGCTGAGAAGTCCGGTTCACGGTCCTGGCACTCGCAGACCACTCAAGACTGGTCTCAATATGTCCTTCCGCCGGTCCCCCCACTGTTCCTAGTAAGGTGACCAACTAGTCCCGGGTAGCCCCGGACTTTCCCAGGTTTAGTCTGAAAGTCCCACATCCGGGAATCCCCTCAGTCCCCACAAACCAGGCAGGCCGGTCACCCTAATCCTATGGTCTGTGTGATGCCGCCCTCGGGACCTGCTGCAGGGTACAGAGCACGTTGCCCAGCACCAAATGCATGCCCCCCACACCCCCGCCCTGCTCTGTGGTCACTGCCCCACCGTCTGTTCTCCGTCGCCATTTCCTTGCGCCCCCTTTCGACACTGGAGGGGGTGAAGGAACCCTTGATGAGGTTCGCTGGAGCCCAGGTGTATAGAGGAGGAAGTGGCTCCAAGTGAGGGTCTGAGGTCCCCTCCTCTCAGCCAAACGTGGCAGGAAATTGGTCACATGCAGATTTTTACCCAAACAGAGAAAACCGTTTTCAGATCAGACCCAAAATAAGAAGTTGCACATCATTTCAAATGGAGCCGTACGTGGCACCCTCCATGTACAGGGGCCACGGGCAGGGCAGGGGCATGTGGGGAGCCCCAGGCACAGGGGAGCCGGGATTCCAACCATCTAAGGCAGTCCCCAAAGTCTACATTGTTTCCAAGACCCTCCTCCTCCTGGACCCTGGTGCAGCCTCTCTTCGTGCCTCGTCCTTCCTGCCCTGCCCCCTCCTACCCCCTGGTCCTGCTCTGCCCGCGGAGCCCACTGTAGCCCTTGCCCTCACCCCTCCTGGCCATCAGCCCCATTCATACCCTCAGCCTGCCGCTCCCCAGAGTGAAGGCTGAAGACCCCGTGGGACCGGCATGGGTCCGGTGCGTCTGATCCCTCCCTGAGGGCGGAAAGCAGGAGCCTTCTGGAGGCAGGGCGTCCCCATCTAGAGGAGTCCTATTAGCTGGGGACATTTCGGGGATGGAGCCAAGAAGATAGTGACGATGACATCAGCAGCTCATGTGCACTCGGATAACGGAACCCCTGGTCCCGCTGGACCCCACCGCAGGTGATGGGCACAGGTGACAGGTAGGGAAGGAGGGGGCCCAAAGGGTGAGGTAGGCCGCCCAAGGTCACACAGCTGGGAGAGCTGCAAACAGAACCCGGGCCCTTTCATCTTTTCCTACAGCTTTTATTTTGATACCATTTCACATTTGCAGAAAAGCTGCAAGGATGGTGCAAGGAACTCCCCTATCCCTCCCCCAAAACCCCAATACCCAACTCCCCAGTGGTTTACGTTGGCCCCATTCGCATGATCGCTTTCTCTCTGTACATACACACATATGTGCAGTGTTGATATCTCTCTGTGTGTCTACGCATGCGCACATGCACACACACATTTTTCCTCTGACTCATCTGAGAATAAGTTGGAGCCGTGGTGCCCCTTGACCCCTAGACACTTGTCCCTCCCAGGCCTTTGGGAGCCAATGATGATCACCCCTGAAACTCGTGGATGCTAACACACGCCGGGACTCCAGGAGATGGGGGTCACGCTGTCCCCAGCTCTGCCAACCTCAAAGGCTGACCTCAAGTGCAATCCCGGGCAGCCCGGGCAGGGGCCCCAGAGCCCTCGCACCCCCTTCCCCGCACTCTACCAGGAGGAGGTGCTCAAATGTCCCCAAGGCCCTGCAGACACCAGCCTGGGACCCATGTGAGACCACCCCCCAACAGTACCCTAGGATCCTCAGGGCCACTCCAGAAGGGGTCAGCAGAGAATTCTAGGCTTCTGGCTCCTTGGACAGGGGAGTCCGGCGCCCCTCAAGGAAGGGCCAGGGAGATTCCATGGGTCCCTGTGGCTCCAGAATTAGACCCAGGCCCCCTCTGGCTCTCCCCTCAGCAGCCGCATGACGGATGGCTGCCCCGGCCACCTCATCTGTGTAGCGGGGTGAAGATAGCACCTTCCTCATAGTTCTTCTTAGGTTCATTCATTCGTTCATACGTTCGGTCCGTCAGCGGATACTTACAGAGAAGCACCTGTGTGAGCCAGGTGTGCTGGGCGTGGCGCTGAGGGTCCTGAGCTAAAGGGCAGCGAGGTCCGGCCCCTGCGAGCTTCCATTCTAGTGAGGGCATTGGCCGGGCAGGGCGGGGGCCCCCCACGCTGCAGCCACGCCTCCCCTCTTTCCCCTGCATGGGTTCTGAGCAGAACCCTGGGCGGGGGTGCAGCGAGGGGCTCAGCACAGCCAGGCCTGGGGGCACAGGTGAGGCAGATCCTCTTTCCGGCCAGCGGGCCGTGGCCTCCCCTCCCGTCTCCGCCCTGGGGCTCTCCTTCTTGTCTTTCCTGTGGGTCTCTGGGTCCAGAGACTGCACTGTCTCCACCCCAGGGTGGTCGGGGCCTGCTCCGACCCCCCACAGACCCATCCTGCTCCCCTAGAACCTTCATCCAGCTAGTTCCACAGGGCACTTGTTCAAAGAATGAGTGAGTGAGTGGATGGGTGAATGAATGAAGGGGTGAGCGAATGAATGAGTGGGTAGGTGAATGAATGAACAGGTAGGTGAGTGAACGAAAGGTCTTCCAGGAGGAAGAGGCTTCAGCTGGGGAGTCAGGCAACCCGGGTTCGGCCTTGCTCCTGCTTTCTCCTCTCCCTGTCCTTCGGCACGTCCCCTCTGCATTCGGGCCTCAGTTTCCCAGCTCACAGCCATGCCCACATCACCACCAGCCCCTCTCCCTCGCTGGTGCCCTGAGTCCCTCCGGGTGAGCTCTGGGGTCCAGACCCACCTCGGGATGTGTCTTTGGCAGAGGTGGGGGGAGGAGTTGGGGGGCCCCCGTGGTGTCTGCTCAGAGCCGGGGTCAGGCCAGCAGGAACCAGGGGCCGGGTTGGGTGTGGGCTGGGGCTGGGGGCTCGGTCGGGGCAAATTACAAAGAATTGGGTTTGTAATGTGGGTTCAAACCCAGGAATGCGAGTTTGAAGATTTCGGACCAAAGCGCATTTCTCATTTGGTTCTGAAGCAGGTAGGGAGGGGGGCAACTCCCCACCCAGGGCCTCGCCCAGGGCTTCATCGTCCCGTGGGCTCAGCTGTCCCTTCCTCCCCAGCCTGGCGGGTGGGCGGGAGGGCAGAAGGGCTGCACCTGGAGGGGGTCCCGGCTGAGTGAGGGACAGGTGTGTGCCAGATCCAGGTTGTGACCAGGAGGAGGGGGAGGCGGGGCAAGAGGATGCTCATCCCTGAGAGCGGCTCTCCCAGCAGGGCTGATGCTGGCCAGGCTGCCCAGCCCAGGCACAAATGCAGAAGCCCCAGTGGCCCTCCGGGTTCATTGGCCGCTGCTCCTGCACCTGCCGGCTCATCCCTGCTCAGACAGTGGGAGGAGGGGGGAGCTTCCCTTGTCACTGGATGGAGACCCCTCCCCACCTTTCCTGGAATATGAGTCTGCAGGTGGAGCCCTGCCAGCACGGACACCACGAAATGAGGCCTCTCTGAACGTGGCCTGAGGAGCCTCGGGAAATGCAGCCCCGTTCTCTCTCGGCTCGGGGGAGGAAACGGGTCCAGAGTGGGCCCTGACTGCCGAGGTCACGCTGTATGTCCCTTGCCCCCCAACCTGGAGGTCACCCCCAGCCATTGCTCTCCCAAGGGTCTCTGGGAAAAGGCCCGGCCCTGGGAGTCCCCACAGACCCGGGGAGAGCCCCGCCCTTTCCGCGTGGCCTCTGCAGGACATTACCTCATCCCTCATGGGGCAGCTCGGCCCCAGGCCAGCAGATTGCGCCGGGAATGTGCTTCCTGCTCCTCCAGCTCCGTCGGACGGAGATCTCAAAACTGGCCGAGAGGCAGCGGGTCCCACAGCCTCCACCGGGGGCATCCTGGGTGGCCTGCGGGGTGGGCAGGCCTTCTAGAGTGATGGTGCCCACCCGCCGTGGCCTGGGGTGCTGGCCCAGCCCAGCAGAGGAGGAGGAAGGGGAGTGCGGAGTGGGGTGGGCCTCCGGGCTGAGCTGTGGGAGATCTGCAGGAAACAGACGCACCCAGAGGAAGCGGCCGGTGGGAGAGCAGCAGGCCTGGCCACGTGGAAGCGTCGCCCCCCTCCCACCCCACCCACCCCATCCACAGCGGGGGCCCGAGGGGCGGGGCCGAGGGAGGAGCCTTGCGGCCTGAGGTGCCCTTTTCTGGGCACGGGGAGCTTCCGGGAGGAGCGCCCCATGACCCCGGCCTGGTTTCCTCTACGGTGTAAAGGTGCTGGGGACCATGTCAGAGCCGAGCTAACAGGTGACAGCTGGAGTTCCTGTCCTTCCAGGGCCATCGTCTTGCCACCCCAGAGGCCATGCATGCTGTCCACTGCCCAGTGTCCCCAGGATGGGTGTGGGCCCTAGGAGACGGGGGTCCTGCCCCAGCTCAGGCACCATCCCCCAGGTGCCCTGGCCGAGATCTGCACCTTAGGGGGTGTCTGTTTCCTCCCCCGTGGGGGGGACACGCCCTGCTCCCCGTGCACCCCCCATGTGAGTCTGCTGTGGCTGCCAGAACTAAGTCCCACAGCCTGGGCGGCTTAAACGGATTTATCCTGTGCCAGTCCTGGAGGCTGGACGTCTGAGACTCAGGTGTCACGGGGCTGGTTCCTCCTGAGGCCTCTCTTCTGGCGTGTAGACGGCCGTCTTCTCCGTGTCCTCACGTGGTCATCCCTCTGTGTGTGTCTGTGTCCTGATCTCCTCTTCTTATAAGGACCCCAGTCGCACTGGATTAAGGCCCACCCTAGTGTCCTTATTTTAACTTAATTACCTCTTTAAAGACCCCCTTCTCCAAATGCAGTCACATTCTGGGCCACTGGGGGTCAGGACTCCAACGTGGGAATTTGGGGGACACAGTTCAGCCCGTAACTCCTCAAGAAGCAGACGACAGCACCATCCACTCATCACTCTTTCATTTACTCATTTACGGATATTGATGGAGAGCCCTCTGCGTGCAGTGAGGGGGTACAGTGATGCCCAGAGGGAAGTGGGCCCTGTCCTCAAGGGGCTTCCCGACTGGGAAGCCAGGAAGGAAGACAGAATGAGACAGGGAAACAAACGACCTAAAGGTGATGTGCGTGGGGTCATGCTTGACCCCTTTCTTCTCTTACCTCCCACTTCTCAGGTGTGAATCCAGCAAGCCCCGCCTCCAGAACCTGACCGCCTCTGGACGCCACCACCATCTGGTCCACAAAATCCGGGGCCCAGCCCTGTGCAGACCCCTGCTGGCCCCGCGTCTCTCCTCGCCGCCCCTCGGCCCCATAGCCCTTCTCAGCACAGCACCCGGGGGTCCCATCACATCTACAGCAGACCAGGTTGCTTCTCTGCTCAAAACCCACCTGCAGGTGCTTGTTTCTGCCAGAGTCCCCGTGACGTCCCCGAAGTGACTGCCATTGCCCACCTGCCCTGGTCTCCCACCACTCACCCTTCTACCCTGCTCCAGCACCCTGCCTCCTCACTCCTTCTCAAACCTGCAAATACGCTCCTGCCTCAGGGCCTTTGCGCTGGCTGTTCCCTCTGCCTGGGACACTCTTCCCTCAGATGTGCACATGGCTCTTCCCCTTGCCGTTTCAAGTCTTAAGGGAGGCCGCCCTTGACAACTTCATTTCAATTGTCCTCCTGACCCTCTCCATCCCGTTCCTGCACTGTTTTTCTCCCTAACTCTCACCACCACAGATCATGGAATTTCCTTCTTTATCTTGTTCGTCGTCTCTCTCCCTCGACTGGGACGTCAGCTCCACGAGGGCAGAACGTCTCACCTGGGTCTTCACTGCTGGATGCCCAGCTCTGAAACAACGCCTGGGACTCAATCAACAGTCAACTGTGAATGCATCTGACAAGGAATTATTTTGCTTTTCCTAAGGACGGGCAACCATTTTCTGTAATGGGCCAGAGAGGAAACATCTTCTGCTTCCGGTATCGCACGGGCTCTGTCAACATGAACCAACTCTGCCGTTGAAAAGAAAGGCAGCCAGAGGCAAAGGTGTGGAAGGGGCGTGGCCGTGTTCCAATAAAACTTTATTTACAAAAGCAGGCAGCGGGCCGGGTTTGGCTGTGGGCTGCAGTTTGCAGACCCCCGGTTCGTCTAGTGAGCCGGTGACTGACCCCCACTCTCCACACACGCTCTCCCTGACACTCCCTCCCGTCCTGTGCATGGGGCAGGGGTCTTCTGCCCGCCCCCCCATGTCTGTGCCGTCCATGAGCTTCCAAGGCCTTTAGGGTGTTTGCAGCCATCAGCTCTTTGTCTTTTGTGTCCCCAAGGAGAGGTCTGGCAGGAATGATTCTCTCCAGTTTGCAAATGGCAAAGACGAGGCTCGAGGCTTGTCAAGGTCAGCGGGCTCACGGGGGCCACAGCTGGAAGGCGTGGAGCCCCCCTTCCTTCTTTACCTGGCTTTCTGGCCCCTGTGCACAGCCTGACCCCCCCCCCCCCAACCCCTGCCTTTTTCTCCCCTACGGCCAGGCTCAGCAACCCCTCCCTGGAATTCATCTGAAGCCCTCAGACACGTCCCTGGGGGTGGCCGGCCTCACCCCTCGTGTGCCCTGCGCCCACTCTGTCCTCTGGGTGGATCTGACCGGTCCCCAAGAGCTTCTAGGGGAGACACCGAGTCCTGAGCCTGAAAGAAACGGCTGATTCATAGACGAGCTGCCGTTCGGTCCTCTCAGCCTGCTGGCCTGTGCTGAGGCCACTTCTGGAGCTGGGCCCTGGGACTCGGAAAAGTCCTGAGTTACGTGCTGGACACAAACAGAGTTTGCATGGCGCCCTGAGCGCGCTCTGGGCCTCCGCTCGTCTTCCTGCCTGCGTCACGCCGTGGTGTCCCATTATCACCGTGGCGCTGTTATCATCTTGTTACAGCTGAGGAAACCGAGGCTGGGAGCAGTGAAGTCACCAGCCCACTGTCACAGGGCAGGGCAGCCCTTGGGCAATGTCTGTCCCCAGAGATCACCTCTTTGGTTGCCTCTGAAAAAAGGCTTTCTGGAGGAGGATAACTTCTGGGTTTTGAGGGATGAATAGAAGTTCAGCAAGGGCGAGAAGAAAAACGGCATTGGGTGTGCGGGCAAGTTTCGGTCATAGGAAGCTGTGGGAGCATAGACGGGGAAAAGAACACAAGAAAATCTGCAAACATGATCCCAGTCTCCATCCACGAAATGGAATGAAGAACGTGAGCACCCACCACGTGGTTGAGGCTAAAGCCCACCACTGCTTCATTTCCTGAAGTTTCGGGGGCTACAGACTGACCTGGCACTCTGAGGCAGACTTGGCAGGCCATTTGCCAAGCTCTGGCCATTCACCTGTTGTGAGCCGCTGAAGAGCGCAGCCCTCGGGAGCACGGCCCCAACCCCCGAGGCTCCTGGCTCGCGTGGTCTTTCAAGCGAGCACCCAGAACAGCTGTGGTCAGGCCCTTGGCTACAAGCACAGAAACCCACTCTCATCGGCTCCAATAAAAGGGGGTGTGGTTACCAGGATGCAAAAGCCCAGCTCACAGGTGCTGTGGGCTGAATTGTGTCCCCCCAGAAAGATATGATGGAATCCTAACCCCCAGGACCTCAGAATGTGACCTAATTTGGAAATAGGGTCTTTACAGAAGCAATCAAGTTAAAATGAGGTCATTAGGGTGGCCCTAACCCAATATGACCGTGTCCTTATAAACAGGGGAAATTTGGACAGAGGTCCACACAGAGGGAAGGCGGCCACGCAAAGAAGGAGGACGGGTATGATGTGGCTACAGGCCGTGGGACACCAAAGGTCGCCAGCAAGCCACTCGGAGTTAAAAGAGGCAGGAAAGATCCTCCCGCCAGGTTTCAGGGGGAGCGAGGCCCTGCTGACGCCTTGATTTCAGACTTTCAGCCTCCAGACTGTGAAAGAATCAATTCTGTTGGTCTAAGCCGCCCAGTTTGGGGTACTTTGTTAGGGCAGCCCCAGGACACTCATGCAACAGGCTACCTTGGGCCGGAGTTGAAGGTCGCTGGTCCTCGGGGATCTGGAAACGCACGGGCTTCACGGGGCTCCTTCGTCTCTGCTCCCCTCTCCACTTCACTCCCCTCTGCCATTTCTCTGAAGACTGGCTTCTCTGCTCAGCCTCGTCCTGTGCGCAGCCCGGTGTGGGTGCCCGGCCCTGACTCTCCACGGGTTTCTGGGAAAGCTCCATGCCTCCGTCAGCATTTGGCTCTGTGTTTCTTAGCTCAGACTCCTAAAGAAGCAGCCTGACAGGCCACCCGTCAGCCCCACTGGTCAGTGGGCTCACGCGTCCTTCTGTCGCCCAACTAGCCTTGGCCAGGGAGGAGGGTGGGCCATAAACCACGGATGCGTCCTGAGACCCTGGATGACTAGATGGCCCAGCACCAGCATCGAGGTCCAGAATTTGGTGAGACAGCTGGTGAAACACCAGGACCACAGAAGCGGGGGACCCAGTGAATTTCTGCTGATGTGACCATGGCCAAGGAGATCTTTGTCTTACTGAATTAAGCACCCTATTAGTTTCCTGTGTCTGCTGTAAACAAGCTGAGTGGCTTAAAATATTAGAAATTTATTTTCTCACGATTCTGGAAGCCAGATGTCCAAAATCAGCTATACTTGGCTAAAATCGAGGTGTTGGCAGGGTCGCCCTCCCTCCGGAGGCTCTAGGGGAGGGTCCTTCCTGCCTCTTCCAGCTTCTGGGGGCCCCAGGCGTTCCTGGGCTTGTGGCCATGTCACTCCCAGCTCTGCCTCTGTCTTCACACGGCCTCCTCCTCTGTGTCTGTGTCTCTCTCTGCATGTCTGTCTCAACTTGCCTCTGCCTCTCACTTATAAGGACGCTTGTCATTGGATTTAGGGCCCACCCGGATCATCCAGGATGATTTTGTCTTAATTAAACAGTGAGTCCTTTCCTCAAGGGGAATCTCAGAGGCACATCTCCACGATAACTGACAAGGTAGCAGTAGCCAGCATCTAGGACGCTTAACAAACCGTAAGAAAAATCCCGTAGAAAAATGGAAGGAAACTGACAAAATAGGAAATTTAGAGTAGAAGCTTGAGTGTCAAATAACAAACGAAAAACTGTTCAGCGCCATCAGCGAAATGCAAATTCAAGCGATGTGATGTCATTTCACGACTCCCACCCTTCCTCCCAGATTTATGAAGATTAAGAAGTCTGACGATAGCTAGTGTGGCAGGCACATAGAGAAATGAGAACTCATCCTCCATTGGAGTATACTGGTGGAGTCGCTCTGGGGAGCAATTTGGCCTTTCCTAGTGGGGCCGAGACTGTGCTCATCCTGTGACTCTTCAGTTCTGCTCCTAAACCCTCACCCACACTTGCATGGAGATAAGCTCCAATGTCCACTGCAGCATTTTTAATGGCAGATGTGGAAACAACCTAAATGTCCATCCACGGGAGAATTGTGCTGTTTTCACACTATTAAACATGATGGAACAGTGAAAAGGTGTATATCAACACGATTGACTCTCACTAACACAGTATGGGGACTGATATTAATGCAGTGTGGCATCCTGGACGGGATCCTGGAACAGAAAAAGGGCATTAGCAGAAAATGTCAAATCTGAGAAAAGTCCGAGATTTAGGTAGTGGTGGAGTGCCCATGTGAGTTTCTCACTTTTGATGAGTGGACAGTGGGTATGTAAGACGTTAATACTGGGGCAGCTGGGTGGAGGGTATACAGGACACAGCCCTGCTCCCTTGCCCCTAGCTAGCCTTGATCTTCATCTCCAGGCCCTGCCCTGACTCCTCGTCCCCTCTGCCCTCACTAAGGGCCTCACCTGCACCCGGCCCCACAACCTTGCTGTCCTGGCCCCTGTCTTGACTTTTGCTGCTAAACAAGGTGAAAGGACAATCCACATAGCACGGGGGTGGGAGTGCCCCTGATGGGTTGAGAGGTGGTCCATGGGGGGTAGCATGGCCTCCAGGGCGTTAGTACCCAGAGAAGATGCCTGCTTTGCCAAAGAGGGCACGTGAGAGGTGCAGAGGTGTGGGAGGGCAGAGGGTTTTACAAACTCTGTTTTCCCTTTTATCAAAGTGATGCATCTCATTAGAGAAAACCGGAGAAATGCAGAAAAGCAGAAAAATTTTAAAACAACTGAGAAAGATAACCACACGCCCACCACATGCCCGTAGCCACGACTTACCCAGACCCTGAGTTTTCCCCCATTTCCTTGAAGTGCAATTACTAGGTCAAAGAGGATGAGTAATCAAAGACTCGGTGGACCAGGGGCTTGACCCAGTGTGGAGCGCGGGGAAGGGGGTTATTTTTGTAGCTGAGTTTTATTCTTATAAAAATCCTATCACACCAACAGTCAACAACACTTGACCTGAGTCACTACCCAGAAGCGCATCATTAATTCCAAGATCGGACCCATTTCTTCAGCCCTGCCAGTCCTTGTCTGCAAGGAGTCAAGTCCCAGCTCAGAGGTAACGTTGGTAGATACCACTGGAGACTTGGCTTTTCCGCTGTGCCAGTCTGCCACACTGACGTGTTCACACTGCCATAGTCTTGGAATAGCAAATAATGAAATTGGAACATTAAAATTTCACTCTATAATCTTGAATTTGTCTGTTTCTTTTTGTAATTACATCACGTTTGCTTTAGATGTTTTTAAGGCCGTGCTATTGAATGCCAACAAGTTTAGAATTGTTACATCTCTCTGGTAGATTGTATCTCTCATTCACTACCATTTTTTATCTTTTTTGGTTTTTTTTTTTGTGTGAGGAAGATCGGCCCTGAGCTAACATCCATGCCAATCCTCCTCTTTTTGCTGAGGAAGATTGGCCCTGGGCTAACATCCGTGCCCATCTTCCTCCACTTTATATGGGACGCCACCACAGCATGGCTTGACAAGCAGTGCATCGGTGCATGCCCGGGATCCGAACCGGCGAACCCCGGGCTGCCACAGCAGAGCACGCGCACTTAACCGCTTGCGCCACCAGGCCAGCCCCCTAACAATTTTTATCTTAAAAGCCATGGAGTTTGACATTAATATAGCTACATTAGATTCTTTTTGGTTAGTTTTTGCTTGATATATATTTTTTCATCCTTTTAACTTCAATCTTTCTATGTCCTTATATTATAGATGTCTTTTGTAAACAGCGTTTAGCTAATTTGGTTTGTTTCTAATCAGTTCTTACAAGCTCTGTCATTTAACTTGTGTTTTTGTTCATTTACATTTATTGTAATTGATGGTATGGTGGAAATAATTTCTACCATTCTTATTTTGGGCTTTCTGTTTTTGGTGTGTTTCCCATAATTCTTTTTTTCTTTTCTCTTATATCAGATTAATCGAATTTTATTTATTCTTTTTTTACGCCTTACTTACTTGGAAGTTATTTAATAGACTTAATCTGTTGATGGTTAACTTATAATTTTTAACACGCCTGTTTGACTTAAGTATAAAATTAAATATCTCCACAAATTACTGAGGAATATAAGGACCTAAGAATGTTAACTCACAGTCTTCCTCTTATTTTGTTATTTCACATCCAGTATTGTTTCCACGTCTTTCAAATTATATATTTTATTATAATAATAAAATTTTATACACCAATGCTTGTTTAGGTTTACTTACATGTTCATCAAACTCTTTCCAATTTCTTCAGATTAGTATTTCTTTCGGTGACGGTCTGTAAGTAGTAAATCCTATATTTTGTCCAAACACATCTTTATTTCTCACTATCTTAAATGATAGTGTATCTGCTCTGTAGGGCTCATGTGACTATTATTTTCTCCTAGCCTTTGTAAGTATTATTTCTATTGTCTTTGGCTGCTCTTATTACTGTCAGCTTAACTGCTCTCCTTGGTATGTGATCTGCTTTATTTTTCTATTACATTGCTATAACTTCCAGAGAGCTCAGCCCCCTGAATCCAGATTTCTGTCTCCTCAACTCCACGAGGCCACCGTGCTTTGCTCCCATCCATCCTCCTCCTGCTCTCCAGGCAGGAATCGGGTGATTGGAGGGCTCATCTTGTTTGCTTCCCTTCTCCTAAGTATCACAGTCCTGCACTGCCTGGTGTCAATGTCTTAAAAACCATTGTTTATATATTTGTCCCATTTTCTACTTGTTTATAATACGTGAGTAAATCCAACCTCTTTTCACCACCATGGCGAGAACAGAGAAACTCCTGAACATTGAACTTTCATTTAATTTTTCATTTCTAGAAATCCTATTTGGTTCATTTTGACATTTGTCTTTTTTATTTTCATGGTGACATGTTATTTTCTTATGTTTTTGATTCCTTCTTGTAGCTCCTTGAACACTGAAAACATATCATTTTATCCTCTCCACCTGAAACTATTGCTTCCTTTACGGTTTTACACTCATGCATACTGACTCTGCTCTTGGTAGATGGGTTCCTTTATGTTTGTAATTTTTGACGGTGAGCTCAACTTCAATGGGACTTTATAGAACTCCCAGATGGCCTTGAAGTCTCTCTGGGGAGGTTTTGGGTTTGATTCTTCTAGGTGCCCCGGGTGACCCTACTTCAGGCTCACTCTCTATGGTCATTTCTTGGCTTGAGGGTTTCCAAGCCATAAGGTCAATGTATTCATTCAGACCTGAATGTATGTGAAGACAGGTCAGTATTTACGAGGTCCCGGTGGAGGTATTGATCCCCCTCTGTCAGCTCCCTTTCCATTTCCCTGAGCCAGTGGGCAGACCCATCTCCTCTACCCTCTTCCTGAAAGTGAACCACTTTGGGAACCCCAGCTCCACACGGTGTTCTCAGCTCCAACTCTCTGTCCCGTGTGGGCTAGGAGCCTCATCTCTGGTCCCTTCATGGGCGTTAGAACCCGGTCCTCTGGGTCACTGTGCCCAGCTAACTTCCTGATTCTGCTGCAGCGTCACCTCACAAGATTCCAGCCCTCGGTTTCAGTTCTTTCCCCATTTCTGTCCCATGGGAATTTCGCTTGCTTTCTTGTACCCCTCAGCTATGAGCTTAAAAGGATGTTTGTTATCATTCGCACAACATTCTGAACATCAGGTAGAGGAGGGCTCCTCCTCCGGACTCCCACCAATAAGGCAGTCGTACGTTCTTCCCTGAGGCCGGAGGCCACGGACCTGTCCACAGGCTTCCCACCGGGGAGCCCTGAGCTGTGCTCTGGCCTGGGGCCATCAGCGAAGAAGGAGGGGGCAGCCGGAAGAACAGCCTGCCCATCCTCTGGCCCACTGAGCCCTCCACCACCCTCAGGGGTCTTCCAGACAGGGGCTGGGTGGTCAGCCCTCACAGCTCACCTGCTTAGGCCCCAAACACCATGAGAAGCAGGCACAGCGCCCCCTTCCTAAATAAGGACAATTGAGGTCCTTGGGAGAACAAGGGGCTGGGTTGGGCCTGTGTCTCCAGGATGAGAATCTCCCCTGCCCGGTATGTGGCCAGTTGCCCGGATCCCTGGGCCAGGTCTACAGTGAGTCAGGAGAGAGCTTCAACCGGACCCTGCCTCTCAGTTTCTGTTTTATTAACACACACACACACACATACACACACACACTCCACATACACTTGCACACAGAGACACACACTTGGAGACACCTACATATGCACACACACACACAGACACACACACACACACAACATATGCTGGTGCCTTTATGGGCTCACGGCTGGCACGGAGCTATGAGCAGAGGGTAGCAGGGGGGCTGGATCCGGGTTCCGCCCCTCCCCCTGCATCCCTGCCGGCCAGCGTCCCCTTCCTCCTGGGACCTCAATTTCCTCATCTGCAGCATGGTGCCCCAGGAGCCCCCACTTCCTGGGGTTCCTTAAAGAGGACGCAAGGTGACAAGTGAGAAGTTCCTGGAGCCGAGCCCCTGGTCCAGGGGATGGCTCAGGAGGAGGTCACCATGGGTGTCACTCTGCCCTGTGACACTGGCCCAGCCCCCACGGGGTCAATGCCCCTCCGAGGCTGTCAGGGTCACCCTGCCCAGCTGCCCTGGACCACCCAGAGGATCCAGGCTGGGTGAGGGCGTTTCTCTGTGCTGGGGGACTCAGCTCTCCTCCCTCCCTGGTCCTGGTCCCTCACGGAGCTGAGCAAGCTGAGAGAGGGACACCACGCGGGCCCGGATCCCTGGTCACCCCACACTCTTCCGGCTGCAGGACAAGATCCCCACAGCCTGCCCGAGCTCCAGGGAAAGCCCGTTGTCACTCCCATAGGACGCAGGAGGGTGCGGGGCGCCTCCACCAGGAATCCGCCACCCGGGCTCAGCACCCGGTGGAAGGTGAGAGAAACGGCAGAGATGGCTCCTGGCACTCCCCACCACCACCTCGGCCACTGTGGTCCTGGCAAGGGCCCCACCTCGCAGGCCTGTCCCAAAGCCTCTGCCTTGCTGGGGGCCCCCAGAGCCTCCCAAATAGGGGCCCTTGCTTCCTGCTTTCAACCCTGAGGCTGAGCTGGCTTTCGGGGGCATGAGCTGGGGCCCCTTTGGGCCTGAGTGGCACTAAATTCATGGATTCCTGTCTTAAAATGTCACTCACATTTGTCACCCCCCTCCTGCCCCTGGTTCAACTCTCACATCAACTGCAGCATCCTTCTACTGGGGGCCATGCAGCCTGAACTTCCGGAAATGCCCCTCTGGCCCAGTCACTCTCCCTCCCCATCATTCAGCGGCTCCCTACTGCCCTTGGTCTAAACTCTGGCTCCACGTTCGAGGTGGTCCCGCAGTGAGAGCCCTGCCCGCCTCTGCTCCCATGTGTGTCCTCGCCTGCTAGGTTTCCCTGAAACTCAGACGTCCTCTAGCCCCCAAGGGAGGGGCGAGACTCTCAGTGTGTGCTCCCCGTGGCAGTTTCAAAAGAGTTTGTTTTCTTTCAAAACAGAATGTATCGAGCATCCAGCTGGCCGGCGGGTCTGGGGCCAGAGCAGAGGGAAGCGCTGTGACCACTGGGCATGCTGAGTCGACATTATGGACGGGGCAGTGCCTGCAGAAGCTTGGCCAGACCACGGGCAGCAGGCAGCACTGAGCCTCCCGGGCCTGCTCCACCCCCAGCTGAGCGTGGCAGAGGCCATGTCTCCTGGACTTCCGGTGTGTTCTACTTGTCCTGGGGCCATTGCTATGGGCGTGGTGACAACACTCTCTGTGCCTGGTCTTCACCCCATCCTACAAAAGTGAACTGAGGTTCCCAATGCTTATTGGCTACCTACCTGTGGCCCGACAGTCCATCCTTCCTTCCCATTCCACTGTCCAGTAACAGAGTGCTGAGCTGGGCACGTGACCTCCCAGCTACACACGACATTTCCCAGACTCCCTTGCAACAAGCCATGGCCATGAATAAGTTCCGACTGAGGTGACGTGAAAAGGTTTGTCCTCCCCTCCTCCTTCCCCGTCTGGGACCTGAGATGGAAACTACTTCCTGAGGACAGTGGAGCAGAAAGATGGAAGGAGGCTGGATAGCCCTGGGCTGCCTATTTTTCTGAACAATTAATTTTGAGATCGAGCCACTGTATTTTCAGGTCTCTTTGTTACGCAGCTGTATATTGGCTAATACAGAATCGCCCAAAGCTTCATGCTGGGGTGCTCACATCTTGTATCAGCATACATTCCACCTCTGGATGTGTTACTTGGGAAGATGGAGCCTGAGGTGTCTGGCAGCAAAGTGGATGTGGTACTAGCTGCCACGTGTCATGATTTGGTTGGCTCTGGGCTCTGTGTACCCAGCCCAGGGCCTGGCCCGGGGCAGGGGAGCCTGAGAGCCTCAGAGCCTCGACTTGAGTGGGCACATCAGGAGGCACAGAATGAGGAAAGAGATCAACGTTTGCTGAGTGCTAAAGGGGCAAGGTGCTGGGTCGGGCGCTTCTCTGGTGGTCTTGATTCATTATTATTATTATTTATCATCATTTGTGTATTTACCTCCAAGGGGTAGGACTCTGGGGCTAGATACTTTCCCCATTGTCTAGGCTCCTTTATCTTTAGCAGCTTTATTGACACATGATTCACACCCCTGCAATTTGCCCATCTGAAGTGTGCCATTCCAGGGTTTTCAGTATATTCAGAGTTGTGCATCCATCATCATAATCAATGTTAGAACATTTTCATTACTCCCAAAAGAAATCCCACACTCCTTAGCTGCCACACCAAATCCTCCCCCAGTTACCCACCCCTCCACGTCCCCAGCACCTGGCCACCACTCATCTACCCTCGTCGCTACCCTCGCCCCTGTTCTGGGCATTTCACATAAACGGAACCATACAGTCTGTGGTCTGTGTGTCTGGCTGCTTTCATTTAACATAATGTTCTCGAGGTTCGTCATGTTGTAGCAGGTGTCAGTGCTTCATTTCTGTTTAGGGCTGAGCGACATTCCCTTGTAGGGATAGATCACATTTTATTTATCCATTTATCTGTCGGCGGACATTTAGGTTGTTTCTACCTTTTGGTTCTTGTGAATCACTCTGCTATGAACATCAAGTACGAGTTTCTGTGTGGACCTATGCTTTCATTTCTCCTGGGTACATCCCTGGCAGCGGAACTGCTGGGTCGTGTGGCAGCTCTCCGTTTAACCAATTAGGTTTGTTTTCGCACTGAGACTGTGAAGGCAGTGGCCGCAGGGACGGAGGGTCAGACTAGCCCCCCCTCGGTTCTGCCTGCACCATTTGTAGGCTGGGTGGCCCTGGGCTTGACCGTGGGCCTTTGTGCATCAGTAACATGGGATGGGGTGACCGCCACCTTGTAGGGGCTCCGTGGTTATTACCTGCACACAGGGGTGCTCGCTGAATGCCAGTCCTTCTTAGGCTGAGGAAGGACAGAAGGGGACAGGACGGGAAGAGAGATAAAGACCCCCACTCCCCTCTGCCCTTGATACCCTGGCGTTTGCCTCCTAATCGCTCTGGTCCCGGGCTGGGGATGTGCAGATCTGCCCTCCAGCCCCTGTCCCTCCATCTCAGCCCACATCCTCCCCCCATGGCCCTCGGTCACTTGGTGGGGGTCACAGAGCCCTCGACCCTCTCCCACACCTGTGACACAGGCTAGGCCTGACCTGGAGCAGCCTGGAGGCCTCAGGAGCAGCTGCCACTGCCCGGGGTCCTCTCTGAGGGGAGAGGCCAAGCCCTGCCCGTCGGGGACTCTGTCCTGCCCCCACCCCCAGTTCACCCGCCCCCCTCCGCCATTCCAAGTGACCTTAGCCCCGCTGTGATGTTGGAAGGGACGTCGGCCTGCGTGGGTGGCAATTGGTATGTGGACCCGAGGCCTTCGGCACCTCTCAAAGGCCCGCGTGGCCCCTGGACACCTCTGGTGGCCCTGCCCTGACCCGGCCACCTCGAGTGTAACCACGGCCAGTGCTGACAGAGCAGCACTTCACCTGGGCCGTCCGACTCGGTCCCTCCAGAACCCTGTGGGGCGGGTACTCTCATTATCCCCACTTTACAGATGGGGAAAGTGAGGCAGAGAGGGGAAGAAACCTTCCTAGGTCCCATGTGGGAGGATTCAAACCCAGGCCCAGATGCCAGAGCCTGAGCTCCCTCAAGGACCCCAGACTGGCCTTCACCACCCAGAGTTGTCCCGGAACCAGCACCCCGTGCACCCGGCCCAGCTGAGGGGCCCCTCACGAGGTTCTGGACATCTGCAGACCAGCAGATCGCCCCAGCACCCCGGACAGCCCTGGATGCCCACGCCGAGGCGGAGCCCCATGAAGCCCAGCCAGCACCAGGCATCTGTGCCTTGTCTGTGGCTTTACCCTCAGGCCGCAGCACTCTGGCACTGCCCTGTCTAGAGAAATGGCAGGGCAAGCGGGGGGTCTGCACACAGAGGACGGGGCCCAAGGAGCTCCAGAGCGGTGGGCCCCCAAGACTGCAGTGAGAATGGTGCCCCTAGAGTTGTGCAGTGCACAACCTGTACACCCCCAGTGGTGGCCTTGAAAGGAGCCAGGGATGACACGAGGGCCGTTGGGCCAGGGCACCCTGGTGAGCCCTGAGGGTTTGCACACTAGACCCTGGAGAGAAGGCTGCCCCCTTGGTCCTCTTGGTGCTCTCAGGCCTTCATGCCCCTGCTGGGCTGGCTGGGAGATGGGCCTCCACGACACCCCTTTCTGATATGCAAGGTGAGACAGTAGGGGGCGGATGAGACAGGGTGCTGGGTTCCCACATCTAGAAGGCAGTCTGGCATGAGCAGGGCTCTGATCTGGACCCAGATGCCAGCTGCACCTCTTTCCTGCTGTGTGTCCGGGGGCACTTCACTGCCCGTCTCTGAGAAACGGTCCCCTTCTCTATGAAATGGCAAAGCCTATTGCTGGGGCTGTGATAAAGGCCGTTTGTATTGAAAGTATCACTTATCAACAATGATAATAAATTGTGAGCTTACTATTTGCTGAGCCCCGTACTGTGTTTAATAAGAATTGCCGCATTTAACCTGAAATTTGAACCCAGATCAGATCCCAGAGCCGAGGTTCGTAATTGCTGTCTCTTCCCACCAATAATAACGTAACAGCTGCCATGTATTGATCACCTGCACTGGCAGACAGCGGGCAGAGTGATTTCATACGTCTCGTCTTGATCGTCATGGCAACCCTGTAAATAAATACTGTTATCACGATTCCCACTTCACAGAAGAGGAAACCGGCTCAGAGAGGGCAAGCGACCTGCCCAGGGTCACACAGCCGGTGGGTGGCAGAGCCAGCATTTGAGCCAGGCCTGTGTGACTCTGGGAGTCATGATTGTAGCCACTCTGCTCTGTGCTGCCTCCTAAAATGCCCAGCCTGGTGCCCTAACCTAGACACTGCCCAGATGTCCATCCACAGTGGAAGAGATGAATAAAGGGAGGCATATTCAGACCGTACAATGTGTTGTCAGCCAGCAATGAGAATAATGAGCTGCCTCTACATGTAACAGCATGGGTGTGCTTCCCAGTCACTATGTTTAAAAAAAAAAATAAGAAGCCAGACATCTAAAAGTACACACTGTGTGGTTCTGCTTATATAACGTTCAAGACCGAGCAGAACTCACCTGTGGTTAAATAAGTCAGAACAACGACCACTGTGGGAGAGCGGGCACGGCCGGAGGGACTGGAAATGCCCCCTGTGTGGACCTAGGTGGTGGTCATGTGGATGCACACATATGCGAAAGCTCATCACGTTCCTGGTCCACTGTGGTGGTGTGAGCCCCCTACAGTTCACCCCTCCACTGTTACAATCATATACTCCAGACAAAATACAAATTGTGAAGTGGTCAAAACTTGCAGCAGAGATCTGCATAGGAGGTGAGTTTTCCTCCTTTCATTTTGTTTTATAACTTTGCCCCAAGGGTGGCCCCCAGTCCTAGATCAGTGCTGTGTGGGTAGCTGAAACCAGGAGAGAAATCCCGCCGTCTTCCTGTTAGAGGGAAAGAGCCCAGGCTGGCCGGAGCGTGAGGGAGAAAGCCTGAAGGGGAGAGAGCCGAGAAGAGGCTCATCTGACTGTGTGCAGGAACCCACACAAGCCTCAGCCTCAGCCTGAACCACGCACATGCAGGACGGACCCAGAGCAGCGTAAATAAAGACTGAACTGAGATGTAAGCCCCCCACAGAAGGCAAGACAGATCTTACGGTCTGAACTCCACTGGGTTCATTGTCTGCCAAAACAAAAACCTCAACATTCCTCAGAGGGTTTTAACAGAACCCAGAGTCGACACAATATAGCATTCACATTGCCCATGATACAGTCCAAAATTATTTGACATACAAAGAAACAGGAAATTTCAACCCATTCTCAAGGGATGAAACAATCAACAGATGCAGACGCCAAGATGACTCAACATTGGAATTATCAGACAAAGGATTTAAAGCTGTTACTACAATTCCACTCAACGAGGTGGGGAAAAAAACCACATCTGAGATGAATGAGCACATAGGAAATCTTAGCAGAGAAAGTATTAAAAGAGGATATGGAAATGTTAGAACTAACAAATAAAATACCTGAAATTTTTTTAAAAATCACTGAATGGACCCCATAGCATAATGCAGATAACGGAGGCAAAGTCAGTGAACTTGTAGATCAATAAAATTATACAACCTGAAGAACACAGAGAAAAACAGATTGAGAAAGAAAATAAACAGATAGAAAGATAAATAAACAGATTATCAGGCATCTGTGGGGCAATACCAAAAGATCTAACACATTATAATTATAGTCCAGCCAGAAAGGAGAAAGAGATGGGAGGAAGAAAAATCTTTGAAGAAATCATAATGTAAAATCTCCCATATTTAGTAAAAGACGTTCATTTATGGATTCAAGAGCTCAGAGAACCCCAAAGAAGATAAATTCAAAGAAACCATGAGTAGACACATCATAAACAAACTGATAAAAAACAAAGATAAAAAATCTTGAAAGCAGCTAAAGAAAAATGACACATTGTATACAGAAACAATTCAAATGCCCTCAGATTTCTTACTAGAAACCATGGCGGGGCAGAAGACAGCACAACAATATATTTGACATGCTGAAAGGGGGAAAACTCTGTAAACCCAGAATTCTTTATCCCCTGAAGATATCTTTTCCCTTCTTAAATTCTTTAAGATACAGATGAATGTTTAAAGCAAAAATTATAACATTGATGGGTCTTTTTGCTTATGACAACTATAAAGAAAAAATAGAAAAGTGGCAAAGGGATCTTTATGGTTGAAAGGTTTCTGTATTTTACATGAAGTAGGAAAGTAGTAATTCTAATCAGCCTGAGAAAAGTTAGGCGTGTATACCGCAATTCCTAGAGTAACCACACACACAAAAAGAAATACAGCCAGAAAGCCAATATGTAAATTAAAATGGAATACTAAAAAATATTCAAATAATCCAAAAGCATGCAAGGAAGAGAGAACAAAGGGACAAAAAATAGAAAGGACCAATATTGTGTTGCTATTCTAAACACACTAATTAAAAGTAAGAGACAGAATGGATGAAAACAGCAAGACCCAATTATGTGCTGTCTACAAGAGATTCATTGTAAATATAAAGACACAGATAGTTTGAAAGCAGATAAATTGAAGACAGAAAACACGAGGTGGCTGAGGGCTTATATTAATATTAATTAAGATTTATATTAATAGTAGACTTCAAGACAAAGTATTATCAGAGATAAAGGGAGGTGTTTTATGATAATAGAAGGGATAATTAATCAGGAAGATATAACAATTATAAATTTTTATGTGCCTAATAATAAGCTTCAAAACACATGAGGCAAAATTGACAGGATAAAGGGAAGAAATAGACAATTTCACAATTATAAAGGGAGATTTTAACATGCCTCTCTCAGCCTTTAGTAGAACAATTTTACAAAACATCAGCATAGAAATAGGAGGTGTAAACAATGCGATTAGTCACTTTGGCCTAATTGATATAGACAGAGCACTGCACGCAGCAACTGCAGAGCACACATGCTTCTCAACTGCACATCACAAAGACAGACCGTATGCTGAGCCGTGAAACAAGTCTCAGTAAATTTTAAAGGATAGAAATCATGCAGAATGTGTTCTCTGACGTCAACTGAATCTAATCAGAAATTAATAACAAGACAGCTAGGAAAATCCCAAGTATCTATAAATGATTCATGAATCCACAAATGACTCATGAATTAAAGATAGAATCACAGGGGAAATTAGAAGATAATTAGAACTGGATGATAGTGGAAATATATCAAAATCTGTGGGACGCAGCAAAAGCAGTGCTTAGATGGAAAATTAGAACTTTAAATACTTATGTTAGAAAACAAGAACAATCTAAAATCAATTACCCAAGAATTCACCTTGGGAAGCTAGGAAATGAAGAGCAAAGTAAAGCCAAATGAAAGCAAGGAAGGAAATAATAAAAAAAAGAAAAAAAGAAAAAAGAGCAGAAACCAATCAAACGGAAAACATCCAGACAAAAGAGAAAAAGAGAAAGACAAAAGCTGATTCTTTAAGAAGCTCAACAAAATCAGATCTCAGAAATTGAGGGAATATTATTGTCCCAGATCCTACAGGCTGTTAAAGGATATTGCGAACATCTTGATACCAACAAATTCGACAACGTAAATGAAATAGACAAACTTGTGGAAAAATCAAACTTAAATTGATACAAGAAGAAACAGAAAATCTGACTAGCCCTACCCTGTTAACAAAATTTAATTCATAATACTAAAAAATAACCTTTCCAAAGAGGACAATCCAGAGCTAGATGGTTTCACAGGTTAATTTTATCAAACTTTTGAGAAAGAAATAAACTAACCTCACACCATTTTTTTTAGGAAATGAGGGAAGAGGAAACATTGCCAACTCGTTCTGAAGCCAGCACAATCCTAATATAAACACCTGACAAAGACACTTCAAAAAGGAAAACTGTAGACCAACATTCCTCGTGAATCTAGACACAAAAATACTTTAAAAATATTAGCAAGTCAAATCCCACGATACTAAAAATAATAATACATCAGGACTAAGTAGGGCTTAAGCCACGAATGTACAGTTGGCTAAACATTTGAAAATCAATCAATATAATTCATAATATTAGCCAAATAAAGGAGATAAAACTTGCGAGTTTTAAAATAGATATAGAAAAAGCATTTTATCAGATTTTATGCCCATTTATGATAAAAAAATTTCAGCAAATTAGGATAGTAAGGGAATACCCTCAAACTTATAAAAAGCATCTACAAAAATCCTATCTATAGGCAACATTATAATTGATGGAGAGCCTGAAATTCCTTTTCCTTAAGATCAAGGAAAAGGTGAAGTTTCCTGCTTTCACTGTGTCTACCCGACATTGTACTGGCAATCCTGGCCATTGCAATAAGGGGAAATAAAAGCTATAAAGGGACTAAAAATTGGAATTGAAGAAGTAAAACTGTTCCAGTTTGCAGCTGATATGATTATTTGCATTGAAATTCCCAGGAAACCTACAAAACAATCGCTAGAACTAGTAAATGAACTTGGCAACGCCACAGGATGCAAAGTTAATGTACCAAAATTAAGTGTATTTTTATACAAACAGCAGCAAACAGTTGGGGATAAAAAACTTTTTAAAAAATTCCATTTAAAACAGCACCAAATAAAAAAAAATGGTTAGGAATAATCTAACAAAAGGCAACCAAGATTCACACTGAAAATTACAAAACATTGTTGAGAGAAATTTAAGAAGACCTAAATAAATGAGGAGATATACCATGTTCATAGATTGAAAGATTCGATATTAAGTTGGCAATTGTTCTTAAATTTATCTATATAGTCATCTCAATCCTGACAAAAATTGACAAGCCAAACCTAAAATTTATATAAAAACACAAAGACTTAGAATGATCAAAACATTTGTATAAAAGAATAAGAAAGTCGGAGGACTTATCTGATATCAAGACATACTTGAAAATCTGCATTAATTGAGACAGTTTAGTATTGGTGTAAGAACAGAAACACAGATCAATGGAACAGGGGAGAGAGTTCAGAAATTGATCCACACATATAAAGTCAATCGATTTTTGACAAAGGTGCCATGGCAATTCAGCGGAGGGAAAAAACAAATCTTTTCAAAAAATGGTTTAGATCAACTCGATTTCCAAATGGAAAAAAGAATGAGCATCAACACTTACTTAAAACTATAAGCCTTCTAGGTGGAAACAGAAAGAAATCTTTGTGACCTTGCGGTAGGCCAAGATTTCCTGGATAGAATACAAAAACCCTAAACCGTGAAAGGAAAAATTGATAAATTGGTCTTCATCAAAATTGAAAACTTTTGCCTTTTGAAACACCTAGTAAAAAAATGAAAAGGCAGGCAATAGACTAGGAGATAAGATTTACAACACACATATTGGACAAAGGACTCAGATCCTGAATATATAAATATTTCTTACAACTCAATAAGAAAATGGGCTAATAATAATGGGTAAAAGATTTGAATAAATATTTCATTAAAGAAGATATACAAGCAGCTGTAGGAAAAGACCTTCGACATCATTAACTGTTATAGAAATGTGGATTAAAACTACGTACCCATTAGGATGACTAAAATCAAAGACTAAACCCACCAAGTTTAGGCAAGGAAATAAAACAACTGGAACTCTCTTATATGCTGGTGGGAGTTTAAAATGGTATAACCACTTTGGAAAAAAGTTTGGCAGTTCCTCAAAAAGTTAAACATACACATATCATGTGAGCCAATTATTCCACTCCTAGATATTTACTCAGGAGGAGTGGAAACCTATGTTCACACAAAGATTTGTACATGAAGGTTCACAGCAGCTTTATACGTAATAGCCTAAAACTGGAAACAATCCAAATATCCATCCGTGGGTGAATGAGTAACAAACCCCGATGCAGCCACACAGTGGAATACTACTCAGCCACAAAAAGGAGTGAGTTGTTGGTGCACACTACAACATGCATGTGTTTCAAAATAATTATGCTAAGTGAAAGAAGCCAGACCAAAAAAAGAGGACGGACTTTTTGATTCTCTTTATATAAAATGGTAGAAAAGGCCAACAAATCTGTAGTGAAAGAAAGCGGGTTAGTGGTTGCCTGGGGCCCAGGGTGGAGAGAGGGGTTGATTACAGGGACGCGAGGCAACTTTGGGGGGTGGCGGATGTGTTCATAAGCTTGCTTGTATCGGTGGTTTCGCAGGTGTTTACATATGTCAAACTCATGAAATCGTATGCTTCAGATAGGGGCAGTTTGTTGGACATCCATTATACCTCAATGAAATTGCATTAAAAATTCATGGACTTGTACACTTAAATTTACCATTATACTTCAATAATAAAAAAAGTAAATAAAAATGAAAAATGCATATTTGATTATGTAATCCCTGTCCCCCTGAGCTCTCTGTGCTGCCCCCCAAAATTAATCCTATTGTATTTGGGATGAAATCCACACCCCCTCATCCTCGCTGAATGGCTTCCATTTCATCAAATTGCCGTGTTCTTTCCCCAATCCAGAACCTTCGCATTTGAATGCACAGAACCCCACTGTATTAGTGTGTTAGAGCTTCTGTAACAAAATCCCACAGACGGGCAGCTTGAACCACAGAAATTTATTGTCTCAGTCCTGGAGGCTGGACCTCCGAGATCTAAATGTCAGCAGGGCTGGTTCCTTCTGATGCCTCTCTCCTTGGCCGTCTTCACAGGGTCTTTCCTCCGTGTGTCTCTGTTTTCAATCCATCTTTTCTTATAGGGACACCAGTCCTACTGGACTAAGGCCCGACCCCATGACCTCGCTTTAACTGGATGACCTCTGTAAAGACCCTCTCCCCAAATTAGGTCACATTCTGAGGTGCTGGGGGCTAGGACTTCAACACAGGAGTTTGGATGGGAGGGGACCAATTCAGCCCATAGCATCCACTCCTTCCAGGACCCTCTCCTCTTTCCCTCCAGCCACTCCCACCCACCCCTTCTCAGCTCAGTCCTTCATCAGGAGGCACTTCCAGGACCCCAGGCCAGCTTGGCCCTCTGCTGGAGGACGCCCTGGACATCCGTCTACAGCACGAGTCTCACTGGTCACTGCTGGTCTCACTCGGGCCTCTCCTGCTGGCGCCTCTGCTAACCCAGGTTCCAGGGAGGCGCTGGGCCCCAGCCGGTGCTCGGAGAGTCTTTGCTGACCGAGTGTATGATGAGTGAATGAATGAACCAGTGAGCGAGGGAGTCGACCTGGCCGCGCTTCTCCTCCGCCTCCCCCGGATCAGAGGGCGCTGGGATCCGACGCAGGGACCACACCGCCTCGTTTCCTGCCTGCAGCTCTTTAGCAAGCTCCTCCCACCCCTGAAGGAGGTCTCGGGGAGACTGAAATTGCTGTTTGCACCTTCTTGGGCTGGAAGACGATCAAACAGGCTTATGTTGAACAGCAAGGCTGGCGAGAGGCCACTGCCAGGTAGAGGGGCCTGGATTCCTGGGTTCCTGGAGACCAGTGTTCATGCCTCCCCGGCTCTTCCTGGAGGCACCCTGACTGCCTCCCCCAGCCCGGCCCTCTGGGTGGGCAGGAGACCCCAAGCCCTGATCCCTGACTGATGGGAGGGAGGGAGACAGAACTCAGCCTCCTCAACTGCGAAATGGGATGGTGGTCCCCGCTTCCTGAGGCTGGGATGCGCTGTGCTTGTGGGTACTCCCCACTCATTGGCCAGTGTTCCAGAGTGCTGCCCCCCACTCATTGACCAGGGTCCCAGAGAGCGGGCAGCAGGCCAGTGGGACCGGGTTTGAGCCCTGCTCGGCCCCGTGCTGGCCGGGGACTCTGGGTAGCCCACACTGCTAGCCCCTTCCCCTGGAGGGGCTACCATTAGGGAGGCCGGTGGTGCGGGATGTGAAGGCTGGTATCCTCACCTCTGGGTGTCCTGCAGATTTGGGGGTCACAGAGACCTGCGGTGGGGGCAGAGTGACCCCACGGACACTGGCCTGACCCACGCTTGATCGTGTCAGACAGCAGCTCCTGTGTCAGAGGGCTACCCTCAGCTGCTGGCACCAGCACCCACTTGGTGGACGAACCTGGGAATTTCCATCTCGGGGGAAGAGTGACCGATGAGAGGGGGCAGCTTACATGTACCAGCCCCCCACCCTCGATTAGGCACCTTGAGGTGTGACCCATGCCTCCTAGAGCCACTTGTAAGCTGCCCCCTTGGGACTCTGCATAAAATCACCCATTTCTGGGTTCCCTGCCCTCCCTGTCCTGCCACCCTGCCAGCCGTCTGCTTCTCGGGATCACTTCCTAAAAAATCCCTCTCACAGGAGCCCGTCTCAGGGTCTGCTCTGGGAACCCTGCCTAGGACAGGTGGCAGGCTGGGTTTTGGGGAGATCTGTGCAGACCAGGGGGCAGAAGAAGTCAGGAGACCAGGCTCTGGAGCTCTGCTGGACCAGCACCAGGACCTGGACCTCATGTCTCCCTGCACGACATGGCCTCGTCTGTAAAAAGAGAAGATAAGGCCCCACCTGGAGGGATTATGGAATGAAATGCACCCTCAATGAGAGAATGTGGAAGGCCTGGCACGGGGCTGCCCCCAGGGTGGGCAGGGTCCTGGGAGAATATTTTTTGTGGGGTTACAATTTGAGTCTCCCTGAATCATCATGTTGGGATTGTTGTGGCCCAGGCGCAGTCGATCCCACGAGAGAAACGACGCGTCAGCCAGGGGGAGCCATGTGCTTGTCAGCCTGCCCCCCGGAACCAGGGCCCCGATGACCCCATCGGTCATCGTGGCATCCAGTTGACCCCACATGTTAGTTTCCTGGGGCTGCTGTAACAAATGACACAAACTGAGTGATATAAAACAACAGAAATGTAGTCTCTCCCAGTTCTGAAGAGCGGAAGTCTGAAATCAAGGTGTCTCAGGGTCACGCTCCCTCTGGAGGCTCCAGGGGAGGGTCCTTCCTGCCTCCTCCAGCTTCTGGGGGCTCCAGGCGTCCCAGGCTGTGGCCGCATCCCTCCAGCCTCTGCCTCTGTGGTCACGCGTCCCCTCCTCTTCTGTCTGTGTCGTCTTCCTCTGCCTCTGTCTTGTAAAGATGCTTTCAGGGCCCGCCCGGCTGACCCACGATGACCTCACCTCAATATCCTTCATTGAATCACATCTGCAGAAACCCTCTTTCCAAATAAGGCCACATTCACAATGTTGGAGATTGGAACACGGATCCTAAGTGCGAGGAGGTTGGGGTGGGGACGGAAGGGACACCCTGCAGAGGAGGAGCAGGAGCTGGGGCTCCTGTGGGTCCAGGTCTGGGCTGAGGGCTCCTGGCCCGGCTGCTGGAGGGAACTTGAGGAATTTCCAGGGAGACATTCCAAAGCAAGGAAGGGTCCCCAACGTACAGGGCGTGGAGAGGGGCCCCGCTTGCCCGGATCCGAGGGCTGGCATGGCCACCGCACGGCTGGCACCCACCACACCCTTTTCCACGGGACGAACACAGAGCGGCCCCAGGAAATGCCCAGATCTGAAGGCAGCGTGGGCCTCGGACTCGGCCCAGCAGAGAAGCTGTGTGAACCGGTCCGGGTGCCTGGCCTCCCAGAGCCTCAGCGTCCCCACCTGTAGCACAGGGGTAATCGTGGTCCCGAGACTCAGGGCTGCCGTGAAGACTGCATGTAACAGCTGCCCCAAGTCTGGCACCGGGTCCTCCCTCACCTGGGGTCCAGCCTGGTCAGCAGAAGGGGCCTGGGGGCCCGTCCAGCTCCCGGGAGCAGGTAGATGGCTCAGGTAGATGGCTCCTCCAGAGCCAACCCACAAAGACCCCGGGGCCGGGGAGTGGAGTCCACGCGGGACTCCCCCGTCTCCTCCAAGGTGGAAAACAAATAAGTAAATGAAAGGTGGCCGGGAGAAATGCAGCCTCTGTGCCGTTTATGTGAGTGATTAAAATTCTTTGGCCAGCTACGTTTCATCCACCTCCAGGAGAGAAATACTCCCCTTGTTAAATTCAAATGCAATGTGTCAGACGCGGCTGGCTGTGAGCTGCTTTCCTGGTCTGTGCCTGGATGGCTTCTTCAAAGGGGCCTGCTAATCGCCCCCGGCCCCAGCGGCCGGGCCATCGGGCCGCAGTGGGGGGGCCTCCGCAGGGCTTGGCCCCGCGGCCCCAAGCTCAAGGGCTGGCCGCTTGTGGGCTCCAGGGCTCGAGGCCTGCCTGTGTGTGGGACCGGCCCCTCTCCTGTGAAACCAGGGGCATTTCCCCTCTTGACCCCTGTCTGATCTCTTTCTGGCCCCTCTGCCCTGGACGCAGCCCCCACCCCCGTCGTCCTCTCAAGAGCAATGCCTGGGAACATCAGAGCAGGCTGTACTCCTGCTCCATTCCCTCCTACGGTCCCGCTGTTGCCTGTGCAGAGCACTCCAGGCCTGCAGGACCCGGCCCTCGTCTATCTCTGGCCTCATGCCATCGCGTGCTACGCTCCGGCTGCACGTCCCACCTTCTGTTCCTCCAGAGAACCCACACTCTCTCCTACCCCTGCTTTGCACATGCTGTTCCCTCCGCCTGGAATGCTTCCCTTCCTCCTTCTTGTGAATTTCCACCCACCCTCCAGCTCTGCATGAGTCTGCTCGGGCAGCGGTAACAAAGAACCCCAGACTGGGGGCCGAAACGACAGAGCTGTGTTGTGTCCCAGTCCTGGAGGCTGGACGGCCGAGATCAAGGAGTCGGCAGGGCTGGCTCCTCCTAAGGCTTGCAGAAGGCTGTCTCATCCTCACGTGGCGTCTTCCCTCTGTGTGTGTCTCTGTGTTTCCAACCTGCCCTTTCATAAGGACACTGGTCACGTTGGCTTAGGGCCCACCTTAACGACCTCACTTTAACAGAGTCACCTCTGTAAAGACCCTCTCCCCAAATAAGGTCGCATTCTGAGGTCCTGGGGGTTAGGACTCCAGCATATGAATTTGGGGGACCCAATTCAGCCCATAACAAGGTCTAAACTCCAGCATCATTTCCCCAGGGAGCCTTTCCTTGATCCCTCTCCTCCAGAACAGATCAGATGCACTTACAACCCCCTTTGCTTCCCCCTTCATGGCCCACACATCCCTTGAAATTGTTTGTTCCATATCTGCGCCTCCCCCACTGGACTCCTCGAGGACAGGTGTCCACCTGTCTCCTGACCACCACTTATCCAATTCCTCTCACAGAGCAGACGCTCAGCAAATATTTGTCAAAAACCATGCAAGCCTGTAAGAACCTTGCCCCATGTGGTCCAGTCTTGGTGTTGTGGTTAACACACACACACCTGCGCGCACACACACACAAGTCTATGTATCACTTAGGAATGCCTTCAACAACAAGAGAACCCAACTAACTTTCACTTAAACAAATAAGGGTTTATTTTTTTCTCATGCAAGGAGCTTGGAAAATAAGGGTTTATTTTTTTCTCATGCAAGGAGCCTGGAAGTAGGATAATGTTGTGGTTGGCATCTCTGCAGTTCTCTTGGCTTGCTAATCCTGCTGTTGCCTCATGGCTGCAAGATGGCTGCCACAGCTCTGGGCATCACCTCCACCTTCAAGGTAGGAAGAAAGAGGAAGAACAGTGCCAGTCGTGCTTGTCTTTTCTTTTCTCTTTTTAATCAAGAAAGTTAAAACAAAACAAAACAAAAATCTTTCCCAGTAGTTCCCAGAAGATTTCTGCTTATGTCTCAGTGGCCAGAAACAGGTCACTAAGGAGGTTGGGAATAAGGGTGATGGGGTGATGAGCTCTTCTGTCCTCTGTAATGGGAGACACGGAGTCAGAAAGGATTGGGAGTGTGATGGATCAGGGAGCTAGCAGTGTCTGTCCTGGTCCAGAAACTCGTAACTAATTTCAGAATATCTCCAGCTGTTTTGTTTCTTTGCATTTCTGGAAGCCCGTGAAGGGCTCACAGGGCTGCCCCAATGTGCTTCAGCTCCTCCCACAGCCCCACACTCCCGCCCAGCCCCCTCCCTCCCCAAAGCACCTTGCCATCCTGAATCGCACCCCAGAAGGCCCAACACTCCCAGCGTCAAGACAGAAACTTCCTCCCGGGGGCAGGAGGGAGGGAAAGAAACCCCAGTGGGTAAAGCTGGAATCCCCTTCGCAGGAGGCAGAGGGCGGGCTGGGGGCACTAATAACCAGTTTTACCTGACACGAATGAATGAATGAATGAATGAAATGATACTGCTTGTGCACCTCAAAAAGTCTGTACACTTAATAAGAGGCCACAGGGGGCAGTGGAAATGTGACCAGTTTGGAGCAGAGCTGTCGGTGCCGAGGTCAGGAGTTGGCCTCGGCGTTGCTTCCATTGGGTTCCTCTGGGCCTCAGTTTCCTCATCTGAGAAGGGGGTGCTTGTCCAGGTCACAGCTTCCTCCCGGGGGTGCCTCTGAGTCCCACGGCACACTGAGCGGGAAGGACGTGCAGAGGTGTCCCACTTATGGGGGCGGATGGGGGCACTGTCACTAGGGTCCCCATGCGGCCAGAGTCCGAACACGGCTGCCCCTCGGTGAGGCTTCCAGGATGGGCTTTGTGAGCAGCGGGGGAAGCCCTGCCAGGGTGCTGGGCGGTTTGCGCTTCTCCAGGGAGAGAAGAGGAGATACAGACGTTTCCTGAGGAACCGTGGGAGAAGAGGTCCGGGTGGACGTGGAGAAAGGGGGGCCACTCGTTCCGCTCCACCCTGTGCCAGGCACTGTGCTCAGCTCTTCTCCGGCTTGGGGGACCCACGCTCTTGCCTGAAGCTCTTCTGGAGTCTCGCCCTGGCCGTCATCCCCCCCCACTCTTGCACCCCGTGAAGAGGAGCCATTTACCTGTTTGGGGGCATCTGCCTTTGGCTCATAGCTCTAGACGGGGTCCAACGAACCCACTAAAAAGCTCTGGGCAACTTCTGCTTCCAGCTCTGTTGGCGACCTGGTCCCAGACTGACCCTCTCCCCACGGACAGCCACACACACGCCTGGACAACAGACTTGCGGCAACTCTTGCTGGGCGCTGGAGAGCCAGTCGCACACACTGGGATCCCGAGAGAAGGGAAGACCGGGAGGGGAGCCGCAAGATCCCCAGGGACGAGTCCCACCATGACTCAGCAGGCTGGGGAGCTGGGGTCCTCGGGAAGCGCGCTGGTCCCTCTGAGCCGAGGAGGCAGAGATCCGAGCTCAGGGCCCTGATGCCTCTGGACGCTGTGGGGCGGGGCTCCGGAGAGGGGCTGTGGAGTTGGGGATGGACCGTGATTCTGGACGTTGAGCGTTGCCGGGGGACACGGTCCAGGGTGCTGAGCCTCACTGCCCCAGGATACCCAGCTGTATCCCAGAGAGTGATGCCGAAGGAGTGAGGGTGGCATCCTAAGGCAGGACCGACTTCAGACTCCCCCTGACAAACGTAAATCCAGCCCTGATGGGCCTGCGGGAGATAGTGTGGGGGGGCGAATCCCCCCAAGTCAGAGGGGCCTGGGAACACCTAGGGCCCCCCAAAACCCACCAACAAAGTATGAAGTCAAGTTCATACAAGTCCAGGGTGAGCAGAGAGAAAGGGAGCTGCCCGCTAGAGTAAAAGTCAACTCTCCAGAGGGACGAAAGAGACTAGAGCATCCCACGATATGATACCCACAAGGTGCAGTACACAATAAAAAATCAGTAGATATGAAAAAAAAACAAAACAGGAAAACATGACCCATACTCGAGAAGAAAGCAGTCAATAAAAACTAACCGCAAGATGACTCACGGGCCAGGCGAGTAATCACAAGGGCACAAAACCCGTTAGCCATAAAAGCGAAAATTTGATAAATGGACCTCATCAAAATTAAAATCTTCTGCATTTTAAAAAACATGGTAAAGAAAACTAAAAAAGCAAATTGCAGACGGAGAGAGAATATTCTCAATGCACATCTCTGAGACAGGATTTTTATTCAGAATATATAAAGGACTCTTACAACACAATCACCAGACAAACAACCCAATAAAAATGTGGGCAAAGGATACGAACTTACATTCCACAGAAGGAGATCTCTAACTGGCCGGTAAAGCCATGACATGCTGCTCATCATTCTTAGTAATCGCAGGAATGCAAATGAAAACCACAGCGAGACATGGCTTCACACCCACCACAGCTGGTTCGTATTAAAGGCGGGCATCATCAAGTGTTGGCAAGGATACAGAGCATCTGCAATCCTCAGACATTGATGCAGGGCATGTGAAATTATACAACCGCTATGGAGTAATCGGACAGTTTCTTATAACTTTAAATCTACTGTTACTATACGACGCGGTCAATCCACTCCTAGGTGTTTGCCCGGGAGAAATGACAGCATACACCCACGAAGGACTCATTCACAAGAGCTCATGGCAGCAGAGACCGGAACGAGCCCACTGGCCATCCACTCGTGAATGGATGCACAATCTAGGGTGTGTTTGCAACAAAAGGAACAAAGTGTAGATACACACAGCCTCATGAAACCTCACTACTATCGTGCTGAGCACGAGACAGACGCAGAAGTGGAATATGATTCCATCGATAAGGCATTCTGCAACAGGAAATCTAAACTGTAGCAGCAGGATGCAGATCCGTGTTCCCTGTAGATGGGAAGGGCTGATTAATGGCAAAGGGGCAAGAGAGAACTTTCTGGAAGTGTTCTACATCCTGGTAAAGGTGGTGGTTGTCCAACTGTGTACATTTGTTGACTCTGAATTGTACACTTAAATCGGTGGATTTTGCTGTATGTAAAGCATACCTTCATAAAGCCGATTTTTCTAAAAGCGTAAGGCATTGGCGTCCTGTCTTCCCTCTCTGCCCCAGCCTAGATAATGTAACATACGGTGACTTCGTGCCCACGTCCAAATGTTCTTTGGTGGGCTTGGCCAGGGCTAGATTCCCAGGTGTGAGTGGAAGGGCGTGTTAGCCTGATGACAACACAGCTACGTTCTCTGGTGGCTCTGCCACGGCGACCAACCACCCCCACACGCCAGAGGCCGATGACAGCAAAGGTTTGGGTCTCACGCACTTTACATGGAGCCACAGTCCGGTCCTCATCCTTCACGCTAGGGGCAAGCAGAAGGCACCGTCCTGGTGTGGGACATGCTATTCTCGTGGCAGCGCTCGATGGCACTGCAAAGCTTCCACTCTGAAGGCTGGCCTCCCGTGCTCCACTGGCCAAAGTAAGGGGATGGCCCAGCCCAGCAGCACTGGGGCGGGAAGGCAAGCTCTTTCTGCAGGAGGTGCTGCCAAGTCGCAAGGCATCCGTGGGGATGTCCCATTCTCATATGGGAAGGGGATGCAACAGCTGGGAACAGAAATGCCACCTACCACATCTTCCAATCAACACACTCACACACACACACACACACACACTACAGACTCTTTGACAGAGCTTCACATCTTCCAAAGCCCTTCCATAGCCACGATCCCATTTGACAAGGTCAGTGACTTAAAGATACTGGTAACCTGGGATGAGAAAGCCCTCTGTAAACTCTAACCATCGTCTAACCCCCCAATCTGACCCGTTTCTCCTCAGATGTTCCTCACCTAATGGTGGCCCTACAGTCCCCCAGCCCCACGCTGGAGACCCGGGCTGCCTCTCTGACTCTCCTTTCTCCCTCACCCTCCACATCGATCATTAAGTGTGTCATGGAGCATGCTTTTCGTTGCAAGGAACAGACCTCTTGACTCAAACTGGACTAAACAACACAAGGGCTTCATGGCCTCAGGCATAGCTTGATCCAGAAGCTCAAATTGGATTTTCTGTGTCTTTGTTTCTTAACTCTGCTTCTCTAAGGTTGGCTCCATTCTCAGTGGATAGCACCCCCTGGGATTGTGCAGTGCACAACCCGCACATCTGTCCATGGTGGCTGCCCACATCTATTGGCTAATGTGGGAATGGAAGTGGATAGCAGGCCACTCCCATTCTGGGCAACCAAACTTCAAAGGCGTAGGAAGCACCCTGGCTAAGCTTCGTCTAACAGGGCAGGGCTGCATGATTTTAGTGACCTGCGGGAGGAAACTACCTGAGGGTGGGGAGAGGACCACCCAAAGGGATGAGAAGGAGCAGCACCCTGAGAGTTGTGTGTGATGCCAACAGCCGGAGTGGACAATCTCATAATTTATGGGGCATCAATCAGAGTAGTAGAATCCTTTTGCCTCAGCAGGGGGGTAAAACCAACCCCAGACAGAGCATTGTTCTGGCCCCGGCTACAAATCGTAAAAGCAAGACCCAAAAAGGATCAAACTGTCTCCAGGGAACTTAACTGCATCTGAGAACAAAGCTCAAGAATACCTTTTAGAGGGGCCGGCCTGGTGGCGCAAGCGGTTAAGTGCGTGCACTCTGCTGCAGTGGCCGGGGGTTTGCTGGTTCGGATCCCGGGCATGCACCAACGCACCGCTTGTCAGGCCATGCTGTGGCGGCATCCCACATAAAGTGGAGGAAGACGGGCACAGATGTTAGCCCAGGGCCAATCTTCCTCAGCAAAAAAAGAGGAGGATTGGCAGATGTTAGCTCAGGGCTGATCTTCCTCACACACACACACACGAATACTGTTTTGGAATACGGAAAATATATAGCACCCAACACAGTCAAATTTGTAATGTCAGCCATCCTATCCAAAATTATCAGCGTGCAAATCAACAGGAAAATGCAACACAAAACGAGGAGAAAAATTGATCTGTCAAACTGACACTGAAATGAGAAAGATGATAGGATTAGTAGATGACAACATTAAAACAGGTGTTAAAATCGTATTCCTACACCACGTTACTGTCAGATGAAAGCATCAGCAGGAAACTGCAAAGGAGTGAGAGGTATGCAAGAATTCTTGGCTACCTTTGCACATTTTCCATAAATCTAAGATTATTCCCAAATTAAATGTTTATTTTTTAAAAAACTAGAGCAAAGATTGAACATGTTAAGTAGAAAAATAAAAGATGTAAAGAGACCCGATTTGAATTTCTAAAGAAGAAATCTATAATGTCTCAGATGAAATACACCCTGGATGGGATTAATGTCAGGTTAGACACTGCAAAAGGATTAGTGAACTTGAAGACAGAAAAATAGAAATTTTCCAAAATGAAACACGGAGAGAAAAAAGACTGACAAACAAATGAGCAGTGACAGTGAACTGTAGGGAAACTTCAAATGTTCAAATATACACCTCATTGGAATGCCAGAGGAGGGCGGAGAGGCAGAAAAAAGTATTTGAAGAAATAATGGATAAAAAGTTTCTAAATTTGAAGAGAACTATAAACCCAAAGATCCAAGAAGCTCAATGAAACTCAAACACCAAAATCATGAAGAAAAGTGCACTAAAGTGTGTCATCATCAAATTGCTTAAAGCCACAGGGGGCATTAGTTATCTGTTGCTCCACAGCAAATTATCCCAGAACTTAGCAGCTTGGAAAAAGCAGCCATTTATTATCTCACGCACTTTCCGAGGGCCAGGAATCTGGGACTGGCTTAGCCAGGTGGTTCCAGTTCAGAGTTTCTCGTGAGGTGCAGTCAAGGTGTTGACCAGGACGGCAGTGATCTGAAGGCTGGAGGACCCAGGCCACTCACTGTGGGGAATGGCAGGGGCCGTCTTGAGGCTGCTGCCACAAAGACGGAGTCTTGAAAGCATCCCAGATGCCAGCAGATTTCTTGGCCTAAAGATAGACAGATCAATGGGACAGCATAGAGCCCGGAAACAGACCCGCGCATATATGCTCAATTGTCTTTTGACAAAAGTGCAAAGGCAATTTGGTAGAAAGAAGATGGTCTTTTCAACAAATAGCTCAGAAACTGCTGACTATCCATATGCAGAAGAGAAGGACTTCAACTGACAGCTTCTCCCATTTGCAACGATGAACTCAGAATGGATCATAGACCTGAAAGCAAAACTGAAAACTATACAACTTCTAGAAGAAAACATAGGAGAAAATCTTTGTGACCTTGAGTTAGGCCAAGATTTTTAAGATGCAACACCAAAAGCATGATCCCTTTAAAAAAGATTGATACATTAGATTTCACCAAAATTAAGAACCTCTGCTCTTTGAAATACACTGTTAAGAGAATGAAAAGTCACGTCACAGACTGGGAGAAAATATTGGCAAATAACAGATCCGATAAGAGACTTGTGTCCAGAATATATATATATACTTGTATTCAGGACATGAGAAGCCAATAATAAGAAAGCAAACAACCCAACAAAAACGGACAAAAGATTTGAGTAGACACTTCTTTAAAGAAGATAGAGCGATGGGAAATAAACACTTGAAAAGGTATCATTAATAAAAATATCATAACGGTATCATTTGTCATTAGGGAAATGCAAGTTAAAACCACAATATGATATCATTATGCACCTATCAGGATATCTGAAGTTAAGAAGATTCACGATGCCAAGCGTTGGCAAGGATGTGGAGGAAGTGGAATGCTTGTACACTGCTGGTGGGAACGTAAAACGACCATTTCTTCAAAAGTTAAATATTCACCTACCCTATAACTCCCAGGCATTACCTAGGAGAAATGAAAGCATATGTCCACGCAGAGACTTGTATGTATATAAACGTTCACCACATTAAACATCAGTATTCAAACTTTATTTGGAACAATCCAAACTCAAAGGTGAACAGGTGAAAACAAATCACAGAGTGTCCACGCAGTGGAATATTACTCAGTCATGAAGAGGAATGAACCCTTGATACAAGCAACAACAGAGAAGAATCTCAAAATAATGATGCTGAGCAAAAGAATCCAGGCAAAATAAGAGTACATACTGTATGACCCTATTCGTGCAAAGTTCTAGAAAATGTGAACAATTTAGAGTGACAGAAAGCAGATTAGTGTTTTCTCAAAGCAGCACACATTGTACCTGGGTCCGGGAACGAAGGAGTGACCCACTTGGAGCAGGAAGACCTGGATTCCAGGCCGTACTCGGCCACTCAGAGCTGTGTGACCTTTGCCAAGTCACTATCCTTTTCTGTGCCTCGGTTTCTGTGCTTCCTCTGTGCAGGGTGGGGATGGGGGAGAGGGCAGAATGTGTGAGCAGGGGTCCCCTCACCACGTGGACAGCAACGTGCCTTCTGCATGGGAACAGGTACAGCCCCCTGGTTCCTGGGTTCAGAGGACCTGGGGCCAGTCTGTGCTGCCAGCCCCAGGAGCCAGGGGCCACGCCTGCCTGGGCACTCGGCCTGGCCACTTCTCGGCATTCATCTTCCCAGAAGCCGGTGTGAGAGGCACCAGTGGGACCCACTGTCCCAGAGCCCGGCACGGACTGTCCCAGCAGTGCCAGCGGCGTTCAGGAGACAGGCCCCAGAAGCTAGACGCAGGTGACCAACTGCCCCCGTCTGCCTGGGTGGAGGGGGCTCCCAGGACAGCGGACTTTCAGTGACAAACCAACCAGGAAAGTCTAACAGAGCACCACCTCCGGTGTCACCTCCTCTAGCCATCTGTCCTTCTCCAGGAGCAGAGGAGCCCGCACTGAGCACTGAGGAAGCCACCGCTCCTCAAAGTGGGACCTTCTCACCACCTTCTCTCTCCAACCTCAAAAACGACTTCTGAGATGAATAAAGCCCAGGCTCGTCGTCGATGTGGAGCACGGCAACTTCCTCCACCAGGGACCTTCAAGTCCTCCGAGAATCCTCGAGCAGAACGCACCAAACACCTTGAAAATATTAATATTCTTTGACTCAGCCCTTCCCCTTCTAGGAAAATTCCCCATCGAAATTGTGGGACATGTGGGGAATCTGAATACACACGTGTGTTCACTAAAGTGGTGTTTACAATAGTAAAATATTGGCAACAGCCTAAATATGCATCATCGGGGATTGAACAAATGCATCCGTGAGATAATGCTGAGCAGCTCCGTTCTAACCAAGTGGGGAGCTGCATTCCGGAAGATTCTGGAAGATTCCATGTCCGGAAGATTCCACGGTATACCGGTACCTGGATAAAGTTCCAGAAAAGCAAATATTTGATCCACTGACAGGAAACGGAACGTTTACACCTAGGGAGACGTGGAGAGAGGTCCGCAGGTGTCCTGGGTTATCTCTGGAGGCAGGGTGGCCATCAGTGGGTTTACCTTGTTCCTCACACTTTCCAGTATTGTTCAAATTGCTTAGATGACACTTTGTTTGTATAATCAGTGAAAGCACTCGCGGCGTCTTAAGGTTTATAACAAAGTGTCCCTGTGAAAGGGCTCCCTGGGGACGTGGTGGTGGGGGTGGTGGCAGCAGCCGACCTCGACCTCTGATACTCGGGAGCTGGCTCAGTCCCAATCTGTTCCCTGGAAAGAGAGGGCAAAGGAGCCAGATTTGGGTCTGGCAAGACAAGAGACTTTTGTCCTCAAACTTGGAAGTCAGCCCTGCCGTAAGTTTTGCTTTCTGGGGAAGGTTCCGGGGATTCTAGGAGATAGAAGAGGTTAGAGGTATAGGGAAGGATGCTTTGGTTTGCAAAGTACAGACACCCAACTCAAAGTCCCTGAGGTTGTTTTATGGCCCCTATAACACGGAGGTTCAGGAGTGGATCATGCTATCTTCAGGTACAGCTGGATCCAGGTGCTTAAACAAAGCCCCTGGGGTGCTCTTTGCCACCTTCACTTTCTCTTCCTCTTCCCCTTTCTCCCTATCTTCTTTCAACTCTTCTCCTCTCTGCTTCTCTTAGCAAGCCCCAGGGAGAACTCAGCTTGCCCCGGCCTGGGCCACATGCCCATCCCTGTGACCAGGGGATGTGGGGGACCAAGACTGCCAGCCCCCTCCAAACCACAAGAAAAAGACTGCTGCAGCCTGGAGAAGGAGAGAATCCTGCTCCACAGGAAAAATCACAGAAGCCACGATCCACTTCAGCCACATTCTATAGACTCCAGTACTTGCCTGCACAGCTGGGACATGCTCGGAGCTTTATAGCTTTGCATCTTCCAAGATTTCCACTCAATCATGGGCATTCACAGGCCTTGGGCACTCTGATCCCCAAACAGCTCAGCGAAGCAGACAGTGCCATTCTCCCTTTGCTGATGAAGAAACCGAGGTTCAGAGAGACCGGGTAAGTGGCCCCAGCTCACCAGCTGGTGAGGAGCAGAATTGGGACTAGATGTTAGGTTCTCTGACTTCAGATCTTCCTGTCTTAGTCTGCTCTCAGGCTTATGCAGTGAGGCGCCAACACCGTCTTCATTACCACCATCAACACGAACATCCCATCACCATTAGCAACCACCCACCACCCCCATCACCATCACCACCACCATCAAAAATAACCCACCACCACCACCACCACCCCCAGGATCACCACCACCATCATCATCAACACCATCACCATAGCAACAAGAAAACATCGCTACCACCATCTGCCCGGCACTTATCACAGAGCCATAGTCCTTAGCCGTAGGTGCAGCCAAGGAACCGTGAACCTCAACCGAGAAAGAGAAGCTGACTGAATCAGATTTTCCTAGTGGGAACTCCTTTCTTGGCAGCCAGGCCTGGGCCGGGCTCTCTTGTGGCCGGAACCCAGCGTTCCACTCACAGCTTTGCGATGCCTCCCCGAGATGGCTGAACTGATCCAAGGGCCCGGGATTGTGTTTTGGGGAGAAACACACGTGAGTCACTGGGACTGACATTCTTCAGGATCTGACAAGGTTTCCACTTTGGGAACCTGCTAACTTTGACTCAGCAGCGATTCACCCGGCAAACAGGCAGTGGAGCTGGGAGCGTGCCCTCGCCATCGGCGTCCCTGGGGCCACTGGAAGCTGGGGTGGGGCTTGGAGCCGCGTATTGTGTCTTCTCTTCCTCCTTGATGGAACTCGGGAGGGAACTGAGGGGCTGAGAGGTGAGGTGGCATGCCCCAAGGTTGCACAGTGAGTAGCAGAAAGAGACAGAACTTGGACCCAAATCTTCGGGACTCCAGAGCCCATAGGTGTCATTGTCTCATGCTGTCACCACACTGTTGCCAGGCTGGCCCTTCGGCTCTGCCACTTGCTCATGGAGCGGCGAGCCCCGCTCTGAATGGGCTTTCTGCGGCTTTCAGGGAGAATGGCTGGGTGGTCCTGGGAGGTGCAGAGGGTACTCCAGCAAAGACCCCTGGGGGAGCAGCGGCACAGCAGGAGACCTCTCTGGGGAACGAGCGCCCTCTTGGGCTCCCACAGGATGGGGAGTGCGTCAGCCAGAGTTCCCCCAGGAAAGAGATGACCCAAGTTGGGGAAGCTGCAGAATGTAAGGAAACCGCGTGGTGGGTAGTGCACGGCACGCCGGGGCCACTGCCACCCTTAGGCTGAAGCGACAAGGGGGAGGCACCATTGCCAGAACCTGGAAGGAGAGAATCTTGTAGAGAAGGCTGCCTAGGGGCAAGATGTGACCTTCAAGCCAGAGACACAGCCTGCCCAAGGTGACCCCAAAGGAGAGATGCTGTGACATGAATATTCTGCCCTCACTCTGCTCCGCTCTTACCCGCAGCCAGGGCTCGCCATGGCCAGACCCAACAGGAGGTCGGAGGACATGGGAGCCCAGGAATGGGGTCCACGGGGCTCAGCCCCTGGGGCGAGAGCAGGGTGGAGAGTGGGCTTGGGGGACAAGGGAAAGAGTGTCCAGCACAGGGCGTCTGGCCCTGTGGACCCTAGCATCTCCTATGATGCAGGAACTCTTGGGACCCTGCTCAGAAAAGCAGAGATGCTGTCTGGGTTTCTTTCTTCTTGCCTCGTGGCTCCGGTCCTGGCCTGTGCACAGTCAGTGTGACCCCTCGGACGCAAGCACGTCAGTCCAAGCAGCTTGCTCTCTCCCTGACTCGCTCACGCCCTCTGTCTCTCCCTACTGCTCTCTCCGCCCCACTTCTCTTCCTTTTCTCCATGGCTCTCTCCACTCCCTGAAGCATCCGCCAGGGCTGCTCATCCAGACCTAACTTGTGTTGGCTTCGGAGAGACACCAGATCAAAGTGACCTCAAAGGGGGACGCAGGACTAGGGCACCCTGCACAGCAATGCCCATGCGGGACTCAGCCCAGGAGAGGAAGGCACCCCCAGGCCCAGGGCACCCCTGCCTGGCATCCACCAACAGGGAAATGATTTCCCTGGACGAGGGTCCAGCTCCGGAACATGGACTTTCCTGGGGGTGGGAAGGTTTGTGGTAAGAGGAGAGAAAATGTCCTCGGTTTGGGGAATCCTGGAACGTGGCTAAGGCCAGAGGTTGAAATGTCACAGGAAGTGGAGGTATCCATTGGAGTTTCCCTTCCAAAAATGAGGGAACGTCAGGAAGGGCAATGGGTGGCCGAGGGAAGCCACTCCTCTGTAAAGCAGGTGGGAGGAGCAGGACCCCCATCCAATCCCAGGTCTTCCAGCAGGTCTGGGGGTCCTCAAGAGGCTGCAGGGGGCCCTGAATGCACCACCTGGGGACCAATGTGCACACAGCCCTGTCTGCAGCAGCCCCTCATCCGGGGGACGTGTTCACTGTTCCTGCCAGGAGCTCTCACTGTCTCTTTCCCTGTGGGAGACCATCAGGGACCAGAACCCCAGAATCGTCACCAGCAATGGTCAGCCTGTGGACACACCTCTTCCGTCTCTGCATCCCTGTCAGGAAATCCCCAGGGTTCACCTCCAGCAGCACGGTGCACAGACATCTCCACCCTAGCCGTCCCTTGGCCGCTGAGGGCGTTGGCTCCTTCATCAGTGATGGGCATGTCCCCGGGGCCGGGCTCTGGGGAGACACGGTGAATCTGCCGCTCCTCCTGCTTTCAAGGAGCTCAGAGCCTGCGCTGATGGAGGAAACACAGGCCCCGTGTTTGCACATAGAAAAAGCATCTAACCCAGGCTTAGAAGACCAATAAAGGTCACCCAGAGGAGGTGACTCGAGCAAGATCTGAAGGCAAAATGCCCAGAGAATGGCATCCAGGCACCCACTGAGTGAGGGCTCGGAGACAAGAGTTGGTGATGGCGCCTGGGAGCTGCAGATTGATCCACATGACAGGGATGTGGGGAAGTGGCAGTAAGAGGTGACGTGGAGGTAGGCAGGCGCAGATCTCAAGAGTCGCCAGTGAAGACGGCAATGGCAGGGTTTTGTGGAAGGCAGTGCAAGGCCAGATGTATAGGCTGAGACAGGTCCCTCAGGCTGCTGGGTGGGGAATGATGGACTAGAGCCAGACTGGAGGTCAGAAGGCCAGTAGGCAGCCTGTCAGGGGGTCCCGGTGAGAACAGACGGTGGCCAGACTAGGGCAACGGAAGTGCGGAAGGAAAGTTCAACAGAACCAAGAGCTCCAACGAAGGTCAAAGGGGCCGATTCTGCTGATGGATCCCCCACAGGGAGGGATAGAGAGGGTGGCACCATAGATCACTCCCAGGATTCTGTCGGAGAAATGAGTGGACTGTAGTAAGTCTCCAATGGAGAAGATGGAGAGGAAGGTCTGGGGTAAGATGGTGAGTTTCCCATTTCTAGTCACGGCACAGTAACTGGAACTAGAGCAGAACCTCGGCCATAAACCATCCTAAAACTGCACAGAATATCTGAGGCCACGGTTTTCAACACTGTGTCATAGCAGAGCAAGACGGTGATCCCCAAGGGAAGAGAAGGCATGAAATGAGCCCCATGGTCCCCCTGGATCTGTGCCTGGGGACACTTCCCCAATTGTGGTGCCATAAGCGGGCATCCGAGTAGAACACGGTGGTCCCACTGAACTGAAGGGGCAGAGACAAGAGTCTGGGACGGCCGAAGCAGCTAGAATCTGCAGGGCTAGAAGCAAGAGAAGAGGAATCTACATAGGGGAGAGAAAAAAGTCCGTGTGAGAGTCCCTGGGTGCTGGTGAGACCACCTGAGGCTTAACAGTGGTCTCAACCCCTAAAGGTTTGAGAGTGAAACAGAGATACTGAATATCAAGCAGTGCTGGGGGACTTTGGGGTTCTTGCCAAACCAGAGTGGAGAGACCTCATTAACATCAGGCATCTAGTTGTGACACCCCAAAAGCCTCATCTTAGATAATAAGAACCACAATTTACAATAAAGCCTACTGTAGACCTTCCTCGACAAAGCCTAAAACCAAGCCTCAACAAGATATGCTGTTCAGAGCTTGTTTCTCACCAAGTTAGAGGAGTTCGGGAGACACCGTGGTTTTCCGCAGATCTGCCATCACAAATAAGAAAACCAAGACCACACACACTCGAGTAATTAGCCAGTAATTGAACTGCCTGCTGGAACAAAAATCAACCCTTTTCAGAGGAAGATATCTGAATCCAGATTTTCTACAACATATCATCCATAATGTCCGATGCGGAATCAACAATGACCAAATGCACAAAGAAATGGGCAAAGGTGACTCATGGTCTGGAAGGAAATACAACAGTTCATAGAAATCAATCCCGAGATGCCCTGGGTAATAGATTTAGCCAACAAATCTTTCAAAGCAGCTCTTATAAACATGTTCCAAGAATTAAAGAAAAATGTGCTTAAAGAATTAATGGAAATTTTGGTCTTAATAAGGGAGCAGAGAAGGAATCTAGGCAGAGAAATGGAAACTATAATAAAGAACCAAATGGAAACGCTAGAACTGAAAAGAACAACTGAAATGAAAAAATCACTGGGTGGGCTTATGAGTTACTCAATTTGAAACGTGCCACAGTGCCTGTAGGGTATCCAAGTGGAGACGTTAACATACGCAGTTGGATATATGAGTATGAAATTCAGGAGGGAGCCCAGGCTGGGAGATAGATGTTTGAAAGTCCTCAGCTTGGAGATGAGAATGGGTGAGCTCACACCTAAGGCTGTGGAGACTGGTGTAATCCTCACATCAGCCAAAGCCTTCGCTCTTGCCGTGGAGGTAAAACAAATAAACAAAGACACAAACAAACAAACAAACATTGAGATCTAGCGAGCTAAGGTGGCTGCAAATAGCACCCACCCTTTCAATTTCAACTCTCAGAAGACTCTGCCCCCCAAGCAGAGCTCAGCCAATCTGCCCCTTTTGATCCCGACTACTAATTACAAGCTCCTCATGAAGCACAGGGGCCTTGGGGGTCCTTCTGTGCTAATTAGAGCTGCTTGGGGAAAACCACTAGGAACGGGGCTCCTTGCTGGGTGCCAGGCAGATGAGTTCTCCCATTCCTTCCCACTCTTGCAAAATGTGCTCTGTGATCTTGCTTGATTCTGGAACCAGCAGCCCCCCACAGATGCCCCATACCCCCAGGCTCCGGAACCTGAGCAGGGGAGAGGAGGGATGGGCAGCTGTGGGGAGATGCTCTGGGCAACCCAGGCCCCAGGGCCTGCTGGAACAAGAAACAGGGGCAGGGCTGCCGAGACAAGGGGAGGAGTTCCCCATCCAGTGGACAGGTAGCGGTTAATGCTGGTCTCTAGCCGAGCCCTTACCTTGTGCAGGAATGGTGGTAAGCATGGTACATTAATCGCATCGCATCCCTATGCAGTGACAGGCCCTGTTTTCCAGGTGAGGACACAGAGGCTTAGAGAAGGTCAGCGACTAACACAAGGATAAGATAGAAAGTAGTAGGACTAAGATTTGAACCCAGGTCTCTCTGACTCCAGAACCCACGTGTTTAGATCGAGGTATGTGCCCATCTGTTCGTCAAACCTATTTCTTCCCGGGTCATCCTGGTCTCTGCAAACGGCCCATCATCTTCCCGGTTGCTCAGGCCAGGCACCTGGGAATCATCCCTCCTCCCTTCTCCCATGACAGCCAATTCATAAACCAACCTGCTATCTCTACCTTCAAAATATGCCCTGGATCTGCCCTGTCTCTCCAGCAGCACCTCTGCCACCCTCTCTAGCCTCCTCACTGCCTTCCTTGTTTCCACTCCTGCATCATCCCGTCTAGCCCCACATGGTGGCCAGAGCCATCCTTTGAAAAACTGACTCAGACCAGTCATTCTCCTGCTTAACACCCTTCCTTGCCTTCACGTCCTGCCCAGAACAAAATCAGTAGATCTCAGCTCCAAGGCCCTGCCATTTCTCACCCTCATCTCAGGTCACAAGTCCCTTTTATTGTTCTGCTTCAAGTGCACAGGCCATTTTAGATTCATGAAAACGTCTAACTTTGTTCCTGCCTCAGGACCCTTGCATTTACCATTCTTGTGTCTTCTCCAGGTCTTCACACCTTGTCAGGTCTCAATTCCAATGTTACAAGTCTTCCCCCGACCAAAAGTACTAAAGTACACCCCTCCCCCCACCAGACGAGTCACTTTACTACAACTACAAGCAGTCATCGCTCTTAAAATATTTTGTTTGGAGGTTTATTTTCATATTGTCTATCTTCTTGACTAGATTTCAAGCTCTATGAAGGCACAGACTGGTCTATCTTGTTCCCTGTGGTATCACCAGTACTCAGTACAATTTCTGGCACAAAGAGATACTCAGAAACACTGATGGGATGGATTAATTTGGGTTGATCTGTACAATCCCAAAGTCCCAGATTCTGATTCTATTGTTTAACTTTCTGCTTATTCTACTCATTCATCCATCACCCATCCACCCACCCATCCTTCCATCTTTCCATCCGTCTAACAATCCATCCATCCATCCATCCACATACCCATCCATCCGTCTATTCAACCATCCACTTGACCATCCATCCCCTGAGCACTATGCTTGGTATCGAGGACCCAGAGGAGCACTCTTTGCTGGGTGCTGAGGACCCAGAGATGACCACTCTGGCCTGGATAAACTCCCAAGTTAGTCTTCCTGTTCCTTCTGTACCCCATATGGTAGTACTTACAAGCACCACCCTTGTAAGTAGACCCAGGTAAAGACCTGGGAGGCTGTTCCTGTTTGTGGGTAACTCTGCACCTTCTGGGGCCTCTGAGAGAATTGAGGAGAAGACTCTACCCCACTCTGAAGAGTCAGCGGAGGAGTCACAGAGTTCAAGGTGAAGTACCGAAGGCCTGAGGTTGGATGTGGTCTGTGCGCTACAAGGCAAGATCAAGGAGCAAGACACTGCCTGAGTAGGCAAGAAGTCTTCCTGGAGGAGTCAGGGCTGAAGCTGGTCTCAAAGGAAGGAAACCCCGGGAGGAGAAGCAGAGGTGGTGACCATGGTGCAAAGGCAGGAATGAGTGCAGTATGCATGTGGGTCGCTGGGGTGTGGGGGAGCACAGGGCTGGTGCCCAGCAAATTCCAACTCATCCTTCAATACCCAGCCTCAGTGACCCCACTTTTGGGAAGGCTTCCCTAAACTCTCATGCCAGGTGAGGATACTAATAATGATGGCAATGGTGATGCAAATAATAAATCATAACAGTTATTAATGCACCTTCTATGCCGAGTACCTTATATGCATTGTTTCATCTAACACCACAACAATCACCATAGTGGATACTGTGTGGGTGGATGGATGGGTGGGTGGATGGATGAGTAGATGGGTGGGTGAGGGGATGGGTGGGTAGTTTGACAGGTGGGTGGGTGAATGGATGAGCGGATGGGTGGGTGAGTGAATGGATGGATGGATGGATGGATGGATGGATGGATGGATGGATGGAGGATGGGTGGATGGATGGATGAGTGGATGGATGGATGGAGGATGGGTGGATGGATGGATGAGTGGATGGATGGATGGAGGATGGGTGGATGGGTGGATGGATGCATGGATGGATGGATGTACGGATGGGTAGGTAGGTGAATAGATGAGTGCATGGGTGGATGGGTGGATGGATGGATGAGTGGATGAATGGATGGATGGATGGATGGATGGATGGATGGATGGATGGATGGATGGATGGGTGGATGGATGGATGGATGCATGGATGGATGGATGTACGGATGGGTAGCTAGGTGAATAGATGAGTGGATGGGTGGATGGGTGGGTGGATGGGTGGATGAATGGATGGATGGGTGGGTGGATGAATGGATGGATGCATGGATGGATGGATGGATGGATGGATGGATGGATGGATGGACGGATGGGTGGATGGTTGTGTATAGGAAGAGTCCCCACACAATCCCATTTCTCCAAACGGTTAGTTTTGTGGCTGCCTCGGTGTTGCCCATTGAAGGATGGTTCTTTTGTGTGCAGGGCAAGCAGGGGGCCTGGAGGCCAGGCCCAACCACTCCCACCTTCCCCATGCACGTTCCTCTTCCCTTCACGATCACTTCTCTATTAGGCCTTGCACCCTGGCATCCGCTTGAGCGACTCAGCTTTCCAAGAGGCTCTACCTAAACCAAACCGCTGTGATCTTCTCTCTCCCACCCGCTTGCAGACACCCCTGCTTTGGCCTCCCCCTCCTCAGCGTCCCGAGTCCAGGCCCCCCAGCTGGCCCCTACCCCCAGCCCAGAGCCGTCACCGCAGCTGTCCACACTTACAAAGCCCGACTGTTTGATAAGGCTGTGCCAGCTGGAACGAGACACTTCCCGTCCGACGGGAGGTTCTGCACGGAGCCTGGGGGCAGCTGTCGGCTCAGGGGCGCAGAACCGGATCTGGGGCCTGCTCAGGGCCTGCGCCCTTCCTGGGCTCCCCCTCAGGAGAGGTTCCGCCAAGCCTGGCCTTGGGGCCCAGAATTGGCTCTTCAAAGCGGAGAGTCAGGGTGGAGGACCCCAGGGGTGGGTCTGTAGCTGCCAGAATGCTCTGAGACCTGGTGCTCCAGTCCCTTGGGGAACCTGCCCCTTTAGGAGGCTTGGGGTCCAGAGCTACGCTGGAGTCTAGGGCTGGTGGAATTTGCTGGCCCTCTCCCAGGGGTGACACTGTTCTCCTTGGTCATCAGCCAAGAGTGACGGGCAGAGACTGAGGGAAGAGGTGAAGGTCGGTATATATGACAGGCAGCGTGGTATGGTCACCAAAGGCCAGGACGGCCGCCGGTGTAGGCCACCAGGGAGGCTGGAGCATCGCACTCTGGCAGAGCCCAGCCCTGAGTCCAGCAAGGAGCTGCTGTGTCTCTTCTGGAAAAACCATCTGTTAAGGGTCTTCCGGCCAGCTGAGATGGTCACTCCCTGGCCCCTTCAGCTGGTTCACCGCCCACTAGGCGCTCATTCCACACTATTTCCTGAGCCCCTACTGCGTGCCAGGCACGGGGACGCCAACAGGCCCAAATCCCTGCCCCCAGGGAGCCTGTTCTCATAGTGCAGCCTCCTCCCACGGGGGCCAGCCCTGCCCACTCACCCAGCCCCGGACCCCAGGCTGAGACCCCAGGCCCGGCAGAGCCCGCTGCCTTTCCTGGCTCTGATTCCTTCTCAAAGGCTCTAATTACATCCTGGGAGAAACAATTAGAATGAAACTAAGGTTGTTTTTTTCTCTCTCTCCCCCAGGCCGGGCCTGTTTAATAACTTAATTAAATAAACAGAATTATAATTATAATGTTAATATTTCCTTTCTGTAATGCCGGCACGTTCTGCCAGAGGAAGTCTCTCTTGGGAATGGGAGCTTCCCGCGGCCCCCAGCGCCTCCCTGGTCCGAGGCTGGCCGCCCACCGGCCTCCCGGCTGGGGCCCCTGCCTGGGCCCACCCGGTTCTGGGGCCCAGCGGAGCTGGCAGGAACCCCATCCCAGGGAAAAGCCGCGTCCTCTCTCTCCAGGGTGTTTACAGTGGAGCTCGACCACACGATGGAAATTACTCTGAAGCTCCTAATTGCACATTTCCTTCCTCCAACCAGTTTCTTTTGACGGTGGACTTTGAAAACGTTCACCACTTAATTCTCCCCAGGCCCCCAGGCGGGAAGGGGGGAGAAGAAAGGAGGCTGCCTAAGGGGACCCAGCCCCCCTGGAGGGGCCCAGCCTCAGGGCCCAGGCTGCTCTGCTCTGGGCACCTCCAGCGGGGACGGTGGGGTCCCAGGCTCAGGAATCTTGCCCCCCACCTTCCGCCACCACTCGCTAGGTGACCTGGAGCAAGTAAGTTTTGTCGGCTTGAGTCTCATTTCCTCGTCCATAAAACGTGATTAACAATGTTCATTCGCAGGGGCCGGCACCTTGGTGAGCGGTTGAGCTCTGCAGGTTCTGCTTTGGCAGCAGCCCGAGGTTCGGGGATTCAGATCCCGGGCAAGGACATACACCATTCGTCAGCCATGCTGTGGCGGCGACCCACATACAAAATAGAGGAAGATTGGCACAGATGTTAGATCAGGGAGACTCTTCCTAAAGCAAAGAGAGGAAGATTGGCAACAGATGTTAGCTCAGGGTGAGTCTTCCTCACCAAAAAAAAAAAAAGAATGTTCATTTGCAGAGTAATGGTATGAGATTGGCTAGCCCACAGTAGGTCCTCAATAAATGTTAGGCTCTTTCCCCTCAACTTCGTGGCAGCACAGAAAGACGGAGTTCTCCCAGCTGTTTTCTCTCCACGTGTGGTGTAGACAGAGGGGAACGGCAGGCTGGCTGCCTGGGTTCACGGCCCAGCTTGGTCTCTCACAGCAGAGCAGTGAGGCCCTGGAACTTGGCTCGCTTTCTTTGTGACTCAGTTTCCAGGTCCATAAGTGGGGAATAATGACAGCATCTACATCACCGAGTCATCCTGAGGATTATGTGACTTAACCCTCCTTAAGGGCGTGAAATGGGGCAAGACACAGAGGAAGGCTTAGCCAACGTTGGCAGGGATCCCTGTGGGTCACTGGAGGGCTGGGTGGGCTTTGGAATCAGATGGCGTTGGGTTCCAGTCTCAGAAGTCCGTGTGCTTGGGAAAGTCACGTGATTTCACGGGCCCTCCATCCCCGCTGTGGTATGGGGGTGATAATACACAGGGTTGTTTCGGGGGATGAGGTGGGCAATGGGGGCGAAGTCCTCCGCAGGGAAGGCAGCACTCCTGCCCCGAGGCTGGGGGTACCAGGCAGCCTCGTCCCAGTGGTGATGAAGAGGCTACCCTGCTGGGTCAAGAGAGGCTCTGTCAGTGCTGGAGCCGTGGCCGAGGGAGCACCTGGGACCACCGCATCCCACCTGCCCAAGCCTCCACCCCCTCCATCCATGCGGGGACCCTGGAGCCAGGCAGCCTGGCTCCAGCCCTGACTCACTGCATGGCCTTGAGCAAGTCACTGAACATCTCTGGGCCTCTGTCTCCACATCTGCAAAGTGGGAGTGATAACTGGGTTGCTGGGACGATTGGTGAGGTAATGCATGTCAAGTGTTGCCCAGGGCCTGGCACACAGTAGGCACTCAACAAATGTTAGCATAACATCCATGACTATTATTCATTCATTCCCAAGCTCGCCACCAGCCCTGGATGGTCCTGGAGCTGATGGAGGCACAGTCACCTCTCCAAGCGTCACCCCAGGCGGAGGTCAGGAGGAACCTTCTCTGCCTGGAGTCCCTCTCCTGTCCCCTCCACCTGGTCCCGTGTCCCGAGGCCCAGCTCTGACGTCACCCTCCTCTTGGAGGCTTTCCCCAGGCCCGGGTTCTGGGGCTGGACCCCACACCTCCCCACACCCTCCTCAGCACTTCACGCCTCCCTCGTGTGTTACACTTACGCTAACGTCCCATTGACTCAGACTCCTGGAGCACAGGGGCTATGGGCTTCTCTCTGCTCATCTCCCTGCTGGTCTTCCCCCGAGTGCCGTGGAGAGCCACAGGAAGGCTGGGGTGGGACTAGACCTGGAAGCACTCACTCTGGTGTGGGAAGGGTGTCAGAGGGCACACACGGGGTTGGAGGGAGGAAACCTGCCAGTGAGGTCACGACGGCAGGTAGGGTATAAGGGCAGTAGTGGAGGTACAGAGGGAAATGTGTTTGAGATTCTTGGAAGGAGGTTGGAATGGTGGAATAAGTGGAGGAATCTGAGAGCTAGATCCAAGAGATATATGGACAGGACTTCCTGGGTGGGCTTTGGAAGGCCTTGTCAGGGATGACAGCTGTGTGTGAGGCTTGGCACCCCTCCCTGAGAAGGGGAGTGTCATGGAGGACCAGGTTGGGGCTGGTGGGGTGATCACCAGTTTGGTTTGAGATGTGTTGAGTTTAAGGTGTCTTTGAGCACCCAGTGGAGACATTGAGCAGATGGTTGGGAGATAGATCTGGGGGTGACCTTTGAGCACCCAATGGTGACATTGAGCAGATGGTTGGGGGACAGATCTGGGGGTGCCTTTGAGCACCCAATGGTGACATTGAGCAGATGGTTGGGAGACAGATCTGGGGGTGCCTTTGAGCACCCAATGGTGACATTGAGCAGATGGTTGGGAGACAGATCTGGAGGTGCCTTTGAGCACCCAATGGTGACATTGAGCAGATGGTTGGGAGACAGATCTGGGGGTGCCTTTGAGCACCCAGTGGTGACATTGATCAGGTGGTCGGGAGAAGAGATCCGGAGCTCAGCGGAGAGATTGTAGCTATGAGATGCCCAGCAGGTACTGTTCATGTTTTCGTCCCAGAATGGCACAGAGAGCTAGACGCAGAGCTGGAACCAGGACCTGGGTCTCCACTGCTCCCCACCCCAACCAGAGACTCTTTCCAGCCCTCCCTGTGGTTTTCCGAGAGGATGCAGGGTGGACGAAGCCTGAAGAGGAATGTTCCCTGGACAACACAGATCCTTTCAGCTGTTCTCCACTTAAATCATTGGCAAGAGCCAAAAATCTATACATTTTTTTTCTGGTGAAAAATAATAGCAAACCTGCCTTGGTCACTAACACTGTGAAATCGGAGGCAACAGCAGAGGACTCTCGGAACATTCCCAGCCTGGGCTAGCCTCCGGCATCAGAACGGGCCAGAGTGAGCCGGGAGCCAGCGGCACTGCGCCTGCAAACAACAGGTGCTGTGGGCGGGGAGGGCCTGACAGCAGCTAGTCAGGCGTGGAGCTGAGGGAACTGCCCTCTCTCCTCCAGACGTCCCCTTCTGGAGGGATCTCATCCCCTCAATGCCAAAGTCACCAGGTAGCACTGGGACCCCCAGATCTTTTTCTCTGGCCAAGACCTCTCCCTGGGCCCAGAGCTGCTAATCAAGCAGGCCAAGGCACTCCCTTGCCCTTGGGAGACCTATAAGCAGCAAACCCTCAGTGCAGCCCAAACTGAACCCACCTCTTCACCTGTCTTTCCCCATGTTCCCCTCCTGCATCGTCACCCAGCCACAAACCTGGGGACGCGTCAGCTCCTCCACCGAGCCCCAATCATTCTCCTTCTGCTCTCGCGTCTGCCCTCGCGCCTCCAGCCCACACTGGCGTCTCCCCAGGCTGCCTCACCCTGACTCGCCTTCTGATGCCCCCTGCACCTGTCACAGAAGTCTTTCAGACAGGACCCTGCCAATGCCACCTCCTGCTCCCACTGGCTTCCAGGTGGACCTCAGGCTGACCCATGGCCTACGAGGCCTCTACCAGTGCACCTGGCCACCCGTTGGCCCTCCTCCAGGCCGTGTCCTGGGGTTCCCACCACTTTCCACTTCCACTTGACCTCCAGTCAGCACGCAAACCAGGTAAAAGAGAGTCCCAGGCACGGGGCACAGCAAGTGCAAAGGCCCTAGGGTCGCAGGCTGCCTGCAAAGTTTGAGGAGCAGCAGGGAAGCCATTGTGGCTGGAGTCAAGGAACGAGGGGGATGAGGTCAGAGAAGGGACGGCAGGGGTGGAGCCGGAGATGTGTGGGCTGCAGGCCTGGTGAACACTCTGCTGTTTGCTTTGAGATGGAGCCATTGGAGGGGAGCAATGGAAGGGCATGACAAGATCACCACCTTAGGGACCAAGGGAGGGATCAAAGGGTCATGGAGGACCCCTGCAGAAAGCCAGCGTGGCTTGGGTGAAGGAGGTGGGGGACGTGGCAAGAAGTGGTCAGGTTCTGAATGCCACGTGGCTGAGACACACAGCTTCGGAGCGTGCCTGGCGTGGGTTATACGCTCAGGGCGCGAGAGGAGTTCATTTGGCCAATAACTGATTAAAATAACACAAATATGCAGGGGACAATGACAGTTACTAAGGCCAAGGCACAGGAGTTGTGGGAGCCCAATGGAGAGGAAGGAGGCTCTTCTGATCAGGACGGTGGTGGCCTCCGTGCTGGGCCTGGGAAGGTGGTGTGGACGATGTGGGTCAAGGTGGGGTTGAGGGTCACGTGGTCCCAATGGGAGAAACTGGAGGAAGCTGCCTGCTCCTGCCCACCCATTGTCCAGTCCCAAGCCCTCCTGGGCCTGACCGCGCGGGTCCTGGCATCCCCCCGGGTCTTACAGGGAAAGGAAGAGCCAAGACCCGGAGACACGGCCTGCTGCCAAGGGGTCCGGCTGTGGGGAGCTGGTGCCCACTGGTCTCTGAACCAGCACTTTCTAACTCAGCTGGCTGCTCTGTGACCTCTCGACCCTGCAGCTGACTTCCGGGCAGCAGAGGGAAGTGGTGTCCTGCAAGATCACGAATGCTCCTTGGAAGGGAAGGAAGAGCATTCTGGAGACAAGCACATGGATGGTTTGTGGCAAGGGGTTCTGCCAGTCAGCAGTTTTCGTTTTGACACATTTCTTCAAGAAGTCGCAGGGTGACCCCAGTCCCAAGCCCACCATGTGGCGGGAGAAGAGGAGACCTGGGGTCCTGGTGGTCCTGCTGGTAACTGGACCTGTGCCTCTGGCCAAGTCCCCTTCCCCCTCAGGGCCTCTGTGTCCCCTGCTTGGGTTGTTGGGCGTGTTCCTGAACAGAGAGCTTCCACATTGACTAACATCTGTGAGAGCTTATGTCCCTCCGCTGACCGGAAGATTTCCAATTCCAGGCTGCCCACATCTCCAGCCTCCTTCCCCTCCATGCTGTCTACACTGCCAGTGCCGAGTGCGGCATCCGCATAGTGCAGCACCCTCCCTGGCCCTCGTCTTCACCCCGCCGCGCTGGCTGAGTTCCAAGAGCGACAGAGTAGCCGGGAGGCAACGACTCAACTGTGTGCAGACGTGTCTGCAGACTGTATACCTATATCTCATAAACCCAAACCAAATGGATCCTCAACTCGATTTCTCCTTAACCAAACACCAAATGTGTCTACAGCCATTCCAATGTCACCCAACACAAGGGGAGGGGTGACAGAGAAGGTGGGAATGGAGACAGTGAGTGTAACCAATTGCAGTTAAAATATCTTACTTCTACAGTTTATGCAGATACGCGTGACCAGGACCGGGCCTCGGAAAGGGCCCGTGCACCGGAGGGACCAGAACCTTGCTGTCACCGGCATCAAGGTAAACCGCCCTCTGGCTGGTCAGGGTCTTTTTTAGGCCTAAGCAAGCTGGGAGATGTTCCCAGTTCCTCCACCCCCACCTTCCACCCCAGATGCTCTCAAGATGCCCTTCAGGGCCCCTGTTCCTTGACCACAACAGGGCAAGAAGGCTTCGGTAACATCTGTTGCCATGTGCCCAGCATTCTGCCAAGCCAATGCCACCTCGAAGATCATGTGTTCCTTCCTGATAAGATCCATATTGAGAGGCCACCAGGCACGGTGGGAAGAGAACATTCAGGATCTCGTGTAGGCCTCCTGTGACCAAGTCCCAGAGCCTCCATGAGTCTCAGTTTTCCCATCTGTGAGATGGGACCCCTCCTCCCTCACAGTTCTGACCATTACGGATCTCTTCTCTGTACGGACCTGGAGAAGTCGTCTCAACTTCTGTCCACGGCCATTTTAAGAAGAAAATAGCTGGTACTTTTGAGCTCTCATTTTGTGCCAGTTGCTTTACATATATTATACATCTTAGTCAGCCTACATATATTAACTCAGTTAATTCTTAAAACCACCCAGTGGAGGAGTTATTATTACCACTATCCCCATTCCACAGATGAAGAAACTTAGGCTCAAAGAGGTTGCCCACGGACACACAGCTAGAGAGGGGCAGCCTGAGCCCAGAGCCCCTGTTCCTAACCACTGTACCACACTGCCTCCCTTCTGATGAAGCAGAGAAGATCCAGAAAAGCAAGAAGCCTGAGAAGGTCGCACAGCAGATTCCTGGCTACGCACAAACCCAGGATTCCTGACTCCGGGCCTCTGTTCTTGCTTCTACAGCCTCAGAATCCAGGCCCTCCCTACCTTCCGGGCATAACATGGGCAGGATCTTTGCGGGAGAGTTACGCAAAAGAAATTTCTCCTGCAGTGAGGTAGCTCATGAGATTCCTGCAAGATTAATAAAATCTTATCAAAGAACACGACGATTCATGCCAACCCACCAAGTCAATCAGGAGTCAGCAGGACTGTAATTTCTATCAAACTATAATTAGCTGAATTTCCTTTTGTAATCTCGGGAATCCAAAGAGAGCGCAGCCTGTCATTGGAGCGCTGGATAATGATCGGCCACCTCTCGTACAAAATGGTTGGGAGTAAAAATGTCCTACGGTTCCCTTTGATGTGTAAAGAGGAATCATTAATGCGAAGACACAAAAAAATTAGTGGAATTTCAAATACAAAACAAATGTAGCCTTGTTAGGATACGGGATTCCGTGGAGGGAGGGATGTTTGCAAGGCTGTTAAACCAGCATGGCCTTCTGGCAGCAGCCGCCTCCTCCTTGGGCGAGAGCTGTAGAGAGCAGGCAAGTGGTTGGGTCAGTGTTTCTCCAGGGCTGACACAGTGCCAGGCTGTTCATAGTGCCTGAATGCATACAATAAATCTGTGGGGAATGAATGAATGAATGAATGAATGAGTAGAGTGCAGGAGACAGGCGAGGGGGGCAGGTGAGCCATTTCCCTCCCCAGGGCCCAGTGAACTCCAGTGTGTTAGGGAGGCCTTGTGTTCCCAGGTGCCCAAGTCTTGAGGCAGCAGGTCTGGGGCTCGCAGAGGCAGGGACCTGCCCCACCCATCCAGGGGTGACAGTCAGAGAGCTCTGGGGCCAGAGAGGGGCTCAGAGGGCGTCCACTCCCTTCCTGGGAGGTCACGGTGTCCAGCTCTGTCTCCCTGCAGGGTTCCAGGGCCCAGCCCTTGGCCCATCCAGCGGGGGCAGGCTGAATGCCCTCCACACCCTTGGCAACTGCCCGAGGAGATTCCAGGGAGGTGGCCTGAAGGATGAGACACTGTGTGAATTAAGGAATGTGTGGTAGGAAGTGACAGTGGTGACTCAGGGTGACTCAGCCCAGAGCCTGCCAGGGGCCTGCTGAGCGGCCATCCGCGGCCATGGCAGCCCCTCAGCCACCCACCTTGGGGCAGGGGTCGGTTCTCCTCTCCCCAGGGCCCACCTTCCAGGCTGGCTCTGTGCCCAGATGCTTGGAGAATGGTGGGCAAGAGGGTGCCCGGCAGGTGCCCGGACTGAGCCTGGAAATGGAGCGCGGGAGGACTTGTGAGCAGGAGGGGAGAGGGGCTGGGTTGCTACTCTTCCCTCCAGAGAACCCGGGAGTCTCCTCCTGCCTTCCTTAGAAGACCACCTCAGCCAGCAAGTCTTCATGTTACAGACAGGGAAACAGAGGCCTAGAGGGGAGATGGCTGGCCAAGGTCAAGGGGCTGATAAAGCTGAATCAAGAAGAGGATCCAAGTCTCCTGGTCCTAGCTGGGATCATCGATCCCCCAGGGTGTTGCCCAGTTGGTGGAGCACATGGGCATCATGCCATGCCTGCCAAGACTGTCCAGGAGGTTCTGCTGACCCCATTAAGGTCCTGCTACAATCATTTCACGTTGCCCACGTTCTCTGCTTGAGATGGACTCAGACGCTTATTCCACTGTCTACCAACCCACCAATCCATCCATCCATTCATCCATCCATCCATCCACTGGGAGCCCTTCCTTGCAGCCCGGCCACGTCCTCAGCACCCCTTTAGAACACACACACACACGTACACTCATCCTATGTTCATTCATACCCTGTTCTCCACATCTGTCCAACCATCCATCATCTATGCATTCATCCATCCAACCATCCATCTGCTCACCCACACCTTCATCTGTCATCTGTCTATCCACCCATCCATCCAACCACCCATCCATTCACCCACCCACTCATCTATCTTCCCTGACACCATCCAGACACTCTTCGATCCATTTATCCTTCCACATACCCATCTGGCCATCCATCAATTATTTATTCATTGACTATGCTTAGTAATCCTTGACAAGGCGGCACGTCCTGTGGCTTTCCCCTTACCCCCTGGTCTTCCATGCCCCTCTCCCTCCTCTCCAGCCATCAAAACCTGTCCATTCCAGTAGCCCCCATGACTCAGGCCATGGCCCATGACCTTCAGGAGCTCACAGTCACGTGGGACAGGTAGGATCTGCACCAGGAAAACACTAAACCAGGCGGAACTGCCCCTCCCTCCCTCCTTGTTGACTGTGGAGCCCTTGGTCTTGGTCCTCCTGCTGACGGTCTTCATCCCTCATCTGGCGGGGGAGGGAGAGGCCCCAAAGCTCCCGTTGTCCCTCCAGCTGCCTCAGGGAGAGCCGGCCTGATGCCGTGGAGCAGGCCTGAGGCCCCAGACTCCCGGGCAGCAGAGTATGAGCAATGCTCTGCGCTTCCTGTCTGGCCCCAGCCTGGCCCTCCCAGTGCTCCTAGGTGCAGTCTGTGGTCCTTGGCTGCAGGGCCTAATTAATTCTGGACCAGCCCAGCGCTTTGAGATCGCTGGATAAGACAGAATTCCAGAAGGGCAGCTCAGCCTCATAAAACCATAATTGGTTGTGCTTTTATCATCATAATAATACCTTACGGCTTTTGCATTTCAAAGTGCTTCGCTCCTACGATTGAATTTAGTGCCCACGGCAGCCAGGACTGGAGGGTCAGGAGGGCAGTGGAGAGACCACTGGACGGCACAGCGCTGTGTGACCCTGGGCGGGACTGTCTTCCTTGATTATACAGGGGCAGGCCGCGCCCACCTGGCCGGGGTGGCATGAGGTTGAAATGAAACCTCCTAATAAACCCCCCATTGAGTTTATTGGAGAACCCGATGCATGCGCTGTAGGTACATGATGCCGCGGGCCGTGGTCAGCCAGGAGGCAGTGGCAGAACACACAGGACTATCCCACCTGCCATTGAGAAACCATGTCGCCTGGAGTGGCCCAGAAGGTGCCGCAGACGTGAAGCTGTGACAACACCAGGCACCTTCCTCCTCCATCCACGCCCTGTGGGTCACTTCTGAGCATCAAGCACCATCTTTCATTTTCTCTGCTAACACAAACCAGCTAACTGAAATAGTCTCCACAGGTAACAAAGGGCTGAGGATGACAGATGGGACCTGCAAACGCAGTCGGGAACCAGCGTGGGCAAGGCCGGACAAGGACCCAGCACCATCAGCCTGGTCATCTTTGTCCCCGTTCCTCTGGGCTCCAGAGCCACTGGAGCCTGCGGACAAGGGAGCTGCCGCATGGAGAGTCCCAGGGACGCTGCTCCGCCCCGGAGAGAGGGGCCTAGGCCCCGGGTGGCGGGAGCAGGGCTGGCTGTGGCCTCTCACCCAGTGGTCTTTTCTCTTTGGTTTCAAGCTCAGGGCAGAAGCCCCCCACCCCCCACACCCCCTGCCATTTCCACCCACCTCGGCTCTCCCCAACCCGGTCAAGGTGCCGGGTCTTAGATTTTCCTCTGGTGATGATGTTGGCCGCCCCTGCCCACCAGGCCTGCAGTGTCCCCAGCGCCCCCGGGGGCAGCCCCACAGCTGCGGCAGGGCCTTGGTGGGGGGGGGGGTAGCCTCCCCTCCCCGCTAGGCACCCCCCCTGCGCAGGCAGCCCCTCCCCACCACCCTGCCCACAGAGGCAACCAGAAGCCGGTCCCCGGAGCAGACCAAGCCCAAGAAGCCTCCTCACCATCCTTGGGAGACATCCAAGCTGCTCACTGGCTTTCTGGCTCAGGGGGGCCCTGCCTACCCCCTGCCTCAGTTCTGCCCGTGTCCCTGGCCCCCACAGCCAGCACGCAGGCGCCTCTCCCGCTGCCCCGATGGCCCTCCGGTCCTCCAGCAGGCCGCCCACGTTCTCTCTTGCTTCCAAGCTCTTGCGCATCCTGTCCCTCTGCCTGGAGCCCCTCCCAGCCTCGCCTCTCCACCTCTTTCTCTGGCTGATGTCTCCCCGCCCTTCGGGGTCCCGCCCAGGTGCCCCCTCCTCCTAGGAGGCTTCCCTGATGCCCTAGCTGGGCCAGCCCCCTTCTCTGTACTTTTCCTGCTAAAGGGACTTCCCACTCTGTCTTCTCACCAACTGGCTGCCCGTCCATTTCCACCATCAGACTGACAGCTCGAGAGGGCACGATTGCGGCAAGTCACCGGTTTGCCCTGGCACGGAGGGGCTCCAGGACCCGCTGACGACCGAAGAATGAGTGATGCAGGTGAGACCCTGGGACTCCTGTAGACATCTGAGACATCGCCCGCAGGAGGAGACACGCGGCTGGGCTGTGTCCCGATGGGCATCACTTTCTTCTAACTCCTTTATCCTCCCTCATCCTTCAAAACATCCCCGCCTGGGAAGGGGGAGTCACAGAGGGGAACTGCCCCATGGGGCAGGAGGCAGGCCACCCCACCTGGGCCCTGGCTTCCCGGCGGCCCGGACAAAGACCGTTCAGTCCCCTGGGGAAGACCCAGGCCTCCATGGCCAGTCCTGGGCTCCCGTCCCTCCCACTGTCCCTGCCCCAGCCCCTGGGGAGGGTGAGCCAGGAAGCTGGAGGGAGAAGCCCAGAAGGATGCCGGCCACGTGGGTGCACAAACTCGGGCCTCCTAAACCCCCACGAGCACCCCTGCCTGCACACACCAGGAGCTGGCCACGGTGCGGGGGGCCTGCAAACAGGCGGGACCCGGGAACCAGGCGGGTCCTGTTTTTGTGAATGGAACAGTGGCCCAGCTTCCGCCAGTAGCCCGGGCCCTGCCGGCCTCGCCTGACCACTCCATAACCTCGGGAGGAACGCTGACAGAAAGGGGAACTTCAAAACTCCAGTGTGAGTCAGACAGAAGGAAAGAGAGAAATGCGCCTTAGGTTTCACCAAGGCCTCAGACCCGGACCTGCCCCGGGGCTGGAATTACCGGCTGGCCCCTGCAGGAGCCCCCTGGACTCAGGAACGTCCACAAGTCACCGTGGCCTGTCTGCCACGCTCAGGGACCTTCGCCCTCTTGTGCCCCATCTGTCAGGGAGGGGCCGCCCCACGTTCCCTGCTGGGCCCCTTGACAGGGGCCAGCGACAGAGGGATCCTGCCGGTCATCCCTGCCGGTCATTCACCTGTTCACTGGTTCGCTCAGCAAATTTGTTTGAGCACTTCAAATTGCCAGGCCTCATGCCATCAACAAGACAGGGTCCCCGCCCTCCCGGGGCCGACGATCTTCGGTGCGGGGAGCCGGTGAACATACAAGCAAGCTGAACAGAGCTGTGGGGGGTTATTCGTGCTGCAAAGGAGAGAGCAGCTGCTTTGACAGGGACGGGAGAACCTTGGGGCCCTAAAGGAGGAGACTGGACCGAAAAAAGTAGAGATGAGCCTTCCAGGTGGCAGGTGGGGAGGCTGCTCTGAATGTTCTAGGAACTGCGAGAGGCCCCTGCGATGAGCATAAGGCAGGACAAAGAGGATGGCTTGCAAGGTCCATGGACCCTCTGGGCCAGACCTTGGGGAGTGTTTCTGGCCTGGCAAATGCCCCGGGCTTCCCGCCCTGCAGAAGGTCAGCTTTGGGGGAAATCGCAGCCTCGTGTCCCTGGGAGCAGGCAGGAAACTCCCTCCACCCCGGGGGAGGGAGGATGGAGGGAGGCAGGGCTGCTCACCCAGCTCTGGGGGCCGGCTGTGTGCCAGAGACCCCCTGGGAGCTTCCTCCCGACCTCTGTCCCTCCCCAGGCAGGCTCCTCCACCGCCGGCCCCTCCTCGCCCAGACGACTGGGCTCTGCTGTCCCTTTAAAGGGGCCTGAGTCACAGAGTTGAGAATGAAACTGACTCACGGTGGAAGGGGTGGTCACTGGGCTGGCCGGGTGCCAGGGTTGCCGCGGCAGAGGAAGCCGGGTGACCACAGCTGCCTGTGTGCGCTCTGCCGCGAAGGGCAGAAACCACAAAACCCCATTTGAAATTCCACCGTGCGGCGCAACTTGTGTAATGAGGTTACCCCTCATAATGGGGGCATTCAGGGCCCACGTGGGCCCCCGGGGCTGGGGGCCTGCCCCCCAGGGGCCAGCTGATGGTGATGTCATCTTCCGCTAGGACTCTCCCCCCCGATTAAAGACTTGAAAAAAACACACCAGGAAATTCAAGCAGGAGCCAGACAGGAAGTCTTGGTTTTATTTATAGTTGATCACTTATGTCCGGCCTGCACACGGGAGGCCCGGCAGGGAGGATAAAGATCCCAAAGGAGGGGGTGACAAAATGCCCCAAGCCCCGGGCTAATGTGGGGCCTGAGAGCAAGCCTAAAGCTCCCTGCTGAGCTCCCTAGCAGCCAAAGCAAAAGGAACATAGGGTGCAGTAGCGTGACACCACAGGAAACTGGGGCCCTTGGAGCCTGGGTTCAGATCCCAGGTCTGCTACAGATGAGCTGTAAGACCGTAGACACATCCTGCTTTCTTCTCCAAAAATGGGGAGAAAAAGGCTGAATTGATCAGTAGGGCCATGCAAGACACCCTGCACTGTCTGGATGCATTTTAGAGGCTCTGCTGGTCTAGGATCTACAGGTGGATGGCACAGGCGGCCCCCCTCCCCACACCTATGTGCAGGGCAGACATCACTAATGGATGGCAGCATGCTTTCCCGGGCCAGAGTTGGCCTCACCCGTTCCACATCCCACACAGTCTCCAGGGGGCCGCCCCCAATGCACCAGAGTCAGCCTAGGGACTGACCTGCTGGTCATCCAGGCCTGTAACCAGCTGAGGAGAGGCCCAGGAGGACCTCGGTCATCTTGATACTCCCAACACCTGGCTCCTGCCTGTGCATGGCGGGCACCCGATAAAACATTGTCTAGTAAAGGAGGAAGAGGGAGAAATGGGTTGGGGGAGAGAGGGAGTGCCAGAGGAGAGGACAGAAGGAGGGAGGGGGCAGTGGTCTCGGGCAAGTTGCTGGGCTTCTCTGGGCCTCAGTTTCCTCGTCTGTTAAATGGGGATCTCTAGAAACTCCCTCATGGAGTTGTGCTGGGATGAAACGGGGCTGGGCTTGTAAACCACTGAGCACACGGGGAGCCCCCAGCACGTGGGGATGAAGACGATGAGCAGCATTGTCCTTGTCACTAAGGACCTGACACTGGAGGTGGGAGCATGGCGGTCCCCTCCTGGACGGTCCTCCTGGCCCACAGGCCTGGACCCCAGGGTCTCAGCTCTGAGCAGGCACCGAGCGCCCCCCGAGCAGGCCCCTGGGTGGAGCAGTGAGGGGGTGGAGGGTTGTCAGGCCTGCCCTTCTTCCCTTTCACGGTCGGGACAGCTGAACCAGCCCACAGGCAGCCGCCTGCCCCCTCCCAGCTCAGGGTCGCGCAAGGTCCCCTTGGCGCTGGCCAGAGGGCCCCGCCAAGGTGTCAGCCGAGCGCTGCATTCGTGCAAGGCCTTGTAATTTCCGTCCCGAGCCCACTTCCTCTGCGCCGCCTCACCCCACGGGCTGATGGCCTTTTCAACGTCCCCTGTAAAGGCCAATCTCTCCCGTGACCAACGCTCGGCCTGGCGTCCGCCGCCCCCCAGAAGCCATTGCCCAGAATCCTTCGTTCTTGACTCTACCCAGGGCTCCTGGTGGCATCATGGCCCCCTGAGGCGTGTCCTCTACCTCCCGGCCCGAGCCCACACCTGCCTGGACTCCCTCTCCCCGCCTCTTTCTCCCCCTGCACAGGCTCCGGTGGCAGAAGTCACCCTGAGAGGCCTTTTCCCCAGAGAAACAAGGGTCCGTCTTCTCACAAGGTGGCCGGGCCAGGGGTGGAAGGATGAGGCCGTGGGGGTCCAGCTTTGGATCCCTGCATGGGGCGTCCACTAGCCCCTTTCATTGTCATTCACTGTCCTCGGGGAGGTGGGGGGCAGGCAATGCACAAGAGCACCGCCGGTAATAAGCCCGAGGATTGGCAAGTTGTGTTCATTGCCACAAAGGAGGCAAAAGTCGGGCAGAGTCAGAGGGGCCGCAGCCACTGGCGGGGTGGTCAGCAAGGGCGCACTGAGCACGTGGCCTGGAAACTGACAACCAAAGGAAAGAAGGAGCCACCAGGGGAAAGGCGGGGAGGCCGTTCCGGGCAGAGGGAACAGCATGCACAAAGGCTCAGGTGAGGAGAGCTCAGGGAGCCAAGTCTGCAGGACCTGGAGGCCAAGGTGGGGACAGTGTGTGAGCAGGACGGAGCCAGGCAGGCTGGACCTCCAGGGCCTCGTGGAGCAGACATCATCCTAAGTGCCAGGGGAAGTCGCTGGAGGCCATGAGCATGCGGAGACATGGCTTGATTTACGGCCCAAGAGGAGCATTCTGAAGGGCCCCTGACTTTCATATCCACAGGGAGGCCGGCCCTCCGCAGGAGCCCAGACATGCCCTTCGTGCATGGGGAACAAGCACTGATGCCTCACCCGCCCCCCGGCCTCCCGGTCCCTTCATATCTTCACCTCACAAGCCCACAACATGAGAGGTAGAGAGTGACCTCCCAAATCCATGAAGGGGTCCCAGCCCTGGGGTCCCTCCCCCTGTCCGGGTACCCCAGCATCAGTGGATGGGTTTGCCTGCCCAAGTTTACAAGCTGTGCAGGTTGACCCAGACACTGGGCTCCTCAACCCCCGCTCTGGGGGCTTTGCAGACCATCCTGCCCTCTGCACAAAGCAATGACCGGCCAGAGCCAGCTGGGTCGTCGTGGGTGGAAGGGCGGGTGGCCTCATGCTGCATGGGGGTCTAGCCTTGGAACCGCCTTGGGGTGGCAGGTGCCCACAAGAGGAGCCCTGCACACTCAGGAGGGGCCCCAGCCCCTCCCAAGAGGGCTGCTGGTCTCGCTTCCAAAATACCTAGTGGTTTCTACCTGCAGCCCCACTTGCCTGGTCTGACCACCCCCAGGTCCCACACGGATGACCATCCAGCCTCAGAGCCGGTCCCCCACTGCCCACCACCTCCTCCGGCTGGTCCTGCACACAGCAGCCAAGGAGCTCTCCTTAAAACAGGGCAAAGACTCTGTCCTCCCCACTCAGACCCGCCAGGGCCCAGCCACACAACTCTGGATAAAACCCGGACTCTCCTGCACGCCTGAAGACCCGCGTGACCACGGGCCACTGCCCGCTCACCCCCACCCTCCGCCCCAGCCTCGCCAGCCTCCTGCCAGTCCCTCGTGCCCCCTCGCTCCTTCCCACCTCTAGGCCTTTACCCAGGCTGTTCCGTGGCCTGGGGCTCCATTACCCACCATCTTCCCGCGGCTCAGCCTGCTCCTCCTGTCTGCTTTTTCATCACAGCCCTTACGTCACCTTCTCCGAGGCCAACTCTGTCCACCCAAGCTGAAAGAGGGGCCCTCGCTGCCCCTCATCATTCCTTCCTCTGCAGCAGCTGTCTCCAGGGATACACTGACTGTCTTCTCCACTGGGCAGTGGCTGTCCTCCAGGGGCCCCAGGAGGGGGTCATACCCGACCACTGCTCCACCAAAAGGTATGGATCCGAGGGAGGCGCCAACACACCCTGCGTAGGAGACACTCCCCCAGACACCCCCCAGATCTTTACGGCGGGCGGGGGCCTGAACTGAGTGACCGCCCCCCGCCAGGAGGCAAGGCCACAGGCAATGAGCAGAAACGTCCAGAAAGCAGATTGTGGCTCAAAAGGTGGCAGGACTTCCTGGTACAGGCTGCCCAGCAGCTGAGCAGGCTGTCCTGGAGGCAGTGAGCTCCCCGGCCGGGTGGCTATGAAAGCTGGGAACCTCCGCGCTGGGGGTGGGGGCGCCGATACAGCAGGGAGAAGCATCAGATCCAGAAGGCATGACATCAGCACTTCCCTCCCTCAGTCTCCCAGGACAGTGGAGATGGGGGTGGGCAACAGTCACAGCTTCAGGAGAGAGAGACCACTGGACACGGGGCTTCCAGCCCAGTCCCGGCTCTGTCTCACCAAGTCACTCGCCCTCTCCCAGACTTACTCTCCTCCTTACTTACTCTCCTGTAAGAGAGTGGGTGAGTGGGGGGCCGGGGGCAATAACAGAAAGAGAACCAAAGGGAGATCTTAGAAGCAAGGTGGGCGGGGCTTCCAGGGTGGGCGGAGCTTCCTTCCAGCTACCTGTCCTTCCTCTGGCCTTAAGCCACACCCAACCTCAGAACCACCCACGGAGAGTCAGGCCTCCTCGGCTTGCCTGGGTCCCCCGCCGTGGGTGACCTCCACGGCACCCCTCTCAGTGATCCTGGAGCCACCCAGGGGACCAGGGGACGATGCAGCTGGGGTGCCATTCGTTCATTCATTCATTCACCTATTCATTTATTCATTCACTTCATCACACCTTCCTGGGTAATAGCAACAGTAGGCGCATGAATACAGAACATACTTGAGGGCTTCCTACACGCCAGGCATCCCACGAGCAAGACACGTCGTAACTCATGGAACCCACAGGGCCTCCCTATGAGGCAGATGGGCAGGAAGAGGGGTGAGAGCGGGCCCTGCCCAGAGTCAGTTCAGTCGGCCTGGACCTGGGCGGTAAGCCTGCCTTCGACCAGAGATGGGGTTGCAGCCACGAGCCAGCCCCAGACCTCACAAGGTGTTGCAGGCCTTATCAGGGCGTTACACTTTATCCTGAGGGCCTGGGATCCTGCAAGTTGCAGGGACAGGACCCTGTTTGCCACTTTAGGAGCTTCTTTCACCTGTTGCGTGGAGGGGTTGGGGGGCTGGAGAGGAGGTTACTACGGTCATGCAGGTCCCAGGTGGGAGACAGTGGTGTGATGGAAGGTGACCCTGACAGGGCTAGGGGACAGATTTGAGATGAAAGCCAGGAGAGGGGGCGTCCAGACAACTCCCAGGAGGACAGAGACACCTCGGTGGGACGGGGAGTGGGGGGTGACACTACCCCTCATCTGGTTCAGCTGAGCTGGAGAGGCCCGTGGACAGTGCTCAGATACCCAAGGCAGGGTCTGCAGCTCCACCAGCAGGGACAGCCTCTGCCACCAGTTCCTCTGCCCCGGGAATCACGGGGCCCCCCAGTGCTGCTGGGGCTACTCCCACTGACACCGGCCTGGGAGCCCCGCAGGATCCCCACCCCCGCTGCCCCTCCCACCTGCCCCAGGGTGGCTTCCATGCCCGTCAGCGCCACCTACCGGCTGCTCAAGGCAGGCCCCTGGCAGTGTCCCAGTGTGTCCCGGTGTGTCCTGATGTGTCCCCATTTTAGAGGTGGGAGAACTAAGGCCAAGAGAGGCCTGTCTGAGGTCATCCAGCAAGAGGAACGTGGAAGTGGCATGAGACCACCGAAGTCCTGCCTTGTAGCTCCTCCCCAAAGAGCCCCTTCTGAGGAGCAGAGGGAAGTGGCGGGGGGGGGGGGGCAGGGGGGGAGGCACCAGGAGACGCCTCATCCCCCCCGATCTGCTCTGACACTGTCAACATTCCAACAATCCCAGATACTTGCAGTGTCCCTCCACTGACCCAAGACCCTGTCCCACAGGAGCCGAGCTCTGATTAACACAGGTCATTCGTTTGGGCCAATGTCTGCTTCTGTGACCACTCCCCCAGCCCCAATAGCCCAGCTGGGCCCTGCTGGGAGGTGGCGGGTACTGTAGAAATCTGGACCTGTCCTTGTTTAATTCTCTCCCTCTGCCTCCAACACTCAGGGTGTAAACCCATCTGGTAAACCAATAACGAGGTGATGATGGTAGTGGTGATGGTGATGATGATGATGGTGGTGATGGTGGTGATGGTGATGATGGTGATGGTGATGATGATGGTGGTGATGATGGTGATGACGTTGGTGATGATGGTGATGGGAATGGTGGTGATGTTGGTGATGATGGTGATGATGGTGATGGTGATGGTGATGGTGATGGTGGTGATGATGGTGATGGTGACGGTGGTGGTTATCGTGATGATGATGGTGATGATGTTGGTGGTGATGGTGATGATGATGATGATAGTGATGGTAATGATGGTGATGATGGTGATGATGATGGTGATGATGGTGATGATGATGGTGATGGGGATGGTGGTGATGGTGATAGCAATGGTGGTGATGATGATGGTGGTGATGATGACGGTGGTGATAGTGATGGTGGTGATGATGGTCATGGTGATGAGGATGAGGATGATAATGGTAAGGATAACTTTTATTGAGCATTCACTACACGCCAGTTGCATTCCCACACTATTTCATTTACTCCTCACGACAACCTGATGAGCTCATAATAGGATGATAAGTCTACCATTTTCCCCGTTTTACAGATGAGGAAAATGAGGCACAGACAGGTCAGTCACATAACTAGTTAGCAGTGGAGCCGAGAGGCACTCCCAGGCAGGGGCACTAGCACCTGCTCACTAACCATTACCCTTCCCTGCCTTTGGTTATGGAAGATCCTGTCTTTGTGGCCCCTCATCTGACATTCCTCATCCACCCCCAAAGAACAGCTCTGTCCCTCATCAATACCAATCTGTCTGCTCTTCTCCAATAAGACAAGAGGAGGGAGCTGAGGCCCCTGGAGGGTGGGGCACGGAGCTGTCAGTGTCCCTCAGGGCACTGCCAGGGGAGGTCACTGCTCCACCGGCCTGGGCGCATGGATGTCCCACCTGCCGCCCATCCCCACCCCACATTCCTGCTCTGATGGACCAGGCATGGCCCTGACATCCTTTCCCTCGGGGCAACTGGCCAGTGGCAGGGTATCACTGCCCTGGCCCCGCCGGCCAGGGTGGACACTAGTCAGCATATGACCTGTCTCTCGGGGACCCTGGCCGGCGATCAGATCCTCCTGTGGCCACACGTGGACTTCGAAAACTCTCTGTGCACTCGGATATGTTTGAGCCTGAAAACATGCTTCATCATCGATCCCATTCTGCTTTAAACAAAACAGAAGGCTGCTTCTTTCAAAACACCGTGACACAGCTGCTCCATTCACTTCCGGTTCCCAAGGTCTGGGCTCTGCCAGAGCCTCGCCTGCGGGGCCTCAGTCAGCTTTCTGGCTGCCCTGCCAGTGGCTCCCACTCCATTTTACAGATGAGCAAACCGAGGCCTGAATGGTTCAGCTGCTTCCTCGAGGCCATCAGCCATGGGGAAGTGCAGGCGTGATGCCAGCCCAGGGCTGCCTGAAGACAAAGGTACCCCCTCACCACCCCCAGGCCAACATCCTGCTGCCTCCTTGGGAAAGGGGAGCATCTGTGATGAAGGTAGAAGAGCCTGATGCTGAATCAACTGTTAATAGCATGGTAACAGAATTCTAGGATGACCCCGAAGACCCCCCCTCACTCCCCACGCACACACCCTACGTAATTCCTGCCACCGCGAATATGACGGCTGCCACTCCCTGGATAAGGTTGTGTTATAGGGCACAGCCGACCTGTTCACTGGAAGAAAGGGACATTACCCAGCCGGGCTTCAGCTAATCGCAGGAGCCTTGTGAAAGCAGAGGGTTTTCTCCAGCTGGTCACAGAAGGGGAAGTCAGAGTCTCAGGCTGAGAAGGATTCCACCACCATTGCTGACTCGAAAATGGAGGGGCCACATGGCAAGGATTCGGGCGGCCTCTAGGAGCGAAGAATGGCCCCGGCTGACAGCCAGCAAGGAAACAAGAACATCAGTCCTACAGCAGCAAGGAACCGAATTCAGCTAACAACCTGAGTGAACACGGAAGTGGATTCCTCCCAGAGCCTCTAGAAGGAAGGTAGCCGGGTCAACATCAACCATGGAAGACCCTGAGCAGAGGGCCCAGCTCAGCCATGCCTGGACTTCTGACCCGCAGAGCTGTGAGCTAGTAAACGAGTGTTGTTTCAAGCCACTGAGTTTCAGTGACTCATTATGCAGCATAGGTAACTGATACAAATATGTGTTCAGGTGGCCTCCAGTGGGACTCTGGAGGTCTCAGTCAGCGAGGCCTTCCTTGGAGAGTTCCTGAGGCCTGAGTTCTCCCTGGGATCAGGGCGGGGGGCTCAGGTGCTGGAGGGCCAGCTGGTGGCACAGTGGGAGCCCAGGTTGTGGAGAGAACAAGGGAGAGCTTGGTTCCAACCTCAGCCTTGCACCGCCTCCCTGGGTCTCCCTTCCTCACTAGTAAGTCAGGATTGATGCTGGCAAGTTGTGGGAGGGGAAATGAGGGAATTCACTGGAAAGAGCTTAGCTCGGAGCCTGCAACACTGCAGGTGTTTAGGAGACCATGGCTGGTATAATGTGTTCATATTAACGATAACTGTAGGATGATTTTCATGCAGGTGGCTTTTATCCAGGCCTGTCCTGTAGCAGGAAATAGACTCTGGCATCTCTGCCTCCCTGGCCAGAGCCCCACATGGGAATCTCACACCCAAGGGGCAACAGAGAGGTGGGCCTGAGGCCCCCAGCTCCCGGGACAGACAAGGACCCTGCCTGCCCACCCTGGAAGAGCCCACAGACTCATGTCCTCAAGAACCTTCCAGAGGAGTTTAAGAACGTATTTCTTAAACCATAATAAAAGATAAAATGTAAAAACAAGAGGGCCTTTCTTCTGTGTCCAGGGGCTGAGGGTGAACCGGACACCTGGCCCGCTGCTGGCACCATAGGGGACCAAAATGAACCAAATTGCTGTTTCCATGAGCTCTGGGAGAGGTGGACTTGGAAATAATGGCTGGCACAAGGCACAAAGGCAAGACACGATCCTTCTGGGATACTTCAGGGGCACCTGTGGTTTGTCACACCCTGGGCTGCACTGTGGAGTCCTCTGGGCCCCTGGAATGGAGCAGAGGAGAGACACCCAGCACAAAGGTTGTTTACAACACGGGGTGACGGGTGCAAAGCACGAGACTGTCCGAGAGGCCGCGGGAGCTCCAGGAACGGTGGGACAAGCAGGGCAGGGGGCTTTGCTTTGAGCGCTGCAGAGCCGGGAGAAGTCTTCCAGGCAGACCAGGAGAGGGAAAGCAGCCCGGGCAGAGCGAACAGCCTAGGCAAAGGTGCAGAGGCTGGAACAGAGCATTCAGGGAACTACAGGCTGCTCAGCGTGAGACTTGGGCCACCTCCTTTGGGAAGGAGCCTTGGGCCCTGCTTCTGACGGGACTCATGTCCCAGCATCTGTTCCTTCCAAGGTTTACTTAGACAATTAATTAACTAAGTGCACTACTTTCCCGGCAAGCTTTGCAGACTGTGAGCTGGCAGCCAAATGGGGCCCAAGGGGGAGTCCAGACGGTGAGAGCAGCAGCCGTAAAGCTGGTGACTGTGGGCTCACCAGGTGTAGGCTTAGTCCTCACAGGTGTCTGAGGCCGTCAGGTGACCCTAGGCGATGCATGGGGCCAACGTGGGTTTTTATCTCAGGACACGTCATAAGCTACTCCAGGCCCTTGAGATAAGAAAGGTCAATGGTTTTGTCCGGTTGCTTTCATGATTTGTCCTCAAAGGCTACTTCAGTTTAGATTTTAGAGCAGGGTCAGCACAGGCAGAGCATGCATGCCATTGCTCTCTGTTTCTGCACTCATGGCAGACATGACTAATTGATTGTAGAATCCTCGCCCCAGTACTCAGGCAACTGATCCTTGGGGATGCTCGGGGTTTGGGCCACTCTTCTCGATGAGATGAACATGCAGCTTTGTCATGAAGCCCACCAGGGTCTGACCTTCCTCTCTCTACTCCAGCCACTTTTGGTCAAGACACTTAGAAAATTGTAGAAACCAGTAGGAAAGGACAACAAGACAGGGGCCTCTCTCTCTCTCTCATGCATACGCACACACGCACCCAGGAACACAGGCAGGGCAAGACCACGGATCTTCTGAAGCAGAGTGAGATGTAAGCCTCATGGCAGAGAGCACGGGTCAGTCCTGTTTGATGCTTCGTCCCTGTGTCCAGGACAGTGCCTGCACACAGAAGGCGCTCAATTAATGCCCAATGAGTGAAAGAACATCCATGGTCCAAGCTGCTTTCAGACCAATCAATCATACCGCCACCAGCACCATCTCTCAGCAGTGTCACCTCTCAGCTGCCTTGTCTAGGCCCTCCTGATTTCCATCTCTCTCCGGGAAGAGGGGGAGGCACGGGGACAGCGTTCCCATTAAACAGTTGATGAATTAGGGCCCAGAGTCTTTAAACTACTGTCGAGATAAAGTTCTAGATAAATGCAGAGCAAGTGACTGGGGGTGGGAGACCTCTCCAACGGGTCTCCCCGCCCCCATCCTGGCTCCTTCCTCTGGAGAGTTAAGTGGTATCAAGAAAGGATTTTAGGAAATTGTTGTATTTAAAAGGGCCCTGCTTAATGTTCTCTTTAATTAGAATGGGTTTCACTTGACAATGTTTTTGCCAACCTGGCAAATGGTCGACCCAGGAAGTCCTGCGTCTCGGTTATGCCCCGTCCATGGGCTCACTTAGCAGAGTTCAGAAGAATGGCTTTTTCTGCAACGGAACAATAGCCAGCGCCCAGAGAGTCACTCCGCTGGACTCAGGCACCTCTGTGGGAACCTGGATCCGGGACATTCCTCTGGAAAGAAGAATGTGCACGCGGAGGACACCTGGGTCCCTGCCAAGTCCAGTCGCTCAACAGGCTCGACAGGCAGAGCTGGAGCCCGGGGAGGACAGACTGAGCCGGGCCTGGGGACAAGACGCGGGCAGGGTCGGCGTGCACCTGCCTCGGGGCGCCAAAGGCCCGGGGCTGGCCCCTGAGCTGACGACTCCAGCCGGGTGGGAGATGATGGGAAAGGCCACATGCTGGGGAGCCCAGGGGAGGCACCTGATCCCACCAGGACAGGGCAAAATCTTCCCAGGGGACCTTCTGTCTGAGGTAGGACCTTGGATTAGTCTGGACTAGCAAGTCTGTGCTGCAGTAACAAACAAACACACACCTCAGTGTCCTAACAAACACTGGTTGTGGTCCAGCAAGGGTCTTGTTGGTGGGTGTCCTCCAGTGATGACTCAGGGATCCAGGTGACACACCTCCAGCCGTGTGGTGGGAGCGAGGGACACGGAGAGCTCCCACCCGGCTCTAACTGGCTCATCCCAGAAGTGATCAGGAGAAACTGAGGCTGGGAAAGGGGATTTCCTGTGGACCCAAGAAGAGGTGACAGAGTGGGACCCTCAGAATCAAGGGTCGAGCAGGAGTTAGCCAGGGAAGTAGGAGATGGGAAGAAGAAGAATCCAGGCAGAGGGGAGAGCACGTGCAAAGGGCCAGAAGCAAGAGGTGTGGGGAAGCACGAGAAGGTCAAGGCCCTTTCAGCCACACCTGAGTTTGTGTGAAGGGGGTGAGTCTTGGAAAGTCCCTGGACAGCCTCGGGGTGGGGGCTGGACTGGAGGTTGGCTTAATCGCCAGTGGCCAGTAATTTAATCAATCATAACTGTGTAATGAAGCCTCCATAAAAAACCCAGAAGGACAGGGTTTGGGGGGCTTCCCGCTGGTAGAGTGGCAGCCCTGAGAGGGCGTGGGAGCCCTGCATCGCCCCACGCCCCTTGCCTCTAGGCGTCTCTTCCATCCGGCTGTTCCCGAGTTACATCCTTTTATAGTAACCCAGTCATCTAGTGACGGAACAGTTTCCCTGAGTTCTATGAGCCGTTCGAGCAATTCTCAAACTCCGGGAAGGGGTCACGGGAACCTCTGATTTACAGCTGGAGGGTCAGAGCACAGGTGACAGCCTGGGCTGGTGACTGGTGTCTGAAGTGGGGGCAGGCGGCAGGACTGAGCCCTTAACCTGTGGGGTCTGCGCTATCTCCAGGTAGACAGTGTCCAAATTGAGTCGAGTCGTAGGACACCCAGCTAGTGTCTGGAGAATCTGAGAATTGCTCGAAGTGGGGGAACACCCACACATTTGGTGGGCGGAAGTGTTCTGGACGTAGTATGTGTGAGTAGAGGAGAAACAGAAGGAAAGTGGTGCCCGACGTGTTTTTCTCATTCAGACTCTTAGGTAAAGTGGTGGGGAAGGCGCCCTGAGGAGGGAACCCTTAGGATAAGAAGGAGCCGGCAGTGTGGGAAATGGAGCAAAGGACATTCTGGGCGAGGGAACAGCAAGTGCAAAGGCCCTGGGGCCGTCAAGAATCCAGGTGGCTGGAGGCCCTGGAGGGAACACAGTGAGGCTGACACACCAAGAGCGAAGGGGACGTGCGTCCAGCAGGGGCTGGATTTGGAGATTTTAACAGGTTCTGAATGGACAGTAGGGTACAGCGGGGAGAGCACTGAGGTCTCCAGGGAGGGGTGATGGCGGCCTCTCCAGGATGGTGGTGGTGGGATGGAATTGAGAGACACTGAGGAGGGAAGAGCGGTCGGCTCCAGCGAGGGGCTGGGTCTGAGCAGTGCGGGCGGGGAGGGGTTGATGATGCGGTTCTGGGCTGAGCCCCTGGGTGGACAGTGGTGCATTTGTTGAGCGGGGAAGGCAAGGCCAGGAACGAGGGGTAGGGGGGCTGAAACCCAGAGCCCACGGGGGCCAGGCCAGTGTGTGTGCCCATGGGCCACCCAAGTGGGGACGCAGGTAGAGGGTCGGCTACCCAGAGCTCAGGGGGGTGGGCTGGCTGAAGTTTGGAGGAAACACATTTGAGAAACCCCTCACTCGGGAAAGACAGCTTCGCCAGTTCACCAAACCTAAAGCGAGAGGGAGAAAAGGGACACAGAGGCCGTTCATATGCTGGGGGGGGGGGGCGGCGGTCCCCATTTTACAGACAAATGCTCCGAGGCTGAGAGAGCAGGGACAGAGCCGGGAAGCTTCCCGGGGTACTGAGCACGTGCCAAGCACCCCCTGCCTCAGTGGGTCGAGTCCACACAGCAGCCCCAGACAACGATGGGAGCCGTTATTGTCCGCGTGATACAGACGGAGACGCCGAGGCACAGAGCAGTGCAATGACCTCCCCAAGGCCGTGGAGGAAGCTCGGGGCTGCTCTGAGGTTTAATCCAGGCCACCTTATCCCACCGCCCCTGTTCTCACCTCCGGGGGACTTGCCCGAGGTCACAGAACCACCGGGCTGGACACTGGCCTTCCCGACTCGGACTCCCTTGACCCCCCTCGTCCTCTCCTCCGGGAGAGCTGGGCTTCCAGAGCCTTCGGCCACCATGGCAGTCATCGGCTCCTGTCTGAAATTACACCTGGTGTGGAGCAAATGTGGGTCTGATTCCTGCCCCGCCATCGTGTCCCCGGCATTCCTGGGCACGAGACACCCCAGCTGGGCCTGGGGTCCAATCGATGGGATCACTGGGTACGGAATGTGGGGCCGGCCGCCTGATCTCAGATGACAGGCGGTAATTAAAGTATCTCGTGCCCCCTGTTGAAACCACACCACGGCCGCAACACCTGGCCCCCTGCTGCGGGGCAGACGGGTCAGGCCAGGGTCAGGCAGAGGACCGTCACCATTTTGGGCCTTGGGGGTCAAATCAGGAAGAGTCTACACCCCCACGCACCCCACCACTTGAAGTGCAGTCACCACATTTGACCCCAGCAGCTGCCCTGTGACTGAGTCACCATCCCCATTGGACAGATGAGGGGACAGAGGCCCCAGGAGAGCAGGCCACCTGCCCGAGGCCACCAGCCAGCAAGTGGCAGAAGCAGGACACACACCAGATGCTTGGACTCCAGTCCTCTCTTCCACAAACACACCGTGAGTCAGGCTTCCTCGGGGCCAGGTGCCAAGAGAGGCACTGGGAATCAACAGACGGACGAGACTTCGGGCCTGACCCAGCCATCTCGTGGTCGGGGAAGGGAATGCAAGTTGACTGTGGAATATTAGTCAGCCCCAAAGAGGAAGCAAATCCCGTGCCACACTCCAACATGGATGGAGCTTGAAGATACTGTGCTGAGTGGAATAAGCCAGACACAAAAGGACAAATAACGTATGATTCCATTTATAGAAGGTCCCTAGAGGAGTCAAATTCGTGGAGACAGAAAGTAGGATGGGGGGGGTGCCAGGGGCTGGGGGAGAGGGATGGGGAGTTACTGTTTAATGGGGACAGAGTTTCAGTTTGGGAAGATGGAAAGTTCTGGGGATGGATGGTGGTGATGGTTGCACAGCCATGGGAATGGACTTAACACTATTGAACTGGACTCTTAAAAATGATTAAGATGGTAAATTTTATGCTGTGTATATTTTATCACAATTAAAAATTTTCAAATTTAAAAAGAAATAAGTCATTTGCTTTATTCTTTGGTTCTACAGCAGTGACTGAGAGACTGGAGTGTCCCCTTCAGCACGAGGCTGGGTGTCTGTGTCTGTGTGTGTGTGTGTGAGTGTGTGTGTTCCCGTGTGTGTGTGTGTGTGCCTGTGTGTGTGTGTGTCAGGGCATAAGAGAGATGTAGAAGGTGCCCCTGCCAGCAGGGTGCTGAGGCCTACCCAGGCAAACATGGCTACAAGAACAATAGCGGCATCCTGGCCACCTGGGGAGCCAGGCGCCATGCAGGGCCTTACACGCACGTCCCGTTCGGTCCTCGGCACAATTCTCTAAGGGAGTTCTGAGTACCCCATCTCACAGAGAGGGAAACCGAGGCTCAAATTCAGGTCACCTGTCCCAGGTGACTCAACCAGTAAGAAGTGCACAATTCAAACCTCATGTATTGGTCATCGCTTGCTGTGTAACAAATTACCCCAAAACTTAGTGGCTGAAAACAGCAAGTATTGATTATCTCCCACAGTTCCTGTGGGCAGGGATCTGGGAGCAGCTGAGCTGGGTGGATCTGGATCAGGGTTGCTCAGGAGACTGGAGTCAAGATGTCGGCTGGGGCTGCAGTCATCTGAAGGCTTGACTGGGGCTGGAGGATCCACCTCCAAGATGGCTCCTTCCCCCGGCCATTGACAGGAGGCCTCACTCCCTCGCCACATGGCCTCTCCGCAGGGCTGCCTGAGTGTCCTCACAATGTGGCGAACGTCTTATCGCAGAGCCAGTGGCTGAAGAAAGCAGGCAGAAGCCACAATGCGCTTCATGACGCGGCCTTGGGAGTCACACGCCATCATTCCCACGGCATCCTATAGGTTACAAGGTGAGCCCCATGCGAGGTGGGAGGAGGCTACGCGAGGGTGTGAACACCAAGAGCTGAGGACCCTCAGAGGCTCTCCTGAACCGGCTGCCGCCCCAGGCCTCTCTGACTCTCCCCAGCGCCTGCATTCTGCCGCAAGACCAGTGGTCAGCCGTGCAGTGGAGTCTGGTATCAGAGGTGCTTTCAGAGACCACTAGAATTGGGGTGCTCTGGAGAAGAGGGGGGCATGCCAGGAGGGGGTACCCCTCTGAGAGGAGATGGAACCTGTACCATAGAGGCAGTTGTGGCCCCATGTCTCGACGGAGGCGAGAAGCTTACACCAGGCCATTGTCATGTTTGGGGGACACAATGGGAGTGCAGGCACAGGAGGCATCCTTCTCAGACACACATCTACCAGGAAACATGATGGGGACTTGGGGAGACGACGACCAGGTGAATAACACACTTCTGGCTGTGGCTACAAGAGCTGAATGTTGGTGTTAGACAGATCTGAAACGTATTCACCGGGCGTGACCTCGAGTGAGTCTCTCATATCCACTCTGACCCTCAGTCTCCTCCTCTAAAATGGGATAATTAATTGTTTCTCCCATGCAGGAGAAAGAATAAAACCATGTGTGTTAAGCGGCCTGGCACACACCGGAGCTCAGGTTCAGCCTCTGACAGAGCCCAGCCCTGGCAACAGGGCACACAGGTGACTCGGTCAGACACGTTGCACCCGTGGATACTGGTCCCAGTTCAGACAGCAAGAGAGGACTCTTTTACTCCCACAGACCCACGCTAGCCAGACTAGTCGGTCCCTCTCTGGTGTGCTCTGGAGACAGGGCCAGCACTGCTTGTGGTTAATGGAACGCTCAGTAATGAGAAATAATCTGGACAAATATTTCACACCTCTTTTTTCACATTCCAATGGGAAAGTAACACTGAACGTGGAAAGCTCCTTCCCAGGACAACTGACAAAGGACAAGGCGGCTCCTTTATCTCCCCTGGAAGTTTTGTTTTCCTTTTATCAAAAAGGTGTTATCAGCACCGCTCAAATAAGAAAGAAACGTGCAATTGAAAGTGGGCAGGGGACGCGGCCAATTAGACAAAAGAGGGCATGGATGAAGGAAAAACTGCAAAAAGAGATCATTTTGCGTTAATTTGGCGTTCAGTAATCACAGTGACCTTTCACCCTAAGTACAATCAGACACAGTTAGACAGTGCGGCCTCTGTGGGTGATAATTAATTACGGCGATAATGGCTATTACTGATTCGCTGTTATGGTGGCTCAGCCAAGAGGTGCTGGTGTGACTCTCCCTGCTCTGTGAGACACGGACCAGTCAGTTAACTTGTCCAGGGTCACGCGGCTGATAAACAGTAGACCCAAGGCGGTGCTCCCCAACTCCCACGCCCTTTGACCTCCCAGGAAAGGAAGGGCAGGTTTGGCTGGGGGCACAGCTGCAAAGCCAGTGATGGAAGTGTTCGCTTTCAACTAATTTACTTTCTGCTACTTTACCCAGAATGAACACTAGCCTTGCTTCGTGCTCACTTATGACTTCAGGGATTCAAGGGTGTGGATAAATCAGCTAGTGGACAGAGGGACAACTCAATGGGCAGGTGAAGACTAAGTGGGTGGATGGACAGTCAGTGGAAGGTGCTGGTGGCTGAACAGATGGACGGCTGGTGGGAGGAGAGGGTGGGTGCCTGCAGGCATAGGTGGCTGGTGGATAAGTCAGTGGGATGGCTGGATACGTTTGGGTGGATGAGGGTGAATGTTGGCTAGAAGGGTGGACAGACGGATGGGCAGGTCCAGAAATAGGCGGGTGCTGGAATAAATGAGTGGGCAGTGCTGTCCCATGCTCAGGGCACAAAGATTGGGCCCCTGACGGTGGGCCTGACTCCCCGTTCCTGCAGCCGGGAGCCTGGAGGGTGGGGGAGGCTGGCCAAGGAAGGACTCGGTCAGAGACCTGCCCTCAGAGGCCAGGCCATTCTCGAACACCTGCTGTGCGGCCACAATACGCTTGGTTCCTGTCTTGGAGAATCTGGAATCTGAGAGGTGAGGGAGCCGCAGCGGTTACACCGATCTCAGGGCTGGAGGCCCAGAGGCGGAGAGAGCCTCACCTGCGGCCACACAGCCAGGGCCAACACCAGGGCTTCGCCCTCCGTCCAGGCCTCTTGGCTCTGACTGTCATCGGGTCTCCAGCGGCTGAAGCCTGCCCCAGACTCCAGCCTGAGCTGTGCCCCCTCAGCCCGGCCTGACTTCGTCATAACCGTGGGCTCTGAGGAGGCCCCAGAATCAGCATGAAGGTGCCCTGGGCCTGCTGCCCCGTTTGGGAGGACCAGCCGTGGTGGGGCCCCGTGAGGCAGCTGTGTGGCCATTTCCAGGGGTCCTCTGAGACCTGAAGGCCCAGTGACCCTCAAAGCCCCAGGGAGCCCCAGGAGCCTCTGTCGCGGGCAGTAGGCAGTGACAACTGATGGCCCAGTGGTGGCCCCAAATGTTCAGCCGGCTCTCCCTGTGCTCCGTGCTGGGGGCTGCAGGCGGGGAGATTCTTGTCTGCACCCCTGGGAGCCCAGAGTCGGCATGCAGCAGGGGCTTAATCAATGTCCCTCGAGGGAGGGCATAGTCTGTCCTCCAGGAGCTCCATCCCAGCCCCCGGCAGCGTGCCGTGCCTGGCACACAGTCGGGATCCAGCAAAGGTTTGCTGAGTGAATACGCAACAAGATGAAAGAGCACAGACTTCAGGACCAGAGGAGTCTGAGTCCAAACCCCGACCCTTCTTTGTATCAGCCGTGTGACCCGAGGGAAGCCACTTAACCTCTCTGGGCCTCGGTTTCCTATTTGTGAAATGAAAGTCATAATATTAACTTAGAAGGATCTTTACAAGGATTCAGTGAGACGATGTTTGCAAACTTCATGGCGCGGAGTAGGTGCTCGGCAGAGGTGCGCCCACCGGCCCGGCCCGGGCAGTGGGCTCCAGGCCCCGCCCTCCTCGCGGGTCCAGCGGCTGCAGGTGAGGCAGAGGCTCCAGGCGTGGCCCGGGGAGCGTGGGAACTTCCTGCACCCTGTTTGTCTTGGGCTGCCTGGGCGGGGCCGCCACCCTCCGTCAGCCCCAGCAGGTCCTGCCAGGTCGCAGGCATGAAAGGGAGCAATTGTTCCCGCGACCTTTGCTTTCCTTGTCAAAGGTGATTTTGGCGAGCAATGCCCCTCCTCCCTAAAGGCCAGGCCGGTCTCGGTTCCCCACTCCCAAGGGGCTGAAGGGGCCACCTGTGCAGGAGGGGGAGCAGGGCACTGGGGGAACCTACAGCTCCCTCTGTCCCCGCCAGCAGGTGCGAGACCCCACGCCCCTCTGTCCCCGCCTCTGAGCCCGCAGCCAGCCAATGCGTCTTCCCTGTCCCCATAACCCCCCCACTTACATGGTCCACATGCCCTTCTGTGCCCCTCAGCCCAGGGTCAGAGGCACAGGCATTTTGGATCAATCAAGTTCCCCAGCCCAGGAGAGACTCCCCCACCCACCAGAGCAAGGCACCCTCTCCTCCTCCCACCTCCACCCCACTCTGCCCTGGGAGGGTAGTTCCAGCACTGGTCTCTGGAGGTGGGCCATAGGTCTCTACACAGTTAGAAATGCTTCTTCTGGCAAGTTTTTATCACACCGTCTCAGCTTCCTCCACCCCCTGGTCATGTGTCCAGCCCACTGCCTACTGACCACCTTCCCTGCTTTGGCACGACTGTGGCCCCAGGCTGTAACCCTGGCAGCCGAGGAACCTTCGGTAGATCCACCACGCGGTGGCCCCTGCAGGTAGCACAGCTGGGGTTAAAGGCAGCCTCGGATCACGGAGGCTCCGTTTCCGATTTTCCAGAAGATGCCAACTGTTAATGATCATTGTTCTTTCCTTCTGGGGCATGAAAAGGCAGGTTCAACTCACAACCGGAAAAGCGACAGATCGGGGTTCCCAGAGCATGAAATGTCAGCCTCCGTCGGCGATTCACCCGGAGGCACTAAAAATAGAGGCAAAAACAGAAGCATCGAGTCTCCGGAGAAACCAGGTGAGCTGAGGGCGAGAGGATGCTCACCGGTTACATTTGCAGCCACGTGGCAAGGCGAGGCTTTTAGTTTTTTTTTTCTTAAGAGACAAAAAGAAAGTGAACTTGAGAAGGGTCAGCACAGAAGGACTTTGCTCTTTTGAGTACGACCTTGCCACGTGTAAGACTCAGGTAGAAACAAAGCCTGTGTGAGATGTGACCACAGGCGAGTCTGGGGTTTGGCGGAACTGCCCCTTTCTCGGCCCAAGGAGTGCAGAGCATTGGTTATCCTTCCCAGCGAGGTTGGACCGGCTGTGGTTGCCTGACCGAGGCCAGCACAGTCCAGGAGAACTTTGGTGACGATGGAAATGTTCTCTCTCTGTTCTGTCCAACACGGAGCCACAAGCCACACATAGGTATCAAGCACTTGGAACGTGGCTATTGTGACTGAGCGACAAAATTATTCATTTTATTTCATTTTAATGGATTTAGATTTAAGTAGCCATATTTAATTGGTGGCCAGTGGCTACCATATTGGACAGCACGGTTTTAGGCTTTAGGAGAAGGAGCACTGCAATTGATTAGCAACATCTGCCAGGGACACAGGATGGGAAGGTGAGGTATGATTGCTGCATTACTGAATGACCAGGGGATCTGGATATCCCACTGGAAGCCTCATGAGGCTCCAGGAATTCCCACATATATTTTCTCACTGTACCCTCAAAATAATAAGACAAGTACCATTATTGCCCTGTTTCACAGATGAGGAAGCTGAAGTTCAAAGAGGGGAAGGGCTTGACCCAGGAGGAGGGAAAATGGCAGAGCTGAGACTCAGAACTGGGCAGGTATCACTACCAAACCTTGCTTTCTGCACGGAGCACTCTGCTTCAACACAGCGGCTGTGCTGAGAATGGAAACCAGGTCACAGGATTTCCAGTCCAGTATTTCTTCTACTGCTAATTCAATACATGTTAGGTGAAGGAAGGGATGGATGGATGGATGGGTGGATGGATGGATGAGTGAATGAATGGATGAGCGGATGGATGGGTGGATGGGTGGATGGATGGGTGAGTGGGTGTGTGGGTGGATGGATGGGTGGATGGATGGGTGAGTGAGTGTGTGGGTGGATGGATGGGTAGATGGATGGGTGGGTGGATGGATGGATGGATGGCTGGATGAATGGATGGATGGATGAGTGGATGGATGGATGGGTGGATGGATAAATAACTGGATGAGTGAATGGATGGATGAGTGGATGGATAGACGGTAGATGGATAGATAGATAACTGGAGGGGTGGATGGATGGATGGGTCGGTACAGGTGGGTGGGTGGATGGATGGGGGGATGGATGGATGTGTGGATGGACAGATGGATGCGTGCATGGATGCATGAATGAATGAAAGGGCAACCAAACACGGTGAGAAGTGAAGTAAAATGTCATGACTAGGGAAGTGGGTGAGACAAGGTCTGTCTTTTTCTCAACTATTTTTCAGGTTTATCAAAACACCAGGTCATGCAAAAAAAATTCTTTGAGGCTTTTGTTTTTAAAGAGATAAAGTAAATGGTAAGCTGTGTGTGTATCCAGAAAGCCTGGGCTGTGCAAGAACCTGCTCCCCCTCTCCGCCTCCCCTGCCCCAGCCTCCCCTGCCAGCTCATTGAGCTCCTCCCTGAAGCCACTTTCCCATGGGAAGGCTGAGAAACAATAGCAATTTCTTCTGAATGGAACTCTTCCCTGAGCCAAAGAGTAAACACGAGTGAGTGAGGGAAGAGCCCAGGTTGATGTGTACTCGGGCAGTGATTACATAACCGGGACATACCTGGGAGAGGCGCTGACCCACGGGACTTTAACAGGCAAAGCGGGGGCTGGGTGGGGAGCAGGGGGCACGCCCAGCGCAGGAATGGCTGTGCAGGTACCTGGCCCTGCCGGGAACCAGAGGGAGGAAACGCAAGTGTCTTATACCAAGGGCGTTCTTACACTAAGACAGGCTCTCGCAGGATTGTTTTGTTTAATCTTCACAACAGCATTACCGGGTAGGTACAGTCATGTTCCCTTTTATAGATTAAAAAATAGAAACGAGACGCAGAGAGTACCTCACAGGTCCATCTATTCCTTCAACTTTCCATCCGTCCACCCGCCCACTCAGACCCACAGCGGTTTTTCCCCCGCCCTCAGTAGTGGACCTGCGTCGGGAGAGGCGCCCAAGAGAAATGAGACATAGCCACAGAAGAAGATTTCTAATGAGGGAGAGAGACGTATTAGTACCCATCTGCGATATGATTGTAAAACTTCCCGTGTTGGGCCCTTTTTGCATATGGATGGGACACAGGAGGAGCTTGACAATGGTTTTCTTGTTTAATCTGCAAGGCATCTTCAAGGTCACGGTCACTGTCTCCTGTGGCAGAAAAAGAGACTGAGGTCCACAGTGCCTAGAGAGCCTTGGCCTTGGGCCTCAGGGATCAGGGAGGGTTTCCCAGATGGGACAGCCTGAGTGGGCTTGGGCAGGGGGCCCAGGAGTTCCTCGAGCTGAGGTGAAAAGAGCAGGTGCATTTCTGGCCCCCAGAGCTGTGTGATGGAGGGGAGGCGGTGGGAGGGTGGGGTCCGCTGTAGCCTGGTTGCCCCACCAGACCCAGCGGCTGCCAGTCTCAGGGCTCCCAGGACAAGGGGGCTGGGGAAAACCCCAGGGACACCAGGCAGAGCCTTGTCCAGGCCAAGGACAGGCAGCCCAGAGCAGAGGGCTTAGCCCTCCAGCCTGGCTGAGTCAGACCAACCCTCCTCCGAGCGACCTTGGACAAGCACCTCTCCTCCCTGAGGGTCAGCCACCCCATCCATGAAGTGAGGACATGGGAGGATTCCATGAGAGAATGTGTTGATGCCTACTGGGCACTGGTGGTCCCATAGACGTGTATCCCCCTCCAGAGGGGCTGCACAGAGAGCCGGGAGCCCAGGCAGCACGCGAGACTCTATGCCTGGACGTCCTTGCTGCCTGAGCCATCTGGGGCTCCCAGGTCCAAACGGATGACCCCGCAGGGGTGGGCACCAGGGTCCCGCCACATCGCGAAGGAGGCCTCCTCTCCTGTAGCACCCAGGGGCTGCCAAGCGCCATGCTGCCGTTACATAAGCCACCTACCCCGCCACCGCCAGCCGGCCGTGTAACCACGTAAATTGAGTCCTGTATTTACCTACCGTGGCAAAGGGACAAGTCTGCCTGGTGGAGCGGGCGGAGGTGAGCTCAGAGGACCTCGGCTCTGATTTCTGTCATGCTCTGTGCACGCACATCTTGTGCTCGGCAGCTGGGCTCAGATGGGGGCACGTTGGCAGAGGGGGCAGCTGGAAACTACATCCTGAAAGCACAGGCCACAGGTCTTTGTGTGGCATGTAGCCGGCCTTGGTCAGGGGGGAGAGGCAGGGCTTCCCTTGCAGGCAGCAGGAGGCCAGGCCAGGGCCACATCTGGGTGGCAAGCATCTGATGGCCACCAATGGCTCCAAAGGTCTACCTGCTGTTGGCACCAATCAGCCGCCCTGGATGGACAGATGACCATTTGCACAGTATGGCAAGGAGCTTGCAAACTAAAGGAATAAGCCCTGGGCACAGGCCTACCTGCAACTGTCATTCCTCCAGGGCACCTACTATGTGCAGAACCTACTATGTGCAGAAAACCTTACATGCTTTGTCTTTAGTTCCCAGGACAATCTCAATGATCATATTCTTGTGTTATACAGGAAGAAACTGAGGCTCAGAGAGGCAAATGACTGACCCCAGACCACACAGCTAGTGAAACGATGGCGTTAGGATTTGAAACCAGCTCTGCCTGACCCTAAGTAGTTATTTCCAATAAATATGCTGTCCCCTATGCCTCAATGTTTTCATCTACCAAGTAGGGATACAATCCAAGAAATGGCGTCATTCTGTGCTCTGTAACCAACATGGTGGCCTTGTGTGACATTATCTGTTCGTGGATACTTGGGTGCATCAATGAATGGATGTGTGGATGGATAGTAGCTCAGTTGGACAGATAAATGGATAGACAGTTGGATAAATGAGTGCCACGTTTATGAGTGGGATGGGAAGATGAAGGGATGGATGGTTGGATGGGTGCATGGATGTATGAGTGGATGTGTGGATGGATGAATGACCTATAAGCAGACAGACAGGTTCATGGACTCATGGGTAGATGAATGGATGGATGAAGGGTGATAGGTGACTGGATGGATGGATGGATGGATGGATGGATGGATGGATGGATGGCTAGATGGATGGACCTTTGAGTGGATGGGCCAACAGATGGAAGAATAGATGGATGAGTAAGCAATGATTGGATCGACGAACCAGTGGACAGGTAGATGATTGCACAGATGATTGGAATGAAGGATAAGAGAAGGCTGGAGGGAGAGATGGATTGGAAGTTAGGTAGGTGAGTGGATGGGTGGGTCCCTTCTGATCTAACTCTAATTGCACAAGAGATTCTTTCTCAAACTCTCAATGCCCACCCCAAGCTGAGGTCCAGCGCTGTGGTCTGGGTGCTGCCTGGGGATCGTCAGAGTCACCTTATGGAGCCAGTGTCCTCTCCACTGTGCAAATAACCTTGTGGCAGAAGGAAGATGAGTGGGGGCGTATGCAGGGCCCCGGCCAAAGCGTGAGGGCTGCTCTTTTCTCTTCTCTGATGGTGCCAAGTCCAGGCTTCTAAGTCACAGCTACCAGCAGAGCAGCCTCCCCTCCCTCATCGCCCCTCTCCCTCCACTGAGTCTGGGCGGCTATGGGTGAACCAGCAGCCCCTCTCCCTCCCCACTAAAGAAATTGGAAGGAGAGCCCTGCGCTGGAGACAGGAGGTCTGGGGATGTCTCCAACCCTGACACTGACCTGACATGTCCCTAGAGGGCTCTGCCACAGGTAGGGGATCAGACGGAGTGAAACCATAGGCGGATACAGGTGGAGATGCTCTATTGCAGCTGATGGATCCCTGGAGGCCCCAGCATCGCCCTGGCCACAGTCCCTGGTGCTCCTCCTCAGAGCTCAGGGGTCTCTGGAGCCCCTGGCTGAGACCATCTCCAAGGGCCCTTCCAGCCTCAGCAGGCTGAGATTCTGGCCACGAAAACCAAGTCAGCGCAGCCTGCCAGGGAAAGGCAGCGTCAGAGAGGAGATGCTATATTTGTCGGGACTCCTAACCTCACCTGGCCAAACGTGTCCCCTTGGACGTGCGCTGGGCCACGCTCTGCCCCTCCCCAGGTACCACGTTCCCATCCCTACCCTGAGCCCACGTGGGAAGTCAGTGTAGGTTAGGTACTTGGTGATTTTCCCAGGACAGAAGTCTGGGAGGTCCTGGGCCCGGCAGGGAGGGGACCTGCGGAAGGAATGGAGGGGGTATGAGAGCCGAGAGGTGCCATGCGTGCCCCAGAGTGCAGGCGAGGGGAAAAAGAAGCTCGTAGGAGCGGAGACACTGAGCAGGCTAGGGGAACCAGGGTCCCTTCAGAGAAGCCTGTGGCCCTTTGTGCACGCTCCATGACCTCGGCAGGGTGGTGGCCTAGGGCTGACCTCCTGCCGTGATGTGGCCACCATCTCAGGGCCACCACGGGCCCTCAGCTCCTTCTCCGATATCCTATCCAAGGGGCCAGGGATGGGCCTGGGGGGAGAGAGAGGGGCCCCGCAGGGGTGGGAGTTCTCTGTTCCCAGCACACCATGCCTGGGCCATCTGCCCCCCACTGATCAGCCGTCAATCCCAACCCCTGGGAGGCAAAGCGCGGGCCCCGGACCTTGTCAATCTGCCGGAACATACGAAGCCTGAGCTGGAGTGTTCCCACGCCATGCCAGCCGCCGAGGAGGGGCCCTGAGCTCAGGATCCCCACCTGTCACAGGCCTGAGGCCCTGTGTGTCCCCTCCGCACCGTTCCACAAACTAGGCCCACCTAAGACCCTCATGATCGCCCAGTCACAGGGTACGTGGGGTTGTTGGCCGGGCTCCTCCTCGCTGGCCCTCACTGTGACTGTGGGGAGGGGCTGCCAGCCCACCCTCGCAGGGAGAGCTGAGCGTCTGCGGACTGCTCTTGCAGAAGTTTCCAGGTCGGACGAGGGCTGAGGTGGTACGGCTGGGGACAGGAGGCAAGCCTGGTGGGGATCCCTCTGCACACCCACACCTGCACTCTGCCCTCTCTGTGGCCAGGGCAGGGGGTCCACTCAAAACCATCAGCATCTCCTTGGCCTCACCAGGAGCCTGAAATTCCTTGAGGGCTGTCTGAGGTCCCAGTTTTTGGACTCACTCTTTCTAGCTGGCCAAGAGATGGAAAACAGACATTTTACAGGTGAAGAAACCAGGCTCAGAGAATTAAAGTGACTTGCTCAAGGTCATAGAGCGAGAAAAGGGAAGCGCTGGGATTCCAACCCAGCACTGTGTCTTGTATGAAGTAGGTGCTGAATGAATGAATAAATGAGTGAATGAGGACCACAAAGTCCATGCTCTTAACCTCTACCCTGTGCCCTCTCCATCTGGCTGACAGCCTGATGGGGCCCAGCTCCTGCTGAAATACCTCCAGCAATGGGGTGCTCATGACTTGGGGGGCGCCAGCTCACTTCTGTACCTCTGACTGCCATGACATTCGTCCCCACGCCCCACCCACCACAGGTCCAGGTTCTGCTGGCAGGTCACGCAGATAAATCCTGGTCCCTCTCCCAGAGCAGCCTACAGGGCCTGGGGGCACACTCTAAGCTAAGCTCCCCGGGCGCCTGGACCCCCAGCCTTTCCCAAATGCCCCTTGCACCCTGCCTGGCTCCCCCACTCTGACCTCCTTGAGCCTCTCCCCCACCCCTGCTCCTCTGCACTTAACCCTCCATAAGTCATTGCTTCCCCCCTGGTCTCTGGTGGGCCCTGGGTCATCCAGCTTTGAAGCTGAGGTCTGGGAAGCCCCTCTCTGCCCAGGCGTCTTATTCCCTGGCCTCCTCAGCACACAGCCAGCATTGCTGAGCCCAGGAGTGTTTTCTGCCCTCCTGCCTTTTCCCCCTTCCTGGCAGGATGGGGGGATCCCCCCTCCCCAGCCTCCCCAGGGGCCAGCCACTGAAGAGACAGCCCTCTGCCGTTTCATTGTAACTGCACGAGACCCTCAGCCCCCGGCCAAGACAGAGCCCGCCACTCTCAGCAGCCCAGCCATTTTCCTTTCCACCACACAGGAGAGTGGGGCTCCCAACCCAGGGAGCAGACACCCACCTGCCCCACATGTCAGGGAGGATTCCAGAGCTAGGGGCAGGAGGAGCCGTCCGCAGCACGGAGCAGGGCCAGCAGCTGACCCTCGCTCCAGACAAAGTCCACTCGCAAGCCCAGAGTTAGAGAAAATAAAGACGACTGCATCGCAGACGCCCTCTTAGGGCGTGGAGAACAAGGACTCACGTGGTCATCATTTCCCAGAGCAGATTCGGGTTCCATAGGATGTCGAGAAGGATCAAAGAAGCTTAGGAATCATGGGATGATGCAGTCTTTCCCGAGGACTGGTCGGAGCCTTTATTCTGCCCTTCCAAGAGGAGAGGAAAAGCAGAGTTTCTCAAGCCAGTTTGACCTCTGAAGTCCTTTCCCTGGAGTGTGTTATGGGACCAGTGTTCCCTGGAACCCTCTTTGAGAAACACTGCCCAAGTTGCTCCCAAAGCCCTGAAGTGCTTGGTTCCTTTGCTCTGGCCCTGCCTGGGGTGTGGTTGGGTTTGGAGGAGGATGCTCAGAGAGCTCCAGGTATCAAGGTGGGCTCCTGGCATCCCCAACCCACCCATGGTGAGGGATGCCTGGAGTCGCCTCCCTGCTCTGAGGTTTATGTGGTGCCAAAGCCCATGATGCTACCATCAAGGATGTGTAAAGGCAAAACGGCAGCCCTTTCTGGGCCCCGGAGACACGGCACAGTACCCTATGCCTGGACGAAACTTCAGGAGCCATCAGGAAGCCCTGTCCAAGTGGCTTTGTCCCCTGGGAGGAAAAAAGCAGGCAAGGTCTGCTCCTACCCTCCGAGGACCCCTGCCTGCCCTCCCCTCCTGGCCTGCAGTGCTGTCCCCCCGCCAGGAGTCTATAGCAGAGAGGGCCCCAGGATCTGGAAGGTCTGGCTGTCACAGAGGTGGGTAAATGCAGGACCCCGCTTGAGGGGCCCCTAGCAGCCTGTGAGTGGCAGGGTGGGCACACAGGCGGGGTCACCTTCTGGCCTGGCCCCCCGTATTGCCCTGGGCCGGCAGACGGCTGGTTGCCCGAGACACTCCTCCTTCCAGCCTGACCCTGAGTAGCCTCTCACATTCCCCCGGGAGCACCTTTGATCCGGCCGGGAGCCTTTTCTATTGATTCAGCATCTAATCTGGCTTCCCATCTGATCTGGAAGGGCCCTCCACGCCTCCTTCCGCTTGGCGTTTTCCTAATCCCTGGGGCAGTGCTTACTTACTGCTCCTCCTGAGCCCGGGCCAGCTCCTTCTCGTCCCCTTGACGTTCCTGCCTTGTCTCTCTCTCTTCCCACTCCCTCCCAGCCATGGTCTTGCCTCGCCACTGGGCCGAGCTGGACAACCTTGGGTCCTGGTGCATTCCTGGCACACGCAGCATCCATCCTGTCCTTTCTTCACTCACTTAATCAACTTTCATTGAGTGCTTCTCTGTGCCAGGCATGGGGCCCACGTCTGTGGCCCTCTCCAAAAACCAGTGCTTCTCTCTGGAGCAGAGGCTGGACCAGGGAGCAGGTCCCCAGCATTGCTGGGGGCTCTCACAAGGCCCCCGGAGCAGTTACCAACCCCCTCACCCACCACCCTGGAGACAGATGAGGTTACTCCCACTGTGCAGATGGGCAAACTGAGGCCAGGAGTTGTTCTCAATTGCTCTGGTCACATCGCTATGAGTGCCAGGACAGGAATTTCTGCCCTTTGGACTAATCTCTAGAGGGCTGTTCTGGTTGGCATTGGGGGGGCCTTTCATTGCCCAGTGCCCACACTGCCCAGCGACGGGCAGCCCTGTGGCCGCTCCAAGCCTCCAGCCCCGGGGAAACCATACTTTACAGAATGTGGCCCGGGCTCTGACTTCATCCTGGTTTGAAAAGTCCCTGCCCCCTCCCCACCAGGCACGCCCGGTTCACCCACTGCAGGCACCCCAGGTAGAACCTCCACGTGAAACGTTGGGCTTCGATGCCCACACGGAAATAAATGATTCTGCTCCTAATGGGCGATTATTTGCGAGGGGGGCGGGCACTTGAAAGGCACGCCTGGCAAACCTCCATCCCGGCCCAGCGGAAAGGCCAAGTCCCAGCCGGGCCACCACCATCCCCAGCCCTCCTCCCACACACGAGGGCAGGAGGATGGGCTGATCCTGGGCTCCCGGGCAGCTGCAATATAGGCAGGACCCTCGGGGGCCGGTGCAAAATGAAAATGTGGAGGTCCGTGTTCAAAAATGATTAAGAATTTCAAGATAGTGACTACAGAGCATTGAACCAAGTGTGGGCCCTGCCAATCACGGGGCCTGTGCAGTGGCACGCTCGCTTGCCCGTGAAGCTGGCCCTGCACTGGGCACTTAGCAAGGCTCCAGGATAAAGTCCTCTAATGTCCCAGCTGTGATCTGGCCTCTTGTCCCAGTCTCCGCCCTCCCAGGCCACTGTCACCCTCATATTTCTGCCTGTAACATCCTGCCTTCCGTGTTGACACCGAGGGGCTAGCTCACCCCTCAGGCTCCAGCTTGGCTGTCACTTCTCAGCCGATCACCCAGGACAGGTCGCCCCCTCCCTTAGCTCCCTGCACTTCTCTGTCCTTCCCACAGGGTGACATTATACGTGTGTGTGTGATTGTTCACGGGACTGCTGTCCTCACCATGAAGGCTTCCCACCACATCTTCAGGTGGGGTGGCACCCGCCTGGCACATTAAGGAGGTGCTTAATAAATACTTACTGAGAGCGAGAATGAGGGGTCCCAACTTAATCCTTGGCGGGATCCTCACTCCCTTTTCTGGGTGAGACCCCAGCTGAGACCCTGCCGAGCATGGAGACCCTCAGCTGGTCATTGTCATTCTCCATCAGCCTGTCCCTCATCCCAGCCCCTGAGTCCTGGCTGCCAGCTGCAGGAGGGGGGCCCTGTGGGGTCACTTTGGGAGCCCCAAGGTGCCAGTCACCAGGCTGTGTATGCAGGAGGCACTCAGCTGTGCTGAGAACCCCTGGGCTGGTTCTCTCCCCAGCCGCCACCTGCATGCAGGGTTCCCATCCGGTGGGGAATGTGTGTTTGCTGCAGTATGTGAGCATTCAACTCTGCAGCCACGAGAAATAAATGAGATGGATGAAAACTTAAAGATGTGTTAATGACAGAAAGTATATTGGTGGCCTGTGAGGCAAGTTGTATGATGAAAAGGGCAGACCAGCAAGAGTGTTGCTCACAGACAGAAGGGATGGGAGACCAAGTGGTGAGCGTGTCCCCTCTGGGCTAACAGCCATGTCACCCTAATCCGCCCCTCACGGTGACACCAAGGATGGTCCCATTCTGTCTAGACACACAGATAAAATGACAGTTGCTCAGCAGGTCCCAGCAAGCCACGGCTGTGGGGGGTGGACTTGCCCCTGTGAGTCTCCCACGGAGCAAGTGTGTGCTGGCTTCGGAATCTTCTGTCTGTCCAGTCCCCTTGGTCCACCTCAGCTTTGGGCCTCAGAGCCACAGGGCAGAGAGGGAAGCGGAGGCTACAGAGCAAGATGCTCCCACGTTCTCCATCGCTGCCCCTTCCTCCTTGCTGCCCACAGCCCTCTTCCTCTCACTGGCTCCTCTTCCAGCCTCGAGGCCTAAACCAGAGAAGCTGGTGATTCGCCTGCCGGTGAGGACCTCCTCTGTGCCAGACACAGGGTACTCAGGGTCCTCTTCAGATCTTTCTGGATCCTTCTAGATCCTTCTAGTGCCTTGAGAATGTCACAGTGCCAGGGATGAAGGGCAAAGGCTCCCCCTCTGCCCCTTGCTGTTGTTCTGCACAAGAGGGGAGGGAGGCCTTGGTCACAGGGTCCGGGTGCCCCTCAGGCCACAGCCACACACAGCCTCATGAGGCCCTTGGGCCCCAGGATGTCCCAGAAGTAGCCAAAAGAGCCACAGACCTGGAGTGTCCAGGGCGCCTGCAAGGACTGGGGCCTGGAGCACCAGTGAGCCCCGCATGGGCACATCCCAGCGTCACACACACTCCAGGACCAAAAGGACCTGTGTCCAATCAGGGCGATAAGAACGATCCGAGGGGCATATTCCACTGGCTGGGGACACAGAGCAGGGGGCTGGTGGCATCAGGGCAGTTTCATCCAGGAGGAGACCTGGGAGTTGGGACTCAGAGGGTGAGCAGAGCAGGAAGGGAGAGAGGAGGTACAGGGTGAAGTGTATGGCATTTAGGCGGATACTGAGTAGATGCTGCCCCAGGGCAGGGGCGGGAGGAGCCGCTGGGGCCCAGGAAGCCCTGACCTCAGAGAGTCGGGCGGCTCTGCCCCGTGCCCGGCAGCCTGCTCTGTGCGTGGCAGAAGGCACCTTGGAGAGCAGCCAGCCCGGTCCCTTCAGGGTGGGGCAGCAGGGACCAGAGAGGGGCAGCCACTGCTTGAGACCGCACAGCTAGTCAGGGAGGGAGCTGGGGCTCACGTGGGTTTTGGGTGACCTGATCTGGCACTTTCTGCCTCCTTGGAGCCCAAGAGGGGCGATTTGAGTCTAGAGAGTAATATTGTCAGGGTCATTCAGCCACCTTCACACAGCCCAGAGCAGGGAGCGGGTGTGGGACTAACGTTTTTCAGAACCCGGAAGGGGAAAGTCTTCCCTACCCCGGCCGTAGGCATGCCGTGGTCATTGTCTGTTCACTCAGCTGTCTTCCCACCAGACTGGGCCTGCCCCAGCAGGTGCTCAGTGAGTGTCTGCGGGATGGATAGGTGGATGGGTGGGTGGGTGGATGGATGGATAGGGGCTGGAGGGGTGAGTGGGTGGACGGTTGAAGGGATGAGGGGACAGACAGAGGGATGGATGGTGCTACAGACTGAAGGTTTGTGTCCCCCAAAATCCATACGTTGAAATCCTAACCCCAAAGGTGACGATACTAGGAGGCAGGACCCTTGAGAGGCGATTAGGTCGTGAGGGTGAAGCCCTCATGAATGGGATTGGTGCCCTTATAACAGAGACCCCAGAGATCTCCCTTGTCCCTTCTGCCATGTGAGGACACCGCGAGAAGACGGCCGTCTGTGAACCAGGAAGCCAGCTCTCACCAGACACCGAATCTGCCGGCACCTTGATCCTAGACTTCCCGGCCTCCAGAACTGTGAGAAATAACTTTCTGTCATTTATAAGCCACCCAAGTCTATGGTATTTTTGCTAGAGCAGCCCGAACAGACTAAGGCAGATGACAGACGGACAGATGGAGGGGACCACACGATGGGCGGAGAGCCCACTACGGCTGAGGTCTCAGTTGCGCCAGGGAGCTGGGGGCTACAGTGGAAAGCTGCAGGGGCCGCGAGGCAGACCCTCTGCCCCAACTTTGGGGATCAAGGGGCTGTAGGGAGCAAGGAGCTGAGGGGACCACAGCCGGGCAGGCGGGACCCTGAGCAGCAGAGGAAAGGACAGAGGAGCAGGTGGGATGCCTGCAGGTGAGGAGCAGACACTCACAGAGAAGGCAGCCTGCTCAAGAGCACCCCTCCCAGCCCTGGGTCACTTCACTCCAGAAAGGCCAACCATGGCTGGGCTATTCTTTCCAGTAACAGCTTTACCGAGACATAACTCATGTACCACACACTTCCTCTATTTAGTGTTTTTAGCACATACACAGGGCTGTGTATCCACCAGCACAATCATTTTTAGAACATTTTAATCACTCCAAAAAGAAACCCCGTGCCCATTAGCAGTCGCTCTCCATTTACCCCCATCCCCTCTGGCCCCTGGCAACCACAAATCTACTCTCGGTCTCTGTAGATTCACCTATTATGGGCATTTCATATAAACGGAATCATACATTAAGTGGTCTTTTGTGACTGGCTTATTTCACTCAGCATACTGCTTTCAAGGTTCATTCATGTTGTAGCATGCGTCAGTATCAAGACTTCATCCTTTTTCATGGCTGAATAATATTCTATTGTATACGTCTACCACATTGTATTCATCCATCCATCAGCTGATGGACATTTGTGTTGTTGCCACCCTTCGGCTATTACGAATAGTGCTGCTGTACACATTCATGTACAAGTATTTGTTTGAGCACCTGTTTCATTTCTCTTGGGTACATACCCAGGAGTGGAATTGCTGGATCATCTACGTGTAGCCTTTTGGGGAACCGCAGGCCGTTTTCCACAGTGGCTGCACCACTGGACACTCTCACCAGCAGCGTATGAGGTTCAGATTTCTCCACATCCTCACCAACACTTGTTCTCGTCTGTTGTTGACAATGGAGGGACACCCACAGAAGGAAGCCAGGAGTGGGTCATCTTGAAAGGGTCCTGCCCAAGAAGGGGAGAGAACCACCAGACGCCACATGAGGCCCAACTCGGAGAGGCGCCCAGGGCTGAGGAAGTCACGTGTGCTCGGCTGGAGGGCGTCCGCCCGGCCAGTGATTCATGCCGGGGGTCCCACTGAGGAAAGGCCCTGAGTCTGGAATCAGACACAGCCAAGTGGGGCCTGGCCATTTCCTACCATGCCACCAAGCCAGAGGAGGGACCCAGGACCCCAGAGAGGGCAGGAGGGTGGAACGCACAAGAAAGGGGAGGTCATAGGGCCAGGGAGGAGGGAAGAGACTGCAAATCGGATAAGACTGACGTTCTGATTTTGATGGGACAGGGCTGTCTGCTCCCTGAGGATGAGACTAATGTAGAGGTGACATTAAGGAGAACTAGTATTGACAGCGCCTTCTTTGTGGTGGGTCAGAAGGATAAAGTGGGTTGATAAAAATGGAGAGCTTAACAAACTCTTCCCCACGGGGGTTGGGAGGCTGAAATGGTCGATGGAGCACGGAGGTTATGACAGCGCCACCCCATGGAGGTTTGGTGGACAACGGATATGACGATGCTTTCCCCTTGGGTGGGTGGGAGGGTGAGGGGGTTAGACGAAAATGGAGACGATGACCACGCCTCACCCCACATATCCGGGGAGTGGCAGCAGCGGAGAGGATGTGGTGACTTGACCCCAAAAGGCCCGGAGTGGGGTCTACACAGGACGGTGTTGACCTACTTGGTCAGGATCGGGAGAGCAGGGAAGACATCTGCACCAGGGCTTGTCAGACTAGCAGAAGTTTTTACCCTGCCAGACATAGAGAGACCTGCAACACAGGGAGAGCCCCGCCTGCGCCCTGGCACGATCGGCCCTCGAGGCCGCCCCTCTTCTCCTTTTGGTCAGTCCCAGCTGAATCCCAGGGCCCTCACCTCAACCCCTCCAGTGCTACCTAGCGACCTCCAGTCTCTCTCCCGGGGTCCACCCCCTCCAGCAGCATCTAGAGACCACCTGCCAGTCCCTGATGTCTCCCCATCCCAGCCCGTCGCTGTGGTCGGGCCAACTGGGGCAGAGCTCAGACCCCACCTGGGGCCCCTGGGTCTGCACCTCCTCAGACTGTGCCCACAGTCTGTCCCGCTCGGGAACTTCTTCCTGGCTCCCCCATCCACCCCACTGGCCCTCAGTCATCTCTGCCCACCTCAAGCTCTCAGCACCCACCCTCACCACCCCACACGCAGCCTCCCCTAATAACCTCAGCCATGCGGGGTCTTCTGGAGGAGGAGAAGGGTGTCTCCAGCCAGCAGACACGAAGGTGGGGTGCACTCACCGCTGGACACTGGACAGGCTGGTGGACGCCCCGTGACCTCTCTCCTCAGCCACCCCCAAGAATGGAAAATGGAAGAACGTCCTCAACCAGCGAGGACCCGGGTGAAGGCAATCCAGAGTTACTTGTGTGCCCACCTTGGAGCTGTGAGGGGCAAGGAGGGGGCCCACAGCAGGCAGGGAGCCGAGCATCTTCCTGTGCTCTTCACAGGGTTCTCCCCGCGGCCCCGGGAGCTGGATCTCTCGTCACGCCCAGTTTCAGGGTCACAGCGGTCCCCTGCCTGAAACCGTATGGTGAGAAGTGGGTCTGGCGGGAAACCCACGCCAGGGCCTCTGACTGAGGCCAACGCCCTTGCTCAGCCCTGCCTGTGCTGACAGGCGCGTCTGACCTCACAGAAGCGGAAACACAAAGGCTCATGAGGCGACGACTCGGGCTGTGTGACCTTCCGTGTGCGGGGAACCGTCTTCAGGACTGGGACACAGAGGGGACACAAACGGGCCTGCTGCTTTCAGGTTGCTCAGGGTCATGGGGAAGGGAGACATGAATCAGACAGACCCACAAACACATACGTAGTTACAACGGTGATAGGACAGTGAAGAAGAAGTAGGGAGTCTGAGCCAGTGGGGGGCCAGGAGGGCGCCCCAGAGGAAATGACTGAGTGGATGACGGGTAGGCCTAGCCAGGTCCCGTCCAGGGCGAGGGAGGAGCCCACGCAGAGACCCAGGGGCGTGAAGGCGATGGGCCAGTTCAAGGAATTGGAAAAAAGTTGTTGCAGCCGAAGAGAAGGGGGCTTTAGAGCTGTGAGGGTGGGCAGGGGAGGAGCCCCAATCCTGGGACCGCAGCAGCTGGTGGGAGATGCACGTCTACTAGACCTCTTCCCCGGGGGCTGTGGAGTGGGGAAGGAGCCCCGGGTAGTCGGGGAGCAGTGCATCTGCACATAACAAAATGTCACCATAACAGTGACGGGGAAAAAAGAACGTGAAGTTCTCTCTCATGTAGAGAATTCTGGATTCTCCTTGCCAAGACTGGGGCCCTGTCTCCGTCTCCTGCTCCATCACATTCCCGTGGCTTCCGCCTCAAGGTGCCACCTGAGAGCATCTGGCCACGGCATGCACACTCCACTTCTGCAGGAGGAAGATGAGATGGCAGCGAAGGGGCCACTGCCTCACTTCCAGATCCTTCTCAGAAATCCCACACAGCCCTTCGACTCAAAACTTTGTCCCATGGCCACACCGGGGCTCAAGGGAGCCAAGAGACTGGTCTTAGGATCGGTGCACGGCTCTGCGAGGAAGAGGCAGGAGAGGGTGTGTGCATTAAGACGACAGAGCTGCCCACACCCTCCTGGCTTCTCCCCCGACAAGCTCATCTGACAGTTCGTAGATGAATTCCTGGTCTGTAGGCAGGTTCCCTCCCTGCAGGGACTGGGGGGAACACAGGCCCTTTATCTTCGGATCCACCCTCCTCTGGGCCAGGCCTAGACATGTCCTCTGACTGTTCTCACAGCAGTGACCACAAGGCGTACACTGAGTCGTTCAGGTTCTCGATCTCTCTCTCTGTGTTTCTCTCTGCTTTTGTTTTACACCAGTAAAGATAGTGGTCTGGGTGAAGGGCTGTGCTCTGTTGACGGCCCAGACTGTAAACCATCCATCATACACTTTTATTCATTACACGTGTGTAGCACTGACCATGAGGTAAGAAAGATGCTAGGACACTGGAGGATACAATGGGAAGGAGAAATGACTCTGACCCACAGTGGTCAATGTCTTATCAGGATAAATACAAATTTTAGTAGTTAGAAAGTGGAATCAGCACAAGAAATATTTAGATATTTTAATTATTCTGGGGAAGAAATGGATCAGGTAGGTGCCTTCAGGTTCCTGTCACAGAATTTCTGGCCGAAAGTGGTTTCAATGTGGCATGTGGTTACAATCTCACCGGCAGGGAGTCCAGAGTCAGGAGGCTCCAGGGCTGATGAATTTATTCTGGCAGCGAGGGCAGGCCTTTCCTCGGCTCCTCTGGGACTCTCTTTACCTCTTTCCTCATGGTCTCACTTCGGCTGCTATAGCTGCCAACATCACATACTCACCCTACCAGGTCAAAGGCAGAGAGGGATGGCTGATTCCTACCGTCTGCCTTTGTTTGGTGAAGGAGAGAAAACTTTCTCAACCACGCCTACAGAGGCGTCCTCCCAGGCCCTATTGGCCAGAACCGGGTCAAACGCCCTCCTCACCCCCAACCAATCCCAGCAAAGAGGAAGGGGAGGACCATGACTGATTTCCCCCAGTTATGATTCACTCCCTGGGAATGGGCCACTTTCTCTGAGCCTGTTTGCATCAGGAAACCAGAACAATTTACATTTTATTTATTAGTGTAGCCATTATTCGGTGCAGAAGAAAGAAACGACTGCTGGGGAAAGAAGCAACAATGTTTGTAATGGGAGGCAGGGAGGCCAAGAACCGAAAGTCTAGGTGTAGACTGGATTGTCGCTGCGGATGCAGAAGTCACCAAAAATGACGACAGCGGTGTAGTGGTGCCAGCAGCAGGCAGGGCTAAAGTCTTCAGTGATGACCACAGTGACGGGGAAGGGGCAGCCCACTGCGTGGGAGGGCTGACGGGATGCTGTTCAGCAATGGTGCTTCTACATTCTCAGATGGGCAGCCTACTCCCTCGGTTGAACTGGACCCTCAGCGTCAGGACCTTCCTCTTCTTGGAGTCTCGTCTCCTCTGTCCTCGCCCCAGGCTGCCTGCAGCCCGCCCACCCTGCACTCAATCTCCCTTTCCTGGAGGTCCCATCCTCAGAACCAGCTATCAGACGACAGAAGCTGCAGCAGCAGAGAGCAGTTGCAGCGTCAGCATCCCTGTGGGTTTAGAATCACCATGGAAACCTCTGGGCGGGGCTTCAGTGATGGGCGGGGCCCCAGGGAGGACCACACCACGTGAGCAACAGCCTGCCCCCTGCTGGCTCTCAGATCCCTGTGGGTCCTGGGAGCACCGGGTCTGGCTGCCCAGCGTGGTCGAGTCACTGCCCTCACCCCCGGTTGCTCCACCTGTGAAATGAAAGCTCTGCCATGGGGGAGAGGGAGCCAGGGACTGCAAGGGGCAAGGGCCACGGGGGGCGTCATCTGCCTGCTAGAGAATAAGGGCGGGTGTCTGGAGAGTGACGTCACGAGGGCCACGGTGAGAGCCATCTGGTGATTGGCCACACCAGCAAAACCGAGCTGAGACCCGCCCGGTGATTGACCAAGGGCGTGGCTGTGACGTCACAGGAGGCATTGTGACGTGCGGGCCGGTTATAAAAGCCAGGGCGCCGGTAAGGCCTCATTGATGCGAGAGGTGGTGCATCCGCCTCAGCCTAGCCTGCACCTCCCGGAGTTCTCCAACCTGGACCAGGGCACACTCCCTGCCCGCTCCTCCTGCCCTGGCCTCTCGCCCACACCCTGTGCTCGACCTTCGTGTCCGCATCCACCTGGGCTCTCCTTTGCTGTCCCCCGAGTCCCTGCACCCACGTCTGGCGCGTAGTGATCTGCGCCCCTGGCACTCTTCACCTACGCTCCCCATTCAGCAGGGGGCCATTGGGCGCCTGGAATCAGAATTCAACCGACCCTCGCCCAGCTGGGAAGGGCCCCTCCCAGACCTCCAGCATCACAACCTGGTTCAGTACAGGGTGGCCGAGTCTCCCTGGACGCCTAGCTGAATGGGAGCACCCGACCCAGCGCAGCAACAGGCAGCGCAGATCCTGCTCTCTGTCCTCTGGGACCCCACCCAGCTGCACACCGGGTCCAGCCCCTAGGTTGCCCTTGCTGTTTGTCGAGTCCTCACCTGCCTGTGGCCGTCAGCACCTCTGCCAGGCCCAGGTGAGCTGGCTGAAAGAAGCTGCTCCCTGGTAGAAGAAAAATACTTCATTCCCGTCATCATGCGCCCTACCACCACCCACACTCCGAGAATCTGAGCCCAGAAATTGCAGAAAGTGAGAAGAGTGGCCTCAGAAACTTCCCATCCCCTCCTGGCAACCTTGGCCCTGGCCATGTTCCTGGTTCCCAGGTGGTTCCCCCACTGCCAGAAAGGGAAGAATCAGTCCCCGCGGCCCCTCCCACCCACCGCCTTCAATCAATCTGTAAAACAAATGGAAGGTCACAAAACGGGGGCAAGCAGAGCAACCTGAACACAAAAAAGTGGGGCATCTTGACCCAGACAAGAGATATCTGAGGCCACCAGTCCAGGCAGAAATCTGTCTTCCAGTGGAGGGCCAGGTCAGGGGCTGTCTGTGAAGGCAGAGGTTGCTGCCTCTATCGGAGTTTGCCTCAGAAACATCAGTGATTTGTGGATGGGTGCCAAGGCCTGGCCAGTGCTTGGAGCCATTCAGAGCGCAGTCCCCCTGGTGGGTCACGGTGCCCAGGGGCTGGTGGGCTCATGGCCTGAAGATCTTTGGCCTGGGGCCAACTTCAGCTTGATGTCCTAGTGGCTTATGACTTGGGGAGCCTTTTCCTCCTGGGGAGTTCTCTTGTTCAGAGGAAGCAAAGGCTGCCAGGCATCTGCATTCTTGCCAATATCTGATGTGACAATTTTTTATTTTAACCAGCTGTTCTAATAGGTGAGTCGTGGTATCTAATTCAGGTGTTCATTTGCATTTCCCTAATGGCTAGTGAAGGGGAACATCTTTTCAAACAGTCCCTGTTTGCCATCTGTATATTCTCTTCAGTGAAGTGCCTGTTCATATCTTTCGCCCATTTTCTATTTGGATAGTTTGTTTTTTTACTGTTGAGTTTTGAGAGTTCTTTATATATTCTAGATGCAAGTTCTTTGTCAGATATGTGGTTTGCAGATATATTCTCCTAGTCTGTAGCTTGTCTTTCCATCTTTTCATTTTCATTTTGATAAAGTTCAATTTATCAAGTGTTTTATTTGATAAATTGTGCTTTTAGTGTCATGTCTAAGAACCATCCAGTGGGCCCTAGGTCCTAAAGATTTTCTCCTATGCTTCCTTCTAAAAGTTTTATAGGTTTGCATGTTACTTTTAAATCTATGCTGTGATCAGTTTGAGTTCATTTTTATATAAGGGGTGAAGTTTAGGTGAAGGTATTTTTGTTCATTTATTTTGTAGAGTCTTTTTTGTTTTGTTTTGTTTTTTGCCTAGGGATGTCCAGTTGCTCTGGCACCACCGTTTGGTGAGACATTATTCTCGTGGTTTCCCTTAGCTCTTCCTTGGCATATTTAAAATAGTTGATTTAAAGTCTTTGTCTAGTAAGTCCAGCATCTGGGCTTCCTTGGGGATAGTTTCTATTCATTGCTTTTTTTTTTTTCAGATTCTCCCCCTTCCCTAGAATTTTTGCTGTTGCTGTTCATGGCTATTGTTATTTGTCTAGTGACTTTTCTGATCTAATTCTGTATTTTTCATTGTGTGTGGTCACTGAAGTCTCTGCTCGGTTAGCTTTGTAGTCAGCTAATCAGTAGAAAGAGATTTCTTTAAGTGCCTGGAGCCAGTAAGTCTCCCAAGTCACTGCCAAGGGGCTCAGTGTGCCTCAGTCAGGCAGGTTACAACTCTGCCTTACCCTTCACTTCCACTTGTACAGAGCCTCAAAGTTTGTCACGGGTGAGAGCTTACAGTCTTATCAAGTCTTTCCTGAGAATGTGCACATCCCTGGGCATGCTTGCAGCCCTACACATGCACATGTCCTTCTAGAGTCCCAGGAATATGTTGGAGCTTTTCAAATCCCCCTGTGGACGTCTCATTCTCCAGATTGACCTTTCTGGTTAGCCTTTTGTTTGCCCTCACTGTTATCCAGGGCTTCAGGTAGCCGAGATGTTCAACAATTGCCTCTCATTGTTTTTGACAAACACCCTGGGAAAAAGGCCCTTCGCACTTGGCAAGTCAGGTCAGATAAAGGCAGCCTTGAGAATGGGGTCTTCAAGGGAACCCCATTGGCAGACAGGTTAGATAATGACAATTCTCTGAAAATGGGGCTTTGAAGGAGCTCTACCCCTGTTATGCCCCATCCTGGCTTTCACCATCATTGCAGGCTGTTTGTTTTCAAGACCACTATGGAGCAGGGGGTAAGGGGGTGTGCTGCAGGACTAGAGAAAGTTAAAATATCACAAAGCTCACTGTTCTTATGGAGATTCTGCTTTTTTTTGGAACAAACATTCCCTGGTTTGTTGCAAGCCTTTGGGTCATTTCCAGAGTTCTGAAAAAGTTGATTCAGACCATTTTTGCCACTGTTTCCATTGCGTTTACGGAGGACAGAATTTTCGGAGGTCCTTACTCCACCATTTTCACTGGTGTCAATCTATTTTATTTAAATTTAATTAATTTAAATTTAAATAGCCACATGGGACTGGTAGCTACCATATTGGATAGCACAAGTCTATAAAATCCAATGTGAAGTCAATTAGTCAATTGGAAATTAACTCAACCTGTATAGGTATATACAAATATAGTAAACAAAATCACAAAAACAAAATGAATAAGTTGTCTTAAATGAAACTCAAAATTTTATAACTTTTAGAAAACCTTTCCAAGTTTTTCAGTAATGAGGAATGTAGATATCTTTCTATGCGTATGTATGATGCAATGGGGCCTCCTAAGGGCTCCCATGTCCTAAAATAGCACTGCTGCCCATTGATTGATAGAGATTATGAACCCGGGCACCTGAGGGCTACTGTAGATATTCAATAAGAACATGGTTGCCTTTTGACCTTGTTCCCAACACAGACATAGGTGAATCTTGTCAATTGCTATTTTCTTGTTTAGCTTGAGGGGTGACTCAGGTCTCAAGGATTTGTGAGCTTGTTTTGCAGAAGAAAGAAAATGCTTTTGGGGAGGTTGCAATCACCGGGTGGTCGGCCCTCAGCAGCCATTGACACCCAGAAGCCAGCTCACCCAGGGGCTTATCGGGAGTGACCTCTTTGTTTCTCGGAAGCTCCTCCTGCCAAGCCCCTCAGCTCTGTAAAAACCCCCTGCTCTCTGTTCTTGGGGAGGTGGATTTGAGTGAACCCAGGCTCCCACCTTCTTGTTTTGGCCAACTCAAATAAATCTTTCTCCATCTCCAAGCACCAATGTCTCAGTGTTTCGCTTCCCGCCCATTGGGCACACAAACTTGAGATTAAGAGATTGGGTATCAATTATTTTTAAAATAGAGGCTAAACCATTTTACATACAGTCATGCACCGCATAACGCTGTTTCAGTCAACAATGGACCGCATATATGACAGTGGTCCCATAAGATTAGCACCATACAGCCCAGGTGTGTAGTAGGCTCTACCATCTAGGCTTGTGTAAGTCACTCTATGATGTTCACACAATGACGAGATCGCCTAATGACGCATTTCTCAGAATGTATCCCCCTCTTTAAGCAACACATGACTGTATTTAGTTATTTATCCAATTTGCAGCTTTCTAAGCTAAATGTAGTATAATTTGCCCTTTGATCTTCCCAAGGGCCCAATGAGGTCAAGGGTCATTATCTCCATTTTGCAGATGAGGAGACTTGAAGGGGTGAGGCAGCTTGCCTAAGGCCACATGACAGTGTCTACAGGGTTGGTGCTGGCACCCAAGGCGTGCCCAGACCCATCCTCTTAACTTGTAAAGAGACGAGCCACATTTTGTGTCATTTGTGCTTCTTCACTTGGATTCATTTTACAGTCATTTTGTTTGTTTTGAGCCTTGCTCCATTTTGCCCTCTGAGACCACACCCAAGGGCCAGGGAGCTGGTGGGCCAGAGAGCAGCAAATGTGTCTCTCTAAATGCACTGACAGTTGTTTCCTGAAAACGTGGACAGGAAAACAACAGGCGTGCTCACACACCTTGTGTTTTCCCAACTTGGAAAACACGATTCTCCTGCCCGACGACTCCATAAGTGGGTTTGACAGGGACTTTCCCAGTTTTGGCACAAAGTCCCACATCCAGGAAGCCTCTAATTCGCAGGCAAACATGACAGTCCCCCACCCTACCTTTTCCGACACCCTGGATTCAGCTGAGGGCAGGGAAGCAGCGGTCTCCACTAGGTTGTCAGATTTTGACCCCTGTTTTTGATAAGGAAAAATCCTTTTTTGTCGAGAAAACCGCATCCCTTTGATATGATGGGTCTTGAACAAGAGCTTCAGGGTCTTGTCCCAGGAGCCAGAACAATGGCTGTGACCGGCCCCTGGAAAGGAGGGTCTCCCCCTGTCTCTACAAGTGACCAGCACATGCACGAGCCTTCCATGTGGACGGCATCAGCATTCCTCATACATGACTCGAGGTCCCACCCCCGGTGTAGACAGGTGTCCGTTTCACCCTGGGAGTGTCCCCACTTAGGGTAGTAACCTGATCAGCTAAAATCTGCCTCGCGCTGGGACATCTATATGTTTATCGTTGGGGTGGCTCCCTCGGTTGTGTGGTCAGAAAGCTAAATGTTGGCATTAAAAAAAATCAGATAAAAACTCAAGCCACCAACCATCTAAATGGTTGGCGTTGTGTTGGCAAAACCTGGGGATGTTTGTGCTGAGATCCCCAATGCCCTCTCCCTCTTCCTTCATCTGTTAACTCCTGTATCTCTCTTAGATCCCAGCATAAGCTTCACCTCTTCTGAGAAGACTCCCCAGGCCTGCCATCGCTCACCTCACACTCACAGGGCACCAGGCACTCTCCTTCTATAGCATCTTCATGCTGTCTTGCAATTACTTGCACACATGTCCTGATCTCTTCTGGGGGACAAGGACCGTGTCTGCCTGTTCACAGCTCTACCCGCAGCACCCAGCACACAGTCCTGGCACATCACGAGTGCACATTAAATAGCTCTGGAATGAACGGTCAGTGGCCTGCATTCAATTACCCAGTGTTCTTGACCTGAAACTTATAAGCACCTGTCGTGTTAGACCAAGCCCACACTAGCTCTTGAGTACACCTGTGGGCCTGCTGGACAGACCGTGGGGGCAGCAAGGAGGCCCAGCAGAGAAGGTCTAAGAGACACAGGCAACAGCAAAGAAAATGATGGACCTTGCACCCCAGCAGGGAGTGCTATTTCAGAGGCTATTTCAGACGGCCGGCCACCCGGCAGGAATGGAGTCCCCCTGCTTCCAGAATGAGCTCAGTGTAGGTGTGGGCAACAATGCAGACCTGCAGGAAGCAAAAGATCCAAAGGTTCCATCCTCCCAGGGCCTGAGGCCACTCTCTCACTTAACTTTGGAGCTGGATCAAGGGGACAATGTTGGTGTGAGGGACGAATGTGAGTCCTGTGTGTGTAAGCCATCCAGGAAGGCCAGCTTCAGCCTCGGATCTCTCCAGGCCTTCAAGTTGCCCTGTCTAAGTTGTTGTCTGGCCCTTTAAGTCTTAAAGGGCCCCAAGAGTTTTACACATGCTACTAGTTGCTGCAAGATGGCGATACGTGGGTGGCACAGGGGAGGAACCCACCCCTTAATGCCACCATCAGCCCAGCAAATTCCAGGTGAATGAAGAACTTAAATCAAGTCCTGAGTGAATGAAGACACATATTCTCCAAGAAGGAGGCTTTATTATCACAATTGGCCGAATCTTCGAGGATTAAGATACTCACTCTATTCCACTCAGAATCCCAACAAGGTCCTGAGTTTGGGTTTGTGTCATTTCCTTAAAAACTAGACCAAATATTTATTTATTTTTATTCGGACCCTTTGAATCTGATGTTCAGATGGAAAAATCAATCTGCAAAAATTGCCAAGACAGCTTTGGAAAGAGAAACTGTGGAGAACGTCACTGACCAGATATTAAAACTCACTCTGAAGCTGTGGTTACTGAACAGTGTGCTCCTAGCATGGGAACAGACAGACAGACAGACCAGTGGAAGGAACAGAATCCGAAACCTCTCCACATATATGTAGGAACTTAAAATATGACAAAGGATATGTTCTTTAAGAGAGTTAAGACAATTGACCATCCATTTGGAAAAAGTCCACATTAAATCCCTACCTCATGCCATATACAAGAATGATTTCCAAATGAATTAAAAGAAAAGGAGGTTTTAAACACTACCAGCACATGGAAGATTACAAAGGGAAATATTCTTATAATCTCGCCATGCAGAAAGTCTTCCTAAGCAAGATAGGAAACCCAGAAGCCATTAAGGAAAAAAAAGAATAAAAATTGAATACATGAAACTCATAAAAAGTCTTACAAAGTTTTGGTTTAGGCAGGCCACTCTGCTGCCCGGTATGAGGGAAGCATCGGTGGAGTGTGCCAGCCAGGAGGTGAGGAGGAGTCCAGGGGAAGAAAGTGGCTGTGGTCCTGTTAGGAGGTGCCAGGATGAACCAGGATAGTGGCCAGCAGGGTTTGAGAAAGATGTCAGGATTACATTAGAGTTTAAAATAGAAGATAGCGACAAGCTTTATATCATGTACGGATGAACCTTGCCTTTTCCCCAGTGACCCTTGATGCTCGAGAGAACTTCATCTCTGCCCAATCAGATTCACTCCCTCCTCTGCCCCCAAAGCCATCTTGGTGCGTGTTTGATGGAGAATGGAGGCGTCGGCTCACCAGGTGAGACAGGCTGAGCGGGAGCCCTGGAGGCTTCAGCTCAGTTAGGACGATGAGTAAAGAACTGGGCAGGGATGGGCAAGGGATCAAAGACACCTCAGACCACTGCCACCAGGAGAGGACTGAAGGGGCAGCTGGGACTGGACATCGAAGGCTCAGCAAATGAAGGGACTTCCGGATGTGGCTTCCTCCGCACCCCCACCCCAGCTTCCTTGCTCTCCCAGTGGTTCCCAGACTGTGCCCCAGGCTTCCCTGGAGGGCTTGTTAAAACAGATTGCTAAGCCTGCCCCCAAGATTTCACCTTTTCTAGAACTGTGTGGGGGACTCTATTACCCACGCTTTTATGCATGCATTTTAGAATCAGTTTCTCCACACCTACAAAGCAGCTTGCTGGGATTTTGATTGGGCTCATGTTGAATCCACAGATCAAACTGGGAAGCTCTGACAGCTTAACAATATTGGGTCTCCCAATCCGTGAACATGGAATGCCTCTCCATTCACTCCCTGAGTTTCTGACAGGCAAGCCTGAGCAGGGAGGGCCTGAGACTTTGCATTTCTACCTCGTGCCCAGGTGCCCCCACTTTGAGAACTGCTGCCATAGGCCCAACCTGGAAGCCCTGCCTGGTTTGGGAGTTGGGGCTGTTCTGAAGACTGGGAACCTTCCGCGCTGGGCCACAGCATATCAGAAAGACCTTTTGTTCCCATGCAAATCACTGGCAGCCAGTTCTGCTGAGATTTGCATGCTAACAGCTGACTTTTTTAGATTTATAATCTCTAGCAGATAAACAGTGGGTGCCAGAAATCCGCAGGTGTGGCGGTTCCAGGAGACACAGCCACTTGTGGGAAAGGGCTTTTTCTCTAAGTATCCAATTCCTCGCTTTTCTGGGTGAAATTCTTGCCTCTTAGGACTTCCCCTCCCAATAAATGTGCTCTCAGGAATTCTCAGAAAATCAACCCCAGCTCTGGAACTAAGGCTCTGCCCTCCCCCAGCAGGGTGTGGTGGTGGCCTCTGGCTGACCCCAAGGTGAGTCCAGCTGTGTGGCCCAAGGGAAGGACTGGGCTGTCACAAGAATCCTTCAAGAATAAAACGTGAGAGTGTGGGCAGAAGGCTGGCACCCAGGAGACCCCCACTTCCCAGAGAGGAAGAGGAGAGCCAGCCCAGGGAAGGGGCAGCCTTCCAGGTCAAAGAAACAGCGTGGGTGAGGCTCAGAGGCCGGCACCAGGCCTCCATCGGATCGTGCAGGTGGCACCCTGGGTGGCCAATCTCCTGCCTGCCTATGACTCAGATCCCAGGCACTCACTGGATCTGCCGCCCTCCTTTCATCCTAAGTGGCCCTTCCAGGTACCCCCTCGCTGGTGCTGGCCCCTGCAGAGCCCCGGCCTGGGCAGGACCAGGGCAGGGGTGCTAAGCGACATGAGTTGGGGGCCCCCCAGGCGGCAGCTCTGGCCTGTCTCTCTGGCCGGCAGGGTGGGATGACCTGGAAGGGTGACCTCAGTCTCCGCTGGGGGCTCTGACAGCTTTCCCCCTTCCTAGTGTCTGCAGGGGCCCCGGGAACAGGACTCCACCCCTGAGAGTCCTCCAGGGTCAATCCAGAGCCTGGTCTGGGGAAGCGGGGACCCCAAAGGGCGGGGCAGGTGGCTGTGGCTCCAGAATGTGGGAACACTGCCACTTTCGTTGTCACTGGGATCGAGTGCACACAGAAGGCCAGAGCTGTTTCCACAGACCCCAGACACAGCCCCCAGAGCTAAAGGATGAGCAGAGCCACAGCCTGGGCCTCATAGCCGGCAGAGGGGCGGTCCTGGGAACCCATGCCCCTAACCTCACCCCCTCTCCCTGCATCTGAGCCCTAGTGCCCCAGAGCCCAGTACCACCCTGGCGATGGAGGGGGCCGGGTGAGGTGCGTGGGGCCCAGTCTGAAGCTGCCGAAGGCCCCACATCAGCACCAGAGTCTTTCAAAAGTGGCCAAGAACCGCCCTTTGGTAAACGTCCACACACAGCAACGCCAGGAATCGAGGTCTCACAGACCTGGGTTCGAATCCCAGCCACACCGCCCACCAGCTGTGTGGCCCTGGGCCCCCAGGCCTCGCCAGGCTCTGTAAAGTGGGGGGAGACGTCTGCCCGGGCTGTGGTGAGGGTCAGAGGTGACGAGGAAGTGCACGTCTGAGGCAGCTCGAGGCCTGGAGCAAGTGAGCCATAGATGCTGCCGCTGCTATTTCTGTTTTGGGGTCCTCGGCACGCAACGTGGGAGCTGGCACAGAGGGGGCACTTGGGAAGTAGGTGAGAGGCGTTGCTCAGATTTGCAGAGAGCCATGCAAATCCACAGCCAGTGCTGCTGGCCCTCCAAGTGGGAATATTCAGTGTGGCTTGGACCTCACTGTAACCTGGCCCCAGGCCCCGGCACACACAGTTCTGGTGTTCATTGATGTCAGCGGGTACCGGGCATTTGTCTCCAGTGTCCTGCCTGCTTCATCCCTGTGTCCCCAGCACTCACCCCCACCCCAACCCCCAGCCTGAGCCTGGAGTCCTTGCTGCAGACCCACTGCTTTGCAACAGGCATCCGTCTAGTCACCTCGGGCCGCCGTACAGCCTCCCACAGACGGGGCGGCTTACACAGCAGACGTTTACTGTCTCCAGGTCCTGGAGGCTGGATGTCCAAGATCCAGGCGTGGGCAGGGCTAGTTCCTCCTGAGGCCTCTCTCCTTGGCGTGTAGATGGCCGTCTCCTCCCTGTGTCCTCACAGGGTTGTCCCTCTGCGCATGTCTGTGTCCTGAGCTCCTCTTCTTACAAGCAAGGACGTCCATCATAAGAGATTAGGGCCACCCTAGTGACTTCCTTTTCCCTTAATCACCTCTTTAAAGGCCTCATCTCCAAATATAGGCGCTCTGGGCAGAGCCGGGAGCTATGAGAAACTTTTCTTGCCTTCGAGTGGCCAAAGGCAACAACCACCACCTACTAGTGACAACTTTCCATCTTTGCATGGAGTGCTTCTCTAGGGTTTATTGTTTTGTGTACGACTTGCACCAACGGCCCCCAAATACCGAACCAAATGTCTTTGTGGGGTTTTCTTGTCTCCATCTCTGCTTCCCTTGCTTCTCCCCTCTCCCACCAATCTCTCTCTCTCTGTGTCTCTCTCTCTTTCTCCATCTTTCTCTCTCTCTCTCTCACACTCACACACAGAGTCCCTAATTTACTATTGAGTAGAAAAAGAAGTTTAAAATATCTGTCATCATTTTGCGTAAAGCAAGAATAATCAGGCTGTGAGTGAGGGCCAGGGGAAAGTGGATGGATCAGCACAGAGCCTTGGAGAAAACCTCATGCCTGGTTGGCTTCCATCCTGCTTCTTGTCGGAATAGCCGAGCTTCTCAAAGTTCAGGGCTGGTGACTCTCCTCGCCCTCCTCTCCCCCTCCGTCTCCTCCTTGCCCCAGCTCCTAGCCAAGCCCAGCTCAGCTCCTGGTTCTGAGCTTCACGTGGACTCGATGAACCCAAATTCAGCCGTCCAGCAACCTCTTACCTCTCTCCAGCCAGCCTTGCCTCCCCCAACGCACACTACCCACCACGGCCGCCGTAGTTCTCTGTCCATTACAGAAAGCAGACCAGACCCAGGGGCTTAAAACCCTTCAGCGGGTCTTCGTCGCATGGAGGATAAACCTCAGCTCCATAGGCTGACTTGCGAGATTTTTCCTGGCACAACTCTGGTTCCAACTAAGATTTGGACACCAATTCCGACGTGTGGGGTTTTCCCCCACACCAAGCAATTCTCTGTGACACCAGCTGGGTGTCCTACAATTCAACGCCATTCTTTTTTTTTTTTCTGTGAGCAAGATTAGCCCTGATTAACATCTGTTGCCGATCCTCCTCTTTTTGCTGAGGAAGATTGGCCCTGGGCTAACACCCGTGCCCACCTTCCTCCATTTATATGGGACGCCACCACAGCATCGTTTGATGAGCAGTGCGTCGGTGCACGCCCGGGATCCAAACCTGCAAACCCCGGGCCGCCACAGCAGAGCGAGAGCACTTAATCGCTATGACACCGGGCCGGCCCATTCAACGCCATTCTGACAGTGTCTACCTGGAGATAGCACAGACCCCGCAGGTGAAGGCTGTCCCACAAGACTGCCCCCGCCATTCAGATGCCAATCCCAAGTCCAGGCTGTCACCTGTATTTCTGACCAACCAGCTACAGATCGAGGGTCCAATGACCTGCTCCTTGGGTTCAATTACTTTGCTAGAGCGGCTCACAGAACTCAGAGAAACATTTTACTCACTAGATTACTAGTTTATTATAAAACGATATAACTCAAGAACAGCCGGGTGGAAGAGATGTATAGGGCAAGGTGCGGGGAAAGAGCTCGGAGCTTCCAGGGTCTCTGAGCACCCCACTCTCCCTGAATCTCACCCCATTCACCAATCCGACAGCTCTCTGAATCCTGGCCTTTTGGATTTTCATGGAGACTTCATTCCATAGACACAATTGATTAAATCCTTGGCCATTGGCGATCGTTTCCAACTCCAGCCCTCTCCCCTCCCTGGAGGCGGGACAGAAAGTTCCAACCCTCTAATCCCATGTTGGCTCCCCTGGCCACCAGCCCCACCCTTAGGTGCTTTCCAACACTCACCTCATTAACATAACAAAAGACACCTTTATGCTTTCATCACAGGAAATTCCAAGGGTTTTAGGAGCTCTGTGCCAGGCATGGGGACTGAGACCAAATATATGCTTTTTATTATAAATCACAATATCACACCTGGCCAGACCCGAGGTCTACCCGACCAGCCCCTTTGGGCAGCCCTGCCCATCCCTGCCCTGGGTGCCACATATAAGAAATGCCCTCGCATATTCTCTGCCATTCTAGCCACCTGCCTCCCGAGTCCATTCTCCTCCCTTGGGATTTAAAGTATCCTTGCTACTCAAGGCTCCCATCCAGCTCACCTCAGTCTTGAGGGATGGGCAGACAGGCCCCAGACAGCTGCCCCAGCCTCAGGTGCTGTCTGCCCACCCTAGTGGCTAGTCACACTGAGCAACCAAGTGTCCTCAAGTGAGGCATGCTCTTTTGGCCCTGGGCCTTTGCCTATGCTGTTCCCTCTGCCTGCCACCTCCTCCCCATCTCCCCCTTTGACTGTCTGCAAACACACTTCCCCCAGGAAGCCTTCCCTGATGATCCATTTGCTGGGCAGAGAGAGTACCTCCTTCCCTGGGGCTTCTGCAGAAAGTTCTCCTACATTTCCAGCATGGAAGACCCTAGAATGTGGGCTGCTATTAATAGACAGGCGCATCATGGTGCACCATCTCTTGTGCATCGGTGCCTCCTCCCAGTGCAAGCCTCTCTCAGTCCACGTGGTTCGAGAGGGGCTAGGGTGTTCCCCAGACCCAGGGTGGCTAATTAGTTTCTTATCCCTATGGGTATTGCAGTTGATTCAGAAGTGGGCGTGTGACCTCAGTTTAATCAATTAGAACTGATGCAGGAATCAGAGCCTTCTCAGATGAAGACAGAAATGAGAAATGGAGAAAGTGAGATTGAGTTTTGATGACAGCATTTGAGCCTCTGGATCCAACCATTCCTGAAGCTGAAATCTCTGGGCTTGTTATAAATGCATAAGCCAATCACACTCAAAAAAATCCCATCCAATACAGAAATAAAACTTGAGCACAGCTCCAGGAGACTGCCCTGGTCTTTGGAGAATAAGGGAAGTAGCTTTGCTAAGGGGCAGGCCTCATGTTTCCGAGAGCCTGGGCGCCTATGGTTTGCCTTCATCAAGTCATACAGCTCTGACTGGCGAGTCTCTGGGCCCCGGCAGAGAGGACACAGTGCTTCTGAGGGGAGCACCCATCAGCGAGTCAGCCAAGGCCCATGGTTCCTCCGCTAGACTTCCCAGTAAGAGAAGGAACCTCTGGAGGTAGCAGAATTCGCAGAACGACAGATGAGAAATGGATGGGAGTGGGGATCTAGGTGGTGGCACTGAGACCCACCCAAAAATGCCAGCATGGGAGTTAGGCTGGTCCCAACTGTAACCACTGCCAACTCTCTTTGTTGGCTCAATTCAAGTCCCCTCCCTGTCTCTAAAAAAAGAATGTTGGGTCTCATCGTGCATGGCAGGGACCGTGTTCCATGCCCACCAGGGTCCCGTTTCCCATGCCTCCCTCCCGGGCACTTGCTGCACGCCCAGGGAGCAAGGGAGGCAGAGAGCACACGAGCAGTTCTGGATAATGAATAGTGAGTAAAAGTGACAAGTCACTTCCAGGCCGAGGCAACAAAAAGCCCTGTGAGCCCCTCCTCCAGCAGAACCAGGAGATGAAAACATCCTGGATCTCAGAACCACTGCATGGAGGGCAAAGAGCTGCTGTGAGAAATCGCCCCCTTCACTTTGGACCCTTTGTGAGAGAAAAATGAATCTTTACGGCATTAAGCCATTGAGATTTGGAGGTTTATTTGTTACTGCAGCAAAACCTAGCTTATCCTGACTAACCCAGCAGAGATGGCAGATACGTGACACATACACCACCACTAAGAGGCTGGCACCCAGACAGACATTACTAATCCACCTTGGCACCCCTTCCTCCCCCGTCTCAGCATGTGCTCCAGGCAGCCCATACCAATGGATCAACAAGCTGTAAGACGCGTCAAGATCCTTCTAGCTCACAAATTGGCCCCCTCTGTGGACACCCAGTGGTGGGACTTGGGAGTGAGAGAAGCTGCCCCATGGGAGGATCTCACGTCTTCTTACCACTCACTGTCCAGACTTGTCAAAGCCTGCCCTCCTCCGGCCTGACCTCGGAAGGGTGCAGGCAGAGGCCCCCGCCTCAGCCCCTTCTAGCTGCCCTTGCCTCATCGCTGGCTCAGGAAGCCTCTTTTCTCCCCCTCTTAGCTGCTACGAGCAGAACCAAGTAGACTCTGGGAGGAGTCGGGCTGCCCCACGCTCCCTCATTCTTTCTCAGGGTGTGCCCAGCTCAGACCCAAGACAATTTCACTTTCGGTGGGGCTCCTTCCAGAAAGAACGGCGGGGCTGGAACCAGAGCCCTCGTCTCAGTGGTCAGCTCCCTCCCCGGGTCTGAGAGGAGGGAAGGGCCGTCCCAGGACGCAGGCTCCAGGCGGACGAACAGAGTGAACATGACTTTTTACAATGGGGCTTTGATCTGTCTAATGTCACAAGACAGGCCGGGGACAGACGCCAGGCCCTGTGTGACTCCCGGTTCCCACAGGAGATGCCCTGCTCAGGTATTCACACGGGGAGATTCTTGGCAGGCCCAGTGCTGGGTCCGTGCCCGTCACAGACACAGCACGGCAATTAGGTTTTGGAGAATGGTGGGCGAGGCTCGTTTGGCCAAGGCCCGGAGGCAGCGGCGGAGTGAGGGAGGGGGAAGCGGGGGAGGCTGCCCCCGCGGGATGGGCGCCCTCCTGGTGTGAACGAGGGTGAGCGCAAGGAATTCCTGTGGTTGGGGCAGCCGGCAGGGCACAAATGCTGCGCTGGCGCCCTTGACAATATGACTCTGTCCCGGCTGACGGTGACCTTCGCCAGAGCTCTCGGTGAATGCACTGTGCTGCTCCAGGTGTGTCCTGGCCGCTGGTGCTGGAAGCACATGAAGAGGCCACGTGGGGAGCCGTCACAGGACGTTTTGTACCTCGGGTGCCCACGAGGGCTGCCCCGGGGCTCGGGCCAGGCCAACAGGGCCGCCAGGGGCCCATCCTCCGGCTGTCAGGACGCATTATCCCCACCTGTGCCCAGGAACAATGCCTCACCTGTGGCTCACTCCCATCCCGAGGAGGATGAAAGGCCCGCGCTCCTGCCCCCGCCTCCGGTTCCCCGCCCGCTCCCCTCGGAAGGCTGCAGCAGGATGTTCGAGGAGCCCAGGGAGACAGCGGTTGGCAGGCGTCTGCGAGACGAGACATCGTGAGTCCTTCCTGCCCGGGCCTCCTGGCCACTAACTTCCAGGAGGGGTCCTGAGGGGGTCGGCTCCCTGGGGGTCCATTTCTCGGGCACACTGACACCTGGGCCCACCAGGGACAAACTCCCCATCAGCCTCCCGTGTTCTGCATCGTGGCCTCTCAGAGCGGTGATGGCAGCCCCACGGTGGCACAGACAGTTATGTACCAATAAACACTGAGTTGCGTCTGCCAGGTGCTGTGCCCAGCATCGGACACTCATTTAATCCGCACAGCCGCCCCATGAGCAGCTGCCACCAACATCACCTGCATTTCATGTTTGGGAAAACTGAGGCACGCAGCTGTACCGGGCAGCCGGTGATGAACCCTCATTGCTCTGGCTGTCCCCTCCCAGCCTAGGGCCCTCTGGTGACGCCTGGGAGGGATTCCCTGAACACACCTTTCCTGCTCATGCTCTTCCCACCATCCACCTCCCTGGGGCAGGGACCCCCGGCACCCAGGCCAGGACGCTGTCAGTGGAATTAGTAAGAAAGTAACCGGGTGAAAACAGACACCATTTCTTGAGCCTCTCTCCGGGCCAGGCACGTCCCAAACACTTCCACCCATGCCCTCCTTTTCCTTTCCCAGCTCCCAACCTGGGAAGCAGGATTTCCACCCCATTTTACAGAGGGAGAAACTGAGGATGAGAAGGATAAGGTCGATAGAGGAGGGCGGCCCAGCTCCTAAGGGGTGGTGACCATGTCACACTGCTCTTCTGCGGCTGTCTGAATGAAGGGGGAGGCAGAAAGGAAAGAGGCGAGAAGAGATGCCGGGTCACTCGGAGGCATCGCCTCCCTCGTGTGGTCCATGGCCGTACAGAGCCCTCCCCGTCCCTCCCGCGATGATTTCACACCAGCCAGGACCCCTGCCCCCACTTCTGGGAGGTCAAGGTTGGCACTGCCCTCTCGACGCCTCAGGGTCTCTCCAAACCCCGGCCCGCGCAAAGCTGTTGTGTGCAGACAGACGTGGACCTGCGTGTCCTCGGCGGTAAAATATTTAGATACCAGAGAGTGAGCTCGCGTGTCAACAAGAGACCCTTTGTCCGGGCGGAGGGGACAAGGGACGGAAGGGAATTTGCATTTTTGAACGCATCCCCCGATTCTGTGGGATGGCGGAGACTACCTGGAACTCAGCGGCAGCCGCGTCTGGCGACCCTGTGCGGGCGGGCATCTGTGTGCCGGGCACTGGGCCAACGTGGGGGCCCCGGGAACAGAATAATGAAGAATTAATTTACCCAGCAGGGCCCTCTGAGTGTCTGGGAAGCTCTCGCACCTTCTCCGGGGGAGCAGACGTGTTTCCTTGGGAGGAAGGCCGTTACACAATCGCTCTGTCAAGAGGCCGCGTTCAAGAATCTGGTGAGGTTGCTTCAGCTGCGGCCGGCTCCTTTGATTCACACACTCCCTGCAGGCGGGCCCAGCCCTCCGGTTCCCTGCTGCCCCTCCAAGGCACAAACCACCCTCGGGGGACGCCACGCAGGAGCCAGAGAAGCCGGTGGGAACGGGGCCACTTGCCTGCAATGGCAGAGGCCATACAGCCTGAACCCCACGGAGCCCACAGAAGTCTGCGTGGCGGATCTAAGACCCACTGTGCAGATGGGCACACTGAGGCGACACAGCCTCACTGCCAGCAAGAAGCAGAGCAGAGATGACCGAGCCCACTGGACAGACGCAGCGTGTGGCACAGTACCGGTGGGGACGTGGGGCGGGAGGTGCAGCTGGTGGGCTGAGCCCAGGAAATAAGAAAATAAAAGATCAGCTGCATCCTTTGATAAAGAGAAGGAAAGGGAATCCAGTGCGATGTTTCTGTGTTCAAAGAGGATGTGTCCAACCTCAACCTCACCACGCGGGGGACCCGGCCCTCTCAAGACCGTAGGAGCTCAACCCAGCTCCCGGTCCAACCCCCGGGAGTGTCTATAAAAGGATTCCCATATTATTCGGCAATGAAAAGAAATGTGCTAGGTACTTAGAGCAATCAAAATCATAAATGAGACAGTAGACTGGTGGGTGCCGGGGCTGGGCGAGGGGAGAATGGGGAGTTATTTTTCAATAGGGACAGAGTTTCAGATTTACAAGATGAAGAGTTTTGGGGATGGATGGTGGTGATGGCTGCGCAACAATGTGAATGTGCTTAATGCCACTGAGCTGGACACTTAAAAATGATTAGGATGCTAAATTTTGTGTTATGTACATTTTAACACAATAAAAAAAAGAAAAATGCTTCTCTATGTATAAACTAATCTTCAGAAGGATATTCTTTCGAGAAAGTGTTAACATCAGTTGCCTCCACGCAAGGGAACCGGTGACTAGGGGATAGAAACAAGATGGGGACTTTGGTACACTCTGAATTTTGAACCATATGAATGTACAGCAGTCAAGAAAAAAATTCACTCACTTTTTTAAAGTGCAAAAAAGAAAGAAAGAAAGAAATGAGCTAGCAAGCCACAAAAAGACGTGGAAGCATCTTAAATGCATCTCGCTAAGTGAAAGACGCCAATTTGAAAAGACTACATACTGTATGATTCCAATTATCTGACATTCTAGAAAAGACAAAACTATGGAGACAGTAAAAACATCAGGAGTTGCCAGGAGTTAGGGGAGGGTGGGTGGAGGAGATGGAGCACAGAGGATTTTAGGGCAGTGAAACTATTCTGTAGGATGCTATAACGGTGCATACATGTCATTACGCATTTGTCAAAACACACAGAATGGACGCCACCAAGAGTGAACCCTAATATAAACCATGGACTTGAATCAATAATAATATATCAGTATTGGCTCATCTGTTGTCACAAATGGTCCCCACGAATGCAGGGCATGTATTAGGGGGAACGGGGGTGGGGGGAGGTATATGGAACTCTATGTACTATCTCCTCAATCACTCTGTAAATCAAAAACATTTAAATTAAAAAAAGAAAAATCTTCCCAAGGCCCACATCTGGGACTGAGTACCACCCAGAACCCGCCCCGGGCTGAGTATTGATACTCAAAGCTCTCTCGCCAGCCCCTGGTGAAGACGAAAGGTGATATATGAGCAGGCCAGGGCCTCAGGCTGTCTTGCTCTCTGATGCAACCCCAGCACCTAGCAAGGGCCTAGTATACAGCAGGTGCTCAATAAATATTTGTTAAATTAATGGATGTTTGGGGAGTGAGAAATCCAGGTAAAGGCTAGGACAAGGGAGGAAGGTGGCAGAGGAGTGGGGGAAAGTGTATGGGGACGTTGGTGACCTTGAGGGGGGCAGGAGGAGGGAGGTGGCATCGCTGCCCTTTCCCACGTAGAAGTGGAGAGGACCCCCTTCCTAAGGTCTCCCACAGGCAGCTGGGCTCACAGGAAGGAATCCTGAAGCAAGGATCAGAGATGGGAGTATCACGATTATGTTTTTAATCACAATCCTATTTGAGGAGTTGGATTTCATAGTTCTAAGCATGGAGCTGTGGTGTAGGAGGAAAGACTGGGATTGGGAATCCAGAGTCTTGGGCCCAAGCCCACCAGGTTCCACCTTGGCTCTCAGTCTCCTCGTCAGTAAAATGAATGGGTTGGAGTCCTTCTCTTTACTCCCTCTACCAGTCTAAGACTTGGGTGGAAAGGGCTTCTCCAACCTGTTCCCAAACCTTGCAATGGTGTTTATGGCAGCCTTCAGATTAGAATGTCTCCACAGTGTCTTGCATCGAGTAGAAGTCGTAGAAGTCATTTTCTTGCATTTTACAGCTAGAACTCTGATTTCTTCCTTGGACGTTTTGTGCATTGGAAGCCACTCCCTTCCCATTCTCACCTAAAGATCTCACAAGCTTAAGGAAAAAAAAAAACATTAACAGCAATTGTTGTGTTCAATTTCAGCAGATCAATAAATAGAATTTAGTAAATTACAATTATCGAACACAGCTCCGTGCCTGGGGCTGCACAACGTGCGCGATACACAATCCTGCCCTCAGGGAGCTGATGCTCTGCCGAGGCAAACAGACACACAGCACCACCCAGAATACAGCCTGAGAAGCACCCCAGCAGAAGCAGGAACTTCAATTTCCTCATAAAGCATGGAAGTCCGGGCCCTACGCTGGGCGCTTCCCCTGCTCCCTTACATCAGGTCCTCTAGAAATCAAACCTGATGAAAGATTAAAGTGTCGACACCTTATCTGAGCCAGCCCAGATCAGTGAGCCCGAGAGGTGAAGGGAAAGGAGGATGTGTAGCAAGGAGGTGCCGTGTATTACTGCGCTGGCCACAGCCCTACTGTAGGCTCTCAAGAGACAGAGAGGGGTTCCTTTGGGAGGGTTTCCACACCTTCATGCCTTAAAGGAGTCCACAGAAGGGAGAGAGGGGGTAGGATTTAACAGCTGGCTTCATCCCATGCCCCATTTTCATTGGGTCAAGATTCACCCCACAGGTTGTTTCATCTCAGGAGAAAATGCTCAGGAAGCTTGACCCCATAATATACCAATACTGATACATTATACCTTATCAATACATCATACATTACCCGTACATTATACAATACATTATGATACATTATTGATATATTAATTGATATCACTATCACCTCATTCATTTTACTGTTTCATCCAAGTCTGGAAGTGGAGCAGTGCCCCAATGAGAGTCAGGTGTCAAACCAAGAGAGAGAAAGAAGCAGTAGAAAGAACCTGAAAAGGTACGAGGATTGGGCCCACACACCTGTGTGTCTCGTTGTGTACACACAATAGCCTAGGAGGTAGGCATTGTCATCCCCATTTCTCAGGTGGGGAAACTTAAATTCCCCACCTGAGAAAAATTCCACTTAAAGGTGGAATTTCCACTGCCACCTATGGAGGAATAACTGGTATGGGACTTACCCTCCTTCATTAAAAAAAACTAGAAAAGTGGACAAAATATATGAAACAACTCTTTTCAGGTATCAGACAACAGGCAGCTCAGGACTGTGAGTCCTAGAGAAGGAGAAAATAAAGTTGAGCCCTACGGTCACCTTGACTTCCTCCCTGGGGGCAATTCCCAGACCACAGTGCAGGGAAGGCATGTCCAGTGGTCTCGCTGAGTGGAGGAAACACAGACAGGAGCTTGAGGAGCGTGGGACAGCTAGAATTTGTTAGGCAGAGTGCTAAAGAGGAAGAGACTAACCAGAGAAAGAATTCCAGGGGTATTCACAGGGTCCTCTTGATCTTTGGTTGAAGACTAAGCCGCACATACATGTGGAGCAAAGCACCACTGGAAGGGTGTGAGTTGAACAGTCCCAAGAGCTCACCAGGGCTGAGATGCATGCAAGTTCCTACCAGCTAGAGCCGAGAAACCTTGTTGAATATCTGGAGCGCTCAATGGAGACCCACAAGGATCATGCCTTAGCCATAGAGATAAACTAGTCCTACAGTATAGGCTACCGTAGAACTGCTGTAATAAAGCTTAAAACAAGCTTCAAAAGGATTAAACTGATCCACAAGGGACTTTGCTGCCCACCAAAACAAATGTCGATCCACTGTAAAAGATGACAACAACATCCAAACTCAGAACAATGTGACTATGTAATGCCCAGCATATAATCAAAAATTACCAGATATGCCAACAGCAAGCAAAATGTGACCCATGACCAGGAGAAGAATCAGTCAAAAGAAGCAGACCCAGATATGACAGAGACGATGGAATTAGCAGACAATGACCTTAAACAGCTATTATAAATATGTTCAGGAATTGAAAAGAAATGTGAACATAATGAGAAAGAAATGGAAGATACATATATACACATATATATACATACAAATGGAACTTCTAGAAATGACAAATACAATACCTGAAATGAAAAATTCACTGCATAGACTTAATAGCAAATTACAGACTGCAGAATAAAAATCAGGGAACTCAAAGACACCACAGTGTCAAAACCATCCACATAGATGAGGAAAAATACTGGAAAAAGAGGAATGGAGGCTCAGTGACCTGTAGCACAATATCGTGAGGTCTAACACCCACATCCACGGAGTCCTGGACAGAAAGGAGAGGAAAGACAGTAAAAATATTTGAAGAAATAAAAGGCTGAAATTTTCCAAATTTGATGAAAATTATAAACCCACATATGTAAGAAGGTCAAAATGAATCATAGATCAAAATGTGAAATCTAAAGCTAGAAAAATTCTGGAAGAAAACAGAGGAGCTAAATCTTTGTAACCTTGGGTTAGGCAAAGATTTCTTTGGTATGACACTAAAAGCACAATCAATAAAAATATTCATATAAAAAAATCTATAAAAGAAGAAATTGATAAACTGGATGTCATCAAAATTAAAAACTTCTGCTCATTGAAAGACACTCTTTAAAAAATGAAAAAACAAGCCACATACCAGGAGAAAATATTTGCAAACCACATAACTGATAAAGAACTCATATCCAAAATATTTAAAGAACTCTCAAAATTCAATGATAAGAAAACAAACTACACAATAAAAACAGAGCCAAATATTTGAACAAACATTTTATTGAAGAAGATAAATGGCTGGCAAATAAGCACAAGAAAATATTTTCAACATCATCAGTCATTAAGGAAAGCATATTAAACCATATTAAGATACTTCTTATCTCTTAGAATGGCAAGACAGTAATGAGTTATTTATTTATTCTGGAAAAAAAATCGACAATATCAAGTGCTTTGAGGATGCAGAGAAATTGGAACTCTCATTCGTTGCTGATGGGAATGCAAAATGGTACATACAACCACTCTGGAATAGAGTTTGGCAGTTGCTTAGAAAATTATACATTTCCCGTAGGACCCCAAATCCCACTCCTAGGTATTTACCCAAGAGAAATGAACACTTACGTTCACACAAAAACCTGTACGTGAGTGATTTTTGTGGCTTTCTTCAAAATTGCCAAAAACTGGAAACAACCCAAATGTCCTTCACCTGACAAATGGATAAACAGACTGTGGTACATCCATACAATGGAATACTACTCAGTAAAGAAAAGGAATGAAATACTGACACACACATTGAAATAGTGATACATATTATGCTAAGGGGAAAAAGGCAGACTCAAAGGCTGTATACTGTATAATTCCATTTACACGATATTCTGAAAAAGGCAAAATTATCAGGGCAGAGGATAGATAACTGGTATTATGGACTGAACTGTGTCCTCCCATAATTCATATATTGAAGCCCAAACCCCAATGTGACCGTATTTGGAGATGGGCCTTTAGGGTGGTCATTAAGGTTAAATGAGGTCTTAAGGGTGCGGCCCTGATCTGATAGATCTGGTGTCTTATAGGAAGAGGAAGAGACACCAGGGAGCTCTCCCTGCATGGACCCAGAGAAGAGGCCACGTGAGGACACAGCAAGAAGGCGGCAGTCTACAAGCCAGGAAGAGAGTTCTCACCAGAAACCAACACTGCTGACACCTTGATCTTGGTCTTCTAACCTCTAGAACAGGGAGAACAGAGATTTCTATTGTGTAAGCCACCCAGCCTGTGGTATTCTGTGATGGCAGCATGAGCTGACTAATATAAGCGGTTTCGAGGAGCAGAGGGTGGAGAAAGGTTGTCCAAAAAGGGCACGAGGGACTTCTGGGGAACGATGGAAATAGTCTGTATCTTGACTGCAGGAGTGGTTACACACTGTGTGTGCTTGTCAGAATTCACGGAACGTCGGAACTAAAAGGAATGAATTGTACAGTATATAAATTATACCTCAAGAAAGTAGCCAAAGAAAAAATACACATTCGCTACTGGGGGGGCAAAGATAAGAACCACCAAGACATCTCGTTGGAAGCAACACAGGCCGGAAGAAACTCCGGTGTGCTGTGGGAGCCCAGGAAGGAACGGAGCCTCTGCAGGGCTGGGGGGCGGGGTCCTGGGAAGTGTCAGCCTGGAGGTGCTCCGCTGGGAGGAGGAGAAGGATGCTGGTGGGCTGGGTGGCCACACAGCTCAGGGGAGAGGGAAAGCTCAGCCTGCAAGGCGGGCTCGGGCGGGAGGTGAGGCTGGAAACGTGAGCTGGAGGCAGACTTAAGATCCTCGACCACCAGGTGAGGAAGCTGAATTTCACTCTGGAAGGAGTGAGATGCAGCAGCATGGCAGGCAAGAGGCAGAAATTGCATTTGCCCCTCTGCACTCTGGAGCCAATGCCAAGGATGGCTGCAAGGCATATGGAGTGGCTTTCTGCTGGCCAGAACTCAGCTTGGGGCCCTCACTGTAGTCCCCAAGCTGATGGGTGTCCCAGCACATCCATTCTGTGGCGGCTGCGGGCCAACATCAAAGAATTGGGATTGTGGGAACTGTTGAGATAAGCTCCCAAGCCTGGAACAAGCACCTTACCTTCTCCAGACACATCACTGTAGTTTAAAAGGCCCTACCTGGCCTGCGCCCCACCTTCCTGACCTTGTCAACTCCCACTCTTTGTCTCCCTCCCTTTGCTCCAGCCTCACTGGCCCTCTTGCTGTTCCTCCAACATACCAAGCAAACTCCTTCCTCAGGGCCTTTGCACATGCTGTGGTTGCCCCAGCCTGCAGCACTTTTCCCCGGATATCCACAGGGCTCACTCTCAGACTTTCTCCAGGTCTCTGCTCAATGTCCCCCCATCAGTGCTGCCTGCCCTGACCACCCTAACTAAAATAGCACCCACACCCACTCCCAGACACTCCTGATCCCCCATCCTGCTTGATTTTTCTTTATAGCACTTGCTGCTTTGTTGTTTCTTCATCATCTGTCTTCTTCCACTAGAAGGTAAGCTACAGGAGAGTAGGCCCGCAATACAGACTTGTTGAATGAATGAATGAATGAGTAGGTGGAAAGCTCTCTGGGAATCCCTTCCACCTGAACCCTGGCTCTGGTGAGAACCATTCATGGCAGCCAGATTCCTTGTCTGGGTGGCTGGCACGGAGAAGGAAGGGCCAGCACTGGGGGCTGAGCACGTTTCTCTCCACACCCATGTATTAGGTATCTACTGCTGTGTAACAAATTACCCCAAACATGGCAGGTCAAGGCAATCATAGGCATTTGTTGTCCTCGCAGTTTCTGAGGGTCAGAAGTGTGGGAAAGGAGGGACGTGGCTGGGCAGTGCTGGCTGGGTCTCTCCTGAGGCAGCAAGTAGATGTCGGCTGAGGGGCATTGCTCTGAAGGTTTGCTGGGGGTTCGGGATCTGCTTCCGAGGCTGGTAAGTTGATGCTGGCTGCTGGCAGGAGTCCCCACTGAACATGAGGCTATGCAGGCTGCTTTATGACAGCAAATGCCCCACTGTCTGGGGCATGTGGGTGTGCCCTTGTGGACGTGTCCCCATGGGCATGTGGGTCCACAGGACCTCTTGTGTGTCCACACGTCATGGCAGCTGGTGTCCCTCAGACAGAGGGATTCATGGGACCAAAGCGGAAGCTGAAACGCCCTTGACAACCTAGCCATGCACTGTCCTCTTCTCTGCATGCTGTTCATCACACAGACCAACCTAATTCGAAGAGGGAGGACCCTACACAAGGGTGTGAAAGCCGGGAGGTGGGACACATGGACAACATCTTGAAGGCTGGCTGCCACACTCCTGCACCTGTCCCTCTAGGCTGAGGTAGAGGGTGTCCCTTGGCCTGGAATGTCCTTCTCCATCTCCCTCCACCTGAGCTCCTTGTTCTTCAGGACCCAGCTCTGAGGCCTCCTCGCCTGTGAAGCCTTCCTTGGTCTACCTCCAGCTGAGTTAAGGGCTCCTTGGAGGATCCACTGCACCAGCCTCAACCAGAGCATGGGTCCTGCCGCATTGCCACTGTTTCTCTCCTGATCTTTCTTCAGAATGGGGCTGAGAATTACTCAGGGCAAAGATCATGTCTGATTCACCTGTGTCCCTAGAACCCAGCAGCCAGAGTTTGTCCTGGCATTATTTGTGGTTCAATGAACATTGATCCAATAGATGGATGGAGGGATGGATGGATGGATGGATGGAAGGATGATGGGTGGATGGTTGGGAGGATGGATGAGTGGATGAGTGGATGGGTGGATGGATGAATGGATAGGTGGGTGGGTGAGTGGGTGGATGGAAGGATGAGTGGATGGGTGGATGGATGAATGGATAGGTGGGTGGGTGAGTGGGTGGATGGAAGGATGAGTGGATGGGTGGATGGATGAATGGATAGGTGGGTGGGTGAGTGGGTGGATGGAAGGATGAGTGGATGGGTGGGAGGATGGATGAGTGGATGGGTGGGGTGATGGGTGTATGGATGAGTGGATGAGTGGATGGGTGGGTCGTACATGGATGAGTATATGGGTGGATAAATGAATAGCTTTTCCTATATTTCTCCTACTAAGCACTGCTTGGGATTCTTAGAAATCTCAAGCCAAGAGAGACCTTAAAATTCATCTGCAGATACATTCCCAGAGCCAGCCAGGCCAAAGAGCCATATTGAACAAGATCTGGATTCCAAGGGGTGGTGAGGAGTTCCTTACTCAGCATGATCTGCCTCTTGGCAGTGATACCTCTCTCCTCCATGATGTGCCCCCACTTCTTGCACATGGGCACACATGCATGGGCACACATGCCCACAAGGGCACACCCACATGCCTCAGAGAGCAGGGCATTTGCCGTCGTAAAGCAGCCCGCATAGCCTCATGTTCAGTGGGGCTGGTCAGCCCTCACTGGGGCTATCAATTCCCACAAAGCCCAGCCTCCTCTGGCGTCTTATCCTGGGCCAGGCAAGGGTGGGGCCTGGAGATCCCTGGGGAAGGGGGAGGGGGAAGGTATCCCTGAGCTCTGCTCACCTGCTCACCTGTTCCAGCCATCTGGTCTGGCCCGGATCCCACAGAGCCCCGCCCCCACTCCTCTCGGCCTCCCTCGCTTCCTCTTTGACCAGAGGCCTCCGTGGGGACCCAAGATACCCACAAACCCTGGGACCGGGGAATTGAATACCTGCAACAGCTTTCGTCCCTTTGAGAAGGATGGAAAATACTCCTCTAAGCGGATCTCCTCATGGGAAGTGCAGTAACACAACGCCTGGGCCTCCCCCCAGGCCCTGAGTGGAAGGAGAGGGGAGCAGCTCATTTGAGCAAACAGAGAGGCTGGGCCCCCGGCAGGCTGGGACTCTGGGGGCCTGAAGCTTGCGCAATATGGAGGGTCTGTTTAAGAAGAAGAACACTGCATTACTAAGACAAATTAAATCCAAAAATAGTCCTTTAGAATGAGAAAGAAATCACCAGTGACACACTTTCAAAAGCTGTCCAAACCATAAGATTTGTTTATTACTAAAGCCGAATCTGAAATGTCCTTCATGGTTTCTCGCAGGGAGGGGTATCTGTCTGGGGGACTCCAGCTCTTTGGTGTCACTCATGCCGCTGATGACTACAGGGGAGCAGCCAGGCCAGCTCACCCAGGTCCTTGTCACCTCCGGTCCTGGAGGGAAGAGGTGGCCTTGAGGCCTGGACATTGTGGGCCTGAGCAGGAAGCTCCATGAGGTCCACCTGGGGCAGGTTGTGCTGGAGGCCAGCCCCTAGCCCAGAAAGAAGACCTGGGGTGGGGTGACTAGGCAGGCCAGAAAAGCCCATGCTGAGGCTTGGGATGCCCCCAGGCAAGCGAGGGTCTTACACTGGTGTTTCATTGACAATCTGGTGGTGCCTTCTGCAAATGCCCAGGCAACAGGGCAGGGAGGCAGGTTGATGTCTACGCCCAAGGAAGTGGCCTACATGTTCTCTTGGAGGGAGAGCAGAGAGGGGACAGAAGAAAAGGCATCCCAATGAGGGATGTGGCCACGCCCACAGGCACTGGGGTTTGCAGAACTGTCGTTCATTGCCCTAATTCAGGCCTTCCATACCTGCAATTCCAGACAGTCCCACATGGAGGTGCTCAATCTAATGATTGGAGACAGAGGCTTCACTGCAATGCGAGTGTCCTGGGTCTCTAAGGGAATGTTGGGGCAGCTCCCAGCCCCAACAGCTTTTGCTGAGCACAAGGTTGGGGATTTTCAGCAAGTGAGGGAACTAGTAAGTCCCAGTTTCAAAAGAGTGGGAGAAGCTGCCCATCCCTAAACCCCCACATCAGCCCCCCGTCCTACCCCACCACACACACACTGACCCCACATACTCTACCCCCATGGGGGAAAGCAAGATGCCTGGGCCAAGCTCATGGGAAGCGTTACCCCCAAGGAAAGGATGGTGCCCATGGGGCCGTGAGAACCAGGCATGGCGAGAACACCACGAGGGGGAGACTGGCGGCCTCATGGCCATTTATTCGCCCCATGCTTCCAGAAAGTTCCCCACTCCCCCTGCACCTCGGTTTCCTCATCTGTACAATAAGCAGGCAGGGAGACGACATCTCGGAGTCCCGCCCAGCCCCACGGAGCTACCACGAAGGTGACTTGAGCAGAAGCACAGCCGTGCTCACCGTGTCAGAACCGCCTGTGCCGTAATCAAGGCCGTACCTTGTCTTGGCTTCCAGGGTCCACCCCCGCCTCATCCTTATCCAGCCGCTCATCCTCCCAGACCCTTTGGTCTGTTCACACGGGGCCACTGGCTGTGTCCCGGGGAGGTCTCGGGCTGGCCCACTTCCAAAGCCACATTCGTTGTTTTCCGTCCACAGGAAACGTCCCCCAGCCTCACCCCCACACCCACTTGGCCTTAGAGACTCAGACCCCCTCCTCTGAGAGGCCTTTCTGTGCAACTGTGCCTGAAGGGACCCCCAGCCTCAGTTTCCCCCAGTGTAAAATGGGGATGCTGAGATCCTGACAGGGTGGCTGGAGACGAGCAAATGAGACCTCGTGTGTGTGGAAGAACCAGGCTCATGTCGTCCACAAACTAGAGGGGGCAAGATCCTTACAAGATTTTTTCCCTTTTTTAACCAATACAAGCTGCCCACTGCTCCTGGAGCAAACCTGCCTCCTGTAGGAGCACATAGCAGGTGTCTCATCAGCATTCATCGGACCTGCCTCTGAACCCCTTCTCTGACCCGGAGCCCCCGTTGTCCCCTCTGTCACTTAATTGGTGGACCAGACCGTTTAACATGTCTGAGCCACAGGTGTCCACACTCCCGTGTCTCTATCACTTACGGGCTGGGCGCCCCTGCCGGGTCTGGCTCAACTTTGTCTCCCCACAGTGCCTGGTGCCTCGCCGGGGTTCGCCACGCTGGTTAGGAGGTCTTTGTGGGTTAGAACGCTCTCTGATGTTTGACTGGAAACCCAACGGAGGCCTCTGTGCCCGTGTGATTTACCTGGACAGATGAAGTGCGTCCTTCCCAGACATGCGGATGGTTTCCAGAGCCAACCTGAGCCCGCAGAGGGTGGGCGGGAGGGGTGGGCGGAGCAGATGGAGGGACCTGTGAGAGGAACCCATCCCTGTCCACCCACCTCGCCTGTGCAGGAGTCCAGATGGGGCCCAGCAAACACCACACTCAGGCAGGACGCACCGCCTTTGATATTCGATCACCTAGCTCAGAGGAGCTCAGTTTCCCCTCTTGCCCCATATCAGCCACACACCAGACAGAAGGCAGTGGGGGTTTCCAAAAAAAAAAAAATAGTCCCAAACCTCTTTCAATTATGCTTATTCTCCTATCATTGAAGATGTGGGAAGAGGTTTACCAGACTTTTTTTTTCTTTTGTAATGATAGGTACAAGCTGCCAACTAATTCTAGGGCAAATCTACCTCCTGTAGTTTCTGGAAAATTCACTTCAGTGTCAAAAGGGAAAATGTACCGTCTGATGAGGTTGGTTAAGTAGTTCCTGGTCAATCCAGCTTGAACACAAAATGGCCTATATCAACTCATTTATTTCTGTGAAGAGGGAGGAACTCCTCACAGGAAGATGGAGTCTCCTTCTCAGCCCACAGGGTCAGTTCAAGGTTGCCCTCCCTCCCCACATCTGCAGCTGTGGTGTGGACAGGAGAGCTTGTCTCAAGCCAGAAAGTCTTGCTTCAGCTTCTGGTGGCCATGGGAGTGGGTTCCAGCCCTCCACTCCCACCCTGGGGTCTCAGTATCCCCATTTGTAAAATGGAAGTCATTCTCCCTGCTGACCACAAATGACCTATTTGAGATGATGAGTGAGAGGGACACACACTCTGGGACCCTGAAAAAAATGTGACGTGGGACATGTTGTGGCAATTTTGACTCAGAAGAGAGTATTTAGTCACTCAAATTTCTGCCTGGATACTCTCAGACTGGATAAAAGATCAAGACCCAACTCCATGCTCTATACAAAAATTCCACTTTAGATATAAATACACAAGTAGGTTTAAAGTGGGAGAATGGAAAAAGATATAAAAAGAGACATTACATGATGCTAAAAAGGTCAATGAACCAAGATGTGACCATCCTAAATGTGTGTGCACTGAGAGATTCAAAATACACTAAGAAAAATCTGACAGAACTAAAAATAGAAATGGACACATTGGCAACTATAGCTGAAGACTTCAACACTCCTCTCTCATTGATTGGTGGAATGGGCAGACAAACAATCATGAAGAATGCAGATGACTTAAACAACATTTTCAACCAACTTCACCCAACTAAACTCCTGGGGATCAATATCTGAAGCAAAATATTCACTGGATGGAATGAACAACTGATTAGACATTATAGAAGAGAATATTGGGGAACTTGAAGACTTAGCAATGGTAACTATCCAAAGTAAAGTACAAAGAAAAAAAAGAGATTGCACAGAGTGTCAGTGACCTGCAGAACAAAATCAAGTGGCCTAGTGTGCATATAATTGGAGACCCAAGGGTCGAGGAGATAGAGCTAGAAGTATGGAAGCCATTCTCCAAGATGGCCCCCAATGATCCCCATCTCTTGGGATCTATGCTTTTGGCAGCCCCCTCCCACCCTGAGCTGGGCCGATGTGTGTAACTAATCAAATATTGCAGGAATGATGTTCTGTGACTTCAGAGGAGAGGTCATAAAAGACCTTGTGGCTTCTGCCTTATGCTCTCTCGGACCACTCATTCTAGGGGAAGTCGGCTGCCATGTCATGAGAGCACTCAAGCCTTATATCTTCCTTATGAATGTCCTTTTGCTCTTTATCAAATAAATTTATTTACTATGATGATGATGAAATGTTCCTCTTCATCTCAGTTATGACACCTTGTCTTGAATCTATTTTATCTGATATTAATATGACCATTTCAGCCTTCTTAGGCTCACTGATTGCATGATATATCCTTTTCCATCTATTTACTCTCGATCCATCTGTGTCTTTATATTTAAAGTACGTCTGTTGTCTACAGAAGGGTGGGTTTTGCTTCATCTTTTTTTTTAATGGAGTGTTTAACCCATTAGCATATATACAATTTTTATATAGTTGGAGTTTAGTTCTATTTGTCTTTTCTGTTTGATTTTCCCCTATGTTTGTTCCTCCTTCTCTGTCTTTATTGTTTTGTTTCATTTTTAATTGAATATCTTTTGGAATTCTTTTTGTGTGTTGACCTTTAAGTACACCTATTTGCCATTATTCACTGACAAATTATTTTCTTCTAAGAAAATCGGAGAGATTCAATTACATGCCTATTCATCAACAACAATCTTAAAAAGTAACTTTAAAAAGATAACATTTAAAATAGCATCAAATAATGAACAGCAGCTAGGAACAAGTCTAACAAAAGACATGCAAGACCTTTATGGAGAAAATTATAAATCTCACGGCAAGACATGAAGGAAGCACTAAATAAATGAAGAGACATACCATGTTCATGGATAGGAGGACTCAATAGTGGAAAGATGACAATTCTACTCAAATCAATTAGGAATTCGAGGCAAATCTAATCAAAATTCCAATAGGCTATTTCATGAAACTTGACAAGTTCATCCTAAAACTTGTGTGGAAGAGTAAGGTGCTAAAAACAGCAAGACAGTCTGGAAGGAAGATGAGGAAAAGAGGAGGCAGAGGTGAGGGGGGAAGGAGAGAGTACAAAAGAGTCATATGCAAGATGAGGATTCACAGTAAAGTAATCCAAGATGAGGATTATTGTAATTAAAACTGTGCGCTGTTGTTGCAGGAATAAATAGACTGATGAGACAGAATAGAGACACAAATTTTATGGAAAGGATATATAAGAATAAATCTATTAAAAAAAAAAACTCATTCAATAGGTGGATCTGGGACAACTGGCTTTATAAAAGAAAGCCAGATAAAATTAGATCCTTTCCTCACACCTACAAAAAAAACAAATTCCAGCTGAATAGGAGCCCTAAATATGCAAAGACAATCCATAAATTTTAAAATAAAACCTAGGAGAATATCCTTATAACCCTGAGATACGATGCATGAAACCAACACAAAAAACATAATTAAGACAAGATCGATAAATTTAACTACGTCAGAAGTAAAAAATCTTTAGTATGACAAAAGATATCGCAGGAAAAATGAAAAGACCAGCCACAGACCATCGTTTGCAATTGACAAACGATGTATATGGAGAATATAGAAAGAAATTCTACAAATCAATAAGTGAAAAAAATGGGCAAAAGATACAAAGAGTCAAAATACAGAGAAATAAACTGAAATCGACACCACAACCTCACTAGTAATCAAGGAAATGAAAATGAAATCAGTGAGTGATGCCAGGCTGCATCCATCAGACTAGCAAGAAAGGGAAGCCTGCGAGTGTCACATACGGACAACGACGGGGGATGGGAGCCCATCACCTCTGTGTTTTGGCAGGAAGAACAGGGAAAGGGCAGAAGGGGCCATTTAGCTGTTAAGAGGTTTCCTCAGAAGCTCCATCCAATAGCCCCCATTCCATGTCACTGGCCACCATTGGGTCATGTAGCCACATCGATAAGGAAGGCTGAATCAATGTTTGGCCAAATCATGGTTTTGACAGTAACAAAGATGAGGGTTTCGTCTCTGCCACACTCCATGATGCTCCTTCTCCTGGACTGGTCCGTGGTCAGAGACCCAGGGTTCAAAAGCATCTGCTGAAACCACTGACCCTTCTGCCCATGGTCTCATCCTAGCCCAAGCCACCATCCCAGGCAGATGTGGTCCTCAGGTTTGTGGCAATCTCCAGACCAGTGAACCCCGGACTTTCAGAACACTAATTCCCTTCCCTGACCCCCCACCAGCCGACAGTCGCCCTCAGAGAAACACCAGGGAGGCATCAGGAGCCCATCAGAGTTGCAATGAATGGGAGGCAAGATGTGACCACAGAGGGTGACAGAATCTCAGACTGAAGAAAAGAAACGTATGGTACAGTGTGCACAGAAAGTGATCCAGGTCTCAGCCTGGGCTCCAACCTCTGAGCCACCACCTGCCACCGTGAATCTTAGGCCTGTGGGATGCCCTCGGTTGAGACCATAGCGAGTGTCTTATTCTGGCTTCCCAGCATCCATTCACCCCTCTTCTGGGCACCATAACACAATCTTCCTCTGGGGAAGGTTCTCCCCACCCCAGAGTCCCGTTTGAATGTGGTTTCACTGCCCTGGCCAGAGTCAGGGCATGTCACCCAGACGTAGCCAATCAGACCCAGGCCTGTGATTGGTCAGGGATGGTCACATGGCCCAATCACAGCCAGTGAGGCTCTTGCTAGGGAATGCTGGGAAAAGACGCTTGCTCAGTCCTGCTGGACCTGAACCTGAGGACCTGAGGCTCCAGCGGCTGCCGGCATCTTGTAACCGCCAGGAGGGAGCTGGGGATGGAGTCCCCAGAGGAGAGGGAGCGTGGAGCCAGGTCCTGGGGCCCGTGGAGCCCTGGCCAAGCCACTCCACCACCCCAGGACTTCCCGTTCACCAGCCAATACATTTTGACCAAATCCGCTTTGAGTTGGGTTTTCTTCCTCTCGCAAACGAGACTCCTAAATAGCACGAGGCCAAAAGTCCAGGGAGGTTGGTGGGCTGTGCAGGGTGATTGGTGACCGTGCCTGGTGGCCTCAGCGCAGCCTCCTGGTCTGTGGCGGACGTTGGCCCTCCGCACCGCAGCCGGGCAGGTCCCCTCCCTCCACCACGACGGTGTGATGGGTTTAATTTATTGTAGGAAACCCTTAAAGGCGCAGGAGCTTTAGAGAGCCCGCGACAATAGGCATAAAGCACGCTTTTAGCCCGTCTGAATGGAGCCCAGATTTACTGTCTGGGCCAGACGGGATTTTTGTCCCCAAGTCATCTCGGAGTACATTGGCCACTAAAGATCTCAACAGAAGACGAAGACAGAACAAAAGACGTAAATTTTAAAAGGAACTTTGTCAAGGAGTTTTAGATGTTCCCCTGATAGAAAAAAAACGCCGCTGCTCTCTCGAATCGACTGTCGGATTTGCCGAGTGGTTATGGATCAGAGGAAGATGCTAATGAAGTAGTTTAAATGCACGTTTGATGGACCCCGGAGAATGGGGCCAATTTCATACAAGCCTGCAGCAAGGTTAAGGAATCAAAGAAGGTGGCCGTCAGATTTGCTGCTGGGGACAAGGCTCCATTGTCAGGGCCGCCTTTTTCAGCCGGGAAGCGTGTTTTTAACTACAGTGTTTACCAACGTGTACATTCTGGCCTGGCCAACCGGGCCTGCAGAATTTATGACCAGGAACAAACCTCTTAGAGGGGAAAAGAAAACAGCTCCTACCAGCTGAGGAAGGTCTGTTGACGAGGGCCCTGCCGAGCTGCATTAAGCGGTCTGGGCTTCGCGGGGCTCCATGGGGGGTGGGCGGCAGCATTTGCAAAGCCGGGGGCCTGCCTCTGCAGATGGAAGGGGTCTTGCCTTTCCTGAACAATCAAAGGGGGAACGAGGCTTGAGCACCCTCGGAGGCCTCCTGATCGGTTTCAATACGTCTTGTCTCAGTTTTGTCTCCTTAAGACAATCTGAATCTGGGCTCCTTTCATCTGAGCGCCAGCAACTGCAGGCTGGAGATTCTGAGAAACTTGCAGACGCCCGGCTTGGGTGATGGGACCAACATCTGTGAACTGGCTCCCCCGGCCTGAAGGTGGCGTGCCCTCTCTAAATCGCCACGGGGGCAGCCACCAACCTGATGAGGCTCAAGACCCTTGACCCACGGCCCCAACTCACCCACGTGGCCACCCAAGTCCCATTCTCTTCTGCACATGCCCGGCCTCTGCACATTCCCCTTCCCCCAAGCAGACCCTGGAGCGGGTGTCCTGGCCTCAGACATGCCCCCGGCCCTCCTGGGCCTGAGCCGTCCCTCCTGTAACCTCAGCGTCACGTTCTTGCAGGTCGGCCTCTGTGCCCCATGATGGCTGCTGCTTTCCCAGCCCACACTTCTGCTCCATTTTCTCTTGTCACCCAACCCCTGTCCCAGCTGTTCCTTCTAATGAGGATGATGCTACTCAAAGTGTGGGACCCAGATCAGCAGCGTCAGTGTTGCTGGGAGCTTGTGGGACTTGCACATTCCTGGGCCCCACCCCACTGACTGAATTAGAACCTCTGAGGGGTGGGGCCCAGGGATGTGTATCAAGTTCTCCAGATGGTTCTTATGGACACCCAAGTTTAAGAGGCTCTTCCTGCTTGGGTGCCCACCCTCTCTCTGTTGGAAGCTGTCTGTAGGCGCTCAGGTCAGGCCTGAGAGGGGCAGATGGCATCACGGAAGGCTCCTGGGAAGAAGAGGCAGGAGGAGGAGGGGTCTCTTTACCCTCCCACTCAGGTCTGGATGCTCTGCATCTTCCCAGGCTTGGTGAGTGTCTAGAAAGCTGGGGCGTTCTGGTGGGCTGGGCTTTCAAGGCTGTATTAATATCCCAGGGCTGCTATAACCAATGACCACAAACAGAGTGGCTTAAAACAACAGGAATTTATTCTCTTCCAGTTCTGGAAGTGAGAAGCCCTAAATCAAGGTGTCGGCAGGGCCGCACTCCCTCTGGAGTCCGTTCTCTGCCTCTCTCCCGGCTTCTGGGGGCTGCTGGCCATCCTGGGCGTTCCTGGGCTTGTAGATGCTTCACTCCAGTCTCTCCCTCCCTCTTCTCTTGGGCTTCTTTCCTCTGTGTATCTGGGGCTCCAATCTCCCTCTCCTTTCTCTTATAAGGACACCAGTCATTGCATTTAGAGCCCACCCCAAATCCGCGATGATCTCATCTCAAGATCCTTAACCTGATTACGTCCGCAAAGATGCTGTTTCCAAATAAGGCCACATTCGCAGGTACCAGGAGTCAGGACTCGTACATGTCTTTTGCGGGGACAGAGTTCAACCCACCCCAGAGGCTTGGGGCAGCCAGATGAAGGGCGTGTGCTCCACGGCAGAAGGCCTGAGTGCAAAGCCCAGCTCCACACCTCCCAGCCCCATGAGCTCCCACAAGCTTCTTCACTTCTCCAAGCCTCAGTTTCCAAATCTGAGAACAAGCAAGAATAAAAGTATCTCCCTGCCCTCATGTTGCTCCCCCCAGTCCCATTCTCTACACACCAATGCCGGAGTTATCGGAAAGTGTCGTTCCCCTGCTTAAACATTTTGGGCTCCCTACTGCCCCCAAGGTATTCTCCTCCCCCACTCCCTTAGCAGAGCACCGATGCCATTCGTGGTCCCCCCATCTTCCTCACCAGCTGCATCTCTGATCAGTAGAACCCTAAGCAACATTCCGGAACACCCCAGGCTTTCTCTGACTTCTCTCCAGAATGCTCATTCCCACCCTCCTCCTCATCACCCAGCCAACCCCACGCATCCTACAGGTCTTCTCCTTCTCCCTCTCTCTCTCCCTCCCTCTCTCTCTCCCTCTCTCTGAGGGACGCATGCTGCAGTCCTATAGAGATGCTCTGTGTAAGGGACTGAAGCCTCTGGCCAAAGCCAGGAAGGATGTGATGCACATCAACAACCAGTGGGTGAGCTTGGAAGCAGCTCCTCCCACCCCAGTGGAGCCTTCAGATGGTGCAGCCCCAGCCGACCGCTTGGCTGCAGCCTCAAGAGACCTTGAACCAGAGCCACCCAGCTAAGCCATGCCCAGATTCCTAACCCTCGGAAACCGTGTGAGATAATAAATGCTTATCATTGATGGTGCCATGTTTGGGGACAGTCTGTTACATAGAAATGGATAACTGACACAGTCCCCTTGGACGCACACCCAGAGTTTGGAATATGGGTCGTTTCAATGAGGCAATGATGCTAAGTGCAGCCCAGTGCAACAGCTAGCACTCGAGGGCTGCAGATAGAGAAACCTTCTCAGGCTGGCTTCCATAAGGTGGTGGCTTCTTTATAAGGACACTGGGGCATCTCTTATACCCGGGGACAGGGCTCTCTGCTGCTTGTCCCTCCTCTGTTCTCTGCTTCTTGGGGCACTCTCCAAGTGGAAATGGCTGCCCCTCCAGTGTGACCCATTGCAACCCTTCTGGTCCGGAGACAGTATGGGGGACACAGTTGGGTCAGGCGTCCATCCTGGCTCCATCCGCCGTGGCAGGGGGGAGGGGCAGAGAACAGATCCAGGGTGGGGTGCCCAAGTGGGATCCCAAGAGAGGCACCAGGTCTAAGAGAAGGGGTGCTAGAAAGACACGCCTCCAAGGATCTACACTTAGCACATCGTTTCTTTCAGACAGCACGTCTGTAGCCAGAGCAGGAGAGCGGCATCCGTGTTTACGAGGCAGAAACCACGCAGGCTGTTTTCTCATGCCCCCAGCACTGGGGAGCTTTCCGTTTACAAATCCCCCGTCCATGGAGGCTGGCCACACCCCGCTTATCTGATCATTCTCACGTGTTCTCACTCGACCTGAGTTGTGTTCTCTCTGCTCTGCGTGACCACCTCGGGGAATAGGAGGTAGTGACATCCACTTACATATCTGCCTTAAACCTCTGCTGTCTCCCCACCAGGTGGCCCCTGTGCCCCGTTGCAGGTGCCCACAGCCAGGATTAGGGGGCACCGGAAGCACCCCCCTGACTCTAGACCTGAGCAGAGGCCCAGCGGCAGGGAAGGGGATGGTGCACGGGGAGAGGACGCGGCCACCACTCCTGCCCACCCCCGAGGGGCTGGGACCAGAGGAGGCCTCAGGGTGGGAGCACGGAAGGGACAGGGCCAACGCACAGTCCTCACACATGTTCAGACCTGAGTGCAGGGAGGAGAGCAGGAAGCTCACAGCCCTGAGCTCGCCTCCTGTCCAACAAGACGGGGAGTGCCCCAAGACGAGCCTGTCGGCGCCGTCCTGGCAGCCAGCCCCAGGAGACACTGACAGAGGAATATCACACCAGCCAGCGAGAGCCATCCGCCCACAGTCACCCTCCTGGAACGGGGTCCCCCCAGAGGCTGACCCCAGAGCCCTGCGTCCCACAGCTCCTCGAGGTGTCTGGTCAACACAACCTGACCAGAGAAGACGAAGAGGCGACAAGTAAGTCCACGAAGAGTAGGCGTCTGAGAAGACCCATCAGGTGGCGTCAGGGAACTGAAAATTAAAGAAACAAGGAGACGCCGTTAGAACGGCCAAAATCTGGAACACCGACAACACCAAATGCTGGATGCGGAGCAGCAGGAACTCTCAGTCATTGCCGGGGGGATGCAAATGGTACAGCCACTTTGGAAACGGTTTGGCAGTTTCTCACAAAACTAAACATCCTCTTTCCATATGATCCAGCAATCGTGCTCCTTGGTATTTACCCAAAGGAGGTGAAAACTTATGTCCACACACAAAGCTGCACATGGATGTTTGTAGCAGTTTTATTCATACTTGCTGGAACTCGGAAGCAGCCAAGATGTTCTTCAGCAGGTGAGTGGATAAATAAACTGATATATCCAGACAATGAAATATTACTCAGCGCTAAAAAGAATCAGCTAGCAAGTCGTGAAAAGACATGGAGGAAACGCAAATGCATGTTGCTAAGTGAAAGAAGCCAACCTGAAAAGGCCACATACTGTATGATTCTAATTCTATGGCCTTCTGGAAAAGCAAAACTCTGGAGACAGTAAGAAGATCAGTGGGCGCCAGGGTTTAGGGGGAAGGGAAGGATGAACAGGTGGAGCACAGAGGACTTTGAGGGCAGTGAAACTGCTCCGTACGAGACTACAATGGTGGATACAGGTCCTTACACGTGTCCAAACCAGAGAATGTCCAACACCAGGGGTGAACCCTGACGACAACTGTGGACTCTGGTGATGATGTGTCACTGTAGGTTCATGGACTGTAACAAATGTTCCACGCTGGTGGGGGATGTGAATGGAGGGGAGGCTGTGGGCAGGGAGACAGGGGGCATGTGGAAACTCTTCATACTCCCCACTCAATTTTGCTGTGAACCTACAACTACTCTAAAAACTAAAGTCTGCATTTTTTAAGTGTATTTGTTTAAAAAGCATGACAGAGGAGGGATGGGAGGATGGACAGTGCCCCACAGGGAGAAATGGAGGACCCAGTGCCACATGGGACCAGGTCTGGGCTCCCTGCCCTCTCAGCTGGTCGTGGGCACCAGAGAGAAACTTAGACAATTTCAAGAAGATTCTCCAAAGCTCAGAGACAGAGATGAGTCAAAGGATAGTCTTGATGAAAACCACACTTTTTAACTACTGAATGAGCAGTTGCATTTTTCTGGGTTTTTTCCACTGGTTTTATAAAATAATAAGAGAAGACAATAAAACGGCTGTTTTTAAACTTTTGTTCAGTAATAGAAGTGTTTCTTCAAATAAAACCTGATATGAAAAACAGACAAAAGAATTGCTGGCCTGCTAAAAGTCAATAGGGAGGCGGGAGCCACACTTGCTGATCCTGAGGAGGGAGGGGGGAGGAGAGGGAGGAGGGAGGGAAGGACAGAGGGACCATTGGGTAAGGATGATGCCACCATGGCCACCACCCCAATGCCCATGCCTGTGACGGACTCCACTAACCTGTTTCCCAGACCAGAAACTCCACGAAGGCAGGGAAAGGCCTTCTTTTTTTTTTTTTTTTTTTGTGAGGAAGATCAACCCTGTGCTAACATCTGCCAATCCTCCTCTTTTTTTTTGCTGAGGAAGACTGGCCCTGGGCTAACATCTGTGCCCATCTTCCTCCACTTTATGTGGGACGCCGCCACAGCATGGCTTGCCAAGTCGTGCGTCGGTGTGCACCCAGGATCCGAACCGGTGAACCCCGGGCCACCGCAGTGGAGCGCGCGCACTTAACTGCTTGCGCCACCGGGCTGGTCCCAGGGAAAGGCCTTCTTGCCCACTGTTGACCCACTGGTGCCAAGCAGAGCATCAGACACATGAAAGGGATCTAGTAAATATTGAGCAGAAGTATAGCCCAGCAGTTCAGAGTCTCCGTTCTAGAGCCAAACTTTTTAGGTTTGAACCCCAGCCCGGCCACTCACGAACGAAGCTCCCCAGTCAGCTAGTTAACCTCTCTGGGCCACAGTTTTCTCATCCGTAAAATGGGAAAAGAATAATATCTGCCTTCTGTAAGGTTATTGAGAGGGACCTGATATCCTAGTTGGGTGAGGCAGAGAGCAAGCAAGGAAACAAAAATAGAACATGGCAGTGCTGAGAAGAACAGAGCCTGTGGTTCCTAGTGCACCCCTGCTTCTCAGGCCAGGGAGGGGAAGAGTAGCCTTGTGAGGGTTAATTTTATGCGACTTGGACACAGGATGCCCAGATATTAGGTCAAACATTATTCTGGGTGTTTCTGCGGGGGGTCTTTTGGGATCAGGTTAACATTTGAATCGATAGACTGAGCAAAGCAGATTGTCCTCCCTAATGTGGGTGAGCTTCATCCAATCAGTTGAAGACCTGACTAGAGCAAAAGGCCCACCGTCTCCCAAGTAAGAGAGAATTCTCCTGCCCGATGGTCTTCAGGCGGGACCATTGGCTCTTCCTCGTTCTGCCACGGTTTCCGGCCTTTGGACTTGGTCCGAGATGTGGGCTTTCCAGATTTGGGACTTGGCCAGCCTCCATAATCACATGAGCCAATTTCTTAATTCTATTCTATCTTATTCTAATTCTATACATATGTATGTGCGTATGTGTATATATCCCCAATCTACTGGTTCTGTTTCTCTGGAGACCACTGACCACTGGCTAATAGAGACCTGCCTGTTGATGGTGCTGCAGTTCTCCCAAGAAGCTTGGAGAACTTACCTCATTTGCCTCTGACCACTGTGGTCAGCCTCTGTCTCCACGTGATGAGAGGACTGCAGTCAGGAGATCTGGCGTCCACTCTGGCCCTGCAACCAGATGACCCATATTAAAGCCCAGTTGCTCCTTCCCTGGCTTGATGATCACCTAACAGGTGGGACCAGGTGTTACCCATGCCTCCTTCTGCAGCCCCATGCCACAGCGTGACTGGTCCCTCATCATCCCCTGAGGATCATTGCATCCTTCTCCTGATGGATCTTTGAGCCTCTGGCCCGGCCTCCCGAATGCATCCTCCCCTCTGTCCCCAAGCATCCTCAGACCATGTCCCGCCCCTGCTGTCAGCCCTGCCCTGGCTCCCCATCACCCTCGGGGTAAAGTCTAAGCTGTATGATGTGGTCAGTCGTGGCCCAGGATCCAACCCCGCCAAGGTCTCCAGCCTCAGCTCCGGTCGCTCCCCTCCTTGAACGTTCTGCTCCTGCAAAGTTAAACTGCTAACAGCACCCCATGGACCCTAGGATGCTTCTAGACTCCCTGTCTTTGCAGCTGTGGTCCCCTCTCTCTGGCCTGGAGGGTCCTTCTGCTGCCACTCTATTCTTTTGGATGACTCCTATGCATCCTTCCACATGCTGTTCTGGGGCCATCGCCTCCAGGACACCTTCCCTGATCCCCTAGCCCACTCCAGGTCAGCTTGGGGACCCCTCCTGTGTGCCCCTGCAATACAGCTACCAGTCTCCTCACCAGTGCACTTACCCCTTTTTTCAAGATCACCTCTTTCTAAGGCATTAAGCCCATAAGGTTCTGAGTTCCTATCCTGGATCCCGACACATAGCTGACACTTTAACAGTGAACCAGAGAGTCTAGAACTGACCCACACCTGCACAGTTACCTGGTTAAGACACAAGGATCACTGCAATCCAGGGAGGAAAGGATGATCTTTTCAATAAATGGTGCCAGGTTGACCAGATAGCCAATGTGGAAAAATTAACTTACCCCTAATTCTTACCATGCACAAAAATTAATTCTACCTCCACCTGGCTTTAGTGAGGCGGCATGCCCCCTTATCCGGCCAGAGCAGTGTCAAAAAACCCAGCTAGCACAGAAGGCCTAAATATCATCCAGAGTCTCAGAACATCAAACGAAAATACCTAGGTTTCAACTGAAAAGCTTTCATCATACCAAGAACCAAGGAAGATGTCAAATTAAATGAAAAATGATAATCAATAGATGCCAACAGCAAGATGATAGAGACTTAGAACTATCTGACAAAGATCTTCAAGCAGCTGTGATAAAATGCTTCAACAAGCAATTATGAATACACTTGAAACAAATAGGAAAATAGAAATCCTCAGCAAAGAAATAGAAGATAAAGAAGAACCAAATGGGGGCCAGCCCAGTGGCACAAGCATTTAGGTGCGTGCGCTTCACTGTGGCAGCCCAGGGTTCGCTGGTTTGGATCCCGGGCACACACCAACACACCGCTTGGCAAGCCATGCCATGGTGGCGTCCCATATAAAGTGGAGGAAGATGGGCATGGATGTCAGCCTAGGGCCAGTCTTCCTCAGAAAAAAAAGAGGAGGATTGGCAGATCTTAGGACAGGGCTGATCTTCCTCACAAAGAAAAAAAAGAAGAAGAAGAACCAAATGGAAATTTTAGAAGTGAAAAATATGATAACTGAAAGAAAAAAACTCAGTGATGGATTCAACAGCAGAATGGAGGGGACAGAGGGATGAATCAGTGAACTGGAAGATAGATTAATATAAATAACTGAATCTGAACAACAGAGAGAAAATTGACTGAAAGAAAATGAACAGAGGTTCAGGGATCTATGGAACTATAACAAAAGATCTAACATTCATATCATCGGAGTCCCAGAAGGAAAAGAGAAAGATAGCACAGCTGAAAAAGTACTCAAAGAAATAATGGCTGAAAACTTCCCAAATTCGTGAAGAGACGTAAACCTACAGATTCAAGGAGCTGAGCAAACCCTAAACACGATAAACCAGAGAAATCCACACCAAGACACAGACTAATTAAACATCTGAAACCTGAAGACAACATAAAATCTTGAAAGAACCGAAGAAAAACCTATCGACCTGAAAGGATAAATAGGCAAGTACAGAATTATAGTTGGAGATTTCAACACCCCTCTCTCAACAACTGATAGAACAACTAGACAGAAAATCAACAAGGTAGCAGAAGCACTCAACAACACCATCAACCCGCAGGATCTAATCAATATTTACAGAACATTCCAACCAACAACACTTTTCAAGTGTTCATGGAACATATACCAAGATAGACCATATTGCAGGCTATAAAACAAACCTCAACAAATTTAAAAGAATAGAAATCATACAGAGTGTGTTCTCCAACCACAATGGAATCAAACTAGAAATCAATGACAGAAAGATAACGGGAAAATCTCCAAACACTTAGAAACTAAACACGCTTCTAAATAATCCCTGAGTCAGAGAGGAAGTCTCAAGGGAAATCAAAAAAGATACATTGAACTTAATGAAAATAAAAATGCAACATACCAGTATTAGTGGGACACAGCCAAAGCGGTGCAGAGAGGAAAATTAATAGCACTCAATGCATACAATAGAAAAGAAGGAAATATATAAAATCAATAAGCTAAGCTCCCACCTCAAGAATCTAGATTTAAAAAAGTGAAATAAACCAAAAGAAAGCAGAAGGAAAGAAATAATAAAGAGAAGAAATCAATAAAATTGAAAACAGTAAAACAATAAAGAAAATCAATGAAACAAAGAGCTGGCTCTTTGAGGAAAATAAAATTGACAAACCTCCAGCAAGACTGAAAAAAAAAAGAGAGAAGACACAAATTCCCAATATCAGGAAGGAAGCAGGAAATATCACTGCAGACCCAGGAGACATCAAAAGGATAAAATAGAATACCATGAACAACTCTACATGAAAATCCACAGTTATCTCAAAATAAAAAGTTTAATTCTTAAAAAAGCAAAAGAAAAAATAAAGGAAGTTTACAAAGTAGAAAAAGGCAACTAAAATAGTGAAAAGGCAAACCACAGAATGGGAGAAGATATTCACAATACGTAGATCCAACAAAAGATTTATAATCAGAACCTACAAACAAGTCCTAAGGATCAATACGAAAAAGACAGACATCGAATTTTCTTACAAACAGAGGAAAGGGGTGAACACGTACTTTACAAAAGAATTGTCCAAAGGGCCAACAGGACCATGAGAAGATGCCTAAGGTCATTAGTCATCAGGGAAATGCAATTAAAGCCACGTTTACTGCATGTCCAACAGAATGGCTAAAATTAAAAATACGGACGAGGGGCCAGCCCGGTGGCGAAAGCGGTTAAGTGCATGCACTCCGCTGCGGCGGCCCGGGGTTCGCCAGTTCGGATCCTGGCGCATACGGATGCACCACTTGTCAGGCCATGCGGTGGCGGCGTCCCATATAAAGTAGAGGAAGACAGGCATGGATGTTAGTCCAGGGCAAGGCTTCCTCAGCAAAAAGAGGAGGATTGGCAGCTGTTAGCTCAGGGCCGATCTTCCTCACAAAAAAAAAATACAGACGATACCAAATGTTGACGAGGATATGGAACAACTGAACTCTCCCACCTTGTTGGGAGAGTAAAAGGAAACAGACCACTTTGGAAAACAGTGGCAGAATCTACCAAAGTTAGACAAATCTGACACTCTGGCCCAGCATCTTCAGTCCAAGAGAAGTGATGCATGTGTCCCCCAAGGTTGTGTACTGGAATGTTCATAGGAGTTTTCTTAACAACAGCACAAGACTGGAAACAAGTCAAACGTCCATTGATGGAGGAGTGAACAAACCGTGACAAATTCCTACAAAAGGACACTACTCAGCAATTTTTTAAAAAGAGAGAGAAAATCATTGATATATACAACAGTATGAATGACTCTCAAAAAGATTTGTTGATCAAAAGAAGCTAATAGGAAAGATCACCTACTGAAGGATTCCATTTTTACGAAGTTCAAAGACAGGCAAAAGTAACCCACGGTGACAGAAATCAGATGAATGGTTACCTGGGGTAGGAGGTATGGACTGGGAAAAGTCAGCCTTGTAGGGCTGGGAATGTTCGAGACCTTGACCCAGGTGGTAGTTACCTGGGTGTAGACATCAGTAAAAAATCCTATGAGCTGTCCACCTAAGATGTGTGCGCATTGCTTATATATGTGGTAAAACTCAACTTTAAAAAATAACTTTCAATGGTTCTTCAATGAATGAATAAGATACAGGGGAGAGAAGAGGGGAGAGGCTGAGAGATCTGTGGGTAAAGAGATACAAACTCACATGGGAACTGACTCGGCCGCCGAAACCAGCACCTGTCTGCAAGGGCCCAAGAGGCCCCAGAGAAGAGGGAGCACCCTGCAGGTTCCCAGGCAAAAAGCCCGGCGGGCGACAGGGTGGGTGGGGCACAAGCCTCCTCCATGGATGCAGGCCCAGCCTCCCCTCTGCAGCAATGCCCAGGCTGCTCCGGGTCTCAACCTGAACTTTCGAGCTCCTGGGGCGAGTCTGAGACAGGGTGGAGGCTAGAGTGGGGGAGCCCAGCCCACTAGGGCCCTGGGTGGACACCCCACAGCAAGAAGGGGCTCCGTGGGAAGGTGAGGGAAAGCTAGTTCCTGGTGAGAATCCCAGGTCTGCCCCAGGCTGCCCCTTGGCTGGCACGGAGCAGGCAGCTAGTAAATGTCTGCTGAATTGCTGTGAATTCCCAGAGCACGGAGACACTCAACGGCTCAGCCCCGTTCCCGGAGAGCTACCCTATGAACTGACTCACTGATTGATTAATGATCAGACTTCATGTAATAGTTTATAAAGCACTTCTAACAAATACAACTCAAGGTTCAGATCCTGGCTCTGCCTCTCAATAGCTGTGTGACCTTGGGCAAATTACTTAACCTCTCTGTGGCCCCATTTCTTCAACTGAAAATGAGAATGATGATTGGGTGAGTTACTACATGTAAAGCTCTTATAATAGCGCCTGGCACACCGTCAGTCTAAGCCACACAGCCGGCTGGAGGTATAGGCAGGTCTCAAACCAATCTCTGTCCCCAGAGCTGTGCAGTCCACTAAGGCAGCCCACTGGCCACTACGGCAATCGAGCATGAGGTGTGCTGGATTTCCAGGACTTTTTACAAAAAAAAAGAGTGTACGATATCTCACTAAGAATGCTCCATATTCGTTGCGTGGAAATGATAGCATTTTGGATATATTGAGTTAAATGAAATATATTATTAAAATAAATTGCACCCATTTGTTCTTCCTTTCTTTTAAGACGACTGAGAGAAAATCTGACGTCACACCAGCAGCTCGCGTGTGTGGTCTGCCTCAGGTTTCTGCCGGACAGCGCTGTCCTGGAGAATTTTCTCTTTGACGTTCTCTCTCCCCAACTTCTATCAAAACTTGCCCATCTGCATCATAGTGACCTGATTTCTGGGGACAACAGGGTGTCATTCCCCAGAAAAGAGAGTTCGTGTCAGCAGTGCCTTCTGCCAAGGTAGAAGAAACAGGAATGGTGCCTCTGGCAGGTGGCTGGAGGAACTTGGCAGAGCACATCTCCTCCGTTCCCCTCAAGTTGCAGAACACAATCTTGAAGTTGGGAGAAACCTGGCAGGCCAGCAGGTCCCAGCTCCTCGGGTTCAGGATAAGAAGGCTGAGACTGCGGGGAGAGGCGCGGTGCGGTCTCGGGAAGAACCATACCTGGACTGGGGGGTGTGGACTCAGGGCGCTGGTCATCCAGGGGCTAGGGACGGGGATGTGACTTTCTGCTCTCCCCTCCCGGCACCTATCTCTGACCTCTGGGAGATCCTAGCAGGGCAACCGAAGCAGGTCAGAGCCCTGGACAGAGAAAATGCCCCTCGTCCCTGCCTTCAGCCCCCACGAGTCAGGTGGGGAGGTGGGAGTTCGCCCAGGGAGCAGGATGCTGCGGCTCGGGCCTCCGGCTCTCCTCGAGGACTGCCGGTGTGCACAGCAGGCTCCTGCGGCTGGGCAGGGCTATCCCGGGGCTCCCACGCCCGTGTTTTATCCCACGCTCATAACAGCCTGGAGAGGTCAGCAGGGCTGGTCCCCTCAGCCCCACTCTAAGGATGAGAAACCTAAGTGAAGAGGGCTGGTGGCTTGACCAGGCCCAGCACAGGCCAGTTGGAGGGCTGCGACTGGAGCTGGGTCCCCACTTCTTTCCCTTGGGACCCCTTCCTCCTCCAGCCGGACCACGTGGGAAGCAGGAGCAACCTTGACGGAGCAAAACCAGACCAAGGATGCAGGGAGAGGGTGGGGCTCTGCTCCCACCCCAGGGAACACTCGGGCCAAGCCCAGGTCCCGTCCACCATGCCTTCCAGCTCCCACCTTCCCCACACCCAATCTTGTCACCCCCACCCCGCCCACAGGCAGCTTTTGGGTAGTGATCAAGAGTGGGATCTACCTGGGTTCAAACCCCAGCTCTAGCCCTACTGAGCGTGGGTAGGTCACTCAACCTCTCTGTGCCTCCACTTCCTCATCTGTAAAGTGGGAGAAATAATAGCGCCTGCCCACCTTACGGGGCTGCGATGAGGAAAAGTTAATGCACATTAAATCATGCCAGCACAGACGCTCAATATATATTAGCTATTACTTATCATTGTTATCACGGTTATCCAGGACAGTCTTCACTGGGCCATGTCCCAGGCAACAAAATTCTCTAGCCGTATTAATTATCTATTGCCGTGTAACAAATTGCCACAAAGTTAGCCACTCAACACAACACACATTTACCACTCGCACTTTCTGTGGGTCAGTCATTGGCACAGCTTGGCTGGGTCCCCTGTTCGGGCACTCACAATCAGAGTGTCTATGGGGCTGTGGTCTCATCTGGAGTTCGACGGGGGAAGACCCTGCTTCCAGGTTCACTCAGGTTGTTGGCAGAATTTATTCCCTCATGGTTGGAGGACTGAGGGCCTCGGCGTCTTGCTGGCCATCAGCTGGAGGCCACCCATAGCTTCTTGCCTTGTGGGCTTCCCCAACAACCATTGAGGGGGGTCTCTAGGATGAGTCTGACAGCCAGATGGAGTGTCACATAACACAACGCAGTCACAGAAGTGACATCCCCTCACCTTTGCCATCCTCTATTGGCTGGAAGCCAGTCATGGGTCCCACTCACACTCAGGGGGTGGGGATAACCCAGAGTGTGGACACCAGGAGGCTGGGACCCTGGGGGCCACCCTGGAGTCTGTCAGCCACGCCTCCCTTCCATCCTCTTCATCCCCACGGTGCCCTCCGCTCCAGGGCCCACTCCCACCCCACCCCTGCCCCAGTGAAAATCTCACTACCCCAGCACACAATCAGGTGCAGAGTCTTAGCCCACTCTCGTGCTGGGGATCTCAGAGGATCCGCTTCCCTCTCTGAGCCCCATCTCTTCCTCTCAGAAGGGAGGTCTGTTTCCTGCAGTCTTGTTGGACACCTGCTGTGTGCCAGATGGGGGAGTGGGTGGGTGGGGGACAGAGTTCCCGGGCGAATATGGAAACCTGTGTAAAAAGCCAGGAGAGAGGCCGCTGCCGCGGGGAGGGGGGTGGCTGGCCCTGAGCCCTCCATTCTCGCGCCCTCAGCTCCTGACCCCCTTGCTCGCTGGGCAGGCGAACCCCCTCGGCAGAGCCCACACTGGCTCGTGTGATGCCCAAGGGCCCCCACCCCGGCATCTAAGGCTGAGTGGACCAGGGCTTCTGGGGGACATGGGGTTTAGACAGGAGGGGCATGGGAAGAGCACAGGACTTGGCCCAACTCTGCCACCCACCTGCCCTTCCCCCTCCCCGATGCCTCAGTTTCCCCATCTGTGCAGGGCGGGAGGTCTGGACCTGATGCTTTCTGTGGTCCTTACTGACCCAACACTTACTGATTGGATAGAAAACTAAACCAAGAGCCATGGGTGGAGGTTGGTGCTTCCAAGGCTATAGCTGGGCCCTGGCCCAGGGGATACTCGCCCCCCTCCGTGGGCAAACAGATGGGGACAGTCAAATGGCCACTTGGCACGGGCCCGCCAGACAAGACTGGGCTGGCTGGCCCCAGACAGGACGGCCCCGTGGTCAGCCTGGGCAGTGGGGAACCGGCTACAGGATGGGGTGTGCTGGGGGGCCCAGGCCTCCAGTACTGAGATGCCCCTCTACCCCTCCCCTCCTTGGGCTCTCCCTCTAGGAATGAGGGCTACAGCTGCAGAAGGGCCTATGTCCCCAAGTGACCCTGCCCAGCCTCAGGACCAGGGCTGCAAGGCGCTGGCAGCTCATGAAAGTGTGCAGTGGGGTACAGGTCTGTGGAGGCAGCGGGCCACCCACGAACCAGCAGCCTCCGAGGGCTCCCTTCAGCCCTCATCTTCAGCCCGCCCTCCACAGCTCAGACCCGACAAGCCAGGGGCAGGAGGCAGAGGGCAGCGGCGAGCGCCCAGGAGGGAGCTGAGGAAGGCTTGATGCAGGCTTACGGCCTGGATTCCAGTCCCTGCCCCACTACTCCCAGCTGCATCATGTCTAGTGAGCTATTTCCCATCTCGAGCCTCGATTTCTCCATCTATAAAATGGGAGCGATGACAGCATCTTGCCCTTAGGGACAGTGTGAGGACCATGTAGGGAAATGAGACACAGGAAGCTTTCCCTAAAAGATAGCTGCAATGAACTGATGGTAAGAAAAGAAAAAAGAGATGATCCGGTCTGCTCTGTTCCTTAAAGAATTGTAACCCGCCCTGGACATCAGGAAAGACACCTGGTTTGGGGACCCCGGGATTCCTACTAGAAGGAGACCCCCCCCCCGGGCTGTGGAGAGTGGCCCAGCATTACCCCACTGGGCACTCAGCCCTGGAGCACGCCACCAGCTTCTGGAGGCGGAGCACGCCCCCCGAATCCAGGCCTTTTTCCTATTGGAAAGTTTTCATTATCTTTAAATCCAATTTCAAGGGTATGAAAGTCACAAATTCAGCCTCTGTGACTCATGAGCATTGGTGGGGAAATGCTGTTGGGACTTGAACGAGGGCGGGTAGAGATTTCCAAAGATCGGGGTGGGTTTCTTTAAGCCTCTAAAAATTCTCATCTCATAACCAGCTGACATCCACATAAAGGAGAGAGATTTTTCCCAGGGAAACACCGCGCACGTCCAGGCGAGGCCAATCACCCCCCCGACGCCTTTGATCACCACATGGGGCTGTCAGCAGCCCGGCTGGGAGGGCAAACTGCCTGCCCCCTCCTGGCGACCCAGGTGTTTGTTTCTTTGGGTTCCTACCGACGAGCCGTGGGCTGCTGATTTTCTTGGCCACGGGATGTGTGCTGGGTAGCCTCGGGGACTGGGGCGGGCCAATAGAATTGGGGTGCCAGGTCCCAGAAATCTGGCCCCACTGCCAAGGCTGCTTGCACCCTCTTGCCACTAGTGACAGCCAGTGCCTTGCCCTGACCAAGAGCCCACCCCACGCCAGGCTTCGTGCCTCACGTGTGAGATCTCGTTGCATTCTCATAAGGACCCCTCCAGGAGGTATTCTGATGCCCATTTTACAGATGGGGAAACTGAGGCTCAGAGAGGTGAAATGACATGCCCAAGATCTCACTTCTACAAGGTGGTGGAGCCAGGATTTGAACCCATGTCTGGCTGGCTCCAGCATCCATCCCCTTCCTCGCTCTTCTGCCTCCTCAGCTTAAGTCACCAGGAGTTGTTCAGCATCGACTGCGTGCACGGTCACTCCAGGGAGCAGCGTGAGGGCAAGAATCACCCCAGTCCTGAAGGAACTTGCCTCCTGACCGGCTGAATGGGTGAGTGAGAGGATGAATGAATGAACAAACAAATGGATGAACAACCGAATGAACATGGGGCCTCTGGGTATAAGTTGATGGATTGCGTGATCCTTGTTCGTAATTCTAGTTGCCCTAAATTGGCAGAATCTCCAAAATGCTTCAAAGTGTCTTGGGATCTGCCTGAGCCTGAGAAAAAAGCCATGTGCAGGTGGCACATTTTAGGGACCAGGCCCAGAAGCAGGGACCGGGGGAGCGGGACAGAGCAGGAGAATGAACCAACCTGAGGGCATGCCATCAAGCTGGCACCACTGTAGGCACCAGAGGCTGCCACCAGCTCGGGACCTCTGAGAAGCCACAGTCTTACAAGCGTCAGCCCAAGAGATGGAAAGGGGGAGGTTTATCTGCCAGCTACCATCACCCTTGGTCAAGGGTGGCCACAGAGGGGTTAACTCCTTCACACTTCTAGGTTTGTGCGTGAGTCAGATGAGCTGAGCAGCTCTCAGAGACATCACAGCAGAGAAGCCCAGAGCAGAAAGGATGGACACTGGGGCAGCCGAGATGGGGTGCTGTCAGAACCCACCTGCATGCAGCTGGTTGTCACAGAAAAGGCTGCAGCAAAAAGTGGGTTGAGACAACGGGAGGCGGGACACGAGAGGTATCCAATACAGGGCCCACCTGTGCCGTTGTTCCTTCAGTCAATGTTTACACAAAACTTGACCTTGGAAATACAGGGATGGGTGTTCTCTGTACTTGTTTTTACCTCTTCTCTGGGAAAACACCCCTCTTAGCATTGAAGATGAGTGGACCCAGCAAATGTTTGTGCTCAACAAATAGATGTGGGAAAATTGATGTATGGATGGATGGATGGATGGGTGTTTGGGTGAGTGGATGGATGGATGGGTGGATGGATGGCTGGATAGAAGGATGGACACATGGGTGGATGGTTGGATGAATGGGCATGTGGGTAGGTGGGTGGATGGATGGATGGATGGATGGATGGATGGATGGTTGGATAGAAGAATAGACATGTGGCTGGCTGGATGGATGAGTTGTGAAGCCCAGATTCCTTCTGCTGCTAATAGCCCACCCACCTCTGCACTGGGAATGGGTCCAACAAACAAGATGGGATCCTGAGCCAGTACGGAGCCGGAAAACCAGCCAGACACCCTAAGACGAGCCTTTGTGTCAGACGCATTGAGGAGGCTGGAAGGTGGGAGGTGGCTCCTGGCCAGGAAACACAAGTTGTCTCCTGACGTCCTGGCAAAAAAGCCTCCCAGCTCTGGAGCATGTGGGCCGGGGTTTGAATCCTGGCTCCCTTCCCTCAGGCTGGCTGAATGACCTTGGGCAAGTCATGCAACTTCTCCAAGTCATGGTTTCCTTGTATATAAATGAAGATCATAGGAGTCCCCAGCCTTGGCCATCTCTGCTGTGAGAGCGTCCCCCATAGGGGGAATTTGTCATCATGTAGTAAACCTGGAAGCCCCTGAAGAAACTGAACCTCAGAACAGAGAAAGTTCTCCAAGGTCCCAGCCAGGGCTAAAACTTCTGATCGCAGTGGTGGAATAGGCCAATGGGGTGCGTTAGACAATGGAACCAGGAGCCTGTGATTCCTGATATAACGTGGACTGCTCCAAGATGCACACAGAGTCTTTAGAGAGGCCCCAAAGCCTACCGCAAGACTTGGCTCACCTTGTATTCTAAGAACATCTCCAGAGGTTGACTATCTGTGGGTGGAAGGAGGCTGCATCACTGAGGGGCACAGCCCAGGGGTGTTCTCAGAAAATGGGATGAGCCATCCACTCCCCAAATAGAATGTGCCGAAGGTACTTGTGAACTAGGGGCATTAGAAGGAGAATAAGATCCACCCCGCTTTGAAAGAAGGAAAGAAGGGAGGAAGGAAGGAAGGGAGGGAAAAAGGGAGGGAGGGAGGGAAGGTGGAGGAGGTTGGTTGGTTGCTTGGTTGGTTGGTTGGATGTTTGGTTGGCTGGTTATTTAATTGGTTGGTTGGCAGTTGGTCCATCAGTCAATAACTTAGTGAATGACAAGCTTGCAGCCTGGTCCGCCTGCCACCTGGACAAAGATAAGTCCCTACCTGAGGTCCCACCTCCAATATCCCCATTTGGGCTCATCCTCCCCCAGGGCACATTGAAACATAGCACTTTCCCGCTCGAAACCTTCATTGACCTCCAATGTCCGCAGAACAAAATCCAAGGGCCTCCCCTGGACATTCAAAGCTTCCTACACTTGAGCCCCCCAAACCCCTTGCCCACCATCCCCCCATCTCCAGCGATCCTGGAGGATCTCCCCCTGCTGGGCCTTTGCTCGCACAGTCCACTCAATCCAAGTGTCCTCCCTTCCATTCCCCTTGCGTCTGAGTCCTGCTTACAGAATGAAATGTGTCCGTCACATTTCCAGGAGTAGGTCAGGAGGATGGGGACATGGCAATCATGCCACTTTTACCGAAAAAAAAACCCAGCACATTGAACTGAACACGCACTTTGGTCTAAACGTTTTGTTGGTTTTTCAAATCTGCACATGCACAGAAGATGGAAGGAGAAACGACCACCTGTCAAAAGTGATGATTCTCCCTAGAGTTTGCCAGACCAGCTTCATCCGTCAGTTCATTCCTTCATAACCAGATATTCATTCATTCACGAATTCTGCCTGCCTCGGGGGTGAGCATTCTGGCAGCAGTAAGGTCCGTGGCTCCCACCCGGGGGCAGCAGGTACCTGACCTGTTTGGAGCCACAGAACCAGATGATGGGAGTTTGGCCCTGCTTCCTCCCGTCGCTCTAGGGCCCGGGCCAAGTCCCCAGGGGCAGAGGCTAGGAGCTGGAGCCAACCCGGGAGTCAGGCTGTGCAGCCGTGATTCTGCACCCGCCTCTCTGAGCCTTAGCTTCCCCGTCCATGAAAGGGAAACAGCGTCCCCCTCTCCCAGGGTGGCTGTGAGCGTTAGAGGAGACGGAGCCGGCAGCTCTCTGGACAGAAGGGATGGGAGGATGGACCTACTCTGCCCAAAGAGGAAAATCTGCAAATTGAAAACATCCACCTGTTTCCTTCGAAAAGGACTTTCAGTCCCGTTGGCAGTGGATGCTGTATGAGTGTCCTGGGGCTGCTGTAACAAATGGCTATGAACTTGGTGACTTAAAACAGCGAAAATTTATGCTCTGTCAGTCTGGAGGCCAGAAGTCTGAAATCAAGGATCAGCAGGGCTGCACTCCCTCCGGAGGCTCTAGGGGAGGGTCCTTCCTGCCTCTTCCAGCTTCTGGGGGCCCCAGGCGTCCCTAGGGGGTGGTGGCATCCCTCCAGCCTCTGCCTCCATCTTGACATGGCCTGCTCCTCTGTGTGTCGCTGTCTCCTCTTCTGTCTTTTGTAAGGACCCACCCTACTCCAGGATGATCTCATCTCAAGATCCTTACTTTAACTACATCTACAAAGATCCTATTTCTATATAAGTTCACAATCTGAGGTTCCAAGTGGATATGAATTTTGGGGGACACCATTTAACCCAGTACAGACGCCGAAGCGGGGATGGGCAAGGGGCCCGGTCTGTGTGTCATGGAGTCAGGAAGGGACCCCACTCTCCCCTTCTGGCCCACCTAGGCCGACGCCTCCAGCTCCACAGCTCCCCATGGCCTGCGTGCAGAATGCACCACGCCTGGCACCGCCTTCTACCCCGGACGTTTCTCTAAGAAAGGAGTCAGACACGGAGTGAGGACACACGTGAGAGAGTCAGGGTGGTACCCGCTAGAAACCACAGGATGGGGTCAGTGCCCAGTACCCACCCATCACCAAGTGGGGGTGTGATCCACTGCTAGGCAGCAAGGATGGGAGACCAAGGCAGGCGTCACAGCGTTGGGGAGCCTTGGGGACAACCCTTGGGGAAGAGTAGGGTCCCTCCGGGTGGCCTGGGGGGTGAGGGTCATCCCAGGTACAAAGCCGCCTGGGCAGCATGCACTGGGCTGGGGCGGTGGATGCAGAGCGTTCATCAGGGAAAGGGTGGGAGCTGGCGGCCAGGCTGCTGGCGGAGGATTTGGGCTTGATGCTGCAGAAAGGCAGCGAGCCACACGCGCTATCCCTCGCCAGCCACGATTTGGGCATGGCCGGGGACAGTGCAGAGAGACAGGTCAGGAGGCAACGCCCATGTGAGCTGGGCCAGGTTGCTCTGGCGATCTCCCATGTCCAGTAGATAGGCCAGGAGGGATAATCCCTTTGGGGGGCCAGAGTCATCTGCAGCCAGGGTGTGGGTCCTCGAGCCGCTGGGCAGAAGGTCGGCACATGGATCATCTCCGGGAGACAGGCCCTGGCTCAGAGACACGGACCCCAGTCACACGCGGAGCACAGCCACGGCAAATACTTCACCGGGAGACTTCCTCGCGGGGGGGAAGAAATGCCCAAAGGTCCCTTTGTCTTACCACATTAATGTCCAATTTTAAATTGTGTCGGGGGACGGAGGAGGGGAAGAGAGGAAGGCGGGGGTGGGAGCCATCACTGGGCATCATTCATAAGCCACACACTGGGCCCTTCATCGGGCCCAAAACTCACCCTTGTGGCTACGCAAAGATTTATTGAAGCCCCAGCGTGGGCTCATTTATTTTCTTCCAAACCGATTTGAAAAGACCGTTTGCATCTGCCCTGGAGGAAAAAAAAAAAACAAAATGTGCTTATTTGGCAAACTTTGTTTGAAAAATCTGCTTGTCCCCAAAGAAGTGGATGGGTGTTTGGTCGGGGCCAGGGGCTGTGTGTTGGGGAGGAGATGGTTGTGGTTCGGTCCTTCCTTCTCATCTGCTGGCCAGAGAACGTGAACTCAGACATCCCTTCTTGCACACTGGGACCCACAAAGGCTGTCACGCTGGGGCCCTTTGCTCCAAGATCAAGCTCTCCTGGGGGCTCTACCCAGCCCCATCAGGGGTGTCTGTGCCCAGACAGCTGCAAAATGCAAAGAAAAGTGTAAAGCCAAGTGGGGAAAAACGGACAATAAGAATGTCAAACATCAGCTAACTTTGAGACAGCAGTGAAATTTCTGTTTGCCCTCTCCGGAAAAGAGAGGTGTCATCCATGAATAAACTCTGACCCTTCTTCAGATCCATAATATACGAAGAGTTTTTATAAATCAATAAGAAAGGAAAACACGATAATAGAAAAATGGGCCAAAGCTACAATTGGGTAATTCATAAAAGGAAAGTATGGTCTGTAAACACAGGTAACAAAATGCTTAATTTTACCAATAATCAAAGATGCAAAAATGCAACTTAAAGCATAGCCAACTAAAATATTATTTTGCACCTACCAAAGATGCAAAAGAATGGTAATAGCAGGTTAGTGAGATTTGGAGAGCAGAGGGACAGCTGCTGGAATCCCTTTTGTCACATGGATCCCCAGCCTAGACCAAGGCAGGCTGTTTGACCCAGCAACACCGCTTTTAGGAATTCGGGAGGTTTGGCTCCGAGGGGCCCAAGCACTAGCCATATCTAAACCACTGGCTGAAGGAGAACGGCTCCTCCCTGTGGTCCCCAGACAGGCGGCAGCCCTGTCACGTGCGGCCGTGCGCTCCAGGAAGTGGTGGACGTGTGCCTTTCCCGGATGGAGTGTGCTCTCCTGGTGCGGCGGCTGCAGAGAGACGGTTAGAAACGGTGGGTGGAAGCCAGCGGGAGCCGACGTGAGCTCAAGGTCATGAAGCAAGTTCGGACAGCCAGGACCTGCCCTCGGAAGTCGGCCCCGCTTGCTGGGGTATACGGCAGAAGGGGGCCCGGGTTTCCTTCAAACGCCACGACTGCTCCCCCGCACAGCATCCTCTAAAGCGAACTCGTTCCCCGGAGACCACGGCAGCTGCGCCAAGCCGAGCCCGAGCCACCCCACCCCCGGAGCAGTGAACATAGAACATCGGTGCTGGAAGGTCCCACGGGAACACCCTGGTTCACAGACAGGGAAACTGAGGCCAGCAGCTCTCCCAAGGTGGTCCCGGCTCGAACCAGAGCTGAGGCCTGAGCGCCCCAGACCCTCACCACGCTTCCCAAACTGGGTCCCCAGAGCCACGTACACCCAGCTGTTAACAGGCGAGTCTCAGGGCATATGTGAACGCAGATGCGCCAGTAGGCCGTCCCCAACGGGCAACCAAGGAAGGGGCTTGCCCCCTGGCCCCACCCTCTGCAGAGGAGGTCTAGACCCTGGTCACGGGGTGGAAGTCGAATCCAAAGCCCAGGGCCCGGGCACCAGCTCCGTGTGCCAGTGCTGGTGTACACAGAAGGCACTCAATACTTGCTTGTCGAATGAATAAGTGTGCTGGCTGCACCAGCCCTTCTTCCCCACTAGGGGACGGCGGTCTACTCTCCTCTGAATCCCCCCCCCAGTGCCTAGCACAGGGCCTGTATACAGGAGGCACCAAAGCTACCCCCTGATGGCTGAAGGGAGCCGCACCCAGCCAGGGCCTCAGAGCCCACAGGACCTGCAGGGACTCACAAGGCGTCCCAGTTCTCAGGGTGTGCGGGAGAGGCCCACTCCCTCCTGCAGCTCTGCCGGGGATCCAGCACCGTCCACCCAGCCTCACGTCTGTGGAAGAACACAACTATTTTTTTTTTAAATAGTGATGATATGGGCCGGCCCCATGGCGCAGCGGTTAAGTGCGCGCTCTCCCCCGCGGGCGGCCCGGGTTCAGATCCCAGGGGCGCACTGAGGCTCCGCTCGTCTGGCCGTGCTGTGGCGGCGTCCCATATAAAGTGGAGGAAGATGGGCACGGATGTTAGCTCAGGGCCAGTCTTCCTCGGCAAAAAGAGGAGGATTGGCATGGATGTTAGCTCAGGGCTGATCCTCCTCACCAAAAAAAAAAATAGTGAGGATAGTTACACAACAATATGAGTGTATTTAAGGCTACTGCGTTGTACACTTAAAAATGGTTAAAGTGATAAATATTATGTCATGTTATATTTTACTACAGCTTAAAAGAAAAAAATCAGCTCTGACCTCAAATAGACATCCACCAGGTATGAGCTGTGTGGCTGTGGGCAGGTTACTCCACCTCTCTGATCCGGTGTGTGGCATGAGTGTCACCGCAGGGCTTCCCTCACGGGGCTCCCGCGGGAGATGCCTGAGCAGGTGCGGGTTGTGTCCACTCGTGCCACCTCGCCTGTTGATCTTGATGGAACTTCACTGCAGCCGGGCAGCGTAGGGTGAACCATACCCTGGACTGGGGCTCCCAAGGCCGAGACTCAGTCCTGACCACACCTCTTGGGCCTGTCACTCTGTGCCTCCAGGCCTCAGTTTCCCTGTCTGTCAAATGGGAGGCTTCGTGTCTGTCCGGCCACCTCCCAGGTGAGGCAGGAGGTTCTGGGCAGGTGGGCTGCCTTTGAGAAGCTCCAAGACCAGGCACGGTGCCTCCCTCGATGTTTCCAGCAGGTCCTCACCTCGCCCTGTTCATCCACCCTCCACCTCTGCCCTCAGACGAGCAGCTCCCTGAGGATAGGTCACACGTCTGACCCACCTCTGCTTCCCCAGCCTCTGACTTGCAGTTGGTGCTTAATAAATGTTTGTTGCATGAGCGATACCTGCCCCCCGACTCAGAAACGCCGTGGGGTTCAGATGGAAGCCCAGCTTTCCAGAAAAGCGGGTCCCATCTCTCCACCGGGATGGCGGGCCGAGAAGGGGCACCAAGGCAATGTTTCCCGTGCCCCCTCACCCCCAGACAGGCCACAAGGACCGTCACTCTCTCTTCCCTGTGATTCCAGATGCTACCGTGGCCGGTCCTCACCGGCCTCCTCCTCTGTTCCCCTCAACGCAGAGAAAGGACTCTTTCAAAGAAAATGACCCAAAAAAGGGAGAAGAAAGAGAAAGAGAGAAAGAAAGAGAGAGAGAGTCAAAGAAACCAGAATGAGCTAGAAGGCCCTCCCATCAACATGTGTTTCCCTGTGTTATTAAAACACTTTGTCTTTACAACTCAGAAAATTAAAAGAACACCACCAGACCCCGGCCGTCCACATCAGTATTCATGACATCTGTCTTTTCCTATAAAACGCTCCGAATGAAGCCTCCCCCGCAGAAAAGGACTCTGCGGTCCCTGCCCGCGCTCTCTCCTCCCTTCAAAACAGATTGTGGGACAGATGATTGCATTGTTTCGTCGCATTTCCATCTGAAAACTCCCCTCCGTGTTGGCCACTGGGCGCCCCTATTAAGGCCCGGGCACCACGGGGCCACGTGGGGTGGCAGAGCCTCTGTCGCCCGCTCCCTGGAGCCTTTCCATCGGAAGAGGAAAAAGAACGGGGCAGACAAAGGTGCAGGACATAAATTAAGCCCCGGCTTTTTAAGTTCAAACTGAATTTTCTTTATTTTTCCACAGCTGTCAGAGGAACCGGGTAGAAATCCAGTAATGCATGTTTAATGTATTAAAAAAGGAGAAAAAAAAAACCACAAACCGTCCACTCCGAATGTTCCGTCCGCCGACTTGCATCGGGGACATTATTTCGGGCCAGTGAACTCTGAGCAAGTCAAGTGTGGGGACATGGACCGGAGCCAGGGACCCCCCACCAGTGGCTGTCATATCTACTGAAAGCCCACTTGTCATCGGCGGCCGGGGGTGGGAGGGGGACAAACGTCTCGCAGAGCAGGAGGACCGTCGCCAAGTCAGGCTGCTTCTCCGGGGCCGGCTGGTTGGCGCTGGCCCGGCCGTGACAGACTGCAAAGCGTGTGGACCCGCCGCCCAGCCCCAGACAGGCCACGGTCTGCAATCCCTTTCCAGACCCTTCCTCGGGCCCGTGGGGCAGCCAGCGCTCTGGAACCCGGGCCTGGTGAAGCAGCAGTGCAGGCCCAGCTACAAGAGCTACAGGTTGCCGGGTGTCGGTCACGTCGAGGCTGCTGGTTACCAATGGGGAAACTGAGCCGGGAGGGCCAGGGGCTTCCAGCTGGCCAGGATCCTTGTCACTGTGCCTCACAGCACCCAGGCTTGGGGAAGTGGCTTCCTTCCATGACAGCGGGGTCGCCCCCAGCCAGGTGGTCCTCACCAAACACGCAGCCCACTGAGCCCCAAATTCAGCCTCCCACCTGGCGTAGGAAAGAAAGCAACGGAGAAAACTAGTGACACTTTAATCACCAGTGCTCACCTCCCCTCCTTAATGCCACGGATTCAGTGATCCATCCCGCCCCCAACATCACTGTAGAGAAGAGGGGCTCTCTCCCGCGACGTTCAAGGCAATGCTCCCAACACAGACTGGTCCAGTGTCCCCACACCATGGTCAAATTATTCTACTGAGGAGAAGAGCTGGCACTTGGCACATGCCAGCACAGCGTGCAAAGCTTTTCCAGCAAGAACTCACTCATGGAAAGTTTTATCATCACCCCCATGTTTCAGATGAGGAAACTGAGGCTTGGGGAAGCTAAGTGACCAACTCGTGGAGCTGGGACTGGACTCTGAGACCCGACTCTCTGACCTCTTCTGTGGTGCATCCACCCCCAGCAAGTTAGACGAAACGATTTGCCCTGAACGTCTGTGCCATGGGAAGGCAGCCAGTCCGCCGTCAGCCAGCAGTACCTCCAGGGTCCAGCTCTCCCAGGGCCCTCGGGCCGCTCTGGCCAGAGGAAGCGGTTCTGCAGCTGCCGATGCAGAGCAGACGGAGGGGCCTGACGACGGAGGCCGCCTGGGAGCTGAGCACCAGCACCCTGGGGGGGGCTCCAGGGACCCAGCCAGGAGAGCCGCGCCCTGCTCCCAGACACCCCACAACACAGGTTGTCGACCTGTTGAAATCCCCTAGGGGCAGTCAGGTTAAACAGTGCCCCCCACAATGCCCCACGACACTGCGGAGGGGGCCTCAGCCGGCCTCGTGCCCTTGCCCTGCACAAACACGGCAGAAGAGCTCCTCTTCCTAGCCCAGGGAGCCACGGGTCCCGGCCCTCCCCCGACTCGGTGGGTGTTCCCTTCCCCAGCACCAGCCTCCCACCTGAGACCCACTCAGGTCCACCTGCCACTGGGCCGGCCCAGACCTAAAAGACCCCAGATCCCAGTCTACCCCCGACCAATGTGCCGCTGTGAGCAAGTCTCTCTCTGGGCCTCAGTTTCACCATCAGTAAAACGGCTAAATGCCCGCTGTGACGGCCAGCCCATAAGGTCATTGTGATTCTAAATGAGCACAGTAGAAGTTTCTAGAAAATTGTAAATTGGTACACAGGTGCAAGGCAGTGCTGTCCTCACGTTGACAGGGAGCATCAGAGAGCAGAAGCCTGTGTGCCCCCAGGCCGGGCGTCCGCACCCGTGTGCCAGGCACAGCTCTGCCGTGACCCCCAGCCCATTTCTCTCAGGGCCTCCATGTCTGCACAGAAGAGTCATTTCTAATGGTCCTTCCAGCTCTAAGATTCTATTTTCCTGTGTCCAAACCCACTGGGACCCCAAAGCGGCCACTTGCTGCCGACTGGGGTCAGTTCCCAGGGGATTTGTGGTCACAGCTGGTTTCGTCCCAACCTGTTCCACGTAGGAGCCCTGTCGTAGCTCATACCCTTGTGTGGGTCACCCTCAAAATGCCTGGTGGTCCCAGCAAGGGGCTTGGGCCAGCAACGCAAAATGGGGAAGGGGCATCTGGAAGCAAAACGTCCGAGGTCTGTGAGGGCGTGCACGCTCGGAGCCCTCCAAGGGAGCTGCCACGTGGCTCAGGCCACGTTCACAGTTCCTGGTCCCCGGTGCTGACCCCAGCGCCTCCTGGATGTGGTTCATCCCGGCCATTAGGGAACCCTGCGGTGTACAGTTGCACGGCCAAGTCACGTTCCCAGATCACAGAGCCAGCCGGGGCGAGGCAAGACATGGCCTTCAGGGGAGTGGACGGAGGACACCCAGGCTGTGAAGTCCCCAGGTCTGATGTGCGGCTTGAAGAATTTGAAGAGTCTGGTCAAGAGGCTCCATCTTGGGCCAAAGTCATACAAGACCAACCCAAGTGTAGACTGTTCATTGCTTTTTACTGCTGAGTCATATTTCAAGGTACGTGTGTAGCGAATTTTGTTTAACCATCACCTATCGAGGAACTTTGGTTGTTTCCAGTTTGGGGCTATGATAAATAAAGCTGCTATGAAGAATCGTGAAAAAAAATCCCCAGCACAGTCTGCACGTACACACACGCATGCACAGGTACACACACGCATGCGTGCACACACACACTAGTTGCGTCTCCTCCCTCGCATGGAGGACCTGATGACGGACTCATGGCTTGTTTTCAGCTGAGGCTGTGCTTTTCCTCCCAGGGTAAGTCTTTGAGCAGAGAAAGAACACTCCAGACTTGCCCTCATCCCCGTAAGCTGACATTCCTCCGGAAAACTCCGCCTGTGCCCTGACTCGAGAAAGACTGTCACGTGCAAGTCGGGCATTTCCTACCGCAGGTCTGGTCGTAAAATCTGATGCTCAAAATCCTGGTGCCATTTGAGGCCGGTCGACGTTAATTGCTTTTCTGAATGACGTCTTTAGAGGCCAAGGGCAGGGCTGGGCTGGGGCTGTCAGGGCGGAATGGGGCCAGCAAAACCAGATCCTTGGGTCCTCCCTGGAGAACAGGAGGGCCTCCAGCCGCAAGCCTCTCCCACCGCCGAGCCGGGAGACCCCTGGGGACGGCCCCCGTGCCCCGAGACAATAGGAGCACCTGCCAGGCCATGCTCTCGCCGGGAGCCCCCGGCCCGTGCCGGAGGCCGGGCGCCTGGCATGAGGCCCCCATTGTCTGCCTCCCGCCCTCTTGGGGGCTCCTCTGCGGAGTGACAGGGCAGCCCCAGAGGTCACCTCCGGGGCGCTCACAGGGGGCTCCTGGGCATCTGTCTCAGGCCGTGGGCAGCAGGAAAGGGGCCGGCCCAGGCCTATTGTTGGGGCCTCACAGCCCACCCGACAGGAGAGGGGCCCATTGTCCCAAGGCAATCTGCCACACTCCTGCCTCCCCACATTCACCAAGAAAAGGGGAGACTGCGCAGGATAGAACCAGGAAACCTTGGTCAGATGAAACGATCAGCACCCGTGCTTCCCGGGCACATGGCTATCCTTGGTCCCTCCCAGACTGCGTCCGTTTTTAAAATTTGAAAACTAAAATCCAGGTCTCCTAAGCCCCTCACAGTCCCCGCTGACAGTGTTCCAGCTTCTGAGTGGGCGTTTACTAACCTAAATGTGTTGGAACAGAGATGCTGCAAAGACTTCCCTATTTATTCCCACGTGATGTAACGTGACATCTCCCTCACCGCCTTCCCGCCTCAACAAATAGCCCCTGGGGGAGCGGCTGCCAAAGACTCCTCTTGTCAGGTCAAAAGGCTCCATGGTGGGAACAGCAAAGGTTCTTTCCTTGTAAGTCTTGAAAATCCCATTGCAACCAAAAAAGAAAAACCATAATTTTTCACGAATGTTGCTAACAAGGAGATTAGCCAATCGAGCATATAATTTAGTGTTGACAATCCTCAAATGATATCTACCTAGACGGTCCCGGGCCAAGGCTTGAGGCTTTTGGCCACAGATCTAGTCTGTTGTTTCAGAAACATCGAAAAAGTCTGCCAGCAAGAAAAGCTGAGGTGGGTTACTTCCGCTTGCATCTGGGTGGGCCTCCACGGCCCGCAGCGTCACACACAAGAGGAACAAGGGCCGGAGACAAAGGCCAGCTCTACCTAGATGCCCGTATTCCTCCAGGTCTGGCTTGTTTGTGTCTTAATTAAACACAGCAAGTGGAGGTACGAAAGTTAGTTGATCCACTGCAGAATGTTGTTGGGCGGTTGCAGAGCAAGGGGAAATCTCCACTCCCTGAGTATTAAGAACTACAGGGCAGCTCTTCACATGGGGGTTTGCATAACAGTTACAGGTAAAGCCCTCAGAGGGACCGCTCCTCCACATCCTGACCGTGAGGTACACTCAGGGGGGTCCTGGAGGACAGAGCATATCTCCTCCCCTTCTCCCCAGGACCCAGCACAGGGCCTGACAGAGTGAGTGCTCTGCTGTTACTTGGAAGAAAGGCTAGAGGCATGGAAGAATGCAGGGACGCAGGGATGGAGGGATGGAAGGTTGGACGCATAGAGAGATGGATGGAGGGAGGGATGGATGGAGAGATGGAAGAATGGAGAGATGAAGAGATGGAGAGATGGAGGCGTGCAGGGATGGAGGGATAGAAGGATGCAGGGTTGGAGGGATGGAGGGTTGGATGGATAGAGAGATGGATGGAGGGAGGGAGGGATGGATGGAGAGATGGAGGAATGGAGAGATGAAGAGATGGATGAATGGAGGGACGCAGGGATGGAGGGATGCAGGGATGGTGAGATGGAGAGATGGATGAATGGAGGGATGCAGGGATGGTGGGATGGAGAGATGGAGAGATGGAGGGATGCAGGGATGGAGGGATGCAGGGATGGTGGGATGGAGAGATGGATGAATGGAGGGATGCAGGGATGGAGAGATGGAAGGAGAGAGGGTTTGATGGAGGGATGAAGGGCTGAAGAGATGGATGGAGGTATGTACGGAAAGACGGAGGGATGGATGGATAGAGGGATGAGGGATGAAGGAGTGGAGAGATGAAAGAATCAAGATGGGTGCAGGGATGGAAGGATGGAGAGGAAGAAGGCTGGAGGGAGGGATAGCAAGCCTGCAAAGCTCACACATTGCTCATTTGTGCCCTCTCCTTTAAGGACCATCCAAAAGAGAAGGCTCCTCCCATCTGAAGCTCAGCTGCGGGAAGGACCCACCACAGTCAGCTGACCGTGGTGGTGACCCATTTTCCTGATGGCCTCCTCCTGCCCAGGTCCTTCGTGTACAGAGAACCCCCTGCAATCACACTGCACCTGGGGCTCTCACCCACATCATCTAGCAGACTCAGCTCATTGCCTGCCCCAAGGTACGCCCCCCTTCCTTGCCAGGAAGGCCTCAGTGTTGGCGGCTCTGTGCCTCATGGGCCCCTCCTCTATGGGGCACTAGACATGGGGAAGACTGGCATGTCATGGGGAGGTGCCCCTTCCCATCTTTGGACATTGTCATAGGGACGTGATGTTAGAAAAGGTCACTGCCATCTTGCAACCAGACAAGGCAACCAGATCCCCAACATCATGGGGCTCTTGGATTAACGGACCCTGGAGCCATCTTCCTCCAGACTTCTTGTCGAATCCCCTCTGGCTGAGTCTCTGATACCTGCAGCCATGAGCACTCTGAACGACCCACATCTCGCGTCAACCCCATGAAGACGGCACCGACCATCATGCCCACGTTAGCGGGGTCACTGAGGTTGGGAGAGGCTCCTGGTCCTGCCTCACTCTACTTTTGAGCAAGCTTAGCCTCTCCAGGGCCCCCATGGGTCAGTCCAGCTCTGTCTTCCCTGAAGCCACCCAGTCTACAAAGGTGCAAATAATGTCCCTGTAGACACGGCTGGATCGTGACGACATAATGCAAAGTGAAAGAAGCCAGACCCAAAAGACTGCGTATCGTATGATTCCCCTGACATGACATTCTGGAAAAGGCAAAATTAGGGAGACAGAAAACAGACCAGCAACAGAGCAGGGACTGGGGTGGGAGGGAACTTCCGGGGGTGATGGAAATATTCTGTACCTTGATTATGGTGGTGGCTGTCGGACTACATACATTTGTCAAATGCATCCAGCTGTGTACCTGGAAAGAAGGAATTGCACTGTATGTGAGTTACACCTCCACGAACTTGCCTTCGAAACAGAAGTGGGTGAAGTGCCCCCCTCTGCCTGGTTGGGGGTCCTGGAGCGTGAGTGGAGCACTTCCAGGTAGAGCCAGGCCCCTCTTCCAGCTCACGAAGGAATAACCCTGAGGTCAGCCAACTGTTTTTGATCAGTGAATCTCTTCCGCAGAATGAACTATTACAGAGTATAACCCAAAGTGTAAAAGAGAACAAAGCAAAGATACCTTCTCCTCAAACCAAAGGTTCTCCCGAGGAATCTCGGGGGCCCCTGGAACTCTCGGGCTAGCGCTGTGGTGAGAGACACTCCACCCGGCCACGGAGCTGGTTGCAGAGGCCCTACCTTCAGGAAGAGGTGGACCTCGCTGCACTGGGGGCCCGCTCAGCTGGACGTGGGGAGAAGACTGCGCCATGGAGACTCCCAACAGACAGGGATCACAATGCTAGGGGGAGGCGCTCTGCTGGGCTGGGAGCATAGCAAAAGAGAGCCCTGGGCCCGTCAGCAGCTTTCCAGCCGTGGTCCAGAGAAGTGGCGAAGAATGCAGGCCCCGGGGACTCAGACGCCTCTCTTCCCGCCCCGGCTAGGCCACCCTGGGCAGGTGACTCTGCTACCCTGTGCACAGGTTCCCTGAGTGTGAAGTGATCATGACGCCCACCTCACTCGGCTTTTGCGACCATTCAATGCAATAACCATCCCAACAAACCCAGCACTCTGAAAGCCCCCTGCACGTCCAGGCAGTGGCCACTGTCTTTAATGTTATCCCACAGCTCGCGCTGAGGCTGCCCACGGGGGCGAGCGAGGGGCCACGTGGGCACTCGCCCCCCCCCCCTTCAGCCCGAGCAGTCTCATCTGGTTTATATCGGGGGTCTATGTGTGATTCGGCGTGAAAGCAGAGCTCTGACGCTCAATGAAGTCTGAAAGCCCTGGTCCCCAAGGCCCTCCCGCCGTCGGCCTGGGACTCCGACCACCACTTGCCTCAGGCCTGGAAACAGGCCTAACGCTCTCCAGGCGCGCGGAATCAAAGCCCTTCTGTCGAGCACACATTTTCCAAGAGCTTGGAGGGCCTGGGAGGTCCTGGGAGGTGGCGAGGACGGGAGGTTATAATTGGCCCTCCCCTGGGCCAACACCACCTCTTGAGAAGGGGCCGCTCAAAGAGGGTTCAATTTCCCAACCCAAGAAGGCATGTGTTTAATTAAGATCCATAAAAACGTGGCCGGCGAAGCGAGAGAGCTATTTCATCTTTCACAGTCAATACGGGTGTGTGTCTTACCTGGAAAAAGTAGTTTATGCAGAAAGAATTTCCCAAATGGGATCCATATGCCTGCTTTCCCCCAAGCGGGGCTTTCCACCAGGGCTGGGGCAGGGGGCTGGGACGCCCCCCCTCCTCCTAGACGCGCGGCCTCAGTGCACACCCTCCGCCGGCTGCCGCTGTTTAAACAGAAGACGTCATGGGGAATGATATACGGTGGATTCCGCAGCTTGTTTCATCCGGGGGAATTGCTTCTGGAGCCGGCTGCGTCTCAGGTAAGCCACAGAGAGCTGCTGTGGAGTGAACTGTTCAACCCTCCCGAGGGGCCTGACCCAGAGAGGGCCCGTCACGCCGACCGTTTATTGCCAATTACTCCACGGCGGATCAAGGCTGTGAGCACAGGCCCGGGATGCTTGGGATCCCAGAGATGGAAGGGGCCAGGGGAGTGTCCGGTTGCATCCCACCCACAGACTACACAGATGGGACCACCAAGTCCCAGAGAGGGGACTCACGTCCAAGACCACAAAGGCAGCAAGCCACAGAGAGCGTCATGGATTCCGGTTCCCAGCAGAGGGTCAAAAGGCAGCCAGAAGGGCATAGAGGGGAAAGAGGGAGAGGGGGCTGTCCTTGACACTCACCTCTCCCCCTGCATCCAAACGTCACCTCCTCCAGGGGGCCTGCTAGGGTGCCCCAGCCATCACATGGCTCTCTGGCTCTTCCCTCTGTGACGTGACTTTATATATTTATTGGTTTACTTATTCACTGGCTAACCCTCAATAGGACTGATTCCCAGGAGAGCAGGGACCTCATTTGTCTTGCTCACTGTGGTATCCCTGCCTAGGACAGAGCTTAGCACGCAAAAAGTGCTCAGCTGACCATCATCATCATCATCACCACCTCCACCACCACCATCATCATCATCATCACCACCTCCATCAACACCATCATCATCACCACCATCATCACCACCATCATCACCACCTCCATCATCACCACCATCATCACCACCATTATCATCACCATCATAATCACCACCATCACCACCATCATTATCATGATCACCACCATCATCATCACCACCACCATCACCACCATCATCATCACCACCACCATCACCACCACCATCATCACCACCACCATCATCACCACCATCATCATCACCATCATCATCACCACCATCACCACCATCATTATCATGATCACCACCATCATCATCACCACCACCATCACCACCATCATCATCACCACCATCATCACCACCACCATCATCACCACCATCATCATCACCATCATCACCACCATCATTATCATCATCACCACCATCATCATCACCACCACCATCACCACCAGCATCATTACCACCATCATAACACCAGGAGCAATTAACCCGCATTAAGCACCAACTAGGCACTGTTCCAGGTGCTCTACATGGATTAACCCGTTGCATCCCCTTGCCCTGTGAAGTAGGACTGTTACTGGTCCATTTCACAGGTGAGGACACTGAGGCACAGGTCTTTGGAAACTCGCCCAGAATCAGACAGCTCACAAAGAGCAGAGCTGGGATGCCCCTGAATTGACAGAAACAGCACCAGCCTCTCTGCATGGCATGGGGGCAGCCTTCTGCCCTTATGCCTCATTTTGTCTCACGGCGCCTGACAAAGCAGCTATGGTATTCCCGTTCTACAGAGGAAGAAACCACGGCCGGCGGAGGTCTGGCCACCTGCCCACATCACCAGGTTGCATGACTTCCACTGAGCACACAACCCCTGATGAGGAGATTCCAGCCACTGTGGTCTCAGTGGAGAGCAGAGTCAGCTGAGCACCTGGGGGCTCAGGGCCTGGACCTGCTGACCAGCTGCCTCCAGTCGCCCCTCTGCTCCCCATCCTTCCCTCGTCCTCAGTATCTCCTGCACACACATGGCCTTGACCCTTCACTCCGTGGTCTAACTCCAGCCCTGATGGACGCGGATTTCTCTCTGTAGGGAGAGACCCCCCTGCTTGGCAGATAAATCTGCAGGGCCTCTGGGGGCAAACTTCCCCCATCAACCACCCATTCCTTCATTCAGTCGCCATCCCACTGTTTACTGGCTTATGCCCGTGTTCTGCAGACTCAGGAATCATCCAGCAGGACCAAAATATCGGGAAGAATTCTAGATGACGTCCCTCAGGAAGCTGCGACTTCAGAATTTGGGAGAGAGGACATGAGGTACGCATTTAGTGTGGTCTTCATGGAGAGGACCTCAATTAACATCTGGAGACCTGAACTGAATTCTCTCTCCACCTCTGAACTGCCTCAGTTTCCCCATCTGTACAAAGTGGGCAGGTTCTACCGGCACACAGCATCCACCCCAGGGTTTGGGGTCTGCACTGCCTGGCTTCAGGCTGGTGCTTTTAATTCTCAAATGGTCCCAAGAATCCCTTCAAGTACTTGAAACAGAAATATATGGCGAAGGTGTGTGGCGAGGTTTTAAAAACAGGTCCACTCTGGTGCCTTTCTTCGGGATTTCCGGGCAGACCGCCAGCTTCTCTTTCCAATTAAACGCCCCATTTGGCCGGCTGGCGGGCCCCCGGGCTGGCAGAGCGAGATGCCTGCTACCGCCACTGTCTGGATGTAATTTGAGGGACAGGAGATTTCATAAGCCGGGGGAGGGGAGACATCTGCGATGCAATCACAGCAGAAGCATGTCCCCTCCAGTTCCCCGGACAAGAAGAGGATCCATGTGTCCCGGCCCCCAGCACAGGGTCTCATGGAAGGACACGCCGTGAATAGCTGGGCATTGGGGGCTGGGGAGGGAAGAGGTAAGGAGGTCAATGACAGCATCACAGCCGGAGGGATCAAGGGGACTGCAGGCCCTCCAGCTCCAAGGCACCTCTCCCAAGACCTGCCTCAGGTATGTCAGGAACTACAATTCAGAAGCGGAAGTAATAATGCAACATTCAGAACATGTGACCCCACGCAGAGCTCACTGTGTGCAAACTCTCGCTAAATGCTTACGTGGTTGCACCACTCCTAGGAGGAGGCGCCGTCATGCAGAGAGGGAAACTGAGATTCAGGGAATTGAATAAGCCCACCAATGTTGCAGGCGGGCAGGAGGGGAGGCTGGATCTGAATGGGAAATGGAAGGCCCCCCGGCCTTCCTTCAACCCTGAACCCTCTGGCCTTGACCTGACTGAGGCTTCCTGGAGAGTCTGGAGGCAACAAGTCGGCAGGGAAGCGTCCCAGGCGGGCTGGTGAAGAAGGCTGTGGAGCGCATGCGTGCACACACGTGTGCAAGCATTCGTGGCCATTTGCACAGACATGTACAAGTTGGGCAGAGCCTTTGAAGGAAAAACAGTCACGAAATGACTATGAGCAAAGCCAGGTGCCGGGAAAGGAAGCAGAGGGAAGATGAGAGGAGGAGGAGTGGCGCGCACCCCCTCCACCTCCTTCCGGAAACTTCCACTGGGGAGGAGGCCTCCTGATGGCTCCCATTTGTGAGCGCCGGGTGCTGGAGCCGCTGCGACACTGGGGCCACGTAGCGGAGGGGACACAGCGAGCGGGGCCCAGCGACCCGGAGGCGGCTATCTCGGCCGGCAATCTGATCACCAGATGGGCCCTCTCCCGCTCCCTAAAAAACAGGAAATCCATCTGAAAGGGAAGACAAATCGCCACCCTGCCTTCTTCCATCTGCTGCGACATGTGAACACGACGGCCGTCAGCAGCACTGATTGATTCCGGGTATTTATAGCCAAGGGTCTGTTATCAGCTGCGCTATCAAAGGCTTCCCGGGCTGGGCTGACCCCACCGGCTCTTTCAATATGCCACTCCTTCGAGACACATCTGAGTCTTTAATTCAAGGTGACAGCAACACTATTTCATGTCAGGCCCAAAGAGACTGCTTCCTGTTTTGCAAAGGACTTGTGCCTGGATTCAAGGCAAATTAAAGACAACTCAGAAATATGGCCCCCACCCATACGCAGGCCCAGGGCACACGTCCTGCTCCGCTCTCGGCCCAGGATTTCACCTCGGAGGCCGTACCGTGGATCAGAAGCTGCTGGGACAGCCGGCCCATCAGTACCAGGGAGACAGCACAGGATGCCTGTTCTCGGCCCAGTCTGCCCCTAAGCGCTACGCAACATCGGCTAAGTCACTTACCTTCTCTGTTTCTCATTTTCTTCGGCTGCACAACCAGCTACCATTTAAAGTTTAAGCTCTTCAGCCTGGTTTCCAAACCCTGAAAACAGTCTTCTCGCTTGCCCCACACCCCAGCTGCCCCAAATGCCTTGCTGGTCTCAGAACCAGGCCCACCCGTTGCCTGGGTGTCCGCAGGATTGCACTGCCTCCGGAGGCTCTGGGTGGGGGGTCCTCCCTGCCTCTTCCAGCTTCTGGGGCTCCGGGTGTCCCTCGACTTGTGGCTGCGTCCCTCCAGCCTCTGCCTCTGTCTTCACATGGCTTCCTCCCCTCTGTCTGTGACCTCTCCTCTTCTGATGAGGATGCTTGTCCCTGGATTTAGAGCACACCCATCCAAGATGACCTCGTCTCAAGATCTTTCACTTAATTACACCTGCAAAGACTCTTTTTCCAAATAAAGTCACGTTCACAGGTACTGGGACATATCTTTAGGACTCGGACATATCTTTTGTTGGGGGCGCAATTCAATAGGGGCCCGGTATTTTCCCTACCAGAGTTCGGAACCATTGAAGAAGAGAGATCAAGGAGTTCTGCAGGCAAAGAACTAAAATATAGCCTTTATCACCGAAAAAGCTAACTTCAGATCATTTAACTCGTATGTATGAGGGAAAGTGGCTTCTTAATACCTGACCCCAGAGGCGAGCAGGACTACCCACTTAGTCAAGGTCACACTGGGACACCAGCCTGGCTGCCCATGGGGGCAAACCCCACCCAACCAGAGAAAAGAGAAAGAGGCAGAGAAAGTGGCAGAGAAAAGAGCAGATCCCAAAGAGAGAGGGGCTATGTCCTGCCCCCTTACTCCCCATCAGTCGAGTTCATCCTCCTCCCCTGGGGAGGAATAAGTGAGGGGACCGAGAGATGCCATGTATGTGACTCTTAGAGGTGTCCCTTCACACAGACACATCCTCTTTTTTGGGGGGGTGGGGTGAGGAAAATTAGCCCTGAGCTAACATCCGATGCCAATCCTTCTCTTTTTGCTGAGGAAGATTGGCCCTGGGCTAACATCTGTGCCCATCTTCCTCTACCTTATGTGTGGGACACCGCCACAGCATGGCTTGATGAGCGGTATGTAGGTCTGCACCCGGGATCCGAACCTGCAAACCCTGGGCCACCAAAGCTGAGTGCATGAGCTTAACCACTACACCACCGGGCCAGCCCCCAGACACTTCCCCTTAGTCATGAACTCCACCTGTTCTGGTTATTCTGTTTGCAAAACTCACTGCCCCAAAACTGATAGCTCAAAACAATAACTACCATTTATTCTCTTTCATGGCTTCTGTGGTCAGGCATGCAGAGAGGCACAGTGGGGACCATCTGTCTCCGCTCCATCACATCTGGGGCCTCAGCCGGGCAGCTTGAAGGCTGAGGCCAGAATCATCTGAAGCTCGTCCCCTCCCCTGTTTGCCAGTTGAGGCTGGTGTCAGCTTTCGGGGCTGTCAGCCAGAGTCTCACGCGGCCTCCCTGGAGGGCTTGGGCTTCCTCCCAACATGGAGGATGGGCTCCCAGGACCAGCCCCAGAGGGAGAGTCAAGTGGAAGTCGTGTTGCCTTTTTGGACCCAGGCTGGGAAGTCACATGGCTTCATCTCTGCCTCATACTCCACAGGAGTGACACAGGTCTGCCCAGGTTCTCTGCCCAGGGACGGGACGAGACAGAGTGTTGGCCCCACATTAGAAGAAGAGCCAGCAGGATGGTGCCACCCTCTTTGGGAAATGCCATCTTCCCAGCATCTCAGACCGAACCCAGCCCAGACAGAACTCTCAAGTGTTTCCCCAGCCCGGCCTTCTCCTTCGCATCCTCTCGGTACGTCAGGGCAGCAGCCACAGCACCGCCCAGGTGGTGGCAGGCCACGCAGGTTGGACAATGGGACGGAACTGGGTTCTCACTGTGGGGAGCCGCCCCGACCCCGAGGATCCAGGCAGGCCACAGGAACAGCAGCCCCGCAGACAGGGAGACTCCTCTGCCCGATTGCCTCATCCCCCCAAGGGGCTTGATAAATGGAGAGATAGGCCCACTAATTCTCGGGCGCCGCCGGGCACGGACACCCTGTCACTGCTAAAATGGGCCCAGACCCCTTATCGTGCGGTCACTCTGCAAATCACCAAAGACAGGCTTACGTCACCCCCTCCGAGGGGCTTCAGAGGGCCGCTGATCCTAATGGACTTGCCCAAGCGGAGATAAAGAAACTTCTCGTTCCTCCTGTGTTGTAGTAATTCATTTTACAAATGGATTCAAGGAAAGTGGTTGGGGGAGGTGCTGGTCAGCCACGGAAAGCATGGGTTTTCCCAGGAGACGACATTCTGGAATGGTCCCCACCTGGAGGCTGACAGCTCCGTTCCAGGAAGGCCGGGGTCAGATGCCACTGGTTCGCCCCTCCTACCTGGTCCAGACACATCACTGGCGGGGCCCAGCACAAAATGAAAATAGGGAACCCCTTGTTCAAAAGTTATGGAGAATTTCATGATGGCAACAGAGCATTAAGCCAAGCATGGGGCCCTCCTGAGGGCCGGGTCCTACGCTCCCGCACATACCACACAGGTCACACATGTGTGAGTCCAGCTCTGCTCCCAGTCACGTCAAGGGCAGAGGAAAGGCTGGAGCTGTTAGTAGCCTGGTGTGCTCAGGAAGATCACAGTTGATCCTGGCGGCCCCAGAGGTCCACTTCCATGGCCCAGAGTTAGCCTGGGGCCACTAGAAAGGGGCCCATAGGTCTGAGAGAAAACCCAGCTCTCCTTACCTCCGAGTTGTGCCACCTTGAGTGTGTTACTTGACCACACTGAGCCTCAATTTCCTCATCTGTAAAATGGCGTGAATTATATCCACCTTCCAGCACGGCCGTGAGACTGAAATGTGGCCCATTACAAGGCACAGAGGAGAGGATTAATAAACAGTGCCCGTTCCCATTGATGGGGCCACTGACACCCTTCGTGACAAACAGGGGAGAATACCATAGCACGGGGCTGCCAGTGGGGCTCCAGAGCCAGAGCCCTGGGTTCGAATCCCAGCTCCACCACTTATGAGCAGGGAAGCTCGGGCAAGTGACTTCACAGCTTCTGCACCAAATTCCTCACCCGTAAACTGGGGAGGCCGTCATCCCACCCAGCAGGTCGTTGTGGGAACTAACTGAGGGGATACATGTGAAGGGCTGATGCCCAGTACTTGAAGGATGGGCGTCGGGAGGGGGCAGACCTATTTTGGGTGGACACAGAGGGCAGAGGAGGGCTGGTCATCAAGAGGGTCCCCCCATCCCGTGGGAGGAAGTGGGAACATCCTGGGTGGAATTGGACCCCCGTCCAGTAAAGCAGACAGCTGGGTGGGGGCGCTGAGAAGGAGGGGTAAAGGCAGATGCCGAGTTGCCTGGAGGTTAAATAATGGGGGGCGGGGGGGAGGTTCTGTAAGAAAATGAATACAAAATTGCAAATAAAAAACTAGATACAGACGTGAACGTTTATTAGAACGAGCAAAGAAATCACAATTCAAGTGTTAGGGAGAAGCTCACAAAGATCGCAAACACCGCGGAAACATAGAAAAGTATCAATGTTTTTAGTTCTTACCTGCCTGACCTGTTTCTGTAATACCATTTTTCTATATTTTGGGTTGCATACTGTTTCCTCACCTCTTAACATGACAATACTTTTGTGATTATATTATTTTTCTATAAAGAGACTGGAAAGATAACGCAATCCCGCTCGACCACAGGTAATTGAAATTTGTGTATTATTGGTGAGTTAGAACAATTTCTTTCGTGATTTTGATGATCAGAGTTTTGATTGTGAATAAGAAGAGGGATTTTGATATTTTGAAAATTCTGCAGCCTTCTTCTTTTTGGCTCATGTTTTAGGTTTCTCTTAGGATACTCTCTCCCATCACTTTAATTTTGGAATAATCAATAACTCTGAAAATATATGAAGAAATGGCATGAAATTAAGGAAAATGCAAAAGCAATTCAAATAATTTTTTCTGTTTTTTTTTTAATTGTGGTAAAATAACACATAACATAAAATCTACTATCTTAACCATTTTTAAGTGCACAGCGTAGTGGTATTAAATCCATTCACACTGTTATGCAACCATCACCACCATCCGTCCCTATAACTCTTTTCATCTTGTAAAACTGAAGCTCTGTCCACATTAAACACTAACACCCACTCCCCCTCCCACACCTCTGGTCCACCATCCTACTTTCTGTCTCTGTGAATTTGACTCCTCTAGGTCCTCGTATAAGTGAAATTGTACAATATCTGTCCTTTTGTGACTAGTTTATTTCACTCAGCATAATGTCTTCCAGCTTCATCCATGTGGTAGCATGTATCAGAATTTCCTTCCTTTTTAAGGTTGAATAATATTCCCCTGTATGGATAAAGCACATTTTACTCATCCATTCATCCATTGACGGACACCTGGGTTGCTTCCACATTTTAGCTATTGTGAATAGTGCTGCTTATGAACATGGGTGTACAAATATCTTTTCGAGACCCTACTTTCAATTCTTTGGGGGGATATACCCAGAGGTGGAACCACTAGAGCATATGGTCTTTCTCATGGTGAATATTTTGAGGAACCTCCATACTGTTTTCCACAGCAGCTATACCATTTTACATTCCCACCAGCAGTGCACAAGGGTTCCAATGTCACATTCTCGCCAACACTTGTTGTTTTCTGTTTTCTTGAGAGTAGCCATCCTAACGGGTGTGAGACGGTTTCTCACTGTGATTTTGATTTGCATTTCGCTAATGATTCAAATGCATTTTTCAACTTGTTGCTACATTGCACTGAGATGCATAGTTCTATAAGAGAGTCACTCCTCTGCACAGCACAGGAAGTTATTGACGGGTACGTGTAGTACTGTCCCCACGTCTCCAGGCTCTTGTGCTGCACTGGGGCACCTTCTTCTTCCCCATTGTCCGGAACCACTGGATTTTGTCGGGACAATATGCATCTCACGCTCTATGAACTGATCTGGTCCCTGAGATGCATAAAACATGTTCTCTTCACACAGAGATGTTCTGACCATTTGGATGCTGTGCTCTGCAAACCCAAGAATCCTGCTAAGTTTTATTTTGCCATGATTCCCATCAAAAAAAAAAGGACAAAATGTATATATGGTAGTACGGCCTATGTATAATCACATACCTTTCAGTAGATTCAATAAGAACTGAATCCCCCACTCACAACACGACACATACGGCGATTGGATGCATTTTCCAGAGACGAGCCTCTGGCTCCATGAATGTCAAGCTTCATTTCTCTGCCTATACTCACACCGGGGACTGTAAGATGGGCACATAACACAGGCTGACATCGGCCCCATCCTTTTATGAGATGACGCCCAGGGGTCGCCCCAAGGGGCGCAGATATGTCCCTGGAAGGCAACATGTGCCTCGGGTCAGCTATAACTTGCCCCTCCAGGGGAGTGACTGGAACCACGTGAACACATCCCGTCAGACTCATTGTCCCTCACCTGGACCCCAGTGATGCCAGCAGCCTCTCCATCACCTCCCCTCCCCATAGCGAGGACAAGCCAGAGAAGGAAGGGACCAGAGTTTTCTCTACTGCACTGAAGCATTTCACTTCTGCAAATATAAAGATATGTGCACAACCATGTGAGCACACTGCGCGGGCCCTCACGGTGGGGGCCCTGGAGCTCGACCTCCTGATGACCTGCCCTGTGAGAAGGACTGCCACGCTCTGGGTGTGGACTCGGGCTGCCTGGATTCCAGGGTCCCTTCTGGTGAACCAAGTCTGTGGTGCTAAGAGGCTAGGAGATCCCCAAGTGACTGCAGGTCCCCGTCCCACACCTCTCGATGACCCTGTGCCAGACTACCTGAGGGGTTAGCCCAGGTGGGGAGAAACAGGTGCCCCCTGCAAATCCCACTCAACCTGGTGCCAAAATCTGGGGTCAACCCCAGACCATGGAACTGCCCAAAAAGGCTTCGCCTGTCTTGGGTCAGAATCCCTCTTCCCCTCGACCATCCCAAGGCCTTGAACAGCTCAAGTCTGAAAGGCTGCTGTAGGAACCATTCAGACTTTTCCATGGCATCCCATCGCCTGCACAATAAAGTCCTGGCCCTCTATGACCTGAGCCTGGCCACCCCTCGCCCAGTCACCTCTCCGACCTCATCCTGCACGCGCCTGCCTCGCTTCCTCAACCTCCCAGCCGACCAGCTTGGAGGAGACGGGACAGGAGCAACACTGCATGCCCCACCACTTCCCAGAGGAAACTCCTTTCCTTCCCCCCCAAAATTGTCGGAAACGCGATAAAACCGTCAAAACCACTTTACATCAGCCCTGTAAATTACAAAACTCAGGTCAAGGTTCTCATGGCTCCACGGCGGTATAAAAATAGCAATTCTTTGCTGAGAGAGAAACGGAAACAAAAGGAAAGCCATAACATTGGGTGAAACTCAGCCGGCAATGACTCCCCAGTGGTCCTGGATCGACCCACCCTGTCTCTGCCTCCTGTCCCCGAAGATGCTCCAAGTTTCCCCACAGAGTTCGGCCCGGCCCAGGAGCCGACTGCAGAACAGCCGAGGGTTTCTTTATCATCAATAATTAATCAGGGTACATCTGGGGTCAACACAGATTCAGAGAATGATACCATTTTGGGTTAGAATCCAGCACATGGTTCGAAATTTGAGAAAATAAGTGGTGGGCCACGACCACCAGCATTTACCCTCCAAGGGCAAAAAGTCCAAGGCAGTTCACGGCATTGGAAAGACTTTCCCTTCAAGTTTCTGACAGCTGGAATACGATTTTCTAGAGAAAGGACCCTCCTTCCTGTCACTGCTACTCATCATCGCAGGAACAAAAATTCAGTTATCGAGAAGCATCGCCCGCAACCCACGGAACTTCTCTTGACAAAAGAAGCTCTGGAAACGATCAGAAAACATTAAAGAAGCAAAATGCATTTGGCATTGCAGCAATTTCAGAGTGAGCACCCACTTTGTCATGAGCCGTTGGAGATAAAGCATCTGCTCATTCGATTAGGCGGAGGAAAATGGAAAAGAGCTGAAATTCAGAGTCAAAAAGATTTCATTTCTTAGCAAACATTGTTTACTGTTAAAGGGGGAAATGGTCTGCTTTGTCCGTGAATAAAGGCAATTTGGGGAGATCCTGGATATCAGAGGGAAAGATAAAAGGGAAGACATATTTCGACGGATGAGTTCACCAGCTGATTCCTGCAGAAATGCAGAGATTCGAAATGAAATCAGGGAACTAACAAAGATTGAAATGTTGCAGGGCATCTCGAATGACATGATGTGTCCCCGGCCTCGGCAGTAATATGTAATGAGCCTTCTGATAATGCAATCGGAGACCAGCTGTCCGTCTGGGGGTGACATACTCACGAAAGGCGTCTGCTGAACCAAACCCGGGCCCCCTCAGGTCTCATTAATGCTGCAGAGATGACAGGACCCACTCGCTAAGGGTTTAAAGAAAATTCACCTGCAGCAAACGAGAAGCCACATGGCATGAAATTTGAGATCTCAGTTGGGTAAAGGAAACTGTCAGACTGACAACAGGGCTGCAAAACAGAATGAAAAGTGGTGGAGTCTTAAAGTTTAAAAAGCACGAGGTGGGAGCTTTGGCTGTGCCATATCGACACCTGTGTCTTCCGGGTATATCTATAACAGAGTCTCATGAAGAAATGGAAAGGACCCCAAAATGCTTTCAATCATGTTGACTCTTTATGTAATGACATGTGGGCTCTGTGCACAGCTGGGCAGCTTTCCCCTGCACTGGCGGGGGGAACAAAGTCTCACAGTGCTGGCTGCCAGGAGGTTTATCAGAGATGCTTTGGACCGCGCATCAGGATGCAGGAGAAACCCAAGCTTCCCCATGATGGAGAAGGAAGGGCGTAGGTGGAATTTGGCAAGTGTGGCAGAGCAGAGGAAGAAGGAAATGTGAGCAGAGCAGTAGGAAGGGCCCCGAGTATTCGGGGGAGCTCTGAGGAGTCTGGCTTGGTGGATGAGGAACGTGGCTCAGTCAAGCCCGATGTCGCCAGGGCGCCCAGGGCCTGCCCTGCTGACAGGTGGCTGCTGAGAGGAGAAAGGGAAAAGGAAGAGTCCCAATTCTTATCCAGCCACCAGGACACCTGAATCTGGCTCAGCAAGTGTGCCCCGTGTTCAAGGTGCCTCTCAAGTCACCTTCTCACCATCCCTGTAAGGCGGGTCCATCACTTTCTTATCCCTGCTCCCCCCAAGGAAGTGGCCTGGGGCTTGTGCCGGGAGGACTAGAGGGCCTGGAAGGTCCATGCCGCCTGGCCTCCCTGGCTCTGCACGGAGAGAGACAGGCACAGCTCCTGGGAAGCCAAGACGTCTCATCTTCCAGTTCCTTCTCTGGTAAGGAAGTCTCAAGAATTTCTGGTGAATAAAATCCCCACCTCGTTATGTAAAGTTACACTGGGTTCCCAAGGAGAACTCCTCAGGGACTATAAATAAATATACTCTAATAAAATACTGTGCAAATATCGAGGAGGGGGACAGCTCATGCCGCCTTTCTCAAACCTGCCTGCCTAAGGAAACTCTCTGTGTAGAGGATCTCTCAGGATAAGGGATCCAAGGAACACACTTTGGGAAAAGTTCACACACATTGCTGGCATTCAGGAGAGCTGGGTCCCAAGATCCCCGTGAATTCTAGAATTCAACCCGCTATGGTATCCTCTCCACCTGGTCAAGGTTTCCTGTGCACGTCCCCACCCCACAGGTCACCCTTCTTCTGCCACTCACTAAGGATTACCTGCAGGTTGAGTCAACAATGCAGCATGGGCTGAATCACTCCCTGGGCCTGTGTGGCATGATTTGGCTTTTTTCTTGTTTTTGTACAGAGCGGGGATCTCTTTGGTTTAACTGTATATTCTGAAATAATTCGAACCTATGGAAAAGTTGTATAAATAATACAAACAACATCCGTGTACCCTTCACCTAGATGGAATGACTGTCAACGTTCATTTCGCTGTTTGCTTTCTCTCTCTCAATCTTTCTTTATATACTGCATATATTTTTTTTTTCTGAACCACTACATAGTAAGTTGCAGCCAACACGCCTCTCTACCCCTGTCTCAGTCAGCTCGGGCTGCCATAACAAAGGACCGTAGACTGGACGGCTTAAACAACAGAAATTTACTCCTCACACTTCCAGAGACAGGAAGCCCGGGATCAGGGTACCGGCTGATTTGGTTCCTGGTGACAGGCCGCTTCCTGGCTGCAGACAGATGCCTTCTTGCTGTGTCCCCACATGACAGAGACAGAGAGCTCTCTGGTATCTCCTCTTATAAGGACACTAACCCCATTGGATCAGGGCCCATCCTCAAGACCTCATCTTGCCTTAATTACTTCCTTACTCCACATACAACCACACTGGGCCTTAGGGCTTCCACTCATGGATTTTGAGAGGAAGCAATTCAGCCCACAGTAGTCCTTAAATATTCCAGAGTGTATCTCTCAATAACAAGGACGTTTTCCTATACAACCACAGTATAATTAATTTTTTTAAGAATGAATAGGATTTTTAATGAGGTTTAAAGTACCATTATTAAATTTAGAAAGTTTACCATGGAAACAATATTATTATCTAATGCGTGATTCTTACTCAAATTTTCACAGTTGTCCCCATAAAGTTCTTCACAGCATTTTGTTTCAAAATAAGATCAATCGTTGCATTCAACATCATGTCTTTTTAAGTTTCTTTTATTCTGGATCGTTCTTCAGTTCTTTCTTTGTCTTTGTGACATCAGCATTTTGAAGAGGACGGGTGAGTTATTCTGCAGGTTGCTCGTTGATTTGTGTCTGTCTGCTGTTTCCTCGTGACTGGATTTCCGCCAGGATAACCCGGAACTGAGGCTACATCCTTCCCGGTGTGTGCCATCAGGAGGCACGTGATGTCACTCGGTCCCAATATTGGCGATGTTGACTTTGATGGCTGAGTTAGAGTGTTCTCTTTTTCCCTTTGAAAAGTGGTAAGTCATCTGTAGAAAGATACTTTTGAGACGGTGCAAATAACGCATTCCTTATTAAGCTTCCACCCAACAGTCTTCACACCCATCCATGAGTATGATTCTGGCCTAAATCACTTATTACTCTGAGGGTTGCAAAATTACAATTTTCTAAGCATATTATTTCATCTACCTTTGTTAGTTGGTATTCCTCTGTAGAGCTTTCCCTTCCTTACTATTTATGTATTTATCTACCTACTAGTTCATTATCAGTGTGGGCTCACGGATTCCTATTTGGATGATTGTATTATAATCCACTACTGGTGTTAGATGTCATGATGCTCAAATTCCCCTGCCCTGTCCAATGGGAGCCCTTCATGGCTCCTGGCTTCCGATGTGTCCCTGGACAGGGGTTCTTCATCTTTCCTACGTAAATGGTCTTCAGGGAGTATATGAGCTGCTTGAAATCACACCCAAAAGACTACATGTCTGTGTGATTTGTGAAAGGGTGAAGGTCCAATGGCTTCCACTGGATTCTCAAAGGGACTTTGGCCTCCCCAAAAGACAAAGAGACTCCAGAAGAGACTTGAGTGGACCTGGCCACGTTATCCCAGCCACCTCCAAGTCACAGATGAGAACAAATCTTGCACACAATGAAGGTGGTGGCACTGCTTAATCCTCCCGATAACCGGGCCTTCCTTTCTCAGGTCCATGGAAAGTCGACATGTTGGTAGGAGGTGGCTCTGTCGGGTCACGAAGGAGCTTTCTCTAAGAGGGACAAGGGAAGTGAGGTCCTGACTGCCCTCACCCCTTTGGAGCCAGCCTGTTTTCAAGACTCGAGCATGTCTAGGAAGCAGGCTGTGAAATTAGGACACGTCTCACCAGGACTCTCGAGGGAACCCTTGGTTCTGGAGCCACCGAGAAGTAGCAACATCTTCAGCTGTGTGGTTTCTCCTTGCCCATATTGAAGAGCGAGGCCAGGGGCCCCCACTCCCCCGGGTGCTGATGCCCAGAGGACTTCACTGCCTCAGACGCACCTGCGGAGACCTCGTCATGACGCTCACAGCGGCTGCTGTGTGGCTGTGCTGTGCATTGGCGTGTCCATCTCATCTCTTCTCACAAGCTTGGGTGTGGACTAATATCACCCCCAATTTTACACACGAGGAAACTGGGGCTCAGACAAGCTTCACCCAGGGCCCCACAGCTTGTAAGTGACCAAACGGGCCTTGAACCCAAACCCACAATTTCCAGCTCCCAAAGCCCCAGTCCTCGCCACACCCACAAGCACCCTTCTATCAGGGCGGAGTTCAGCTGGAAGCCCTTAGAAAGGAGCCATGGTGGACTGCAGCACCGTCCCCAATTCTTCACGCCACCCTGGGTCCATGCCCCTTGCCACATGACTGCAGTGATGGGCAGAGTATATCCTCCACCCTGTTGGAGGCAGGCTTGGCCAAATGACTGACTTTGAACAAGAGAATGCTAGCTGACAGATGCAAACAGAGGCTGGAAAGATGCTTTTTCTACTGAGCTTATCTCCTGCACATCTGCCGGTGCTGCGAGAAGATCACACATGTGGGAGCCTGCCACTCCCAGGAAGAGGAGACATGGAGCCCAGCCTGGATCAGCCAAGCCCTGACCAATCCACAGACCTGCCCCTCGGAGCAGATCCACCCCGGCCAACCAGACACGAGAGCAAGAAATAAATTCTGAAGGTTGTGTGCCCCTGAGTTTGTTTGTTATACGGCACTACCGGGGCAATAGCTGACTGACACAGAGACAGTACTGGGGAGACCTAACCTCCGAATTTCACCCTCACTTTTTAAATCGATACAATGATGATATGAAATCTATCTTCCTCTCCTTCCAGAATCTTGTGTGTGTTTGTGCCTCTGAGCATGAAACTCTATGGTCTCTCATACGAGGGGGGAGAATTTGGGGGAAACAGCTCGGTGAAAATAGCATCAGTGGAAGAAAGGATGCACTTCTTATCTGAGGAATGTGTGAATCTGTTCCAGAGACTGAGGTTGGGTTTTTACAGCCACTAGGAGGGGAAGGGAGGGGAACGAGCACAGCCAGGGAGGGCACAAATACGGGGCCCTCGTGAACATATCCTCAGTGGAAGAGGCAGCCCCAAGCCGAGACTTACAGTTACGACCCCGTTAACGGCTGCAGCCTCGGGAGCTTGCCGGCACTGGCTGACCCTAGTTGTTGGTCTGAGTCTCTCCGTGGAAGCCTGGCGGGAAGGTGAAGACCAATTACAGGATGGGATTGAGAAGAGGGCAAGACAGAAATTTCTGGAACACTGCTGTACCAGTGAAGGAGATGAGGTGGTCCGTGGCGATCACTACATTAGCATCCCATTCTCCAGGAGGGAGGGGGGGTTCCCACAGAATGGGCTTCCAATGACTCTAAGTGCAAGTGGGAGTGGCAGGTGTGGGTCTTCCTTGGAGCACCACGGCCGCCATGCTCCCTGCACCCCTCTTCCTTCACGCACGCGCACACTGCTTCCTTCTGCCAAAGCATGCACAGTAATGAGGAAGGTCATGGGCTCAGAACAAGGAGCCACATCGGGTCCGTGAGTTGCCCTCACCATGGAGACACGGTGGGCACGGCGCTCTCCTTGACCTCCTTGGCATCCGTGTGGCCATCTTTCAACGGGGGCGTTGGAGCAGCTATCACACTGCTATCTGTCTCTGAGCCCCAAGCCAGGTGAACGGTTAGCCCCCAACAAGCGGAGCCCTAATCATTTCCCCATCATCACTCTGTGCCCCCCAGCACACACCAAGACCCCCCAGGCATCAGCTCCCCAGTGATCGAAGGCAAGACAGTTCAGGCTGAGTCTACCAACACTCCCAACTCAGAGACTTCAGAGAAAAATGTTCTTTTCTGAGAAGTCTGCAAGAGAAGTGGCCATGGGTTTGGATGAGAGGGGAGCTGGAGCAAGCGGTGCTCAGGGGAAGCGGGAGGCCCAGGCCTGCAGAGAAGGCCCTGAGAGGCAGGGAGCCGTGACCCGGGCCTGTCGGAGTCTCCCGACCGGGAGCCTGGTGGGAATTCCCTGCCCGGGCCGTCCCATTGTCTGGAGAATTCTTATCGGCAAAGGCAGACGGCTCTTTTCACAGACATCTGCCAACCCTCGTCCCAGTCTGGATCTTGGGTTTCCACGGGGAGGCGAAGGCCAGTGTCAGAAGATGGGGCCACACCAGAGGGGGCAGGCTCTGTTTACACACAGCAGCGCTGGGCGCCAGCTCCCACGGGATCGTGTGTCTGTGTGCACAGGTGGCCAGGAGGGCCCTGCTCTGCTCACACTGCGCCCGCCGGCCGCCTCCCTCCCTCCCTTCTTCCCTGCCTTCCTTCCCTCCCTCTCTCCTTCTTTCCCTCCTTCCCTCCTCCTTTCCTTCCCTCTTTCCCTCCCTCCCTCCTTCCCTCCTTCCTTTCTTTCAAAAGATGTTTGGGTGCCTTTTCTGCTCCAGACCTGTGCTACATAACAGGATTTTAACAGTGAATAAGACTCCGTTTCAGTCCACAGGTAGTTCACAGGCGGGAGGGAGACTCAAGCAGACAATCTCAACACACAACAACAGGTGATGTGGCTGGGGAGGCGCGGGGCTGTGGGAGCCCATGGGGGTCATCAACCCAGCCCAGGGCCAGGGGATCTTGGAACAGTCACCTCTGGGGACCGAATGGGATCCTTGTCACTCTCTCCAAGCGATGTAGAGAGGGCTGGGAATTGCCTTGGAAGAACTCTGGCCTGTAGGCTGTGGGTCTTTGCACCCAAGACCTTGGGAGTGACTGCAGTTACCCTGGTCAATCCCGAAACGTCCCAAATGTATTTGACCCCAGGACATCTTTCTTTCTTGGCCAACATTTCATGGAACACACTTTCGAAAAGAAATTCTTTTTTTGTTATCTGCCATGAAAATTATCATCACGAAGACCAGGTAACGAAACCAGAAAACAACGTTAAGTGGGAAAAAGCAAAGCGGGCTCCTGAAGGCAGTGATGATCGTTGTTGTCTAATTTTGCTCCTTCTCAGCACCTGACCCAAGCTACAGTAAAAGGATTTTAAAGACGTAAACGCACAAGGGTGCGGAGGATGGAAAGGCAACCACAGAAACCAATTTAGAAGGTGGACAGAAGACGAGTGAGTAAAAACTCTGAGCAGAGTGAACTAAGGAAGCTAGGTCCCATTGGTGGCCGCTGGGAAAGTTGGGGGAAGAGCTTATTTACACAACAGAATCTTCCAGAAATCCCCTCTGGAGCTGGGGTAAAGAGGCTGCTATGATGAAGAGGGCTAGAGGGAAGATTTTGAGATGCAGTTGGAGCCCCAGACCCCCTTCTTAACCCCCACCACTGGGAGTACACTTCCCCATCTTGGAAGAAGAACAGAAGATTCTTTTCTGGACAAGGTAATATTGAAGGTTTATGGACTGGGAGATGCCAGCACAGTTGAGGGCCTGAGTATCTTGCCAAAACCAGGGTGACAGGTTAAGTGACCCTTTGCATCCTTCCCTCTTCCCCTACTCAGGTCCCAGAACACTTGCCCTCCTCTGAGACCTGATCCAGCCCAAGAAGAAAGTTCTAAGGGTATTGACATCAGGGGATCCTCAAAAAACCGGCCCAGATCATTCCACAGGGAAGCCTCTGGTCGCCAACCTCTACTCTTGAACTTCTAATGAGCTCTGCGGTCCCTCCCTCAGTCATGCATGAAAGCCCAAGGTTTGCAGACTTCTGTGAACAGCCTCTAGCATGGAAGGCAGAGAATGTAACAACCAACAGAAAAACGCAACTTAGAAGAAACAGTGTTTGAGGAAAAGAAAGTTTTAACCAGCCTATCAACAACAAGAAGCTGTGATCAATATCCCAGAGAGATAGGACATCACATCCAAGAACAAGAACAGGGTGCTATCCAAAAGGAACATTTGGAGGACAAGGAAGAAAGAACTCCTAAATCTAAAAATAAAAATCACAGCCAATGTGATAAACTCAGTAGAAGAGTTAGAAAATAAACTTGAGAAAAGATCCCAGAAAGTAAAGGAAAAAAAGAGAGAGAGGAAGAAAAGGATGACAATAGAGAAGATCCAACATCCAAACAACAGGCCCTACAGATGAATGAGAGAGAAATGGAGGGGAAGAAATCATCAATGGAATAATTCAAGGCCTCTTCCATCTCAAAACCCAACGCTGCCAGGCCTGGGTTTCCAGATGGAAGAGGCCCACGAACTATCCAGCACAGTAAATAAATATAGACCCAGACCATGGCACATCGCTGTGAAATTTTAGTACACTTGGGACAAAGAGAAGATTCTACAAGCTTCCAGAGAGAAAAATCAGATCACATACAAAGGATCAATTGTCAGAGTGGCTTCAGAATTCTCAACAGCAAAATTGGAAGCAAGAATACAATGGAGCAACACCTTCAAACTTCTAAAGGAAAATTATTTCCTACCAAAAATCCTATGGCCAGCCAAAGAATCAATCAAGCGTCTGAGTGGAATCAAGGCCATTTCAGACACACAAGGTCTCAAAAAAAGTTGTCTGCCAGTCACACTTTCTCAAGAAGCTACTGAAAGATATAGTACCCCAAAGTGAGAAAATAGACCAAGCAGAAGCCTGGAGATACAGGGAAGCGTTCATCACCAAGGGTGAGGGGGGAAGAAGTCCCCAGGAAGGTTGTGAAGGGACATCCCAGGATGCAGCGATGCATTCAACACAGAAAGCCGCCAGTCCAGGTGACAGCTGTGTGACTCAAGATTTCTGCTGCCACTGTATCCCTTTTCACCCGAAGGCAGGATGCTGGAGTGAGAATCTTATCTCCTTGGCTTATCTTGACCAGATGCTGATGAAGTTCCCGCTCTTTCTCCAGCTCCACTGTCTCAACCAATTGAGAACACTCATTTCGTCCCCCAGAAGCCTTCGACTTTGACCTACTCCTGAGAGCAGGAAGTGGACCACGGTGAGCGCAGAAGCAGATGATGCAAAGCTATCTGTTGTCTGTGGCCATCCTTCCACCACCATCCCCAGTTGGGTCCCACCAGATCTCCCAGCTGTAAGGAGCCCTCGGTTCCCCAGGACTCACTCACGTCCTTGCCCACTGGCAAGGTCAGAAAGGATTTTAGCAAACTCAAGGCAGCAAGGCAGGCTCTGACACAGAGATTCCCATCAACTTGCCTTTATATTTTATATTGTCCCAGGAGCCTTCAACTATTGGTGACAATATCGCCTTTTCCTTCCATAATTTGGTTTGTGCTTTCTGCTCCATTTTTCAGAACGAAACAATGTATTGTTGAGGGGTTGTGGCAGCCACTGGCCAGATGGTCACCAAACCTTCTTCCTCTTCCTCCTGGGCACCCACTAGACCCACTGCCCAGCCTCCCTTGCAGGTAGGTACAGGTGCACAGCTGAGCCCCACCCAATGGATTGTGATGGAAATGATGTAGCCACCTCCAGGGCCAGCCACAAAAGCCTCCTGTGTGATCCACCCTACTCTTCCTCTCGGTTCATCTTCTGCCAGCCTGAGGCGGGGCACGCAATGGAGGGCTTCAAGGGTCTAGGGGGTGGCAGAACCTGAGAGAGAGAGGCCTGGGTCCCTGTGTGACCGCCTGGAGCAGAGCCCCAACCCAACCTGCACTGCACTGTCATGAACGAGCAACACACATTGATTGGATGAGGCCATTACAAGGAGGAGTTGATGGTTACAACAATTAACATCCCCTGCTTAATAAGGGGTGTTTATATAGGTGGTAAAACTCTACAGGAAAATCTAGGAAATTGTCTTCAGAGCACAGTTCTTGATCCAGAGTAGGTAGGTACTTAGTAAACATTTACTGAACAATCGAGATTGCTTTGATGGTGGTTTCAAAGTCGTGTCTGCACAGGCATGTGGCCTGAAGGGGAACATGAAAAATGTACGGTTGATTTGTTAGGGGAGTGGGGATGGGGGTGATATTTTTCCTGTTATTCTTAGGATAAGGGTATTTTGCAATAAACACGTAGGGAATGTGGAGCCAGCCTCTCCCACATTATATATGGCATGCATAAAAACATCGACCCACATGGCTCTCCCAACAGATGTTTCTTTGCAAGCAAGAACTCATTTGTCCTCAAAGCAGGCAGGATCTGGCATCCTGCAGCCCTCTCCCAGCAGCCCGGCTCTCCAAACCCACCCTCCCCTGTTCCCCACCTCCCTTGGAAAGCCCCCTCCACTCCCAACATCCTCTACAGCCTTCAAGTCTGAGTCCAGATGTCACCAGGCGAGAATTCCTCACCCCTCCAGTGTCCCCCCAGGGCTTCAGCTCTCTGCAGTGACATTTGCCCACTCTGCCTGGCAGTGCCCAGAGGACAGGGTGCCTGGGGGTAAGGGGCTGGGGCTCACCGCAATCAGACCACCTATGCCCACAGCCTGGATGCCCACTTGCCAGCTGAGGGGTGGGGCAAGTCTCTTCGAGGTCCAAGGATGATAACAGCACCTGCCATAGAAAGGTTGTGAAGAGTAAATGAAAGAATGCATGGAATGTTCTTAGAAAGGTGACTAGCCCCTATGGGTCATTCAATAAGCCTGGGCTCTGATGTAGAGGTTGCATTTGTGTCCTGCTCTTGCGGTGCCCCGTTAACCCCTCAAGGACAGTGCTCACGCCCTGCTCACCGGTAAACAGCCTGGAGCCTGGCACTCCATGCACTGCACTTGGGACAGACCGGTGAGGCTGACCAGAAGCCGAGGAGCCGAGACGAGGCCTCGCCTGCGGACAGAAGCTGCACGGCTATGAGGATTAGAGGCAGGATGCCCTGTACCTTGGGACTGTCCCCACCATCAGTCCAGCCTCGCCCAGAGAGCTGGACTGGGAGAAGTGGGCCGGAGCAGGGACCAGCCAGAAACCAAGTCCCAGGGGATGGCTGAGGGAACTGGGGACGTGTAGCCAGAGAAGAGAAGACTCTGGAGAAAGTCGGTCAACCCAGGAATGGGGAGTAACCCCCTTCTGTGCACCGGCCATTGTTCTCCAGTGAACAGGGCAGTCAAACCCCCTGCCCTCCAGGGCTTGCGTCCAGACAATCCAGTAAATCAAAAAGAGGACCAGAGAATACAATAAATAACGGGCACATCAGCTTGTGCTGAGTCCTGTGATGGAAAATAAAGGCGGGTTAACAAGGGGATGAGGTGCTGAGCCAAGCCAGTGGGTGGGGGTGAGGGGTGTTGCGTGTCAGGGAAGGCTTTTCTCAGCATGGATCATTCAGGAGACACTTGTGAAATGAGCAAGCCACCATATGCATGCCTGGTTGGTTTGCTCTCAGATCAGTGGCCGGCCCCGTCCATGTGCCATGCCAAGGGAACTACATTTCCCAGAGTCCATGGCTCTCAGGCTCTGGGCAGGCTCGGCCAATGGGAGGCTCTGGTGGAGAGTGGAGTGAGGGAGGAGGGTGAAGAGGAGGTATTGCCCCCATCTCGCCCTCCTCTGTGTTCCCAGCTCTCTCCAGGTGGGCCTTGACACGGTTTGGCTTCCGCTGGACAGCCTGCACTTCTGTGCTCTGGTGACACGGCCTCCTGTCTGTGTCCCTCCAGCCCTGGGGACACGGGCTCACTGCTGGAGGTGACGGGAGAGTGTATCCAGCTGAGGTGAGGCTGGAAAGCCACCATAACACAAGTGCTGTAAGGTGAAGCAAGGCACCACGTCTCGTTGGCTGTTTCTTCTCTGCCCTCCTTCCCGAATTTCGGTGGTTTTTTTCCTCATTCACCTTTGGTCCCTTTGCTCCTCCAAGTGAGAAGCAGCTTGCTGGCTCATCAGGGAAGCTGAAGTTCCTCCATGGGCATTTGCCCGAGGCCGTGCCCTTGACATCACTCTTACCAACAGGTCCTCACGCCTCTGGTGTCTTCATTTTCTTCTTTTCCAAATCTGACCCCCGCTAAAAATAAATAAATAAATGGCGATGCTACATGGCTGTGTGGTCAACAGTCTAGTTGGAGAAGCCCAGATCTCCCTGAGACGCACGCCAGCCCCAGAGACGGGGCTGGGGCAGAGAGGGGCGGTGGGCTCATCTCTCCTCCATGAGAACCGTGGTATGACACCCCCCATCCCGTCCCATGTCTTCTTAAGTTGTGTTTGGGGGACGTCCCCAGTCAGTCCATGACTGTGCTTGTTGTACAGATGGGGGATGACATTGACCATCACTGTGATGGTTAATTTTAAGTGTCAACTTGGCTGGGCCACAGGGTGCCCAGATATTTGGCCAAACATTGTTCTGGATGTTTCTATGAGAGTGTTTTCACATGGGGTTAACATTTGAATTGGTAGACTGAGTAAAGCAGATTGCCCTACCTTTGTGGGTGGGCCTCGTCCAATCAAATCAAGACGTGAATAGAATGAAAAGACCAGCCTCCTCTGAGAAAGAGAGAATTCTCCAGCAGACTGCCTTGGGACTTCATGGGCAACTTTGGCTCTTCCTGGGTCTCCAGCCTGCCAGCCCACCCTGGAAAGTTTGGATGCCAGCCTCTATAATTGTGCGAGCCAATAACTTGTAATAAATCTCTTTCTCTATATATATGCACATCCTACTGGTTCCGTTTTCCTGGAGGATGCTGGCTAGTACAGTCACCAAATCTCCCGTTGATTTTGAGGTGAAGCTCCTTGTGACAAATTCCTTTTACAAATAAGTGCTAGGGAGACATTTACTCTCCCTGAGGAGCTGGTGTTTTCTCTCCGAGGGCCATTCCTTCTTTCTCTGCTCCCTTTGGCCTCCAGGAATTTGCAGCTTGGCCATGGCAAGTGCAGAGGACGTCACGGGCGGCATATCTGCTTCCTACCCACCCTGGTCCCGGATTCACCTTCCTTGTTTAACGTCTGTCTGCCTTGATCCTGACTTCTCATTTTCGGCTGTACTTTACTCTGCTATTGCACATTCTTCCTGCAGAGTGCTGGGAGATGAGGACGGACAGCCAAGCCAGGCGCCACACATCTGGAAGGGTTTCTTCCCCTTTCTGCTGGCCCCTGGCCAGTCCGCTGGGAAGGAGTGGGCACGTGCTCAGGGGTGGGTGAGACCACAGTCAGACAGCTGTCCACACCACTGTGGTGAGCGCTCACCCGATACCTTGGGGGGGGCCCAGAGTGTGGGTGAAGACAGCTGGGAAGGATGGCTTCCGCAGGCATCTTGAGGAACCTGCCGTTGGCAGTGTTAGGATCGTGCGTCTGCCTGCCCATCGCCAGGACCACTTGAGCAGCTGGAGACAGCTCGCTTGGGCCCAAGACCTCAGGGTGCCGAAGAAGTGTCTCACCTGCCCCAGCCCACACCCATTCCAGGAATGAATAAGCCAGCCCACCTCAGCTTGCTTCAAACTCCCGCAAGCACAAGGCTTTGCCAAGGGCAGGTTCCGAAACACTCTGCCCCGCACGAGGATGCCCCACAGACGCACCCAATAGTAGCGCCCCCTGCACGTACTTCTGCCGAGCCCAGCCTGCCCCACCCTGCCATCAATCATGAGAAGAGAGAGCGGGTGGCAGAGGGTGGCCGTTTTTCTGATTTTCCTGCTAATTTTTGTCCCTCTGAGGACACGACAGGAACAGTAAAGGGCAGACGGGTTTGTTTTCGTGACACGCAGCAGCTGTTCTCAGGAGGCTGCAAATGGGGTGCCGTGTGAGGGCAGAGTCCTGGGTCCTGGGCTCAGATGGCTTACAGGGAAGTGGGGGGGGGGGGCAAGCGAGGGCAGTCAGGGTCTATTTTACGGATAAGGGGGTTGAATGCAGCGGGTTCATTGGAAGGGTGCGCCAGGTAGGATGTGAACAAAGCTCTGTAACAAAGAGCCAGGGACAGACAATGGCTTTGTTTCCCTCCATCCACGGCCGTCATCCATGCTCAGCGGCGTCTCCCTTCACCATCCCTTTCTGATGTTTTAAGGATGAGCCCCAGAGCTTCTCGGTCATTTTCTTATTTAAGAACAGATTCATTTTGTAAGGAAGACTCACTTTCAGGGATCAACACATCCAGTCGGGTCCACATCAATACTGCATTCTCACATCTAACTCAACAATCTTCCTCTCTGTCTCCCTCAGGTTCAGCCTTGCCCCACGGCTCAGGCAGCGGGAGGGGACCTCAGTCTGTCCCTTTTCTCTCCTCCCCCACCTCCCCCTGTCTAGGGTGTCAGGGCCTGGGAGGAGGGACGAGGATGGGGGCAAATATCTCATATCTGGCTGGGGCTATGATGATCCAGCCCATGTGGCCAGAGCAAGATGCTGGGCCTCTGCCTGTGTCACCTTTGTGTGTTCTTTGGGGACCCGAGCGAGCACTGTCCAGCTGGCCTCCTGTGAACCTCCAGCCATCCTCATTTCCTGCCCCCAGACTCTGACTGCCGGGTCCTATCCCCCTGGCAGGCTGTGTGCTGGAGTGGTGTCCCCGCAGGATGGCTCTAGCCTTTTACCCACCACCTTCATGGAAGTCACTCATCCCTGCCATATTAGTCAGGGCACAGGCAAAGCTGCCGTGACCAAGAGCCCCAAAATACAACAGCACACACAAGATGGAAGTTCATCTCTCTCTTCTGTGACAGCCTGGAGTTTGAGGGTGGGCCGAGGTGGGTCAGGTGCTCCATGCCATGAGGCTGCCCAAGGAGCTGGTTCCTTCCATCGCGTTGTTCCTCCACGTCCGAGGGCATTGGCCTCATCTCCATTGTTCCCGCTGGCTTGTGGTCCAGCCGCAGAGGGAGAAGGAGAGAGTGTAGGGAATGGCTGCCTTCTCAAGGGCGTGGCCGAGGGTTGCACCCATCCCTCCCTCTCACATTCTCACCACTCAATCCCGTGTCCACTGCTGCCACGAGAAGAGCTGGGGCACGGCCTCTAGCTGGGTGGCCCGACGTTCAGCTGAGCCTCGGGTGGTACTCTCACTAAAAGGATGAGGGAGGCAGCGACTCGACCCTACAGGAAAATTAGGATTCCCTGCTGTGCTGAGCCATACCTAGGGGGCTGTACAGGTGGCCCCTGCCCTCTCTCTTCATTCTGCCCTGGGGTGGCTCCAGCCCCTCGAATTCACAAGGAGAGAAGCAGGTCACTACACTCATGCATGACCCCCCTGTTCCAAGGAATCCCAGCCGAGCTCCCCAAGCCCTCTCCCGCCCCACCACACTCTGAGCCCACACAGCCCTGGTCCACGATTCCGTGTCGCAGTCAGCATCGCACCTTCCTCCCTGCGGGCACCCCGGTCTCTGAGTAGTTTTATTGGGACACCCCACCCCAACCTTGGCTTGGCCGGGAAAGAGAGAACCACTTGCAATGCCATGGCGCCCACTAACTGACCTCACTCAGGCACCCCCCCCCCCATTTTCCCGTCTCATTTAGGCTGCAGGCGGCTGTCGGGGATGGTTCTGCTCTTTCAGTAGGACAGGCTCCCAGGGGGTCGCATCTCTCAAGAATGCACGGCTCTCTCCACCTCTCATTCTCAGCTTTGTGGCTTCAGCCACGTTCTTGGGACAACCAGAAAAGTCCCATCTGTGTATCAGCTGGTAATCGCATCCCGGGAAGCTTCTGGGCCTTCCTGCAGCCTGACTTGGACCACTCTTTGTGCACGGGCTCTGCTCCAAGGGCTTCACAGAAGACGGTTGATGGGTCCCCATCTTGCAGACAAGAACCTGGTTCCTGGTGAGGTTAAAACACGTGCCATGGTCATGGGGAGAAGGAGAGGATGTGGGATTCAAACCCAGGTGACCACGGACTCAGAACGTGCACCTGGAACACGGCCTCCCCACGGGAGACTGTGCAGAATTCCCTCCCGCATCTCCGAGCGCCCGATCTCTCCCGACCCCTCTGGCGCCACACATGCCCAGCTGCCTCCGCCAAGGACTTCCCCAAATGCCCCTCAGTCCTCCCGCCTCATTCTTTGCCCCTGACCACTGGGCTTCTCCAGAAACCCTCTGCCCTGTGGCTTCTGTGGCCCAACACTTGGCCCTCCCCCTCCTCCCGCTAGTCCCCCTCCCCCTCCCCTTCTCCCCTTCCTCCTCCTCCTCCTCCTCCGTCTTCTCTGGTGGCAAGTCCCTAATTCCCCATGTTTTGTTCACACTCCACACACGCTTCCCTGGTGACCATCACCGGGCTCCCCGCTGAACCCCAGGGGGGCAAATGGCCCAAGTCCTATCCCTGCTACATCTCTCAGACCCACGAGCCTTCCTCTCATACCATTTCTATGGTCCAGGCCCCCTGACCTCTGCCCGGGCTTCTGACTAGCCTCCCCACCCCCAGAACACCCCACTCCATCAATCGATCACCCTCATTGCTCCGGGATCCATGCTCAAGCACAGCTCCAGGAGTTTCACTCCCTTGAAAGCTCCCTCCTACCTGTATGCCAAAGTCCAAACTCCTAGGCAAGCGTCAGAGCCCTCACAACCTCGACCCAACTTGCCCTGCCATTGTCCATTTTCATTCCCTCCTCCATACATCCAGCACCCAAACCAGTGGATCTCAAACTTTGGGGAGCATGAGACTCAGCTAGGGGAGCTTGTCAATCCTATTCCTGGTGGGGGCTGGGGGCAGGAATCTGCCTGTGCAAGCAGGTGGTCTGAGAAGCCCTGCCGAGGATTCTAAACTTGCCGTGAGCATTCCAGCCTCCAGGCCCTTGCTCACACTGTTCCTTCTGCCAGGAACACGGTTCCTCCCCCATCTGCCTATCAGAGTCCTGCAAGCCCTGTCTCTAGCGGCACCTACTCCAGGAAGCCTTCCCTAGACCATGAGAGAGAATTAACGTCCCTTCCCCTATGTGTATCTCCAAGGCACTCTGCCCCTCTCTTATAGCTCTTAGGACCATCTGCCCGATGTGGGCATTATTTACACGCCATCCATTTTCCCCACTAAACTGGGAGGCGTTGGAGGCAGGGAGCATCTCGTCCGTCCATCCCCCCGTGCAGAGCCTGAACAGGTGCTAACAGCAGGGGCAGGTGTGAGCGAGGGGAGTGGCCTGCACCACCCGAGGCGCCCGACCTTGTTGACGGCTCCCGGCCCTCCCTCCCTGCTTCCCCAAACTGCTGGGGATCCCGCAGCAGACACATCTGGCTTAAAAAGGAAATACGCTGTTTCATGACTTAACTCTTTTTATTTTTAGCCCCAGTGACTCATCTCCACCACGGGAGCTCTGCGGACTGCTCTCTGGGGAGCTTGGCGAGCCGACCGCCTGTTCTCGGGTCAAGCAGTGGTGGGAGAGGGCGGGAGGCCGGACTGCTCTGCCCGAACCCTGGGGCCAATGCCTGGCTGAGAGGTGAGGCAGCCACCCCCCACCCACCCGCCCCTGCAAATATCTAGTCTCAGGATGCGTGGGACGCCCTGCAGAAGGGGCGGATGGGCAGAGGGTGGGTTCTGCCATGTCAAGTCTGGGGAGGAGTGGAGATGGGCCCGGAGGGTTGTTTTTCCAAGTCTCGGCTCCCTGTCCTGCTTGCCGACACACAGAGTGGCCGCAGGGCACTGCCAGCTGCTCCTGCACCAGCCTGGCTAGTGGGGCAGTGCCCTCCTTGCAGGGGGACGGGCTGGGTGCAAGTCTGGGGGCCAGAAGAAGAAGCTACTTCTCAGGCTGCGTGGCATCTTGGGCAGGGAGTGGGGAGAGCGTTTCTAGTGATGAGACTGGCGCACGGAGCGAGGGACCACACCACACTCCTCTTTGCCCCTCTCCCCCACCAACGCCAGGCCCTCCTTCCCTACCCACCCCACACACCTAAACACACAAGGAAACCACCACTCCCTAAGCACCCCCGACCCTCATCTCACGGAACCTCGCTTGCTGCACTTTTCAATATGTAAAACCCACTTGTTTATTTCTTTCTTTCTTTAAAAATACATGCTTATTATAGTAAAAATAGAAAATCCATAAAAACTGATACGGAACTATAAGAATAGGATAAGGGACATGCTACCAATTAGGGAGAAAGAGGGGACGGTGGGAGAAGACGTCTGTATGTGCTCGAAAGCACTCAGAATAGCTCCAGACGAGACATGAGAAACAGGTAGCGCAGGCTGCGTTGTGGGAGGCAGGGTTAGACGGCCCGGGGAGGGGCGGGAGACAGACGCGCTTTTCTTGGGAGGCCCTTCTGCGGTTTTCAAGGAGGAGGGGGAGGAAAAGGAAGGTGCAAAGTTCAGGAAGACTCCTGAAGACCACCCTCACTTCTGACGCCAGTTGTAAGTTCGAGGGTCCCCTGGTTCACCCTCAGTTTCAATCATTTGTTAGAAGTACTCTGAACTCACTGAGAGCTGTTTTACTCACAGTTACGGTTTATTACAGCACAAGGATACAGACTGAAATCAGCCAAGGGAAGACACCGGGGGCAGAGTCTGGGGAAGTTCCCCACACGGAGCTCTGATCGTCCTCTCTCAGTGGAGTCATGGATGACGTCAGCTCCTCCTGGCAACGCACACTGAGTATCGCCAACCTGGGAGGCCCCCGAGCCTTGGTGTGCTCGATCAGAGTTTTCGTCAGGCTCGATCCCCTAGATGGTTGACCATCCTCACGTCTGGGCTCCAATCTCCAGCCCCTCTGCAGGTAAAGCGGACCCCACATGTCCCAAAGCCCCCATCACAAGTCACTGTGTGAGACTGTCTGATGCGGCCCAAGGTCCCAGGTAAACAAGGACACTTTTATCAGACAGGACATTCCAAGGGCCTAGAGATCCCCTCCCAGGAGCCGAGGGCAAAGAAAAGACCCTTCTCAGGGGAGGTGAATTCTCTGCTACCCAGAAGGTCATGTAAATAGGATGACCAACCATCCCAGCTTGCCCACGACCCTCCTGATTTTAGCACTGAAAATCCCGTGTCCCGGGGAACCACTCAAATCCCAAGCAGATCTCTTAGTCCCAAAACAATTATCCACCCTACATGTAAGCACCCCTTCACACTCCCCAAAAAAAGTGGTGGCTGTGTTCTGTGCAGTGTTGGCTAAGCTGTAGCAACATTTCCCAGAGCACACAGCCCAGAAGGCAGCTCTGGAGGTGCTGTCAGTCTTTATGCTCTGAAGGTTCATGCAGAGCGCTGTGTTCCATGGTGGTCCCCGGTTTCCCTAAGCCCCAGGTCACGCAGCAACGTGGCAAAGGCACCAGCTTCTCCTGCAGGTCACCAGGCATAAGGTAGGAAGCAAGAGAGAGAGACATGGTGGGGTTTGTCCTTGAGGGTCAAGTTTGCCTCTCCTCTGCCCCAACCACGTCTCCACCAGCTCCCACACCGCCAGGGTCTCATGCCCACAATAAATCTCATCTACAGCACCCAAGGTGATTGGAAAACAGATAAAAGGAGGTGACTGGACCACCCACAGCAGCTAACCACAGGTCTCATTAAGTTTGCTCCTAAGTGTTTTGTTCTTTCTGTAGCTCTCCTAAGTGGGGTCTCTGATGCCATCGTATCTCCTTCTAGATTGCTGTGTGTGCGGTTTCTACAGATTGATTTGGACCCATTTGCTTCACTGAATTCTGTTATCATTTGCAATTATGTTAACTGATTTTCTAATATTCAACCGTCCTTGCATGTCTGGAACCCACTCCACATGGTTGTCATGTTTTCTCCCTTGAACTTGCTGCATAATTTTGTGGTTTCATATTTTTGCACCAATATTCCTAAATAACACTGGTATGCATTTTCTCTTTCCACGCTATCTTTGGCGGATTTTGGTGTCGATGATTCACTTACTACGTAAAAAGAATTGGGAAGTTTCCTTCTTTCATGTGCTGGAGCATCTTAAATAGTGTTTAATGATCTGTTCCTTTATGGTGTGGCAGGGGACCTCTTTGAAACATTCTAGACCTTTATGTCTTTTTTTTTTTTTAAAGGATAGTATACTTGCACAACTTTCTATTGCTCCTGGGGTAATCCATTTGTGTAGATTTTACATCTCTTTTGGAGTCACTTTTTGGAATTATGTTTTCAAATTCTCAAAATCTTTTACATACACCAGAGCCCATTTCCTGGGAATTTGACTTTTCTGTGTCCCTTTAGTTGTTTTCCCATAGACTTCTTAATTTTTGTGTGTATGGTTTCTTCTACCTTTTTCTTGATTGGGTTGGTTAATGGTGCCCCTTTTATTTTTGATGGGGTTTTTCCTCTCAAAAATACCACAGAACTGTACATTTAAAAATAGTTAAGATGGTAGATTTTATGTTATGTGTATTTTAACACAAGAAAAAAAGGAAAAAGAAGAAGAAACGGAATGCAGAAGAAATATTTTTAAAAAAAGAGAGAAATCCAGGACTTTGATTCATTTGTTAATTTTCTCACTTGTTAATACACTAATTTCCTCTCTTACCTATATTTCTTCCTTCTGTGTTTCTTAGCTTTGTTCAATTGTTCTTTTTTAAATTTGAGTCACGTGCTTAATTCATCAATTTTTGTTCTTTCTTGTTTATTAATATAAGTTTCTAAGGCTATGAATTTTCCTTCGAGAGTTGCTTTAGCTGCATCTCATAGGTTCTGGTGAGCAATATTTACATTATCACTTAAGAACCTGCCCCCAGAAGCTCCCTTCTGTGCTCCTATCACACACATGGTGCATTCCTCACCACAGCACTTTCACCATATTATGAAGGTCCAGTGTAGTGCTGTGCGATACAAAAATAGTGTGAGCTGTATATCTACTTTTAAGTTCTTTAGTAGCAACATTAAAACATATTTTAAAAAACAGGTAAAATTAATTTTAATATTTTATTTGACCCAATGTCTCCAAAGCATTATCATTTCAATGCACAATCAATATAAAACCATTATTAATGAGATTTTACATTATTTTTCTTACCTAGTCTTCAAAATCTGGTGTAGATTCTACACTTAAAGCATATCTCGCTTTGCTCTGGCCACTTTTTTAGTGCTTAATAGCCACCTGTGCCTAGTGCAGGTCTAATATCTGTTTCTAGGTCTCTCTGTCCACTTCTTACCTCCCAGACTGCAAGCTACCTGAGAGCAGGCACTTTGTGATCTAACATTGTATCTGTGGTGCCTCCTGCGTTGTGAGCACTCAGCCATGCTTGCTGAGTTAATGGCTACATCAGCCCCTCCGGGTATCCGTCTGCCGCCCATCATTGTTATTCTTGTATCCAGCAACTATTCCTCGCCTACCTTCCATGTGCTACAGTCTGTGTCTGTTGCTACCAGCTGTGAGTAAAGGGGCGTCTCCATGCATCCCTAAGAAGAAACACATGTGTTTCAGCCTTAGACTTTCTTACTGGAACAAATTCTTAGGAGCCCCAAGGAGCTATGGGAAGCTCCACCCTCTCTCTCCAGGCTGGCACAGCTGCTGTTCCTCAGGGGCAGATGAGGGCGAAGCTGGCATGTAAAGTTGCCACAAAAGAAACCCAAATACCCCAAATAGTGTCCCAGATAAAGACCACGATTACAAGGAATGGCCAAGAGGCCAGCAGAAGAGACCACCAGTTGCCCACCCAATATCCATTTTGCCTTCCTTTGTAATAGAAACCTGACATTATTTAGGGTAGCAATGAGCCCAGCTATCGCCACTTCTCAGCCTCTTCTATATCTAAGGATGCCATGTGACATAGTTCTAGTTTATATCATGTAAACTTAAGGGTTTCTAGGAAGCTTTGCTTCCCTGACATAGATGCTTCTCCCTCACTATCACCCTTTCCTTTCTCTTCCTGCCTGGAACTCATTCAAGATGCCTGGAGTAGCAGCAGCCTTCTTGTAACCATGAATATGAAAGTTACATACATGCTAAGGATGGCAGAGCAGAAATATGGAAGGGTCTGAGTCCTTGATAATAGCATGGAGCTGCCATACCACAGTCTGGAAATGCCAAATGCCAAACCTCTTGCTACATTAAAAAATAAAAATGTAAAAACGAAAAATAGCTGCCCTTGTTTAAGTCACCATTTATCTACTTGTCTGTTACTGGCAGCTGAATGCAATTGCCGCCTGATATAGGGCCAGGGAACATCCTCTCATTAACTCAGCTGCCATGGCCGGAGTGCCTATTCTGAGGCAAGTGCTGTGTCGTGGGGCTGTAGACGCAAGGTTGACGCATGGATGCAGAGGGCCTGTACTTGTCACTTGTCAGAATTTTGTCAGTTGCAAGTAACAGAAACCAATGTAAACTGGCTTAAGAAAAAAATATAGAGATAGACCAGCATAACTGGAAAGAGGCTGAAATAGTGTTGGCAGAATCCTGTCTTCTTTCATGGTTCCAGGTTGGCGGCAGCGTCCAGCTTCTATCCTCCCTGGTGGACAACTCCAAGAGAAGAGTGTGTCCCCTCCCCCAGTTCCAGCGAGAGCCCCAGGACTCTGGCTCACTGGACCAAATGGTGAACCTCAAATGTGTGCAGAGGTGTCATTCTACCTGCCCACGTGGACACGCAGGCTACACACAGGTTACACGCAGGTCAGCGACTGGTGAGACTAGCGTGTCATATGAACTTGTGACTCTTCCCTCCATCCGGGAGGCCTGGTTTGCCCAGGACAAAGCGGGGTTTCCCAGGCTGTGGGACTTTTGGTTATAAAACTAGGGCAGTCGCAGGCAAACCAGACTGGTTGGCCACCCTCCCTTCATCAGTATGCGCACATGACAACGAACGTGGTTCTTCTTCCTTAGAGAGATCAATAAAACCATGTGGGATCATTTTAAAGAAAATTGGACAACGTCGTCCTTAAAGAGCAATGAGAACTCCCCCTCCTCTCACCCTACAATCAGATAGCACCTTCAGCCACCTGTAGCCAATTGCCCTTGACACAGGGGACACGAGTTCTGCTGGGCCACTGGCTAGTACAACCACCCAGGGGACAGCCACCCACCAGCCCTGGATGAATCTAACGGTGCCCAGTAACCCCAGCCCTGTGCAGACTCTCCAGACTCATCAATAAGAAGGGACCCTCATCTAAGCCATCTTCAAATTGTCTCTTGGACACCCCACCATCGAAACTCTAGCCGGTTGGTCAGTCCCACCTCGAGAAGGTCACTGCTCTGCTGGCCCGCTCCCCAGTCCCCGTACTTCTCTTGAGCACAGCCGGGAGCAAAACAAGGTCTTCTCGGCACAGCTGAGTTCATCGGATCCCACGGAAGCAGCAGTAACCGCATCCCTGGCTCACCTGTGGTCCATTCCACCCGGATGCTGCAAGGCGGGCGGCTCCCGGCTAAGGCTCCCCAAGTGTCCATTCACCCAGGTCAGCGACTCCAGGCCCCTAACAGCCACCTAAGACTCTGCACTGATGGACACCCCCAAGTCCTTCTGGAATTCACACTGTCACCAGGCCCCAGCCTCCCGGGAACGTCTTGTCTTGGCTGATGCTTCACGGTCTAATGTGGAGCCTGGCCATCAGTGTTTGCTAAAATCTCCCAGGTGATTCAAATCTGCCACCAAGTTGAGAACCCCCGAGCTGCCACATGCTGCTCCTGAAGTCGGGTGTGTACACGGCTGATGTGACCCGGAGGTGGGCGGCAGAGGGGCGCTGGATTCTTGGGCCCCAGTAAAGTCTTCCCACCTGCCCGTCAGGCTTCTCAGGCGTGACTCAGCCGCACACTTAAAAACACAGAGAGCAGAGGGCACTGAGTCCAGTGGCTTCTCCACTATATTGTCCTCCACATGTGCTGCAGTTTGCAGACTTTGAGGGGGGCTTGCCCACCCCCCCTTATCCGACCCTCCTGGTAACCTATGAGGGAGGGATTATTGCCCCCAATTTAGAGATGGGCAAAGCGAGTTCGCCCACAGTCAACCAGAGCTGGGCTGGAACTCCAGTGTCACAACTCTGTTTTGAGATCCCCCCAGGGTCTGCTCTGGGAAAACCAGGACAGAGCTGTCCATGCTTACTCCTATCCCTTCGGGATGCAGGAGGAGGCTGAGACAGGGGATGGCTTTTGGTGGCAGGGCTGGCTTGTGACGTGGTCACATCTGCCCTTGTGGCCTCCCCCACATCCCACCCTCCAGCTCACCCCAACCTCTTACTGCAAACATATTTATAAGGAATTGGAAGCAGAGAAAAGTCTTAAAGCAAGACCCACCCCAGCACTACTCACTCCAACAGGGGACCCCAGAACCTGGTGGACAGTCAGGCAGAAGCCCCTCCCTCCCCCAATGTGGGATACAGGGCGTGACCAGGACAGCCTGGTCAGGCTGGGTGGGGCATGGTCTGGCCTCTCTGAGCCTCTGTCTCTTCCACTGTCTGCCAGGTCCAGCCCCGTGGCTGGGACACAGGGTCATTTGCCTGATCTGCTCCCCCCCAGGCCCACCCTCAGCCTCAGGACAGGACATCTCTGGGACGGAGGCCTCCTGGAGGGGAGGCCTGAGCTCCTGTGCCTGGTGCTCGGACGGCGCTGGCCGGCAGAGACCTTAGTCCTCCTTGGGTTTGCGGGGCTGCTGCCGGGCCAGCCTGTAGTCGATGTAGGTCCCGAGGCAGGACCAGAGAATGAAGCGCGTTAGCAGGATGACAACCAGCAGGACCATGAGGGGGTCGGGGCCCGGTCCTCCCCAGAACCAGGAGGCCATGCCGGGGCGGTGGGGCGGCAGCCCCACAGAGCAGCAACCCCACGGAGCAGCAACAGCCCCGTGATGCAGTGTGGTCCGGAGCACGGCTGAGCCCTGGGTTCCAAGCCCAGCTCTGCCAAGTGCCGGCCGTGCAGCCAAGGGCCAGGACCGGGGGCTCAAGGCAGCCGGGGTTCTCCGAGGCCCATGCCCCGTCTAAGGGATGGCCCCTGTTCCCTCTGCAGCCTCCGAGCAGGCCGCGCTCCAGCCCAGGGCCCTCCCTGGCATGTGAGAGGACAGATCGGGACGGCTAGCGGCCTCCTTGGTCAAGAGGCCCGTGCACCATTCATCCAGAATGAACCACTCTCTGGGCCACAATGGGCGCATTGTCAGGAGGCCTGGGGGCGGGAGGCTGCCGGGCAGACCCCTCTCCGCCCGCGCCCCCCTGCTCGCCAGCGATGACGTAACCTCCAAACGGCCGGCGGCGGCAGCTGCTGGGCGAAGCTCGCCACCTTCTCCGGCTCTTTCAGCCGCCCACGCCCGCTCTTCCGGCCGCCGCCAGACAATCGGGCTCTTTCTCTCCCCAATCAGCTATCACTTCTGGAGGCCGGCGCTGTCCAGCGGCCTCGGGTCTTTGCAGCAGCAGCAGGCCCGGGGTGGGGGGCAGGGGAGGCTTGGCGGGAGGCTGGGGCCCGGCGGGAGGGACGGAGGGAGCTGTGGAAAAGAAAAGGGAGGGAGAGAAGAAGAGGAGACAGAACAGTCAGCTCGGAGCCCAGAGGCGACCCCAGACAGGGCTCGATTAGCACATGGGCCGCGCCAGCATCTCAAAGGCCCGCTCCCGCCGGCGACAGCGTGGGGGGCAGCGCAGGCTGTGACCAGCCGGCCCGAAAGGGGCTGGCGCTCGGAGGAAACCTGCTTAATCACCCAGGAAGGAGGCCAGGGGGCCCCAGCACCTCCTCCAGGCTCACTGCCCCCACCAGCCAACCAAGAGGCCTTGGACGAGCCCTACGACCCTAGGCTGGACAGGACAGTCCTGCGAGGGTCCCCTCACACCCCTCACAGCGACGCTCTGCCCCAAGCCGGGTCCCACCTGGACTCGGGGAGCAACCTTGGGCAAGCTGCCCAACCTCTCGGGGACACAGACTCCTTATCGGAAAGTGAGGCAAGTGGAGGACGCTGCTTTGAGGGCCCTGGTGAGGCCAAAGGGAAAGAGTGTTTATACTGGGATCAGCACGGTGCCGGGGCGCAGAATTGCCGGCTGCCTTCCTCTCCCCCAAAGGGGTCGCCCTAAGAAATGTCTCCACACTACTTCTAGAATAATAGCACCTGCCCACCCTTCTCTGCCTGCCACACACACTCACGAGCACACACATGTACACACACACACGTGCATGCATGCACATGCTTGTGTGCACACGCACCCAGCCACACACACGTCTATAGATTCTAGCCCCCTCCAAGTTCACCTCTGGCCTTTCACAGCCAAGTTTTCCGTGGGTGAAGGGACAGCCTGGGCCCCCGCCTCCAGCCCCATCCTGTGGTCCCAGAATACGAAGGGACCCAAGGGAGAGCTCAGAGGCCCCGCAGGAGGAGCAGAGGTCTCTGGACACTGGCTTTTGGGGATCCAACCACATTCTCCCCCCGGAAATTGTCCCATCCACCTACCTGAGCCAGAGGGAAAGCTTCGGGGCCTCCAGGGCTGTGGGCCCCCTGAAGCCAGTTTCTGAATTTCTTCTTTATCTACAAAATGAGAATGTGTTCCCGCCCAGCCTTTCTGGAAGGTTCTATCAAAGGAATCAATGCAAAGGCTTTGACGGGGAGCGCACCTTAAGATGGGCAGTGGAGTGGGAGGACAGCACTCACTGTGGTTTTCATAACGGTAATCCCAGAGGACATGTGCTGGGGGCTCACCCTGAGCCAGACCCACGCACAGCTCCCCATCTGCATCCCCCCCTCGGTCCCTCACCCTGGAAGCTCAGACATGACCCCGACTGACAAAGGCCGTGGAAAGTGCGCCGTGCTCTGCTTTGTGCTCTGGGTGGAAGACGCCTTTTTCTGCCTCCGTCCACAGAGACAGCCGCCAGCCCGTGGACCTGGCCAAGTGACCCCAGTGCATTTGCTGAATACGCAAAGACATGGCTACTTGATAAGGGCTTCCAGAAAGTTTCAGAAAGTCCTCAGTGGTGTTCACCAGTCGTCCTCCTGGAGAAACCCATCTGTCTAAGAGGTGAAGGTCCCCAGAGGAAAGCCCCCACGAACCTGGGGAGAGAAAAGAGGCTGACCCCTAGGCGGGCATTTCGCTTACCTGAGAGCTCAGCATCTCCAGGTGGGCGTCCTCAGGACCCAGAGGCACGGGGTGCGCACCGGGCAGAGCCCCATCCTCAGCCTCCCACCCCGCAGCTCCCGACCTGGCAGGTAGGGACGAGGTGGCCTTGGATAAATCTCTCTGTTTGCCAAGCACACAATCGGACACGCCAAGTCAACAACGCGGGTCACGTGGTGTCCACGCATGTAGACTCTTCGGGGTCACGGAGGCCTCCCCCTTCCCGCTCAGATGGCCCAGGCGCCGGGAGATGGCGAAGCCAAGGTCAGAGCGCCCTTCAGGAGAGGAGGTGAATGGCCCTCTCCACTGCTCAGTGTGGCGGCTGCTCCCAGGGCTGCTATCTCCCGAGAAAAGCTTACCTGACGCAGGTGCGGGGGCCTTAGATGGGTAAGGTGGCTCTCACCCCCAGGAAAAAATAATTAGGTGATAATAAAAATGCGGGAGGTAGGTGTTGCTCACTCAGAGAGGAAACGCCCGTCACCCCACTATTAGCAGTGATGGTGGGGGTGGGGGCACAGTCGGGGCTCCACCCCCATCTCTGGGACCCTTTCACCATCTCTGTGCTCCCTACCTCTGGCTTCAATGTCTCTTTGTTCCCAACACGACTCCTCCAGGGGACGTTCTCACTGCAGGAGCTGCCCCAGCATGGAGAGTGGGAGCACCCGGGGGCGTACAGCCCCAGGCAGCCCTTTGCCAAGGACTGACCATGGGGGGATGGAAGCCAGGCACACAGGCCAGGACAAACTCGAGGCCACACTCAGCCCCAGAATTCCCCTTCAAGGTCACAGGGAACTTGGGACTGTGCCTAAAGTCACCTCTTCTTGGCATTTGTCCTCCTTCCTCCTGCCCTCCCCACCTCTCCCTCCTGTTCCTCCCAGGCACACCACCTCTTAAAGCACCTGCTTGGGAATGCAACTGGGACGAAGATGGACGGGCATCGTGTCCACAGGAGCTGGAGTTGGCCACGATTCGGAGCTGAGCAGGTGGAGGCTCCAGCCCTGGGTCACTGAGACAGACCGGGGTCCCGGCTCATCTTTAGGGGTGCAAAGAGCTAGGGAGTCTTCATACACCCAAATGTCCAAGCGTTGAAGCAGCGACCAGGGAGTCCTCCCTCATTGCCCCTAACAAGATGCTCGGCAGAGGAACTCTTCCCACAGGTGAGGCCCATGGAGGAGGCTGGGGTGAAGGCACCGCCTGGTCCCCACCCAGGCCCAGCTCCCACTGCAGGTGATGGCGCCAGAACGTGCCCCAAGGGCCCCATTCGTGTTGCTTGCCCAATGCAAACATCATGATGTCCCAGCAGTGCTCTGGGCCTCAGTTTCCCAATCCAGAAAAAGGGACCATAGCCCTCCGCCATGTTCTGTAAGCAAGGCTGGGCCTCAGAACACTTTGCAGGGGGAAAAGTAGTGCTCCATAAGGAGCCGGGGACTTCCCGACTCGCACACAGGACCGAGGAGCAAAGCCAAGTCCTCGCACCCAAGCCGCGTCCGTCACATCACCCTGGATTTGGGTGGGTTGGTTGCTTTGGTTCTTTTCCTCCATCACAGCACTAACATCCTCTGAAATCTTTTATGTATTTCTAGAACACGAGCTCTCACCCAATCCCCTGGGGCTTAGCACAGTTCCCGACACCCATCAGGCACACGGTAGGAACGGGGGACATGGACGGCTTCGAGAGGCCAAATTAAAGGAAGCCCGTGTTTTCATTAGACCAGATTCTGCCAAAATGGTAACACCACCAGCTACCATTGGGTTAAGAGTGAGGTTCTCAGAAGTGCTGGCATCTTATTGAAAATCGTTACGTTTTTCTTTTTGCACAAGCAAGACACGTTTGCTATTACCAAAAAAAAAAAAAGGCAACATTGCGGAAATGCGTGAGTTGGGAGAGAGGGCATGTCAACTCATCTTTCCACCAAGATGGAGCACAAAATGCTGGGGAAATAGGACCGATGGAGACCCTGGCGTGAGCACCCTGTGAAAGTTTGTGGCCGATTTACCTCTTCCCCTGAGAATACCGCATCTCCAAACCCAGCTGGCTGCTGAAATCAACAGAACGTGCATTTCAAACTGGGTTTCCACTGAAACGCTCCCTACTCACAGACGGGCGAAAATTAATTTTCTTTCTTCCCGCGCCACAAAAGCAGATTAGAATCCCAAACAGGGGGATGAGTGGGGAAAAGTGGAAAGCTTCCCCATTGAGGGAGACCTCTGCGCGGGCCGGCTTCTCTCCCTAACAAGGGACGGCCCCAGCCGTTGGAAATGTCCCCCCGCAAACATAAAGCCAGGCCCGGGAGAATGCACTTGAGAAAAATTACACCGCTGTCCTTCCAATAGTTGAAAGCTGGTATGTAACTTTGCTCGGGGTGATCAAAAAGCTAGTCAAAGACGCTGTCAGGAACAGAATGAAATTCCAAATAAATTAGCCATGTCCGAGAAGCCAATACAACACCGGATTAAGGCTCACAAAGAAAACACAATTTATTCAGCCTACCTTGTCAGAATTCTTAATAACCCCTCTCCATGTTTCTCACCTCAGGCCGAGAGTCCCCGGACAAGAAGACAGAAGTGAACCCCACTTGCAATGTGGGGTTACAGACACGTGTATGCACGGTCGAGGGGAGCGTTCTATGTTTATAAAATTGCGCTTTTATGGACATTTCAGCAGAGACCATACAAGCCATGCGGAGGAGGCAAGCTGTCACCAGGCCCGGGAAGCATATGCGGCTGGCTCACATCTGAATGACAGAGTTCATACATTAGAATACGGGACATGGGGGCCAAAGAGAGGAATATTAACCATTTGGGCTTAACTCTTTGGGGTTTGAGACGGAGAAGCATCCTGCCCACTGGCCTCTTAAATGAAGTGTGTTCTGGCAGGGGGGCATCTCTCCCCAAACATCATTTCGTCTTTTAAGGCAACAGGGATGTGAGAAGTAACCGTAGCCCTTTGCAAATCCTAACTGTCCTCTGGTACAACTCATTAATCTATTCAGCTGCCCTAAAAACAATATCCTTTTTTTATCAATGAACCCAGACGGCATTCACAGGCCGACAAACGCTCTTTGAAAGAGTTAATAGGCAGAGGTTTGCACGGCGATGGGGGAGGCACCTTTGAAGGCTCTGGGGGATGTATCTGCTTTGCCTAAAGGCCTTGGTGAGAGCCTGGGGCCCTTTCTTGTTCACAGAGACAGGAGTGGGGAGACAGAGGGAGGGGGAATTTGCTTTGCAGCATTAAGGCATTTGCAAGAGATAAAACCAGCAGGAATTTTGAGAGGAACTGGAAGAAAGTGATCTGGCTGTTAGTCTGAGACGGAATGTCAAGATGCTGGAGAAATACACAAAATAAAGATTTTCCCAGAAATGAAAAAAAAGAGAGATGACCTAATGGTATTAGATTTTTTTTAAAAGATAAAAGAAGTGTACTGAGTAGAGGGAGGGAAAAAATCTCAGCGGTTTCCCAAGCATGACCTGGCCCAGATTCTCTGTCTCAATTTCTAGATAAACAAGGAAGGCAAATGATGGGGGTGGGAATTGGGAAGAAACTTGTGGGGCCTGCCGGACACAAGCAAAATGATTTTTTAGCAGTGAGTATGAGTGTCTCCCGGAAGGGGCCTCCTGCTGGGGGGCCACAGGTGTGAGGACTTGGTGACACTCGTGGGCTCTCAAAGTTGGACTGAGCCACAAGAAAGTGCCCCATTGTCATCAAAGGTGTGCCACAGGGAGAATCACCTGTCATCCTCTCACAACCACCCCTGAGGGACTTGTGTTCACCTGCCTCCTGGAGTCTCCATTGTCACCAGTGGTGACAGTGTTCAGCTTTGACAGGAGGCCTCTCAAGCCAGCTCGGGCATGTCCCCTGACTGTGGGCTAGCCCAGGCATATCACCAGGGTATGGGATAACTCAGGCACATCCCCTGGCTATGGGCTAGCCCAGGCATATCACCAGGGTATGGGCTAGTCCAGCCATATCACCAGGGTATGGGCTAGCTCAGGCATATCACCAGACTATGAGCTAGCTCAGGCATATCACCAGGGTATGAGCTAGCCCAGCCATATCACCAGGGTATGGGCTAGCTCAGGCATATCACCAGACTATGAGCTAGCTCAGGCATATCACCAGGGTATGAGCTAGCCCAGCCATATCACCAGGGTATGGGCTAGCCCAGCCATATCACCAGGGTATGGGCTAGCTCAGGCATATCACCAGACTATGAGCTAGCCCAGCCATATCACCAGGGTATGGGCTAGCCCAGGCATATCACCAGACTATGAGCTAGCCCAGGCGTACCACCGGGGTATGGGCTAGCCCAGGCATACCACCGGGGTATGGGCTAGCTCATGGACGATGAGCTGGAACCCTGTCAGGAAGCACAGAAGCTGGGTCTCACCTCTCCCTCTGAAGCCACACAGCCTCTAAGATGCAGCGTCTCTCTGCCCAGCTTCTTCCACCTTCCAACTCTTTCTCCCTGCTCATTGGCTTCCTCTGCTGTGCTTGGGTCGGCCCCATGATGGCAGGGGAACAGAACGACAGGTATGACGCATGGCCAGAGAAGTTCCAGAAGGAGAAGACAGAATAGGGCAAAAAATATATCTGAAGGGAAAATAGCTGAGAAGTTTCACAGCTGATGAAAGACATCAATCCACAGATTCAGGCATCCCAGAGACTCTATGAATTAAAATGTACCTGGAATTTGTTTTGATCAGGTGTGTTAAGATGAGAGACACAGAGACTACTGCCTCAAAAGAAGAATTTATTACTTAGAGTTCTCAAAGAGGAGGGGAGGGGGATGCATCATGCCATGCAGGGCCACATGGAGCTGCACTAGGGTTGGCGAGGAGGCAGAAGGAGGGAGAGGAAAGCATGGGCAAGAGCCTTTGTTACTATAGTGATGAGAAGTTGTTAAATGGGACGCCGCCTATTGGTTCAGAGGCAAAACACAGATGTTGGGGTTTGTGGAACGTTTGTAACATGATCCTCACACACCTGTGAAAACACAGGGATGATGTGGATGGAAACAACTTGGGCCGTTAGTTAACGCAAGATTTCAAGAATCCACATCATCGATTACAGAACATCAAGAATGATTACTACAGAGGAGAACATCTTATAAGCAGCCAGAGAGGCAGGGTAGAGTTGAAGAGACTGACGGTGAGACCTACAGCTGACTTCTCGACAGCGATGGGGAAGCAGCATGTGGTGGTCATGTCTTCAAGGTGTTGGAGGAAAACAGCTACCTAAAAATGTATATGCAACCAAAAATGTTTAAATAAAGACCTACGCTAGGGTTTTCTTTGGGGAATATACCTCTGAATGCATATACTTGGTTATAGAGAAGACCCATCTTTAACTCCATGAGAAAAAGGCTTATTCGTTTTCCAAAGTGGTGGCACCAAGTAACACCTCCAGCGGGGTGTGTGGGTGTTCTGGTTGCTTCTCATTCTCACCAACACCGACGTTTTAACGTTTGCCAGTCTGGTGGATGAGAGGTGGCATCTAGTGTGGTTTTAATTTGCATCTTTGTTTTTATTTTTCCTATCGGGTCTCCTCTTCTATGAAGTTACAGCTGAGTCTTTTGCCTACTGGGCTGTTTCTTTTTCTTATTGGTTTTTAGGCTTTCTTCATTGTAGCAAACACATCTTCTATGTTCTGAGTTCTGATGCTTTGACATCTGGGTCCTTGCTGACCCTGGAGGGATGGCTGCTCCCAGGGTTAGCCAGTTCCTAGAGATAGCAAACAACTCACCTGTGTGTGAGCTTCTCAAATACAAACTAACCATGCAGAGCCTAAACTCTGACCACACCCCTTATCAGACTCTCACACTCAGGGCCACTGTCCCCTGCCCCAGTAACCCCAGGGCAGGTACCAGACAACTACGCCCCAGAGCCCGTGGAAATTGTTCACACTAGCCAACCTTCAGCCTGCTTACCCTGCCTTGCCTGTTTCTTCCCATGGAAACCACAATAAAGATTCTTGCCCATCTTTTCCCCTCAATCCCTCTCCCTCCTGATCAACCCTGGTGCTTCCCCCTGTGCACCCACGGCGTGGTGCCTCGCCTTGGGATCTGTGAGTAACAAACTGCCTTTTCAGTGGTATCCTCTCCTGATCTGTTGGCCTTGCCCTACTGGATAACAATAAAGCCCATATTAAAACATTCATTATCTTCATACTAATTCTTCATCAGTTCTCTGGGCTGCAATATCTCCTCTCAAAAGTTTACCATTTGTCTTTTTGTGCTGTTTATGGTTCCTTTTGATCAACATAAGTTCTAAATATAATGCCATCATTTCAAATTTATCAGTTGTACTAAAGGCCCTAACCAGGCAGTAAGGCAAGAAAAATAAGTTAAACGCATAAAGAGGGGAAAAGAAGACACAACGCAGTCATTATTCCCCAATTGCAGAGGCAGAGGGAGGATCATATGAAAAGTCACAGACAGCTCTCAAGCTTCTCTCGGGAAGTGACATGCCCCACTTCTACTCACGCCATTGGCCAAAGCAAGTCACATGTTTGTGCCTAACACAATGTGATGGCACGGTCGCTCCCACAATGGGATCATGCCATATCAGGCTCTATTGCAGCAGAGAGAAGTGAGAGAGAGTCTCCTGCTGGCTTTGAAGAAGTAAGCTGCCTTGTTGTGAGAGGAGGGCCCACCTGGCTAGGACCTGAGGGCGGCCTCTAGGAGCTGACAGCGAGAGCGACCCCCGGCTGACAGCCAGCGAGAAAACAGGGAAAACTCGGTCCTATGATTGCAAACAACTGAATTCTGTCAACCACCACTTGAGCTTGGAAGTCAATTCCTCCCCAGAGCCTCCAGGAGAGACCCACATCCCTGTTCCCTTGTGAGCAGAGAACCCAGCTAAGGCCGCCTGGACTTCTGCCCTAAGAACTGTGAGCTAATAAATGGGTGTTGCTTTAAGCCACTGTGTTTGTGGACATTTGTTACACAGGGGAGATAAGTGATACAGATCTCGGTGGAGACTTGCAATCTTACCGTGTGCCTGAAATATTTAGACACCTAAATATTTGGTGGACAACACTTATGACCACCACAGACCCCTACCTCACACCTCACACAAAAATCGGTTCTGGGGGCCGGCCCGGTGGCGCAAGCGGTTAAGTGCATGCGTTCTGCTGCGGTGGCCAGGGGTTCGCCGGTTCGGATCCCGGGCGCGCACCGATGCACCGCTTGTTAAGCCATGCTGTGGCAGCGTCCCATATAAAGTAGAGGAAGATGGGCACGGATGTTAGCCCAGGGCCAGTCTTCCTCAGCAAAAAAAAAAAAAAAAAAGAGGAGGATTGGCAGATGTTAGCTCAGGGCCGATCTTCCTCACAAAAAAAAAAAATCGGTTCCAGGCGGTTTAACAATTCGATGTGAAAGCTAAAACTCTAAAATTTTTAGAGGACAATACAGAAGAACGTATTTGTAGCTTTGGGGCAGGGCTGTCTTAACAACACACAAAAAGTACAAACATAAAAGAAAAGATTGATCAATTTATTTTTAGGCAAGCGAAAAGAAAGATATTTGACACGAATAGACTTGCCAGTAAAGACAATCCCAAAGGATGTATTTCAGGCCAAAGAGAAAAAATCGCAGAAGGAAGATGCAAGAAAAAATTGTGAGCAAAGGGCATGGGGAATATCTGGGTAATTGTAAACAAACATTGACTGCATAAAATAAGAAAAATAATGTCTAAATTGAGGAAGTTAAAATTAGAAATGAAATATATGACACAATTGCATGTAAGACAGAAGAGAAGCGACATATTCTAAGATCTTGCATCATTTGGAAGGAGCATAAAATATTGATTAACCTAGAAATTTAAAAGTTGAATACGCCTGGTAAAAGTCCCTAGGGTCACCACAAAAGGAATAGCAATGGGATATATAAGTTCCAGAGTAGCAGAGGAGGAGAGAATAAATGAGAAGAAGAATAAACAACTAAAAGAAGCTACAAAAAGGGAGAAAAGACCAGCCACGTGGCAAGCTCAAAATAAAGGGCAGAGATAAATCCCACGGCCCCAAGGTTATACTGAATGCAGTGACTGTTCTGAACTTGACCTTGAGAGGACCCCATGCTGAACCTTACCCAGCGCTCATGGGCTGTCGCCTCCTCGACCTGCGGGTTTCGGCTTTAATTCCACCTTCTCCGAGAGGCCTTCACTGGTCCCCCATCCAGGGTCCATCTCCAAGCTCCCCGTTCTTCACTGCTGAGGTCTCGTTTGGTAAGGACGGTCCATCCTCATCATTCATAGATTCCATATTTGCGAATTCACCTACTCGCTAAAGTTTCTGTGTGTCCCCAAAACCAATCCTCGAGGCGCTTTCTCAGTTACTTGCAGACACGTGCAGAGCCACGAGGGGCTTGAGTGGCTGGACACACACGTTCGCAGCCAAGGTCAAGCAAAGGGACACTCTGCCTTCTTGGTTTCAGCTCTTTCTGTAAACACATGTCCTTTCTGTGGTCTATTTCACACCCCGAGTTTGCATTTCCGTGCTTTTTGTTGGCGATTCCGCTATTTAAAATAGCCCCCCTCTTGTGCTCCGGAACATTAGACGGCACCTCAGCACTAAGCCCGCCTGGCCCCTATCTGACCTTGATGGAGCCTGACCCAACTCCCCAGCTCCTTCCACACCATTGGCCTGAGAGCAGCCACTTCCACTAAGTCACTGCCCCGGAAGAAGCTCCTTTCTTTGTCAAGCCAGTGGGCTTGGACACCAGACAGTCACGGTCCTGTGTCCCCCAGACCTTGGGGGCTGGTCCTGATGTCACACACTGATCCCTTTCTCAGGATGTGCGTGTGACCCCAGGGCCACGCTCGGCGAGGCTGCTTGTGTCAATCAACTTGCAGAATGGTACAAACACTTCGTGAGACGGGAGTCACCACTGAAGTTTGGAAATCTGGCCATCACCTATGGGGACACCTGCCAAGAGGGATTTTGCTCTCCCTCCGCCCTCCCCCGCCCCCGCCGGAGCCCCTCACCTCATTTCCGACACTTCTCACCCAGGTCATCTGAAATTACACATCAGCAAGGCTAAGCCTGGACGGCACGTCTAATGTTTCCGAGTAAATCGGTCACTAAGGTGGTTTTCTGTGGCTGAGTGCAGGACAATGGGGGTTCCCCAGCCAAGGCACGTTGCATAAGGCCCACAGGATGGTTTTCCATCCATCCCTTGGTCACAATGGAAAGTCTATGAGGCCCGGGGTGCTTCCGGCTCCTAAAATCTCTTTGTGTTCTTTTTTTCATATTTTGTTTTGTTTTGTATTTTGAGATTCGCTTCAGGAGCAAGAGGGGGGCTAGGAGGAGAAGCAAAGGAAACCAGGGATTAAGATAACCCTCACAAGGGCAGCCCATCTCTCCCACAGTATTTCCTGTTGAGCAAACGTCTGTGTTCTGACACAGCCCTGGGCGGCTCTTCCTGAAAGTGCATCAGCCCCAAACCCCCCGAAGCTCACGGCCCACCTGGGCGCTGGGACTGAGGGAGAGTGGTCAGGAGGCCACGGGGTCAGCGTGAGTCTGGCGCTTCTGAACACCCATGGCCAGCAGGTGGAGCGGGAGGCGCCAACAGCAGGCAGAGAGAGGGTAGCACAGTGGCCCCCAGTTCTCAGCCACCTCTCAGAGGACACGGATGAGGATAGACAAAGGCGCAGACCTGCGGGTCCCAGCGGAGAGATGGCAGGACCGGGGGGGTGTTTCCCGACCCACTGAGATCCGGTCCATTTGGCACCGCCCCCACCACACTGAGAGCCACCAACTTGGGCTGGACCTCAGTCCCCTAGTCCCCAAGTCCCTTGGGCTTGTCAAAAGATGCCATGCTGCAAAGCCACATGCAGGTCACCGCCACTGCTTTTTAAATGATTGCCAACCACGTCCGAGTCTTCTTCCTTCATACGACCTTACAACTCGGGCACCTGTGGGTGGGTCTCTCCCCCTCCCATCCTCTTGGCACACCCTTGCCACGTTCCTCTTCCCAAAACACCATGCGTGCGAACCAACACACACACATTCACTCTCACACACTCACACCCACACACTCACACACTCCAAACTCTTCAAGTATAACCCTGAGCACCTTCCATTGTATCAGGTCCCATGCAAAGCCCCTTCCTCGTATCATTGCACTGAATCTTCCAGACTGTCTTCCTTGGCACTGCTCTCCCCATTCCGCAGAAGAGAAAACTGAGGCTTGGAGCGATTGAGTAACTCCTCAAGGACTCCACAGCTGGTAAGTGGCAGGACTGCCCTAATCAGTGAAGGCGAGGGGAACACAGCTCTGTCTCCCTCGGGCCCACAGGATCCAGCCCCGACCTCTTTGCCTGGCCTTTGAGGTCCCCCCACCATCTGGCCGTTTTTTATCTTATCCCTTTTTATGCAACTTCACTCACACAAATCAGGCTGCTCTCCCTCCTCCCCAGACATACCCTCTTTGCTCATGCAGTCGCCCGCCTGGAATGCCTCTCCGCCTTGTAGCCAGTTTCCAAGATGGTGCCCAACAATCCTCCCCTCCTTGTACTCACGCCCTGTGTAGCCCCCTCCACTCTCAACAGGACCAACCTGTGAACCAACAGGATTTTGCAGAAATGATGATGATTTCCGAGGTTGGGTCATAACGGACTCTGTGGCTTCCTCTTGGTTCCCTCACCCTGGGGGAAGCCGGCTTCCATTGTGAGGACACTCCAGCAGCCTATGGAGAAGTCCAGGTGATGAGGAACTGAGGCCTCCCACCAACAGCCAGCACCAGCTCCCCAAACATATGAGGAGCTGCCTTGGAGCGAATCCTCCAGCCCCAGTAGAGGCTTCAGATGAGGCAGCACCAGGCAACATCTTGATTACAGTCTCATGTGAGACCCCCAGTCACAACCACCCGGCGAAGCCCCTCCCAGATTCCTGGCCCACAGGAACTGTGAGATAATAAATGTTCATTGCTGTTTATGCTGTTAGGTTTCAGGGAAATTGTCATGCAGTGAGAGATAACTGCTCATCTGTTTCTCCAAGTCCTTCTCTTCCATAGAAGCCTCAGTCAAGCCCCCTCATTCCCATTCCCAGGAAGCCTGCCCTGGCATTCCGGCCATGGATTTTACCCTCCCCTGTGCCCCACCCGGTAAACCTTGACCTACTCTGATGTGGTGTCCATCCTAGGGCCCCCCACGGCCAGGCGGGAGCCCGGAGGATAAGACCCTGCTTGCTCCCTGGTACCCCTGAGCCTGGGCCATCAGTACAGGTGTGGGGATGATGCTAATGAGAAAGTATTTCAGCTGTCGAGAGAAATTCCAGAGAGCGGAGTAGAATCCTGATTCACCGGCAGGAGGGGACTAACTTTGAGCAGCTCCTCTGTCTGAAAAGAATGCGAGTCCACCCTGATCAGGCCCTTGCTGGATGGAGGCAGGTCCACACACAGACTGCTGGTGGCAGCTCTTGGAGGAAGCACCATTATCATCCCCACCGTGCGGACGACGGCGGCTCAGATTGTAAAGGCGAAGTAATTGCCCAGGTCATGCAGCTCGGGCGTGTCTGAGCCAGGCCCTCTGTCCTCCCGGCTCTGCTTGCCCCTCTCTCGGGTTCTGCCAGCGCTGCCTGCTCCTGGATGCCCCGATGCCCCAAAGGCCTTCACTCCAGGCACATGCTCGACCCATGCTCCTGGTCCCCATCGGGCCTCTGAGGTCACCAGCCCAAAGCCAGGAAAAGATGCAAGTGCATTGAGGGGCCAGCCCCGTGGCGTAGCGGTTAAGTGCTCGTGCTCCACTGCTGGCGGCCCAGGTTCGGATCCCAGGCGCGCACCGACGCACCGCTTGTCAGGCCATGCTGAGGCGGTGTCCCATATAAAGTGGAGGAAGATGGGCACGGATATTAGCCCAGGGCCAGTCTTCCTCGGGAAAAAGAGGAGGATTGGCATCGGATGTTAGCTCAGGGCCGATCCTCCTCACCGGAAAAAAAAAAAAAAGATGCAAGTGCATTGAAACAAGCTCACACAGGGACACGTAGGGAACAAGGGCCGCATCCTCCAGCCTCCACCCTGGAACCTAAACCAGCGGGAAGGCTAAGGGAGGGGGAAGCAGGGCAGAGTTGAGAAAGTGATGCCAACCCAGAATCTACCCTTCCCCGTGAACTCGTCCGTTGACTCATGGTTCATATGCACGTGCTTCCCAAGTGCCAGGCACAGTTCAGCCGGCGGGGAATGAGACGAGCCTGCAGGGACTTACAGTCCTGCTGGGAGAGGCTTGGAGCTAATCAAGCCCCAGCTCTCCCATCCACTTGCCAGGCGCCCTCGAGCGGGTCCACGGCCTCTCTTGGGCCTCAGTTTCCTACTCTAAAGTGGGGTTGATCTTGTGCACCAAGGGATGTTTGCCGATGTCTGGAGACGTTTGTGGATGTCACATCAAGTTGGGGGTTGGTAACTGGCATCCAGCGAGTGGAGGCCAGGGATGCCACCCAACATCCTATATGCACCGGATGGCCCCCACAGAGAACAATTCGCCCAGAATGTCGACAGTGCCCCAGTGGAGAAGCCCTGATATCGAGGATCTGGTGAGACTGCCCACGGGACGCCCCAGCTCTGAGCCCGCCACGTGGACAGCCTGTGACAAGGATGGGTCCCCTTCGCTTCCCCTTCCTGGGGCTCAGGCTGCAACCAGGGGTCCCGCGCCCTCGAGGGTCCCTGGCAGTTGACCTAGCTGATGTGTTCACAGCCTCCTACCTGTCACCCGGGAGCTGGGAGAGGGACGTGTCACCACTGGACCCACAACCAGTTCATGGAGCACGAGGGAACCAGCCAGAGCCTCTTCTCGCCTCTGCTGGCCCAGGGTTCAAGGAGTCGGGCCTCCTCTCAGCCAGCTCGTGCCAAGGTCGCATTCAGCCAGCATTTGCCGGGCCGCCCTCCTCTGTCCCTAGCACCCACGCCTCCCTGTCCTTCCCATCTGACCAGCAGGGTCTTCCCTCGGGAGCTGGGGGGCCCAAGGTAAGTGTCTTCCCTTCCAGGTCATGGTTCCCCACACGCCAGGAATTATGACAATTCTAGCCATGACACCGTCGCTGGACGTGTTTGGGGTGGGGAAGGAAGATACGAGGACACCCATGAGGAATGCCCCAGCTCAAATCCAGAAGCCCCCAGCTCCAGTCCTGTGTGCGATCCTAACCTTGGAAAAAACAGGACGAGAATGATAACCCTGCTTTCTCTGCTGAGAATTCACCGTGAGCTTCAGACATGGCAGCCTCTGCAGGACTGCTGCCCACTGACCTGAGGCCAAGGGCCTGCTCCGGCCTCTTGTCCCCCTGCCCCTGACCTGAAGACGGAACTCTGCACACAGGCCGGCCTCTGCTGGAGGGCCCTTGTCACCGCCATCCCCTGTGACGGACAGAAGTCTCGGCCTACACAAGACCCTGCACCATGGAAGTGGGATCTTTATGGGCAACAAAGCCTCTCAGTTGCAGAGGGTCTTGGCCGGGCCCCGGCACAGCCAGCCTTCCTGGGCCCCACATCACCCTGGGCTAATTTCACCTGGAGCACAGGGGTTGGCCGAGATGACCCGAGTTCCATGCCGTTTTTGTGACCAGCAGGTTCCCAAGTCTCCAGGCCCAGCCCTCTAGATCCTGACCCAAGGACCTGGACAGCCCAGAAAATACACACCATTCAAGCCTCGAATGGCCCTGGGCACTCAGCCTTGACCCTGATCCTCATGGTCCACTGGGTTTTGTTATAATTGATGACATCCACTAGGTAGATGACTCCAAGTTCATCTGTTCACACTGTAAACATTTACTGAGCGCCTACTGTGTACCAACACCGTGCACAGGGATGATTCCCAAATTGCTCGGGGGCCTGGCAAGCCCATCCATCACCTCGAGGAGCATTGCAGGAACGGATGCCGTATTCAAAAGACGCACACGCGGCTCATTCTCACACACAGGTGCCTCTTTGTGAAGCCTCCTGGGTGGATGAGGCCACGCTTCGTGGGAAGAGACACAAAACGTGAGAAATCCTTGACGCGGAGGAGCTTACTCTCCAGGAGTGGGCCAGCCCCCTCACCCTGAAATAACCACATGTCACCGATCACTGGAGAAACCATCTCCAGGCTTCGCTTGGATGCAGATCCAACGAGGGAAGAGCTGATCTGGGAAAGCAACATGGTGTCCAGGGGAACCAGGCAGTCCTGGTTCTATTCCCACCACGCGTTAGCCTTAGACAATAACTTAATCCCTGTTAAACTCAGTTTCTCCACCTGAGAAATGGGGCCAGTGTTGGGGGTGAAGGGCCTTGGTAGAGTATGAGAGAATGTCTGTGTTTGGGCCAGGTGGCTGAGCTCGCCACACTGATGGGAAAGGTGCCCCCAGGTCAGACACAGGGAGGAGGACAGAGATGCTCTGGGGCCCACGGAGGCAGCAGCTGCCCCGAGCTGGAAAGGAAGGCAGGGCCGCCTCTCATAGCTCAGTCTTCTGAGCAGTAGGCTGGAGTCCAGCCTTGGGGTCCCCTGAACGAGGCCACCCACTGGTCCAGAGGGCAAACATGCTGGGCAAAGGTTGGCATCAGCACCACCAGCCCCAAGGTGGTCCAGGGGCTTCGCATCTGATGAACATGCTTGATGGAGCAGCCTCGGCCAGCAGCCGCCCAGGTGGACAAAGGTAAGCATGGCAGGCAAGGCCTGGCCAGCTGCCGAGTGGCCGTGTGATGTGGGCACGGGGGCCCCAAGGACCAAGGTCAGCTCGTGCAAAAGTCAACTCAAAATGGATCATAGACTAAATGCAAAACCCACAACTACACAACAGCTAGAAGAAAACAGAAGAAACTCTGCGGCTTTGGGTTAGAGGAAGAGTTCTCAGAAGGGACTCAAAAAGCACCAACGTAATTAAAAATTATACGTTGGACATTGTCGAAATGAAAAACTTCCGCTCCTCAAAAGACACTGTTAATAAAATGAAAAGACGGGCCACAGACTGGGAGAAAATATTTGCAGAATACACATCTGATAAAGGTCTTATGTCCAGAATATAGAAAGATCTCTTACGACTCAATAATAAGACAGAACAACCCAATTTTTTAAAGGAGCAAAATTTGAACAGACGCTTCACCAAAGAAGAAAACCAGGCAGCAGATAAGCAAGTGGATAACACATGAAACGATGCTCAACCTCATTAGATAGCACTACACCCTTATAAAAATGGCTAAAATTCTAAACTGATAATAGCAAGTGTTGACAAAGTTGCAGAGCAACTGGAGCTCTCACGTGTTGCTGGTGGGAAGGCCAGATGGTGCAGCCACATTGGAAAAGAGTTTGGCAGTTTCTTATGGAGTTAAATATACACGTAAGATACAATCCCACAATCCCACTTGTAGTAGGCACCCAAGAGAAATGAAAACATGTCCACACAAAGACCTGGATCCAAATGTTCATAGCAGCTTTGCACACAGTAGCCACAGATGGAAACAACTCAAGTGTCCACTACCCAGTGGATGGAAAAGCAAATTGCAGTCTATTCATACAACTCAGTATTCACGCAATATTCACATCACATTCAGCAATAAGAAGGAGCTGGCTGCAGACACACTGGCCACGGTGGATGAGTCTCAGATGCATGATACTCAGCGACAGGAGCCAGACACAAAAGGCTGCAAACTGCGTGACGCCACTTATGTGACATTTTGGAAAAGGCAAAACCGTAGGGACAGAAAACAGGTACCTTGACTATGGTGGTGGTGGCACGACTGTATACTTTTATCAAAAGGCATCAACTACAAAAAGGTGACTTTTCTCTCATGCTAATTACAGCTCAGTAACCCTCCCCCTGAAAATCATCATCCTCATCACTGAAAGTAATGAACTTGGAGGAAGAGGCCGAGCATGTCCTACGCAGCAGATGTGGTGCTGAATGATGGACGTGCGGCATTCCCCGCGCTCAGCTCTCCAATGGTTCCTGCGTTCTCTCCATTTTACAGACGAGGCAAACTGAGGCCTGGAGAATGAAGTCACCGGCATCACCACGCAGGGATGGGTCCACACCCAGTGTCCACAGCCCAGACCACTCAGGCTGACCTGGTGGAGACCTCAGGGATTCCCAAACCAGCTGCAACCTTCACCCGCTTTCCAGAGGGAGGGACGAGGCCTCAGGGGAACAGCCCAAGCTCCCAAAAAGAGGAATGGAGGTCTCATTGGTCAACAACACTCACGCCTCCAGCAACAACCTTGAGAATAGAAAGGGCCCCAAGATGAGAGCAGGAGGGAGGGCTGGGGGCGGCAGACGCACTGCGCCGGCCCTGCCCTCGGGAGGCTCACAGCTGCATCTGGCCCACGGTCACCTCCTAGACCAGGGCACGTGGCTGCCCAGACAGGCCTCCAGGTTCCTCCTGAGAGCCACCCGTCAGGGCCCAGCGGTGATGGAGCCCAGGTCTCTCTCCCCCCGGGGGGGTTGGGGTTTAGAGGAGGGAGGGAGGTGACCTATGACCACGTCTCAGGCCTGTCCAGGAGGGATTCCAGCCCCAGGGAGAGGGTGGGAGAGGGGGATGCTGCATCTCCGAGCTGGAGAATCCGCAGCGTGGCCGAGGGGTCAGCAGGAAGGGGCTAACGTTGGGGAGTGGGCTGGCTGAGGGGCGCTTGCTCCCCCCGAGTTCTGACCAGCGGTTCTGGGAGTCAGGAAACTCAGGCGCTTGGCACGTGTGCCCTGAATGTCCCACGCAGGGTTCAAAGCTTCAGGAGCAGCACATGCAGAACGCCCCACCTAGAGGCAGGAATGCTGCCTGGGTCCCGGCCACTGCCCAGCAGGTCCGGAGACCTGGGGGGACGGGCCGCTCCTTCCCTCCTCTCAGTGACCTCCATCCAGACTTCCCATCCTGGCTCTGCCACCTACAGGCAAGTCTCCCAGGCGTTCTGTGCCTCGGTTTCCTCCTCTGGATGGCAAGGATTGAAATCCTGTCTACACTTCAGTCTCTCGGAGCGGCCTAATGGCGATGATGTCTGCAAGGTATGGTGATGTAGGCCTGGCACTCGGCGAGCACACCTGTCTCCAGAGCCCACCGCCTGGACTTCTGGTGGCTCTGGGACATTGTCTCCCATTGAAGGCTGGGCAGCGGTGCCAAGATGTCCCAGTCTGGGAACCTTTCTGAGCCACCCCTGGCGGCTGGGACAGTGCTGGGGGCCATGTCCAGCTCAGGCTGTGGGCCCCGCTGGCCTGGACAACCTTTGCCCCCACTGCTTGCAGGGTCAGGGCCTTGGACAAGGCCTGGCCTAGACACACAGCCACCCCTGAGGGAAGGAGCATCTGCGTGGGAGAGGCAGGGGGATGGCCTCCTGGGCCTCCATTTGGGAGCAGTGTGGTACTGAGCTGATGTGAGGACGAGAACCTCCAGGGACATGGACCCCACGCTGGACGGAAGGCCGGAGAAGGACATCAGACCCGCACTGATGGAAGCAGGGCGGCTCATTTCACACTTGGATGGAAAGCTCCCGCAGGCAGGAATGTCGTCATTCATGATGCCTCCCCTCCCCTCCCACAGCCTTTGAGCGCTGAGCCCAGGGCGCGCCGGCAGGCGGTAGGCACGGTGACGAGGCCCTTGTGCTTCCAGAAGGAACACCGTAAGCCTCATTGACGGGTTGGACGGTACCTCTCTCACGGACCCCTCGGGAGCGCCCTCTAAAGTCGGGAGCCCACAGGGAAGGGAACTGAGGCTTAGGGAGGTCACGTCCCCTCTAGAGGTCACACAGCCAGGAAACGGCCGAGCTGGAACCAGAACCCAAGATTCTCACTCCGGGGCCCCATCTCTTTCCTCCAACCTCACTCCTGCTCAGATGTCGGGGTCCACTCGCTCAGGAAGCCCCCATCACCACCCAGCACGGCCCCCAGATCAGGAGGCGAGTCCTGGATGAAGGGCAAGTCCTATCAGCTTGAATGAAGACTTTTGTGGGCCTCGGGGACATTTGCTTTCAAGGGTTCCTTCATCCATAAAATAATAATAATTTATATTTATAACTGCATTGGAATGAAAACACATTAATGGTATATATTGTGTTACTTTCCTGGGGCTGCTGTAAGGAATTACCACAAACCAGAAATTCATTCTCTCCCAGTTCTGGAGACAAGTCTGAAATCAAGATGTCTGCCGGACTGTGCTTCCTCCGGAGGCTCCAGAGGAGGGTCCTTCCTGCCTCATCCAGCTTCTGGGGCTCCAGGTGTCCCTGGGCTGTGGCCGCGTCCCTCCTGGCTCTGTTTCCAAATAATGTCACCTTCTGAGGTTCCAGTGGACGTGAGTTTTGCACGTGTATTCAACCCACTACATGTATTAAAACATTTTCTTCAACCCCAGAGTTCCTTTTTTCATTCTGATTTTAAAAGAAATTAAAACATTTTCATGGGCCCAGGGCCCTGAAAGAGGTCACCCTACTATCTGCCCGCCCCAACTCCCTGGCACAGTCCCCATGCGCACAGTAGGTCCCGGACAAGCCCTCCACACAGCCACCGGGTCTCAGCAGCTGGGGAGGGGTCAGGCCCAGCCCCGTGCCCTGCGTCCCACTGGCTGTTCACCGATCCCCTCTCCCGGGCACTGGGCGGATGATATCCTCCGCTGTAATCTGTTCCGTCCCGGGGCGCCTTCCCACTGGCCGCCCTGCACAAACAGCCTCGCTTGGGCCGCCACCCGCCCGGCTCCAGGCTCCTGATATGAATGCGGAGGTTAAATTCCCTTGACACCACTTTAATTTTTCAAATAGCAATCCAGTTACCAAGCGCGTTGGCACCTGGGCCCGGTTCCACCACGACTTGGCAGGGCCCGCGGGAGCCGCTGGCAGTGATGGATGCGGGGCCCCTCGGCACACCCCGCCCCCCCGGGCCCGCCCCGGTCCGCCCGGCCACCCGCGCCAGCCCGGTGACCGCACGCGGCCAGCCCCCAGCAGCTGCGAGGCCTGAGTGCCAAGAGGCAGAGCGGGTTGCTCCTGGTGTCAGGATCTGGCTGGGCAGGCTCCCTGGCCCAGCCTTCGGGAGGCCTTGTGCGGGGTGTCTCCTCCGACGGGGGCTGGGCAGTGGGATGTGGTTTCCCACCCCCCTGGTCTCGCCCTCCCGCAGCCCCATCGCCAAGACAAAATCACTTAGGAAATGAAAAGTCACAAGTGATGCAGACTCTCAGAGCTGGAAGGAACTTAGCCATCAGAAGGTCCAACCCACTCATGGCACAGCTGGGGAAACTGAGGCCAGAACCGGGAGGCTGCAGAGCCAGGACTAGAATGGGGATCTGGGCTCTGGAAGGGGACACGTACTCAGTGGGTCTCAGGAGGGTGGGAGTCACCAGGCTGGGGTCAGATCCCACCTCTGCCACTTGCTAACTCGGCAACTCTGGGCCTCGGTCTTCCCACCCACAAATGGGGGTGAGGCAGCACCGGCTTCCCAGGGGCGCCGTCAGGATGACAGGAGTGGATCTGCGCGCAGGGAGAAGCCAGCCCCCAAGACTGGTCGGTGTCACCCTGTGTGGGATACTGAACCCCAGGATGGTAGGCGTCCCTGAGGAAGGTCAGTTGGACCCTGGGGGCAGGGAGAAAGAAAGGGCAGTGCCAGACAGCTCTACCTGGTGAGACCAGCACCTGCGTTGTTCATGCACCAAGCAATTATTAAGTGCCGTCTGTATGCGAGCCGCTGTCTTAGGGGCTCCCCAGCCTCCCTGGAACAACGGCAGTTCCGGCTTCTACGCATTGGTGCCGGCACAAGATGCAGAGCCTAGAGCCCTCTGGACAGACCCAGAGAGGGGATGTGACCAGCTCAAGGACCCAGGGCCCGCCCGGTCATGTGCCCTTCTCAACACAGCGCAGTGAGTCGATCCAGCTGCAAAGGGCACAATTGCCTCCCCTGCCTCCTACGAAGCCTGGAGACCCCATCTCATCACCTCTCAATGTCCCCAGAGCTCTGTCCTCCAACAGATGAGTCTCAGGTGAGCCAGGGGCCACCCAGGCCAGAGGGAAAGGGGCCTGGACGGGCAAGGGGACAGGGACGTGGACGCCATCTAGACCAGCGCCAGATGATGCGACAGCCCCTGGCCACGTGTGGCCGTCGAACACTTGGCATGCAGCTGGTAAGACCGACAAAACGTGTTTTTAAAATATTTCACTTTGATTAATTTAAATTTAAAACGTGAAGCAATGTGAAATGGGTTTCTGTGAACCCAACTTTATTGCTTTGGCAGGACCTTAACATTTAGCATCTGAACTGAGATGTGCTGTCAGTTTAAAAAGAACACACCAGATTTTGGAGAATTAACTGCATAGGAAAGAATGTGAAATATCTTGTTAATAACTTTGCTCTTGATTATATGCTGAAATAATATTTTGGATAGACTGGGTTAAGTAAAATGTTATTAAAATGTATTTCACCTGTTTGTTTTTCCTTTCTGAATGTGACTACCAAAAATGTTTAAATCACCCATGGGTTCATATGATATTTCTATTGGGTGGAGTTGGTTTAGAGGGGAGAGAAGGAGGCCCCCAGGTGCTGGCAGCAGGAGGCATGCAGCAGCTCCTGGGCTCAGCACACTCTTTGCAGCCTTTGCTGGTCATTCCTTTTGAGGACACGTAAGAAGGTAGTAATATCAAACAATAGCAGAACTCTCACCCAGCACCAGGCTCCGTGCAAAGCGCTGGCCAGCTCTCCTGAACGCCCCCAGCACCAGACAAGATAGGTCCCATCGCTCCTCTCTCAGGGCCCTAAGAGACTAAGTAACTTGCCCTGGGTCACACAGCAAGCAGTGGGGACCTCTCTAATCAACAGCCTTTGGGTAAGGAGAAGGCAGGGATGCTGACGGCCCTGCCTCCCCACCCTACTCCAGCCACTCAGCCGCCCTCTGCCCTGGATTTTCTGGCCACTGTCTGTGCCTTGCTTGGTTCCCAAAACCAGCAGCAGATCCCAGCCCAGAAGTGTCTCCTGGGGCCGCTCTCTACAGAGCAGGGGAGAACAGGAGCAGGACAAGGGGGTCCCCAGCATCCTTAGAGATGGGGAGAAAGTGAGGGTAGAGTGGATGATGGGAGAGCAGATGGGTGGGAAGGGGAAGGGGCGGGCAGTGGGCTCCAGAGGGAGCAGGAGCTTGGCCTGGCACAGGAAAGACGTGAGAGGGGGCAGGAGGAGTGCAAGGACGCTGCCCACCCTCCCTCACTCAGCAAAGGATCCTTGAGCGCCTCGAGTGCCCCAAGCCCTGTGCTCACACGGGGGTGCCGCAGTAGGCCGACATCCCCACCCCAATCCCGCAGAGCCGGTGTCCAGCAGGGGGGACAGGTGCTCACCACCCTCACGTTTCGGGTGGAATGCCTGCAGATTCTGGGGTCGTGAAGGCCAAGGCTCAAATCCCCACTGAGATCCAGCCTTGACCTTGGGCCACAGTGGGGTGCAGAAGGTCGGCATGGGGAGCGATCTCGAAGACTGCAGGGAACTCTGGGGGTGGTCTCCCCCTGGAGGCGATTCAGGGGCCCCAGCAGTGTGGAGGCTCGAAGGCCAGCTCTGCTCTCCGCCCCCCAAAATCATCCAGACATCCCTCCCCTGCCCATCTAGATCCTGATCATCTGCAGGCAGGGCTCTGCAGCCACCACTTCTGTACCCACAGGTGTCTCGCACAGGGAGGTGACTGATTTGCCCCAGGTCACTGAGCCAGCACGAGCAGATCAGGGACGGGACCCAGGTGTTCTGGCTCCCTCTGTTCCACCCCACCACGGGTGCAGATAAGACTGAAGGAGGACTTCCACGGACGCCCAGAGACACGCCCAGCAGCATTTCTGGGGTCACAGCCGCAGGAACACGCTGTCACCGCATGGAGAGGCACGGGGAGAGCGACGGATGCTTCTTGGGGGATCCAAATGCCTCCTGCCTGGAGGACAGGGCACTGCCCTGCCGTCCGCCAATGCCGAGAGCCTGCTGCAGGGCGAGGGTTCGGGAATGTCTGCAGGACGCATAGCAGGGCAGTGAGTCAGCGGGAGCCGAGAGGAGGCGGGGCTCAGCGGGGCTGGAGGGCGGGGTGCGGGCGTGAGGTCAAACCCTCCATGCAGAACCAGGGTAAACAGCTGCCTGGAACCAGCCCTCGGGCGTCCTCGTCCTCAGCCCAGTCAGATACCATCCGAGCAGGACACAGAGGGGGACGCGCACATGCCAGGAGGAAAGACACTTGCGCAAGGTCCCTCGGGGACTCGGGATGGGACTCTGGGCTCCCTGCACAGTGCTCTCTCTCCATCGCCAAGCGCCACCCGGGCACGGCCGTCCTTGTGTGTAAACTGAACTTTGCACATTAAACAGCATTTTAACCGCCTGGGAGGGCTGGCTGCTCGGAGCCGGTGTCAGACCATGGGACGAGGCTGGCCAGACGTGGGGGCAGGTAAACCTGGTTCAACACCCGGCTCCACCTCAAACCGGCCGTGTGACCCGGGGCAGCCACTTACGTGTCTGAGCCTCAGTTTCCCCATTTGGAAAAAGGGACAATAATTCCTACCTCCCGAGCACGTGTTTGGACCAAATGAGATGAGAATAAAAGCACCCACTGTGTGCCAGGCAACGAGCAGGGGCTTTGCACAGCTTCTCTGATTTCACATCCTCCTGATGGATGCAGAAATGGCACACGGAGAGGCCAGCTGGCCCGGGGCCAGGCCCCAAGGAAGGGACACAGCCAGAGCCCACAGGCTGACCCCGTCAGGCATGCAGACCCCCGGTGGCCTGCAGGCCCTTCGGGGCCCGGGGGACTGGGAGAGTAACTGTGCGGGGAGGGACGGCCCCATCCCGCATCCCGCATGCCAGGGCTCGTGGAGTTGGGGAAGAACAGCTGAGCCCGGGACCCACTTTCCAAACGGGAGGCAGGTGCTGCGTGGAGCCTGCAGATTCCAGAGTCAGGAAGACAGGGGTTCAAATCCCAGCGGCAGCCCCCACTGGGCAAGTCTCTTCACCTCTCCCGGCCTCAGTTTCCCCATCGGTAAAGCGGGGGATGGTGTCCACATCACAGGGTTATGGGGAGGCTCCCAGAGAGCTGATACACGCCTGGCACATTCGAGGCACTCAAGAGCGACCGCTGGTATAATTATGGCGACAATAGGTGTGACCACACCAAAGGTGGTTGTGATTACAGGACTTTCTTATGTGAGCAACACACACACACACTTGCCTGCCTGCACGCCCATGAACAGACTCACGCGTGCACACACTCACACATAAACACACACACCTGGGTGCCTGTGGTCTGAATCTGGAGTTTCACTTTTCACATGTGTCACTGTGGGGCCGCGTGGAGCCCCTGGGGGCCGCGGGAGGAGGAGGCCGAGGCATTCAGGGCAGACAGGTGAGCTCAAGATGCCCAAATTCACACGAGACCAGGAGTCTGAACTCTGCTTGAGGACGGCCAAGGACGGTCTCTCCTCCCCTGACCTGCCAGTGAGAAGATTGGTCCCAAAGAGGATCGTTGGGGACAGGAAGAACCGCCACTCGCCACTGAGCAGGAGGAATGGCTGCTCTGGAATGAATGGGCAGTGTCCAGGGACCACTGTCTTGGAGATCCCTTTGCCTTGGCAGGGCTCTGAAAGGGGCCCAGGATGATTCCTCTAAACCCACCTCTAATCTGCATGGTGAAGTCCTACTTACTCCTCAAAGCCTCAAAGCCACCTCCTCCTGGGAGCCTGCCCTGATCTCCTGCCTTTACCTCGAGCCCAGGCAGAATCAGGGGCTGCATCCTCTGGTGTCCTGGGCACTTTGCACTTAACCCTGAGTTCTCCTGCCACTTGGGATCATCCCCTCCTCTAACAATCCAGGGAATGTTCCGGCTGTGCTCTGAGCACTGCCAGCCATCCTTGCCCTTCCCGGGGTCTCTGGGGATTCAGTTGAGCCGGATGGGTGGGGACTTACCTCCTACCAGCTGCCTCTCGGCGCCTGCCGCGGCCACGCCTGTCTCTGCCGCCCTGCCCCACCTGGACGAAGGACAAGGGCAGGAAGCAGACACACCCAGAGCCAGGGACACAGAGAGAAGCTGTGGGGGGCAGCGGCTGGGAAAGACCAGGGCACGGGGACCTGAGACACAGATGTCCCCGAATGCCCCCGAGAAGGATAGAGATGTGACTGTGAGGCCAAGGGGCCGGTGGAAATGGCCGAGGCCAGCACAGGAGTCCCCCCAGTTTGTGGAGCAGGCGAGGGCGGCAGATGTGGGGGACCTGGGGGGGACACGGGGTGTCTGGGGCAGGGAGGGCTCTGGGGACCCCAGCCGCACCTCCAGTGCCATCTGGGGAGACAGGCAAGGGCCACACGACTCGCCAAGGGCTCTTCCTGGTTTTGTTCCCTCCACGGGAGAGGGGAGGCCACTGCCGGCATCCGGGACCGGCCGCCACGCCTCGGGGGAGACGCTGCTGGAAGTCCAGCGCGGCCACTCCTCGGGAGACGTGCTGGACCCGAGACAGGCGAGACCAGGAGACGGGGTGGGGCTGCCCATCAGCTCAAGGACGGGGCAGAGGCTGGCGCCGGGGGTGGCCGAGCCCCTGGCCTCGCGGAGAGAAGGCCCCACAGCCCCGGAGGGACCACTTCACCTGTCCAGGCCTCCGTCGGCCCAGCTACTAAGCAGTGGGAATAACAGACCCTCCTGCCCATCCAGTGCTCCTTCAGGGTCACGATGATAAGCATACAGTAACCCTGAGCTGGGTAAAGCCCCACACGGTCACGTGAGGTCTGGCGACCGTGGCTAACGTCCCCATCATTCACCACTAGGCTCCCCGGGGCGGCCAGCTCTGAGACCTTCATGTATACCTCATCCAATCCTGCCAGGCTCCGCTGTGACTCGTCCGACAGTCGAGGAAACTGAGGCAGAGGTAGGTGGGTAAGTTATCATCCACACAGAGCCAACAAGCGGCCGATGGAGACGGGAACCTCGAGTCTCGGCTCCAGCGGCCCCGCCCGGCCTGTGGGGCAGGTCTTGCTCCAGGCACGGGGTCTGCCCCCGAGGGGCCGCAGAGGGCGTCCAGCACCGGGCTGAAGGCACGAGGCAGGGAATCGGGGAGCAGCTGGTGGCTCAGTGAGGGAGGGGAGAGGCCACGACCCACAGAATTTGAGAAATCCTCCGTTGTTAGCATTAGCTCTCCACTTTCTGCATGGGACTCACATCCCCAGAGAGGGCTTGTGACCCTGCACATGCCGAGGCCGTGGGGGCCGCATCCAGCTCCCCCCGGCCCACTGAGAGCCGCTGTGGAGGCCTTCCTTCCAGACACGTTTGACGGCAGTGTGTCCTTTCCCACATCCTGACACCTTCCCGCCAAGGGGTATGTTACAGGCTGAATTGTGTCCCCCCAAAATTCCCATGTTGAGATTCTAACCCTCAGCACTTCAGATGTGACTGTGTTTGGAGATGGGGCCTTTAAAGAGGAAATTAAGGTAAGATGAGGTCACTAGGATGGGCCCTAACCCCATAGGACTGGGGTCCTTATAAGAAGAGATCAGGACACAGACACATCAGAGGGACGACCATGTGAGGACACGGGGAGGAGAAGGCCGTCTACACACCAAGGAGAGAGGCTCAGGAGGAACCAGCCCTGCCCACACCTGGATCTCGGACGTCCAGCCTCCAGGATTGGAGATAGTAAATCCTGTTGTTTAAGCCCCTGAGTCTGTGGGACTTTGTTATGGCAGTCCCAGGAGCACGTGGCACCTGAGACCACGTGGCACGTGGTACACGAGGTGGACACCCTTTGGTGCTGCGGACCCGGTACACGAGGTGGACACCCCTTGGTGCTGCGGACCCGGCCGGAAGAGGCCTCCTGCGGGCAGCCCTCCAGCAAGCAGCCCATGCGGGGCCCATAAGGCACTAACTGAGGAACCAAGTCTGCACAGGGGACAGCCCCAGCATGATGCTCTGAACATGGGGCAGCCCGCCTCTCACCAGCCCCAGGAGCGGGCGCCAGTGTCTCCCCTACAGATGAGGACACCAGGCCCAGGTGCCGAGCACACTTGCTCAAGGCTAACAAGTTGCAGAGGGATGCAAAGCCAGCCCAGGTCCTTCCCCTCAGGACGCTGCCCCTTGTGAGACCCCCCAGGCCTGCCCAGCTAGACTGCCCGGCTGAGGGCTCCGGTGAGGGCTTTGCCAATTTTGCCAACTGTCCGTTCTGCTCATGGCTCTAGGGGCAGTGCCTGAGCCGTGGGGGGCATTCAGAAAGTGTCGAATGAATGAATGAGTGAGTGTGTGGGTGAGGGAAGGAATGAATGAATGAACGGGAGGTGACTGAATAAACTAGTTCGATGGCTCCAGACTGGCCACCTCAGCCCCTACAACCTCAGCCGGGTGTTGGGGGGCTCAGAGTCAGGGCTCAGAGGTCTCACTCTGTGTGTTGGAATCTTAGCTCCACGGCTGGGGGCCATGAGCTTGCACCAGCCTCCTAACGCCCCCGCTCCTCCAGCCGCAGAACAAGGATAACGAGGGAGCTCCTGCAGCGGGCTGTGGTGGTAGTAAACCGGCAAGAGCCGTGCTGGCACAGCCTACCACCTGCCACCCTCCCCACCTGGCTCTCTGGCCTTCAAAGCCAGTCTTCGTAATTCCTGCCCCTGGTGCCTGACCCCCAGACTGTCTGCCCCAAGAAGCCCATGGTTAGTTCTTCCAGCCCCTTAGATGCACCTGAACTGCTCTCTCCATTTGCTTCAAGCTCATCCCTACACCATGCAGGCACTGTGGAGAGCCCGCCAAGTCCCCATGTTCTGGGAGACAGGAGTCTTTGCCAAATGCAGCAATTAGGATGAAATTGGACCACATGTAACTTTCCTATCATGTAAAAGAAATCCAAGGATAGGCAGTCCAAGGCTCCAAGGAGTCAGCAGGATTCCAGCCTCCTTCCAACTTACTGATTCACCACCCCCAGGGTATAGTTCACATCCTCAGAGTCTAAGATGGCTGCAGGAGCTCCAGCCCTCACATCCACATTCCAAGCAGCAGAATGGAGCAAGGAGGGTGTGCCTGCTCCCTTGAAGGACACTTTTTGGAAGATTGGCTCTGCTTGGATCTCCTCGGCCAGAACTGAGTCACAAACTTAGTGGTAGATCATGGCAGTAGTGACCCCATATTCGTTCATGCTTCCCTGTATGCATGCCCCTCTATGCACAACAACTTGACTTTGTCCCTCTTCCTGTTAGAGGTGAAGTCTATTTCTCTACCCTTGATTCTGGGCGTGGCCCTGTGACTTTCTTTGTCCAAAGAGACCAAGAGCAGGGCTGCCAGCAGGGGCTTGAAAAGTGCTTGTGTGTTCGAGCTTGCTCTCTTGGTGCTGGGAACCCTCTGCCCCATGCGAACAAGCCCAGGCTAGACTTCTGGGGGATGAGAGAGCACGTGGAGAGAAGCATCAGCGGTCCCCGGCATTCCAACAGAGGCCCCTGACACGGGAGCGAGGTCATGGTAGACGCCCCAGCCCCACGCAGGCCAGCTCAGATCAGAAACATCACCAGCCGACCCACAGAATGGTGAGAAATCATCAATCCCTGCTGTCTCAAGCCACAAAGTTTTGGGTGGTTTGTTACACAGCGAAAGCTGGCTGATCCACTTCTCGAGTGAGGGGAGGCTGGGACATGTAGTCTATTTACAGGGCCACAAAGTCCCCTACTAGATTTCTGTGTCTAAAAGGAAGGACAGCGTGAACACGGGGATAGGGCATCCAGCAGGCCCGGCCACACCCAGAGGCCAGCTCCTCCCTGGCTGCTCCCCAGAGTCCAGAGTAATCCACCCCCCAGCCCTGGCCGCTCACTTCCAGCCACCTTGCTGAGAGACGCGGTCCCTGGGCCGCTGAGACCCGAGGCCACGGTGAGGAAGGAGGCTCTGAGCCGGCTGGGCCCAGGCCTCCCGCCCGCCTCCCTCCGGGTGTTCAGCTGGTCGACACACCCTGTGGTCCCCCCACAAGGCAGCCTCCACCCCAGGCTCAGTGCTGCCCGGCTCCTGCAGGCGGCTGCCCCCGATGGCCGAGCCGCTGCCCCTGCCTGCCCTGCACGTCCACCACCCACAGCCCCGGCCTCTCGGACAGCACGTGGCAGCCGGCTCTGGTGTCACTCAACGCCACAGAGGACCAGAGGCAGGACCCTTCTTGTCTTCTGCTTCCTGTTGCTCCATGCCCAGCTCAGGGTTGAGCACATGACGGGTGCACAAAACCCGAGGAAACTCAATGGAAAGAGTTCTGGAAGCTTCTAAGGATGCTTCAAATACAACTTAGGAGGAAGACACTTTACTGTTACTGAGGGTCTGTGTGCTGCTCTCTGGTTTCCCAAATGTTCCCACATTCTCTCCCTCGACCCCCAAACGAAGGCTGCCGGGGGATGGTCCAGGGGGTGTTACTCAGCTTTACAGAGGAAAGACGCTGATCCCAGAATAAGTGTAAACAGTTGCTTGTCCCAAAAGACAGGGGTCCATATTTGACCAGCCTAACACCAGCTAGCTCTGGGAACAGGGAGCAGAGAGAAGACCTCTGGGTGCCCCACAGGGGCTCCATAGACGAGAAAGGCACTCCTGAGCCTCCCAGCCTTCCCCTCGGTTAAGGCAAGGACCCAGCGGGAGTTGGCACCCTGGGCCAGGGTGTGCCGGGCGTCCTGGGGCCTGACGGTAATGGCCCCCGAGCCAGGACCCCTCTGTGTCCCCTCTCCACCACAGTTTGCCTGACTGTGAAATGGACTGGTTAGACCAGGCCCGGGGTCCCAGACAGGGTTGAGAGAGGGAGGCACTGTGGGAGCCAGTGGGGGCCTGCCCCATCGAAAGGGCAGCACTGCTGCTGTCCAGCTCCTTCTCGCTGCCAGAGGAATGCTGGCTGGCGTTGCCAAGTCCTCTCATGGTTTTCCAGAGAAATGGGAACCCAGACTAACTTGTGACATCTCCAGCGCTGGGTGAATGGTGGCCCCTAAAAGGATACGTCCACGTCCTCACCCCAGGCACCTATGAATGTGACCTTATTTGGAAAAAAGGTCTTGGCAGATGTAATCCAGTTAAGGATCTTGAGATAAGATCATCCTGGAAGGCCCTAAATCCCATGACAGAAGAGGAGAAGTCATGAGAAGAGGAGAACGCGATGTGAAGACGGAGGCAGGAGTCGGAGGGATGCGGCCGCAGGGCCGGGAACACCTGCCACCGTCAGAGACTGGAAGACGAAGGCTCCTCCCCTGGCGCCTTCCGTGAGAGCAGGGCCCTGCCAGCTTGACGTCCAGCTTCTGGACTCCAGAACCGGGAGAGAATCAATTGCCGTTGTTTTAAGCCACCCAGTTGGTGGTCATTTCTTACAGCAGCCCCAGGACGCTCACATCTCCCAATTTATATATATATAAGGCCTGGGGTGGAGCCCAGCGAGCAAACTGTGACGTCGGGGAGCGGCCTCAATTCCCAGCGCTTCGGGCCACTCCTCGGTAACGGGGAGATGGTCACAGCTATGAGGCCGCCAGACGTGACCCGGCTTCGGCCACTGTAAAGCGCCTTTCCCGGTTAAGTGGCAGGAGTTATAAAAGGCGTGTGGGTCGCTATCTCCTGCACGAGACGAAGCTGGGGTGCTCCTTACGCACGCCACCTCCCCCAGCTCCCTCGGCCAGCCGGGCAGGTGCGCGGGCACCGAGGCGGGGCCAGAGGTTCACCAGACGCGGGCGCCCCTCAGCTGCTGGGCTGCCCGAGAGGAGCGGCCGTCACGTGGCCGAGGCGCCAAGCTGCGAGAGGCCAGCTCCCGCCCCTGGCACCACCGCCCACCGCAAATGCCCGGCCTGAGTTGGTGCCAGCAGCTTTCGGGGCCGTCACGTGCCCGGGCTGCTGGCGGCCGGCCGGTCAAGGGCCCTGCCCTCCGTCTCCCCTTGGCACACCTCTGATTCGGAGGAATGTGTGCGTGTGTGCTTTTTATTCCTTCAAGGGGAAAAAGCTCGCTCTCGGCAGAAATCTCCCCCGGACCCCGGCTGCTAGCTGCTGGCTGGGATCCTGGGACGGCGGGGCCTCTGCAGAGACCCCCGCCCCTCAGTCTTCCCAGGGCGCTCCCTGAATCACAAGAGCCCTCGGAGGGTCCCCTCCCTTGGGAAGGATCGAGGGCCGAGTTTACGGGGCAGGCTGGAGAGTCAGCCCGGCCGGCTTCGGATCCCACCTCTGGGATTTTCAATCCTGAAGGTCAACTGATGACCTTGGGCGAATTCCTCCTCCTCCCAAGCCTCAGTCTGCTCATCCACAAAGTGGGGATGCTCCCCAGGGCTCCGCAGAGGACTGCACACAGAAACCGTGCTCTTGGTCACCTAACCTGGGACACGTCGGAGTTTTCCCTTCTTGGGGGGACTGTTAATGAAGACGCCAGGTGACAGGCGTCAACCAGGACCTTGGGGCCGACTGGGCTGTTTGGCAGGCTCTAATTACATGAGATAAGGCACATGAATAAGATAACGTACTTGGCTCGGGCCTCCTAACAGGCGCTTGATAAACACAAGCGATGGGCACTCCTGTTTCCTCCGAATCGTGGCTACGTCCCCAGCTGCTCCACCGTTCAGTCTGTCAAAGATGGGCTGGTCACAGCTGCCGCCAGCCTCCCCTGGAGGCGACACTGCGTGCGGCCAGGCCTCACACAGGTGAGGGTCCAGTGAGGGCACGGCAGTTGCATTCCTTCATCTTGGAGCAATCTTGTCTTAGGGCCCTGGGGAGGGAGGCCTCTGTGTTTCTGGCTTTTTATCTCCTAACCAAAGCTTGGTGCCAACGAAAGGAAATTACATTTTGGGGGCCATCTTGGTAACATCAATTCTTAATGGAGACCACGTTTTCAGGAAGAGGGGCTTCTAGAATCGGGGCCTGTGGTTCCGAGGGACTGCCCGGCCTGAGGCCCTGGAAGACCCCACTGCATCACCAAGGGCAGCCCCTAGGGAGCCCCCCAGAGCACCGAGGCAGTCCCCCACGTGAAAAGTGGGGACAGAGGCCTGGAGGGGCCAGCTTCTGGCCCCAAGTCACCCAGCAAAAGGGTGGCAGGGCCAAATGGGAACCTGGCACCTGACACAGGTCCCTCCCTGTCCTGTGTGAGGGCTGATGAGGAGCAAAAAAGCTCTTCCCATAACACTCCCCCCTGGGTGCCTGGTTTGTCTTTTTATTCCCAGTCTGGGCCCCCACCCACCAGGGCCTTGGCCGCCACATTCAAAACCCATTCATCAAGCACTTGGTAGGTTTGGGGCAGGCCAGCAGCTCGCTGGCTCCTCTGGAAGTGATATTGCATCATCTGTTTCCACAATGAAAAATCCAGGCACAGAGAGGTTAGGTAACTTGCTCAGGGTCACACAGCCGATGGCACAGAAGCAGAAGGACACTGGGATCCCCCCCTACAACATGGAAGACGAGAGCCACGGT